>NC_080797.1:3697500-6097500 GCF_028018385.1 Neofelis nebulosa
GAAGGAAAAGGGGCGCCTGGGTAGCTCCGTCGGTTAAGTGTCCGACTTTGGCTCAGGTCGTGATCTTGCTGTTCATGGGATTGAGCCCCGTGTCGGGCTCTGTGCTGACAGTTCAGAGCCTGCTTGGGATTCTCTCTTTCCCTCTCTCTCTCTCTCTCTCTCTCTCCCTGTCTCTCATGTGCTGTCTCTGTCTCTCTCAAAGTAAATTAAAAAAACAAAGGAAGTATAATTAAAAACAAAAAAGACCCATGGAGATGAGAAGACACCAGAGGGTAGGTCCAAGCCACCAAGGCCATGTACAGCCGAGTGTGCGTGTCTTTGAGCCCTGGGGGTGAGGGAGGGGAGTAATAGCGTGGAAGGATGGCCCAGGGCAGAGGAAGCTGGGCACACTGGGATCAGGGTGCATGCGTGCAAACGTTACCCAAACACTGGCCCTTATGATTAGGGAAGGATACATAAGAGAAGTACGTTTGATCCCAGAAGGTACCTTACCTGCCACATGACTGGAACTTCCCACCAGTGGGCTTTGGAACAAGGTGCAACTCTATGCAGAGCATAGAAAGTCATCATGCTTTTTGCAGCTTGTTCATCTGTGTTTCCTTTAGCTAGTGGGAGAGCAAGGAGGAGGCAGCAAAGGTTTAGGAGAAAGGCGTAATTCGAAAAGCATACATTGATGAAATTACAGCTAGCTACTCTGCCACAGCGCCCTTAAGTGAGTCTCCTTAGGTTTGCTTTGTGCTGGGGGGAGACCGCTGTGCTCTGTTGTCATGGTAGAACCCTCTGGTCCCACCAGTAGAGCCCCTAGGTGGCCAGGGAGGTAGAGAAGGCTTGGTGGAAGAGGGGCGGAGGGCTCTATCTGGGTTAGTTGAGTGGCAGTGGGACAAGGGAGTGAAGAATAGAGCACACTCTAGGTGAGCAATGGTCCGGAGGGAATGGGTGGGGCTGACATTTTTTCAGAGGGTGTCCAGTCAGTGAAGGAGTTTGGCAGGACCTGGGCTTGGAGTGGGGGAGTGGTAGGGGATAGCACGGGCAAGATGGCGGGCGGGTTGCGTGGGCTTTACATAGGCAAGCGGTGGTCGGAGTCCCAGATGGCCGCATCCTCCTCCAGAGACTCAGTAGGTCCGGGAGAAGGTCCGCAGATTTTGCATTTCTGACAAGTTCCCCGATGGTGCTGGTGCTGCTGGCCCGGAGGCCATAGTGGAACCACTCATAGGCCATGGGAAACCAGGACCGGTTTTTAATAGGGGACAAGCTTGATGGAAAGATACAAATGGTGGCTGTGGGAGCAGTCACTTGTGAAATCAGGTGGTCGTATCCCCCGGTCAGGGTCATATCTTGGTGGATCCTTACACCTGGATGCGTACATCACCTGCTAGCAAAAAATAATTTGAGACCACTGTTATAATTTGATGACCCCAGGCTCCCCTGGTATGTTTTTCGCAATTTGGGATTAGAGACTGTGCCTACCAGAAGACTTAGGTCTATTCCCAGGCTGGAGAAACAATGCAGAAGAATGTTTCTGCCTAAGTGCTGAGATTTTCAGGATGCTTAAAAATTTGTCTTTTTATGTTTATTTCTGAGAGAGAGAAAGAGAGTGAGCAGGGGAAGGGCAGAGAGAGGGGGAGACACAGAATCTGAAGCAGGCTCCAGGCTCCGAGCTGTCAGCACAGAGCCCCACGCGAGGCTCGAACTCACAAACCTCGAGATCATGATCTGAGCTAAAGTCAGATACTCAACCGACCGAGCCCCCCAGACGCCCCTGAGACTTTCAGGATGGGTTAATGCTTTATAGAGACATGGAACAAAATGTTGGAACTTAGACAGTTTGGGGGAATTTCAGGCCGTATGTATGTATGTATGTGCCTTTTGACATATTTTTTTAGTTTTGTTTTGAAAGCTCTCTCTGGTTCCTCCCCCGACAGAAATACGGCTTCTCCAGGTGTTCCCTGAACGCTCACTTCTTTGCAGCCAGCAGAGTCTTTAGCGAAGGGGAAAGAGCCCTCCTACCCTTGGTTTCAAAAGGTTTTGAAATGCTAATTCACAGCCATGAAATATTCTGACAGCCTGGAATGTTATTCAGGCAATCAGGCACCTTGATTATTACCGGAGTGTGAACCTTAAGTTGCTGCTACCCAAGAAGTCACCCGGCTTTTCAAGAGAGAGCGAGCTCAGAGAAATAGCACGTAACATTATGTTCAGGCATTAGATTTCATGTATCATGTGATCAGGATATCTGACGCCCAGTGTATCTGTAGGTGTGACAATGTCAACTCGTAGTAGAAATCGAACAGCCTTTGCCAGCTGTTAAGGGAGAAAAAAAAAATACAGGGTTGTGGCAAACATTTTTAGAAATTGTTATATGCCTATTTAAAATCCGAAAACACATCTTCCCAACTTCTACTTTTCCTTTTTCTCTACTGAGAAATCCCACCCCGGAGATGAGACTATAATACCCTTATTATTATTATTATTATTATTTTTTTTAAGGAAACATTCTTTTTTTTTTTTTTTTTTTTTTTAAATTTTTTTTTTTCAACGTTTTTTATTTATTTTTTGGGACAGAGAGAGACAGAGCATGAATGGGGGAGGGTCAGAGAGAGAGGGAGACACAGAATCGGAAACAGGCTCCAGGCTCCGAGCCATCAGCCCAGAGCCTGACGCGGGGCTCGAACTCACGGACCGCGAGATCGTGACCTGGCTGAAGTCGGACGCCTAACCGACTGCGCCACCCAGGCGCCCCTTTTTTAAGGAAACATTCTAATTTCCATCCATCCTGTATCCCATAGCCTTTTATAGATATCCTTATTAACGACGATCAAAGCTTTGTTGTATTTTTGTGACGATAAACAGAAGATGTTGTTTCTCCGTGTGGTCTGAGCTCAAAGGCAGGCTCTCGCCGTAATCTGAAGATTCCACACCTTGCTACGGATGAGGTTATCATGTGCCTTTAGCAGAGGAATGATTCGCTTTTAGCCAAGACCGATGCCTGCCTCAAGGAAGGAGCCACTGTCATAACCTTATTGTCGTGCGGGCAGGAGAGAAATCCATCTTGATTTCTTTACCCAGCGTTTTCCAATATGATTTATGTATTTTTCAAGCATTAAGTGAGCAATACAGAGTCTCCTGGTGACAGGTTCCTTGTTTGGCTCTTGCTTGGTCGAGGTCCAGTGGGCAGTTATGGTTTGTTGCTGTCTTTGGAGGGGGAGGAAAGAGGGGTTGTATTGTCTTGTAGGGATGTTGAAACCATAAGCCAGTGGGGAGGATAATGAGTGTACCAAGAAAATAGTTCTCTTTACGTGGCTGGTTAGGGCTCTTCGCATGTAAATCCGTCCACGCATGCGTCCGACTGTCCATTTCCTGCCCAGCCTTCTCTCCTGACCCCTCCTCCTCCATCTGACCAGCAGGTCGGGGAGTCAAGCCCAAGTTACCTCCTCCCTTCCTTGAACATGGTCTCTCTGTAGGTGACCTCACCTTTTCCTTGACCTTGCAGGAAGCCTTGTGAAATCCTCTGGCCCCGGCGCTCCTCTGAGCTCCAAACCCCCAACTCCCGATTTCTCGCCTCACTTGGGGGTCTCGTGGGCACACCGCTCAGGCTAGACACCCAGGAGAGGACGCCTCCCCTCTTCCTCTGCCCCCGCGCCTGCCCCCAGTTAGTTCATCACTGAGTCTGGCCAGCACCATCCAGAATATTTCTCCCCCGTCTGTCCCACGTCCTCTCTTGGGCCACCATCGCTGCCTCTTCCTTGCTCTCCTGCTTCTGCTGGTCCCCGTCTTTGGTGCATTTGCACAAGGCCGCACTGTGGTCTCATTAGATCGCAAACCCACTGCTGTAAACCCTGGGCGGCTCCCGCTGTGCCGCCCTGTCTCCCCCCCCCCACCCCCCCCCCCCCCCGCCCCGTCAGCCTCCCCCTCCTTCCCCACCCGACCCAGGGGCTCCCACCTGCCCTCCTCTTCCTGCAGCCCAGGCTCCAGCGGCCTTTCCTGACCACCCGGTCCCAGGTAGTGGCCTCACACCGTGTCACCATGGGGTCTTGTTTTCACCATTTGAAATCATCTGGTTTACATACGTGTGCATTTCATGCCTGTCTCCCGGCACCACAGTGAATGTGCCATTAGGACAGAGTCTGCTTTGAGACCCCTGTGCCCCAGGCCTGGGACTGTTCTGGGGACAGCGTGTGAGCTCAGGAATAGTCTGCAGTGAGTGAAGAAAGGAAGGTGTGGGGGCGCCTGGGTGGCTCAGTCGGTTAAGCCTCTGACTTCAGCTCAGGTCACGATCTCGCGGTCCGTGAGTTCGAGCCCCGCGTCGGGCTCTGGGCTGACGGCTCAGAGCCTGGAGCCTGCTTCCGATTCTGTGTCTCCCTCTCTCTCTGCCCCTCCCCCGTTCATGCTCTGTCTCTGTCTCAAAAATAAATAAACGATAAAAAAAAAAAAAAAAGAAAGGAAGGTGTGAATGACCACGAGCAGGATACTGTTGGGCGCCTTGGCCTATCACGGGGTGGCCTGTGCTGTGGGGTCAGCGAGGTATGTGGACCCTTAAACACTTTACCACTTACTGACAAGTTCCTAGAAAAGGAGGAGGAAAGCTTGATCTGAACAAATTGTAATAATGCACAGACTTGACCGTCAAGGCACAGACTCCTCATTTGTCGTTTTGTTAGTCCTCGTTTCTCTGCTAGGATACTTATCTTTAGCTTGAGATGATACACACGCATCTGCGTCTGGGAAAAGGTATACAACGCCAGCCCAAAATGCAATAGAGTAGACACCCCCACGTGGATGTGTCCATAATACATTGGAAAATGGATACCATGCAAAAACATATCTTCTTGCCGGATTAAGAAGGTCACCGGTTGTATTAAAGACATTAGAGGGGCGCCTGGGTTGGGTGTCTGAGTCAGGTGAGCCTCTGACTCTTGATTTTGGCTCAGGTCATGCTCCCAGGGTCGTGGGATCGAGCCCCCAGTTAGGCTCCACGCTGAGTGTGGAGCCTGCTTAAAATTCTCTCTCTCTCTCCTTCTTTTTTTTTTTTTTTTTCAACGTTTTTTATTTATTTTTGGGACAGAGAGAGACAAAGCATGAACGGGGCAGGGGCAGAGAGAGAGGGAGACACAGAATCGGAAACAGGCTCCAGGCTCCGAGCCATCAGCCCAGAGCCTGACGCGGGGCTCGAACTCACGGACCGCGAGATCGTGACCTGGCTGAAGTCGGACGCTTAACCGACTGCGCCACCCAGGCGCCCCGTCTCTCTCTCCTTCTTGCATGCTCTCTCTGTCTCCCTAAAATAAAATAAGGGGCGTCTGGGTGGCTCAGTCGGTGAAGCGTCCGACTTCGACTCAGGTCGTGATCTCAAGGATCGTGGGGTTCGAGCCCCTTATCGGGCTCTGGGCTGACAGCTCGGAGCCTGGAGCCTGCTTCGGATTCTGTGTGTGTGTGTGTGTGTGTGTGTGTGTGTGTGTGTGTGTGTGTCTGCCCCTCCCCTTCTCATTCTCTCTCCCTCTCTCTCTCTCTCTCTCTCGAAAATAAATAAACATTAAAAAGAGAAGAGCTTTAAATTGAAAATAAAATAAAGACACCATACACTAGTTTCGGTTGCCTTCTGTGTGGCCCAAACAGGAAATCCAATGATGGATGACCGGAATGGTCAAATTGAACTCACAGGTGCCGTTGAGTAATTGGTATTGAACGTGGCACTGTCGGTAGGGACGTGCACGTGGCAGTGGCTCCTAAGGTTGTTGGATACGTCGTCGGGAGGCTGTGGACGTGGGGACGGAGAAGGAATCTGTGCTCTGAGTTTTAGAGCAAGCCACAGAAGAACACAGAGATTTTGAGTCTTAGTGTCTTTGAGCCTTGCCGTGGAACCATAATTTCCATGATAACGAGTACACAAACCACTGAAATAAGGCTCATTTTATTAGCCCCCCCACTCTCTCGATGGATCCACTCACACGCCCATTGTTCGTGGGGACACCGCCCTCCGAGCTGCCTCCCCGTGGTTCTGAGTCTCCATCCCTGTCTCCTACACAGTCAAGTCCGAAACTCCGCAGGGAATTCAAGGCTCTGCCCCGCCCCTTCCCAGCTGCCCTCTTCCAACCTCTTTCCCCACCTCCCCACCTCCCCACCTCTGTCCTGTTAGGTTTGTGCAGTGCTGGTACCCTGGGCCTGGGTGTGGGGTTCTTGCAGGCGTGTCCGTGGGTCCAGCCCACAGGTGAGGGGGGTGGGGGTCAGGTGACGAATGCCAGGTGCATCCCTCCTCAGCCAGGACGCTCCCAGATGCCCTCTGGCACAAACACGCACATTTGGTTCTGCTCCTGTAGAGCTCAGGTCGTGTCTCCCTGCGTGGTGCTTAGTGTCTCGCTGGAGATGCTTAAAAAAGGTTTATGGGCTGGATAGATGTACAGATAAATGGCTGAGCTCAGCGGGGATCGATGAGCTTACGAAGTACCTCTCTGGTGTGAATAGAGAGTCAGATTATGTTCCCTGCTTCCGATCTTCTATCTACCGACCCATCAATCGATCGCTCGATCTTTTCTCACTTTAGATCCTTGGGAGGGAACAGTGTATCGACTCAACCTCAAGTTTTTAGCAGGGGATCCAGGGGGAAGGATAGAGAGTGACAGGTTCCCGAGTCATGCCAACCTATACAAACTGACCCCTTAGCTCTCTCCTCGCCTGGCGCCCTGCGTTCTGGACACGCATCCACCCCTCCACGCGTATAGGAATAGGCTCGTCTGCTTTTTAACCAGCCTGGCTTCTTCCACCGTTCATAGGAAGCACCAGGAGCCTTGTGTTGGTGAATTTCACAATCTTGTGGGGACTGCGGGCTGCTGAGACGCTTTTCTTAGCTGTTAAATTTGAACCTCTTAGACACCAAGATCTCACTTCCCCTCCCAGGAATTTTCCTATTAAAACATTTGAAAGGTCTCTTCAGCTAGTTTATAGTTATGGGAATTAAAAAAAAAAATGAGTAGGAATTAAGTTTTAGGGACATTTCCTTCTGGTCTTTAAATATCGGTTGTTATTGCAAAGCAGAAGAATGAACTTTTTTTTTCCTTTCATATTTCATAATTTGAAAGCCCTCAGCAGACTCTGCATGTAAACTCTTGGTCTGCATGTGGATTAATCCACTTTCATCTTGGGAGAAACAGAATGGTAGGGCCAAGGAGGTCATTTCTTGCTCAAGGAGAATTTGTCTTCTGAGCGCTATCTTCCCTGGGCCCCTGTCCCTCACCTCAGAGGTCTTGCCTTGTCTGCTTCTCAGGGACCTAACTTAGGGATCTGGGGACAGAAGGGCCAAAAGGCAACTTGGAGAATGGATGTGCAGAGCTCAAGCAGGGGTGTTTCATGGGGCTCCCAGCTGTTTCTAAGGAAGAAGGACTGTGAGGTTGATCGACATGTTAAGAAAATGTTTGAGGTTAAGGGGCGCCTGGGTGGCTCAGTCGGTGAAGCGTCCGACTTTGGCTCAGGTCATGATCTTGAGGTCTGTGGGTTCGAGCCCCACGTTGGGCTCTGTGCTCACAGCTCAGAGCCTGGAGCCTGCTTCGGAGTCTCTGTCTCCCTCTCTGTTTGCCCCTCCCCCGCTCACACGCTGTCTCTTTCTGTCTCTGAAAAATAAGCAAACATTGGAGAAAAAAATGTTTGAGGTTTTGACCCTCTATTTGTGGCCCTTGGAGACCTTTGTCTCCCTTGGTGAGTGGACCGAGACCCCATGTTTTGCCACAGGTCAAACGAACCACCTGGGGACCACCCTCCTGGGAAGGGGTCAGTGGGGAGCCTGGATATAAGCGGGCAGCCCTTTGAGAGAAGAGGGCGAGCCAGTCTCTGTTCCTGGAACGTGGCTAAGGACTGTTACGGCCAGGGCACACTGGCAATCCTGCGGCCACACCTCCTTCTTGGAAGGCACGTAGTCTTGTCCCTCTGTCCCAGCATCTAAGGCTCAAACCCCACTTTTATCAGTACTGAGTCTGCGACACTGGGCAGGTGTCTTAGCCACTCCGCGACCCACGCTCTCCTAATGTCTGTCCGGGGTGATGGGGATGTGCCCTCCTGTGATTGCCGTGTGTCCAGTAACTTCCTTCAAGGACCTGGGACCGTATTTGGTTCATAGCAGGTGCTCAGTAAATGTTCGCTGTGATCGTTCGGGGTGGCTTTTACCTAAGCCGCTGGCCAGGACGACTCAGAAAATGTCATCTGTGGCTGTTTCCTCCCTTCCAGAAAGGGAGTTGTTTTACTTTTGTCTAAACTCACTCTGCTATTTGGAGAGGTCACAGAGACACGGAGTCGACACAGAGCAAGCCCGACTCCTCTAGCCTGAGTGCCCCCCCCCCCCCCCCCACCGAGACCTTGGACAAGCGTATGTGGAATTAGAAGCTAAGTCTCTTACCTCTTCCTTGTTCAGTGCTGTCCCCACTCGTCCAAGCGGCCTCTGACTTGCAGCTCCCTTTTAAGAGACGCGTGCTTAGGGCGCCTGGGTGGCTGAGTCGGTTAAGCGTCCCACTCTTGGTTTCGGCTCAGATCACGATCTCACGGTTCGTCAGTTCGAGCCCCGTGTCGGGCTGGGATTCTCTCTCTTCCTCTCTCCCTGCCCCTCCCCTGCTCACTCTCTATCTCTCTTTCTCTTTCAAAATGAATAAATAAACATTAAAAAGAGAGAGAGAGAGATAAGTGTTTTATGGATTGCTTTGGGGCGGCTAGACCTCCAACTGGGGCTTCCCAAGACTTCTGGGCTACTCTGTTCCAGAATGTTCCTGCCCCGAGTGACCGCCACGGTGCCTCCCAAAGAGCCCTTCTCTGGTCCCCCCTCCCTACAGACCTCAGTTCCTCCAGCCTCCTAGAACTTTCCGTATTGCAGGAACAGCCCACAGCTCTTTTCCACCTTTGTCAGCTGCCCGAAGGAGTCTGCCGTCTCAGGGGACACAGATCTAGTTTTGATATAACACGGAATGAACACCGATACCCTTGGACAGAGATGATTTTCTTCAGTATTTCTCGAGCGTTTCAAGGGCCGTCTCTGGAAAGGCCACATTAAGCTCCTGACGTGGTCGACGGCTTGCTCTAAGCCTGTTTTGATCACTTTTCTAGTTTAATGGTATCTCTTCACGTTCTTGGTAATTAGACTTTATAATCCCTCCGTTCTACTCTGTTTGACCTTTATCTTAAATTAAATTTTTTTTATATGAGGTCGAAAAGCAAACAAACAAAAGACCCGAAACGTGTTTGCAAAGACAAAAAATGTTATTAAAAGGAGTTACAGTGTTCTCCAGCCAGCACCGTCTTGCCCCACGGAGGCCAGCGCACTTGGCTTAGACCGGACCCTGGGTCCGGGGGGTGGTCCACCTGCCTGCCCGGCGGAGGGAAAGACCCCACGCGTGCCCTTTGCCAGCAGCCTGGTGTGGAGGGTGGGGGGCGGGGGGCAACATGCCATCACCTGGTGGCCCATTTCTCTTGTATTCTTTTCCCTGCACCCTAGAGAGGGACTGAAACCACGAGAATATGTCTCCAGAGTCACGTCCGGGGTCTTTATTCCCTGCCAGGATTCTTCAGACGCTCGGGGTCCCACCGTGAAACCGGGATGGACACGGGGGGGGGGGGGGGGGGGGGGGATGGCGGCGGTGTGGTCCCCGCTCGCCACAGCCTCTAGTAGGCGCTGTGCTTTCGTTCGGCATCCGTGGGCAGGGGCCGGGGAACCGGCAGAGGCCTCTGTGGGGTCTGAGCAGACTGGCTACCCCGAGAGACGGGAGGGGAGCCAGGGCCGGGGAACAGAGCTGAGGTCTGCCAAGGTGTCTCTGGGGCCGTGTGACCCGGCGGGAAGGCCCTGGCCCCAGCGTTCCAGCTTCACACCAGCCCCCTCCCCGGTGGCCCTGGAGCCTGGGTTATTTGCTGTTTTTTTTTTTTTCAAGCTAGCACCACACCCTTGGACTCTCTGCCAGGAAGGACCATTGTTCATGAGAATTCCTCGCTGGCTGCAGCTAACCCTTACATGCACTGTTCTGGGGTTGTGCCCTGAATGATTCCTTCTCTGGTTTTGAAGCCCCCCTCCTCCTGACTCCTCCGTGCCTCCCCTCAACCCGACCTTCTCACCAAGCCTCACTTTGTCGCCTGAAGAGCTGGGAGAGGTGGGCGGGGGAGTGGAAGGGAAGCCCTTCCCGGAGGGCCAAGGTGGCCGCTTGACCTGGTCTCCAGAGCAGCCCTGCATCCCGGCCTCGGAGAGGAGGCAGGGAGGCCCGAGCTCCGGCCACCCCCCCCCCCCCCCCCAGAAGGATGTTGGGTCATCTCAGCTGGGGGTGGGGTGGGAAGAAGAGGGAGGCTGAGGACTGAAAACCAGTATCGCCCCCTCCCCTGAATTGAGCTGATTAACCTGTAGAAATGGAGGCCCTGCCAAGCCCAACTTCCTTATTTCCAGAAACCTTGGCACAGAGGCCCCCGTTTCTGGCAGAGGCCCGTCCTCAACAGGGGAACCAGCAAAGCAGCTGCTGTGACTTTCTTTTTCCTCTCATTTCTGGCAATCCCGAATGGGACTGTTTACTTTTTTCTTCCCCTTTCCTTCCCCACCCTCCTGTAGCAGGGAGTTGGTTCTGGTTAATGTTGAAGATCATAACATGATTACCCCAAAGTCTCATGAAATTAAATCACTTTTCTTCAAAGAGAAAGGGGTGGGGGGACCGTCTGGCTGGTAGGCCAGCGAGGGACGGGCGGATATTGGAAGCAGGCTGGCCGCACGCTTTGGTTTGCACGGTGGAGGGCCCGCGAGGAGGAGGCAGGGCCCACGGGGGCCCGGCTTTGCCGGCGGTGGCCCTTGGGGGTCGGCTCTCCCACCTGGGCCCAGACACCTGCCTCCTGCGTGCAGAGAACAGGAGCAGAACAGGGGGAAGATGCCTGTGGGGTGGTCTCCGGAGCCTGAAAGCGAGTCATTTGGGAAGAAATTGAACTCAGCCAAGTGCCTGCGACAGTTTTCTGTCGCCTCCTGCCCGGAGAGTTCATCAGGCCGGGGGCCTGAATCTTGGGGCAGCTCTGTCCCTGGAAGGGCCTGGGGTGAAGTTTTTCCATCTCTACCAAGGAAGGGGCACTGGCATCCGTGGTAGGCTGGGTGTGTGTGTGTGTGTGTGTGTGCATCTTTCTTTGCATCAGATTTTTGTAGGCTTACTGAAAAAGATTTTAAGTTTATTTATTGATTTTGAGAGTGGGGGAGGGGCAGAGAGAGAGAGAGAGAGAGAGAGAGAGAGAGAATCCCAAGCAGGCTCCATACTCAACAGAGAGCCTCACGCAGGGCTCGATCCCATGAACCGTGAGATCATGACCTGAGCTGAAGTCAAGAGTCAGACCGACTGAGCCCCCCGGGCGCCCCTAGACTTATTCAGTGTAAGACGTCTAGAGGACCTTAGAGATTATCCAGCATCTGATCCCGCCACTTAACCTCCCTTGTCCCCTCCGGTGACAGGTGCTTACTCCCTCGCAAGGTCAGTCCTCGGAGAAGGATTCCGGAAGTGGCACCTGTTGATCTCGCTGGTGCCTTCTGGGGACACAGACAGCAGCATCCGGCTTGGTCAGTGCCTGGCACGTAACAGGTGCTTGGAAAGTGCTTGCCGTGAAGGTGGCTGTGGTCTTCTCTTTGGTGTGGCTGCCCGTTGGGATTCCCAGCTCTCCCGGGTGCAGGGAGTTCAGCACCCCTGAGCTGGTTCCCTACCATTTGCAGTGGTCTTGGGAGGGACACGGGGAAGAGGGAAGCTGTTTGGAGACAGAGCCTGGATGGCACGTAGTTCTTGTTACCAGTATCGCAGCGCCCTGAGCTCTCTGGGGACGGTGCCCAGCCCGAGAGGCCCAGGGATCGGTGGATGCGTTGAATGAGGACGTCAGGGGACCTCGAGCCAAAGGCACCACTCAGGCAGCACAGGGGGCATCCGGAAGCAGGCAGTGGTGCCGGCCGCTCGCGGCGCTGAGATCCAACCAACGCCAAACAGGTTGGCGACAGCGGTGGTGGGTGAGTTCAGCAGTTGCATTTTTCAGAGGGATTAGGGATGGGACGCGGCCAGCTCGCTCTGGTTGGAGCTCGGTGCTTGTGACTCATGCTCCTCAAGGGTCAGCGAGTGTGTGTCTGCACGCGGCCTTGGGCTGAACTCCTCACCTGGCCAGCCTTCTCGAAAATGTGTGTCATTCCTTACGGAGGAGAGCCGTGGAGCGGGTGAGCGGGTGTGCGGATCAGTGGAAAGTCGTCTCCGCCGTTGGAAAAACAACTCCAAGTTCACGACTCCTTGGCTTTGGAGGTGTGACTGTAAAACACGGAACCAACTTCTTTGTTTTTCCCCAAACAGCCCCGGGTCGACAGGCCCAGATGAGTGTCCTGTCCTCTTTAGTAGCCACCTTGGGAGGAAAAACACATCTTCCGCTGGCCTGTGCAGCCCTTTTACCAGCCCCATGGGGGAGAACTGGTTTTGTTGCCTTGTCGCTACAGTTAGTTTTCGTCCAACAACAACATCACCCAAGCTTGCTCTCTGAGCCTGTTTGCCAGACTTGACACCCAAGGTTTGGGGCTGGATGTAAACGTCTTAAACGGAGCCAGGGGCTCGAGAAGTTGCCGCCACCTGGGATACTCAGAACCCCCCGGGGGCAGGTCCTTAAGACAAGTACTCAGCCTGCCTTCCCCAACACGCCAGGGTCTTACTCAGTGGAACGTGTGTGCGTGCGGGCGTGGAACGGTCTGGCGCGTTCGAAAAGTCAACCTCACCATGTTGTGGTCAAGCCTGGTGGGCTTGACTAAGGGTGTGAACTCTGGAGCCAGGCTCTCTGGGTTCAGATCCGGGCCCCACCTGTTCATCGTTGGTCGTACCAACTCGTAGGGCGAGTTACCTACTTCTGTGGGTCAGTTTTTCCACGTTACTGCTTCCCTTGGCCGCCTTGGGAGGGACCTTAGGAACCCCAGGGACGTTAGCCCTGTGGTCTGAGGCCAGGGGGATCTGTGGCCCGGTGTTAGCCTGCAGCCGTCTGGAGGTGTGGCCCCATGACAGGCCCTGCACTGAGGGCAGGAGGCAGGACAGAAGTCAGGGGGAGAATGCGCCACCCTAGGGGGCGGCGGTGGGGTAACTAGTCAGTGGTTGGCAAACACTCGTCTAGCTGACAGGATCCTGTGGGACCCCGAGTAGGTAGGACAGAAGAAAGAGTTGCTTGTGTTGAAGGGAGGGAGGTGTCGCAGGCTGAGCCACACCGCAGCCCCAGAGTTGCCCTTGAAGTGATGCCACCAAATCCTGGGGCCCCTTGAGGTATTTTAGAAATTGCCAGTCAAAGAGGAGAAGTGATTGCTCAAGGCTGGGTGGCATCACTCATGGGAGCCTCCCCTCTTTGCAAGGTGTATGCCCACGGGGTGCCCTTTGACACTCGAGACAGCCACCACCTCTGCTGCCAAAAGGGGGCCCCAGAATCAAAGTGGAATGGAGTCAACCTTAGAGGAGTGGCCTGCGGAGTCCCTTGTCTTCCCCATCCTGTGCACACAAACTGGCCACAGCTGGGGATTGCTTCAGGGCACAGCGATGGGGATGCTTGGACACGTCCCCTTTCCTATAGTTTCTCAGCCTTCAGCATGTCTAACAAACAGAGTCCAAAATGAATACACAAGAGCCATGCATTTTGTGCGGTTACCGATTTGTGTATTTTGACCATCAGTTATTTTCACCTCCTGGGTGCCTTTATCAACCACCTGCTACCACCCAGGGTGTTCCTGGCTCCATGCTGTTAGAGGTGCTTTCTTGCTGGGGGAGCTCCCCTGTATCTACTGGAGGAAATCCAGTGTAGACCATTGGCACATTCCTAAATGGTGACGATTCAGAGTGCCTCGGCTCTGAGTTTTGAGTTGTGAATGTGGGTTCCAGGGTCTTGCTCACCTTGCATAGAAGAAGTCAGAGGGGAGGGGATTCATTTTTGAAGCCGAAACAGCCACACTGCTGATTTCCCCCCTCTCTTTCCTGGAGAAGCACCCTGCCCTGTTCTGTGGCAGGTCATGGTCACACGTTTGGGTGAATGTAGGATTGACCATGCTATTGCTGTCTTTCCTGTTTGGGGCATCTTGGAATTAACAAAGGAAGGGAGAACGGAAAGACCTGATAACATCTGGAGATGAAATGTCTCCAAAATGTGGACAGCCAGCCCCAACTGTCCAGCTGGAAATGGAAATATAAAAAAAGAAAAAGAAAAAGAAAAGAAATGGAAGAAATGATGTGGGTTTTGGCCAGGAAGAGGGACAAGGTTTGGGGCTACACTGTTTGAGGAGCGGACCCAGGAGAACAGAAGGTCGGATGCGGTAGAGGTGAGAGGGAAGGCATCCAGAGGCAACAGGATATTGGAGGTGGGGCACTGGGCCGGGAGGGAAAAAGGCCAGGTTTCTGAGGCCGGAGGTACCATCCGTTCTTTTTAGCACACAGAGCAAGTCGCTTCACCTTTCTGAGCCTCAGTGTCCTCACCTGCAAAATGGAGGCAATAATCCCCAACTCCCACCCCCCAGGGTAGTTGTGAAGACCAAATGAGCTGAGGCAGAGATGACACACTTTGTTTTTTGGGTGTTGCACCGTCATCATCACCGCCATCAATGTCATCACCATCGTCATCGACCTGATGTATCCGGTAGAAACAAAGTGGGGAGAGTTGGGGAGGATGAACTTTAACGGCTAGTAAAACATCCGGGAAGATTGGCAAGATGGTGGAGAGGCCATTGGAGGGAATTTAAGACAGAAGAGATGGTGTATAAGCCGCCCTTTCATCTAATGTCAGACAAGTGATCCAACCCTGAGTCATACCGGAGAGCCAAGAATCCATCTGAGTGGGTGTGGCCGGGCTGAAGCTCAGTTATCATCTGTTGGTCATCAGTATTTGTGGAGGCTTCTCGGGCCCTGGGCTCCATGTTGGGAGCGTGAAGGTCATCCCAAAGAAGATGTTTTCCATAACACGTTCTGTTGCTCATGTGTCCCCCCTTCCCAGATGGTGGTTCAGGTCTCCTTGTCAACACTCAGTATGCTGATTGTTCTTACCCTCCCCGCCCTCCCTCCCTCCTTCTGCTTTATTTTGAACCCACTCTTTGGGGGTATGTAGAAACTGACTTAGGAGTCTGGGGCACATCCATTGGAAAGGAGGTTCCTGCTGGCTTCTGTGGTCCTCATGACTCCCCAGCTTCTCCCCTCCACACACCAGCCTTGGGCCCTGGGAGTGGAGACCCACTGCAGGAAGCAGGACCTGAAATGGCAAAGGAGCAGAAGTCCAACGGTACGTTGCTCCTGGAGTTCTCTGTGCATCCTGGAACTGAGGTCCCACTAGACCTCAGCTCCTCCTCCCCCTGCAGATAGCCTTCCTCTGCAGACTCCCATCACCGTGCTGTGGGAGAGGAGCCCTTCTGGAGGATGGTGGATTGTCACTGCGTGGCAGGTCCCCAAGGGGAGAGTGTGGTGGCTTGTGCTCCACCTTCTCCAGCCTGGCCGCTTCATCAGTGACTGAAACACTGCTTCCTGAGCTTTTGGCTCCTTCCTTGCCCTCCTGAGAACGTGTCTTGCCTAACAGGGTGGGCCGGGAGCTAATCTCCTCTTCCCCTTGTATTGATGGCTTCAGGGGTAAACCTTGTTTCTTTCCCCTTGAATTCCATCCCCTCCCCCTAACACCCCTCCTAACTGCTTCTGGCCCCTGAAGGAATGGCCCCCAGGCAGCCATGATTCCTGGATTCTTGTGGGACCCCACACAGTTGAATTTTTTTTTTTTTAAATTTTTTTTTTTTTTTTTACGTTTATTTATTTTTGAGACAGAGAGAGACACAGCATGAACGGGGGAGGGTCAGAGAGAGGGAGACACAGAATCTGAAACAGGCTCCAGGCTCTGAGCTGTCAGCACAAAGCCCGACGCGGGGCTCGAACTCACGGACCGCAAGATCATGACCTGAGCCGAAGTCGGCCGCTTAACCGACTGAGCCACCCAGGCGCCCCTAGTTGAATTTTTTTTTAAGTGAGGTAACCACTGACCTTGATAGCTAAATCCGGTGGCCCTGCTTGACCTCTTTGAAACGTTTGGCTAAATGGACCTCTCTTTCCCCACTGAACTCTCTTCACCCTTGGCTTCATGGCCATGGTGTGTGTCCCCATGTCTCTGCTCAGGCCTTGTCTCTCTCCTTCCTTGGCTTTTGCCTCTTCCACCTCCTGAGATGTGGGTGCCCTGGTTCTGGGGTAAGCCCTGGTATTCACTTAGCCTTCTAGACCCCTTATCTCAATGACTCCATTCATCCTTAGCATGGAGATGTAAATGGTTCCAAGTTATCCATCCATGTTCTAGTCTTTCTTGAAACTTCAAATAGTGTCATCTCAGGCTTAGAACATTTGCAATCTCGCCTATAAACCAAAATGTACTTCCTCCGTGTGGGCCAACGAGAGGCACCCAGGAGCCCTTGACTCGTCAACTGATCACCCAGTCTTGTTGATTTGTATTGCCCTGTTTACACCTGCTTCTTTCCATTCTTACTGCCAACATGCAAAAAGTTTTCTCCACCCGGAGACTTGACTACTCTCCCAGCTGGTCCTCCCACCTGCCTCACAGATCCACACTCACTGTCATAAAGTACCTCTTTCCATCATCAGCGTCAACGAGAAAGCAGACCTGTTGGCACAGAGGGAGTTGTAGGCTCAGGCCTGCCCTTGTCAACATTTTTATTCCTTTGAGGAAGAGATTGATGACTGGCCAGTAAAGTTCTGAATGGCCGGAAGTTGGGTGTGTGTGGGCTGGGAGAGCCGTTGTAGGGGGAGCCCTTTAATGTTTCC
This sequence comes from Neofelis nebulosa, assembly GCF_028018385.1. NCBI lineage: Eukaryota > Metazoa > Chordata > Mammalia > Carnivora > Felidae > Neofelis > Neofelis nebulosa. Next base: position 3,714,273 of record NC_080797.1, read on the forward strand.
CGGCTGAAGGCAATAGTTGGCCAAATAATCAAATAAGTCAGATAAACATTTAAATATTTGACTTTAAGACATGTGAATGGACATCCACTTGCCAAGCTTTTGATGAAGGGCCAAGGCATTTTCTTTGAGTCTGGGTCTGCTGGTTGGGTCCTGTATTCTTTCTTGCAGAAACCCTGCCTACAATGCATGGTCTCTGGTCTCCAGTTTTTATCAAAGTGAAATGACTCCCGTGGAGAAGCTTGGGAAGTTATCTGAGTTCAGAATCTTTTCTTTCTTACGACGTCTCCCCAGTTTTTTTTTTTTTCCCCAGAGACCTCCTCCACATCTCAGTTGACAGCAGTTTTGTAAATGTAGTGACTTACTCGTGCTGTTTTCCCAGTTTGGTTTTCATAGAAACAGCAGCCCTTTACTCGCTGTTTTAAGGGGGGGGGTCCCCCTATTATCGGAGAGACTTAAGGATTTTAGGGGAAGGGGAACATTTGTAGGTGTCAGATGTGGGATGCGGCCGCCAGAGGAAGCCGGTGCAGTCTTTGGCCGCTGATCATCTGCCCAATGCCTTCATCATCCCTTCTTCTCCCTTTTACAGCCTGGCGGGCTGTGGTCCTGGTGGGTTTTGTCTATGATTTGTCTGATCCCATCAGGATGACTCCATTCCTCGTGCCACATGGTTGGTCAACACACAGCATTTCCCTGGCTACAGGAGTCGGTTCACGAATGGATGTGTGACCCAGTTTGGGCTAGATTCCTAAGAGCACATTGGCTGGAGGCTTTCGTGATGAGGTACCTCACTCTTCCGGAGGAGATGCCGGAAGCCAGCCCTTTCTCTCTTACCCCAGATCGTGTGGCGTGTGGCTACAAAGCCTGGAGCTGCTGCATCCATTTTGACACCCACCCTAGGATGATACTGATGCCACAAGGGCTAGGACAGATGGAAGAAGCCAAGTCCTTGAGGACCTCCCTGGATGAACCCAGCTCTTCTGCTAGACCTTTCAGTGACCCAGACCCGCAAAACTCTCTTCAGCCATTTTGGCTTGAGTTTACCATTCCCCGGCACATGGAGGGTCTCGTTGGCCACAGGGATAAGAGACCTTGCTCGCTTGGGGAGAGACACAGAAGCCTTGAACATTGCATTTGCTTCTGGGCCCTGGTCTTTTAGAGGCATCTTGAGAGATTGCAGGGTGTCCCTTGAATAGCTGTTAGGCTGGCCAAGCACGTGGGACCCAGGTTTAAAAAGCATCTCCAGTGAGGGTGATGATCTGCTTTTAAGTCTGGATGCCCAACAGCCCTTTCAGTGGAGAGCTCACCACATACCTTCTTAAAAGGATAAGGTTTCACGGAGACGCGGAGTTGTTAACTTCGGAGGAGCACGTGTTTTGCATGAGATAACGTGTCCTGTAGCTGCCACGGACATGCTGGGAATAGCAAGAGAACATTTTCACAAAGGCCCAGGATGATGTGACTCAAAAGCCGTTTTGTCTAGTCATTTTGGGGGAGGAAGACGCGAGCTCCACCGGCTGTCGTCATTCCAGTGTAGAAACAGCCACCCGAGTGAGGTTTTCACAAGATGCTGTCACCGGGTGGCCCTGGAGGGAGCGCGGAGTGGCTTGTCCGGGAGATTTCCATCTGGGGAGCCATACGCCTTTGAGTGCGGGCTCCTCTGTCCTGCCACTCTGCAGAGCGCTGGTGGGAGGAGACCTCTGGACATGTCACAGCTCCCTGCGTGGCAGTCCTGGGGGCTTCTTAGCTTCGGGTTTTTTTGTTTTGTTTTGTTTTTGTATTTTGGAGCTTTACCACTTCCTTCTGGTACTTAAAGCAACACACGTGAGACCAGCAGCTCCGCTCCCTTGTACCAGGATGCTAAGGAAACAGACAAATGGAATGAGCTGTGGGACTTGGGCAGGGAACCCCTGGTTAGCGGTAGGCTTGGCATCTGGAACACAGAGGCCTCAGAACACACGGGCTCAGACAAAGTGGATGTTTATTTCTCTTTCACTTAATAGCTGGGAGGTGGGCAGCTCTCTCCATGACGTCACCCGGGCAGGACCCAGCCCTCGGTCTTGTTGTTCCACCGGCCCCGTGGGTGTTGTCTTCGATGTCGTGGTGAAAGCTGGTCCCCCAGCACCCTGTCTTCATTCCAGCCCTGCCAGGAGAGTGGAGAGAGAGCAGTTTCTTTAAGGAAGTGGCATGGGAGGTGCACATTATCGTTTCTGGTCATACCCCATGTGCCTCAGTCTTGGCCATATGGCCACACCTAGATGCCAGGCATCCTGGGAAGTATGGTCTCTAGACGGGTGGCCACAAAACCCCATGACTAAGAGGAAGGGGTGGGATGGGCAGGGGGACAGTTAGCTTCTCTGCTACAGAGCCTCACTTTCCTTCTGCATCTACAGAACAGGGTCCACAGAACCGCTTCCAGTCCCTCCGGCCCCTGCCTCAACCCCCCTGAGCCTCAGTACCTTTGTCTGTGAAAGTGAAACGACAAAACTGCCGACCTCAATGACACATGAGAAAGGACTTTGCCCGCCGTCCACACAGAGTCGGGTACTCAGATGGGAGCTGCCGTGATGGCTGTTTTCATTCAGCCAATCAACAAGTAGGGCTCCGGTGCCCACTGTGTGTTCATGGTGCCAGAGATTCCGCAGGGAGCAAACTGAACCGAAGTCCCCATTCTCAGACGGCTTGTATCCTAGTGGAGAGGACGGCAGTGCCTGCTCGGGGAGAAATGTCACCTCTTCTGACCACTCTCCCCCCTCCCCCAGCCCCAGCTCTCAGGGTTACCAAATGTGGGATTTCCAAGTTGGGGCACTTTGTAAGCAGGAGCCTTCCAGGTGGCTTCTTGTAGTTAGTGGTAGAGTCCAAGTGAGGTGCATTTCTGCTGATGTATGCTCCGGAACCTTGTCTTATGGACCACATTAGAAGGACGGGTGGGGGTTGACCAGGCAGGTGGGGGTCACGAGCATTTCAGGGAGAGAGGGTCATAGGCACGGGGCCCAGTGGTGGCGGTTGAGGACCCAAAAAGGCTGCGTGGTCGGCACCTGTGTGTGAGGGGTGAGAGATGACGGGGGGCAGAGTCCACCCCGTAAGCCCCTGTTGGCCGTTTCCAGCATTTGGATGCTGTGACGGCAGCAGGAGGAAGGCAGTGGAGGAGAGGCAGGCACAACTCAGTTGTGCTGTGGAAGGATCACTGTGGTTGCCAGGTGGACACAGGAGCCAAGAGGGGAGACTGAGGCAGGGAGATAGCAGTTGGGGGGAGTCTGAAGTAGAAGCAGACCCCCCCACATTTGAGAGGCACGGGGCCAGAAGAAGGACAGGATGCCCCGGTGCGTGTGCGGTCCCCTCCAGGTCCCCTCAGGTGTTCCCCCCAGGGACACCCATCACTCTCCTTTCTCAGCAGGCTGCCTCTTGGCTGTCCTGCCCCCCAGGGAGCTCACAGTCTGCTCAGAAGCAGGTGTCGCCCCACCAGCCCCACCAGCCCCACCAACCCCGTGCTCCCTGCTGCTGTCCCCTCCCTTCCCTGAGGCCGTGGCACGGCTCTTAGTGACTGTCCTGGAGAACGGGGCCGCCGTGTCCAGAGCTGGGGGCCACACCACTGCCAGAACCCCGGTTCCACCAAGCTGGTGTTGGGGGTGAACAGGCAGGAGGCTGGAGGAAAGAACAACAGCTGAGGTCTGGGTTTGGGGGGGCGTGCCCCGGTAGGGGGTCTGTCTGCAGGCCAGCCTCAGGGGTCTTGGGCCACCTGTTCTACGATGAGATGTGGAGGGATCCCTGTTGAGCTGGGGCCGGGAGTTCTGCGTCCCAGGACTGGCTTTAGCACCAGCTCCCTGGGTGATGTTGGGCCAGCCCTGCCCTTCTCTGGGGCTTGTTAAGAAACAAGGGGTTGGCCTCAGGAACCCTCTGAGGTCCCGTACAGTTCTCTGGAACTCCTAGAACCCCAGCGACCCAGGCTCAGTAGGCGCCCCAGACAGATGGGTGGGCCGGCCCCGCGTCGGCCGCTGCGCTACTCCTGGGTGGGTTGAGCATATTTGAAGCCCGAGACCTCAGGGCAGACCCGGAAGCCTGGAACATGTTCAATCGTCCCAGATGGAGGGTTTTTCTGCTTCAATTATCTTCCTTGCAGGTTTTGGGTCTTCAGACGGGGCTGGCAGCTTGGCTGAGTCACGGTAACTATTTTCCGAGCTGGCCGGGAGCAGAAACGGGGGACCTCGGGGTTGAAAATCTGTTCTCCTTCCGGTACCAAGAGTTTGAACGACTCCGAATCCAGAGAAACGGCCTCTCTCCGGGTTCCTTGTGGCCAACCGTCACCAAAACCTCTCGCGCGCCTGTCCACCCTGCAAAGCGTGACGTGGCTAAAAAATTTAAGTGGTGGGGTTGATTGATGAATCTCTCTGCGGCCCCACGCCCGGACCTTGGGTGGCGGCCGTGTGAACGGTGGTGACGTTTGGGGAGTCAGTGCTCCCAGCCGGGGGACAGGTTCTCCTCTGTCGTGAACATCTGAGAAAAAAGCCAGGCAGGAGGAGCTGGGGTCATTACATCGGCGTACCTATTTTGGTTACCCTGCAGTTTTCCCTTTTCACGCCTTGAGGCACACACAGGAGCCACGTTCTGGATGACGATTGTTTCTCGGGCAGAGCACACACTGTGATGAAAGTTGGCTGAGTCTTTCTGAGACGCACCCCTTCCTGGTAGGTTTCTCGCTGCTGGTAGACCCTGAGTGGTAATCGCCCCCTTCCCTCCTCGAGGACCCCAGCCCCGCCACCCCCCTGCCAGCACAGGCCCCCCCCCTGGGCCTGGGCGTCCGTCCTCAGCCCCCCTGGGGCCTCCTCCCTCCGCTCCCCCTGAACATCACCGGGCTGGAGACCGGGCTTGTGTTCACAGCTGTAGCCGCTTGCACATGACCATCTTTTTCCTGGGGTTAAGGAGTGGGGGTAGGGGGTCCCCTCTCCCTTCTCTAACCTGGCTTCTGCCGCCAGCCTCCTGCCGTTTCTGGCCAGCACTTGTTAGAGTGGCCAGGGTTGTTTTTTTAAACACTAACAAAGCTATCCGGACACAGCAGCAAAATTAACACGGCTTTCTTCTGGGCCGGGAAATCCCGAGACCCACCTGCCTGCCCGTCCTTTTGAGGCCCCGCAGGGAGATGGGCATTTGAGGACACGGGGGGGACATGGCCAAGGCCACAGGACAGGCCATGGGTTGTGAACAGAGGTTGCTGCTTGAGACACTGATCGTCTTTTGGTGGGGAACCAGGGGCCGGCGCCCCAGTCTGGATTTTTGTCATTCCACCACCCCCCCCCCCCCCCCCGGCAGTTAGGGACTCCCATCTGCGACCCTGAGCGAGAAAGTCCTTTCATACCTCTGGCCACTCGAGGAGCAGAAAGACGGGCACGTCGATGCTGGCTTGCAAAGCGGGAGGCGTGCCAGGCAGTTGCCCTCGAGAACTGACTGGGGCTGACTTCTCACTGCCTGCCTTTCCCGGCCATCTCTGCTCCGGCACAGAAACCAGGCCAAGTGCCTGGGGAACGTTCGGCCTTTTTTGTGAGGAGGGGGAGAAGCAGAAGAAAGTCCAATATTCCTCTGGACTGGGAGCCAAGAGAAGGGGGCAGGGAGGCTGGCGGGGCTGACGGAGGGTCGGCCCCACTCGGGCGCCTGCCCCGCTCTGAGGCTGCTGCAGGGGAGGGAGGAGGGGGGCGGCCAGGGAGGGGGGACCCTGCTGCCCCCACCATTCCCCCGTGGGACCCCTCGGCCCCGAGCCTGGTGGGCACAGCTGCCCGGAGGAAGAAGGGCTGAAAAAGTGCCAGCTCGAGAGGGGCCCTCCTGGGTGCCGGGCAGAGGAGAAAGTTCTCCGAAGTGTCGTGTTGGTCATGTCTCACTTTCATACCTGTGTCTGAAAGGTGTCTATAATAACACCTAATTTATTTGGCATTATTGGAGACGGAACTGTTCTTCTAAGCGACTTTGCTAAAGAACTGAGGCTCCCTCCCCAAGCTTTAACAACCGAACTATTTTGTGTATCGAGCCTTTTTAAAAAAAAATTGTGGTCAACAGACATAACGTAAAATTTACCATCTTAAATTTGTGTGTTTAAACGTACGTGTTTGTTTTTTTTAATTTTTTAAAATGTTTTTATTTATTTTTGTGACAGAGAGAGACAGAGCATGACAGGGGAGGGGCAGAGAGAGAGGGAGACACAGAATCTGAAGCGGGCTCCGGGCTCTGAGCTGTCAGCACAGAGCCTGATGCGGGGCTCGAACCCACAGACTGTGAGATCATGACCTGAGCCGAAGTCGGACGCTTAACCGACTGAGCCACCCAGGCGCCCCAAACGTATGCGTTTTAAATCGTTGTGCTACGTTGTCACCGTCCGTCTCTAGAACTTCCATCCTTCCTGACTGAAACTGTGTCCCCAGCAAGCACCAGCTCCCCGTGCCCCTCCCCGCCAGGCCCTTGCAACACCGTGCTCCTGTCTGTGTCCACGAATCTGACTCTTCCAGGAGCCTCGTAGAAGTGGAGTATTTGTACAGCATTTGTCCTGTGTCTGGCTGATTTTCACTCGGCAGAACGCTCTCAGGGTTCATCCGTGTTGGAGCAGGTGTCCGAGTTGCCTTCCTTTTTAAGGCTGAATAATAGCCCACGATGCACACAGACCTCCTTGCGTTTTCGCATCCGTCGCTGGGCACTCAGGTCGCTTCTGCCTTTGGGCCGTTGCGAACAGTGCTGCTATGAATGGGGGTGTCTTTTGCAAGTGCCTTTTGAAAAATGCTTTTTCTTATTTCAGAGGTATGGTCATTAAAGAGTGTTTTTAAAAGGCAGGCAAGTTGAAAGAACACGAATCATCTCTAATTCTATCATCTGGGGAAACTTTTGGTGTATATGTATTTAAATTTCGGTATATGCCCTTGTGTTTTGCTTATTTTCTTTAAGATTTATTTATTTAGAAATATTTTTTAATGTTTATTTATTTTTGAGGGAGAGAGACAGGGCACGAGTCGGGGAGGGGCAGAGAGAGAGAGAGGGAGACCCAGAATCGGAAGCAGGCTCTGGGCTGTGAGCTGTCAGCCCAGAGCCCCATGAGGGGCTTGAACTCACGAACTGTGGGATCATGACCTGAGCAGAAGTCAGACGCTCAACCGACTGAGCCAACCAGGTGCCCCTATTTATTCATTTTTTGAGAAAGAGAGAGCACGAGTGTGGAAGAGGCAGAGAGAGAGGGAGGGAGAGAGAGAGAATTCCAAGCAGGTTCCACATTGTCAGTGCCGAGCCTGATGCAGGGCTTGGAGCCACCAACCGAACCGTGAGATCCTAACCTGAGTCAAAATCAAGAGTCAGTCGCTCAACCAGCCGAGCCACCCAGGCGCCCGTGTTTCACTTATGAATGTGTATATACATCCTGCTTCTAATAACAGGGATTTCATGTTCGAACACATTCACTATTTTGTATCTTGCTTTTTGAAACTTGATGATACCTTGACTCCTGGGCTGCAACATAATTTTGATGATTGCTTAGCATTTCGGTGCATGAATGTACCACAACTTCCAGCCCATTTCCCACTAGTTTCCAGTTTTCCTCTATTCCCAGCAGCATGCAGGGCACATCCTTGGAGTGAAGCCTCTGTGCGCATGTTTGTTTATTTCTCTGGGACAGATTTTTAGAACCACAGTCAGTGGGTTAGAGGGTATATGTCCATTTGTCAATCTTTTGGATCTTTTATACATATTGGCAAATTGCTTGTCCGATGAGTTTTACTTCTTTTCCTCAGTGGCCCAAAAGAGTAGTGGTTTCCCGTCCCCTCACTGATGAACTTCATATTGTCATTTAAAAAAAAATTTTTGTTTTGGGGCACCTGAGTGGCTCCGTTGGTTGAGCATCCGACTTCGGCTCAGGTCATGATCTCACAGTTCCTGGGTTCGAGCCCCGCGTCGGGCTCTGTGCTGACAGCTCAGAGCCTGGAGCCTGCTTTGGATTCTGTGTCTCCCTCTCTCTCTGCCCTTCCCCTGCTCACGCTCTGTCTCTCAAAAATGAATAAACATTAAAAAAAATTTTTTTTAATTGTTTGTGTTCCTTCTTTGGGGAATTGCTTATTCGTGACCTTTGGTGTATTTTTTCCTTGGGGGGATTTCATATTTTTGTAAAAATGAATTTGTAAGAAATCTTTGTGTATCAAAGATGTAAATTGTTTGTCATATCGACCACAAACAATTTTATCCCAGTTTGCCCTTTACTCCTCAGTTTTGCTTTTAGTGCTTGTTGATGTTAAAAAGGAAGGAAGGAAGGAAGGAATGAAGAAAGAGAAAGAAAGAAAGAGAGAAAGAAAGAAAGAATAGAAAAGAAAAAAAAAGCTTTGTTTTCATGTGGAGACATTTCTAAATATTTTCTTCTAAACGTCTGCATTTGGTATCATTCTTAGTGACTCGTGATTCTCTAAGATGTTATAGATTTTTGTCTACATTTTAGTTTATCCTAACACATTTGTAGCTACACTTTTCACACTTAAATCTCGAATGCATTCCTAAAATGATCGGATGTCTCCTGTGAAGTAGAGAATCCAACCTTACCTCTTCCTGACTGTCTTTTTCCTACTGGTTCAAAACGCTCCCTTTGCCATGTGTTAATTCTCACATACTTTTGGTTCTGTTTCTGGAGGTTTTTTTTTTTTTTCTCTGTCCAATGATATGAATCTATTTTCTGTTGCCAGTTCCACACTGTTTTAATATTTTAATTATTTTTAGGGCATGAATCCCATGATTACAAAATTCCTTGGCTGTTCTCTTGCATTTTATTTCCAGATGAACTTTAGAATGATTTGGTCAACTTGGAAAAAAAAATTCCTCTGTGATTCTGATTGAAATTGCATTACATTTCTAGATGAATGTAGAGGGCATTGGAATCTTTATAATATTGGATCTTCTCATCTGAAACTTCAGTGGATGTTGTTCACGTGGTTTTCTTGTGTAGGTTTCTTAAGTTTATACTTGGGCATTTTGAGATATTTGCAGCCAAGGTGAATGGCATTTTCCACTATCCTTTCTAATTGTTTGCTGTTGGCATATATAAAAGAAGTCGATTTTCATGCATTTATTTAGGAATAGGCCTGCTCACTTAACTGTAGGGCTGTCTTCCTGGGTTTACTTGTAGATGATCATAGCATCTTGATAGAGTGTTCTGTCTCTTTCCAGCATATCTGCTGTTCATTCTCTTTTCTTGTCTTATTGCATTGGCTACACTCTTCAGAACAACTTTAAGGCAATAGGATAGCAAGGATGACAGCAGACATCCTTACCTTAATTCTGCCTTAAGAGGGAATATCTCTAGTGTTTCAAACTTTTCTGCTTAAAGAGTGCTCAGTGCAATCTAATTTTGATCTTTCAGAGGAATTGTTAGTTCATAATTAAAAATTATTCTATCATACAGTGACATCACCAGGGATCAATGCAGGGTCTTGTGTATCTGTTTGACTTGTAGGTCCCAGAATTCCATTTTACTCTTACCTTCATTCTCTCTCTCTCACAGGATTGACTTACTTAAATTTTCCTTGTATCTTCTGTCTTGTTCCCAAGCTGTCTGTTATCAATTATTTCTGCTGTCACTGAGTCTGCTTCCAAAAGAGTACTTCCCTCTCCTCTCTTTTCTTTTTTAAATTGTTATTTTAATTGAAGTCATAATCCATGAGCATGGAAAACCTTTCAAGCACAACAAAAGTAAAAATTAAAAAGCTGAAAATTCAAACATTGTAATAAAAAGTGTCTTCTCTCACACGGACTATTTATTCACTCTGAAAAAGGCAACTTTGTATCCTTCCAGACAGGTTTGATGCTTGTACCGGGACACGTGTTAAATATACATCTTTGTATTTTTTTAATACAAATTGAAACACACTGTCACATGATTAAGTGGTTTTTTTTTTCCACTTGTTATATTGTGACAGTCTTTTATTGATTTATTTATTTTAAGGGGAAGGGAAAAGCAGAGAGAGAGAATCCCAAGCAGGCTCTGGGCTAAGCTCCACGAGGGGCTCTATCTCGTGAACTGCGAGATCATGACCTGAGCCGAAATCAAGAGTCAGACGCTTAACCAACTGAGCCACCCAGGCGCCCCAGTCTTTTTAAATCAGCACCTATGAATCTCTCATTATGCGGTCGAATGCAGGTTAATTTATTCGCACAGTTACCGATAAGTACCGAAAACTTAAGTTTTCCCAGTGTTTTGCTATGACAAAAACAGCTACAGTGAACATCTGTATAAATATAAGCCTTGGCTCCCCTTTTCTGATTTTCTGTTCCTGATCTACTTACTCTGATTTCTGTGAGAAGGGGAACAGGTGAACCATTGGATGCTGAATGTAAACTGGGAATAAACAGGTTCTGAACGAGGGTCTGATGATTCCCTCGAGCAAAGTGAATGGAGTTTAGTCAAGGACTTTACATTGTTTATTGCAGCTCTAAAGTGGGGCCTTGACTCCTTTCTTTTTTTTTTTTTAAATTTTTTTTAACGTTTATTTATTTTTGAGACAGAGAGAGACAGAGCATGAATGGGGGAGGGGCAGAGAGAGAGGGAGACACAGAATCCGAAGCAGGCTCCAGGCTCGGAGCCATCAGCCCAGAGCCCGATGCGGGGCTCGAACTCACGGACCACGAGATCGTGACCTGAGTTGAAGTCGGATGCTTAATCGACTGAGCCACCCAGGCGCCCCTTGACTCATTTCTTTATTGTCACCTGGCCTTGTTTACTAATGAGTTTGCCGGATAAATGATCCCTCCTGCCTCCGTCCCTGGAGACGAGGTTGACACTACTTGGTCATGTGACCTGTATCCACCAGGGCTGTCCTTGATTCTCTGTTCGTTTCCTCAGCATCACGTACGGGCCAGGCAAGTCTTACCTGGCCATGCGGCATCCCCAGCGATGCCGTCGGGGGCACCTGTGTGGTCTTGCCATCACAGTGAGCTGAAACGCAAACAATGGGACATGGAGGTGTTGCTGTGCGATAGGTCTTCAAGGATGTGGGGGCCGGGTGGGGGGTTGCTGTCACTGCAGAGAGACTCTGGCAGAGACACAGCACCAAGCAGGAACCTCATCCACGAGGCCCGATGCTGTCATTGCGGGACCTGGGCTGGAGCAGGCCGTGGGATGCTGCGGGGCATTTCCAGCCACCCCAGCGCAGGAAGAGACCAACCACCATCCGTAACTGGGATGTGGGCCAGGAAGGTTGGTGGGTTGGTGGGTATGAGGGAGCTTAGGGTGCTCGGGTGGGATGAGCGATTTTTCGCTCGCTTGCCCCTCAGTGTTAACTTAGGCTGATGTTCGTTTTCTTTCTGATTCCGAAAGCCAGGCGCGTTAGTTGAGAGATCTGTTTCCCTAAGGAAATAGGGAAAACTGCAAAGGACAGAGCGATCTGAAGTCCTACGATCCAGAGAAAACACCAATAACATTTTTGGCATACATTCTTCTGGTATTTTTTCCTATTCCTTTTTTTGCACCTGAATCTTTAGGTGCAACAGAATTGCACATACTGTTTTGTAACCTAGGCTTTTTATGCGCCTCCTTCGAAATGTTTTTTTCCACGTTATTAAATATTCTATAACATCATTTCAGTAGTCGCATACAGTCTTACTTTACGAGTATAGAATCATTTATTTAAGACCAAGTTGCTATTGTTAGAAACTTAGGCTGTTTTGGTTTCTCTGTTTCTTCCTTCCTTTCCTCCCTCTGTCCCTCCGTCCCTCCTTCCTTCCCCTTAAAAAAATTCTACGACGAACGTCCTAGATGTATATTTGTGTAAATTCAGACTTTCCGTGTAATAGATTCCTAGAGGTGAAATTCTCAGGTCAAAGGATAAGCTTTAAATTTAAATTTGCGGGGCGCCTGGGTGGCTCAGTCGGTTAAGCGTCCGACTTCAGCTCAGGTCATGATCTCACGGTCCGTGAGTTCGAGCCCCGCGTCGGGCTCTGTGCTGACAGCTCAGAACCTGGAGCCTGTTTCAGATTCTGTGTCTCCCTCTCTCTCTGACCCTCCTCCGTTCATGCTCTGTCTCTCTCTGTCTCAAAAATAAATAAACGTTAAAAAAAAAATTTAAATTTGCTCTCCAAAAAGATTAAAGCAATCCTGTTTCCACCAGAAACATAGGAGAATGCCTTAAACTCTTGCCCAATAGTTATTAAAAAAAAATCTTTGCCTATGTACCAGGAGAATAATTATCATATACCATATATCTACTTTTAAGCAGTCTCTATGCCCGGTGTGGGGCTGGAACTCATGACCCCAGGATCAAGAGTCGACTGCTCTACCGACTGAAGTAGGCCAGGTGCCCCATGCGTATCATATTTTTTAAAGTTGAATTGTTTCTTTCCTAAATTTTAATCAACGTTATTTAAAAAAAAATGAAACGGGGCACCTGGGTAGCTCAGTCGGTTGAGGGTCTGACTCTTGATTTTGGCTCAGGTCGTGATCTCACAGTTTGTGGGTTCAAGCCCCACATCGGGCTCTGTGCTGACAGTGTGGAGCCTGCTTGGGATTCTTCTGCCCCTCCCCTGCTCTCTCTCTCTTTCTCTCTGACTCAAAATAAAAATAAAAATAAAAAAATTACACAACAGAGCAAAAAAACGTGAAGAAGAAAAAGTAACCGAGTAACCCCTCTTCTACCTAGAAATTATCACCACTAACATCCAATTCTTCGAGAGTTCTGAAACTTTCTCTACCAACCTCGACTTCCCCATGTCTTTAAGTGTGTGCTGTTCCCCATCTGGAGGGCCTTCCCTGCTAGTTTCCGGGGGTTGAGATGCCCCATTTGTTGTTCAGAGGCCGTTGAAACCCCCTGCCTCCCTACCCCCATTGGTTCCCTGTAACCAGACATTTTCTCTCCCTTATAGTCTTGATGTCCTGCCTGTGCTATGTCCATACCTTGCTACTTTTATCGGATCCTGCTCTCATATCAGGTATGTTCCTGGAGACCGTAAAGCTCGCCGGAGGCGAGGACCATCTTCCACGTCTGTGACCCTAGCATCATCAACCCAATGTGTGGCTCCTAGTAGAGACCTCCGGAAATGCCCGCTAGATGGAACTGCATTGAATTTGGGTCAGGACCAAGGGATCAGGTCTGGCTCAGGGAGTTGGTTGGTCTGACCCTTAAGACCAGACCCGGGTGACTTTCCATCCTTTTCCCGGTGCGGAATGCTCTGTTATTTGCGGTGTGTGTGCTCCAGAGAGGAACTTGTTATTCTACGAGTTGCACGCTTGTGTTTGTTGACATGAGCCAGTGCGGCCCAGTGACATCCGAGCACTCTTGGCTTTAGCCTTTAGGCCTGGCCCTTGGGACACCGTTATGGGCAAAGAGGTACTGAGGGGCGGCGGGCTGGCCACACCTGACGCTGCCCGGGGCCACCCCAACAGCCTGGCCAGGTGAGCAGAAGGCTTAGCCTCGTCTCGTGTAACACAGCTCGGCCTTGGATTTCATCCTGTGCGGCTGCATGGGAGGCTGAAGATCCAGCCCAGAAAGACACTGAGATCCCTGCTGCGCCTTCTTCTTGGGGGCTTGCGACCTGTCGCTAAGACGAGAGAGGAAATAATACCTTCACTGGTCCTCCGGGAAATGCAAATGAAGGGCCCAGGGCACGACCACTGCACAGCCACTAGGACGGCTGCAATGAAAAAGAGAATATGAGGTTTTGGTCAGATACCGTGCAGGCAGGACTATAAACTGGTACAAGCATTTTGTGTTATAAATGCTTTTTTTTTTTAACATCTATTTGTGTTTGAGAGAGGGGAGGGGCAGAGAGAGAGGGAGACACAGAATCGGAAGCAGGCTCCAGGCTCCGAGCTGTCAGCACAGAGCCCGACGCGGGGCTCGAACCCACGATCCGTGAGCTGAAGTCGGATGCTCAATCGACTGAGCCACCCAGGTGCCCCTCGGGCCAATATTCTATGTTAAGAAGAAGTTGAAAAGTACTTGGTGGCGGTGGGGGGAGTGCCTAGGTGGCTCCAACTTCGGCTCAGGTCATGATCTCGCGATTCGTTGAGTTCGAGCCCCATGTTAGGCTCTGTGCTGACAGCTCGGAGCCTGGAGCCTGCTTCGGATTCCGTGTCTCCCTCTCTCTCACGGTTCATGGGTTCGAGCCCCGCCTCTCGGGCTCTGTGCTGACAGCTCAGAGCCCGGAGCCTGCTTCGGATTCCGTGTCTCCCTCTCTCTCTGCCCCTTCCCTGCTCGCGCTCTGCCCCTTTCGCTCTCTCTCAAAATTAAACATTAAAATTTTTTTCAAAGAAAGTAATCAGTGGGGTACGCACCCCAAAAGAGTTGAAGGCAGGGTCTTGAACCGTCCGTTGGTGGGTGGATGGATAAACACAACATAATGGGATATGCACGATTCGGCCTTAAAAAGGAAAGGCGTGCTGACACCAGCTACGATACGTTGGCACCTTGGAGGCGTTATGCTGAGGGCAATGAGCCAGACCCCCGAGGACAGATACTGTGCGACAGTGCTAACAGCAGGTGCGTAGAGCGGTCAAGGTCACAGAGACGGGAAGCAGAATGGTGGACTCCAGGGCCTGGGGGAGAGGGGGAGGTGGTGGTCAGTGGGGACAGAGTTTGAGTCGGGGAAGATGAAGAACTTGTTGAGACGGACGGTGGTGACGACTGACGACGGGTGAAGGTAACTCAGTGCCACCAAGCAGTGCCCTGAAAGCCGGCAGGGCGGTGGGTTTTATGTCATGTATGTTTTACGACAAAAAAAAAAAAAAAAAAAAAGCCGGCAGGGCGGTGGGTTTTACGTCATATATGTTTTACGACAATAAAAAAAAAAAAAAGCCGGCAGGGCGGTGGGTTTTACGTCATATATGTTTTACGACAATAAAAAAAAAAAGCCGGCAGGGCGGTGGGTTTTACGTCATATATGTTTTACGACAATAAAAAAAAAAAAAAGCCGGCAGGGCGGTGGGTTTTACGTCATATATGTTTTACGACAATAAAAAAAAAAAAACTAGATGCACGTAAGGCTGGACGGCACGAAGCCGGCTCTGCCCCGTCTCCAGATGGGGGTGAACCCCGGGCAGGGGGTGCTGCGGCCGAGCCCAGAGCGCAGAGGGGGCTCTGGAGGGAGGTTCTGAAGGGCGGAGAGTGGCCCACAGACCTGGGAGGCGGCACTAAGGTCAGAGCCAGCGGGCCCGCGGGCCGACGTGTAGAAACCGGCTCGGTGGAGGGCAGGCGTGCTGGCTGGAAAGAAGCTTCTCTCGCCCCGCAGCACCCGGCCTGGCCTTCGTGTGAACTTGGAGCAGCAGGACCTCTGTCCGGTCCTGGGGACGGGAGACTTCAGACGGGCGACTTGGCCTGAGCACTGGCGGGATTTCCTCTGCGGGCTTTCTTCTGGGTAGTCGGAACCGCGGGCCCGCCTGGCAGGCAGGGCCTGCTGCCCACAGGACATGCAAAGTCAGAGGCAGATGCCTGAACACCACCGGCCAGGTGGCAGTGAGAGCCTCCAAGGGGGCAGGGTCGGCGGGGGAGGGGGCCCTGTGGGAATAGCAGCCCTACTGACCTGTCCTCAGGGCCTGTGGGGGCAGAATTCATGCTTCCTGAATGTGCCAGAACCCTGGGCAGCTGTGTGGTCAGGTGTTTGGTTTTGAATGTCTGCTTTGGGACGGGAAGGCATGTTGTTAACACTCTTACCAGCAGGGACACGGTTCCCAGAAAAGCTGCCTTCTGACACCTGGACTTCAGGGCCAGCCCCGGCCGGTCAGCTGGGGCCACTTCGTCTGCCCAGTCTTGGGTCTGGGCTCTTCCCGCCCCACCCCAGGCCCGTCCTCCCCGGCAGCCAGCTGCCGATCGGGGCCTTTTCTGGAGGTATCTGGAGCCTGGCGTGTTTGCATGGTGGCCCCAGAACGCCTTAGGCACATTTTGGGGGGCTCAGAAAAGAATGCTCCCCAGCTGGCAGATGAATGTAGGAGGCATTAATCCAGAATAATTTTTCCTGCTGAGACAGTTTTGTTATAAATGTGTGGAGACGTGGGAGTTCTTCAGTACTTGTGATATTAATCCTGGCATCTGCGTGGAGAGTGGGGTGGGGGTGAGGGCTCCACGCTAGAGAGAAGAGGAATTTGCCCCTAAAAGGTTGTCTTGAATTCCCTGTGATCTGTGCACGCACTCTGTGTCTTTGTGCCTTTTTTTTTTTTTTAAACATTTATTTATCTTGAGAGGGAGAGAGAGAGAGAGAGAGAGAGTGAGCAAGGGGAGGGGCAGAGAGAGAGGGGAAGCAAGAGAGAATCCCAAGCAGGCTCCACGTGGTCAGCACAGAGCCCGATGCGGGGCTCGAACTCACAAGTCGTGAGATCGTGATCTGAGCCGAAACCAGGAGTCTCACCCTTTAACCTCGACTGAGCCACTCAGGTGCCTCTTTGTGCTGTTGATGGAGAACAGGCAACCTATCTCTGGCTCTTTAGCAGCTATGAGATTCCTCCTCACCCCCAGAACCCAGGGCCTGGGGCAGAAAAGGAGGCGGCCCAAAGACAGGAGTGGGTGGAAGGGAAGGAAAAAGAAGGCGATGGATGGTGAGCAGACACGCCCTAGTGTTCGGATCGAAGTGTGCTAGGCTGGGGCTGTGGGGAACCGGGAATCTTCTAGGCCAGCGGTCCCCAAAGCGTGCTCTCAGGGTGTCTGGGCATCACACGGGAACTTGTGGGCGATGCACGTTACTGGGTCCCGCCTCACACCCCCGAGTCACGGCCAGCTGGCATTTCAACAAGATCCCCCACGGTTCACATGCACCTTGAAGTTTGGAAAGCGCGAACCGGGCCACGCATCCTGGCCCAGAGGGTGAAGTGGGTGTCTGTGGCCCCAGAGGGTTAACTGCCTGGGGGGGGGGGGGCTCCCTGCCCACTGTGTAGGTGAGATGGGGCAGCCACACCTAACTCTTGGGACTGAGAGTTTGTGCCTGGGCGAGTCCATTTGCGTTTCGTGTCTCGGGGACCGAAGTTTTGCGCGAGCTGTTGTCACGGAGGGCGGGTAGAGCTGTGAGGTCGGATGGAGGCCCAAGAGTTAACACCCAGAGCTGAGGGCCCCAAATGCTGCGGGCCTGGCTCATATCGCCAGGTTGCTCTCTGATCACGGATATTTCAAAGCAAGCTTTTTCTTTTTAAACTTTAAAAAAAAAATTAAAAAAAATTTTTTTTAATGTTTATTTATTTTTGAGGGAGAGAGAGAGACAGGGCATGAGCAGGGGAGGGGCAGAGAGAGAGGGAGACACAGAATCTGAAGCAGGCTCCAGGCTCCGAGCCGTCAGCACAGAGCCCGACGTGGGGCTCGAATCCATGAACTTCGAGATCCTGACCTGAGCTGAAGTCAGACGCTCAACCGACTGAGCCCCCCCCGCCCGACCCAGGCGCCCCTAAAACCTAAAAAGTTTTTTCTGTCATCGTTGCTACCATCATCATAGGGCTGACCCTTTATCAAGGGCTCCCTGGGATCCCTGCCCTGGGCTTGTCACATCTACCCAGTACCAGTCTCACTTAGAAGTGAGGAAACCGAGGCCCAGAAAGAGAATAATGCGCTCACGGTCATTCATCTTGGTAACAGAAGAGATGGGATTTGGGCCGAGGCACATGTGACTGGAACACCACACTTTCTTACGCTCCGGAGGCCAGGCAGAACTGTAGTGCACTTGTGACGGTCCCCGAGTTCCACAACTGTGGGGCAGGAGTTCTGTAAGTGTCAAAATTTGCTTAGTTATTATGATCATGTGTTAAAGGGAGCCAAAGCATCTTATAAACACTAATGTCTGTATTACTTTTGGTTTCCATTTGCATTGTAATTGTGTTTTAATTGAAGACCAAAGTGGAGGGGTGCCTGGGTGGCTCCGTTGGTCAAGCGTCCGAGTCGGCTCGGGTCATGATCTCTCAGTTCGTGAGTTCGAGCCCCGCGTCGGGCTCTGTGCTGATGGCTCGGAGCCTGGAGCCCGCTTCGGATTCTGTGTCTCCCTTCCTCTCTGCCCCTCCCCTACTCACACACTGTCTCTCTGTCTCTCAAAAATAAATAAATGACTTACAGTGTTACAAAAATAATTGGGAAGGACACATGTATGCTATCTTCCTAGTTATGACTGTTTCCAGATCATAGATTTTAAGGGAAAGAGGAAGATGGAGGTGGGGGCAGAGGACCCTGTACGAACATGGAGACATGAGATCATGTTTATGGCTCGTTCAGTGGGGACAGGGACATAGATGCCTGGGGTGTGGCTTGTCCCAACTTCTGCACAGATCGGGGCCGCTTTGGTGATTGGTTTAACGAACGTTTAGCCTATGGTGGGGGTGGTCGGCAAACTATGGTCGATGGGCAAAATCCAGCCAGCCCCCTCTTTTAGTCAATAAAGTTATACTGGAAAATAGCCACACGCCCTTGTTTACATGCTGTCCGCGGCTGCTTTCACACGGCGACGCCTGAGTTGCGTCATTGTGACAGAAACCGCGTGGCCGGCAGAGCCAAAAATATCTACTGTCTGGTCCTTCACGGCAAGAAAGTCTGCCAGACCCCGGTCTCGTGTTAACATGTTGGATGTCTCCTCCGAATTTTCTTTCCGCTGCGTGTCACAAAGGCTTGAAACTCCCTCATTCGCCAAGTTCACGTATCTTGCAAACGTGGTTTGATCACAGTGGTGAGAGACCTTAGCTCAGGGGCTGTGGGCCCACGAGAAAAATGTAATCAAGGACCAGAGGCTTGAGAAAGAAACGTTCAGTGAACTTGCATGGGTCACGGTCCTTAGCTGCAAATAACAGAATCTATGACCTCAAGCAGAAGGGGATTCGTTAAAGAGTTCGGTAACTCTCAGACTTGCCAGGAGGGCTGAAGGGAAGACTGTGTGCGGACTCACGGGAGCAAAGTCCCCAACCCTCCCCCCCCCCCGACACCCTCCCCCCCCCTCCCCGGGTGCACCACCGGTGGAGCCCTTCTGCCAGCTCCAGGACCACACCTTCCTGGCACAGCCCGCCCTGTGAAAGGATGCTCTCGCCCTGGCTCTCTCCTTGCTGATTCACACAAAAGTCTAACTGGCAGAACTAAATTGTACACAGAGCCCAGCTGCAAGGGAGTCTGAGAGGGGTTTCTTGCCCTCCAGCCCCTGGACGCTGATCAGACAGGCCACCGCCACACGGCACCATCTCGAGATGGTGGTTTTGCCTTGAAAGGTAGATGCAGTCAAACCTTGGTTCTGCATAGCATAATTCGTTCCGGAAACATGCTTGTCATCCAGAGCACTTGTGTTTCATGGTGAATTTCCCCCTAAGAAATAATGGAAACTCAGATGATTCATTCTATAACCCAAAAACATTCATATAAAAATGATGATAGTACTGTAATATGGTATAAGATAATAAAGAAAATACAAAATATCAAGAAAAATTCACCTGCACTTACCTTTGAAAACTTTCGTGGCTGGTGTGAGGGAGACAAGAGAGGAGGGTTACTGCGTAGGACGACTTTCACTATCACTAACGGAAGTTGACTACAGTACGATATTAATAAACTCTTGTCTTATACTGCATTTAGTGTAACTGGCCATAAGGCAGCAGAGGAAAGGGTCTCTATCTGCAGGCAGCCTGACCTAGAATGGAGCACAGCATTCCTAGGCTCGCTCTTGGATGGAAAAGCAAAGGACTGTCCAGAGGTGCTTGGAAGTGACAAAAAATACACTAATGCCTGTTGTGGGCACCTTTCAACATTCCGAAAAATCACTGATTTCTGCCAAACACCTTGGCCTGAGACGGAGCATCCAAGCATGGGAGATGATCACCCACAATCCCAGGGTGGGAGAGAGAGAGAGAGAGAAAGAGAAGAACCATTGGCTCAGTTGTGATCATGTGACATTCAGGGTCATGTACTCCTCGTATTGCAAGACATGGCTCATTTATCAAGTTAAAATTTATTAGCCATGCTTGCTCGTCTTGTGGAATACTCACCGAACAAGTTACTCGCAACCCAAGGTTTTACTATATTTCACTTTTTATATTGACACTCGAGAACTTAAGACATTATTCAGTAAACACGGCAAACGAGACCTGCCCAGAGTGTCGAGAGAGCTGGCCTAGGGAGCTGTGGAAGAGGTTCTCAGACCCATCTCCAAATTCCACCTCTCTGTCTTTCAAGGCTCAGGGGCCACCTCCTCCAGGAAGCTGTCCCAAGGTGGAAGTCTGTGTCCTCTGCATTCTGGGAGCACTTTCTCTCTCACTCTCCAGGAAGCTATGATATTCTCCTTCGTATGATAGTTACGGGCTTTCACATTTTCTCTTCCATGTCTTCATGAGTTGTGTTGAGTAGGAGAACACTGTTGATATAGTACCTTGTTCTCCCATTTAATTCCATTAAACTCCCTTCTTCCCAGGGACCAATCATACAACTTCTCTTTCTATATTTTTTTGCAACGTTTACTGCATATGTGTATCTATGCACAATATAGAGTGTTGGGTTTTTTTGAGCTAATGAGTTTAGAGTTTATCTGAATTCTTTTGTACCAGGTGGATCATTTTGTAATTTGCTGTGTTTTGAATTTTTTTTAATGTTTATTTATTTTTGAGAGACAGAGAGAGAGAGCAAGCAGGGGGTGGGGCAGAGAGAGGGAGACAGAATCCGAAGCAGGCTCCAGGCTCTGAGCTGTCAGCACAGAGCCTGACGTGGGGCTCGAACCCACAAACCGTGAGATCGTGACCTGAACCAAAGTCAGACTGAGCCACCCAGGCACCCCTGTGATTTGCTGTGTTTTTGAGTTGTGTACTTCCTTCATTTTAAGGCTTTTACCACATGCCATCTCATAAACAAGCTACAATTCATTGATCCATTTCCTACTGATGGCCATCCACTCTTTCCCCCCAGCTTTTTCTTATTATGGACATTGCTGCAGCAGACAGATCAGTTTGTCCTTCCTGGGGTCATGTGTGCGATTTCTCTATCATAGACATCAAGAACTGTAACTGTTTGGCTATCTCCAACACTATCAGATACTGTCAGATTGCTGCCCAAGATGATTGCCCCAATCCCCCCAGTTCTGCCTGGAAGTTTTCATTTCCCTCTGCTTTAGCTAAGACTTGATATTATCACACTGGTATATTTCTTGCCAGTCTGATGGGTGTATTGTTTAAGCCTGCATTTGCATATGCATTGTTTTAATTTGCATATGTTTTGGTTTTAATTTGCATACACATTGCTTTAATTTGCATATGCCTGATGATTAGTGAGGTTGCGCTCCTTTTCGTGCTTATTGGCTGTCCACATTCCCTTTTCTGTAGTGTGCATATTCATAGCTATTGTGTTTGTGTGTGTGTGTGTGTGTGTGTGTGTGTGTGTGTGTTCTATTGGGTTGTCTTTTTCTTATTTATTTGTTGGAGTTCTTTATATATTCTAGATGCCAATCCTGTGTTATATGTGGTGCCATTCTTTTTACCCAGTCTATTGTTGTTCTTCCATTCTGTTTTTTTTGTTTTGTTTTGTGTTTTGTATCCTCTGACCTGGTTTTGCTTCATGAACTATGTGGGTGAGGGCAAAACAATGCTTCCCCACTGGATGCCCACCCCCCACCCCGACACAGAACCTCAGCGTCTGTATCAGTGGGAAAACCCAAAATCCCTTCAGGTGTTGCCCTTTGAGATGGAAAGAGCAGAATTCCTTCCCCGTCTTCCCACCTCCTGCGTCTGTGTCTCTCCATGTGTATGAATTCCCTGCAGCTGCTGTAACAAAATAGCCCCAGTCAGATGGCTCAAAACAACAGAAATGTGTTTTGTCACAGTTCAGGAATCCAGAAGCCTGAAATCAAGGCGTTTGCAGGATTGTTCCACCCTGGAGGCTCCAAGGGACAATCTGTCCCTGCCTCGCTCCTAAGTGATGGTGGCTGCTGGGGACGCCTGTCCTTCCTTGACTTGTACGCACATCATGGTGGTTTCCACCTCTGTCTTGACATGGCCTTCCCTTCTGTGTGACTCTGTTTCTTCTATCTTTCCCTTCTTCAGGAGGACACCCACTGTTGGGTTTAGGGCCCACCCTAAATCCAGGAAAAACCTCGTATCAAGATCCTTACCTTAATTACATCTGCAAAGACCCTGCTTCTAAATAAGGTCACATTTGCAGACACCAGGGATTGAGACATAGACATATCTTTTGGGGGCTATTTGATCCACTACATTCGGCAAACTCCACAAATCCCAGAGAATAGCTATGCTAAAAGCAGGGTTTGTGTGTGTGTGTGTGTGTGTGTGGGGACCAAGTAGAGGAGGAAAAGTGCATTCTGCGAGAGGCAGTATATTCTAAGAGGTGTTATTCCCCAAGAGAGGAGGGGCCGTACATGTTGGGCATTGTAATTTATCATGTTTTCTATTTATTCAGAGTCCCAGAAAACAGGAAACGGATAAAAAGGAAGGTGTCTCCTTGGGTGAGCAGGTATAAGCCAGGTAGAACCTTGGAGTGGCCGTCGCTCCACTGTTCAGCTGAGCAAGCGACTGTCCCCCAGCAAAAGCGGGTCAGGACAGGACCAAGGGTGGGCTCCTGTGACCCTTAACAGATACTAATCTTGTGTGGGTCTTGCCCTTTTGAAGATAAGTAAAGGGGAAACAAGCAGGACCCATAAAAAATGCAGAGCAGAGTCAAGGAAAAAGAATAGAATCGTCACACCTCATTCTTTGTGGTCTCTGTATGTGCAAATCTACCTACTCACTGAAATTTATCTGTGGCCCCAAGAACAGCAGTTTCATGGCCTTTTCCAGGTCCCCATGGCATGAGCACAACAGTGAAGAATGTGAGTCACCTTACGTGCACATCCCAGCGGAGGTTGAACAAAGTGACTCTCGACCTCCTGTGGCAGCTCTCATTCTGTAAACAAGTGTCCTTTTGGCAGTCTACTTGGTGCCACATTTTTTGAATTTTTGTGCTTTTGGTTGGTGATTTAGAAAATATGCGTGTTTAGATGAGCACAAGTTCCTGTGATGATGGCCATGGGTTCAATGCTAACCAATCAACAATATATATACTAAATAAGGTGTCTTTAAACAGAAACATGCACGAAACAAGGTTCATATTAAAGGGTTTGTGAAAAGGCTGTGAGCACAGGCTCACGGGAACCTGATCCTGTGTTTCTCTTAGGAGCAATGGTTCAGTATTTGCCAGCTGAGTCTTTCCAGCAACTTTATAGACTGTACCCACACGGACATGGCATTGTAAGCTAACTACACTGGAATTAAAATAAAATTTGAAAAAAAGAATATAACCATCCTGAATAATGAGAGTCAACTGTATCTGAAAGTTCCCACCTCTGAAAATGACTAGACCGCAAAAATCCAGGCGCGAATGTCCGGACATCGGCAGCCTCAAATTGCGAGCAGACGCGTTCTCTGTGTAACCTAAGCCAACATTCCTCGGTAGAGGATAGACTGACATTAAAAGGCAGAATAAGATGGCATATAGAAAAAGATTACAAGAAACGTAAAGAGTTAATTGCAGGATCGAAATCCATACAGCTTTCAGTGAGGAACAAAAAATGTCTCCAACGATAGATTGGGAAAGTAAGCTCTGATATAGCCATAAAGCGAAATATGTATAATTCAGCTGTTAAGGTGTTGTGTATTATTCATTGACTTGCAAAGAATTAGGAGGACAAAAGCAGGATTTAAAATATTATGAAGGCGCCTGGGTGGCTTAGTCGGTTAAACATCCGACTCTTGACTTCAGCTCAGCTTATGATCTCATGGTTTGTGAGTTCAAGTCCCATGTCAGGCTCTGTGCAGACAGTGTGGAACCTGCTTGGGATTCTCTCTCTCTCTCTCTCTCTCTCTCTCTCTCTCTCTCTCTCTCTCCCTCTGCTGCTCTCCCTGCTCACACTCTCTGTCTAAAATAAAAAATAAAAATAAAATATTATGAGCACATGGTAAGTTTTTTTATTTCCCCTTTTAAGAAAATGCTTACTTAGAGGAAGGTCTGGATGACTATGTTATTTAGGGTGGGAGAAAAGTTACTTTTCCTGTATACCACGCATGTTTCTGTACGGTTTGATTTTTTTTTTTTTTTTGCAAAACAATGTATGGATGTATTACTTGAGTTAAAAAAAATTAAAGTGGGGTGCCCAGGTGGCTCAGTCGGTTAAGCATCCGACTTTGGCTCAGATCATGATCTCATGGTTTGTGGGTTCCAGCCCTGCATGGTGACCGCTCAGAGCCTGCAGCCTGCTTCGAGTTCTGTGTCTCCCTCTCTCTCTGCCCATGCTCTGTCTCTCTGTCTTTTTCTCTCTCTCAAAAATAAATAAACATTAAAAAAATTTTTAATAAAATTAAGGCGGGAATAAGGAGAGCCAGGCTTTCCTAGTGTGAGTCGTGTGGAAACACATCTTCCCCCCTCTCATCTCTTACGGGTCTTGGGTCCTGCATGAGTGACAGTGTCCTCATTTCTGCACTCGTTTGTGTCTGCGTCCAGCTCCCTCCCCTCTTGAGGCTGTGAACCGCTGAGGGCAGTCTTAGTATTTCTTGTTCTTCTTTTTTTAATGTTTATTTATTTTGAGAGAGAGAGAGAGAGAGAGTGTTTGTGTGTGTTTGTAAGAGCAGGGGAGGGGCAGAGAAGAAAGAGAGAAGGAGAGAGAGAGAATCCCAAGCAGACTGTCAGCACGGAGCCCGACACGGGGCTTGAACTCACGAACTGTGAGATCACGACCTGAGCCGAAACCAAGAGGCGGACGCTTAACCGACTGAGCCACCCCGGCGCCCTAGTCTTAGTATTTCTGGAAACTGACAGAGTGGGTGCCCATGAGAGATGCGTGGGGCATCCTTCCCGGGGCAGATCTTGGGCTCGCATCAGGGAGCAGGCACTCAGGGCCTGGGTACCCCACAGAGCTCTGTCCCTGGGGTCCGCCGGGCGGCTCTCCCCGACCCCGGCCCGAACTTCTTCAGGGAGGGAGGTGGAGGAATGAAGAGGTTGGCCCGGTACTCATTCACTGGGGAGGGACCAGAAGGTGTGTTGAGACCCAACTGGCAAGTTCAAGGCTTTTGAGAAAACCTTTGGGGTTTCGGGTGGGGGTGTAGGAACTGGAGACAGCTCCCCGCGGGTCTCCAGAGTGACCCCACTGCGTTGGCCTCAGCTTGGCCCGTGTCCTCCGGGGTGGGGCTGGGGCACGCAGTCATCCCCCTGATCCATCTGTGCTGCGACCGTGCCCCGGTCCACAGAGGCCCCGGAGCTGGACAGATCCCGGCTGCCTGCCGTCTGGAGAAGGGTTTGATAAATGCTGTACACGCCCCCACGCGTGTATGCCGGAGTTAATTTAAAAACCAGCTTCACAGACACAATCAGGAGGCCTCAGAAGGAAAGAAGGCAGGCGGGAGCGAGGTCTGCGCACTGACTCATCTTTCCCCCTGGGGCGGTGACACACGTCTCTGACATTTCCCGCGGCCACAGCCTCCAGAGACAACAGGCCTGGGGTGGGGGGAGCCCGGGGAGCCTCTCTCCCCGGGTGCCGTGGACGCCTGTTGGAGCGCGGGCCTCGCCATCTCCTGGGGCCCCAGCCCGGGAGGAAGGGACCCACGTCACGCCTCCCTCGGTGGCCAGTCTGAGAATCTTCCTCTCACACAAAACAAACACGAGCTGACGGGCTGGAGGCCCCGGGGACGGGCCGGCTGGCCCTTTCTCCAGCCTCTCTACGTCGGTTTCTCCTGGGGGGCAGGTTGGGGAAGCTTCTCGGAGGACAAACTTTCCTGGGAAAGCCGCCTGTGGGTCTCATCATATTTGGTTAACCGAGCACATGGCCTCGTGGTGCTGGCGAGGGCTCTGTTGTTCTTGGAGAGGAGGCTGTGGGCCTTTCAGACCCTTGTCCACACAGGCAAGTGTCTGCAGAACGCCGAGGGATGGAGCAGGTTCTCCTGGGCCAAGGAGCCGGCAGTGTGTGTGTGTGGGGGGGGAGGGCAGAGCCCCCGCGGGGTCGGGAAGCGGCCCCCGGGGTGACCCCCCACCCCCCACGGACTAGCTGTGTGGCTTCTGGCAAGTCCTTCCCTTCACTGGGCCCGAGTGTCCCGTCTCTTGCTCCCGAAGGTCAAGCTGGAAGATTTCTGGACCTTCTGCTGTCAGTCTGGTTGTGTCAACCGCTGAAGCACCCGCTGTGATGGAGGGGACTTCCGCCCGAGGCCCTCCTCTCCCCTCCCCTGCCTCCTTCTCTCGTGCACAGATCCTCCCCTATTTTATTTCCAAAGCGGAGATAGCAGCCTCTCTGTGGAGCTGAGGAACTTGAACATGGGGGGCAGCAAACGCTCCCATCCACCCACTTCTCGTGGTGACTTTGGAAGGTCCCAGAAGGTCAGCCTCCAGAGGCCTCTCGGTACAGTGTCTTGCTTGTATTGCCTGGGGACTGGCCTTCCTCAGAACCGTGGGAAACTACCCCTTGTCCTCCCCAGAAAAGGTGAGAAGAACGTATTACTTGGAAGGTGGGGAGAATATTGTGATACGTGAAAATACAGAGTCTGGGGAGGAAATATTTTTTAGTGTCGGGGGACATCCTGTTTATTTTATCTTTGATTGAGGTTATCTTGTCTGCCTTCAGGAAGGATTTGTGGCCTAGGGGTGGCTTTT
The DNA here is from genome assembly GCF_028018385.1 of Neofelis nebulosa. NCBI lineage: Eukaryota > Metazoa > Chordata > Mammalia > Carnivora > Felidae > Neofelis > Neofelis nebulosa. The sequence goes on from NC_080797.1 coordinate 3,740,819, forward strand.
GATATGAAAATGTGTATTGTGGCTCCCTGAAAGGGGCGTGGGGGAGGGGCTGGGAGGACCTACACGCCCCTTCCCCCACCCCGCCCCGCCCCCCGCTGGGCTGGGCTGGGCTGATAGCGAAGGTGGTGGTGGGGGGGGCCTCTGTGCGGTCCCGCCCCCCCCCCCCCCCCCGGAGCGACACCGGAGAAGCTGGGAGCCCTAAAAGGGTGCTTTTAGGAAAGTCTGGATCAGACATGATGTTATAGGAAAAAATGCAGCGTCTAAGGGAACAGCGCGCGAATAGAGAGAAAGCTGAGACAGGGCAGGGAGGCCGAGAGGACACGGCACAGATTGTCCGGGAAGCTGGGGGGGAAGGGGCTGCTGGAAGCTGGGGGGGAAGGGGCTGCCTGGTAGCAGGGGCCGTGCTGCTGGCCACGGGGAGTGTGGCGAGGATGTTCTGCCCCCCAAGGGAAGGTCGAGTGCGAGGGCCCAACACTTGGCGGCTGATGGCAGAAGTCAGGCTTCTGCGTTTGCTTTTCTTTCTTTGTGATTTTTAAAAATATTTATTTAGTTTCGAGAGGGGTGGGGAGGGGCAGAGAGAGACACACACACACAGAATCCGTAGCAGGCTCCGGGATCCGAGCTGTCAGCCCAGAGCCCGTCGTGGGGCTCGAACTCATGAGCTGTGAGATGGTGACCTGAGCTGAAGTCAGACAGACGCTGAACCCACGGAGCCCCCCGGGCGCCCCCGGGCTTGGGCATTTCTGAAGCATGAGGACAGACAGAGCCACCAGCCTCCGGTCTGTGCCCAGCAGAGTGAGCTGTTGCCTGGAGGAGCCTTGTCTGGACGGGTCTCGTGTCCCCACTCTTGACACCCAAACTTTTGGGGTAGGGGGCAAGGTCCACAGTAGGGGCAAGAGAGCCACCTTGCCTGAGACCCCAAGGGGAAGGAGCGAGAGGGGTGTAACGTGCCCGCTTTGTCCCCTCTGCGTTGCAAGTAAAGAGGGAGCAAATGAAGAGGGACGGGTGCATAAGAGGGACGGGTGCATAAGAGGGACGGGTGCATAAGAGGGACGGGTGCATAAGAGGGACGGGTGCATAAGAGGGACGGGTGCATAAATCAGGCTGCAGGCAGTTGCCATTGGTGCTTGAGAGTGTGTGTGCATGGGTGGGGGGGGCCCTCATCCTGGCTCTGTCATTTTCCAAGTGACCTGGGGCCACCTTATTCTCTGAGCCTCTGATTCTTCACCAGTAAACCAGGATTAATGCCAGCACCTACCCCAAATGAACATGAGGATTAAGTTAAATTGCTTTTTTTTAAATTTAAATTTTGTTATTTTGAGAAAGAGCGAGCAGGGGAGGGGCAGAGAGAGAGAGAGAGGGAGAGAGGGGGAGGGGGAGAATCCCAAGCAGGCTCTGCGTTGTCAGTGCAGAGCCTGATGCGGGGCTCCAACCCACAAACCGTGCGATCGCGACCTGAGCCGAAATCAGGAGTCAGATCTCAACCGACTGAGCCACCCAGGCGCCCCAAGTTAAATAGCTTTTTTAAAGCAGCCTTATTGAGATATAATTCCCATATTATATAATGCACCCATTTCAAAGTATACGGTTCAGTCTTTTGTGACCGGCTTCTTTCATTTAGCATACTGACTTCCAGATCCATCCATGTTGTAATACGTATCACAGAACATCTTTCCTTTCAGTGGCTGGGTAATATTCCAGTGTTATGGATATACCATATGGTTACACGTGTATTTATTTATTTATTTATGTATTTTTAAGTTTCTTTATTTTGAAAGAGAGAGAGCGCACCCGCCAGTGGGGGAGGGGCCGAGAGAGGGGGAGAGAGATTCGCAAGCAGGCCCCCGGCCGTTAGCTCGGAGCCCCATGAGGGGCTCGGACCCACGAACCTTAAGATCACGACCTGAGCCGAAGTCGGACGCTCAGCCGACCGAGCCACCCAGGGGCCCCTCAGGTTCTTTGTCCATTTTAATGAATAAGTTAGTCCTTAGAAGGGCTGGAGGAATGTCTGGCCCCGGGGGAAGCACCCCTATAGGTCACCGCTAGGGAGATTTGCCAGAACTGGCCGTGCCAGACTTCTGGGCTACCTGTGCCGGGGAATGGGGGCGGAGGGTACGGCATAAATGGCCAGTGGTCAGCTTTGCATTGTCTTCAAATATTCCTCCACGCAGGGAGAGGCTGGGACGTTTGCTGCCCCCACGCCCACCTGCCACTTTCCAGTTTGGTTTTCCCCGAGTCCCCAGTGGCGGGCACGTGCCTCCCACACCTGGCAATGACTTTAGCACCGCTCGGGACTTGGGTTCTGTTCGCCTGCAGGCCCCCCGGAGACGGCCGGCAGCCCCGTTGGCCAGCACGCACGGTGTCGATGGGGGCCCCATCAAGACGCCCCACGTCCTGCCCTCGCACCCCCCGCCCGCCCGTTTCGTCACGGCGCCTTGGTCTTGGGCCGTTGGCTTGCGTTTACGTCAGCCCAAATTGTCTGGCACCAGCTGCTTGCGGCTCAGGTGGCCGTTTGGCTCCGTATAAGCCTTCCTGTTCGTTTTCTTCCTGCTTTTAAAAATATCCCGGTTGTTCCGAGAGTTAATAGTCTTTGGCGAGGATTGAACTCAGGTTCGGTTTGACCTCGGCGTTTCAAGCACGTCTCCGGCCCTCCCTGGGGTCCCGTCCCGAGCCTCAAGGAAGGGGACGCACGGGGACCTTGAGGGGTAAGGCACCAGGCGGGCCCACATGGTGGGACCAGGAAGGAGGAAGGAGGTTGGCCCTGTGTCAGTGCAGGGCCGGGGCGGGGACCCGCAGGTGGCCCAGATGGACACACCGGGCAGATAGCTGGGTGTCATCATTAGAATTCCCGTGGGGGCTGAGCTGCTCACAGGATGAACCGTGTCCCCACAGCCAGCTTGTTAATGACCCACTGGTGACAGAGGTCCTGTCTCCTCCCGGAAGGACGCTTCTCGCCCTTTCCCAAAGGCCATTTCAATTCAGCTTCAAGTTCCCCCGTGGCTTTCTGTTTCCCCTTGAGCTACCACCTCCGGGCCACTCCCTCCCTTCCCTCCGTCAGGAGTAATCCTTCTTCTTTCCGAAGCAGAGTATCTGGCCATTGTACCTCATCCTATATCTGATTTCCTCCCCCAGCTTCTCTGCTAATCTAGCCTCCTCCAAGCGCACTTCCTCTGCGATTTTCCTCCCTCTGCTCAGCTCAGATGCTCATTTTTCTCTCCGGGACCTCTCGGCATTTCTTTTTCTTTTTTAAAAATGTTTTTATTTATTTTTGAGGTGGGGAGAGGGACAGAGAGAGAGAGAGAGAGAGAGAGAGAGAGAGAGAATCTGAAGCAGGCTCCAGGCTCCGAGCTGTCGGCACAGAGCCCAACACGGGGCTGGAACCCATGAACCGCGAGATCATGCCTAAGCCAAAGTCCGACGCTCAACCGACTGAGCCACCCAGGCACCCCTTGGGCTTTTCTTTCTGATGAAGCTATTGTACTGTTTTGTTTTCCATGTGACAAGTCAATACCTATTCATTGTAAACAAAACAAAACAAAAAAGCTACAAGATACAGGCTAGGAATAAAATGGCTAAATAAATAAAAATGTAGGTGGTAGTTAATGCCTCGAGCTCTGGCGACCACGCGATTGCTGGAGAGAGGGCCTGTCACCTTGTAGACCTTTCTCCTTGTGTGTGTGTTTCTGGCAGTCTTAGAACTTTTTACTCGTGTTTTGTTGCCGTCTTCCCACACTGTTCGATAGTCTTCTTTCCTGTAGTTTCGAGTGGCTGCCTAGTGTGGGAGATCAGTGGGGCATTACCATGACTCTATTCATCAGGCATTTAAGTTTGGACGTTTGACCCATTTCCCTCTGAGCTTTGCTGTCCTGACTGTCCTTCTGGGTTGCTCAGACGCTTCTGTTTCTCTCTCTCTGCCATCTCAGTGTTCCCTTAGGATGGATTCCTAGCTGTGGAGTTTCCAGGTAAGAGAGTGAGACCAGGCTTAAGACCTTTGATCCATGTTGTGTCATTGCTGTCCGTAGAATTACCCCAATTTACAGCACATGGCGTGTTTGTCCCTACTTCCTTATGTGTTCTGGGCACAAATTACTTTGAAAAATACTGGCCAACCTGGAAGACAAAAAAGTGGCATTCGATTATTTTAATTTGTGTGTCTCTCAAAGCCAACGGGAAAGGTTGAACAGGACTCCTTGAATTTGTATTTTGTGGATTACCAATTGGGGCATTCATACGTTTTTTTTCTAGTAAAAGTTCATTTTTTTTTTTTCTGAGTGAACTCTTTATATATTAAAGATCATAGCTTTTGGCCCATCTTTTGTCTTACAGATATGTCTTTCAGGTTAATGTATTTTATTATTGAAATTTTGAAACTTGTGCTGCTTTTGACAGAGGATGTGTTTATAAGTGTCATGTGCTCACATCGTGTGTTTTCCAGCTTTCACTTCTGGTGTCCTACTTTAGACAGGCCTTCTTGAACGTGGGATTATGTCTCCTTTTTTTCTTTTTTGCAGGTTCCCTTTTTATTTTTATTTGCTTTTTATTTTTTTTTAATGTTTATTTTTGAGAGAGAGAGAGAGAGAGAGCGAGAGCGAGCACAAGTGGGGGAAGGGCACGGAGAGGGAGACACAGAACCCGAAGCGGGCTCTGGGCTCAGCACGGAGCCCGACGCGGGGCTCGAACTCACAAGCTGTGAGATCATGACCTGAGCCGAAGTCGGATGCTTCACTGACTGAGCGCCCCCCGGGCACCCCCACCGGTTCACTTTTTAGTAAACTTTCCATATGTCGGAAATATCTTGGTAGAAGGTGTGGAAATAGAGCACAACTATTACGGGGGGCGGGGGGGGGGGTCGCGAATGGTAGACCAGTTGTCTCCCTGACGTCCCTCCCCGCCCCCACCCCCCCGGCCTCTTCTATGATACAAACAGGTCTTGTCTTAGACTTTCCATTTGATTACGTTTTTCTCTCTATTCTTCTATGCTGGTTCACGCTGTTTTGATTCTTGAGGCTCACGCTACACTTTCAGGACTCCGGGAGGCTTCGTCAATGGCAGGACAGCACGCAGAAAGCAAAGAGTTGTTCATGACGTTGTATATCCGCATGTTCCGATACCGTCTTCCCTGGTGAGAGTAAACCATCTGTATTATTTTAGAGCTTTCCTTCAGGGATTCCCCCGAAGCAGCGAACGCTCAGGGCTATTCGCAGCCCGAGGCTTGTCCCCTGCCACTAAGCCCCACCAGGGTCCTGATGCCCGGGGAAGGCGGGTCTGCATTAGCCGGGGCCCCTTAGCTCCTCTGCGTCTCATAATCACATCCGTTTTTCTTAAAAATCAGCAACCCCACTCTGCTGACTCATGTTCTCGGACTCCTAGACGCTCCCCTTCCGTCATTGGGTGTGCCGGGCACAGTCCTTGCTTTTTCCTTGCCGAGGTGGGGACTTCAGGGGTGGAAACGTGGGGGCCATGGAGTGTCAGCGGGTGAGGGGCGCCCCTTCCCCTCCCCACCCCCGTAGGGGCCGTTGCCATGACGGTGGTCGGAAGGACACGTCCTCCTGTGCCCTCCTCCCTCCGGCTTCTCTCCGGATCCCACTTCCTGAACTCGGAGGCAGCTTGTGGGTGGGAAGCCTGCTGGGTGGTCTGCCCAGACTTCCAAGTGATCCTCGGCCACACCTCGTGCAGGGCCTAATACGGGCCTGGGCCACATTCAGACCACGCTCAGCCGTGCTTTCTTTTCCGATGACGGGGCCGCCTGTGATATGAGGAGGAGGGGGAGCTCGGCGATGACTGGGCAGTAGCCGGATGACGCAGTGGAAATCCTGCAGAGGCCTTGGGTTCACAGGTCAGTGTTCAGTGGCTGAGCGTCTACCTGCTCTGTGCCCCGAACAGTGGCCGGGGGGCTGTGGGGGGTGCAGGGGAACCTGCCCTGTCAGTGCCGGTCCCCGTCCTCTTTGCTACGGCAGTAGGGCCGGGGGGGGGGTGGGGGGGGCTCTCGGACCCGGGACCCGACTGCGTGGGCTTGAGCCCTGACTCTGGCCCTGCTGTGTCCTGTGGACAAACGACCTAACTTTTCTGTGCCTCACTCTCCTCGTCTGTAGAATGGGCATGATGCTTCACAGGGGTGATGTGAGTGTTACATGAGTTAGGACATTTGGCGGTGCCTCGTACATGCTGCGTGTTTGCAGCTGTGTGTGTGCACGTGTGCACACGTGTGTGTATGTGAGTTCATGTGCATGTGTCTGTGCAGTCGTGTGTGTGCATGTGTGTGCAGTCGTGTGCGTGTGTGCGTGCAGTTGTGCGTGCACATGTGTCCGCGTGCATGTGTGTTTATGCGTGTGCATGTGTGTGCATGCAGCTGTGTGTGCATGCCTGCGTGTGCTTCCAGTTGTGCACGTGTGCCTGCATGTGTGCCGTTGTGTGTGTGCACGCATGTGCATGTGTTCAGTTGTGTGCACATGCGTTCATGTGCATGTGTGAACGTGTGCATGCAGCTGTGTGTGTGTGTGTGTGTGCATTCCTTGTGTGCATGTGTGCGTGCCTTCCTGTGCATGTGTGTGCGTGTGTGCAGCTGTGCGTGCACGTGTGTTCCTGTGCATGTGTGTACATGTGTGTGTGTGCGTTCCTGTGTATGTGCGTGCATGTGTGCATGCGTTCATGTGCGTGTGTGTGCGTGCAGCTGTGTGTGCATGCGTGTGTGCATGCAGCTGTGTGCACACACATGCATTCATGTGCGTGTGTGTGCATGTGTGCAGTTGTGTGCGCGCGTGTTGATGTGCATGTGGGTGCAGTTGTGTGTGCGTGCATGCGTTCATGTGCATGTTTGCAGCTGTGTGCACGTGTGTTCATGTGCATGTGTGTGCATGCGTGTGTGTGTGTGCAGCTGTGTGTGCATGTGTGTGCGTGCACATCTCCCCTAGGCTTCTGGTACTGCAAGCTCCGTGAGCACCTTCTGTCCACCGAGTGGATGCTCAGTAAACGTATGATGACGATACTGACGGAATCATCATTGCCCCACATCGTGCTGGCTTCTGTATCACATTGTCTGATGGAACCTTCGCAAAGTCTTTGGATGGGGTGTCATGTCTGTTTTACCGTAAGAAACCTGGAGCTCGGGGAGTCCGAGTCGCTAGCCAGAGATTGCCAGCGGACAGGTGTCACGCACAGTTGGCCTGGCTCTGGAGCACAGCCAGGACAAGTGGGGTGGACACGAGGGACAGTATTTGAAAGGCTTGGAGAGCGGGAGAACATTGAAGGGATTTCCTAGGATCTAGGGAAGCCGGTGTCGTAAAGGTGAAGAGCTAATGGGCGTCAGGAGGGGAGACAGCGGATTCCTCGCCTCCGCGTTTGTGAGGGAAATGAAAAGCGAGGGGTGTGGGAAGTGCTGGGGGGGTAGACTCTCAGCTTGCCTGCCTCGTCGGTGCCCGGCTACGCTGCTCTCCCTGGCTCAGTGCTTCAGCTGCAGGGGATGGGAGGCCAGGAGGAGCAGGCTTGGCCTTGGGCTGGGACACTGCGCGGAGGTCTGTGGTCTGTGGGGACCAGACGGGAGCCACAGGAGGCAAGCACACCGGGGAGTAGTGGCCTCGAGGGCGTCACGCTGTTGGGAGGGGCCACAGATCTGTGCTGTAGGAGGCTTGTGTTTAGGCGGCCAGAATGGGTGTTTGCCTGAAGGACTGATGAGCCCCTCTTCCCCTAGGGGTGGAGCTGGGGAGCAGGCTGCATGCGTCCCGTCCTGTGCCGTCCTGTCCCATGTTCCCCTTGGAGAAGGACCTGGCACGTGGCTGAGCGGGAAAGGTTTCTTCATCCCCAGTTTGTGGCCCCGGGAGTGGGGTGTAGACCCAGAGGCTCAGAGCAGGAGAGGCAGGTTCAGGAGCGAAGGGGCCAGACTCATCGCCTGGTTTCCCTGGCTGAGCTCAGCCTTCCCTGGGCACTCCTGACCTTACCAACCACTGTGGGCTCAGCGGGGTGGGGAGGCAAGTACCAGGTGCCCCAGACTTCCTGCCCTGGGAATGGTGGGAAGTCTTCTCAGGAAATGTGCCACCCTCAGTGACCTTGTTAATGAGTGAGGCGTGAGTGGCTTGGGTGGAGTTGATCCTGGGACGCTGAAGAGAAAGCTCAGGTTCATCTAAGGGTATCCCAGGCCACCTTGGCCCCTGTGGCCCCGGAGCGGGAGCTTCTGATCCGACCAGCCCACTCCAGAGCCATTTCTGTGGTTCACCGGCGATGCGGAAGGGTATTGAAGGATGGGCCGTGAACTTGACGCTCCTGGACGTCACCCCAAGACCCAGGGAGCCTGCTGGCGGGAGGTAGGGGTGGCTCCCCAGCCTGGCACCTGTTCTTTGTTAATCCCTAGAGCAAAGCAGAGGAAATGCCCCTCATCACCTCCTGTGCCTCACCCCTGCCTCAGACTCTCGTTTTTGGACTACTTTTCTCCATCGGAACCTAACACTGTACCTGGATGTTTTCCTTGCATTCACATCTTCAGAGGAGCCAGAAACCCAGGGTCCTCCGCATGCCTGATCCCTTGGCATACCCCCAGGGCATCTTCCCCAAACCGCGGGGCCTCTAGTAAGTTCCACCCTGCCGGTTTCCCAGGGCTACGTGGTTGATGTTCACCTAAACCGAGTGCAGAGTCGGAACCAACATCAGAATCTTCCTGGAGTTCCTGGACACTGAGAACAGAAAGACATGGTCCCTAGGATCAAAAAAAGAAAAGAAAAAAAAAGAAATCCCACGTGACTTTCTCTGAGGTGCTGGGGAGAAGAAGAAAGAGATATTTACATGAACCAAGGGCCCTGCAGCCCCATCTTGGACACTGTCCTGTGTGACCCGGGCCGGGGGCTCATTCTTCACCTGCAAAGTCAGGGTGCTGGCTCTGTGATCCCCAGGCCCCTTCCGGCAGCAACACCGTCTGATGCAGCGATAATTTTCATTGCCTAGTCCGGCAAAACACGAGGACTGAGATGGACACTCTCAGTTGCGTCTTTGCAAAAATTGGTAAAACGTGCATGCGGTCTCCGTTGGAGACGCCGTTCAGGGCCATCTTGCAAGGCTGTAGAACCACCGGAGAGTCTGGCCTCACAATGGAGGCACTTTAGGGGCGCCTGGGTGGCTCAGTCGGTTAAGCGTCTGACTTCGGCTCAGGTCATGACCTCGCGGTTGTGGGTTCGAGCCCCGCGTCGGGCTCCGTGCTGCCAGCTCAGAGCCTGGAGCCTGCTTCGGACTCTGTGTCTCCCTCTCTCTCTGCTTCTCCCCTGCTGGCTCTCTGTCTCTCTCTCTCCCTCTCTCAAGAATCAATAAACATTAGGGGCGCCTGGGTGGCGCAGTCGGTTAAGCGTCCGACTTCAGCCAGGTCACGATCTCGCGGTCCGTGAGTTCGAGCCCCGCGTCAGGCTCTGGGCTGATGGCTCGGAGCCTGGAGCCTGTTTCCGATTCTGTGTCTCCCTCTCTCTCTGCCCCTCCCCCGTTCATGCTCTGTCTCTCTCTGTCCCAAAAAATGAATAAAAAACGTTGAAAAAAAAAAAAATTAAAAAAAAAAAAAAAAAAAAGAATCAATAAACATTAAAAAAAATTTTTGTAAGAGGCACTTTGCCCGGAAGGCTCCACCCTGGAGAGCCCTGCCTCCCCTGCCCAGGGAAGAGCTGTCTGAAATGGAGGCGGAGTCCTGAGCCGAATGCCCTGCTGAGTCTGTGGTGCCTCTGGGCTGAATGCTGTTACTCTGGAATTACTTTTATTCCCCTGATGGATTTTCCCTGATGGATTATTCCCCTGATGGATTTTTCCTCTCTGGGAGGAACCAGCCCCTCCAGCCCCAGCCCTCAGCCACTGGCCTAGTGAATCCCATCACACCTACGGTTCTTTCTAGCCTAAGGCTTGTGCATGTGTTTAAAGGAAACTGTAGATGAGCCCAGGAGCTCCCGTAGCCTGTCACACGTCACATCCAGTCTCTGTGGACTCTGAATCACAGGTGCCCCATTAGCTATGCTGTCGCCTCCCACCCTGCGGGATCGGATGTTCCTGTGCAGCCAAGGGACTATTGAGCCCCCCCTGCCACCTGGTCTGCGGTGGCCCCAGAGGTGGCAAAAGGCAGAAAAGCGTGCATCTCGGCTGGATGAGATCCTAAATATCTCAGTCCAACAAAAGAGTTTGAAAGCTACAATGTCACGGGGCCAGCGATTGTGTCCAGACCTTCTCCGGTGACCCAGGTGTTTGGACATCGGTTCCAGAAGAAGGTGCCTTATTTGTGCTGTGCTGGTGCTCAGGGTGCGAGAAGTTAAGTCTCTTTTGTGCCCGAAAGCCATTAAGGGCTTGCTCGGACACCCGCTCTGCGAGCCGTGACTCCCGCATCAGGGTGCTCGATGCCTGACTTTCCGGCTCTCTCCCTTGATGGGAGTCAGCAGCAAGTTTGAATTTCTCACCTCTGGGAGGTAGGGAAGGGCAGAGCCTTTGGGTTGAGAGAGACATGGATTCCCTCCCAGGTCTGCCCTTCCTGTATGTCAGCCCTCCGTGCACCTGTTCCCTTGGCTAGAAGATGGAGATGATCCCAAGGATTAAGGGCGGTGGCGTGGAGACTGGGGATAGTTGCTCAGACTCCTCCCCTCCCCTCCTCCCTCTCCCGGGTGCTGGGGGATTCCGTCAGAGAGCAGGTGGGTGGTTCAGTGCCTGTCCTCCAGGAGTTCCCGATGCCGGTCAGAGACCTCTCTGTGCCCCACAGCTGCAGCTCGGGTGGCCAGCTCCCTCTCACTGGCTGCCCCTCGAACTCCACCACCCAGGGCTGAATCCACCCTGCCCTCCACCCCAGACCTGTCCCTGCTCTGGATTCCACCTTTGGTCCCTGAAGTCTCTTGGACCCTAAGGACCTCAGGGTCACCCAGATACCTCCCCCCGCAATCTTCACACGCTGGCGTGCAACCCCACGTCTGCCTAACTACTTCCAAAGTGGGCTTCCTGCCCTGTTCCCATTGATTCAGGCCCCCAGCCCACACCCAGATGGCCTCCAATCTCCATCCCGTCCCGCCCAAGTGTGCAAGGCCTTGTGGCATGATGGTTGTTCTTACCTATCGTGAGCCGCGTATCCTGATTATCTCAGTGTCTTAGACTCTATTCGCTCATTAATGTGGAGGCTGGGCTTACATCTACCAGGTGTTTTTTTCCGCCCTTCCTGTGGTTGGAGCCGGGTTAGATACCCCTCCTCGGTCCCAGCCCTGATTACCTGTGTGTCTTCTAATTATGGCCTCTTGTTCTTCCCTAACCTGCTAGACACAGTCTGCCTCAGGGCCTTTGCACTGGCTGTTTCTTCTTCTGAAACGTTCTTCCCCTGTGTATCAGCATGGCTCACACTGTCACTTCTCATGAAGCTTCCGTGACCACCATTTAAAATCACAACGCTCCTCTCTGACACCCAGCATACCCTGTCCTTTCTTGCCTGATTCTTCTTCACGATACTTATCCTCTTACGTGTCGGATGATTTCCTTACCTGCCCTGTTGATTGTCTCTCCTCAGTCACTAGCGACAGGGACTTTTGTCTGTCCGCTGCTGAATGCCCTGGGCCCAGCGCAAAGACTTTCAACAAATCATCTGCTGAATGAATGAGCGAATGAATGAATGAATGAATGAAGTGCATTACCCCATTTTTTAAATGGTCCATTTTGGCCTCTCTTCCACTAGACCCTGGCCTTCTTGAGGGTAGGGCCGTGTTGCGTTTGTCTTAGTTTGGGCCATAGTATTTCCTTGATTCCTTTGTGATGAGTGAATATCTCGGCCTCCATCTGAATTTTCCGAGTATAAATCTGAGCACGTCACTTCGGACTTTGAGAGGCTGGCTCCCCGGGTGGCTTCTCTGTAGCTCTCACCTAATCCCTTACCACCTGGCCACACAGCCCACATCCTGCTTTCTGTCCCCTCCCCCAACCCCTCACACTCACCCTGGGTTCATTTCTCCCTCACTTTGTGCAGTGACGAGCCATGGGCTTTTGTGAACACCATCCATTCCACCTCCGCGACTTTGCTCCTGCTGTTCCAGGATGCCCTTACCTTTGGCCTTGTGGAAAACTCCTCTGCATCCCTCGCCTGCTTTGAACCCTTCCTCCCAGTGCACACCCTTAGGTATATGCACCCCTCCAGCAGGGACCCCACTCCCTCGACCGTGCCTGCCTCCTTGGCTGGGATATGAACTTTTCAAGCCACCTGCCAGCCACCTGTTCACCTTTGTGCCCCTTGGGTCTAGTATCTCACACCTTGTAGGTTCGAATTACCTGGGGAGCTTTTCAAAACTACCCATCAGAGCCTCACTTGGACTCGTTAATCGGATTCATCAATTCCCCATCTAGTGGCGGGGAAGCCGCTCTTTCTTCTGTACTTTCCTGGGGAGTCTGATCTGCGGCAAGAATGGTGAACCCCCAGGGGCGCCTGGGTGGCTCAGTCGGTTAAGCGGCCGACTTCGGCTCAGGTCATGATCTCACGGTCCGTGAGTTCGAGCCCCGCGTCGGGCTCTGTGCTGCCAGCTCAGAGCCTGGAGCCTGTTTCAGATTCTGTGTCTCCCTCTCTCTGACCCTCCCCTGTTCATGCTCTGTCTCTCCCTGTCTCAAAAATAAATAAAGTGTTAAAAAAAAAAAAATTAAAAAAATAAAAAAAGAATGGTGAACCCCCAGAACAAGTTCTCTAAAAACAAATTAGTCCTTCCGGGCAGCCCCGTGGTCCCAGGGGTGTCGTTCTGGGCACAGCTGCTCATACATATTGCCCTGCTGGGACCGTTCCAAGTGCAAAGAGAGCGTGGGGACACAGCCCCCGTGCCACAGTGCGTGGAGTTGCCACCTGAGGCCTGGGGTCTTTTCCATGGTGGTTGCCTGTTAGGTATTTGCAGGCCCGAAGTGAACCGAGCCAGGATTCCTCAGTCCTGGGTCCCGAGAGAGGTGAGCAAACTCGTTCCAGGACTTGACAGTCTAGTTTGGGAGGCCTGTCTGGGTTCCAGGCCCAGGGAGTGCTGCCTTCTGAATAGACACCCTGTCTATACTCCCCCAGTGTCTCTAACCCGCATACCCTGCACCAAACCCTCCAAGCTCTGTCCCCAGAAGTTGATGTCCCCATCTGTTCTGGGCCCAGTCGGGCACGATGCCCCCCAACTCCGGACTGTCCCTGGGCGATCCCGTCTTCTCTGTCGATATGCTGCTAGCTCAGGCCTCTGCCTCTGCTCACCTTTGCCAGGTCTGTGCGCCCCCACCCCCATCATCTGCCTGGCCTGGTCTCTCCTTGCTCCCAGCAGCTCCCTGCTGTGCGGGTTGTGTCTGAGAGCAACTGCCACCTGGGTCTGAATATTCTAGGTCCCCCAGCACACGTTTGCCCGACTCCTTTCCCGTCTCCAGGCCCTGTCGCGCCAGCCAAACTGCGTTGAAGTTGTTCTCGTGCTGCTTGCCCTCTTTGCCCGTCCTGCCCCCTGGTTTTCAAAGACTCAGCCGGTCTCCTTCCCGCCCCCCCACCAGACAGTCTCGGGGTCAACTGCTTAGCCCTTTGTGACCCTCAGGCTCTCTCCTGACCCCAGAAGGAGAGGATTAGCTCAAGTCCATGCTCTGTGGAGCCCATGGACGCCCTCCTGAGTTCTGAAGCCCATGGCGCTGGTGGGTTCAGTGGGTGTTTGCAAAGCCTGTTCTCCCTGCAGATACTAGACCCTGATGCATTCTGGCACCATTGTCTTGTCTGTGGATTGAGGTCATGCGGCTCCCTGGGGTAGCCCCGCTGGAGGCCTTGCCCTGGGATCACGCCCCAGCAGTAGGATTTGGCGTCCAGAGTTCACAGAGCATCGGACTGGCTTTGCATCTCGGGAGACCACAGAGTGCTGGCCCTGGGCCCGCCCCGACCCTTCGGAGCCCGGCCCAGGCCCAGAGCGCAGTGCGAACGCTCCCAGCCCAGAGCGCTCTGGGCCAGAGCCCCATGCAAACGTGCACTCACACACACGCACCTGCCTCCCTGCAAGCCCTGGGCTTTCTTCCTGGCGCCTTCCTGTTGCTCTGACCACTTGCTGCTTTCTGGAATCGTCCTAGAGTCCGTCCCCGCTGAGCGGAAGCTGTCACGGGCTTCTTTCCCTGGAAGCAGTGGACAGGATGCTTTCCAGCCCCAGGCCAGCGCTTGGGGTCCACAGAACCGGCACGCAAGGCCCCTCTGCCATCATTACAAAACCAAAGCAAACCAAAATTTGTTTTATTTTGAAGTAGTTAAGAGAAGAGGATACTACAGGGGTCCCTGGGGGGCTCAGTTGGTTGAGGTCATGATCTCACAGCCTGTGGGTTCGAGCCCCGCGTCGGGCTCCGTGCTGACGGCTCAGAGCCTGGAGCTGCTTCGGATTCTGTGTCTCCCTCTCTCTCTGCCCCTCCCCCACTCACACTCTGTCTGTCTCAAAAATGTTATACTTTCTTTTGCTTCATCCTTTTTTTTTTTTTTTTTTTTTTTTTTTTGGTAAGGAAATTGGTCTTGATGAACCCTGCCACCCCCCCATCCTGCCCAGGTCTTGCAAACTGGGAGCATGTAGGAGCTCTTTAGCGGAATGTACGTGAATGGTGGGAAAAAAATAAACAAGGTGACTGCTTACTTACTCAGGCTAATTCTCAGCTTCAGGGATCCGGAGAGAGGCTGATGGCCCGGGACTCCCCATGTCATTCTGGATTTTTCCTGTGCCATTTCCTCTGCCCAGAATGCTTTTCTCCCCTCTCCCGTGCGTCCGGCTCCTGTGTGTTCTTCAAGGGTCTGGCTCGCATGGCCTCTCCCTTATGGTTTCTCTGCTGCCCTGTCTGAAGCGGTCTCTGCATTTTCTAAAAATCCTCCTCACACACTCTCTGTGCCTGGAATTTGAGTTTTGTCCGCTTTCTTTCCCCTCCCGTCACGCTGTAAACTCCCAGAGGCCGGCGACCTGGTCTCCTGTTCATTTCTGTATTCCTGCCCACCCCCTCCACCCTGCCCCAACCCCGGTCAGTTATGTTAAGAAGATGGGGGAATGCAGTGAACATTCGCTGAGCGAATAGTTGTTTGCTGCTGTGTCGTAGGACAGAACCTCTAGGTTGTGGTCGCTCCGGGAAGGTTTGCTGAGTGAATGAAGGAATGAACGAACAAAGACGCCGAGTGCCCCGTGTCTGGGGCAGTCATGTCTCTGCTAGTAAGAGTTGATGCCCGTTTGGGGCGTTCCTGGCTGCACCGGGAGCTTTCCCCGTCCGTGTCTGATTCCGGGAACGAGGTGGGTGTTTCGGGGTGCCCTGGCCAGAGGCTTTGCCCGGGAGGGCCCCCCCCGAAGCCCATCTGGTCCAGCCGCAGGGAACAGTGAGCAACGTCCCCTCCCCAGCCCGGCCTCCCCTGCTGCCCCCGGTGAGGCCAGCAGCCTCCCAAAGCCACAGGGCCTGCTGGTTTGCAGGCCCTGGTGTGTTTTTTCCCAGCGAGTGACTTTCAGTCAACTTTAAAATGATTGCTCAACTTGAAAACCCCTGCAGGCGGGTGTCTGGGGTGGTTTGGACCCTGCTCAGCACTTCATTCCTTTCCCCAAATTGCTCATTATTTCATTTGCATAAATTTTCGTGGTGAGATACTGCCCCAGGCCTAGGAAGCTCAAATGGACCTCGTAACAGGGCCGCGGAGACGAGTGGCGGGGCCTCAGTGCATCTGCGACTTTCTTGGGCTCTGTCCTCTGCAGAAGCTCCTTCGAGAGCAGGAGCGGCCGTGGGAGGAAGATGAGACCACGAGGCCTCCGGGACTCTCCGTGCCCTGTGGGGGCTGTGTGTCGGACCCAGACCTGCCCGTCCGTGACCTCGGTGTCTCCCCTTCTCTCCTCACGTTGTCACCAAAGGCGGGAGACAGAGGCCCGACGGACCCCGGCTTCCACCTGGGTTCTGGCATCGCCTTGCCATCAGTCAGTCAGTCTGCACCGACTTATTGAATGAGTGCACCGGCATCCTGACGGCCAGGCGGGGTGCCGCCCTGGGGACACGAAGAAGTGAAAGACACCAGGAGATAAGAGCTTGTGGGGGGCAGTATGCACAAGACAAGGCGGCTGTGTTAGGTACCAGGCCCCGGCAGACCGGCTGTCAGAGCTCTGGGGGAACGGGGGGAGGGGAGGGGGAGGGGGACGGAGAAGAGACCGGGGACCCAAGCGCTGGAGATGGAGACTTTAAGAGGGCCTTAAAGGGGCGGTTAAGCATACGACTTTGGCTCAGGTCATGATCTCGCAGTTTGTGAGTTTGAGCCCCGCATCGGGCTCTGTGCTGATGGCTCAGGGCCTGGAGCCTGCTTCGGATTCTGCGTCTCTCTCTCTCTCTGCCCCTCCCCCACTCATGCTCTGTTTCTCTCTGTCTCTCAAAAATAAGTAAACGTTGGGGCGCCTGGGTGGCGCAGTTGGTTAAGCGTCCGACTTCAGCCAGGTCACGATCTCGCGGTCTGTGAGTTCGAGCCCCGCGTCGGGCTCTGGGCTGATGGCTTGGAGCCTGGAGCCTGTTTCCGATTCTGTGTCTCCCTGTCTCTCTGCCCCTCCCCCGTTCATGCTCTGTCTCTCTCTGTCCCAAAAATAAATAAAAAACGTTGGAAAAAAAAAAAAAAAAAAAAGTAAACGTTAAAAAAAAAAAAAAAAAAAAAAAAGAGGGTCTTGAAGGTTGGCCAGGAGTCCTCTGGGGCTGAACTCCCACCAGATGAGCCCCAGGTCGCTTGTGTCTGGGAGCCCCAGGCCAGCCTCCTGCTGCGCGCTGTTGCTTGATTGAGTGTGGCGGAGAAGGTTGGGACAGGTGTTCGGGCCAAGTCTGTGGCTGCCAGGGGCGAGGGGGAGTGACTAAGTGGGCGGGGCAGTGGCGGGACGTGGGGTGACACGAGCAATGGTGATCGGAGAGGTCGTGGGGAGCCTACGTCCCAAGCTGAGCAGTCTAGGTACGACCCTCGGGCTCTGTGGACCCAGGGCATGTTTGCAACAGGCTAAGCGCCTGGGGGAGGAGACACTTGAGATCCAGCAGTGGCATGGGTGCTGAGGAGGGAGTGTGGGGCAGGACCCCACGTGGGCAGGGAGTGGGCAAGATGAGGGCAGGGGGAGGCCCCAGTGGGCAGCCCGGGCGTCTCAGGCCCTGGTGCCTGCCACCCACATGTATCAGTCTCCCCGTGGCAGCACGCTGAGGGAAACCACTTCCCCCCAAAGCCTGGCTTCAGGGTCGACGGTGAGGCTGTTGCAGGGGGAGCCGCGTGGAGAGCTCGCTGGTACCTCACGGACCTCAGTTCCAAGAGAGGTGGCCCAGGCTACCCCTCCGGGCTCGCCCTCACTATCCCGGACACTCACCTGACCCCCTGTCTCCCAGCGTTTGGCCAAGAGAGCCTTCTGGGTGCCCAGCACGCCTCTCTGCCCGGCGAGGGAATAGAAAAGAAAGAAAACATGTCCTTGGCCCTCAAGAACTAACCATAACCACATTCGGTGGAACTTAAGTTAAATTTTTGGACCAGACACACAGTAGAAATATATTTACCGTTATGAACCCTGACCTAGTACGTTTGTCTGTGTATCCATCATCATCCATCTGTCCGTCCATCCCTCCATCCAAGTTGAATGAGCCCTTGCTATGTGTGGCCCACCCCGATACCTCCCATTCACTTCTTTATTTTTAGCGCTGTCCCAGAACCCATTACCCCCATCTCGTGACCTGCTTGCTAACGGGTGGTTACCTTCAGCTTGTTAGGCACTGACCACCCTGGAGATCTGAAAACGTCATGCTGAATACCACTTAGCGGGCAGTCTGGGAGAATCTGTCTGGCAGATTCCGGGGGCTGTGTGTGCCGTGGGTCACCAGGAAAGGAGAGGTCATCGTGGGGACAGTGATGAAGAGCGGGGCTGAGCAGTACTGGTTCCCCCCGCTCCTGGCCGTGTGTCCGCACCCCTGCTCCCGGCTGTGTGGCGAACGGATACCCTGTCTCTGAAAGCCACAGAAACAAAGTACGGCATGAAGTAATTTAAAGATGAACAAACAGGGGCGCCTGGGTGGCTCAGTCGGTTAAGCGTCCGACTTCAGCTCAGGTCGTGATCTCGCGGTTCGTGGGTTCGAGCCCTGCGTCGGGCTCTGTGCCGACAGCTCGGAGCCTGGAGCCTGCTTCAGATTCTGTGTCTCCCTCTCTCTCTCTCTGCCCCTCCCCCGCTTGCACTCTGTCTCTCTCTTAAAAATAAATAAACGTTAAAAAAAAGTTAAAAAGAGGTGAACAAACAAAATTGCTAAACAAGGCATGTGCCGAGGTCCACAGATTGCAAATGGAATTTTGGAGGTGAGCAAGCCCGGGGGCTGGCTTTGGATGGGATGGTGTCTGTCCAACCCTTACGACCGGAAGCCCCCCAGCCCCTCCCACCCCCCCGCCCCGGCACGGTGGGGCTCAGATCCCAGGTCAGCGAAGGGTTGACTTGGACAAAGGAAGGGAACGAAGGGATTTGGGGGAGATTTGGGAATTCAAGAGTAAATGGGACTTGGGACTTGGTGATGGAACAGGTGTCGGGGTCAGGAAGCAGGGGTGTGACCCCTCTGTGTCCAGCCTGCATGTGCTGGCAGGTGTCCTGGAGGACGGCTGGATTTGGGCCCCTGGGAGACTGGAGTCGGGGGCCGGGCGGTGGGACACACACATCAGAGGCCCAGAGAGGATTTCTGGAGATACAGGATGATAATTGATTCAGGTGAGATGCTCAGGGAGGGCAGTGGAGTGGGAGGAGAGGAGCACAGCTTCTGGAAGAGACCCGGCTTTGATTAGAGCGAGTAGGAGGGGACACAGGGCAGGGGAGGAGAGCCAGGTGGGGTGCCGCTTTGGAGGAAGCGGGGCTTGCAGAAGAGCCATGGACGGGCTCCGCAGGAGCGGTGGTGGCCATCGGTGGGGTCCGCAGCATCGAGGTGGCCTTGGCATGGTGTCCTGCTGGGACTGTGGGACGGGGCAGGCAGAGCGGGGTGGGTGAAGGTGAGCTGGAGGTGAGGCAGCCGGGGAGCCGAGATAGGGAGGCCGGGACAGAGGGCAGCTACCGGGAGCTGTGGGCTGCACGGAGGGCTCATACAGAGGGGAGTAAGCTGGGGGTCCTGCCGGTACGAGGGGGACGAAAGGGAGAGGCCAAGTGTCTGAAGGAGGGGAGAGGTGATGCTGTGCTTTCTGAGGAGGCACAGGGGTGAGGTCCGGAACTCAGAAGGGATACGGGCTTTGCAGGGGAGGAAGGGGTGGCCCCTGAGAAGGTGGCTTCAACGTGGGAGCCGCAGGATGGAGGCGTTCTTGTCTCCTCTGAGCAGTAGGAGGTGAGGCTAAGATGACAGGGGTGGGTGGGGACGAGGAGGGAGTGGCCGGAGGTTTAACGAGGGTGGAGAGCTTGAAGTGAGGGGTCATTCCAGGGAGAGGGAGAGGGAGAGGGAGACAGGTCTTGAGGACCCCTTCATTCATTCATTCGTTCATTCATTCATTCATTCATTCATTATTTAGTTTGAGAGAGAGAGAGAGAGAGAGCAGGGGAGGAGCAGAGAGAGAGAGGGAGAGAGAGAATCCCAAGCAGGCTTCAAGCTGTCAGCGCAGAACCCAGCGTGGGGCTCAAACTCACAAACCACGAAATCATGACCTGAGCCGAAACCAAGAGTTGGACACCCAACCGACCGAGCCACCCGGGTGCCCCATTCATGCATTCTTGACCCGGCAGGTATTATTGGGGACCTACTGTGTACCAGGCCCTGTGTCCTTGACCCTGGAGGTACGGCCATGAACAAAAGAGACAGCAGAATACCTTCCTGACCTCACGGAGCTTCCATTTGGGACAGGGGAAGCCCAGTAAATCAGTGGATGTGTGAGGTCTACGACTGCTGTTAAGATGATGCGAAGGGCAGAAATCCACGTGTGCCGTGCGTGTGCTAGAAGACGTGTGCTACGGGCAGAGCGGGGGCGTGGGAGGGCCACCAGTGAGCGTGTGGTTTTCAGGAGTGTGGCCAGGGCAGGCCTGCCTGGGAAGGGACAGCTGAGTGGTGAGGGGAGAGGAGCGGCTGTCTGGGGAGGCCGGTGGCCTCGGATTTATGGGGAGTCCCTCTTCCCTGTGGTGTGAGTTTCCTAGAAGGGCCGGCTGTGTGGGCCGGTGTGGGCCGGAGTAGAGGAGAGAGGAGGAGGTCATGACCATGAAGGGGCCCCTTCACAGGCCCTGATTGACTTGTTCACGCGGATGCTGGTGTGGCCCAAGCGGGTGGCCGGGCCTGACCATCTGCCGGGGAAGTAGATGGCCTGGAGACCCGGTGGGGGGCGGGGGGGGTCTCCTCAGCGGAGACGGGAGGGGTGCGTGGGATCACCTCTGGGAGTCCCATGAGCCCTGCCATATGTAGACCCCAGTTCTCTTACGCACCTGCCACAGAGGCCTGGTGGGCGCGATAACATCCGTCTCAGTGGGAGAAACCGGGGAGCATCGGTGTGGCCGCTCGGGGATTTTCTTCCTTCCGCATCGTCCTGGAAAGGAAAGACTGTTCCAGAGAGAAGCCCTTGAAGCCCTGGGCACGAAGCTGGCCGGGCGTGGCCCACCTCTTAGGCTTGTGTCCCCCTCGCACCTACAACAGCATGGTCAGAACGACCATCGGAGCTCAGCTGCTGCTAACAGGTGGACACCATCATTGTCCTCATTTCCAGATAAGGGAACTGAGGCACAGAGAGGTAACCAAAATGCACCCAAGGTCAAGTACACCGTGCTGGTGGGAAGGGCAGGATTCAAGGGCATCCAGCTCGAGGTTCACCTTCTTCGCTGTGTTTTACGAGCCTTATCTCATCGGATAAGGGAGTGCTCAGGATTACTGCCCCTTTACAGGCAGGGGGTCAGGTGACGGGTCCCCGGGCGCACAGGTGGAAGATGCCGACAGGCCCCTAAACCCGGTCTCAGGACCTCCCCTCCTGCCTCGGTGGCGATTGCTGAGGAGACAGACGGTGGAACCTGGTCCCTCGCCCCGACTGCGGCCTAATGAATCCCGGGATTGCAGCTTGTTTGAATTTGTGAAGTTAATTGGTTTTCCAGACAGAACCACAGACCAGTGTCCCTGCCTCCTGCCCACCGCGTACTCCCCCCACCCCCGGGGGTCCGACAGCCGCACGGCCATCTCGGGTCCCAGTGAGGGCCAAGGATGGGGGAGAAGGGCCTCGGGCGGCCGTGAGGACCGCGGTGCCTCCCCCCGAGGCTGGCCCGGGCTCCCGGCCTAGGAGCCGGGGCAGGCGCATGAAATCCGAACTCTGGAGGGAAATTTACTGCACAATAAAGAAAGAATGGCCCGCTTTGGGGACAATTAAAGCCACATTACTGTGGAATTACCGAGGGCGCCCAGGGAATTAGCCAAAATCCAAAGCAGCCAGAGCACCAGGGCCAAGAAATGTGGGGCGTTCACATGCGGGTCTCCCCCTCCCTGCCCCTGGCCCCTTGTACAAGGAACCTGTCTGGTTCCCAAACCCCCTAATTTTAGGGCAAGAAAAAAACACTTCCAAAGACGTTACCTGAGGGGCACTGTTGTTATAAGCCAGCCCCCGTCCAGCTCGGCTTGTGCCTGAAAGAGTTCTCTTCTGGTTTCAAAGCCAGCAGAGGTCCAGGGGGAAGGGCTCAGCCCCACCGTTTGCAGCCGGGAGCTGGGGAAGGTGCCAAATTCCGAGCTGGAGCCCAGCGGAGGCCTCGTGGACTCCGCGTGGGGCCTCGACGTCCCGGCCTGGAAGATGGGCTGTTTGTGAGGCTGTTCGGTGGACAAGGCAGATGAAATTAAGCCTCCTTGGTCCTTCGGCACTTTTATTTTATGGCTTCCTCTGGGGAGATGAGAGGAAAGTCGTCCAGCGCGGGGCGTGTGAGAGAGCGAATGTGTCTGTGCTGGCGTTCCCTCTCTGCGGAGAGGAAGGGGACGGAGAGCTGTTCCTGCCGTCGCCGGCCGGCTTTGGGGCTGGGGGAACCCTGCTCTCTCTGGTTGTTAGGGAGGGAGGCGTTCGGCCACGTTGGCCCTGAAAACAGTTTGGACGAGGAGGCTGGAGGGGTTGTTCGTTAAGGGACCCTCCTCATTCCCCCCTAGGGCCGGTCCCTTGTTTGTGATTCCTGCCTGGGAGTTTCGCCCTGATAGAACCAGCAAAACCCTGGTGTGGCTTATTGTCCTATGTCCGCGGGATCTGTGCAAAATGCCCCACACTTCCCAGCACCACCCATCGAGGACATGCCAGCCGCATGTAGCGGTCCTGGGACATTTCCACGGAGGACTGGTCTGCCCTAAAGCCTTTGAAACTCTGAAAGAGTGGCTGGTGTTTTGTTTGTTTGTTCGTTTGTTTTTAACTAAGCCCCCACTGTCCCGCTGTCCCTGCGCAGATTTTTTTTTTTTAATTTTTTTTTTTTTAACGTTTATTTTTGAGACAGAGAGAGACAGAGCATGAACGGGGGAGGGTCACAGAGAGAGGGAGACACAGAATCTGAAACAGGCTCCAGGCTCTGAGCTGTCAGCACAGAGCCCGACGCGGGGCTCGAACCCACGCACCGTGAGATCATGACCTGAGCCGAAGTCGGACGCTTAACCGACCGAGCCACCCAGGCGCCCCCCTGCGCAGATTCTAAAGGCCAACATCCAGCAAATGCTTGGGCTACAGAGTGATCATCTGTCCACGAGGAGCAGGTGACCGTAGTCCCCAGGCCATTTCCCCCAGATAACTAGAACGTCGTTGCAGAGGGACCATTGGGTTCATTTCCTGCAGATTAATCCCCCTCACTTGTCCGCAGGTAGACCGATACTTCTGCTGTCTCCTTCAGACATGCACGGTCCCTGGCCCCAAGGGCTCAGGGTCATTTCCAGACTGGAAGATGTCTCAAGACACCCCTTCTACCTGTGCGCGTATGAGATCAAACCGGGAAGGATCTCCCAGCCCAGAGGCAGAACGGTGTCTTCTCCAAGGCTGAGGTGGCAGGGACTTCACCAGTCTCCTTCTGCCTCCTCCTTGGAGCCAGACTCTCCTGTACTGTGTCCCCCCGCTTGAATGCTTCTAGAAGCGGCAAGATCACTCCCTCTCCAGGGGGTGGCCCATCTCACTCTTGGTCTCCTGGAATCTGCCGTTCCTTGTCACTCCCTCTGTCCTGCGCTCGGCCCCCTACATTCTTCAGTGACGTGACGTGTAATTAAAGCCTTTAACTGTGCTCTCAGAAACGCTTTCCTGATACCTAAACGAAGGAGGCCTGCTGGTGTGATGAAAATAACTAGATTCAGAGGAGAGGCACAGAGTTGTTGGTCCATTCCACTGCGAAGCATGTCCTGATGAAAATGGCCTTTTCTGCCTGGAGAGTGGGGGCCATTCCGATCAAATTGCCCACCCCCTCCCATTTCTCCCTGAACGGCGGTGTGATTCCACGAGGCTCCCGCGGGATTCAGGGACCCTCCCGCCCCCGGCCGTCCTCCCCTTTTGCGGGACTTGTGGATGCCGACAAGATTACAGCTGCCTTTGATTTAAAAAAAAAAAAAAAAAAAAAGCTGTTACGTAAAATCACACATTTTAGGCAAAGCACACGTCTGATGGGGATCTGGAAGGTGTCGGAGATAGGATAGCTGTGCGATTCTCCGGGCATTCTTTTCTTTTCACTGCAAAGTATTCGTTGACGTTCCAGTTTTACTGGGCATCCTGTCGTAGAGCGAATTAGGAAAATGGAAAGGCAGGTTGACCTGGAGTGACCCGCCGGGAGCCCGGTTTCGGGCTGTGGCCGTCCCAAGGGCAGGGAACTGTGTGTCCCGACCCTGGGGCTCACAAGGTCCTGTGTACCGGGTCGGATCCCCGGAGCAGTTTGGGCCCCAGGTTCGGCCGGTCTCTGCAGCCGCCCGCCTGAGTCAGAGTTAACCGCAGAGTTGGCATAAGTAACAGGTCCAGCGGACGAGGGGTACCGCCCGTGGGTCGGCGGTGGCGGGAAGGGAAAGGTGTCCTGGGAATTGCATGTTTTCCCTTCTCGGTGTCAAGGGGGGTGTCAAGGAGGGCGGAATCCGCCGCAAGTCATTAAGTCCCCCCTCGCCGCCAGCCTCTCCCGTGGCCGCTGGAGTCCGGCCTCGCGTCTCCAGCCCGGCATGTGCCAGATCCGGTGATGGGACCCATTACAGATGGGAAATGACTCCAGGGAGCCAGGGGCCAGGCTTGGCCGGAGCGGCTGGCAAATCCGCCTTCCTGTGTCCGTTTAAGAAAGCCCGGGGAGCATGGGCATCACCTCTGGGGAGGAGGGTTTGGAAGGAAGCCCCAGGGCTGCCAGACAGGCGTCTGGGCAGCGTGGCCGAGCCACACGGGGCAAGGAGGGTTTCGTGGGGACCAAAGCCGTGGGGGGAGGAGGCTCTCTTCGGACAACCTCTTCTACTTCGAAACTTCTGGGGCTTCAGGAATGCCTCCCGGCAGCCACGGGGGTGTGTACCAAGCCCTGTCCTGCCCCCGGCCATGCCATTCTTGTGTGCTGGGGGTCCGGAAAGGGCCCTGAATCAGGAGCGCCCCTAACTAGTTCCAGGTCCTTGGCGAAGTCTCTCTGCCTGCCCTGGGGCCGCATTTGTCTCCTCTCGTCTTCCACAAGAGGGTGAACTGGGAAGAGCTGAAAGCCCCGCACCAGCTCCAAGATCCTGTTTTTGCCCTTGGGGGGACAATATCGTCTTGCCGTGCTCGGCAGATAGATCTGGCGTGAGGCTGGGGTTGGGGGGGGGAGCTGTGTTCATACGGGGTCCTGTTGGAAGGAAGAAGTAAGACCTCTGGACTCTGGACCTCTGCTTGGCAACCAAGTACCCTTGCGGGCAAGAGAGTTTGCATCTTGTAGTTAGTGGGCTGCCCCCTCCCCCTGGAAGTTTCCGGAACAGGGAGGTGACAAGGTGAGAGGAGCTTCAAGGGGGATTTGGGGAGGAGGGCTGTTGGAGTTGGGGCGGATGGGGACTGGAGTCCCGGGGCTGAGGGGGAGGCGGGGAGAGGTGACAGGGCAGGGTCCCCTCTGCCCAGCTGCCTGGGGCGGGGCTCTGGAAAGGCCCACAGGGAGGATCTGAGGAATAGGCTGCAAAGAATTGATGACTGCTCCCGGCTCACCAAAGCCTCCTTGGCATTTCCTCCACGGAGAGGGGCCTCCCCGCCCTGCGACGAGGAGGGTGTTTGTGCGGTGGGAGCCCTGAGTTGTTCCTTAGCAGCCGCGAGAAAGGAGCTATCGTTTCAAAGCCTTAGGGGAGGCAGAGAGCAGCCAAAAAAGGGCAGAGGGAAGAAAACGCTAAGATGTTTACAGAGAAGAAGAAGAAGAAGAAAAAAAAAAAAGTCAGTGGAAAAAGTGACGGCGAGGTCAAGCCGATTCGGGGGTGGCCCTGCACGGTCCACTGAGGAGGGGGGCCTGCCGCCCCAGCAGGGCCACGGCTGTGCACAGGGGGAGAGCAGGGCCGCTGACCTCGGTACCCTTGACCCCAGCCCCACTTCGCCATCAGCCTGATATCGGGGACGCCCCCTCTGCCCAGCTGAAGTTCACGGTGCTGCTGGAGAAAGGAGGCAAGCCCCCGCAGACCTCAGATCTGTCCCCCCCGCCCCGCCGCACCTTCCTTCTCCGGCAGCAGCTGGAGAGGGTCTGGCTGGGTGTGGGGACAGCTCCCAGCCACTCCTTTGTCTGACACCCCTACAAAGGGGCCGGCCTTTCCCAAGCCCCACAGGTGTGAAAAGTTTGTTACCCTCAGTGTTTGTTCAGCCCTATTAGTGGTCTGAGGGACTGTTGACAGAGGACCCCTTTGTGTGCAGACTCCGCTAAAGCTCTCTAAGCCCTCGACAAACACAGGCCACTTATCTCCCGGGACTTTATCAGGAACCATCTAAAGCCAGATCCCAGCCTCCTTGACTGACACCGGGGACCGGGTTCCCGGTGGGTTTTTATGGTTCATTTTTCTGACCACCTTGGTCCATTTCTTGTAGATTCTGTTTCTGATATCAGAGAGAAAGCACAGGTCTGGGGGTCAGAGTTTCGGTTTTCAAGTTGGAACTTTTTTTTTTTTTTTTGAAGAAGGATACTGTTGTGGCTCCCCAGGCCTTATGTCCACCGAGGGGGGCGAGGCACGGCAGAGAGACTTGGGGAGGGGTCCGGGCTCCTCCTTGTGAGAACGTGGCTTTGGGGGCTGGGGCTCCTGAACCCACTGGCCAATTCTCTGCTTCTAACCACCAAGCCACCCTCTACCGACCCCCACATGCCCCAAAGTGGATTCCTTTTCTTTTCCTTAGAATGGCTTCCAGTCGATAACCTGGTGAGTATCCTTGCCATGCCTGGCCCTTCTGGAAGACCCAGGTGGGCACTGTCCTGTTGGCCACCCCCCCCCCCAACCCTGGACAAGCACGTGGAAGCTGCAGCATACCCCCTCCACTCCCCCCCCTTAACCCCGGGCCATGCCCACCTGCGATTTGCCTGTCAGCTGGGGCTGGTCTATTCTGCCCTTCTCACAGCCCCGCCTCTTGTCCCCTCAAGTCCCAGCCCCCAGGCTTGTTCACACCTGGAGCAGACCCCTCCTGAACTCCCACGTACCCTCCCCACGAAAATTTGCCCCTTACCTCCCAGGAGCTTTGGTATCCCGTGGCTCTAGACTTCTAGGGCCAGAAATCCTCACACCCGGGGTTCTCATTTCCCAGCCAAGAACACGAAAGCTCAGGCAGGCCAAGTGGGTTTTCTAGGGGTGCCCACCTGGGTGAGCCTCAGAGCCGGCACCAGCCCCCGGGGTCCAGGTCTCCCAAATCCCCTCCAGCGGCCTTTCCTCTGGCCCTTGCTGCCTTGTGATACTCTGTCGACTGGTGCTTGGGTGGCTCAGTCGGTTCAGCCTCCGACTCCCGGCTTCAGCTCAGGTCACGATCTCACGGTTTGTGAGTTCGAGCCCCACACCGGGCTCCACTCTGACAGCACGGAGACTGCTTGGGATTCTCTCTCTCTCTCTCTCTCTCTCTCTCTCTCTCTCTCTCTCTCTCTCTCCCTCTCTCCCTCTCTCCCTCTCTCCCTCTCTCTTTCTCTGTCCCTCCCTGGCTTGCTCTCTCTCCCTCTCTTAAATAAATAAACTTAAAAATAAATAATAATTACGCTCGCACGTTAGCGCCAAGGACTTTGTCTTCACACAGCTTTTTTCACCTCTGCATCATCTGCACCAGTGGTTCTCAAAGTGTGGTCCTTGAGTGGGCGGAGTTCCATCCCCTGGGAACCGGTTACCGGTGCGGACCGTCTCGCCCCGCCTACAGCCTTAACCTAGCGAATCAGAAACTTCCAGGGCTGGGGCTCAGCCCTCTGGGTCTTGGCAGGCAGTTTCCGTGATTCTATGCACCCACGTTTGAGAACCGTTGCACGTTGGGGTCTTGGAGGGGGAGTTAGTGGCTACTTGAATTGCCAATCAGAACTCGAGAGGAGGAGGGGGGCGTAGTCTTGAGAGTGGGACGTGCACAGGTGTCAACCCCACAGCAGCAGTCCTTCCCGACTCAGAGGCTGACGTGTCGTCCAGGGGGCTCTGTCGGTGTTTGTTGAATGAAGAAACGAACCAGCAGTCCTGCAGAGGCGGGTCCTGTCGGGGACGCCAGTGTGGCCCCATCCCACGACTTGGGGTGGTGCTCAGTCCTCCCACACGTGCTCTCTGGAACCCAGGGGATCCCACAGAACAATCCTCACCTCCCCTGGGCTCTGTCACGTCCGACGTGGACCCTTCACTCGCTTCTTTCAGACAAGCGAATTTGCCAGTTCTCCTGGTCCGTGTCTAGGCGATGCTTTCCGACGGCCCTTCAATTAACATCGATACACGGCACCCTCAGATGATCGCAAACCCTAGGACCCTGCCTGGAAGCAGATTGCTCTTGCTTCTAGTGTCTGGGCGATTCCTCAGTCTGTCTGGCCCACCCCAGCCGGTCACCGCTCGCAGAATCCGGCCGGTTGACGCCTCTGGTGATGAGCCTGAAGCCCTCTGTTTGGGAGATAGGGGCAGACCTTGGAGTAAGGTGTCCGGCTCACTGTTATATCCCCAGCACCTTGCCTCACGCCTGGGACGCCGTAGGGGCTCAGGCAGGATCTGTGGACTGAATAAATAAATCCACAAGCTACCGCACTTACCACGAGTATTAAGTGAACCCTGCGGTCTGGGCTGTGATCGTGTTGTCAATGCATCTAAATGCATGGTCGTCTCTCACTTATGCCCAGCTCACTACTAGGCACGAGAGTGTCCGGGCCCCAGGCCTGCGTCTCTCGGCCCCGCTCCAGGAAGGAGCCCGTGGGGAAACCCAGCTCAGGGTGTCCCCAGGTGCTGGCGGGAGCCAGGTGCGGGGAGCAGCCGCTGCTCGGCCTGGTCGCCTTCTGCGGGGAGCTGACATCTGGGCTCAGACAACAGGCCACGTGGGGGCGGAAAGTGTAAGATTTATAAACAAGGGTCAGACCGTTTCTAAATAAATAGGATACCACATAGAGTAGCGAAGTAACAGATAAAAGGAAATACAAGCTGCCTCAAACTCTTAAAAATAATTCAAATATTTGCATCGTTCTGAACCAATCGCTTACAGAGTAGTTTCTTTTGAAACTTTGCCTGCTGCCTCAGAGGATTCTCGGCTGTAAACTCTACCCCTTATCTCCCTTTGAGCTCTCTCTCCAGGGAGCGGCTCACATTCCAACCCGTTTCTTTCGCTTTCGTTGCCCGTGCACTAGCCTGCGACGGGGCTGCGGACCCGCGACAGCAGCACCTGGGAGCCTGTCAGGAATGCAAACTCCCAGGCCGGCCCCAGACCTCCTGAAGCTGAATCTGCATTTGAACAGGTGCCCAGGTGGCCCCTGTGCCCGGCGCAGTTGGGGCAGCTCTGGCTGGTGGGAACCTGGCGTCTGTGTCCCAGTTCTCAGGGCCTGCGCTGTCCACCGAGCAGAATGCCCTGTGTGAGTGTCAGTCCTGACGGCACTTGGGACAGTTGGACATTCCTGATCTCCTGTGCGGTTGCTAGACAGCCAATCGTTCTCCTTGGAGGCAGAAGCATGCTGAGGGCAGGACTCTGTCCTGTTTGCTGTCGTATCCCCGGCATTCAATCAGCTCTGCACCTGCTGAGTCCCGTGGTCCCTACCCAGTAGTCACAGACAACATTGGCGAAGGAGCTGGTGAGGAAAGCAGCACCCGCCTCCAGCCTGCAGGTGCCTATCATGCCCCACACTGCCCCTGTTGGCCTGGATGTGTAGAAATTTGTTGATGATCGTGGTAGATCCGAGGGCTGAGCTTACCCCGGGGGTGCTGGGAACCAAGGGCTGGGGAGCGTTTTCTTGCGTACAAAGCCCCCAGCCTGTGGACAGTGCATACGTAGGCCAGTTATTTTGGAAAGTGTAGCTGCGGATATGTAAATCTAAGATTTCTATTGTGCTAGAGAAACAACATGGGGGTCTCCTTCTTAAGAGAACTGCCCTGGAAGGGAGGGAAGAATTAAGAGGGATCCAGAGTCCTGGGAGGGCACAAGAGGGCCCCTGGCTCCAGCCCAGAGCTCTGAGGGGGCCCATTGTCAAATGGCCTCACTGTTCCACTGAGAGAGCCCCTGAGCCGTGTGAAGTTCGGGGGACCCAGGGCCAGAGTCCCTGAGACACAGGGCCAGGATACAGCTTAACAGTGTCTTCAGGATCCTTTCTGGGCCTGGGAGAACCCAGGCGGGGGACTGGAAGTTAAGTTTATCGAGGTCTTCTGGGAGAGTTTACCCATGTTTGGTAAACTCATCAAACCAGTAGATGCAGATTCAGTCTCTATTGTAAGGTCCTCCTTGGGGGTTCTGGGAGGAATCGAGGGCATTCTAAATGTGGGTTTTTCTCCTTAAAGCGCTGGAGTCTTACTTGAGCAGATGGGAGATAAATTGGTGAGTTAAAGCAGCAAGACAAGTTTTAAGTAGCTCAAAGCAACAATAAAGGAAATGTCACAAATGTCACAAAGCCATGTCTTGTCAGAATGTGGCCCAGGCAGAACACACAGTTCTCCATCTGTCTTGTCTATCTACCCATGCACCCATTCATCCATCCACCCATGCACCCATCCACGTACATACCTGTCTGCCCATTCATGCATGCATCCATCCACTTATCCACCCTTCTCTCCATTCATCCATTCACCTGCCCACCTATTGATCTATCCACTCGTGCACAAGTCCACCCAGCTCACCCATCCATCCACTCATCTATCTGTCCATCTGTCCGTCCATCCATCCGTCTGTCTGTCCATCCATCCATCCATCCACCCACTGACTCATCCATCCATCCATCCAGCCAGCCAGCCAGCCAGCCAGCCAGCCATGTGTCCATCCATCCATCCATCCATCCATCCATCCATCCATCCATCCACCCACCCACCCACCCACCCACTGACTCATCCATCCATCCATCCATCCATCCATCCATCCATCCATCTACCCACCCACTCGGCCATCCATCCATCCATCCATCCATCCATCCATCCATCCACCCACTCACTCATCCATCCATCCATCCATCCATCCATCCATCCATCCATCCATCCACTCATCCGTCTACCCACTCACTCAGCCATCCATCCGTCCATCCATCCATCCATCCATCCACCCACTCACTCAGCCATCCATCCATCCATCCACTCACTCAGCCATCCATCCGTCCATCCATCCATCCACCCACTCACTCATCCATCCATCCATCCATCCATCCATCCATCCATCCATCCACCACCCACTCAGCTATTTATTATCTTTCTTCCTTCTGACTTGCCCACTTTGGCTCGCTCTTGTCTATACAATGAAAACATGTCGAGATCTGCTCTGGGCTAGAGAATGTAAGGGCAAACACTTGCCTTGTCCTCTAGGAACCAGCACACTCAGAGCATTTGTCCCGCTTTATCTGAGAGCTTGTTGCCGAGAGCCCTCGTCTGCCCCCTCCTTCCGTCAGATAGGGAGCCCTGGATAGTTGAGGAGGCATCATCCATCCCTGTCTCCCTCATGGCCAATGGCATAGGGCCTGGCATGTAGCTGGAGCACTCAAATGTGTGTTGAACTGAATGGGCCTGGGGGTTGATGAGGGATCAGACAACCCATCTTCGTGGGACAGGTTTGGAAAAGCTTAAGGAATGGTGGTTACAGGCATATGTTAAAATAGGATTTAGAGGATATTTTGATGGGACCATCTCTTGGGCCCCTTTCCCCATCAGGTTTCAGGAGGCGGAGATGGAGGGGGGGTGAACTCCTGCTCCTACCTCCTGCTTCGTGTTACGCCCCTGGGTCTGAAACGCAGCCACACGTGATGTGTCCTTGGGGATCCCCACATGACAGCTGAAGGAGGGCATGGGGCTTGGCGTCTAGGCCAGACCAGCTCTCTCTGGGTGGCTGGGGGACCCCTGGATAGGACGCAGTGCCTTGCAGGGCTCCTGGCCCTGGCTCACCGAGGTTCGTCAGAGGTTGTGCTGCCCCCCTGCCCCCTTCTCCCCCAGGCTGACCTCTCTGTTCTCACAAAGCTACCCTTTCCTTCCCTTGAAGCCTTGAAATCTGATAATGAAACTAATACCCAATATTTTTGCCTCCAAGAGAGGCAGGAGATAAACAGGAAGGCCTGAGGGATTAAGGTGTCTTTCTGAGGGCCTGGCTGGGAGTGGGGTGACATCTCTGTGTGGAGCTGAGGGACCCAGATGGGGGCCATTCTGCCTGATGCATTTTTCCATTTGTGTAGAGAAAATAAAACACAGAGAAAAGAAAACAAGCCGTAAAATACTTTGCAGAAGCCTGAGCGTGGGCAATTGCCACTTGATGTCCCCTGACAGCTCCAAGAGGTGGGAGGGAGGGGAGCCCTGCCTTTTGATGTCCGGCCTCTGAGTTTTCTTTTGTGTGACCGGTTGTTTGGGAAGAACCTTTTGTTGGTGCAAGGTGCGTATGGAAGACGGATACCACCTGGGGCTCCCCTTGGGGTGGGGAAGGGGGGTTGCTGAGCTCCCTGGAGGGGCTCAGAGGTTCAGGCAACCCCACTGGGGAAGTGGGGGACAGCTAGCACTGTCTTTATGGAGGAAGACACAGGATTAGCATCTGCCTCCAAGAAGGACCAGAAGATACTGCTGGTGGGGCTTTTCCCAGTACGAGAGGGCCTTGAGGAAGCCAGACCTGGGTGCTCTTCCCAGATCCCTGTCCCTGGGCAGGGGTGCCAGGTCCTTTGACTTCCGTGCCAGTAGGAAAGCTCCAGATTCTGTACTATAGTCCCTGCTGTTCCTTCCAGTGATGTGGGTCCTTTCCTCTGAGGTGCTGGGCCAAGAGCCAGAAGACCCAGGTTCTGGTCCTGGGCCCCCATTTATTGCCTTGGTGCAATAAATGGTAGGTCACTTAACCCCTCTGAGTAGCCCTCAGCACCCTCACCTGGCTGAGTCCAAAGGGACAGTGGACATGCATACACATGCACAATGGTCCCTTGTGTTGGTGGGCAGGTGAGGCTGAGCTCAGTCCCAGACACTGAAGGGGCTGAGGGACCCTTGGCAAGATTCTCAGGAATCATTCTCTGGCCTCATTTGCCTTCTGATTGCTTCCACACTCAGGCATAAACTGAGGCTTTCCCCCTTGTGGCCCCTACAGTGCCTCCCCTTGAGCCCCATCCTTCTCTTCTTGTCAGTTGAGTGACTAATGGGCGTGTCTTTAGCAAGAACATTTAAAGAAACGTGTACTGTCAGAGAGACCAAATTAAAGAGGCAAAATTTTTTTAAATCACAAAAGTAATAAATGAATAAGAAGCTGGTACAAATTTGTGCCACTTGTGTGGTAGAAAAGACACAGAGTTTTTAATCAATCGTATGTAAGAGCACTGGACGTGGTAAGAAAAAAAAACAACCCCACCTTATTTGAAAACTGAGCAAATGGCATGAACAGGCAATGTACACACACACACACACACACACACACACACACACACACAAAAGAAATATAAATAGAAAAACAAACACATGGCGAAATGTCCAACCTTACTGGGAATCAAAGACATGCAAATTAAAATCATGTGTGTGTGTGTTTTCCAGACAAACTGGCAAACGTTAAAAAAAAAAAAAGAATTCTGATACTAAATGCATGTTGTAATTTTTTTTTTCAAGGGTGTGGCAAAATAGTAGCTCTCATATCCTGCTGGAAGGGAGTGGAAGCTAGGACAGCCTTTCTTCAGGGCAATTTGGATCCTGAGTTAAAAACATGTAGATTCGAAAGTTAACCCGGTTGTGCTGTCTTGAGAAATTCACTGCACAGCAGCCATCAGGGCAGGGCACAAATATACAACCAAACCCGCCTCTAAATGCACCTATTGGGGATTCCAGGGAGCCAATGACATATATGCGTGCAGGAGAGGATTAGACAACCTTTCAAAATCACGATGAACCGTATCTGGCATTAAATGGTGGCCATCATTGTGAGAAAATAGGCCACGAAGTGAAATGTACAGTATGGTCCATGTCCATGGGAAAGAATAAAATAGCTCCACAGCTGAGCAAAGGTTAATTCAAGCCTGCAAGGAGAGACCCCTGCATTAACAGCGGTCGCTGGAAATCTGAGTGCATTTTCTTCCTCTTTTTTTGCTTTTGTTTATCAAGTGTCTGGCCCCACGCATTTCTTTAGACGTTATGTAAAATGCGATTTGAAACATGCTTAGCACAAAAGCAGGCAAAGTGTATTGAAGCAAGAGTGGGCAAGACGTAAGCTGGAGTATCCTGGAGGTACCAGCCTACAGAAGCAGGTCATGGGCGTCATGGGGTGGTCTGAGGGGGCCACACTGGATGCCAGGGGGTTGGGGTGGGGGGAAGATGGGCCAGGGACAGACGTTGAAGCCAAGGCTTGGAGGATAAGAAGGATGCAGACAGATGAGGCGGAGCCTGGGGAGAAGAGGGTCACGGAGGGGGCAGGCAAGGGGTCCTCGTGCATGGAATGCTCTAGAAACTGAAAAAGATTTGGGACAGCTGAAACATAAGAATGAGAGCGGGTGAGCAGAGCTACAGTGGGGAGAGAAGCAGGACCGGCTTATTCGGAGCTCCGAGAGCTGTGACATCTGATTTAGATTTTACCCAGAGGAACATCGGCAGGGCCACTGAGAGATTTTCAGTTGGCAGTGGACATCCTTAGATTGCAGCTCAGAGCCGCTGAATTGCGCGTGGTGTCGAGGCAGCCTGGAGGGCCCAGCTTGGGCGATGGATGGGGTGGTGAGGAAGGGATGGGTTTGGGGGAGGTGCCTCTGGGCCCAAGTGGAGGCCCCACATGGGATGCTGGAATGCGCATTTGGGAGCCAGGAGTAGGAGGCAGTGACATCTGAGCAGAGGGGAGAGGGTGCTGAGTCCTGAGGGGTGTGCAGGGAGCAGGCAGAGGGAAGCAGGGGACTGGCTGGGCAGGAGGAAAAGCAGATAAGAGGGTGCCCAGGGCCGTGCGAAGCTTCCCGAGGGGAAGGCGGGAAGGATGACAGTGTAGCGGCCCCCCCCAGCCCTCAGTGCACTCAGAGCAGCCCAAGACAGAGGACAGCCTGGTGGCTGGAGCTCAAGGGGGTGGGCAGTGTGCCTGGCCAGAGCCGAAAGCCCTGGAAGCAACACAGGGGTCCGCTCTGGCTGCTCTAACAGAAAACCTGAGGCTGGGCGCTTAACCAACAGACGTGCATGTCTCAGGGTTCCGGAGACTCCAAGTCCAAGGTCAAGGCGTCCAGAGGGTTGGTTTCTCCTGGGGCCTCTCTCCTGTGCAGGTGCACCCGGTGGGTCCAAACTACCTCTCCCTATCAGGACTCCGTTGCATTCGCTGACGGCCCACCCTCGGGGCCTCATTTTGATGTCATCACCTCTGGAAAGGCCACATCTCCAAACACAGACCTGTTCTCGGGTGTAGGGTTAGGGCTTCTGCATACAAATGGACAGAGGGGCATCATTCGGCCTCCCCCCCCCCCCCCCAACAGGCAGGATCGGGGCGTGAGACGAGGCGGATGCCAGCTCCACCTCCCAGCTTTGAGGGGTGTGTATGTGTGATGGAAGGGTTGGGGATTGCAGGTTGCTGGGTAGAAATGAACAGACTCCGTTTGAGAGGGAAGCAGGAGCCACGGCCGTGGTTCAGGTACTGCTGGGTGGCCGGTGGGTGCTTCTGGATCCAATTTTGGATGCAAAGAGGGGAGCCAAGGAGAAGCTCCCACGGAAGGACTGCGGTCTGGCCGGGGAAGCTGGGGACAGTCTCTCCCGCAGCCCAGCAATGGAGCGGGAGATGTTGGGGACAGTCTCTCCCATGGTCCAGCATTAGAGTGGGGGGATTCTGGGGACAGTCTCCCCTGCGGTTCAGCAATGGAGTGGGGGGATGTTGGGGAGTCTCTCCCACGCCCCTGCCCTGACGCCTCTCCCTGCCTCCCCGCAGCCTGTAACTGTAACCTGCACGCCCGGCGCTGCCGCTTCAACACCGAGCTGTACAAGCTGTCGGGGCGCAAGAGCGGGGGCGTCTGCCTCAACTGTCGCCACAACACCGCCGGCCGCCACTGCCACTACTGCAAGGAGGGCTACTACCGCGACATGGGCAAGCCCGTCACCCACCGGAAGGCCTGCAAAGGTAGGCAGGGCCCCGGGGCCTCGTGAACACCGTCCCCTCCCTCTCTCTGCTTTTCTGTTTCCTGGTCCCGGGTACGGACCTGCCTGGAAAGAGAGCGGGTCATCTGCACGCATGCGCACACGCGCGCGCACGCACACGTACGCGCACTGACGCATGCGCACACGGGCCCCCGGCCTTCGGAGGTGGAAGCCAGAACAAAGGGGCGATGGAGAAGTGGCTCCGAGGAGAAGAAAGGAGGTGGGACCCCGGTGAGGGTGCCGGCCCCGCCCCCGCCCGGCTGCTCTTCCGGCTGCACAGGTGCGCCGCATACCACAGGCCTGGGGTCAAGTTCGCCAGGCTTACCGGCGGCGGCACAAAGGGCCCTCTTTTACCGAAGCCACGCGGACCTATTCCTTTGGATGTGTGCGCGCCCCCCTTCCCCCCGGCCCCCCGGCCCTCGCCCAGACACACACGGTCACCGTCGCGGTGAGGTCGGCCCGCTTCAGGGGCAGGGTCTCCGAAGGAACATTTAATCCACCTGCAAATAGCTTTGCTTCTCAGGACACGAAGTTAAAGGGAGACCGGAGACTATTTTCGGTCACGGAGGCGAGCTCGAATGTTTTAACTTTCTGCGAGGTGTTTTTTCTCCCCTTGCAGAAAAGCAATGGACAGATGACTCAGAGGAGCTGATGACATGCCAGGGAACTTAGTGACATAGGGGGTGGGGAGACGTGGCCCCCTCCCCGCTCCACCCCCCGACTCCACATTTGCTTTTGGGAATTCCAGGAAACTGAGCTGTCCGGGCCCAAAACTTGGGGTCTAGGGCCAGAGCTTGCCGTGAGCAGGGCTTCCCAAGAAGATCTTTATGCTTGAGGGCTCGTGGCCACCATCCAGCGTGGACGGGGTCCTGACGCGGGCCTGCGTAGACTCCCACACGGGCAAGACCCCAGCCTTGTCAGGCTCAAGATGATGAGCTGCGGTCGAGAAACCCCTCAGTGGCCACGGCTTAGCCTTTGGATGAAGCCAGAGCGTCTTATCAGGAAGTCTGCCAGATGTTGGGCACTTGTGTGCAGGACCGATCACCCGAGTTGTGGGCCTCAGTGCGAAATGAAACCACGGGGCTTCTTGTTCTGGAATTGCTAAGAATTTAAAAAATGGCAGCAGCAGCAGCAGCAGATCCTTAACCAAGCACGTGCCCTTGTGAGCCCCAGGCCCATGAAGCCGGCCCTGCTTGTGGAGAATTACTTTTCTCCAAAACAAAACAGCCTCCCGGTCTGTCTCCTCCAGGAGAAATCCCTTCGGCTCCCCAGGAACACGGATGAATCCTGTGGCTCCCAGGACACCAGCAAGCTGTCTTCCAGATCTGTGGGCTCAAGGCTGCCTCTAGTGGTAGTCAAGAGAAGTTTACGCCTAAAGGCAGCTGGGCTATTTCCGCCTCCCCAAAACAGCCAATCAAGGGGAGGCTCCCCTAGGAGACTTTGAGTAGCAGCTGACGTGGCCTGGGAGAAGGACCCCAGAAACGTCTACCACGGCGGGAAGGCATGACCAGGGAGAGAGGGCTTTGGGTTTTGAGACCATAGTTGGAAGGTATCCAGCCCCTTTGCTTATTGTCTTTTGTTTACAGAAATCAAAGCCAAAGTCTTGGAAACAACTGGTAGACATCGATTCCTTGGGGGAAATTTTAATCACGGGGAGGCACTCAGGTGGACGGCCCTGTGCCCGTGGTGGAGAAGGTCTCAGCTCTGCGTTGAAGGGCAGTGGTTATGTGCTGTGATGCCAGCTTCTTTCTGCCTTTCGTGAAGGAAAGTTGTGTCCCCTGCAGAGGCAGTTGGGAGTGGGGGCCTCCGTCATCTTACCATTTGCCTCCTCTCCCTCTGCTCGCTTGATGTGGAAGGTGCAAGAGCCACGTGTGGCCTCTCGTGGCTCAGGGTGAGATGTCCGGAAGCCACAGGGTCCTGGGAACCTGCAGATTATCCTCTGGGGCCCTGCCACTCCGGTTAAGTGGCGTGGAGACACCCGGTGGTCCTGTCTCGTTATTTCGAGCACTGTGGCTGGCCTTGGTGGCTCTGTCTTCCCTCTGAGCCTTGGACAGCAGCTGCCTCCAGGTTTGGTGGGACCCTGGGAGAAGAGCCCGAGGAAGAGGACAAATGTAAGAACCTATTCTGCCCAGAAGGACGCCTGTGGATCCTGCCAGGAAAACGTGACAGGCAGGCAGAGGTGGGACAAGGGGTCTCCTGACTTGCAGGAGAAGACAAGCCTTCAGGGATCCTGCCTCCTGACTGGGGAGGAAAGACAACTGCGAAGAAGATCCCTTCCCTGATTGGTGAACAAGAGGAATGTGACCTGAAAGGTCCCGCCTTTTCATTGGTGAGAAAAGGCGTCTCTCGGAAGTTCCTGATCTTTCCCCTTCCCCCTCCACGGAGGGGCTGAATCTTTGAATCCTCTGTTCCCCCTTGGGACGTTTCCCACCAGACTGAGACCCTGAGCTCTTGGGGGGAACCGGCGGCAGGAGGTCAGATGCCGGCAGGGGACTGTGTACCCTTGAGGTGTTCAGACAGGAGTCTCTCTGTCCCTCCCCAACTCCCACCCCACGGAGTCTGTCCACCGTCTTGTCTTTGCAGGGTGGGACGGTTTAAGGAAATGGTCCCAGCATTCTGCTCTGTGATGGGTTGCTCTCAGAGGCTGCTGAAGTCTCCCAAGTCCTGGAGATGTGCAGCCTGGCCAGGCCCCGGCCTCCCGGGGCTCACCTTGGGGAGCCCCGTCATGGCCTCACGTTCTGTGCTTTTTCACTCTGTTTTGGAAGCATTGCACTGGGGTGGGGGTGGGGGGCACTGGGACAACTGACAGAGGCTCTTGACTCCAATCGACAGTTGACCTGAGGGTGCTTGGGAATGGCCACTGGGGCCCTCTTTACCCCTGACTTCCCAGGGCCTGGGAGGAGCCCCAGGCAGGGGGCTGAGGCCACCCAGGCACTGCTGATGATTGGCTGGCTCTCGACCTTGATCGGTTGGAGCAGGGCTGGACCCAGACAAGAACAGCTTGGAGCAAGGGCATTAGATTCCAAACGTTATTATGCAGTCGTCCCATTTGGGAAGTTACATAGCAACAAATTCGTTGGGTTCTTTCTCCCCTCCCCTGGTTTAGAACCAAGCCCGGGGCTGGCTGGCTGGGCTGGTGCATACAAAGGGCTGTAATAAACATGCCCAGGGAACAGGCGGCTGCACTCTCGGCTATTCAGTGCAATTTCACAGCACTGGGAAGGCCTCATTATGGCGTGGGCTGTTGTCCTATACAAAGTCAGATGAGATGAATTTCTCCCTTTTCTCCGCAGAATGGTTTGTGAAAGATACTCTCATCCTGGAATCTGTCAGAAGATAGGCGGTTTTGTTTATCGTTTGTCTTCTTTATGGACTTGGGGGCTCTTTGCTCTTTGGGGCCGGCAGAGAAGACGCCGCCTTTTAACCATTCCAGCCGTGTCTCCATTTAAACGATATTAATTTATCATCTTCCCGAACCATCTGTGACGGATAAAGACGTTCCGGGAGTCTCCCGCGAACCGAGTCGCGAAGAGAATTAAGAAATTAACCGGTGCATCTAGCGCCCCGCACAAAAGGGCTTGAGTCCCACGTCGCTGACCAGCAGGGTTTCTTTAGTTGGATGCGCTGCCCCCTTCAAAGCCGCGGTCAGCGTGGGCCGGTGCAGGTCACCAAGAAGGTGTCCGGGTCCTTGGAATATGCGGGCTGTCATGGGGCAGCGCGCGCTGGTCCTCGCCGCTGCCCCCCCCCCCAACCCCCTGTTTCTTCCCTCAGCTCTGCGAGAACCTGGGGAGGAAGTGGGCTCCCCGACCCACCCCCTCTGGCTCCCTGACCATGAGCGCGGCTCCCCTTGTCTTTCCTACCCTCGGTTCTCGACCATCACTCCAGGGCACCCTCAGTAGATTTCTCTCTAACTTGTTCTCACCTTTGGTTGCAATTTGGCATCACCTGGAGATTTGAAAATACACCTGAGTCCTACCCACCCCGCCCTGGGGGGATTCTGGTTTATTTAACGAGTCAGATGAGACCTGAGCGCTGGGGAATAGGAGTAAGGTGGGGGAGTTGGGGGGCTGTGCTGGCGTTGAGAAAGGAGGCGCTCACAGGGATCCCCAGGGTTTATTCTTTTGAGAGGAGAGATTTATCAGTGAATTCAAGTGTTTTTTTTTATGGCTCTCTTGATGAAAACTGGGTGGGAGGGGGTTGTGTTTAAAATTTAAAGAAAAGAAAAAATTAAATTTTGCCGGGCAAGGTTGGGAGCTTAGCTGGTGCGTCCTATGGTGCTTGTGTCCGGAGGAAGGCATTGGATCAGCTGGTTATCACAGCTAGATTGTGTGTGTGCGCACGCGCGTGTGAGATTGCATCATTTGAGGGTTTAGTCACAGCACAGCTAGGAGCCTGGGACCCCATACTCCTTCCTGACTCTAAGGTGGTGTCCATGCAGCCTACAAAAGCCTAATAGCCTTGGGAGCGCCCTTTCTTTCTGTGGGTCCCTTGTGACCTTTCCTTTTCCTGTCTGTTATGCCGGGACTGCAGGGGAAAGGATGGTTGTCTCAGGCAGGAAGGCACTTGGCGGCCACAGCAGCTCCCAGCTTAGAGGACAGAGACCACCGCACGAGGGGGTGGGTGCTATCAGGGTGCTCTTATGGCCCAGCACCCATGGAGAGAGAGAAAATCCCCCATGGAAGAGCCAGCTCCGACTGTGGCCGCTGTGGGCGCATCCTCTCCCTGTTCCCTGGGGAGCGTGGAGGTCAGAAATCCCGATCTCTGGCTTTGGCTCCGGGTTCAAAGCCTGCAGCGGCAGGCAAGTCATGTGACCTCCCTAGACCTCAGTATCCTTCTCTGTGAAATCGCGTCCAGATTTATGATCTCTGAGTCCCAGCCAACTTCCACATTCTACATCCCGCGTGCTCTTTTTAAATGTTCAAAATTTTACGGGTCCCCCCCCCCCCACAACAATGGGACAGTGTCCTGTGTCAGTGAGGTTTGCGGCCCGGGAACTTGGAAAAGCTGGTGGAGCCAGGAAATCGGGTGCAGGTGGTTGGGTCCCAGGGTCTTTACAAGTGAAG
Organism: Neofelis nebulosa; assembly: GCF_028018385.1. Classification (NCBI taxonomy): domain Eukaryota; kingdom Metazoa; phylum Chordata; class Mammalia; order Carnivora; family Felidae; genus Neofelis; species Neofelis nebulosa. Next base: position 3,781,375 of record NC_080797.1, read on the forward strand.
AGAGTCGTGGCTTCCGGGACCGGCCCACACAGTGCCCTGCGGGGCCTTCCAGGCTCTACTCTGTGTCTCATTCCCTGGCACCCTGGGTGTCAGCCACCTCCTCTCTGAAGCCCACCCATCCTGGACATTCCTGGGGAGTCCCCAGAGGCCCTGCTCTTGAGCAGAAAAGCTCTAACTTTGATATCTGAGCTTCCCCAGTTGATGGAGAGCATTTTGCTTGGGGATGTCGAGGAAACCAGATGTTGTAGAGGAGGTCCCGGCACAAGGCCTGTGCTCCGTACCTGTTAGCCGTTAGGCGACGGGGTTGGGGGGGCGGTTAAGATGAATAACTAGGGGTCCCTGCCCCCGCCAGCACGCACACAGAGCAGAGAACCTCAGGTTGCCTTAGTGTGTTCAGTGAGTGGAACGGCCCCTCTCGCTGGAAGGGCTCGGCCCGGGTGTGGACTCGGAGGCCGATTCCCACAGGACTGGGCAGGGCCCCGGGGGTTTGCCCCAATGCCGTTGCACACTGTCCATCAAGGATTGACACGCCTTGGAAGCAAAAATGACAAATGAGTTGAACGGCAGAGATGGGTGCCGGGCAGCTGCTTGCGGAGAGGTGGAGACGGGCCGCGTGTGTGTCCAAGTACATCTCAGGGCTACTAAGGAAGGCCTGGCAGCCTCTTGGGGGCTCCTGACTGGCCTGGGGCTGGGAGGGGGATGCCAGGGCCCAGCTGGCCCCCACTACCCCACTGCACAGGACCCAGGCCCTCCGGCGCCTCCCCACTCTGCTGTCTAGCCCCTGGCCACCTGCCCTGAGCCTGTGCGTGCACACACACACACATACACACACACACACACACACACACACACACCCCTCAGCCTCTCTCTGGGAACCATCTGTAGGACCCGTGCCTTCCGCCTCGGCTGTAAATCAGGTGCAGGAAGGCTATGGTTAACTAGATCACGGAGGGTCAAATAACCCAGCTTGGGATTAGAGGGCTCTGCTCCCCTTTCGCTTCCTCCTGTCTGCACCTTGATCCGAAGGTGGCAGGGGAAAGGCGAGGTAGTGCGACTTGAAACATTTATTCTTTTGTGCCTTGTTAGCAACTGCTGGGAGAAAGGAAAACACAGCTAGGGAGGAGGTGGACGCAGACAGCTGAGATGCACTTTGTGGATGTAAATTATCCTCGCTCCCTCATGAGCATGGAGAATTTAGGAGTGGGGGGTGTTCCACATTGGAGTTGCTGATGATCTAGGATGTGAGGGGATTATCTTTCCTGCTACCCCCTGCTGGGGCTGGGATTTGGCCCCAGTTTGTGCACTGATTGAGCAAGTGTTTACTGAACACCTGCTACATGCAGAAGCCAGGGTGGTTACAGAGGTGACTGAGGCAGACACATTCCCTTGGAGCTCACTTTCTGGAGGGAGGTTGATGGAAAGCAAATGAGAAAAAGTAAGTAGCGGATTATTATAGATTGTGGTGAGTCACATGGAGGAAATACACAGGGTGGAAAGAAAGTGAGCCAAGGCAGAGGGCAGGGCCAGCTCCTGGGAGCGTGGACGGGAGGTGGGCCCCATTCCAAGAGCAGTGGAAGCCACGAGGTGGAGCAGTCAGGAGAGGAGAGACTTGAGTGATATGTCTGGCTTAGCTTTTAAAATGTTCCTTGTGCCACAGATGAGAGGAAATGTTTGCGAATCACAGATCCGACAAAGGATGAGATTCACAATATGTAAAGAACTCTCAAAACGCAACAGTAAGAAAACAGACCATTCAGTTAGAAATGGGCAAAATACTTGAACAGGTACTTAACAGAGATGCGCAGATGGTAATTAAATACGGGAACCCTCATAGTCATTAAGGAGATACAGAGTAAAACCTTGAGACACCACCACATACCTGTTAGAACATCGAAAATAAGAAATACTGACAATTCCAAGCATTGGCGAGGCTGTGTAATGACTGGAACTCATATACTGATGGGAACTCAAAATGGCACAGCCACTCTGCAAAACAGTTTGGCAGTTTCTTACAAAATTATAGGTCTCCCATAAACCCCTGCAATCCACACCGTGGAATACTATGCAGCAATGAAAATGAATGGGCTTTTGATTGACACAGCAGCACAAACACAGCTCAGGTGCATTTGGCTGAGTAAAGGACGCCGGTCCCAAAGGCTACATGCCATACATCTATACATTGTACGTACTGTGTGGTCCCAGAATACAATGTTCTGAAAAGGCAAAGCTATAGGGACAGAACAGATCTGTTGTTGCCAGGAGTTGGGATGGGGGGCTGACCACAGAGGAACAAGAGGGGCTTCTTGGGAGAATTGGAATGTTCTGTATCCTGATTGGGTAATAGTGATGGTAGGAAGCTGCTTCCATAGGACTCTCTGACACTGTGTCTTTGGACCTCCCTGTTCCCCATCTCCCATTCCTCACAGCCCTGAACTCACTTGGTCACCAGTTGTCCTTGGGTCAGCACTCACTCCTCCTCCTGCCCGGCCTCCCTGAGCCCCACCTCACCGATCTCCCACCTTGTACCAGGTCCCCTCCATTCTGGAACACCCCATCAGCCCTAGCCAGCTTTCACATTTCTCTTTTTGGTGGCCAGTCCTCACCTTGTTTTGGGGAATGGAGAAAAAGCAGGTTCTTGGATACCCCTTAGCACCTGACATTTGTCCTCTCCCAGCACCACCTCTGGGTGAGGGGCTTCCCACCAGGCTTCCCCCACAAGGCCTGACACACATACAAGAGACGTGGGAACCCTTTGGATCTGAACCTGATTTTCTGACGATGCTGGCCTTTTCTGTCTTCCTGTGCTACCGTCACCTGCACTGAGCGTGCTCCAGTCCTCCTCCCCCTTCTCCTGGTCCTCCCGTCCTCCCACTTCCCCCTTCCTCTCCCTCCTTGTCTCTCCTTCTCCTCTTTTCTCACCCCCGCTTCCTTCCTCCTCCTCTCCCTCCTCCCCTTCCTCCTCCTCTTTCCTATTCCTCCTTCAGCTTTCCCGTCCCCCCTCCTCCCCTTCCTCATCTCTCTCCCCCCACCCTCCTCTCTTCTCAACCCTCTTCCCTCCTCCTCCTTCCTCTTCCTTCCTCCCTCTCCCTCCTCCCTACCTGATCTCCCACAGCAGCTGGAGCTCACCCTGGCCCACACGGAGGGCCATGCCTGCTTCTGCCTTCGTTGTGGATGGCATCCAGGCACACAGACCAGTCTCATCAACGCAGAGGAGAATGTTTCACCCCCACCCAGCACCACAGGCACACACGGCCCTTGGGGGAGCAGCCACATTCACTGACAGTATGAGCAGGATCCCCAGGCTGCTTGTCTGCCTTCTCTCGAGGCCAGCAATGGGCCTGGGAAGGCGCGGGGCTTAAACAGTAGACGTTTATTCCCCACAGTCCTGGAGGCTGGAAGTGTGAGGTGAAGGAGGCTGCAGGGCTGGATTCTTCTGGGGCCTCTCTCTGTGGCTTACAGATGGCCACCTTCACCCCCTGTCTTCACACGGTCTTACCTCTGTGTGTGTCTGTGTCCTCATCTCTTCTCAGAGGGACACCAGTCACATTTTACCCTACTCATGTCTCTCCAAAGACGGTCATGCTCTGAGGTACCTGGGGTTAGGAACATGGATGCTGGGGGGACACAGTTGAGCCTGTACGTGAGATTAGGTCCAAAGCTGTCCTTCCCGACTGGCCGGAAGCCCGGGTGGCGGCCACGATGACCTCTGAAGCCGGGGTCAGCGCTGTGGTTGTTCCCTCTCACCCCTTCTGCCTGGAGAAGCTTCAGAGGGTCCGGGTGCCGAGCCAGCTCACCTGTCCTCTGCAAGCATGCCCCCTGGAGGGTCCTGCCCGACCCGGATGGCCCCCTGGGGCCAGGTCTGCGGGAAAAGGAACCAGATCCCCTGATAGGAGCCCAGGATGGATTTTTAAAAGCCGCAGTGGAGGCGGCTGGCCTCAGACATGCGCCCCGTCCTGATGGTGGCTGTGGGCCCTCAGGGACCCGGGACAGAGCACATCAGAAGGTGCTGGGAGAGGCAGTGCTCGGGACAGGCGGCCCGGGGTCGGGACGGTCTGCCTTTCGGGTCAGCCTTGCCAGGGCACCCAGAAACGCCTGGTGAGCTTCTCTCAGCCGACAGACCGAATCTCCGCGAGATCCTGGCGAAGCTCAGTGGGCAACAGTGTCAGGGCGGGATGGTCAGAGGGTGTGGACGGAAGGCCGGGAGCACTGGGTGCCGTCCTCTGGGCTAGGACCGCAGTGACGGCGGGGGTGCCGGCTGGGTCCTTGGAGCCGTGGAGACAAGCAGTACACTGTTAAGTTGGAAGTGACTTTAGTGGCCGTGCAGACCTCCGTCCTTACAGATGAGCCCCTTGTGGTCCAGAGGGGGCGAGGCACTAACCCAGCGTCACACAGCAGTACTGGCAGGAACAGGCCTGGACCTGGGCCTCCTGAGGCTCATGTGAAAGCGCCTGTGTGCCCCGAGCTGGCTGGCCCTGACTGATGGCCTTGGGCAGAGACGGCCCGGGCTCCCCTCTGCACCGGGAGGCACTCCAGCCCCGCCGAGTGCGTGAGAAACCTAATCCTCCCGCCTTCTCAGGGCCCTGGGCTTCCGTCTGGTCTCACCTTCCTCTTTGTGGAAAAACCTCGGGTACATTGTTTCCCATGACCAGGTGCTGCCTGGCCCATGCAGACAGGGTGACCTGCCATGGAGGGGATTGACCTCCTCGAAAAAGTGGCTGACTTCCAGGGGAACTGGAGTCACCAGATGGGCTCCCAGGGGCGGAACGCGCCCTGCCCCAGGCCCCGTTCTCGGAAGAATTAGGGAAGCTCTGTCCTCGTCCCCTCCCCGGACCCCTCGCAAAAGGAAAGACCTCCGCTCTCTTCACTTCTGCATCTCCCACCCACCCCCACCCTGCACCCCTGCTCAGCCCCGCCCCATCCCTCCACTGCCCTGCCCGCTGTGGTGCCCCTTGAGCCAGTGCGTGTGAGTTTGTAAGAGTCTGTGTGTGTTTGTAGCTGTGGGGGTCTAAGTATGTGTGCACGTGAGTTTGTAGAAATCTGGGTGTGTGTGGCCGTGCTTCAGGGTTGAGGGGACACAGCAAGCTCCCTTTGGTTTTCTCTCCCCAGGGGCCAGGGCCTGGGGCCTCCTTTGTGGGCTCAGGCTCCCTCCCTCAGGCGTTGCTAGAGGATTGTCTTGTCCCAGGCTACAGAGGAAGCCACTGTGGGGCACTGTCACCTGTCCCTTCTCCCCACACCTTGAAGCTCACCCTTCTTTGCACGGAGGGGAGAACTTGGGCTTTCTCTGTCTGTGGGTTTTGGGGGAAGGTCCTTACTTTGGGGCTGTTGTGCTTGGACTTGAGAATGAGCTCCGGGCGAGGCTGTTAGGACTGCACTTGGCCGCCTGTAACAGCAATCCTGCCAAGTCTTGGTCTCAACAGGTAAGCAGGTCTTTCTCCTTGTAGAACAGGAACTCCGGAGGGGGCTGTCCGGAGACGCTGAGGCCCTCCGCAATCAGGCCCCGCCTGCCTCCCTTCCCCTGTGGTTTTCCGGGCCAGCGCACAGTCCCCTCCTCTGTGGCCGTGCCGATTCCACGGGCTGGCGTGAGGAGCCGAGGGTACGGCGTGTGAGAGCGTGTGGGTGCGCTCAGGTGTTCACAGGTATCCGGGCGGTGGTGCTGAGCCGGAGGAATGATGGTCCCACCGCCCTAGAAGGGACCCGAGCAAGCCTTCTGAGGCCCCCACCTTTTGGGACCTCGGTGGCGTCTCTTCCTGGAATAGCGATTTTCGCGGAAGCCCAGCCAGCCTGCTGCCTCTGTCGGACCAGGTGAAAGGGGCCAGTGGCTCAAAGTGTTGGCAGAGTCGGGGCAGATAGATTGGAAACCCAGCAGGAGGCAGCCCCTTTCTCTGATCCAAGGACGGGCCTGCCCTCACTGAGGATGGCCCTTGGCCCCGACTGCTGTCAGCCGGCGCCTGGCTCTCGCCCAGGCAGCCGACAGGTCACCAGCCGCAAGGGGCAGCAAAGACTAGAGGTGGGCAGGGGGTGAGGTGAGGTGAGGACTGTTGCTGCCTTCCTGATGCACCCCCCACCCCCACCCCTGGCCCAGATTCTGCTCTGGACAGCTCCTGCCTCGGGAGAGGCACCCCGTGCCCACGGTGGCTCAGCTCTGGCCCTTCAGTGCCCGAGCAACCTTTGGTGACCTCCTTGCAGCCAAGTGCTGGGATCCAGAAGTTACTGGCACGCAACTGTGTTCCGTCAGCACGGAGGGGAGGAAGTTTGGCAGGAATCTTTGCATTACCAGCAAGCTTGCAAGGCAGGCCACGGGAGGTCAGCTGGCATGAGCCTCGGGAGGCCACACCCACCCGGTGCCTGTGCCCCCATCAGGCTCGGGATGGTGGGGGTGGGGGGCCGTGCTGGGGCCCTCAGCTTCCATGTGGCCGTCTTAGAGATGCTGCCCGTGCTCGGTCACCCTTCCCGCCGCAGGAGGGGACTGAAGGGCCCAGGGAGAGGCCAGAGGTTTGCTCCAGCCATCTCCCCCTCACAGCACAAGCCCCAGCTTGTGTCAGGCTGAGTCCTTTCTTACTAAAGAAGAGGAGACAAAGGAAGACAAGACCAACAGGGAATGAACATGAACGTAGGGCTGATTTAAGAAGACCGGCTCCTGGGGGGGATTTTACTGCTGTATACACGGGAGAGATTGGGACGGTTGCATTTTGCTCCCGTGGATCCTTCAATGAGAGAAAGCCACCAACAACCTCCCCCCACCCACGTGACAGCCAGGGCCTCCCTTCCCTGGAGGGGACCCTCTGCTGGACCCTGGCTGGACCCTCTGCTGGCCCTTATTTTCTTGGATGTTTTTTTCCCCATTTGGGGCAGAAACACCAGCTTCCTGCAGACAGCTCCCCTTCCCCCCCCCTCCACCTCCTAACCCATCACATTCAGCCAGGGACTCAGGTGGCCCCCCCCACCCACACTGTCTCTGCTGTCTGACCTGCCCAGTGGGGCCTCCACCTCCCAGCAAGGCCGCTCCCTTTCTGCGAGGCCCCAGGATGTTTCTTCCCCTCTCTAGTCTTGACACATCCAGTCAGGGTGTTTAGGTGACCCCTGTGTCCCTTCCTGGTGCGACAGCTTATGGCTTGTGCCATCCAGAAGCCTGGGTCTCGGGCCACCTGGCTGCCAATCAAGGCGGGCACAGCAGCCTGGAGAGACCCATCTCAGACCTGGCCAGCCCCACGGCCGTGTCGGGCCCCCAACTCCATTCCTTCCACCTGGAGGGTAGGGAAGGACACCTGGGTGCCGGGAGCTGGCTGGGGGCGGAGGAGTGAGGGGCACAGACTCACCCGCTGAGATTCTGAACTCTCCCACCTGTGATCAGCCTGTGGGCTTGGCCTTTGCCAAAACATCCTCGAGCTCGGGCCAGCCTTCCTCTCGGGGCTCTGGAGGGGTTCCCCTGCTTTGCTTCCCTGCTGCTGAAACAGCCTTTCAAGGTGGTCCATTTTGAGGGGCGCTTGGGCGGCTCAATCGGTTGAGCGTCCGACTTCAGCTCAGGTCATGACCTCATGGTCCAGGAGCCCCGTGTCGGGCTGTGTGCTGACAGCTCAGAGCCTGGAGCCTGCTTCGGATTCTGTGTCTCCTCCTCTCTCTGCCCCTCACCTGCTCACGCTCTCTGTCTCAAAAAATGAATAAAACATTAAAAAAAAAAAAGATGGTCCATTTTGATTTTCATTCCCCATTTCCAGGTAGGCAGGTGGCCAGTTCTCAGAGCCTCTGGAATATGTGTGTGTGTGTGTGTGTGTGTGTGTGTGTGTGTGTGTGTGTGGGTTTGGCCTGCTCTTCGTCCGGGATGGGATTCAAAGGGGAGCCCCAAGGGAGGGGCTGGCCACTGCCCGCCCTCTGACCCTCCTGTCCTGTGTCCTCCACAGCCTGTGATTGCCACCCCGTGGGTGCTGCTGGCAAGACCTGCAACCAGACCACCGGCCAGTGTCCCTGCAAGGACGGCGTGACCGGCATCACCTGCAACCGTTGTGCCAAAGGCTACCAGCAGAGCCGCTCCCCCATCGCCCCCTGCATAAGTATGTGTGAGCCTCCCCCGCCCCCCTCGCCCCCGCCCCCGGCTGTGTGGGAGGGAAACCCTTCCTCAACCCCGACTGCTGACGTCCAGCGGGTTGAGCGCTGATGGACGTGGGGTCTCTGTTCGATGCGCTGTACTCGGTGGGACCCCATGCGAGCCCCCCCCACCTCCCCGCCATACCCGTGGGGTTCTTGCAGAAGCAGCTGGGAGCTCAGCAGAGCCAGTCTGCTGTTTTCCGTCCTGAGAGTGACTGAGTCTCCTGCCCCCAGAGGAAAGCGAGCCCCTTTCCTCCACCCAGGGCCTGTTCCTGTATTCTGCCTTGGCGTTGGACCTGGGGTGGCTTTGTCCCGGGGGTCGCCGTTGTGGCTGCTGCGGGGTTCCAGTTTCCCCCCCTGCCCTGGCAGGTTCACAAGGGACTGACACTTCAGGTTCCCATGCGTGACCCCCCCGCCCCGGGGCCATGATGGATGACAGCACCCCTTAGTGTCTTGGGGGCCCCTCGGCCCAGCTGTTAACTCCTCAGTCGCTGAAACCAGGGGAAGGGATGAGCAAGACGGCAGGGGTCACTCAGCGGCGGTCCCGGCTCAGAAGGGGCTTACTGTTCTGCAACTGGTAGGATGGAACCATCTGTCATGATGGAGACTTAGCCTTGGCTGGACATCCAGCCTGGCTGGGAGCCGGCCCCCGGCCTTGGCCTTCTCGACTCCTTGTGCAAGGCCAACTCAACCCAGAAGGGAGAGCAGAAAAATATCGGGTCCCGGCTAAGCAGGCTGACCCGAGGGATGAGGTCTGTTTCTCCAGAGCAGGGGTGAGCCCACTCTGGCCCTGGGGATTTGACCCGTCACCTGTTTTAGTGTGGCTCAATGTTTCCTTTTGATAATTTTTTAACGCTTAAAGGCAAAGTCAGAAGACTAATGTTTTATGACGTGTGGAATGATAGGCAATGAAAAGTGAAGTGTCCATCAAGTTTTATGGGGACATGGCCACGCCCACTGGTTTATCTGCTTGTCTGCGGCTGCTTTGAGCTGTAGGATAACTGAGTAGCTGCAGTGGAGACCGGATGACCTGCGGAGCCCCAAATGTATCTACTGGCTGGCTCTTTACAGGAGAGTCCATTGACCCGGGATGTTCCCAGGGGTCCGGTAACAGCTGATAACCTGGACCCCGGCCTTTGGGAAATTGAGCTCAGTATCCATCCAGGGGAGAAATGGTTTTCACGACTACATATAGCTGTCAGAGTCTTAGAATTGGCAAAAACCCTTTTCCTCCATCTGTCCAAAAAGCTGCAAAGTGAACCTTTGTAGAATGCTGGGGGGAACCCAGGGCTGCCACGGGGAGGTGGGGCTGGGGGTTGAGCTCAGAAATGGCTGGAAACATCACTTCAAAGCCTTTGAAATGGAGCTGATGGTCCACAGTCTGGGGACAGAAGGAGACAGAAACCTCGGGAAGCGGAACCCTCGCTTTCTGACCCACTCTGTGCCTTCTCTCCCTTCCCCTCACAAAGGGCGGGCCGATGCTGGGCCCAGGCATTCCCACGGGATTCCCAGGTGTTCCCGCGGCCACCCGCTGGCTACAGACGCCCAGACAGTGTTCCCTGGGGGCTGGTGCCTGACTTGTCGCAGGTCTGGGAGCCGGGCCCTCTGCATATGGCCCAGTACTGGCCCAGGAACTGGGGTTGGGGAGCCCCATTGCTGGGTGTACGTGGGCCATCGATGTTCCCTCCGGAAACTCTGCTGGGACCGCGTAGCTCATGAGGGCCAAGAGAAAAGTCCCCCGAGAGCAGGATCTGACTCCGAATTGAGAGCTGGGTCCCCTGCCCGTTCCTTCTGAAGGTGACTCTCGGGCAGGCCCCCAGGCCTGAGTGTTCCATCTCGACCCACCAAGCCTCAGGCCCCAATTGATCCAGAGTCTTGAGGTTGAGGGAGGTCTTGCCCCCAGCAGTCAGATGGTGGCCAGAGTCTGGGGGATGCGTGGAGACCTTTGTGACCCTTCTGTTCACCAGGGGAGGCCAGTCCCTCCCCTCAGGGACCGTTGGTCTGTGGTTTCCCCCCTGGAGACTGGCTGAACCTCCTCCCCTTTCCTGGGCACAGGGCGGAGTCGGGAGCTAGTGTGAAAGAATTGCCATTCGAGGTACAAAGGGAGCGACCCCCGGAAAGCGCATGCGTCTCTGAGGCCCTTGGATCTTTCGTGGCCGGTCTGTTCCGGCCACGGAGAAAATGGCTTAGTTTGTGAGGTGTGAGCCTGCGGGAGCCCGGGCCAGGGGCACAGATCCCCCCGCCTCGTCCCTTCACGTGCCTCCCCGAAGGAGAACAAGGCCACATTCCGGGCACCCGTACCAGCTTCCTCCTCCTCCCTGGCCCTCCTCTTCTGGAGTGGGGAAGGGAGGAGGGCCCAGGGAGGAGTCTGTGCTGTGCTCGTCTTTTTCTAAGGCCAAAAGTAACATCTTCTCACCTGGTTTTCTCTTCCTCCCATCCCGAACCCCACAGAGATCCCCGTGGCACCCCCGACCACCGCAGCCAGCAGCGTGGAGGAACCGGAAGGTAGGCGTGTCCTGCTTCGCCATGGGGAGGGGAGGGGAGGGGGCTGCCACAGGCCTCAGAATCACCATCGGGGCGCCGCTGGGTGTGAGGGGTACCCCTGGGCTGGATCGAGGAGGATGGAAACACAGGGCATTTTCCCGTGATGCTCCCCCCAAGATTAAAGGGAGGGGGGCTTCCTGGTGCCTGTGAACCAGCTTCTCGCCCAGGCCTGAGGCCCTCAGAGCTGCACCCCACCTGCCGGTCCCAGGGTCACAAGCTGCCTGCACGCCCAGCTGGGGCTGCAGGGAAGAAGGAAGGAGGTGGGGGTGGGGCTGGAAAAGGCACCTTGAGCACAGGACTCAGGGGGACCGGGAACCCGGACCGGAAGAAGGTCACACCCTCAGTGTCCCTCCCCTCCGCCCGGAATCGGGCATTCTCTCCGCCGGGGAGCTCGGCCCCGAGCCGCGGCAGAGTGGGCAGCCCACGGAAATCACAGCTCCTTTCACACCACGTGAGAGGCGGTGCAGATGTCACATGGTGCAGCTATCACGCAATACTGTCTGTGCTCGTTTGTTGCCTCGACATGACGGAAGTGACAGAACCCTCTGCCAGATCGTGATTTGTAATCATTACTAAAGAAGCCCGTCTATTCCGTTACTGTACCGTAAAGCTGGGTTTTTGTAAGATATTTGGGTAAGCGTATTTCAGTACGATCAGTCTCCTTTGGAGTTCTGGGTATTTTGTGTTTGCATTTAGAAATATTGCTGTTGAGGGGTGCCTGGGTGGCTCTGTCAGTTAAGGGTCTGACTTCGGCTCAGGTCGTGATCTCCCGGTTCATGGGTTTGAGCCCCACGTTGGGCTCTGTGCTGACAGCTCAGAGCCTGGAGCCTGCTTCAGATTCCGTGTTTCCCTCTCTCTCTGCCCCCTTCCCCCCCCCCCTCCACCCCCAGCGCTCTGTCTGTCTCTCAAAAATAAATAAACATGAAAAAAATTAGAAATATTGCCACGAGAAAGGGTCCCCGGGAGTCACCAGTCCCTGGTCCGGGAAGGGGTTACACAGCCCCGGCTTTGGGCTCATAGCCTGGCTGGAGGGGTTGCCAGGTGGGGACCAGCCACCCTGGTCAACAGTCCTCAAATCGGAAAGGATAGAGGAACATTCTAGAAAGTGCCTGTGGCCACACTCCACGGAAAACCAAAAAGATCTCAGTCTTGAGTTGCTGGATAGTCTTCAGTCCCCTTTGGTTGAGCTGCAGGGGACACTTCCAGGAGAAACAGTAATGGGAAAGCGTTGGGGAGAGGGGAGAGGTAGCATGACCTGGGAGGTGGGATGAGGCTCTTTCTGTAAAAACATAATGCGGGGCGCCGGGGGGGCTCAGTCGGTTGAGCGTCCGACTTCGGCTCAGGTCATGATCTCAGGGTTCATGGGTTCGAGCCCCGCATCAGGCTCGCCACTGTCAGATTGCGAGCACAGAGCCCGCTTCGCATGCTCTGTTCCCTTCTCTCTGCTCCTCCCCCGCTGGCGCTCTCCCAAAAATAAAGAAGACATAAAAAAATAAGTAAAAACATAATGTAAAGTCACCTCCCAATTAGTCTAGCTCTGGGGGAGAGCAGTTTTGCAGCCAAAAGATGCTTACATTTAACTGAGTCTTGATTCTTGCTTCCTCCATGTGACATTGGTCACAGGAGAAGTCACCTGGGCAAGCTCCTGGGGGCTTTGGACACGGCTCATCCAAGGGTAAGGTGGGTGGTGACCTTCCTCTCTGTCTCTCTCTCTTTCTCTCTCTGTCTTGCCTCCCCTTTTCTGGTGCTTGCAGCTTGACTTTATGCCTCATGCAGTGTGGTTTGAGGCTTTTTTTTTCCTTCCCAATCAGAAATGGGGGGGGGGGGGAGGGGGCGGAAATAGAAGGAAAAAACAAATTGTGAGATTCCTGCCCAGGCCGCAAGAAGCTGGTATAAAACATGCGACCATCGGGGTGCCTGGGTGGCTCAGTTGGTTAAGCATCTGACTTCGGCTCCGATCATGATCTTGTGGTTTGTGAGTTCGAGCCCCGTATCGGGCTCTGCACTGACCGTGCAGAGCCTGCTTGGGATTCTCTCTCTCTCTCTCTCTCTCAAAAAGAAATAAATAAACTTAAAAAAAACATGCAATCATCTCTGCTCCGCAGGTAAAAGATTCCTGAGCAAGTACTTAGAAACAGCTGCAGCATCCGCCTTTGCAAAGCCTGCATTTATCAGTTCTTTTCATTTCCTTATTGTGTATTTCCTTTCTTCTCCCCGCACCTTTAAAAGCATGATTTAAATGGAAGCAGGCATTCAACGCCTTTGCAAAGCGCTTTCCTCGTGGAGGGGTTAAGTGGGCAGGTGTGACACCCGCCCGCAGCTTTGGCCAGACCCTTTCTGACCTTGTTGTGCCCCGGGCGACCGGGATCTCCCGTGCTTCCTGCAGACCCGAGGCCATTCCCAGGCCCTGAGCGCCGGACCCTGGAGCCGGCCACCGCACAAAGCTCCGCTCGCCTGTCTCGGCAGGCTGGGATGTCGCGGGCAGGAGGCCAGGGGGCCCCCTGGGAAGCAGGCCTGGGAGCTCATACGTCCAAGACTCTTGCAGTGTTTGAATAGGGAAGGCCTCTGTGCCAGGCTGCCTGAGAAAAGCGTGTTTACTTTTGCCTGCGTAATGGAGGAGAATTAATAAACGGAGAATTTGTCCTAGAAGCTGATGGACATAACCTCACCCTGAACCCATTCCCACTGAAGGGCCAGCTCCCTCAGGGAACACTGACCACCTGCTCACGGAGCGGGCTGAGACCCTCTCCCGGGCCGGGAGGTGAGGGATGCCTTGCCCGTGGGAGGTCCGGGGACCCGGGGCCCAGCGGGGAACCGGATAGGAAGGGGATACAGACTACCCACCCCAAACCTGCCTACTTACAGTCCTAGACACCTCCATCCCGGGGCTAAAAAGGGACCGCCTGCCTCCCCTCGCCCTCCATCACCTCCGCCTCCAGGGTGGTTGTTGATCTGTTTGTTTGGTTTGTGGTTTGGAGCTGGGAGATCTGGGGTTGAGTCTCCACTGGCTGTGAGGCCTCCGAAGGCACTCAGACTTCTCCTGTCTGCCTCCCCTGAAGAATGAAGGCGAGCTGGGGCCACTGGGGCCCTCCCTGCCCTGCCTCTCCCGGTGGCAATGACCTTCGGGTCATTCCTGCTGGCTGTCTCCGTGCCTCTGGTGACGGGCTTCTTCCCCAGCCCCTTGCAGAGCTTGGTGTGGGCAGAGGTACTGGGGTGAAGAGTTGACGACGGCTGGGGAAGGCCTGGTCTTCACGTTTGCCACTTTTGCTCTGTGGCTCACCCTTTTGGGGGCCTGCACCCTGCCTCCTGCTCCCAAGGCCCCAGATCCGGGCAACCAGCCCTGCAGAGACATCCCGTCCACGGAGCCCAGTGGCTGGAGGAAGGACTCCACCCCCAGGTGTGGGTGTTGGGCGGGGGGTGACCTTAGATGTGTCTCATCTGGTCGCCTCTCTATTTTTTTTTTTTTCATGGAAGGAAATTGGGTTTATATAGACCTGCCATCTGGATGAGCCTGGGTCTTTCTCCTTTTGGGGTTTTTATTTTCCAAGTGAAGGAATAGCTTGGGTGAGCGTGGAAAAAACCACCTGGTAACACTTGAATGCGGGTATTGGCCAGGTGTTGGGGGGCGGGACAGGGGGCTGACGGAGCACTGACCAAATCAGGAGCCTGAGACCCTGAGTTGTGCCTGATCTGGTTTCCTGAGACAGTAGTCCCGCCTCCCGTCCCGCCCCAACCCCAACCTTATCCACACAGGACACGTTTCAAGAGCCCCAGTGGATGATTGCACCCACAGACAGTACGGAACCCTATACGTACTCTGCTTTGCCCCCTACGTGCATACCTGTGTTAGAGTTTGAGTAATCAACCAGGCACAGTAAGAGATGAACAACGTAACTCATAATAAAACAGAACAGCTACGGCGGTATGTGTAACGCAAGACACGCGAATGTGGTCGGTCTCTGTCTCAAAATAATCTTACCGTCCTGCGCTCAGCCTTTGTCTTGTGAGGCTGGGAGATGATAAAATGCCCCCGGAATGGGACGAAGGAGGTGGGCATAAGGGTGACGTGACACTGCCGACCCGATGACACATCAGAAGGGGGATCGCCTGCTTCCGGACCGTGGGTGACCAAAACCGCGGATAAGGGGGCCCTGCTGTGATAATAGCCCTGCCTCGTAGGGTCGCCGTGGGGGCTGCATGAGATGAATCCGGGTGACGGCTCTGGTTCAGTGGTGGGCTTGTCATATGCTCAGTAAAAACCCAGTAGGACGGCAGGGACAATGCAGGGTCTCCCGATGGCTCATGGGGCAGGCAGGATTACTGTGTGGGCTGTTGGCATGAGGACAGGTGTACGGGGTCAGTTTGCTGGGGGTGGGGCTCTTGAGAAGACCGTGGGAGGGAACGGGTGGTGTTGCCCGAGACAGGCGGGGGACTGCTGGGTGCCCGCATCGCACAGCCTTCCCAGCAGCTGCTGTTGGACCCTAAACCTAGCAGGGAGCCGAAAACTGGAAGTCAGTTAAGGGCCAAGCGCTTGGCTTCACGATAACCAAAAGGTGGAGACAGCCCAGATGCCCATCGTCGCAAAAGTGGCTCAATGCAGCGCGGCTTACCCAGGCCTGGACTAGCGTTCCATCAGAAAAAGGAACGGAATACCGTGAAGACGGTGTGCGGAGTGGAAGATGCGGGAGACACACGGCCACATGGCGTATGATCCCACTTACGTGAAATGCCCAGAATGAGCAAATCCACGCACCGAAAGCAGATTAGTGGTTGCCGGGGACTGAGAGTGGGGAGGAACAGGGAGTGACGTTTGACGGGTACAGGTTTTCCTTTTGGGGTGACGGGAAGGTTCTGGAACTAGATGGTGGTGACAGGTAATATTGTGGATGTGCTCGATGCCACTGAATTGCCCCAATTTAAAAACGGGTGATGTGGTAAAATTTTATGTTATGTGTATTTTACCACAATTAAAAAAAAGAAGTCAAATGTTTAAAGGTCACAGTCAAGAGTGAAGTGAACCTAGTGGTTTGGGGCGGGCTGAGTGGAGAGCGGGAGCCATGGGGACAGGGCTCTGGGGCCTGAACAGCAATGGGGGACATGCTTGCCCTCCAGTCCCCTTGCTCACTGGGAGAATTTGAAGGTCAAGGGGTGCCTTCTGGCACCTCCACACTTTATCTCCCAGCTGGCGTGGCTCAGCCAACACGGGGTTGATGGCAGACGTCCATCTGTCGCTTTCCAGATGTGTGGCAGCGACCATATCCCCTCACATTATATAGAAAAAGTCTGGCCACATTGCCTGCATCGTCTTTCTCCCTT
The DNA here is from genome assembly GCF_028018385.1 of Neofelis nebulosa. Classification (NCBI taxonomy): domain Eukaryota; kingdom Metazoa; phylum Chordata; class Mammalia; order Carnivora; family Felidae; genus Neofelis; species Neofelis nebulosa. Next base: position 3,797,317 of record NC_080797.1, read on the forward strand.
TAGAGCCACCAGGGAAGGATGTGTTCCCTGGGCCCTGAGTATTCCTGGTACAGGGGAAAGGGACCCATGGATCCAATGGGGGTGGAGGGGAGGACTCCTGGAAGGAGCTGAGACCGGGGACCACGTGGGCAGCCCATGTCACCTGGAAGAAGAGGGTCTGCGAATTGACTGAGGCCCTGGTTTTTTCCAAGCTGGCATGGAACAGGATGTTAGGCTGTCCGGAATCAGCTGTGTAGGTGAATTTGCCATCAGATAAACATCATCCCCAGAGGAGGTTGGACCAGGTAACGAGGAGCAGATTTTGGCTGCATGAAGCAGGGGAAGGAGATGGCATTTATGTAATGCTTACTCGGTGCTGGGCACTCTTCTCAGTCATTAACCATTAACCAGCCCTTCCACCCGGATGAGGTAGGTACTCGATGAGCCCCCATTTTAAGCAGGAGACACTGAGTCATAGAGAGGTTAAGAAGTCCCAGGAAGCAGTGCAGCTGCAGCCACATTCCAGCCGAGGTCCCCCGGCCTCCGAGTCCGCGAGTGGCGTTGACCTCTGTGTCATTCTGCCTCCGGTAGTTATGCTGGTTGGTCAGTTTCGGGTAATTTTCTGGTAATTCCTGACGGCGTGGTAGCATCCTTCCAAGAGAGGAGACAAACCCGTGCAGCAGCGAGGTTGGAGGACGGAGGTGGAGGTGGAGGGGCAGGCAGTGAAAAGCTTCTGTCCTTTGCAGGTGCCAGTTACAGCGGCTCTAGGGAGCGTGTGGCCGGTTGGCATGTGGGGCTGGCGTGGCTGAAGCCACTGGTTGTGGGTGTGGAGGACCATGCACGACTCGGTCCCTGTGGTCACAAGGCAGCCCGGAGTGAGACAGGGCAGATGGGTCAGCTTAGATGATAGAACAGTTTGGATAGGGGAGCAGGTGCGTTTCACACACACACACACACACACACACACACACACACACACACACACACGCTCGTGCACCCAAGATGAAATTTGCATTATAAAAACATGCCTTTTCCAAAATCGAAAAGAAAACCCTCTACCACTGGTAGGAGGAGGGCAGGGAGGCCACTGCAAAGTTAACATTCAGAGGGCAGGAACTTTTCTTCTATATCAACAGGAACTACTTACAAACAGTGTCCCAGTGAGTGAAATGTTAAGGGGATGTCTGGCCTGTAGTGTTACTGGGTGAATACACAGCATTCGTATAATGGAAACAGAATCCCAATTAGAACAGCAGCCAAAACATCAAATACGCAGAAATAAACGTAGCATTAAAAGTACAGTGTATTTAAAAAAATTTTTAATGTTTATTTATTTACTTTGAGAGAGAGAGTGAGCACGCATGCACACACATGCAGGAGTCGGGGAGAGGCAGAGAGAGAGGGAGAGAGAAAGAGACAGAATATCCCAAGCAGGCTCTACACTGTCAGCACAGAGCCTGATGTGTTCATAGGCTCGGACCTATGAACCATGAGATCATGACCTGAGCCTAGCCAAGATCAAGAGTTGGATGCTTAACCGACTGAGCCACCCGGGCATCCTCAGAATGTATATTTTTAAAGAGGGTAAAACTTTTCCAAGGGACATTATGGAAGACCAGGAAAAAAAAAAAAAAAGGAAGGTCTTACTGTGCTCTGGGTGGGGGAGAGTGAACACTGTAAAATGTCACTTGTCCCCTAAATAAGTTTAACGTGATTCTAGTCAAAATCCTAATGGGATAGGACATGGTCCTTAAGTTCAGCTAGAAAAATAAATGAGTACTAATAGTCAAGAATTTTTTGAAAAGAAGAGTAGCGAAGGGTGATGTGCCCTCCCAGTTTTTTACAATATTGTAACCAGGATATTTAAATTAGTGTGATAGAGAAATCACAAAAGCTGAGTAGAAAGTCCAGAAATAGACTCAAATGTAAACATAAGAACTTAGTAGGTGGTAAAGCTATGATTATTTCTCAGTGAGGAAAGGAATCAGTGCTGGGAAAACTGCCTATTTAAAAAAAAAAATAACAATAAATGAGATTTCTGCTTCATGCTATAAACCAACATAAATCCCAGGATTAAAAATTTCTCTATTTTTAATGAGTCCTTAAAAGTTCTCGAATAAAACATATCCATGTCAGTGTAATCTTGGGGGTGAGGAAAGCTTTCTAAATATGATATAAAAGTCAGACATCATAAGAGGAAAGATTTTAAGTGGCTAAAAATGAAAACTTCGGTACATCAGAACTCTCTAGAAGCAACAGAAAGACAAACTAAAAGCTGAGAAAAATATTTGTGACATAGAGGACCAAAGATTAATGTCTTCAATAAATAAAGAGTTCTTATAATTCAATAAGAAAGGGTGGGGAGAGAGATTCTAATACAAAGTTGGGCTGACAAAATGAACTAGAAATTCAGAGCATTTGAGCAAATGGCAGTAAGCATCTGAAATATTATACTTAGCTAGTAATTAAAAAAAACAACATTAACAGGAATGGCATTTCAAAAAGTATTAAATTGGTAACTATTTACAAAGCAAAAAGTAATTCCCTGTGTTGAACGGGTTGGAGAAACAGATTCGTCCACTGTGGTTATGGAAGGGCAACCCGGTACTACTTTTGTGAAGGATGATTTGGCATCGTGTATCAAAATGTATCTTTGACCCCATCCCTTCATTTCTAGGAATTTAGCCTAAGGAAATAGTGATGCATGCCAAGATTTAGCTATAAGGTTGTTATTACAGCGTTGTTTATAATAAAATAGGGGAATAACCAGCTGTCTTTCTGTAGAGTTTGTTACTCGATTATGGGATATCCGTGTAATTATGTTGCAGGAGAATATTCAAATATGAAATGGAAAAATATAGTATATTGCCAAAACACATTACACAGGGAGGGTCAACTTTGGTGAAGAATTGGACCAGACGCCTGATTAAAGATAAATCGATTCTGGGGGCGCCTGGGTGGCTCAGTCGATTAAACGTCTGACTTCAGCTCAGGTCATGATCTCTCAGTTTGTGAGTTTGAGCCCCATGTCAGGCTCTGTGCTGACAGCTCAGAGCCTGGAACCTGCTTCCGATTCTGTGTCTCCCTCTCTCTCTGCTCCTCCTTCACTCATGGTCTGTCTCTGTCTGTCTCAAAAATAAATAAACGTTAAAAAAAATAGAAAAATAAAAAAAAAAAGAAATGGGTGCATTGGAGCCTTTAAAAAGCGGGTTTTCTCACCTCAGCAAGGAAATCCTGTGTTCACCCAGGAAAGGTTTGCTAATCCGTTTTCCATGGAAAATTTAGCCGAATCTAGAATAAAATTTATCTCGAATTCTCAGTTTTACTATAAATTACTATATTTTGGAATTAACGTGGCTTAACCAGTTGCTACACGTTTTTTGTTTTTTGTTTTTTGTTTTTTATTTGAGAGAGACAGAGAGAGAGAGTGAGCTGGGGAGGGGCAGAGAGAGAGAGAAAATCCCAAGCAGGCTCCACACTCCGTGCAGAGCCTGGCACAGAGCTCGATCCCACGACCCTGCGATCGTGACCTGAGCTGAAATCAAGAATCAGATGCTCAACTGACTGAGCCACCCGGGCGCCCCCAGTTTTTAAACTTCTGTGAAAACCTCAGAGACACAGAGAGAACAGACGGGGGACATCCACATTCCTATTGCCTAGACTTAACAATGAACGTGTTGTCCCATTTGCTTCAACATGTTTTCCTGAAAGAGTTTCATCTATCTATCTATCTATCTATCTATCTATCTATCTATCTATCTATCATCTATTATCTATCTATCTATCTAATCTATCATCTATTATCTATCTCTGTATCTATTATCTATTATCTATCTCTCTCTATCATCTATTATCTATCTATCTATCATCTATCTATTATCTATCTATCATCTATCTACCTATCATCTATCATCTATCTATTATCTATCTATTATCTATCATCTATCTATTATCTATCATCTATCTATTATCTATTATCTATCTATCATCTATCTATCATCTATCTATCTATTTATCTATCATCTATCTATCTATCTATCATCTATCTATCATCTATCTATCTATCATCTATCTATCTATCTATCTATCTATCTATCTATCTATCTATCTATCAATCATCTATCTATCTGTCTTGAGAGAGAGGAAGGGAGAGAGTATGCATACAGGGGGGCAGAGAGAGGGGAGAGAGAGAGAGATCCTAAGCAGGTTCTGTGCTGTCAGCGCAGTGCAAGGGGTCCGGCCTGAGTGTAGGCCCACCCTGTCACTTGGGGTGGGGGTAGGGGGCAAGAGCTCTGAGCTTCCTTCAGGGGAATGTCCCTGAAGAGAGGCACCTTCACAGTGGAGGGGACAAGGGAATGGGACAACATCGTAAATCCTTGCTATGTGTCTCCATGGTGGGAGTGTGGAGACATTGTGCAGTGACCTAAGGTGTCCATCAAGGAGGAGGGTGTAAAGCAGGGTTTCTCAATCCCAGCATGGCTGACAGAGGGCCTGGAAAATTCTTAGTTGGGGTGGATGGGGGGCTGTCCTGGCCTCCACCTTCCAGACAGTTGTGATAGTCAAATGTCGCTGGGGGACGAAACAACCCCCAGAACACCCCAGGAAAGGAGGCCAGAGGCTGAGCTCAAGGGACATGGGGCCCGTGTGTGGGACCTGCTCTCTGCACCCTGGCTGGGGACCAAACTCATCCCACACCGAATCTGTTAGAACGAATGGTATTGTCATTTTCTTTGACCACTGGTGACCCACAGAAACGGCCACTTTGGAGGGTCCAGCTTACTGTTTGGCTCCTCTGGGCCAGGAGGCCCTGCTCTGGGCAGCCTTTGTGAAGCTGTCCTCTTTCCTTCCTTCTCTGTTTGTCCGTCTCTGTGTTTCTCTGCCTTTACTTCTGTCTCTCTTCATCACCCCTCTCCACCACCTTTCTTATTCCTTCTCTTTCCCGGTCTCCTCCCCCTCCCCCTTTGCTCTCCCCCATTGGGGGTCTGCACAAAGGGCTGGGGCAGAGGTCAGGCTGGGGGTGAGCAGGGCCCAGAGAGCACTGCCACCCCCCACCCCCTGCTCGGGGCCTCAGTCGCCCCAGGAAGCACAAAGGAAGCCGTTTGCATAGCGGGTCCCAGGACCCCATTGTCTCCCCATGGCTGGCCTCTGCAGGTGGAAGAGGATAAAGGGATAGCCTGGGAGGCCAGAGGAGTGAGCGGGGGGCGGAATATTTAGCCCTTCCCGGGAGCTCTTCCCACTGGAGACTCAAGGGGATGGCCGATGAGAAATGGGACAAGTGACAGGTGTCAGAGAGAGAGGCGATCGGAATCCCGGGGGCCCGCCCCTGTGTCACAGATACCACAGGGTCCTTCTTGGCAGGGGCAGGGTGGGGGCAGAGGCCTAAGCCTCCCTGGGGGAGTTCCTCTCGAGGCCTGGGGCTGGGCGCTGGTGGGGGGGAGGTGCGCACCGTAGCTGGGCTGTGCGGGGCTCCCTGGCCAAGCCCCTGAGCTCACGGTCCGTCCTCTCTGGTCAGGATCGCGGTCGGGCTTGGCCCCTCACAACCTCCACAACCAGTGACTCGGAGCAAAGTAAGCCTCCCCGCCCCAGAGGTGGGCGTTAGGCAGCCCCCACAGCCGTCCCTCCGATTTCTTAAATACCTTGCCAGGTTTAAAACCACTCCAGACCGAAACTAATCGTAATCGTAGTAATGGATTAGTCTGCCAGCACCACCACAAGAGAACACCGGAGACCGTGCGGCCTGAACAACAGAAGTTTCCTTTCTCACTGTTTCTGGAAGCTGGAAGCCCAAGATCAGGCCGCCGGCGTGGTCGGGTTCGGGTGTGGACCCTCTTCCTGGCTCGCAGACTGCTGAGCCGCTGTGTCCTCACCCGGTGCACCCGGCCAGGAGAGAGCTCTCCGGCGTGTCTTCCCATAAGGGTCCTGATCCCATTGTGGGGATCTTGGTGGGATACCGTGCAGGCTGTAGTAGGTTGTAGTCTGTAGCCACAACTTTAAATCCACAGTTATTTACTTAAGAGCATGGATTTCGTGACCCTTCCCCCCGCCACCCCCAATGAAAGTGTCTTCCGGGCCACTTGATGGTTTGGGGCTCAGTCTTCTCAATGAAATGAGAAGCCAAATGAGCTTCTAGCCAAATGGCTAGATCAGGTAGCCAAATGAGCTACGTGATCTATCCGACCCCTCCCAGCTGAGAATCCCGGGGCGCCCCTCTTCCCGCCTCCTTCAGGGCGCCATGCTGGTGGTTGGGAATTGGCCCTGGTGGGAATACTAACACCTTGGCAGTTCGCACATGCAACCGACCGAGGCTTTTTCTCCCCAGAACGCGGGTTGTTACGTTTTTCTCCGCATTTTCTCCGAAGGGCATCCCGGGCATGGAAGTTTGGATCTCGATATCCGGTCTGGCGTCCACATTTGACAGGTGGGGGGGGGGGGGGGGCTGAGGCCCAGAGGGGGACAGTGACTTGCCCCAGGTCACACAGCAGGTTGACGGCAGGACCCCAGGGGCGGATCCAGGTTTGCCAACTTTTCACCTACTGAGGTGCCTCAAGCAAGCGTCCTTCCGAGGAGTGAGCCGTCGGGAGCAATCTGACACTGGGGCTCGGAAGAGATTCCTTCTGCTGGAGACGGGTTCGACACTCATGAGCTTTGGGGCAGCAGGTTTGGAAATGAGAACAGCTTGGAAATTTCCTTCCAGCCCAGCTGGGTTAGGCTTCATCCACTGCCCTCTTCCCTCCAGCTGCTCCCACAGAGCGCGCTGGACTGTGACTCATACCGCAGCTGTCCTGCTCGAAGAAAGGTTAAAGGGCTGGACGGTCATACCTGCCCGTGTAGCTAGCCACAGGCTGGGGACTGCCTCCCCCCCTCCCTGGGAGGGGGCGTGCCACTTTCCAGATATTTCCAGTGGAGTTCCCATCAGCCCAGGGCAAGCCTTCAGAGAAAGTGTGAGCGCGAGCCATTAGGCTTCAGCACCTGCGGCGGCCAGAGGTGGGTGTGCTGGCCCCGTAAGGGGGCTCTGGGCGGGGTACCAATCACATCTGCTCTACTGGGTAAGCTATTTGAGGGGGACACACGTTTTACTGGGACTTGGGGACCCTCTGTGGATTTCTGTGTTGTCTACTCCGGCCACCCCACACTGTATAAAGACCTGGTGGTTATCCCCTGGGGCCCCGTGTCCCCGCTCTGGTACCCAGCCAGTCACTCAGTAATGACAGTGTTGCTTAGGGCGGGCCTTGTGCTTCAGCAAGAAGCCCCAGCGACCCAACGCACGTGTTCCTGGCGGGGCGGCTCCGTTCCAAGCAGTGAGTCGGGGGTCCAGGCTCCTTTGGTCAGGAGGTCCTGCCCTCCCCTAGGGCCTTGGGGTCATCACTGGTTTGGCAAGAGAGAGCTTAGGGCAGCAGGAAGGAGGCTCAGAAGGGCGTCCCTTCTACCTGTGTCCCATTGGCCAGAATTGAGTCACCTGACCACACCTGCTGCAAGGGATGCCGGTTAATGTAGGCTGTAAGCCCAGGAGGAGCAGGAATGGCTGACGCTTTTTGCCACAGACCTTTGTTCACTGTCCTGGCCTCAGGGGCATCTGCAGCCATCCAGTTATTGGCACTGGAAAGAAACAGTTAAAAATGTGAGGGCCTTTTCTCTGTGTAGGAAGGACAAGGGACCTGCGTGCTGCCCGACAGCTGCCCGGATTTGGGGTGCAGACGCACCCGGGAAAGTACACAGAGGCGACGCTGGGTTCCACGGCATGGCCTCATTGGCAGTGGCTTCACCAGCTGGGCCAAACGGCCAACCAGGCAGCCGGTGGATGCTACGGGGCTACAAGCATCCCTCATTCATGACCTTCCCAGGGAGCCCCGGCTTAGCCTCCCCCTCCCCTGCTCCCCCCGAACCACCCTTCAGTGTTGACGGCCGCTCCAGGCCGTGTCCACCATTGGCTCTGGCTGGACGGGTGTATCGACAGCCAACTGGATCCCCATTGGGACAGCTTTGTTTTCCCTGCCGAACACAAAATCCCCTGTTCATTCAGAGAGCCGACAAGGAGACCCCGTGGGGCTGGCCCTGTGGGAGCAGATTCCGGTGAATGCAGCGCCCGAAAGGCGGCCGCTTATTAAAGGCGGATACACAGGATAACTCTGCCCTCCAGGCGGGAGCCAGAATGGGGGGCACAGAGCTGTTACAGCGGATTAGCAGCCGCAGACTGACGGAGACAGGTGCAGCCTTGCCTGCAATTTGGAAGGGTTTATGAAATACTGATCCCGTGCTCTATAAATCCTTCCCTCGACCTCATCTGGGCTGCAGGCTGAAAATGGGGATCTCTTTGGAGTCCCCCCCCATCCCCAACATTCCTTGGGAATTCTAGTCCGAGGGTTGGTGCGCTTGTCTGTTCATCCATCCATCCGTGGCACGTTCACCGAGGGCCTGTATTAGGGCCTGTGCTGGGGTTACGGGGAGGATGGAACGCGGGGCCTGAGTTCAGGGGACCGTGGTTTACTGTGTGAGAAAGAGGCATAGATCGATGAATCTGATTCAGGCTGTTGCCTGTCACGGTAGAGCCAGGCATCCCGCGTGGCCTTGCGTGGGCCTCCCGATGTCAGGCTTCACCAAAGAGCCTGCTGGGTCTGTTCTACCTCGTCCAAAGCCTCAAGTCCAAGGTGCCTGTCATCCCTCCAGGCGGGCTTTTGTTTCCTAATGGCAGATAAAGAGAATCAGGGGCAAGGCTAGAAATTTGGGGTCCTCCAGCAAAACCTCTGGAAAGTCCATCTAATGTGGCAGACTTTATACCTTGAAGAAAGCTTAGGGAGCCGTATTCCTCTGGCTCTGATGCAGATTCGGTCTCCGTGTCTCTCCCTCATGTAGAGACGGGACCCCCGCCATCTGCCCCAGCCAGGCAGCCCCCCTTATTAGGCGAGGCAGCTCAGCTCTCTGCAGTGAGAAGACATCTCTGTCTATACTCTCGAGCGGCTTTCCAGAGCTCATCTCTGGTGCAAGAGTTTTGATCTTTGATTCGGACGAGATATTGGAACTTGTTCAGTGGCTCAGGGTTTAGGTGAGCATGTTATAGTGGGGGTGGGGGGTGAAGGGGGTGGCTTGGACCTCAGGCCCACCGTAAAGCCTGCTCTCCCCAGGGCAGAGGCGCATGAAATCAGTGGGCTCTGAGGAATTCTCCTTGGCGGGGGCACAGGTAGCTGTTGCCCGGTTTCTAACAGGAGCTGGTGCTTGTGGGTGCCAGGAACAGAGCTAAATGGTATGTGCCACACGTATGCCCCCCAAACCCAGGGGTGAAGGCTGGCTGGTCTCTCTGCACCAGAATTGTCCCGGCCGCCTCTCCAGCGGGCACGTCGGGCGCAACCATTGGCGGGTCTGTGGGATGCACAGCCAGGCCTCTGGTTCCCTTAGGTCTGTGGGTGGTGGGTGGGAGTCAGGAGGCCCTCCAGGACTGGGGGACAGATGTGGAGCACCCGCTGGAAATCTGGGAGTTCCTGGAGCCTGAAGAGGTGGTTACGACATGAAAGACTGATATAAAAAAAACTTGACTGTCTTGTGCAAGCCTAGATGTGTCCAGATGGCAAGGGCAGGGTGGGGATAAGTCCAAGTTGTCCACTGGCCCCTTGGTGACGTCCAGCCTCTAGGCCCTGCAGTGGCTCAGGGGAGAGTAGCTGTGCCTCCCCCTGGAACATGCAGAGTCCTAGAACCTTCTGCAGGAGGAGCATCTGTGTCTCTGATTACCTGGAGTCTTTCTTGATTTCTTTTCTTCCCCAGAGCAGACACACAACCTTCCTTCTCCACGTGGGAAGGTTAGCAGGGCTGGGTCTCGACAGGGCAGATCGCAGTGTTTGCCACGGGTCTTGCCCTGCTGGGGAGCGAGCGGCCCCCATAAATACGGTTTGCAGACAGCTAATGCCATGCAACTCTTCTGCGGTTGATCATCTTGGAGGCAGATCTTTCCCAGACGCATCGCTGACTTTCCTGCTCGGTGAGCACTACCCGTTGAACGTGATTTCACCTTTCAGGATGTTGCAGGGGTTGCAAGAAGGGGTCGTGCTGTGATGCGGCCACAATCCCGAAGCTTCTGGGCCGTGGTAGGGACTGTTTGCCTCTGTTCAAAGTGGCCCTTAGGTATCCCACATCTGCTTGTCTAGGTCTCCTACTTTTGTGCGTCGTCTTCTCCTTCTCTTGGCCACCTGTTCCTTCTTCTCACCAGTGGGCCCATCTCTAGAGGGTCCCCCACCATTTAAATATATACATCCTTCCATACCGTGTTCAAGGAGCAGTGCTAACAACACTTATTATCAGAGTCCGTGAAGGAAGGATAATTAAACTATGAGCGGGGGGGCCCCCGGGTGGCTCAGTGGGTTAAGCATCCGACTTGGGCTCAGGTCATGATCTCGAGGTTCGTGAGTTCAAGCCCTGTATCGGGCTCCGTGCTGATGCCTCCTTGGGATCCTCTCTCTCCCTCTCTCTCTGTGCCCCCCAAACGTGCACACGCACATGTGCATGTGTGCTCTCTCTCTCTCTCAAAATAAATAAATAAGCTCTAAAGTATAGCAAAGACCCAAAGGGATTGCCTTTGTAAGGCAGTTGGGCCATCCAGATCTGTTCCTTCCTGGTTCTCCCCTATATTCCAGAGAACTGAGATAAAGAGACAGGTGGCCTCCACTTGAGAGGGATTTTGTAGCCAGGAAGCACTTCCACACCCAACCCAGACGCCCAGGAAGAGGAGACAGGAAGAGCCCCCTTGGTTCTCACTTTGGAGAACTGAGGAACAGGCAGGTTCAGAAGAGAGGCCAATGTGGTGGGGCACCTGAAAGCCATGCTTTTGGAGCTTGAAGGACCCAGGGAGGCTTGGAAGGGAGGGGGCGCTTTCTTCGAAGGTCTTGCGGGCTGATCTGTTGGTTACACAGGTGGTGGGCACGTACGGGCTGGAGCTGAGACCAGTGGGGGGGGGGGGGGGGGGGGGGGAGACAGAAACAGGTGAGGCTCAGCTCACGGATGTCCCGTGCAGCCCCAGGATCAGCGCTGAGGCAGATTCAGGCTCTGGGATGGCCACGGGGAGGTGCCAGCGTGGGCCGACCTCAAGCAGGTGGCCCCCCCGTGGCCTACGTCCAGTCAGTGGCAAGCGAGAGAATGTGTCGGCTTTCCCACAGGGCGACTGGAACGCCTTGGTTGAGTTCTGAGGTTGATTAGTGATGTCTGCCGTGAGCTCAGCCGGGGAGACTGTTGGTCCACCTGCTGCCTGGTGGCTTCCCTGCCCCACCCAGGCTTGTGCTCCACCTGTGTCTTCCCCGGCAGCCCTCGTTGTCTTTTTTTTTCTGGAGACAGGTTGTTGATCATCAAGCCTTTCGTCTAGGAGCCTCAAGTTTCATACCTGCTTTCCTCTTTTTCTCCTTTGCACCGCCTGGGCTCCCGTTTACACTAAGAGCCGGGAGCTCATCTGCCAACTCGTTGGGGGAAGGAACTACTCCCGAAACAGCTGCGGCAAGAGGAGGAGGAGCCTCCTCCCTCCGTGGGGCAGCTCTTGAATGTGGCCCGCCCGCCCCTTCCTCTCCCTGGCAGCCTCTGGGACCACAGCTGCATGTTCGAAGGCCTTGGCTGCTGGGACGAGGGGCAGGGGCGCGCCGGTGGAAAGGGTGTGGTTCTGCCCGAGAACCGGAAGCTGAGAGGATGGGCCCTGGAGCCCCTGGCTCGGGGTGGGGGCAGGGGAAGGGGCATAGCTCAGTGGTCATCGGGTTGTCCTTGGCTTTGGGGACAGAGGTTCTTCCGACGTGGGGTGAGAGGCAGCTGGTGTTAGCAGAGGCGAAATGCCCGTAGAGGCCGTTACGTGGCTCAGACGGGGATGAGGGAGGGCTGCCCAAGTGGAGACTTAGCACCATCCCAGGTGTTCCGGCTGGACGTGGGCTGGGCCCCAGCTGCGCCCCGTGGACCGCACTCAGCAGCCGTCTGAGGCCCGGGCAGGATCCGCAGGCGGGGAGCCGGCTGACCCCAAGGCCCGTGGGGCTGGTGGCAGAGCAGGGTCTGGGGCCATCTTTGCCGTAGAATTAATCCCCTCGGCGTGGTTCACGCCAGCTGGGGAGGACTGGGGGTGGGCAGCCAGGGGTCAAGAGAAAATTCTGGACGTCCAGGAGCTGGTTCGGCGTGCCGAGCTCTCCTGCCTCCAGTCAGGAGCGCTTTTTGCAGCCCCGAGGGCTCTGGGCAAGAGGCTTTAATCTAATTACATGCTTTATTTGAGCCAATTTGTTTTCCAATCCATCTTGTTCAGCAAGAAGAAAGAGCGCGCTGGGGACTCATGGCACCCTCTTGTTCCGAGGGGAGAAGAGGGGCTGCTCTCTTGCCTCACGTGGGCCAGTGCAGCCCCTGACCCTCCCCCAGCCCGGCCACCCCACCCCCAAACCGGGCCGCCTTGCAGGGAGGGGCTGGGGGCTGGCCACCTCTTTCCTCAGCCCAGGGAGGGAGAGCCCGCTTGCGGGTCCCCTCTTCCGGGAGTCCAGTGTGCCCGCCTCTTGCGTCAGGCTGACCGAAGCAGGACAGGCTTCTGGGCGGGCGGTGCGGGAGGGGAATGCTCGTTCCCGTGGGGTCGGTCCGGCCCGGAACTTTCCTGGCCTCCTCCTGCGAGGGCTGCCCTCAGCATCTCAGGCCCAGGTCTTCAAATCTGCAATTATATTTTCGTATTAAAGCAGCAGCTTTAGGATCTGTGTTATTTTTTTTTTTTAGTTTATTTATTTTTGAGAGAGAGAGAGGGCGCGAGCAAGTGGGGGAGGGGCAGAGAGAGGGGGAGACACAGAATCCGAAGCAGGCTCCAGGCTCCGAGCTGTCAGCACAGAGCCCGATGCCGGGCTCGAACTCACGAACTGCGAGAGAGATCACGACCTGAGCAGAAGTCGGACGCTTAACGGACTGAGTCCCGCCAGGCGCCCCAGGACCTGTGTGCCTAAAGTCTAAACAAAACACCAGCGTCCTTCCACCCTCCCCGGAGAGGGAAGATTTATCAGCTCCAGTCTACTCCCCAGGCCTGGAGCCTCCACTCGTTGAGGCTCAGCTTTTGTGTTTCACGGCATTTTCCCCAAATTGTCTTTCTCCAGCCTACCTCCAGCAGCCCGCTTCGGGCCTGCGTTTTTACACAGACTTGCGTTTTGGGGCGGGGTCCCTTGTAGGGCCTGGTGCCTCCCGCCCTTGGACAGGGGAGTGCCGAAATTGCATGGAGCCGTGGTGTCAGCTGAGCCCCCCTTTTATTCAACTCACTCAGCAAATATTTATCGAGGGCTTACATGTGTCCCAGGCCCCGGGGAGAGGGCGGCGAACAAGGCAGCGGCCCCTCGTCCTCCGGGAGGCAGGGCAGAAAATCAACACACCGAATTGAATCGTGTGTAGCTTCTAGCCCTCTGTGACAAGTACTGGGAAGAAACCAGATCCCCCAGAGATGGGTTTGCTTTTTGGAGCAACCAGAGGTCAGTCAGTACATATTCGAGTGAGCAATTTAAGAAAAGAAGAAAAGAAAGAAAAAGAAATTCTTTTCATTGGGTGCGCCCACAATACACTGAGATTCGTTTTCTTGTCCTGGTCCTTGAACCGTAGTAAAAAAATAAGGGTAGCTTACGTGTTTTAGAGCTTAGCATGTCGTTAGATCTTCCGAGGGTTCCGTGCATTTAATACATGAGCAACCTGAGGTTCAGAGACATGCAGTGACACACAGCTTGAAAGTCATGGAGCCAGTCCTCTGGGTTCCTCGACAGCCACCTGCTAAGTGCCCCTCAGTCCATCAGATTCTGGGGTGGACCGTTCCCAGTGGATTGAACCCCGGGGTTCAGGTAGAGACAGACACTCCAAAGAGAACAGGCCAGGACCCGCAGAGGAGCCCCCGGGTGCGGAGCTCGAGGGGGCTGCTGTTCAGATCCCAGCAGCGCATCTCAATACGGGCAGTAGGGCACCCTGATTTCGGGTGCCCCTCAAGCCCTCTCCAGCCCAGCTTGTGCTGCTGTCGCAGAGCTTAGCCGGTTTAAGGGACGCCCCAGCCTTTCTCAGGGTGTCACGTGGATCATTGCAAAGGGGGCTGACTGTGTCTCTTGCTTGGGGACCCTGTATCTGCGGGTTTGTGTGTCCCAGCAGCATCTCACAGGGGCAACTGCATTCGGCTGGTGTTACGGTGCCACGGCCGGTGGGTTCAGCCAGCACTGTGCCCGGTGCTGGGACCGAGGTCCGGTGCACCGCCAGGAGACGTGGCAGACAGGCTGTTCTGGACCGTGAGATAGGCGCTCGGAACGCTGGCTGCCCGCTCTGGGTCCAGAAAGATGGTGGGGGCAGATGTGCTCGGGTGCCCAGACCCCACCGTGCCACCTGCTGCTCGGTGGGGGTCAGTTTTATAGTCTGTGCTGAAGCCCAGGTCCAGTCACCCTACTGGTCCGGCCCCACCTTTCCCCCTGCTCATCAGTCACTGTCGTTCAGCTGGGGACCCGCTTAGGGGGTGCTCCGAGGGCCACGCCCACTCCGCAGCGCCCTCTCCTCCCCGAGGTCCCAGCCACGAGGTCCTGTCCCAGAGAAGCCGTCTCTGACGCTACACCACTGTCACTTCCTCCTAAATCCCGCGTGGGGGCAGGACGGTTATTGTCATTGCCGTGCCCCTATTTCACTGATGGGGAGACTGAGACTCGGAGCAGTTAAGGGCCCCAGATCACTGGGCTGGGCATGCGATCTTGTTTTATAAGAAGCAGCTGCTTCCCCTGGAGCTCCTCTCTGGGGCCAGAAGTGGGGCCGGGCCCGTGGTGGGCTGCAGGGGGGTCTCGGAAGGAGAGTATCTGAAGTTGCAAACGTCGGGGTTTGCTATCTGGGAAGAAAGGAGGGTGGGTACCGGGGAGGCTGTTCTGGATCCGTCAGACCCGGGTCTGATGGTTGAGCCTCTCTAGGGGAAAGTACGGGAAAACAGGGTCCTGGCTGGGCTTGGCACAGTGCACATGTCTCCACCCATGCGGGTGCAGCAAGGGGACCATCTGGGAAGCCCTGGGCACCGGTGGCCAGAGCCGGGGAAGGGGCAGAAAGGCAGGGCAGGGCTTACCTTGGAGCACGGGGAAGGGTCCGGAGCACCAGCCTCGGCTCTAACCCGCTGAGCCCCGGGCCCCCAGCTTCATGCAGGAGGACAATCCAGTTCACCCCACTGTGGAGCACACACCCGTGTCCACACTTCCTCACCGGAACGTGTCTCTGTGGTCTTTGACGAGGGATGAGGCTTGTGGGGAGGAATGAGAAGGCTTGGGAACTGGCTCTTCGTGAGGACAGTCCAGAGTGGCGATCACGTTGCGGTGGCCTCAGCTGTGAAGTGCTGTCTGGGCAGTCCGGGGCGGGGTGGGGCGGGGCGGGGCGGGGGCCCATCCCATCCCTGCTAGTGAGAGAGTGAGGGCCAGCCTCTGTCGGTGCAACTTGAGACCCTGCACCCAGCAGCCCCCAGCCACCGAGGCTGGGCCGGAAGCCCCTGGTGGCTTTGCGTGACATTTAAAATAGAACTCAATCTGTATCTGGCTGCACACGGCCTGTCAGACTGTGTGAGTCGCATCTCTGCCTCTGTCTTCATTCATTCTGTGCAGGGCACCCCAGCCTGCATTCAGTCCCTGGGCTGTGCCAGGCACTTGATCCTGCCTCAGGGCCTTTGCACAGGTTTTTCTTCCAACTTGGAACCCTCTGCTCTCAGATCTTCATGCCCTGCCTCCTTTGCACTGTTTAGGTCTCCAGGTTGTTTTATCCCATAAATAAGTGGTCCCCATCCTCACCGAAGAAGGGACTCGCTTCGGAATATTTTTAGTGTTCCTTTCTTCTGAACATGAGAGTTGTATACTCATTACGGTAAAACTAAAGATACAGATAAGCCAAACGAGAGCGTAAAAACCAACCCTAGTCCTGCCAGGCAATGTTTTGGTGCATAAGATACTCTGCTAGAATAGAATTCAAACCCTTGCCCAGGTCGACAAGCCCCCAGGGACCCCCTGCAAGTGACGCAGTCCCACCCCGTTCACCAGCTCCAGGCTCCCCTCCTTTCTGTGTCTGTGTCCCGCCTGGCCCTTTGCCGCCCTGTGTGCCTCACAGAGCTGAGTCCTTGTCCTCCTAAATGCCACCTCCCGCGAACTGACCTTCATATCTGAGTAGGTCTCCATCCCCGCCCCCGTTCTCTACTGACACGCGCTGCTCACGTCTCCCTCCCCTTTATGAGTGTCACTCTTTGATGGGCATGATTACACTCATGTTGTTGACCTGTCTCCTCCCGCTGTGAAGCCTCCCCAGCGTTTCGTGAGCCTCACTGTCCACCCAGCGCCTCCCAGAGCTGGCCACATGGAAATTGCTTAGCAAGCTCTTTAAGTGAGTGGATGGATGATAAATCCGTAGAAGTGGGGGTGCCACGTCAAAGGGTGTGCATTTTTCCAGGGTTTTGACATTTCGATGCCGGTTGCACTCGAGGAACATTAACTTGCACCCTTACCACGTTGTGTGTGTGTCCGTGTGCGAGTTTGTGAGCCAAAAGTCCTATATTCCCGTGGATTTAAGTTGCATTTCTTTGATCACTTGAGATTGCCCATTTTTACATCTCCTTGTCCCTTTTATCCCCCTCTCTTGTGAATTGCCTGTTTCTCTCTTTTGAATTTTAGCTTGCTTGTCTTATTGATTCCCAAGAGTTCTTTACATATTAAAGACCCCCATCCTTTGCTATCTATGTCGCAAACACTTTTGGCTTTTTTCTAGTCGTTTGCTTTAAAGGTCACAGGCACCTGGTGCCTAGCTCCTCTGCTGGGCCGTTCCTGGGGGCTGCCTTATTTGGGGGAGTCCTAGGCATTTCTGCCCCCGGGCCCAAAGTCAGAAGGGCATTACGTTGTAGAGGCAGGTAGGGCTGACAGAGCGGATTGGCAAGACCAGCACAGGCTTAGAGAGATATCCGGCCTGTGACCCTGGCTGTCCCCGAGAGGTGGCTGTACCCTGGGTAAAGGGCTTGTGGGTGGATATACTAGGAAGGTGGTCTTACTTCGGGGAGAGTCTTTAAATCACCTGCAGCCTTGGATGGAGGGGGGGGGAGTTGGCTTCACGAGGAGTGCTTCCTCCACCCTCCCCACGCCTTCCCTACAATGGCCTAATTTATGAAGCCCCCGGCTGCCCACCGTGTGCCAATGGGACTCTGGCCTGAGGAGGTCTGAGTGGCTTTGTGGCTCTAGGTCGGGTGGAGCCCAAACACACTTTCTCCGGACAGACTGGCCTCACCTGCCTTTTGTCAGCTGCTGGTGGACAGAGTGGCCCAGTCGAAGTGGATGGAGCCAGCCAGGTGTCCCTCCTAGCCCTGCCCCCTGAACTTTTCCACCCTGGCCAGGTGGCGGTGGAGGGGGGTGGGGGGTGGGGACCAGGAGCCCCCTCCCCTGCGCCCAGCAGCTCACCCAGCCCTGCAGGTCTCAGCCTGGGGATGGACCGCGGTGGCTGGTGTCCCTTGCTCGTTACCCCCACCTTCCCGAGCCTGACAGCCCAAAAGCAGAGAGGCAGGGGTGCTGCTCAGAGCGAGACCTTGGCCAGCTCCCCGCCCTGCTCCGAGGGAGGTGCCAGATGCAGTGCCCCTGGTTCCAACCGGGGGACGCTGGGCCCCGCCTGCCATATGCTCGGAGATGAGCCTCGATCTGGCGAGCAGGCCTGCCCAGCAGGATTTTTGGCACCTGGGGCACAGGAGGCAGACCAGAGGGGTGAGCTGCCCGAGGTGGTGGGAGAGGACGGGAGCGGCTCAGCCGCTGGGATTGGGCCTGTAGGGCCCCCTCTTGGCTCTTGGCTGCGGGCTGGTCCGGGGAGCAGGTGGGGGGAATAAAAGGGAGGTTGGCTGCTCCCAGGAGGAGCCAGGACGCCAGCCGGCCAGGATGGGCCTGCTGCGAGCTGCAGACAGCAGCCTCCGGGCTCGGCGGCTCTCTCTCGTCCCTGCGTCCGTCCCTGTCCGTCCCCGTCTTTCCGGGGAGGAGGATGGGACTGGCAGGTGACCCTGGCGTAGGGGCCCCTGCAGATCTCACTGTACTGATCCGTACCCTCAGTTCGAGCCCCAGGGGGTCCCCCGAGAGAGCAGGGGCCCACCCCTCACTCTCTGCTCCTGTGCGGAGACACCCGGGGGGCGGCCCGGCCACTGGCCCGGCGAGGACGGGACCCTCTTTCCTGAGAGTCATTTGTGCCGGGCACAAAACGCGGGGTCGGCCGCTGAATGAGATCAGTCAGCTGGTCTGCAGGGTCTGTGGGTGCACACGCTCCTGCTGGTTTTTATATCAGCGTCGAACCAGTAGGACACTGCTTTTCCCTTTTTTTTTTTTTTTTTTTGAGTTGAAAAATGATCGATTTTAGGGACTTTCACACGGTCCTGCTAACCGATTTCCACCTTTTTCTGTGTTTCTGCCCCAGATCAAGTTGCATCGGATCCAGGGTTTTCTGAAGATGAGTTCTCTCTTCTTTAGTCCGACTTGGTCATTGACGTTTTCCTAAAAAGTAACGCCTTTCATTCAGTGTCCAAGATTTCAGCCTAAAGCTGTCTACGGTAGCTTTATACTTTGTAAAATGTTCTTTAGACCGTGGGTTGTACTGCTCTCCTCATTACTTCCTGAAGCGTATCTGAGGTTTCTCTCTTAATTCATAATTAGACCTGACAGTGTTTTGTCTGGTCTTCGTTTGCTTGGTTTATTGTTGTTGTTGTTGTTGTTGTTGTTGTTTTGGGTTTTTGTTTGTTTGTTTTGTTTTTTGTTGTTTTTGTTTTTGCTGGAGTTTATTGGTTCCGGGGCTTTCCTGAGAGTCATTTCTTGGGAGTGTTTGCATCTTGTGAGTTTTTCTGCTATTCTGTCCCACTACTTTCTACTTCTGTTGTTAATCTTTTCCCCCAGCTCCCTTCAGATGTTGTTTTGCTCACTTTCTAACTTCTAGAATCGAGTGCGTTTGTTTTCATTGTTTTCCGTTTAAGAATAAATCCTGTTTATTACGATGTGGTTGGGAAATGTGGCCTGTACATTTCCAGCTCTTTTGGAATTAATTTAGCATCCTTTTACTGCTTATGTGTCTGCCCGTTCCTTTGTGTGTTGCTAATACCTTTTGGTTAATATATTTCAATAAGATATTATTCCACACAGAACATTCTCTCCATTTTTATTACTGGGCAAACTTCTTTGTTACTTAGTGATGAACATAACTTCCTTAAAGAAGCTTACAACTTCTTTCAGTGTTGTAAGCTTTGAAAACAAACTGCTTCAGGGGTGCCTGGGTGGCTCAGTCAATTGAGTGACTGACTTTTGATTTCAGCTCAGGTCAGAATCTCATGGTTTGGGAGTTCGAGCCCCTCATCTCTCTCTGTGCTGATGGTGCAGAGCCTGCTTGGGATTCTCTCTTTCTGCCCCCCCCCCCTCAAAATAAATACACTTGAAAAAAAACCCCAAATTGTTTCATTTAGTTATGTGCCGCTGAAACGGTTATACAATATTTTTTAATCCATTTTTCAGTAGAGGGGTTGACTCCATTTCCAGTTGTTTTCTATAACAACTGTAATTCCTCTTCTGTAATTTTGATTAACCTCAGTTGCTTTTTATATATTCCACTTTTTCTATTTTTCTTTTTCTTTTACATAGTTCCTATGACTATTAAAAAAAATTTTTTTTTAAGTAATCTCTGCACCCGATGTGGTGCTCGAACTCACAACCATGAGATCAAGCAAGAGCCTCCCGCTTGGTACACCTGGGTGGTTCGGTTGGTTAAACGTCCAACTCTTGATTTCAGCTTAGGTCATGGTCTCATCGTTCGTAAAATTGAGCTCCTCATCGGGCTCTGCATTGACAGTGCAGCGCCTGCTTGGGATTCTCTCTCCCTCTCTCTCTCTGCCCCTCCCCTGCTTGGTCTCTCTCTTTCTCAAAATAAATAAATAAACTTAAAAAAAAAAGTCACATGCTCTACTGACCTCACCAGACAGGCGCCCCCATATTACCTATAACATATTTCCCGTATTCTCTGGTGTTTTGTGGTTGCCTTTGAGTTTTTTGAAAGCACTATTTGATCTAATGGCTTTTATTTGTTAGAGTCAAAAATGAAACAGCATCTCTTAATTTTTACCTACTTAAGACTAAGAATTGTATCCCCACCCCATTCTACTGCTTAGTCTTTGTTAATATGATCTAAAATTTCAGGCTACGTTTTATCGTTATTCATACGCATATGTCCTTATATATACTCATTCACTGATGTTCTCTTTCAAAAATTTAAAAATTATTTTGAGGGGTGCCTGGGTGGCTCAGTTGGTTAAGCATCTGACTTTGGCTCAGGTCATGATCTTGTAGTTTGTGAGTTCAAGCCCCATATCCAGTTCTGTGCTAACAGCTCAGAGCCTAGAGCCTGCTTTGGATTCTGTGTCTCCCTCTGTCCCAGCCTCTCCCCTGCTTGCACTCAGTCTCTCTCTCTCAAAAATAAATAATAACCATTAAAAAAATTTTTTTTAAATTATTTTGATCTTTGCCTTCAGTTTTAGAACCAAATATGAAATGTCCACAAGGGCTGGTTTCAGAGCCCATCACCGGCACATTCATACTGTACAATCTCATCAAGGCTCACCAAGACCTCCCCCTCTTAAACTCTTACTTTTGATTCATTTCATGGTTGTTTGGAAAACATTCTTGAGTATCTCCCTCAGAAAAGGATACATGATTGGAATATTGTCTGGGATCTTTCACACTGAAGAACACCTTCTGTTCTTTGCGGTGTGCACACATATGAGACAGTCTAGCTGGGTATCAAAATCCTAGACCAACAGATTTTCCCTCCTCCTATGAGCATTGTTCCATGGTCATCTGGCCAGCTTCTTGTTGTTGATTTTTCATCCATATAGAATTTTCTCTCATCCTGGTATTTTGTATGTCGTGCAGAGACATGTCTGAGTGTTGGTGTCTTTTCCTTGGTGTTTTTCCAAAACATCCATGAACCTTCTCCCTGTGTGTATGTAGGTCTGCCTTTAGCTCAAGAGCCCAATCTTTGATTCTTATTTCTGTTCCACTTGACTTCTGCTGCATTGTCTCCCACTCCACTGTCTCTCTTATATCCTTACCACTTTCTCTTTTGTGGTTTCTGTGTCTTTATCCTTTTCCTCTAGAATTCACGAGTGTCTCTCCAGTTTATTCTCTCTGTGTCTGAATCAGGTTTCTCCAGTATCATTTCTTTTTCCTGCTTCCAAAGGAGGGTTTTTTATGTTTGTTTGTTTGTTTGTTTATTGAGAGAGAGAGAGAGCACAAGCAGGGGAGCACAGCAGAGAGAGGGAAAGGGAGAATCCGAAGCAGGTTCCGTGCCATCAGCACAGAGTCCGACATGAGGCTCGATCTCACCAACTGCCAAAGTGGGTTTTAACGGTGCTCCTGAGTTTTTAGGTTTTGGCTTCGGTTTTGGTTTTCCCAGTTCTTTCTCTCCTGTGTCACACTCTGTGTACTATTGTATGGTACAGTCTCTTCAGCTCAAGTGGTCTTCCCTTATGGCTTTCTTCTCCAATTGCATAGAGGTGGTGCCTTTTTAGATCTTTTTTAGCCTGCCATGCCCATTCAGTTACATGTCGTCTGTGTCTGTTTTCAAGCCGTGGTGACAGAGTTTGAATACGTGTGATAGAGACCGTATGGCCTGCAAAGCCGAAGATATTTGCTGTTTGGCACTTTGCAAAAAGAAAAAATTTGCAGATCCCTTACTGGCGTGACAGACGGATTCTCATCTCAGCTCCAAGCTGGATGGCAGGGGGAATGCATGCAGCTCCCTCCCTGCTCCCGGGTCCTACCAGCATTTTCCCTCAATTCACTTTTGCTCTGTAGAGATGCTATCCTTCTGTCTGCACTGCCTGGTCTCCTCATTCTCTGCACTAGTGATCTTGATAAAAATGCACGTTCAGAGGTGCCTGGGCGGCTCAGTCGGTTGGGCATCCCACTCTTGACTTTGGGTCCAGTCGTGATCTCACGGATCATGAGTTCGAGCTCCACATGGGGCTCTGCACTGACAGTGTGGAGTCTGGTTGGGATTCTCTCTCCCTCTCTCTCCCTGCCCCTCAGCCGCGCGCGTGCTCTCTCTCTCTCAAAAATATATAAAACATTTAAAAAAAAAAAAAGATTCCTCTCCCTGGAGGAGGGAACCACCACCCCCACCCATTTCCTGCCCCTTTGTTTTCTGGTGGTTTTGCCTCTGTGTCCTCTCTTTTTTTCAAGATCTTTTCTGTTCATCAGACAAAAGGCTGCATCTCAAGGTAGAACCTGGGAAGGTTTTGCTTGTTTCACCACCATCTGCCTTTAATTAATAAAGATTGCTCCCAGATTCCAACATTGGATCATCTATCAGTTTAGTTTTTGGCATTAGCGTGAATTTCTTCCCCCCCCCCCCCCATCGTCTTTACAGCTATTTTGGAACAAAACGAGGAGAGGCTCCACGGGAGCTGCCCAGTAGATGTGCCATTTTGAAGGAGTCGGGACTGCGTCGTGTAAAAGCTGTGGCTTGTCCATCCCGCAGCAGGCTCCTTAGCTGTGTGTGCATCTGATCAAAGAAGGAAGTGCAGGAACATTTTCCCTATCCAGGGACCACTTGTCCAGTGACCTCAGTTCTCTGGAATACAACCCAAACAAAGAGTGCACAAGCAGCCAGATAGCTGCCACGGTGTCCATGTTCCGGGCGTTATTCACTTTACCCAAAGGAGAGTGTTTCCGTTTCCCTCATTCGAAGCCGGGTTACCCGTGTTTTCTGCACACTTCTAACGGTCTTGGTCTTTGCACTCCTAGCCCACAACCAAATCGGAACCGGCAACTCTGAAGGGGATAGGGAACGTTTTTTGACAACGGGCACACTGACCTAAGAAGTGTTTCTCATGGGGGCACTGGGGTGGCCCAGTCGGTTAAGCGTCTGGCTTCAGCTCAGGTCATGATCTCGCGGTTCGTGAGTTCGAGCCCCATGTCAGGCTCTATGCTGACGACAGCAGAGGGCCCGCTTCAGATTCTCTGTCTCCCCCTTCCCTGCTCACACGTGCATTCTCTCTCTCTCAAAAATAATAAATTTTTTAAAAATTGAAAAAAAAAGAGGTGTTTCTGGTGGACCAAAAGGAAAGACATAGGACCCCTGCTCTCACCCCACAACTCACACACCAAAGTGAAAACAGATACAACTGTAAATGCTTACCAGTGCCTGGTAAGGGCAGGCGCTCTATGTGAGCACCCTCCACTTTGAGTCAACAACCACGTCTCTGGGCCTTTCCTCTGCCAGTCTGGGTGCCCTGGGCACCCTGGCCCTACCTTCCACACCTATAGTTAGTTCCAGGAGTGACTCCTAGGACCCTAGCCTCGCATCAGACTCACCTGGGGAACTTAAAAAATCAGGACAGGGGCACCTGGGTGGTTCAGTCAGTTACGTGTCCGACTTCGGCTCAGGTCATGATCTCATGGTTCATGGGTTCAAGCCCCATGTCAGGGGCTGTGCTGACAGCCCGGAGCCTGGAGCCTACTTTGGATTCTGTGTCTCCATCTCTCTCTGTCTATCCTTCTCCCACTCATGCTCTGTCTCTCTGTCTCTCTCAAGAATAAAATAAACATTAAAAAAATTAAAACGCAGGACATGCAGGGGCACCTAGGTGGCTTTGTTGGCTAAGCACCCGACTCTTGATTTCGGCTCCGGTCACGATCTCACAGTTCATGAGTTCAAGCCCCGCATCCGGCTCTGCATTGACAGCTAGGAGCCTGCTTGGGATTCTTCTCTCTCTCCTTCTCTCTCTGCCCCTCCCCTGCTCGCTCGCTCGCTCTCTCTAAATAAATAAATAAATAAATAAATAAAAACTTAAAATCGGGACATGCCCCCTAAACCAGTGAAATCAGAACGTCTTGGGAGTGGGACTCAGGCATCAGTGTTTCTTAAAGCTTCTGGGTAATTCCATCCCCTAGGGCCCCGGGTGGGGAACCACCGGGGTGTGAGTAGCAGGAGTTTTCCAGCCAGACCACCTCATCTCTAAAAGGCGGTAATTGTCAGGGTCGAGGGCTCACACCTCGTGCCTCGTTGGTAATATTGAGGGGCTGCCATTGAGGTGCTGGGTCTCGATAGTCACGGGGACCCACCGAGGCTTTGTCAAGCAGGGTCTCACTAGGCAGGGATGCACGCCACACGTTCTAAGACGGTTTCTGTGCCAGGTGGATACTTGGCCCCGGAAGGAGGAGCTGTGGTTGTTACCAGGAGGGAAAGGAGGGCGCCAGGGCCGAAGGTGTCACGGGGTCCGGCCACCGTCCCTCCAGCCCCACGGTGCCGGGCTGACTTGTGGCGGATGCTCTGGAACCTTCCTGGCTTTCAGGTGGGACTAGCGCTGACTGCCTGGGCTGTGTGCCCCGGGCTGAGACGGAGGGGGTGTGTCTGGCCCTAGTGCCGGGGAGGCAGGGTGTGGGGCATTTCCTGCAGACTGGAATGCAAGTCCTGACGCGGGCCGGCGACGTTCGACCTTCGTAAAAATAATAAGGAAGCGACGAGAGTGGATTCAAGGCTGCCCCAGGAATAACGTCACCCAGCCCTGCTCGTATTCCAATTCGCTTCCCTCAGTGGAGAGGGCAGGGAGGGACTCGAGCCAGCTCGCTCAGGACCGCAAGGACTTACGCACAACCCGGGTTCAGACGCAGTGGTGGCTTTGCTGTGAGCGTCATCTGTCCCTGAGCTGGCAGAGATGTGGCCAAGAGCAGCGGTTCCCACGGGTGAAGCGCGCTGTGGTGGTCATGGTGCCAGTGCCACTGATGTGTGCGTTCGGGCCACCATCACCTCACATTGACCTCTCGGGCTTGGCCACAGAATGCAGGCTGCTGTGTCTGGACAGCCCAGATCCTGCGTCCCGAGAGGCCCCTGCTGCGGTCACCAGCCAGCCAGCACTTAGGGCCTCTGGTGCTCCTGGGCGGGGCCTCCTGGCAGGTGGGCGGGGCCTCCTGGAGAGTGGGCGGGGCCTCCTGGAGAGTGGGCGGAGCATCCTGACAGGCGCCTTCTGGCCGGTGAGGGGGGGCCTCCTGGCAGGTGGGCGGGGCATCCTGGGGGGGCGGGGCCTCCCAGCGGGTGGGCAAGGGCTCAGGTCCAAGGGCTCAGACCGCAGGGCAACAGGAGGAGGGGCTGCTTTTCTCCGCCATTTCCTGAGACTGGTACCCAACCAGGTGCCCCAGGAAGTTGGTTCAGGAGGGGGCAGGGGGCTGCCAGGCCCATGGTCCTCAGGGCAGTGGGATGGAGCTGTTTTTCCTTCAACCAAGGCACCAGTCAGTGAATTCCAGAACTTGGAAGGAGGCATCCACCTCCCATGGGGCCAGAGGCTGACTTTAGCGAAATCTCAGGAAATTTCGGGAAATCTCTGAATATTCTCTTCTGCCTGTCGGAGACATGATGGGGGCAGGGGGGCAGATGCACTGGGAGGCCTGATTTGCTGCTCTCGCTTTGTCCTGTGCCCCCACACAAATCATTGCTCACCCCCACCTTGGCCTTGGTGTTCCCCTCTGCAGAGTGAGGGATGGCACCTGTTCCTGGGGCGGTCACCTCTTTGTGTGTGTGTGATCTTTGTAGCCCCCTTCTCCTCGCCCGTCACCAGGACACGTGCCCAGCTCACATCCACTGCCCGATGCCGTGTCTGCTCCTAGACCAGGCTGGGCCGTCCAAGCCCCCAGGCCGCTTCCCCACCGGCGGTGTGTGCGTCCCCAGCTCTGAGCGTAATGGCCCACATTTGAGGGAATCCGTTGGTTTGCAGAGACACTGCTCGGCATAACCTAGTGCAGTAATCGAGCAGCATCTCAGATCTGAGTCTGAGGCCCAGCCGGGGCACCGGCTCTCCAAGATGCACCGGGCGGGTAGTCCCGGCTTTCTCATCTGCCAGAAGGGAGTATCACCCACGTATCAAGAACTGAGCGAGGCCCGTCGGGCAGTGGTGCAGGGCGGGCCGGGGCGACTTCTTGGGCCCCTCTGGGCTGGGCTGGCCGTCGCGCTAATGAGGGTGTCACATCACAAACGGATCCAGCAAAGGCATTGCATCACCGGAGCGGGAAGAGCTGGTGGGGGAGAGGGCGTGGTTGGGCCGAGGCTGGAGGTTTGCTTCGGGTGGACAGAGGCCGCCCCCGGGAGAAGCAGACTGGACCTCGGCAGGCCCCAGGGCCCTGCACGTCGCGCCTGGCTCACGCTCCGGCTCCGAGAAGCCCCCGAAGTGATACCCGGCGGACGCAGGCCCAGCAGCCCTGGCTCTCAGCAGTAGGGCCCATTAGAACTGAAC
The DNA here is from genome assembly GCF_028018385.1 of Neofelis nebulosa. Lineage (NCBI taxonomy): Eukaryota > Metazoa > Chordata > Mammalia > Carnivora > Felidae > Neofelis > Neofelis nebulosa. The sequence goes on from NC_080797.1 coordinate 3,823,526, forward strand.
TCTTCTTCGTGGAACATTCTATTTGCACACTCCAGTAGAGTGGACACCAAAGGGGCTTTCTAATGCTTCATGGGCTGCTAATTTCCTCCGTGACCTCTTTTGTTGGGGTCTGACCCCAGCCAGAGGCCCCGCGCCATGAAAGCCAGCGCCTGACACAGGCCCAGGGCACGGGGTGACAATGAGGCCTCTATCGGCTTTAATCAGGCTCCAGTTGTGTCTTAAGAACCGGGTGGGGGGAATCTGTGTGGCGCTCAGAAGCCCTGGGTGGCACAATACGAGAGCCCCCCGCATCCCTCACGGAGGCCGAGGGGGGCTGCGGGCAGCGGAGGAGGGATTCGTCAGGCCCCAGGGGGGTGGGTCGGCCGGGGGGGGGGGGGGGGCTTTGTCCCAGGCGCCTCTTTAGAAGGCCAGGCCTGCCCTGAATGGCCGCCCGCTCGGCCCGAGGGTATCGCAGGCCTCTGGGTATCTGGGGAGGCAGGCCTCCCACTCGGCCTGCAGCCTATTCATTGCCAGCCTAATTAGGTTTTGTCTGTGCTCTCCCTCCCCTGCAGACTGCGATTCCTACTGCAAGGCCTCGAAAGGGAAGCTGAAGATTAACATGAAAAAGTACTGCAGGAAGGACTATGGTGAGTGTGAGTCCCCTTGTCTGGCGGGGACCGCGGGGCCACGTGACCAGCCGGGAGTGGGGCTCGGTTGCACGTGGTCCAGGCTGCGTGCTGGTCGTGGAGTCCCTGTGACCGGCCAGGGGCCCGGCTGGTGGCATCCCACGCCCAAGGGGCTTGTCACCTCTTCCACTTGGGTCTTCGGAGGCAAGGGGCCGTGGGGCGGGAGGGGCCGCGGGGTGCGAGGGCTGGGTTCTCTCCCTGGCAGGGAGGAGAATCTGGCATCCGGGCCAGTGGGGCTCCCCTGCGGCTGGGATGCCCAGTCTGGCGTCTGGTCTTCACTCTGTCCCGGAGATGGGGAGGGGGGGCTGCTGTGTGGCCTCAGACTAGTCACTTTACCTCTCTGGTTTTCGGTGCCCTCATCCATTCTATGGGCTTCCAACTTGAGTCTCCCTCCGGTGCTCAAAGTGGGGTTCTTCAGGAAAGGCGGTGGGAGCTCCAAGGGTTTAAAACTCCTATTCCTTTTTTTTAAATTAAATCTTTATTTATTTATTTTGAGAGAGAGAGAGAGAGGGAGAGAGTGGGGCAGGGTCAGAGAGAGAGGGAGAGAGAGAGAGAATCCAAAGCAGGCTGTGCGCTGTCAGCACAGAGCCCAATGCGGGGCTTGAACTCCCGAACCATGAGAGCGTGACCTGAGCCGAGATCAAGAGTCTGACGCTGAGCCGACCGAGCCACCCAGGCGCCCCTAAAACTCGTATTTCTGAAGCCTCTTCCTTCCAGAGGTCGACCCTGCAGGGCTGAGGTGGACCTGGGAATCTGCATTTTACAGGGCGTGCTGATAATTCTGATGTACCTGAACTTTGAACGCAGCTGCGGGGATCACCAAAGGGGTTTTGCAGCCGGGAGCTTTGGGGCTGGCGGCCCCGGGAGCCCCGTGCAGGTGCCCCGTCACTGGAGCCGTCAGGCCCCTTTCGGCGGGAAGGGGCGACTCAGCCCGTCACTCACTCCAGGCCATGCTCCCCGCGCCCCTTCTCCCTGTGGTCGGAGGCTGGGTTTGTGGTTTCCGCTACCTGAGCGTGTCTGTGCTGGCTGGGGGCCTGCGCTGGCCCGACATCACGTGATGCAGGGGCAAGGCCTGACTGTGGTCACGGTGGGTGGGAAGCAGTTGGGGAGGCCGTGGGAGGTGAGGAAGCTCCCAGGGCCCCCGGGCAGATGTGCACAGCGAGCTGGGGGGCACTTCAGAGCCGGCCCGGTGAACAGAAGTCCCAGGAGCGTCTGTGGGCACAGCTGGGGAAGGCCCTTGTGCGGAGAGCCGGGCATCCGTGTGGGCAGCCGAGGCCCCTGTCACCCGGCCGGGAGGTCGCTGCCGCCTGGATGCGGGCCCGAGGGGCCCTGAACCCGGGCCCGGTGTGGCTTCCACCGTCCGGGCCTCCCCCCAGGCTTGTGGGCCCGGCTGATTTGGATGGGGGCTGGGCCGCCTCCTCCTGCACGGACGGTCCATCCTGCCCACCCCCATGCGCCGCCTCCCCGCTCCCGCTGGGTGTTGCCCAGTCCCGTCTGTCCCTCTGCAGTCGGCCTCTCGGAGGCAAGTTCCCCATCCGAGGCCTCGGCAGCCCTGTCCCCCCGGCCCCCAGCCCTGCTCTGGCTTCTCACGTCTGTGCAGCTTCCCAGGTCTGCCCCCAATCCTTCCGTAGAACCCGGGACGCGTCACTCGCTTCTCTGAGCCTCCGTTTCCTTGTGTGCAGCATGAAGGCCGTGCACCTGCTGGCTGTGTCTACAAGCAGCCAGCACAGGGCCGGGTGCCTGACGGGCTCCCCGGGAGGGGTGTCGTCTGCTGGTCGGCAGTCAGTTGGGCAGGAGGGGAGGGGAGGAAGGGAGCAGAGCAGGTGGAAGAGAACCTTGGTCCGTCCCTCCCCGACCCAAGGGCGTCCAGCCAGGTCTTACCTGGGTCTTACCTGGGTCTTAACCTGGGTCGGCCATTTGAACCAAACACGTTTTTGTGGTTTTTTTCTTCTTTGATAAGGATGGTGGTCGGGACCTTTTAGCATAACGAAATGAACGAGGAGGCCCGAGGGAACCCAAAGGAATTTTGAGTACTCGTGAAACTTGCTCATTTTCCTCCGCGAGAACGTCTGTCCACACACCCACACGCACACGCGTGCGCACCCCACACTGGAGCCCAGAGCATGATCCCAGTGACTCAGGCCGCCTGGCTCAGATGTGATCAGGCCGTGGGGATCCCCGTTCCAGACCCTTCTGGGGCCCACACTACCTTCCCCAAAGCCCCTCGACAGTGCCCGCAGGAACGTCTGCCTTCCACCGGAAAATAACAGACTTTGGGATGGTTTAAAGGTAAAGGAGCTGGGCCCTGAGTCATCTCTGAGCCCTGGTGACGACCACAAGGAGGGGCCCCGGGTAGGGTCGCGTCCTCTCCCCCAGAAGCATCCTGCCTCTGCTGAGGTCCAGGCGCTCTTCTGAGGGATGAGGCCTCAGGCCGGAAGGCCCAAGGGTTCCGTCGTGTTCCCAGGCTTGGGGACAAGCACGGGCTGTCTCCGCAGGCCCAGAGAGCCCGGGGTCATAGAGAAGAGCCTTGTGCCCCCGCACCTGCCCAGAACTGGACAGGGAGGAAGGGAAGGGCCAGGTGGTCCCGTGAGGTGTTGGCCCACAGCCCCTGTTCTCATCGCAAAGTAAAGGAAGGAACAATTAGACTTTTTAAAAACATTCCCAGGGCAGCTCCTGTTTTCCACCTGGTTTTATCTGACTTGGCCCCACTTTGTTCTCTTCTTACTATGTTGGATTCTGCCTCCCTGACCTGTGATGTTCCAAGGGACCCTGGTCCCCCTCAGTGGTCTCCTGTCCCCTACCAGCAGGCAGGCTGCACAGCCTCTTTTTCTAAACCCAGAGGGCCCCACCCCACTCCAGAAGCCCCTCACCTGCCGTGGCACCCGGGCGGCAGGGACATCTTTTCTGGGGGTGTGGAAGGTGGGATTCCTTCTGCCATCTGCCCCCCACCCCTCCGCCTGACCCTCGCCTTCCTGCCAGCCCCTGGCTCCTCATGGATTATCCGAGACCATCGGTGTCAAAGGCGGCTGGCTTCAGTCCCCTCGTGTCACCCAGCTGGCGGGTGTCTTGCCCATGGAGGCCTGTCCTGCTCGATCCACAATGGCCTGCCCTGGGCGGCCGCTCTCGAATCACCTTTAGCCTCACCCGGGTCCTGCCCCAAGGCCGGGAGGGGTGAGGGATAGCCCAGCGGGCCCACCCTTGCAAGACTTCATGGAGGCCACCCCAGCTCCTGCCCCACACTCGCTGCCCGGGCACCCGCGGTTCTGCTGCTGGGTGACATTTGAGGGGCAGCAGAGGCAGGAGAGAAGTGGGGCGTCCCCTCGGGGAGCCGACGAGCTCTGAGGCTGTCGTGCCTCCAGCCTTTACGTCCTCCTGACCGTTCCCCAGAGCCTGTTGGCTCGAGGCCCGGACTCGTACTGTCCCCTCCTATTCCCCAAAGATCCTGGGGGGCTTCTGGTCCCCAAGACTGATCCTGATTCCCTTGGGGTCACCTAAAAGCTGGGGAGCTTTTAGCCCCCAGCTTAGCATCCAGGCCTGCGTGGTCGGGCAGCAGGCAGGACAAAGATGTGTCAGGAGACGGAATTGCAGGGGGAGGGTCTCCAAGAGCCCAGCAGGGTGGGCTTCAGGCCGTCGTGGGGGAGGCTTGTTCCGGAAGCAGTGAGTGGTGCCCACAGGGGTGGGTGCAGGGGGCGCACGGGTGCTCTGAGGCTGGGGGTAGGTCTCGTGATTGGATTGCAGGACTTCTGTAGAGAATCTTCCTTGTATTCTGCTGGGACCGTAGAGCCCCGGATTAAGTGCGAGTAGGGGGCATCCCTCCCCTACCCGGGGCAGACGTGGGCCAGCCCGGGGGCACGAGGAGCAGGAGGGACCCGGCCTGGGGACGGGCGGCTAGGTGAGGCCGGCAGAGCAGCCGGGGGGGGGGGGGGGGGGGGGGGGGCGGGGAGGACTGGGGAGCGGGCCTCTGAGGGGCCGCGTCCTCTCGGACTGACACCCGGCAGGGAGCCAATTAGAAAACGCGTTTCCTTCGCTTCCAGCGAGCGCGCGGGGTGTTCCAGAAGCTGCTAATTAGTACCTCGGGTTTGCCGCCCCCGCCAGGTGACAAGCAGGCCCCAGACCCCCTTCTTCGTGCCAGAGGTCGTGGATCTGGGACCCCGCTGACCTGGGCAGCGGACGGAAGGCGGGGTGGGGGGTGGGGGGAGCAGGGCGGTGAGAAATGATCAGTGGCTGGTTTGGGCTGTGCCGGTCCTGCCCTGTGTCGTCTCGGGCACGTTCCTGACACGAGGGGGCCCCACGTGGGTAGGGCTGGGGTGGGCGCCGCGCAAGGCGAGAAGGCGTGGGGTCGGGGTCGGGCCTCGGGGCTGAGCCCGCCAGCCACGCCCCTCACATCCGGGCACGGAAGGGGGCACCCGCCCGGGATCTGGAGGCACCGGTTCCCGACTTGCTGGGGGACTTTGGACAGGAGTCTCGGCAGCCTGGGCCTCAGGCTCCAAGTCTGTCAGATGCAGGTGTCGTCAAGGGGACACGACGCCCTTCTAGATGAGACCAGATGGCGGCCCGCTGCGCCAGGTGCCATCTCCTCGAGGCAGAGGTCACCTCCGCCCACCTCTCCTGGGCCACCCCAGCCCTCTGTCGCCCTCTAGGGGGATCCGGCTCACCTTGCAAATGCTTGAGAAGGCGCCAGCCTGCGGCTCGGTGAGGAACGGTGGTTTGGCTCGCAGAAGACAGTTTCCGTTATCGTCCGGTGTCTTGGCATCCCTGCCGGGTCCCCGGGATCACCCAACCCCGGGCGGGACGGGCCTTTGTGTGAGCGTGCTCGCGTGACACCGTGTGTGCGCACGTGGGACAGCATGTGTGTGCACTGTGACGGTGCGTGTGTGGGCATGTGTGACGCCGTGTGTGCGAGTGCACGCGGGACTGTGAGTGTGCACGTGACGGTGTGAGCGTGCTCGTATGACACCGTGTGTGAGTGTGCATGCGGGACGGCATGTGAGTGTGTACGTGAGGGTGTGCGTGTGCAGGTGTGCTCGTGTGACCGTGCGTGTATGCGGGTGTGCATGTGTGCAGGTGTGTGTGGGGATGTGTGAGTGTGCTTCTGTGAGTGCACACGAGTGTGTGACAGCATGTGGGTGTGCAAGTGGCAAGTACAAGCGCACCCGTGTGACAGCATGTGGGTGTGTTTTCCTGTGGGTGGGCATGTGTAAGTGTGTATGAGAGCTTTGTGGCTGTTTATGTGATAGTGTGTGAGCGTGTGTGCTCATGTGATCACACATGTCGGTGTGCATGTGTGGTGTGAGTGGGCATACATGTGTGCAAAAGTGTGTGTGACAGCCTGTGAGTGTGCACACGTGAGTACATGTGTGACAGCATTGTGGGTGTGCTCATGTGACTGAGCATGTGCGTGTATGCTTGTGTGTGTGTGTGTGTGTGTGTGTGTGTGTGTGAGTGAGTGTGGGTATGTGTGTGAGTGGGCTCCTGTGAGTACACGCACGAGTGTGTGACAGCATGCGGGTATGTAGGTGTGCAAGTATGACCGTATATGCGCATGTGCACGTGTATTCCCGCGTGTGCGTGTGTGTGAGTGTACGTGTGATAGCGTGCGTGGGTGTGCTCATATGCGTGTGCCCATCGGTGTGAGCGCATGGTGCATGCGAGCAGGCATGTATGAGTGTGCACGTGAAAGAGTGCGTGTGTGACAGCATGTGAGTTTGCTCGTGCGAGTGCCTGTGCGACCGTGTGTGCCAGAGTATGTGCGCTCCTCTGACAGCGTGGTGTGTGTGCGAGAAGGCTCACGTGCGTACGTGTGCTCACCGCAGCCCGGGAAGTCCCGCCGCCATCCCCTCTTTGCACACCCACCGAGCACCTGCTGTGTGCCCCGCCCTGTCCTGGGCACTGAGCTTAAGGGGGAGGAGACCCAGGCTCAGCCCTCAAGGAGCTTGCAGTCGAGGAGGAGAGACGGGCACACAGATGAGAGCACGGAGGGTGGACGTGTGGGCAGCGTCCAGCCTGAGGTGGGCACAAGCGGGGCGTGGCCCGTTCTCCAGGAGGGCTTCCTGGAGGAGGGAGCCCCGGTCGCTGGCCGGGCAGAGGGAGAAAGGCGTCGGGCACAGAAGTGGAAACAGGCTGGGGGCAGGGGTGGGGGCCGGGGAAGCAGGGGAGAGGCTAGTGGGGCGGGGACAGACAGCTCACATTCTGAAAGGTGAGATCATCTCACTTTTGCCAGTTCTTGGAAAAATTATTCGTTCCCAGAAGTGTTTACTAGTCACCCCCTTTGTTGAAAGACGTTTGGCACCAGCAGATGGAAAAACCAGAATGCTTCCCACAAGACGGTTTGGGTCCAGGATTCCTCCTGAGATCCGCAAGGATGGCTTCTGAGGTGCGGCTCCCAAGGGGACACCGTTGGCACCTGTGGGGAGGGACCAGGCTCTCGGGTCGTGCGCCTGCCTGTCTGTACTCCTGCGTTCTTGGGGGCCCCGTGGCCGAAGAGGGTCCGGGACCTCAGTGGGCCTCTGATTGGCATCAGCACCCCCAGGTGTGCCCTGGGTCCCCCGGGGGACGCGGAAGCCCAGGAGAGGAGCGGCCTCGCCGGGCCCCCGATGGGACACCTCACACCTCCCCTCTCGCGTCCTCACTGAACACCTGGGACAGAGGGAATTTCATTCCCCACCCTGATCGGCTGAGACGCAGCAAGGTGAGATGCCGGAGGCCAGGGACTCCCGAGCCCGAGGGGTTTGTCCCCTGTGCTGCCAGGGCGCTGAGCCTCGGGCGGCCCGGAGTGGGCCCAGCAGTCCCTTCGAAGGGTCTAGGACTGGTTTCCCCACAGGATCCTTGACTCTCCGCTCCCGGGGAAGCCAGACGCACCCTGCCGGGGAAGCAAGCGGGAGGCGTCACAGTGGTGTTGGGGTGACTGTTGGAGATGACAGAGCTGGTGTGATGGGCACGGTGGGGTGGGGGGGGGGGCGCTGGGGACACTGTGGCTGAGCCTGGTTCCGGTCTAGCTGCTCAGGCTGGAAATCAGATGGGGTCGGGGACGAGTCTCCCACCTCGGGCTTCTGTTTGCCCGACCGGTTCCAGCGACACGGGGCCTCTCGGCAAATGATGGCATCTCTGCCTCTGTACACCCCTTCCCCTTCCTTTTCTTGACCTTGAGGTCAGTAGCTGTTCCCGCGATCGGGGTCAAACCCTTGAAGTTCAGAGAGCCGGACGGGGTTACCGACCCCGTCCTAGAACCGGAGTTCCTGTGTCTGTAACGTCCTGTGATCTCGGGGCTTGGGTGTGGGTACACGTGTTAGACGAGCACCCGGGGGGCTGATCCCCAAAGGGAGAGCTTCCTGGGGAGCCAGGCAGTTGGCAGGGCCCCCGGCGGAGGCTGGGAGACGCCACTCCGGCCCCCAAGGCATCACCCGCCATTCCAGGGAGCGGGACACAGATGCTGGCCGCACGTGGCCTGGTGTTTCAGAGGCTCACTGACCCTTCCCTGGGGGTCACTGGCCCCTTGGGCATCCTCCGATTTCCCCAGCCAGATGTGACCTCCTCTCCTCCCCACCCCCAGGGCGCCAGCCCCATATGGAGGCCAGATGCGGAGCGGGGTGAGCTTGAGGCAGACGGAGGTCGAGGAATGCGGGTGACCACCAGGTTGGGCACGGAGGGCCCACGGGCCTCAGGGACAGCTTGAGAGGAGCCCCTGATCCCTCAGGGTGCCGCGCTGCCTGGTCTCCTGCAGCCCTTCCCGGCAAGGTGACCCTCTATCCCCAGGGAGTCCCCAGCTCTGGGCTCCCAGCACTACCCTCCCCGCCCCCACAGCCGCCCGCAGGGTGCTGAGCTCCAGAGGGGCCTCCGGGCGGCTGGGGCTGCTCCCGGCCGCATCTCGCCCTCCCTGGAGCTTCCTTCCATTTTCTCTTCTCACAGTCTCTTCTCCTCTGAGCACCGGTTCTTAGGAAGGAGGGCTGGCTGGGGAAGGCTGGTTAATGTAAGGTGTCTCCTCTCTCCTCCCATTTCACAGATGCAGATGGGGACGCGGAGGCTCGGAGGGGTGGGAGGAGGGATCTGTCCAAGGTGCCTGGATTGCTGGGGCCGAGTTGGGGCGGGGACACCCTCCAGGGGTAGACCCGTCTTCTGCTCACCAGGGGCCTGTCTCCAGGGTCACAGAGCATTGCCCGCAACCAGTGTTCGTCTCAGCTGGGCATTTCCCCGCCGTGGGGTGGCTCTGGTGGTCCTGACACCAACCCCTCCGCTGGGCTTAGTGCCTTTGGCACGCCGGTCACCGTCCTGGGGCTTCCTGCCCAAGGCCTGCCCTGTCATCTCCCAGCACCTGCCTGCGTACGGCCGGCCGGGATGGGAGGTGGAGCCAGGCCCCAGCCACCAGCCACCAGCCCCGAGGGCCGGCTGGGGGACGCGAGGCGTGGGACCGGGAACACCCTTCCGAGCTCACAGACGCCCGCTCGACTCCCCGAGGCGAACTTGGCCGGCTCGGGAGCAGCCCCGGGACCCTGGTGTTGCTCTGGGCCCTGCCTGCTTGCTGTGTCAGGGCCCGAGGCCCCGTCTTCCGGTTTTCTTGGGGAAGCAGGTTCCGTCCTCCAGGCGTGGGGTGCCTCAGGAGCGGGAGCCCGGCGTGGTGTGCCAAGGGTGCCCGGTGTGCAAGTGCACGACAGGCCCAGTGATTGCGGGATGCCCCGCTCCAGGGCTCCAGCTGGGTGGGGGGCGGGGGCTGCCCTTTGGGCTCCCGCTCTTGAGGAGGGGCTTGCTGGAGGCAGAGGGCTTAATGGGGAACTGGGCTGTGCTGGGGGGCCTGATAGGCCACACCCCCACGGTGGGGCGGCTGTCAGTTTGTGGCCAGAAGCACCCTGTGTGCTAAGTTTTCTGTGAGTCCTGGAGGTCGCAGGTCCCGGAGGGACCAGGGGGTGATGAGGGGCCTGGACGGAGGCCAGATTGGGGGAGGTCGGCCCTCTTGCCTTCCCCTGCTTCGGAGGCCAGGGTCCCACAGACGCACTGGCCGGGGCGGTGCTCATTGCCGGGCCTTTCGGGGGGGGGGGTGTTTCCCAGCGCCAGGCCCCCCCTCACCATTGCCCTCAGGGGGTGCTGGGAGGTGCGTTTGGTGAGTCGGGCGTCTCCCAAGGCTGTGTGAGGCCATCCTTCCGGATGACTCTGGAGCTGTGGCCACGCCGCGGGTGAGGGGTAGGGGATGGGAGACGGGGGGTTCCTCCTGCCTGGGAGAGGGAGCCCCGCTGAGCAGGCAGGGCTCAGGTCCACTCTCCTGCCTGAGCCTCTCTCCAGGCAGGGCAGCCAGTCTCCCGACCCCTTCACACTTGTGAGGGTGGGGTGTGTGTGTGTGTGGGGGGGGGGGTGGGTGCAGGTGGCCAGGCAAGACTCGGACCGCTTCCCAGGGAACAGGGCTCCCAGATTTTGACTCTCCGATTCCCAGATCTCCGGACGTTCCCTCCTCCTCCGGGGACCCCTGTGCAATCAGATGGTCCCAGGCACCTGACCCCCTCTCCTCTCCCAAGAATGGAGCCTCAGCACCGGGGCCTGGCAGGGAAAACCGAGGCAGCCTTCCCGTCAATGTGTGGATGCCGCAGGAGGGGGCAGCCCCGGGAAGCCTGAGGACCCCTGTGGGTGGCTGTGGCTGGTGACCTGCCCTGGCCACAGCCAGCCTCCAGCTCTCCACCTCATTTCATGGGGGAGGCGGTGACACCTCATCGAGGGTGCGTCGGCCCGCCCAGATGCCCCGCGCCCCCGACCCCGCACGCTTGCTCCGGCCCCCGCTGGCGAGTCAGCATCTCCGAGAACAGGACTTGGCTGTACTCGGCTGCTTCTTACCTTCACGGGGGCCTGGGAAACATGTGGTCAGAGCTGCATTTTATAAAAGCAGCTGCAGCTCATGACATACTTTCTATACCAGGAGATTTATGGGGCTGCATGGTTTTAATGGTTTCTGTGGGGTTAGTGTCCTCCCCCGTTCGTCCTGGCTGCTGTCTCGGAGACAGATGGGTGACAAGCCTTCCCTGGCTGGACTGGCCCAACAGGAAGGTATGGCTGGGAGGGGGGGAGGCCCGGGGCTGGCCACCCAAGCCTCCCTGGGAGGGGCAGCTGCTGGGAAGCCCTTGGGGGCCCACCCTGAGCAGTCCATAAATCCAGGAGACCTCCAGCCGGCAGGAAGCCTCCCGGAAGAGGTGTCCCAGGGCTCAGGGCTGGTGGGTGGAGAAAGATGGCTGACAGCCCTCTCGCCCAGAGCCCCATCCCCCTGAGCCCCATCCCCCAGAGCCCCATCCCCCGGAGCCCCACACCAGAGCCCCCATCCCCGGAGCCCCTCCCCCAAAACCCCCTCCCCGGAGCCCCTCCCCCAGAGCCCCCTGCCCCGGAACCCCATCCCCCAGAGCCCCTCCACCAAAGCTCCATCCCCCGGAGCCCCTCCCCCAGACCCATCCCCCGGAGCCCCTCCCCCAGAGCCCCATCCCCAGAGCCCCTCCCCCCAAGTCCCCTCCCCCAGAGCCCCTCCCCCGGAGCCTCTCCCCCAGAGCCCCCTGCCCCGGAACCCCATCCCCCAGAGCCTCTCCCCCAAGCCCCATCCCCCGGAGCCCTCCACCAAAGCCCCATGCCCTGGAGCCCTCCCCCAGAGCCCTTCCCCCAGCAGATGAATGAGCAACTACTCTATGCCCTGTGCTGAGGAAAGAGCTTTCCTAGAACCTGGCCCAGGCCGGGAGGGAGCTTTGATGCCCGCAGGAGGTCCCCCAAACCTGCAAGCAGGGACATAAGTCAGCTTGGAGCTACCTCCCGCTATGCCGGGAGGACAGGTCCTCCGAGGGTCCAGAGCTGACAGGCTGTGAGTCTCCTGGGCCAGGACTGGAGCCGGGGAGCGAGGCTTGGGATGACGAACAAGGCTGCCTGCCCTAGGGCAGCGGGGCCCCCTTTGGAGGAACCCAAGCACAGGACCTGGAGCGTCCTACTTCTTAGATTGCTTCTGGTGGCCCGAGAGTCTCCTCGCGTTGGGACCCTGCCGAGGTCAGGGAGCTCTGGGAAGGACGGCCGAGGTCTGCTCCTATAGAAGGACACGTGGACAGCCAGCACCGTGGCCTGGATGCCCCCACCCAGCCGAGAGGACCCCCAGGGCTGGCCCCCCGCCCCTTGGCCAGACCAGCTCAACTCTGGCCACGGCCGTTACTGCTGACTCCGGCCAAGGGGCCCGGCCTGGCCCTCAGTCCCCCTCTCGCCCCTTGGAGTCACGGGATGGGGAGGTGCGTGCCCCTGCCCGCCCAGCAACAGGCTTGAATTAGAAAAGAAGTCAGTCATCAGAGCCCGGCCCCGGTGGCTACTAGGTCCTTCCTGTGAGCCCCGGCATTGTTCATGGGGTGGCCGCGGCCCCGCCTTGCTCGCGGCCTTGCTCACAGAGCTCGGCTGCTGGCTGCAGACGTGGGGCGCTCCGGGACTCCAAGGCTGGGAGACAAAGTGCAGCCCGGCCTGTAGGCCCGGGGCGTGGGGGGCCGGCTCCCGGCTCCCCGGAGCCTGTGAGCTCTCTCCTTGCTTTTCCACGGGCATCTGTTCCACTCTGCAGCCCGCGGGTGCCCCAGCTCGGTTGGGCTTTCCAGAGCCGCCCTCACCCATCCCGCCTCGCGGGCTCCGGGTCCCACACCCCGATGCCTGCTTTTGTCTGCGCGGAGAGCAGGGCTCCAAGCGATGAGCACAGCCGCTTACTAGCAACTGCTGCCCAGCCTCAGCCCGCATTCTGTGGGTGAGCTAGAGTAAGGGAGGGCGTTGGCGGTGTGGACCCAGGGATGCGGCCGCGCATCGCTTACAGAGGGGCCCGAGGCACCAGCAGCGTGGGGGCCAGGCTCCCCCTCCCAGCCAGCATCTGCCTCCGAGAAGGACCACTGTGGCTTTGCGGCTGGGTCCCTCTTCCTGCCGGCTGGTCCCAGCACGCCTCTTAGCGTCCCAGACTGATCTCACGGTCTGCCTTTCCGGGGCTAATCCCATCTCTCTCATTCCTGACTGCACGATGAGGGATCCTCACCGGATCCCCCCCCATCCTGTCCTCATTGAGGTCAGTTGAGGACATCGGTGCACAGACGGTGGGGGCTTAGGCGTCCTGAGGGCTGAGGCTAATTGGCCGGGAGTGAGTGTCATGTGCGCATCAGGGGCACAGCCTCAGGGACCGAGGTCCTTGGGCGGGCAGGGCTGCCCTTGGCCGCTGTGCCTGGCGTCCCGGTGGGGCAGTGCCTCGGCGGGGGCAGGTGGGGGGGGGGGGGCTGGGAGACCCCAGTCGTTCCGGGCTCCCGGCCAGCAGGGCCGGCGGGCCTGGCGCTGGGCTGTGCCTGGTGCGCTCCCGGGTGTGCGGAGCAGGTCTGCCTGAGGTCACCGTTTCAGTGTGTATTTTGAATATTTTCAGCTGTATATGTGCTGCAGGGACTTGGCCCGTGCGCTGCGTGTGCGGCTCATACTTGGTGGGCTGTGTAATGTGCGGAGGCGTCGCCAAGGGCAGCGGAACTGTGGATGTTTTCCAGCATAATCACATGCGTCCTCCCGCCACCCTCCCCCGCCCCCGCCCCGTGCCGTCCCACCGCAAGGCCAGGGAGCTACTGGGGTCGGAGGAGGACCCGCGTCCACTGCTTTGGCCCCCAGATTCTCGGGGACGGCGAGGTGTCCGGGGCTGGGTCCCGCTTTGGGCTGCGTCCTCAGTGCTAAGCGGATCCCCTTCAGGCCCGGCCAGTACGGGTGGGGTGGGCAGCCGCTTTGGACGCCCTGCCCGTTGTTCCAGGGAATTCCTTGAGGGGAGGGAGACTCCAGACCAGGAGAGGTGGGGCAGGGTCTCCTGCTTCCTGAAGGACCGCATTGTTGCAGCTCCGGGGACAAAGAAGGGCCCCTGGGGGCCTGGAGGGCCAGCCCGAGGCCTGACCTTGTCCAGCCGGCTCTCTCCGGCCTCTCCTTAGCACAGCTGGGACCCCTCACCAGGGCTGCAGAAGCGAGTACCACGGACTGAGCTTAAACAACGGAAATGTATCGTCTCACGGTTCTGGAGGCCGGGAGCCCGAGATCCAGGGAGTCTGCAGGCCTGGCTTCTCCTGAGGCCTCTCTCCTTGGCCGGCTGGCGGCCGTCTTCCCGCTGTGTCCTCGTGGGGTCTTTCCTCTGTGCGTCTGTGTCCTGATCTCCTCTCCTCACGAGGACACCAGTCATACTGGATTAGCCGTCCCCCCGCCCCCAATAACTCTGTCTTAACTTAATTACCTCCGTTAAGACCTTGTCTCCGAGCACCATCCCTCTCCGACAAACGGGGGTGGGGGGTTAGCACTGCATCATATGAATCTGGGAGACACAGCTCAGCCTGTAACACCAGCAGACGCTCAGTGCCTGGGATCACAGCCGCGTTCTCCAGGGTCCCCCGGCTGGCGGGGGGGGGGGGGGTGGTGGTGGCGGGGGCCAGCGTGGACGGGCCAGGGGTCTGCGGTCGCACGCAGGGAAACAGTGGCATCCTGAGGGAGGCTCATTGTGTATTCAGCTCAGTCCTACGGAGAGGAAACCGGGGTTCTCAGGGACGCTGGCTCCCCCGTCGCTTAGCCGAGGGGCACTCAGTTGCCACGGTGACCCCCGTCTGCACAGTCAAACACACGGCCCAGCCACTTCTGCAGGCTGGAGGGCTCCCCACCCCACCTCGGAGTTCACACTGAGTGTTGAGTCCCTTGGTGACGAAAACATGGAAACGGTTGCCATGGCAGCCATTCTTTGGAGCCCTCACACTGGAGTGCAAAGTTCAGGATGTCCAGGAACAGCTGAAATGAAAATCTGGGAAAAATCTGCCACTTCCCTCACCCCAGTTGAGGGTGGTGTTCGCTGCTCCCCTGAGCCCAGCCGTCCCTGAACCTGCCCGTCGTCCTGGGCTGAGCGCGGGGGTGGAAGGGGGGCACGGGGCCCCCGGGGGTGACGGTGGCAGACCCGGAGAGAGGCTGGCCAGCACGGGACGCCCGGCCGAGCCGTAGGTGGGCAGGGGGTGACCGATCGGTGTTCCCTGGGCACATGTCCTCGCGGCTGAGTCTGCCGGCGACTCGGTTTCCTCAGCTGTCATCTGCTGCTGCTTTTCCAGAACGGCTCAAGCCCACTCACCTGCCAGGGCAGTTTTCAGCCCGGCCCAAAGATGAAGGGCGCCGGGGTGGCCAGCGGGCTCGACAAGGGGGATGTCCTCTGTTCTGACCATGGGGATGGGGAAGATGACCAGGTTTTCCTTGATGGGTTAGTGCACAGAGACCCCCTCCCTTTATCCCCTGGAATGATTGTACGTCCCCCCAGTAGTTCCCCAGATGGACCCCGCGGGGCTCTGCTAACCCGAGATGCACTAGCCAGAGAGGTCTGCCATCACCTTTGTTTGGGAAACCAACACACACGCGTACACACACACACACACACACACACACACACACGTACACACACTTTGTAGATTGAAGGCTCTGAAAAGTCCCGCAGTCAGGAAACCTCTCGACTTTGGTTGACCCAGAATGTCACCAACATATTTGAGCCCAGCTCCCCCCTGCCCACTTTTTCTTTAAAAAGCATTTCTTCCTACTTTTGTAATACCTAATGTGCAGAAATGACCTTTATTAACACTTCCTAGGGCCAAGTGTATTTCCTGCAGCAGCAGTGTCAGCACCAGCTGGTATTTTGTGAGAGAGGCAGGCTCTGGGGCCCAGAACAGCTCCACGGAATCAGACACTCCGGGGTGAGGCACTGTGTGTTTGACAGGCCCTTCAGGGCATTCTGCTGCAGGCTCCGGTGGGGCACCCCTGTACCGGAGGAGGAAATACTGGCAGAGAATCAGGAGCGGGGGGGATAGCCTGGGGAATTGGGGAGGGTCAGGAGAGGGGGAGGCAGCTTGGCAGGCATGGGAGGTGGGCATCCAGAGGACCCTGGACTCTGGAAGGGGACTACGGCCACCTGGAAGGACAGGTTCACGGTACTCGGCACTGGCACCGAGATCCCATTATGGTTTTCTGAGACTGGGTCAAGGTGGTGCGTCTGGTCCTGAGGCTCGATGTTAAATGACTGGAGCCTTTGTCAAAGCCACGGCGGAAGGTTGAGAGGGGTTCCCACCCAGCCTGTGAGGAGTGGCCCCCACTGCTCTCACAGAGCACACCTGTCCTGGGCAGGCGGACTCTGCCCAGAGGGCTGGGAGGACGGGCGGTCAGTTCCTGTAAGCTTCTCCTGGCCTTCCTGGACCCAGAGGGGGCTTGTGCTCAAAGGCATTGCTGGGTGGCAGCTTCAAGCTGGGCACCGGGTGAGGCTCGTTGGAGCAGCGGCCCCGGTCCAGACGTCAGCAGGTGGGTTTCCACAGCCTCCCCGCACCACCCACGCGCTCCCCAGTGGGGTACCCTGTACACTTTCCAACTGTGGGTCTCGTCTTCCTTCGCCGTCAGGTGGGCTGCCCCATCCTCGGCTCGAGGAGGGTGGGGGGGGGGGTGGGTCACAGGAACCAGGGGATGGAATGGGGGGCCCAGGTGGCGCTCTCGGCCCGTGGCGCACTAGCCCGACTGTGCTTCCTTGCAGCGGTCCAGATCCACATCCTGAAGGCGGATAAAGCGGGGGACTGGTGGAAGTTCACGGTGAACATCATCTCCGTGTACAAGCAGGGCACGAGCCGCATCCGCCGCGGTGACCAGAGCCTGTGGATCCGCTCGCGGGACATCGCCTGCAAGTGTCCCAAAATCAAGCCCCTCAAGAAGTACCTGCTCCTGGGCAACGCGGAGGACTCGCCCGACCAGAGCGGCATCGTGGCGGACAAGAGCAGCCTGGTGATCCAATGGCGGGACACGTGGGCGCGGCGGCTGCGCAAGTTCCAGCAGCGCGAGAAGAAGGGCAAGTGCAAGAAGGCCTAGCGCGGAGGCAGCGGCGCGCCGGGAGGGCGGGCGGGCGGGCGGGGCCGAGCGCGAGCGCGCTTTCCCGGGCGAGGGGGGCGGGGCGGGGCGGGGGCCGTAGCGGGGCGGGGCTCCGGCCGCGGTCCCGCCCCCCGCCCCGCCCCCGCCGCGCGCCCGGGGCGGGAGAGATGAGGACGAGACTTAGCTACCTCACGGGCTCCTTCCAGAGCAGCGGCGCGCTCCCCGGGAGGGGCGGGGCCGACGAGGGGGCGGGGCCGCCTGGTCCCGGCCGGGGCGGGGCGGGGCGGGGCGGGGGGCGGAGGGCGGGCGCACAGCCGCGCAGGTGGGGTGGCCCCCGGAGAAGGGGACGTGAGAACTGTGAACCTGGGGCCGGGGACCGAGCGAGCCCGGCCGCCCACCACCCGGGACACAGAAGACCGAGACGCCCCTCCTTCCCCCTGACCCTCCTTTGTCTGGGGATCCCCACACGGGACCCCTGGCTGCGACCACTTGGGCCCCCGTCTGAAGGGGCCTGCAGGCACTTGGGGGCGGCCGGAGCGGTGTGTCCCCCCAGCAGTCCCCGGGCGGCCTGTGGCCTCCGCTGCCACCTGCTGACTCGGTCCTCCAGGGGGGTATTGGGGTGGGGTGGGGGTTCTAGTTCGCGGAGCCAGAGGAGCGGAGCGCGGGGTCCGCGCCTGTCACCGCCCAGCTGCGCGATGGGTGCCGGCCCGGAATTCTGGCCCGTGCCGAGGGCAGTGGGCCCAAGGACACCCCTGAGCAGCCCCAGCCGGGTGGTCACCGCCTCACGTTAGAGCTGCCTGTTGGAGGAGGCACTGCGGAGGCAAAACCTCCCAGAGAGTTTCCTTTCTGGAAACTTGGAACCAGCCCCTTTATGACATTTTCCAGGGGAGGGAGAAGGGGCAGTGACACTATTTGTGTAATGACGTCAGCTGCTGGGAAGGGCCTGGACGGCGTGGAATGCAGGTTTGCACAGGCAGTTGGGCCTGGCTGGGGGGAGGGGGCTTGCCCGAGGCCAGCCAGGGTTTGCAGGCTCAGCGAGGTGCCAGGGTGCGCGAGCCTCGGGCGGGCCGGGCCACGGATGACCAGGTTCCCGTGGGCCAAGGAAGCCGTGACCACTTCGTGTGACTGCCCTCACTCCCGGGTCCTCCCCCTCTCCCCGGGGGAAGGGACAGAGGCTGCTGGACCAAGAATGCCTGCTGCGGCCCCCCCTCCCGCCCCCCGGCCCCGGGCTGCCCTCCATAGCGGTCTTGGCCTAGCCCCGCAGCACCCGGACCCTCCGCTCGCCTCACGCAGAGCCCGTTCCTGAGCCCTGGGGCCTTCTGCCGCCCTGCCCCGGAGCTCTCTGCACTGCCCAGCGGCTCCGGCCCACGTCCTCGCCCCCGCCAAACCGAGCTCCGGACCCGGCTCCCCTCTCCGTCAGGAAATCGGTTTCATTTTCCCTGCTCAGAAGGGTCCTACCGAGTCTGAAGCTGGGCCCCTCGCGGTCCGGGTCTCCTCTGCCTCCCCCGCTTTAGCCCGCGTCGCGGCCGCCTTCTACTGAGCACCTGCTCCGTGCCAGGCACTTTACCCACGTGCTGTCACATTTCCCTCATGACAGCCCCGAGACAGGGAGGGATCCTCACCCCACTTTGCCAGCGAGGAAGAGGCAGGGCCGGGTTCAGGCTCCAGAACCGGGCCTCCTGGCCACGCTGCCCCTCGGTGCACGCCACCCTGTGGCCGACGCACCCGGTTTCCGGAGCAGGCTGTGACGGGGCGCTCCCGGCTGAGACCCCGGCCCTGGTCACCGCACGCAGCCTGGGGAACAGAAGGGGAAGGGAGGGACGGGCACGGTAACCTCCTGAGAGGTGGTGGCAAGAATGGGGGAGGCAGGGCGTAAAACCGGCACCGGGTCCCAGGAGGCAGGCCTTGGCGAATCCTGAGACTTAACGGGAAGGACGTTTGGCCGCCTGGGGGTGTTGGGAGGGATCCCAGGAGAGACTGGGAGAGAAGCCTAAGAGGGCAGGGAGAAGGCAGAGCCGCCTTGGGAAGGAATGGCGAGGCCCAGGGCTGGGTGCATAGGGACGTCCCCTCCAGGCAGCCGGCCCTCCTCGAGGCCCAGCCTGCTTCGCTCTCTGGGGCCTCTGGGGCCTCCGCACTCGCTGCGCCCGGTCCCTGGAAGGCACCACGCCGCCACCAGGGCCCTGTCTTGTTTCTGTTCCCGCCGGCCTGGCTTCTTCACCCTGCCCAGAAGGGCTGTGCCCTCCTGGGTCTCAGCGTCCCCACCTCGTCCACAGAGGGGCTGGCCCTGCTGGTCTCCGAGGCCCCCTCTGCCCTGGAGGCCTCAGGCGACAGCGGCCTGCTCGAAATTCGACCAGCCTCCGGCCTCGGCCTCTGCCCGGCAGCCCCAGGGTAGGAGCCGCCCCATCCACCCGTGGCCTGGCCCTCCCCACCCCGGTCACCCGTGGGGGTGAGGGGCTGGGGACTTGGGTCCTCCCAGCCTGCGTTCCCCATCTCGAGGACCGGGCCCGAACCCGGCCCTCCGCTGCTCTGATTCCAGCCACCGACTCCGGCAGCGAGGGCCCCGTCCTCGGGAAAGCAGCCTGTGCCGGCCGCCGGCCTCCCTGGGAGGAGAGGGAAGTAGGAGCTGAGGCGTTCCGGTTTGTACAGTTAGGAAGGGATGTAAAATGGAACTAGACTTTGAAGAGTGTATTAACCAGAGTTGTGCTATGTAGGTGTTCGAAGAAAAACATGCCTGATTAGTTTTTAAAACAAAAACAGGTCGCCCACCCGCCCTTTTTCTCACCTGCTGGGTGGTCCGGAGCCCCTGACAGCGGAGTGCCTGCTTTACCGACACTGGGAACACTAACGATGCGGGGGTTGGGGGGGGGGGGGAGGGATGCGGTGCCGTCCCTGGACTCGCCTGCAGGGGTGGCTTCTGTCCTGAGAGCAGCCCCAGGCGCCCAGGGACGGGGGAATGATGCCTCCCGGGGAGGGACGGCTGTGGCGCCCCAAGGCCCTTCGTGTCCTCCTGGACCTCAGCCTCCGCAGCAGCACGCGGGAAAAGGGTGCACACTTCCTTGGGTTTGCCCCAGATTGGAATAAGGCTGAGATCAAGGAGTCCCCAAGGGAGCAGGAAATGGCCCCTTGGGGGCACTGGAAAATGTCAGGGTGTCAATACTTAAAGGAAGCCCCCAGCCCCTCCCAGAGAGAGACTGGCGAGCGGGTGAACCAGACCGGTGGACGGGGGGGGGGGGGGGGGGGGGGGGGGGGGGGGTCGCTGGGCCACGGGCCACGGCCACGCCATACACTAGGGGTGTCCAAATGTGTTCTCGTGGGGCCTCGCCCCCCAGCCCAAACCAAGCTGGCCCCACCCCCACTTAAGTCATCGGACCGCTCTTCTCCTGAAGGCACTCCCGTCCCCCCACCCCTCCCCACCCCCCACCAGATCCCTCCTGTGTTCTGAGTTCTGTTCGCTCGGAATTGTAAATGTTTAGTTTGACCATGACATATTGTTTGGGTCAGTGTTCCTTTCCAATGCATACTAATATATTATGGTTATTATATATGAATATATTTAATGACATGGACAAAGTTGTGGATTTTCTTTTTTTTTTTTTAAGTTTCTTTTTTTGTTTCTGTTTTTTGTTTTTTGTTAGAGTTGTAATGGACCCAGACGGAACTTGTAACATGGGCCCTACATGATAGAACTAAGTTCAGATATCAATTAAATAAACTCTTGTACACTGTTTCGCTGTCTCCTGGTCTTTATTGGCGGCTTGAGCGTGTTGGGGCGGGGGCGGAAAGTTGGGGAGTCTTCAGGCAACTCTTAAGGAATATGGCTTCTGGTCTTAGAACGCGCCAGCAAGACAGGGCCCTACCCACCCCAGAAAAGACCAGAAAAGGGCAACTTGGCTTGGAGAGAGTCCTAAGGTTTGCTGCCTCCGAGCACGATTTGGAGCCAAAATGCTCCCAGATGGGACAATGTGTGTTTCAGTCCCCACAAAGCCGTCCCTGGGATCCATCCTTGCCACTCCCTGGGGCTCCAGGTCAGGGGGACCCCAGGAAACAGCAGGAAGAGGTGTCACGTGCCCCAGATTCAACAGCAGGACACAGCACACCTTTGAACGTCACCTTCTGATTCAGAACCTGCAAGCAGCATTCTCGCCTTTCACGTAGTTTCTTCTGCTCAAAGCCGAGAAGAGACTCACGAGGAAAGACGAAAGGGTCCGTGACACCTGGAGGGGTTTTCGGGCCACCGTTTCTAAAGGCTTCACGCGGTGCAGGCGCTGGGCTGGGGCCGGTGCCACGCGGCCACCAGGAGCTGAGCTCGCTGGCTTTCTCAGAGGCTATGTTTAAACTCTTGAGTGCTTGTGCTTTCTTTATTAAATAAACAACCCGGTCATTAGGAACATGTTGTGGTGCTACTCAGCGTGTAGCCGGGCCCATCGTCACCAGGAAGCTGTCGCTTCTGCACCCAGCTGTTTTTGAGGACGGGTCTCCACGGCCAGGCCAGTCTGGCCTCGGAAGGTGGGGAAAGGCCCCTCCTGGCTGCACGGGGAGGTGACGGAGATGCACGAACAACCAGGGCCAGACCGGGGGGGGGGGTCTCCGGGGTCCCCATCTGTTGGGGAGCCAGCTCCCTGCTGGAATGACGATGCCTGACACCGGGTACAGGGACAGGATCCAGGTCTCGGCTGGCTGGACGGGCCGAGGAGAGAGGAGCCGGCCAGTTCATAGCGGGGGGCGGGGGTGGGGTATCTGAGGACCGAAGACCTGCCAAGTCGCCGGGCCGAGAGGCGTGTGCTGCACGCGGGGGTCGGAGGCTCACCTTGGGTCATCCTAGGTCAAGGGTCCAGTTCTCAAGGGCTTTCACGACGTGGCTTTTTTTCTGTCCTTCGTAAAAAAGGCATCTGTGCCTGAAGAGTGCTGTTACCCCTTCGGGACCCTGCCACGGCCAGGCCCCAGGCCCCAGGCCAGAAGGAAGCGGCCCCACCGTCCGCCCCCCACCCCCGGCCCTGCCCCAGGGCCTCATGCTGCAGCCGGGGAGGGGATGCACGGCCACCTGCCAAAGTCGGTGCAGGACGCAAGCCCAAGGTGGCCGACTGGCCCATTTGGAGACGGCCCTGATGCACAAGGAAGCCGGGCTGCCCTGTCCGGGACTTGGGGTCCGGCGCGGTTACGGGCCAGGCAATGGCCCAACCCCTCCTGAGCGAGGATGCTTCCCAGCGTCTGCCCCACTTTCAGGGACGCCAGGCCCCCCGCATTCATAAAGCCGTCCCCTCCCGGGACAGCGAGCTGGCGTGCGGGCCACTCGCTCCCGGCAGACACAGCCTAGGCTTCGGGTTTTGTTGAACAGACCTCTCTTTCCACGCTCTCTTAAGACTAAATAAAGACATATGAGGACCATGCCAAGAAAAATGGGGAGCAAAAGAGCCAGTGAGACACGCGGTAGGTGGACGGGGTGAGCTCACGGCCATATCGAACCGGACACGCCCCAGGACCGCAAGCCACTGCTGGGAAGCGGTGAATGCTTTTGGCATGAACCTGGGGGGACGTCTGACATTGTACGAGGCAATTAGAGGAAAGACGAGTCTCGGCTCGCTTTCTGAAATAAGGGGGGAAAATACCCCCATTGAACTTGAGCTGGGCTAGCCTAGAAAACCCAGTAGGTAAAAGAGCGTCTTCGGTCCTCTGCGGAGAGCCCCCAGTTGTCACGTGGGGCCGAGGAAGCGGGACGGATGGGCTCCGAGGAAGCTGAGGCCTGGGAGGAAGGACCCAGCCGGAGGCGGGCCGGCGGTTCTGGAAGCAGGGGGGAAGTCAGGGGAATTCTGCAGCGGCCCCATGCACGCACAGTTCCAGGGCGCTGCTGGGGCCCTGGCGACCCTGAAAGGAGCAGATCGTCCTGAGGCTAATTAAGACTAAGGCTTAGTTACAGTTATTAATAATAATGAAGTTTCAATAGATCCCGAGTACCGGCTATAAGCAGTACGGAATCCAGCCTTTAAGTGCTTACAATTAATAATCGCCTAAGTTAAACAATACTTGTCCTGTTATTTCAATACAGCTTACTTTCGCGGAGAAGGCTCTCGAGGGGACGGGTGCTAAGGCCCCGTCCCACCTCTCCTTATGCTTAGGGCGAGGTCTCACCGTCCACACCGCTGATTCGGTGCCGCAGGCCTGTGGGAATGCAGGCCTGACGGCTCGCAGGGGAAAGCCAGGCCTTGCCGGGACTGCGCTGGGACAAGCCACCTTTATGTTAAGCCACTTGACTCCAGGGTGGGTCCCCAGGCCACAGGTGCCCAAAAGCGGCTCAGCGCAGCCAGGTGCCCTTTGCTTCGGAGGGGTGGGTGTCTCCCGCGAGAAGCCCAGCCCTGAGGACACGGAGGAGGGGGGGATCCTTCCTGCCCTGCCCAGCACCACCCTGCCCTGCACCACACTGCACCCCCCTCCCCCCACCCCGCCCCCGGCGCTGCCCGAGGCTCACATGGCAGGCCGGCTTTCTACCCCCTCCCCTGCCTGCGGGTCCAGAGAAGTGAAGTCACTTGTCCAGGTCACCCAGCTAGCAGCGCCGGGGCCGGGCCCGGAGCCCGCTCAGTCAAAAGAACAGAAGCGGCTGTATGCAGACATCGGCTCAGTGTTCGGCTTGAAAAGGCCTTTCCGTGTGACTGAGCCAGGACGCCGTGGCTCGGGTTCAAAGACGCCCCACAAGTTGCCGGGGCTCCGTGCTGAGCAAGTCAAGAGGAGGTGAGAAAGTCAAACAGACCTTCAATGCCGCCTCCCGGGAGCCCCGAGCGGTGGGGGGGGGGGGGGGGGGTTCCAAGGAGACGCTGTGTATACGGACTCGGGGTTTCGCACGACAAGACCGGACGACGTGGCTTTGCGGATTCT
The DNA here is from genome assembly GCF_028018385.1 of Neofelis nebulosa. NCBI lineage: Eukaryota > Metazoa > Chordata > Mammalia > Carnivora > Felidae > Neofelis > Neofelis nebulosa. Next base: position 3,846,907 of record NC_080797.1, read on the forward strand.
TGATCTTCCTTTAGGTGATCCAGGAGCAACCACCCGCCTCCCCACCCCACCCCCCGCAACGAGGGAAAAGCAGTCTAGGGCGCCTGGGCGGCCGCAAGCCCTTGGCCCCCCGTCCGGCACGGCCCTTGTCCTTCGGGAGCATGCCCACCTCGAACGGAGCCTGCCTCTGCCTCCTCTCCCCTGCCTCCCAGCCCAGGTGCCCGACAGCGCGGTCCCCGCTCACGCCCCCTCCCCGCCCTCTCACCCCGAGGCCTAGCCGAGCTCTGACGGGGTGGCCGGCCCCGAGGTCAGCGGGGGGCAGGGTCCAAGTGGACGGGACGGCTGCCCCACGTCTGGGACGGACCCGGGCCCTTCGGCTTTGGCCGGTCGCGGGCCCGGTGCCGGCCCCTCTGATGGCTGTCACGGGGCAGAGTCGGGCGATGAAGCCAGGCGGGCCCAGGGCCGCACTACCTCGCGGGACAGAGGCAGGCACGTGACGACCGTGTGCGCACCCCACGTGGCGGGAGCCTGAAGGGACCCCGCGCCCCCAGGGAAGAGCCACCAGGAAGAGGCCCCGCCCCCTGCCGCGATTTCCCGCTCCCCGAGCACCGTCGTCACCAAGCTCTCTGAGGACGAGGTGTCCGGACCTCGGGTCCGCCCGGCACGGTGCGGTCGTGGGTCCCGAGCCCGTCCCTCTCAAGGGCAGTCGCCTGCAGTATGTGGGAGATCCACGGGAGACGCCGGGGTCTCCTCCCACTGACCCACTCTCTCCTCCTTCTCAGTGAAACCCTGTGCCTTTGGAAACCGCCCCATCAGCAACCCTAATCCTTTCCCCCTTTGCCATGGAAAGAAAAGCCAGGCCAGCCGGCCGTCCTGCTTTCTATACACACCCGACCGAGGGCGCCTTTGAACCTGGAACTCACTGACGCTCCCACGGGAGATGTCCTCTGCGGGCCGACCCCGCCTGTCTGTCCTTATTCACACATGCACTCGTGCACACACACACACACACACACGCACACGGTGGTCAGAGCCTGTTCGGGCACCACATAAAGGCACTGCCCTCCTGACGTCGTAACCACACCTTTCGCTGAGCCCTAACCGGTGCTTTCCAGCCTGACCACGTCCCACGGCACCCACTTTACTCAACGTTACTTATCATCAGGCTTCAGCCTTGGAAAATGGGTTTACGGTCGCAGAGGGAAAGGGATGTGCTCCTGGCTCCTGGCTCTACTCCCCAAGTAGAGTCCGGCAATGTTTCTGAGTGACAGCAGCAAGCCTGGGAGTGGGGACTGGGGCAGGGTGGCGGGGTGACAGGTGCACAGACACATGCCTGTGTGGCCTCCCCCCCCCCCCCCCTGCCCACCTGCACACACAGGGACTCACTGTTTCCTCCGTGGGCACATGACTTCCCCAGGGAGACAGACATTCGTGGCCTCAAACTGCCTGTTCTGTTGGTGGCCCCAGGATACCCAGCACACCGCGGGGTGGCCGGAAACCAGCTGGCAGCCACAGGGCGCAACCCCCGGCGGGACCTCGGGCCAGCGCCCCATGTCGAAACCGAATAGGGCCACGCCGGGCCCGCGGCTCCAGGCAGCCCTCCAGAGCCGTCACACTCTTGGCTTTACTGAAGCAACGCACAGCGGACGTTCAGAGCGTCGGGGGGGAATTTATTGAGAGCAGCTTTTTCGCGTACCAACGGGGTGCCGAGCTTTTGTCCGTCGCTGGCGGGTGTCACAGCTGGGGGGGGCCCTTCACTGCCGCTAGTTGGTGGGCCAGACCGCCACGACCACAATGGCCACGAGCAGCAGTAAAATCACCATGACCATTCCTGGAAAACAGAAGCACGAGAGACCCCTTTAGCGATCTGTCCCAGAAGGGCGTCACACAGCCGGTTAACTACCTTCCCAGGGGACGGCGGATGTGACACGTCTGTGCCCCCCCCCCCCCCCGCCCCAGCCTTCAGTGTGTGTGTGTGTGTGTGTGTGTGTGTGCGGGGGGCGGGGGTGGTCAGCCGCCCCGGGGACGCTGGAGACCGTCTGCCTCGCTACCTCGAGAGCTGTGCCAGCAAAGTGCCAGCCAGACCGGGGGCTCTGGGTGGGGCCTCGGGTGAGGAGGGGAGCGCGCGCCCAGCCCCTGGCTTCTCCGTGGGCAGCGTGGCTCCGTTTTCGGTTTGCGCTGGGGAAGCATCGATAACGCAGAGGGCTCTGGGGTTCGCACGGCAGTATTCAGCCTCGGATCCGCTTTCTCCACTGTCTCCACTGTCTCCACGTGGCTTGGCCTTTTCTTCTGGAGCCCGAGACGCTTATGTCAGTCATCTGTCAGAACAGCCAATGGACGGACTACTGCAAAGTCAGGGCTCCAAAAACGTCCACTTGCCAGAGGACCCTGGGGCTACCGAGGCCCCGAGAGGGAAGCGAGGAGATAAAGCGCGGGGACGCGTCTGAGAAGTAACGGGGGGGGGGGGGAGGGGGGGGTGGTCAAGCGCACGGGGTCACATGGTGGTTTGGCCACCAGGACTGCCCACCTCAGACTGAGAAGCTGTTTCCAGAGAGGTCAGTCCCAGGAGTCCACTCCCTGTGCTCTTATGGGAAGTCACTAACACCCTGCTGGTGTTATTAACTAGCTGCCGGCTGGCCACGTGGGGCTATTTACATTGCAATTGATTAAAATTAAATAGGGGTGGGGCGCCTGGGTGGCTCAGTTGGTTAGGCGTCCAACTTTGGCTCAGGTCACGATCTCGCGGTCCGTGAGTTCGAGCCCCGTGTCAGGCTCTGTGCTGACGGCTCGGAGCCTGGAGCCCGTTTCAGATTCTGTGTCTCCCTCTCTCTCTGCCCCTCCCCTGTTCATGCTCTGTCTCTGTCTCAAAAACAAATGTTAAAATTAAATAGGGGCGCCTGGGTGGCTCAGTCAGTTGAGTGTCGTACTCTTGATTTTGGCTCAGGTCATGATCCCAGGGTGGTGGGGTCGAGCCCCCCTTCGGGCTCTGTGCAGAACATGGAGCCTGCTTGGGATTCTCCCTCTCTCTCTTTTCTCTCTCTCTCTCTCTCTCTCTCTCTCTCTCTCTCTCTCTCTCCCTCCGCCCCATCCCCACTCTTGCACGTACTCTCTCTCTCAAATAAAAAAAATAAATAAAAATTCAAAAGATAAATAAAATTAAAGAACTCAGTTTCTCATTTACACTCACCATATGTCAAGTGCTCAAGAGCCACCTGTGGCCAATGGCCACCGTGCTGGACAGAGACAACAGAGACTTCCTTCATCACAGGAAGTCCTCCTGGGCAGAACTGACGTAAGGTCTCGAGCTGTGATGACTTCCCCTGCTGCTCACACCCCAGCTTCTCTGATGGCACCTGGAGCAGAGGCTCCACGCATATTTGTTGGACAAACAGACGAACCGTTACGAGGCGGGTCCTCAACACTCACCCGACAGGCTTGGACGGTTTCTGACGTGGGAGCCCCGCTCTCCCTTCTTCTTGAGCCGGTTTTGTTAAGTTATATTTTCCTGGGGAACTGCCCATTTTTTTCTGAGTGCTCGAAAGTACTGGCATAAAACCGTTTGTGACGTTCTTATAATTTCAACACTATGCTCTATCCGCGTCCTTCTTTTCGTCTCTGACACCACGTAGTTGAGCATTCTTTTTCCTGATTAGCCTCAAGATGCCTCTTGTTGTTCAACTTTCCCAAGAATTAGGTTTTTTTTAAGCTTATTTATTTATTTATTTATTTTGAGGAAGACGGAGACAGCGTGAGTGGGGGAGGGGCAGAGAGAAAGGATCCCAAGCAGGCTCCACGCTGTCAGCACAGAGCCCAACACCGGGCTCGAACCCATGACCTGTGAGATCATGACCTGAGCCGAAACCGAGACTTGGACGCTTAACCGGCTGAGCCACCCAGGCGCACCACCCCCCTCCTGAGGATAAGTCCTGACTTTGCTGACCACCTATCATTTACTTTATGTTTTACTGAATTTCTGCATCTATTTTCATTAATCCTTCTGTTCTTAGACTTCCTTTGGCTTCACCCTGATGTTTTTTCTCTAACCTCTTGAACAGAAAGTCAACTCATTCATTTGCCATCTTTCTTCTAAGGACGGGCCCCTGTAAGCCTACAACTTCTCATATGAAAAAGCTGCACTGTTCTTCGTTTCTAAACTCCACGTCTTTCAAAATTTTAGGCAACTTCTTTGGCCCAACACTTAACTCAGAAGCATGTTTTAAAATTCCCAGTTGTAACAAAACATGCATATCGGATATACGTGAAAAATTTTGAGATCATAATAACACACTCTATTTTGATGTGGAAATGCCTGTGAGTTCCACTGGTGACAAAGCCACTGTGGTTACCTGCCTACGATCTTAACTGAGGAAAAGGCTGCACTCCGTTAGAGGTTAGTAGAAGAATGCAATTTGCTTTCCCACCCAAGTTCACAGACGCCCTCAATCCTCTCCACAGACCTCCAGGGTCCAATGCAGTCCAAGTAGTATGTATTTTCAATTCAACCCATGTAAGGCAGAACACGCCCATCGTTTTAAACATTAAGAAGGAAGGGACTTAAAGACACGTGGCCAGCCTCCTTATCATCTCCCTGTGAGAGTGGGCGATTTTTTTCCCAAGACACCCTCTTTCACTGATGATCTGATCTTCTGAGAGACCTACCCCCTATTGGGGACCTAAGAGTTCTCCCCCTGATTTCATATGGACATAGACCCAAGTCTCTACATCAAGGGTCAGCAAACTGTGGACCTTTGCACCAAACCTGGCTGGCGGTCTGTTTTCGTACAGCCCCTGAGCCAAGAAATGGTTTTTCTATTTTTTAAGGGTTGTCAAAAAAGACAAAGAAGTAGATGTGACACGCGGCCGGTGGTCTGCAAAGCCTAAACTATTTCCTGTCTGGCTTTTCACAGAACCGAGTCGATCCCTGCTCTGCATCACTGCGGCCGATAACGACCTAGCCGTGGCCTCGGTTCATCCATTCAGGCCCTGGTTTCCAGTTCTCCCTCCACTTCCTTTATCTGGGGATTTCCTCTCTTCCTTGTAAATTCTGCTGTGGGTTAGCATTTTAGGGGAGAGGCTGTAATATTTTATCTTGCCTTTCGAGATGCTTGTAGGAAGGTGTGCGTGTGTGTGTGTGCGCGCACGTGTGTGTCAACGTTATCTCGGTCCATCTTCTTGCCAGAACCAGGAGAACAAGTCTCCTTTTTGTGCATTTCTGCCTCCAGAAACATCTTCAGGTTGACCGAAAGTTCCACCTGGGCAGGAATCCCGCTAGTTCCTGGCGGGGCGGAGACGTCGTCCTCCGACGTCTAGGGAACAATCCTCAACTGGAGGGCGCAGAAGGCCTGAGGAGCGTCGGGGGTGGCTGCTAGGGCTCCAGAGCCCAGGCGTCCCCCGAAGACAAGGGGGGAGGCCCGGGTGTTGAGGAAAGGCGGGAGACGAGGCGTGCTGTCTCAGGCAGCTGTTGCCGACGCTCGGGCAGGGTCGGAGCCGGGAGGGCACTCAAGGCCGCGAGGCTCGCCGTGTGGCGGGGGTTCTGGACTGAGGGAGAGAGGCCGACACAAGTGACCCTGCGTCTTCACGTCAGGGTGGTGATGAGAATAGCAGAACGAGAGAGGAGAGCGAGACATGGAGAACCGTGACCGGCTGGGAAGTAGGCACCATACGCCCGGGGTCAGCCTGCACACACACAAAGCTCACGATCCAAGGGAAGAGGCCCCAGGCACCGGTGGTTACTGCCACTGGCCCCTGAGTGTCCGAGGCAGGGACTGAGCCCGTCTAGCTGGCCGCCGTCTCCCCAGGACCGAGCACAGAGCCTCACCCACGGAACAGGCACTGCACGTCCTTTTTTATAGAAGTGAATAAATGAATATTGACTCATTGGAAGGGACAAGAGGAACCGGTAAGAAAGACAAAGGAGGAACAGTGGACGGAGAGAAAGAGAGAGAGAAGCTAAGAACATGTGTCAAGGAAGCCAAAGAAAGAGAAGATTCACCAAGTGGTCAGCCCCCGTCAACAAATGCCACACAGATGCCAGGGGGCCAGACAGAAGCTCCTGGGCTGATGCCTTTAATGAGACCGCTTAGCGGACAGGTGGCTGTGCCTCTCGGAACTGCTATCACACAGCAATTCCTTGGGGCGCCTGGGTGGCTCAGTCGGCTGAGCGTCCGACTTCGGCTCAGGGCACGATCTCGCCATCCGTGGGTTCGAGCCCCGCGTCGGGCTCTGTGCTGGCAGCTCGGAGCCTGGAGCCTGGAGCCTGCTTCGGATTCTGTGTCTCCCTCTCTCTCTCTGACCCTCCCCCGCTAGTGCTCTCTGTCTCTCAAAGATAAATAGACATTAATTTTTTTTTTTTTAAATACAGCAATTCCTCTTCCAGCTGCTAATTTTTCTATCACAGAAACTGTGAGTCTTACGAACGCGCCACAGCAGAGGTGACCCAGGGCACCTGATGCCCGTGAAAACCGAAGATGCCCTTGAGCTCCTGGTGCCACAGACAGTGGTCACCTGATGCCATGTGGTCAGGCGGGTCCCCGCGCAACGATGCTAAGGCAACTATAAGAGCAATGAAAACTAGGTCTTTTACATTTTAAGGCGTCTCGGGGCAAACAGGGGCCCTCTGGCTAGGACATTTTCGACAGGTTTCAGTGAGCTGGTATGGGCGGAGGGTCAACTGATGAAGTCACTTCAAGACGGCAAGTGACGATGACCAGCAAAGGCCAGCTGCAGCCTTTTGGATTCTTTGGGCCAAAGAGCAGGTGTTTACATATCTTGCCACCCGGTGATCCTTTCTCTTTAAGAGTCTGGCCTTCTTGGAACGTGGCCACGGCTCTGACACCTTTCTTGAAGGGAGTGTCTCTCCTCTAAAGGAGGTTTCGGGAAGAGTCACCAAGGCTCGTTCTAAAGCCAGGGGGCGCTGAGCGGTGCCGTGCGTGGAATATTTCCCGTGCTCGGGGTTCCGTGTGATCTCCTTGCTTACTTGCTTCTTAGCCCGAGAGAAATCCCATCTCCTCCACCTCATCCACGAGCGAGGGAAAGCTCTTACCGAAGGCCCTGCCCTTCCAGGGGTGGAACTCACCCCTGTCCCACCTCTTCCCCTTTCTCTGCACCAGGGGGGCCCGTGCAGGGGGGATCCTGGTTCCCGACACGCTGTGGGGTTTACCAGGGACAGGGGCCCAGACTCCTCTGGGCTGAGAATCTGGGATACAGAGCTTCCACTCATTTCTGCCCCCTCTTCTCTTTTTCCTTCCTCCTTCCCTCCTTCCGACCGTCTACGGTGAAAACTTTGAAACAGGCGCAGAAGTAGATGGGCGAGTAATGATGCCCCGTGATGCACGAGGCTCGATTCACGACCAGTCTGGCTTTGCCTGTACCCTCCCCCATGCCCTGTCCGGGTGTATTCTTTTGAAGTGAACCCCCAGACAGACATACTTCATCTCTCGAGACTTCAGTGAGAACCCCTCCAAGATAAGCCATCGCTAAAAAAAAAAAAAAAAAAAAAAAAAAAAAAAAAAGTCCCCACCGTGCGTGAGCCCCGACGATTTGCTTTTTCTTGAAGACAGAGACGGGAAAGTGGCCCCAGCCCGGAGGTCACAGGAGACCACGGGCCGGAGGGTCATGAGAAGACTGTGACTCGTAGTTGGTCACGTGGGACAGAGAGAACTCCTTTCTTTTGCCTCCGAGTGGTGTTGAAACCTCAGGGGTCTGCTCGTCCATCCCCCAGCTAAGGAAATGTTTGACATTTCAGAACGAGGCAAGACAGTTGAACTTCTGGGAACCTGCCAACTTCTCAAACAATGAACGCTCTTTGCCCCCGGCCCCAGCACGAGAACACCTGGCGAGGCCCCTGGATCGGGATCGCTTCCCCCACTGAGCCTCGCTCGGCTCCGGGCCCTGCTGCTGCGGGCACCTGGCGACGCGGGGTCTCCCTCCCCGACACCCAGTGTCCCCTGCGGGGGAGGGGGGGGCAGGCAGGGGGGCATGCCAGAGTTACGGGAGTGGGAAAAAAATGTCCACTTCCTTTGGTCAGTTCACCAGATGAGGATTCCTTCACCACTTGCAATATTTACAGCCATTAAACAAAGATGTAAGAAAACAAACTCCTTTTCAGACGGGGAAGTCACCTGAAACACAGTCTCTCCGGGACAGCGCTGCGTTTTCTAAAGTCTGTTCATCCGGATTCACGGTCCCTATTTTTCCCCAGTGAGACGCTGGAAACTTGCGAATTAACGGGGCCTGTGCTGCCGATGTGTCTGCCGTAGTCGGGCATAGGTAACGGCTCTTTGTGCTTATGGAGGAGGAAGGGGAGGAGGGGAAGAAGGGAGAGGGAGAGGAGGAGGAAGGAGGAGAGGAGGAGGAGGAGGAAGGGGAGGAGGATTACAAAGTCTGGCCTTCCTTGAGAGAGGGAGAGCAGATCTCAGCACAGGCGCTTTGGGGCACTTCCGGACACTTCCGCCCTCAGCTGTAGGGGTGTGGAGCGAAGCGCGGCGGGAGAGGAGAGGGTGCAGGGGTGATGGGGCAGGAGGTGGAGGGTTTGGAGGGCAATTTTATCTAAAGTCTTTTCATCCGGTTCTGCTTATCCCGGGAAAGCTGTACTGGCTGCTCTGTGATCGTCGGTTGCTTTGGACCAAAATACATATGCTCGTGCCTGACGTGTTCGAGGCCGCGCCCGCGAGCACCTCTCGTGCCGCTGATAACTCTGAGGGTCCATGGCAGGCATTTATGAAACCGGCCTACATTCGGCGGGGGGGCTTTTTCCCCAGTTGTGCCTGTGAACAGGCGACATTTGCTCACGCATTACGCACTTGGCTCTCGCGGATCAAACAGCTCTCTCGCGGCGGAGGCCCGGCAAAACTGGAATATTTGTTTTCCAAAGTTCATGTAAATGTCCCCTGTAATCCCATTGCTGGGCAAACAAGCGAAGGCAGGAGGAGACGGCCGGCGGAGAAGGGGAACATATTTACATTCTGATTGATTCTCAGGCTGCAGGGCCGGAGAACCGCGGTTACCCGCGGGTTCCCGGCCGGAGCTGGGGGCGGCTCTGCTGGGCAGCGGGGGGCGGGCCCCCGGAGCCCTGCTCCCACCAGCCTGGAGCTCAGCGGCTGGGGACAGGGGCACCCACGGCCTCCCCGGGCCCCCGTGGCATCGGCTTCACGCCACCGCTCTGTGCCACCGTCTCCCGCCGACAGCGCTGTCTTCGTCCAGAACTGAACGGGAGTCTTCTCTGACCTTCTGAGTTTGGTTCTGTTCTGACCTGGCACGCGACCCATCCTCAGGCTTTCTTTTTCTCTGCTCAGGGGTGAGCGCTCCTGGGCAGCCCTGGTGGGTTCCCTCCGCTCACCAGACCTCACGCCCTCTCACCCGTCTGCTCGGACCCTCCGCCCTCCGTCACCCTACGTGGGGCCACCGCCTGGGCCGCTGGGCTGGGACTGCGCTCCCTCCAGGCCGCCTGCTGGCTTCCCTGGAGCCAGAGGCGCTCCTCCCTCCTCCGGCCAGGTTCGTGCCTTAAATGACTGTCCTCTGCCCCTACGGGCCCCTATCGCTTACAAACATTCCGTTCCTCAGGCCAGGGGGGCTCCAGCAGCAGGGAGCGTGCAGTCGGGCGTGGTGGCCCGGGCGCTGGGTTTGGGGGTCAGGGAGACCCGACCTCCAAGCTGCCGGTGGTATATAGGAGGCACTGGCGAAGTTCCTTCCGTCTGAGGCCGGTCCCGCCATCAGTAAAAGCCCCCAGACACCGACTTCGTAGTTGTGCCATGAGGATTCAGTACGATGAGGTGCCCGAGGCTCCCGGGGCAAATCCGGGGCCCCGTGAACGGCAGCTACGACGACACGGATTAGCCCCGCGTGCACGGCCCGCTGCTAAGAAGGCGCCCGTGTGCGGCACATGCCGCTGATGTCCCGCGAGGGAGCCGGGCTCACGGCCTGACGACGGAACTAAGATGTCACTCGTCCCAGAAGTGAAGGAAGAGGGGCGAACCCGGGAACAGCCGGGTGGCACCCAGTTCAGAAACGGAGCCCGGTTCCAGCCGCAGCCCAGCCGGGGTGACGGGCGTCCAGCGAAGGTTGGAAGTTCGGGGAGGAATATGTCTGGCAGCACCCGTCTGGGTCACTGGCCACAGGAGGGGCCGCTGGGCCGGGCGGGCGCTGGCTGCCGTCGGAAGCCAAGTGGATGCCGGGTGAGAGGGGCCGGTGGCCCAGGATGTGGGCCCGCGAGGAAGGCAAGGTCAGAGCGGGGCCAGCGCAGAGGATGGGCTCGCAGGCGGGGGGAGAAGCGTGAAGCAAACCCAAGGGGAGTCTAGAAGGCCCGCGGAAAGCCTGGTGGGGGCTCTGAAGTTGTGCCCAGCCCTGGAGCACGGTCAGCCCCGCGGGAGGGTGCCAGCCAGTCGGGCATAATCACGGGACCGTCGATGCAAGTAACAGAAACATAAAGAGAACAGAAGTAAAAAAAAAAAAAAAAAAAAAAAAGTCAGGGGCACCTGGGTGGCTCAGTCACTTGAACGTCCGACTTCGGCTCAGGTCACGATCTCACGGCTCGTGAGTTCGAGCCCCGCATCGGGCTCTGTGCTGACAGCTCGGAGCCTGCTTTGGAACCTCTGAGTCCCTCTCTCTCTGGCCCTCTGAGGCTCACAGGCACTTGTACACTTTCTGTCTCTCAAAAATAAATTAACAGTAAAAAAAAAAAAAAAAAAGTCAGAGCTGCCGTGATGCTATTGGATGTATGTGTGCTCAGAATGTTCTCTGCTCAAATCCCCAAAAGTTGGCGGGGCCGGGGAGGGGGGGAGGCTGGCAAAGCAACGATTTCCCCCAATTTGCACAGAGGAAAACGGAGCTCAGAGGCTGGCCCCACGCTGCCCTTCGGAGAGCCCTAGGAAGGGAACAAGTCAACAGCAGAGCTGGTTCTGGGCCCTCGGGCCGCGTTCCCTGGGAGGGAGCGGGCTCAGGAGGGGGCAGTGACCACTGAGGGCCGGCCGGGTGATGGTGGGAGCCGTGGTCTGTGACACTGAGAGACCCCCTCAGAGACACACATGACAAGGCAAAGAACTGCCCAGTTGGCTTGGTTCTGACCGAACACAGAGAAAACTGAGATTAAACAGACTTTACTGCTTCGGCCTTAGGTCGTGCTGAGTGCGTCTGTCTCTGCCTTTGGACAGGACCACAGCCCGGGGACAAGCATGGGCCTGGCCCCTTGCCAGCCTGCCTGAGCGAGACGGCCACAGCGCGGGAAGCCAGCGTCCTTGGGGCCACGGCGGAGGGACAGCACGCATGGCCCACCCAACCCTGGCTCGTCTGGGAAGGAACAAGCTTCCTGAGAGGTAAGGGCTGTGCTGTTCTGCAGAGTGGCCGTGCCCACGCTGGGTTTGTGCCGGGGTGACACGGGGAGAGGAGAGGGGCCTCTCCCTCATGCACCGTCCTCTGAAGGCCCAGGCCCCATCTGGGGACAATCGGCTCCCCGTCCCTGGGCTGGCACGACAGCCCAGGGCAGACAGGAGGCAACACTGCGTCACAGAGACGCTGGAAAAAAGTCAACTCTGGAGAGAAGGCGGTGCCTGTGGGGAAGGAGGTCTGCGTGGGGAGACATCTGGGGGCCAGAGAGAGAGAGAGAGAGAGAGAGAGAGAGCACGGTCTCGGCAGGAAGCAGGAATCGGGGAAGGTGGCCTGACCCGAGGGTGGGGGATGGGACAAGAGGAGGGGCTTGCCCAGAAACAGGAAATTAAAAGGAATTAAGACTGCAGGAGCCGGGCGAGGAGCCGGATGTGGGCCCGGAGAAAGGCACGTTCCAGGGCTCTGGGCTCCGGGGACGAGGGCCTGCCTCGCTGGGCGTCGAGTGGCTCTGTCGCGGCCATGGGGCCCCGACGAGGCCCACACTTGACACTGGGTCAGTGGCGACGGGACGTGAAAGCCCACGTCACCGGCCAGGCCAAACCCGGTCGCAGCCCAGAAGGGTCAGAGTGAACCACACCAGAATCTAGGCGGGTGCGAACATTCGCGTTTGGCTCTTCGGGGCCTCCCGGCCTCCCCAGAGAGGCGGGGAATCCGCGCGTCCCTGCCTCCGCAAAACACCACAAAAACGCTTTGCGGATGATCCCGATCCTTGGAGGGAGGATGTAAGAACTCGGCCATCGCTGTTGTTCCCTGCGCAGAAGGTGCTGACTAGTTTCTGGGCCCCGTCTGTGTTCCTCGCGTGTTACTCACTTCCCTTCCCTGAAGTAGGTCCGCCCCGGCAACGCCACGGAATCCCACAGCGCGACTGCGCCGTGAACGGCCGATCCTTCGTATCAGCAACCAAAAGCAGCTTAGGGTGACACTTCAGCTCAATCATTTAATGCCCGTTCTCTGGCGCATCGATTTTGGCGAAGAAATATCCCCTCGCTGAGCCGGGCGTAACCCCGGGGAATGGGAATCTGTCTGGAATCTGGCAGAGATTCAAGTGTCTTTGAAAGGACCGTCAGGAACTCTGTTGTGGATCTCTTGTTTTGACAATTCCCTCCTGACTAACTGTCAAAAGATTTCTGGATGGCTCCAGTCAGGCTACGGATTCACCGTCACACATCCCTTTCCGTTGTGGCGTTTGGACCGGGGCACGTCACCTGGCACCAGTTAGGGACCCCGCGCAGGGTGACAGAACGGAGCCTCTGCCAAAGCCCGGAGTCGGGTACAGAAAGGCAGGGCAGGGGGATCGAGAGGATACTTTTTTGATACATCAGATGCTCATCCTTCTGATTTTCAATTTTCTTTTTTTAAAGCAAATCATTTGACTGAGATACGGAAGCCCGCCGGGTGGTATATTTGAATCTGAACCTCAAGAAAACATCTTCCTGGCAGGTGGGGCGGGGGCAGCGGCTGTGTCTGTTCCACTCGACCCTCCCACAGGCACAGCTGAGGGGCCCAGCGGCGGAGCCCGCGTGAGGCCACCGGGCTCCCTTCCCCAGGAATCGTGGAGCTCAGACCGAGCGGAGTTGGGGCTCGGTCACAGTAACGGTGACACTCCAGAGAGGGGGCTGACAAAATGGGCCCGGAGGTCCCAGGATGTGCCTTGCTTCTGACTCTTCCTGACACGTGGCTGGCTCGGTGATCCCTCGGGGTCTCCCGAGTCACCTGACATCATTCAAACAAGTGACACGTTCTTGTGGGGCCTGGGTGGCTCCGTGGGTTGAGCATCCGACTTCAGCTCACGGTTCGTGGGTTCGAGCCCCGTGTCGGGCTCTGTGCTGACAGCTCAGAACGGGGAGCCTGCTTCTGATCCTGTGTCTCCCTCTCTCTCTGCCCCTCCCCTGCTTGCTCTCTCACTCTCTCTTACTCTTTCTCTCTCAAAACATAGACATTAAAAAAAAAATGACACACTCTTTAACCTTAACGTGCCAGAGTCATTTCCTCTGACTTGTAACTGAGACCTTGCAGTAAAGAGACCATCAGAAACCATAACTATGCGACCTTGCAGTAAAGAGACCATCAGAAAACATAACTACGCGTCTCCGGTTATTTGGGGAAATGTCAGGGTAGCACAAGAACAGTTCTGCTTTACTGGCACAGCGTTGAAAGGCCATCAAAGGCCGCTGCTCCTCAGGGCGAGCGATCTGGTGCCCCATCCCCCTTTATCTCTGAGTGGCCTGAGGTCCCACTGCAGTATCCCACCATCAAGAGGCCTTCTCAGATACTCTTTTGCAGACGCGTCTCCTATCACGTTACAAATCCTCGTGCACTGTAGTAATATTATTAATTATACTATTATTAATAATATTATTACTACAGTAATAATCTAGTAATGCGCCAGATGCCGTCCTGAAGAGCCAAAGGTATTTGGAGCAAAGATCAGGGCAGGAGAGTCCCCCTTTCTATAAGCAAGGCTCACAGGGACCCCTTGGATGGGGTGAGCAAGCTGCCCGGAGGCTTCCCCTTGGGGACCCCTCCTTCCCCAGAGCATGCCGTGGAGGGGCCCATCGAGGGTGTGGGTCAAGCAGGTCCCAGGTGGACTCACAGCGTTCCAGCCACCACGGTGCTTCTAACAAGAGCCACACCCACCACCGTGAGCGGTGGTGGGCACTTTACATCCATCACGTGCGTTATGCGTGGAGATGCTCCCCGATGAAACAGAAGGGCCCCACCCCTGATGCGGTTAGGAAAGCAAACACATCGGAACAGCCTCTGGATCCCGCGTCTCTGTGATGGCTTTCGACTGATGTCCCGAATACCGACGGAGCGTCTCTACTGGGCACCGTTCTAGGCACTGGGGCAACAGCAGTGAACAAAAGGACAAAAATCCTTGCCCTCGCTGAGTTGCTACTTGTGCGTGCGTGCGTGCGCACGCACGGCGGGTGGAGACGAAAACCAACTAAGTAAATTACACCGTGTGCAAGAAGGTGCAAAGGGCTTCTCTCCTCCTGCCGTGCCTGCGAGCTGGCTGCTCGGACGCCCCTCCCTTAGGTTCCAGGGGCGGAAGGGGCAGGGAGTGCTAATACTTTCCAGAAACCGGCCGTCCCGCGGCGGGATCTGGAAACATGCTGCGGGTAAGATTAGGGTGCCTTCCTACGGGGCATCAGGAAACTGCCATCCGTGAAGGTTAACAATACGTAAGCCCAGCAAGAACACATTACGAAAGCCGGCTGGAATGACGGGTGACGTAATGACAAGTGGAAACAGAAAAGGGACTAATTACGAGGCGCGGAAAACGGCGGGCTGGAGAGGAAGAACTTGTCCGCGGGTCCCCGGCACCCTCCAGGACGGGGCACCCTGGCCTGGGGGACGTGTGGCTGGACACGTGGTCCGATCCGCGGGAGCAGCTTCTCGGATTACAGCGAGTGCTCATGTGGCCTGTTTTGACAGCTTGGGGCCCGAATGAATGGCGTGCTCCCAAAACGGATGGCTGTGGCCGTTCTTAGGGGCCGTTTCGCTTTACAGTGAATAGTGCTGGCCACCGGCTGGTTGCTGAAATCCCAAGGAAGCCAGGCTCTGGTGGCAGGAGGAGGAGGGAATGGGAGGCACAGGGTGTCCTCGAACATCTGGAAGAGTCGGGGTGAATGCGTTGCCATTGCTGCTTCTGGTGCTTTGGGAGGAAGCCGCTGTGGAGGCCGCCCCCTCCCCCCGTCCCCGATCTCAGTGCTCCCTTAGCCTCCGACATGACACTGGCCAAGAGCCACAGACAAGAAACACGACTGGTAAGAGCGTTGGGAGAAAAAAGAAACAAGGGCTGCACAGAGCAGCCAGACATGGTCCTTTCGCTTGAAGAGCTGAGTCTCAGGGCGTCCGGTGGGAGGCTCCATGTCTGACCTCAGCTCAGCTCATGATCTCACAGCTTGTGGGTTCGAGCCCTGCACTGGGCTCTGTGCTGACAGTGCGGAGCCTGCTTGGGATTCTCTCCCTCCCTCCCTCCCTCCCTCCCTCCCTCTCTCTGTCCCTCACCACTTGTTTGCACACACACACACACACTCTCTCTCTCTCTCTCTCTCTCTCTCTCTCTCTCCCCCCCCCCTTCCCCCCCCCCAATGAACAGCTCAATCTTTTCCCAAAGAGCCGGAACATACGCCACGATCACTCGGTTGGGCTGGGAAGCCTGTCCCCATCACTGAGGCAGAAACATTAGCTCTGTGCTCAAATGGTCACCCCCTGCTTTCAAATGGTCACGAGCAAGCAATGGGAAGCTGTCTGGCCCACCAACTTCCAGCACCATGCCGGTCACTTCCCAACCGTGCGGCCAAAGGACAGAGGGAGAGGCCGTACGCGAGGGGCCATACGGCATGGCACCAGGAGCAGCAGCAGGGGCTGGATAATCAGACTGCCTGCATTCGGGCCACGCCTCTGTCGTCGGGGCAAGGCGCCCGGTCTCCTGAGCCTAAAACCGGGGCCGTGCTAGCTCTTAGCCCCCACAGGTGTCACGGACACGAAATGAGGTAGCACGCTCAGTGCCAGGGACGTGGCGCGTTCTCAGCCAACATCAGCTGCCGTAAGTCCTGCTGGAAGTGGTTCTGGCTACAGAAGTGGCCGTGACGATGTGCACTCTTTGGACAGAAGACGCTGTGGTCCGCACCCTGTGTGTAAGTCCTTCTGGCCTTCAAGGCTGCCGCATCTGCCCACAGCATGTCACCAACACCCAGGAGGAGGGGACCCCTGAGGAGGACAGGACCACCCTTCCTTGCTTCTGCCGTGAACACAGACTTGGAAATTTACTCTCCTGCAGAGTTCCCCAAGAGCCTGTGTGCCCTCATGTTTACTTTTGAGAGAGAGAGAGAGAGAGAGAGAGAGAGAGAGAGAGAGCAAGCAAGCGGGGGAGGGGCAGAGAGAGAGGGAGACACAGAATCCAAAGCAGGCTCTGAGCTGTCAGCACAGAGCCCGATGTGGGGCTCGAACCCACGAACCGTGAGATCATGGCCTGAGCTGAAGTCAGATGCTCAACCAACTGAGCCCCCCAGGTGCCCCTATTCATACTGTTCTTAAATGTTTTTTCCCAGCCCCAAAGACGTCCTTCCACGGCCAGCAAAGCATCCAAGGATCCCTCGCAGACGGTGACTGCCACTTTCAGAGCGTTCCTAAGTGAAAACATGGACCCGGAGCTGGTGCCCCCAAAGCCCTCTGTGGCTCTGAGGCCCAGACCCACAGAAGCCATGCCCAGATTCAACGACATCACCAGTGGGCTTCAATGATATCACCAGTGAGCCGTCTGAAAACAACCGGACAAGACCCCAAGTCAGACATTCTAGGATACGGTCAGCCTAAAAGCCGTCGAGCAACGATCTTATTGGTCAGAAGGATGGACGAAGTATTTGAGGCCCACGGAGTCACCGTAGCAGAGCAGGGAATCTGGGAAGCAGGTGCATCTGAGGGAACCTGCCTGGGGTTCCCCATAAGAAGTGGGGCTGACATCACTTTCAGGGATAAGTTAACCCAGGTGGAAGTCCTCCTCTCTCTTGCCCTGAAGGTGGTCAGGGTGGAAGGGGCTTAATTAGACTCTAAAGATATAGTCAGAGAAAGGCATATGGATGCCCACAGCTGAGTGTCACAGGCCACCCGTCAGCCTGTCCAAGACAACCCGGTGTTGCCCATCACACGTCACCCACGACATGTATCTGCCTTTCAAATATATGTTATTGGCACAAATAATAAAAGGTGTTTGGGGATGATATTAGAAGGATGTCATCAACGTCTCCTCATCCACTCTTTCGGGAAAGAGGAGAACCGACCATCCAAAACGTCAGACTTGGCTTAGAGGCGTTTGTGGACTCACACTGAACTGGGTCTGTCAGAGATTTCAGAAATCATGTCAAAGCAAAACGGCAGAGTTGAATTTTGACACATTCCCCACGAAAGGATCCAGTTTTCCCACCCTGGCCTCTCTGAGTGCGCCACGTTCTCTTACACCTCCGCGCCTTGGCACGTGTTGTTCACACTGTTCCAGAGCCCTCTGTGGCTTCCGCACACCCGGCACGGAGGCACTCTGCTCAGAAACGCTCCCTCCCTGGCGACACCTTCCCTCCCGTGCCCGAGGCACCCTGGGGCTGCTTTCCTTGGCTTCTCTACCCTGAACACATGCGTTACAGACATCAGCTCGTTACTTGGGTAAATTGACAACCGACTGGGTTCACGGAGGACCTCCTGATAGTCCATAAATTCTTAAGAGGACAGACCATGCTCTCCCATGACTGTGTCCCCCAGCAATGTTACGCACGGGTGCCCAGCACAGGTGTCCTAAAACTGTGCTATGTGTTACTGTGTTATGGACTTGGGTTTTGGTCGATTGGAAAGCTGCTCGTCGTTTAGACTCAAATATCGATTGTCTGGGGGCACATATCAATCAACGGTGTGGATCTCAAATGATACTTGCACTTGGGGATAATGTGGAAGATGTTCTAGCAGCTAGAACAGTACTTGATACGTAGCAAGTGCTCCATGAGCATGTGTTGAATGAATGAATGAGCGTAAACTATCAACAGCACAGGTTATTATGGAGTGTTAGCTCTGACGAACTGTGAGGGATGGGGCGCCGGGGTGGCTCAGTCCGTTAAGCGTCCTACTTCTGCTCAGGTCATGATCTCGCGGTTCGTGAGGTCGAGCCCTGTGTCGGGCTCTGTGCTGATGGCTCAGAGCCTGGAGTCTGCTTTGGATTCTGTGTGTCTCTCTCTCTGTCCCTCTCCCGTTCATGCTCTCTCTCTCTCTCTCTCTCTCTCAAAAATAAACATTAATCAATGAAAAATTTTAAAAAAGGAACTTGAGGAATACATGTAAATACAGTTGATACTGACAAAGTCAAAATCAATATATTACCCATAAGTTAATATCAATATAAAATTCCAGGAGAACATATTCTACAAGTATCCTTCAAATACATCAACAGTCACATTTTTTTTTTTTTAATTTGAGAGAGAGAGAGCGCACGCGCAAGGAGGAGAGGGGCCAAGGGAAGACAGAGACAATCTGGGGCTCGATCCCACGACCCTGGGATCATGACGTGAGCTGAAATCAAGAGTCAGAGGCTCAACCGACTGAGCCAACCAGGCGCCCCCGACGGAATCACATTTTAGTGAAATGCTGGGATTTTATCAGATGCTCGTGGGTTTCTTTTTAGCACAGATGATTTGGATTCAGAGTTTTCAGCAAAGCGGACCCTCTGTATTGAACGCACAGACCATTCGACCTTTCACTCATTCTCCGTAACTTCTGGTCGCCCTCTATTCCCAGACCTTCCCAAGAAGGAAATAAGTAACGGTCACCTTGCATTGGCGTTTGGGGCAGCGCTATCCCAGCATGACCTCTGGTGGGTCAGTACCATCCAAGAGAGGTTTAGAAACACAGCTTCCAGGCCCCGCCTCACCCCTGCGGAGTCCGGACCTCTAGGGGTGGGGGCTCGGGAAGGTGGGTGTCAGCAAGGCCTCCACGCGATCCTTCTGGCGCTAACATTCGAGAGCAATGTCTTTGCAGGCAGAATCAAAAGCTCAGTAGAAGTTCTCCAGCCCATATAGTAAAATGTCAACTGTTAACACGCTAGGGGAGGGCACTATGAACATATAGGGCCGGGGGTCCCCAGCCGGCAGGAGGGCCACTGTCCCGGGGGACAAAGGAGGCACCCAGGGACTTCTAGCCTCGTGAGGAAGAGGTGCAGCCCGGGATGTGTCTGACGCACAAAACTCATTGGCTGTCACAACACCACCCCCCCGCCCGCCCTGGTCCCTGTCCCACGCCAATATTACCCCCGCCTCATTTCCTCTCCACAGAGATAGCTCTGTTCGGAGAAAGTCTGCGGGGCCGGCAGCGGGTGTAACAGCTGACCCGCCCTGCTTATTAGAATCAACGACTCCAAGAATCATCTCCACCGACGGCCAGCCTTTCTGTTTAGCGCCAGGTTGACCCAAGATGGTCTTGGCCGCTGGGAAACTTTGACTCTTCTTCCTCCCAGGGGCCCCGAGAAAGCCCCTTCGATGGTGGCGACAGCAGGATGACGCTGGTGTGATTTCAGCTTCGGACGCGGACAGGCCGGTGTGATGGCCGCGTCCCCGCCATCGGGGGGTCCCGATGTCGGACGACGCCCGTATCGGCCGGCGCGGCTGAGCAACGAAGGTTCACCCGCACGAATGCACTGGGTGTCAGGGAGGTCCCAGGAGGCACTTTGTCACACGCAGCTCGCCACAGCCGCTGGCCCTCCCAGAGGGTGCCCCGGAGAAGCTTTCAAAGCAGACAGCCCCTCTGTTAGCAGCTCTCTTCCAGCCGCGGTGGGCGAGGGAATGAGAGAGGGAACGTCCGATGATTACTTCCTTATGGCCCTCACATTCTTCAAGTATATTCCCTACACCCGCTGGAACGCTGCTGCATTCTTGAATCCTTCCTTCCCTTTCAGAGCACTGTCTTGTATTGACACGCCGCTAAAAGGACACAGGAGCAGGACCGGCCTCCCCTCTCTCCGCGCGCGCCCCTCCTTCACCATGGCCGTGCTCTCTCCACGCCCGCCGTGCCTTGTTCTCTTTCTAAGAATGCAATAAACATTTCAGCACGATCTTTTCAATCCACATTATTTATAATATTCTGAACATCCATCGAGCCTGGCCAGAACCACTAAGCAATAAATCAAACTTCGCAACAACAAAAAAAGGAAGGTTTGGGGGTGGGGATCACCCTTTGGCGAGGCTAAAGCCTGAGCCGGCTCATTCCCCAAAGGGCTTGGTTATGTTAGGAAAACCGAGATGGGGATGAGACTCGGGGTTTAGAATGACATGGAGGCAGGAACTCGAATCTATAGGCGTAATCGTCACTTTGTATAAATCTCAAACAAACCTACCTCTCGGGGGTGTCGTGGGGATAAATGAGATACGTGGGAAGCACTCCTTTCTGGGTCCGAGAGGTCATCTTCTTGGAATGAAGAGGCTGAAAGCCCTCCTCTCCTGGGGCTCCAGTCCTGGCTAATCACCATCCCTGCCACAGGTTCAGATGCCGTAGGGGGGAGCCCTGAAGCCGGAGGGGGGGGGGAGCCCTGAAGCGGTGGAGGGGGGGCTTGGGGGCGGAGCTGAGCAGGTGATGTGTTAATGGTGGCCTGGCCACTAGGGCCCGGCTCGGGTGGCCACCCTCGGGGCGCCACCCCCGACCCCCCACCACGCTCCCCTGCCCCCACTGGTGGGGACCAAGCCAGGCCACATGCAGCCAGAGGCCTGTCCCTGGAAGGATTCTGCTCCTGGCCGGCGGCGGGGGGCGGAACTTGTCCCACACCCATACTGCATGGCGCTAGGCAGGTTTACACAGTCTGCCCTTCTCCTCACAGAGGCAACATCTGGCTGGAGAGCTCGCCGATGATTTCAAAATTTATCTAAACAAACGTGGCGGCCAGCGGAGGCTTTTGGCTAATTGCGTAATTGGCCCGAGGCCTTGCTGCCTGGGCGATTTCCCACTCGTTCCGAACCTCTCGCGCTGGAAATCCAAGCCGCCCGGCCTTGCCGCGGACCAGGCGTGTGTTTACGTGGCTAGACCTCAACTTCGCGGCTCTGCGGCTGTGGAGTCAGACGGGCTCTGCAATCCGCTGTCAGTGGTCCCCTTCTGACGGTTTCCTGCCTCTCCATCCTTGGGCGGTGGTTCTGAATGTGAGACCGGAGTTGCTGAGTCACAGCCCACGCCGTGTCACCAGGGTCTCATGCTGGTTCTGGGGAAATGACCATAACCGGCGGGTCACGGGACTTCTCCGCAGGGAAGCAACTCTTCTTACGAAAACGGTCAAACGTGCCAACCAGTTTAGCCCCACCAGCCCACCACTTTGCATTTCCACCTCGTCTGGCCTTGTTGTAAGACTGACGGGCCGTCCTGTTCAGATCAGTCACCTGCTTGCCGGACTTGGTGGCCGTAAGGTTGCGAGCAATGTTCTAGAAGGGATTCAGCACTGGCGTGGCCGTGTTCGTCACTTGTACCAGGAAGTGTCCAAAAAAACCCCCAAATTTATGGATGATTTCCGTATGTGCTTTAAAAAAGTCTTCTAAAATACGTTTTCTTTATGACCTCCCTAGGGCACAGGAACCACCGAAGTCTTTACTCCGTGACCGTGACAGTCAATGATCTGTTCACAGTGTCCACTTCCTTTGCTCCCGATGACACAGACACCCTCCGCCTCTCCAGCCCATCCGGCCCGAGGGGCTGACCCAGACCTCTCGGGTCTCTTCCTCTTCTCTCCCTTGGCTGTTGCCTCCCAGGCCGGACTTTTCTACCCACAGACCTGCCCGCCTCCCCATCCCTAAATTGAGGGCTGGTCTAGGAGCCACTGCTCTCTGCCTTTCCCACCTTCAACCGTTTACACACGCTATCTTCTTGTCTTTACTCATGTGGTGTTGGGGACACGTACGGTTAGGCCCATGGCTTTAGAGCCAGACTGCCTGGGTTCAAATCCTGACTGCCCCACTTCCCATCTGCGTGGCTGTGGACAAGCTACTTACCCTGTCCGTGCCTCGCCCGTAAAATGGGGATAGTAGAACGTATATTGCACCGGCTGTGGTTTCGGTAACGCAGTAAGTGCTCAGTAAACATCTGTCTTTCTCATTATTAAGGCTTTACCAGACACGTTTCATGGTGTGCCTCCAGCCCCTTCAAACGGGCTCTGTTTCGACCCAGGCTGCGGTTGGGGGTGAGCCCTGGCAGTCACAGTTTATACGCCATGATCACGCCCATCAAGCCACGGTGACTTGGGCATACAGAGGTTAGCTAATCCACAGCCTGGCCAGCAGCTTCTGACCCAGCACGTGAAGCTGAGTTAAGAAAAAAAAATTCTTTTCTCCTTCTGAACTAGGAAACATGGAGCAACACAGACTTGCTAGGTCCTTCTTGCTTCCAAATGGTGTCGTGCGTCCTCATGATAAATGCACCTAGATGATGTGAGTGGTTCTCTTCTCTTTTTCTCCCCGGCCAAAAGCACCCCCAAAGGACAAAAGCTTAACGACTGTATCTTTCACATATGTCCCACCACAGGTACATGCACTTAAAAGACAGATTTTGACGAAAGGGATACGTTTCTTGTTGCAAAATTTGGGGTCACTGGCAAGATGGCTGGAAAGTTTTCTGTCACTTTTGACACTAGACCTTTTAGGCCATCAGTGAAATATCTAGGACATGAATGAAATCGGTTTAATTGACTCCTATTTCAAATCCAGATCCTACAATGCCTGTAGGTTTAATTGGATAAAAGTCTCTCTTTTTTTTTTTTTTTTTAATTGATGGACAGTTGACAGGATAAAGTCTTTATGAGTTAAGGTGAGTCCAGAGCCAACTCCTTTCTGGTTAACTTCTCCGTCACTCTGGAGAAATGTCCCTACCACCATTTCTCAAATGACGAAGCCTGGAGCTTTCTGGAGCACCCGATGTGGGTGGAAATAACATCCATCCATCATTAACCCACTGTATGCTGGGTACCATGCTAGACACAGGGAATAGGGCAGTGGTCAAGATGGACCCGATACGTGACCCTAGGGGATTTATATGCTAATGGGGGAGGCAGACAGACATTCAAATAATCCCACAAATCACGATGGATGTTAAGAATAGAAACAAACAAGGTACTACGATAAGAAGTATCTTAACGGAGTGGTCAGGCGAAGGATCCAGTCACCAGAAAAGGTGGGCAAAGGCCACAGGACACCTGAGGATTTCACGGCATGGCAAGACACTGTGGTTGGAACGGGCCAATGGGAAGGAGAGAAATGAGGATGTGTTTGGTAAGAAAGCCAGGGGCTAAGGTCTGCAGGGCCTCGGGGGTCACGGGAAGGAGCTGGGTTCTATTCTGAGTACAAGGGAAGCCACTGCTAGGTTTATGTAGGGAGTGGCAGCATCTCATTTATGTTATACAGTCATTTGGGTCCAGTCTCTGTGTACAAGTCCAGTCAACAAGACCGTTCTGAGAGAACCAACACAGCATCCAGGTGGGAGAGTGGAAGCGGGTGGTGGCGGTGGAAATGGAGGGATTTGAAAGGCAGTTTAGAAGACAATTACCAGGCCTTCCTTTTGGGTAAGAAAGGGGGCCGTGGTGAAAGGAGAGGAAACGATGTCTATCTCGAATAACTGGTCAGTGGGGTGCCATTTACTGACACGGAGAAAACCGGGGGCTTCTGGGTAGGCTGCGAGGGATTTCAGTTGAGATCTCAAATAAACCTTTGGGTGTGCAGTGGAAATCTGGAGCTCAGAAGACAGGTCTTGGTTGGTGATGGTGGCGGTGATGGTGACAGATGGAAAGGCCAAAGAGCTTTGGGGGGAAAGGTCATGGGAGGTGCAGAGCAGCAGGGACAGAAGAGCAGCAGCCAGCAGGAGGAAGTTAGGGCAGATGGCGAAGCGAGGGGACGCTGAGCTCATTAGGGACTTTGGAGACTAGGGCCAGGGGTGGGTGGAGGGAGGGCCGTGCCACTACCCGCCGAGCACAGCAGCGGTAGCACCAACTACCAAGGGTCCACTGTGTGCCAAGCACTGTGCCCACCGTCTCAGATACGCTGTTTCTGTCACCATAGTAGTCCTGCAAACTGCTATCGTCAAGGTGATGAGGACGACGGTGACCATGACCACGAGGAGGAGGAGGAAGAGGAGGAGGAGGAGGACAACGGTGGAACCCAACACTCAAAACAGTTAAGCGACTTATCTAAGGTTTCAAAGCTCCTCAGTGTTGGGGACTGAATGCAGGTCTGACTAGCTCCAATGGTCCTAGTCCTGAAGACCACACAATAACGTCGAGACTGTACGTGACTACAAATACCAATGACACACCTTCCAAGCCATCTTCTCTGCTCCCGCTGCCGGCTGTCTCATTCTAGACAAACAACTATGGACTTCTCACCCTCTCCCTGCCGCAGAACAATCCAGTGTCCCACTTCTGGCGGCCAGGTCAACCCTCTTCCCAAATGTCAACTCAAAGCCTAACCATATGTGTTCCTTGCTTTCCCTTCAAGAACCAGAAGAGACAAAATTAGTTACTTGCAGATGATGGAGTGCTAACCTGGAAATAACAAAATAACCAACGGAAAACCTATCTGAACTCAAGAGGCCAGTTAACAAATACTGATAGACCCCGACCCCTTTCTTACGAACCAGTCACAAACCACGGAAAACACGATGAGAAAAACTTACTAATAACCATACTTGTGAATGGAGAACAAAGGAATTCACAAAAGTGGACAGGGCTGATATTTTGGAAATTCCGTAACCTTACTGAGGGCCATAAAGGGAAATCCAAATAGAGAGAGAGAGAGAGAGAGCTCCCATATTCCTGGAGGGGAAGATTCAATACGTGTGTGTCTATCCTTTCCAAACTAACATCAACGTTCAATTTGGTTATAATAAAAATAGCAACGGGATGTTTCAGGAACCTGCCAAAATACTGTGAGCAACCAAGTCACAGTCTCAGATACACTGTCTGTTCCCATTTTGCAGATAAGGCACCCGGGGCTCGGGTGAAGGAAGGTGGAAAGTATTCGAAGGAAATTCACATGGAGGCACAAAACAATAATTGCATGACGTCTGCTGCAGTTGTGTGTGGACGTGTGAGGCAGGAGATAAGGGTGGGGGCTGTAGATCCCGGGGGGCCCCAAGTGTTGCCACATGGAACTTGGGTCCTGGGGAGTCTCCGGAAGGGTGAGCAGAGAGTGGTGGTGGTGGAGGGAAGGGCCAATGAGAACAAGTCCATGTTTTTCAAAGCTCGCCCTGGTGCCTGTGTGGGGAAGGCACTGAAAGGGGGCAGAACTGCAGACAAGGAGGTGAGTCGGGAAACAGAAGGATCCAGAAGGGATGACAGGAGTCTGAAGGATAGAAGGAAGGGGGCACACCGCTTCCACAGACACTGAAGAGGGAGGAGAACCATCACAAGTTTGCGTCACATTGGACGCTGAGCGAGAGGGACGAGCCAGGCGCAACTCCTGAGGGTTCGGCTTGAGAAACGGAACGGTCGGCAGGCTTGTTCATCAAAATAGAAAACAGAGGAGGAAAAGCAGGGCTGGCGAGGATCACAGGCCCAAGTTTGGACATCTTGGGTGTTACGTCCAGCAAGTTTTAACAGCACGGTATTGCTTTTCTTCCACCGGGATTGTAGAGAACATGTCTTTTGAGCTAGCAAGTCACTGGGGGGAAATTTCCTATTTGGGTTGGGGGTTGGGGGCTGGGGGTTGGGGGCAGGCCTCTATCTACTTTAAATATCCCAAGTGTGACACAGATGCATATACTTTGGAGTAGCTCTAAAAGTGATAAAAGGCCTTGGGGGTGGGTCCAGCATCAACAGCTGGTAAAGGCCTCCCAGGCAAGGGGAGTCTTTGGGGTCTTCTTCCCATGTTCCTGCGGAGGCGGAGTCCAATACCACTTCTCCATTTCCCTCCCTCTACCCCAAGACTCCCAGATCGCCATTGTATGTTTCTATACATTTGCGAAGGTTTTCGCTGGTGCTGGACGCCATTTTCTTACTACAGTCCCTCCTCTTGGACGTCCTAGTGTGACTCTTCATTCATTATAGTCCTTCAGACATTATATTGTTTCAAAGTATGGTAAGACAGTTGTCAACGGCAAGGCACATGATTGGAAGCCATGCTTTTAATCAATGACACATTAGTGTCTCCAGGCGTCTGTTTTCTTAACTGATAACCATCTTCATCACCCTGATCCTTAGACTTAGCCGTTTACCACAGTGTACAGAAAAAAAGGTCAGCCAAAGGAAAGCTAGCTTCTCTATTTGACACTCTTTTGGCCAACCTATCGGCCAGGAAGAGCACAGTTGAGACGCTCTCGCTCATCTATGGCGGAATTTCCAACTGAAAGAATCTGGAGGGGCTATCCAGGCAAGAATTGCACTTGCGAATTTGAATACGTGAACTGAGAGAGTCGCTTTATGGGGATGAACTTTGTTTCTCTGTGCCCAAACTACAGAAAGGCATGTGTCTGTCTGTCCTCTGGCAAGTGGGGATCCGAGACACCAGCACAGGTGGACGTAGAAACTAGGTAGGGGCTCTAGTCGGGGGAAGGCAGTCCAGGAAATCGGACAGGTATCCTCAACAGGGAAAACTGGGGGTGTTCACAAGTACGGATTCCTCAAACTGACTGTGACCCCAGGTGATGAGCATCTGAAAGAATATGGATTTTATAAAGCTCATGGAATGGCCTGTAGTAACTTCTGAACCCCTTCACCATCACAGACTATCTTTTACTCTGACAAACGTTGTGGATCGTTAGAAATGGCTTTTCTTATATTAAGAAGGAGTTTTCTTCCTTTCTATAAATATTTAACCTTCTGTGTTTGCAATAAAATTCTCAGAGTTTTCATTTCATGGGGTTAAAATATAAACTCAAGCAGAGTGTTCACCACGGTGACCTAAATGTAGAGGTTTTGCTTTGAATGGCCCTCTTCATTCTATAAGCTTGACCTGTACGCACCTTTTAAAATTAAAAACAATTTTCTTAGGCAACGACGTGTTTCCAGTAACTTCTGTCTGTGGGGATTACATTCTAGTTCATTTTCTGGAATCATTTTCTTAATCAAACGCAAAATGGCGGTCCCTTCGGCGAAGCCTGGTGGAAACGGTACCCTGAATAACATTCGAGGGTTTTCTTTTGAAGCTGAACTCTGGCAATTACTGTACTGGAAAAGGCTGTTTTACGACGGTGCATTTCTTCAGGAGAGGAAATGATTTTTGAGAATACTGAAGCCTTTTTTATTCTAAAGCAGGCCAGCAACACCTGTACACAATCTTTGTAGACAACAATAAGACTTTTTCTGAGGTCTCGTGTCATGACCATTTAATTTAATAGCTCTGAGAGTTTACACAGGACACTAATACCTCAGTTAGCTGGCAAGATTGGCGAACTGGGGATTCCAGTTAACTTAATTTTTCCATCAACTAATAGTAACCCATTTATACGCAATGAAATTTCCTCAGCGGGATATGGGGGATCTGGACATCTCTTTTCAGGTATGGACAACTGTTATGTTTTGTCTCTTGGTTTGACATTTTTTTTAGAAGAAAAAAAAAAAGCGGCATTTCCCCCCCCTTCATAAATCTTCACATTAATAAACCAATAATCAAGCACATGTGAGAGACCTCACAAAAAAAAAAAAAAAAAGGTTAAATTTAACACTGATAGTCTCCAGATAAAGAAAATAAACCGAGGGAAGAAAATAAAATATATTCCTCTCAATCCACGGTAGTGTTCTTTTTCACATGCTAGGCATCAGTGTGCACCCGGGGGACACAGAGATAAACAATACATGTTTTTTTGGGCCTTGGAGGCTCACAGTTTATATGTAGAAGAAGTTGAGAACTTCAGAAGATACGAGAAATGACAAGTGTTTAAACATTTTTTTTCCTTTAAAAGCATAAAAAGCTACTCTTGCTTTTGAAAAGTCATGGCAAATGAAACGTTCTCTTTGTAATAATTAGTGAAAAGAAAATAAATTTAAGGTTGCTCCTAGATCTTTTCACCAGCAGAAAATAAGGACTGGTTTTATATCTGGACTTCAGCTTAGAAGAATTGGAAAGCTTCAAAGGGTCTTAGAAATGTAACAGGTAAGTGGAGAAAAGGAATGGAAAGAACTTTCTAGTTTGACTTGCCCGGGGCCCAAAGACCCCTGGTTGTCCTCAGTCTCGCTAGTTTCTGAAGTCTGTGGCTGTCTTTTAATTAACAGATGCAAAGTCATTCAAAGTCATGGGTGGGGCTTGGTTTCTTTCCTCAGATGATTTCCAGCAGGCAACCTTGGCCTGAGGATCTTGAGTTTTCTGGGATGCTAGGTTCCATTCTCCCTGCTTCTCAGGCTTCACCCCGCTGGAGAACCTGAGCCAGTGGTTCCGGGATGGGGTTCAGAAATTTGTATTTTTTGTGAGATTATCATGGGATTCTTATCATTAAGGAAATTTGGAAAATATGCCCCTGGGTAACATCATTTGCCTAAGATATTTGGGGGTGGGGAAGGGGGGAGGGGGGAGAGGGGGAGGGGGTGCTGGGAGGGAAGAGCAGATTCCCAGGCCCCAAGATCTGGAGAATCAGGTTCAGTAAGCCTGCGGTGGGGCTCTGCAATCAGTATTTGCAAATTTCAACATGCAATTCTCACACATGTCTCATACAAATGGTTGCCAGAAACATTGCCCTTGGTGCTAAAGACTTTGCCAAACCCTGTCCTGCTAGTGTTGGACACAAAACAACCAGAATCAGGGGCGCCTGGGTGGCTCAGTCGGTTAAGCGGCTGACTTTGGCTCAGGTCATGATCTCGCGGTCCGTGAGTTCGAGCCCCGCGTCGGGCTCTGTGCTGACAGCTCAGAGCCTGGAGCCTGTTTAAGATTCTGTGTCTCCCTCTCTCTGACCCTCCCCCGTTCATGCTCTGTCTCTCTCTGTCTCAAAAATAAATAAACGTTAAAAAAAAATTAAAACAAACAAGAAAAACCAACCAGAATCAGGAGAAAGCCCTGTAGAGGTCCAAAGCACTGATGCAAAGCGTGGGCATCCGGAACGTTCCCGTCTGCATCCGGAATGTCCAGGTCCACCCGGGGCTCTTCCTGCTTCCTGCAGTTCCTGATCTGACCTCTATGAGCCATTTCTCCAAGGCCCACCTCCACCAGCCCGGGTTAAGCCCAAAGCATCACAGACAACAAGATGCTTGTCTGTCCCTATATAGGGGCAGACCCAGGAGGCCAATGGGTGCAACTCTGGTAGACTGAAGTAGTGACCGCCTTGGGGAAAAGTGGCAAAATGTCTTTTGGAATGGTCACAGCTTGGTTATATCATGCCTGAAAGTCACAAATGAAACGATGACACATCCCACTGCCTGGTCATAAATGAACACGCTGTTTACTACAAATTCTGCTGAAATAAACCTGTCTTCACGTACAGTTGCTAAGGCATTTGTGCTTAGAAAAATAAATACTTTAAAGACAAACAATACCTTCACATTTTCCCTTCAAAAAAATGACTAATGTACTAGAAACTTGTGAGACGCCATAACGAAATTCTTCTGGAATCCCCATCCTCCTGCATCTCACACTTGCTAGTCACAGCATGGACCTCTCTGGGAATGCCAAGGGAAATATCAGACTTGGTAGGGCTAAAAAAAAATAGGGCAAGATCATAAATGGGGTGAACAACTCCACTCGAATGCTTCCCCGTGAAGTCAGTCTGCGTTTCATCCAAGCGGTCAAACTGCAGAAGCACCCTAGCAATTCAGCTGTCCTGATTTCGAACCTCTGCCCGCCTGGATCGAGTCTGCAACTTAACTATTCAGTATGAAGACAAAGTCGTGTACCTGTTAGCACAGGCTTCTCCGAAAGAGAGAAGGCAAGGTACATGTTTCGCCCCTGCCCCCCACGCACTGATCTCTGACTTGTAAATGTCCTTGCAGGACACAGGAAGACAATATTGTCTGCTGCGTTAGGGTGGGCAGTTACAAAAAATATATATATATAGGAGTGCCTGGGTGGCTCAGTTGGTTGAGCATCTGACTTTGGCTCAGGTCATGATCTCACAGCTCGTGAGTTCGAGCCCCGTGTCGGGCTCTGTGCTGACAGCTCAGAGCCTGGAGCCTGCTTTGGATTCTGTGTCTCCCTCTCTCTCTGCCCCTAACCCACTCGCATTCTGTCTCTGTCTCTCTCAAAACTAAATAAACATTAGAAAAAATTAAAAAAATATATATATATCCTCTTGAACACCGCCAAAGCTGAAGATTCTTATGTGTGAATAGGACAAATGGTTCTTTTTCAGTTTGGAAAGAGAAAGCACCTAAAAAAAAAAAAAAAAAAAAGGTTTGGTGGGGAGGCTTTGCCGTGGTATTTCGCCTCAACACATCTTTCAAGTCTGATGGCTTGTAAGCTCACGGCTTTGGTTCTGGTCTTCAGCCTTCAGACAACCCTAAGCTGTCCGCAGCAGCTGCAGAGGCCGAGTCTTTAAATGAAATAAAGAAATAATTGCTTCGGGGAACAAAGGGAGGAGGAAAAAAAAAAGCCCCGTTAGCTGAACTACACGGCCCCTTGGGAGTGTGTGTGGTATGTGTTCTTGATTAATATTGTGCAGTGTGGTCAAAAGGAATCCCTGAGCGATCCCAGAGCGTCAGAAAAAGTGTGATGTGGTCAAAAGAGAGGGTTTCAGAAGCATACCTGGGCTCAAATCTCAGCTCTGCCACTGATTAGCTACGTGACCTCGACAAAGGGCCTTGACCTCTTGGGGTCTTCACTGCTTATCTGCAATATGGGAATAACATGACCCACTACCTCGAGGGGACGTGGTGAGGACTGGGGAGGATGAGGTATGCGGTGTGCTGATTTTGGTGAACAGCGAACTGAACGGTGCCCAGGCGGGGAGCCGAGTGGTGCACGGGGTCCCTGGAAAGGCTCAGGGATGGGACGCGCCAGGTGGTGCCGGAGGCAGAGCTAGAAATAGAGGGGCTGGTTAAACAAACTTGAGCACCGTAACACCCCCAGATCCCTCCCCTCTGTCACCCCACGCAACCAGGCAGCCACCACCCCCCCACTATGCTCTCGGGAAAGGTGCAGTGAAGAGTGGACCATGGGAGTTGTGAACACGGGGGCAGCAGGCCCAGGAGAAAGAACACATTAGGGGAGAGGCTGAAAATAGGGAAATTAAATAAAAGGTTCATGCGGAACGGTGAGCTGGCTTTCCCCCGCCCCTGTCAGGCTCCCGGGTGCCACCGGCTAAACTTCTACTCTCCAGGCCAGAGACCATAGGTTTCCTCTCAGCAGAAAGGGGCCAACCAAAGAGAAAAGAGAATGGATACTAACATTTAGGGGCCCCGATAAAATGATGAGGTCCTTCCCACTCTGATAATCCTCTGGAGAGACCTGCAACTCAACAGACCCCACCCCTCGCATACGAGCTGTCAGCACAGAGCCCCACGCAGGGCTCGAACCCACGAACCAGGAGATAGATCACTGACTTGAGCTGAAGTCGGATGATTAACCAACTGAGCCACTCAGGCGCCCCTTTGGTGCCGCATTCTCAAACATGAGCAGGTCGCCAAGCATCACTAGACATCTGACAAGAGAGAAAAAGGGAACAGAACCCCCAAATCACCCCCCGTTCTCTCTGCCGAACCCCCACCCCCTAAAAAAACAGAAGAAGGAATTGAGAAGATAAAAGCAAAGAACAGAAGGCAGCGCCCAAGAAACACTAATTAATATCCTCCGAGCTACAACACGTAACAAAATATTTTGTGTCTATGAAACCAGAACTGAGCAGCATTTAAAATCAGAAAAGCCGAGCTACAAAACTAAGACAGCAGCAATAAAGAAATTCAAGGGGAGGATCTGAAGAAGCAGTTGAAGAAAGGTCCCAGAAAGGAACAAAAAGACAAAGAAATGAGAAACAGGAGAGAAAAGAAGGAAATCAATAAATTAAGCCAGGAGGCCCAATATCCAACAAGGAATGTAGAACGTACCAGAAGGAAGGAAAGGAAGAAGAGAGAGGAGGTACTTGTCAAAGCTCCAATAGAAGAAAAAATGTCCCGAGCGGAAGGACATGAATTCCAGACTGAAGGGTCCATGAAGTACCCAACACCGTAACGGGGGTGGGGGTGGGAGGAAGTTACCCAGAGTCCTCCTGCATGAAAGTTAGACTACTGATGCTAAGGAGAAGCTCTTAAAAGCAAAACAGGACGTATGACAAGGTTCAGGAATCGAAATGACACTGGACTTCTTGACAGCCGCACTGGATGCTAGCAGACAATGACCGATGCCTTCAGCTTTGGGAGCACAAAGCGTTCTTCACTGAAAATTCTCCGTGCAGTCAATCGGTTAAGCGCTCCAGACACGCACCATCTTGAGAAACGTACTTCCCAGGCCGTCTTCCTCAGAGAGCTGGTGGAGGGTGTGTGAAGGACATAAAACCAAGGAAGAAGATACGAGCTCCAGGAAAGGGGGGCCCCAACAGGAGAGAGGGGGGACGGAGTCTCTAGGAGACGCTGAAGAGAAGCCATGGGGCAGCGGAGGTGCACGGGGCCTGGAGGGCTAGCGGTCTGGGCTGGAACAGAAGCAGGGGGCTCAGGAAGGCCGACTCCCAAGCAACATGCAGGAAAGACGGATTATCTGGTGTGCGTTTGCACCAGATCCACGAGTATTTCTTAGCTCGGTAGTAACACAGGGCCAGAATCAGGATGAGCAAAGGGGAAAGACGGCGTAAGTCCAGGACAAACAAAATGTTGCACGAGGAAGGAAATCGGTGACAAACACCGATATTGTCAAAACGAAAATGCTGGGGGGCGCTTGGGTGGCTCATGTGGTTGAGCGAACAACTCTTGATTTGGGCTCAGGTCATGATCTCATGGTTTGTGGGATCGAGCCCAGCGTCGGGCTCCATGCCGAGGGTGGAGCCCGCTTGAAATTCTCTCTCTCTCTCTCTCTCTCTCTCTCCTTCTGCCCCACTCGCGCTCACTCTCTAAAATTTAAAAAGAAATCTTGTTTTTTTGAAGGAAAAATGAAAATACTGAATCACGATTTACCTAACAACCGTGATTACCCTCTGTTGGTGGCACGAACGGAGGAGTGTGAGTGCGTGAGGGGGTGCGGGGAGCAGGCAGTGAAAGAGCTAAACCAGTAGAAGTTAGCAGACAACATCTCAAATTGCAATCCGATCCTACTGGTACAAGCATGTTATTTAGAAGAAAGGACATTCCTGGGGCACCTGGGTGGCTTTGTTGGTTGAGCGTCCGACTTCAGCTCAGGTCATGATCTCAGGGTTCGTGAGTTCAAGCCCTGCATCGGGCTCTGTGCTGATGCCTCGGAGCCTGGAGCCTGCCTCGGATTCTGTGTCCCCCTCCCTCTCTGCCCCTCCCCTGCTCGCACTCTGTCTCTCTCTGTCAAAAATAAATAAACATTAAAAGAAGAAGGAGGAGGAGGAGGAGGAGGAGAGAGAGGAGAGAAAGGAGAGAGAGGAGGAGGAGGAGGAGGGAGAGGAGGAGGGAGAGGAGGAGGAGAAAGGACATTCCAGAAGAAACAGGAAGGAGGCGCTGAAAGCAGTCTTCTCTGGGGGGGCTGGGCGCCAGGGGAAAGGGAGGTCACTGCTGCTTTCTGTTTCCTGGTTTGGAACGGACTCTGTACTTCTCTCTGTCTTTGCGAACTATGCCTAGACGTTATTTTGACTCCTCACCAGGCCGGATTCTGTGCTCAATGCCTACTCCTGCTGCTCGCCACGGGGGTCAAGGGCAGGAACGCAGCAGGAGGAGAGCGAACGCCACCTCCATGTGGACCATGTGGAATAAGCAGGTACTGGGTGCAAGAGACAGAAGAAAAACACACGCCCATGACAGCTTCCGCTTGGTTGCCCAGCAAGCGCACTGCACACGCATAAAAAACACCAATAAGCGATCGATACGTTTTATCATAACGTGACTTTCAGGCACAGCCAAGACTGCGTTCAGTTCCTTCCCAGAGGGAGAAAAATCTCGGATCACGTTGTGCCACTCTACGTGGAAAGAAGCCTCTGTTGTACGAGTCCCAGGTCTCTCTGGCTGATGTGTGTTCTTTTCAATCCAGTCCACATAGAGTTGTCCATATCCTGACTAATGATTTGCTCACCTTCCATACGTCCCGTATATACTCGTAGATGACAATTCTGACCACGCCACTAAAAAGCTCCTGTTTGGAAAAGGGGGAAATAGAGACCCACACTGGTCACCTGTCTAGTATACACCTTCTCACGAGGCTGTGCTGACCACCCCCCGCATGGGGGGCAGGGGGGTTCATCCCTGTCTAGGGTCCTCCGCTGGGGAGAATGTTCCTTGGCCTTTTTAAAAAAAATTTTTTAATGTTTATTGATGTTTGAGAGAGAGAGGCGGGGGCGTGGGGAGGGGCAGAGAGAGGAGACACAGAATCAGAAGCAGGCTCCGGGCTCCAAGCTGTCACCACAGAGCCCGACGCGGGGCTTGAACTCACGAGCTGTGACATCATGACCGGAGCCGAAGTTGGACACTCAACCGACTGAGCCACCCAGGCGCCCCCCTCCTTGGCCCTTCCCACTTGACCAAAGGTCAGCTGTAAGCAGGGGATGCTGAACAGCTGTGGTGAGCAAATTCTGGGAAGAAAGGAGGAGTCCATCGGGTCCAAAAGTAGTATCTACACAAACACTGCTAATCAGCCAAATGCAGAGTTTCTGGGTGTTCTATGAAATCACTGTTGAATTATACGCTTCCAGTACTGTGATAAATATTCAGTACTGGGAAAATGCTTGCCTTTCTTAAAAAAGTATGTCTCTTTTCTGTTAGGTATTATCACCGTGTGACACTTTGCAGTTTTCTTTTCACGTTGGTTTTCCAGGATTCTGTTCTTGGTGCTAAATTTTTTTTTTAAGTTTCTTTCTTTATTTTTTTTTTTTACATTTATTTATTTTTGAGAGACAGAGACAGAGCGTGAGCAGGGGAGGGGCAGAGGGAGAGGGAGACACAGAATCCGAAGCAGGCTCCAGGCTCTGAGCTGTCAGCACAGAGCCCGACACGGGGCTCAAACTCACGAACCGTGAGATCATGACCTGAGCTGAAGTCGGACGTTCGACCGACTGAGCCCCCTGGGCGCCCCGTTAAGGTTCTTTATTTTTGAGGGGCAGAGAGAGAGGAGAGAGAGAGAGAGAAAGACAGAGAATCCCAAACAGGCTCTGTGCCATCAGTCCAGAGCCCCACTCGGGGCTCGAGCCCACGAACCAGGGGATCACAACCTGAGCTGAGATCAAGAGCTGGACATTTAACCTTCGACTGAGCCATCCGGGTGCCCCTCTTGGTGCTAAATGTGATGTTCAAGCATGGCATTACTTGGTGGTTTGATCTACTCTATTTAGGCTCTTGGCCCCATGTAAACATTTCCCAATTCTTCAGCAGCTTTGATTTTAAACACACACACACACATACACGTACACACACACTTTATTGTAAACAGCCCCATATGTTCTTTGGAATACAGAGGTTACAAATTATAAACAAGATCTGTCCTGGGGTAGAAGCTGGGCTGTCCTCACTCAAGTTTGCTCTACGAGATTCTTAGATTCTAAGGTGGGAGAAGAAAGTAGGCTTTGGCCAGTGTGGAAGGCTTGCCGGCTGGGCAAGTCCTCATACTTAAGTCCTGGTTGGCGGGCCAAAAACTCTGCGAGCTTATCCACTTACTTATGCCGCTGTGTATATTTGCTGTTGTTTCCAAGGAAAAGTTCTGTTTGACATTCCCCAGCCTTGCCTTAGTTGAACTAAGGAGAAGCAGGATTGTTTTTCTCCTACGCCTCTGTGTTCCCGGGTGTTGGAAGCTGCCGGGACTCGGGAACAAGCCGCTGCTGCACGTGGTCAAAGGGAGACAGCAAGTGGTCACTACACATGGATCTCGGAAGGGTGAGCGCAGAGGCATCCTCAAAGCCCGGGACACGGTCTGGAGCGTGGTGCTGGGCACTGGGGCTTCCGTAGCTAACTGGCTCTCGAGACCCGCCCTGCCAGCTAAGGTACGTCACCACCGTGTGCTGGCATCTAGAGTAACAGGCACGCCAGGCCAGGGGGGCTCCTGGTTCCCGGTTCGGAGACAGAATGCTTTCCCAAGCCATGGCTCGGAATAAAAATAGAATCTGTTTATTAAACTTGTCTCTTTTCGTAACACAACACAGGCTTCGGAAAGATAACTGTGCAGCAGGCACAATAAAGAGGAAGCATCACACGAAGGCTTCCTAGCGTTCGTTATGGGTATTGGTTGGTTGGGCAGATTTACATTCGGTCCACCGACGTTACGGAACCGACTCGAATTGCTACATGACCGCACACCTCGGTAGCCATGTATGTCCACGTCTACTGACGGATGAGAGCGAAGAACAACTATGGATCACTTACTGCGTGCCAAGCACGGATCTAAGGGCCTATTTGTGCCTCGACTGATTTAATCATTATATGTCTGACGTCGGAGGGATTTCTCACCCTCGTTTCTTGTGTTGTGCCATCCTTCTCACTAGTAGTTCTTTGTTGGCCTTGCAGTCAAGTTAGCAAGGCTCAGTGGCCAACAGCACTGTTGTGGGGGCCAGAGGACCCAAACCCTGAGTTTCCAGGTAAGGAAGAAGGGCAAAGGGGCATTCAAGGTCACACAGCTGGTGCGGAATGGAGGGGGTTCAAATCCCCAGCCGTCCGCTAGACCCCCTACATTACAAGCCCCCCCACCCCCACCCCACCGAGGGAAGTCGTTTATTCCTCCCCAGTTAGGCCAGGCAGGCTTCACAGAAGGGCTGGAATTTAGAGACGAGTCTTGAAAATGAACACATCATAACTCGTGCCCACGAGAAGGGTGGGTGTAAGCAGTGAGGTGACTCCAGAGAATTCTCAAAGACCTGGTGAAGGCCCTTTGGGTCTCCCACTGCAGTGACACAGGAGAGGGGAGAGGGTCTGATCATCTGTCCGGAAACCATGATTGTTAAATATTATAATGATTTTTGGAATGAACACTGCCCACTTCACTTTGCAAAGAACCTTTGACACATACTACCTGTTCTGAGTTCTGCAGTCACTTGCTACATGGGAAATGGGAGAAGACAAGTCACATTTTTTTTTTCCACGATGTGCAAAGCTCTATGCTGCACCCTGATGGTTCGGGAGAGCCAGAAGCAGAAGAGGAAGACTCCCGAGAAGAGGAAACTTCTGGAGTGGGGAAGGAACGGCTCTTTCCCCATCATGGGCAGCTGTGGATGACGGAACATCTGAAGCCGGGTGTTTTGGAAGTCAGAGCTCTGTCAGCCTTGTGCTCTTTGGAATGGACATCAAGGAGCAGGCTGGAAACACTGAATCACTAGGCTAAGACTTCTGGGGGCAGGCTGGGTGCACAGGGAAGGAACTCTTAGAAAAAACCTAAAAAGGGGCGCCTGGGTGGCTCAGTCGGTTGAGCGTCCGACTTCAGCTCAGGTCGCGATCTCACGGTTCGTGAGTTCGAGCCCCGCGTCAGGCTCTGGGCTGATGGCTCAGAGCCTGGAGCCTGCTTCTGATTCTGTGTCTCCCTCTCTCTCTGACCCTCCCCCATTCATGCTCTGTCTCTCTCTGTCTCAAAAATAAAAAAAAACATTAAAAAAAAAGAAAAAGCCTAAAAAGATGGAATGTGGGGTGCCTCAGTGAGGGGGCATCAGGAGGAACTGGGGAGGTGGGGAATGCTAGGTGTCGGTGTGCATTGTGGACTGAATTATGTCACCCCCCAAAATTCATAAATTGAAGCTCTAACTCATAATATGGACTGATTAAGGGGGTAACAAAGGTTAAATAAGGTCATAAGTGCAGGGTCCTAATCTGGTAGGTCCTTATAAGGAGAGGAGACACTGGAGGGCTCTGTCTCCCTCTCCCTCCTCCACTCCCTCCTCCACTGTCCTCCAAGCAGAGGGAAGAGGGAAGGCCAAGGGAAGATAAAGCAAGGAGAGGCCTCACCAGAAATGAACCCCACCAGCACCTTGATCCTGGACTTCCCAGCCTCCAGGACAGTGAAACCATACATTTCTGCCGTACTAGTCACCTAGTCCATGGTATTTTGTTTTCTTTTTAAGGCTTTCTTACTCATTTTGAGAGAGAGAGCATGCGCACAAGCAGAGGAGGGGCAGAGAGAGAGGGAGAGAGACAGAATCCCAACCAGGCTCCGTGCTGTCAGCGTAGAGCCCGACACGGGGCTCGAACTCAGGAACTGTTGAGATCGTGACCTGACCTGAAACCAAGAGTCAGATTCTTAACTGACTGAGCCACCCAGGCGCCCCTAGTCCATGGTATCTTTTTACATCAGCCCCAGCAGACTCGCACAGCGAGCCGCAGCCTTGCTACTCCCCAGCCCTTGGCCAGCACTCACTCTTCTCTTGACACGCTGAGTTACCTCTTCCGCGAGACCTTTCTCATCTACCCTCGCCACTTCCTGCTGGACACTCCCGCAGTACACGAAGAGACTTTGTCTCCAAACCCATAATACTTTGACCCGTAATACTCTCACCTAAAAACATAAGTCTATCGGCCCCTACTACCTCTACTAGACTCTGAGCCCCTTGAAAGAAGAGACGGTTTCATTCAACTTTATATGCCTAGTTCGGGCTGGTAGCAAGCGTCTAGTAACTTTATGGACTGAACAAAGCAATGAATGAGTCTAGGGCATCGTTTTTACACTGGTTAATGTGATCACAGTACTTCTGGCCTCCAGTCGGGGGAGCTGGGCCACTCTTCTGGTTAGAGGCCATGCTTGCAAGTTCTTTCTCACTGTGAATGTATGTAAACCCCTTTACTTTGAGTCTGGGTTTGCCTCAGTCAACCAGCTTTCCTAACACTTGCAGATGAAGAGACTGCGGGTAGGTGGTTCTCTAGCTGAGATCTCGGAGCTGAAGCATGGTATGGATGTAAATCACAGAAGATGAACATTTAGGGGCACCCGGGTGGCTCCATCGGTTAAGTGTCCAACTCTTGACTTGGGCTCAGGTCATGATCTCACGGTTCATGGGATCGAGCTCCGTGTAGCGTTCTGACAATGTGGAGACTGCTTGGGATTCTCTCTCTCTGCCCCTCCCCCACTGTCTCTCAAAATAAATCAATAAACTTAAAAAAAAAAGTTTCCTTTTTTCAAAAAGAAGATAAACATTTATCTCACCTATTTTTTTATTTTTATTTTTATTTTTATTTTTTTACAAATTTCCAGGGTCAAAAATTCCCCTGTCGTTTCCAAATGCAAAGGAATTGGACAGAACACCTATTGGCAAAAGCATCACCACACATGACACGATCACTTTCCTTTTCAGGCATGAGTTCACTTTCCCAAGAAGAGAGCCATTTACAAACCCAAACCCAAATCACAAATGTCAGTTTTCCTGACCTGCAGTTACTTCTGATGCAACCATTTTTTTTTTCTTTAACTGACATTTCAGGTGAGGTGGTCAGCACACGCCTTCTCTTAAGCCATCTCTGGTGTCTTTGAAAATTCTGCACAACTTCAGGCTCTTACTATGACTGCACGGAGATGCTTATGTTTTTGTTTTAAATGTTTGTTCATTTTTGAGAGAGTGTGAGCAGGGGAGGGGCGGTGGTGGTGGGGGGAAACAGAGGATCCGAAGCAGGCCCCAGGCTCTGAGCTGTCAGCAGAGTCTGATGTGGCACTCGAACTCATTTAACCATGAGATCATGACCTGAGCTGAAGTCAGACGCTTAACCGACCGAGCCCCGCAGGCACCTCAGAGAGATGCTAACATTGAAACCTGTGTCATCCACTCCCTGCCCTACAGTGATGTGGTGTAGCTACAGCTTGTCCCCAGCCAACCCCTAAATTCTTCTGGACTCTTGTAGTTTCAGATCAGATCTACAGATCTGTACAGAAGGTACAGATTTTGTACCTTCTTCCGGCTCTTTTCATTTGGGCAAACTCATTCCCTGAGTCATAGGCAGTGACAACAAACTCACAATGTCTAATACCCATTTTGGTTGGAAAAGCCTAGAACCCTAAGTAATAGGTGGGAAGGAGGTACACCTTCCATGTCTCATGAAACCCCACAGCACCTGGTGTACAGCTGGCATCCAAG
This sequence comes from Neofelis nebulosa, assembly GCF_028018385.1. NCBI lineage: Eukaryota > Metazoa > Chordata > Mammalia > Carnivora > Felidae > Neofelis > Neofelis nebulosa. The sequence goes on from NC_080797.1 coordinate 3,886,819, forward strand.
ATAATTGGAGCGACCTTAGAGTATCGGATGTTGGATCTCCGAATACCTAACTCCCAGTTCCCTGGCTTATATGAAAAATTGTTGAGGGAGAAACGCTTTAAAAATCAGGTGTCAACATTGGGTCATTTTTTTAAGCCTAGGACAGATGATAAAATAATAGTGAAATGACAAAGACACAAATTTAAGCTGGCTCCCTGACACTGGGCAGAATTTTTCTAGCTACTCTCACTACCCACGTCTGCTACTGCAGATGAACTTCAGCATCGTGATGCCAAGGAGCTCCCGAACACCCTTTGGATTTCTGATTCAGACTGTGTGAAATTTATCAACTGATTTGGGGGAAATCTACATCTCTACACTTGAAGCCAGTCCATCTAGGAAAATGGCATACCCCTATATTTATTCAAATCCTCTCTCTGTAGCTATAATTTTTCCTACTGACTGTCGCCCCAACCAACTCGCGTGCCCTCCTGATAAAATAAGGGTGCCTGGGTGGCTCAGTTGGTTAAGTCAGTGTCTGACTCTCGATCTTGGCTCATGATCTCATGGTTCCTGGGATCAGGCCCCACGTCAGGCTCTGCACCAACAGTGTGGAGCCTGCTTGGGATTCTCTCCTTCTCTCCGCTCCTCCCCTGCTCATGCTCCCCCTCTCTCAGAATAAACAAACATTTATTTAAAAAACAAAAACAGCCTGCCTGCGCCCTTGACCACAGGTTTAGCCAAATACAGACACCCATGTTTCAGAGACAGACACACAAGGTCCCAGCCGGGACCCAGAGAACCCTTTCCCATGGGTGTCCCGATTGCTGTAAGGAAGGCGTGCTTCCAGAGAGGAAGAAGGACTTGAACGTGGGGCTGCCAGTGGCCATGTTCTCCACCACGAGAAGAAAGCCAGTCTGTGGCAGGAAAGTGTGAAGCCAGCCTAGAGACGGTAATGGAGGGATGGAACACAGCCCTACCACTGACCCCAAGGGTGTCTTTGTGTGCATTAGAAGCGAGTACTTCTTCCTTGCATGTCATAAAACGGTTGCCCTAGACATATAAATGTGTGAGGGCTGTGGCCCCAACTGGCAAGCCTGTGGGTCTGGAGTTGTGCACACTCCCAACAACTGGGCCCTGCAGTCCTAACACAAACAGTCCTGGGAGCTTCAAGAATCACGTTCTGCTCCCTGAGGCCTCAGATCCCCCAGTGAACCATGCTGAGCACTCCTCCTTTGGCTTTTCTTCAGCTACAGCTGGGTCTTGAATCTGAGTAGTGTTCTATAGTTTTCTTCAAGGTCCTACTTCTTGTTGAGTTTTTGTAGCTGTTGTTACTGTGCCCCTTCTCTGTGTGACATTTTCTTCCTTTGTCTATTTTTGAGAGAGAGAGAGAGAGAGAGCAAGCGAGGCAGGGACAGAGAGAAGGAGACAGAGAGTTCCAAGCAGGCTCCACGCTGACAGCAGAGAGCCCGACGTGGGGCTCGAGCTCACGAACTGCAAGATCATAACCTGAGCCAAAGTCAGATCCTCAACCAACTGAGCCACCGAGGCACCCCTCTGTGTGACATTTTCTAACTGGTTACAGGTGCTTTGTGAGACGCCAATCTTTGTATCTTTGTCTTATAACTGGCAAAAGACTGGGCTTTCTTTGTGGTTTTTAGTTGATTCTCTTAAATTTTCCAGGTAGTTCACTGTAAATGTTTACGAACCTGGTAATTTTGATTCCTCCTTTGCTCTGAGCTGTCAGCACAGAGCCCGACGTGGGGCTCGAACTCATGGACTGTGAGATCATGACCTGAGTGGAAGTTGGACGCTTAACTGACTGAGCCACCCAGGCGCCCCAGAAGCCAAGTCTTTCAAGTTAATGACAGGTGTCAGCAGTGAGAGGGGACATTCTTATTTTGTCCCTGATCTGATCTTCTAAGTTTTTACCATCAAGCAAAATGGTAGCATTTAGTTTGTGATAGTTGTTACTGAGCAGAATGAAATATCCTTTATTTCCTAGTTTGAGGAGCTGCTGGGTTTTTTTTTTTTCATTTTTAGTTTTTTGTCTCCCCCAATGCTCAATGTATATTATTCTCCAATAACTCCCCAGCGTTGGGCAATTTATATATCTTTTTCCCCCCATTTATATATATTACATGGTGTCTACCAGTCTTGACCTGTGTATTTTAATTTGGGAAGTCTGGTGTCTTCTTGTGGTGTTCTACCAGCCCCTTTTCACACAAATCCTTCTTCAGATATGTGTTTTCAAGATATAGTCTCCTAGCCAGGGGCTTGTCTTTCCATTCTTAGATTGCTGTCTTTCACAGAGTGGGCACTGCAAATTTAATAAAGTCCACATTATCATTTTCTTCACGGATCATGCGTTTTGGGTTGTACATCAAAACTAATCACCAAACTCTAACCCGTGTAGATTTTCTCCTAAATTCCCTACTTTTTTTTTTTTTTTTTAGCATAGTTTTGCATTTTCTGTTTCAGGCAGTGAATACTTTTGAGTGAATTTACATCTAAGATGCAAAGTTTATGTCTTTGTTCATTCACGTCTTTGTCGATGTCCACTTGTGCTCTCATTTGGTGACAACGACCAAGACTAAACACGAAATAAAGTGTCTTTTCTGCGCTGGTGTGCCTTTATTCCTTTGACCCAGCTCAGGCTGTCTGTATCTGCGTAGGTCTGTTCACGGACTCTCTGTCCCGTTCCGTTTGTCTGTGTGTCTACTTATTATAGTACATCATGCTCTCTCCCAGTTATCACAGCTTTACAGTAAATCCTGAAATTAGGAGTGTGAGTTTACGGACTTGTTCTTCATCAGTCCTGGTCTAAGCTACTCAATGTTTAAATCAATTCTGTCGATATTTACAAAAGAGCTTGCTGAGATTTTTATGGGGATTGCACCGGACCTTCAAATCAATGTAAGAGGAACCGATATCTTAATAATACTGTGCCTTTTGGTCATGAACAAGAAACCCATCTCAAGTGAATTATTCTTCTTTCATGACTTTCAAGAGTATTTCTTAGTTTTAAAATTTTTAGTCGCAACTAATTTAAACTGAAAAAAGGAAACAAGCAAAAACAAAAACAGTTCACCCATTTCTCCCAACCCTTGCCTCTTGCAACTACCAATCTGTTCTCTGTATCTATGAGTTTCTTTTGTTTGTTTGTTTGTTTAAGATTCCACACACACGAGAGATCATATGGTATCTGTCTTCCGTGACTTATTTCACTTAGCATAATGCCCTCCAGGTCCATCCATGTTGTCACAAATGTCAAGATTTCCATCTTTTTTATGGCTGAATACTATACCATTTGTGTGTGCGCGCACGTGTGTGTGTATGTGTGAGCGCACACACATACCATATATACGTCTCTATTCATTCATCTGTCAAGATACTTAGATTGTTTCCATACGTTGGCCTTTGTAAATAATGCTGCAATGAACATGGGGTGCAGATATCTTTTTGAATTAGTGTTTTTGTTTTATTCCGATAAATACCCAGAATATGCTGGTCGTATGGTAGTTCATTTTTAAAAATTCTTTAAGTTTATTTTGAGAGACAGCATCAGCAGGGGAAGGGCAGAGAGAGAGGGGGAGAGAGAGAGAATCCCAACTCACGAACCATGAGATCACGACCTGAGAGGAAACCAAGAGTCGGATGCTTAACCCACTGAGCCACCCAGGTGCCCCTGTGTGCTTTTTTCTTTTAAACTAAGAAGAGATACTGAATCTTACTAAAAGCCTTTTTCGTTCTGAGATTCGGTATATATATGTCATCTTTATTGGGTTTTGATATCAGAGTTATTCCAACTTCATACGGTGAAACGGGAAATTTTCCTTCTTCTCGGTATCCTGAAACAGTCTACATAACACAGGAGTTGTTTTTCCTGGGAAGTTTAAAAGAATTTGCCTGTAAAACTGCCCATCACCAGAGCATTTGGGGAAAGATACGTGCTTCGTTTTTTTTTTTTTTTCCTTGTTTTTGCCACTGGGCTGGGCACACGTTTATCTATTTAGCCTTTTCAGATAGACAGCTTTGATATTTATGAGTAAGTCTACTATATGTATGTTTCCACACGCAATGAATGGTCACCCCTCTAAAAGCTTTCAATGATTTCTTTCCACCTGACGATTATTACACTTACATCCTCCGTGTTGGCGTATCTCATCTGAGCTATTAGAATAGTATCTCTCATCAAGAAGACTTGGCAAATGCTGGACCCTCAGTATATCTCCTCAAGCCTCCAGCACACTCACAGTCCCCAGGCAGGACCCTCTGTCCCTCTGCCTTATCGGTAGTGTCACAATGCTGCCTTTGTGGGCTGCTCATGACATTTCTTTACATGCTTGATTTTACAGGTCTGATTTTCTAAGGAATTTACTCACACCCACCCAACTTAATCCTGAACATTAGGTGGTAGGAGATGACTTAACAGTTTTCTATTAAAATAACTGTAATAATATAACGAGATATATTTAGGGATAACACACATGCAGTAAGGAGATAAGTGCTTAGACATAATTTGCTAACTTTTAGCAAGTCATTACAAGAAGGAGATGAGCTCATGTAAGAATTGGCCAGTTTAGGAGCAGAGGTGGAAAGAAAAGGTCTAGAAAATTGGGTGGAAGAACCAAGCACTGCCACCCCCTGAAGAGCAGGAGGTAAGGCTGTGGCTGTTCAGAGCCTTCCTTAGCAGCCTCCCAGGAGGCCAAAGAAAGAGGTTCAGCCTCAGGGTTACTGCCATCCCTCCTAAAGCCACCTTTTCAGGGACCCCCTCCCTAAAGTAGTTGTTTTTGAAATGGGGAAGACAGTAAGAGTCTAGCTGGAAGTCAGAGAATCAGCCAGAACTATGTGCAGAAACGGAACTTGGCTGTGGTTCCTGACATTCTTAAAGAAACCATAATCCTGGGGAAGAGATGGGCAGAGGAGATACAGATAGCTTGTGTTTCAGCTTTGAGGTCGCGAGTCCACGGGGAGCCACCTCAGAATCTACTGGGGAAGACTTTCCGTCTGTCAGAAACCCGGGCCTTTGAGTCAGATGTAGAAACTAGACGGGGCTTGGGCCTGCTCCCATGGGGAGAGGGCATGTTCTTTGGGTAGACATAAGTTGGCCTCAGATATGTGGGTGGCCAGGCTGCGGGGGTAGGTGGAGGGAGGGGGCGACGGTAGACGAATCCGCCAGAATTCACCTTCTCTTTCCTCAACACTAACAGAGCCCATTTTCCAGCTAGGTGGGCACGTAGCTGAATCCTCACTAAGGAAAGTGAGCACGAGGGGTGTGTCCCATCTCTGGCTCCGAAAACATCAGCAGCCGGATGTGCCTGTGCCCTGGCTTTGACCGTGGTGACGAGGATCCGTACAGCACAGGGCAGAGACAAGACAGAGGGAGAAAGAGAGGGCCAAGAATGTTCCCAGGAAGAGGCAAAACCATTAGGAACAGAATTCAGATCAGTGATTGTCAGGGACTAGGTGTGTGTTTGGGGGTGGGGGGGGTGGAGGCGGGACTGACAGGAGCAGGAGGGAACTATTTGGGGTGGTGGGAATATTCAATATTTTGATGGTGATGGTGGTTACACAATATATGTTGTCAAAACTCACAGAGCTCAAATAAAAAAGCTGTATTTTACTGTATGTAAATGAAACCTTAAAACTTAAAGAGAAAAAAAAAGAATGACCCCCATGGAGAAGAGACCTCCCTTTTTCCCACCTCAAATGCTCACTTAAGGGCTGTTTTATGAGACAGAAATACAGTTTGTTTGTTTTTAAGATTTTGAAAAAATGTTTGTTTATTTATTTATTTTGAGAAAGAGTGTTAGCAGGGGAGGGGCAGAGAGAGAAGGAGAGAGAATCCCAAGCAGGCTCCGTGCCGTCAGCACAGAGCCTAACGCGGGGCTCAATCCCATGAACCGTGAGATCATGACCTGAGCCAAGATCAAGAGACGGACACTTGACCGACAGAGCCACCCAGGCGCCCCCAGGAATACAGTTCTCTGCTGTATAAGCCACTATATTGTCCTGATGTGTGCGCATGTGTCTCTTATACACACAGAAAATATTAACACTGGTAAAGAGAAGAATTAGGGTCATTTCATTGTCCAAGTTTTGTTGATCTATATTTTGTTCGGTGAATGTGTAATAACTCTTTCAAATCTCTAGTAATTTTACAACACATAAAAAGATATTTTAAGGAGCGTCACATAAGTTATATATATTTCCAGCCACAAAGTTCAAATAAATTGTCGGGACTTAAAAATTAATCTTGCCAGTTAGTACGTGATCAGCCATAATCAGTAGGGCTAAGGGGGGATTTATGTTACAAATGGTGTTCGAACAAACAAGCAGCCATCTGCAAAGAGAAAAAGTCGCGTCTACACTGCATACACCAGGGTAAACTCCAAATGGATCAAAAATTTTAAACCAACAAACAAAACCATTAAAGTTGTAGGAAACAAATCCACAGAAGAATTCCTTGATGTCTTTGGAGTGGGGACAAACTTACCACAACTTAAAAATCTGCATGTCATAAAAGAAAAGACTCATCATAACAATCACATAAAAATTAGAGACTTTTAGTGGCAAAAAGTCATCATAAGCAAAGTTAGACAAATAAATTAGGGGAAAAAATATTTGGAACTCTCTATTGCAAGAGATTCTTCTCCTGAATGTATAAAGGGCTCCTCAAAATTGTTAAGAAAAAGACCGGCCATAGAAAAATGCACCAACGTCAACAGAATGTTCAGACCAGAAAGAAACAGAAATGGTACCAAAGATCTTTCAAAAGGTATTTTGTTTCACTCACAAGAAAAATACAAAACAAAGGTGTTAGATTGAACCATAGGAAAGTACCATTTCTAGCCCACATCAATTATGATTTCATGTGGTTTCACCTAATACAATGAAATGATATTTTTTAACTATCAGACAGGCAAAACTCTAAAACCTTAGCGGCAAACTCTTTCGGCAAGGCTGTGGCGAAATGCTCTTAATGGCTGGAGGTACCAACCCGTGCTGTCCCTACAGAGGGCGATCCAGAAAAACTTACCAAAATATCCACCTCTGGGAATTTCTCCTACAGACATACCTATACATGTATATAATAAAGGACGAGGTGTAGAAAAGTACGTATATATGTGATACACCATCTTCCATATGGGGGAATAGGGATATGGCATATATATACAGGGATGTGATAGATACACACACACACACACACACACACACACACACGCACGCACACACTCACGCACACACCTGCATCTAGGAGACAAAAGTAGTTACCTGTATGGGGAAGGGAGAGGAGGAGAGAAGAGGAGAGGGGTAAAATTTCTCAGGGTATACAGGGTGGGTTGTATTGGCAGTTAAAATACATATTCAAAATAAAAAGTAAAGAGAAAAATTAAAAAGTAACATTGCAGGTATTTAAAAAAAAAATGACCATTAAAATGACTCCTCTGTCTTGGTCCTAACTAGTCAACGTCACTACAATATATAATTTATGTACTTACAAAGATTTTTTAAAAATATTTTTTAATGTTTATTTATTTTTGAGAGAGAGAGAGAGAGATACAGAGTGTGAACGGGGAGGGGTAGAGAGAGAGGGAGACACAGAATCTGAAACAGGCTCCAGGCTCTGAGCGGTCAGCACAGAGCCCGACGCGGGGCTCGAACTCACAAATTGCGAGATCATGACCTGAGCTGAAGCCGGACGCTTAACTGACTGAGCCACCTGGGCGCCCCATGTATTTATAAAGATTTTTTACCGCTAGCAACAAAATAGACAAAAACCCCATGAATCTGAATTCCCTCACTGGGGCAGACTATTTTCCGTCTGCCTCTCTGGGTCCTTTCTGGCCGCTGGTTTGCAGGGCAGGGGGGCTCATCTGCCTCACTGCGGCTCCCCTGCCTTCTGGCTTCCTCTTGGGTTTGGTTTCCAGCCTCCCGGTGGAGGCACTCGCTTCAGCTTAGAGGTCTGGAGACAGGGAGGCTGGTGGGTTTGTCCTCTGGCTTCCTCTTTGCTTCGGCACTACCCTTACAGCCACACTTCCACACTTCCCGTCTGCTGCCCCTGCTATAGTTTGAGCTCTTACTAAGTTTCAGGAGCACGGCTTTCCTCCCTTGCTCTTTGGGGTGGGGCGGTGGGTGGGTGTGGGTAATAGTTTCCTCCGGTTGCTGGTCCCTAGTGCCTGGTGGGTCTTCCCCTCCCCTGGACACCACCCAACTCAGGACACCACCTATTATATGCTGGAAACCTGGCCCATCTATTCAGGCATCTGTTTCTTTTCTTAGTTTTATATCCTAAGGCTGGTGAATTCATGGGCTATTACACACACACACATTCTGCTCCCATGTATCTTTACACTTTCCAGGCTCATGATTAGTTTCTTCTATCACAAGCCTTTAGATTCTTTCTGCGTAGCCATCCGTCAACCCAGGCCCTCATCCCGACGTCCCTCGCCAGAAATACCTTCAACGATCGTGCTGTCATCTATCCACCCATTCGACACGTACTTTTTGAGAACTGAGTTGCTGAGATTCCCGTGGTGGTGTGTAAAAAGCAGACAAGATGCTTACGAAATCATAGGACATCCAATTTTCGTGGGGAGGGAGATAAATCATCTGACCATACAAAAAATGCAGAATTATAACCATGAAAATGTTATGAACTGCGTGGTGGTGCCTGGGTGGCTCAATCGGGTGAGCATCTGACTCTTGATTTCAGCTTGGGTCGTGATCTCATGGTTCATGGGCTTGAGCCCCGTGTCGGGCTCTGCGCTGACAGTGTGGAGCCTGCTTGGGATTCTCTCTCTCTCCCTCTCTGTCTCTCCCCTGCTTGCGCTCTGTCTCTCTCAAAGTAAATAAACATGAAAAAGAAAGAAAACGCTATGAAACACAGCTGCAAGAGAGCCCAAGACTCCCTGGGATGGGAAACAGAAAGGGCTTCCCGGAGAAAGTGACCTTTGAGGGGCAGTTGGTGGTTTTTTTTTGTTTTTTTTTTTTTTTTTAAATTTTTTTTTCAATGTTTTTTATTTATTTTTGGGACAGAGAGAGACAGAGCATGAACGGGGGAGGGGCAGAGAGAGAGGGAGACACAGAATCGGAAACAGGCTCCAGGCTCCGAGCCATCAGCCCGGAGCCTGACGCGGGGCTCGAACTCACGGACCGCGAGATCGTGACCTGGCTGAAGTCGGACGCTTAACCGACTGCGCCACCCAGGCGCCCCGCAGTTGGTGGTTTTGATGGATCAGAAGGACGGGAGGGCCTCGGCCAAGCAGGGAGGGAGGGAAGCTGGTATTTCTGCTTCTTCCTCCTTGCACAGCCTTCTTTCCAACAGGAACTTGCTCCCTGCCCCCCTACCCCCACCGCTGGCCATGTCATGCGGGAAAGAGAATATCTTTGTTCTGACCCACTTGTGACCTGCTCCGAGCCCGTTTCTGTGCTCTCGTGTCTAGGTAAGATCTCACGCGACCCTCTCTGTCTTCCACCGGCACAGTGCAGAACGTTCTAGTGCCCTGCCTCCAAAGTGGACTGTATTCCAATGATCTTTCTCCTCAACAGAAAACCCATTTTGCACTTGTTGGCTGACGTGTTACTGCGTTGACAAACTCCAGGATCGATGTGACGTGAGCCTGAAAACAGTACAATTGGAAAATTTGAGGAAGCAGATTGTACTTTTCCTAAAGTAATATTTCTAGTTGTTGGTTTGCAGGGAACAGTTTATTCTTCCATGCAGACTTGACTTAACAAGAAAAAGAGGTTTTGGGGGCGCCTGGGTGGCTCGGTCGGGTTAAGCGTCCGACTTCTGCTCAGGTCGTGATCTCGCGGTCTGTGAGTTCGAGCCCCGCGTCGGGGTCCTGTGCTGACGGCTCGGAGCCTGGAGCCTGCTTTGGATTCTGTGTCTCCCTCTCTCTATGCTCCTTTCCCGCCCACACTCTGTCTCTGTCTCTCCCTCTCAAAAATAAATAAAAACACTTAAAAAAAGAAGGAAAAAGAAGGGGTGGGGGCAAATGAGTGTGAACCAGTGACAAAAACAAACTTTCCCCAACTCCTTCAAGTAGCCAAGGTCCAGAGCTATTTGCAGAATGGCCTGTCCCATCCCTGGAAGGACTTTTTTTTTTTTTCCTCACCCCTTTATACCGCAAGGGAAAATACCTTCCGTGAAGCAAACACTTTTTAAGATTTCAGCTTTTCAGATGCGTGGTACTCGTGATAAAGGGCGTTTTCAAGCCTCTTCTTCCCGTAACCTGCCAGCCACCATGGGAAACCATCAGCCCAGGCCGCCACAATTAACTCAGGGCTGCTGCTCGAAAGGCTCACACAATTCCCAGCCACTTATCATGCAAACAACCTGGGGGACTCATTTTCCTGGCAATGCAGTAGGAGGGGTAAATTACTGAGATAAGTAGATTATTGGGGAAAAAGTCACACTCGGAGGCCTTACGAAATGATTAAACCCTGGGAAATTCATCCCCTGAAGTCCCTGGCCCCTGACAGTACACACTCATTACTGGCTCCTGGATAATCTACAATGAAGAACCTTCTCTGGGAAGCAAGAAGGACTCCCATCCCGCTGAATTTTCATTTAACTTTTCAAACAGTGAGCTCTGTGGTTTTACGGGTGACATGAAAGGAAAGGCGGGGCGGGGGGAGTTATCAGACTTGTAATTATGTTTTTTTGAATTTCTAAAACAGAAGCACGGACATGAAAGCCAATAAAGTGGTTTGTCTAGGAAAATACGGTTTTCCCGACCTCTCTGTATTAACTTCACGAAGTCCACATCAGTAGAAACTGTTTCGTATTCGATTAATAGGCACGGTCAAGGCCACTGTCATGCTGTATCTTCTCCGGAAGAAGTACTTCCTTATAGCACACCGTAATTAAATTGGCTATTACTAGCGAAGTTCATGAACAGCCTGAAATGATGTTGCGGGAAAAAAGAACGTCCAGGAATGTAGGAAAATAACTTAAATGTAACCACGCGCTGGAGACAGAAGGTGAACCGTTTCTGGCAAGAGGGAAAACCCAACAACCCTACTAAACCAACGGGAGCTCTGATAACCCAGCTCAGAATAAGAGAACTTGGCGGTGGAGGCTGTGAGTGTCCACGCTGTGTGTGCCACGGCAGCGGAACTGTGAGCAGAGGGTATGACGAGCATGACCCTTCCCCCTGAGCAGCGAGGCGGCCACGCAGGCATCAGGAACAGAGCAGCGCAATCACTGCCCCCGCGTCACCCCGGCTGTGCTCGAGGAATTGTCAACTCTGTCGAGCTCAGAGGAAAATAATTTAAGAGAGGGGACTGAGAGCCCCTGCTTCTTTTCTTATAGATGAATATTCACCGGCTCCCAGGAGCTGAGGCTTCTTCCCACCTGTCCAACAAAGCAGAGCAACAGACCAAGTGTGGCCTGAGCCAGGATGGGCCAGGAGGGTGAGGGCCAATGAGGCCGAAGGGGGCTGCTGGGGAGACAAGTGGATGACCGAGCAGGGACTCTCGAAAAGGAAGGTTTGCTTTGCGGGGCACAATATAACCTGTTCTTCTGCCTCCATACGAAACCTTCAGTAAACTAATTTATCACATTTCTTGAAGCTGTTTTTGTGCACGGGCGACAGGTACGTGCTTGTTTGGGGGAGGCGAGTGTGATATGATGTGCTGGAATTAACCCTGTGGGGAGGGGATGGGGGGGGGTCCGTGGTGATCTGTTCACATTCAATTTATAATAGGCTATCCCCACTCCCAGTTTTCCGGATGAAATGCCTGAAGCCTACAGAGGTTCCGTAACTTGACCAAAAGTCTCCGTGCTTGAGCTGGGATTCAGATCTACGGTCTGGTTTTGGAACCCAAAGTGTAAATACTACACAGGATTTATCCTGGAGGACGGCAGAGAAACAAATGCTAGCTGATGCCCCAAATGGCCACACTTCATTTATCAGAGTGCGCATTTCTGCATGGAACAGAACTGGTGTTTTGGAAGAGAAGGCGTCCGCAGGGTAATACAGAAGATCCATCACCGTAGCTTGTCAACAACTGCCTGAAACATTTATCTGCAATAGCGTGACGCTATCTTCCAAGACAGAATTGAGATTCAAACCAGAATGCACAGAAAAGAAGTCGTACGGGAGGGAAAAAGAAGAAAGTTTCCCGTTAAAAAAAAAAAGTTGGTGGGGCACCTGGGTGGCTCAGGCGGTCAAGCGTCTGACTCTTGGCTTCAGCTCAGGTCATGATCTCAGTTTGCGAGACTGAGCCCCGTGTCGGGCTCTGCACTGACAGCACGGAGCCCGCTTGGGATTCTCTCTCTCCCTCTCTCTCTGCCCCTCCCCTACTCAGGCTCTCTCTCTCTTTCTCTCTCTCAGAATAAATACATAAAAACATTAAAAAAAAATAACAAACTAAAGATACAAAGGTATCTTGGCATCCCTTAAAATAGGTTTAGGGAATGCAAACAGAGTACAGCTATTGAGAACGCGGACAGCTTGAATCCCGGCTCAGCCACTTACTAGCTGTGTCACCTTGGGCAAATCACTTAACCTTTCTGTTCTTTAGTTTTTTCACCTGTAAAATATAGACAATAAATGTCTCTACCTCATCGAATCATTGTGAAGATTCAATGTGAGCACACTGAAATATGTTCAGAACAGTGCCTGGAATGTGATAGGCACTTTATAAGCATTAGCTAATGTTATATTCTTAATAACAAAATATGGGGGGTACCTACACCAGCATGGAGTGTTTTAGGGGTTACAACAAGAGGCAGTAAATGCACAGATGGGCCCAAAGTTTAGGTGAGTCTGGTGGAACACGTCCAGCTGTGGCTCATGGAGGAAGAAAGCTGGACTGTCTGTTAGGACAGCAGAGAAGGACCCTGAGGGGTACTCTGAGGTTAGAGCATGGGTGTATGTGGAAACCGTGCAACGCTAGGAGGCTGGGCCAGAGAGAGGAACATTTAGAAGTGATACAGCTCCAGACACACTCCCTCCAGGCCACAATCACGGGGAGGGAGAGATGATGAGACTACAGCATCACAGAGACCACCATGTAGAATCTTCTGCCCCTTAGCATGATGGCAGAAAAATGGCGAAAGAGGTAACTGTGAATCGAGAGTCAAAAACGTCAAGGAACAGAGGTGGGTGACTGGGAAGTCCAACCAAATTATACCAGCAGGGGTTTGGGCTGTTGTGACTGCATCCACTCTAGCTAGTTTAGGAAAAAAAGAAAAAAAAAGGGGGGGGGACATTGGCGCTTGTAGAACCTTTAGGACAACCAGAAAACCAGACCTGGGGGACACACGACCAGGACCAAAAGAGCCAGACCCTTCCACACCACTGCTGCAGCTGCCTGCCCACATCTTGTAGGACAAGAGAAACTAGATGCCAGAATCTTCTCTGAGCCTGCCCAAGAGCCCAATATGCTCCACCCCCATGCCCATCAGGAAATCCGATCTCCCTGGGCATCGCTAACACCTCGCGCTGGTCTCTCCTGTCTCCACATCTTCTAAGGTGGAAACCAACCACATGTGGAGCTCTCGTGGCAAGGAGCCGGAGGAGTGTGCCTTCCAACTTTCCTGCCCGTATAATTCAGGGAGGAGAGGTGGGGGGGGGGCTGGCAGTGGCAGCGAGGGGGATGGAAAGGAGCCTATGGCACGACATGGCATGGGTCTCCCTGGAGGGGCTGATAGGAGGACAGAGTGCTGGGAGGGAGGGCAATAGGGAGTTGTATTTCTGTGGTTCTGAGACATCAAAGTGAGGGGAGGACAAAGACCCTCGATTGAACAAGGTGCTATCAGAGAAAATCTACGCTTTAATAAGCCAGTGCTACAAGCAATGTTCCAGGAAAAGGGATTACTTCATGAATACACATTATGAGCATCTTCGAAATTCTGGCTCCAGTCAAGATGAATTTCTCTTTGTACCCTGGACTCACCTTGAGTTAATTTCTCACCTTCATCTCCATTTATCCAAATCCTCTGTCTTTCAGTGAGCCATTTTGCAAGGAGCCTGTTTTAATTTCCCTTGCACCATGCAGACACTGGCCGGATGTAATCTCTCCCTTTACTTGAAATTCCCATAACATTTTACCTACACTCCTCTTACGCCGTTGATCTCATTTTGCCTTGTATTTGGGAGTTACTTAGACAGCTGTCATCTCTCCTTCTGGAGGCAGCGTGACTAATCAGACAGACTTCTGGGTCCTTTTCAGCTCCTGGTACAATCCCTTGTGGTCTAAAATGTGATGGTGGGTAATGAATGAATAAATTATATCCATCATAAACTCTTCACTGTATCATGGGATGATGTCCAAATTCGGTGAGGAGAAAGACTGCCAGATACCTCACCAATCTGTTTTGAGGTTCATTCTAACCAAAATGCTAAGTCTATGGGGTGCCTGGGTGGCTCAGTTGGTTAAGTGTCTGACTCTCAGTTTCGGCTCAGGTCATGATCTTGCGATATCATGAATTCAAGCTCCACATTGGGCTCTGTGCTGACAGTGCAGAGCCTGCCTGGGATTCTCTCTCTCTCCCTCTCTCTGCCCCTCCCTTGTGCACATTATCTCTCTCTCAAATTAAATAAATAAACTTAAAAAAAAATGCTAAGTCTCTAAAAATGCCCACAATCCTGGGCCTTGTTCTACCTAGACCATGGGTTTCCCACTGGATTATGGGATTAGGAATATGTCTGTTACATCTTTATAGTCCCAGTAATGCCTATGGCGGTACATACTGGAAGAACACTTGTTGACTTGTCTAAGCCCCAGAGGCTATTGGGGACATGTGGGCGGGTCCTGAATTGTATCTCACTAAGGATATCTATGAAAATTCTGTATATTTGGACAGCAGTAACAGATATCAGGTTAGCTTCACGTTGGGAAAAAAATATGGTTTAAGAGGAGACAAAGAGGATGAGAAAGAGGTATAGCTCCGCAACAATGAGGAGAACTGGAGAGGCACTGTCTGTTAAGAGAGATCCCTGCCAATTTCTTGGAGACAGAAGACAAATGGGGTAGGGCTGATCACCGAAAGTGAGGAGGACACTGTGGCATGGAAAACACACAAGGAAGAGCCATAACTGAACAGGGCGCTAACCTGCCAAACACAACTCTTGAGAGGCTCCAGATGGACAGTAAGCAAGAGAGTGAGAAATGGAACAAAAAACAGGACTCACTGAAGATCTTTGCATGGACCGTCCTCCACTTACCAAGGGACGAAACCACCAGGCAGCCAAATGTTTGCACCTACATAAAAAGCTGGGGTATCTTCTCTAAAGAAATCCGGCAAACCATCTCTGGAACATTAGAGCTCCTAGTGTGGGTGCTCTGTCCTAGTGTAGAGTCCTCTGCTTTTTGGCATATGGGGTGGGGGGGGTGGGGTGTGAGGCCCATCAATCAACCCAATCCATCCATTTACAAAGAGCTTCTAATCAGCCTTTCTACTTCCAGATTCAAAAATCTGTGCTCATCCCCAAGATTTATCAAGCACTGAAGTAAAGCCCACAGCATGACATAGAAAACAAACAGAAGAACTGACCCTAGAGGATACAGAAATAATTCCGATAACAGAGATGAGAACCTAAAAACAAAGCCACAGCATTACAACAAAAATCAAGTTAGTATTCTCAAAGGGATTTGGAAAAAATATTGCCCCCATAAAAATAAGGACAAATCCAATAAAAAAGGAATAATCAATGGGGTGCCTGGGTGGCTCAGTCGGTTAAGCATCTGACTTCAGCTCAGGTCATGATCTCACAGTTTGTGAGTTCGAGCCCCACGTCGGGCTCTGTGCTGACAGCTCAGAGCCTGGAGCCTGTTTCAGATTCTGTGTTTCCCTTTTTCTACCCCTCCCCACTCACGCTCTGTCTCTCAAAAATGAATAAACATTTTTTAAAAAAAAGGAACAATCAAGAATAAGAAAGAGTTTTAAAAATTAAAAGACATTTTGTTTTGACATTTCAAAAACAGCAACAATAAAAAGACCCTAAAATGTTCCAGTGTGAAAAACAAACAATGTGACAATGACAAGATAAGCAAGAACAGGTCACACACAAAGGAACTAACATCATATTGGCACGGACTTCTCAGCAGCAATGCTGGGTATTATTAGAAACTGAAGCAAGTTGTGAAGGAATAGAATTTGCACTTTAGAATTCTACACTCTGTCAAACTACCAACTGAGCACGAGGATGGAACAAAGCATTTCCACACATGAGAATTCATGAGAATGCACGTATTACGCATACTGCTCTTACCCCCTTTTGCAGAAAGTTGAGGATATTGTTCAGCAAAATAAGGGTGAATGTTTGTCAGAAAAAGTAAGATATGTGAACAGAGAAACCGGATAAGTATAGGATAACAACAAAGAGAAACACCAGGATGACAAACAGTGCAAAAAGCTTCCCGCCAAACCCAAACCAACCTAATTTAGATTGGACCACAAAGGGTCTAGAAGGTAAAACCTCCAGGAGAAACCACAAACCAACAAACAAGAAGTAAACAACAAGCCAACCAAAATAAATACATAAAAACCTTAAGGGATTAACTGACGGATTTTCCCATGTGCAAATTAGTATTGGTAGGCATTCTAAAGATATGCTAATGTATTGGAGAAAACTACAAGGGCGTCGAAAACTGAACAAAGCAAAAAGGGAATTATCAACATCTGGAAAATTAAAAAATTATATTAAGATAGAAAATACCACAGCGGCATACCACTTGGTTGAACAGTAAACAATATTTACAGAGTCATAATCCTATCCAGATTGGAAAAGGAAGCCTGAAGGCTAGAGAATTTAGGTTTCCTGGAGAAAAAGGGGGATTTGGTTAAAAAAAAAACAAAACTTCAAGACAAAAAAAAAAAAAGGCAAGGAATGTAGGGAAAAAAGAAAGGCAATTGGAAACTCCAGGATATAAAAATGGCAGCATCAACTCTGTTTTTTTGGTATATATGGAAAGCAACTTAGAACAAGCAAATTAGAACAGAAAGTTGGCAGGCTTCCAGAAGAACGGAATGGTTTCAAAATAATAGAGTGAGTTAGAAGCTGTAAGATATCAGATGTAGGGTGAAAAAGACAGGTTTCTTTTCCCAACAAGAAAAAGGAGGAAAAATCAGGAAACAAACAAACAAACAAAAAAAAACAAGAAACAAACAAACAAAAGATCTTGATATTTTGTTTAAGCAAATAAGTAGCATGGTTTTAAAGCAGTGATGGAATGTGAGAAAATAAGAAAGATTTCAACAGGGATTATGATTTAGAGTTCTAGAGAAGGAAATCTAATCAACCACAGTGCACTTCCTGGTTTTGCAGTATATAATATTCATATTGCTATAATAATATGAAAACTATTTATTGGCATCGACCTAAAATCACAGTACAGAAATCTTAATGGTGGTCAAAATGGAAAGCAAACATGCTCAACAGCTGATAGAAATGAAGGGTAGAGACATGAGAGAGGAAGTAGCAGAAAGGTGAGGCAGGTGTACTGTGCAATCAAGATAACAGGAAATAGAGATTTAAGTAAGTTATTTAAAGCTACAATAGTAATATACAGAGGATACTGGAAAGAGAAGAGAGGTGTGGAGTATGGGTAAAACCCTATACATCAGATCAGGACACCAACAGGTAATATTCAAAGTTGAGAAATTATAAATAGTGTGTATAAATATATCCTTCCATAATATGCAGGCAATCACCAGAAGAAGGAAAAGCAAAGAGGATTCAGAGGGATTGATTCTGGGTCGGGACAGGGGATTGGTTGATTTTTTTTTTCACCGTGTACATGCATTATTTAATTCTTTTGAAAGTAAATATTTACTCTGGAACCTGCACATTTTGGCTCACGAGTGCTAAGAAATTAACCTTTGACACGTACTGGTGGATATACTTGTTTCTACCGGCGTAGTTTCTGTCTTCGGTTATCCAGACGTTGGCTACGAGTACCCAAGTCCTGAGGGGCTTGTCCGAGTCCCCTGGCAGCGTCCCACGGGGCATGATGTAAAGGCTGTAGGAAGTAGAAACTGTGGGTGACCAGCCTTCTTAGGGAATTTCTGCTGCAAGTCATTACAAAGAGGAAGATCGCAGGGCTTACTGCCGGAATAACCCTGGATCTTACAAGACTTCCATGCTCCTGCTGGACAGAATAAGTAAAATGTCTTATATTTTCCCTTTTGAAAGCCCAAGGAACGGCTCAAGGATTTGCACAGCAGAATGAAAAAGGAGCTGTCACCGAGTTCCTTAGGACTCACAGCTTGAAAGGAAAGAGGAGGCCCACGGGGGTCCGTGGACCAAGCCCAGCAGGGGAGACAGAGCATTTCCACAGCCCGGGGGGTGGGACCACAGCTCTTAAAGCCACAGATCTCCTCTGTAGGCACAGAGACCCTCACAGCGGGGATCCATTCACACCAGTCACCCTTGGAGACTGCTATTTATGCTAAAGAAATTTATCCACTCCATTGTATGTTCCTTGTCCAGAATTCTCTTGGATCCCTTGTTTACGGCCTTAGTCCTATATTGTGAGCGGCGGAATGGACAGGCCATTTAAGAGGGCAGGGTGGGTAATGATGGGTCTGTTAGCTTTGCAGTCAGTCTTTCCTTTGTGAACCAAACCCAATTTGGGTGCATTTGCTTAAAAAAAAAAAAAAAAAAAGAAAAGAAAAAGAAAAGAAAGCAAAAACCTCATTTGAGGTTGAAGAAATGTTAGTTGTGTTCCACTCCTTTTACTAGGGGAAAAAATACCACTGGAAGAAACCAAAAACTGTATAATATTTATAATCCATTCCTTAGGTTGTGATGCACACGGATGCAGTTATTTGAGGTGTAGGTGCAAATATTGTAGCCATGGCTCCTTAAGACTAGGAGGATCTTAAAAAACATGGGAGACCTTTTCATCACTAGAGGGATGCTAATTTCTATCTTGCAAAAAGTAAAGAGAAGCCCCAACTGAAATGTTTCCTTTTGAGGCAGAACTTAAACGTAGGCCACTGCTTGCATGAATTCTGTGAGCCAAATCCTTATAAATCCTCTGAGTTGACAGATCAATTATTCCTTCTAACAGCTAATGAACTAATAACCCTTGGAAAATTTTCCTTCCCTGGGTTTAAAATAGGAAAAAAAAAAAAAAACTTTAGGGGGAAGGAAAAAAAATCAATGAAAGACCACAGAGCAATAAAAACAACGAAATTCATTACAGCTTTTTTTTTTTTAAGGGAGCTGTATTTTGTTCGAGAGCTGTGATTTTTTAAATTAAAACCACGTCGCGTAACCTTGTATTTTATAAAACATCATAAATATCCCAACCTCATTTTGTGTCCCGTCGAGGGAACGGAATGAGGAAGGAAAGGGGAGAAAAAGAAAGAGGCGGGTACAGGGGAAGGTCCCAGCAAGTGGAAGGTACTGTCGTGGGCTCTCTGGGAACCACAGGAACACCAAGGATGTGCACAGGGCAGAGAAGGAGAGAGGCTGTTACTCCGGGATGCACGAGAGGGACCATAAAGAGAGAGAAAACCCGTACTGAGCCTTGTGGATGGAAGGAGGGTCGGGGGTGGAAGGAGCTGGCAGGCAGGACAGGTTGGGCATTCATGGGGTTACATGCGAGGGGGACACTGAAGGCTAGAGCAGGTGTTAGAAGCATGGGCATGCACGTCAGGGCAGAGAGGCACATCTGTTATGGGAGAAGGTCAAGGATTTGAATAGATGAGAAACGGGAAGCAAGGGGAGGTGAGGACATGACTTGCTCAAGGTCATATGGCATTACATACGTGTGTGGTTGTACTTGACTGCAAACAAAGTCTGTTTTTGTGTGTTTAAAAAATTTGTTTAAGTTTATTTATTTTGGGGGAGAGAGAGAGACAGAGAGAGAGAGAGAGAGAGAGAGAGAGAGAGACAGCACAATGGAGGAAGAAGAAGAAGAAAGAAAGAAAGAGAAAGAAAGAAAGAAAGAAAGAAAGAAAGAAAGAAAGAAAGAAAGAAAGAAAGAAAGAAAGAGAGGATCCTAAGCAGGTTCCGCACTGTCAATGCAGAGCCCCACGCAGGGCTCAAACTCACAAACCGTGAGATCATGACCTGAGGAGAAATTAAAGAGTTGGATGCTTAATCGACTGAGCCACCCAGGCGCCCCCATTTGTTTGGTTTTAATGGAGGAGCTGGAGGGTGGGGGTGGTCCAGCTACTGGCTGGTGAGCACCGGGCTCCCTCCTTCCGGCAATGCAGTTGAGGCCTTAAAGTGAGTGAACTGTCTCTTTTCTACAGCAGCACCAACTCTGGAGGACGGTGCCCCGAGAGCGCCGTGTACCTCCCAGGGGACGCCGCACGGCTGTCCGCTCTGGCCGCTCCTGGGGCACAGCGGCACCGTGTGGGGAAGGCCTGGGTGGGAGTGGCAGCCTCATTGGCTCTAACTGTAAAATGGGGATTATTATAATCACGCCCCAAGTTGTGAGCAGGACATAAAATGAAATAACACTGATAGATCGGAAATCATTTGAACAGCTTTCTTTTTTTTTTTTTTTTTCAACATTTTTTATTTATTTTTGGGACAGAGAGAGACAGAGCATGAACGGGGGAGGGGCAGAGAGAGAGGGAGACACAGAATCGGAAACAGGCTCCAGGCTCCGAGCCATCGGCCCAGAGCCTGACGCGGGGCTCGAACTCACGGACCGCGAGATCGTGACCTGGCTGAAGTCGGACGCCTAACCGACTGCGCCACCCAGGCGCCCCTGAACAGCTTTCTAAAGAGGCCCCAAGACCCAACCGAGGGCCCGAGGTAAAGCCACGGCTGAGCAGTCACACAGGTCCCATGGTGAGAAGGGGGCCTTTGCTTGGTTTAATGCTCTGCTGTAGGCCCTCTTGACATTTTTAACAAGTTCTGAACAAGGGGCCCTGCATTGTCATTGGTCACTGGGCCCCCCAAATTAGGTAACTCGTCTTGGGTAAAGCTGCCTGGGTCAGTGAGAGGAGCCCAAGAAGACATCCACATCTCCAGCAAAGAACTCCCAGTAGAGTTACACTGGACACGTGCTGGGTTTTCGGCGGCTTGGCATCTGGATCTACTTCTTATATTTGAGGAATTCTTTGCTCTGTGGGCTTTGGTGGGGGGGGAGGGGCAAAGGGCCCACCGTTGGCATCCCCTGGCTCCCTGCCACTCGGGTGTTATGACTAAGGACCGTGGAACATTCACTCTGGTCATGGCCACAGGGACGTCAATTCTCCAGGAACATCAGCGGCCCCCGTCTATGGCCTCTGGGGTCCAGCACTGGCAGGGCCAGCCAGTGTGGAGGACTCTTCCAGAAGGTTCTGTGGTGAGGTTGCAGGCACCGTTGGGTTTCTCTCCATGTTGTGGCCTGGTTCGCCGGCCTTCTTGACGATTTCTTTTTCAAACTACTCAATATCCTTTCAATAAATTCCTTTTGCACTTTCTGTCGCCTACAGCCGAGTTTCTTCTGATATAAAGCTGGACTCCGCTATGGGGTTTCTACCCTGAGAACCTCTCAGCTAACCGACAGCCAAGGAGTCCCGTGTCCCGAGGCAGAACCTGTTGGGTCATGCGCTCTTGGTGATGGACATGAGTGTTGGTGTGTGCTCACACGGAGGGGACCTTGGAGGTCATCTGGTCCACACGCCTTCTGAAAGCAGGAGTCCTTCTAGACTAATTCAGAGTCTAAGTCAGACTTAAATAAAGATGGTCCTTGCCACCAGAGGGTATGTATGCTAATAAGCAGAAAGCCTCTGTCATCGGCGACAAACCTTTGACAAAGGCCAGCCAGCTCCCAGTTACACCCTGCCAGGTCAGTGGTTGTCTTAGGGCTCGTGAGGATATCCCCAACCATCATCGAGTTGTCCGTGACGAAGTCCGGGGAAATTGCACTTCTTGCATGGCCAGAAGATGGAACGTCATTCCTTCGAGGACATAATTAGCATGATAGCTCGGTTCCTGATGGGTTTCCAGACACGATGGGGCTAAGGTGCTCTGAGGCTATGAAAGCAGGGACCACCTGGGAAAGATCGCACAGGCATATCATGGCCCCAGAAAACCCAGGAAGTGTCAAACGGGTGATGCTGTTTCTGGCATCTGGGTCAAGGATGCTACGGGAAATTTCCTTTTCCTTGTACGGGCAAGTCCCATCATGGACCACAATATTCTCCATTTTGCCAAGGGTCGGGAGGCTTGGGGGAAAAGAGTTCAGACGAGCTCAGTTTCCAACACTTGAACTGAACTCCCGGCGGAAACAAAATCACTGATCGCTGGCATCACAGCTGTGTACCTACGGTGTCACTGGGCTGGCTGGCTGGGTGACCTTCCGGTCACTGGGTGAGTGACCCTTGGGAGCGCCTGCAACAGCAGACAGACCCAATCTCCAGAAGCCCCCCTAGAAAGCCTGAGACGCGGCGCACCCCGCTCTGTCCCAAAGGCAGGCGCGCGTGAGTCCCGACAGCAAGGCTCCCACGACAGAGATGTGGTGGGGGGGATGTAGGGCAGGACCCCTCCCGTCACAGCGAGCAGATGGCCCCCGGATGGTGTTGGCCGAGCGCTGCCAGCGATCAGAGAAGAGAGGGGCCGAGGTGAAGGAAGAGGGCAGTTGCCATCTACGTGGGAGGGAAGGGGCTGGATCTCATAAAGTCGGTAAGGTGGCGGGCAGCGGGGTGCTCGGAGGGTCCGGGCAAACAGGGGCCAGGGCCGGGGTCGCCAGGCGCGGCGGATCCCCAAGGGTGCGGGCTCCAGCAAGGTGCAGCTAGCCCGTGCTCAGAGGGAGGGGCGGGCCCAGGAGCAGGTACCCCGGGAGGTCCCGCTGCTTCAAAGGGAAAGGAAGAGCGCCGGGCAGGGGCCGAGAGAGAGGGAGAGGGAGAGGGAGAGGGAGAGGGGGAGGGGGGGAGAGGAGAGAGAGAGAGAGAGAGAGAGAGAGAGAGAGAGAGAGAGAGACAGACACCGGTGAGGCTCTCCCAAGGCTTTCCAGAGCGAGCAAAGTACTCATACCCGGGGCTTTATTTGAATTTATCACCTCTTATTAGTGCCTTTTGAAATGCGAATTAGCTGATTAACCACTGCTCACAGCCTTCCCACTGTTCTTTATTCTCCCGCATTCAGCGACTCGGTTCTAAATAGGGTAGGCCACAGCGGCCCACCAGGGGGAAATTATTCTCAAGGTTACGAACAGTGACCACAGCAAACTCGGTCCCCTCGGGCCGGCCGGGTGGAAGCAAGTTGCGGGCGAGGCTGTGCCCCAGACCGGGCTCCAGCCGCCCACCTCCCGGTTTCCTTACAAAGGGCTGGGGCGGGGGGACTCCTGCTCACCTCTCTTGTGAGCCCCCTCGGGCCCGTCCTCAGGATCTCGGAACAGGCCGCTGGGGAGAACAGACAGGCTCTCTTCCACCCCCACCCCCACCCCCACCCCCACCCCCCTGCCACTTTTTTTGTTTACTATATTCATTTTATAAAAGGTTCATTAGTTCTAGGCCCCTAAGGAATGTCCTCCACTTGCCGGAGCATTCTGTTTGGGCCGGGGGGCTCACATCGATGAACAACAAGGGATGGCCTCTGGCAGGGCCTTGTCTGCGCCCGCTCCTGCCTCCAGTTTGGCAACACGACACAAAGGCGGTGTGGCATGTATACACTTTCCAGGCTGAGCCCCTATTCAGAGGGGGCCGCGGCTGGCGCGTAATGGGCTCCCTACAGACAAAGCCAGCAAGTTTCTTAATTAAGTCTAAGTGAAAGACAGATCCCGCTTACATCTTCAGAGAACCTTCCTTCAGAACTTCAAAAACACCCTAGACTGCCTATCAAATCCGGGCACGAATAACTAGCCAACAATTTTTTCTCTTTTTAAATACGGAGAGCCAAGCCTCCGGCGCAAACCCTTCAGCCCCTCTCACTTTCCCTGCAATTTTAGACATGCCTCTGGTTTATAAAACAGGAAACAAAGGGACTTCTTGTGTGTGGGAGAAGCCCTCAGAGGGTCTGCATTTCACCCCGGGCCTTCCCCAAAGCACCGCGCTGTCTAAAGAGCCCTTTAACGGGCTCGGTCTCATTACCATCTCCGGGAGGTAGCAAAGGGCGGGGCAGAAACCAGCAGGCGTACGTAGATCACAGAAGGACGAACCCCAGTATGGAATCATATTAAAGAAATTAATCGCTAGCTAATTACCTCTCCAAGAACGTGATTTTCACACACAACCCCCGCCCCGCCCCCTACGCACACCCCTTCCTACCCTAGCCTCGGTAACCCCTCTCTCAGACAGACCTTTCTGTTTTCTGGCCTTGGGAGTGATCATGTTCTTTGCGAACAGAAACCAATTATTCTGCAGCAATAAAGTCACCAGGAGTATGAATTGCTTTAATTTTTTTTTCCCCCTTTTAGCAGCTGCCCAGGGTGGGTTGGGAAGGGGGGCAGTGATAATGGAGCGAAATGAATACTAAAGCAAGCACCAAGGCCCGGCGTCCTGCAGGGAAAATGATGTTCAAAAAATAAATAAATAAATACGAGTGCGTTTTTTTGTTGCGAGGGGGCTAATCAATGAGGCAGACGTTTCCGAAAAGCGCGCTTTCCGCTCTGAATCTGCATGGCCAACGCCACCGTCCCCAATGGGTCCTGTGTACCTGACTAGCTTGTAAAAATGTCACCTGACTGTTAAAGTGCTACACACGCCCTGGCTTTCCCTGCCTGTTCTCTTTTCCCTGCTCCACACCGCCACCGCCACCCCCCACCCCGCCCCCGCCTTTGCCTTTTTCCTTCTGCAATTCTTCGCTTTCTCATTAGAAATGCCCAGCAACGTCTGGCGGACAAAGACACTACAAAGTGTATGGAAAGGGGGAAAAAAAAAATTAAAAAGGAAAAAAAGTGCAGAGGAATTCTTCATTCACTGATCTCTAGAATACATTAATATCTGAGACTGTTGGCACAGCCTAAAATACTGGGGCAGCTAACAATGCGTGCAATGATTCGAAGTCTGGGATCTTCAAATAAACCCCCGAGCTGTCATGGCCACCAGGAAGCAGAATAATGGCGATATTAGTTGACCTTCATTTTGTTGTCTCTTCAGACCTGACTGCTGGACCTCTGTTTGCCTGTTACTAGGATCTCTTGGCTGAAAAATTCTAGCATTTCCCAGGCAATACAAGAGCCAGTTTATTAGGTAAATAAACCAGGCCCTAAGCAGTGCTTTTGGCTTCATAATGGGGACCGGGTGAATGGGAAATGAGGGCTGGATGTGGAGTCAGAGAGAATGGCTAAGAGCCAGAGATCTCATCATTTTTCCTTCATCCAAAGCACCAGCGGACGATGATGAGGACAGGTTTTTTTTTTTTTTTTTTTTTTTTAACAGATCATCAAATCTGTGTGCTGGCTCTGGGTAACTTAGCCAACATCATCCACAAAGTGAGGAAGGCAGGTGAAGGCGCATCAAGGCAAAGAGCGAAAATAGCAACTGTCTTCCCCTAAAGATCTAGATCTTTCATGGTGTCTCACTTACCTCAAGTTTATGAGCTATTTTGTAATGTTCAAAAGGAGCTAACGGTATTGTATTGCAATAATCTGTCGTAATTACTGAACCGCGCTTATGTTATCCAAGCCGCTCTCTGATGACAATCCTGATGATGTTAATGAAGGAAGTTTTTGCAGAACTGGATTCTTTTTGGATCCAGAAGGCCTTCTGGCTGTCTAGACTATCACAATACAGGTGAGTGTTACATTTGGATGTCTGTTTAAGTTTACCGTTTCTCCTCTCCAGCCCCCACTGCGATAGAAGCTCCCAGAGAGCAAGGATTAGACACTGCCTGTCTCACTCACCTAGCACAGCACCCAAGACTGGCCTGCCTGTCTAAGGATGCGATACTCTTTTTTGCCCACTTCTCGGAAAATATGCCATATCTTTAAAAGTTTTCGGTTGCCCCCCCCCTCCCCCCGCCAATAGGAATGAGAGGCAATATCTCCTTTTTCGTGTAAGATTTCTAATTTTTTACATGTTCTTTTATTTTTGAGAGAGAGAGAGAGCGTGGGCGAAGGGCAGAGAGAGAGGGAGACACAATCTGAAGCAGGCTCCAGGCTCAGAGCCTTCAGCACAGAGCCCAACAGGGGACTCGAACCCAAGGACGGTGAGATCATGACCTGAGCCGAAGTCGGACGCTCAACCCATGGGAGCCACGCAGCCATCCCTTTTGTGTGGTATTTCTCCATTGAAAATGAGCATACAACTTTAAGTTTGCTGTGGCCCTGAACTTTCAAATTAAAATATACCTTAAAATAAATTCTAGAAATGTTCACTCTTGCTTAAAGCAGGAGGCCGTGTAAAAAAGATCTAATACACACATTTTTTTTTTCCCAAAAAGTTATAGTCGTGAGAAGCACTGTGTTGGTGAAGACATTTGTCAGACTCCAGGAAGTGAGAAAGGGGAGTTAGCTCATATAGGAGATACGATCCCAAAATGGTGTTAAAAAGGTAATGCACACAGACATATGTGTATGCCCCGAAAGAGACTTCAGCTCGGGCCACAGTCTCTCGCAGTCCTTGAGTTCGAGCCCCCCATGCGTAGGGCTCTGTGCTGACAGCTCACAGCCTGGAGCCACACACACATGTACTCTTTCCATATACCAGCCTGAAGCTTAAGCAGAAACAGTGTGTGTGTGTGTGTGTGTGTGTGTGTGTGTGTGTGTGTGTGTGTGTGTGTGTATGGGGGGGTAGGGGGTGTCTGTGGCTATTTATTTATTTTCCAGTTTAATTGAGACGAAATGCCGCAGGAGTCTGGAGGAAGTCTCTCTCTCAGCTTGAAGCAACTTGGTTTCACATTTCCAATGTTTTAAAGGAGATTATATTCAAGGATGCTCGATTACTCTGAATAGGTGCGACATTCCAGGCTGATGGGTATTCATACCTGTCTACAGCTGTGTATTAGCATTTCAAAACCCTTCTGCCAATAGAGACTTAGGAACTTATCCAGGCTGAGGATTCAGCACTTTGCAAAAAGGCAAAGGCTGAGTGCCCGGGGTGAAAACCCTTTCTGTTGGGGAGCAGTAACCAAAAGGAATCTTCCAGACCCAACTGCCTGACACAGCCACAGCTTCCAGAATTATGGGTCCAACATTACCACGTCAGGAGTTAGGAATAAGAACGTTGCCTTAAGTTGATAATTGGGTACCTGCGGTGGGTGGGTGGGTAGTGACCGTCCCTGAGGAAAATGTGTAAGGTGATGTGGGGTACTTGTGACATGTACTCCCTGCCCTCCCCCCCCCACCCCCCATGTTAGCATAGCTAGTTTTTTGTTCACTTTCACATAGTTCCTACAAAGCCCTGGCTAGAAAAGGGAAAGGAGAAATGAATGAAGTTCACAACAATCCAATACCTATTTCAAACTAAAACGTTGCCTTGAGAATGGCATTTAAAAAATTTTTTTATTCTTGGGGCACCTAGGTGGGTCAGTTGGTTAAGCCTCTGACTTCAGTTCAGGTCATGATCTCATAGTCTGTGGTCTGTGGGTTCCAGCCCCACATCGAGCTCTGTGCTGACAGCTCAGAGCCTGGAGTCTGCTTCAGATTCTGTGTCTCCCTGTCTCTGCCCCTTCCCTGCTTGTGCTCTGTCTCTCTCTCTCAAAATAATAAATAAACATTAAAAAAAATTAAAATATTGTTTGTTTAAAAAAATTTTTTTGATGTTTATTTATTTTTGAGAGGGATAGCAAGAGCAGGAGAGGGCCAGAAAGAGGGAGACAAAGGGTCTGAAGCTGGCTCTGTAAAGTGAACATAGAGCCCGACTCGAGGCTTAAACTCATGAACCATGAGATCGTCACCTGAGCTGAAGTCAAGAGCTGGACACGCAATCCACTGAGCCATCCAGGTGCTTGGAGAATATCATTTTAATGTGACAGAAAAGTAGGTAGTCTGAACCGCTCAGAAAACTATCCGGGGGAACTGAGGGCTTCTTCACATCAGAGAACCTCCAGATGATGCCTGAGAGGGCTGGAAGTACATTTCTGAAACATGTATCCCTTCACGTGCATGCAAAATACATCCTGAGGGTTCCGCAGGAAAAATGCGCATCCATCCATCCATCCATCCACCCACCCATCCACCCATCATCCTTCCATCCATCCATCTATCCATTATCCATCCATCCATCCACACATCCATCCATCCATCAATCCATCCATCCATCCATCCATCCATCCATCCATCCATCCACTCATCCATTCACTCATCCATTCATCCATCCATCCACCCATCCACCCACCCATCCATCCATCCACACATCCACCCATCCATCCATCCATCCATCCACCCACTCACTCATCCATCCATCCATCCATCCATCCATCCATCCATCCATCATCCTTCCATCCACTCATCCGTCCACCCACTCACTCAGCCATCCATCCATCTGCTCATCCATCCATCTACCCATCCATCCATCCATCCATCCATCCATCCATCCATCATCCTTCCATCCATCCATCTCTCCATTATCCATCCATCCATCCACACATCCACCCATCCATCCATCCACCCATCCATCCACTCATCTCTCCATCTACTCATCCATCCACACTCATCCACCCATCCACCCATCCACCCATTTGAAAAATGGGTCCTGATGTTTTTGCCTTTCACTTCCCTGAGTCTCTTTCGTAGAATCCACTATTTTGTTGAATTTGAATCGCGACACCAGCTCTGTTGATGAGCTCCTTGCTCAAAATAGCTTCTCCGCACCTGGAGCTTTGGCCTCAGATTTGTCACTTTTTTTTTTTTTTTTTTTTAATTTATTTTTGGGACAGAGAGAGACAGAGCATGAACGGGGGAGGGGCAGAGAGAGAGGGAGGCACAGAATCGGAAACAGGCTCCAGGCTCCGAGCCATCAGCCCAGAGCCTGACGCGGGGCTCGAACTCACGGACCGCGAGATCGTGACCTGGCTGAAGTCGGATGCTTAACCGACTGCGCCACCCAGGCGCCCCAGATTTGTCACTTTTAAGTACTTCCCTTGACATGACAGCATGAGTGATCAGCAGGTGAGTGCTCTCTCTCTCTCTGTCTCTGCCTTTTAAACAATCGGTGCTATGTGAACCCTCTGTAATAGTTGTGTGCATACACACACACATGTATTTATACCTTTAACACATAATGCATGCATTTCATGTCAGACATATTGTCTCAGTGGGCAAATTTATTTTTAAATCCCTTTCTCCATCAATATGCAATTAGAGATATTATTATTTTTGTTTTATTTTATTTTAGAAAGAGAGACAGTGTAAGAGTGGGGGAGAAGGGCAGAGGGCAAGAGAGAGAGAGAGAGAGAGGGAGAGGAAGAGAGGGGGGAGAGAAAGAGGGGGGGAGAGAGAGAGAGAGAGAGAGACAGAGAGAGAGAGAGAGACAGAGAGAGAGAGAATCCTAAGCAGGCTTCACGTTCAGCATGGAGCCTGACATGGGGCTCCTGATCTCATGACCCAGGGATTATGACCTGAATGGAAATCAAGACTTGGATGCTCAACCAACTGAGCCACCAGGCACCCCTCAATTAGAGATATCATTATTACCTAATACAGAAAGTGGGGAGCAAGGAAGTCAAGACTCAAATCAGCCAGAAGGAATCTAGGAATTCTGAAAGAACCACAGAAAGCACAAGTCCAAAAGATCCAGAAAAAAAAAAAAAAACAAACAAAAAACCCCCTAAGAACATAACACACGTTCTTGAAAAAAGAAAGTTGGGTGTACAAAAATTTAAGAGGAAAAGCAGTTTCCCAGAGTACAAACCACTGATGAAGGTGTGTGAGAAAAAGAACTCGTCAGGATTTCAATGGAAGGTGATGACAGCCAGAGGCCAGCCACTCAAAACCCCATGGACCACTTGCTGTCCCCTCTCCTGCCCCCTCCCCGGCTCTACATCGGCTTCTCTTTCCCCGTGACTGTTCATTTTCCACCAGGCGTCTCAGGTCTTCTACAGGCTCCTCCCTCCTTTTTATTATTTGTTTTATTTATCGATAGGGTTTTCAAGCCCTTCACTCTTTTTTTTTCCCCCCAAGCCTTTTACTCTTAATTTTTCAAGCATGGTATAAAAATTCAAGTGCAGCACTGTCTCCCTGAATATGAGGGCTCAAGTTCCTCAAAGCTCCCAAAGCTGGAGAGAATTCAGTTCCAGAACTTAAAACTGTTACGGGGGAAGTGGGTTTAAATGAACCTTAAAAGGCTCGTACAGAAGAAAATACAAGGGACAGAACTCTGAATACTGAGACGATCGAGGGTGCTCTACGTATTGGAGGTAAGTATGTATACCTGGGGCCAGCAGGGACCTTCCAATCACCAAACCTGCTCACAAGACCTTCTGGAATGTCCCTCCCATCCAGGTGCCAGGCCAATTCACCGTGCTCCCAGATAAGTTTGCTGAGCACCATTTGTTTCCTACTGCGGTGGCCCCTCTCTCCAAATGCTGAACCGGCTGATTTGATGCTCTAAGGTTGGCTGACACCGCCTCCGAGCTTCCAGGCGATCCAGGGACACAGGTGACTCTGTGCTCAAAGTGCTCTGATGACAACCATTACCCTCCCCCACCCCCTCCTTCATTCATTCAGTAAATACTCACTAAGGGCCCACCATGCCAGGCACTGTGCTAAATGATGGTTCTCCTTCTAAGCTGTAAATTGGGGGAGTCCAGGGACCGGGTCTGTTTTGTCTCTTTAGGACCTCGCACAGTGTATGGCACAGAACAGATGCCCCGTAACCTCTTCTCGAATGAATGAACACATGAATGAGACACAGTCTCTGCTCCTGGGAGGCTAAGAGTCCAGTGCGGGGCCCAGGCAAATAGTCGGTCCGCGACTGAGGACGAGCTGGTGTCCATCCTAACATCCCAACGTGCTACGCTCCGGAGGAACTCAATCCAAATTTATAGGGAGGGGACTCCAGGCGATTCTGATGGGTAGCCTGAGGACACAATCGCTGCCCTGCGTCCTTTCCACCCCGCGTGTGGGCCTTGAAGCGGAGCGGCTTGAAGCGGCTCACCCGGAAGCCGGTTAGACACGCGGAACCCCAAGCCCTACTCCAGACCTGCTGCATCAGGATGGGCATTCTGCGAAGCTTCCCGGGGGCCGTGTACGGGCTGCTCCAGAAGACGTGCCATTTATACTGAATCCTAAGGACTGACATGTTTGCAAAGGGGAACAGAAAGGAGGGACAGAAAGGAGGAGGTGTTCCGGGTGAAGGTGCAAAAACCAAGGGCACAAAGAGGGATGTCAACTAGTCAGGAGAGCTGGGTCGTAGTGCCTGGGGCGTGGGAGGGAGCACTGGGGAACTAGGTCCTTCTAGGCTACGGAAAGCATGCTGTGGAGTCTGGACTCTGTCCTGAGGCCCGGGGTCCCCCCAAAGGGCTTTCAGGCCGGGAGCCACTGGCTCAGCTCCCTTAAAGACATACGGCTCTCTCCGCTTCCATGCTTCTGTTCGTTCCATTCTTAGCTTCACGTGCCTTCCTCCTTCCACACGATCAAAATCCCATGCATCTCTTCTGCACTAACTCAGGTGCCTTCCAGGTTCCGAGGTCAGAAATGAGCTCCCTGTCGACCCCAAAGTCTGCAGCACTTGGGATGGGCCACCAAGTGGCCCTCACGCAGCTGCTCTATTTCCACGGGTGTATTTTGCCTGCGATCTTCTCTCTCCGGCTTCTAGACCAAGGCTTTTCAAAGACGAGTTTCTAAGCACCACCCCTTCAGGACATTTGAGGGTGCCTGCCGGACATCAAAACCCAGGACGTCCCGAATGGGTTTCGCTGCGTGTGGGGCCCAGATGTCTGCATTGAAGCTAGAGATTCAGGGAGCCAAGACCGCAGTCAGAATCCCTGAGATCTGGGCATCTCAGAAATCCCAGCATCCACCACTCCCCCTCCATGTAGTACAACGTGGGTCACATGGGCTAGTAAGTGAAGCGTTTCTCCTTTTTCTCTCGACCCATCCGTGATCAAGCAACAAGGTGCTTCCAAAAACAAACCAAGAAAGCTTGTACTCAGAGTCCTGGTCTATGCTCAGAAAGGGCTTTTTCCATAAAAACCAGGACTGGGTCTGGTTTCCCTCAGTGTGGATTTAAGATGGACAAGACTCGGGGCACCTGGGTGGCTCAGTCGGTTAAGCGTCCGACTTCGGCTCAGGTCATGATCTCGAGGTTCATGGGTTCGAGCCCCGTATCGGGCTCTGTGCTGACGGCTCGGAGCCTGGAACCTGCTTCGGGTTCTGTGTCTCCCCTTCTCTCTGCCCCTCCCCTGCTTGTGCTCTCTCTCTTTCCCAAAAATAAATAAACATTAAAAAAAAATTTTAAGATGGACACAATTCAAATCAAACTCTCCCACGAAGGTGAGTCGAGGATCCCAAGAGTATCATGAAGCTCTGAGAGCACCATGGAAAATTCTGCCTCTTAATTACTATTAACTTCCTAGATGGGTCATGTAGGGCCTCAGGGACATGAATGAATCACATGCTCTCTCTCTCTCTTAACACTGTGGTTGTGAGGTTTCTTTATCCCTCCCCCTAGATTGGAGGCAACCTGCAGGCGGGACATTGGCCCGTGCACCGTGCACCTCGGGACCCTCTCGAATGCTCAGCATCGTGGTGGGGACTCTGTAAAAGTTTGATGAATGTCACAGAGACCCAAATGCCACACAGAAGAGTTCACTTGGAATCTGCACCTGTGTAGGGATTCCCATGCACCTGCTGAGGCCAGCACCTCCTGTTTTCTCAGCCTATCAAAGCAGACAGCTGCTGAATTCCCTCCCGTGACCTTCTGTCATTCATCTGCCTGGTCTGGGCTGCGATCTCCCCCAACTTCCCCAACGTACACACACTCTCAACCTGTAAAAGCTGTGCCCTGTCCCCCCCTCCCAACCCCCCCCCCCCCAAAGGGCCTGCCCTTTAACGTCAATCTAGTAAAATTCCACGTAAGAGTTGTTTCATTGGAACGTTTTCACGAATGAAAATAACAAGGAGACATTAAAGGCATCTGGTTATGCTGGTTAAGGGAGATGTTGTCTTACTGAGGTCATCTGTAAAAGGCAAAGTGGCCAACACTGCCATATTTTTCTCCTGTCATTTGAATCCCAAATTCGTAGTCTAAACCTCCAATTCCCAAATCTCCACGCCACGTACTTTTACAGATCACAGACCCATCCTGAAGAGCAGAATTATTACCCTATTTTGTATCTGAACACAGAATCCACTGTTATTTCGTATCCATGGTGCACGTGTAGTAGATTTTATTTTTTTTAAGATTTTATATATTAAAAAAAAATTTTTTTTTTTTTTTACATTTTATTTATTTTTGAGAGACAGAGAGAGACAGAGCACGAGTCAGGGAGAGGCAGAGAGGGAGACACAGAATCCGAAGCAGGTTCCAGGCTCTGAACTGTCAGCACAGAGCCCGACGTGGGGCTCAAACCCACAAGCCGTGAGATCATGACCTGGGTCGAAGTTGGATGCTCAACCGACTGAGCCACCCAGGGGCCCCTGAGATCCTATATTTAAGTAATCTCTACACCCAACGCAGGGCTCGGACTCACAACACTGAGATCAAGAGTCCCACGCTCCGCCAACTGGGCCAGCCAGGCGCCCCACGTTGTAGTCGTCTTTAACTTGTAACTGCAAGGGACTATGTTTCCCTGGTAGGTGGCACCTTTTAAGTATGATGTGAAAAGAAATTAAGCAATTTCACCCGGAAATTAAGACTTCCGGCTTTCCTTGAAAAATCAAGGTGGACCCACATGGCAGCAATCACTCGGGATTGACTGCCCCCTCCTACCCCCCCCCCCCCCCCACCGGCCCGGTCAAGAGAGGGAGTCTAAACCAGTGACTCTCCCCACCAGGCTCGCTGGCCTGCCTGACTTTGCTGCCCTGTGGTGACCACACAGGAAGAGGCATGGTCCCTTTATGTTTGTGTATTGTTGTTTTTTTAATATAATTTTTTTTTTTTTAATTTGAAGTGGGGGGGTGGGGGGAGAGGGGCAGACGGAGAGAGAGAGACTCTTAAGCAGGCTCCATGCCTAGCGTGGAGCCTGACAGGGGACTCGATCCCACGAGCCCGGGATCACGACCTGAGCCGAAATCGAGAGTCGGACGCTCAAACGACCGAGGCAGCCAGGCGCCCCTGTTCGTGTTTCGTTAATAAAGAGTAAAAAGACATGCTCGAGTGGGAGGAAAGCGGAGTATGAGCCACAAGAGCCGACTGCAAAGCAGAGCTGAAGCAGACGTAACGTGGGACAGCAACCGGGGGAAGAAGGCCAGCGTGGGCACGCGCGCAGCAGCAGAAGTAGGCTGGGGATGCCCAGTTCGGCGGGGGGGGGGGGTTCCCACAGGGGCACAGGACGAAGGTGGCAGCGGAGAGGAAGGGCAGAGGGGCTGCACGGGGCCTCGGACCCAGAGCCAAGGGCTGGGGGCCGTGTCGCAGGACCAGGCTGCACTTCCGGCAGGATTACGGCCAGCAGCTTGGCAATGGGGCGTGGGGTTTCAGCGTGATCGAGTGGGTGGCCGTGTCCGAGATGCACAGGAGAAAGGTGAGACCGGAGATGGGGATGCTGGGGAGCCTCTCAGGAGGGGACAGTAGCAGCAGCCGGCCTGAGTGGTGGCAGCAGGAACGCAGAGGGAGAGGCCGGGGGTGGGTGCGTGAGAACCACCGTGGCCTGGGGTGGGGGTGGGGGGCAGAATCAGTGGAGGGGGAGGAGGAGGGACTGGGAAGGTCGTGCCACACACACATATACCCGAGGGAGGCTCGCTGTCTGTTTTGGTTTCAAGGGCGTGCAGGTTAGATATATGGTATGTGTGTCTGGGCGGGCGGGGAAGGGGGGCTGTTGTAAATGATGAATTTGGTTTGAGACACAGGAGGTAACAGGGAACAAGGGGCAGTCCTAAGAGACAGATGTGCAGACGGGGGGGGGGGGGGGTGGCACACAGGGAGCACTGAGTGGCACGGACAGCTGGAACCCAGGGGTGGGGCTGATTCCAGAGAAGGAAGAGCGGGGGTCTGATGTCTCTGTACCAGCAAATGAGAGGCGAAGGTCTCTGCTCCGCTGTGAGGAGCGAGGAACAGTGGCGGTTTAATTGTTCCCTGGGTAGCCTTAGAAACCCGCCCACACTGTCGTCCCGGATACCCCCAGCCACTCCAACTTTCTCCCGGGCCCTTGGCATGATGGATGGGGCTCAGTTTACCCAGAGACAGTAAAATCAGAGGAACGGGGTTAATTGCCGCTCTGATCTCTACTCCTAGGTGCAAAACAGCCACGAAGAAGCCAACAGCTATTTAAGCCGGCAAATTGATCACTGTAACTGTTTTTTTTCCCCCTCTTAAAAAAGAAAAAAAAAAACCCAACAAAACTCATACATTGTAAGCCGTGGCCCTGCTTCTCAAAGCCTCTCGTATAAAGAACCCAAAAGTGGAAGATGCCAAAATAATCGTAGACTTTAAAGAGGCCTTGATTTATCATTTCGCAACTGGTTCCCAGGCGCCCCACCCCGCTTGCCATGCCTTTCCATCTTTTCCAGAACCTGACTATAAATTCTGCCATCAGCGCAGGGGAGGCAGGCACGGTGGTGATGGATGGCGGACCAGGGGTGGGGAAGGCCAAGGGCACGTCTCAACTGGGGACAGACGGGCGGGCACACCGGCCAGAGTGGCTTGCAGGTTTCTAGTTCCAACTAGAATGTTCTAGTTCCAACTCCACTGGCCACCAGCCCTCCCTCCCCATCCTAGGCCCTCCCCACCTGCCATTGTCCTCTTCCTCTCACTCCTGGCTATGGCCACTCCTGCCCCAGGGGATGATGCCTGCGTTCCCGTTTCATCTTGGATAAGGTTCTTCTTGGAGAAATGGCATGTTCATTGATCCTACCTAATTAAAAAATAAAGTTCACCGGGGTTCCCTTAACTTTTTAAAATTTTCTTTTCTTTTCTTTTCTTTTTTCTTTTCTTTTCTTTTCTCTTCTCTTTTCTTTCCTCTTCTCTTTTTTCTTTTCCTTCCCTTCCCCTTCCTTCCTTCCTTCCTTCCTTCCTTCCTTCCTTCCTTCCTTCCTTCCTTCCTTCCTTCCTTTTTTTGAGAGCAAATGAACACACCCAAATAACAGTGAGTACAGCCCAGGCCGCACAAGAACTGATTAGCAGTACAAGGAAATAAGCTACAAACATAAAATAACAGCGGAAGGCAACATCCATGTACCTTGTTCATGGCCCAGGATTTCTGCTACATTGGCATGGGGCTCTTCCTTGCTTTTACCTGTAGGTTTCACCTTTAAGTAATGGGGGGGGGCATTTCCCATTGCATTTAGGGAAGGGGGAGCTGGGCCCACACACGACCAGGAGGCTTCAGGTAAATGTGGAAGTCAGGAAGCCTGTCTTTGAGGCCAAGGTAATTTATTTCTTTTTGTGCTCTGCTCCCACTGCCTGGTTCTCCTCTGCCCAGCACCAGAGACCCCCATGCCCCTGTCCCCACCTACCAAGACCCACAGTGTCTCCTCTTACCCACTCCACCCCCAACCAGGGCATAAAATTATTTCTCATCAAAGCCCAAATTTCCTTAATATGGAGGATTTCCTGGCTTTATATTTACACACACACACACACACACACACACGCATTTCTATCTATATTTTTAAAAAAGTTTATTTATTTATTCTTGAGAGAGAGAGACAGAAAGATGGAAAGAGAGAATCCCAAGCAGCCTCCACGCATCAGCACAGAGCCTGATTCGGGGCTCGAACCCACGAACCGTGAGATCATGACCTGAGCTGAAACCAAGAGCTGGGATGCTTAACCGACTGAGCCACCCGGGTGCCCGAAATTGTGTTATTCTTAAAAGTAAACTCTTTGGCCTCTGCACGACCCCCCACATCATATCCAGCCTTTGTGTCTATAGAACTGACTGGCTAACTTAAATCAGTGGCCTTAACTTGACAGCCAAAACAGCCAGGTCTGGTTTGCAGTTGTGTTCTGATTTGGACAGAATTTCAAAGACTCACAAATTTCACATAAAATCAGGTGGTTTCTCTTTTTCTCAAGAAAGAAAAAAAAAAAAAAAGGAAAGGTAGCAGCTGATCCGGTAACCCAGGGCCCAGATTCCCAGGGGGCAGTGAGTCCCAGCACCTGACAGGCAGGCATCCTGTCCAGATGGGCGTGTGACGTACCCAGCACCCCCAAACTCTATATACCTGGACTGCAGCTCTCATTTTCTTTACCTGATGGGCATTTGAAAACGTGAGCCCTGGCCTACGTGACTCGAAATGATGGCACAGATCAACACAGAATTTCACAGAAGTGAGGAGAAGAAGTATTTCGAGGTATGTCATTGCTAGCTTTCGGCTACAGATCTGGCCATCTGCAGGCCTTAACCCAAAAGTCCATACTTTTCACCTCTCATCAATTCAGGAAATCTTCTAGAAATAAGTTACTGTTGGTTACTTCATTTTTTAGACCCAAGAAAAGGAATCACAGCACAGGAAGCAGATTCCCTTAGGGACACAGAGGCACTTGTCACTGGGGGGCTGCGGAGGATGGGGGTCTCTCCTCCTCGACCTCAGTACCCCTCCTCCCTCTCCTCCCGGCTCATTTCTTACATTTCCTTCCTTCCCACTCTCCTCCCCATCTCACCCACGACCAGCCACGTACAACCACAGGAACACAGATCTCCCTGCGGTCTGCTGAGCCATGCCACCTCACCCCGACCCTCAAGGCTCTGGCATGTCATAGAAAGTTAAGAACTTCAGAGAGGGTTCCATGGGAAGAAAAAGTTCAGCAGAGCGCTGGCCACAAACCACGGATGCTGGCCACATCTGGTCGCTGTTCTTTACAAAACTCGAAAACTTTATCAAACACTCAATGGGGGGCCTTCCATACTGGGCAAATCTAGGGGCTGATTTCACAGGCATCCAAATCAAGTATTTTAGGAAAAAGAAAACAAAGTCAGAAGCCGGGAGGCCAGGAAGGGAACAGCCTCCCTGGAGCTTCTAACTTGCTGACTGGCAATCGTGATGCCAGAGAGAAGAGCGGCCGTGCTGAGTCAGATCCAGTGTCCTATCCTTGCCACTTTTCTGACAGTGACAAGGGGGACATACTCAGAAAGATCAGAAAGAAATGCCTCTCCTCATGAGCAACATGTTAAAAGCTAGATGTGCCCCCGGCTTATCCTAGTTTGCTTGAATAACCTACTGTCATTCTATATGAAACTGGAACTTTTAAACCAGGAACCCCCAGGCTTCCCAAATTGCTTGTGCTGCCTGAAACCACAGGACCCTAGAGAAATTAGTCTTTCTAAGAATTAGTCCTTATTTTTAGTGGCTTTTTAAAAATTGTCGTTAAATACAGATAATGTAAAATTTACCACTGAAATTTTGCTTTGAATGTTTATTTTCGGGAGAGACAGCGGGAGAAAGAGAGAGAGGGAGACACAGAATCCGAAGCAGGCTCTAGGCTCTGAGCTGTCAGCATGGAGCCCGACACGGGGCTCGAACCTACGAACCGTAAGATCAAGACCTGAGCCGAAGTCGCAGGCACAGATGACTGAGTCACCCAGGCGCCCCTAAAATTTACCATTTTAACATGCAAGTCCATTGCCATTAATTTCATCCACAGTGTTGTAGGACCACTGCTACGACCTTACCCCAGAGAGTCTTTACCAGCCTAGAAGGAAACCCTCTGCCCACTAAGCAATCTCTCCCCATTCCTCCCCAAACCCTACCTCTCGGCAACCACTGATCTGCCCTCGGTCTCTATGGGTTTAACTACTCTAGACATTTTGTGTAGACGAATCATATAGGGCGTGACCTTTTGAATCTGGCTTCTTTTGCTTAGTAGAACGTTTCAGAGTTCATCCATATTGCAGCATGTATCAGGACTTCATTCTCTTTTCTGGTTGAGTGATATTCCACCGTAGGGTACGTGTGGACGTTTCTGCAAAGTGAATGATGGGCAGTACGTGGCCGCAAGCTACCAGACTTGAGGAAGTTACCTACGTGACAGGTGGTATTTCTTTTTGATGGTCCTAGACACTGGTACACTGGACCAAAGCCAAGTGTACCCAATTCATACCATTCGTAATCTAACAAATGTTCTTCACCTACTCAAATCTCACCTTTCCAGCCTGACTTGAAGACCCAGAGAATGCTCACCCACATTAGTTCAGTTGCCTTTCAAATAAACCCAACTCCAAGCCAGTCATCTTGCTAGTTGCTAGGAACCAGAATGACCCATCCAGTCGAAACCCCTCAGGAAGCTCACGGTCGAGTGAAAAGATAAACATCCAAACAATTTCACCGCAGAGGGATGCCTTTTAGGATGGGAAACTAAACCGAGTCAAGTTCATAAAGAATTCCCCCTGAGGGAGCCCATTAAGCTCACTATCTGGGTAGACAATGCTTAGGGTTTGCACCTTGCCTTCTTGATGGCCAAGGTCTTCAGGGACAAGCCTGCAGTGAGACTGGTGTTGCTTTCCTGAGTAGCTGGAGCCTTTCGACCCTATATGAGCAGCATCTACAAAGTTCACACTAAAGTGGAGTCTTCTCTAGAGGTCCTCCTACAGTTTAAGCCCGATCTGAAAGGGCATACACATGGCACACCTAGAACTTCACCAGGTGCTCATTCCTTCCTCAGACAACGTATCAGAACGTGAACTAAGGGGCGCCTGGGTGGCTCAGTCGGTTAAGCGTCCGACTTCAGCTCAGGTCATGATCTCACGGCTGGTGGGTTCGAGCCCCGCATCGGGCTCTGTGTTGGCAGCTCAGAGCCTGGAGCCTGCTTCGGATTCTGTGTCTCCCTCTCTCTCTGCCCCTCCCCACTCACATTCTCTCTCCCCCTCTCTCTCTCAAAATTAAATATTAAAAAAAATTTTTTAAATGTGAACAAAGACAGAAATCCATGGGAAACTTCACTGTTTATATTTTCCCTCCCCTCCCCAATGTTGTAATTTTGAAAGAATTAAAATCTGTGTAGCCCTCACTGAGACTGACCAAGTAACACTGGTGAATAACTGTTATATAACATTACCTAATAATGAAATCATACTTAGCAGATCCGTTTTCTGTGTTTTTGTATTATGTGTGTGTGTGTTTTGCTGAGACTTTGGAAAGCAAGCCCCAAACACATAACCCTTCATTCCCCAAAGCTTCAGCATGCATCTTTCAAGAACAAGGAAAATTCTCCAACAAAGCATAAAACCAATGTTACAACCAAAACTTTTAACATCGATGCAATGACTTTACCTAATACACAGTCCACGTTTAAATCCCCCTTGAGATCCCAATAATGTTCTTTCAGCTGTGTGTTTTTGATCCAGAACCTAATCAAAATCACAAGGTGCATCTTCTGTCTCCTTTATTTTTTTTAATGTTTATTTATTTTTGAGAGAGAGAGAGAGAGAGAGAGAGAGAGAGAGAGAGAGAGAGAGAGAGAAAGCATGCACAAGTGGGGGAAAGGCAGAGAGAAAGAGGGAGACACAGAATCCTAAGCAGGCTCCAGGCTCCGAGCTGTCAGAACAGCCCGACACGGGGCTCAAACCCATGAACTATGAGATCATGACCTGAGCCAAAGTCGGACACTGAACCAATTGAGCCGCCCAGGTGCCCCTCTTCTGTCTCCTTTAATCTACAACAGTTATCCCATCTTTCTCTTTCTTCCATGGCAATGACACTTTCAAAGGGCCGAGGACAGTCTACACCACTCTCATCATTTCTCTTGATCAGACCTGAGTTAACAATTTGACGTAAATACGATGCATTTACTTCCTGCTGTGTCGCATTTGGAGCTGTGTTAAGGCTAGCTTGTCTCTAATACCGGTGATGTTCAAGTATCTTTCCTCCTTTACAACTCATAAATAATCTGTGGGGTCATAATTTGAGACTGAATATCCTATTTCCCATCACCTTTCACCGGTTGGTTCAGCATCCACTGATGATTCTGAAACAATTACACTGGCACCTGCAAAATGATGATTTCATAATTTTATCATTCTCCTACATTTTTTTAAAGTTTATTTATTTATTTTGAGAGACAGAGACAGAAAGCGTGAGTGGGGGAAGGGCAGAGAGAGAGGGAGACACAGAATCCGAAGCAGGCTCCAGGCTCTGAGCCATCAGCACAGAGCCCGATGCAGGGCTCGAACCCACCAACCATGAGATCATGACCTGAGCTGAAGTTGGACGCTTAACCAACTGAACCACCCAGATGCCCCTCTCCTACATTTATTAGCTGGCAAGAAGACCCTCTCCCCAGGCTCACCTCTGCCTTTTTTTTTTTTACTATTGATATGAACTTATGAAGGCATTTTTAAAAAATCCAGTGTTTATTACCATCATTATTATTTTTATTGCTTCAATTGCTCCAAATTTGACCACGGGGAGTTCCTTTAACGCAGCTCCTATATACTTTTGAAATGCCTTCATCATAGTTTGTGCATTTCCTTAACTTCTGCCATGAGATATTGTAGGGCTGTCTTATATTTCTCTCCCCTAGCCTAGAATTAGCTGTTGCTGCAAGGAGTTTGGTTCCTCTTTGTGGTAAACAGTATTTGGAAACCAAGATCTGGACACTAATTATGCTCACTGCTACTGGAATATCATTGTTTCGAGGCTCTTTCACTGATTAAAAGCAGGATATTTATTACTTTTCAATCATGAGTCCACAATGATACTTATAATTCCAATCTAACACCACAGAGTTCGTTCTTTCTTCCCCCATTTGGTATTTGCATCACGCTGGTTACTAAGTACACCAATATATTTATTTACTCATTCTCTTCTACTAGGCACACAAAGTAGGTTCAGAATTACTCTACGAATACCACTAGTGCCCAATGACAAACCTACTTAGAGTCTGAGATTTCTGCAGCTTATCATTTTGGGAATATGTGTAACTAAAGGTATACAAAGAAATCTATTCAAAAGTTACTTGAATTTTTTTCTACTTAATAAACTCTATATTTTTAATTAACAGATTTGTTTGCTATTTAGAAGCTTATCCCTCAATATAACAGAACCTACGAAGATCTCAATATTAAAGAAAATGATTAAATCAAAATGATTTATGCCACAAACTTAAAAATTCAAATAATTCTAAAAAGGTTTATTTAAAAAAGGGTAATTTCTGCCTCCCCCTTCTGACTACTCCATCATTAGTTCCCACAATTTATTTTTAGTCTCCACCATTTAAAATAATATGCTTAGACTATAATCTCTAAATTCTATCAGTTTTAGATATTACATAGTCATTTCTTCCTTCATTGTAGGATTTAGCTGTCTTACATTTCACTTCTTCTCTTTCCCATCTTCTGTATACTTATATCATATATTTAGGTTATTTTAACAGCAAATGTCTAAATTATTATGGTTATGTACACATTCACTCTTAAGTAATACATTATAACTATGTTTCCTTTTTTTGGTATTACTTTTCATTTTCCTGTAGTTAATAATTGCCTTTCTTTTTCAATTGCTTCGATTCCCTGCTATCAAATCGCATACTCTCCAGCAGCCTCTCAGTGCATTTTTCTTCTTCTTTTTTTAAAGTTTATTCATTTATTTTGAGAGAGAGAGAGCATGTGCATGAGCAGGGAGGGGGGCAAAGAGAGAGGGAGAGAAAGAATCCCAAGTAGGCTCCATGCTATCAGCACAGAACCCAACAACTGGGTTCAATCTCATGAACCATGACATCATGACCTGAGCTGAGATCAAAAGTTGGACGCTTAACTGACTGAGCCACCCAGGCACCCCTAAGGGCACTTTTTTCATCTAGGAAAACATATCATTCTATTTTCCCCCTGACTTCTAGATCTGTTCTCGAATGGTGAGTCTCTTGGTCTGTTGCACAGACCTGGGTCTTCCCACTGCTATCATCCAGGGAATTCTCCTTACTTTTCTCCTTCACTTCTGGCATCAGATATCTCCTTTCTAGAGTTAACTTTCTCATTAGGGGAAGTACATCTGCCAGGAGCTTCCTGCAATACTTCACTGCCCTCCAGTGTTTTTGATGAGATACTGGATGCCTTTCTGATTTCAGATCCTCCCACCACCACCCCGTACCCCCTTCCACTTACTCTGAGAAGTTACAGGAATTTCTCTTTATCTGTGGGTTTTGAAATTTCATTACTCTGTGCCTTGACATGGGTCTTTTTTCCATTTATTAAGCTGGGAACCTAGTGAATTCTTTCAATATGGTCACTCCTGTTCCTCAGTTTTGGGGAAATTTCTTGCATTCTTCTCTTTGAAAATTTCCTTGCTTCTATTTTCTCATTGTGACATTCCTATCATTTGGATCTTGACTAAGCCTCTAATTAATATATCCTCCCTTGTCTTTGGTTCTAACTTCTGGAAGGTCTCTTCAGCTTTACCTTCCAATCTCTAAGAGTGCAGAGGGTGGCCAACGGTCCTTTCTGTTTGTCGCTTTTTTCACAGATAACTTCTCACAGTTCTTCCTTTCACAAAGAGATAGAAAGGAAATAACTGAAAGATATAAGCCAATAGCATGATAAGACATGAAGTGCAACTGTTGTGCATTCGTTCATGTCTATGATTATCTAACATAGTAGGTCCACTTGCCAAGCACTGGAAATGGTATCATTTCTTCCAGGTGCTCAATGTGACAACAACACTTTCTTCTGTTGACGACAATGTATATATTTTTAGGGTTTTCTGAAATTTATATTGCTGGGAATCAATGGCTCTGATCAAACAGTTCTCTAGAATACATATAAACCTTTTTCCAATTCAACAGGTCCATGAGGAACCTCACAATTCTGAAGGAAACATGAAAGGCTGGGAAAGCACTTCAGATGATTTCAGTGAGATAGATACAGAGAACATCTCAATGGTCCCCACGTAGAGAGCCTGCGGGCCAGGAATAACCTGTTGTCTCTTAGCTCTACACCTGCCCTTCTTCGCCATGTTCTGGCATTTTGGGGCTTGGAGTCTGCAAACCCCACTTTTCCTGGGTTCCCTTGCCAGCTAGCTTCCTGTTGCCTTCTGCCAATATTAGGTACTGGAAGGAGTTCAGAAAGCAAGAAGAAGGATAGAAGCTGTCTTTCTTCCTCTTTTTCCCCATCTGCTTCTAGCAATGTCTCTGTGAGTTTCCTCAGTGACCCCAGTTGCAGCCACACAGCCTCCCTTGCGGCCACAGCACCAGCAAGGCGGCCCTTCTCTGGTCTGGTGTCATCCCCTCATGGTCCTGCTGTTCTGGTTGGGCAGCAGTCCTGGTAGGGCAGCGGTGAGGATGCTCCTGGGCTCTGGAACACACTTCTAACTGTCCCTCTCCCATGTCTATGTGGTAGCTGCCTCGCACAGGTACTACCTTCTGGATTACTCCACCCTCCCCTTTATTATTCTCTCAGTCCTTCCCACAGTGTTGCAACAAGTTCTCTGTACTACGTCTCCTCTGTGTGAAACACCTAGTATGGTTACTCTTTTTCTTGATTGGCCCCTGATGGACAGAGCCTCTCTAGGGGATTAAAAAAAGGGTTTTAAGCCTCTGTAAGTCCTCATCACCAGAACGAGCTAAGGGCACAACGCCTCATCCATGGTTATGATCGCAAAAGTACAATCCGACTTTAACTGTTTTGACAAAGTCAGCCATGTCTAGAAGAGGGCGAAGCGACCCTCCGCATACTCCAAGTGAAAGAGGATATCCATCAGTTTCCAAACTAAGTAGCCAAATGTGTGAAAGACCGTTCTCCACAGAGCCTGACTGACTCCAAAATGGCTGGCATCCTGCTAAGATGACCAAGGAACAAAACCCAAAACATCTTCTATGAGGAGATGAAACTGGGTTGGGAGAAGCTGGCTCCGGTCTTCAATTTTGCGAGAATGCAGCCACACAGGTGCTAATTCACTAGCTTCGATGCACTTGAAAATGGGTCATGGAAATGGCAAGAAAACGTATACAAAAGATATTTTTACAAAGTAATTTGTAGAGTATATCATAAAGCCATGATACAATAATGTTTTAAAAAATGTACTTCTTGGGGTGCCTGGGTGGCTCAGTCGGTTGAGTGTCCGACTTCGGCA
This sequence comes from Neofelis nebulosa, assembly GCF_028018385.1. NCBI lineage: Eukaryota > Metazoa > Chordata > Mammalia > Carnivora > Felidae > Neofelis > Neofelis nebulosa. The sequence continues at coordinate 3,931,750 of NC_080797.1, forward strand.
CAGGTCACAATCTCACGGCTCCTGAGTTCGAGCCCCGCATCGGGCTCTGTGCTGACAGTTCGGAGCCTGGAGCCTGCTTCGGATTCTGTGTCTCCCTCCCCCCTCTCTCTGCCCCTCCCCTGCTTTTTCTCTCTCTCTGAGAAATAAATGAACATTAAAAAATAATTTAAAAAATGTATTTCTTGGACTATTCCTGTCTTCTGTTCTATTTGGTGGCACACTTCCAGATGGCTCCATACTCTATGGCACAGCGAAGGGAGAAAGTGGCTGGCTGGGACACACAAAACAGAGCAGAGGAGGACAGGGCTTTGCGGAAGCTGGCTGAGAGGGTAGGAGGAGGCTGAGAGGGACGCCTCTGGAGGGTATACTCTTGACTGAGGTGATGAATAGAGATGAGCAGTGGGGAGAAAAAGACTGGAAGTCTGAAAACTTCCCTGAAAGAAAACAGGAAAGGAGAAAAAAGAAAGAACTAGAAAGAGATGAGAGAGGACAGTGTAGGGCGCACAGGAAGAGCCCAGCGCCCAGAGCCGGAGATGCGCTTTTAAGACCGACGGATTAAGGCTCCACTGATTGTCACAGTCCAGAGCCCATCAAGGTGAGCCCCTTGGGGGATGCTCGGGCTATAGGGCTGTGAGCTCAGAGAGACCTACTTAGAATGACACTGGATCCTTGAACAATGAGGGGTTGGAGGCACCCTCTGACTCCCCCAAAACTTAACTACTAATGGATTGCTGCTGACCAGAAGCCTCACTGACAACATAGTCCATTAACCCATGTTCTGTATGTCGTATGCACTCTATACTGTATTCTTACAGTGAAGTACAGCTACAGGGAAGAAAATGTTATTTAAAAAATCACAAGGAAGTGGAGGTAGGGTGGCTCAGTTGGTTAAGGGTCCAACTCTTGAATTTGGCTCAGGTCATGATCTCACAGATCATGTGATCGAGCCCTGAGTAGGGCTCTGCGTTGATAGTGTGGAGCCTGCTTGGAATTCTCTTTCTCCTTCTCTCTCTGCCCCTCCCCAGCTCACACACTCTCTCCGTCTCTCAAAATAAATAAATAAACTTAAATAAAATCCTAAGGAACAGAAAAATACGTTTACTATACTGTACTACACTTATTGAAAAAAAAATCTACACGTGAGTGGACCTCCATAGTTCAAATCCATGCTACTCAAGGGTCAAGTGTGTTTATGGTATCCTCCTGGTGGAAATCAGGAACCTGAGCCTGACTTGGAACATTAGCAAGGAGAAGAGATACTATCGCCTGTGGGAGTTACTACCCTCGGAATAAACCCATCCCGCCAGGGAGGAAAGTTTGAATACAGAGCCTTGAATCTGTGGGCAAAAATTCTCCAAAGGCTTCTCCATACCTTTCGTTGCCTAAAACCAGACAGTGTTGTTGGCATTCGGCGATGCCAGAGACCTCTGATCTGGCTTCTTTGAAATGAGCAGTGTAGATAAACAAGGTTGTATGATGCTGGGACAGAAAAACTCAGATAGTAAAACTTCTGTGCTCATTCTGAGGATTACCGTTGGTATAATCAGTAATCATTTTATCCCCTTCCCCCCCACCCCCCAAAAAAATATATGCCTTTAAATACCTAAATCTTCTAATTTGCCACAGGCCAGAGAAACTCCTTCTAGATGGCTCTCCTTTCCCTCTCCCTTCACATATGAAAATGTATCGCAATTATAGTGTCCACTTTGCAAAGTGCTTAGAAATATTTATTTAGTACTGAAGGGCTAAAAGGGCTCTTGTTCTGAAAAATTTGCCTGAGGTCTAGAATTTTCGCCACTGGCAATAAAGGTGCTTTGGGGGGAGGGGGAGAATGAAGCAGGAATATTTAAAGTCTAGCACATCTGGGTATTAAATTGACTGAAGCCAGCACATGCCACCAAAAATACGAGACACGGTGAAGAAATACTCACAGAATGAGGAACACCACAGAAGTAGGTCCAGCTCACATTAAAAAACAGGACGAAGGAACGAGAAGCAGAGTTGAAAAGACAGGCAGAAAAGAGGTGAGTCTGGATCACAACGAGGACAACCATTGTTTGGCAACACTGGAAGTCTAACTTTGCTAAGGTGCGGTTAGTATGAATTAAACAGACTCATTGTCACAGTTAAGGGGTGCCTGCTGCCTGACCAAAGGGAGGAAGCATGTCCCCTGACTCTTAGGGCCTCCATTGCCTCTAAACAAACCGGAGCAGCAAGGCGGGTCAAAAGCATCCCTATAGACATGCTAAAAAAGTCGTGTTACTGACGTTATATCATGTTACTGAAGTTACATGGAAAGTGTAATGCCAGAGCGCTGATAACAAGAATAGAGAAGTCTCTGTAAATCAAACATTCCAGGCGTAAAACTTTCCTTCCAGGTTTCAAAAAACAAACTGCCATGGCTCAGAGCCTGGAGCCTGTTTCCGATTCTGTGTCTCCCTCTCTCTCTGCCCCTCCCCCGTTCATGCTCTGTCTCTCTCTGTCCCAAAAATAAATAAAAAACGTTGAAAAAAAAAATCAAAAAACAAACTGCCAATATTTTGGACATAGGAATAGATCAGTGATCAGATAACTGTGCTTTACTAATATTAACAGGAATGACGGAAGTTAAGATTCAGCAACAACAATGCTTAATTCATCTACGTTTTATTTGTGACATGTTCTCTAGTTTTTGAAGGCATTTTTTGTTCCTTTTTCTATTCTGCTTAGGCAAATCTGTATAGATATAATGAAGATTCTGTTACCGCATCACATGAAAAATGGTCGTACGGAACGGTATTGTTCATTACTTTATAAAGGTGCCAAGGAATTTCAGAAATTACATGACTTTACCTTTGCCATAACTTCATGAAATCAAATTTTACTCGTTTTTTTTTTTTTTCAACGTTTTTTATTTATTTTTGGGACAGAGAGAGACAGAGCATGAACGGGGGAGGGGCAGAGAGAGAGGAAGACACAGAATCGAAAACAGGCTCCAGGCTCCCAGCCATCAGCCCAGAGCCTGATGCGGGGCTCGAACTCACGGACCGCGAGATCGTGACCTGGCTGAAGTCGGACGCTTAACCGACTGCGCCACCCAGGCGCCCCTTACTCGTTTTTTAAATAAGAAAAATTTATTGTGGTTAAATACACATACCATGAAGCTCGCCACACGAGCCATCTTTAAGCGTGTGGTTCGGTGGCACTAACTGCATTCACCGTGGTGCGAGGCCACCATATTCATTCGCTCTTAAAAGTGACCCTGCTCGGGTTTCTTTTCATTTCTCTGTATATTTACAGGGAAGAAGCCATGCCAGACAAATGCCAATGCAACCATGGAAACTCTTAGATCCATAGCTACAAGAAACTTTAAAAATATATAACACTTTTCGGAAATCCAAAAGTCATTTTGTTTTTTTTGTTTTTTTTTTCTTTTTTTTTTTTTCCAACGTTTTTTATTTATTTTTGGGACAGAGAGAGACAGAGCATGAACGGGGGAGGGGCAGAGAGAGAGGGAGACACAGAATCGGAAACAGGCTCCAGGCTCCGAGCCTTCAGCCCAGAGCCCGACGTGGGGCTCGAACTCACGGACCGCGAGATCGTGACCTGGCTGAAGTCGGACGCTTAACCGACTGCGCCACCCAGGCGCCCCCAAAAGTCATTTTGAAAGGGACTATTGCTTCGAGGGCCAAAGTCCCTGAGGAGCAGGAACGAGTGTGTGAAAGAACATGCGGAGGCTGTTCTGGACACATATAAGGCCGATACAGGCACAGGCCTGATGTGCAGGGATGAGCAGAGGCCCGAGGTGCCTGCCACGGGAGGACACCTGTGTCACGGCCCACTGAGACTCAAGTCCAATACCAAGATCGTTCTGCTGCTAATCTGGAGAAATTGATCTCACTGTTCACACTCGCGGGCAGAGAGAACTCATCAGTGATTGAAAATGAGCCCCAAATCAATTTTTCTTAGGAATTTAACGCTCATTCAACGGCTGGAAATCGTCACGACTGCTTGGCTCTGAGACAGAAAGAAAAGGTGAGCCAAAAAAATAACACGGAGTCACTGGTGAGGTTCTGCTGGAACAGCTGAAGGGATCTCTAAAGCCTTCATTAATGTAACAACATGTAGAGTCGAGTTCTTTCAAGCTTCATATCTGGTTGATAGCACTGCTTCTCCAAAGGGCTTGGGAAGGGAGAATGACCTATTTTACTTTTTGAATGCTACACATTCCCTTAAGCTACCCTCCTACTTCCTTCAAACACGTGTGGTTCCAAGTGGGCATGCTGCCTTAGGATCAAGAGGAAGTCACAAGGGCAGATTCTCTGCACCTTAAGCTCTGCTTTGTCCTGAGCTGTTTCGTACATGGCCACCGCTATGAAGCGTGCATTTATCGATGGTTACTGCTTCTCACAGCTAATATTCAAGTAAAACTGCCCCATTCTGTAAGCACACACCAAAAATTGGCTGGGGCTAGGGGGACCCCTAAATGGAGTGGACACAGGAAATCAGGAAGGTAATTTGAGTTCTTTTGAGAGAGAGAGAGAGAGAAAGAGCGAGTACACACGTGCATGAGTGGGTAAGAGGGGCACAGGGAAAGAGAGAGAATCCCAAGCAGAGTCTACACTCATTGCAGAGCCCTACACAAGGCTCGACTCCATGACCCTGTGATCATGACCTGAGTCGAAACCAAGAGTCGGATGCTCAACCAATTCAGCCACCCAGGCGCCACGGTAATTTGATATTTGAATTTCTGTTTTGATAACACATGAAAAGGATGATCTGTGAATGACTGTGACTTAACAACCCTAAAACCAGCTACATGTTCACTTAGTCCTTTTTATGGGTATAATATTTAAGAGAGGAGAGGCATGAAAACCTGTACTAAAAACTTAAACCTTAGAAAGACTTATTTTTCAAAAAATTTTTTAAAAATGCCTACTAACTCACTTCTAAAACCATAACTGAAAATGGCTGAACTTGGGGAGCCTGGGTGCCTCAGTCAGTTGAGCGTCTGACTCTTGATTTCGGCTCGGGTCATGATCTCAGAGTTTGTGAGTTCGAGCCCCATGTCAGGCTCTGTGCTGACAGCATGGGTCCGGCTTGGGATTCTCTCCCTCTATATCTCTCTCTTTCTCTGTTCCTCAGCTTGCTTTCTCTCTCTCTTCCAATCTCAAAATAAATAAACATTAAAAAAAAAAGAAAGAAAGAAAGAAAATGGCCAAACTTGAGAGAAAAATGTTAGGAATCTGTTTCTGGCAACAACTTTTTGAACTCAAAACCCAGGAGTCACTCCCATAATCCCATCCCTTTATTTTCCTATTTGGATACAGACTGAAATCTGCTAAACTTTTCTCTGTATCTTCCATTAAAAAATTTCCCCTATCTTTCTTGTTTTGTTCTGATGACAAAAATTACAGACGTTGGTTAACAACATTTACAGCCAAGATAGGCAACATGCGACAATACAGGCCAAAGTCCCTGTTCAGGTAGGATATAATTCTGCATCTTTTTTTTTTTTTTTTTTTTTTTGGTAATGTTCATTTATTTTTGAGAGAGACAGTGTGAAAGTGGGGGAGGGGCAGAGAGAGAGAGGGAGACACAGAATCGGAAGCAGGCTCCAGGCTCTGAGCTGTCAGCACAGAGCCCGACGTGGGGCTTGAACTCACGAACCGTGAGATCATGACCTGAGCCGAAGTCGGATGCTCAACAGACTGAGCCACTCAGGTGCCCCAATTCTGCATCTTTTTTTTTTTTTTAAATAAATTAATTTATTTATTTTGAGGGAGAGAGAAAGAGAGAGAGGGAGAGAGAGAATCCCAATCAAGCTTCACAGCGGTCAGCACAGAACCCAAAGTGGGGCTTGAACCCACGAGCCATGAGACCATAACCTGAGCCGAAAGTAAGAGTCGGACGGTTAACTGACTGAGCCACCCAGGCGCCCCTGATTCTGTGGGTATCTAAACTGGTGCTGGCCACCCTGCAGAATCGGGTTCTGGTCTAGACCCCCGGCTCGTCTCTGTGTGTGTGTTGTAGGGTACATCGGGGTTGGGGCAGGGTGCCTGATTCTCTTCAAAGGGGTGTGAAAATAGGATGACAGAATTGGATGAACCTCAAAGAGCATCTAGTCTCAGCCACCGATTTTACATGTTCAAAGACATGTGGGCGACTTCAGTCACAACCAGAATGCAAACCTTTGTTTAATTTAAAAAATTTTTAATTTTTAAAAAAAATGTTATTTATTTTTGAGAGACAGAGAGAGAAAGAGACGGAGTGTGAACAGGGGAGGGGCAGAGAGAGAGAAGGAGACACAGAATCCGAAGCAGGTCCCAGGCTCTGAGCTGTCAGCACCAGAGCCCGACACGGGGCTTGAACTCAGGGACCGTGAGGTCATGACCCGAGCCGAAGTCGGACACGTAGCGGACTGAGCCACCCAGGCGTCCCCAGATTCCAAATCTTCGTTTCCTCTCAATTTACAAATATAAAAGAAAATCAGTGTATGAATGAGGACACTTGGGTGTAATGGCGGACTCCTGAAGGGCTAGGTTGGATTGGCAAGACATGTGGAACAGGTGTTGGGGGCACTCTTCCCCACCTTGGGCAGTACACAAAATGATAGAGGTAAAGTATACCTTGAGTATGCAAAACATACACGTCCCAGGGGGTCCTTCTAAGCCCGGCCAGCACTTGCTGGCCCCACAGGGCCAGCTGAAAGCACACGAGATCCCGGGCAAACAAACATTACCGGAAAAACACGCACAAACACGCACGTCAGGAGTGGCACCCACCGAGGCCCGCGCGGTGTAATTATTACTCCCGTGACAACAGAAGCCGCTCTTGGAAATCACACCTTATCTTTCCAAACCACACCAAGCAAAAACAATAATCAAAAAGTGATTCTACTCTATGATCATTTCTGACCCCTTGATGATAGCCTCGCGGCAGATTACAGAAGCGTGGAGGCCTCTGAGGCCGTGGCGATTGCTCGGAGGCTGTCAGCCCCTATCAATCACCTTCCATTAAGTAAAGGTTTTCCAATTTTGCGCTTCTCTCAAAGGCTTCATTTTGCCCGGATTAAGCCGAAGCATCAACATTTCAACTCACTGCTCCTGTTCCCGCTTCCAGAATAAATGCTGTTAGCAGAAAAATGGGCTTTTCCACAGTCGGGACTCAAAATCAAAGCAGACAACAGCGATGCGGTCGCATATACAAGACATCTGACCGCAGACGCCTCAGGCGTGCATTAGACACGTTTCATGACTGACCACAGGGCCCCGGAAGGGCAGGAAGGGTTGAAGGGTGCCCGGCGGAGGAGGGTTCTGTGAGCCAAACACGTTAGCCCCTAAAATGAATCTGGGGGTGATCGCAATGTATTCATGGAGTGCTAGGGTTTTTCTCTTGGGTTTTAGAGGCAGGTGTCCTGTGAGTTTCGCGCTCTACAGGTTTTACTGCTTGGTATCTGTCATCTCCGTGACGGAGAAAAGCCACTTCGTCTAACAGGCAGCAGATGGGGAAAAGGAAGGGGAACAAGTTTTAAATCAACCGAGAAGAGCATGTTTAAGAAATAAGGGCACCTTCAGCAGAGGGGCTCCTCTTGTTTCTGTCCGTAACGCTAACAGCTGGGCGGAGTTTTGTTGCATTCGGACACCAGAACCAGAAGACGCAGGGCCACCGGGTGCACAAAAGCAATCCAGATGACACTCACGCGTGTTTTTCTGTGCCTATCGACAGACTTCGTCGTGAGGAGTTTTAACGGCTACATAAACGGGACAAGAGCCAGAAACACAGTGGTGAGAACACGAAGCGACTGAACAGGGGAGAGAGAGAGATTGTGGTGTTATTCCCCAACAGGCCCAGGGGCTGACGGGACGGATGGGAACAAGGGGGCCCCACGGAGTACGCTGGGACATGTTTTATTTGGCCCGCGTGGGAATTTTTTTAAATGCTAATTTACTGTCAACGTGGAAATATGGGGAGATTTCGCTTGAAGATCCAGGTTTCAGGCTTCTCCCAAGAAGAGAAGCAGACGGGTAATGCGGCACGGCATCCCCCGACTTGGCCACAATCTGCTCTTTACTCTCCCGTCGGCCACCGGAGGTCATCACGGCGGCCGGCTTCATTATGAGGGTTCCCGTCTGGCCTCCGAAAGCATCTGATGGGATGAAGGAAACTTTGGGCAGGAAAAAAAAAATCAGAAGCAAGCACAGAAGAGGAAGCTGCTTGGGGGGTGAAAGGTGACGGACGTACTGATACGCAGCACAGATTCGGCGGTGGGGGGGGGGGGCAGGAAAGAGAAACTGAGTGTCAGGAGACGAACACACAGACCTTGAGCTCCGGCTGAGCCCGGGTCTGAGACGCACAGCAGCTAGTTGACCATGAAGCTGTCCAAGAGAGCAGGTCAAGAAGCTTAAAGAAGTGTCAGGGGCAAAAGGGCAGAGGGCTGAGCCCAAACTGTTGTCTTCGGGAGAGGCGGGAAGAGGACAAGCAACGCAAGTCTAAAGGGGGCTGGGTTTGCAGCCTGGGCCCCCCCTGAGCTGGCCCCGGCCTCACAGCCACGCCTCTCCGGCAGGCACCCTTGGGCCCAGCCGGCCGGCCCCATTTCTTGCTTGGGAAACTGAGGGTCGTCTCGGGGCTTTGTGCCTCCTGCAAACCTACTGCCTGGGATGCTAACCCACCTCTGTTAGATTCCCACTCAGCTTTCCAGAACGAGGGGCCCCCTGAGGCCGCTTCCACGGCGTCCTGCGAACACCCAGGAGTCTTCATCGTGGGGCCCCAAGCTTGCTGCCTCCCTCTCTGGCTGAGAGCTCCCCAAGGCGGGCCACCAGGCCTTCCCGGCTTCTCCTTCTCGGTGCCCGGCAAGTACGAGAAAAAAGGAAGGGAAGGGCTGAGCAGCTGGGGCGGCAGCGCGGACTTTGGGATGACGCCGTGTCACGGGAATCAAGGAAGAAGAGGGACTTCCGGTGGACAGAACCTTCTGGAATACCAGAAGTTATTCAAGAAGAGCGAGGGTGGGGGGAGAGTGTCACTGGATCTTAGCAACATGCTGTCGCTGAGAAGTCCGAGTGGGGGACTGGAAAATAATTTGACGATTGCCTACCAACATGGCTCCCACCCTGGGCGTCGGTAAATCTGCCTGGGAAATAAGTAACGTTGTTATAATAAGTAATGGGCATGTTTTGTTTTGTTTTCTTTTTTCCTGGCTGTCCAGATCCAACCTCTGGTTCCATTTTGAGGGCACTCCTATCACACGGAGTTCAACACGGCCAGATTCCTCCCCTGTCTGTGGCCTCCCGCCTCCCGTCCCTTCTCTAGGCTCAAACAACCTCCCAGTCAGGGCCTCCTCGAGATAAGACAGCCAGACCCAGTCTGTGATTCTGGTCCTGGAAGCATCCTAACGGAGACCCTGCATGACAGGGAAAAATCCTACGTATGGAAAGAAGCTTGATGTAACACAGCATTACGTATACAGCAAAAATGAGGAAACAATCTAAAAGCCCCAAACAAGACCGTCCTAAGTAAATGACGGTAGAATAGAATGTTTGATAGAATGTTACCAATGGTACCAAAAGGAAAAAGGGCTTATAATAAAATGTTAGAGAGACAGAAAGGTTAAAATAGAGTATTGCCATCACCCTTATAACAATGCTACGGGTAGAAAAAATGACTGGAGACGCTAAGATATTAAGACAGAAATACATTTTCCTTGAAATGTCAAATAATATTTAAATTACAGAAGTACTACAGGCACAGATCATCTCTGGCCACCCGGCTCCGAGCCTGGCCCGCTCACACCTCTCTGAGGGAACAGCGTCAGCTACAGATGTTCTAGCAAACACCCCTCTACAGATCTGACACGCATCTTCCCACCTTCCCTCTGCCCCTCCCTCCTTCCTTTCTTCCCTCCCTCACATGGGATCACAGAAGATGCATCCTGCTCACTTTGGGCTTTCACACCAGACCCTGGGGACGTCTATCCCCCCTCACTCCTCAGACCTCTGCCCCCGCGTTGTGTCCTCTTAAACCCGGGAGCCCCTGAGCTGACTGCGATCCTTCTCCGCCGGGGCTCCCTGCAGTCCCTGGGTCCTTCTCCTCCACTCTATGGTGCCCGGGACAGGAAGGGCGTGAGCCCACCCACCTTTCTGCTCCAGTAACTGAGCCCAGCACCTGGCATACGGATGACACTCATTGTTAACAGGGAAGAAGGAAAGAATACACAGACAGGAAATGCAGCTTGAGGACAAGGTGGCCTTTTTTTTTTTTTTTTTCCATTTCTAAGTTTATTTATTTATTTTGAGAGAGACAGCGTGAACGGGGGAGGGGCAGAGAAAGAGGGAGACCGAGGAATCCCAAGCAGGCTCCGCACTGTCTGCCTACAGCCCGATGCAAGGCTGACATCCCTTAGCGGAGGAGCTGGCATTTCTCCATGGACACCGAGCGAAAGCCGACATTGGGGAACAGACACGGACACACGTGTGCTCAAGAATTTAGCTGGATTATCCCAAAGAAGGAGGATGAAAGAAAGAAGCAGGAGAAAGGCCAGAAGAGTATTCCTGAGAAGCAGCGAGAGAAAGAAAAGCTCCGTAATCAGATCTCCAATTATCTGTGTTTGCGGTAGGGTTTTAAAGACCATTCCTTGGGAGATTACATTGTCTCCGAGGTCGGTTAAATAAACCAGACAACTCAGAACTCAGTTTTCTACCTACGTTGCGTTAGCTTCCGAAGAGCTAATGGAAGAAAAAGTACGTTCACGCCACCCAAAGGGACAGCAGCGCCTTCCGAGTGGCACCTACCGACTCATGCCCGGGAATGGCTTCCGCCACAAGATCACAGATTTCAGTTTCTTTGAGAGAAAGCAACTCTTTCTCATCCAGTGAGGACATAAAAACCTAGCTTCAGAACATCGCTGCCCAACTTACTCAGGCCATCACTGTTCTCCTTAAAAGCCCTTCTGCACACCGGCTTCCTCTGAGTCTTATTTCACGAAGGCGGCTCTCGGCCACCGCTCGAAACCCGCGCTTTCGCGGCGCTGGCGTCTACTGAGGAGGCACTACAACCAGTCCCGACGCCGCCCAGCTGGCTCTCACTCCGTCTGCACAACAGCCATGCAGACTGGTCATTATTCCCCTTGTTTCATAAAGAAGGAAGCGGGGCCTCAGAGAGGGCATGCCCTCTGAGTCACCCCGGGGCCTAAGCGGCCAAGCCCACGCTGTGACCCAGCTGTGGCTCCACACCCATGCTGTGGCTTCCCTAAGACCAGCAGGCTCCCGAACGCGGAAGGGTAACCCCCAAGGGGTCCGGGCTGAGACGGTGCTAACGCAGTGTCGGCCGGGCTGATTGCTCACCGCGTCGCCGAAATGCTGCTCAAATCACAGTCGATGTGCTTGCACAACATTACGTAATAGTCAATATGCTGAGAAGCAACCGAGCCCCTCAGCCCAAGTCATTCAGAACACTCAGTCTGGCCTCTCACAATTGGCTCTGTCCGTCAGACTCAGACGAGGCTCTATTTTGAATTCTAATGAGGACGAGGCACTCTGAATATTTAACCGCGATCACAAAGATCTTGCTTTCGTGGAGACGTCCTGATACAAGTAACAGATCGGAAAGTACGCGTAGGTACCGGTGGAAAACACCAGGCTGATTTGCGTTTGGAGGCGGGAAAAAGACAGTATTGCTTTCGACTGGACGCGATTTGGGGGGCGGGGCGGGGGGGCAAGGGAAAGGGAGGAAGAGCCACACAAAGATCTCAGTAAAATTTTTACAGCCCGGGCTCCTGAGTGAAAGGTTCACAAAGAGGTGCTTGAATCCTTTGTTAACAAGCACACAGACAAATTCATCACCAGGCCCTTCTGTGTGGCCCCCTGGCAATTCGGTCTGGATGAAGAACTGGAAATTTCCTTACTGCGGAAGCATCTATGACTTATATATGTATCAGATCGGCAAGGAAGACACACTAAGGGTAGGGAAACAAAAGACCGTTTCACGGTTCACAACCTTCTGCACTCAAAATGATGATGTGCTGGCCGCCACCCTCAGCTCGCTCAAGTCCCCAGAGTTAAACAAATGTTGTGCCATGTGAACAGTAACCCAGGGACACTTGAGGGACTCACTTAACTCCCTACCCCACAAACAGTTAAAACACACCTGCCTGAAGCTTCGTGTGCACGTCTGCTTACGTGGAAACGATCAATCGAGGCTTGCATGTGGGAAGTGCAGGGGATCAACTCTTTGCTATATGTCCCAGGCACCTGGAACAAGCCCTCGCCCCCCCCCCCCCCCGCCAAACCTTTCTTTCTTCCTTCCTTTCTCCTTTCCTCCCTCCCTCCTTCCTTCCTTCCTCCCTCCCTTCCTTCCTCCCTCCTCTCTTTTTTCTTTCTCTCTCTCTCTCTTTCTTAGAGAGAGAGCCCATGAGCAGAAGGGCAGAGGGAGGGAGAGAGAATCTCCTCGCTGAGCGTGGAGCCTGATGTGGGGCTCGATCCCATGACCCTTGGATCAGGACCTGAGCTAAAATCAAAGAGTTGGATGCTTAACCAAATGAGTCACCCAGGCGCCCCAAACCTTTCTTACAAAGATCCTAACGTAACCTCCGTAGCATCTAGATATCCTCTTGTAAATGCTAGCTAAAGCTTACATAAAGGCAATATGGTTTACTTTTTTTTTTACCTATCCCCTGGTTGATTCTCTCTGCTTCTATGCTACCAAATATGTCCACTGGGTTTTGAATTTCAGGTTTTTATTTTATTTTTCTCCTAGGAGCTAGATTTTGGTCCCTTTTCAAATTTTCTGTTACTTTTTCTAGTTTCCTATTTTCTGAAGATCCTTTCAAGCCTGTCATTTCTTTCTTTAAATATAATAAGCATAGTTAATTTTATCATCTGTGCCTGATAATTCTAATACTGCGAGTCAGTGCAGATTGATTTCTGTGGTCTGTTGCTGGTTCTGGCTCATGTTGTGTTGTTTCCATGTCTGCTAGGTTATCTTTGACTGCGTGCTGGTCACCGCCCTGAAAATTTGGTTTGGCTGATTCTTAGAGACCTGATAAATATACCCTCCTCCAGACAGGTGTTTCATTGTTTTCACCAGGCACCTGTCACTCTAGCACATGAATCTGCCCCAAACCAAATGCAGAGTATGGGGTTTCTGACCCATCCTGAGTATAGATGCCCATGACGTAATTCCTTTCTATGCCCACAACTTGTCAGAACTATGGTTGTGTCCTTGTCCTTCTCAGTCTTTTCAGTGCCAAGGGCACCTTACTTCTGGTTCACTTCTACCCTAAGGGTATATCTCTCTGGGGACCCACTTCATTGGGGGAAGGGTCCCCTACTACACTCTTCAACTGGGGTGGGTCCAGGGCTGTAACTTCTACCCCACTTGCCTGCCCCTCTCAGGCTACAGAAGTCCCTGACTCCTGCCCACAAATGGGCTTTAACAGGAAAATAATCAAACTACTAGAAAGTACTAAGAGTTTAAGGACTGGAAGCAAAACAAAAGGACAGGTTAATATGGTGGTCCCTTAAAAAATTAAACGCTGAATTACTATTTGATTCAGCAATGTGACTTCTGAGCAGGACTTGAATCGATGTTTGTACACCTGTTCACAGTGACCTCATTCACCACATTAGCCAAAAAAGTCCACGGACAGATAAACAGATAAACACTAACAGGTAAAATGTGGTGTGTATACATATATATGTGTATATATACATATACACATATATACGTATACACACACACATCTACACAGACACACACTGGAATATTATTCAGCCTAAAAAAGCAAGGAATTTGTGACACACACTAGAGCATAGAGGACTCCTGAAGACATTATGCTGAGTGAAATAAGCCAGACACAAAAGGACAAATACTGTATGAATTTACTCAAGTGAGATACCTGGTGGCATCCAATTCATAGAAAAAGAAAGTTGAATGGCGGCTGATGGGGGCCGGCTGGAGAAGAATGGGGAGCTAGTGTCGAATGGTGGCAGGGTCACAGTTGGGCAAGATGAAAAAGTTCTGGAGACAGACGTTGGAGACAGTTTCAGGACAACGTGAATGCACTTAAAGCCACGGAGCTGCACGCTTAAAAATGGTTACGAAGGCAAATTTTGTGTCGTGTACATTTTACCGTGATATTTCAAGTTAGGTTAGTTTGGGCGAGGGCTGCTAGACCCACTCAGTAAATTGCACAGGGTGTCGTGATTTCACAGGCTTCATATTGATCAGTGGGAGACTCAGAAGTTAATTGCAGGGGTCATTAAACCAGTCTGGCCTCTCTAGAGCTTTGGAGGCCACGGGATAAACCTCAATCCACATGCAAAACTAGTGCTGATTGCCAACAAACAGAGATGTAACAATAGATTTCCCTATAAAAAATGTAAATGCAATAATTTTCCTTTAAAGGTATCAGGCATTGGAAATACTATAAGGTTAGTTATTTCGGTGTGGATCGACAATACTTAGGACACTGCCTAGAAAAGATGAGGGGCAAAAAATTGATGGGATAAGAGAAAGAATTCTCTTTAGAGTAGTTCCACCGAAAGAATAAAGAAATGTCTATTTAACAATGCTGTATTACTGGACTTCTCCCTTCTGAGTCCCTACATATACGGTTGACCCAACACAGGTTTGAACTGTGCAAATTGACTCGTGCGTGGATTTTTGTCAAAAATACAGTGCAGGACCGTAAATGTGCTTTCTCATCCTTATGAGTTTAACATCTCTTCTCCGGCGTACTTTATTGTAAGAAAGGAGCACAAAATACATGTAAGGTACAAAATATGTGTTAACTGTTTATGGTATCAGGAAGGCTCCAGGTCAACAGCAGGCTATTAGTAGTTAAGTTTTGGGGGAAGTCAAACGTGATACACAGGGGGCACCTGGGTGGCTCAGTCAGTTAAGCATCTGACTCCGGCTCAGGTCACGATCTCACCATGTGCGAGATCGAGCCCTGTGTCAGGCTCTCTGCCGTCAGCACAGAGCCCGCTTCGGATCCTCAGTCCCCTGCTCTCTCTGCCCCTTCCCTGCTTGCGCTCTCTGACTCCTTCAAAACTAAACAAACTTAAAAAAAATGTATATGTAGATTTCTGCCTGCACAGGGGGGTCAACACCCCTGACCTCTGCACTGTTCAAGAGCCAACAGTAATTCTACTACAGATTATGTGTAACTAAATATAAATGGCAGGAGACAAATTTACAGTTAACTTGTTTTTAAAATACCAAGTTTTAGAAGCATGTATTTTAGTAATTGTGGGAGTTTCTAAATTTCTTCTATTAAAAAGAGATACTTAGAGTTCAAGTCAGATGATTTGATGCACATTTCTGGGCGTGAACACCAACACCAAGCAATACCATAAAATAAGAAACTGGCAGCAGAAGTAACATTCCTCGCTGTGACTTCATGAGTAACACGTGCCGAGGGCCACTGCGTTGCAAATACAAAAAGCTTACCCACACATCCATATACACGGTCATTCCAAACTAACAGCAACATGACTGCTTTGCACGTAAAAGAGACTTCAAGAAAGCGGTCCCTGAATCGGGACGACTGTTCCTACTTTAGATGCACAGAGATGAGAGCTAATCCTTGCTCACAGCTTACTATGTGCCAATACTGGACTAAGTGCTACAAATCTGTCTCTGTGTATATATCTACATCTATATCTGTAACTAAACCTGTATCTTTATCTTTATCTCTATTAATTCATTTATTCCTTACAACAACCCTGTCGGGTGTTTACCATTAGCATTCCCATTTCAAAGATGGGGAAACCGAGGCAAAGGGGAGCTTGGGCTTCTCCAAGGTCGCATAGTCGGTGAGGGGTGCCACTGGGAGGCAAGTTCAGCCAGGCTCTAGGGCCCCCGCTCTTAACCACCCCACTGCAGGGCCTCTCCGCGTAAATATGGACAGTCAGGGAAGACGGCCAGCGTCAGACGCTTCACCTGTTCTACACGGTTTAATGTTGATAACCAGGTTATCCACTCTTTTACACGTGAGGGAAGTGAGGCTCAGCAAGACTAAGTTCCTACAGAGATCAAGGCAGTTGGAGTTGGAGGTGGGAGTAAGCCCGCATCTCCCTGTCTCTGGAGTTTCAGGATCTAGCACCGAACGAAGACCCCGTGGAGCAAGGTCACATGAGAAGGTTGGTCAAGTAAAAAGCAAGGATGTGTTGCTTTTGCAGGATGCAGAAGCACAGGGTGTCTGCTATCTTGTGGATGAGAATTCCGGGGCTAGGGAATGCAGGCACGTGATCACAGGGGAGCAGGGAGGTCCCTCAGACTTCTACTTCCTGAGGTTCCAGAGGCCTTAGCTACCTCCTCAGTCACCCTGTTGTTCTAGACGTCTGTCGAACCAGCACACCAGGTAAAGAAGGTAATGCTTCTCAAGCTACACATCTCCGGTGACCTTCGCACAGAGGATCCTCGTTCTAAAACTGGGTACGGATCAGACGGATCCATTGTATTTTTCACATTGAAAGGGCTAAGAGGCAAAGCGTGTGCTCTGATCACCAAGTGTTCTGACTGCTATTATACTTTTGTTTCCAATAAAGGTATTAGCTTTATAAACCTGGTGCACCTTTGTGGGAGGAAGTACCCAGTAACTGTCACTTTGGTCAGTACCACTGTCACTACCGTTTATCATCACTCACCTTTGGGCGAAGCACCACGCACAGGCAACACGGAATTCAAACCTCACAAAAATCAGCATCGGAGCTTCGGGAGAATGGCAGGTACCTATGTCCGAATTGCCTGCCGTCCTTGTCAAATAATGAACATCCATTCCAGCCCTACTTAATCAGAATCTCTAGGGCAGGGCCAACGGGTCAGTGTTTCGAGAGCCACGCCAACTGATTCTTGTCTTGGCACGGATAGCCCCATTTTATGCACAAGGCATCAAGCAGTAAAGTGACTGCCAAAGACTAACATCACTGAATATAGGATGCGAACGCCACCAGACTTCAGAACCTGGGCTCTTCACCGCTCTGGAGTCCAAGCTTCAGCCATGAAGCTTACAAGTAGAAAAAAGCCACAAAGTAAGCCAGATCGCCTTCAACACCTGTGACCATCTACCAGCAGTGACCTGCCTACTGTCACACGATTTCCCAAACTGGTTTTCTCTGTAAGCATACAGAGACAGATCCTATTTTAAATTAAAAAAAAAAAAAAAAATTAACAGTGCATTATACTTCTCCTACACTCGTAATCCTTCATTTTCACAAGATTTGGGGCTCTCTTAGCGATTTCAATGCTTCACCAAAAGGGACCGTCTGCAATAGAAGAGCGACCAAATCCCTGTGGTAACTAGAGAAACGCAGGCAACTAAAAGCAGAGTTGATGCACAAGTGATGATGGGAGGCAGAATGGTAAGTGTCGAGATCCTTTACCGCAAGATGTTGACTTTCTGTCCACTATGTTCATACGCCTGGTCTCCGTGCGGAGTTTCCCGTCTGTGTTCTCCACCAGGTTGGCGAGGTCATCAATTATCTCTAGAAAGGAAGACAGAGATGCATGGTTAAGACTCTAGAAACACCCAGGCTCACATCAAAGTATCACAGCGGAGGCCGGCCTAGTCCCTACTGATAATTCTCTCACGTGCAGTGAGGGGAAAGGTAAAGAGCTCATGTGTGTTCTTTGGAAACTGCAATCCTGATTTATAAGAGGCGGTGGTGGTGGTGGTGCAGGGCTGTGGGAGTCGTAGCAAAGGGAAAAACCGATTGAATGGAAGTCTGGAACACAGAGGAGGAATGTCAGAAGTTCCGGGGAAGAAAAGCAGGACCCAGCAAAGTTATGCCCAGCCACACTGTCATGCCAGCTTTATGGCAGATGGACTACAGGAGAACACTTCTTGTTTCTTATGTTTGTATTCTAATTATTTTCTTGCATGCTTTCTTTGGCGGGAAGAGTAGGACAGGGTCCTTCTCGAGAAAACTGCTTGATGACGAAATCTGGCCAACCAAGGGGTGAAAAGAAATAAAGAACTCTGGGATAGAAGAAGCCAGAGACCATGACCTAAGAGCTGGTGGAGACAGCTGGAGCCATCTAAATACTGAGTTGGGTTCAGCAGATACAGGGATTACGTTACAAAAAGGTAGATAAATGTTGTAAACAGCGACGATGTAATTATAACCGAAATCAGGAAGCAGTTGGGAGGCTGCGTGGTGGGAGAAAGGTGGAAAGAATTTGAAGGTGTTGATTTCCCCATCATGCACAGCAGAGTCCCATCAAGCTGTGGAAAAGCAAAACATAGACCTATGGCTTTTCAAAATCACCAAAGCTTCAGTGCTTTAGGTAATTTTTTTTGTTAACCTTAGATCTTTTAGTAATTACCATCTCTTGTAAAGAATCCTCTATGTGAAGTTGAGTTTTTTTTATGCTAATTGTCTTCTTTTAAGATTGAATTATTAGAGTTGATACTATGGTAACCTCCTTAAAGTGAAATTAAGCTCTTAGTAACACTTAAAATGGGACATATAGCATAATCCTAATGATGTAAAATTACTTCTAGCCGCCCTTTCATATGGACAAACCTACAAGGATATATCTGGATGATGGGAAGGATGATTATTTCTAGGTGGTGGGATCCTGGGTGAGCTTCCTTGTGTTTTCTGTATTGTTTGAATTTCCTCTAATGAGTACATAGTACTTTTTTCTTTTTTTAAATTTTTTTTTTACATTTATTTATTTTTGAGAGACAGAGCATGAGTAGGGGAGGGGCAGAGAGAGAGGAAGACACAGAGTCTGAAGCAGGCTCCAGGCTCTGAGCTGTCAGCACAGAGCCCAATGCGGGGCTTGAACCCACAAACCGTGAGATCATGACCTGAGCCGAAGTCAGATGCTTAACCAACTGAGCCACCCAGGCCCCCAACATAGTACTTTTTCAATTTTGGTTCCCTTTCCTCCCTCCTTCCCTCCCTTCCTCTTTTTTTTTTCTTTCTTTTAAGTGAGTGCTTTAGAGATCCATTGTCCAATATGAGTCACTGCTTCTGTTAAAGAATTAAATAAAACAAGGTAATCAAAGAAAGTTTTCAGAATGATGCTGGAGCTGTGTTTTAATTTTTGTTTGTTTACTTATCCATTTTGAGAGAGAGAGAGAGAGAGAGAGAGAGAGAGAGAGAGAGAGAAGAGAGCCAGCGTGGGCAGGGGAGGGGCAGAGAAAGGAGAGAGAGAAACTCAAGAGGGCTCCACAGGGTCAGCACAGAGTCCAACACAGGGCTTGATCTTGTGAACTGGGAGATTATGACCTGAGTCGAAATCAAGGGTGGGTCGCTCAACTGACTGAGCCACCCAGGTGCCCCTGGAGCTGAGTTTTAAAGGCCGTGGGCGTAAAGAAGCAGGAAGACAGCACTGCTCGCGGGAAGAAACAGCATGTGGAAGGCACAGAAGAGGCGGCCGCTCCTTCTCCTGGGCTCCTGCAGCCCTTGCGACAACCTCGGTTTCCTTGCAGACCCGTATGTTTCGTATTTTAATTACTTGCTTGCCTGCCTTTCTTTGGTGGGAAGAATAGGACAGAGAGGCTCACTTTCCTTCCTTGCTCTACCTGTGATGCCCAGGGGAATGTGTAATACACAGCCAGATAAAATAAACACAAAGCGATGGAGGCAATGAATGGAAGGAGTCTAAAAGAGAGACAGAATTTCAAAGTACTTTTTTGCTTCTTAGGCCAGCAGATCTAGGCCAAAACTGTCAAATGGTATCTGTATGAGGGCTGCCCGGAAAACTTTTCGCTACCATTTAACAATGCATTTGAGGGTTTTTTTGTTCATTTTGTTTTTAAGTTTATTTATTTATTTGGGACGGGGGAAGGGGCAAAGACAGAGGGAGAGAGAGAATCCCAAGCAGGCTCTGCACTGTCCTTATACACTGTGTGCACAGTGCAGAGCCTGACGTGGGGCTCCGACTCATGAACCGTGAGATCATGACCTGAGCCGAAACCGAGAGCTGGACACTCAACCAACTGAGCCACCCAGGTGCCCCAACAGTGCACTTGTGACTCTCCAGTCAGTGACAGTCTTCCAGTTTTCCTCCCGTCTCCAAGCTCTGCCAAGTGTCTTCGTCCTCTTAAATGCCCGCAGTCCCACCCTTCTGTATATTTTTATGCTGTAACACTACCATGGTGATTTTATGTACCTTTCAGTTTCCTCAATATGTAAATTAAAAACCTGAAAATCTCTGCTGTATATAGCTCCCCAAAATTCTTGACCCAGGCAGCCAAGTGCCTACTGTTTATCCGTACCTCGAAATTCCTACAAATATCTGAGTCTCAGGGTCTCTAAACTAAACTGTTCATCTTCCCCTACGCCTGACCCCCCCTCCGACATTCCCTGTCCCCATCCATGGCACCAACGTTCGCCTGCTGGCCCACGCTAGAAATCTTCAGTCATTCGGCCTCCCCCTACCCCGGTCATGCCACTTGAAGCCAATCGACTTGACCCCGCCTCCCGGGATCTCTCAGTCTCATGCTTTCTCTTAAACTCTGCTACTGTCTCACAAAGTT
Source organism: Neofelis nebulosa (assembly GCF_028018385.1). Taxonomy (NCBI): domain Eukaryota; kingdom Metazoa; phylum Chordata; class Mammalia; order Carnivora; family Felidae; genus Neofelis; species Neofelis nebulosa. Next base: position 3,952,220 of record NC_080797.1, read on the forward strand.
GTGCCAGTGTCTCTCAAACAATGTCCAAACTTGTCTTCCTGTTTCTAGTTCTGGATCTTCTCGTTCCACCCTCCATACTATAGCCAGGGACGCATTTTGATTGTTTTCATATTTTAACTAGTTAAAACTCAAATTTCAAGCCACTTGTGGGTGGTGACTACTATATCAAACAACATATCTCTAAAGCAATCATAAAAAAAAAAAAAGAAAGAAAGCCATACATCAATATATAGAGATTTAAGAAAAAAAAAACAGAGGGAGGGGCTGCTGGGTGGCTCAGTCGGTTGAGCATCTGACTTCAGCACAGGTCATGATCTCACGGTTCGTGGGTTCGAGCCCCGTGTTGGGCTCTGTGCTGACAGCTCAGAGCCTGGAGCCTGCTTTGGGTTCTGTGTCTCCCTCTCTGTCTCTGCCTCTCCCCCACTCATGCTGTCTCTCTTTCTCTCTCTGTCTCAAAAAAAAAAAAAACATTAAAAAAAATTAAAAAAAACCAACTGTCAGTAAAAAATAGAAACCCAATCCCCAGGGCTCATCTACTCTCACATCTCAAGAGTGTGTTTTTCACTTTAATAAGCTTTCCTGCTTAAGTCACTTGCCTGTGTTGCATGTCTGTCCTTGAATTCCTTCTCGTAACAAGACCGAGAACCTCCAGCAACACCTTTGGGATGGGCTGGGTTGTGGCCCCCGGGGCCCTGGGTCTCCCCTGTCCACCCAGCGACACTTAGAAATAAATCTAACAAAAGATGTGCAAGCCTTGTACACTGAAAAACGTAAACCACCACTGGTTGAGAAATTAAAGAGACGGGAGTGCTGTACTGCATTCGCGGACTGAAAAGACTCCATGTTTTAAAGACACCTGCTGTCTCTCAACTGATCTATAGACTCAGTGTAGCCCCACTCAAAATCCTGGCAGGTTTTTCATTCACATGTGGAATTTAAGAAACAAAACAAATGAACAAAGGAAAAAAAAAAAAGAGAGAGAAGCCAAGAAACACTCTTGACTGCAGAGAACAAACTGATGGTTCCCAGAGGGGAGGTGGGGGTGGGGGATGGGTGAAAAGGTGATGGGGATCAAGGAGGGCACTGGCTGTGCCCAGCGCTGGGTGATGTGTGCAAGTGTTGGGCGACTTACCCTGTACCCCTGAAGCTAATATTACACTGTGAACCACGCTGGAATTGAAATAAAAAATTCATTAATTCATTCATTAATTTAAAAAATCCTAGCATAAAAAAAAAAATAACACTAGCAAGCTAATTTTAAAATGTACACGGAAAGGCAAATGGTTTAGAATAGCCAAAATAATCTTGCCAAAAAAAAAAAAAAAGGAAAAAAGTTGGAGGTACTATACTACCCAAATCCCAGATTTATTATAAGTATATAGCAATCAGGACAGTGTGGTATTGGCAGAAGGACAAACAGATCAATGGGACTAGACAGAGTCCAGAGATGCACCTGTGTGTGTGTGTGTGTGTGTGTGTGTGTGTGTGTACTCAATTCTCAACAAAAGTATCAACAACAAAGTCAGTCAAATATGGAAAGAAAAGTCTTTTCAACAAATAATATTGAAACAACCGAGTACCCCTACGAGGAAATGAAAACAATCCTGACTCCTCCCATTAGAATCTAAAATTAAAGACTGACTGTGCTTATTGCTGGGGACAATCTGGCACAAAGGTAACCGTAGAAGTGTTTGTCAGCTCTAATCAAGTTAACCATCTATGTAACTCACGACCCAGAAATTTCACTCCTACGTATTTACCAAACAGAACCAAAAAATATTTCTCGGGGCGCCTGGGTGGCTCAGTTAATTGAGCCACTGACTCCTGGTTTCGGCTCAGGTCATGATCTCCTGGTTCATGGGTTCCAGCCCCTCACTGGGCTGTGCCCTGAGAGTGCTAAGCCCGCTTGGGATTCTCTCTCTCTTTCTCTCTCTCTCTCTTTCTCTCTCTCTCTCTCCCTCTCTCCCTCTCTTTCTGCCCTTCCCCAGCTGGTGCACGTGCCCACGTGCTTGTTCTCTCTCAAAATAAACAAACTTCAAACAACGGCAAAACATATTTCTCAAAAAGACTTGCAAAAAAGTGTACATAGCAGCCTTATTAATTAGAACCTGAAGCAGAAACGGCTCAAATATCCATCAAGAGGAGAATGGATAAGCAAATCTGTATAATAAGCTTATCTGTAGGACGGAACACTATTCAGCAATGAAAACAATGAGCTACTTGCTGGTGCAACAACCAGGTAAATCTCAAAAGCATGTTGTTGGCCTACAATAAGAGAACTGAAATCAATACATATGTATTTCATGATTCTACCTATAGGAAGTGTATGCAAAACCAAATCTACTGGATAGAAATCAGAAAGGAGCTGCCTCTGGGGTGGTGGGGTGGCCCGCTAGAAGGGGACACGAGGGAGTTTCCTGGGGTGACTGATTCTAAATGATGACACAATTGTATACAGTTGTTAAAATGCACAGAACCGAATACTAAAGATCTGTGTGATTTGTTCTATGTAGACTAAACCAGGGGCTCCTGGGTGGTTCAGTTGGTTGACTGTCTGACTCTCGATTGCGGCTCAGGTCATGATCTCACAGTGAGTTTGTGAGATCGAGCCCTGGGTCAGAGACTGCCTGGGATTCTCTGTTCCCTCTCTCTCTCTCTACCCCTTTCCTGCTCATTCTCTCTCTCTCTCCCCCCCCAAAATAAATAAATACACTTAAAAAAAAAAGGTAAACCAGAAAAAAATTAAGTTTACAATATTAGGATACTCCTAAGATTTTCCAGGAAGGCAGGCAGGCATGCATTCTGGGAAAACAGGGCGAATGCTTTAGAACAACAAAACTGCCAGACCGCAGAGGTCATGTGACCGTGCCGCGGTTCCTCCCCTTTTCTCCAGCATCCCTGGCAATAGGAGCAGGCTGATGAACATTTTGCTGAATGCTCCCAGCCACTGGTGACATGGAAACTCGCGAGAAAAATCACTTCCATGGCTGAGCTGGAGGGTGACTCTCATTATTATAAGGTTCTACCCATTGAGCCGAACACCTGCCCGCTTTCACGGTCCACCAGACTTATTTCTAGAACACAACACCAGGGTTCCTTCTTCCACAAGACACTTTTCCTCTCCCTCCTTAGTCTTCTCTTCGGGGGTAAAGATGCTGAGCTGGAAACTTTGGCAGATCCTGAGAGGAAGCAGTTTCAAAATCTTGTGACATCTTGGCGCTTTGGGCATAGTGTTCATCCTACAGTGCCATGTGTGGGCTGGACGTGCCACCTTGGTTTTGGTCTGGTGAGGTGAGCACGGAACCCAGATGGGCTTATACACTGGAGCATATGTAAAAGCATATGGTTTGGGTTTTTTTTTTTAAGTCTATTTATTTATTTTGGGGCGGAGCAGACAGAGAGAGAGGGAGACCCAGAATCCGAAGCAGGCTCCAAGGTCTGAGCTGTCAGCACAGAGCCCGACGTGGGGCTTGCCCCCATGAACCGTGAAATCGTGACCTGAGCCGAAGTCGGATGCTTAACCGACGGAGCCACCCAGGCACCCCAAAGCGAATGTTTTTTATCACCCACTCTCCGTGTCCTATCAGGATATTCCACAGTAATGTGCTTCGTACCGTTACTTGGCACAATGCGATTGGTCCACACAACCGATCACAGTCTAATGATTATGTTTTAATGCTGCAGTACGTAATGCGAAACTCAGGTGTCATCAGCCTCCATCACTAAAACAAAGTCAATGTAAAATACTCCTTGTCTGACACTAAACATTTGTCAGTCGTTAAAGGTTAACTGGGTTTCTAGATAGATTCCTTTTAAACTTTATAAATATTTACAACTGAGAGGTAGATCAAGACTTTGTGTGTAGCAGATTAGCTCAGCCAAGATCAGTAGTCAACGCTGAGGGTGTTGATTTTTTGTTTTAAGTTTATTTATTTTTTTAGTAACCTCTACACCCAGAGTGGGGCTTGTACCCACGACCCTGAGATCAAGGGCCAGACGCTCTTCTGACTGAGCCGGCCGGGCGCCCCGAGAGGGTTCTTGTTTTTAATCTCAGACCAAACACAGAGTTTTTCATTGGGTTGCTAAACCTCTTCTGATCACTGATGTGTTGTTTGTTTGTTTACAAAACCAACTCTATTTTTTTTTGAGTGACACAATTATTTAATAGCAGTTTATGAATGACAGGGGGGCCAAACAAAAAAGACAAAAGTTGTCCCAACACCCCGGTAATCACTTCTATGTGTTCTCTTCTCAGATTTGACATAAACATATATTTTTATATAATTGCAACACAGAAGCCTTTTGCCCCATTAACATGAGCTCTTTTATGATCTTTCATGTTGCTACACAGTCTCCCTTCACAGTTATAATTTCTAATGGTTACAAAATATTCCTTCCATTAAATAAACATTCATTAAAAATAGCCCACTGTCAGGGACTTAGAATGTTTCTATATTTATACATAATGAGTCAACGAATTCTTTCCCCCATTATCATTTTCTTCCTTTTGTCTCATTTCCTTACGTTAACACCCTGGGGTTCTGATGGCCGCGTGGACTTGGAAACACATCGCCACATCAGTTTTTCAAAGGTTTATACTGCCGCTGTGGGTTCGCCCCACTGTGTCACAGCTGCTCTGAACTCCCCAGGTTTCCAGGGGCAGGGAGTCCAGGGGGATTCCCACCCTGCAGCCCGCAAGCTGGGAAGTCCCCCAACCAGAGTCTCTTACCAGCGAATTAAACACAGGTTTCTGAGCACAGGTCGAAAAACGACCCGTTGCCTCTTGCAGATTCCGGGCAGTCCCGGCCTCTCGAGAGAGACTGATCTTTCGCTTCCTGGTTAAGTGTTTGCATTTGGGTTCTGAGAAGGAGGCTGTATGTCCACCGTGCGTGGATTTGGGACACCGTGTGCCATTCCCACACGGGGTGGAACAACAGTCAAGGTAAAGCGTGACACAAAACTGACGGAATCGAAAGCGGTAAGAAACACACTGCATCGCATTGACTCCAACTACACTTGTCACTTCTTCCCGCTCTCAAGGACATTGCCAATTATATTCCATATTAAGGCAGACCCACGTGCTGCATGTTTCCAGGATAAGTTTGGTGCTTTTTCATTTTCTTTCTTTTTTCTTTCTTTCTTTCTTTCTTTCTTTCTTTTTTTTTTTTTTTTTTGTGCTCACAGTGGAAGGTGGCAGTTGTGAAGTCGTTATGCTTCTGTGCCTCTGGCTTATACTACCAGTAACATTTGAAGACAAATGCTAGGACAAACCAGGAGTGAATAAACAGCCCTTCTTGAGGGCATTTGTTTAACCGCCTCCACTCCCTGTAATGGAAATTTAAAATTAGGAGTGGGGGTGGGACCTTTAACAATACCTGGCACTAGGTGACGATGTCAAATATGTGACAGAAACCAGGAGAAGCAGTAACACTGAGGGCACTCCGTGACAGGGCAGCTGGTGGGGAACTCCGGCACCCCCAAGCTGAGCCTCTGGGACGCACCCAGGCTTTGGAGGCCTCGGAGAAATCCCCTTGGCTGCACCTGCTCACATCTTAAGCAGGGGCAGGTGAACGAAAGCCCAGGCTCCTTTCCTTCTTCCTTCCCACCATCAACAGGTGCCTTCCATTCTTCCCCCAACTGGGCCTAAAACTGCGCAGCCAAAGGCCCCCTAAGCTACAAGAACCTTCCCTGCTTCCAACAGTAGACGCATCTCCTCGTGCGAAGAGCAACCAAACGGCAGCAGGTGTAAACAAAGAGCCCCAAACGAGGGCCCGTCCTCTCCCTCCCTCACCTCGTCTGCCGGAGAAAAGACAATTCCTTCCGGAAAAGGAGAGGTCTTGAGAAAGCGGTTTCTCAAACACAAGATTTCTTAAACACAAGATTCAAGAGGACCGTACGTGAGTGGCCACTGGAACACACAGCCATGACAAGGGGAACAAGTCAGGGTTACTGGACACACTGCATCCAGGCAGAATCACAACTGTCAAATTAAAAACCACAGCGAAGGCACAAATTAAACAGACAGTAATCTAGATAAAAGATTTAGACAACAGGTTTGAATGACCTCCCAGATGTCAAAGGAAAAGGGCAGAGAGGACAAAATATGGGAGGGGAAAGACCAAAAAGACAGGGACAAAGATCCAGGAAAACAGAAGGACCAACAATGACCAAATAAATAATGATGGGGTGCCTGACTGGCTCAATCTGTTGAGCGTCTGACTTTGGCACAGGTCATGATCTCAAGGTTTGTGGGTTCAAGGCCTGCGTCGGGCTCTGTGCTGATGTCTCAGAGCCCGGAGCTCGCTTCGGATTCTGTGTCTCCCTCTGTCTCTGCCCCTCCCCTGCTCACGCTCTGTCTCTCTCTTGCTCTCAAAAATAGACATTAAGTAAATAAATAATATAATGTAATATAATCAATTTTCCTTGAGCTGAGAAAACATTGGAGTCTTCGTATCAAAGAAACTCACTGAGCTCTGACCGACATTCTTCAAAAGGGTCTGGAAATATCTCATGAAATTTCTGAACTTCAGGAAAAAAAAAAATTCTGAGGCACTCAAATGGTAGGCAGGGAAGATTACCAGCTTCCGAAATTGAGAAAATGAGAGAAAATTAAACTGGCATCGGGCTGTTCCTGTAAAACACGGAATATCTTAGTAAAAAGGTGTTGAGGGATACAGGCTGTGACCTATGGATTCAAAGTCTAGCTAATGTATAAAGCATGTGACAGTAATTCTTGGAGTAGTCTGCAAAGTTACCACGCAAGTCTTTGGGGCCCCGGAGCCACCCCAAGCCTTTGGCCAGGGTTTCACCCAGCTACCACTCAGTCCTCCTCCAGCTCCCTCTTCCCAGGTTGCAGTGACATGCGTGATGCCCTTCAGGGCAGCACAGAACCTGCTCCAAATCCTTACCTGCCCACCCATCTTTAACCTCAGTGCATTGCAAAAGCACCTGAGCTGCCCAAAGACGTCTGTTTCAAAATCCAGCAAGATCATCGTCACACGGCAATATCCCTTGGAGGCTTTTGTCAACTGTCCTAGCTCCAACTGTCAGAGCACAAAATCAGTGGCAGAAAGACAGACCAAGGGGAGTAAAGCACGTATGCAAAATCGCATTCAGTTTAAGAGGGCTAAAAATCGCATTCAGTTTAAGAGGGCTAAATGGCCTAGACCATCTGCCCCATGCTGTGCTAATATTCACTGCCTGGGGGTATAATCTGTAGCACTAGCTTCCATTTGTAGAAAAAAAGCCTGCGGAAGAATTCAGAACTAGAGAAAAATATAAATGAATGGTGTGCAAAAATGGGTGGTTATATGTCCTATGTGTATGCATGTACGTATGTATGGATATACATATACAGATGCTTTTGGAAGTTTATACATACACATATCTATATATCTATATGCATGTATATATATGTACCTATATACATGTATCTTAAGAGATATATTTTACCTTTCATTTTTCTAAGAATGGTACATGTATCTTAGAAAAACATTTTATTTGGGGTGCCTGGGTGGCTCAGTCAGTTAAGCGTCCGACTTCAGCTCAGGTCATGATCTCACAGTTTCTGAGTTCGAGCCCCGCATCAGGCCCTGTGCTGACAGCTCAGGGCCTGGAGCCTGTTTCAGATTCTGTGTCTCCCTCTCTCTCTGCCCCTCCCCGGCTCGCACTCTGTCTCTCTCTCTCTCTCAAAAATAAATAAACATTAAAAAAAAATTAAAAAAATAAAAACATTTTATTTACATATTTATCTGTGTATTTATTTATTTATTTATTTGAGAGAGAGAGAGAGAGAGAGAGAGAGAGAGAGGGAGGGAGGGAGAGGGAGAGGGTGTGTGTATGTGTGTGAGAGTGGGGAGAGGAGCAGAAGGAGAGAGAGAGAATCTTAAGCAGGCTCCACACTCAGCGCGGAGCCCGACATGAGGCTCGATCCCGTGACCCTGGGATCATGACCTGAGGCTAAATCAAGAATTGGACGCTCAACCAGTTGAGCCACCCGGGGGCCCCAGAAAAAACATGTTAGAGACAATCACGAATGAATGCTGGAGAAACACCTCAAAACAAAAGAAAGTAATTAAAAGACATTGCTGGGGCAGCTGAAGAAATTTAAACATGGGCTCCATATAAAGCAATAACACCATGTGAGAGTTAGGTCTCTTACCTCTGATAATGACACCATGGTTATGTAGGAGAACACGCTAATTCTTGAGAAATGCCCATTGAAGTATTTAGTATTCACCTGACTTTTATACGGTTTGCTGGAAAACAAAGGATACACGAAAGGAAGAAAACAGACGTAAAATGGTAACAATCAGTGACTCTAGATGAACAGTGACCAGGTGTGTGGCAAAAACACATTCTCAACTTTGCCGTTGGTTTGAGAAAAATCTTATATATTTTTTTAATTAAAAAATTTTTTTTAATGTTTTTATTTATTTTTGAGAGAGACACAGAGTAAGGGGGGAGGGGCAGAGAGAGAGGGAGACACAGAATCTGAAGCAGGTGTTCCGGGCTCTGAGCTGTCAGCACAGAGCCCGACGTGGGGCTCGAACTCAAAGACCGTGAGATCACGACCTGAGTGGAAGTCGGATGCTCAACCGACTGAGCCACCCAGGCGCCCCAGGTTTGAGAAAAATTTTAAATACAAAAAAACCAAAAGAATAAAAAATAAAGAATAAAAAAATAAAAAAACATAACATCATAACATCATAATCAAAATGTCCAGGATACAACCCCAAATCACTCAGCCTATGAAGAGCCAGGTTTCCAGCCTCATGATACAAGACGATGCCAGTGCTGCCACCAGATGCCAACGTTGAGGGGACATAGGTGTTGGAGTTACTTGGCAAGGACTTTCGAGCTGCTAGAGCGAGCACGCCCCAGTAAGTAAAAGCGAATAGTCGTCAAACAAAGGACAAGGCAGGAAAAAAAAAAAGAAAAACTTCGGCAAAGAAATAGAAGATATGGAAAAGAACCAAATGCAAATTCCGAAACTGAAAAACACAATAAATGAATCAGAAAAACTCACTGGGTGGGCCGAGCAACAGTATGGAGATGACAGAGGAAAGAAGCGGTGAACTGCAAGACAGGTCAGTAGAAATTTTCGAATCTGCACAAGAAAGAAAGAGCCACCGTGGGGGCAGGGTGGAGGTTGATGAACACAGACTCGGGGACCGGTGGGGCAATGGCAAGAGGTCAAACATTCCGATCATCAGAGTCCCAGAAGAAGAGGAAAAGGGGGTGTGGCAGCAGAAATATTTGAAGAAGGAAGGGCTGATGCTGTCTTAAACTTTGCCAAACAAAACAACAACCCGTAAACCTGCACGTTCAGGAAGCTCAGCAAACCTCAAGCAGGATAAACACAGAGAAATCCATGCCTAGACACACACCCAAGCTGCTGAACACTGAAGAAAGAAAAGAAAAGAAAAAAGAAAAGAAAAGGAAAAAGGAAAGGAAAGAAAAAAGCAAAGCCCCATAGGGGAGCAAAGATTTGAAAGACTGCGTAGTTCTTACCAGAGATCAGGGAGGCCAGAAGGAAGGGTAACAACAATTTTAACCCGCTGAAAGACAAGAACTGCCAGCACAGAATTCCACATCCGGTGAAAGTCCCCTTGGGGAGCGAAGGAGAAAGAGAGACATTCATTCTCAGATGAAGAAGTGCTGAGAGACCTTGCTGTCAATAAAGTAAGTTCTTCAGACAGAAGGGAAATCACACCAGGGGGCGATCTAGAATGTCAGAAACGAAGGAAAAGCAACAGAAATCTTAAATATCTGGCTAAACAGAATAGATCCTCGTCTGGTTAAGCTTTTAAGTATCCGTTTGGCAGTTGAAAGTAAAACTCACAATATCTGGTGCTCAGTGCCCGGAAGGGTAGTACACAGACAAGGGCACCTTAAAGGGGGCGGGGCAGAGGGGCTGCATGCTGGGAAGGTTTCTCTGCCCTATCTCACGAGGTAAAATACGAGTTCTAAGTCAACGGTAGAATGTTACGTACATATATCACCATCCCTAGTAACCACGAAGACAGTGTGTACTGGGAGATAGGGTAAAAAAAACACAGGGGCGGCTGGGTGGCTTCTTTGGTTGAGCTTCTGGCTCCTGATTTCACCCTTAGGTCATGATCTCATGGTTTGTGAGATCAAGCCCCGTGTCAGGCTCTGCATTGACAGGGCAGAGCCTGCTTGGGATTCTCTCTCCCTCTCTCTCTGCCCCTCCCCCACTGGTGCTGTCTCTGTCTCTCTCAAAAATAAATAAACTTAAAAAAAACACACACGCAACAGAAAAATGAAAATGGAATACTAAAGAAGTTCCTACGTATGATCCTATTTGTGTGATATTCTCCAAAAAAACCAGAGTGATGAACAGAGCAGTCAGTGGGGGTGGCTGCTGTGGGTTAGGGATGGGGGAGAGTATGGCTACAAAACAACAGCCTGAGGGAGTCTTTGGAGGGACAGCACAGCACTGTCCTGTGTCCCCTTCGTGGTAGCACTTACATCAAGCTATACATGGGTTAAAATTCATGCTACACGTACACACACCAAGTCAATGTTGCTCTGTGTTAACTAATTAATTTTTTTAAAGGTTATTTATTTATTCTGAGAGAGGGTGTGAGCAGGGGAGGGGCAGAGAGAGAGAGGGAGGGAGAGAATCCCAGGCTGGCTCTGCCCTGTGCACAGAGCCCGACGTGACCCTCGAATCCACAAAATGCAAGATCATGACCTGAGCTGAAGTGGGATGCTTAACCGACTGAGCCACCCAGGCGCCCCTCTGTGTGCTAATTTAAAAATCTGAGTTAAGAAAGACAGAGTGAACAAAAAGAGGTACAGGAAAAGGGGAACCTCAGGAACACTAGTGTTTAAAGAAGAAGGGGTGCCCGGGGGGGCTCAGTCGGTTAAGCAACCGACTTCGGCTCAGCTCACGATCTCGCGGTCGGTGGGTTCGAGCCTCGCGTGGGGCTCTCTGTGCTGACAGCTCGGAGCCTGGAGCTGCTTCGGATTCCGTGTCTCCCGCTCTCTCTGCTCCTCCCCCGTTCATGCTCTGTCTCTCAAAAGTAAATAAAGAAAAAAAAAAAAAGATAAGAGCAAAAAGCTAGAAGGAAAGGGGGTGCGGGACAGACCTCGGCTAGTGGAGTGGTGGCTGGGGAGCCAGTGTGGACCATGCTAAGAGCTGCTTCAGCGGAGGGGTGTGAGGGGAGGGAGAGGGCAATTTGCTGGAGCTGCAGGACAGAGAGCACGCCGAAATGTGTGGGAGGGAAGACAGCCAGGCTAGACTAGCTTATTAGGTAAAAGCATAACAACAGCTACTAATATTTACTGAAAACTTGCCATGTGCTAAGTCATTGTTTTCCCATACTGTTGCACAGAGTTGGAAAGTTAAAAAAAAAAAAAATTCTTCGACACCCCTCAGCGTTAATCATTTTATGTAAATTATATAATTAAATGTAACCATCCATGTGGATAGCCATTCTTTGTTTACATGGTTCCTTATTCCGTAGTTCTAAACATGAATATTCATATTAAAAATAAAAACTACAGGGGCGCCTGGGTAGCTCAGTGAGTCAAGCGTCCGACTTCAGCTCAGGTCACGATCCCACAGCTTGCGGGTCCGAGCCCCGCATCGGGCTCTGTGCTGACAGCTCAGAACGTGGAGCCTGCTTCAGGGTCTGTGTCTCCCTCTCTCTCTGCCCCTCTCCCATTCGTGCTCTCTCTCTCAAGAATAAATAAAACATTTTTAAAAATAAAAAGAGTTAAAAATAAAAATAAATAAAAACCACAAAACTCAGATGCTACTTAACAGCAATAATTTAATGTTGACAGATAAAGCTTATGTAGTGAATACTAAATTAGTAAATTCACTGAAACGTGACTATGCACAGACTTCAGTACAGGTCCTTCCGGGTTGTCCTCCTATTGTCTAGTCTGATTGTGGAGACACCCTTTGCACTGTGCACAGTGATAGACTTTGGCCTCCCCACGGAAGCCAAGACATCATTATATACTAAGTATACATAGTATATTATATACTATATATCCCAAGATCCGGGACATTAGACACACAAATACAAGTGTGGGCTGGAACTGCCTGCTGAGACACAATACAGTGGTAATACTGATGATCCAGAATATTTTAAAAATTTCTAAACATTCTCGGGGTGCCTGAGTGGCTCAGTCGGTTAAGCGTCCGACTCCGGCTCAGGTCATGATCTCGCGGTTCATGGGTTCGGGCTCCATGTCGGGCTCTGTGTGGACAGTTCGGAGCCTGGAGCCTGCTTCGGATTCTGTGTCTTCCTCTCTCTCTGCCCCTCCCCTGCTTGCACTCTGTCTCTTTCTCTCTCAAAAATAAAGAAACATTAAAAAGAAAAAAGTTTTAAAAAATTTCTAAACATTCTCATCAGCACAAGAAACACAAAATTTAAAAAGTCGTTAAAAAAAAAATCACAGAGCTCAGAGAAGGTACCATGAGCCCTAATTTGAAGACAGAATCTAAAAGCATAACATACTTAGGTTAGGCATTAAACAACCCCGTGATAGGGACAGAAATGAAGACCTCACCAGTTTTTCTGGACCCTCAATAAAGAATTTATTTTTTAAAAATGTAAGCTACGTCAGAACCCTTGCTGAATAAAATACACTTCCCATTATTTTTGAAAAGCCAGAATCCTGGTGATAATGTGCTCGGTGCTGACTGAATGATTTATACATGATCAACATGTGTTTCCTGGCACCCTGCATGCATAAAAAGGCTACATACTGTATGAATCCAATTATATGACATTCTGGAAAAGGCCAAACTGTCGAGAGAATACAATGATCAGTGGTTGCCAGGAGTTGGGAAGGAAGAGGGGAGGGATGAATAGGTCAATCACAGGGGATTTTTAGCGCAGTAAAAATATTCTGCGTGATACGTAACATTACGCAACTGTCAAAACCCAAAGAACTTTATGGCACAAAAAGTGAACCTTAATGAATATAAATTATAAAAAAAAAATCATTTAGGAGGCTGAAGATTCCAGGAAGGAATACAGACCGTGATAAGAGAATCTAGCTGTACTAACAAATGTACAAAACAACATCCCTGAAAGGGGTAGAGAGAAAAGGCGATGATCTAAGTTATGCCAGAAATGAGCAGAATCTGTAAGACTCAAGGCAAAAGCAACTGCATATCGGAACAAAATTCTAGTTGAAAAAGTTGTTTTCTGTGAGGATAGGAGTTCACAATTCAGATACTGCTTATCTATGTACAATTAAGAAGATGAACGTGGGGTGCCTGGGTGGTTCGGTCGGTTAGGCATCTGACTCTTGGTTTCGGCTCAGGACACAATCTCATGGTTCGTGGGATCCAGCCCTGTGTCAGGCTCTGTGCTGACAGCACAGAGCCTGCTTGGGATTCTCTCCCTTTCCCTCTGCCCCTCCCCGCCCCCCAAATAAAAAAATAAACTTTATTTTAAAAAAGGAGATGAATGACAGATGGCTGCAGCCGAATTCTCACTGTTGGGGTGGGAATTTAAGGATAAGCAGGTGGATGAGGCTAGGACAATCCATGTGATAATGATCAAGCTTAGCTTACGATAGATACAAATGGCTACATGTAGATAAGTAAACACACCTAGATCTCTGTGCTTCCTCAAAGGAGAAGACACTTAAAAAACAGCATCACAGTAGCAATGAGCACACTCAGCACCCACACCTTGGTTTCTAATCCCATTCTCCAACAAAAAGAGCCAGGGGCTCTATGGAGAAATGGCTAGTTCTCGGACTGGGGCTGGAAATACACAACACGAACCTCAAGTATCTGGTAACACCAGAAACTAAGGAATTTCTTTAAGAAACAAAAAAAAACAAGGGGCACCTGGGTGGTTCAGTTGGTTAAGTGTCTGACTTCGGCTCAGGTGTGTCAAAGGAATACAGGAGCCAACAGACAGAACTGCCAGGGGCCAACACAGGAAAAGTTTGAGCAACAAAACAAATAAAGTAGTTCCAGATCACAGCCAATAAAATAATATCCATGCATCCATACAGATATAAACACATGATTGCACAAACTCATAAATGGGAGAGAAGACGCAAAACTCTCACGCAGAATCCCAAACAGTTTGCAGAGATACTCCGTCTTCAATGAGGGGCTGTGGTGGGTAAGCTGTGACTTTACAGTGGAGAAGCCTGACAAACACTGCCTCGGCCGGACGACCAAGGTCAACATCCGTAGTCACAAATCATGTTGATAGCACGTACCCTTGATACGATACAAAGAAAGAGGGGACCACAACTCTACGGTCTTGCTCCCAGTAACCCGTAACCCCAGTCTTGTCACGAGAAGAACATCAGACCAAGTCTGGTGTATCCCACACCACCCCTGACCAGTGTCCCTCAAAACTACCAATATCACCAAAAACAAGGAGAGTCTGAGAAACCACCATAGCTAAGAGGAGCCTAAAGAGACATAATCACGAAAGGTAATGTGGCGTCCAGGATGGGATCCTGGAACAAAAAAAAAAGTCAAGTCAGTAAAAACTAAGGAAACCTGAATGAACTATGGACTTCAGTTAATAATAATATATGCATACTGGTTCATTTGATGGACATAAAATGCTAATGTAAGATGTTAATAACAGATGAAGCTAGGTGTGGGGTGTTATGGGATCCCTCTTAAACTACCTGCTCAATTTTTCTGCAAATCTAAAACTGTTCTAAAGAATAAAGTCTATTATTTTAAAAAAAACTGTTTCGCTAACATCGTATTTAAAGATGGCACATTAGGGGTGCCTGAGTGGCTCGGTCGGTTGGGCGTCCGGCTTCGGCTCAGGTCACGATCTCGCGGTATGTGAGTTCGAGCCCCGCGTCGGGCTCTGTGCTGACTGCTCAGAGCCTGGAGCCTGTTTCAGATTCTGTGTCTCCCTCTCTCTCTGACCCTCCCCCCTTCATGCTCTATCTCTCTCTGTCTCAAAAATAAATAAATGTTAAAAAAAAAAAATTAAAAAAAATAAATAAATAAAGATGGCACATTAAACACTTTCCTCTAAGATCAGAACAAGGCAAAAATGTTTACTCTCCCCACTTCTAATCAATACTTTGGAAAAATAAACCTAGAGTTGGAAAAGTAATACTATCCAATCTCAAGATGTCCTGGGGCATCTGGGTGGCTCGGCTGGTTGAGTGTCCAACTCTTTGATTTCAGTTCAGGTCATGAGCCCAGGGTTGTGGGATCAAACCCCAGGCTGGGTTCCATGCTGAGTGTGGAGCCTGATTAGATTCTCTCTCTCTCTCTTAAAAAACAAACAAACAAACAAAAAAAAAAAACTTCATATAAAGCTACAGTAATCAAGACAGTATGGTATGGACAAAAAGTCAATGGGACAGAAGGGAGTCCAAAGTAGACTCACAAATACGGAGAAATGGGTTTCCACCAAGGATATCCATTCAACCCTCAGGTTCCATAAGGAATGTCAGCAGGCCCATTTCCTCAATTTTCATGAGATCCCTTTTCAGATGCAAGAGTGAGAACACAGTAAGGGAATGTACCAGTTCCCCACGAGTGGCTCCTGTGAGCAAGGAACTATTAGATAGTACTAGAGGTGAAGCCTGAAGAGGTTATTTGTCTAAAGGCACACAGCTGGCAAGAGGCAGAGCTGGTCTGACTCTGCAATCATCAGATTCCAGAGGCTTTTCCATAACATTCAGAAAGGAAAGAAGGCATCCGATCAAACACCTCAAGGCTGCCTTGTTTGTTCTGTTTTGTTTTGCTTGGTTTGAAAGATGAGACCCTTCAAGTTTCCCCCATAAATATCTTCTAAACGACTGTTAAGTAAATGTTTAATTACCATTTACTACAATAAACATATTAATTTAGAGCCGATCTAGTTGAATGTTTCTGTATGTTGTTGAATCTGTGTTGTAGAAACTTCGGCCTTTGTGCGTTGGCAGTGGAATTCTTTGCTATAAAGTTAAAAATATAAATGCGATTAAAAACATTTTTTGATTGTTATATAAATGTACAGTTGTTACTTGTTATGTGATACCTTGTTGGTCATAATAATGATTATCTACTGTCATGACTTTGGTCAAGGATACAATCCCCAAAGGTGAGCCAAAGTCATTTGCTAGTATTTTCCCCTCTCACAACCGATTATGGGAAATTCACCTCCATTTTATCACTTAAATTTCTAGAATCTCTCATGAAGTATCTGGACTCTCAAACCAGTAGATCTGTACTTCCTTTGAAAAATCACCTACATCTCAGAGCCAACTGGATCTGTCTGCCTGAGTAACTTTCTTTACTATGGGACCAAAAAATGCTAATAGAATCATAGCCTTTTTTAAAAAAAATTTTAAGGGGCGCCTGGGTGGCTTGGTCGGTTAAGCGTCCGACTTCGGCTCAGGTCACGATCTCACGGTCCGTGAGTTCGAGCCCCGCATTGGGCTCTGTGCTGACAGCTCAGAGCCTGGAGCCTGTTTCAGATTCTGTGTCTCTCTCTCTCTCTGCTCCTCCCCTGTTCATGCTCTGTCTCTCTCTGTCTCAAAAATAAATAAACGTTAAAAAAAAATTAAAAAAAAAAAATTTTAATGTTTATTTTTGAGAGAGAGACACACACAGCATGAGTGGAGAGGGGCAGAGACAGAAAGAGAGAGAGGAAGACACAGAATCCAAAGCGGGCTCCTGGCTCTGAGCCGTCAGCACAGAGCCCGACACGAGCCTCGAACTCACAAACTGTGAGATCATGACCTGAGCCGAAGTTGGATGCTTAACCGACGGAGTCCCCCAGGTGCCCCAAGAACCACAGCCTTTTATTTCCATCTCTGCTTCTGCTACTGAATATTCAAGGCATGTTCCAATTCTTACAAGGTAGAACAAAATGTATAAAACCAAGGAGAGAACATTAGGAAAGGAGAGAGTCTTGATCATTACTTCTGGGTTCTTCCTCTTAGATCTCAACAAGACAAGCTTTTTTGTGAAATGCACAAAATGGGGTCCTTCCTAAGTCAGGCCTTACCCTCCCTGTTTCAGTTTGAGGCCCTATAAATGAAGAGCTTTAAAAATACTCAAGATGGTGATAATATCGTTTTAAAGCACTGCCACTGTTTATTTCACCCGATCCCCCTGACGGCCCTGAAAGGCAGACAGGGAGACTGTCATAGTGTTTACAACGGGCCCACGCAGATCATATAACTTGCCCAAGTCCCTCAGGACTAAGTAGTAGGGCACGGGAAGAAGCATCTCTGGGTTTCCATCCAAGAGTTTTCCTCGGAAGCACGTGCCTCTTAGGTCTCAAATTACGGCTGTGTGTCTGACTGTAGACTAAATACAGTCTGCATTTTCCCCGTTCCATAGGAGCATCACCTTGATTTCTCCATACCCTTTTTTTTTTAGAAGGGACTGAAGATCTCTGATGAAGCCCAGATAGCTGGTTAAGACTTGGATTCTGAGAGATTCGGATTCGGGACATCTATCTGTCAGAAGGCTGATGTGAAACGTGCACCCTGGCTTTAAAAAAAAAACAACAAAGGACTTGAAGAAGAAACACTTCTCCGCTTGAGAAGAGAACACTCCTCCTTTGCAGAAAAGTTACCTGCCTTTTTTTCCGAGTTTCCACACGTCAGACGTATTTTAGGCATGTCTCCCATCCTAGAAAGGGTGCACAGAGGAACGGGATCTATGCCAACATCTATCCTGAGGCAGGAATTTCCAGGCAGGTCTCAGAGTCATAGATCACATGCGTGTCTTTGCCTTTTTGACTATATATACATTTTTAATACTCCTTTTGTTTTGCTCTAACAGGTGGTTTTAAACTCTCCGAGCACAGAAAAGAAATCCAAACACAAAGTGCCAAATGAACCACAGAATCGGGGGGAGCCCCGTCAACTGAAGAACCACTGACCTGACAATGTCCCCATTTTATAAAATGCATCCACAGACAGACATTTTGCGTTATATTTTGCTCCTTTGTGCCAACCGTCATTTTACTGCCTCTCAGCTCCCAGTTCACCCCCTAGTACTGACTGGGCACCAACAGATGGGGGCGCTAAGCGGCTCTCCTTTGCGGTGAACCTGATGCGATGGCTTCTGGGCAGAGGGCGCTGGCGGGACAAGGCAAGAGGAGAGGGAGGTTCCAGGACCAGGTGTGCTGGTGTGTTTGCCTCTTCCTGCTGCTGTGCCTGCTCCAGTAACTATGGATACGCATCACATCCGGTGGTGCCGGGTCCCAGCCGCAAGCCCAGGGTGGACAACCCCTCAGTGGGCTCAGAGCCCGGCCTGGTGACCGCCTTGCCACTGTCCTGCACACACAGACACTCACCATCCAACTCCCACCGTGTGCGTGCCCCTGCCCGCCAGCCTCCGCCTGCCTTCAGCCCGGGCGGTGCTTCCTGCGCCAATCCTGGTTGTGGCTCTTTCGTCCGTTGGCCTCCGTGCATCTTCACCCCCAAAACAGTGTTTTCTGTGGACCAGCTCTGGCCCGGGAAACCCAGTGAACTTCTCTGTCCTCCCATCCATACCTTCTCCAATGAGGGCTGCATCCCAGCTGGGAAGCTCCTTGACGGGGACACTGGGCACCGCTGGGGAAGCGGGTTTGGTGCAGTAAAAATACAAGTGTGCCTGTAAGGTATATGAGCCCCAGCTCAGTAACCCTCCTCCTGAATCTCTTTCCAGTCAGAATCCAGAATGCTAGCTGCACATAACGCCCTGAGAGGGGACTGGTGGGTTATTTTCCATGAACAGACTAACCCAAGAGGGAAGATATGTATATCCTGATACCTGAAACTCCTACAATGACATGGTTGAGTCTCCCTCTCCACAGTGAGGTCTACCAGTTCAAGTTTAGCCAACATAAAGTCCTTCCAATCAACTTTTGGTATCTCCCTTTTAAATGTGAGCATTTAGAATCAACAGACATTTGTAACAGAGTTCCAAACAAGCCTTTTTTTGCAGCTATAGACACATCACACACACACACACACACACACACACACACACACACACACACACACACACCCTCAGAGACAGAAGACAATATACCCACAAAATGGTAACAAAGGGATGAGAAAGGAACAAGAATGAGTTCCTAGAAATTAGGACAGCAATAATAGTTCTGAGTTTTTTTTGTGGTAATGGTGACATGAATCTTACCCATGTGATAAAACAATACAGAACTGGACACACAGACACTATACCAAGGTCAAATCCCTGGTTTTGATATTGTATTGTAGTTACGGGAGATACAATCCTTGAGACAAACTGGGTGAACAGTACGTGGGACCTCTGTACTATCTTTACGGCTTCCTGTGAATCTGTAATTAGTTCAAAATGAAACGATAATTTTTTTTTTAAAGATAGGATAGTGAGAGAGATGGGGGAAAGGAAAGAATTGTAAGATAGAGTTGAGGACATCGTTTAAGAAATAAAGCAATATGGGGCATCTGGCTGGCTGTCGGTAAAGCATATGACTCTTGATCTCAGGGTTGTGAGTTTGAGCCCCACGTTGAGTGTAGAGATTACCTAAAAATTTAAAAATCTTAAAAAAAAAGAAAACAATATGACAAATCAGTGAGAACGAAGAGAGGAAAAAAAATTTAATTAAGTGGAGGATTTAATTCTCGAGTCCCAATGCTGACAACAGAACTACAAAGAGAGAGGAAAAAGAGAAACATCATGTGGAGGAAATTAACAATAAAATAATACAAGAAAGTTTCCCAGAATTTAAGGACACGAGTTTCCAGATGAAAAGGAAGTACCAAGTGCTAAGAGCAATGAGTTGAGGGGACAAAAATGTCACACCCAGACCATTATGAAATTTCAGAACAACACTAGAGATGAAAGTGTTCTAAAAGCTTTCAGAAAGATGGGAGAAACACATAGCTCATCCGTAACAGAAATCGGCACAGCAGCCCTGTCTAGAACACCCCTGAATGCTGGAAGCAAATGGAGGAATGCCGTCAGAAGTCCGAGAGAATTAACTCCAACCCATGACGCGGTCATTCTTCAATCAAACATGAAGGCATAATAAAGTGATTTTCAAATGCTGAAGGTCCTAGATTGTTTTTACTACCCCTGCAAACTTTCTTGGAAGTTCCTGGAGAACGTGTTCCACCAAAAAGGGGAGAGGGGAAGAAAGCGGAAGACCTGAGGTCCAGAAAGCAGGGCGTGCCCATCAGAGAGAGACAAAGGGCAGGGCGTTCCCCCTGTGGTGATGTCAGACATCCCAGACAGGGAGCCAGTCGCCAGACTGCGGTCAGTCCAAATTGGACAGGGACAGAGAGGCCTCCAAGAAGAGGAAAACGGCGGGCTACTGCTCTGGTCTGAATGTGCGTCCTTCTCCCCACCAGCCCCCAGATTCATATGTTGAAATCCTAACCCCCAAGGCGATGGTATTAGGGGCTGAGGCCTTTGGGAGGTGCTCACACCATGAGGGTGGCCCCTCTAAACAGACCCCACAGAGCTTCCCCGCTCCTTCCACCCCATGAGACACGAGTCTGCGACCTAGGAGGGCCCGCCCCTGACCATGCTGGCACCGTGGTCTCGGACTCCCAGCCGTCTGTCAGTCATCAGCCTCTGAGCCTGTGCCCTTTTGTTACAGCAGCCAGAACAGACCAGGATAGCTACCAACAGGATTTGTCTGTACTGAAAGGGATTCCACACTGCTGTCAGAGGTAGTTAAGATGGGGGTGGGGAAAGAATGAAAAAGTATCAGTAAAGACAACTAAGCAAGTGAAAAAAAGAGAAGAAGAAGAAGAGACAGGTACAATTACTAACTTTAGGAAAAAGGGTGTGATGAAATAATATCGGATTCTGGTATGCACTGTGACTCGGCTGGGGGCAATATTTACGTAGTCGTAATTCTGTAAACACTGACTTAACGAAAATGTGTGAGCATGGGGGAGAGGAGACGCGTGTATGTATAGGTAGGACTGCTATCCGTTTCATTAACATCTTCCTCGGGAAAGGAGGTCAACAGAGCCTAAGATGGAAAACATCAAGAAATCGGCAGCACGTGGTGTTGAAATGCAGATCCCGTGCTGTAGACTGCCATGTAAACCACAAAGATTCAGGAGCCCTGCTTCAGCGGGGGAGGATTTTGAGGTAAGGAGGGCTGATGGAGGGGGGGGGGGGGGTGGAGAGCCCCTGCTTCTCCTAACCTTTCTAAAACTCTGATTTGTCAAACTCTGTAGAGGTAGGACTTTGATGGAAATACAAATGAAAAAACTTAAGTCCACAGAAGAACTTTCAATGAGTAACAGTACAGGGGAACAGGGGAAGAGGTCTTAGAAAGCCAGTGTAGGCAGTGAGAACCCACCAAAGGGTTTTAGCGGGTGAGCTACATGAACGGAACTGCATTTGACAAAGACAATTAAGGAGATGGGAAGAAACAAAAGGATGGGCTGAAAGACGGAGAGTTAAGGGAAATAGTTACAAAGTTCTAGAGGACACCCAATGCGCACTCCGGACCCCGTCTGTAGTAGGGATATCGGAAGGACAGACATGGCGGCCGTCACAAGGATGTCTCGATCTCTATCAGTCTGGTAGCTCTCTGTCGGTGAGTATTCGATACAAGGAAGGGGACGGCCGGTCCGGTAGAAACTACAGTCTTTCTGGCAAAACAGCCTCTCGCATATGGATAAAGCACCACCGTGGGTTATGAATCAGTCATTCAAGAGCTGTCACCTCGTGTGGATTTTAACCACGTCCCAACCCGACCACCCTTGAATAGGCTGACCATCAAAGACCTGGATCCCAGAGCGGAGAGGCCAAACCTTAAAAGTAAGGATGCTTGGTTAAACACCGCAAAGCCACACTTACTCATACATCCTTCCGCTCACCAGGGCTCTGGCCTACATGTTTAGGAACAGAGACTAAGGAACATTGGTCAACTTTTTTCCTTTATTGCATAGCTACGAAAAGATGCATCGAAGAAAAAGAGGCAGACTGTGTCTGGCTTTTAGGAAGACGAAGCGACGAGAGAACCGAAGGTGTTATCTCCTATGGTTAATCAATCAGAATCGTGTCCTAGCTCACAGAACAGTCCACTGGGGGCCCTGTGAGAATCAGGGATTCTGAGAAGTAAGCACTAGGGTGTACTAGGAGGTAAGAGTCATACCTACCCGAAGGCACTGGGGGCCAAGCCACAAAGCGGAAGTCAAAATTAAGCCCGGGGACTCCGCCCCCAACACCCCCCCACTCCCATGCCACACCCGCTTAGAACCCACCAGCTCCTAGTGTGGTCCTCACCTGCAGAGGTAGCACCCCAGGGAGCTTATTAGATGGGGGGGGGGGGATCTCGGGCCCCACTCCAGACCTAATGAATCAAAATCTGCATTTTAACAAGATCTCGGGGTGATATTTGTGCTCATTAAGGGTTGAGAAGCACTGACTTCGAAGAGAGAGAACGGAGTCCTTCTGGCTCTGTGATCCCCAGTGGTTGACCAGCTGGTGCTGGAAGGGGCTGGAAACTGGACAGGGCACCCGGGTGTCCAAAACTGCCGAAGCAGCAACAGAGACATGTGTACAGCGTGAAAGTGGGGAGGAGGGGCAGGCAGCCATGACCCTTCTAGAAAAGGCGCTCATTCCGGGACACTCCATTATTTCTTAGGAGCTTGATTTTAGACTCCAGTAAGAGCTCAGGCATGAACCACAGATTTCCCTTTATAGCTGCCTATTTTATTTAAACAAAAAATGCTAAACATTAATTTTAGTTGTACTTAATTGAATAATTTCTCGGGGGAATAGTTCAGGGAGAGTTTAAAACTGCCTGTTTCCAAAAGCCATTACAAATTGGCATATATTATAATGTCACCGTGCCAACCCAAACAGCCCGCTTCAACGTCCCTGGGGCCGCCCTCGCTCCAGATGTGTTCAGAACTCCTAGTAATATAATGCAGGCAAAAACCATATTTATGCGAAGCAGTATTTTGAATATCCTTTTCCAATTATCTGCAATGAGATAACACATCCCTAATTGGAAGCACTGGGGGCAGGGGTGGAGAGCAGTCTATTTCTCCCTAGCGAACGCTTTTCATTAGTAAAAACTCACAGGGTCTGTCCGAGAGTAAAAGAAATCTCCGTTGCCCCACATTGAATCATCTGAACATCTATAAACTTAGAAACGGCCCCGCGGTCACCTGTAATGAACTAGCTGATTTATTTTAAAAGATCGATCTCGTCTTTTCCTATAAGTCGTAAATACGGAGGGCTGGGGTTGGGGAGGGGGAAGGGGAGAAATGAACTCAAGTAAAAGAAGTCCAAAAAACACTTTGGTGAAGCAGTCAGTGCACAGGTGCTGTTTCCCCCCACCACCCCCCACCCCCATCCCACCCAAATACCTTCGATCCTGTTTCTTGCTGGCACCAACTGCCCAGATTCTGAAGTTCTCTTTTATTCCTGACCAGTGACGGTCCTCACCACTCTGCCAGGTTAAACCATCACCGTTTACTGCCGGTTTGTTAACCTGCATCCCACACTCAATCTACGGATTCGGGACCACCTTTTTATTCTCTGATTCGAGCACGTGTAAACAACAAGTAAGTAGGGCGGTCTACACTGTTTGCCGAAAATTGAAGTTTTCACCCTCACTGTTTTCTTAACAAATGTCCTTTTAGAAATTCAGGTGTAAGTCAAGTAAGTATTTTTTATGCCAACTGGCACCCTGTTCAGTTACAGAGGAGACTCTGGGCCTCATACATCATAAAAAGGCTGCATGTAACGTGCTGTGCAATCCCAGCATGCCTCGTTCCTGGACTTGTCTATTTTCACAGATGTCACAGAGAAGCCATCTGAAAAACGATGCAAAAATGCAGCTGTTCCTGGCCGTTAGCAAGATACACTTGGAAACCTCGTTCCCTAAGATGTTCAAAATTGCAAAGGGTTTGTCTAAATATAAATTAATTACCAAACTCCGTGTGTTGATAAGCAAACGCTCTACTGTTTATGCTTCAACTTGACAAAGGGAATTTAAGCATATTACCCAGAAACCTCTTATGGAAACAAAGTCCATGTTTGGCATTCATGCTTTTCCCTAAAACGTTTAAAAACACTTTTATCGTGGAATGTAACATGCAAGGAGAAAAGCACAAGACTTGTACATGCAGTTTGACAAAGAGTTTACAAAGCAAAAACTGTGTAACTCATTGCATGCTTTGCTACACCAATCAACCCGGCAAAAATCTATCTAAACTCACTTACTCGACCAGGCAATCAGCAAACTGGGTGCCAGGCGCTGTGTTATGTGCAAATTTAAACGCTTTGGCAAGTTTTGCCTACTAACATATTTGCCTAAATAACTACCCCAAGTTCCTTCGTTGTTACCTACGTGAGTTTCAAAGTAAACAAATACATAACTTCATCATATGCACAAGGAGCATTTTCCCCCAATAAATCTAAAGGTTTCTGCTCTTGGGGTGCTTAACAATATATCATTTCTGAAAGCACCACGAGAAAGGGCCTGGTGGTCAGTAACACCCAGATGTGAACTTTTCTCCCTGACCTGTACCAGCAGTGAATGATGTGCCCAGTGTCCTTCTGATTAACCCCAGAACAAAGGCCTCCCCACTTGGGAGCTACTCAGAACTTTCCCAAGCACCTTGCAAACAGTCTTATTTTTCATACTGTGTCTAGATCTGAAAAAAGCATTTGTTCCAGTGTGGACACAATGAAAATCCCTGGTTATAACGTTCTCTTAAACCCTAAGAAAAGAAAAAAGTAATCCGTAGCTTTGTTTTCAGAGAAATAGTTGTACCTTATTAATCACAAAGTGTTCAAGGGAACCCTGTTTTGTGAGATTCTCAGAAACAGTTCAGCTGTTTCCAAATCACACATTGGAAAATTCCTACGTTACACGGTCCAGGATAATCGGCGTTAAAACAATATACAAAGTAGGATCATTTCCTCACTAGGTTCCGTTTCTGTTGGGAAAGGAGAGAGAAATTTAAACCAAGATGATAATTTAAGCCAATAATCTATAAACTGGGGTGTGCAAGATTCACTGAAATGTGGCAAGAAAAAAAAAACCTTCTATGAATTTGCTGTGTTTATTTTTTACTCTCAACCATTTCTAATTTTTGGAGCCCATAACATAGAATACGGTAAGACACATAAATTTATAAAGACAATTATTATTTTTTTTTAAATTCTAGAGGGTTGATCGTATTTTTACTAATGTGATGCATGAACTAAAAATGGAGGCCATGTGTTAGAAGTGATACAGATTATCTGTAAAAAAATAAAAGTACATGCAGCCCAAGCATCTCGAATTATCTTTGTCACTGTTCAAGAAAACATTACATGAGTCTTACAAGTATGAGTTGTGCTTAGTCAGCTTGACTTGGGGGAGGGTTAAAGACCACACAAACTCACAGTCCAAGCAATGTAGTGCTAAGATGTTTGTATTAAGGAAAGCAGAGTGCGGGATATAGGGAAGCTCTCTTACTTTCGCAACGTTTTTTTAATAAATTTAAACTTAGGTCAAAACAAAACACTTAGAAGTGATTCGTAACTGCCGCATCTGGGTGGCTCAGTCAGTTGAGCGTCTGACTCTTGACTGGCTCGGGTCATGATCTCATGGTTCGTGAGTTCGAGTCCCGAGTCGGACTCTGTGGTGACAGTGCAGAGTCAGCTTGGGATTCTCTCTCTCTCCCTCTGTCCCTCCCCTACTCATGCCGGCACGTGCGCTTTCAGTCTCTCAAAATAAATAAATAAACTAAAAAAAAAAAAAAAGTACTTTGTAACTGATCACAGCACCAAAGTTTGCAAATTATTTTATTTTTTAATTTTTTTAAATGTTTGTTTATTTTTGAGAGAGACGGAGAGAGACAGAGCATGAGCAGGAGAGGGGCAGAGAGAGAGGGAGGGAGACACAGAATCCGAAGCAGGCTCCAGGCTCCGAGCTGTCAGCACAGAGCCCGAGGCGGGGCTCGAACTCACGAGCCATGACATCATGACCTGAGCTGAAGTCGGATGCTTAACCATGCCCAGGCACCCCACAAATTGTTTTAAATAAAGCAGAGGGGAGGTAAACACTAAAATGGCACATATACTCCCATTATCTAACTCCTCCCCCACCCCCTGCCTCACCCCTCTATGCCATAGGTCGCTGTAACTGATGCACTTACAGAAGCAATTCGGGGTTACCTCCAGGCCCACCTCCCTGCGGTAGCATGAGCACTTTCGTCAAAATAGAGTGCTCTTTGCACGTACGCATGATCTGCCGCCGGAGTTCTGACAGAAGATGGCAAACACAGGCTGAGAACTCCCACACACCACAGATGGAGGTGTAGAGGAGAGGAAAAGGAGGGAAAAGGTGTAGCCAAAGGAAAAGGTGAGGGAAGTTTCAGGATATGGTTAGACGCTTGCTTTGGGAAGGAAAGAGCCAACAAGACAAAGTCAGCGTTGGAGATGAGCTGTGCATCAGGCGCTGGGCTGGGCTCTAAGGACGCCAGAGTGTTTGGGGCGGACACAACCCCTTGCCCCCAGGAAGTTTACAGTCTAGACTATGGGGAAACAGCCCAGGGGGGAGGCTCAGCAGTAGCACTGGGAAGAAACGGAGAGCTGAACTCGGCCAGGGTGTCACAAGAGAAGAAAATCCTTGGTGCGCAGGCAAACTGACTAGCGCTAAGTGGCTATTTTCCCTTGGGACACAGAGGGCCGGCCAAAGCCCTGCACAGAAATCGGTCAGTGCTGTCCGGAGGTGAGGTGTGGACCCACGGATTGCTGGCGATGGGCTATGGAGCTGCGAGTCTCTGGGGTGGGGGGCGGACTGTCAATGTCACAAAGGAAGCAGGCTTCTAGAGCTCTGGTATCTGAGCACCCAGACAGGGGCTCCCTGAACATCAAACTGTGATTCCCCGGGCAGGAGCTGAGGGTTTCCTTCCTCCCTTCCTCCCTTCCTCCCTTCCTCCCTTCCTCCCTTCCTCCCTTCCTTCTTCCCTCCCTCCCTCCCTCTATTCCTCCCTCTTTCTTCCTTCTTTTTTTCTTTTCTATCTCTTTCTTTAACATTTTATTTATTTAAGTAATCTCTACACCCAACGTGGGGCTTGAACTCACAACCCTGAGATCAAGAGCTGCATACTCTACTGACTGGTCCAGCCAGGCGCCCCCAATGTTTTCCTTTCTGTTCTTACCTGTCTCAGCCAGGGGACTCTCCAGGCCTAAAGAAACCCAAGCCTCGATCCCAGAGAAACCACCAAGTTTCAAACTACCCCAACACCACCTCTGCCCATGAAATATTCGCTGAATGGACAGATGATACAGAGAAGTCAAAAGGCAAGAGCACCTGAGTGAAGGTGGGGCTGGGGGGCAGTGATAGGAAGGGGACTGCCAACATGGACAGAGGGCTGTGTTTATGCTCATCTAGACAGAAAGAACTTGCCAGAATAATCGTGAATGCTCTTCCTTCCTTCCTTATTTCCTTTGTCCTTCCTTCCTCCTTCCTTCCTTTCCTTTGTCCTTCCTTCCTTCTTCCTTCCTCCTTCCTTCTTTCCTTTGTCCTTCCTTCTTTCATTCCTTTCTTTCTTCTTTCCTTCCTTCTTCCTCCCTCCCTTCTTCCTTCCTCCTTCCTTCTTTCCTTTGTCCTTCTTTCCTTTCTTCCCTCCTTCCTTCTTTCCTTTGTCCATCCTTCCTTCTTCCTTCCTCCTTCCTTCCTTTCCTTTGTCCTTCCTTCCTTCCTTTTTCCTCCCTCCCTTCCTTCTTCCTTCCTTCCTTCTTTCCTTTGTCCGTCCTTCCTTTCTTCCTTCCTTCCTTCCTTCCTTCCTTCCTTCCTTCCTTCCTTCCTTCCTTCCTTCCTTCCTTCCTTCCTTCCTTCTTCCTTCCTCCTTCCTTCCTTCTTTCCTTTCTCCCATCCATCCATCCATCCATCCATCCATCTACAGAAGCAAATGCCAACACCCAAGAAGTGGTGAAAATCCAGCACAGCCTCCTAGAGGTAAGTGATGGCTATGTAGCTGCCACAATACAGGCAGAAGAGCAGGTGGCCCGGAGAAGAGGGGTATGAACCCTGCTTCTCCAGCTCCCTGCAGTGTAGGATTTTTTTTTTTCTTTTCAATTTCCAGTCTGTCACAGAGCAAGGCTTTCACAAAATACGATAAAAATGAGTTACTAGAAAAATGCAAATCTTCCAAAAACCCACAAAATGCAAGCCCACCACCACTGCATCTGGATGTCACGGCAATGACAAAATGGTGGACAGAAGCCTGAACTCTTTCTCTCAAAGTTTGGTACTGGCTTCGCTGGGCGCTGGTAACGAACAGCTGGAGAGGCCAGGCTCTGGTCCCGCGGGCACGGCGGGGGCTGCAGGGCTTGCTCGCAGCCCGAGTTCACCCACAAGCACACTACTGGCTCTTCTAAAGTGCTCGATGACCATCGTGGGGCAGACAGTGCTGACCACGAGAGCCAGAAATGCACACATCACTTCCTGTCTTTTTCAGATCTTCCTTCCTTTTGTTTTTATTTTTTTATTTTGAGAGAGAGAGAGAGAGAGACAGACAGAGAGAAAGAGAGACAGAGACAGAGAGAGAAAGAGAGAGAGAGAGAGAGAGAAAATCCCAAGCAGGCTCCGCGCTGTCAGCGCAGAGCCCGATGCGGGGCTCAATCTCGCAAACTGTGAGATCATGACCTGAGCCAAAGTCAAGAGCTGGACACTTAACTGACTGAGCCACCTAAGGGCCCCAAGACATGGCTTTTCACACTTGTTCTGATTTGCTACCAGATGCCTTTCTTCCTTCTTCCTTCCTTCCTTCTTTCCTTTGTCCGTCCTTCCTTCCTTCTTTCCATTGTCCTTCCTTCCTCCTTCCTTCCTTCTTTCCTTTGTCCTTCCTTCTTTCCTTCCTTCCTTCCTTCTTTCCTTTATCTTTCCTTCCTTCCAGCCCCCCCCACCCCCATTCCCACAGAAGGACAAGGGGCCCCAGTATACATGTGTGACAGGGCTGGGGGATGATCATCTCTTTTTCTAGCATCTTCTATCTTCCTTTCCCTTCCCCAAGCACCTCTCCTTCCACCTCTGAACACTCACTTCGGTCTGCTTCCTCTGCTGTGTTTTAACATTTTTCTAAAACAAAACCTCAGGGGCACCTGGGTGGCTCAGTCTGTTAAGCCTCCGACTTCGGCTCAAGTCACGATCTCGCTGTTTGTGAGCTTGAGCCCCACTTCGGGGGCTGGTAGCTCGGAGCCGGGAGCCTGCTTCGGATTCTGTGTCTCCCCCTCTCTCTCTGTCCCTCTCCAGCTCACACTCTGTCTCTGTCTCTCTCTCTGTCTCCAAAATAAATAAACACTAAAAAAATAAAATAAAACAAAACCTCAAATTCCTTCACTGACCTTGATGCCCTCTGGTCTGGTTTTCACCTTCCTTCCGCTGACAGGGTCCCGGTGCCGGGAGTTCACCTCTGTGGCGTCTGTGGCCTCCGCGGGTGAGGTCCTAGGACCCAGCCCAGGGTCCACCCCGGCACACTCACACTCGGGTGAAGCCACTCCCGTGTCAATCCCCTGGGGAACACAACCATTACCAAAGCAATGGCTTTTCTTCCAGATCACCTTACACGACCCCTCCAGGGCTTTTCAAACAGGCCCTCGGCCTCACCTTGAAACCCTCTTCCACAACCACCACCAAGGCTCACGAACCTGTTTCTTCCACCTCTGATTTCTATGCTGGCACCTTGCCTTCCTCTGGGGTTCCCCCAAGCCTTTGTCCTGGGCCCGTCTTGCTTGTAATGAGCTCTCCTGCATTTATTTATACCTTGACAGTGACCCCCAAGTGGATGAGTCCAGGCAATCGCTTCCTCACACTCAGCGATTCTGGCTTTTTTTTTTTTTTTTTTTAATGTTTATTTATCTTTGAGAGACAGACAGACAGAATGCTAATGGGGGAGGGGCAGAGAGAGAGGGAGACACAGCATCCGAAGCGGGCTCCAGGCTCCGAGCTGTCAGTGCAGAGCCCGACGCGGGGCTCGAACCCGTGAACCACGAGATCATGACCTGAGCCGAAGTCAGACGCTCAACCCACTGCGCCACCCAGGCGCCCCGAGATTCTGGCTTTAATGGGACTGCAGGTAGGGCTATGGCTTTAGTAGTTTTTTTTTTTTTTCTTTAATACTAAGCATTTAAAGCCACTGCCCAAGAAGAATGCTTCTCAAACCTGGCTACACTCTGGAATCATCTCAGGAAGCTCTAAAATACAGATGCCTGGTTCCTACTCCCATTCTAACTGAATTGGTTGTGGTAGAATAAAAAACATATTTGGTCTCTGTCCCTGGCACAGAGCTCCTGAAACCCAGTGGAATTTCCCTAGTGATACAAGTGTCCTTTGTTATTCATAACAAGGCCCTTTCAATCATACCTGAGTTTACGCTAAGGAGGTGACTCTTGTCACCTTCAGGATGGCAGATGGTCACCAGAAAACGATATGATCAGAGGACTGGAACTTTCAGTCCCACCCCTGGGCCTCGGGACAGAGAAAAGGGCTGGAGATTAAGTTCAATCACCAAAGGCCAATGACTTCATCAACCTTGCTTGTGTGATGGAATCGCCATAAAAGTTCCTAAGGGATGGGATTCAGAGAACTTCATATTGGTGAAAGCATCCGCTTGCTGGGAGGCTGGTACCCTCTAGCTCCGAGGGGACAGAGGCTCCTGCACTAGGGACCCTTCCAGATCTCTCCCTGCATCTGGCTGTTGCCATTTTCCTGAGTTCTGTGAGTCATTCTAGCAAACTATCCAATGGGAGTGGGGAGTGTGGGAATCCCTGAATTTGGAGTCAAGTTGGACGGAAATGCAGGTACCCGATGCCTGTGACTAGTGTCTGAGGTAGGGACAGTCTTACGGGACTGAGCCCTTAAATGTGTGGGATCGGATGCTAACTAGCATCAGAACCGAACTGGATTGGATTGGACCGGGTTGAATTGAAGGACACCCAGCTGGTGTCAGAGGATATGAGAATTGGTGTTGGGAAGGCACCACAGATTTGTGGAAACACGTAGGAAAACCCCCGAGCTGGTATTGGGTGGAGGCTGGACATCAGGACGCTAAAAATTCCCCGGGTGATTTTAATCTGCAGCAAAAGCTGAGAACCACTGCCCAAGACCATGTGCACACATTTGAACTTGCCTTTCACTCCAAGCAAGATCTTCCTTCTTGTCCTCACTTCCCAGCCACAGTGAACTAGTTTTCTAAAATTAATGTCCCAGTGCAACTCAGTGCTCAATCAGACAGTCCTGCATTGTTTGCTGATTGTTTCATGCGTCTTCCCTGCCCGGATATAATGCAAGCTCTCTGAAGATTCTGGCAATACCTTATACCTCTCTTAGTTCACGTTGTCAAGTACGCTGCTAGACATACGGCAGGTATTCAGCATATACGACTGATTCAAAATTGCTTTTTAGGCAGTATCACTGCAAGGATAACACCAAATCCTTGAAGGAGAACTGAATTGTACACTTCTTTTTATCTCCTGTGACAGCTAGTGAGGTTCTTTGTATTAAAGATTTATTTACTTGTGGCCACAGAATCTAGAATAGCAAGGTTTTTTCTTATGATTTTTTTTAATTTTTTTTTAACGTTTATTTATTTTGAGACAGAGAGAGACAGAGCATGAATGGGGGAGGGTCAGAGAGAGAGGGAGACACAGAATCTGAAACAGGCTTCAGGCTCTGAGCGGTCAGCACAGAGCCCGACGTGGGGCTCGAACTCACAGACCATGAGATCGTGACCCGAGCTGAAGTCGGACGCTTAACCAACTGAGCCAGCCAGGTGCCCCAAAACAGCAGTCCTAATGCAGACATTTGTTTTCCTCTCAAGGAGAAATGTGACATCTTGAAAGTGTTTCTTTTGAAAAAGAAAAATAGTTTTCACATCACCACTGATTACATTGATCTTCCTCCACTAAGTAGCAAGAACTTTTTCAGAGATTTCTAAGAAGTGAGTCAGTATTACAAATATTATTCTAAAAAACAAAACAAAACAAAACAAAACAAAACAAAACCAAAAAACAACGAGGCACCGAAATCAAGGATAGGATCAATCTCTATCGGGAGACGGTTCTAGAGACGTCCCGTAAAGACAAACCCAAGAGGGTTTATTCAAGAAATAAAATACCATGGACCGTTTTCTCCCCAGAGCTGGCCCATTTGCCAAGCTCTTCCCAGTGTTCTGAAAAATGGGAAAATGTTTTAATAATTATCTTAATTATTAACAGTCTCTAGCTTACTTTATAAAAGACTGTTAATAATCAATCACCTTTATGTTGTAAAGACTTTTGAATTTTTTTAAAGTAGTCTCTACACCCAACATGAGGCTCAAACTCACAACCCTGAGATCAGGGGTTGCATGCTCTATGGACTGAGCCACCCAGGCATCCCAATCAATCACCTTTTTAACAATGGGGGTATACCATGTATTCCAGAAAACACGTGGCATCCGCTGGGATCACTCATAGGAGAAACATGGAAGGAGGGAGTTGAATGGACAAGGACAGCAAATAGGGGGTAGATGTTCAGTATCCAGAACGCTCTATCCAAGAATGCCAATGGCTACTCACATTGGTACTGAAAACCTTCTGTTATCGGACTGTTGGTCACGGAGTCATCGATAGTCAAGGGCGTTAGGATTCACCCCTAACTTAAAGGGCCACTTGTACCTCCGCTAAAAAGATTGTCTTTTCTGAGCTCACAGACCTCTCTCTTGCTCGTACAGAACCCAATTTTATGCTAAAACAAACAAGCCAGCAAGCGAACCAAACAGGGGAGAGGGGGGAGCACATGTCCAGTCCGGCTGCTAAATCTCATAGGATTCACAAAAACTGCATGAATTGGGAGCCGCCCGTGTGGTTCTGACAGACACAATTATCTGTCACATTAGCACAGGTTACCTTCTCGGTCGTTGAGTAAAGGCCCCCCTCGTCGCCCATCTGACTAACGTGTCGGAGGGCTGTGCAGATTTTCAACGACGATGGCTCTAGCTGCCGGGGCCACTTCTGCAATATGAGCTTTGGGCTGTGGCAACACTGTTGTGTCTCCCACAGTCCCGCTGAAAGATCAGACGTGATCTTGAGTCCTCCGAGAGGGGTAACTCCCTGGCCCATGGAACACAGTTGCTAAGCATCCGTTCACTTGAATGAGTCCTACGAACTGACTCACGGTCGTAAAGCATCAGCCGCCGAGGACCCTCAATCCCCGCTCACAGGACCTTGCCCCGGAACCCCTGCCACTTCCTTCCACCCTTGACCCCCAGCCGCCAACTTTCTCCCCTCCACCTCTAAACTCACCTAGACACACATGCCCTTCCCTTCAGTCTGTATGTCCTCTCTCTCCTCCTCGATCCACTGCCCATGTGCCGGACCCCAATATGCTCCCCTCCTTTGGGCCTTCTTCCTCCACAGCCCCTGCCGCATCCTCGAGGAGGTGACGATGGCTCCTTCCTCAGCCTGCAAACGCGCTCGGATCCTTCCCTTCCTATAAAAACCAGCCGTCAAGCTCAGGCTTCTAAAGCTTCTTTCCTTTAACACCAAGCCGCTGGAGAAGTCGGCCTACGATTTGGCCTCCGTGACATGCGCCCTCGCTCACTATCCACCTGTCACCCCCGGGCTGTGGTGCCGTGCTTGGGGACGCTGCTCCCGCTGAGGCAAACTGAGGATCTGAGCACTCCAACGGCTTCATCCCAGTGTTCATCCTATCGGCTTCTATACAGAACTGGAAACTTCCCAGAAACCCAGGCCCCCTCCTTCCTCACTGCCATTCATTCTCCAGACATTGGTGCTCTCATCTTCTCCAACCAGAACAGGGTCTCTCGGTTCGGGACTGTGGGCAGGCATCTGTGTGGGCAAAATGTATGCACGTGCACATACATAAGCTTTAGGGGGCAAAGGGTCCACAGTTTCAGCAGCTTCTCCGAAGGGTCTGTGGCCTCCCGGAAAGGAAAGGAACACTAGGTGACTACTGTAATAGTCTGAGTGCTGGCATCTACCCAAACCTTCCACCTGCCTAGTTCCTACCTGAGCCTTCATGGTACTATCACAAGTGTTTTTCAGGGGCGGCTCAGTCAGCTGAGCGTCTGACTCTCCATTTCGGCTCAGGTTATGATCTCACGGTTTGTGAGTTTGAGCCCCCCCCCCCCCCCCCGCATTGGGCTCTCTGCTGTCCATGCAGAGCCCGCTTTGGATCCTCTGTCCCCCCCTTCTCTGTCCCTCCCCTGCTCACATGCGCGCACACTCTCTTTCTCTCTCTCAAAAATAAACATTACGAAAAAGAAGCAGGGGCGACTGGGTGGCTGAGTCAGTTAAGCATCTGACTTTGGCTCAGGTCATGATCTCACAGTTTGTGAGTTCGAGCCCCGCATTGGGTTCTGTGCTGTCAGCACGGAGCCTGGAGCCTGCTTCGGATTCTGTGTCTCCCTCTCTCTCTGCTCCTCCCCTGCTCACATGCTGTCTCTCTCTCAAAAATAAAAATTAAAAAAATATTAAAAAATATGTATTTAAAAAAAAGAAAAGCAAAGGCTTACGATATGTGTATTTCCTTTTCCTTAAATAATAATTACCCATAAGAAAGTACCTGTATACATCTGTGCATAAAACCTCCCAGAGAATCACAAACCTTCCCTTACCATACTATGACTTTCTGTACTGTCTGAAATTTCTTTTTTTCTTGATTTTTTTTAACAGTTATTCATTTTTGAGAGACAGAGTGCAACTGGGGGTGGGGCAGAGAGAAAGGGAGACACAGAATCCGAAGCAGACTCTGGGCTCCGAGCTGTCAGCACAGAGCCCCACGTGGGGCTCGAACTCACTAGCCGTGAGATCATGACCTGAGCTGAAGTTGGATGCTTAACCGACTCAGCCACTCAGGCGCCCCTGTACTGTCTGAAATTTCTAACCCCGTACATGCCTTTACCAATGCTAACTAAATGACAAAATCATGGTCTGTTGACTTTTCTTCTTTAGAGATCTCTGTGCTACATGGAATAAAGAAAAACCAATCTAATACACGTTTGTAAAGAAGAAGGAAAAATTCAAAACAAAATGCTACGTTAAAAGCTGATATGTTACGTACTTTCGTGACCTTCCATTTTTTTACTTTTTTTTTTCCTTTAGCCTCTGCAGGTCAGTGATCCTCTAAAGAAAAAAGGAAAGGAAAAAAAAAAAAAACAAAAACCTACTGCAGGTTAGACTTTTATCTGCCAGGAGACCAGACACTGCCAGACGAATTTTTCAGATGCTGGTCCCTGTCAGTCACAGACAAGACTTCTACCCTAGTTTTCCGCTGATTATTACTGAAAAGCATACCGCATCCATCAGACACAGGACCCTGGGAGTCCCTCCGGCCACAGAGCTCGGTAGGGCAGGGACCTGGGCCCCAGCACACAGGTCAGCCACGACAGGTCGGCTTGCGGGCTTTATCGATGTTTGCTGATGATCCCCACACATGTTCCAGATGTGCTGACCTCATAAAACTGCCACCCACCACAAGCTGTGAAAGAACTGCTCCCTCGCTGTGTTTTTCCCATCGCTCAACCATGGCAACCCCCCGGGGTGACCCTCTCGGGCTGTGCCCCTGTGCCAAGGGCCTGCCCACTCCTGTTCCCTGGGGCTCCAGCGACCGCTTGGTCCTGGGCCCCTGCATCACAGGGGCCCTGCCTTTTGTCCCCACCCAGCTTGTGCCTGAATCCTGGCTGGAAACTGGAACTAATATCTTTCTCAAAGTTGCCTGTGTGCCAGGCACTCTGTACATCCTCCCAGGCTGCAGAGACAGGGCGCTGCTCTTCCGTCAGGGAGTCTGAAGTTTGAGAAAAGAAATTCAGAAACGATGACAAATCATCTGACACGAAGGACCCTGCGGGACGCAGGAGAGGTACCAGGGGCTCTGGGAGTAAGAGGATGAAGAGATCATCCCCGCCTGGGAAGGACAGGAAGAGGTCCATGAGTGAGGCAGCCTTTGTGGTTGATACTGATGGATGAACAGGATTTCTGCTGGGTGGGATGCAGGCCATAGTTTCTGACGAGGAGAAAGGCTATTTTTCAAACCCTGTGTATAAATAATGAACAAATGTGGCCTCCTGTCTGTATGTTCTTTCTAATCAGCTGGGTTTTTTTTTTGTCTGAAACACGATACTATGGCCTCCAAAATTGTGCAGAGGAAAAAAAAATATATCTTTCAGGGAATCATCATTCAACCCTCTATGGAATCTCGAAAACTTTTATCACACATCCCCCCCGACCAGGTTCTTTCTTTTCAATAGCCTAACTAGTGGTATTACATATAGTCACTGTCATTTAAAATCAGGTATACTATCGGGGCGCCTGGGCGGCTTAGCCGGTTAAGTGTCCGACTTTGGCTCAGGTCGTGATCTCACGGTCTGTGGGTTCAAGCCCCGCGTCGGGCTCTGTGCTGACAGCTCAGAGCCTGGGGCCTGCTTTCAGATTCTGGGTCTCCCTCTCTCTTTGCCCCTCCCTCACTCACTCTCTCTCTCTCAAAAATAAGTAGAGATTAAAAAAATTTAAATCAGGTATCCTATCAATGTCTGCGTGACAAATGACATGATTCCTCAGCATGTCATTAAAACGGGCGGGTGTCATTATTAATAATGACAGATAATAGCTACCAGCTATGGAGCAGCACACACGGACTTCAAATGTTACCACCCGAAGGTTTTCACGGTGAAAAGTGAACGGTTTTAAAGAATTTCCGTATCATCCATTATGACCCAAGTTTTGCAACACTTGCTAAAGAAGGGCAGGATGTGATTCTTCCTTCTGGGTAACTGTGCGCGCTCGTAAGTGTGGAAGGGTCCCTGAGACAGTCGAGTCAGTCTGAGATGGTCTGCTGGTGCTGCCGCTCTCTGCTCCCTCGCTGGGGCTGTGCAGGTCTGTCCTCGCAAAAGAGGGCTGGATACACACACCTTACGGCCGGGACTTCTACAGACAAGTCACACTCCATCCCTACCCCTCTCTCATGCACACACACGCACACACACACCTGAAACATGGCTTCAAGGTCACCTCCTTGATCCCGTAATAATTGCTGTCTCTCTTCTCAAGTAGGACCAGCCAGACACTAAAAAGCACCCTGCTAATTAGAACCCAATCTGCCTTGTAATTAGATAAAGTGCCAAGGCTGCCCCCAAATCCTGAGTTTCGACATTCTGAAGGACTTCTCTGTGTTTTTTTAAACTTTTTTTCACGTTTATTTATTTTTGAGAGAGAGAGAGAGGGCACGCGTGCGAACAGGGAAGAGGCAGAGAGAGAGAGACACACACACAGAATCGGAAGCAGGCTCCGGGCTCCGAGCCATCAGCCCGGAGCCCGACGCGGGGCTCGAACCCATGAACCGCGAGATCGTGACCTGAGCCGAAGTCAGACGCTCAACCGACTGAGCCACCCAGGCGCCCCAGGACTTCGCTGTTAATAAGGAACAGGGGTGGAAAAATGTATTCTCTGAAGATTTTCAGAGGTTCGGCCCCGAGAAAATGTAAGTTATGCCTAGATGTACCTATTTTTTAGTTAGCAGGGAAAGGCGGTCTGAAATTCCTATTTTACCACTAATGATTCTCCAATTTCTACGATTTTCAAGTTCACACTGCCTGTTTTCTCCTTACTAAGTGGTGGTGGAGGCGGGAGAGTTGTTTCCTAAAGGTTTGTAGGCATTCGCCAACGTGCAAAGAGGATGAATTCCAAAATTCATGAGCGGGCTGGGACACTTGCCCATAGGAACGACGCTGTGTGTACAGAAGACGGGTCCCCAGGCAGCCCGCGTTGTCGCTAAGGGGAACCGCGCTAACCCAGCCCTACCCGATCAATACAGACAACAGTCCTAACCTGCATCCATGGCGAACACCTTCTCGGTGTGGCAGCGGAGTCACCCTGACCTCCTGCGACTTGCCTACCGAAGGCGCAGGACACAGTTCACGGGGGTATTTTGGCCACACTAGGAGCTATGCGTTCCTGAAAATCCTCACATCCTGCAACATCACGCTCTAAAGGTAACAGGATCTATGGTGAAAACACCGTTAGGGCCAGACCACTTGAAACCTCTGTAACTTTGTAACCAGAGCACTAACTCAAAGAATAATTAACACCGGGGGAGATGACTTACTGGCTGTGGCTATCTGGGGGGCGGGGGGCTGGGCGGGTTACACGTGCACAGAACCAGAACCGCAAGGCCGGCCGGCAGACGGGGTGAGGTTCAGAGCCACAGGGAGGACCCCTGCCGGGAGCCCAGGGTCCTGCATGCACGGCTGGGGGCGCCTTCTCTAGGGATGGGGGCCCCGGGCAGAGGCGCTCTTTTTTAATTTTCTTAAAATAGAGTCGAAAGGGCATGTGTTGCCTGTGAGGGCTCTCTCCTTGCTGTAATTCTAGTCCTGCTGTGAGTCTGCTCCTCTTGCCAAAGAGAAACTGCCTCTCCACCAGTCCGACCCCCTGGATCTCCTGACACCATATTCCTTGGACTTCTTGATCGCTACTCCATGTTACGGAACCACGTGCCCCAGCACATCAAACTGTGTTCCGGGGACCAGAGGCTAGCTGGCTCCTCAGAGCCCTTGACTCGGTTAGAGAAGGACCTTTCCTAGGTCTTGCCCTTTGTGACAGCTCTGGATTAGAGACGAAGGGGCGGCTAATTCTCTTAACATCCGGGCCAATGCAGGAAACTCTGCTGTGTTCTACTTAGTCATCAGAAGTGATTCTCCATTTCTCTCAAAGTCCATGAATCCTGGGTGAGTCAGTCTGATTTTCTAGACCAGACTGTCCCATTGAAACGTAATATAAGCCACATATGCAATTAAAAAATTAGTTGCCATGGGGCGCCTGGGTGGCTTGGTTGGTTAAGCATGTGACTCTTGATCTCGGCTCAGGTCATGATCTCGTGGTTTTGAGTTTAAGCCCCACGCCGGGCTCCCCGCGTCAGGCTCTGTGCTGACAGCGCGGAGTCGGCTTCAGATTCTCTCTCTCCTTCTCTCTCTCTCTGCCTCTCCCCTACTCACTCTCCTTCTTCTCTCTCTAAATAAATTAAAAAAAAATTAGAAGCTATATTAAAAAAGTAAAAAGAATCAAATCCATTTAATAGTATATTTTATATAAGCTAGTATATACCAAATATTATCATTTCAACATGGAAACAACATAAAAATTATTAACAAGATACTTTGTGTTCTTCATCCCAAATCTTCAAAATTCAGTGTTATTTTCCACACACAGCACATCTCAATTCAGACCGGCTACATTTCAAGTGTTCAACGGCCAAGTGTGGCCAGTGACCATCGGGCTGGACAACAGATCTAGATAGATAGTCCGTAGACAGCCAAGTGTCATATTTCTGAAGATATATAATTAACGGACTACAAAACCCACTGAAGCACAAAAAAAAATGTTTTTCAAGTTCATATTCTCATCCCATGAAAGAATCCCTTTCACTTGTCAGTTTCAGTGTGAATGTATTAGCCGTTAGTCACCCAGAACATTCAGTTTATCAGGACATCCCAATCCCTAACTACGCTCAGTCTGGTTTTTTTTAAACAGCTTTAGCAAGATATTATTCATATAAATTCACCCATGTAAAGTATACAATGGTATGGGTTTATTACATTTTTTTTTAACAGTGGTAAAATAGCTATCATGTAAAACTTCCCATTTTAACCATTTTTAAGTGTACAATTCAGTGGCCTCAATTACGTTCAGGGTGTTGGGCAACCCTCCCTGCTATCTATTTCCAAAATGCTGTCATGACCACAAACAGAAACCCTGCATCTAGAAAGCAGGCGTCCTCTCCACTGATAGGGTAAAGTGCACCTGTGTAAGATCAACAGGCCAACAGCAGTGATCTTGGTGTTAGCATCACGGTGTCGCGACCAGGAACGCTGTGCTGTGTCTACAGACACTTCCCAGAACCCTCTCTTCCCTCCCTTTCTGAAGCTGGTAAGTTTTGGGATATCATCTAGCTTTGCAAAACGTTTTGTAATAAATCTGTGAGTGGCTCGGCACCCCGTCTGCTCCCCTGTACTCAGTCTCCGGGTTTTCTGATGATGCAATCCCATGTTCTTTTCTTTTTTTTTTAACTTTTATTAATTTTTGAGAGACAGGGTGTGAGCAGCGGAGGGGCAGAGAGAGAGGGAGACACAGAATCCGAAGCAGGCTCCAGGCTCCGAGCTGTCAGCACAGAGCCCGATGCGGGGCTCGAACCCACAAACTGTGAGATCGTGACCCGAGCCGAAGTGGGACGCTTGCTCAACCGACTGAGCCACCCAGGTGCCCCATACACTCCCATGTTCTTTCAAATGACATCGCCATAACGGAGGAAAAAGCTACAACCCGACCAGAACCTGAAGTTACAGACGCACCTCTGAAGAAATAAAACTCTTGTGCTTTTCTCGAACATTTGTTTCGAAACAAGAGAATGCTGCTCCACCAGAGCGTCTTCCTTTCACATACTTTCCTTTTCCTTTTTTTTTTTTTTCCTAAACAGTTCTCAAGGAAAAATAAAAGAAGTTCCGATTGCCTCTATGAGTTTTATGAGGATAGAACAAGATGTGGAGAAAACATCTCGGAGCACCGACCGGAGTTAATTAATTCCAGCATCACCTCCTTACGTGAGGCCGGAGCTTGTGAGCAGATGTGCGGGCTAAATATTCCGGGTCGGTCTTAGCACATTATTGAAAGTAACCTCTCCTCCCCCAGAAGAGTCTGGCACGCAGCTTGCAGTCCACGGCAAGCAGCTTGGACACGTAGAGAAGGGGAATTTAACATTTCCTGATGCCCACTTTCCCGTTGATTTCCAAACCTTTGCCTCTCAACAGGAAAGAAAAGGAAGGGAAAAAATGCCCCCGTAGTCGCACGTATACATGCTGAGTATCAGCCACTAAAAGAAAAGCTGAGGAAGCAATTTTAAACCCTGTTGCCACAAATGTGTTTGGGGAACTTTCACCTTGTTTCTCATAAACTAGAAGGTACACTTCACGTTCCTTTTGATTTCTAATGACCAACGCGTTTAAACTAACATTTCATTTCCAACCCGTGTCTGTTTCAGGGCTAGCAGCTGGACGATTTATTTTGCTAGCTGGTGATAGAATTAAATACCGAGTCTTTGAAAACGTTTACAAGCTTTCCCTCTAACCTTGGGTGCACGTTCCAAATTAGGCTACTTTGATTTTTATTAGCTAAAGGTTTACATACTGAAATACTAACACTGTTACCTTCAGAATAAATTGTTTATAGCTCAGGTGCGGCTTAAAACATTTTCTTCGTCTGTGGGGATACTTTGGAGATCGGGGAGGAGGAAGGTTGCATTGGTTCACTCTGGATCAACAAGTTTCCTTTGTGAGTCAAACAATATGAAGGGCGCACAGATGCAGACGCAGGACCGGAGGCGGTTGTGAAAAGGGTTCTGGTCCTCCGCAAAAACACGGGCTTCCTCTGTGCATCCCAAGTGCTTTATAATCATGAAATCACTATCCCGGTGGAGGGCCCCGGGACGCGCTCTTAAGATTGAGTCTTTAATACCAGCATTTGGATGCAGTAGACAAGGCGTGAGCTGGGACCCCAGGCCAACCTGCTTGCAAATCGTGACTCTTTCGTTTATTTAGCGGTATAGTCTTGCCCCAATAATTTAACCCAAGTCTTGGTGTCTAACCCTGCGAGATGGGGAAGAATTACTCCCTCCTTGTAACTTTATTGTGATCACTTGCACTGAACAGAAGTTCAATTGGTGTTTTCGATGGAGCCGAAGAACCTTCGTCACAAGGACGTCCCCGTGTGTCAGCCCGCGACGGTCACTCATGGCACATTCAGTCACTCAATCGAAAACGTCTACTGTCTCTACTGAAAGACAAGATCCAAGCAGTCCCTTGTCTTTAGGGGCACACACA
Source organism: Neofelis nebulosa (assembly GCF_028018385.1). Taxonomy (NCBI): domain Eukaryota; kingdom Metazoa; phylum Chordata; class Mammalia; order Carnivora; family Felidae; genus Neofelis; species Neofelis nebulosa. Next base: position 3,994,028 of record NC_080797.1, read on the forward strand.
CAGCACTTCTGGGGACCACAGATATCGAAATGAGGAGGGGGAGGAAATCCAACATGGGGGACACTAGCCTGGCTTCACGGAGTGTAGCAAGAACCCAGTGAAAGGGGCCGATGGGGAAGAGGCTTATGGAGAAGATGACGTTTGAGCTTTGACTGTGTCTGTTAGATAGGAAAGGCAGGAAGAGCATCCCCGGGAGAGGGGACGATATGTGAGAAGGCAGAGGACTGGGATGGGTCGTTGTGGTCAGCGTGGCCACCAGTAGGTGAGGCCACCTAGGGCTTTCGTGTGCCAGCCTCTGAGAGCTGTTCTTTTGCCCTAAAGGGGACAAGGAGCCACTAGAGGTTTCTAGCGTGGAAATAACACCATCATCTTTGTTTAGAGAAGCTGGATCTGTCAGCAGAGGGGCAGATAGACTGGGGCACTGAAACGCTGGTGCCGGTTTCGGCACTGGTTCTCAAAGGGAGAAGACGGGCCTCGGGACCAGGCGGAGGAAAGATGGGGGAGACGTCTCAGGGGTGAGAGGAACTGCATTTGGTGACACGCTACAGCAGGCCTGACCTGGAAGCAAGCGGGATGGGGACACCAATGACCAAGAAAGAAGGTAAGGAGCGCAACGCGTTTGTGGGGGAGGTCCCTCTCCAGGTGAGGGCGCTGAGGAAAGGCGGACCTGGCGTTGTGGGGAGACAGAGTGAAATCTGACCAGCACCCGTATGAGGCTGGAGCCACAGGGATGGATCAGGGCACCGCTCATCCGTCGGGGATGGGACAAGACCCAGGAGGCAGACACAGAGGACAGGGCCCCGGACGGCCCAGGATTTAGGAGCTGAAAACGATGTAATGCTTTATTCCCACCGCGTAGAGAGCACCAGAACACTATCCCGTATGTAAAAAAGGCATCTTTGGAATCGAAGCACAAGAAACTTACACGGCGTTGAAGAAACTTAGAAGTGGACTGAAAAAGGGCCTTAAGGATTGACCTAAGGGATTCCAGCATCATCCGTTAGGTAATGAGAAAACACCCGAAGCTTTCTGAGCATTGAAGTCCTGTGACTGAAGTGGTATTTTTAAAAAGACTGATACGAGTGGTGTGCAGGGAGGAAGACAACGGGGGAGTCTCCTCCACGAGGGAGCCCACGAGGAAGTAACTGTGGGAACCGAGCCCCTGATCTCCGTCCGTGCCGCACCAAAAAAGCCATCTGTTGAGGTTCCACGGGATCGCCACCACGCTTAGGACGGAATCTGGACTCCAGGCTACTCAGGTTTTAATAATCCGGATAACAATTTGATGGCGATGGACATAACAGTGGATGATGAACCGTCCGAAAAGCCCGGGCGAGCTGAGAGATGTTTGGCCTGCATCAACATCCGAGCTCTGAGATGGGGGAAGGGAGTGGGGGTGGGGGGGGAAATACAAGGCAGATTTACAAAAGAAAAGGCCGCATTGTGTGCGCACTGCCTCCCACCATCTGTTCTTCCCCCAGGTTAGCGGAATGAAATAAACTCTCTGGGCAAGATATTGATTCACATTTTTCAAGTGCTGACGCCCGCTCCGGCCGCAGAGCTGAGGTCAGAATTCTTGTGTCCTTTTCCAGCCAAACTGATTTCAGGACAGGCAAGCAATCACACAATGCTCTTCCGTGCAATAAATATGAAAATACTTAACCTCCCTGGGGTATTAGGGAGCATAAATCATGTCTTTAAAGGCCCGTGACGAGCTGAAATGAAACGCGTTCAAAGTAGGAAACGCCACAAGCCCACGACTGCGGCCGCTCACTGGGTTGTTTTGTGCAGATCGTTGTGCTATTAACTTCGTGAGTTTTATGGTCTGAGAGTATTCATCAATAGCTAACTATGAGATTGCTTAAACGCTCTACGGCTTGCACATCTGTCCAAATGGGCTAAAGTCTCCAACATTTATCGTCTTGCTCAAAACAGCTGGTTTTTCCTTTCTTTTTTTTTTAAAGGACTTCTTGATGGAGCCATTAACAAGAGGGTTCCCTCCTGAGGGCCGACGACAGCCTGTGGCTGGGGGACCCCGCTACAAGCATGGAGGCTTTCCCCAGTCTGGTATTAAGAGATTTCAGAGAAGGGGTGAGGGAGAGATGAATCCAAGTGGGAGAGGAGCAGGGGCAGGGATTACGGCTCACCGCTTTGGAGTCAGACGGCTGTGGGCTCTCGATGCACACAAGGAGCGACTCTAGTAACGTTAAGTACAAATTAAATGATAGAAGCCACAGCTGATTTTTACGAGTGTGGTGAACGGCAGGCCTCGAGAGCTGGTCACAGAGGGGCACCAAGTAGCTGTTGTGCCAGCTGGGAGACATTAAGGCAACAGACATCACCCCTGTTGAGTGAGATGAGGCCTCTCCTCCCCACAAGCAACGCCCTTCTGCCTCCCCCCTACCCCCCCCCCCCCCCTGCAGATTTTCACGTCAAAGGCACTACGCTGGGAGGGATCTCCATGGCTGCTTTCCCCTCTGGTGAAGTCCAGCCACTGCCCAAGGTAGGAACCTCGTCTGTCAGCGTCACATGTACTTGTGGGGCCACCGCGATGATTCTATGATTCCCTTTCACGGTTACAAAGTGCTTCCTGGAGTAAAATCCGACACCGGCACCCCCGGGTCCCAGCTCTGGCCCCTTGGGTCAAGTAGAACACGTCGATTTCTGCTTGAAACATTCGATAACCTCTCCTTTACAACATACCTCTTTCTTTGTGTGTGTGTTTTTTTTTTTCCCCCTCAAGTACCTAGGCCACTTTGTAGATCCAAGTGTGATCCAGGGACCAGTGGTTTGGGCACCGGCTGGAAGCAGTCAGAAATGCAGACTCCCAGGCCCCACTTCCGGCCTCCTGACCAGGAATCTGCACTGTCACAAGATTCCCAGGTAATTCATACGCACGTGAGAGCTTGGGACCAGACGCTGGTAAACATTTTCCGCAATGGGCCAGATGGTAAATATTTTAGGCTTTGCAGGCCGTATGTCTCTGTGGCAATTAGCACCAAGAGCAACCATAGATAATATGTAATCGAACAAGCATGGCTGTATTAAAAATTTTAAAAAAAAAACAACTTTATGGACACTGACGTTTGAATTTCATGTAACGTTCACATGTCACGAAGCAGCATTACCGCTTTTGGCTTTCCCAACCATTTAAAAATACAGAAGCCTATAATCTTATCTTGTGTATCGTACAGGGGACGGGCAGGCAGCGGGGCCCCCAGGTTGCTGAGCCCTGCTCTGCCTGGTAACACTGCCAATTACACTGGGGCTTGGTCCTCAACTCTACATTATGTATTCCGCTTCCTTAACGCGGCATGCATAACCAAATCAAACACAAAGGATGATTTTTCAGCAAGGGCGAGACCATTATTCCTTTGGACTCTAACTCAGTATTTCTTCTGATGCAGATGGGTGCTTAACACAACACTTATTTTTAGCACAGCAGTAAATATATATATATATATATATATATATATATATATAACAGTGGGATAATATATCTGTGAACAATTAAAAGTTGTTTTCTTTCTTTCCTTTTGTTAATCATTTTGCAGAATGAACTTTTATCTTCAGGAGCTGTATCTTCGCACTGCGATAACTGATGGCCACTGACTACACTGACTGCTACTATACTTTCCTCCATATAAATGTGGTAAGTTTTCATCAGGAAGGTACCACTGATGCTCCTTCCTGACAGGGGAAGGGGTTAGTCTAGAGCCGGAACACCCTGCCATCCTTCTTCTTCTTGTTTTTTTTAACCACTGAAAAAGTTCTCACCAGAATATCCCCTGGCATACAGGAAAGATAAAAAGACACGAAGCAAACAAAGTAAGTCCTTCCCACGTGGGATTTTTCAAACCTTGGTCAAGACGGATAAGGGAAAGCTGCATGGTGACGGCATAACCCAGCCCATTTCCACAACCCTGGAAGGTCTCACCAGGAAAGGCAGGAAAAGAGAAGCCGTAGAGAAAACAGCTGAGAATTACTTTCAGAGTCTAATGACTTCCGATCTGAGTTACTCCATTAGATCCCACAGGGGGGATCACTGAATGAGATGATTTTACTTCCTTATTTAAAAAAAAATTTTTTTTTTAATGTTTATTTATTTTTGAAAGAGAGAGAGAGAGAGAGAGAGACAGAGCACAGGCAGGGGAGGGGCAGAGAGAGAGAGGGAGACACAGAATCCGAAGCAGGCTCCAGGCTCTGAGCCGTCAGCACAGAGCCCGACGCGGGGCTCAAACCCACGAACAGCGAGATCGTGACCTGAGCCAAAGCTGGATGCTTAACCGACTGGTACCATTACTTACTGGGGCTGGGAGCCATCTCTTATCATCCCAGGCCCTCAGCCCTCCCTTTCGATCCCTCCCCAAAGCTTGCAGATTCTTCCTTTCCCTCTCTCTGACATGCCCCACTCTCCCTTACTGTCAGCATCCTAGTTAATGCTTCCATCGAAATCTATCGGGCCACGGACATCTGTGATCCTCGACGTCACTGCCCGACGAAATCCACATGAACCACTTTTTTCTTTTTTTTTTCGTTTTACTGTCACAGACACTCTCAACAATCCTCAGTAGCTTCCCAACACTGAAGTCACTAGCCCCAAGTTCCCAAAGCTTTCGCCCACTCCTCCTTCAGGGAAGAATGGCCCAGCTCTGCAGCAATTTGACACCAAAGCGATTCCCACCCTCTCCTTCCAGAGCTCTTTTCTTTCCGTTTCATCTACCTTATGTTTACTAGCTCTTCATGGAGTCTGGAGAGCCCCACCTACCCTGACCGAGGCGCAAACACAATCCCCTCGGCTCCTTTACACCTCTGTACTTAAAGATAACAGAGTCTGCTTATCCAGTGGGCTGGGGTGGTTACGAAATTATTAAACTCCCACGAAACGATACACAACTTTTCTTTCTGACCCTCCTTCAAGGCTGTCCGCTCTGCCTTCCCCCGTGCATGAGTGACTTCTTCGTCCCTATCATCACTCATTCATTCACACCTCCCTCCCCCACCCCCCGCCCCTGCCCCAGGCCACAGCAGCGTGCCACATCAAGTTCCACACAAAAAAGATCTTCCTTGCACGTCCGCTCCCATCCACAGGGGCTCCCTCCATCCCTCATTCACAAAACTTTCACACGTTCTTCTCTTACTCGGCTCTTCAGCTCTACCAACGGAGTCCTTTGGCTGGGCCAGGCTTTCTGGACTACACCGGCACCTTCCGGTCCTAGTGAACTTTCAGAAGCGTAAGACACTCTGTGTCCAGTCGGCAATGGCTCAGTGGAATTATTTCCTGCCTCGACCCGGCCATTCTACCGTAACTCATCACAATAGCCCTCCGTGCAAAGTTGGGAAGCACTGTTCATGGCAGTAACACCCGGAGCTTAGAGAAGTGATCTAAGATGCTAAACCCCAGGACCTTTTCATGTGCAAGAGTGTCATGAGCACATCGTCTTTCCAAAAGAAAAACAGCGAACAGTGTGTGTGTGTGTGCGTGCGTGCGTGTGTGATTACACACTTAACACACATTCTCTCTCTCTCTCTCTTTTTCTCTTTGATGCAACTTCCTGACCCTCAAAGCCATTTCCTTAGGGTACGGGCTGTGGATATGTCCGTGGATGTTTCAATAGCTGGTCGTGTCAAGGCAGACAGACTTTTTGTCTTCACCCCCGAAAAGAACTGAGACAGACTCTTTCTTTCAAAAGTTGGCAGAGATGTGCGGCACGGAGGTCCAGCTCATTTGTCGAGGCGAACATGTTGCTGTCTAACACAGACCGATCACCAGCTGGGAAGCAAGGCATTCGCTGTAGGTTCACAATAACACTGGCTCTTTGCTGCTCGGCTGACCATCAGTGACAGATTGATGTTCAGTTCTTTGCGCGGGGACGCTGGCTGCACGGGAGAACTTGGGGCAGCTAAGCAGGTTGTAAGTATATTATTCATGCACTCCCTGCCATGAAAAATAAAAGCTTCCCACCTTTCTGACCTGAGTTTGGAGAACCGTCAGGGACCGAGTTTGCTTTGTGACTTGGAAGGCTGCTCCCAGCCTTCCAGAGAGGCATAAAAAATGAGTACCTATTGGCACTTTCCAATGACATGCCAAGATCCACAAAGGGAAACGACCACGGAGCGTTTTTTTTTTTTTTTCCTTTTCCCACTGCGAGTGGGAGAGAAGAGACATGATATTTCATGCCGCTGCTAAAAGAGTCGGTTTTGTAAAAACAGATGAAGTCCGGCAAGCCAGGCCAGGATCTCGGGAAAAGAACGGCATGTTGCTGGGTGTCTCTGAGGCCGGGGAGGAGAGCGAACCTCTCCAAAGGAAGAGCTTTAGGGCACCACGCAAGCAGGCAAGGCAACAGTCACTTAAGGAAACTGGTACCTGAGTCACAAGATTTGAAAAATGGGTCAACCTGTTGATGGGCTTTATGTCGTCCGCGTCGGAGTTGTTAAATTTTCCAAACTTTTGCACTTTTTAAAAAAGCGTGACATGCTTCCAAGCTAGGATTTACTTTTTGAAACCATGATGATAATGGGGCACCTGGGTGGTTCTGTCGGTTAAGCATCTGACTCTTGATTTCGGCTCAGGTCATGATCTCCCAGGCGTGGGATGGAGACCCTGCTTAAGACCCTCTCTCTCTTTCCCTCTGCCCCTCTCCCCTGCTCTCACGCACGTGCGCGTACGTTCTCTCTCTCCCCAAAACAAAAACTAGTAACAAAAAAACCAACCTGTGATGATACTTTAGGTGCATTAATATCGCAAAAGCTGTCTTCTACACTTGTCTTGCCGTTAAGACATTTTCACCAAAGACCCCGAGCACAAGAAAAGGGGGTAATCAACTCAGGCGTCGGGGACGATCTTGCTAGATCTTACAAGATCTTACAATCGTACCTATTGGCACTTTCAATCGTAAGATCTTGTAAGATCTAACGATTCTTACGAGAATGCCTAGCGCAGAGTGGATCCTCACTAAATGTTCGCTGACTGCCTGGTCATTCGCTGGAAGCCGACGTGGCAACACCATTATTTGTTATTCTAGCCTACGAGGAGGCTAATGTCGAAATCTCGTGAGCCGTCTTCCAACAGGCTCCGAGAACCGTCTCGACCAAGAGACGCGGTCAACGACCCTACCGTTCCTGCTGCGCTCGCGCCTCGGTCCACAGTCGAAGGTATTACATGAAAGCCGGATGCGAAGAAGATGCTTGCCCGTGGGATTAATTTTCGCACGCCTAGCGAGAGGGAGGAAGCGGACTACTGTTTTCCTTTTCACGGGAGTGCTCTATGGGTTACTCGCTACAAAGATAGAAGAGGAATGAATATGTACCAGTTAATGACGGGGAGACGCTACGGTTTTGTGGCAGCAGTACAAAGCCAGGAAGTTTAGCAGTTTCCAGAAAGCCGCATACGCTTTTCAGTGAAAGGGCTTGTGATAGCACTTCCTAATGAAATGCCAAAATCCACACCGAGAATGACGGAGTAGCCGGGTTTTTTTTTTTTTTTTCTTTTTTCCGTTTTCCCAACACGGAAGATACGCGGCATGTCACGTCACCGCCAAAATAGTTTGTCTTGTAACAATATATGAAGGGAGACAGCTTATTACACCACCTGTACTGTACTATTTGTTAGTATTTTAATAGGCGATTAATCTTGATGTGATAGGATTTAAGATTTTTATTTTTTGGCACATATGCTCAAGCTATTATGTTATAAATCTCAAACATTTCAGCAAATGTCATCCTGATTGTTCCCTACTGCACAGAACACTACCAGTGAAATATTCAAGGTCAGGAACTTGGATTCTTTACCCACTGTATTCAGGAAAACCAATTTATTGTTCTGTCTCGGTAAAGAGGGGTGATTTCTTTGGGGCCTATATCACACTGGCAGCCAATCTAGAAAACTTATAATTACTTTGAGGCAATGGGGGTTTGGGAAGTGCATTAATCTGTCTCTGTGAATTTAAACACATACCCGATAGCCATTACTAGGATAAAATTCAGAGTTCAACATTTTATATTACTTTTTAAGAATGAAGTGTGTGCTTAATATGTTTGAATGGTGCACGAGATCTTCTAACATAAATCAAGAGCCTGTCTTTGCAATGGGGGTGAAATCTTGGGAAGGTCTCAAGGTGTTTCTAAAGCAACCTTCATGCCAAATGATCCTGGTTTGGCCACTTAGTAGTCTCATCAATTTATTGGAATAAACATATTTTATTACACCTGGCATTAAACCAAATCACTACGGATCGCGGTTTAAATTAAGCAAAATTTAAGCATTTTCTAAAACATCAAAATATAGGCGAATTTGCCCACACGCTAAAATGTATCGGTAACCCCCACAGTGATATTCGTGACCCTTGTGTGGTCATCCCTGGACACGCACGGAGCGGAGAGGAATTTGAGTCATCTGACGTGCACCCTCCCAGCTGTGGTGGTATCTTCTTGTTTGGGCCCTCGCACTGTAACCACCGAGTGTCTGTTTCCTGGTCTATATTTAGTGCCATGGTTTTCACACTGTTGTGCCTTTTGCGGGTGATTAGGCATGGCCCCCAAGCACAGGCTGGGATGTGCCTGATGGAGAAAACGCATGCATTTTTAGATAAGTTTTGTCAGGGCTGGTGGGCATGAGTTCAATGTTAATGAATCAATGAAAGAGATTAAACGGTGTGTCTTTAAACAGAAACACACTTAAAAAAAGATTACATATTGATCAGCTGACAAAAGGCTGTGACCAAACTCTCCTGGGAACCTAATCTTGAATTTCCCCTGGGATCAATGGTTCAGTACTCACTAATTCAGAGGTCACAGTGATTTTATAGACCATACATACAATAAATAACGAGAACCAGGTCCAATTATTTTTTAAATGACCTTCATATAAATAAAACTTTCACTATTCAGAGAAAAAGAGATTTGACTTTTGGAGGGGAAGGGATAAGCCCTCCACGTTATAAAAAATATTAATGGAACAAATTTTTAAAGAGGTGCTAAAAATGGTTTGGAACCTTTTTTTTTTTTAACTAATTATTTACTTATTTATTTAATAAATGCTTTAAAATTTTATTTAGAAAAATTTTAGATTTACAGAAAAACTAGAAAAGTATTACAGACTCTTTAACTTCACTCAGTTTCTTTGAAACCTTCTTTTAAATGACGCTAGCAAGTGCTGGAGAGAATGAGACACAATTGGAACTCGGATACCCTGCTGGTGGGAATGCGATTTGGAAAACAGTCCATCAGTGTCTTTGAGCACTAAACATACGCTCATCATACACACCGGCAATCCTACTCCTGGGAAACACACAAGAGAAATGAAAATGCTGGTTCACACAAAAACCCAAACACAAGTGTTTGCAGCGGCATTATTCCAGAGTGCTGTAAATCGGAAACAAGCCAGTGTCCTTGGACCGGTGAAGGAATCGACAGGGATGCAGTGGGGGAAGTCTTCAGCAATAGAAAGGAACAAGCTACAGATACAGGCAATGATTGGGGGTGGGGGGGTGGAGCTCAGACACGCTCACACTTTAGTGAAAGCAGCCAGACACAAAAGCTACACCGCTCACGATCCCATTTATATTCCATTTTGGAAAAGGCAAAGCCATAAGGAGAGGGAACAAATCCATGACCCCTGGGGGCTGGGGATGGAAGAAGGAGCTGGCCACAACGGGGCTCGAGGGAAGTTTCTGGTGCGATGGACCTGTTCCATATCTGGTTGCTCCTGTTTATCAAAACGCATAGAACAATTCCCCCAAAACAGGACAAAATTTACTATAGGCAAATTGTATCTCAATAAAACCACTACACACGCAAACACACACACACACACACACACACACACACACAAACACACATGGTAACAAAGGACAATGATGCATTAACGACTGCCATGCCTTCAAATTTTCCTCTGATTTTGCCAATGCTCACAGGCACGCATTTAACTAGCATCACATAAACGGATGATCTGTGTTTTCAAAATTCTAGTTAAGGGGCACCTGGGTGGCTCCGTCGGTTAAGTGTCCGACTTTGGCTCAGGTCATGATCTTGTGGTTCACAGGTTCGAGCCCAGCGTCAGGCTCTGTGCTGACAACTTAGAGCCTGGAGCCTGCTTCGGATTCTGTGTCTCCCTCTCTCTCTGCCCCTCCCCCATTGCTCTCTCTCTCAAAAAATAAACATTAAAAAAACATTTTTTTAAAATTCCAGTTAAGCAGGCAAAGACTAGCACAATAACATGGTTGGTAAGACGCACCAGTCAGCTTCCAACTGGCATCTTTCTTGCACTTGTGCAGAAATGGTTTTGTTTCCTGGGGCGGGGGGGGGGGGGGTCTTCTCAGTGTTTGTGCACATATCTGCCCTCGCCAGTGGAGGACAGACAACTGGTGTCCTGAAAAGAGACCCCTTTGGGGCCCTCCTGCATGAGAGGAACCCTCTCCCACTTCCAACATCAGAACCATTGTGTGCGGAGCACTGACTGTGAACCAAGCCCCACGAGCAGCACTGCAAACCCAAAAATGAACCGGACAGCCTGCCTCCTATCACCTCCTCTGTCGTAAGGCAGGAGTGCCGGCATGAACTTGACCCCTCGAAACCTCTGGCATGAGTTCCACTCCACAATTCTCTCCTTTGTTTATACTCTCTCTCCCTTCCAGCATTTATCTTCGGAATTATTCCCTTTCCCCAGGCCCAGTCGCACCGTAATCCCATTAATGTCTGAACGTTTGACTCAGAGGGTAGTTGGAGCTGATGGTGCTTAAACTCGTCTCCTTATGGAGGAAAACCAGGGCCACACATGTCAGTGCTGTCACACCTTTTCTGCTCACTCTCTCTTACCAACTGTGTGTGATCAACGGAGACGGACAGTCCCAGTCGGGAACTTAACATGAGGGATCATTTCAATGTTTAATGTGATCTTCCAAAATAAGTACAAGTTCCCTTTGGGTACGACGGTTTTCATAGTTTTTCTAAATAAAATGGCGCCTCTGACATAGACGTGGCCTCTGCTAGAGTTCATGGTTTCTGATGATTTACAGGACTTAAAATACCATATACTCTGTGTCAGCTCAAAGCAACTAGAATCTCTCTTCCAAGAGGTATAATTTAGTTCCTACAACATGTATGTCCAAATTATCTTTGTAATTTTATAAATACACCCATCTATTAAGTTTTTCTTCCAATGAAAAAGGAGTATTTAAGAGTGGGAATATAACCGGAGGTGTTGGGGGGCGCCTTGGTGGCTCAGTCGGTTAAGCGTCTGACTTCGGCTCAGGTCATGATCTCACGGTTCGTTGAGTTCGAGCCCCAAGTTGGGCTCTGTGCCGACAGCTCAGAGCCTGGAGCCTGCTCTGGATTCTGTGTCTCCTTCTTTTTCTGCCCCTCCCCCACTCACACTCTGTCTGTTTCTCTCTCTCTCACAAATAAACATTAAAAAAATTTTTTTTTAAAAAAACACCAGAGGTGTTGGGTTTTCCCCCAAATGATTGCTGACTTTTGAACACTTCAGAAGAAACAAACGGGTTAATTTAAATCTTACACAAACACACACATACCTACACGCAGTCCCGGGATTCTTAGACAACCGAACCAGAGTCTCGCCGCTGAGGAAGTCGGAGTTTGACAGTTTGCTTCTTTTTTTTTCTGATTCGGTTTAATTCAAGGTGTAGCTGATGCATAGTGTTCTTTCTTAATCCAATTAAATTGCCTTGGTGATTTAAATATAAAGTATGTGAATTGCCCCGCTGGGGTCCAACAATAATGAGTGACAATAACAAGATGTAACAGAGAAGATATGTCCCCATGGTGATTCCATCGTCATTACCACTGAGCTGGTAGGAGACTCAAAATTCTGGTTCCTCGGTAGTAACCGTAACATAATCGGGTACTATCTTTGATGTTTCACTCTATGCACTGTAACTGATCTTCACTCCAGACATTCCCAACACCCCAAAGCTTCCCAGTGGAGCCTGTCTGAAACAATTAGCCATGCTTTCCCTTCCTTCAAACACTTGAGTGCTTGTAAGAGGTAAACTGGCGGAGAAAGGCCGGTAAGAGGGGGAAAGCAACGCTCTTCAACCTTTCATGTAATTTAGACACCAAATACAGAAAAAAAAAAAGTTTTTTTTTTTTGCTCACCTAGAAGTTAAATAAATATAGGGGTGCCCGGGTGGCACAGTCGGTTAAGCGTCCGACTCTTGATTTCTGCTCAGGTCGTGATCTCGCGGTTCACGGGATTGAGCCCCGCGTTGGGCTCTTTGCTGACAGCGTGGAGCCTGCTTGGGATTCACTCTCTCCCTCTCTCTCAAAAATAAATTTTCTTAAGAAACTAATTAAAAAATAAAAGTTTGATTTGTTAAAAATCAACTGAGAAAACCCACTTAAAAAAAAAAAAGAAGGTAAATACAAATACAAAGCGTTTTTATTTCTCAACACTGGTTCTTACTCAATTATAATGCTTATAACTGGGTGTCCCAATGGGATGGGCTGACCTCAATCTTCTTTTAGGTCCTTCTCATTTCTAGGGCCGAACCTGGCCAGTGATTGGTGTGAGAATCCAAAAGGTGAATTTCCTAGGCCCCCAAACTCCCTGATACTGGCTCACACTGTAGGTTCATCCAATCCATTGTAAAACTCCGGGAAAACTGGGAAAGGTAAGTATGAATGAGCTTCGTTGCCACAGCTGTAGTGAAAATGCGTTTATTCCATGGAGAAAACAGTGTTGTTACCAACAATGTGCTCCACGGTTGTGCAGATTGTGAAAAACCCACATGCTCAGATCTGAGCACAGGCACCATGTAGAACCTTCCAAAAACACTCCAAAACCCCAATTACTCATTTTTTTCTTATAAAATATTGTAAATGTTTTTTAACATTTATTTTTAAGAGAGAGAGAGAGAGAGAGAGAGAGAGAGAGCAAGAGGGGGAAGGGGCAGAGAGAGAGGGAGACACAGATTTGGAAGCAGGCTCCAGGATCTGAGCTGTCAGCACAGAGCCCCACATGGGGCTCAAACTCACGAACTATGAGATCATGACGTGAGCCGAAGTCAGACATTCAACTGACTGAGCCGCCTAGGTGCCCCCAAAAATACTGTAAATTTTTTTAATGTTAAAATGTTGTAATTCCCTGTTCCCTGTAGTTCCCTGTTCCCCCTGGGTAAAGCTGCCTTTACCACCAGAGGGTAAATTCCTTGAAGTGGGGGTAGGGGGGGTGGAAGGGAGAGAAGGCCAGGAGGTCAAGTTCCGACTTATCTTCATTCCTGGCACTTGGAACACTGCAGCGAGTGGATATTGGATATATTTGTCGAATTAGTAAATAAAATGTGCCGTGAGTCTCCTGCTCTCTGGACATGACCTACCGTTAAGGCCCTCCCGTCCCTGCTGGGGGGGGGGGGGTGACAGGGAGATGTGGACTGTAGCTGAATTAGAGAGAAGGTAGGCTGTGGGGGGACATGCTGTAACTCGGCTTGGGTGACAAAAACACTGATGTCCACAATGCAGAGGTGGTGCTGACAAAATTATTGCACAAAATGAAAGTGGAAAAGGCTATATTTCTAAATATTTTTCAGAGTCATTTTAAATATGTATGATTAAATGACAAATCAAAGATAAGTAGTTCATTGATTATCTCAACTATAGCCCTCAGAGTATATACATTCCAAGTTGGGCAAGAAATTTTGTAGGGGGCGGGGGGCCGCTTCTCTTTGGAAATACAGGATTATCTTATATTTAGGTATGCATTCATTTTATTTATTTATTTATTTATTTATTTATTTATTTATTTATTTATTTATTTATTTATTTTAATCTTTATTTTTGAAAGAGAGAGGGAGACAGGGGAGGGGAAGAGAGAGGGAGACACAGAATCCGAAGCAGGCTCCAGGCTCTGAGCTGTCAGCACAGAGCCCGACTCGGAGCTTGAACTCATGAACTGTGAGATCAAGACCTGAGCCAAAGTCCGACGCTTAACCGACTGAGCCACCGAGGTGCCCCAGGTATGCATTCTTTTTTTAAAGTTTACTTATTTATTTTGAAAGAGAGAGAGAAAGAGGCAGAACAAGCAGGGGAGGGGCAGAGAGAGGGAGAGAGAGAATCCCAAGCAGGCTGTGCCCTGTTAGCACAGAGCCCAGTGTTGGGCTTCATCCCATGAACCGTGAGATCGTGACCTGAGCCGAAACCAAGAGTCGGACCCTCAACCGACAGAGCCAGCCAGGTGCACCCTTTGGGTACGCATTTTTACAAGAGTAGGTAAGTGACAGCAAAGGCACTGGGCGATACCAGGGAATGCATAGCAAGGAAAATAATTTGGCATATTGGTGTGGAAAAAAAGCACAAACGAAACCTGCACAACGTAGCCAGTAATTAGAGTAGCAGTTGAATGAAAAATGAGATTTTTACTATGATATCGGAAAGGGAAGCGGAGAGAAAGAGGAACCCCAAACATGGACAAGAATGCAGACACTCCAGTAATGTCGTCACGGGCCTTGCGGACGGCATGTTATGTCATTCACAAAGCGGGCTGGCCACACACGCGCTGTCTTCCATCTAAGACCCTCAGAGTCATTTATAAAATTTTTATAACTTGCAACAGTAAGGGGAAACCTGCAACCAGTACGTCTAATTAGGGATCCGACCACTTCCTCATATGAAAAACTCGGACCAACGAATCCTCTGTGGCATACTCTGGGATTTAGGGGTACGGTTTACTGCCTCCAGCACATGCCTCACCGCCCTCACAATACAACTGTGGTTCGCAAGGATCCAGATCCTGGGACAGACCATCATGACCAGGGATGTTAAGTATATTAGATATGCAAGCTTTAAAAAGTTTTAAAGTTTATGTATTTATTTTTGAGAGAGAGAGAGAGAGAGAGAGAGACAGAGAGAGAGAGAGAGAGAGAATGGGAGAGAGGCGGAGAGAGAGAGAGGGAGACAGAATCCCAAGCAGGCTCCGCACTGTCAGCGCAGAGCCTGATGCAGGGCTCGAACTCACGAACCTGTGAGACCATGACCTGAGCCGAGATCAAGAGTTGGACGCTCAGCTGACCGAGCCACCCAGGCGCCCCTAAATATGCAACCTTTAGAGGAGGCCCTCACTGGACAGGCAGGGCTGGAAGCCATGTGAAGGAAAGTACTGTTTCCCCCGGACGTGATCTCTGTCTCCTTTGGGAAAATTGTCTGCTGGCGAAGGGGCGGAGGCGGCCAGACTGAGCCAGGGTATCTGGGGAGTGCAGGGAGGGACTGCGGGGCCCAGGATGGTCTTTGGAGCAGAAATTACAAACGCTAAGTGGAAACCCAGGAGTGGTGGAGAAAAGGCTTGGAAAGCAACCGAAACAGCATTTGACCTTTGGCCTCTCTGATCTCAACCTGGGCTGAGCCTCCGGCTGAGTTCACGGGGGCCACCGAGCAGCTGTCCGGTGATAACCACTTTCATAGCTGTCGGCAACATTTGCTTAAAGCCAGTGCTGGGGCTGTTCCTGCTCTGTGGGGATGGAAAAAGGGCCTACGTCTCCCTCCATTTCTCCCCCCCACCCCCCCCCACCCCCCCCGCCGGCTTGAGCTATCCTAGATTAGGAAATCATCTGGATTTGTACAAATAATCACTTCTTGGCATGTCCTCAGGGTCTGCTGAAATGTTATTTCGGAAAGGAGACCTTGGATGCCTGCAGGTCACAATAGGAAATGAATCTGGCAACTGGAAAACGCACCTGCTGAAGGTCCAGGCCACCTCACTACTCAAACACTGTGTCCATCCTTCCAAACATCTTTTGTGTCTTTTATGGGGGGTGAAAAAAAAGAGTTCTAAGTTATTACACTTAGTATGATCCAGAAAACAGCCCTGCTTCCTCAGATGTGGATTCGGGGCGGGTGGAGGGCAGTCTTCTCCAACACTTTGTCACAGTTCAACAAACGCTCATTTAGCGTCTGCCCGATTTATACGCGGTATCCCGCGAAGCATGTGTGTATCGATTAGGACAGCTTGGGTTTCAAGTACGTAGGAGAAAACCCAAGTCGAACTGGACGGAGTGAGAGGAAAGGCTTGTCTCATGTGCTGAGACCTTCAGGGGGCGCTCCGGGCTCGGCCGATGCAGAAGCCCAGAGAAGCCATCTAGTAGTCAGGCCTTCTCACCTTTGCGCTCCTTGGCCCCTGCGGCTGCAACAAATGACCACAGATCAGGGTCTTGGAACAACACACACCATCTGTCTCACGGTTCTGGGGGTCAGGAGTCTGACGCGGGTCTCCCAGGGCTAAATTCAGTGCGTCGGCAGGACCGCGTCCCTTTCTGGAGGCTGCAGGGGACGACGTGTCTCCTTGCCTGTGCCCGGCTTCCAGAAGCCACCGGCGCTCCCTGGTGCGCGGTCCCGCCCACATTCGGAGCCAGCAATGACCGCTCTAGGCTCTCCCGCCTGCCTCTTCCACTTTGGGGAACACCTCTGATTACACTGGGCCCATCCAGACAATCCACCGTAATCTCCCCAATAAAGGCCCACACCTTTAATCACACCTGCCAGGTCCCGTAACACAGAGGTGCCAGGGACCGGGGCCTGGGATCTCCGGGCCCACTGATCGGCCACCCACAAGCTCTGTCCCTCCAGCCTCAGTGAGGGCTTTGTCTGCAGGCTGTCTCCTCTCACAGACATGAAACGGCAATGACAGTAGAAACGAGGGTCCCGTCCAGATGTACCTTCTAGAAAAAGAAAAGGGGGAGCCACCTCTTTCTTGCATCTCTTCCTTAGAAGGAAAAGGAAGCTTTGCCAGGGGCCCAAGAACGGATTCTCCTTCGTGTTTCATCGTCTAGGACGGCTCACCTGCCCGTTATCAGTCCAACTTTTGACAAGGAGAGAGGGTTGGCTGTAACTGGGATAGACTAATAATTTGGGATGGCTGTCAGAGTCAGCCATCAAATCCACTGTCATGTGGTAAATGGATGTCTTACGTGCCGCTCCGCTCACATCGGCCCTGTGGGGTGGATACTACACATGTTTTACCAAGAAAACCGAGGCTCGGTTTGAATTTTACTGTCTCTTCCGGTTACAGATACTTTTGTACACACTGTTGTATACAGAGTTGTACACAGAGATGTAAATGTAGGCGTGCGGG
The DNA here is from genome assembly GCF_028018385.1 of Neofelis nebulosa. Lineage (NCBI taxonomy): Eukaryota > Metazoa > Chordata > Mammalia > Carnivora > Felidae > Neofelis > Neofelis nebulosa. The sequence goes on from NC_080797.1 coordinate 4,011,105, forward strand.
CTCTTAAGGACAAGAGAACTGGGTTGAAATCCATTGTTTTCTACCAAAAGAAGGCCTTTTTTTAAAAAAAAATTTTTTTTAATGTTTGTTTATTTTTTAGAGAGAGAGAGGGAGAGAGAGAGAGAGAGAGAGAGACAGAGCGTGAGCAGGGGAGGGGCCGAGAGAGAGGGAGACACGGAATCCGAAGCAGGCTCCAGGCTCCGAGCTGTCAGCACAGAGCCCGACGCAGGGCTCGGACCCACAAACTGTGAGATCGCGACGTGAGCCAAATCAGACGCTCAACCAGATGAGCCACCCAGGTGGCCCTAAAAGAAGGCCTTTTGACGCTAGGCAGTGCTATCAACAGCCATGACTCTGGGAAGCCGGCCTTACAGCTTCCTAGAGGACACGAGAGGTCCCACCTTTCGGTCTGTGGTCATGCTCTCGCTCCTCAGGGGCCGTCAGAAGGGCAGCAGACCCCGAGCCGTGGGAGCCTGCCTCAGTGGCGGCTCACAGGCCCGCTCTCCCAGATGGACGCACTGACACGCAAGGAAAGGAATCGCTGACGCAAAGCGCCAGAAGTCTGAATTTTCTGGGCGTATCAGTCGAGGCCTGATCAGGAGACATGTACCATGGCAGTTCTCTTAACGGCGAGAGTTTAACATAGACGACCGTTAACAAGATAGAAAGCTGTGGACTAGGGTGGCCGAAAGGGTGGACGGAAAACCCTGCGGTATCGTGGAAGCTGTACAGGGAGCAAAAAGAACCCATAATGGAGCACGCAACTCGTGATCTCAGGGTGGTGAGTTCGAGCCCCATGTTGGGTGCAGAGATTACTTAAAAATAAAAATCTTAAAAAAAAAAAAAAAATTAGAAGCCTGGAGGCGGGCGCTGTGGAAAAGGAAACTCAGCCTTCTGAGGAAAAGGTATTTCTCTGCTGGAGCTGGTTTCGGGAAGGCACCCGGTGAGGCAGACCCTGCACGTGCTGGGAAACTGCCCGTGGGGTCCAGCTGCTGCAGGCATGGGGCAGCGTGTGACCCAGGCGGGTGGGAAGCAGGGGGAAGGTACGCGTCCCTTTTCGTCCTCAGCCTCTGGCCTTGCCACGTCCTTCCAGTGCTCCAGCCGGCTCCACAGAAGGTGCCGGCAAGGTGGAAATGTGGCCTGCAGGGTGCCAGCCACAGCATAGCAGGTGGGGGGCATCGAGGGGGGCCTGGAGCTGAGAGGTCGTGGCTTAATAAGGAGCACGGGACGGGCGCCCGAGTGGCTCAGTCGGTTAAGCGTTCAACTCTAGATTTCGGCTCAGGTCATGATCTCACAGTTCATGGGTTTGAGCCCTGCATCAGGCTCTGTGCTGATGGCTCAGAGCCTGGAGCCTGCTTCGGATTCTGTGTCTCCCTCTCTCTCTGCCCCTCCCCAGCTCGTGCTCTCTCAAAAATAAATAAACATTAAAAAAAAAAAAAAACTCAGCAGCTATAAGGTAATTATTGAAAAGAGCAGGTGCTTTAGAAAGAGATTTTCCACGGCGCTCCTGTAAATAGAAAGGTGTGCTGAGGGATTTAAATTATGGCCTGCGATTCCGATCTCTCCATTAGAATATGCAATTATTTTAGGAACACAGCCACGACACCAGGCAAGTGTTTATGCTTATATTGCAAGCCTACTGCTCCGTCTGACCCTTAATCGCATCTCAAAGTCAGGTGCGTGCCTTACACAGAGTGGGCTGAACAAGTGTCTGCTGAACAACCTCTTAGATTGGTGCGAAAGGCCACGAGAAGGAAAGAGAAGCGTTGAAACACGAAATCAAACTGTGATCGCTAGTCTCCAGCACTTGTTAAGCAAAACACTGAAATTCCTGGAGGGCCCTGTGTGATGAAAAATGTCAAGTGTGTGTCGTAAGAGTGTCAGAAGCGGGCACAGAATAAACGTTCCAAGCCAGAGGAGCGGCCAGACCCGGGGACCAGGCTCGGGACTTTAAGTGCCCTGTGATGCCAATCTCCGCCTCTTAAATGCACGTTTTTGGGCACGCCTCTGAGCTGTTTTAGGTTTTAATGTATTCTCCGCCATGAAGGTATTCAGAATTATTCAATTATTCTCCCCTAAGTCATCCAACTTTTCTCTCTGTTCTCACCAAAAACAGTTCCTTGGTAACAGGCAGAGGATTATTGCTTCGGGTGTGTGTGTGTGTGTGTGTGTGTGTGTGTGTGTGTGTGTGTGTGTTTTCCAAACCAGAGAAATGTCAGGCATGTTCTTTTCAGAGTGATTTAAACAGCTCTAGCGTTACAACTACACAGAAAGAACAAAGATGCTAAAGTATCAATCATCCTGCCCCGTCGTCCGCTGGGAGTAGCTGCAAACAGGCAACGGGATGCTGCCTGCTGGCTTCGGGGCTCCAGCTCCGCCTGGGTAGCTTACAAACACTCCCTCTTCCCGAACACATGGAGCAAAATCGGGCAAGAATCTGCCTCGGTGTGAACCCCGACTGGCCAATCAAAACCAGAAAAGTTCCAAGTTCAGGGACTAAGCCCCGAAGTGAACCGAGCGTGGTGAAAAGGAAATTGTGCGTGCTGCAGAAATTTATACCCTGAGAGCAGCCGTATCACAGGTGTGCGGGATCACCTGGAGGAACGGGACTTTCAGAAGGGCGAGTTCAAACGTTTCTTCAAGCGGCATGCCTGTCATCACGGGGTCCTCGAGACCCAACGGCGCTCCACGGGGTCTGGGCGCGCCGCGGGCGGAGGCCTCACGGGGCTTAACCTGGGGCACTCACTGGGCTAAGCTCTGCGTCTGCATGATCCTATTTGGGGTAATCCTCACAGCCCATAAGGTAGGTGTTATCACCCCACCGTCTACATATGGGGAAGGAGCCTTGGAAAGATTAAGGAAATTGCTCTCGGTCACGCGGCTAGAGGACGGGGCCAGGGAGGGGGTGGGGGTGGGGGGGTCGGCTCCAATTCCAAAGCCTTTGTTCTTAAACACCATACTACTCAGTACACTTCCCCCGTTTCATAGAAAAGGGTAAAAAAAAAAAAACACCTGGGAAAATTAGAAGAAATATTAAAATGTGAACAGGTACAGGTTGGGCAGGACGGTCTTGGAAAATACGTCGTGGGGCGCCGACTTCTAGAGTGGACGAAATTCATTAATTGCCTTCGGAGATAGATTAAGGAGGGTTTCCAAGACGAAAGGCATTTTGGCTGCTGAGAAGGACCAACATTTTGAATGGTTCAACAACACAACGAAGAAATAAGCAGTGGGGGTGTGTGTGTGTGTGTGGGGGGGGGGGGGGGACGTCAGCTACGTCTTCCAATTCTGCGTAAAACACGAAAAACTCAAGGAGTATATTACAGATTCCCAGCCGGTTTCATCCTAAAAGGAAGAGTGATAGTCAATTCCCACGCTTGTTTCCAACAACAAAAGGACACAGACCTGTGTCCAAAATGCCCTTGTCCCTCCTCCCTCAGCCCGACAGGCTGAACCGGGACCGTGGTGGTGGCCCAGCGGCTCCAGAAGAACCAACAGGATCTCAGTTCCACAAAACATCACCAACCACCTACGGAGCACAAGGCGTCGAGAGGACGCTCACAACAGTCACTAGTGTGTGAGACAGTGTGCCCTTTATACGTTTTATCGCTTTTCATCCTCGCAAAAGCCCTGTCGGGTGGGCGCTTTGTCGTCCTACTCTATGTTTTTTTCAACTTTATTCATTTATTTTGAGAGAGAGACAGAGCACAAGTGGAGGAGGGGCAGAGAGAGAGGGAGAAAGAGAATCCCAAGCAAGCTCTGTACTGCCAGCGCAGAGCCCGACACGGGGCTCGAACTCACGAAACCGTGAGGTCATGACCTGAGCCGCAATCGAGAGTCGGCCGCTTAACCGACTGAGCCACCCAGGCGCCCCTGTCGTCCTACTTTGAAAGCGAGATGGCTGTGCCGTACAGAGGAGTTAAGGAATCTGCCGGAGTCTCGGGCTTCGTCACTAAGGACACCCTGCAGGCGTTGTGGGGCGACACCTGCCCTTCCCCTTTGGCAATACTGTAGAGAAAGACGTTCCCCCGCCTCCTCCAGGGGGAAGGGGCAGAGCCAACACCCATCCACTCCCTCCCACGCTGACAACACAGTAACTGGAGGAAATCGGTGACAATGATCCTTCTCTCCTCCTTGAGAAGGAGGAAGTGTGCTCTGTTCATCCTGGGGGGAGGGTTTCCTGGAGAAGGGCTCACTCGGGAAGAGGAAGATGAAACGTGGAAGAGGAGGCGTCCCAAACCACGACTTCCACGTGTTCCTGCTTCCCGGAAATGCAGGACCTCCCTCTCCCCCGAGAAGGGGGGAAAGCCGTGGTGCTCCCCCCACTCCACAGAGCTGCTCATGGGACGGGAAGCCTCCAGGAAGAGATGCCAGGCTGCAGAGTCCTGGGCCACCTGCTCAGACCCTCCCTGTCGTTCCCGTCTTGTCAAGGGCCCTTATCCAACACGGCAGTGACCGTCCCTCCCTATTTTAACAAACGTTAACTGAGAACGGATCCTGAGTGGACGTTAGATACAGGAAGACACTTCTCCATGGAAAGGAACTGGGTGGGTCAGTCAGTTGAGGATCTGACTTCGGCTCAGGTCATGATCTCGTGGTTCATGAGTTCAAGCCCGGAGTCGGGCTCTGCGCTGACAGCTCGGAGCCCGGAGCCTGCTTTGGATTCTCTGTCTCCTTTTCGCTCTGCCCTTCCCCTGCTCGCACTCTGTCTCCCTCTCGAAAATCAAATAAACATAAAAAACAGTTTTTAAGGTAAAAAAAAAAAAAAAGCAGAAAAGCTAATCCTTAAGGAAAACCATCCTATTTCCAACTGAGCTGAGAGAGTTGGGTTCTGTAAATGGTTTCTTGTGGGAAGTTCACGGGTCTCCAGATAAAAATCCACCCATTTAATCCTTCCCTCAATTACTTAGATAATAGTAAGAATTACCAATGAAGTGTGAACTTCTTCAAAGGATAAAACCATAAAGTCTCGTTTTCTTTTTTTCTTTTTCTTTTTTTTTAATTTTTTTTTAACGTTTATTTCTTTTGGAGACAGAGAGAGACCGAGCATAAATGGGGGAGGGGCAGAGAGAGAGGGAGACACAGAATCGGAAGCAGGCTCCAGGTTCTGAGCTGTCAGTACAGAGCCCGACGCGGGGCTCGAACTCATGGACCGTGAGATCATGACCTGAGCCGAAGTCAGACGCTCAACCGACCGAGCCACCCAGGCGCCCCTCGTTTTCCTTTTTTAAAGTAAAAGGGGTGTGATGTGAAGATATAGTGTGCAGGTCGCTGGTACTATAAAATAGAGCAAATAATCATTTCTGTCGGGCCTGGGGTTCTTATTCTCATTTCCCAGAGTCCTGAAAAGAACCCTTTCTACCTGCTGACAGGTTCCGGTTGTTTTTGAACACGCTCTCACAGGATAACAGTTTTGAAACTTAGAAAGCCCTAAAACATACAACTCCCATAACAATACACATTTAAGTATAAAAGGTAAAGGTGAAAACACAATGTTGCATGTTTTTATCCTGGCTACTAAGAAAGCTGTGGTTAGAAATCAGGTGGGATATTCTGGTTCCATTTCAAGGGTTTACAAACATCTTTCGGAACGGTTAGATATGGGTCAAGCTTGCGCTCCATGAACGCACGTCCCATGGGACCTGTCGATTTCTGACTCTAGAGACCCAACACATTTCAAATGCTTAAAACGGGCCCGATGTGTGGTGGACCGGAAGCAGATGCACCACCTGGTTCCCCCGTCAAGGAAGGACTTTTGCCCCAGCTCCTTGGGGTGCTGTGAGCAGCTGGCCTTCAGCCATCAGCCTCCTGAGGGATTGTCGCCAGGGCACACAGCCGTCTCGCACAAGGATGTGTTCTTCCCAGGGTGTTCTACGTCCGTGGGGGTGCTCGAGATGGGGGTACAAAGCCTCGGCCCTGTGAATCCAACATGGCTACTGACAGGTGATTTGGGCTCCAGAGCCTCCCAATGGCATTGGGTGAGGTTGTCTTCAAGCTCAGCTTCTCTCTCTGCCCATCCTGCTTACGTGGCCTCCCTCTCACAGGAAGCTGGTCCCAGAGGTACTCCCTAGTCAACACCCTACACACCAAACTCCCTCCTGAGAACCTGGCTTGAGCCCACCCCGAGCCAGTGCTCTCCACCCATCCTGCATCTAGGGCAACGTGCTGCATGTGGACACTGATGGAGAGGACGTGGGCAGAGCGATGGTGGCCAGGCTCCGACTGGGCTGGCTCCTGCTTCTGGCACTGCTCCTACCCATGCAGATTTATTCAAACCAAACAACTGTTTAACACTTTCCAGTACCTCCTTCCAGAATACCTCGTCTGCCCTAAGTCCAGCTAACACCACCACCATGGCAACTGGCGGTGCTCTGCGAGTCAAAAGCCAGTCTCTTCGCGATCTTGTTCTCCTTCTACATCTCTACTGTTAAGAGACTCAGGCCAAGAAGCATCTGTCCTGCCCCATCTTCTAGGCCCAATCCAAACACCCTCTAGACATCCAGCGTGACAAGGGAAAAACAGGTCTTCGCTGCATCTGCTAATTCCACGTGATATTTTCTTGACACAGAAAATGTTGAGGATCCCAGATTTGATTGGCTTGATTTGACCAGATGACGTCTGTTAACTTTACCGGCGTTTCATAGACAAGAAAACGAGACAACATCCAAGATCAATTAAGAGATGATTTCTTTAAACGTAGCTTAAGACGTGTGGACACGTAAAATTCTACCTTGAACGTGAGAAAGGATTTTAGATCCTACCCACATCTGAAGGATGGGATATGAACTGGTTCGGCTTTCATTTGGTTCATTAAATCTTTAAGGCCATAAAACAGATTAATACAAAAAGCTTCCATGATTCTATATACATGTACATTAGAAGGAATTTCCAATGGAAATCCTCAATGCACTGTTTAATGACATAGGTACTCTGGATAAATTTTTCCACTGTTCAGCTATCACTGTTTCTTGGGAACTGAACACTTTCCTCTGAGGTTTTAGATTTGACCTTGCATTTGATTTTTTTGTATAGTAACTGACATGTGTCAGGGGAATGATGGATTGGCATCTACCCTCAACTGACGCCTAATGGGTAAATCTTGCTTATGTATACTTTATCACCTATTCCAAATCAAAACGAGTGCCAGATTATTTAGCTAAACTGATGACAGAGAGTAGAAGTATGCTGACCTCAACTAATTTCAAAATGCTTTTTGTTTCTACGTATGTTGAACACTTTTTACAATTTTTAAATATTTATTTATTTGGAGAGAGAGAGAAAAAGCATGCACATATGTGGGAGGGGAGGGGCAGAGAGAGAGAGGGAGAGAGAGAATCCCAAGCAGGCTCTCCAATGTCAACGCAGAGCCTGATGGGGGGACTCGATCTCACGAACCATGAGATCGTGACCTGAGCCGAAATGGAGAGTCAGACGCTTAACTGACTGAGCCACCTAGGTGCCCCATTTTTTACAATTTAAAAAATGATCCGTTTTGAAGGTATAATTGACAAATCTTCCAATTAAAAAGGCAAAATATGTGCGGGAGCCAAAATCATAAATCAAGTAGTTGAAACGTGAAGACCGAAAGCTTACTAATGTTGAAGGCAGAAAAACTCTTATACTCTTTCTGTAAACACTTTTTTTTTTTTTTTTAACTCTGAATCAGAATAGCCATATTTGGAACACTCTCTGTTCTCAGTCAATATATTTAGATAGTTAGGACCTGGTCCTGAGCCTAATCTGGGCTTGACTCTGGAAAGCAAATCTTTCACAGCTGCCTCGATGCATGGAAAGGTTTTTGAAAACAGACAGGACTTTTGTTTGCATGGTCATGCGCCAGTGCTCAGGTATTCCGACATCTAACATGGCCACAGCGGTCTTGATAACCAAAGTCTTTTTTTCACCATCTTTAGAAAAAATACGGCATCGGAACAACAGATCACAAGCTACTGCGTGTGTGAACGAACATTCCTTTTTGTGTCATGCCTGAACGCAGCCCATCCATTTTGGATTGTCTATTGTGTTTGCGTATTTATGCTTTGATTCACAGAAATGTCTCATGTTATGGAATTGATTTCCCTGGCACATGGGCTGTAAATGAAAAGAAACGGTAGAAAGAGCAAAACAATGAATAAAAATAGAAATAAACTCCCTCCTGAGTCTTCTCCCAAGAGAATCCAACATGTGACTCAATGCCTTTATGGATAAGAAAAGGACATGTGAGGGTGCGTGGGTGGCTCAGCTGGTTTAGCATCTGGCTCTTAATCTCAGCTCAGGTCATGATCTCATGGTTCATGAGTTTGAGCCCCATCAGGCTCCATGCTAACAGTGCAGAGCCTGCTTGGAATTCTCTCTCTCTCTCTTTCTCTCTCTCTGTCGCTCCTCCTCCTCCCTCTCTTTCTAAGTAAATAAATAAACTTAAAAAAAAAAAAAAGAAGACACTTGATTTTCAAGGTAAGAGTCACAAGTTAAGCAAGGATGCGGAAACAAAATTTCCCTTCCCCTCTTGGCAATCTTTCCCGTCTGTGCAACCCACGTGGTGTTAGTTATTCCAACCAGATAAAGGAGCAAACGGGACTCTCAGTGAGGAAGCTGAGGAACCTGGCCAGCCCACAGTGCCCTTTGAGAAGGAGAATAGTATTGCCACCTGGTCCTTTCACATACTGTGAACTCCTAGACTATGAAATATACTCCATTCCAAATGTAACCATAAGCCCACACCTGCCCGTCTCTTCCCAGACACACACATGCACTGTCTTTTCCTCTTCCTTCGCAGGGGAAACTGAGGCCTGACTTACAGCAGTAGGAGTCAGGTTATACGTACACAAGTACACAGAAAGATGAAAAAACGATACAATCATCTCATTATTTTACGCCCCAAACCACTACTTAAAGCCTGATCTCTTCACGAGCCCACCCAAAACACATCTCCCATAAAACACAATGACTTACTTCTTCCTAGGTCCTCTGCCCATTTCTGGCAAAAGCATGTATAAGAGAAAGTATTATTTTTGAAAACAAAGCAAAACAAAAATGGCTACTCTTATACCCTTTGGCTGAAAACAGTAAGTGAATACTCATCTCACCTCCACCCCCAGTGACTGGCCAGGCTTGGAAGGCGTGAAATGGCACAAATCCAACATGAGTTAGGAGTGAATCCTAAGGGTCCCTTCTATATACAGAGCCTCAAATTTTCTTCCCCGAATGACTCCAAGGGACGCAGAGGCACAATGGGATCTCCTGAAGTTCACTTATTCGAAAGTACAGACACTCAGGAGGTACGTATACTCAATGTATTCAAGGGATGGTTATAAACATACTCTAAACAACGAGCTGTTAGTTCTTTAGTACTAACCTGTGTTTATGGATTTCAAACCAACCAAACTGGCTGGCAGAATTATTTCACGTGTGGTACCAATCCGGTTCCTACACTACCACTTAAAATGGTTAAAACGGTTTTAAGTAATACTAGAAATCAAATGAAAAGTCTCTAAAGATTTCTCTCTCTTGGCAGGACTGGCCAGATGGAAAGAGAGCATCGTGTCTCACCCCAAAATGAATGGTCAAGACCCGGCACCTTCCTGCTCAAGCTCCTTTAAGGACTGTAAGTCGGCTAAAACTACCGCTCGGCCTTCCCATTCCATTCTTACGTTGTCTTTCCCCGCCTGAACACCTGCTTCTGATCAGACCACTTCCTTCCTACTGCTGTGGGTCTTGTTACCAAAGTTCTTCATCTTTTTCACCTCCCCATATCCTCAACAACCTCCACTTAGGAACGCACATTCTCTGAGGGCCCTAAAGAGACGCCGAACTCAGCTCGAGACCCTCGGGGATGGAACTGGATGTGTAATATCCCAGAAAACATGGGGAAGGGCTCACGTTTGTCTTCGGTCTTGCGCTTTCTGTCTGTGCCCCTATTTTCAGAAGAGCACACCCTACTTCTCTCATTCTTCCACAAATCCTCCGATCACAGACAGATGCACTAGGACGAATAAATCATACTCGGGGGCAGCCTCTTTGCGAAAAAGAGTCGACACAGCAAGGCGTAAGCGCTTTTCTTAGAAAAGCCTACTTTACAAAGTTGGCTCTTGGCTCACGTTTGGAAAGCTGGATTTTCAGAGGGTTCCCACCATTAACTGATAACGAGTGCTCATCTCTGTTCCTAAACTGTATAAATAATACGGTTTGTGCTGAACACCTGCTTTCCTTCCAGGAGTCTGAAACTGGGGAACGAGCCAAGTAGAGAGGGCCTTCGTGACCAATATCCTCCAAAAACGCGGGGCCCTGAGTCTCTAATGAGCTTCCTGGTTGGCAACACTTGGAGATGCCGTCACAACTCACTGTTGGGCTGTTCACACAAATGCTGTGTGAGTTCACTGGAAGGGGCCGGTTAAAAGCTCACGCCTGTTTTCCCTGGACTTCGCCCCATGCACCTTTTTTCCCTGACTGTCCTTTGTGTTTTTTCACTGTGATAAATTGTAACTATGAGTATAACCAGAGTCAATTCTTGTTATTCGTGGTAGTTTTATAAAGTCATCATGAACGCTCACTTAGCAGATACTGAATCATTGTTCCTAAAGGACACGTTATGTGTGCACGTTGCGTGGACATTAGACAAGTACCCCGGCCCCCATGCTTTTTCGAAAGTTCGCATTATGCCCCTCCGCCTTTACGAAAGGCCTATACGAGTACTCGTTTTCGCTAACCAAAAGAAATCCAAAGAAGATTTTTCCCTTTTACAAAAAAAAAAAAAAAAAAAGCTAAAATTGCATTGAGCGTTTGTTTTGCAGCGAGCCATTACAGAGGCGGCCCGCACCGGATGTAGCGCAAGCGACCTCCCCAGGCTCCTTCCCCAGGAAACAATTACACTCAGCATCCCAGCATTACACTGCCACACTCAGGAACCGTGCTCTGTGAACATCTGTGTTTTATCTGGATTCGTTCTGTGCATCCGTTAGCAAGATGTGTCCTAAGGTATCAGAAAAGCCTAAAGATTGTTAATTTTTGGGTCTGGGAAGGCTCAAAATTGTTTTCAGGTAAATTAATGATAACTGCTTCTTTGCTCTATGCCATTTCGGCTTATGGAAGATATCACAGGAATGCTCTAATTTTGGATAGTGAAGGGTACATGTGTGTGTGTGTGTGTGTGTGTGTGTGTGTGTGTGAGAGAGAGAGAGAGAGAGAGAGAGAGAGAGAGAGAGGGAGAGAGATCTCACACAGATTGTATCTTAAATCCTAAAAACAACTCATCCTGGTAGATTCTATTTTCTTTAGTTTTCAAAAGAAAAACGAAGTTCACAAGTGTTCTGTGACTTGCCTGAGGCCACCCTCCCAACAGGGCTCAGAGTGGGGGTTCCAATCCCATCCACCTGGCCCCAGAGCTGGGGTCTCCATGCTCTGGTTACCTCTGCGTAAGAGGGAAAATGAAAAGGCAGAGCATTGCCTGCTTTGACCTTGACCGAGAAGGTAGCCATTGGATGCCTCAAAGTTCTCACCTCTTCACCCACGTCTGTGAGGACCTGCGAAAGCACCATGAGCATGGATTTGAGGGTTATAAACAAATTTTAGTGAGCAGGCACATATATGCTGAGTCCTGTGAGTCCTTCCAGCACATCAGTGAAACCACAGTGGTCCTGGGGACCCCCGACGCAGCCTCCAAGGAGCGCCCCAGGTTCCCCCTTCCTGCAAAAGCGCCAAGGAGCAGTAACAGTGTTATCACTGGGCTCAAGTGGTTGGACGGGGAGCTTCTAGCTTGACCTCTTTCCATCTGCGACTGCTTTGGCCTTTCCTCTCTTTGATCTCTCACTTTGGCTTGCTTTCCTGTCATCCGTTCTCCAGTTCAGCTGCTACGGTTGGCCTCACAGCCTCCCTCTTGGAAGTCAAGGAGGAGCTGTGGTAAAGCCTGGGGAGAGGAAGCCTGATGAATCACCCAGGCCAGCTACCCTGGGGCCTGAGGATAAATGCCCTTTCCCTTGACAACTGTTTCCACAGCTCTTCCTTTGGAAAATTCTTGCCACTCTCTCTCATTAGACGGCCTCTCAGACTGGCTTCGTGGCCAGGGTAGAGGCCAAGGGGTGGACCTAGAAGGAAGGGATAAAGGAGGCCCTAGACCAGATGGGCAAATAAAAGCTTGGGACCCAAAACGGATCCAACCCAGTTCATCATCAGAGTTAAAGCTAGTTGAATAAACACCACTCATGCGTGTGTCTGGGTATCTTTTTTGCAGAGTCAGCAAATTCAAAGAATCTGTGTTTCCCCGCGTGACCAAAGATTTCATCGACCACGCCTATGCAATGCAGCCTCGATAAGAACTCCCCAGCGATGAGGTTTGGGGAGCTTCTCAGCTGGTGAACACATTGATGTTCTAGGAGGGTGATGTGCCCGGAGAAGGTATGAAAGCTCTGTGGGCACCCCCACCCCAAGACCTTGCCCTGTGGGCCTCTTCCGTTTGGCCTTCCTGAGTTGCATCCTTTATAAAAAACTGGGACCGTAAGTATAGCCTTTTCCTGAGTTCTGTGAGTGCTTCTAGCAAACTACTGGATCCCAGAGGGGTGTCGTGGGAACCCTGTGTTTGCAGCCAGTGGGGCATAAAGACCTCAGGATACTCAGGACTTGAAGCTGGTATCCAAGGTGAGGGCAGTCATGAGACTGAGCCCCTAAACCTGCGGACTCTGACATTATCTCCAGGTAAATAGTGTCATAACTGAATTAAATTATCGGACACCCAGTTGGTATCAATTATTGTTGCGACAACACACGTGCTCTCACTAGGTCACTCGCTCTTTCTCTCTCTCCCTCTGTCCTCCTGTTCCAGACCCCATGACTATAAACTAGCCCCTCCCTAGAGATGAGTAACAAATGCTCCGATAAAGAACTGATCTTACTTCCACGGAGTATTTAATGGCCTAAGTGCATGGAAAAGAATCACCTTGTCTAATTGTCTTTTCTTTTGGAATATTCATCTATAAACACAGCAGGGAGAACTTGGGGGTGTCACTCAAATCACAGAACCCCTAGAAAACGACTTTCACAGACCGCATCAAAAACTTGTTTAATTGAAGCTTCCGGAACACTAGTTGTTTCAGCAAGACGATTTCTACAGATAGTGTGACCTCGTACACGATATAAAAGAGAGACTCTGAGCTCAAGACACTAGAGTAAACATACATGCTGCCCCCTTTCTTCCCAAGAGCACAATGAAAGGCCAGTAAAAATATTTTTTGAAAGAATAAATCCATGGTGGCACTGAAAACACAGAGCGCTATCAGTGAATAAGTCATTTTAAAGGCTTTCTCCTAAAAAGAAGATAGTTGGGACTGTATTGACGAATCAGCCAAAACTGAGGGTGGGGGGGTGGCGGGTGGCAGGCAACCTGAAATACATCATCAGAGCTACAGATAGGAGCTCTTTCTTCCTGCTAGAACCCTGGAGAGACTCCAAGCTCGGAGTGAGTCAATGGCTATTGGGAGCCAAAGAATGGCCTACAAAGAAGTGGCTGTCGGGCAGGAATCGGGGCATCTGAGGGGAGAATTGTCTACAGAAAAGCTGAGTCCGTTGGCTCTTAGGTTTGTCCTGTGTAAACCACAGTCTGCAGTGTTGGGTCCCAGCTGGAGCTCCCAGAACAGCTCTCTCTAGAGAGGAACGTCTGCCTGAGGAGTACCCATGGTGTTGGTGTCCCCCCTCTGCCCTCAAAGGTTAAAGTTCTCCTTACCTTAGTAATTTGGGGATAAAGGGTTACAGCAAAGGGTCCTGGTTCTCTTTTAGCTGACCGCGTACCCTACAGGGAACCCCACCTACTGGTATACCCCGCCCATTTAAACACAGTGCATAGCTAATCCCCCCACTCAACAAAAGCGGAGTGTTTTGTTTTTTTTTTTTGGTAAATAAACCCACCTAAGTACAAAGAAAGCCTATGTTAGCTACCCATACTCGTTGACCTGGCCCTTAATTCATTAATATGCCGTCAATAAGGAATTCCGTGCGATGGGTGCTGGTCTGCTGGGGTTGCCGCGATGAAGTACCGAGACCGGGTGTCCCGAACAGCAGAAACTTAGTGTCTCACAGTTCTACAGGCTTTGGAAGTACAAGATCAAGGTGTTGACAGGGCTGATGTCTCCTGAGGCCTCTCTCCTTCGCTTGCAGGTGACCACCTTCTCCCTGAGCCTTCTTCATGTGGCGGTCCCTTCCTGGGTGTGTCTGCGTCCTCATTTCCTCTTATCACAGAACATCGATCACAGGGGATGGGGACCCATCCTAATGACTTCATTTCGGCTCAAACACCTCTCCAAAGACCCGAGTTCCAATTACAGTCACATTCTCAGGCTCCGGGAGTTAGGACGTCAACATAGGGGTTTTGAGGGGACGCAATTCAGCCCGCGATGGCATGAAAGCCGAAGACAGAGATCGATAAGCCAAAACTCACTCGGACGAAACAGAAAGGATGAGGGGAGCAAAAGGAAAAAAATTTTAACTTCTCATTGGTGTACCATTCGAAGGTGTCAAAGATTTTGCCACCTTAAAAACACACTTTTGTGGAAAAAAGGCAACGGTGGGCATTAAAGCATATTGAGGGTTTCAAAAGTCTATTTCTCAAAAATTAGAAAGGAAAAAGAAAAAAAACTCAACCAGAAGAGCTGAGCAACAGAATGGCTACCACAATTTTAACAGAAATCAGTAAAATATGCTAGTAAATCCAAATAAAATACTGACTGTAGGAAAAAAGAAGTGGGGGAGGGGGAGCAGCTTCTGTTGAAAACAGCTTGAAAGATGAGGACTTTGAAGGAAAGTGTAAGCATTCTCAACTTGATTTATTCCGAGGTATTTATTTGCTTTAGACTTTCTTAGAAAAAATGTAAACTTAGGTATGCATGTTAAAAATACAAGGGTGGCTGCGGCCCAAGGTGGGTGGCCTAACTGAGCATCTCATTCTTGGGTGGCAGGTGGGGGACACTGGCTTTCCCATAAAAGTGTCATTTCCCAGCTCCTGGCTTTACACGCAGGGCCCGCTTGTAGCCCCCCCTACAAGGCACAGGGCCCAGAGCCTCAATTCCCATCCGCACGCGCGGGGGTTTACACGCCGGTCCCCAAGGGACATATCTGGTTCAGCCACCTCTGAGGCCACGGGACATCCATTCTTCTCACCGCTAGGATAAGTGCCCTCATTTCTGGCACCCAGGGGACTCCCTTGCTTGCTTTCAAGGTCAGCTAAGAAGTAGAAACCAATTTTAAAAAATGTTTCATCTAACGTTTCCGTGTGTTTGGAAGAGGAAGTGAGAGGGCTCCCCCATCAGCTCAGCCTGCCATTTTGACCCGGAAGTCTGTACTGTGAATAATAAAGCAGTTAACAACGGAAAACACTCTTACAGCATTTACTACGTGTGAGGCACTATTCTAAGAGCTTCACAAACAACGCTATAAAACAGGCACTGAAATCCCCATATTAGAGATGAGAAGGTCAGGAGAGGAGTAAGTAACTTGCTCAGGGTCACAGAGCTAATAAGTATCCGAGGCAGTTTGGCTCTTCACTGCTAAATACTATCCCCATGATACTCATTTGTGCCATTCAGCCAGTACCTTCTGCAACCCCCCACCCCCGCATCACTCAACCAGACATATTGGTAGGATTACACTTCCCGGCACATGATTAGCTCTGACCAATGAGTTGCGAAAGAAGTTGACCAGTCAAGGGGCGCCTGGGGCGGTTCAGTCGGTGAAGCGTCCGACTTCGGCTCAGGTCATGATCTCACAGTCTGTGAGTTCGAGCCCCGAGTCGGGCTCTGTGCTGACAGCTGGGAGCCTGGAGCCTGCTTCGGATTCTGTGTCTCCCTCTCTCTCTCTGCCCCTCCCCTGCTCATGCTCTGTCTCTCTCTCTCTCTCAAAAATAAATAAACATTAAAAATAGTAATAATAAAAAAAATTTGACCAGTAACTTCTGGGCCAGAGCATTTAATTGTAGGAACAAGTTCCTCGAGATCTCGATCTCCAACACACTGTCCCGAAATGTCTGAAATGGTGATGACTCCATCAGCCAGGGATCTCAATGAACTATGCCCACCAATGATCTACAATGGACAGGCAATGAAAGATAAAAAATATAATAAGCATTCTCTAGTTGAGGCTGCTTATGTTTGAGGATTATTGTTCATAAAAATTAAGTTTATTATGTTAACATGTAATAGTTTGTTTTCGTTTTTAAAAGAATTAATCAATGTTTTTTTAAATGTCTCCTTTTAGGGGCGCCTGGGTGGCTCAGTCGGTTGAGTGTCCGACTTTGGCTCAGGTCATGGTCTCGTAGTTCATGAGTTCGAGCCCTGCGTCGAGCTCTGTGCTGACAGCTCAGAGCCTGGAGCCTGCTTTGGATTCTCTCTCTCTCTCTCTCTCTCTCTCTCTCTCTCTCTCTCTCTCCCCCCCCCTCCCCTGCTCATGCCCTGCCTCTCTCTGTCTCTCAAAAATAAATGGTAAAAAAAAAAAAAAAAAAAAAAAAGAATACAAAGGGGTCCTAGACCACAAAGTTGGACAATCGCTATACTAGGTAATTCACCATAACCAAATGAAAGAAAGCCTAGGTAGTGATATTAATACCGATTAATAGGTCTAAAGGGCAAATGCATCAGAGATAAAGGCAGATATTTCCATAATGATAAAAAGACACAACCACCAAAAAAAAATAAAATAGCCCTGTACATATATATGCTTAAAAGCCTCTCCTTGAAATATATAAAATAAAAAACTGGCCAGGGGTGCCTGGGTGGCTCAGTCAGTTAAGTGTCTGACTTTTTGATTTCAGCTCAGGTCATGCTCTCACCCTCCCAGAGGAGATCGTGATGAGTGGAGAAGGACCAGTATGAGACAGGACGTGATTCTCTGACCCCTCTGCAACTCAACGAGAAAATCAACAATTAAAAAAAAGATGGTTTAACAACACCTGGAAATTTAGAAACAAGGAGTTAAAAAGGAAAACTGGCACCAATTATAAAATCTAATGGGCTCAATGGAATTAAAAATACTGAACGGCAGTATCTGTGGCCGTAGGACTGCTGTTTGCAGGAAGATGTACAAGCTTTTAGTAGATTTCCAAAGAAGAAATAGTATAAATTAGTCTGGAGCCGCAGCCCTGCTCAAAACTGCTGTGAACATAACCGTTTCCTGACTAGGACTGTTGATTGTGGCTAAAAGAAACCAGAGCCCCTCCCAGGAAAATATAAATTCTCTGTAATTTTCAGGGCTTACTAGGTGTTCACGCTGTGAACAGTCCTGGCTCCGGATCCTTGCACAACTTCATCCGGGTCCACGCACCTACGTTACTCACTCTTTCCCGGCCACAAAAGCCTTCTTGGACTTCCAGGGTTCTCTCCAGCCTCTGGGGACCTCACATGGGATGTCCGGCCGCTCCCGGGATGCAGCAGCTGCCCGCAGCCAAGTCCGGCCCATCCCTGAGACCTCAGCCGCCACCTGGCCGTGGGGCTCTGTGTCATCCCGGCCACGGCGGCTGGCCTCTTCTCTGACAGCACTCACCATGATCAGAGAAGGTACCCTGATGTGGGCGAGTACTCGTTCAGTGTCTGTCTCCCCCAACCCAGACAGTAAGCGCAGTAAAAAAAAAAAAAAAAAAAAAGAGGGGCGACCTGGTTTCTCAGTGCTGTTTTTCATGATACAAAGGCCCATGGTTGGAAAAACGAGCAAATGCCCCCACTGCAATATGTTGATTTCCTGTCCCCCAAAGCGGCCGAGTACTCTCAGTTCAGATGCGTGAACTACTATGAACACCGCAAAGGGCACAGACGCAGATTTATAGACCTGGCTCCCTTATTCTGAGCAAATTAAACAGACAAAATGACAGGAGTAAGTGGGAAGTTGGACGATTCCCCATAACGGAGAGCACAAACCTGATGGATGGTCAGGGCACTGCCCAGTGGAGGTCGGAGGTCACCCCTACACGACCCCTGCCTGCCTTCCCCTCCGCCTGCTCTCCCTTCTCCTCTTCACCGGGCTCTCTGGACTCTGGGGACATGGCCTTCTCGCATGTGCGTTCCTCAACGTGCTGCGCTCCTCTGCACATAAGGAGCTTTGCATATGCTGTTCCCTCTGTTTGACATGTTCTTTCCTTTAAATCTCAGTACAGTGGTCACTTCCTCAGGGAAGGGCTTTCCTGGGCCTCCAACTGCATCAGGCTATTCTGTTGCCCTCGTGGTACCCTGTATGCTGCTTACCAGGGTCTCTAACTGGGGACCTGTGCGGTGATCTGTCTAATCTCAGCCTCCCGCACCAGAGCAGAAGCTCCATGAGGGCAGAAGCTGTGTCTTCAGCCATAGCTGGAGGCCCACATTCCAGCACAGACAGGAAGATGGCAGGCGGCTGGGGGTTGGGGGAGGGATGACCTCAGACTCCTTCCCACCCTCAGAATTTCTGAGATGGAAGTAACTCACAAGTTTCTTTTCTTTTCTTCTTTCAACATTTATTCATTTTTTTTTTTTTTTGAGAGACAGAGCATGAACGGGGGAGGGGCAGAGAGAGAGGGAGACGCAGAAACTGAAACAGGCTCCAGGCTCCGAGCTGTCAGCACTGAGCCCGACGCGGGGCTCGAACCCACGAACCGTAAGATCATGACCAGAGCTGAAGTTGGATGCTCAGCCAACTGAGTCACCCAGGTGCCCTACAAGTTTTTTGTTTTTTTTTTGTTTTTTTTTTTTATGAATGAAGTGCGGGCGTCAGAGCCCTGCTAATTAGCTGTGCTAATCCTAGCAGCTGGGCAAGTGCGCTGAATGAAATCCCAGTAAAGGAAACTTGAATCCAGGTTGGCACAGCCATTTACAGAAAACTGTTCCTGCACCTGACGTTTACGTGTCTGCATTCCAAAGCTGGGGGCGCGGGGAGTGGGGAGGGGTGTGAGATTCCCGTGTCGGTTCACAAAAGCCCGCTTGACGGGTGAAGTGCCTGATGCCACAGGGAAATGCTCACAGAGTCTGGACCCAGCTCTCCTGGGTCACAGCTCTGGGCGGTGGATCCGGCGTCCCACTGCTCACATCCCACCTGCCAAGCAGTGACAGGAACTCCCTGCACCTTGGGCCATTGTATATTTCCCTGGAAGGGGCGCCTGGGTGGCTCAGTTGGTGAAGCGTCCGACTTCAGCTCAGGTCACGATCTCGCGGTCTGTGGGTTCGAGCCCCGTGTCGGGCTCTGCGCTGACGGCTCAGAGCCTGGAACCTGCTTCCGATTCTGTGTCTCCCTCTCTCTCTGTCCCTCCTCTGCTTGTGCTCTCTCTCTCTCAAAAACAAATAAGTGTTCAAAACAACAACAACAACATTTTATATTACCCTGAAAAAAAAAAAAAGGTGGTTTCTGCCTGTCTTGCTTCCCTCCAAGGGGGGGCCGGGGGTGGGGGGTGGGGAGCACCAGACAACATGGCTCCTACCACAGTCACGGCCTTCCAGGGTTACAGGCTCGCGCAGGCCTGGGAAGCATCCTTCCAGCTGGTCTCCGAACCCCAGTGCTGGCCAGGAGGGCCGCATGGGCAGGGGGCACTTACTAAATCACAGAGTGCTGTACTAGGTCGAGGCGGAAAACCAGGTAAGTACTCTGTAGCCCTGGAACACAAAGAGTCTTCTTACGGCGGTGTTTCCCAAACGTCAGCTTTTCAAGTACCACCTTTAGAATTCTTTGCCGTGTTCGTATTTCATCCACACCATATACGCTCAATGTTTTCCTTTGTATCAACTCGCTATTATGCTTTTATAATAATATATTATTACATAAATATTACGCTTATTATGGTACATATTATGCTTATTTTTCTGCTTATACAGTTTAATTGAATAAGGAAACTTTATATTGCTGTGAAATCACAGGTTTCGAATGTTAGCCGTTTTTATTTCTGTCACACGTTGAACTATGCAACTATTAAGATGTAAAGTGTTTCTCCACATATTTTCTGAAACCACCTTGCCTAATAACACGCTTTGGGAAATCCTCATCCTGAATACCCCACCAAAAATTCTGTCACTGAACTGTCCACGCATTTCATTAATACAAAACTAAATTCGATTATCAAAGTGCTAAATAAACGGTGTGGGAAGCTTCCGGTAGAGATCGCCTGGGGCACTGGCAATGCAAACTGCCTTCTGTGAAGGCTGCTTTGAAGAATTTCTTCACGAAGAGGAGCTACAAACACCTGGAAGGCTCAAAATATCAAAACGCATTTTTTAGCATAAGGGTGGTTAACCAGAATTTACTGACAACTGATTAAATAAAAACCACCGTTAATTCTTATATTAGCTGCCTGTTGCTGCGCTAACAAATTATCACAAACTTAGGGGCTTAAAACGACATACATTCGAATTTCACGTCCATGTGAATTCCCAGTACGTATGAAACTAAATTTGATTTTCTCCTGCAAAACTGTCTCATGCCAATTCGATTTCCAGTCCAGGTGGAAGGATCTTGAATGACAGATGAAAATTCTTCCTCCCCAACAGTATACACCACATTTTCTAGCAGTCGATAGACATCTATGCATGTTCTTGAATAAAGCGTGATCTAAGACCCAGAAAAGAAACCACTCCCACCACCAACTCATTCCTTTACAGTCCTGGAGATCAGAAGTCCAAAGTCAGATTCACTGGACCGAAGTTATTGTCCCTCCAGGGGCTGCAGGGAAGAATTCATTTCCTGGCCTTTTCCAGCTTTTAGAGCTACGTTTCCTGTATCCCTTGGCTTATACCCTCTTCCTCCGTCTTCAAAGCCAGCAGAATAACATCTTTTCAGTCACTACCTTACCGTCTTCTTTCTCATATCTCTCTCTGCCTCCCTTTTATAAAGGACACTTGTGATATT
Source organism: Neofelis nebulosa (assembly GCF_028018385.1). Taxonomy (NCBI): domain Eukaryota; kingdom Metazoa; phylum Chordata; class Mammalia; order Carnivora; family Felidae; genus Neofelis; species Neofelis nebulosa. The sequence goes on from NC_080797.1 coordinate 4,031,934, forward strand.
TAGGACCCAACCACATAATCCAGGATGATCTTCCTGCCTCAATACCCTTAATTCCTTGACAAATCAGCAAAGTCCCCCCTGCCATTCCAGGGATCAGGATGTGCATATTTTGGGGGGGCCACTCTCCAGCCTACCACATTACCTTCCTAGACTTTCAACGTGAAAATTGAGTTGAGGGGTTCTAAAGACCTTTGCGATGGCAATTCCCACCTTTGTGTGTCCTTCAATGACATTAGTCATACTATTAGTCTAGCTCTTTGAAAGGACACACCGGTCTCATCAACCTCAGTATTGACACTATGAAGGCAGTTTCCCTCCTTTGTCACTTTGGTTTCTTTTAGAAAACAAGGAAGTGCTCAGAGATTAACATAGAAGCATCAGAAGGATTGGGCCAAATTTGGGATATCTGAACATCAAAAAGAATGATGAGGACTGGCACATATTAGCAGCAACTGGTGTATCGGCCTGCTTCTGGTGCCCTTTCTGCCATCAGAACTGTGCCTCCACGGTTCTTCTTCTTGGTGCTGACTTTAAGGCTTGGCCAATGCCAAAATCAGGTCTCAAAAACACGTACATTGATCGAGTCAATCTCGTTCATTTGCTTGTGTTAATGCTCTTTGCAAAAGGCCCTGTCCTCTGGAGCATGAACTTTAAGGAGCTGCTTGGTAAGCCAGTGCCATGACTTCCCTTCTGGAACAGCATCTGGGTAGTCAGACATGAGCCCTTTGTGGCCAGCTATCCGTACATCTCAGCTTGAACTAAAGGGCACTAAACTCTGTAGTTCCCTAAGTGATCTCATTGGCTCGGTTCCCCACCCTACTCACCTGCTCCCCACCCCCACATTCAGGGTGTAGTTAGGTTCTCCCCTCCTTCCCCCCCCCCCCCCCCATACTGGCACTTTCAACTTAACCCCTAATCCTTTTCCTCATTAGGCCTAGTCATCGGCCCACAAACAGGGCAGTTACTGGTGTTGGTCTGGCCCTTTTTAACTCTACGTGAGAAGATTGGAACCCGAATTCCTAAACTGATGATAATTCAGCCCGTCGGCTTTGCGGGTTATGTTCTAAGTACAACGTGTTTTGTTAGGAAGGTCTTGACAGTTGATTCCAAAATGGCCTGGCTGGCCTATTGTTTTTCTCATCTAATGAAAACCCAAAAGAATAATCCAGCAGGTCAGTAAATCAAATGGAGATATTTACAACAAAAGTGGTATCCTGCTCCAGGGTCCCCGACGCCTCGTTACACACTCAGATCACAATAAAAATCCAGATGGGGCTGCCACCGTGTTCTCAATACCTACAGATATAATGGCCTCTCTGATTTGGACAAAGGAAAGAAAGGCTGATTGTAGTCTTGGCAGGGACAGAATTTTTTATCCTCAGAGTCTCTCCGTTCCTACGAAGGAAAATGGCTGACTCTGCCCTATTTCTGAGGAGTGAATGTGCACATTAGAAAACCACCAGCATAACAGCAATCTCTCTGGGAGGCCGCCACAGAGAAAACCCAGCTTATTTTGGCAACTAAGTGGAAAAATGCCTCGTGTTTATCTATATACACACGTGTGTGTTCGGGTCCGGAATGGAGATGAGGAGTGGGAGGTACGGAGGAAGAAGGGAGGACGATGGGGGTAAAACATGGGCTCGGAAGGAAGAGCCTCCGGCCGTGCCAAGGACGGTACCCGCGTGTCTGTGTGACTCCGAATGCACGTCTGGGCGCGTGCGCGATTTGCATCTACAGAGTGAGCACAGAGGAGACTGCACGAAAGGAGAGCGCTGAGTCAGTTCTCTCAGGACGTTTGTTGGGGGCGCTGGCTCTCACGCTTTGCAGGACACTGAAACCATCTGGGGAGCCTTAAAGACGCTGGCCCTGGCCCCACCCCTGGAGACTCTTGTCGACCTGGTATAGAGTACTGTGGTGAGCAGAACAACGGCCCCTGGACGGCGTCTACTATTCCAGTCCCCGGAACCTATGAACATATTACCACGCACGGCCAAGGGGCATTCAGGTGGCTGATCGACTGCCCTTAAAGTGGGGGAAATCATCCCAGATTACCTGGGTGGGCCACACGGAATCACAAAGGTCCTTAAAGGCAGGAGAAGGAGACAGAAGTTAGAGGTCAGAGTGACGTGATGTTAGACGGACTCGATCCGCTATTGTCGGCTTTGAAGATGGAGGAGGGGGCCGCGAGCCAAGGAATGGAGGAAGCCTCTAGAAGCCAGAAAAGGCAAAGAAATGAATTCATCCCTGGAGCCTCCAGAAAGGAATGCAGCTCTGTGGACACCTCGCCTTTTCAGCCCAGGGAGGTGTGGGCCAAACCTCTGACCTCCAGAACTGTTAACATGTCAGGTGTGCATTGTTTCTAAGCCACTAAGTTTATGGGAATTTGTTACGGCAACAAGAGAAAACGAACACTGGCGTGGCCTGGGCTTTGGGGGTTTGGGGGGCGGTTAACGGCTCCCCAGGTGATTCTAACAGGCAGCAAAGTATAAGAACCACGGGACTGCAGGGAAGACAAGGACGAGCCGGCAGGATTGCTTATGCCACAGAGACGCCTGGTGATCGCGCCTGGGAGGTGAGCAAGTTCCACTCCCCCCACCCCCCCACCCCCCGCCAAGAAATCCACCACCGGTTCGTGGCCACCTGCCCAGAGATGACCACACGTGGTGGACGGAGCCACATCACAGCATGGCCGTGCTTCACCATTTTGGTGGCTAGAATCCTTCCTAGTCTGACCCACTGAACAGGCCCTGTTTCCTGTAGATAAAGAACAGTTATCCCTGTGAACAGATTTTCTCTAGAGCTTGCTTTCTTACCGATGCTCTTTCGGGGAAGGAACCGTTTGATGACTGAATTATATGCAAATATATAATCGAGCACATTCATGTTAGCGCCATCGGGATAAGGACTCAAATGTCTTCCGCTCTGCGTTTGAACTATTTTTTTTCATTTTTTTTTTTTTAATGTTTGTGTGCTTATTTTTTCAGAGCGAGCGCAGGTGTGCATGCACGTGTGAGTGGGGGAGGGGCAGAGAGCGAGAGGGAGGGAGGGAATCCCAAGGAGGCTTCGCTCTGCTTTGTCAGCGCAGAGCCCGATGTGGGGCTCAAGTCCACGAATCGTGAGATTGTGACCCGAGCCGAGATCAAGAGTCAGACGTAACCGACTGAGCCACCAGGCGTTCCGCGTGTTTGAACTGTTTACAAACCACTACTGGGATTATAAATTTAGAGGATCTGTCCCTTTGCTTTAGCAACCTACTTATTTACGACAGATGATAGCCAGATGGACTTTATGATAAATGCAACAGCACTACGGGAAGAAATTAGCTCGTTCTCAGTGGCCATCGAGAAAAGAGCTTGCTGCGTGGTTCTGACAGGCACAGCCCTGCCTTCGGGGCGAGGATTCATCCGTTCCCAGGCTGCCACCCTCACAGGTGCGTGGACAGTTCCCTGAACGCCCCACGCCATCACCAGCCTCCATGACGCTATCACCAAAGCTAAGGCCTTAGAACCTCCCACCTTTCTCTCCCTACGTCGTCTTCCTCAGAGAGGAAGGACAGGGTAGTAGAAAAGGCAGTCACGAGCATCGGGTGGCCCGTGCCGGAACCTCGGTGCTGTCACTTCCAAGTGACGTGACGTTAGGAGGCCCGTCAGCCACTCCGAGCTCCGTCCCTAGCAAACGGGGTTAACGCCGCCTTTGCGACGCTGCGTACGGATTCAATGCAATGACAGTGATGAACAAGCTGCACGCACAGGAGGGGCTCTTGCTAAATGCCGGCTGCACGGACACCCCACTGTTGCTATGCTGTCACACCTCACCTCCATGCACAAGCTTCTGACGTCCCTCCTCTGTGGCCCCGTGCTGTCACTGAGCCCCGGGAGCACACCTCCATGGGCCCACTTGGCCTTTCCACTCGGATGGCTCACTGGCATCTCTACCTGGACACGTCCCGACTGCGCTCAGGGTCTCCACTCACAAACCAGTGGCCCTCCTGCCCCCAACTGTCCACCACAGTACAGGTGTCACCGGTCAGTCACCTGCATCCGCCCTCCCCCCCACCCTCCCCACCTCCACCAAGGCTCTCCTTGTGTCAGGCCCAGCCCCTCACACCACATACCCGCCCCCAGCACAGGAGCCTGGCAGGTGGGCCCCCGACAAAGCTCGGTTTCTCCCCGGCCATCCTGCGGCGTGGGAACCAATCTGGCTCCACCAGATCTGTCACCTCGAGTCCAGAACAGAGATCTTCAAGGACTTCTCTGCCCTGCAGCCTGGTACTGCTGATGAGGGAGGGGCCAGCTCCACCAGGGATGTGGACCACACGGGGTCCCCGCGGCCCGGTGAGCCTCACATCACGCCCAGCGCTCTGAGCCATTTATCACGTCACCACATAAAGGACACGCTCCTGGAAGCCTTGCATGGCTCGGAATACGGCGAATTTTTTTTTTAATGTTTTTTGTTTTTTTTTTTTTTAGTTTTTGAGAGAGAGACAGAGCATGGGCGGGGGAGGGGCAGAGAGAGAGAGAGAGAGAAAGACAGACAGACAGACAGACTCTGAAGCAGGCTCCAGGCTCCGAGCTGTCAGCACAGAGCCCAACTCGGGGCTTAAACTCACAGACCACGAGATCGTGACCTGAGCCGAAGTTGGATGCTCAACCGACTGAGCCACCCAGGCACCCCCAAGATACGACGAATTTTTTAAAGCAGTGACAAGGGACTGGCAATTTCTTATCAAATTTCTTTGCGTGGTTTAGTTAACCATTATCTGAATCTGCCACAAACCACCCTCAATGGCGTCCAACTGTGATAATCTGCCGACATTAAACTACTTTACGTGTTTTGTAGTACCAAGATCATTTAACGAACATTAGAGCCTTGAGTATTTATACTAAATGGCAAACACGGTTGACCCCAGACATGTTCTTACCATTTTGTTCGTCTAGTTCATTCCCAATCTCCTTTCCCATCTGTTTCTGGCGACTTATGATAGAGGACAAGGCATCGAGGCCTGCATCCTGTTCTGAAAGAAAAAGCAAAACAGGCCGCTAAAAACCAAAGGAAAACAATTTGAAGTCCATACCTAGGCATGTAGTGCAATTCAATATACGGTAAAAGCAATATAAGGAAAAGAAACAAAAAAACAGTTAATATTATTAAGAGAAAATAAAGAAAACAAACTATTAAATACTTATTTCATACCTTAAGCTAAAATCATTTCTTTTTTTATTTTAATTCTTTTTAAGTTTATATATTTTTGAGAGAGAGAGAGACAGAGAGTGAGTAGGGGAGGGGCAGAGAGAGAGAGGGAGACACAGAATCCAAAGCAGGCTGCAGGCTCCGAGCTGTCAGCACAGAGCCCGACGCGGGGCTCGAACCCACAAACCGCGAGATCATGACCTGAGCCGAAGTCAGACACTCAACTGACTGAGCCACCCAGGTGCCCCTAAAACGATTTCCAGATAAATTAAATTTTAAGATTGCAAATGAAATAACAGAAGTTTTGACTACATCAACATTTAAACTTTCTGATGCTTAATACACAAAGAGCATTTACAGCTTAGTTAAGACAATTTTCCAATTTTGTAAATGGGCAAAGGATACAGACATGAATTTCACAAAAGAATAAAAACGGAAAAATAAATAAAAGCTTTGACATCACTACTTTTTTTTAAAAAAATTCCAATGAAAGTAACAACGATGAGTTTTTGTTTTTTGTTTTTTTTTTTGATTATCGGATATGCAAGGATTTAAAGGCATGCCGATGCCCAGGGTTCACCAGTGTGTGACGGAGAAGCTCCTATGTACTATCATGGGAGTACAGGTGACATACCTTTCTGGAGAGCAGATTGGGCCTGTCTTTTCATCGATCAATTCCATGTGTAGGAATGTGAGAAAACATTCAGCTAGTATGCAGTGAAGTACGTACAAGGATATTCCTGGACACGTTTCCTGTGCTGGTTATCGGTTTTATTGCCTCTGAACCCCAACCTCACCCTTTTTGTGCAGTGAAAATACACCTGGGTCCTTTAAGTAGCTTTTCCTTTGCCAGCTTTGTCAATAGACAGGACTGCGGAGACACCGCGGGAGGACAACGTTCGGCTTCCTGGCTCCAGCCCACTCTGTGCCACGAGCCCGTGCACAGCAACACCAAGAGACCGGCAACTTCTTACGACACACCCCCACCTTGGGCCGTTTCGTAACAGAATACCTCCGGCTCAACACTGCCATGAGGACAGTATTCCCTGGCGCACCAGAGGGCAGATTTCCAGCAAGTTCCACCAGCTCAGCACCGCAGCGACCCCCACACCTCAGTCCCGGGGGTGTGGGGTGCTTCCTAGGACACCGATTTCAGTCCGAGAGTTTGTGATTGCACCTTACGCCTGCTATTTCTGTCTCCTTGCCTCATTACTCTGATCCCCTTTGGTTAATAAAATATTCAACTTTCCCTGTTCAAATTTCTTTTTCCTGATTGGATCCAGACTGATACGTTTCTAATAGCGAAACCCTGGAAACTACTGAATGCCCAGACATGGGGATTTGTTTAACAACATACAGTATATTCATAAGGAAAACACTAATAGCTACTAAAAATGATATTATACAGGAATATTTTGATGTTAAAAGAAGTTCATGATATGTCAGTAAGTAAAAAAAAAAAAAAGCAGGATGCTAAACGATATAGAGTAAAATGGCAAAATATATAGCAAAACGATGCAGAGCAAAATAGTAAAAAAAATAGTTTGTGTTAAATGTAAAGATGTATTACTTTTCTAGATTCTGAAATTTTAAAGATAAAAGAATTCAAGTCACTCTAGGTATTGTCTTTAAAATGTGATGTTGTTTCTTTGTTTTCTTTTGTTTTGTTTTTTAACTAGGCAATTTCAGCCATCTCTTTGAGCTTTTTTACTTTGCTTTCGGGTGCCTTGGGAAGAACATTCTGGGGCTGAGTCTCATGGCTCTTTCTACCCTAGCAATATGCCAGATGACGGCAACGTGCCATGTGCGGCCTGACTTGCTGATGGGGATTTTTCAACGACTGCTTCACAGAGAAGCGTGATCTACAAAAGCAGGAATCACGAAGGTCTTTTCTCACCCAAGATCACATTGACATTTACCTATTTTTTTTCCTAGTCTTTTCAGGGAATTAAGCCATGACACTTAACTTGTTAATTCATCTGGAATTTATTTGAACTAATGGTGTGAGGTAAGGACCCCTTAGTAACATTTTTTGACACTATGTATGTTTTTAACTATACAAATGACCTGCCATCTCCAGGGATTGTTCCAAGGGACCATTTTATAGCAAAAATCACTTTACAATGAGGTCCTTTTGGTCTTAAGTAACAACCTTTTGGATGGCCTCCAAGTTAAATCTATCATCGGCCTAGCACCACTATAGGATGACCGATGTTATGGTAAGATTCCAAATGCATCCCAAGAATAATCTATATGAAGGACCAAGGGTCAAGTGTCAGCCTGGATTAAAAGGGAAAACAATTCAAGAGAGGAAAGGAGATTCCTCCACGGTTCCAATTAGGAAAAGAATCATTAAAGTCCTGAAGTCTCTTTATCTAGTAGAGACACGGATTGTGAATGAAAAAACCTATTCCTCCCTCTTTTCTTTCAACCTTCACCCACCGTCTGACTTAACTGCAGAAAGGTTATCTTGCTAACGCAAAACAGAACGAGGGTTAAAAATTCTGTGCCACTCGGATCATTTGTGCAAGAACTTAGCACCTCCTCACTATGTTAGAGTGCTGTCCATACTCCCAAGACACAGAAGGTCCAGGTAATGGAGATGGTTGTGTATGTGTCACTGACCATCCTGATGACCCGAGCATCTCCCGGCTTACCACAGCATTTCTAAGGGGATGTGGCACAGTTACCTGAGAGACAATGAGCCAAGATAAAATGCTGCTGCTCATTTTGTACAATCAAGACCCACGCAATGATGCAGAGGCATGCAAACCTACGCTAACGTCGCGCTCATAGCTCATTACCGTAATCTGCCCCCCATCACATAGCCCAAGTCACCCTGATACCATAATCATTTGCAACATGCCACACTCTCCCAATCAGCTGTCAGCATTACAATGGTGTGAATTTTTAAAAATGTAGGAGCACCGGGCTACATATACATATATATGATAACGGCCCCCTGAAGATGTCTTCATCCCAATCCCTGGAACCTGAAAATACGTGACCTTACATGGCTAAAGTAACTCTGCAGATGTGAATAAGGTTAAGGAATTTGAGATGGGAGAATGTTCTGGATTATCCAGGTGGGCTCAATGTAATCGTGAGTCCTTAAAAACAGAGAATCTTTCCCAGCTGCGCTCAGAGGGAGCTGTGAAGAAGGGTCGGAGGGTTGCAAAGTGTAGGCTTTGAACACCAAGGAAGGGGACTGTCAGCCAAGGGACATGGGTGGCCTCTAGAAGCCAGAAAAGGTGAGGGAATGAATTCTTCCCTGGAGCCCCCAGAAGGGAAGCAGCCCGGCCAACGCCTTAATCTTGCCCAGTCAGATCTGTTCTGAACTCCTAACCTTTAGAACCATAAACTGACAAATCGGTACACTGAGTCACGAAGTCTGTGCAAATTTATTGCAGTGGCAACAGAAAACTAATACACTCATTGTTTTGAAAATCCCTCTGGAATAATTAGGTGTTTGGATGCTTCCTATCTTTAGACATTCTGAAAAACCATCCTCTAACGGAACATCTTGTAATTGTGGGAGGACTATCTGGTGGCTGTGGGCCGGAGAGGGACAATCAGCATGATGAATTCTTGCCAAAAATAACAAACCCGATTCTGATCAAGCCCGCTGAACCTAACTACCAATTTACAGAAAATATGTGGGGCAGAGGAGGACGTTAAACAATATATGGGGTTACAAATAGCAGGTCTAGATACTGGGAAAGTCCAGGGCGAATGACCCTACTTCTCCAGCAAAGAAATTGCACAGGGAGAAAGAGAGAGCTGGCAAAAGTACCTATCTATTAAAGAAACTTAACAGACGTATCAATTAGTTGCAATGTCCATACATATATTCAGATCCTGAATCGAACGATCTAAAAAACAAAACAAAACAAAAAAAAAAAAACCACACCCACACACAAAACCATCATGGGACAATCCGGGAGGTCTGAACGTTGGATATCTGATTATATTAAGGAACTACAATTAACTTATTAAGGGTGATAGTGGCATTGCAGTTACATTCTTAAAAAACCGGTCCTTATCTTCTGCAAACATACTTTAGGGATATGTTCCAGAATATCCACGGTTGAAATGATACGATGCCTAGGATTTGCTTCAAAAATAATTCAGGTGATGGGGTGCCTTGTGCTCTGTCTCTGTCTCTCAAAAATGACTAAACATTCAAAAAAAACATAAAATTTAAAGAATTAAAAGAAAAATCCAGGTGACGGGCAGGAGAGGGAGGAGGGTAGACGTATAGATAAAACGAGATTGGTTATGCGTTGTTAACTACTGAAGCAATTGATGGGCAGAATGGGATCATTGTCTTACCCTCTCTACTTACATAGTTTTGCAATCGTCCACGGCAAAAAGTTACCGATACTTTAACAAGTAAATAAAACAGAGGGATATTCCTAGGAGCTGCAATCTCAGGCCCCCGCCCGAGCGTGTGACAAGGGCCCAAGGGCTGGGGCTGTGTCTTCTTTATCCTGTACTTTTGCCCCAGTTCTGAGCCCAACTGGTGGCACAGAGCATACTTAATAAATATGCTTAAAGCAAGGAATGACACAGAGGGCCCACTAGGCTTGTGCAAGGAAGCGCTAGTCTCTGCTAGACACGCTCAAAGGCTTGCGGGCAATACGAGGTAGTCCTCTTGAGTTTAGGTAGTAGGAAAGGTAGCTGATGTTGGGTTGTCCAGGGCCCAGAGAGAGGCACTGGGGATTCCCACATTTGATGCAAGGAGGTACTGTCCCTGGATAAGGGGAAGTGGGACAGATGGGGATAGTGGACACGCTGCAGAAAGTTAATTACTACATTGGGAAAACTCCCAGAGCAAGTCCTAAGAGTAGATGTTTGTTTAAGTTTATTTACTTATTTATTTATTTTTAATGTTTATTTATTTTTGAAAGAGAGAGAGAGCATGTGAGCAGGGGAGGGGCAGAGAAGAGGGGAGACACAGAATCCGAAGCAGGCTCCAGGCTCCCAGCTGTCAGCACAGAGCCTGACGTGGGGCTTGAACCCACGAACTGTGAGATCGTGACCTGAGCCGAAGTTGGACGCTCAACCGACTGAGCCACCCAGGGGCCGCTATTTATTTATTTTGAGAGAGGGAACAAGTAGGGTAGCGGCAGAGAGAGAGGGAGAGAGAGAATCCCAAGCAGGCTCCGCACTGTCAGCGCAGAGCCCGATGCAGGGCTGGAACTCAGGAACCGTGAGATCACGACCTGGGCCTAGATCAAGAGTCAGACGCTCAACCGACTGAGCCACCAAGGCGCCCCAAAGAGTAGATATTTTTAGTTTTGTTGAAGCTGTGGTTGCAAGGGTTCAAAGATCAGCTACCAAGGTTTGCCAGTCCGGCTAGCCACGTTCCCCACTGCTATTTCACATGACGATACCAAGAGACCTAAGAACACAGACGTCCAGAAGGAGTGCAAACTCTCCTGCTAGAATCTAGAAAGAACATCTACGGAACAAAGGTGAGAAGAGACGGGATTAAGAAACCCGCACGACGAGAGTCCCTGAGTAAAGGAGAATGAGCCTTCATACCTCCTCAAGGTCTGCCATGTGACTCAGAGACAAGGGTCTCAGCTGGCCGAGAGGTCGCCTTCCTTTGTTTCATCTCACGGGTTTTCGAGGTGATTTGGTTATTGTCAGCCCCTCACCCATCTTCTGCCTAACATCTATTTGTGCCTTAAATTACTGCTTATGCAGCACAGAAGCCAAGCGTGGCTAACCGGTTGTAATGAGGCCTCGGATCTAGGTTAGGAAAGGAAAGCATTCATTGCTTGAGTCTCAGTTCTACCGATAAACTGTTATTGTGGGATGCGTTTCAAAGTGTTTCTAAGGGTCGACAAAAGTACAGAAAGGCTAACGGATTCCGTGGGCGGAAGGAAGTTAGAAATGACCCTTCATGGTCCCTTATTTCTATCTGGTGCAGGACCTGGCAAGGAAGCAAAACCATGGCAACCTCAGCGCATCCCCAAGATTCTTCGGGCAGAGAAAAGGCGAAGCAGGGTTTTATGTAAAGATCGCTTTCAGTCTTTGTGCTTCTCCTTGTAAAACCGCTTGCTAGGAAAGCAAAGAGGAAGACAGCATTTCCCAAACCCCAAGGTAAGGGTAGGAGATGGCTCCTCGACTCTTTCTGCCCGACCCGTCCCTACCCCTCCAACGTACCCCAAAGGCCAGCGGGCTTTCAAAGGGCGGGCATCTCAGTAAGGGTGTTCTCCGCTTCGGGGACCAACACAAAAACCTGCAGGTGGCATCCTCTCCTGCCCGACCTCCCACCATCTCTGCACGTGGCACCTTCCCAGTGACAGGGGACACTTCTCCTGGCTGGAAGCAGCTTTTCTCGGCAAAGAAGCAACAATGCCGGAAAACCCATTCCTGTTGGCTTGCAAGACGCCCCTTTCAGGGACCGTCAATCCCGAAGGATAAAGCACTACGAATGAATGGCCCTGCTGCGTGCAAAGCCACACCGCCCTGCACCGTTCATTTTGCTTCCAAACATGATAGTGGGTGAAGTACAGGGAATTAAAGGCATCGGGGAGGCTCAGAGTTCCTTTTGCTAGATAAACTCACTGTGGAAAGGGAGTTCAAGACGGAAGGAGACTTCTGCTTCCGGCCAAGAGGGGCTGACAGGGACCTGATTTACTTCTGGCCTGAAACAACTAGGGGGAAGAAAAAGAAAACAAACAAACAAAAAAAACAAACAAACACCAAACCACAGGCAAAATACACAAAACAACAGTTTCAGGAGAGACACGGCCATCAAGAAATGAAGGACAGTGATCCCTGAGGGACGAAGCAAATGAGAGGAGGTCTAGGACTGCCCCAGACATCGCCCGGCGCGGGGAAGTGGGCATCCAGATGGAACCCGGCGGCATCTCTCCACGGAGAAGCATCCAACTAGGTCAAGGTGATAAGAGCGCGCAGGGCACAGCACAGAGGGGAGAGAGCGGCGCAAACAGAATCTCCGGAGGTTTGCACGGGGTCCACCTCAAGGCTTCAGCTGAGCAGTAACCAGGACATGCGCGTGAGGAGACTATCCAAGGCTGGGGAAAGAACTGCCTGACAGGGTGAGAGGGGATGATCCTCTGAGCTCACACTGGGTTGGAACACAGTCCCTATTCCCACCGACCAGGTGGCCTCATGATTTACGGGGCATCGGGGGACTCAGAGTGCTTTCAGCTCTGTAGTGGGCTAGACCGCCTCTACGCTGGAGTCCGCAAACATCTTCTATAAAGGGCCAGAGAGTCAACATTTGGGGCTCTGTGGTTTATATGGTCTCCAGTGCAGCTATTCAACTCTGCCCCTGTAGCAGGAATCCATAGATGATACATAAATAAATGAACATATGGTTGTGCTCCTATAAAACTTTATTTATGGACACGGCATTACCTTTGAATTTTATATAATTTTGACGAGTCATGAAATCGTCTTCTTTTGACTATGGACAGTGGAAAAACCATTTTTAGCTTGCAGAGCATACAAAATCAGATGGTGGGTGAGATGTGGTTCACACGTCATGGTTTGCTGACCCCTCCTCTAAAATAAACACTGTCCTGGTCCACCTTACAAAACAATACCCAAATAACTGGACTGCATCCTAGGAAAACAAACAAACAAAAAACCTCAAGAATATTCCTAGAAATACAAAAATACTTAGTACCAAATACAGAAAAATTCACACCTAGCTTCCAAACAAATGTTTCCCCCCTAAGATTAGAAACAAGCCCAAGGAAATCTGTTCTCACCATTTCTAGTTGACATTGTACCAGGGGCTGTAGCAAGTGCAATGAGACAAGAAAAGGAAATAAAAGGCGTCCAGACTGAAATGAAAAAGTAAAACCACAAAAATTAAAAGAAAAGGGGGTGCCTGGGTGGCTTAGTCCATTAAGCATCTAACTTTGGCTCAAGTCATGATCTCAGGTTCATGAGTTCAAGCCCTGGGCTAGGCTCTGTGCTGACAGCTCAGAGCCTGGAGCCTGCTTCAGATCTGTGTCTCCCTCTCTCTCTGCCCCTCCCCTGCTTACGCTCTGTCTCTTCCTCTTTCAAAAATAAATCAACATTAAAAAAAATTTTTTTAAGAAAGATTACTGGAAAAACCCCAAAATACATGGAGATTAAATAAATGCTTCTAAATAACACATGATCAAAAAGAAATCTCAAGGGAACTTTAAGCATATTTTGAACTAAATAAAAATGAAAACACAACTTATATATTAAAGGGATATGTCAAAGGCAGTGCATAGAGTGAAATTTATAGCACTGAATGCATATGTTAGAAAAAAGATATATATATATATCTAAGATCAACAGTCTAAGTTTCCACACCTCAGAAAACTAGAAAAAGAAGAACAAGTTAAATCCCAAGTCGGCAGAAGAAAAGAAACAATAAAGGAAGAGAAATCAATGAAATTTAAATAGGAAGTAACAGAAAAACCACTGAAACCAAAGCTGGTTTGCTGAAAGATCAATAAAATCAATAAGCCTGTAACTAAAAGAGAACACAAATGACTAATATCAGAAATGAAAAAAAGCAGACATCACTACAGATCTCATGTACATTAAAAGGATAATAAAGGAATATTATGAACAACTCTATGCCCACAAACTGGATAACCTAGACAAAATGGCCCAATTCCTTGCCAGACACAGCTGACAAAATTCACACAAGAAGGAACAGATGATCTGAATGGGCCTATATCTATTAAAGAAACTGAATTAACAATAACCTCCCCAAACAGAAAACACTAGGCCTGATGGGTTCACTGGTGAATTCTACTAAACATTTAAGGAAGAAATTATGCCAATTCTCTACAATCTCTTTCAGGGGACAGAAGCAGAGGGAATACTTCCTAACTCATTTTCTGAGGCCACCATTTGTCCTAGACAAAGACATTACAAGAAAAGAAAAACACAGACCAGTATCACTCATGTGCACAGATATAAAATATTAGCAAATCAAATCCAAGAATGTATAATACACCACAATCAGTGAGATTTATCCTAGGTATGCATGCCTGGTTCAACATTTAAAAATCAATTAATGTGGGGTGCCTGGGTGGCTAAGTCAGTTGAGCATCCGACTTCAGCTTAGGTCATGATCTCATGGTTTATGAGTTCAAGCCCCCCGTCAGGCTCTGTGCTGACAGCTCAGAGCCTAGAGCTGCTTCGGATTCTGTGTCTCCCTCTTTCTCTGCCCCAACCCCCCACCTCTCTCTCTCTCAAAAAAAATAAATAAACATTAAAAAAATTTAAAAATCAATTAATGTAATCCATTATATCCACAGGCTAAAAAAGAAAAATCACATGATCATATCACTAGATGCAGAAACAGTACTTCACAAAATCCAACATTCACTAATGATAAAAAACTCTCAGTAAACCAGGAATAGAGGAGAATTTCCTCAACTTGATATAGAATACCTACAAAATCCCCAGAGCTAACATCACACTTGATGGTGTGAAACCTGAAGCTTTCCCACTAATATCAGGTACAAGGCAAGGATGTCCGCACCCCCCGTCCCCCGGCAACCACTCCTTTTCAACACTATGCTATAAGTTCTAGCTAATGCATCAGATGAGACAAGACAACACATGAAAATATGTACAGGTTGGAAAGAAAGAAATAAAACTTTGTTTGCAGATGGTATGATCATGCATGCAGAAGATCCAAAAGAACTGACAAAAATCTCTTGGAACCAATAAGCAACTATGGCAAGGTTGCAGGATACAAGGTTAATATACGAAAGCCATTTACTTTACTATAAACCAGCAACAAAGAGGTGGAATTTGAAATTAAAAACACAATACCATTTACATCAGCATCCCTCAAAATGAAGTACTTAGGTACAATCTAACCAAATATGGACAAGATCTATATGAGGAAAGCTACAAAACTGATGAATGGAATCAAAAAAGAACCAAAGGAGACACATTCCATGGATGTGGACAGAAAGACTCAATATTGTCAAGATGTCAGTTTCCCTCAACATTATAGGTCCAATGCAATTTCTTAAATTTTTTTTTTTTATAATGTTTTTTATTTATTTTTGGGACAGACAGAGACAGAGCATGAACGGGGGAGGGGCAGAGAGAGAGGGAGACACAGAATCGGAAACAGGCTCCAGGCTCCGAGCCATCAGCCCAGAGCCTGACGCGGGGCTCGAACTCACGGAGCGCGAGATCGTGACCTGGCTGAAGTCGGACGCTTAACCGACTGCGCCACCCAGGCGCCCCGGTCCAATGCAATTTCAATCAAAATCCCACCAGGTTATTTTGTGGGTATTGATAAACTGACTCTAAAATGCATAGGGTAAGGCAAAAGACTCAAAAGGAGAAGAAGGAGAAGAAGAAAACAAGAAAACTGACACTACCTGACCACGAGATTTACTCTAAAGCCATAATAATCAAGATACTGTGGTTTGGGTGAAAGAATACACAAATAGATCAATGGAACAGCACAGACAGCCCAGAAATGGACCCACATAGTCAATGACCTTTGACAAAGCAGTAAAGGTAATACAATGGCACGAGGATAGTCTTTTCAGCAAACAGTGCTGGAATAACTGGACATTCACACGCAAAAGAAAAGTGAATCTATACACAGACCTTACACTTTTCAACACAAATTAGAATGGATCACAGATTTAAATGTAAAACACAAAACTAGAAAACTCCAAGATTACATAGGAGAAAACCTACATGGCCCGTGGGTATGGCAATGATTTTTTTTTTTTTTAAAGAATTCACTTATTCCTTCTTCAGTGTTCTTCTTTTCGTTATGTAGACCCAAGTTTCAGATCTGTATCATTTTCCTTCTCTTTAAAGAAACTTTAAATCATTTCTTGTAAGGCAGGTTACTGGCAACAAATCCCCTCCACTTTGGTTTGTTTAAGGAAGTCATGATTTCTCCTTCAGTTTTGACGGATAATTTCACAAGGTACAAAATTCTAGGTCGTGGGTTTTTTCTCGCAACATTTTAAATACTTCACCCCACAGGGCACCTGGGTGGCTCAGTCGGTTGAGTGTCCGACTTCGGCTTAGGTCATGATCTCACAGCTCGTGAGTTTGAGCCCCACGTCGGGCTCTGTGCTGATGTCTCAGAGCCTGGAACCTGCTTTGGATTCTGTGTCTCCTTCTCTCTCTCTGCTCCTCCCCGATTTGTGCTTTGGCTCTCTTTGTCTCTCAATAATAAATGTAAAATAAAATTTCACCCCACTCTCTTCATGCCTGCATCGTCTCTGTAGATGAGACAGATGCAATTTTTACCTTTGTTCCTCTATGGGTGAGGTATTTTTTCTCCTGTTTTCTTTTAGAATTTTTCCTTTATCTCTGACTTTCTGTAGTTTGGAAAGGGACTGACTATGGGTAGTGTTTTTTGGTATTTGTCCTAGTTGGCACTCTCTGAGCTTCCTAGATCTGTCGTTTGGGGCCTGACCTTAATTTTGGAAAAATTCTCAGTGATGTTTCAAATATTTTTCTGCTCCCTTTTCACTTTCTTCTCCTTCTGGTATTCCCATCAAAACTGTGTTATACCTTTTATAGTCCTCCCATAGTCCTTGGATATTTTCATCTTTTTCTTTCTTCAGTGTTTGTTCTCTTTGCTTTTCACTTTAGGAGGGTTTCTGTTGAGATATTCTCAAGCTCAGAGATTCCTTCCTCGGCCATGGGTAGTCTACTAAAAACCCATCAAAGGCATTTCTTCATTTCTGTTACAGTGTTTTTGATCTCTACGATTTCTTTTTGGTTCTTTGCTTAACATTGCCCACCTGTATTTCAACGCTGTGTATCCACTAGAGTCCATTAGCGGTGGAATATTATTTAGCACTAAGAAGAAATAGCTATCAAACCATGAAAAGGCATAGAGGAAACTTAAATGCATATTACTAAATGAAGGAGCCAGTCTGAAAAGTCTACATACTGTATGATTCCAAATATGTGATATTCTGGAAAAGGCAAAATATGGAGAAAGTAAAAAGATTGGAGGTTGCTAAGGGTTGAGGAGGGAGGGGGGATCAGTAAGTACAGCACAGAGGATTTTTAGGGAAGTGTAAATACTCTATAAATAATCTAACGATGAATACATGTCACCATAGCCTTGTCCCAACCCACCGAATGCAAAAAACCGAGCGTGAACCCTAAGATAAACCATGAACTTTGGGCAATGACGGTGTGTCAGTGTAGCTTAATTGTAACAAACGCACCACTCTAGCGGGGGGTGGGGGTGTCGATGTGGGGGAAGACTGCATGGCCGGGGGCAGGGGTTACATGGAAACTCTCTGTACCTTCATCTCATTTCTGTTATGTCCCTGAAACTGCTCTAAAAAAAACAAAGTCTTTGAAAAGAAAGAAGTCAAATTTCTTGATTCAGACATGACCATTAGAAAATCTCACACGCTCTACGAGAGAGCTTTTTAACAAATTAGTGAGTTGGGCAAAGTTGACTGATCCAAGATCGATATAGGTAATCGGTTGTACTTTTATACACTAGCAACAATCAGAAATAGAAATGTTAAAATACCATTAATAGGAGCATAGAAAACATGAAATACTTGGGGAGAAATGTGATAAAAGATGTCATATGTGTGTCAAAATTTGCTGAATCATACATTTTCAATAGGTGCTACCTGGGACAGGTCACGTATACCTCGATAAAACTGTTCTTAAAAGGAATTAGAAAGAATAGCATATCTGTAATACAGAAAAACCATGTACAAAAACAGGAACATGGAAAAGGTCTACTGCACACATTAAATAAGAGAGTCAGAGCTATGGCATTACCCCTATCATGATCTCACTTACGTAAAAATATGTGTGTGCTTACACCAAGTAAGCCTGAGGAAATATATGCTCATCTGTTTACAGTTTTGAGATTGGAGAAGCAATAAAGAAAGCTTTCCATTTTATACATCCCAGGCTTGTTTGAAATTTCTACAACGATCATGCATTACTTCTGAAATTAAAAAAAAAAAAAAATAGAAGAACGTAAAAAAATAATTAGGCTTAAAAGCCACTGGGTGAGATGAACTTGAAGACAAGAAGCCAGATGCACTCATTTTGTGTAAGAAAAAGATGGGAAGGGTGCCTGGGCGGCTCGATCGGTTGAGTATCCGACTCTTGACTTCAGTTCAAGTCATGATCCCAGGATCATGGGGTCCAGTCCTGCATAGGCTCTGCACCTGAGATTCTCTCTCTCTCTGTCTCAAATAGAAAGAAAGAAAGAAAGAAAGAAAGAAAGAAAGAAAGAAAGAAAGAAAGAAAGAAAGAAAGAAAGAAAGAACGAACAAGGAAGGAAGGAAGGAAGGAAGGAAAAGAAAGAAAGAAAGAAAGAAAGAAAGAAAGAAAGAAAGAAAGAAAGAAAAGAGAAGACAAGAAGAGAAAAGAAAAGAAAAAAAAGAAAAGAAAAGAAAAGCAAAAAGAAGATGGGAGTGTTGTGTTTGGAGAACGAGTCCCATCACAGAGTAAAGGGAGGTGGGCACATGTCTCTGATTCACCCGGTTTTATCAGATTCAGAGCTCCTTGCACGTTCTCTCCCAGTGGAGAATCATTATTTCCCTGGGCTACCTTGATGGATGACGCCATCTGTCTGTTCCTTGGGTGTCCTGAGGCACAAAATTGCCAAGAGCTTTAAAAGACCAGCACTGATTCCCCTGTGATCGTCAATGGCTGTAAGGAACATTCAAGGCAGGGGTAAAATTCTGACCAGGTTTCTGAGCCCACGCTCTTGGGGTGTCCAGTACCTTGGATAATTTTCTGCTGCTGTTGCCGGATTTCATCAAAACCCAGGCCTCTGGTCTCCTCTGGCTCCTCGAAGAGCCAAGGGTTGGGTACTCCTCGCTTAGCCCCTCCAGTCATCAGGCTGGACCTAGGAACGAGATCAAATGCGTTACGTAACTCAAAAAACACAGCTTTGCTGCAGATTACTCCCACAAGCGCAGACGTGAGCCTCACGTGCTTTGAAAATGCAATTCGACCACAATTTACTGTGTCCTTAGTTCAATGCCAGCAACTGTGTTCAGTGCTGGACGAGGTCTGAGGATGAATTAAGGCACAGGCCTGGTCCCCCGGAGAATTAGAGCCCGTTAAGGAGACCAAAGCAGCACATAAGACCCTTACCAATCTTCCAACACACGTTTGAGTCAATAATCGTAAATGAGGGTCTTAAATTTCCAAAACACAAGGCCACATAGAAGTGGCCTTTTGATTAGGACAAAGTTTGTCTCCCAGGCTACGCGACACCAAAGGCACAGATGCTATTTCTCAAGAAGGTGCAAATGTTGCCACCACCACAGATGATGACATTAAAACAGGGCCACAGGATTCTTATGCAAGGGGATGCGGTTGCTCACAGATAGAAACACACACAGGGTTTCAAATCCAAGCTCACGAACGTATGATAGCACTCACAACAGAACAAATCCTGAATTATCGATCTCAATCTTTACTCACCCTAGAAAGCCCACGCGCCCCTTCCAAACCAGGCATATCGGTCACCCTGCCATCCGGGAACAGGGAACCCGCATTCTCAGCCTCGGTCCCCGTGTTTGTAGGATTTTCATCCCAAGGCTCGCCTTCCCTGTCCCCACATTCTGTCCAAGCCACGAGGGCGGTGCTGTTCGTGGAACCACCTGTGACCATTTCAACCCAGACGTGAACAGTCATTCATCTGGGAGTTGGGTTCCTGGGATTTATGAAAACTGATGGTCACGACGACGGTGATATAACCGAACTAGCAGTCGCGATGGTGGTTAACGGGCAGCGAGGACCTGCCGCGTGCGATCGTAACCCCGGATGACACGCGTGCGGCCACTGGCTTCTCCGTCACTTCTCACATTTCTCCTCTTGTCTGGAAATCACTGCTACCCCATAACCTTTGATGTGGGTAAGCCTCCTGCCTACTAGGTACAAGGCAGGAACCGGAAGTCGCACCCTTGACCGGACAGCAGGCTGCTCTCCAGCACAGAGCGAGTACCAGATAATCAGATCTCAGCTTCACCACCTACCAGCAGATACAGACAGCAATTTCCACCTCAGAGGCCTGCTGGGGAGTATATAAAACAATCTGTTTGGGGCGCCTGGGGGGCTCAGTCGGTTAAGCGTCCGACTTCGGCTCAGCTCATGATCTCACAGTTCATGGGTTCAAGGCCCGCGTCGGGCTCTGTGCTGACAGCTCAGAACCCGGAGCCTGCTTCCGATTCTGTGTCTCCCTCTCTCTCACTCTGCCTCTCCCCTTCTCGTGCTCTTTCTCTGTCTCTCCTCTCAAAAATAAATAAACATTAAAAAAATTTTTTTAAATCCACTTACCAAACACTTATTCTGTACTCAACTATGGCATAGGCATTGTTCTTGCTCATGGGAATGAAGGAAAAATAGAATATAGGAAAAACAGACCAAAATCTCTGCTCTTACCAAGCAGAAATTCTTGTTATGGGTGCAGCTTCCATTCTGGTGGGGGGGGGCGGGGTTGGGGGGAGACCAAGTGTGACATGTGCAGAAAGTGTATAATGTTGTTCTTGGAAGGTAACAGTCACTCAACACGTGGTAACAAGTGTCATGTTACCACTTAATGAGCTGCATACACAGGGCACACGGAAGGATGATTTCTGAACAAATGAGTGGACCCCCAAAAGCCTACCTCTCCTTCAGTTTTAGTTGAGCACTCTGAAACCTAGAGAAGAAGGTGGTATGTTATGGGAAACGAACCGAGGCAAAACTGGAAGAAAAGTTTTGATTCCTTGCACTAAGTTTTAATCTCTTTTTAAATGTTTACTTATATTGGAGACAGAGGTGAGTGGGGGAGGGGCAGAGAGAGAGAGAGAGAGGGAGACGTAGAATCTGAAGGAGGCTCCAGGCTCCGAGCTGTCAGCACAGAGCCCGATGCAGGGCTCGAACTCACGGACCATGAGATCATGACCTGAGCCGACATCAAGAGTTGGACACTTAACCAACTGTGCCACCTGGGCACCCAAGAAGAGATTTTTTTTTTAAATGTATATTTATTATTTTGAGCGGGGGGTGGAGAGTGGACGAGGGTCAAAGAGAAAGAAGGAGATGCAGAATCAGAAACAGACTTCAGACTCCAAGCTGTCCAGCATACAGCCCAACACGGGGCTTGAACCCATGAACCGTGAGATCATGACATGAGCCAAAGTCGTGAAATCATGACCTGAGCCGAAGTTGAATGCTTAACCGACTGAGCCATCCAGACGCTGTCTCCCCCCCTCCCCCACCACTGGCCTTGGACTAAGATCTTTTTTTTTTTTTAACATTTTTTATTTATTTTTGGGACAGAGAGAGACAGAGCACGAACGGGGGAGGGGCAGAGAGAGAGGGAGACACAGAATTGGAAATAGGCTCCAGGCTCCGAGCCATCAGCCCAGAGCCTGACGCGGGGCTCGAACTCACCAACCGCGAGATCGTGACCTGGCTGAAGTCGGACGCTTAACCGACTGCGCCACCCAGGCGCCCCTGGACTAAGATCTTAAACACAGAGCTGGCCTCTCTGCTCAAGGGCACAAACATGCCGAGCCCAAGGACAGCTTGCTTCCACCTTCTCAAAGAGCAGGTGTGTCCCCTTAAAGCCTTACTTTGTTTACCTGGTTGGCCCCAAGTATCTAAGACGTCAAGATTCTGGATTTATTCCCTGGAGTAATCATTCATCTCGCCTAACTGGAGATGGTGTAACGAAAGCAATGGAGAAGGAAAGGAAGAGTGAGTTTACAAAGCACACTCCCTGATTCGTGCACCAGCACCAGCTCTGGATCACAATAAGATTCACGCGGGATGTCGTGTGTGGATCCCTGGGGAAAAGTAAGTACTGACGACCAGGACAACGGGCCAGACACACACACAGTGACCTCACAGTGCATCTGTCACCAGCTACAAGCATCCACTCACTCAGATCAGTACACTGCACCTGCCTTGATAGGAGACATGGCTCCTCCGAAGTTAAAGCTGGAATGTCCCACTGGTGGCCCGTGCCACACCGAGAGCACATTTTTACAAATTATCAAAGGAGAGGGGCACCTGGGTGGCTTGGTCGGTTAAGTGTCCGACTTCGGCTCAGGTCATGATCTCACAGCTCTGTAAGTTCGAGCCCCAAGTTGGGCTCTGTGCTGACAGCTCAGAGCCTGGAGCCTGCTTCATATCCTCTGTCTCCCTCTCTCTCTGCCCCTCCTCTGCTCGTGCTCTCTCTCTCAAAAATAAACATTTAAACAAAATTTTTAAATAATAAACATTTTTTTAAAGATTAAAAAGACTACTAAAGGAGAAAATAAAAGAGATGTAATCAAACTGACGTACCAATCTCAAAAACAATGAATTAGAGCTATAGCCTCTATATTTATATAATATATCTTGGCATGTATTAGAGAATACAGCATGACATGGGCCCAATTCAACATTAATATCGAACTCAGATCAGCTAGCACACGTACAGGAAAGATCTCCCGGGGCCGAATGCTGACCTATGAAGCGCTGAGCACTGAAAGACTGGTGTTGGCCTTGATCTCACACAGTCCGACAAATCAACCGTCAACTGCAGCTCCATTGGCCAAGGTGCACCGAAGTAAAAATTCTTCCCTGATGCCCTCCTTCCCGGGTTATCTGATTCCAAAGTTCTGGAAGTTTGGTAAGTTTCAGTTTGGAAGTTCAAGTCTGAACTTTGTCTCTCCCCTTGGCGTTTATACTGTGTTGACACCCCAAGTCCAATGGGAAACTCAGCCTTTACCAACAAGAGCAGGTAAGATCACAGGTGTCACTGTACGTGGAAGACCTGACCTCCTTTTCGTGAGGTTTTACGTTCAACTTGACGTTTGAAACAATGCCTACTTTTGCTCAGTACTCTCCTGGGCCAGAAGGAAAACATGAAAGAGTTTCCGACAGGATTCTTGCCTTCAAAGCACTTACAATCAAATTGAAAAAAAGAAACAAACCACACACGAAGTCACTGTTAACCAGAAGAAGACAACACTTTCCCACAAACACCCATTCTCCTTCCCCCGCCCCGCCCGCCACGGATTTTCCCCATTTCAGTTTAAGACCACGCCTGACCCGTTGGCTCAGGCCCAAAACCTCAGCATCGACTTTGACTCTTTTCTTTCACACCCTACGGCATCTACTGCATTAGCGAATCCTTTAAAATGTATCTAAGGGGCTCCTGGGGTGGCTCAGTCAGTTAAGTGTCTGACTTCAGCTCAGGTCATGATCTCGCGGTCCTTGAGCTCGAGCCCCGCGTCAGGCTCTGTGCTGACAGCTCGGAGCCAGCTTCCGATTCTGTGTCTCCCTCTCTCTCTCTCTGCCCCTTCTCTGCTCTCTCTCTCTCTCTCTCAAAAATAAATACAAAAAAAAATATTTTTAAATAAATACATACATACATACATACATACATACATACATAAATAAAACATGTCTAAAGTCTGGTCACTGCTCCTGCCGCGTATCCCTCCCTGTCTCCTGCTTCTGTTCCCACCCTCCACCATCCTCCACATAAAATGCAGTGTCTTTACTATAACCTACAAGCCACACTAGCCTCCTTGCTGCTTCTAGAACACAACGAACACATTCCCTTCTCGGGCCCTTGGCACCTGCTGTCCTCCAGATCGAGACGTGGCCTTGGCCCCTCACTTCATTTGACTCTGCTGAAATGCTACCTTCTCAGAGAGTCTCCCCTGACTACTGCATCTAAAATAGTACCCTTCCGGGGCGCCTGGGTGGCGCAGTCGGTTAAGCGTCCGACTTCAGCCAGGTCACGATCTCGCGGTCCGGGAGTTCGAGCCCCGCGTCGGGCTCCGGGCTGATGGCTCGGAGCCTGGAGCCTGCTTCCGATTCTGTGTCTCCCTCTCTCTCTGCCCCTCCCCCGTTCATGCTCTGTCTCTCTCTGTCCCAAAAATAAATAAAAAACGTTGAAAAAAAAAAAATTAAAAAAAATAAATAAATAAAATAAAATAGTACCCTTCCCTGTAAGTCCTTAGCCCACCTCCTCATTTTACCTGATTCTTCTCTATAGCACTTAGACAACTATCTATCAGATACGATATAGTGGGTTATTTTCTGCCCTCCCACACTGGACTATAAGCTCCCCCGGGGAGGAACTAGCTTGCTTGTCACACTGTCCTCAGTGTTCTGGCCTAATGGGCAGTGACTTAAAAAACGAAGTTGAGGGGCGCCTGGGTGGCTCAGTCGGTTGGGCGGCCGACTTCGGCTCAGGTCATGATCTTGCAGTCCATGAGTTCTAGCCCCACGTCGGGCTCTGTGCTGACAGCTCAGAACCTGGAGCCTGCTTCATATTCTGTGTCTCCCTCTCTCTGACCCTCCCCTGTTCATGCTCTGTCTCTCCCTGTCTCAAAAATAAATAAACATTAAAAAAAAAAAAATTAAAAAAAACAAAACAAAAAAACGAAGTTGAGGGAACTAACTTATTCAGCCAAAAACCATCCCTGAATGCAGGAGATCAGTAAGCATAGCCCGGAAACGGTAACGTTGCACACTGGTGCTGTCCTCTGCGATTTCAGGGGCATTTTACATCCACGGTCCCCTTCCAGTCATACGCAAGCCTGGGTATAGGTCAGCGCAGGTGTTACTGACAGGACGACCAAGGAAAAGAGACGTCCAGTGACTTTCTGGAGGGCGCGCATAGTTGCAGAGCTAAAGGTGCGACCCATCGCTTCGTGCTCTGAGCCCCGGGACTGTCCTCTGCACTGTCGCGGGGAAGGCTTCCTGAGGGTAGGGAGACTCGAGAAGGCCTTGCAGAGTGGGTGAGGGTCCGTGATACGGGGAGGGAGGGATGGAAGGCACCGGAAGAGAGACTGAACACGCCGAGGGGATGTGAGCCGCCCGTGTGCAGGGGGCGGGAGGGGAGAGGGTGGAATCTGGAAGGCCGCGTCTCGCAGAACTCCTTCCAGGGCAGGCAGCCGTGATGCATCTGCCTCTGTCCTCACTCCTTTCATCCCCACTCCTGCAGGATCCTGTCATTTTCGGGCTGCACTAACTGTCCCCATCCTGGAAATCCGCCGGACCACAGCCAAGTTTCCTTAAAAAATCAACTGAACTTGGTGGCCCGACCGCCATTGCAGTCCCACTGCTGCTCCCGCCCTACAAAACTCTCCTCACCCGTGACCCTGCTGCCCAAACGTGCCCCGCCGCCACTCTGCCCCGTGCTGGGCCTCCTTTGTCACCGGCGACCCTCCCTTGGCCTCCTCCAGGCCACTCTCTCCCACTGGCAGCTGCCTCTCAGTAACCTGCAGGTGCCTCTTCCTCTACCTGCCCCTTACACACTAGTGCTCGTCAGCCACTCTGTCCGGTCCTTCTCCCCCTGCTGCGTGGTCTTTCTCCGGGCCATGCCGTCTGTCCCTGGGGCCGTGGGCTGTAAGAACAGGAAGTAACAGGTGCTCCCGCACTCTGCACGCCCCGGTATGAAAGAAAACAGGATGCGTTCTCTGGGGTCATCATGGTGCTGGGTTCTTAACTGGGGCTGGGAGCGGGACGCGCTCCGCTCCCTAGCAGGGCAAGGTCAGAAGCCGGGGGTGGATCTGGGAGGAACAGCACATTCACAGCTGAGACCCCAGGTTATCAAAATCCAGGGGATTTTGAGGCCCGCTCCACGCCCGTCCTGATTGAAAATCACTGTGTTCAAGACTTCCAGACCCCCCTCCACCTCTGCGACTTTCCTGCAGGTGCTCTGCGTGCATTTACGCCTTTTTGTTTGGGACTCCTCCACGGCGAACCCCATGTATCCAAAATTGAATCCATGACCTTCACCCCGTAACCCGTGTTCTCCTGGGTACGCTATCTAGTGAGCACCGCCCCCACCCCACCGCCCCGTATGCCCAGTCCTGCAGCCCTTTCCCCCGTTTGTTTTTTGCCCCTTCTCTCCCCCATCTCATCGATTATCAAGGCGTCCGCGCCCCCATCCCACCCCCGTGGGCACTGCCTGCCTCTGACCCTCATCACCTCTCCTGGGAGCATGGCCTCAGGCTTGTGACTGGTCCCCGTGTTCCCAGTCACCCGCGTCCAAATCGCCTTGGGCTTTGCCACTGGAACTCTCTTTCTAAACCAGAGATCTGGCCATGACGTTTCCCTGTTTCAAAACGATCCCGGCTCCCTAGAAGCCAGGGAGGACGTTTCAGCTCGACAACATGGCCCCAGGGATCTGTGCCACGTCATCTCCCAACACCCCCTTCCATACCCTTACTCTTCCTTCAGCCCTACAGACCGCTCACCGCTGCTCAGACAAAGGCACAAACTTCCACACTCTCATGTTTTTGTATGAGTCTGGAGGGTCCCCACCCCCACCGCTTTGTCCATCTGGCAAAATTCTATTCATCCCCTAAGGCTCAACTCAAATGTCACTTCTCCTGTTTGGTCTTTCCTGATCCCCATCCCCCCCCCCCCCCCCCTTCCCTTGAATCAATCACTCACTGGAGCTCCCATGGCACTTTGTTCAAAACCTCTAACGTGGCATTTATCAAGCAGGATTGTAGTTAGCTATTTACTCATATGTCTCCCTTCCTAAATTATGAGCTCTGCGAGGAAAGAGGCCACATGACAGTCATGTTTATATCCCTAGTAGCAAAAAAAAAAAAAAAAAAAAAAACCAAACCAAAACAAAACAAAACAAAAAAACACAGGGCTTTGGAATATACCAGAGAACAGGCATTCAGTACATGTTTATGAAACAGAACTAGGAAACCACTGAGCTTTTTAGGCCAGAGAGAGACAAAATGAGAGGAGTATTTAACATCTCTATCTTGAGAGATTAAAAAAAGGAAAGAGAACCACAACAAAACTTCATCTACTGCTGTGGGCCTCCAAGACTCCAGAGCAAAGACTGATTTTGATTTTGTTCAAGCAGATGGAGAGGATATCACTTGAAAGAGAATTCTTTCACGAAGACACCTTCCAGCTCAACCCCGCTTTCAGAATTACACCAAGGGAGCGTTTCTCCTCCGAAAAGTTAATGAAACCAAGTGCTAAATACGACATCTCTGAGTCTGGGACAGAACTGAAATTTTTTTTTTTAATAAATTGGTTAATTTTTGCCCATATTCTTTCAAGATGGAACTTATCTAGAACTTCTGAGATAAAAACCACATTAATAAATAGGTTGGGAATCTGTCTTATAAAGATTTTAGCAAAACGTTTCACAGTTGCTTCTGAAGATATGAAAATACTTCATTTCCATCCCCCAAAGTAAATGACGCTTTGGATTAAATGATGATACTATGTGGGTGGGGGGGGGGGTGCACAGATAACACACGTTTTTCTGCTGACAAGTCGAAGGGGCTGAAGCTTGCTGGAAAATCATAGGGGAGGGCACTCTTATGGACCAAACAGAATTGAAAAGCAGTGAATTCTAAGTAGTCTTCCTTAGCTTTTCTTAGCATCTCAGAAAGACATCAGAGTGACTATCTAAAATGTTGGTTTTGTCTAAAAATACATGTATGTATCAGTGTCTGCGTATGCACAGGGCAGAGAGAGGCTGGCAGGTAGGCCCAGAGACCCCATTTCTAGGGTGTCAGTGAAACACACAGTCTGCAAGGCTTTGCAATTAGGCTTGTCTCAAAAGATGAGAAAACGCTACCACGGGATGAAAAGTGTAATTCCTTTCTCGGAACTTTTCTTGGTAGTTTCTCTCTGTGCGTATAAAGATGCCTGGGGGCTCAAATTTCAATCAGAAATAGATTCTTTGACATAAATTCTTGGGAGGCAAAATCTGGCAACAATATGCAGACTGGATTACGCTGAGGAGAGGCCGCAGCCAGGGAGGTGGGCCAGGAGGCTGGTGTAATTTAGGCGGAAGGTGGCGGGGGTCTGGGTGAAGGAAATGACAAGAGGGAACGGGGAGAGCAGGACAATTCCCACACTGAGTCAAAGGAAAACCCCCAAGTGTTGGTGAACAGACTGGATACAGGGGACAAAGATTTTCAAACGTGGGGCCGGGGTTTGGCCGGGGGGGGGGGGGGGTGGAATAGTGGGACTTGGAGAAGTGACACAGCCTAGGGAAAGGGAAAGTTTTTATTTCCTTCCAGAATTTTCTCAAACTTGCACATAGCTCCTAAGACCAACCCCAAAGTATGTCTACTTCATCAGCCACATTTGCTAGATGGCCGATCTCTCTGGGTCCGAGACTGTCCTGTTCCTTTCCTGTATCCCGTGCCCCTCTCCGTCCATCCTTCCTACAAACACTCACTGAGCGCACTTTCTATGCGTCGGGCTCTAATCTTGGGGCTCGGAAGGGAACAAGACACGCAAAGAGATATCTGACCTCATGGAGCTAATACTCTGGGGACAATAAATGCCTCACACCGTGCCTTCTGCAAATACACAACAATTGTTTTTGTTAAGTTGAGCAAACAGTCTTTCTGGAGTATGAGTCCAGAACAAATAAGACCTCAAACAAGGAAAGTATCTTCTTACCTAGCATCCTAGGAGGTTCCTGCCATGGCATTTTTAAAATCTACTGCAGTCAAAGATCTTTCTAGTCCTAAACCAGTCTCGTTTTCTCCTTCCTCGCTGCGGGCACACTGAGCAATAAAAAGTTTTAACGTCAAGTTAAAAACTTGATGAAACAGTTTGCAGAAGAACAGACATGCAGGGTGGAAAAGGTCATCACAAGTCATTATTTTGACCTCCAAACCAAATTTCAGAAACCCTAGGGTGCTCTTCCTAAGAGTCATCTAAGCAACCCCAAATCTAGAAAACAAAACCAAAGGGGAACAGTCCTTTACCCTCCGTGTTCGATTGTCAGAGCTCCTGAGGAGTAGAAGAGGGGGGACGTAGGGTGGCACATAAAACAGAAGAATTCCAAGGGAGACGAATTAGCTGCCTGGCCAAATGTCTGGTGACCGAGAGCCACCTGCTGGTTAGTGCTTACAATTCAACTACAAAATGTTCAGTAATGCGATGACCGCCATTTATTTACAAGTAGCTCCTTCGGCGATTACACAAAGCACCTGTGAACACATGTTTACAAACAGGATGAGCAGGAGTCAACATATGCTTACATATTATGTGGGGGGGTGGGGGGTGGATTCTGTTGTGAGAACTGAGCCCTCTTGACACTGTTGTTTCAATAACAAGGGCCCTACATCCCCCACTTTGTTCTTCACGACCAAGCACCCTTCGAGGACGAACCCGACGGGCGCCCCACGGAGGTTAACGATTTGCACTGAGGCATTTGGCACAGACACTGATGCCCATCTTCGTCTCAACTCTACTATGTTGCCCCTTAATCCCGTCAATTAACGCTGTTTTCCACGACAAAGTACAGGTGTGATACTGTGAAATTCTTAGCTGGCAGAAGGACCACCGACAGTAGTGGAAATCTGTACTTGTCCGCTGATGGGCAAAAATGCTAATCTGCCATTAAAAGAACATCTAAGCGTGGCAATGAAAATGTGTATATGCCCAAGACGCACAAAAGCCAAGAACCACCTACATAGTTATCATTCCCACCTCGATAATCTTGCTTTTAATTGTATCGATTCATCTCGTTCCCATCTAAAAGCTCAAATTCTCCAGGTGGGCACCCGTGCTCTTAATGGTGCTTTTCACTTTCTCTCTGGGGACGGGGCCCACAAATCCGTAAGCACCCTCAGCTAGGTATCTCTACGACCAGCTGGGCACCAATCTGGAGGCTCATACGGAAACTATCAGTCTACAAGGGGAGGGCTTGAGAGAAGACCCAAGTCAGAGAGAAAATACGTGAAGTCTACTAACTCTGCAACTGCTGTCTCAGGGCTCCTTTTTTCCACCTTCTTCTCAACCTCCCCTCCCGGTCTCTCTCTGTTCTTATCTCCTGCACCATTTATGGCTCACAGCACACGATTCAGCACTTACTTATCAACTATCATGGTACTGTTCTCTCGTCGCTTCGTGCAGGATAGAAAGGCCTTTCAAAGGGCATGCCATTTTCGGATTCCCCTCTGCTGAGAGCAGTGGCAGCACGTGGTCGGTAATGTTCACAAAGGCACGTAACAAAGGCGTAAACATACGCATTCACCTGCATTTACCTCATGTGGCCCTCACGATATTTTGTGGAGTTGGGGTGATCTGCATTTTTACAAAACACGAGTGGGAGTCAAAATTCAAACCCAGGTTTTGGAATACCAAACCCTTCGTTCCTACCACAAGCAGAGTTAGCAATACATGGCTTGAACGTACAGAGGGAACGCTGCGTGTTACGTACAGGGGTCCGGAAGAAGGACAAAGTACCCAAGGCCAGTGAGAAACAAACGAATGAGGGGTCTCTACAAGGCAGCCATGGTAGCATACCAAAATCAAGAGAGAAAAGGCCCAAGAGACAAAACCTACAGCAGAGGACAAGGAGACCTGAGTTCTAGCTCCTTCTCTCCCATTCATTCCCTTCGGGCACAACGGATTCTCTAAGGATGTCTCCCCATCTGCAAACTGGCACTGGCTTCTCCTCTCTTACCCCTGAAGATTCTCTTCAGGCTCAAATAATATCTCCAAGTGTTTGAAACAGGGAAGGGAGGGAGAAATAGAAAACCCCTTTTTTTTAATATATATTTTTTTAATGTTTAGAGAGAGAGAGTGCACATAAGCAGGGTAAAAGAACAGAGGGAGAGAGAAAGAAAAAGAGAATCTTAAGCAGGCTCTGAGCTCAGTGCAGAGCCCGATGTGGGGCTTAATCCCACGACCCTGGGATCATGACCTGAGCCAAAGTCAAGAAAGAGTCAGACGCTCGACCCACAGAGTCACCCAGGTGCCAAAAACCTTTTTCTTTTTTTTTTTTTAATTTTTTTTTTTTCAACGTTTTTTATTTATTTTTGGGACAGAGAGAGACATAGCATGAATGGGGGAGGGGCAGAGAGAGAGGGAGACACAGAATCGGAAACAGGCTCCAGGCTCTGAGCCATCAGCCCAGAGCCTGACGCGGGGCTCGAACTCACGGACCGCGAGATCGTGACCTGGCTGAAGTCGGACGCCCAACCGACTGCGCCACCCAGGCGCCCCAACCTTTTTCAATAAATGAGAAAATACTTCAGTTTCTTACACATTTGCACTTCTAAAAAGTCCAAGTTGGAAACTATTTAATCAGCTTTTTAAAAGAAAAATCAACGTAAGTAACTTAGGATACAGTACGTGTAGGTGACTCTTGCTTTCTCCCTCCCCCCACCCCCAGCTTCTTCATAGACTGGAATTTCCTCTTTTTTCAATTCCTACACAGTCGTTATAATTTGAAATGAATACAAGCAGGGGTAGGGAATCTTCTTAAGTTTCCACCAAAAGTCACCAATATACCAGAGGTTGAGGACTGCAATTCAAAAATTTTTAAAAAAAAAAAATTTTTTAATGCTTACTTTTTTTTTTTAAGTTTATTTTTTATTTTTGAGACAGAGAGAGACAGAGCATGAACGGGGGGAGGGGCAGAGAGAGAGGGAGACACAGAATCGGAAGGGGGCTCCAGGCTCTGAGCCATTAGCCCAGAGACCAACGTGGGGCTCGAACCCACGGACCGCGAGATCGTGACCTGAGCTGAAGTCGGACGCTCAACCGACTGAGCCACCCGGGCGCCCCTATGCTTACTTACTTTTGAGAGAGAGACAGAGACAGAAACAGAGAGAGAGAGAGACAGAACACGAGCAGGGAGAGGGAGGCAGAGAGAGAGAGGGAGACACAGAATCCGAGGCAGGCTCCAGGCTCCGAGCTGTCAGCACAGAGCCCGACGGGGGGCTCGAACCCACAAACAGTGAGATCGTGACCCGAGCCAAAGTCGGATGCTTAACCGACTGAGCCCCCCAGGCGCCCCAAGGACTGCAATTCAAAACAAGATCCCATTTTTCACCCAACAGATCAATAAAACCCAACCAGTTCTAGGGAAACATGGGAGGGACATGGGAGGCACTGGGACTTTCAGAAACAGACCCAGCATGCTAACTAGCATGGACTCCCATCCCTCAGGCTAGCAGCCCCACTTCAGGGCCTCTGTCCTACCGAAACGAAAGTCACGTTCACTACGGATACCGACTGCTGTGCTTCCCTATCATGGCAAAGTACGAGGCAACCAGGAACCATCAAGTGGGGAAGTGGTTGGGGGAATCACTGCGCATGTATATTGTGGCACAAGGTAGCCATTCAAAAGAATGGGTTAGGGGCGCCCGTGTGGCTCAGTCAGTTGAGCGTCTGACTCTTGATTTCCGCCCAGGTCGTGACCCGGGGTCGAGAGATCGAGCCCCACGTCAGGCTCCACACTCAGCGCAGAGCCTGCTTACGATTCTCTCTTCCTCTCCCTTTGACCCTCCCCAACTCGTGCTCACTCTGCTCTCTCTCTCTCTCTTAAAAAATAAAAACAAAGAATTTGTTAGATCTATTGATTTGGAAGACTTGCCAGATTTAAATGAAAAAGGTAAATCACAGAGTCATATGTAGAGTTACAACTCTGTCTTCATCAAAAAAAAAAAAAAAGGAGGAAAACACGTATGTACGTAAATATATTTATAAATATTTGTCTACATACAGGTAAGTGTCTGGAGGAAAACCATGGAGCTGGTTCACGCTAGTTACTGGAGGGAAAGGAGGGAGAGAATTAATTTGCCGCTACACCCCAGCGTGGTTTGACTTGTTACAATGAGCCTGTGCCGTGTTGATAATTTGTTTCAAATCCAATTAAGGATGAGTCATTTCCTCAGGGGAGGGGGGCCACGGGAGGGGAGGCATCCGGGGAATGAAGACGTACAATGTTGGTGTCGACTGACAGAAAGCGTTATCGAAAGCATCCTTCTGCTTTTAAAATTAAGGGTAGGAAAAAAAAATACCTAAAATGAAGAAATGCCAGATTCAAACATTAATTTTTTTCCTGGGGCGGGGGGCGGGGGGGAAGAGAAATGGAAGAGAAAGATCTAAAGGCAAGGAAGAAAGATGAAGCAGGGAGAAAGAAAAAGGGAACAGACAGGCTGCGCAGGGGTCCACAGACACCGAGGGCAAGTTTTCAAGTGACACACAGGCTGTTACACGGAGGAAGGGGAGGGAAGAAGGATGGGGGAGAGAACGGAAGGGGGACAGGGTCCCTTTTGTGAAGGTGGGCAGCCCAGAACCCTGACCCTCCCTCTCACTTTCAAGGGAGAAAAATCCTAACTTTTCGAAATCTAGAAACTGGGAAGGGCTGAGTTAAGTGTCCCCGAGTTTTCCTGACTTACATCTCCGTCTTGTGGTCTGTTCAGGACAGAGTTCTCAGTGTGTGTGTGTGTGTGTGTGTGTGTGTGTGTATACATTTATATGTACTCATACATAAATATGAGTGGTATACACATACATTTATAAAGGCATATCACTTCTTACACTTATTATGTTATATAAATAAGCACATATACATACACAATTACACATCTATACAGGTATATACACACTTGTCTGCATACATGTTATATACAAATGTAGGTGTGTATATATGTAGTTATATACATACTTTTATTTTTTTTAGAGAGAGTGCAAGTGGGGGAGAGGGTGAAGAGAGAGACAGAGGGAGAGAAAGAATTGCACGCTGCGCACGGGCTCAATCCCACAAACTGTGAGATCATGACCTGAGCTGATACCAAGAGTTGGACACTCAACCGGCTGAGCCGCCCAGGCGCCCCTATACGTATTTTTCAATCCAAGTAGAACACAGAAACAGAAAAGTCGTAACTGCACAGCTCAGAGATGGTCTGCAAGGTGAATACCCCAGTAGTCACTACCCTAGCAAGAAACAGGACTAGCAGAACACCAGGACCCCTCGTGCCCCCTGCTTCCTCACGGCTTCCCGCAAAGGGCCCCACTTTGTTTGGTGAGCTGTGACACTGTGAGTAAGTTCTGCCTTTACCTGAACGCCATCTGACAGCACGTCCTCTTATGTCAGACTCCTTTTGCTCGACGTGTTTGTGAGATCCTCCGTGGTGTGCGCTGTGTAGCCGTAGATCACTTGTTCTCGTTTGTTGTATCGCCGTATGAAGACGCCGTGACGCATTTACCCGCCGCGGGGCAGATGCTCACGGGGTTGTTTCCAGGTGGGAATATTCGGAATAATGCTGCTAGAAACGGTCTTATACATGCTTCTGTGCAGCCCCGTTTTAGGAGACACGGTCAAACAGTTTTCCAACGTGGTTACAGAGGGGCGCCTGGGTGGCTCAGCCAGTTAAGTGTCCGACTTCGGCTCAGGTCAGGATCTCGCGGTCTGTGAGTTCGAGCCCTGTGTCAGGCTCTGTGGTGACAGCTCAGAGCCTGGAGCCTGTTTCGGATTCTGTGTCTCCCTCTCTCTGCCCCTCCCCCGCTCATGCTCTGCCTCTCTCTGTCAAAAATGAATAAACACGAAAAAAATTTTTGAAAAGTGGTTACAGAACTGATAGTCTTGCCAGCAGTATGTGAGAAATCCAGCCAGTCCACGTCCAGTAACACTGGACACGTCTGCCGTTTCAATCTCCGCCATTCTGGTAGGTGTGATGGCACGACAATCGTGGTTTTGCTTCGCCATCTTTTCATATGCTCACCAGCAACCAGCTATCCTCTTCTGGGAAGTCCAAATTCTAGGCCTTCTGCCTCTTTCTCTCTAATGGGTTGTCAGCCATTTTCTTAAATTATAGGCATTCTTTATGTACTCTGGATATAGCTCCTGGGTCGGATGTATGCGCTGCAAATACAGATTCTCATTCTCTGGCTTATCTTTCGTGCTTTGTGGTATCTTCTGATGAACAGAATTTCTTTTTTTTTTTTTAATTTTTTTTTTAACATTTATTTATTTTTGAGACAGAGAGAGACAGAGCATGAACAGGGGAGGGTCAGAGAGAGGGAGACACAGAATCTGAAACAGGCTCCAGGCTCTGAGCTGTCAGCACAGAGCCCGACGCGGGGCTCGAACCCACGGACAGTGAGATCGTGAACTGAGCCGAAGTCGGACGCTTAACTGACTGAGCCACCCAGGCGCCCCATGATGAACAGAATTTCTTATTTTAAGGAAGCCCCACCTACCGTGTGTTTCTTTCACAGTTACTCTCTGTGTCCTGTAAGAAAGGCTTGTGCATCCTGAGGTCATAAAGACATTCTCCTATGTTTTCCTCCACAACCTCTCATTTCACCTGTCACATTGAGATTTGCAATCCTCTTGGCACAGATTTTTATGGAGAATGACAGCAGAGGCTGAAATTCTTTTATTTCCCATATGCATACCCAGCTGATATAACCTTATTTACTGTAGAGACTGTCTTTTCTCCACTCCACTGTAGCACACCCTTGTCAAGAATCAAGTGACACTGTGTATGCGGGACTGTTTCCACTGGGGTTGTTTGCCTACTTTGGGGGCAACACCACAATGCAGCTTTATGGTAAGAATCCCGTTCGCTGATGTGAGTGCTCAGCCCCTTTGTTCTTCAAAATTGCCTTGGCTCTTTTAAATGCCACATAAGAATTATTAAACGCCACATCAGAATCACCTTCTTAAGTGACAAAATAAAAAACTGGCTGAGGACTCTAAGTGGATTTGTTCTGAACCTACAGGTGAATTTGGAGAGAGCCGATGTCTTTACACTACTGAGTGTTCCCATCTTGAACATAGCATATCGTTTCGTTTTTCCTTAATTTCTTTAAATAATGTTATAGTTTTTAATTTTTTTAAATATTTATTTTTGACAGAGAGAAAGAGAGAGAGAGAGAGAGAGCGAGCGCGAGCGCAAGGGGCAGAGGGGCAGTGAGACAGAGAGAGACACAGAATCGGAAGCAGGCTCCAGGCTCTGAGCTGTCAGCACAGAGCCCGACGTGGGGCTCGAACTCACAAACCGCAAGATCATGACCTGAGCCGAAGTCGGACGCTCAACCGACTGATGCACCACTTTTAGATTAAGTCTTTATTTTTAAAATTCTATCCATTCCCATAAACCACTAGAATATCCTAAAGGGTCAAAAATTTGGCCGAAGCCTTCAACCAGCCTGCCTCCACCACAAAGGGAGTCACAAATCTACTCTGTCCTATGACGTACCCAGTTTTTCTCCCCAAGGAAACGTGATCACGGTGCACGCTGCATGGCTGCTGTCATTTCAGTAGTTAACAGAGGGGGAAAAAATATACTAAGGCAACATACAGCCCGGATTTTTCAGGCCAGTCCCTACTGTAAATACTCCCTCTTGTCATACGAAGTATCAGTCCGTGCATGAAATTAGCCCACTGCCTTTGTCAGGCACGTGGAGACAAGGTCAGAAGCTACGAGCGTCCAAACTAGAGTTAAATGATACCTAACGTGAAATGCACAGGATCCTCTGCCCACAGAATAAACCCGCTCTGTGACACTGAGTAAGTGGGTCACTCTTGAAAACGGGTTGAACTCCAAAAGCCTATCTCCCAATCCTCTTTGTGCAGATGGGTGGTAGTGATGGCTTTCCCAGCTCCCTTAAAAAGTGAACTGGAGATTCAAGGCGATTATCTAAGCTCCACGTGAACCTAACTAACATCACCCAGAAGGCCCGTGAGGTACCACTTCCCTGGGACGTCAGGAACAAGAGAAGGGACAGGAGATGAAGGTCCTACTCGAGGTCACAGAGCTCCAAAACCTTCCTCATCTGGTGTCAGAAGAGACTTCAGGATGTGGCGAGTTACCGCCAGGGGAAGAGCTGTAGGGGAGCGCCGATGTGGTCGCTAAAGGGGGCCTACCTGACTTCAGCAAGTCTCTTCTCCCTTGTGAGCGGAACCTTGATTCTGCTCAGGGCTCCACTGCTCAGGGCGCACGAGCCCATCCCCCAATTAGGTTCAAGGATGCATCTCTCCTGAGCAGAGCCAAGCCAATCATAGCAACTCTATTCTTCCACAGTTTTCGGCATAACACGGCATGTGATGCGAGCCCAGCCTAGCTCTATTTTGAGCCAGTCTACTCACTGGGAAGCTCAGAAGCTCCTTTCTCTTAGGAAACAAACAAATAACAACTGGCAAAGACAAGGGGACCAACAGGAAGACTGGAAACAATCAGAGCTTTAAGAAAGTGGTTAGAATACTAATTAGCAGGCATCAGATGCGAACAGCTTCCTATAAACAATGACCAAAAAGCACCATGGCATGAAATACTGAATTCGAAACCACCAAAAACGTAAAATACCTAAAAATACGTTAAGCCACAAATGCGCACAGCTCACCCTGAGAGCCCTGAAAGGCGTCTTGACCAAGTGGAGAGACACCCCATGTTCCTGGAGAGAAAGATTCAATACGATAAAAGGTTTCAAGATTTAACGGAATGCCAATTAAAAAAAAAAAAAGTTACTTTTCCTTTTCAAAAATTAGGCTAGCTGGTTCTAGAATTCATGTTTAAAAAAAAAAAAGAAAAGAAAAAAACCCCAAAACTCTTAAAAAAAAAAAAAAAAGAAGCATAAGGGTGCCTGGGTGGCTCATTCGGTTGAACATCTGACTCTTGATTTCAGCTCAGGTCATGATCCCAGGGTGATGGGATAGAGCCCCGCATCAGGCTCTGTGCTAACAGCTGCTTGAGATACTCTCTCTCTCTCTCTCTCCCTCTTTAAAACAAATAAAATTAAAACAAAAAGAAGTATAATGACAGGAGACTATCATGTATTAAAACTTACAATGGAGTAGTCAGAGAGACCACCGAACACATCACAAAGTCCAGAAACAGATCCAAATACACACACAGACACACAGTGCAATAGTATAATGCTCACCATCTCAAAATTTGTGAAAATGGATCATTCAGGAAAAAACACAGTCCAAAAAAAAAAAAAAAATAGGGTAGCCAAGTAGGAAAAAAGTGGGATTCATATTCTTCACCAAATTAAATTCCAGATGGATCAGATATTTAACAGTTATAAAATAAAATCGTGAGAGCACTAAAAAGAAACACAGGAGAATTTCCTGATAACCTTGGTTCGTTGCGATTTTATACAGGAGCGCCATAAAACTCTACTAGGAAGTAACAATCCTCATATCGGAGACTGGCCTAGGAAACCAAGGTTAGTGACACTGTCTTTGGGGAAAACTGGATGGAAACAGGCACTCACATAAAAGTCTACGCTGGTTCTGTGAGAGTCACAGTGCATATACTTGGACCCAGCCCATCCTACTTCTTTATTATTTTATTTTATTTTATTTTTTAGTTTATTTATTTATTTTGAGAGAGAGAGAGGGAGAGCGTGCGCACAAGCTGGGGAGGGGCAGAGAGAAGGAGAGACCGAATCCCAAGCAGGCTCCATGCTGTCAGTGTAGAGCCCAATGCGGGGCTCCAACTCACAAACTGAGATCATGACCTGAGCTGAGACAGAGTCAGACACTTAACCAACTGTGCCACCCAGGCGCACCCCATCCCATCCCCACCCCAGCCCTCCTCCTTCTAAGAACCTATCTAGAGGCAGATGTTCACACGGGGGAACTCCCTTATATGTAACGTTATTCACCACCATTTTTTTGTAGAAGAAATCTATGTACTAAGTAATATATGCACACATATAAAATATATGCGTAACAGACTGGAAACACACATCTGTTAATAGAAAGCTAGTTAGAGAAATCATGGTACATGCATATAACAAGATATTATAAGACTATCAAAATGAATGACAAAAACCTGCTACCTTGGGAAGCTCTCCAATACATCTGATCAGGTGACCAAAAAATGTTGCAGAATAGTATGTACCATTTGCGTAAAAGACGGAGGGAAATAAGGAATATTCATATTTGCTGGTAGATGCTTCAGAGAACTTCAGAAGCATATGCCAATGACTTTTTTTTTTAATGTTTATTTATTTTCGAGAGAGAAAGAGAAACAGAGGGTGAACAGGGGAGGGGCAGAGAGAGAGGGAGACCCAGAATCCAAAGCAGGCTCCAGGCTCCGAGCTGTCAGCACAGAGCCAGATGCGGGGCTTGAACTCATGAACCGTGAGATCATGACCTGAGCCGAAGTCGGACACTCAACCGACTGAGCCACCCAGGAGCACTGATATGCCAATGATTTTTAACACTGATATTTATGTCCAGAAGCGGGGAACACAGTGGAAGAGAGGCTTGTCACCAAATACTGTCAAATGCTTTTTAAATTCCCCATCCATGTGAATATATTACTTATGCATTCTTTAGCTATTCCTACTTTTAGGAAAGTAGGGGTTGCTCATGTGTTAATAACTTTAGGCAACATAAAATATCAAGCAATGATTCTTTAGGAAATCTAAGTGGAGTCAGATATGAATCATCCTTCTTATAACTCAAGCTGTAATTTGAAATAAAACATCTTGGGGCGCCTGGGTGGCTCAGTCAGTTGGGCATCCAACTTCAGCTCAGGTCATGATCTCACAGTATGTGGGTTCGAGCCCCGTGTTGGGCTCTGTGCTGACAGCTCGGAGCCTGGAACCTGCTTCCGATTCTGTGTCTCCCTCTGTCTGCCCCTCCCCGGCTCATGCTCTGTCTGTCTGTCTCTCTCTCTCTCTCTGTCAAAAATAAATAAACATTAAAAAAAATTTTTTTTTAAAGAATAAATTAAGTTATAGGGGTGCCTGGCTGGCTCGGTCGGTTGGGCGTCTGACTTTAGCTCAGGTCACGATCTCACGGTACATGAGTTCGAGCCCCACGTCGGGCTCTGTGCTGACAGCTCAGAGCCTGGAGCCTGCTTCGGATTCTGTGTCTCCCTCCCTCTCTGCCCCTCCCCTGCTCATGCTCTGTCTCTGTCTCAAAAATAAATAAAAACATTAAAAATAATAGTCATAAAAACCCAACATTCAATGGCTTAAAATGGGGGAGGGGTGCTTTTCATGTAAAATTGAATGTAAATTTTTCTTTTGTCCACGGTGGTTTCCGATACAGTGACATGAAATACACACTGGAAGTAACATACTTTTCTTTTTTTTTTTAATAGCTCAAAGGAAGATACCTGACATCAAATGCCTAACGTCGACACTCTAAGAAAATGGGAACATTCCACCGTCATCCTTTTGACTTTAGCAACTGGTCTCCTTCCTAATAGGCCATTCCTGACACACAGCTACCATCCCGACGTCTAAATAACTTCCTACTTCCTATAATCCTCAATATAGCTGCTGGTGTAAAGACTAAAGCTTAGCCAATTAGCCACCCACTACAGCCGAGTTAATCACATAATCTCTGAGATGCTCACCGAGCAGTGGAGTATGCAATGATTGTTTTTTTCTCTCTCTACAGACAAAGATTTAACTAATGGTGAGACTCAGCAATGCTCTCGAGTATAAAGGGCAGGAGGATTTTAAAGCAGCGTCCTTCTAAGTCGCGGCTTATCTTCTAGGAGACGTTGTTACGCGGAGACTTCTTTAACAAGTTTCCAAAGGCCCTAAGTCAGTCAACCATCGCTTATTTAGCCCGCCGTCTCCCATCAAGGTTTACTGCTTTAAAATAATGATCGGTAATCCGTAAGGTGCAGCTAAGATCGCATCACATGACAGCCGCACATTCAACTGCGTGATCGCCACATCAATGTCTGTGTAAGGGGAATGCTAATCCCAACCGTGGTCTGACAATACTCTTCTCTCCTTAATAAGGCCACATATGAGGAGGAAGGGGGGAGAGGAGGAGAGGGAGGGGTGGGGGGCCCCCGGGAGAGAGGAGGCCGAGGGTTCGGGTACAGGCAAGAGAGGAGCGGGGTCACACAAAGGAAACGGGAAGGAGAGGGAGAGGCAGGGGCTCCACGGGCTCCCGGTGAGTCCTGATGGGACAAACCGATGCCTCACTCTGGCTGCCGGTCATCACGGGGCTTTGAAACACTGATTAGCAAGCCGATTAGCCCCAGGTCTGCGACAGGGAATGCGCCGTGCTGGCAGTCTGGCATTAATGACAACATGTGCCGCAGAGAGCGTGTCTATCACATTTGAAGGTTCTGATAAGGCTTTCCGGCCAGCGCATCTCCGTAGGTCGTGACCTAAGGCAAAGACATGTGCCACGGAGCCTCCACCCCCGCCCCCGCCAGGTAACAAAGCAACTCCCGCTGGTTTATTAAAGAATGACAGAAGCAAACAAAAATGCCAGAGGGATCCAGAGATCAGAGAAGTAGGAAAGGAAGCTGGGGAGCCCAGGACCGGGAATTAACCGCGGGGAGGCCTGAGGAAGCTGTGTGTCACAGAAACGGACCGGCAGGGAAGGGAACGGGGTCCCTCCAAAGACAGAGCCGAAAGGTCCCTGACGGCTGGTATCAGAAAGGACCAGGCGGCCTTGACAGTCAGGACGCAAGAGGACAAGTTGAACTGTGAATCCAGCCTGGTTACGTCTACATGTGAATTCAGAGCCTCCGAAGGCCAGTGAAGGAGTTCCCGGGGTACGAGAAGTTGGGAGTGGAAGGGGAGGCCTCAAGCGTGGGGACTAGGGGTACAGAGGGCAAAAATAACACTCTGCTGTCGCTAGGCGAGTGAAATCAAAGACCAGAAACTCTGACTTCCAGGCGATGACAATCTACTGCCAGCACCCGACTGTGACAATCATTCGTTCCTCCACTCGCCAACAGACCCATTTCTTGTCTCCAGTAAGTCCCCGGCGGCGCTGTCTTCCCAGTGGGTCGGGTCAGCGCTGTCTCGTGCCCATTTCGTGGCCCGAAAGCAGATTTCCCAAGGATTTTCCTACATAATATTTGAGAATGCTCTTACCCAGCACGCATCCTCTCATCGACCAGGTTCTCCTGGGATGTCACAGGGACGTGCATTTTCGCAAAAAATTCCTGTGAATTCGGGGTTGAATTCACAACCCCGGGGCTAACCCCTGGTACGAACCTCAGAACGCGACAGTATTCGGAGACAGGCCCGGTAACGAGGTCATTAAGTTACAATAGGGTCGTTGGGGTGGCCCATCATCCAACATGCCCCGGGTTATCTTTATGAGAAGAGGGGATGCTGGACACACAGACCTCAGACACGTCAGGGAGACGTGTGCACACAGGGGAGCGACCGCGTGAAGACTCGGACAGAAGTCGGCCACCTAAAAGGCCAGGAGAGACGCCTAGAAGAGACCCTCCGTCAAGGCCGTCAGGGGGCACGACACTGCCAGTGACACGCTGGTCTGGCCTTGCAGCCTCCAGAACCGTGAGGAAGGACGTTTCTGGTAGCTGAGCCCCCGGTGTTGTGCCCGCAGCAGCCCTAGCAAGCGCCTGCAGGAGGGTGCACGCGTACAGTGGGTCGACAGCAATCTGGGCCCCGTAGGGGTTCCCCAGCGACCCACCTCCCAGGCCACCCACCATAAGCTTCCCTCTTTTAACCTGTACCGACTGACTTTCTCCCGGAGGTCAGCAGGGCCACAGTGCCTCCTTCTCTTGGCTAGCCCCCATGCCACCCGGCACGGAACGTCCTATCCATTCGCACCTTCCTCACATCGCTCCTCAGGAGTCCCTTCTACCCCACGGTGCTTACGCACGTTTCAACAGAATGCTTCTGGAAGCTTACTCCGAGCTATTCCGGACTTCCGTTCCTTGAGCTACGACGACACAACGGCATCTACACTTCCCTTGGTTCCATCTTGAGCGCGTGTAAATAAGCCTGGCCGGCTGCCTCAGTGACTTCAAGCCCCAAAGTCCGCCTCAGTGACTTCAAGCCCCGAGGACTTTGGCCTTCGTTGCTTCACGGTTCCGCCTTGGTGTGGCCTCCCTGTCCCCAAGCCACCCCAACCGTTCCCCTCCGAGCCACACGGGTGGGCCCAGCATGCGGCTCAGCCTGAACCACGGGACGGGGAAGGGGCACTGGTCGTGGAAGGCCTCTGAGACCCAACGCCTCTACGCTAATCCACCAGCTTTGCTAAAATTCTCCCGACAGTCAATCTGCTTTGGGCTCCAGGAGGCTTCCGCGGACAGCCCCCCGGAGGGGAAGCCCCTGCAGCCATGGATTCCGCTGCGAGAGTTAACCTGCGACTGTCTGCGGGTAAGACGGCAAAAAGCCAGGCACGGAGGAAGGGGACACAGAGCGAGATCTGGAAGGGGAGAAGGGGCGGGCTCCCTGGAACAAGACAGATCAGTCGGGGAGGCCTGGGGTGGGGGTGGGGGGGACAGGAGCTCCTGAGGGGGAGGGAAGGAGGCAGCAGCAGGCGCTTCCTCCAGGCCTGATGGCGGCACGGTTCGCCAGGAGGAACATCTTGCGTCACTAAGCCCTTCACATACCGATCGCCTCACCTTGTCCTAACAGCAGTGAAAGAGGCGGCACGCATACCTGCACCTGAAGGTCAATGACTTCGAAGCCCAGATGGCCGGGAGACCAGCGAGCAACAGGGCCGGGCCCAGCACTTCTCGCACTGCGGTGGCTGCGAGTTCACGTGTGACGGCGCTCACATCTGGGTCCACGTTCCGAGACCCGTCAGCTTCAGAGTCTTGTGCCAGTTACCTGACCCCTCCAAACTCAGTTTCTCCATTGTAAAATGGACGTCACGAGGACCTCCTGAGCAAACGCACACGAGGTGCTCAGCCCGTGCCCGGCACCCGGGAAGTGCGTGGCAGACTCGAGCTTTCAGCTGGCACCGCGGGTGGACACAGGGCAGCGGCCTCCCCCGCCACCTGTTAGACGCACCTGAGAAGTGCGCCCCCCATCACGGCTACCCAGGCCTCAGGCCAGCCTACTCACTCAGACTCTGCAAGGATTCGGTCCTGCCACCTGTATTTCCTTCCTCTTCTTTCTCTCTCTCTTCTTTATTGTTTTTTACAAGCCCTTTGGGTAACTTAGATGCCCAGTGCCACCATTAGGAACAAAGGATAAGGGGCGCCTGGGTGGCTCAGTCGCTTTAAGCGTCCGACTTTGGCTCAGGTCATGATCTCGCAGTTCATGGGTTCGAGCCCCGCGTCGGGCCCTGGGTTGACAGCTCAGAGCCTGGAGCCTGCTTCTGATTCTGTCTCCCTCTCTCTCTGCCCCTCCCCTGCTCATGCTCTGTCTCTCCCTCTCTCTCAAAATTAAATAAACGTTAAAAAAAAAAAAAAGAGAGAACAAAAGATATAGAGCTATATTTCTCAAGTTGTAAGGTGCATTTAAATCCCCAGGATCTTGTTAAAATGCAGATTCTGCATCGGGGGCCTGGGTAGCTCAGTCGGTTCAGCGTCCAACTCTTGATTTCAGCTCAGGTCATACATATCTCACAGTCTAGTCTGTGAGTTCGAGCCCCCGCATTGGGCTCCACATTGACAGTGCAAAGCCTGCTTGGGATCCTCTCTCTCCCTCTCACTCTGCCCCTCCCCCACTCATTCTCTCTCCCTCTCCCTCTCTCCTTTTTTTAAATTTAAATGCAGATTCAGGGGTGCCTGGCTGGCTCTAGTTAGTAGAGC
The DNA here is from genome assembly GCF_028018385.1 of Neofelis nebulosa. Classification (NCBI taxonomy): domain Eukaryota; kingdom Metazoa; phylum Chordata; class Mammalia; order Carnivora; family Felidae; genus Neofelis; species Neofelis nebulosa. The sequence goes on from NC_080797.1 coordinate 4,076,354, forward strand.
GTGCAACTCTTAATCTCAGGGTTGTGAGTTCAAGCCTCATGTTGGGGGTGGAGGCTACTTAAAAATTTTTTAGGGGTGCCTGGGTGGCTCACTCGGTTGAGCATCCAACTTTGGCTCAGGTCATGATCTCACGGTTCGTGAGTTCGAGGCCCCCGTCGGGCTCTGTGCTGACAGCTCGGAGCCTGGAGCCTGCTTCGGATTCTGTGTCTCCTTTTCTCTCTGTTCCTCCCCTGCTTATGCTCTATCTCTCTCTGTCTCTCAAAAATAAATAAATGTTAAAGAAAGAAAGAAAGAAAGAAAGAAAGAAAGAAAGAAAGAAAGAAAGAAAGAAAGAAAGAAAGAAAGAAAGAAAGAAAGAAAGAAAGAAACGCAGACCTAGAAGGTCCACCTGCTGGACCACCAAGCAGAGGTACTTACATGCCGCCCATCGCCTCTCCGGTTGGCACTGGCAGCTGCACCTTTGGTTACTTTCTGGACTCCAACATAGATGCGCTTCTTGACAGGTGGCCCTGACTGTGCCCCACGGATCCCCAGCTCATGTGTTTCTGTCTCGCCAGCCCTGGATCACCGCCTTCCTCACCGCACACCGCCAGAGAGCTATCTGGCCCACTTCTGGCTTCTTACACACCCTGCCCGGGACATGACTCCTCCCTCCCTGACTCCTGGGCTTTATTTCGCCACGGAAACAACTCAGGATTCCATTTGGCTTCCTGTCTTTCGTTTCTTTCTTGCATCCTTGGGTCACAGGCTCCCAAGGCCTGGGGCCAACAGGACACTGTTTCCTTCTCCTCTGCTTACCCCAGGGCAGTGGTCTGCAATCCTGACTGCATGTCGTACTTACCTGGGAGCCTCCATGAGCCCCCTTGATTTAATTGTCTGACGCAGGACCCAGTAACTCGTGGCCAAAGGTCAAAAACCACTGCCCTTGAGAAGCCATGTCATTCCTACCCAGGAACTAAGCAGAAGCAAGCCACTCTGCAGAACGAAAGCATCGTCCCTCGTGGCAAAGAGGTAGAGAGGCGAGTTTCTACGTGAAGTTCATTTCCTCGAACCATCGTGATGGTTCCCACGATGAAGTTACAGGAGTTCTGGAAGGGGGCTGTGTGGACAGTTCCGAAGAGGGAAGCACATAGGGCTCGTTAACCCCAACCCTGGAGAGCTGGCCCGCTCCTCTGGGTGTTCCAACAGAGCTGGGTGGACAGCGGCTGTCCCCTCCACGGAATGGGAATCACTCGCCAGCACAGAACGGGCCGGGATCCAATGGCCGTGCTCCCCTACCTTCGTGAGCACGGACCACAGTCTCGCTAGGACAGTTTCCCAAACGTGCCAGTGAAAACACACACACGGGGAAGCCTTTTTCCCACCCAGGTGAACACGTGACTTCAGGAGCCGAAAAGACAGCTCACGTGGCAGAAAGCACAGAGGATGCAAAGGAACTTTTCCGACCCGGTCCATATTCCACGCAAACTGTCTTCCCTCAGGATGAGATCCGCCCAACATACCTGGCTTACTCAATCCAGAAAAGTAAAGAACGCTAAGGAGAAAGACCATGACATGGCAAACGCTGTAAAGGGGCGGGATAGATTTTACTAGTTAAATCGAGCCGTTCGGGAAACACATCCGTGATCTCGGCCAAGAATGCTTTTCACCCAAACACGTAATCCCCGTGAAGGAAAATGTCATACCTGATGAGATCGGGCTCTGCCCCCTCGTTCTTAAAGGATGCCAGAAGTAGCCTCTCCCGGGTTACGAGTTCATCCAGAAGGTTCTGTCTCCGGTCTCCTTCAAGCTGTGTTCTGCACACATCTCGTTAAGGTCCAACGGTGGGTGAATTACCTCAGTTTACCTATCGTGTTATTAAGCGAGCCCTCCCAGGCCAGGTGTGACGATTACAGACTCTGACCGGTATTGGCCAGAAGAGACCTGAACCGTTCTCCTCCTCCTCCCGCTCTGACCTTCGACACCACAGACTTCCCAAGTAAAGGCCCTCGACAGAACCATAGCCGAGGACTCGCGGCCACGGACACCGAGCCGCCGCTGAGCAACGCGGCAGGTGGAGGTTATTTTTCCTCCCAGTGACCAACGCCAAAATGATTATTCCCGTCAACAGAGCGATCTGAGTCAGGAATTCCTCGGGTGTTGAGTTATAGGTGTCAGTGTTCAAGGGTGCTTGCCTAGACATTAGCACCCCCAAGACGCCCTGTAAAAAATGAGCCGGGTTCTCAATACTGCCTTCTTTCTTCCGTGTGAATGTGTCTTCACACACCTGGAATCCATTTTGAAAAGTGCTACTCTATGTGACAGATTTGCTCTAAAGGGTGCCCCCATCAGCTCATTATTTAAGCACACCGCATGCATGAGCCTTAAACTCTAAAGAAAACTACAAGGAAAGATTCGGATTTCACTGCGTTATCCTAGCGAGCGGGTTAAGCCGGGAGTCCAAAGCTTATTAGTCTTGTGTTGACCGTTATCGGCAACCTTGAAGCAGTCATCTCTCTTTTGCGGATCTCTGTCTCTTTGTATGGACCGCCAGATTATCGCTAACACCTCTTCCGGCACAACTCACAAGTTATGGCTAAAAAAAATAACAAGTCAGGGCTACATCCAGAGTTTTCTGTACTAGCTTTCTTGAAGCAAGTTAAGCGAGTTCTTCTAGGCTGAGTGCCAGTGAGCGTGTGCGTGCGTTTAAAAACAAAATAAAACGTTGATGGGGAAGACTTCAGCTATCAAAAGAACAATGGGAGAAAGCTAACAGATACTTTTTTTTGAAGTTTATTTTTTTTGAGAGAGAGAGAGAGCGAGGGAGAAGCAGAGAGAGGAAGAGAAAGAGAATCCCAAGCAGGTTCCGCACTATCAGGGCAGAAACTGATGTGGGGCTCGAGCCCACGAACCGTGAGGTAGTGACCCAAGCCGAAGTCGGAGGCTCAACTGACTGAGCCACTCGGCACCCCAACAGATACTTCTGTAAGGACATACCTGACACAAGACATAAAGAGTAAGTACAAAAATAAGCCATCCCCAGCACAGTGGATTTTATCTGGCTTTGAGGGTTTTTTTTTATTGGGTGGCTTTTGTTTTATTAGACCTGAAACTGGCAATTCAGAGCTGCCGGGGCCACATTACCTAGTTCTGGTGACAGTAAGGCATTAGGCGGCTGCTTTAGATCCAGTGACACTTTCCTACTTCAAACAGGGGCATCAAACCCTGCACGGACGCCCAAAATATTTCTAAGGAAGTTGGCAGAATCAAATGATAGCATCATCGTTTCCTGGGCTGGGGGAGGCTGGCGTAGCGAAACCATGGCTCAGGGAATCTATAACGCTGGTTGCTATTGTGGATAGAAGGAGCTAGCTTGCTAAAATAATCATCATTAATTTTTAAAAAACAGTTTTTTAGAAAACGCTTGAAGAAGTTCCCCAGTAAGATGGTAATCGGTAAAATCATAAGTCCCCAAACCAATGAGGCTAAGCAGCCTCCACGGCTTTAGATATTTAAAAAAAATAACAATAAATAAATAACTAAACGGATTCTCTCAACAATCCAGAATTCAGGCTTCCCCGAGGAAAATCGCTACCACGGCTTTTCCGTTTCCTGCTTGCCTGCAGTCACCCCACTTGGACACCATCAAGTAGCAACTGTAACTAAGAAACAGCGGGCTGAAATACCTCCTCCGTGCCAATAAGAAGGCCAAACATTAGCCTTTTGATCATCTCAATACCAAGAATAAATATCAATGTGTTTCAATTAGTGGCAAATTGGCAACAAAGCGGAAGGCTTTTCTTCTGTCCCAAAGAAGTGTGTGGTGGGGGGAGGGAGAGGGAAACAGAAGCTGTGGGCGTGAATTGTACACGGCAGACCGGGCATTTTAATTTGGGGAATTGTGAATTATATCCCAATGCTAACTCGCCTTGTCCTGGGTTCTGTTCTCCGGCAATCTGTGGTTTTCAGCGTCCAGCCACCCAGGCAAACGGAAGCTGAACTACAGTTCATTCTTACGATTAAGCACAGATTCCCCTGGCTCAGGGATTAAAAGATAAAAAACAAATTATAAAAGTATCGGTAGAGAAGACATAGGGGAACTTTTCAATCATCTCGGAGTAGGAAAAATCTTTCTCGTCAATAGTGAAAACACAGAGGCCGCGAAAGGAAAAGACCAATCTGACTATACAGAAATTTTAAATGTCTGCGAAATAAATTTGCAAGTGACAAACTCACAGTGGCGAACAACGAGAAAGAAAGGCAAAGACGTAACGGAGCACAGAAAAAAGAAACAGTAGTAATTCTCATCCCATTGAAAAACATTCAGTTTTACGTTAGTAAGAGAAGCGCAAACAAACATAATGTCACCTCCGCCTATCAGATGAGGAATTGTGACCGGGAAGTTGTGGAAAGGGCAGAGGAAACAGGCACCACTCTCTGCTATTCCTGGTGGGGCTGTAAACAAGTCCAACCACTTACCAGACCGCCTTCTAAATAACAAAATGTAGGGGTGCCTGGGGTGGGGCTCAGTCGGTTAAGCGCCCGACTTTGGCTCAGGTCATGATCTCACGTTTCGTGGGTTCGAGCCCCACCGTCTCGGGGCCTGGAGCCTGCTTCGGATTCCGTGTCTCCCTCTCTCTCCGCCCCTCCCCTGCTCCCTCACACTCTGTCTCTCTGTCTCTCAAAAATAAGTAAACATTTAAAAAAAATTTAAAAACACTCAGCTGGACACATACACATTTGTATATACTCAGAAACCTTCTGGAAGGATACACAGACAACTGCCTGTGAGGAGGGGGGAGATGGGGGATTCAGGATGTGAGGGGGACTTAACTTTTCATGGAATCTCATTTTGTAATGTTTGCCTGTCACATGCTAATTAATAAAAACACAAGTTTCAGAACCATATATATGGTATGATCCCTCGCTAGTCAAAAGAATTGATATTTACATGTACGTATATTTGTTCATGCCTAGAAACTAGAAAAGTCTGGGATGACAGGCACCGGCCATCGACATCATTGACCATGAACAACAAGATGATGGAGAGGATTAGGGGCGGGGGGTGGGGGGGTGGGGGGGTGGGGGTGGGAGGGAGCGGTGGGAAGTGTCACTGGGAAAAACCAACAATGAGAAGTATACAGGTAGAAGGTGCTGTTTACAATAAACACAGGAAAGACAGGTTTTAAAATCTGGCAGACACTGGTTACAGAATTAAGCTGGTTAAGAATGGGCTTAACTAAGGAACATCAATTTCAAGAGCTGTAGAAGTTGGTGGCTGTGTTTAGTGGGTTAGCAGCTGAAGAAAGGAATCACAGCTAATGCTACAGGAACCCTCAGAGCTCCCCTAAGCCAGTGAGGGTTCTCCGGCTTCTCCTGACCAGGAAACCGGCCCCGTGTGGCTGTCACCCGTCTGGTTAATGACCATGCAGGCCTACAGCCCAGCTCTTTCTGCTTTAGGTCAGGGCTTTTCCACCACATCGTGCTGGACCTGACCACCACACCTCCCGGGGGCTTCTCTACCCTGGCACTCCCAGTACTGCCCCCACTTAACCTAGGCACCTCCCAGCATCCTGTTGAAAGCATTAACAATACTAGTAATACTCATTCAGAATTTTCCCGGGGACCTCCTGCTAATGTGGAAAAGCTGGAAAATTCACCAATTAGGAACACCCTCCTTCTTTGTTTCATTTTTATTTTAATCTACTGAGAGAATGCGGCATAAGGGGTGGGGGCGAGGGAAGTCAAAGGAGAAAGAGATTAATAGCCCTTCTGCATAGCACGCTTCTTATATAGGGGTTGTTGTTAACAAGAGGTCCGAGAATCGTCCAGAAATGACCATACTACATGCATGCAGACTGATGGCAGCTGGGAGGAGTGAGGGTAGGAAAGAGGGCACACAGTCGGTGGCCAGAGCTGGGACCTCCTTTTCCACCAGTCTGAGGAGTATAACCAAGGAAGGAAGGTCAGAGAACAGACAAAACCATAGTTCCTTGTCAACAGCTAGGCTGGTTTTTTACATGTAACTAAAGCCCCGTCATGGAGATGTCAGACTCTATGAAATCAGACGCGGACTCCATATTACCGGTACTCACTAACTACCGAAGGCTGAAGCCCAGCTTCTCTGCAGAAACTTGGTAAGTCCTTCATCTATTTATTTAATTTAATTTTTTTTAGAGAGAGGGCGCAAGTGAGTGAGGGGGAGGGAGAGAAGCGGGGTTCCCCCAAAGCAGGGCTCGTGTTTCCTGGAGCAAGGCTCCAGCTCTTGATAAGGACTTTAAACCTAAGATGAGGTTTAGCAGAGGTGTTGCTGGTCCCACTGGGTGCCCCGCCCCCACTCCGGCACCCCGATTTTCTCTTTATTTGGTAGGAAGGCTTAAGAATTTTGGCCAGTTTTGGGGCGCCTGGGGTGGCTCAGTCAGGTAAGCGTCTGACTTCAGCTCAGGTCATGATCTCACGATTCATGAGTTCAAGCCCGGTGTCGGGCTCTGTGCTGACAGCACGGAGCCTCCTTGGGATTCTCTCTCTCTCTCTCTCTCTGCCCCTTTCCCGCTCTCTATCTCAAAATAAATAAAAACAAACTCAAAAAAAAAAAAAAAAGAGCGCTGGCAAGTTTTGCTTGCGAATTAATGGCTCTGGAGAAGGGAGAAATGTGTAGGGAATTATTTTTTGGTGCCATAACGGCAGATCCCCAAGAGGATGGTCTACAGTCCTTGAGGCCAGACTTTTCTGGTTCCCGTACTACTTCTTCCTTTTTTCTTTCCTTTTAAAGTTAACAAACTCTACCGAGTATCTATGATGTTCCAGGCTGGGTCCTTAGCTTTCTCGAAGCACCGATCACAGGTTGCAAGTAATATTTTAATACTAGCATTATCTGTGTGCTTCGATAGGACCTCGTTACATGAATGTAGGCTCTGTAAGGACCACCTGTGAATCCCCCCATGGTAGCTGGACTTCTTACAACAGCAACAAAAGACTAAGCAGCAGTTAATCTCCAAGGAGGGCTTACTACGTGCAAAGCACCTTCTGTGAATGTTCTTTAACCCTCAGCAGCCATTCTGTAATCCAGGTGTACTTTCGTTAGCCCTATTTCACAGAAGAAGACAAACAAAAAAAAAAACAAAACCAAGGCACCAAGAGATTAAGTAACTTGTCCAAGGTCACACAGTCAATGTTGAAAGCTACCTTTTATTCAACACCCACCAAGATGAGGGGCCAGTCCAGTGGGGTGCTTTACAAAGAGATTTCCTCCAGCTTCTACACAAACCTTGCAAGGTGAGCATATTTAATTCTACTCTAGATTAGACTAGAGGGTCTAGACAGGCTAAATTGCTCTCTGGCCTTGAGGAAGGGGCAGCGCTGGCCCTCAGTCTCAGTTCCGTCTGGTTCCAAAGCCAGCGTTTTTCCCGCCACACCAAAGGTGCCCAGATGTTTGGACTTCATGGAGCAGAAAAGTGTCCAAACAAATCGGGGGTGGCAGGAGACTTACGTAAAAGTTGCCAATTATACCCTTTGCCAGGTATGGATATTCAAAAAAACCACAGCAGACCAAACTACCATCTATTTTTATTATCGTGGTAACAAAGCAAGGAGCTTTTAACACGGAAAACTAGAAAGAACGTAAGAGAGCATAAAGAAGAAAATCCCTACCAACGTAAACACGATCTTACCCTCGCTCTTCTCGGTGAAAACTGTCACGGACAAGTAGGGTGTGTGAGAACCACAAGGGGCACTCCCTAAAATTTACCGGGTTAGCCCCCCAACATCCACATTCAGTTATGGTGATCACTGCAACCGTCTATCCATCTGCCTATCTTCCTAGTTTTTTTTTCCCCCCCCAAAAAAGACAAAGCAGAGAAAAGCTATTTAGGAGTGCTGGGTGGCTCAGTCGGTTAAGCATCCGACTCTGGATTTCGGCTTAAGTTGTGATCTCACAGTTGGTGAGTTCAAGCCCCCCACTACCAGTGCAGAAGAGCCTGCTTGGGATCCTGTGTCTCCCCATCTCTCTCTCTGCCCCTCCCCTGGCTCAGTCCTTCTCTCTCCAAATAAATTAAAAAGTTATTTATACTTTTGAAAAACTATTTCTATAGGACTTCTCCCAAGACACCAGAATACCTTTTTATACTGAACCCCTTTGTAAAGAGATTTTTAAATTCTCCTTAACTTAGTAAAGATGCTGCCTTTGAAAACCCAACAAAAAGACGAGCTCGCGTAAGGCCAAGTCTAAGAATAATTTTACTACTACCTGACATTTCACATACAAGCCTCCCGTGGCACACGACTTTTCTCAACCAGACAAGCAATGAATCGCTCCTGTCTCCAAGAAGCACTGTGAATAGAAATGAATGGTTTTCAGCAATTTGAAACTCTCTGGCTGCAGGACTTTAGTTTATGAATCGCAAACTAACCGATTCAAAAGCACAGGACTTTCATTTTAACTTCGCATCTCTTCTTGCCAGGAGAAAATACTTTTCCAAGAAAGAGCAACAATGTCTCAGGCCTTAACTCCATGAATTTAGCTGTTTGGAAGGCATGTGCATAGGACTTATCTTTCTGGCAATCCCTGGTGTTCTTTGGAAAACTTCACAAACGCATAAATTTACGAAGTAAAGTGCTGTAAACTCTCAACTACCCAACGCGGTAAGGGAATGTGGTATTCGAATATTCACATTAAAAAAGTCACCCGGCATTAATTATGCCTCAAGAAAAGAAAGGCTTAAACTGTCACTCTGTTGGCAATTTACGGACAAAAAATTTTCTAAGAATTACAACATCATAAAGTATACCTAATAAAGCGCAGTGAACACTGTTTAATCTTTCTGATGATTAAGGAGGGCCCTGAGGATTTGCATTATAAACAGGATTTGTTTTGGCACTAGAGCAACATGCCAATTAATAGGGAATTCTAGCTGAAGACAGGCCAGGTGACAGATGACTGTGTTATTTCTACTACGGTAGAATTCAGCTTTTAAACAACTGGCTTTGGGGCCAGACAGCCCTGCATCTGAGTCCAAGTTCTTCCACTCCCCGGCTGTGGGGTCTGGGGCAAGTTACTTAAGCTCTCAGATTCCTCTCCTCAGTGTAAAACACTCCCCTGCTGGGATGCGGGATTTTTTTTCCAGCTCCGTCCCTGACTTGGGGTGCAAAGGTTGGCCTGGCCTCACTACCTTTTTTTTTTTTTTTTTTTTGGTAAAGAAAATAAGGAGCCACCAACACAGACTAATAATCCGAGGTTATTAGGACTCACAAGTGGCCACCTGACACATCTTAAATCTGGAGGAGAGCTGCTATGGAATTATTTGAAATAGTTGCGAACAGGAAGGTCAAGGGAAGGGAAGATGTGAGGAACAGAGAAAGAGTTAACAAGAGGCCTTCATACTAGAGAAACTACTTCCTTTCCATTCTATCAGCAGAAACGGTCTCCCTGAAAATACAGAGGTCTTGAGCGCCCCCATGAGGCGGGTGATCTGAATTCTGTCCTAGTAAGGGTTGTGTTTCGAGTAGAAACAGACCCAATCATTTGAAAAAATACCTAAGAAAGAATACTGCTACAGTCCAGTTGGGTTTTTGCTTTGTCCTACAAAATTCTAAATTATCTGCATTAACATCCTTAAGTACTTTCATAATGTATTTAATAACTCTGCTCAATATTTTAAAATATTTTTAGAGATTTTTAGTGCTTCATTCAGCAAATTGTGAGATGACCACAAAACCAAAGTCTAAGGGATTTCAAAAGATGGTCTGGCTGAAGGCATTTAGAACAAAGTCAAGTCCATTATTACTGCCACATGCTTCTCTATAACTAATAACCAGCAGGAATTACTAACAGTGAAAAAGGAAGGGTTCTTAATTTGTTTCTTTTTTTGCCCTATAGTTGAGCACATGAATATTATAAAATGAGTAATAATAAGTTATGTTTATGGAAGTTACCAAGTCGGTAGTTGCTAATATTATACCGTGAAGCAGTGATTTAGGTACCTTTTTAACACACATGCTTTAGGTAACAGCAAAATGAGTTTGCACACCTTACCTCACACGCTCACTTCCTGACACTTGGTACTCAAAGTAGAGAAAATAGCCAAGCCGACTGGAAACTACCTGAGGTCTACATATCAGGACTCGTTGATTTTGGTAAAATAAAAACTCTTTTTTTACAATACTGTGCAGTAATAAATGATACCAGATAGAGGGTAAAGTTACAAAGTAAATGTATCAGACTATTCCAACTGTGTTGGGGCGCCTGGGCTCAGGTCATGATCTCACACTTTGCGAGTTCGAGCCCCACGTTGGGCTCTGTGCCGACAGCTCAGAGCCTGGGGTCTGCTTTGGATTCTGTGTCTCCTTCTCCCTCTGCCCCTCCCTCATTCACAGTCTGTCTGTCTCTCTCTCTCCCCCTTTCAAAAATAAATAAACGTTAAAAAAAATCTTTTTAAAGAATATTCCAACCGTGTTAAAAAATAAGGCCCCTGTCCGCCTGGGTGGCTCAGTCAGTTGGGCGTCCGACTTCAGCTCAGGTCATGATCTCGCGGTCCGTGAGTTGGAGCCCCGCGTCGGGCTCTGTGCTGACAGCTCAGAGCCTGGAGCCTGTTTCAGATTCTGTGTCTCCCTCTCTCTCTGACCTTCCCTCATTCATGCTGTGTCTCTCTCTGTCTCAAAAATGAATAAACGTTAAAAAAAAAAAAATTTAAAAAAAAAGGCCCCTGTTGTTTATTGAAATTAAACTTCTACTTGTAACCTTGGTGTGTTAATAATTGAATATTTGGAAAATCACGAGATTAATCTAAATGAACCTCCCTGGTAGCATAAAGGGGGTTGCCCTTTGAGAAAATAATTGTTAAAACATTTTCTATGATTTTGTCTGAAAAGCAATATTCCTACCTTCTCCCATTTAAAATCAGGCAATAATCACCATTTCTTGAGCTACCAACATCTAGCTTTTTTGTATGAGCTGACAATTGAAGAAATGATGAAAGAAGACCACTTTGAGACTAGTTTTCAAGCCCAAAAAACTCAGGTTTAAAGGACTGGTTTAGGGGTGCCTGGGTGGCTCAGTTGGTTAAGCATCTGACTTTGGCTCAGGTCACAATCTTGCGGTTCATGAGTTCAAGCCCCGCGTCGGGCTCTGTGCTGACAGCTCAGAGCCTGGAGCCTGCTTTGGATTCTGTGTCTCCCTCTCTCTCTGTCCCCTTCCCCGCTCATGCTCTGTCTCTGTCTCTCAAAAATAAATAAAAGTTAAAAAAAGATTTGAAAAAATTCTAGGGGCACCTGGGTGGCTCAGTCGGTTGAGCGTCCGACTTCGGCTCAGGTTGTGATCGCACGGTCTGTGAGTTCGAGCCCTGCGTCAGGCTCTGTGCTGACAGCTCAGAGCCTGGAGCTGCTTCGGATTCTGTGTCTCCCTCTCTCTGCTCCTCCCCCGTCTTGCTCACACTCTGTCTCTCTCTCAAAATATATAAATAAATAAACATTTTTTAAAAAGGCTTAAAAAATAAATAAAAAATAAAGGACTGGTTTAGGGAATGGGTCACATGGATTTTAAATTGATCAAATGATGAACTTCTAACAACAACAAAAAAAAGCTTCAATACTTGGCAGGGTCGGTGGGAGTGATGGCCCAAGTTGCTTCAAGTAAATGCTCTGTTCCCCGCCCACACTCCCAAACCTCCCAAAACCAGGGGCAGGATCTGTGCTTTCCAAAGAACGTTAAAGCAAAGGAGTCACATCTCAGTAATCTACATAAACAGAAAAAAAAAAGAAAGAAAGAAAGAAAGAAAGAAAGAACCCCAAAGGTCTATGGTGGCTATTGGCATTGGCCTCTCAGAAAAGAAAATGGATCACTCAGAGCTCTGGAAAGTCCAGCATGATCCCAGCCCGGGATGATCACGGAAGGCCTCCTGTGGGAGCAGTGGCTCACCATCTTCGGGGCATGTGGCAGCGCAGGGCTCTAGGCAAGGACAGCACCGACGAGAGCACTAGCTCTCTACACTGTCAAGGTCACACCCAAGAGCGGCCACAGTACTTAATTCCATCAGTATATGCTCGCCTCACCAGCATTTTCACGGTAGAGCAGGGCAACAGACACTTAAAATAGAAATCGAGATTATAGGCAATATTTGGGAAACCAGGTCTTCCTCGAGCTATGGAAAAAAATCTGGGTGGCCCGGATTCCTTCCTTTCTCCAAATAAGACTGCTTTTTCCTCCCACTCTAGAGAAGAGGTGGAAATGTTTACATGGATACATCTGATGTGTTGACACAGCTCTTAGCAATAAGTCCTTCAAAAGGGCGATCTTTTCCTTCAGACTCTGCAACAAAGCTCTGATTGTCACGGTCAGCTGGAAAGAAAAGAACACATCCTAAGTATGCTAGTCCAGAGGTGGGGGAGTTACTAAAAACATCACGTAAACACATTATGATTCCTTCAAGGACCAGCTGGCAGATGCTTAACTTCCCAAGGACACCTTCAGCGTTCTAAGGTATCCAAATTTTGGTCCAGCCGCCCACCTGATGCTTGCATCCGCTGTATAAGGTGACCAAGTGGACAGCCAGCCCATACCTGAGTAGACAGTGACGGGAAACCAACCCCTGGCCCTCACAGTCTGAATCCTGTCCCCTGAGCATCTACCCCATTCGCCAGTGAAAAACCCAAGTGTCTTCAACCTCGCTTCAAATGACAAGACGTCAAGTCTCACTGCAATCCCGCCAGTCTGCTCTGAACACACTGGTTTACTTAAAACCCATTTAAAATTTTGTAGCAGTGTGTTCTTATAACGATGCTCACTCCCCGTGACTCTTTTTCCAGGAGTGTACAGATTTTCTTAGTCGTTCTATAAACCCAGAGGAAACTGCTGTTTGTGACTCTTGAGTGCTATGTAAAAGGATGGAGGAAGGTAGGGAGAGAACCTCTGGGGAACTGAGAAAATATGAAAACTGAAACTGCTCATGTAAATTAAATACAGCCAGCCACGTGGGAAATCAGAGATAGGTGTGAAAAGACAGACTAATGCAGATTTCATCTGCTACCTTGTTCGAAGTAGCAATTACATAACTTCAGGGGAAGGCAGGACTCCCTCCCTAGGATTAGCAGGGTCACACACACTAAGGGAAAAACGGCAGAACAGTAGAGGCTGGCTGAGGGCTCACACACATCAAGCAACCCTCAAAGGTATCAGCAGCCAAGAAAAGTCTAACCTTAACTATTCTAATACCTCTGGGAACCACGGAGAAACCACCCACAGTGTTTATGAGGAAATACCACGGAGAGGAGATCGCCCCTCGTTCAAGAAGAGTAAAACAAACAAACATAGCACAATACACACACACACACACACACACACAAACACACACACACGCCCCAAACCGAAGAGCAGTCTACAAAATTAAAGCTCAAAAGCATTCAAGAGATCAAAGAGTATGTGGCCATTAAAAAGTATGACGGAAACCTCGATTTGTCGACATAGAAAGATAGCCAGCATAATTTATTAAAAGAGAAAAAAATCAAGTCCTAAAATGAAATGTCACCCACAGAGAAAAAAAATCAATCTAAGAACTAAATACTTCAAAATGCCAAGGGCGATTATCTCTAAGTAGTGGATTTTTTAAATATTTTATAAGAAAAATGGTTACTTTTAAAACCAGGAAAAGTTTTCCATCATCATAATCTGCAAGAAACCTTCCAAAGCACAGAAAAAGATGGAGAGCCTAACTCATATTTTAAGCTAACACAACCCTGATAACAATCACTGACAGAGATACTGGGGAGTGGGGGGAGGGGGTGGAGAGGGGACGGGGGAGAGACAAAAAGAAAAAAGCAACTACATGCTAGTCTCCTGTAAGGATTATAAAATGCAAAAGTCTTTAAAAATATTAGCAAAGCAAATTCAGAATTACATTAAAATGACAACATACCATCACCAAGTAGAATTTATCCTAGTAATTTAAGAACAGTTTGATGTTAGAAAATCTAATACTAAATCCGACAGTGTTAATGGTTACAAACAGAACAAATGTATGATTGATACAGCACAGGGGAAATTAATTAAAAACAAAACAAAAAGAAAGAAAGAAAACTAAGAATGGAACATTACTACCTTAACCGTAATATTTTCCAACATTGGTCTAGAAGTTGTAACCAATGCAATAAGACAAGTTAAAGAAATACACAAGGGCTGGAAAGAAGGAGATGAAATCATCATGATATATAAATGGATAAGTCTATTTGGGAAAGTTAAGTGAATCCACTGACAAATTACTAGAAACCAGAGAAGAAGTCAGTCTGGTAATCAATCTTAAAATGAAAAAAAAAAAAAAAAAAATCCAGGGCATTTCTAAATTTAAGTACCAGGTAGGGAGCATTTCTTTTCATCATTATTTTTAAACATCATTAACAACACCAACAAAACCTAAAAAACATCTAGCACCTGCTGGCACATTGCGACTATGTAGTAAATACTGATGGAGGAATGAATAAAAGGAAACACTCGATACTGTAAAAATGTAAGCATTCCCCAATTAATCTATGAATAAACTACACATCTATTCAAAGTCCCAAGTGGAGTTCTCTTACTAGAAAAGAGTTGGTAACAGAGGCACAGGACAAATGAATTGTAATGAAGCCATGCGAAATTATTCTGAAACATAGATAAAGAGAAATTTAAAAGACAAGGAATATGTGTGATAGAGGGGCACTTAAACAATGAGATATTAAATCTTCATAAAAACTACAAGAATATGATGCTGGCAGTTAGTGAAAGCTTCACTAGTGTGACAGAACACGAGGTCCAGGCGCAGTATAGCTGTGCAAAAATAAATTCAGTGAATGAAATACAGGATTATTTCATATCTTTTTTTTTTTAATTTTTTTTTAACATTTATTTATTTTTGAGACAGAGAGAGACAGAGCATGAACGGGGGAGGGGCAGAGAGAGAGAGGGAGACACAGAATCAGAAGCAGGCTCCAGGCTCTGAGCCATCAGCCCAGAGCCGGACGCGGGGCTCGAACTCACAGACCGTGAGATCGTGACCTGAGCTGAAGTCGGACACTCAACCGACTGAGCCACCCAGGCGCCCCTCTTTTTTTTATGTTTATTTTTGAGAAAGAGACAGAAAGACAGCAAGTGGTGGAGAGGCAGAGAGAGAGAGGAAGACACAGAATCCGAAGCAGGCTCTGGGCTCTGAGCTGTCAGCACAGAGCCCAATGCAGGGCTCGAACTCACGAACCATGAGATCATGACCTGAGCCAAAGGTGGATGCTCAACCCACTGAGTCACCCAGGCACCCTGTGGATATTTCATATGTTGGGGGGGGATGAGGTAAAGAATAATTCAGCAAATGGGAAAAAATAAAATTTGATGCCTACAACGTACCAAAATAAACTTCAAATATTTTAAAGATACATGTTTAAAAATAAAATAAAAACAGGGGCGCCTGGGTGGCTCAGTTGGTTGAGCGTCTGACTTTGGCTCAGGTCATGATCTCACAGCCCGTGAGTTTGAGCCCCGCGTGGGGCTCTGTGCTGACAGCTCGGAGCCTGGAGCCTGCTTTGGATTCTGTGTCTCCCTCTCTCTCTGCCCCTAACCCACTCACATTCTGTCTGTCTCTCTCAAAAATAAAATAAACATTAAAAAAATAAAATAAAAACAGAAGGAAAGATTAAAGAAAATTTGGAAGATTAGATGAAATATTTAGATAATCTCTGGGTATGAAAGACCTTTCTCAGGGGCACCTGAGTGGTTCGTCAGTTGAGCGGTTGACTCTTGACTTCGACTCAGGTCATGATCTCACAGTTTGTGGGATTGAGCCCCATAATGGGTTCTGCTCTGATAGCATGGAGCCTGCTTAGGATTTTCTTCCTCTCTCTGCTCCTCCCCTGCTCACATTTGCTCTCTCTTTCAAAATAATAAATAAATTAAAAACAAAAGAAATAATAAGTTAGGTTAAGGACATATACTGGCAATTCACAAAGGAAGAAATAGAAGTATCCAATAAATATATGAAAACAGGTTCAATGGCATAAATAACAAAAAAAGCATATTAAACTATTATATACTTACACCTAACAGAATGAGTAAGATTTTTAAAAGATAATTGGAATTGGGACAGAACTGTATGTTGAAGAGGCTTAAAATTTTATACAACCTAAATCCAGAAAGTCTACATTGGGAAACTTTTCTACCATGGGCAATAATTTGGCCACACTGAAAACTCATTTATAATTAGAAATTAAGTACCCAAGAAGATTATACCAGTTAAATGAATCAGAGGTCTAAATGTAAAAAAGTGAAACCATACGTTTATTAGAAGAAAACAGAAATGAATTCCCTTACATCCCAAAAATAGCAAAAGGTATGAGTGAAAATACAGAAGCAATTAAAGATCGCTAGCCAACTCTGTTTAAAAAATAATGCTTTCGGGGCGCCTGGGTGGCTCGGTCGGTTAAGCATCCGACTTCGGCTCAGGTCATGATCTCACGGTCCGTGAGTTCAAGCCCCGCGTCGGGCTCTGGGCTGACAGCTCAGAGCCTGGAGCCTGTTTCAGATTCTGTGTCTCCCTCTCTCTCTGCCCCTCCCCTGTTCATGCTCTGTCTCTGTCTCAAAAATAAATAAACGCTAAAAAAAATTTTTTTTTAAATAATGCTTTCACATGGCAGATGATATCCTAAGCAAAGCCAAACAACAAATAATAAAGAAAATAAAGTATAATATGTCACCAAGAACTCATCTCCGTACTAGATAAGAAACTCTTAAAGACTAAAAAGACCAACAATCCAATTTTTAAAAAAGGGTTTTAACAAAAGAACTTCTCAGAAAAATGTAAATGATGCTTAAACATGTGCAAACACACTTCACTCGATTCACACATGAAAGATGCACATTTGAAACGACACTGAAATACCATATCGCACTTATCAGATGACACCCTCTTGTTGGCCAGCCTGTGAAGAAACAGAAAGTCGTGCACTGCTGGTCAGAGGGTGAGTAAGCACACCCTTGTGGACAGGAATTTGGTGGCAGGTGAAAAAAATCACATCCACCCAGGTTCTGAGAATTCACCCTGAAAAGACACCTCCACAAATACCAAGGGGAGGAAGAACATAAAGCTACTTATTGTGGCACTATTCATAACGGCAAAACAGGAGAAATTATCTAAACTCCCATCCTTAGGCAGGTTAAGTGGACTATGGCGTATCCGTGCAGTAGCACAACCACGTAGTCCTAAAGAACAGCGAAGATCTCGAAGAATTAATATGGAGAGATTACTACAACATGGTAGTAAATAAACAGAGCAAGCCACAAAGGAGTATCTTATGGAAAAGAAAGAGAAATGAGAACACACACACACGCTTATTTCTGCAAAAAGTAACAGAGGAAGAGGAAGCCAGAAATTAATGAAAATGATTACATGTAGAAGTACTAAAAATTAATATAATAGACCCACAATTATATGGTCACTTTATCTTCTACAAAGCAGGAAAGAATATCCAATGGGAAAAAGACAGTCTCTTCAACAAGCGGTGTTGGGAAAACCGAATGGCAACATGCAAAAGAATGAAACTGGACCATTTTCTTACACCAAACACAAAAACAAACTCGAAATGGATGAAAGACCGAAATGTGAGACCTGAAACCAGAAAAATCCTAGAAGAGAACACAGGCCATAGCAACCTTTTTCTAGCTATGTCTCCCGAGGCAAGGGAAACAAAAGCAAAAATAAACTATTGGGACTACATCAAAATAAAAAGCTTCTGCAGAGCAAAGCAAACAATCAAGAAACCTCAAAGGCAACCTACTGAATGGGAGAAGATACTTGCAAAGGACATATCCGATAAAGAGTCAGTATCCAAAATCAGTTCTATAAAGAACTGATACAACTCAACACCCAAAAACCAAATACAGTAAAACCTTGGATTGCGAGTAACTCGTTCTACAAGTGATCCGCAAGACGAGCAGACATTTCTAATGAAATTTAACTTGATAAACGAGCAACGTCTCACAATACGAGTAGGATGTGATGCTGAATGTCGCATGATCACAACTGAGCCAATGGTTCTCTCTCGCCGCGGGATTGTGGGTCATCGGCTCCCACACTCGGATGCTCGGTCTCAGGCTGGAGTGTTTGGCAGAAATCAGTGATTTTTCGGAATGTTGGAAGGTGCCCACAACAGGCATTAGTGTATTTTTCGTCACTTCCAAGCATCTCTGGACAGTCCTTTGCTTTTCCATCCAAGAGCGAGCCTAGGAATGCTGTGCTCCATTCTAGGTCAGGCTGCCTGCAGATACAGACCCTTTCCTCTGCTGCCTTATGGCCAATTACACTAAATACAGTATAAGACAAGAGTTTATTAATACCGTACTGTGGTCAACTTCCGTTAGTGATAGTGAAAGTCGTCCTGCGCAGTAACCCTCCTCTCTCTCGTCTCCCTCACACCAGCCACGAAGGTTTTTAAAAGTGCATGTTGTTTATTTTTCTTTATATTTTGTAGAATGAATCATCTGAGTTTCCACTATTTCTTATGGGGAAATTTGCTTTGATATACAAGTGCTTTGGATGACAAAGTTGTTTCCATAACAAATTATGGTCGCAAACCAAGGTTTTACTGTAATCCAATTTAAAAATGGGCAGAAGAGGGGCGCCTGGGTGGCTCCGTCGGTTAAGCGTCCGACTTCGGCTCAGGTCATGATCTCACGGTCCGTGAGTTCGAGCCCCGCGTCGGGCTCTGTGCTGACAGCTCAGAGCCTGGAACCTGCTTCAGATTCTGTGTCTCCCTCTCTCTCTGACCCTCCCCCGTTCATGCTCTGTCTCTGTCTCAAAAATAAATCAAACATTAAAAAAAAAATTTTTTTTAAACGGGCAGAAGACACGAATAGACACTTTTCCGAAGAAGACATCCAGATGGCCAACATACACATGAAAAGATGTTCATCGTCACTCCTCCTCAGGGAACTACAAATCAAAGCCACAATGAGATATCGCCTCACACCTGTCAGAATGGCTAAAATCAACAACACAAGAAACAACAGGTGTTGGCGAGGACGTGGAGGAAAAGGAACCCTCGTGCACTGTTGGTGGGAATGCAAACTGGTGTAGCCACTGTGGAAAACAGTAGGGAGCTTCCTCAAAAGGTGAAAATACAGCCACCGTACCATCCAGTAATTGCACTACTGGGTATTTAACCCAATATAAACACACTAATTCAAAGGGATACGTGCGCCCTATGTTTATTGCAGCTTTATCTACAATAATCAAATTATGGAAAGACCCCACATGCCCACTGATAGCTGAATAGAGAAAGCAGATGCAGTGGACATACACAATGGGATATTACTCAGCCATAAAAAAGTACGAAATCTTGGGGCATCTGGGTGGCTCAGTCGGTTGAGCATCCGACTGTGGCTCAGGTCATGATCTCACACTCATGGGTTCGAGCCCCGCATCGGGCTCTACGCGGACAGCTCAGAGCCTGGAGCCTGCTTCGGATTCTGGGTCTCCCTCTCTCTCTGCCCCTCCCCGGCTCATGCTCTGTCTCTGTCTCTCTCTCTCTCAAAAATAAATAAAAACGTTAAAAAAAAAAAAAAAAAAAAAAAAAGGAAAGACAAACTCAGACTTAAGTGTCTGTGGTGGTGCCCGTGGTGGTACAGTGTCTGACACTGTGTTCTGCAACCCCTAAGACAGACCCCATGAGCAAAAAGATCTCCCTGTTCTGATTGCCGGAAAAGAAAAATACCAACTTGGAAGGGGAAAGGTTAGAGAGAAACCCGCGGTGTTGGGATCTGAATCAAAGGAGCTAGAGTGAACCCATGAGGGTCTGGAAAACACAGTTCCCCAGCCAAATCCTACCACTGTTTTTATACAGCCTGCAAGCTATATAAAATGCAAATTATTACATGTATTACATAGAATAAATGTAAAATGTCAAAAAGGCCATTTGGCAAGAACAGATTCTCAGAGAGGTGAAGGCGTAGCCTCTTGTCCTGCAGAGCCCAAAAGATTTACTACCTGGGGCCTGAGCTGGACTAGGAAATTGTTAGACACTTTTACGGTTAAACAGGAGAAATTAAACGGGTGTCATGCTTCGTTTCGTCTCAGTTATAACGATTCACTGATTGACTGTAAGGTCAACGCAACGCCCGTAAGCTTCGCAGCCACACACACACACACACACACACACACAGTCTCAGCAGTAGGAGGGTTTGCAGAGCTCAGAGCTCAGACCAACCGTTCCGGGTCCTAATTCTTTCCTGCTCTCACCCTGATTGTATTTTCACCACTTCTTCCATGCTGATTTTGCTGTTGGATTTTCTCGGCGATGTCTTGCGCGATTTGGCAGGTGGCATCGTACGTGGAGAACCTGCATCGAAGGCATAAAGGAGAAGAATGCTTCGGGCTCTTTGAAAGCAACTTTCTGCATGACTTGCGCGCCACTGGTTACTTCTAGCCACCAAGTCAAACGGGGAGGATGAGAATAGTAAATACAGCGACACGTGTTGCTGTCATAGGAAATACTGTGCGAGCCGGGCTCTGTTCTGAACGCTCCGTTTGTAACAATTTGCTTCATCCGCACGAAAACGCCAGGAGACGGGTACCGCTCCCATCGCCATCTTGCAAGTGAGAATCGGCACAAACAGGCAGTAGATCCACTTGGCCAAGTGGTCCCGCCCACTGCAAACTACGGCCCCAACCACTCGTTCGAATTCATCCACTCCCAGAACATCCGGCAAACATTTGTGCAAGGGCTCCTCTGGGCTGAGCACGGTTCCAGGCACTGGAGAGCAGGGCAGCGAACCGAATGGACAAAGTCCCTGCTCCAGGAGCGTAAAATAAATAAAGACCCAGCATGTCCAGGGCTGGTAGGCGCTAACAAGAAAAAGAAAGCAGGATAAAAGAACACAGAGCGACGGGCAAGGTGAGGAAGCCAGCCAGGCAGGCATCTGGGGAAGAGCTTCACAAAACAGGAACAGCAGGTACTGTTTATCCTCCAACAAAATGCGCTGGGGACGCAGGACACCCCCTCCGGCCATCTAAGCTCGCAAGAACTCTCTGGAAACATTTGCCGAGCTTCTATTTGTCACTCAGAGTGTCGGGAGGCTTTGAAAAATCCACAATAAATTCCCCGGGGTCCCTTATTTTTTCCTTCTGGGACAGCCTTTTCGCTTCCTATTTGTTTTGCAGAGAACAGCTAAGTACACCTTGTGTCTCTCCTACCAGGTGGCCCTGCTCTGCAGAGGAGGGACTAGGGCTGTCCTAGTACAAACTAGGGAAAACTGCTGTTTGCCCCCATGTCCCCATTTCTGCTTGAAAAAGTAAATGATCCGTTTCTTAAAAATCTTTGAACTCCCACACATTACTCATCCACTGAGGGAACTCGGCAAATGTGTTTTTCGATAACGGCAAAAAAAAAAAAAAAAAAACAACAAAAAACAAATCTCCCGTCACTTCCCTTAGCAATCTTACTAGAGTAATTACGGCGATGGGTAACAAACTGAGTACCTGATCTGGGCCAGGTCCTACTTCTAATCTCATGAGGTAGGATCTTTGACAATGCCCCACTCTACGCTGAAGGAGCATCACGTGTGTATGCGTGTGAAAGTGTGTGTATGTTCATGCGTCCAAGAAAAGAGCAAGTAACACGACACGTAGTTAAGAAAATAGGAGGGGAGCTGATAAGGAAAACAGGGTCCTGATTCCCAGCTTTACCACATTTCTCCTTTTCCCCTCCGTACTGTCACCTCTGAAAAGAGGAGCACAGACAGGTCTGGCTCTGTGGTCCCAGACCAGACCTATGGAAATCGATAATAAGGTATGATACACTGCCTAACGACCACGGAGCCTAAATGGTAAGTACTCCTGGAGTTTGGGAGGGAGAGAAAGTAGTGTTGGCCGAGGCACTCAGACTGGACAGGGCTGGGCCACGAGGTGACACCCTGGGCTGAATAGCGAGGTTGAAGCAGGAGGGAGGGGCACATTCGGCCGAGCAGCCCTGGGTAAGAGGGTAAGGTATAAAAGGGGACAGATGCGTGGAAGCTAGTTTCTGTGGAGCCTTGAACACCAGAATTATCAGGGGAGGCTTTTGAAAAAAGAGGACGTTGGAGCTGTAGGGGAT
This sequence comes from Neofelis nebulosa, assembly GCF_028018385.1. Classification (NCBI taxonomy): domain Eukaryota; kingdom Metazoa; phylum Chordata; class Mammalia; order Carnivora; family Felidae; genus Neofelis; species Neofelis nebulosa. The sequence continues at coordinate 4,098,428 of NC_080797.1, forward strand.
ACTCTGGCACACCGAGTGAGCCCCTGAAGAGGTTCTAGGACATGCAGAAGGCCAAAATCCCAGATGTTTTGCTCCCAATCTTTACGTTCCCACATTAGCCTTGGAGGGTGCTAGTTCTGAAACTCTGCTACATGCTGGGATCACCAGGGAATCTTGAAACAACAACACAACCGATTCCTGGCTCCCAAACCCAAGCATTCTGCTTAAACGGGAATGGTTTTATTTTTTTTTAATGTTTTTTTTTTTTAACGTTTATTTTTTTTTGAGACAGAGAGAGACAGAGCATGAACAGGGGAGGGTCACAGAGAGAGGGAGACACAGAATCTGAAACAGGCTCCAGGCTCTGAGCTGTCAGCACAGAGCCCGACGCGGGGCTGGAACCCACGGACCGTGAGATCATGACCTGAGCCGAAGTCGGACGCTTAACCGACCGAGCCACCCAGGCGCCCCAAAATAATAAACATTTAAATAAATAAATAAATAAATAAATAAATAAATAAGTAAAGTACTACTTTAGGAAAATTAACCTGCACTCATTTACATAAATGGCTGGGAACGAGAGAGGAGTGGCAGGAGCCCAGAAGACTCCCATTCCATAACTGGTCACCAGTATCTCCTGTCTGCAAGGCCCACAACTAAAAGCATGGGGCCAAGGCAGAAACAGACAGCATGAAAGAGCTGCCAGGGGCGCCAGGGGAGGCTCCGTCGGTTGAGCGTCCGACTTCGGCTCAGGTCATGATCTCACAGTTGGTGAGTTCGAGCCCTGCGTCGGGCTCTGTGCTCACAGCTGGGAGCCTGGAGCCTGCTTCGGATCCTGTCTCTCTCTCTCTCTCTCTGCCCCTTCCCTACTCACACTCACTCTCTCTCTCTCTCTCTCAAAAAATTAAATAAACGTTACCAAAAAAGAGAAAATGTTTTAAAGAGATGCCAGAGGCATTTGAAAGAAAAACCAAATATTCAATAATCAGATAGGAGGAGGGCAAGAAAAAGTGGATGACTGGAGTTTTCAGGCCCAAGGGACACAGGGGATGGTGATGCCACAGCAGAGACCGAAGACCTGAAAAGGGGAACATGCAGGAAGTCCCCTGTTCTACCACAAAAACACTGAATGCACAGTTAAATTCATACACACGTAAGGTTTACTTAAAAAAAACCAAAAACCTGGGGAAAAAAGATGTGGAAGGCAGGAATGATACCAGCATGGCAGAAGGCTGGTAATTATAGGACCTGGGTGAGGAGTACAAAGGGGGTCGTTAGACTATCCCTTTCTGTATATTCTTTTACCTTCCACAACATTTTTGAGAATAGACCAAAAAGAAAAAAGAAAAGACCAACCAGAATACAAAACCGTTAAGGTCTGTTTAACTCTAACTCTTCCAGGAAGGGTGCATCGCCAACACACATGTTGCCCCGGCAGGAAAGCTAATCAGCTTTAGCAAAGAACCTGTTCAGAGACAGTCATCCTTCTATTAAAAAGCGAGCCTACTGCTTGCTTTGATACGCCGGTAAAGCAGTCACGGCTCTATGCCACGACTGACCAGCCGAATACCATTCAGGAGTAAAGCATCATTGATGTACGATTGTCAACAGCACGAACAGAAGGCTGTATGTAGCCAAGTCTGTTTTTATAAGGTTTTCAAAGTCCCGTTCCACACTCCCTCCTACCCTCCTGACCAGCAACCCACTTTGCAACAGAGCTAAGTTACCAGCACAGCAGAGTTTCCACCTGTTTCATAGTCAACAGACAAATGAGAAAGCCATGGATTCAAACTACCTGAGAGCAACGGGAAAAATCATAAATGCGTTTTCAGCATGAACTGGGGAAGGGGCTTGGGGTCCAAGGACAGCTTCCATCAATCTAAATGGATTATCACCTCTGAGCTCTATTTCCTACCTTGTGTGGAAAGTGAGGGGGTCAGCTTCCAGGAAGTGGAGGGCAACTTAGCAAAACGTTATCAAGGGCCTTAAAAATGTTCATATCCTTGAACCCAACAGTTCACTTCCAGGAAGTGAGCCGAGGAAGTAAGAGATGGAACAAAGGGGCTGTCTCTGCAACAGTTAAACAAAACAAACTCTAATATTACAAAGAGGTACAAAAGAGGGAAATAATTATGGTTATTCATATGATGCACTATTATGTACCATTAAAAAAATCCTGTTTTTAGTAAATACTTAATGACACAGGGAAACGTTCCCTGCTTTGTAAAACATGCAGGTTTCCCTCACTATCCAAAAGTAGTCTTCCAATGAAACCTTTCATAAGGCAAAATGGGGTATAAAGCAAAAGGGCAATGACCACTAATTTATACAGAAAAATTTTTGAGCTTTCTCAGACCCCCAAAAATGACCTCTCTTGGTTTTTTCTGATACCTTAAGGCACATCTTGCTAACAGGTGCACAAAATAAACCCAAAAAAGCACACAGGTTTTCACAGACACAGCTCAAAGCTATCGCAGTCTGATGCTGTCATGCTGAGTATAGCTCCCAGGGAAGGGGCTTAGGGGGGTCACTCTGCTGGTTGGGGTGCACAATGCCCCTAAGACAGCTTGCTGCAAAATAAACGCTGAATGCCATTTTCGCTTTCCGCATTTTCTTCGTAAAAGCAAAAACCCCCTTCAGATTTCTTTTGGTTAGAGAAAACAGGAGCTAAGGTAGGTGAAAGTGGCATAAGGTGAAGTTTCAAAAAGCCACGGATGCTTGTATATGTATCATTATATGTACATACACACGCATATTATATAAACTAATGTATTCATTTTAAAAATCAATAGTGGCTATCATTCCAAATGACAAAGTTGAAGATGTTTCTCCCCTCTGCAAATATTCAGTACTTCCTAAATTTTCTATCAGGGTGTATACAATTGTTAAAATTTGGTGGGAAAAAATTAGCGTTCAATCAAGTAAGCCATTGGCCAGGTCACCCAGATCCCAGAGTGTGCTAACTTTGATCTTGCACACCATTCTCCCGGTAGCCATCCTGCCTACAACTTCAACAATTATAAATTCTACCAGAAATATTAACCTAAAACATAAAGTCCAACAAGAACTTTACAGAGCTATATAACACGCTTTTCATTATGAAACAAAAAAAGTCAAGTCCGATATGCCATAGCAATATGTTCCTTGGGGTCAGTACTTGTGTCTGTCATCGTTCAGTCCTTGGGACTTAATTGTGGAGGGAATGACCCTTACCAGCTATTGTTCTGCTGCAGAAGTTGCAGCAGAGGAAAACAGCCTTCGTGACGCTGACTCAGGTAAGGGTTAAATGCCCTATAAACAAATGCGTAATTTCCCTCCCTGATTCCGGTAAGTTTTTTTGAAGGGCCCACAAGATCTAAGTCCTAGAGCCAGCTGGTTAACTGGCGGGTGACCATGCATTCTGAACCTCGGCTTCTCCGCCTGTGAAGTAAGGGGCCGGGGGTGGGGGTCACCAGATGGACCGGCATTGCACGAAAAGGTTACTTGGACTTCACTTTCCCGAGAGTCCAGGGAAGCCAGCACCAGCCACCTCCACAGCCAGGACGGGCGGGAAAGCTCCCCAGATGCAGCCGAGAAGGGCTGAAGGCATGTTCCGGGGTTCGGCACAAGCCCGCAGCTCCCCGGGGTTCCCCCCCCGCCCCCCACCGTCCGGGGCCGCCCCTGCGAACACCGAGGGTGGCGGGACACGGCGGGTCTTCCTCGGCTGGGGAAGGGCCCCGCTGCCCCCCCGCTGCCCCTCCCCTCTTCCCGAAGGTTCCCCGGCCCCAGAGCCTGGCGACCGCCGGCTCCCCGGAAGCCCGGCCTCCCTCGCGAACCCCTCCGCGCGGCCGCCCTCACCCCGGGCTCACCAGGGGTCCGGGGCCATCGCGCTGTCTCCGCCCGCCTTCGGACACTTCCTGCTCGCGGCAGCTGACTACGGCGGCCCGCGCGGCTCACACCCCGCGGTTCGGCCCGGGCGCGACCGGAACCTGCCGTTTCCCCCGGTGCGTGTGCGCTGCGGCCTCCAAGGTAGGGAAGCCACCCCCCCCCCCCCCCCCAGCAACCCTTAGGTCGGCGCGAACAGCCCGGCGCAATTAAAATAAAACTTTTGGACAAAAATCGAAGCATTTTCCCGGGAAGGTGGAAGCATCTCCAGCCCTCCGGCAGTTACCCGAAGTTGCAACCCGCTTCAAACAAAAAACACACAAAAACTGGACTGTGGGCATAGTTGCACAGCTGTGTACATTTACTAAACCTCAGAGTGAATTTTATACGTAAAGTTATACCTCAATAAAACTTAAAAAAAAATTGTTAATCCTGCTTCAAACAAAGGACCCAAAGAATGGCAATTATAGATTGTCTTATAGCACCCTTCCCTAAATGACACTCGGTGATTGGTTATGCGGTTACGAAAAGAGTCCGTAGGGGGAAACGTGCAGCCAGTGCCCCTAAATTTTCACGGAAATTGGAAGGAAAAGGAGCCCTCCCTGCTTCCGCAGCGGGAGCTCAGGGCTCAGCAGCTGAGAGCGTGCGCGGGCCTGGGCCCGGCGCGCATGCGCGCGTCCGTTACCATACCGACCAGGAGACGCTGCGCGGCCTGAGGCAGAGAGAGGGAGCGCCTGGTGTCCAGGGAATGGAGAACCAAATTCCTCCCAAGGCCGAGGTGGCCGAGGTGGCCGAGGTGGCCGAGCTGGAGCTTGAGGCCGCGATCGGCTTCAATGGTGAGGCCTCGAACGTGTCTGGGCGGGGGGTTGCAAGCCCTGGGGACGAGTAGCGCAAACAGGGACCGTGGGACACCGGGTGGCACCTGGAAGGCAGCGGGACCCTGGCAAGGGCCAAATTCTCTCCCGCCCCCAAGGCCCTGGGGAATCACATCCTCGCCCCAGACCTCAAAGACCGAGATGGTTTCACAGCACCTAAGAGGGACAAGTGCCTGCTCACGGGACCGAAGCATGAGTAAGGGTGGTCAGCTCTGCCCTGGCCCTGTGACCCTGCGAGCCCCCGCAGCTGCCCGCCCCTGGGTAACCGCGGGATGGCTGAGTCCTGTTCGGCCCCTGGGCACAACTACTAGAACCCCAGCTGGTGTGTCCATGAGAATGAGCTGGGGACCGAACGTGGCAGTGAGCAGCCGCTTTAGGGGATGATCTTGTCCTCTGACCCGGAGAAGGACCCTGACACTGAGGGTGTCAGGGGAGGCTGTGGAGGCGGGGAGATGCTTCTGTCCTGGAGGCCTGGCGGTTCTGCTCACACCTTATTTATGACTGCCTGATAGTTTGAACATGAAGGGGGGTAATGCTCTTTGTTTTTGTGTGTGAAGGAAGGAAACAAGCGCGTTACATTTAGAAAAAGCAAACTTTTTTTTTTAAGTGTGTTGTGCTGCCCGAAAGTTTTAAAATTGTAATATTGCACACCAGAACTGTCAATGGCTAAAGCTTTAGGCACATTCTGGAACCTAGAGCTTGACTCTTCGTGTTAGTTTAACAGTCTCTTATAGATAGTGGGCACTTCTTAGTACATCTGAGATATCGGCCATCTTTAGAGCTGGTGGCAAGGTCATTGGTAAAGGAAGTGAGTGACCGCTGCTGACTGCAGGGGGTCAGTGCAGAACCTCGAACACAGCGCTCTGCAACTGAATTCATGATGTTTTGTGGAGCTCTAAGAGTAAATATATGGGGGCGACCTGGTGGCTCAGTTAGTTAAGCCTCCTACATTGGCTCACATCATGATTTATTTCCGGGTTCGTGAGTTCGAGCCGCCGTACCCGGCTTTGCAATGCCGGTGCTGGGTCTGCTGGGGATTCTCTCTCTCTCCTTCTGTCTCTCTCTTTAGCTAAAATAAAGTGTAAACATTTAAAAAAAAAAGTTATAAAAAAAAGAGTAAATAGATGGTACACTATATTCCAGTGCCTTCCATGGCCATTACTAGTTATCTTGGCCTTTTAAAATGGCCCAAATTAATGGAATTATTTTTACTTTGCTGGTTTTGTGACAATTTATATTATATTCTTTCCTGTAGTCAAATACACATTTATCTAGAACCACTATATGCCAAATAGTATGCTATGTTCTGAGAATACAGGGATAAATCCATAGCCACACTTAAGAAGAAGAGTTTAGGAAACTGGAAAAATACAGTGAAGCCCAAAGAAAAATCAGCCATCGTTACATTTGGCAAAGATAGTGCTGTTAAAGGTTTGGTGTGATCCTTTCAAATATATATTTACATATAAACTTTTTAAAAAATTTTTTTCATTTTCATTTTTTATTCTTTTACATTTATTCATTTTTGAGAGCCAGAGCACCAGCGAGGGAGGGGCACAGAGAGAAAGGGAGACACAGAATCGGAAGCAGGCTCCAGGCTCTGAGCTGTCGGCACAGAGCCCAACGCAGGGCTTGAACTCCCGAATGGCAAGATCATGACCTGACCTGAAGTGGGATGCTTAGCCAACTGAGCCACCCAGGTGCCCCTTTTTAAAAACAATTTTTAATGTTTATTTTATTTTTGAGAATGATGCAGGGGGAGAGGGGAAGAGAGAGAGGGAGACACAGAATCCAAAACAGTCTCTAGGCTCCCAGCCCAACACAGGGCTCGAACTCACGAACGACAAGATCACGACCTGAGCTGAAGTCAGTGTTTGACTGAGCCACCCAGGCACCCCTAAACCTTTTTTAAATGAACGGGGGCTCATACTGTATAATTTTAGACTTTTTTTTTTTCTACTTAACTCCACTTAAGACTATGCCATGTACATTTTCCCTTAGCACAGAGCTTGAGTGGGGGAGGGACAGAGAGAGAGAGGGAGAAACAGACTCCAAAGTGGGCTCCAGGCGCTGAGCTGTTAGCAGAGAGCCTGACGCAGGGCTCGAACCCATGAACTGTGAGATCATGACCTGAGCCGAAGTCCAAAGCTTAACTAACTGAGCCACTCAGGTGCTCCTGTGCAGGGGTTACTATAGGGCTCTTTTATTTTTATCATAAAATAGTGCAACAGAAATTTAGAATGCCATAATAAATACCAAGTATTGCACACAGGATTAGCAAGTTTTGATACTGTTTCTTATTTGAGTTAATTTTTTTGAGTTTATGTCTTTTCTTTATTTTGAGAGACAGAGAGACAGAGGCAGAATCCCAAGCAGGCTCTGTGCTAACAGCACAGAGCCTGATGTGGGGCTCAATCCAACAAACCGTGAGATCGTGACCTGAGCCAAAATCAAGAGTCAAGCTCAACTGACTGAGCCACCCGGGCGCCCCTTGAGTTAATATTTTTGAGAAAAAAAACACACATTTTAAGTCCTCTCTTCTATCACACTATCCTATCCTTTCTCCCTCTGTAGAGACAACCACTACCCTGAAGTTAATGTGTACCCTTCCCAGCCATGCTTTCAAAGCTTGCGGTGTGTGTAAAATATTAAATATGCTATCTATAAATAATTTATACTGTAAATGTGCAAGTTTTTATATTTTATAGAAATGGTTTCATCCTGCACACATTCTGAAGCCTGCTTTTTTTCCCACCCAGCATTTATGCAATCTTCTCATGTCGATTAATTTAACTCCGCTACTCCCTTGTGTAAATACGCCAACATTAGTTATCTATTCCCCGTAGATGGTCTTTTAATTTATTTGCAACTTTCTGCTACTACAAGGCTGCAAGGCTGCAGTGAACACCTTTGTAGTGGCCTGTGGACACAATTGCAAGTATTTCTCTAGGTCACGTACCAAAGAGTGGAACACCTGGGTCCTAGGGTGTGTGCGTGCTCAACCATTCTGAACATGGCTGTGTTGTTTTCCAAAGCTATTCCACCGAAGTACCTTCCCACAACGCAGTTGTGTGAGCGTTTCCTTTTGTTCACATCACCGCTAATGCTTGCTATTATCGGCCTTTTTAATTTTAGCTGTTATGATGGAAATGAAACAGTGTCTCATTTGGGATGCAGTGCTCATTACTTTGATGGCTATGGTTTCACATGTTTATTGTTTTTTGTTTTTTTTTTTAATTTCCTCCCTCCTACATTGCCTGTTCATAGCCTTTGCTCATTTTTCCATTAGAGCAGTTTGTGCTTTCTTATTTGTTTGTGGTAGCTCTTTGTATGTTCTGGATATAATCCTTATCTATTACGTACATTGCAAACATCTTCTCCTGGTTTGCGTTTTTCTTTTCATTTTGTCATTTGTCATCAGAAGTCTTAGGTTCTTAACATAACTGGATGACTACGGTGGCCTTCTCTGTTAGGATTTGCTGTCTTTGTGGCACATTTAAGAAGTCATCTCCTACAACTTGTGTACACATGAAGTCTTGTTTGTCACAGTTAGGTCCTTGATCTACCTATTGTATTGTTTGTGGATGGTGTGAGGTAGGATCTGATTTTGCTTTTTCCATATGGATAGTCAAATGATTGCTCGTTAGGTAACTGCAATTGAAAATGTATATATGTACATGAAGAGGGAGCATAGGACAAGCTGAGGGTAAAGCATAAACTAGCATACCCATGCCCCACCCCCCTCCCCCCAGGTGGGATGTGTGTCCCCCGCACGCACGTAGGATGTGTGACATTCCTGGCTGCCCAAGAACAAAGGAGAAGACAGACAACAAATGGTTAAACTGATAGAGTCACTGTCATTTTACAAATATCTTAGTACAACTTCAAGAAAAGGGCAATCTAGGGGCACCTGGGTGGCTCAGTCAGTTAAGCATCCAACTTCAGCTCAGTGAAGTTCGGTCAGTGAGTTCAAGCCCCACCTTGGGCTCTGTGCTGACAGCTCAGAGCCTGCAGCCTGCTTTGGATTCTGTGTGCCCCACCCCCCTCTCTATGCATCGCCCACTCTGCTCTGTCTCGCTCTGTCTCTCAAAAATAAATCAATGTTTTTTAAAAATTAGGGGGAAAAAAGGGGGCAGTCTTATCAATAGCCTAATGTCCAGGAACTCCCTACTGTCTTAAGGATAGTGTTTTGCTCGAGTGAAAACCAACCTTGGCCTGACAATAGCTAGGCCTCCAGTACCTTGTGAGTCTTTTTCGCATGTGGAAATCCCTTTAAGAAACGTCCTCTTGACTTTACCTCCCCCAACACCATGGTATATAACCAGTCATTCTTCACAGCCCCAGTGCAGCTCTTCCTGCCACAGGTCCTGTCCCCGTGCTTTAACAAAATCATCTTTTTTGCCCCAAAGACGTCTTCAAGAATTCTTTCTTGGCTGTCAGCTCCGAACCCCACCATCACCCCAAAACCTCATCAGACAGATCACCCCCAAAGACAGAAACCTTAGGCTTTGGAGAACTTACGACAGGAAAAAGGAACAATCTCAAGTAAAGCAAAAGAAATCATTTAGTCAATAAATACATTTGACAATTTGAGCAAAAGAAAAAAAAAGAAAGAAAGAAAAATCTGTGATCTATTTAGCTACTGGAATCACATTCTGTACCAAAATAAATTCTAGAGGGAGTTAAATGTAAAAGATGAATTCATTAAAAGATGAGAACATGATATTAATAAATATTTATGACTCTTTTGATGGAGTAGGAGATAGCCATAGAATGGTTTTAAAATACCCTGGAATAAATGTACTAAGAAATGTGTGAGATCTTTAGGGAGAAAAATCGAAAATGGAAGCCCTAAAAGGAGATTTCGTAGAAAAACATATCCTGTTTTTAGAAAGGAGATTGAATGTATTATTATAAAAATTATTTTTCCTTAATCTATACATTTAATACCATGACACCAAAAATGATTTTTAACTAATCAAGTTGACTTTACAGTTTGTACCGTAAAATAGTATCAAGCCTAGCCCCCCAAATTCTGGCCAAAATTGAGTGATAAGGGAGGACCTCTCTTTCACAATAAAGCATATTACAAAGGTTTATAATTGGGGTGATGGTTCTTGCCCCAGAGCTGGAGGATGGGGTCTCACTGCCAGAGGTCTGGGCTTCCTTTGAGCGAGCACCTGGTGGTGACTCGGAACCAAATTATCTTTACTTTGGGGACAGTGGGGGCAGTGAATTCATGTTCGTACTGTGCTTCCCACTCACCCAGACTGGCTGTTGGTATTTCCTGCTTCTCAGGATTCCAAGAATTGGCCTTGTTCTCCAGAGTGAGGTTCCTGGACCACCACCAGCATCTCCTGAGAACTTGTCAGAAATTCAGAACCTCAAGGAGCACCCGGGTGGCTCAGTGGGTTCAGCGTCTGGGTTCAGTGTCTGACTTCAGCTCAGGTCATGATCTCACGGTTTGTGGGTCTGAGCCCCGCATCGGGCTCTGTGCTGACAGCTCAGAGCCTGGAGTCTGCTTCAGATTCTGTGTCTCCCTCTCTCTCTGTCCTCCCCCGCTTGCACTCTGTCTCTCTATCTCAGAAATAAATAAACATTAAAAAAAAAAAAAGATAAAAAAAAAAAAAAAGAAATTCAGAATCTCAGCTCCCCTTCCAGACCTGAAATATGCATTTTAACCAGATCCCCTGGCAATTTTATGCATTGAAGTCTGAGAAGTGGTATACTAGACCGACCTTGTCAGTGGAATAAAATTACATATATGACTACCCCCCCACCAACCCACTTGTTTTAGTTGATCTAAAAATTTTTTTTATTTCAAAATTTGTATTCAATTTTTTTTTTTTATGTTTATTTATTTTTGAGAGAGAGAGACAGGCAGACAGACAGAGCGCAAGCAGGGGAGGGCAGAGAGAGAGGGAGACACAGAATCCAAAGCAGGCTCCAGGCTCCGAGCTGTTAGCACAGAGCCCGACGCGGGGCTTGAACTCACGAACCGTGAGATCGTGACCTGAGCCGAAGTCGGACTCTCAACTGACTGAGCCACCCGGGCACCCCTGTATCAAAAAAAAAAAAAAAAATATATATATATATATATGTATATACATATATGTATACATATGTATATGTATATATACATTTGTATATATATGTATATACATATATAGGCTACTTGTGCACTTATTTATTACTATTTTTTAAAATTATTATTATTATTTTTAAGTAAGCTCCACACCCAACACAGGGCTTGAATTCAGAGAGATCAAGAGTCACACACTGTTCTCACTGAGCCAGCCAGGCACCCCTAATTATCACCACCTTTATTTTTTCTTTCTTTCTTCCTTTAATCATTACTATTTTTAATCTCTCTCTTCTAGGACACGTGCCCACTGGTCTGAAATGCCATCCTGACCAGGAACATTTGATTTTCCCCCTGGGCTGCACAGTCCTGATCCAGGCAATAAATACTCAGGAACAGAACTTCCTGCATGGCCACAGTAACAATGTCTCCTGTGTGGCCATCTCCAAGAGTGGGCTGTACCTTGCCTCCGGGCAAGTCACGTTCATGGGTTTCAAGGTGAATGAACTGAAAAAATAGTTCCTTGTAAATCAATACAGAGGTGACTCCCTAGAACCCCCCCCCCCGCCCACCTTCAGGGCAGCTCTGCGATGGTCCCTGGTTTTCCCCTCTTCTTCCTCATGGACTCCTCTTTGAGCTCATTTTTATTCCCTCCGGCTGAGAGTAAGCACTCTGGTGTTTACACCTGACTCCACAGAGAGTGGACTGATAATGTTCAGGAACAAAAAGTCCCTGCTTAATTTATTTATTTAAAAAGTTTTTTTAATGCTTATTTATTTTTGAGAGAGAGACAGACAGAGCTTGAGTGGGGGAATGGCAGAGAGAGAGGGAAACAGAATCCGAAGCAGGCTTCAGGCTTCCAGCTGTCAACACAGAGCCTGATGCAGGGCTCGAACTCATGAACCACGAGATCATGCCCTGAGCTGAAGTCAGATGCTCAACCAACTGAGCCACCCAAGTGCCCCTTTGCTTAATTAATAAATTTTTTAAAATATTTTTTTAATGTTTATTTAGTTTGAGAGAGAGAGAGAGAACAAGTGTGCGAGCAGGGGAGGGGCGGAGAGAGAGAATCCCAAGCGGGCTCCACGTTGTCAGCACAGAGCCTGACGAGGGGCTCGACCCAAGAACAGTGAGATCATGACCTGAGCCAAAGTCGGACGCTCAACCGACTCAGCCACCCAGGCTCCCCCTCTGCTTAATTTAGAATGGTTTCCTCCCTCTTGCCCTTAATGTTTGTGAGACGCAGTCCTATCTCCAGAAAAGTGCTCTTACTGATTGTTTTCCACCAAGAGAGGTAGCTCTGTGCTGGGACTCTTCTGAAGCCGGTCTGCGATCTGACAGTGTCTTCTCGCCCCCAGGCAGATATCATTTTGTGGGATTATAAGAAAAGGGAGCTGATTGCCCGGCTGTCACTTCACAAGGGCAAAATCGAAGCGCTGGCCTTTTCACCAAATGATTTGTACTTGGTATCACTAGGAGGCCCAGACGATGGAAGGTAATGAACTCGATACGTTTACTTATTTTTCACCGGGCACATTTCTAGTCCTCTCTCTCCCCTCCGAGGTTCTCTGTCGGCCTGTCCACATTCATGTGTGTGTCTCATATGAAAAGCCTACGGGGAAAATACGGTAGTGCAACACTTCTCGACCTTAGCTGCATGCTGAAGGCCACTGGGGAGCTTTAGAAAATCACTGATGCCTGGGGGGCGCCTGGGGGGGCTCATTCAGTTGAGAATCCGGTTTCAGCTCAAGTCATGATCTCACGGTTCGTGAATTTGAGCCCCCGAGTCGGGCTCTGTGACGACAGCGTGGAGCCTGCTTGGGATTCTCTCCCTCTCTCCCTCCCTCTCTGTGACTCCCTTGCTCTCTCTCTCTCTCTCAAAGTAAATAAATAAACTTAAAATAACTTTTTTCAAGTATAATAAACAAGGTTATATTAGTTTCAGGTGCACAAAACAATGATTCAACAATTCTAGGCATTACTCAGTGGTCATCGAGATAGATGGACTTTTGAGGTGGACTTCTATCTATCTCTACCTTCTCCCCACCCACCTCCCCTGTGGCAACCATCAGTCTGTTGTCAGTACTTAAGAGTCTGTTTTGTGTGTGTGTGTGTGTGTGTGTGTGTGTGTGTGTGTGTGTGTGTGTTTTCTACATTCGTTTGTTTCTTAATTTCCACATGTGAGTGAAATCATACAGTAATTGTGTTTCTCTGACTTATTTCACTTAGCATCATACCCTCTAGTTCCATCCGTGTTGTTGCAAATGGCAAGATTTCATTCTTTTTGGTGGCTGAGGAATGTTCTTATATATCCCCCGTCTTTTTTGTGCATTCATTTGTTGATGGATGCTTGGATTGCTTCCATATCTTGGCGATTATAAATAATGCTACAGTAATAATATCTATCTTTTTGAATTAGCGTTTTCATTTTCTTTGGGTAACTACCCAGGAGTGAAATTACTGGATCATAGGGTAGTTCTATTTTTAATTTTTTTTTGGAGAACCTCCCTACTGTTTTCCACAGTGGCCACACCAGTTTGCATTCCCACCAACAGTGCACGAGGGTGCCTTTCTCTCCACATCTGTCCAACATTTGTTGTTTCTTATGTTTTTGATTATAGCCATTCTGACAGGTGTGAGGTGATATCTCATTATGGTTTTGATTCGCATTTTCCTGATGTTGAGTGACGTTGAACATTGTTCATGTGTTTGTTGGCCATCTTTTTTTTTTTTTTTTTTTAACATTTATTTATTTTTGAGACAGAGAGAGACAGAGCATGAACGGGGGAGGGTCAGAAAGAGGGAGACACACAGAATCTGAAACAGGCTCCAGGCTCTGAGCTGTCAGCACAGAGCCCGACGCGGGGCTCGAACTCACGGACCGTGAGATCATGACCTGAGCCGAAGTCGGACACTCAACCGACTGAGCCACCCAGGCGCCCCTGTTGGCCATCTTTATGTCTTCTTTGGAAAAATGTCTATTCAGGTTCTCTGCCCATTTGTAAATTTGTTTTTGTTGTTGTTGTTGTTGTTTTGGTGTTGAGTTGTATAAATTTTTTATATATTTGGACCCCTTACTGGATACGTCATTTGCAAATACCTTCTTCCATTCAGTAGGTTGCTTTGTTGTTTTGTTGATGGTTTCACTGTGCAAAAGCTTTTTGCTTTGGTGCTTTAGTCCCAATAGTTTTAATTGTGCTTTTATTTCCTTGCTAGAGGAGACAGATCTAGAAAAACGTTTCCATGGTCGCTGTCAAAGAGACTATTGCCTGTGTTTTCTTCTAGGAAGGAGTTTTATGGTTTCAGGCCTCACAGTAAGGTCTTTAATATATTTTGAATTTATTTTTGCGCATGGCGTAAGAAGGTGGTCCGGTTTCGTTCTTTCGCGTGTCGCGTAGCTGTCCGGTTTTCCCAACACCATTTGTTGAAGAGACTGTCTTTTATCCATTGTGTATTCTTATTTCCTTTATCATAGGTTAATTGAGAGAGAGACTCCCAAGCAGGCTCCATACCGTCACCATAGAGCCCAACGAGGGGCTTGAACTCACAAACTGTGAGGTAACAACCTGAACCGAAACCAAGAGTTTCATAAAGTTTTAGGGCATTTTTAAACACTCCAAGAAGAGACCTTATACCTGCTAGCAGTCACTCCCCGTTCCCGCTCCCCCACTACCCTCTCAGCCCCAGGCAACCACTGATCCACTTTCTGTCTCCAGAGATTTGCCCGTTCTCCGTGTTTCACATGAATGGGATAATATAATATGTGGCCCTTTGTAGCTGATTTTTTTTATTAAGCGTAATGTTTTCAAGGTCCATCCATGCTGTGGCATGTGTCGATCCTTCTCTCTCTTTATTGTCAAATAATATTCCATTGTATTATTTTCTTCACATTTTCTTCATCAGTGGATGGGGCTTTGTTTATTTAGTTTTTTTTTTTTTATGTTTACTTATTTTTGAGACAGGGACAGAGACAGGGGGTGGCAGGGGGAGGGGCAGAGAGAGTGGAAGCCACAGAATGCAAGCAGGCTCCAGACTCCGAGCTGTCAGCACAGAGCCTGATGCGGGGCTCGAACTCACAAACCGTGAGATCATGACCCGGGCTGAAGTCGGATGCTTAGCTGACTGAACCACTCAGGCGCTCCTAGTGGATGGGACTTTGGGTCTTCCCCACTTTTGGACTATTGGTAATAATGCTGCTATGAAGACTCATGTACAAGATTTGATGTAGATGTATGTTTTCATTTATTTTAGGTATGATGTACTTGGTTTTAAAAGTCTTTTTGGAGAAGATTACCTACTTATCATTATAACTTTTTGACTTTTTAAGTGATATTTCTCTCGAGTTTTCCACTTCAGATGGTATCTATCGATTTCCTACCAAGAAAAAAAATTATGGCTCTTACACCACCTCCTTCCTACCTCCTCATTCCTACCAATCTTGGTTATACCTTGATTTTAGAGCGCCTGTGATAATACCTTCTACATGTAGAAAATTTGGGAAGCATAGCTAGACATACTTTTGCGTTAACAGAGTTTGTAACATTAGCCACCTTTTTCTTTAATATTTTGATTCCAGTGTTCCCCAGCATTTTTAGTATTATTGTCTGAACACGTTCAGTTTAGGACTAAGTTGTGTGATTACACCCAGAAAGAAGGAGCTGGGATCCAAAGCGGTGCTTCTCACAGTGTGGTCCCCACACCAGCAACATCGACATCACTGGGGACCTTTTAGAAAAGCGAGACCTCAGGCCCCACCCCAGACCTGCTGAATCAGAAGCTCTCGGGGTGAGTCCCGGCAGCCTCTGTCTGAACAAGCCCTCCAAGTGATTCTGATGCACGTTCAAGTTTGGGAACAGTGCCTTATGTCATCTGTCCTCTTCATCGCATTATTCTGTTCTGGAATACTTCTCCTAGGAACTTTTGTTTTACATGAGACAAATGGGTGGTAAACGTTTATGCCTTGGCTATCTGCAAATGTCTGTTGTTTTTTTAATGTTTATTTTTGACAGAAAGAGAGAGTGTGAGCGGGGAAGGGGCAGAGACAGAGAGGGAGACACAGAATCTGAAGCAAGCTCCAGGCTTTGGGTTGTCAGCACAGAGCCCGATGTAGGGCTCGAACTCATGAACCGTGAGATCACGGCCTGAGCTGCAGTCGGATGCTTCCAGGCGCCCCTGGAAATGTCTTTATTTTAGCATCAGACTTGACTGATGGGATCACTGGTTTCTAGCCTCGTCACCATTTTCCGTCAAAACATTTTCAGTGTCACCCGCTAATCTTCTAATATCCAGCGTGATGGAGGAGACATCTAGTGGGGGAAGGGGGTCAATTCTTTTGATCCTTTGTAAGTAACCTTTTTTTTTTCCTTTCTAGAACCACTAAAAAATAATAATAATAAATAAAAATACATAAAATTAAAAAAACAAAAACAAAAACAAAAGAAAACAAAAAACTGTTTCTTACCGTGAGAGCCTGTCTTCCCCTGACTTTTTCGGTCCCTCTCGTTTTGGCAGTGTGGTGGTGTGGAACATAGCCAAGAGAGAAGCCATCTGCGGTAGCCCGGCGGCCGGCCTCAACGTGGGGAATGCCACGACAGTGATCTTCTCGAGGTGCCGAGACGAGATGTTCGTTACCGCCGGAAAGTACGTGTCTGCGGTCGGCGTTTTCAGCACTCGTAAACGGCTGCGTTTGCTTGTGCAGAAAGCACGGCCACTCGAGTTTGGGGGGGGAACATAGTATTCGTCCCAGCAAATTCCCTTCCGTCGTAAATTTGCGTGACGCTGCAGTCCTTAAACATCCTTTGA
The DNA here is from genome assembly GCF_028018385.1 of Neofelis nebulosa. NCBI lineage: Eukaryota > Metazoa > Chordata > Mammalia > Carnivora > Felidae > Neofelis > Neofelis nebulosa. The sequence goes on from NC_080797.1 coordinate 4,115,030, forward strand.
ACTGAAAGTCTTTCAAATACCAGTTAGTTGAGCATTCCGTGCTCCCTCCTGAGAAGGGTCTGCTTTCCCACTGAATTGATTTCAGGTTCCGGTTACTTGTCACTGATAACACACGCCCTACGATGCATGCTCCCAGGGGAATGTGCCGGAATTCACAGATTGGCTTACAGGTTGACGTTTCTTAGCACCTGCTCTCGAGTTAGGCCTCCTGAAAGGAGAGTTTGCGAATGAACTGTGCCAGGAGCCCTCAGGTGTTTGACTTTTAGCTACGTGAGATCATTTCCAGCAGTGACAGCTTGTCACCAGCCAAGGGGGACCAAGCCAGAGGCCAGCATCTGTCTAACAGAAGAAGTTAATTTACAGATTCACCAACAGGGCCCTGCTTGGAGTTTGAGGTGAAGTCCACACAAAAGCATCCTCTCTAATGTGGTGTATCAGTTCAGAGGTCGAAAAGCTGTCAGGCGCCTGGGTGGCTCAGTTGGTTAAGCGTCGGACTTCGGCTCAGGTCACGATCTTGCGGTTCGTGAGTTCGAGCCCCGCGTGGGGCTCTGCACTGACAGCTCGGAGCCTGGAGCCTGCTTCAGATTCTGTGTCTCCCTCTCTCTGCCCCTCCCCTGCTCATGCTCTGTCTCTCTCTCAAAAATAAACAACCATTAAAAAAAAAAAAAAAAAAAAAAAAAGAAAGCTCTGAACGTGGTGGGGTCGAGGTACCTGTTGGGTGGAACTATCTTTTTCAACCCTTCTGTCGGCTCCCATCTGTGACGTCACTGGCTACTTTTCAGCCAGATCAAAGAAGTGGTCCTGCCCTATGTCTCAGCCATTTCCAGTCCCCACCCTGGGGTATGCAGCCCGCCTTTGTTCCGGGGTAATTATGTGTGTGCACGCATTTACTTCCTGGCCATGAAACTGGCTGGCCAAATGGAAGCCAGCCCCTAGGGAGCAAATCTCACTAGGAGAGCGCCCTGAGCCTGAAGCAGCTGCCCGTGTCCTACCCCTGTCTTCAGAGGCAACTCACCGCCACACAGGGTTTCTTCGTTGGGGTCCTTATTTCCTGAGGGTCCAGCTGCTGGTGTCCATGGACACCCTTACTCCAGGAGCCGAAACTTGAATTGAAGCTCCTTTCCCCCCTTCCCCTCCCCCTCGTCCTTCCTTCCCCTGCCCCTCCTCCCCCTCCCTCCTCCTTCTTCCCCCCCATCCTCCCCTCCACCTTTCTCCCTCTCCCCATTTCTCCCTGTCCCCCTCCTTCCCCTTCCCCTCCCTCTCTCCCTGCCCTGCAAATGAAAAATATATATATTTTTTAAGTTTATTTATTTATTTTCAGAGAGACAGAGACACCTGAGAGGGGAAGGGGCAGAGAGAGAGGGAGAAAGAGAGAGAGACTCCGAAGCAGGCTCTGCACTGTCAGTGGGGCTCAAACTCATGAACCATGAGATCATGACCTGAGCCTAAATCAAGGGTGGGAGGCTTACCGACTGAGCCACCCGGGCGCCACCCCCGTCCCACCCCCAGCAAATTTTTTAAGGACAATCTGTATTCTAGGTCTGCTTTGGTTGCATGTGACAGTGATAGCTGAGAACAAGTAAGGACTCCTGCGTTAAGATTTCCGGTATGGCACCCATGATATCCTCCATGATGGTCCCGATTTCAGATACTCCACTATATCATCCCTCATGAGAGATCCTGCAAATTCCAATTTGACGTCCAAGTGACATCTACCAGGAAGGCCATGGAAAAGCTGATTTTTTTTTTTTAATTTTGAAAGTACGCAAAATATGTATTGGAACAAGAAATAGATTTGTATTCAAATAAGAAAGTATTCAAAATACTTCTAGGGGCGCCTGGGTGGCTCAGTTGGTTAAGTGTCTGACTTCGGCTCAGGTCATGATCTCGCGGTCCGTGAGTTCGAGCCCCGCGTCAGGCTCTGTGCTGACCGCTCAGAGCCTGGAGCCTGTTTCAGATTCTGTGTCTCCCTTTCTCTGACCCTGCCCCATTCATGCTCTGTCTCTCTCTGTCTCAAAAATAAATAAACATAAAAAAAATTTTTTTAAACAAAATACTTCTTAAGCACTTACTATGTGCCTAACTCTGGAAGCTTAAAAAAAAAAAGGAAAGCTGAACTTGATCTATTTTTATTTTTTTATTTTTTTATTTTTATTTTCTTTTAAAGTTGGCTTAAGTAATCTCTACGCCCAATGTGCGGCTCAAATTCACAACCCTGAGATCAAGAGTCACATGCTGTACTGATGCGGCCAGTCAGGCGCCCTGATCACGTTTTTTTTTTTTTTTTTTTTAATGCTTGTTTATTTTTGAGAGAGAGAGAGAGAGAGAGAGAGAGACTGAGTGTGAGTAGGGGAGAGGCAGAGAGAGAAAGGGAGACACAGAATCTGAAGCAGACTCCAGGCTCCAAGCTGTCAGCACAGAGCCCGATGAGGGACCCAAGCACACGAATTATGACATCGTGACCTGAGCTAAAGGCGGACACTCAACCGACAGAGCCACCCAGGTGCCCCCCCCCAATCAATCTATTTTTAAATTAATCTTTTCTGCCTTCAACTGTTAGCTTCAGCTCTGATGTTGACCGCAATATGTTTCTACAGTTACAAATTCAGATTAGCTCAGTATGTAATGAGTAAATGCCAGTTATATGCCAAATCTTGTGTCAGGTACTGATTTCGTTTGGCCTGTGGTTACTTAGTCTCCTTTTTCATGAAGACAGGATTCTCCCTAATGAAGTACTTGCTCTTGAAAATATTTCCTCACAACTGCAGACCTTGAAAGAAACATACTTAGTGGGGCGCCTGGGTGGCTTAGTCGGTTAAACATTCGACTCTTGATTTTGGCTCAGGTCATGATCTCACGGTTCGTGGGATCAAGCCCTGCGTCAGGCTCTATGCTGACCACATGGAGCCTGCTTGGGATTCCCTCTCTCTGCCCCTTCCCTGCTCTCTCTCTCTCTTAAAAATAAATAAACCTAAATTTTTTTTAAGAAATAAACAAATTTAAAAAAAAAAAGAAACATACTTAGGGTACTCTGGTTTGCCCTCTCTTTTTATTTTATTTATTTATTTTGAGAGAGAAAGAGAATCCCAAGCAGGCCTTGCACTATGAACCCAGAAGAGGCTCGAACCCACGAACCACAAGATCACGACCTGATCTACAATCAGGAGTCAGACGCTGAACCGACCGAGCCACCCAGGAGCCCCTGGTTTGCTCTTCATTTGTTTAGTTTTTGGCATTTCTGTTTACTCTCACTGCAGTGGACAGAGCGCTCGCTGGGTGTGAATCCTTGCTCTGCTGGTGTTCGGGCTCTGCGTTTTCTCATTTGGACAGCGGCAGGATCCGAAAAACTACTCAGAGGGTGGCTGGAAGGGTCGAGTGGAAGATTTTAAGGAGAACCCTGGGCCTAGCAAACCCTCAGCAATACCCCGTTCTGTCCCCCTTAGCTGCCTCTTCAGGGGGAATACAGAAAACAGAGACGATATGAAGAGGCTGTTACATGGGTATCCATTTGCTTGGGTTTCTCTTCCACAGTGGGACAATTCGAGTATGGGAACTGGATCTCCCAAATAGAAAAATCTGGCCAACGGAGTGCCAGACCGGTCAGATGAAAAGAATAGTCATGTGTATTACAGTAAGTATGACTTTTAAGTGTTACTGTCTGTAACCACTGGTACAAATTCCAAGGGGTGTGTGCGTGTGTGTGTGCCAGCTCACGTGCACACATACGTAAGTGTGTGTACCTTGGGCTGGGGGTAGGCAGGTGAGATCTGGACATAAGGGATGCTGATTAAGGAAGCACAGGTGAGGGAGAGACTCACTGCCCAGACACAGCTCTGGGAAGGTCTCGTTTTACCGGGACTGGGGCTTCCATCAGACCCCAGAAACCTGCCTCACCTAGACAGAAACCGTGTGGCCAGGAGGCATTCAGAGGCCGCAGCACACTCCCGTGCCACTATTTCTTGTTTCCACCACTGGAAATAAAGTCCCCAACAGTGACACTCATGGTTGAAACACAGTCTCTTCTATAAAGAGGAATTATTCCTATGTTTTTAATGTGGACGCATACGTTCACACAGATAACTCCCTTCCCCATGGACTTACTTCTCTTTAGGTAATGTGTCCTCATTTTATACAGACAGACTTTGGAAAATATGAGATAAAGCAAATACACATTCTCTTTGGAGGAGAATACCTTCATCCCAGGAGCCCTACAGAGGCATCTCCGGAATCGGAGCTGGCGGGATATCTACGCGTGTGGATCTAACACCAGACACTATAGGCTTCCCCTGGAAATGCACAGGCTAACTGGACTCACATACTTCCTCCATTTCTGAGTCTGGCCCTAATTCTGCCCCCCACCCCCCTGAGACTGTTCTTACCCATCTTAGAGTCTGCAGAAATTGAAGTAGCCGTGAGCACCTTTGGAGGTCTTTATGGGGCCTCAGAGAAAGTTCGTCCCATCCCTGATCAGGGCCCACGGGCATCGCTGAGAAAAAAACACCAGTCTTTACATCCCTCCTCCTCTCTGATCAGATTGCCGTCGATGATAGCTTTTTCTACCTTGGTACCACAACTGGAGATATTCTGAAAATGAACCCAAGGACCAAGCTGCTGGCAGACACTGGGCCTGCGAAGGACAAATTCAGCCTGGTGAGTAGAGACCCCCAGAGTCTGCTCTGCCCTGCTCTTTTCCGGTGATTTCCTCCCTCCACTGGTAGCACAGACCTACATTAAGAGTCTGCGTTCAAAAGAAAAAGTGTATGTTGTACCCAAGGCCACGCCTAAATTTGCAAGGTGTATAAACTTCTTCCCTGAGCAAACGTATTTGTCAGCATCCTCAGTTAGGGAATCAGATCTTCCAAGCACAGGGCCTGCGGCTCTGTGATTTATAACCACGTTGCTGCCAACATTTCGACAACCCTGTTACCATATATAAGAGAAATGTGCTTTTTGATCTATAATACCACATATAGACATGCATGTGCATGTAATTTTTGTCCCAATCTAATAACTAGTCTTAGATTTTAATTCCAGCCAGCACCGTAAGTCATAAGCAAGACATAGAAGTTGTCGATTTTTAAAAAATTTTTTTAAAAATTTATTTATTTTTGAGAGACAGAGAGAGACAGAATATGATCAGGGGAGGGGCAGAGAGAGAGGGAGACACGAGAATTCGCAACAGGCTGCAGGCTCCGAGCTGTCAGCACAGCGGGGCTCGAACTCACCAACCGCGAGATCATGACCTGAGCCGAAGTTGGACGCTTAACCGACTGAGCCACCCAGGCGCCCCTAGAAGCTGTCGATTTTTGTATTTGCAGGGTTCCTAACAATTCTGGCTGAAAGTCCAGAAAGACTTTGATATCTAAACCAAAATAAAATATAATGCGATCAAAGGAGAGTTTCACAGAGTAAGCGCGGCTGTTTTCGGTGCCCCCAGAAAGTTACAAGGGCTGTTTCCACTAATCTTTGCATTTGAGAGCAGATGGTCCTAACTAAGCTTAGATACTTATCCACTCAGCAGATATTCCCGAGAAGACTTGGAATCCTGCACCATGTTCTGGGAAGATGTTAGGGTTTTCTTAATCATGCAGCCATTTAATAATACTCAAGTTTTGGGTTTTTTTGTTTTTTTTTTTTTAATAATACCCAAGTTTTTAAGGACATGCCTAAGAGTGAGAAAGCTATAGTATGGGTAGAGAAGGGTTTAGAAATAATGCCACAGGAGATCGAGACGTAGTCTCGATAATGTTGTCCAAGTTATTTTTAGGAGGCAGATTCCAGTATGTTAAACAGATAAAAGCCAAAGCAGATCAGTTCAAGGAGAGCAAGGCTCAGAACCCTGCTGTTTCCAACTCCTGAGATACTGCCAGAGGGCCCCATAAAACGTGTGAAAAGTACTGATCTGGATATTTTTTGCACCCTCCTCCCCCAGCACTTGGGATCTAACCACATCCCCCCCCCCCCCCCCGCCAAAAAAAAATTGTTGGCTGTCTTCATGTTTCTCAAGCTTTTGGTACCTACGTGCCTTGCATAGTGCACTGTGGATGGTTTACTCCTAACCATTTAAGCCTGACGGTAAATTCCACAAAGAAATGATTCTAAGATGTCTCTTATACAAGTAGAAAGAAAGTAATTCTTTTTGTTTTTTATTTTAGAGAGAGAGAGAGCAGGGGAGGGGCAGAGAGAGAGGGAGAGGAAGAATCCCAAGCAGGCTCTCCACGCTGTCAGTACAGAGCCCCATGTGGGGCTCGATCCCACGACCCTGGTATTATGACCTGAGCCAAAAATCAAGAGTCGGATGCTCAGCCAACCGGCCGAGCCACACAGGCATCCTGGAACTCTTACATAACTCTTACGGGATGAAGGGATAGGAAATATCACTGAACACATTTGTTTGGAATATTACGTGATCTTGGGCAGTAACCCATTTTGAAAATCTACTTAGGGGCATCTGGGTGGCTCAATCAGTTAGGTATCTGACTTTGGCTTGGGTCATGATCTTCAGCCTCATGGATTCCAGCCCCATGTGGGGCTCCATGCTGACAGCTCGGAGCCTGGAGCCTGCTTCGGATTCTGTGTCTCCGTCTCTGCCCCTCCTCTGCTCACGCTCGCTCTCTCTCTCTCTCTCAAAAATAAAGATTAAAAAATTAAAAATATAAAAAAAGAAAAAAGAAATCACACATAGGTAACTTTGAGGCCCTGTTGAACACTTTATCTCTTGCTTCCCCAAGTCCCCAGACACATGCTAAGAATATTCACTCCTGGGTCATCTCCCTGGACAACGGGCCAGGCATTTATTGACTTGTCCTCCCACAGTGCTTCTGGAACTGGGGCAGCCAGACAGGGGGAGGGGGAGCCACATAATTCTGCTCCATGCCTTCATATTCTGGAACCTTGCTTTTTCCTCTCCAACATGAAATGCTTTTTGAACCAGAACAGGCAGAACTCAACATAACGTAACTCGAAGGGACATATTTGTTTTATGATGGTCAAAGTTTGTTAAGACAAGCCTGAAAAAAGTCACTAGCTGTACTATTACCGAAAGCTTTACCGTGAAATATTGGTCATGCACATTTTAACATAAGAACTTCACAGTGGGTGCTCTAAAATAACCATCCAATCTCCCCAAACTTCGAAGATGGCTTTGAGTTTAAATACGTAAGGTGGTAAGGTTATATACTGCATGCTTTAGTTCAGAAAATATAGTCACCAAACAATGAGGGGTTATAAGAGTTATAAGTGTAGGAATTAAGTTCTGGGGGCACCTGGGTGGCTCAGTCGGTTGAGCGTCCAACTTCTGCTCGGGTCACGATCTCACAGTTTGTGGGTTCGGGCCCCGCGTCGGGCTCTGCGCTGACAGTGTAGAGCCCGCTTGGGATTCTCTCTCTCCTTCCCTCTCTGCCCCTCTCCCACTCACACATTCTCTCTCTCCCTCTCACACAAAATTAAATAAACATTAAAAAAAAGAATTAAATTCTGGTGAAAACAGTGGCTGCTGAGGACCTAGTGTTGTGTGGCTGTCTTTCCATCTCCTGTTCTCACTCCATGTGAGTGGATGTAAAATATTCATGTTTGATGCATTCAAAACGCACAGCTAGCTTTACAGGGAGGAAGTTTGGTGAAGCGTGCTTGGTCCTTGCCGGACCGGGAAGGCTACTTCCGGCACGTAGGCTCGTTGTTGGCACTGGGCCCTTGTGTCCAGCCCAGGGGTGCATCCCAGGCGATCCCTTCATGAGCTTTCTCTAGACAACACGTGCCAGCACTGACATAACCCCCTGGCCATCCCTCGTCCCAGGCCACACGCTGACTCTTCCCGATGAAACCATTTGGCCTTTCTCTCAATGCTGTTTCTCCCCCAACAGGGAGTGTCCACCATCAAGTGCCTGAAGATGGGGGGGTTGTTGGTGGGTTCCGGAGCCGGATTGCTGGTCTTCTGTAAAAGCCCCAGCTACAAACCCATCAAGTAAGTTCCAGACTCCGTGGGGTTGGGATGGGGAAAGACCCACCAGCGGGAGGTCTGCGTAAAGCCAGGGGCTGTGAGATATTGGCGAAGTCGTATCTGGTAAAAAGAGTTGCATCTTACTGTGAAAACGAGCGGTTGGAATCACAACCGATGATTTCGTTGCCGGTGAAAAGACAATAGCTCGTGTTGAATCGAGACAAAGTAGCCCCCGATGACCCAAAGGGGGATACTGCCCTTCTAATAAACGCATAAATTATGATTTCACTTGATACATGGAGCCATGACGGCAGATAAGACGCAGTTATAAAGATACCCAGCCAATAACCTCAAATTTCAAGCTTTGAAAATTTGCGTATTCACTAGAATTTCTGATGCCATGCGTACCTATTATGTGTCAGGCACTCTGCTGGTTCGACTACTACTATTCGTTTGAGTACAAGTCTTGATACAAATAGCCAACCTTCACCAGCTCCTTCTTTGTAGTACTCGGCCATGTACTCTTTATGGATTATCCAATTAAAATGAAACACAAGAAAACTTTATCCATTGTCCTTAGTAAGTGTTCATTGAGCACCTCTGTCCAAACCAGTGTGCCAAATGCTATTAAAACGTAAAGAAAGTAAGATATGGTCTTTGTCCTTCCAGAACTTAGAGTCTGGTTTGGGGATAAGTTCTACACGTACGAAAAAGTCCTCGGAATACAAGATAATATGTATACACAAATCTCATAGTCCAGATAAAGTAAAACGTATTATAGATCTGTTACAAAGGACGTCAGAGAAGGGGGCCATCCCACGGGGGTAGTGGGCAGAGGGGCAGAGGCAGAACTTGAACAGAGTTTCAGCAAAATCAGATGGCCCTAGATACGTTCCCTGTGGCCTCGGCACAGCCCCAAGGGAGCTACAGGATTGTAGGAAGTGCATCAGCTGTCTTCATTCGGACAGATCTGTGCCGAGCATTCACTAGGTACCCCGTGCTATTCCGGGTGCGCTTGGGGTACAGCAACGAACAAAGCAAACAGAAATGAAGGGAAAAGTCCCTGCTCTCATGGAGCTGACGTTGCGGCAGGAGGGAAAAAGACGGTCAGTAACACAGTAAACAAGGAATTACATCGTATTGAAGGCTGGTGAGAACCGTGGAGACAAATGGAGTTGGAGATACAGGAAGGGGGGACTAGGGTTTGAAGAGAGAGGGGACAGGTAGCAATTTTAAATTCAGTGCCCCCCGGATAGGTCTTCTTGAGAATATATGGGGACCGGTTTTATGTTTGTGTGAAGGGGACTAAGAGAGGGAGGCTACTCCAGGGCAGCGTTGGTTAGACTCTGGATACATGGAGTGAGTATAAAAAAATGAACCCCCTAGTTTTCTAACACCCTGTTTTGAATACACAGACGTGATGTCCCCATTGTAACGAAGACGGTTAGATTCAAGGCACTTAGTACAGGGTCTGTGCTGTGTAAGCCTCCAAACTAACCTTGTGTGACAGGATAGCCTCCCCTTGGACGCGGTGATTTCTACCTCCTTGGGTTTTCGTGGGTTAAGAAAGTAGCTCCCGTGAGAAGTCAGGAAAGTATTATGATGAAGCAGACTGCCGGAGTTCAGGGACCCCTGGCCTCGCCCCGCAGAGCCCTGGCCTTCACCTTGTCTTCTAGGGAGCCCACATGTCAATAGCCAGTATTTCTATTGGCTGCCCTCCATGGCCTCATGTACATGACCTCCATTATCTCTAATCCTCACTGAGACCCTGCAGAGGAGAAATTACTCTGCGGTTGAATGGACTGAGGCCCGGGGATTTCTGGCGATGTATCCAGAGTCGCAGAGCTCTATCTAGTTAGCGAAGAATCCGGCATGTGACTTGGGGTCAATCCTTTCTTCATTAACCGTTCTGCATCCCACCAACAAATGGATCTTTGTGAAACACTGCATTTCTCACGCTGATCCCTTGCACAAGAACCCCTGTTACATTCTGATTGTTAAAACTAAATCGGTTGCAGAGCACGATTGGGTTTTTAGGGCCTCATTCATTTTTCTACTCTTTTTTTTTTTTTTTTTTTTTTATTAAGTTCATACTTGTTAAACATTTGGGAAACAGAAGGATCTGAAATGTGGAAGAAGAGAAAACAGTCCCTGAAAGTTCTGGTGAAGATAGTCACCGTGAACATCTTGTTATTTCTCCTGGTCTGCATTCTTCGTACACATTTTGAAATAATTGTACTTATTTTGTGTATGAAATTCTATTTTCTGGTTTATTTTTACTTAAGGCGAGCATCATCAACATTTTCAATATTACTGTTTTTTAAAAAACTGTGGTAAAATATACATATACTCCATAAAGTTTTCAACATGGCTTTACTGGCTAGGCAAATGGCTTTGAGAAGTTGCCGTCCCGTAGACGATTTAACCATTCCGTTATTATTAAATAGTTCCAACTTTTTTCTCTTTTCGTTAAGGTTATAATAACATCCTTTGACATCAAGGCTTCTCCCCTCCCCGAGTTTTAGGATTATTTCCCAGAAATGGCATTCATAAAGTATTCGACTGCCATGGTGGTTTGTGCGCATTGCCTGCCTGGAATGTTCCCTCTCTCCAGATCCTGCCAGTGTTTTGCAACCCATTTTAGACTCTCTGTCGCTGAGCAAGCCCCCTCCCCTGCCCCCGACTATCATAAACCATGCTGGCCTCTCCCTCTGCTGACCGTGGGCGCCCAATATTGTGAGTCACTCCTGCCTCTCCGATCGCATCACCTCCCTGAAGTTATGTCCCAGGTCAAATGCCTGATTTGTATCCTCTGTAATAAATACTCCCTGATTGAGTGACTCCACCTTCTTGCTTCTCCTGAAAGGAAAATCCAGTTACAAGGTGGCATCACTTCTATCACCCTTCGAGGGGAAGGACACCACTTTTTTGTAGGAACGGAAGAATCCCACATTTATCGGGTCAACTTCACGGATTTCAAAGAGACTCTCATTGCAACCTGTCACTTTGAAGCTGTCCAGGACGTTGTCTTTCCATTGTAAGTAGAAGAGCAAAGGACTTTTGCTCCTAACATCAATGAAAACAAGCAATTGTAATTTAATATCATTAATTACAGTAATAATTATAAATATAATACTGGTATTTTCTTATTCTTTAATAAGAATTCTTAACAATAATTATTTCTCTTACCTTCACCACGTCGCTACATTTGTTTTCACAATTGAAATTTGGGCTTCTTTTGAATGTTGGCTTTTCTAATAAGCCCATCAGGGAAACATTTCTGTTTTCGCAATGCTGTCTGGAGAAACCTTCGTAGTGCCTTTTTTCAAACTTCTTTCAACTGGGTCTTTTAGATTGGGCATACTTAATGGTGGTGGCCTCAGGAGGTCTCCTGGACCTCTTGGTGATCTTCTGGATTTCTTGGTAAATCCCACACAAAACAAGTGAAACAAACAACCATTAGCAGCTGTGACATCAAAAAAAAGTCGTTTGCCATGATTTGCTTTTGAAATACATTTTGTCTCTGGCAACATTCATCCCACAAAGCTGATCAGATAGGTTTTGCTCTGACCTTCCTCAGCATGAACTTGAATTTGCAAAACTCAAAATCGTTGCTCACGATCATGAAATGTGCTTTGGGTTCCCTGGGTCCTTGAAAGTGGGTTCTTCTAAATAGTTTCTAAGAGTGAAAATGGCTCGTGCTTCCTACCAGGGGGATCTTTTTGGAAAACTGGTTAGTCAGGGGCACCTGGGTGGCTCAGTCAGTTAAGCATCTGACTTCAGCTCAGGTCATGATCTCCTGGTCCGTGGGTTTGAGCCCCACATTCATGGGTTGGAGCCCCACATTGGGCTCTGTCATGACAGCTCAGAGCCTGGAGCCTGCTTCGGATTCTGTGTCTCCCTCTCTCTCTGCCCCTTGCAGATCTCTCTCTCTCTCTCAAAAATATACATTTAAAAATTTTTAAAAATTAAAAAAAATAATAAAACTGATTGGTCATTTTCTTTCCATCTCACTATTTTCCTCTTTTTTCTAAGGAGCTTGGTAGAATCAATTGGTAAAAATTATTTGGCCCCTGGGGCCTTTTATAAGAGCAGATTTTCAACTATCTTTTCGAATACAGGATTTGTAACTCTTCTTTTTCTCCCCACCTCCTTTTTTTTTAAACAGCTTTATTGAAATATAATTCACCTACCATAAAGTTTACCCATTTAGAGTGTGCAGTTCAATCATTTTTGCGTATTACAGAGTTGTGCAACCATCACCATAATCTAATTGTAGAACGTTGCATTATCCCCAAAAGAAACCTATTAAGAGTCACTACCCTCTTCCTGCTTTGCTCCCTCCCCCCTCCCCCCACCAAGCTGTGGAGAAAACTGAGCCCAGAGGAAGGACGTGGGGTAAATGAGCATCATGTAAGGGAACACACGCTTCCTCTCCTTTCTGATTCATCTGTGTTAATGTACATTGTTTTCAGCTGCTATTACTTTGTACGCCAAAGCATTGATATATTGGGGGAAAATATGTAGGAACCAAAGCAACTTCTGCAATATTCTGCTATCACGTGCCTCTTTGCCAATTGCATATGAGCTAATACACATTACAGAAACACGCATCGTAGCAAAAGAAACTGTCTCTTTTTTTCAACCTATTGGTATCGTTTAATTTTAGGTAAGTCTTGGTCTTCCGTAGAATTCGATCTGTTCGTACTTATTTATGTCAAATGAGTTTATAGATAATTTTCTATTTAACAAAGTTTCTTTTTTTCTTGTTTACTTTTCTTGTCTTTTGCTGTGTGGCCATCATGTTTTTCGGTCCTCCCTTCCCCTCCCCTGCTCCCCATGACTTGGAAACTATTCACTTTGTTTTTATTCACTTAGTGATTTACCCTTGAATTTCTAATATAAATTATTTTTCTTTCAAACACTAGAGTTAACCAACATTTATATCATATTTTCCAAAGGAGCAAGAGTCTCGGCATATTTTATTTCCCTCTCACCGTCTCTGATGATAATATTGTTTAGAATTAGACTCAGATTATATAGTTATTATCTTTTACAAATAATTACTTTTAGCTTTAACTATAATTTTGTTTTTTGCTTTTATCACCCTCTTTTTCTTTTCACATCTCCCCATTTGATTTTTTTCTATGTTGTTCATGGGGGAAGGGGTGGGGGATGGTAATTCTTTCAGAGATAGTCTGTGTATAGAAAATTTGGTCCTTACTTATCTGAATATATTTTTGTTTTACCCTCGGATTTCAGTGATAATGTGGCTAGGTATAAAAAGTATTTTAATGAACTTTGTATTGAAATATACTTACAGAAAGTATATAAATCATAAGTAACCGCCTCAATGAAATATCACACCTATATGACTACCACCTGCTCAAACAACAGAATATTTCCATCACCCCAAAACACCCCTTTCAATCACTACCCTTAACCCTTTTCCTTAAAGAGAATCACTACCTGGGCTTCTAGCCCCATAGATTCATTTTACCTGCTTTTGACCTTCATGTAAATGGAACAATTCATTATGTATTTTGGAGGTCATATTTTTTTCTCTATGGAACCTTTTAATGTTACTGTCATACATAGCTTATCCTTAGTAGTTTTTTTGTCAATAGTTTTATCATTTAACTGAGAGAAGTGTGTTAAAGCCTCAAGCAATGAACATTGATTTCTTCCTTTATTTCTGTCAGTTTTTGCTTCATGTATTTTTGAAGGGGGTGTGTGTGTGTGTGTGTGTGCGCACATTAGCATATATATATATATATATATGCACATCTAATGTATTGACATTTTAATCATTATTAAGTGTACCCTCTTCATTTCCACTAATTCTCTTTGATTTGAAATATGATATTAATGTATTCATCCCAGCTTTGTTGTTCTTTGTATATATTTTACAAAATACTTTTACTTTCAATATAGTGTATCTTTAAAGTTCTTCTCTTGAAACGGCATGTAATTAGTTATTGCTTTTCTATCCAGTCTAAAAATCTCTACATTTTATTTAGAATGCTTAGTCCATTTACTCTTCATGTAATTTTTGATCTAGTAGTATTAAATCTTCCTTTGTTATTTGTTTTCTTTTGTCTCATCTGTTCTTTGTTCTTCTATTCTTTCCTTCCACCTTTTGCTTTTTTTTTTTTAATTTTGTTAACGTTTATTTATTATTGAGAGACAGACAGAGCATGAGCATGGGAGGGCCCGAGAGATGGGGAGACACAGAATCCGAAGCAGGCTCCAGGCTCTGAGCCATCAGCACAGGGCCCAGCGCGGGGCTCAAACCCACGAACTGTGAGATCATGACCTGAGTCGAAGTCGGGCGCTCAACCGACTGAGCCCCCCGAGGCGCCCTCCACCTTTTGCTTTAATCAGATGTTGTTAGTGTTACATTTTCATTGCTCTATTGGCTTTCTACCTATACATCTTTGCATTAATTTTTTTTAATGGCTGCTCTAAGGATGATGATGTACATTTTTAACATATCACAGTCTGCTTAGAGTTAATGTTGAATTACTTCAAGTAAAATGCAGTCTGGGAACTTTGCGACAACTTATTTCTCTTACCCCCATTCTTATTCTTGGTGCTTTTGATTTCATGTATACCTACCTATTCATATTATTAACCCATTGATACAAAATTATAATTTTTGTTTTAAAAGAGTCATAAATCTTTGTCATAAATATATATTATAATAATTTATAAGTATAATAAAATGTAGTTTTTAGTTCTTTGTTGATATTACCTGTTAATTTATTGGTATCGTAGTTTCCTTTAATACTTTGAATGCAATTTAAATAGTTGCTTTAAAGTCTTTGTCTGTTAATCCAATACCTTGATCTACTTGGAGTCAGTTTCTTTTGACTGCCTTTTTCTTGACTCATATTTTCCTATTTGTTTGCATGTCTAATTACCTTTTGTTGAAAACTTAGCATAATAGGTAATACATATTATCAACATACATGTATTATCTACAGACATATTATCTACGTACATGTATATCCGCATACATATCTACATCTACATATAATGCAGTAACTCTGAATTCTGTAGTATTCTCTGAGGATTCTTGGCCTGGACTCAAACTGCAAACTTTATCTTTCTCATAGAATGCAGCAGCTGACATTTTCATGGCTTCCCACGGCTACTTTTTTGTACAGGTTCTGGGCAAGCCCGTGGGCTTGTGTAATTTAGCATCCTCCCAAGGATTTGTGCAGAGATGAAAGTCATCCTCTCATGGTTTCCTTGCTACTGGGGATTTTCCCCTAGTTTCCAGGTGTTCTTATGACCTCAGGCCCTGGCTTCTGATATGTTAAGCCTGTAAGGTCCATCTTTCTGCCACTCAAGCTGAACACAGTTGGTGAATGTATTCAGTTAAAAAGGGGAAAAAAAAAAAACCCTCCTAGGTTGATCCCATATAGCTCTGTCTTCAAAAATAGAATCCTTAAAAAAAAAAAAAAAAAAATAGAATTAAAAAAAAAAAAAAAGAAAAGAAAAGTAGAGTTCCTTCTGGTCTCTGCTTTGTCTTCCTCTTGGGGGTTCTCCCATGCACGTAGAATTTAGCTATCAGATGGGAATCTGGGCAGTGTTGATAATCTGAGTTTAGGTTTTATCCCGGTGGGTCTCTTGCTGCCATGATTTCCCCTTTTAATTTTCTAGGCCTTAACTCTGATCTCTGCATATCTGTAGCTGGTGAGGCTACGGTTTCTCTGCCACCTTTTTGTGTGGCTACTGCTGGCTAACCTTCGAATTAGCCAGCAACACAGTAATGATCCTGAACCCTTTCCGGTTGCACTTTTACAAGAGCGAACACTCCTTGATTTCTGTGTACTTTCAAATGTCTTCGTTGTCTTTGGGATTCGGGGTCCCTGATGTCATGAATTCAATCCGGTGTTCACAACTGTTGTCTGTGGGAAGGTTAGTGTGGCCTCACTGCTCCAACATTACGAGAAGTACCGTCTATCCGTGATCTTGATATTCTGTATGTCTCTCCGGTTCTGTTTCTTCACAGATTCTATCCGGCTGATTTCTCTTTGTCCTCGATATTTCTGGCCTATTTGATGGTAATCTCTCCTGCTTTCCCATATCTACTTCGACATCATCTACGTCTGCCCCTCTCTCCGTCATCTTTATCCGTGTCTTTATTTTATGGGCTTCTAGACGGGAGGCACACGGGCCTGATAGGCCATCTCGATCCAATCAGTTTGTTTGTTTCTGGAACTTCACCTTTCAGATCCTAAACTAGGGACAGTCTGCTCCTTGAAGAGCTAATGTCTTGACTAGACTCCTGAAAAAGTGGACTGTCCATCAAGGGTAGGAAGAGTTTGGAAAGTTCTCTAGGTGTGCTCATTCTGTGATATTTGATTTTCACAAGGAGTCCACATGCCTCTTGAAAACCTCACTTTCCTCACAGAAGGGGGTCGTTCACTGAAGGCAGCGTCCTATATAAAGCCTCTCTATTTTATTATTATTTATTTGTTTGGTTTTGAGAGAGAGAGAGAGAGAGAGCACATGTGAGCAGGGGAAGAGGGGCAGAGGAAGAATGAGAGAGAATCTTTTTTTTTTTTTTAATTTTTTTAACGTTTATGTATTTTTCAGACAGAGAGAGACACAGCATGAACGGGGGAGGGGCAGAGAGAGAGGGAAACACAGAATCTGAAGCAGGCTCCAGGCTCTGAGCCATCAGCCCAGAGCCCGACGCAGGGCTCGAACCCGCGGACCGTTGAGATCGTGACCTGAGCGAAGTCGGACGCTTAACCGACTGAGCCACCCAGGCGCCCCAAGAGAATCTTAAGCAGACTCCACACGCAGTGCCAGAACCCAATGCGGGGCTCGATGAGGGGCTTGATCCCACAACCCTGGGATCAAGACCTGAGCCAAAATCAAGAGTCAGATGCTTAACCAACTGAGCCACTCAGGCACCCCTCCAGCAGTCACTCTTTCTAAGTAACTAGCCCACATTATAATTGTTTCTAGCCCACATTATAATTGTTTTTCTCCAAGCCCCAAAGCTAAGTATACAGAAAAGATCCACTTTTTATTAATTCCAAAGTGTATGGGAGAGGGACTCTCTTTTCCTGAATGTGCCTTTGATGAAATGTAGAGATTTCTTGAGAAGCCCTTGTATCTAGAAGTTAGCTCAGCCCCCACAGAGGCTGTAGCTATAAATTCATATCTATAAAGCAGGTGGGCTTTACCCCAGCATTCTTTTTCTGATCCAAATTGGAATAACCTGTAATTTTTGACGTCATGGCGTTTTTCACTATATTTACAAGTTGTCCTTTTAAAAAAAAAAAAATGCTGACAAACCAATCGCTCTGGGTTCACGTCCTTGTCCAGAGCCCCATATTTTCTCACAACCAAGCAAAGTAATGCTTTAGGTTATCTGCAAGCATGCTATCTAGCACACGTGTCATTTTTGTCTTTGAAATTGTTAATGATTATCTACTTTACAGTAGAAGTTTTGTTTAGCTTGTCTTAATATCAATATTCCACAGACCCATTTGACCTCCTGTCCACCAGGACATTTAAAAACTTTGAAATTGACATTTTCCTTTTGGGCGACTTCCTCCCAACCCATCCTCCCGGGGAAAGGGCTACAAAAGATGGTCCACAGGTGATGTGTGGGCATTGAATGCCATTTTATTTTTTTTTTTTTTTTTTTTTTTTTTTTTTTTTTAAATTTTTTTTTTCAACGTTTTTTTTTTTTTTATTTATTTTTGGGACAGAGAGAGACAGAGCATGAACGGGGGAGGGGCAGAGAGAGAGGGAGACACAGAATCGGAAACAGGCTCCAGGCTCCGAGCCATCAGCCCAGAGCCTGACGCGGGGCTCGAACTCACGGGCCGCGAGATCGTGACCTGGCTGAAGTCGGACGCTTAACCGACTGTGCCACCCAGGCGCCCCTTGAATGCCATTTTACACGAGGTTGCTGTAAGGCCATCAGACTTTGAGATACGTGGAGCCTAAAAGGCGTCCTTCCCTATATCCTCGTGCAATACATTGGCGAGTCAAACGTGCGTCTAAGAAACAGCATGCGTCGCGTACGGCTGCACCTCTTTATTCTCGCCGTGGCTCCTTTGCAGTGGCACCGCCGAGCTGTTTGCCACCTGTGCCAAGAAAGACATCAGGGTGTGGCACACCCTATCCAACCGGGAGCTGCTGCGGATCACCGTGCCCAACATGACCTGCCACGGCATCGACTTCATGAGAGACGGCAAGAGCATCATTTCCGGTAACGTTGACGTCATTTCCGGCACCGTTGACATCATTTCCGGCAATGCAGTCCTGATCAGGCTTTGGCGTGGGTGCCGGCTGTGGCTTTGGGAGTTGGCGTTCTCGTTCAACGCCGGTTTCTCCGGGTGGATACCCTGGAGCAGCGCCCCGTGGTCTAGCCCGCCCCTCCTTCCTTCTAATCCAGCCCCTCCTTAGAGTTCCCTTCCCGCCGGGAGGCTTTCTGAGCTCAGAATGACCAAAGAGCAATTTCTCTTCCCCCAAAATGTCTGCATATAGCGTGCAGCCTTCTCTCCAGTAGGGGGATTTGGCAATTCGGTTACCAGACGGATCTGAGGCCTCGGCGAGTCTCGGGCACCTATGTTAACAACCCCTTTGGTTATTTGAGAGATTAAAAACCTGATTTAAACTGTGTTATGCCTCAAAGGGAATTCGTTTTTCACTCAGCTGATCCTTCCACGCCAAAGCATTTTAACATAAAGCACGGACGCCATGATATTCCACCTCTAAATACTTTGGCGTACATCCCTAAAAATAATATTTTGCCATGAAATAATAATTTCTCAATATCATCTTATGTTCACATCCTAAGCAAATTTCCCCAGTGGTCAAAACGTTAAGTTCGCGTGTTCACATCAGGGAAGAGTTAAGAGTATCTTTAGGAGTAGCTGTTGAAGTGGTGATATCAGGAGCCCATCTCAGCCCCTCTTTTCCTGGTTCTGTTTCCTCTCCATTGGCTTCTCCTTCGGGCGTGTCTTCCCACACAGCAGCCACCACCGGGAGCTCCTGGCTTACAGCATTTCCCTCTAATGGCCTTCACTTCAGACTACTTCTCATCTCCTCCCTTGTCTCAGCCACCACCATCCCCTAGATTATCCGAGCAGCTTTCTTCCACGGCTCCCGACCCCTGTTCTTCCCCACCACCCCTCTCCCCCAGTCTGCAGTCAACACAGAAGCCAGTAAATTCTTTTTAAGATGTGAGTCCGATCATGCCATTTCTAGGGTTCACTTCTACATCCCTGCAGATGCCTCCAAGGCCCCTCTGTGACCTTCTCTCTTTCCCCACCTCCACCTTTTTAATGCTGACTCTGTCTCTTACCATTCACCCCTTCTGGCCACACTTGCTTTTTTGCTATCCCTCAGGGACATGGTGCACAGGGCCTTCGCTCTGGACATTCCATCTGCCTGGGTTGTTCTTTCACCGGGGGGCCCCGTGACTCACTCCCTTCCCCCCCGTCTCTTCTCAAGTCTTTGCTGAAATGGGATTTACCTCGAACATTTTATTGAAAATTGCAAAGATCCAGAGGTGACACTAAGGCTGATGAGAAGGAGCCAGCCGCATGAAGACCTGAGGGAAGAGCATTCCAGGCAGAGGGAACAGCAGGGGCAGAGGCCCTGTGGGGGGAAATCACTTAGAGTATTTGAGGAACAGAAAGAAGCCAGTGTGCCTGGAGCTCAGTGGGTAGGGTTGGGGTCACGGTTGAGGGAGAGGTAGGAGAAGGTGAGGAGCTAGGTAGGGAGTGGAAAGTAGTTACCATGGAGGATAAAGGAGTTGAATTGTTAAGTGTAGTGAGAAAACCTTTTGAACTTTCTTGATCAGGGAGTCGACATGATTTTAAGAAGTGCACCCAGGCCCCTGCATAGGTCATTCCTTGAAGGGAGCAAGAGTCTGAGGCCAAGGAGGAAGCTGTTGCAACAACCCAGGAGAGAGATGCTGGTGGCTTGGATGAGGGTAGGCCCAGCGGAAGGGTTGAGAAGTGGCCAGATGCAGGATGTTTTTTAGCTCTAGAGTTGGTGGAGCTTGCTGATGGATGTTGGGTTGCGTTGGGTGGAGTTGGGTGGATGGAATAGAGAGGAATCAAGGATGACTGAAACTCTTGGCTTAAACAACTGGATGGATGGTGGCACCTTCTATTGAGATGGGAAAGATGGCAGGAGTTGGGGAAGGAGCATCGGGTTTAAAGAGGGAAGGGTAGGAAGCCAACATGTGTTTGCAGATACTAAATTCCCCATCCCAGGTGCAGTATCAGCTAGCCAATCAAATGTACAAGATTTGCAGCTGTGGGAGAGCTGGGAGAGGTGGGAAATGGCCTCTTTCTTCCCTTCCCCCCCCATAAAAATGTTTTCTCCTGGGATGGGGTGCAGCTAGAGGCAGATTCAACTAAGGCAAGCCAGCCATTTCCTCCAGCCAGGTGTGGCCGGTTTGGGGAGTCACGGGAAAGAGGGATATGATTCCAGGGAGTTGTGGGAGACTGGTCTCTTTCCTCCGTCACCACCACTGCTCCCCAGTCCTGACTCCTTTGTGATTATGAGAGCTACAGTCTTCACAGAGAGTAGGAGTATACTGATACCGCCTGCTTTTTGTTCTCCTTCCACGCCAGCGTGGGACGACGGTAGAATCCGAGCCTTCGCCCCAGAGACGGGCCGGTTGATGTATGTCATTAACAACGCCCACAGGATCGGAGTGACAGCTATCGCTACCACCAGTGACTGTAAAAGGGTCATCAGCGGCGGTGGGGAAGGGGAGGTATTGTTCTTGAAAGCAGAATCTTTTTACAGGAGCCCTAGGTGTAGACCGACCAACAGCCTTCCTTGTAAGAGGCCACGGACTTGATTTTTTTTTTTGACCTATACTAGGAGTCAGGCAGGACCAAAGTAAGATTTTTGAAGAAACCCTATCAGATACATCACAAACGAAAGTTCTAATAATACAAACACACAGAGAGCTGTATTTAGTTACAAAAGAACATTTAAGATACAGACATGAAAGCGTTCTGTATGGCATGAAGCCACGAATCCAAGTTGGTGTTTGGCCAGAGTTTTGGAATACTTGTTCTTTTCCTTCAAAGACTATAGTTACATAAATTGTCTTCATCTTATCTTTTAAGGAGATGCTATTTTTAGAATCACTTCTTTCATCTACCCAGACATTTGACTGTTATTTTAAAGTTGGTACACTTGACCTTCCCTTCCATCCTTTGGACGAGCCTTAAATACCTTCCACCCACACGTTCACCTCAGTGCACCCCCTCCCCACTCCCCAACTTGTCTCCTGCCCCCAAAGCCTTCCTTTCTCAACATAGGACATTTCCTTTCCTTTCTTCATGCTAATGTAGGAGTAACTTGTCAGGGAGAAGAAAGAGACAGCATCTTGATGTGGCCTTTCGCAGAGTTTGGGCCAAGCAGACTTGTGGCTGAGCGTTTGAGTTCGAGAGTCGTGTTTCACTTCTGCCCCATCCCGGCTGTGTGACCTGGGGCATGCTCTTGAACCTCTCTGTGCTTTGGTTTCTTACGTGTAAAGGGAAGATAACAATACTCCAATCAATGAGATGTTTCACACTATTTTGCACCAAGTCTTCGAAATCTGATGCATATTTTACATTCTGAGCACATCTCCGTGTGGGCTAGCCACGGGGCAGGTGCTCCATAGACGCATCTGGCCCTGGAGCCTCCCCAGCTGTCTGCCCACCAGCCCCGCAAGGGCTTTCATCCCTTCCCCCATCTCTTCAGCCACGCTGTTGCTGACAGTATCAGCATCCTGCTTGGTCCCTCGGCCTTTGGGGGCACCTGCCCTGCTGATGCCCAAATTTGGCTTGTGCCAGACCATCCGCTTCTAGGTGCCTGAGCCCGAGCTGTGGAGAGCTGCCGGAGGAAATCGCACATGACAAATTCATTGCCTTTGGCCCTGTTCAGAAATCTTTTCAGAACACCTTGTCAGCCCTTGCTCCCATCCCCTCCTCAGCTCTTACAGACCCTCCTTCCAGAAGACATAGTCTCCAAGGTCTTTGTCAAGTGCTGGAGACCAGGGCTGCTGGTCAGTGGGTGTGCAGTGCTATGAGCTCAGCAGTTCCTGAAATTCTCAAGCACCTCTAATTCCATTTTCATTGGTAAATGGCCTTGGCTGAGTTGCAAAGACCCCGGTCCCACCACGTAGCTCCTCCCCTGCCCCAAACATACCCCAACCCCCCCCCGCAATCCCATAACCAAAGGGCTACTACTCAGAACACCCCACATTCCAGGCCTGGGTGCTGTTTGGCTGGTGCCCCCGCCATAGTAGTTGGAAAATTTGAGTATCACTCTTGCTAAAGACCGAATGTGTGCCTCCCGATGTAGTGGGATCACAAAGTTAGAGATTCATTTTCTCTGGCAGTAATCATTATCTCGTCCTGTGTCAGGACACGGGCAATTATTTGGACACCAGAGAAATGAATATGACACACCTCATTTGGGATAACCTCATGCCTCCTCATCTGCCTTACTAAGGAAGTATCTTAGAATGCTTCTCTTACTTTGCTTATGGTTATTTTCCTCTTTCAGGTACAAATAAGTCTGTTATGACTTACCCTGACACTAGTTTCTGGTCAGGCGTCCACCAGGACCTACTATTCTTGTGTTGTCTCATATTACTTACACAAGATAACCTCTGCTCTCTCTCTCCTTTTTTTTTTTTTTTTTTTTTTTACAAGTCCAACATACTCACTGTAAGAAAGTATAAGCATCCGGCTACACTATTGTGTTTTCTGGTACAGTTGTGACAGAATGTTTATCACAGGACATACAGTAGCTTTCCTCTTACGTATTCTTTTTATTACAGGTAGGGCATCATATGGACTGTTTTGAAATTTTGTGTGTAGGACCGATGACCTATGAATTTCACTTCAGGATAGTAGAGTGTGGGGGGGGGAGGGTCGGAAAATATTTGCCGTAGAAAGTGGGTGTTGGCTCCGATGAGGCTGAGACCCATCGATTTGAAATGATTAACCCTGAGCAGCTGATGTGAACTTTAAATACGGCTCTGGGTCCCCGGGAAATTTCCTGGGGGCACCAGATATCTGAGAGCGGTGCTCAGCAGAAACGAGCAGACCTGTTATTTCACTTGGTATAGCAGCAGGTGTCTGGTAAATTTCTCAGCCTTGAAAGTAGATCCAAGTGTAGGATCATTGGTAGTGTTCTCCTGGCTCCGTGGAAGGATTTTCCTGCTCCCAGCAGTCCCACCCCACTCAACTGAGATCAGAGCAGGGAATTTACAAAAACAAGTCAAGCACAGCAGAGGTGGAAAAGCTCACGGAGTTTTTGTTTGTTTGTTTTTATTTTTTACTTATTTTTTTTAACGTTTATTTATTTTTGAGACAGAGAGAGACAGAGCATGAACAGGGGAGGGGCAGAGAGAGAGGGAGACACAGAATCCGAAACAGGCTCCAGGCTCTGAGCTGTCAGCACAGAGCCCGACGTGGGGCTCGAACTCACGGACCGTGAGATCGTGACCTGAGCCGAAGTCGGACGCTTAACTGACCGAGCCACCCGGGCGCCCCTGTTTGTTTGTTTTCAATCCCTTCCAAAGTCCCAAGTTTGTGTTGAAAGCCTGTGCTTTGTGGCTTTCAGGTGAGGGTGTGGCAGATAGGCTGCCAGACCCAGAAGCTGGAGGAGGCCCTGAAGGAGCATAAATCCTCTGTGTCCTGCATTAGGGTAAAGAACAACAACCTGGAGTGTGTCACAGCCAGCACGGATGGCACTTGCATCATTTGGGACCTTGTGTAAGTAGCTGTGAGAGGACAATCTGACCCAAAACCCAGTGATTCCAGCATTTCACTGAGAGAAGATCTGAACAAAGGGTAGAGATCTCCTTTGAGGCCACAGGAAGGGGATGTTCATCTGAAGCCATTTTCCTCTGTGCCTGCTGAGGGTTTACAGATGCTGGTAGAAAGGGTGCAGTGTCCCGGAAAAGCTGGACGTTGGAAGATTCTGGATGCATGGGGAAGTAGCTTCCTGGACACATACGGCGAAGCATGATTTAACGTATGCAAATACAATTCTAAGAATCCCCTCTCCCGCAAAGAGGGAGAAGGGAAGTAATGATGCAGGCAGTTTCTCTTGTTCTGTGCAGTGGAACCCAGAATGAGCTTGCCATGAGGGGTGCAAGAGGGGGGGTGGTGTGAGTCTAGCCCCTCCCCTCAGCCAGCCCCGCTCCCAGGGCCCTCTTGATGCTGGGAGCCCGTCACAGCCCCCGTAAGAGCACCCGACTCCAAGATAACTAGACCAAAGCATGTGAACTCTTACTGTTGGAGCCACGCAAAGGATTTTCAAGGGCGATTTTTTTTTTTTTAACTGTAAGCATTTGGCTGTGTGTTTTTATTTAGATTTTTAAAAAAATGTTTATTCATTTCCTGAGAGAGAGAGAGAGAGAGAGAGAGAGAGAGAGAGAGAGAACAGGGGAGGGTCGGAGAAAGAGGGAGACACAGACTCCAAAGCAGGCTCCAGGCTCCGAGCTGTCAGCACAGAGCCCAACGTGGGGCCCAAACTCATGAACTGGGAGATCGTGACCTGAGCCAAAGTCAGACGCTTAACCGACTGAGCCACCCAGGCGCCCCTGTGTTTTTATTTAGAATTGGACCCTCTTCCCCTAACCCTCCCCTCACCCAGCACACCTCTACTACTCCTAAGATGCCTTGCCTCTGTATCTGACTGCATTAGAGAGACTTGAATAAGTCCAGAAGTGGGAGAAAAGAGACCTAAATGGAGATATGGATATATATATTGCAAAAGAATATGGAACATTCTAGATTGCAGAGAAGAGAGTGGGAATTAAGGCAAAGGCAGAACACTTTTTGTTTCATATATTAAAAAACAAAAACCAGGGGCGCCTGGGTGGCTTGGTCGGTTAAACATCCGACTTCAGCTCAGGTCATGATCTCATGGTTTATGGGTTCAAGCCCCACATCGGGCTCTGTGCTGACAGCTGAGAGCCTGGAGTCTGCTTTGGGTTCTGTGTCTCCCTCTCTCTCTGCCTCTCATGCTCTCTCTCTCTCTCTCTCTTTCAAAATAAATAAACATTTTAAAAAATCTTAAAGAAAAAAAACAAAAACAAAACCTCTGTCTCCTTTGTGTCTCCTCACTTTGATGTGCATTTGAAGCCCCTGGAGCTCTTGTGAAAATGTAGATTTGTATTCAGAAGGTCCAGAGGGGATGCCTCAGATTCTGCATTTTTCTTTTTTTTTTAGTTTATTTATTTATTTGGAGAGAGGGAGAGACAGAGAACAAGCTGGGGAGGGGCAGAGAGAGAGGGAGACACAGAATCCCAACCAGGCTCCAGGCTCTGAGCTGTCAGCACAGAGCCCAGCGCGGGGCTCACACCCACGAACTGTGAGATCAAGACCTGAGCTGAAGTCGGTCATTTAACCGACTGAACCACCCAGGCGCCCCAAGATCCCGCATTTCTAACCAGCTCCCCAGGGATGCCCCTGGTTCAAGGACCACGCTTGCAGGGGTTCTTAGCCTACACCCGAACTCCCCACTGGGAAAATACGGAACTAGAAGGGAGGATGTGTCTAAATATATTTCCATGGATTGTTTGTGACCACCTCAAATTGCTGAAGCCTTCCTGTTGTATGGCGGGACTATTTGGTTAATTTGTGCCAAAATCTCTAAAGAACCGTCAGCCCAGATACCACGTTTGAAAAGTTCCATAGTGAGAAGGAACTATGCAGGGCGTGCATTTCTTTTTAGCCAGTAGAGCCCAGCCTGGGAGATGGCCACCCATCTCCCAGGGAAGGAGAAGCAATATTTACATGTTTGTCAGCACGGTGTCTCAGGCAGTGGCTCCCAAACTGTTTTGCACATGACAGTCAACTGGCACACTGACGGAAATTGCCCATCTGTGGCCTCTTCCCAGCCTGCTAGATCCAAATCCCCACAGGGAAGGCTCGAGAATATCCGTGTTTAAAAAGCTGCCCCCCCACGCTGCCACTCAGGTGGTGGAAACTTGGCTTCAAAATGGCGGCCTCAAGAATACGGTGGCTTGTGTGCAAGACAGCAGGTTGACTCCGAATTCAGCCTCTTCTGTTCTCATCGGAACTTGAGGCTTCCCCCGGAGTTCTGTGCTTTGTCTTTGGAAAAGGGCCCTCCCGGTATCTTCTGAGGCCCCGTAGGTGCATTGGGAGGACTCCAAAGTGGAGCGGGCAGAGTAGCAGGAAGTATCTCTGGGTTAGATAAACCAACCCAATCCAAGCTTGTGCCAAATCCAGGCTGAAGAGTAAATGCATTTTCTAGGGAAGGGGAAGTCAAGCTTCACAGCTTTTGCGTCTAATTGTTTCCAGGCGTCTTAGGAGGAATCAGATGATCCTGGCAAACACCTTATTCCAGTGTGTTTGTTACCACCCCGAAGAGTTCCAGATCATCACCAGTGGCACAGACAGAAAGGTAAGGCCTCCCGACAAGAGTCGGGGTCCTTCTGGCACGTGAGAGAAGCAGTGAAGTGTTGCGGCTGGGGGTGCAGGCTCTGGACTCGAGCCCCATGAGTTCAGACATGGCTTTGCTGTCGATCAGCGGTCCACTTTGGAGATGCCGCACTTGCTTCTTCGCTTTTGCATCTTGGCTTTGCCTTTGCTTCTTTGTCTGTAGTGTGGAAATGACACCACTCAGTTCACACTTGCGGTGAGCGTGACTTTAAGGCCATGTAAGGCCAATAGCAGGGGGCCTGGCCCATGGTAGCTACTCGGTAAGCACTGGTAATTATTATTAGGGAATTTCTGAGGCCAGGATGACACTGCCCAAACCAGTTGTCCTTGGGCTACATTCCAACTGAATGATAATAGAGCTCCTCGTTGCTCATCCCCTCTGCGTCATCATTAGCTGGGGAGTCCACGTCCTTGGGTAGAGACTGGTGTCTCTTTTGGGGAGAACCTTTCCTCTTAGAGCAAGCAAAAGGCTGTTGTGTCATCTACCCCACCCCCCATGTCTGATCAGCCAGGTCTTTGTCTAACTGCACCTTCAATTACTGGATTTGGGTTCGCCTAATTCAGACTCTGAGATGACTTTGAGATCATTGAAGAAGAGATTGTGTAGTTACCTTTTTTACCAGCTACAGAAAAAGTTGAGTTAAAAGTATATAAATATTGTAGGAAAAATACAACATTTTGTGTTTTCCTCTCTCTGCTCCCCCAGCGTGAGAGACAGAATCTAGGAATGGGGCTTTTTCCCGTTCCCAGATGATTGGGAACTACTGTCCTGAAGACATTGTGTCATAAAAAATCCAAGAAACGCCACCCGGTGCCGGCCAGGATTTGTCTGATGCAGACAGAATGTTTTGGGGGGCCCGGAGCTCTGCCTCACTCTGGTCTCTGAAACTCTGCCTTGCTAGTTTCTTTGTGGCTGTCCACCCAAACTGGGCTATGTCTGCCCGCCCCGTCAACCCTGTGTTTCACTTCTGATTTAAGTAGCCTTCCTCTTGGAACTGGGGCAGAAGGATATTAGGAAGTTAATCATGATGTCACCATAAATGCTATTATACATGGTTCGGAAAGTTTCTAGATTCTTGTCATATTTCCCATATTCCAGGGTTCAGGTTATGAGACTTGAAACACTTTACTGTCCTCATTGGGGAATTGTCACCAGAATATTCCAAGCATAAATCACAAATCAGTACAACCGCCATCAGGGCTGGGGACATGACAAGGTCCCTGCCATCATGGAGCCAGGCACCTTTATGCAGCTATGGCGGGCGGGAGGGGATAGATTGGCCAGGACACGTGTAAACGAACATGTCCATGAACAGTGGGCAATCTGTGAACAAAGATGACATCAGATGGTGAAAGGGATAAAAAGGCAACAATAGGTTACGGAATCCCGGCTGGGTGGACAGAAGCTGCTTTAGCTGGGATGGTCGGCGAAGGCCTCCTTTAAGGAGGTGACATTTGAGTTGAGACCTCACCATGCTTAGCTCTCAGGGAAGACCATCCCAGGTAGAGAGAAAGCCCGAGGTGCCACAAGGCTGCCTGGAAGAGGGCCACTTTGGCTTTGGCCAAGAGAGCAGGTAATCAAACACCAGCTACCTACCTACGTGGATGTGATTCCCGAGAAATGAGGATCTGGGCATGTTTCTACACCCCTTTATGCTTTTCCTACAAAAATGACTTTTTGTTAAAGCAATCAAGCATCGATACAAATTAATAAATTAGCCAAAAAAAAAAAACCCTTTTTAAAATAGTATACACAATTTCTAGCTAAATTCAGAGGAATATAGATTCCTGGAGTAATGACTAGAATATAGCAAATTGATCTACACACGCGACAAGAGAAAGAGGTGAAATGCATGTCTAGGTTCACACTCCTAAATCCTGGTCAAGGGCTTTGTTTAGAAAGAATTTTTCCTTTCTTTCTTTCTTTCTTTCTTTCTTTCTTTCTTTCTTTCTTTCTTTCCTTCTTTCCTTCTTTCCTTCTTTCCTTCTTTCCTTCTTTCTTTCTTTCTTTCTTTCTTTCTTTCTTTCTTTCTTTCTTTCTTTCTTTCTTTCTTTCTTCTTCTTTCTTTCTTTGAGAGGGAGAGAGAGCACGCAGGAGAGGGGCAGAGGCTGAGGGACAGAGAGAATCTTAAGCAGTCTCCATGCCCAGGATGGATCCCAAAGCAGGGCTCGATCTCACAACCAACCATGAGATCATGACCTGAGCTGAAATCAAGAGTCAGATGCTTAACTGATGGAGCCATCCAGGTCCCTGAAAAGAAATTCTCTTTTTGAATCGGTTGTACATTTACAAGTTTCAAAGTTCAAAGACTATAAAAGCAATATATTCAGAGAAAAATCTCCCTCCCTTGAGCCCCCCACCCCCGACCTGACCCCCCTGACCTAGTTCGCCTCCCCAGGAGGGGACCATATTACCAGTTTGCTTCTGGACCCCACCCTGTGGGATGTTTCACTGCTTCGAGGCAGAAGAGAAAGTTGCAAATCGGGGGGGGGGGGGGGGCGTCAGCCACAGGGACCGGTGCCTGCAGAACTCTCTGGACCCCTCATTCCCCAAGCAGCTGGAGAGGGGGCCTGCCTTCCACCACACCTGACGTGTGGTCCTCCTCTAAGAGCCGAAGTGGGGGAGTGGACATGATGGCTGTTTTCCTCCTTCTTTTACAGCTTATGCTTCGGACCCCCAAGTGCTTACTCTCACCAAAAGCACTTTCTGTCACAATCCGGGCCTCCTGGCAGATCCACATCCCTCTAAATAGAATGCAAATTTAAAAACCAACGCTGAAAATATTAAAATGGCTTCTCCACCCCCTGCTTGAGCCTATTTATAATTTCAGCCGATATATCATCCCAGGGTGTATTTTTGCCGCCTTCTATATAAAGTAGAATCGTCTTTTTCGTATCTTTTTCTTAGCACGCACACGGATGCTTCCACTGAGCTGAGTCCTGCCTGATGCTGTTTTTTTTCTGAATTCCAGATTGCTTACTGGGAAGTATTTGATGGGTCAGTGATCAGAGAGTTGGAAGGTTCCTTGTCCGGGTCAATCAACGGAATGGATATCACCATGGAAGGAGTGCACTTTGTCACAGGTTAGTCATGGGATGGGCACAGAAAGCCGAGCCCTGCTTATTTAAATGGGAATACAGAACTGGCAGGTGGGAGGCAACAGGGAGTGATGACAAAAGTGTCTGCAGGGCAACGTGGTTAGATTCAGGCCTGCACACGGCAGCCAGCACGGCTGGAAGAGAAAGATCCCGTAGTCACGCTGCAGGGGGAGGAAATGTCTGCCCATGGGCCTTTGGGGCACACATAAAGGCTAAACCTTATATGGCTTCCTTTTTTTGTGGCGGCACTGATGACAGAAACGGGACTTTAAATGGTCTGGGTTATCCGGCATGCCTTGCACTGCAATTTCCTAGTGAAGTCTCCTAACTGCCAAGCTCTTAAACCAGCATTTCCGGGGGCGGGGGAGGCATTCAGCCTCCCTACAACATGCCTACTGGAACACTATCCGTGATCATTTCCTGCCAGGCCCTGATTCTTCAGGACATTAACAAATGCATGCTCCAAAATGAATTAAAATTTCACAAACACATTTACTTAGAGTGTGATATAAAATTACTCCTGGTGTGGGGGGTCTGGGTGGCTCAGTGGGTTAAGCATCTGACTTCAAGCTCAGGTCACAATCTCGCGGTTCTTGAGTTCACGCCCTGCGCGGGCTCTGCTTGGGATTCTCTCTCTCTCTCTCTCTCTCTCTCTCAAAATAAATACACTTTAAAAACAAATAACATAAAAACACACGTGGTGTGATTCCAACCACATCTATGGGTGTATCTGTAAACCTGTGTACTTATCAGAGAAAAGCCTGGAAGAAGCCAAACCAAACATGTTGTTAGTGATTATTTCTGGGTGGTGGGATAAGGGGGGAATGTCACCTCTTTGTATTTCTTCCCCCAAATTTACTACAACAGACCTAGACTTTCATAATCAAGGAAAAGAGTTACTATATAGATTTTTTTTTCTTCCTTGAAATTGGAACATGGGGAATGTGTTGAAAATTAGGCAGTTACTTGAAATCAGGGCTGTTTCTCCCTATTTTTTTATTTTTAAATTTTAATCTTTATTTTTGAGAGAGAGAGCGTGCGCGCGCACGCACACACACACACACACGTGCAAGTGGGGAAGGGGCAGAGAGAGAGAGGGAGACACAGAATCCGAAGCAGGCTCCAGGCTCCGAGCTGTCAGCACAGAGACTGTTGTGGGGCTCAAACCCACAAACCGTGAGATCATGACCTGAGCCGAAGTCGGACACTCGGACCAACTGAGCCCCCCAGGCACCCCTCTCCGTGTTTTCATGCAGCAGGACATAGATCTGTTTGTCTTTTCCAGGTGGGAATGACCATTTGGTCAAAGTTTGGGATTATAACGGAGGTGAGGTGACTCATGTTGGGGTGGGGCACAGTGGCAACATCACCCGCATCCGGATAAGTCCAGGAAATCAGTACATTGTTAGCGTAAGTGCTGACGGAGCTGTTTTGAGATGGAAGTACCCATTCACCTCCTGAGAGCTGCTGAGACTTCCGGGATCTGGAAGGTTGACCTCACACAACTACAAGATGGGTCCTGACTTCTCATGTCTGTGATTTTGTTCTTTAGTTAAAATGTTTTAAGTTTTAAACTTTTCTTTATAGAATGCATTTTATCTTATTAAATTGCATATTAAAATTGGAATGTGTTCAAGAGTACGTTGTCCGGACTATACATTAAAAGTTTCTTTTTTATGATGACTAAATGCCCAGTTGTTGGTTTCCTGTCAGAATCTCTGTTCTAAGACTGCAAAGCCCACGGCCCTTCTGCATAATTTGCCCACAGATAGCACTGCAGTTATTCTTAAAAATTAGGAGGGCCAGCTTACCTTCTTAATCAGCATTTCATTGGTCAAGCTGCAATGTGGCAAGACTTGGTTTGAGTCCAGATCTTCAGTAGGATTTTAGGATTTTTTTCTTTCCTTCCTTCCTTTCTTCCTTCCTTCCTTCCTCCTGCCCTCCCTCTTTCTCTCCCTTCCTTCCTTCCCTCCCTCCTTTCCTTTCTTCCATTCCTTCCCTCCTTCCTTCCAACTCTCTGAGCCTCTGTTTGGTCTTTTCAGACTGCTTAAAAGGTTGAGAATAAGGTGTTTAAGCATAGGCATAATTCCTGACAGAGTAGACAGTTAAACATGAATTACACTGCTTTCTCAAAGAAACCATGTGTTCTTGGAGATTTTGGGGTGATTATCAAAGGTGAAATTTCATAGATGCTTTTCAAATTTTTTTTAATGTTTATTTCTTTTTGAGAGAGAGAGAGAGAAAAGAGACAGAGCAGAGGAGGGGCAGAGAGGGAGACAGAATCTGAAGCAGGCTCCAGGCTCTGAGCTGTCAGCACAGAGCCCAATCCATGTGGGGCTTGAACTCACGAACCATGAGATCATGACCTGAGCCGAAGTCGGACGGTCAACCAACTGAGCCACCCAGGCACCCCAATAATTTTTTAAATATTTACTTTTGAGAGAGAGAGAAGACAGAGCATGAGCAGGGGAGGGACAGAGAGAGAGGGAGACACAGAATCTGAAGCAGGCTCTGGGGTCTGAGCTGTCAGCACAGAGCCCTAGGCGGGGCTCAAATTCATGAACCCTGAGATCATGACCTGAGCTGAGGTGGAGTTAGATGCTCAACCGACTGAGCCACCCAGGCACCCCCTCATAGATGCTTTTCTAGGCAAAGGAAGGACCTTGTATATGAATCATCCAACCGGGTATCTTTTTCCAGAAAGGGTAAATCATGGCATTTTTCCAGAAACACTTCAAGTCTCCAATTCACAGTACAGTGTTTTATTCTAAGCCTTTTTTTCTTTTTCTTTTTTTGCCTGCTGGGCAAAAACCCAGGTAACCTGCTGGGGCCCTCTTTGACATATCAAGGTGGATATTTAATAAATGATCACTTTATCAAATGAGTAACATTTCAGGGCGTCGATGTAATAATGCATCCCGCTGATCTCTTTCTGAGCCAGAAACTGATGAGAAATTCGTCTGTAAGACTTCGATTAATTATAAACCTGACAGTCACAGGATCAAGTGAACGGAGGCCCCCAGAGTCACCCAGGGAACCAAGGGCGGGTCAAGGCCAAGCCAGCTCTGATTGGGCATCAATTCAGCGAGGAGTTTTGCTTTCGGAGTGAACCGGGGGCCGCACAGGGGGCGCGCCCGAGAGCCGGAAAACTTCCTGGATGAGCAAATACGGAGGTTGCAAAGCGCCAGCCGGTGCAGAGCCGGGTCGAGTTCCGGCGTCCCCGCCCACGGGGCTTGCGGCCTCGGGACAGGTGTCAACCTCCCTGCGCCCGCTTCCCCACCAGCTGAAGCGAGGCGGGGGAGGTCTCGCCAGGTTTGGGGAAGCGACTCTGACCTGGTAGTTGAAACAAGCAAACCGCAACCGTCCCGGGTGGGGTCTTCACAGGGCAACACGCGGCTCCCGCTTCTGGTCCCACGGTGGCCTCCCCTAGGGGGCAGACGGGGCCGGGAGGCGGTGGCGCCCGCAGGTGGGAGCACCCCGCGGTGCACTCCCCAGCCCGTCACGGCTCCCGGCGCGCCAGAGGCTGCCCTTCGGAGAGTCTCCCTCTCCCCGTTCTTCCGTCTTCACCCGCACGTAGTTTCCAGAAACTCAGGCCAGCCGGGGCTTCGCCGCGCACTAGGCGCTGGCGAACTTACCGCCCCTCCACTGTTGTCACAGCCTGCAGGCTGGCGGGGAACGGGAGGGAAATTCGGGGCGTCGGTTCGCAAGAGGTGAGGGCGGGGGGCGGAGGGGGGGGGGTGGGACCCGGAGCCGGCGACGCGCGGCGCCTCCGCTCGCTGGGCGGCGGCGCTGCCCTGGGCGGGCCCGGCGGCCGGATTCCCGCGCGGGGCGGGGCGGCCCCGCCCTTGGCTCCGCCCCCGCCCGGTCCGGGCACACCTGGCCCGCAGGTAGCCGGCGCCCGCCGCCTTTCCGGAGCCGTCAGGGCGGGTCGGCGGCGCGTCGGCCTCGCGGCCGAGGGGAGGGGGCTCGGCTCCGGGGAGGGGGCGCGCGGGCGGGAGCCATGGAGCCGGGCGCGGGGGCCGCGGCGGGAGAGGGGCCGCCCGCGCCCCGGCCCCGCCGCCGCCGCCGCCGCTCCCTGCGTCGCCTGCTCGGCCGCTTCCTGCTGGCGCTGAGCAGCCGCTCCCGCCCGGGGGCCTCGCCGCCCCGGCCCCGGCCGGGACCCCGCGAAGGCGACGGCGAGGGGGGCTTCGCGCCCCCGGGCCCCGCCCCAGCCGCGCGCGGCAGCCCCGGGGAGCGGCGCGCGGCCGGCCCCCAGCCCCAGGCCCCCGCCGGCGACGGCGCGCGGCCCCCGGGCGCGCAGGGCTTGAAGAACCACGGCAACACCTGTTTCATGAACGCCGTGGTGCAGTGTCTCAGCAACACCGACCTGCTGGCCGAGTTCCTGGCGCTGGGGCGCTACCGGGCGGCGCCGGGCCGCGCCGAGGTCACCGAGCAGCTGGCGGCGCTGGTGCGCGCGCTCTGGACGCGCGAGTACACGCCCCAACTTTCCGCCGAGTTCAAGGTAGGCAGCGCGCCCGCCTCCCGCCGCTGGGCGGCGGCCGCGTCTGGCTGCCCAGGCGCGCGCCCCGTCACGGAAGGGTCCTCCGGGGGCCCTCTTGGGGTGACAACGTAGCCCCGCAGCGCGGCTTACCGCCTTTGTTTCGAGGTGACTTGTGCCACGGCTTGCAAACGTCTTCTGTGGGAATTTCTCCCAGGTGTTTCTTGGGGGTGGGGGGTGGGAGGGGGCTGGTGAGTCGAGTTGAGTCTATTCAGCATTTGTGCGCTCGACCAACATTTGTTGAAGTGGTGAAGGCCCGCGGACACTTTCCAGCCTGCAGGGGGGCGGGGTGGGCAGCCTGACACCCAAGGCCAGGGCCTCGGAGGAAGGAGGGGGCGATCGCAATGAGCAGGACGAGGCCGGGTCGAGGTCTAGGGGTAATCCTGGTGGAGGAAACAGCAAGAACAAGCCCCACAGACCCGAAGGAGCTGAGAATCGGGGACGCGGAACGAAAACTATCGGCCGGAGCCCGGGAGGGTAGTGTGGGGCATGGATGAGGTTGGTCAGATCACGTAAGGTCTTGGAAGCAATGGTAAGGCGTTTGGGTTTTGTTCTAGAAAAATTGTTTTTGATGTTTATTTATTTTGGGGAGATAGAAAGAGACAGGGTGTGAGCAGGGGAGGGGCAGAGAGAGAGAGAGAGAGAGAGAGAGAGAGAGGGAGACAGAATCCGAAGCCGGTTCCAGGCTCTGAGCTGTCAGCACAGAGCCTGACGCGGGGCTCGAACCCATGAACCATGAGATGAACCAGAGATCAGGACCCGAGCCGAAGTCAGACGCTGAACCCACCAAGCCACCCAGAGGCCTCTGTTTGTGTTTTATTCTAAACCCAATGGAACCCGAGTGCCCCCCCATCCTTCCGGGAGGCAATGGATGCGGTATATTGGAGTTGCATCCTTGTTAGATGGCCCGTCATGCCTTGGTTTGGGGTTGCATTCACTGGCCCCAGGGTCACGTTCTACTTACCCTGTGCCGTAGGGTCACGAGGCTTTGGAAGTTCTGTATATCACATCTCGCCACCCCCCCCCCCGACCCTCCCCACCACCAGGGTTAAGCGGGCTGTTGGGGATCCCAGTTGGATTGTAGAGTTCCCGATCATTGATGCACATGACTTGGTTCCTGCTAAAAAACCACAGCTCTGGGCAGAGAAGTGGAGCTCCCCGTAGACTAGCGATTGTTCTTGGGGGAGGGGGAACCTGTCAGTGTTCATTCCACAGGCATCACCGCTCTTGAGTTTCAGCCTGAAAAAGCAGTCCTTGCCATGTGACCCGCAGGGTGCCACTCTCCCCTCTTCCTCTCTCCAGCTTCCACTACTGAAGCATTGTTGGGCAGGTGTCAGTGGGTCAAATGGGTGTCATTAATATCCCCTTTTGACAACCTCCGCATTGGAAATGATGAGGCAGTACAGTAATTCCCCCCCGCCCCCCATAATACTTTGGGGATACATCCCAAGACCCCCAGGGTGTGCTTATAACCACAGATTGTACCAAACCCTACATATACAATGTTTCTTCCTATACATACGTACTGAGGGCACTTTAATTTATACGTTAGGTACGGTAAGACATTAACAACAATAAGTCCTAATAAAATAGAACAGTTATAACAATATGCTGTAATAAAAGTTATGGGAATGTGGTGTCTCTCAAATATGATAAACTGTACTCACCCGTCTTGCCAAGATGTGAGATGATGCAGTGCCTACGTGACGAGATGAAGTGAGGTCATTGACATAGGCCCGGCCGCACAGTTGACCTCTTGACCCAACTCCGGAGGACCATCTGCTTCTTGCACGAGGTTGACCACCTGTTAACTGGAACCACAGAAAACAAGCAAAATTTAGGATACAGGGATTACTCCAGGGTATGGTGGTTAAGAGCAAGGTCTCTGGAGCTTTGTGACTTTGAGCAAGTTAGCAAATCTGCCTCCACTTTGCCCACCTATGAAATGGGATCATGGTGGTATCTACCTTATTATCAGTTGAAGGATCCACTGGGTCCCACGTACAGCGCTTAGGGCAGTGCCTGACCCTGGGAAGCTTCTGTCATTTCTATCATTGTTTTTCTTTTTTTAATGCTTATTTTTGAGAGAGAGAGAGAGAGAGAGAGAGAGAGAGACAAAATTCAAAGCAGGTTCCAGACTCTGAGCTGTCAGCACAGCGTCCGACGCGGGGCTCGAACCCACGAACCATAAGATCATGACCTGAGCTGAAGTCGGATGCTTAGCCGACTGAGCCACCCAGGCACCCCTCATTCCTACCATTCTGTCTCCTCACCTACAGAGACCTGGAGGAGGGAGGAGGTCATGTTTATGCACCTTTTCTCCTGCTGGGTACATTTTCATGCAGTTCCTGCGCAGGTGGGAGAGACAGGAGTACCTCGGAAAAATCCTCCAAATTAGTAACCACTCTCAGTGATACACCAGGATTTCCCATCTCACTCACTCCTGCTGCTCAAATCCCCAAAGCCTAGAAGCTCCCTGTGAGCCCGGGGGGGGGGGGGGGGGGGGGCTGGAAGGGAGTCACCTTGTTAATTGTTAACGAGGGTGTTGTCATCCGAGGTTTCCTGGGACTTTTGGGGGTAGCCAGGCTTGAAGGGAGCAGAGGATTCCAGTATCTGGACTTATTAATAAACCTTGCTGATTAGAATCTAGGTGGGCTCCTCTTATTTTTACAGATGAGGAAACATCCCTTCACCCAACACATATGTCTGGAGTGTCCCAGCACTTTCCCAGGAACATGGAAGGCACAAGAAGACAGGAGTACAAGACCTCTAGGGGAACTCCCTACAGATTGTACCAAACCCTACATATACAATGTTTCTTCCTATACATACGTACTGAGGGCACTTTAATTTATACGTTAGGTACAGTAAGACATTAACAACAATAAGTCCTAATAAAATAGAACAGTTATAACAATATGCTGTAAAAAAAAAGTAATAAAACTCCCCAGGAGTCCCCCGTCCAGCGTGAGAGGCGGATGTTTTGAAGTAACCGCACAGACACATGGTCAGAGCTGGTGATGAGTGCCCGAAAATAAAAATACAGGGCTCTGTGGCGGTTCTGGCAGGAAGATGTGATTGATGGGGGCACCCGGGGAGGAGGGGTGTCCCAGGAGAAGGAACCATCCGGAGAGGTCAACCAAGGACAGGGGAGGGTGGGGACGTGCATTCCCTGCCAATCGCCAAGGCAGGCGGGGCTGAGGGCCCTCTCGCTGGCTCTGCAGAATGAATGGAAGATTAAGTGAATTAATGGAAGCCTGTGTCCCCAGGCCGAGGATGCTGGATGGAGAATGGGTTGGGGACAAGCCACATAAGGTTTTCTCAAGGAGTTTGGTCTTGAGGAAAGGGGGAGTCATGAAGGGACTGGCATACTGGAGTGAGCAACCCCAACCCCAGCCATGAAAATGGGATGGTTGTACAGTGTTCCTCTGTCCTGCCCTCCGAGGCACCCAGCCTCCCACAGACAATAGGACTGCTCTTTATTTTAACAGCTAATGAATACATACATTAAAACAAATCCTGTCCGTGGCATTATCTAGGATGCTTTGCTTTTCTAATGATGTAATCAAAGGTGTGTATCGTATAAAATATCAGGAAGGTTCCAAAGCGTAAATAATGGTTTGAAACTCTTCCCGCTAGAGA
The DNA here is from genome assembly GCF_028018385.1 of Neofelis nebulosa. Classification (NCBI taxonomy): domain Eukaryota; kingdom Metazoa; phylum Chordata; class Mammalia; order Carnivora; family Felidae; genus Neofelis; species Neofelis nebulosa. The sequence goes on from NC_080797.1 coordinate 4,152,723, forward strand.
CACCCTTCATAAACGCTGATGTGTTTCCAAGCATCTACACGTTGGAAATTCTAGTTTTGTATCTGGCTTTTTTCATGTAAATATCATCATGAGACTTTCTCCTGGTCATTCAATATTCGGTAAAACTTAATTTTAAATGATTTTATATTTCATTAAATGAACAAGTCCCTGCAGAGACATTTACATGCTTTACAAGTTTCCAGTTATCACACTGTAATCAAAAATTCTTGTGCTTAAATCATTGTCCTCAGCCCTGACCATTTCCTGAATTTAATCCCTTGAAGTGAACTTGCATGGCCAAAGACTTGACTCTTTTATTTTTATGTGTTTTTTAAAAATTTTTTAACGTTTATTTATTTTTGAGGGAGGAGGGGCAGAGAGAGAAGGAGACACAGAATCCGAAGCAGGCTCCAGGCTCCGAGCCATCAGCACAGAGCCGGATGCAGAGCTCGAACTCATGAACCGTGAGATCATGACCTGAGCTGAAATCAAGAGTCAGACACTTAGGGGTGTCTGGGTGGGTCAGTTGGTTTAGCATCTAACTTCGGCTCAGGTCGTGATCTCACGGTCGGTGGGTTCGAACCCTACATCCGGCTCTGTGCTGTCGGCTCGGAGCCTGGAGCCTGCTTCGGATTCTGTGTCTCCCTCTCTCTCTGCCCCTCCCCACTCACACTCTGTCTTTCTCTCTCAAAAATAAATAAACATTTAAAAAAAAAGTCAGATACTTAATTTTCTCTTTTATTTATTGCACAAAAAGAAATAGTCTCGTTTTCTTTTTATTTCTTTAAGAGTAAGGTACAGGATTTTTATAGTTCTTTGCTAGTTGTAAGGAGGCTCTTGGAACTACCTGTTCATGTTGGTTGTCTGTCCATTCTTCCCGGGTTTCAGTGCTCTTTTTACTTGTTTCTTTTTACTTGTTTCTTATACATGCCACAGATGTCTTCTCCAAACTCCTTCCTGTCCCCAGTGCTGGAAGGTGTAGATTTATTTACATCGTACCTTTTGATAAATATTCTATTTTATGTATTTCTAGTTTTCCCATGGCTATATTCAGGATTCTAGCCATCTGGAGTTTATCGTAGCTTATGTACTTAAGCATCAATTTTAGACCTACAGTTTTAGACATACAGTATGCCTCAAATCATGCACTAGAGGCATTGCTTTTTAAAAGCAAGGATGTCTCCTTCGTTGCTCTTTTATTTTGGAAGTTCTGGAAAAAACAGTAAGACACGATGTGGAAATTGAGTAAAAAATATTGAGCAGAAAGGAAATTACTGGATGGGCCTAGAAATCCATATTGTAGAGTTATTGTGGTCACTAAAGAGGTCAGAAACAAGATAGAAAACAAAAGCAATAACCATTTAGAACGTATGAAAATAAGATTTCATTCACAAAACCCACCAGAAGTATGAAATAACTAGGAATAATTTTGTAAGGGATGTGTTAAAAATTATCAGTGTTGAGGGGCGCCTGGGTGGCCAGACTTAGGCTCAGTCATGATGTCACAGTTTGTGGGTTCGAGCCCTGCGTCAGGCTCTGTGCTGACAGCTCGGAGACTGGAGCCTGCTCCAGATTCTGTGTCTCCCCCTGTCTCTGCCCCTTTCCCACTCATGCTCTTTCTCTCTCTCTCTCTCTCTCTCTCTCTCTCTCTCTCTCTCTCTCTCTCTCTCTCAAAAATAAACATTAAAAAAATTAAAAATAATAAAATAAATAAAAATAAATCAGTGTTGAGAGAGAGACACACACACATACGCAGGTAGGGCTATGCTGTGTTGTGGGGTAAACATACTAAAGATTTCTGTCCATCTCTCCCAAGTGAGGGTTTCGCTTTAATACAGTTCTGGTCACATTTTAATAGACTTTCTGTGTCTTCTGTAGGGATCAATAGGTCAAGTTATTTCGAAAAAAGCCCCAAGTCTGTAAAATACCTGGTTTTTCGGAGAAAAAAACAAAACAAACAAACAAAACAAAAGAACAAAACTCACTGTAAAAAAATTTGCAGCGTCCAAAGGAAAAAATCACTTATGGTCCCATCCTTCCTTCTGTGATAACCAGTGGTTAATATTTTGCCATGTAGTTCTGGTCTTTGCCTAGCTACAAATAGATGTCAAACAATCTCAAATAGGTATTTTTGCACTTTAAAAAAAAAAATGATAGGATCATTTATTCTCATTATTTCCTCCAGCATAGTTTTTAAGGCCAGCTGAGTGTGCTGTAAGGCTTCCCCAGGAGAGTTCAATGCATACAGTTTCTCTACTGTCACTTCCTTATGCTAAATCCTCCAAAATGAAATTACTGTGTGTACGTAGAAGGACCCTTATTTTAGTTTTTAATTTTTAAGTTTATTCTATTTTGAGAGAGAGAGAGAGAGAGCACGCGTGCACGTGCACGAGCAGGGGAAGAGCAGAGAGAGAGAATCCTGAACAGGATCCGAGCTGTCAGTGCAGAGCCCGACGCGGGGCTCCAACTGATGAACCCGCGAGCTCACGACCTGAGCCGAAATCAAGAGCCGGCCGCTCAACCGACTTAGCCACCCAGGTGCCCCCGTAGGAACGTTTCTTTTTTTTTTTTTTTAATTTTTTTTTTTTTTTTTTTATTTACTTTTGGGACAGAGAGAGACAGAGCATGAACGGGGAAGGGGCAGAGAGAGAGGGAGACACAGAATCGGAAACAGGCTCCAGGCTCCGAGCCATCAGCCCAGAGCCCGACGCGGGGCTTGAACTCACGGACCGCGAGATCGTGACCTGGCTGAAGCCGGACGCTTAACCGACTGCGCCACCCAGGCGCCCCAACGTAGGGACGTTTCTAAGGCCCTATCTCGTCTATCTTTTTGAAGTTGTCGAAAGAATTTGACAGAATTCCAGGATCCTTTCTGGAAAGGTTGTCTGGCTTTCCAGTCAGGCAGAGATGAAGAGTGTCCATCTTAAAGGCTCAGCATGGTTAGCACGAAGGGAATGGGTTTCACATGGAAGGAAGGAAATGTCAAGGCGTAGACTGCAGGACTGGAAAAATATGTCTGGGGCACCTGAGTGGCCCGGTGACCTGGAGTTTTCAAACACGTGGGAGTGTGGTGAAGGCTTGGTCCAGGCCAGTTGGGAGGATGGTATGTTGTTGGGTGATGAGTCAGGGAGGGTTTGAGTAGAGGCATGACGTTACCCAACCGGGCTGTGCTGCGGCAGAGGGGGAGGGAGGCTCTGGGCTGGGCATGGCCACCGTCCTCTGGATCAGCAGCGGTTAGGACTCAGTGGCAGGAATGGCTCTCTACTGAAGGGGCAGGGCAGAGACACATTGGGAACCAGATTCCAGAATCCTTGATTGACCCTGACCCATGGGGGTACAAGAGAGAATCCGAGAGGGGACACCGATGTTAAGAGGAAGAAGGGCTGGTTTTAGGGGCACCTGGGTGGTTCATTCAGTTAAGCCTCCAACTCTTGATCACGACCTCACGGTTCGTGAGTTCCAGCCTTGCATCAGGCTCTGTGCCGACAGCGGGGAGCCTGCTTGGGATTCTCTCTCTCCCTCTGTCTGCCCCTCTCCTGCTCGTGCACACATGTGCGTGCTCGCTCACTCTCAAAATAAATAAATATTTTTAAAAAATATAAAGGAAGACCCGGTTTCAGAGATTCTGAGTTGGAGGCACTGCTCACTTCAGAGACGATGTTGGATCTAAGGATATCGTGGGATATTGAGGGTGGCTAGGCATTGGGTCACCACATGCAATATGCAATGCGCAGTTAAATTTGACTTTCAGATAAACAATGAGTAACTTTGTAGTGTAAATACATCCCAGATATCGCATACGGTATACGTATACTAAAAACAATCATCGTTTATCTGAAATTCGAACTAAACTGAGCACCTTGCATTTTTTCTTACGTTTATTTATTTATTTTAAGAGACGGAGAGAGAGAGAGAGAGCATGAATAGGGGAGGGTCAGAGAGAGAGGGAGACACAGAATCCGAAGCAGGCTCCAGGCTCCGAGCTGTCAGCACAGAGCCGGACGCGGGGCTCAAACCCACAAACCGTGAGATCATGACCTGAGCCGAAGTCAGACGCTTAACTGACTGAGACACCCAGGCGCCCCCTACCTTGCATTTTTATTTGCTACATCTGGCGGAGGAAGAAATCAAACTAGATGCAAAACTAGCAAGACTGGAATGAAGACTGACCGCCCGTATTTCACCTCATTCAATCTTGCATTTTGCTCTGTCATAGCCTAAAGTTTGTGGAAGGATTAAAGAAAGAAAAAGGAAAAAGCCCAGCCTACTTGATTTGATTGGCAGTGGTGAGAATCGGCCGGGGCCACGGTTCTCAGACCTCTCCCTTTGGCGGGCGGGAGCTGAGGACACCCCTGTGTGGGACAAGCGCCTGATGCCTGGCTGCGTCTAAGGGCAGAACAAACAGCTACAGTATACATGTGCACCTGTATATGTGCACACACTCAGACACGGGGATTTGCTGCTCTCAGATGCTCATGCTTGCACATGCATTTAGAAAAATGCCCCGGGTGGAAGGAGGCCTGGGGGGCTCAGTCTGTTAAGCATCTGACTCTTGATTTCAGCTCAGGTCATGATCTCACAGTTTGTGGGTTCAAGCCCCACATCGGGCTCTGAGCTGTGTCAAATCTTGCTTGGAATTCCCTTTCCTTCTTTCTCTGCCCCTCTCCTGCTCTCGTGTGCTCTCTCTCTCTCTCTCTCAAACCAAACTTTAAAAAATTCTTTTTTAATTTCCTTGGAAAGATGCTTTTAAAAAAATGCTACGGGTGGCCTCCCTCTGGGGACAGGCACCCAGAGATGGGGGCTGGGTGGAGGTAAGACTTTTCATTATCATCCTTTTCTTTAAGTATGTGCATATATTACCCTTTGAAATAAACCTTTAAAACAACTGGAATACACATTCACATAGAAAATGATTTAAGTTGTGGGGCACCTGGGTGGCTCAGTCGGTTAAACGTCTCTTGATCTCAGCTGAAGTTCACGTTGATTGCGTTTTGCGAGTTCAAGCCCCGCATCGGGCTCTGCACCGTCAGCTTGGGATTCTCTCTCTCCCGCTCTCTCTGCCCCTCCCCTACTTACACTCTGAATCTCTAAATAAATAAACATAAAAAAAAAAAGAATTAAAAAAATAGGAGAAAGTGATGACGTTGTGACACAGTTTCCCAGAGGGCAGAGGAACGTCCGTGCCGGTGGCTCTCATGTACCTTGTTCACTGTTGTGGTGCTTACAATAGTATCTGGCACATGGTAGGCACTAAATCAATATTTGTGAAAGGGGCGAGGGGCTGGTCCAGGCATCGTGTGATCTAAGCACAGAAGTTTAATTTCACACCTGCTAGAAAGAGGCAGTAAGGCAGCCGTGTGCACGGTGTTCAGAGCCACGTCCTTCAGCATGCCCTGCGGTCATTCACGAGACATAGCTGAAGCCTTGGGAGCGAATTTATCACCGACGGAGAGAGGAGGGCAAGGTGCTTTCCCCAGCGGGGGTGGGGGCACAGAGGGGCAGGATGGAAACAGACTGATGGAGGCGGCCAGGGGAACGTGTGCCCTCGCGATCAAGGGACAAGAGCTTCCGGAAGGACAGATGGCCGACAGCATCCAAATACTCAGGCAAGACAGCCCTGTGGCTTTTCAAAGGACGGGATGTCTGTTAGTAGTTTTTCCAGGGGGTCGGGGGGTGGGAACAAGGTGCCTTGTATACAGAACACCCTTCTAGCATTTGGGGACACTGCCTCCCAAGGGCAGGCTTTGGTGGGAAAGTTCATACCCCATGCCATTTCTTTTAAATTTTATTTTTTGTTAATGTTTATTTATTTTTGAGAGAGAGACAGAGACAGAGTGCAAGCGGGGAGGGGCAGAGAGAGGGAGACACAGAATCCAAAGCAGGATCCAGGCTCCGAACTGTCAGCACAGAGCAGGGCTCGAGCTCACAGACTGAGATCATGACCTGAGCTGAAGTTGGATGCTTAACCGACTGAGCCACCCAGGCGCCCAGTCCCCCTATACCATTTCCCAGGTTGTCAGCCCTGCTCAGGGCTGAATAGTGACCGCTGCTAGACTTGGTGCCTCTAGGCCCTGACTTGGGTGACTACGGGGCTAAACTGACCCTCTGGTTTTCTACTTTCTTGTCAGAATGCTGTTTCCAAGTACGGCTCTCAGTTCCAAGGCAATGCCCAGCACGACGCCCTGGAATTCTTGCTCTGGCTTCTGGACCGTGTGCACGAGGACTTGGAAGTCTCCTCCCAAGGGCCCGGGTCCGAGAAGGTTGGCCACTCTTTCTTTTCTTCATTTTTTTTTTTAAATGTTTATTTATTGTTGAGAGAAACAGAGACAGTGCATGAGTGGGGGAGGGGCAGAGAGAGAGGGAGACACAGAATCCGAAGCAGGCTCCAGGCTCTGAGCCATCAGCACGGAACCCGACGCGAGGCTCGAACTCACGGACCGCAAGATCATGACCTGAACCGAAGTCGGACGCTCGACCTACTGAGCCACCCAGGCGCCCCTCCTTTCATTTTATAGTTCGCAAAATCTCGGGGCGCCTGGTTGGCTCAGTGTCCGACTCTTGGTTTCAGCTCAGGTCATGATCCCAGGGTCATGGGATCGAGCCCCACGTCAGGTTCTGCCCTGCGTGTGGAACCTGGTTAAGATTCTTTTTCTCTCTCCAACATAAAATCAAAATTATAAAGTTTGAAACATCTCCTTTTTGTCTATATTCTGCGCATTAGTATGGCCGTCTGAGGCCCTGAATACCGTTCGTTATTATTTTGAGAAGATACCGTTTTATGTTTATCACTGCTTCCTGGGTGATGTACCCCATAGAACAGGATTTCTCAACCTTTCTTCTCAAGACAGGATGGATGACTGCATGTGTATACTTAGCATTCCCACATTTTAATGGAACCCCCAACCTTTGGGAGTAAGAAAGCACTAAATTATTTCTAACAGCCACAGTTTATATATATATGTAGAGAGAGAGATTATATATCTATATCTATATCTATATCTATATCTATATCTATATCTATATCTATATCTATATCTATATATCTATGTCTCACAGTTGATTTATCAGTTGTATTCTCTGTAGGCTTTGCTAAATGAAGATTAATGATAGGTTCTGCTCTAATGGTCTTTTATTTCTCACTTAAGAAAGTCAAAGCAAGAGGGGGCACCTGGGTGGCTCAGTCAGTTAAGCCTCCGACTCTTGATTTCGGCTCAGGTCATGGTCTCATGGTCCGTGAGATCGAGCCCCACACGGGGCTCTACCCTGACAGCACAGAGCCTGCTTGGGATTCTCTCTCTCCCTGTCTCTCTCTCTCTGCCCCTCCTCTCCTCGTGCTTTGTCTCTCTCCTTCTCTCAAAAATAAATAAATAAACATTAGGGGGGAAAAAAAGTCAAAGCAAGTGAAGTCATTGTACCACAAGTGAGCAAAGTTCTTTTTTTATTTTTAATTTTTTAAAAATGTTTATTTTTGAGAGAGAGAGAGAGAGAGAGAGATTGAGAGCATGAGTGGGGGAGGGGCAGAGAGAGGGAAACACAGAATCCAAAGCAGCCTCCAGGCTTTGAACTGTCAGCACAGAGCCCAATGCGGGGTTGAAACCCACGAACCATGAGATCATGACCTGAGCTGAAGTCGGACGCATAACCGACAGAGCTGCTCAGGCACCCCAACAAAGTTATTTTAACAATGTCCATGAAGATATATGCTAACTAATTTGGATGTAAATTTAAAAAAATAAAACTAATAATAATGAAAAAAAACCCAATGTCTATGAAGAATCTGCTGTAATTTACAAAGGTTTCACAAGCTTTGGTAATTAATCAGGCACAGGTTGCTTTGGATGTGTCTGAACACTGATCCAGATGCGGTCACAAGAAGAACTTTACTGGTTTTGTTTTAAGTTCCCATGCTTCTCATGAATCAATTAAAAAAAAAAAAACCCTGGAGGTGGGTCTTTCGGGCTGTCCCCTTCCCACCCCTTTGTTGTTTGCTTGGAGCCCATCATACTAGAGTAATAGTGAAGGAATAGAGGTCACAGTCTTGTAGAATGAAAGTCTAGATGTCTAACACACTCCTGATGGCTATAGTTAATCATCTTGTCTCAAATACTGGAAATTTGCTAAGAGACTAGATTTCAGGGGCTCTCACCGCACACAGAAAGGTAACCAAGGAGACGGATATGTGAACTACTTAGATTATGGCATCGTTTTGCTATGTATGTATATACCAAGGCATCACGTTGTATACCTTCACTATGTACTGTTAAAAAAAAAAAATTTTTAATGTTTGTTTATTGTTGAGAGAGAGAGAGAGAGAGAGAGAGAGACAGAGTGCGAGCAGGGGAAGGGACAGAGAGACAGGGAGATATAGAATCTGAAGCAGGCTCTCGGCTGTCAGCACAGAGCCCAACGTGGGGCTAGAACTCATGAACCATGAGATCGTGATCTGAGCTGAAGTCAGATGCTTAACCAACTGAGCCACCCAGGCACCCCATGTTCCTTTCTCTTTTAAGACAACGAGTTGGAACTTTAAGAAAAGGAGGGCATGGGGCGCCTGGGTGGCGCAGTCGGTTAAGCGTCCGACTTCAGCCAGGTCACGATCTCGCGGTCCGTGAGTTTGAGCCCCGCGTCGGGCTCTGGGCTGATGGCTCAGAGCCTGGAGCCTGTTTCCGATTCTGTGTCTCCCTCTCTCTCTGCCCCTTCCCCGTTCATGCTCTGTCTCTCTCTGTCCCAAAAATAAAAAAAAAAAAAAAAAAAACAAAACAAAACAGAAAAGGAGGGCATAACCATAGATGTCTCAAATAAGATTAGACCTATTTTAAGCAGTGTAATGTCATTAAAAGCTAAGAGTTTGTCAGAGCTGGAAAATCCGTCCCTTCTGCTCAGGACAACAGGTTGCCAAACACAGGGAACAAGGGAAGTAGTGATTGCACAGTGCCCCTCAGATCACGTCTTGGGTGCCTTATATACTGAGTAACTTGTCCTTGATGGAGTGCTGCTAGGATCATTATCTCCATTGCATGTACGAGTAAACCAAGAATCAGAGAGGTTGAGTAACCTTCCGAAAGCAACACAGCTGAAGAAGGGACAGAGTCAGGGTTCAAGTACAAGGGGGTCCGGCTTGAAAGCCTGTGTTCTTATCTTAACAAAAGCCACCCCAGTCACCCCTAAACACATAAAAGAAAGCAAAAACATCACCACCGCAAAACCTAGGAGGACCACACACTCCAAAGTTATGGTGTTTTGGGGGATTGTGTTTCTGGGTTGTGGGATTATGGCTGTTTATTCTTTTATGCACAGTGATTTTCTGTTCATCTTATTAAGACCCTTTTAGTTGCAAGTGACAGGAATTTAACTGGATCCAACTTAAGGAAAGGGCATTTATTGGCTTTATAAATGCCAACGGTATGTTATAAACTTGTGATCCCAGGCTCGCACCAGCTTCAGGTAAGGCTAGATCCAGGGACTCAGATGATGTCACTGGGTCTTTGGCTCTCTATGCCTTGTTGGCTTCATTCTCAGACCAGCTGTGCTCTTGTGATGGCAAGAGGGTCACGTAGTCTTTAGAGATTCAGAAAAACACTCAGGGAAGGATCTGATTGTCCCAGTGAGGTTCACATGTCCATTGCTGGGCAGGTGGCCCACAGAATGAAATATTCTGATTGGACACGCCTGGGTTGTGAATAATTTGTTCCTGTGGTGCATCTAACTTGATGCCTTTCGTGCTTATTCCACTACTGACACATAAGAGACATTCGCCAAACTCCTGAGTGGTTGAATCGTTACATAGGTGTCAGCCTCTACCGTTTGTAAGGGTGGCTCGGGTTTTATAGTGAATGAAGACTTAGGTTAAGGAAGTTGCCCAAGGTCACCTAACTCTTACTTGGGGGAAATAGAATGGAACCCGAGTCTGTTTCAAAGTGCACTGGATCTCTTTCCTTATCACGGTGTCTCGTGCCTCCTCAGTTCCCCAGCAGAGATGAGCGGACACTACAAGACCAGCTTCCTTCTGGCTGCACAGGGAAGGCGTCTTGTCCTGTGTCCCCCTCACCACCGCTGCCCCCTCCCTGGCTGTGCCTGGCGGCTCTTCCTACCTGGAAAGTCCAGGGCTAGCTAGACAGCCTCCTAAATTGCCTTTCAGTCTCCCTCTTCTGTCCTTTGATGGTTGGAAAAGGCACTGGGCTTAAGGGCGGAGAAGATCACAGAGAGGTTAAGTAACTTGCCCCAAGCCACACAGCAAGTAGGTAGAAGAGTCAGCGTCCACATCTAGGAAATGTGACCCAGGGTTTGTCAACTTCTGCACTGGGGCCAGATAACTCTTTGCTGTGGGGGCTGCCCTGTGCGATATGCATTTGTAAGCATTCTTCTCCCCACAGGTTGTGACTCACAACCAAAGATGTCTCTAGATATTGCCAAATGTGCCCCGGGGGTGGGGGGTCGGTGGGGTTAAAATCCTGACATTTGCTCTCTCGGAAAATTGGGCTGCCTGTGGAGGCCCGGCTGGGGACGCTTGAAGGTCAGGAGCGAGCTGACACGAAACTTCATTTTCCCTCTTGCAAGAAGAGGGCCAGAGCAATTTTTTTTTTTTCTTTTTGAGGTTATTTCTGTTTCAAGACCTGTGAAGGCCATAGAAGCTAGGTTTATTTGAAACTGGAATAGAAAACACAGGGACCGCTTTCTTCTCTGTCACCGGAATGATTCTCAAATCTGGCGAAAAGGGCTTATTTTTACCGTCCTGTAGACACTTTCACACAGACCGTCTTTTTGGGAATTCATTATATAGCACGTGCACTCTTGCAGAATTAGGAACGGGATGGGGCGAGGAAAAGGCCCAAGACGGTACCGTTTATTAAGCACCTACTATGCGCCCTGCAGGACACACACATCAGTTTTTCTATTTGAATGGTGGCATAGTGAGGTGAGGTGGATGTGTGACTCTTTTAGATGTGGAATGAGGCTCAGAGAGATGCTCAGGGTCGCTTGGTTAGCAGAGTAGAGCCAGCCTGCTCTGACCTCCAGGTCCACACTTCTGGAACCACTCTGTTGCCTCTCAGCCCAGCCTCGCTCAGGATTTTCTCCTTCCGGACCCCACCCTGGGCGATCCTGCCCACCGCCGTCCCTGGTGAGCCGTGTTAGAGGTTTTTTTTTTTGCAGCTCTCCCAGCAAAGTACCAGAGCAGAGATTGGAATCCAGGCAGCCAGAGCCTGGAGGCTAAATCTTTTTTTTTTTTTTTTTGAGAGAGAGAGAGAGAGAGCACAAGTGGGAGAGGGGCAGAGAGAGGAGGGCAGAGGATCCGAAGCAGGCTCTGTGCTGACAGCAGTGAGCCCGATCTGGGGCTTGAACTCATGAACCTCGAGATCATGTCATGAGCTGAAGTCAGAGGCTCAACCGACTGAGCCACCCAGGCACCCCCTGGAGGCTGATTCTTAATCCTGCTTGTGTGCTGTTCACTGAACTGGGTAGGGTATTGAAAAGGGGAGACACAGAATGGGAAGCAGGCTCCAGGCTCCGAGCTGTCAGCACAGAGCCCGACGCGGGGCTCGAACTCACAAACCGCGAGATCAGGACCTGAGCCGAGGCCGGACGCTCAACCGACTGAGCCACCCAGGCGCCCCTTGATGGATTTGAAATTAAATTTCAGACCTTGGTATACTTCCCTCCGAACACTTCACACGCGTTCCTTTTTCCTCGGCTTTTTCCTTGGCTCTTCTAAAATGCTGGGCTTAGAGCCTGGGGTGATGGGGCCACAAGCCACGATTCTGCAGCCACCAGAGGCCGTGAGAGGCAAGGCTTCCCCTAGAGCCTCTGCGGGGAGCGTGGCCTTGCTGACGTCTGCTCTGGGGCCTGGGGATGCTGATCTTGGCTGTCTGGCCTCCGGAACTGTGAGAGAATACATTTCTGCTGTTTTCAGCCCGCAGCGTGTGGGAATTTGCTCCTGCAGCCATCAGCAGTAGCAAATGAACACATAAGGGGCAGCACGGAGGGGCATGGTAGGATCGACGTGGGGTGCAGGGAGCTTCCACATGATGCCAGGGCACGAAGCCTGGTTTGTCTGGGGCTCGCATGAAGACTGGCTCCCGCGGAGAGGCGGATGGGGCGGTTTAGCAGCCGGAAGATGGGAGATGTGGTGTGGACGCACTGAGTGGTGGCAGCGTGCCCAGCAAAAGGCGCAGGAGGCGTAGACACACGGGGCCCAGCAGGATGGAGAGAAGAACAGGGCCGTCGCTCCAGAGATCGGAGCTGAGTCTGGCTGAGCGTGTGGGAGCTCCCAGGGCTCACGCCCTGGCTCTGCTCGTTCAGCACCTTCTGTGCGTGAGGGGGTCTGGGAGGTCTAGAGATTGGGGGAGCAGTAAATTGTGGGGGACTCCCCAGAGGGGTCAGGTCCTGCAGAGTCCTGGCCCAGGGAGGGGTGAAGCGGGCCCAGGAGGAGGCCAGGGCTCACTGGTCTGTGCCTAATCTTGCTTCCTTCCCTCATTTCTTTGCAGCCTCAGCCTGAAGCCAGCAGAACCCCCGAGCACCTCCTGTCCCCATCGGCTCAGCTTCCCCTAGGCCAAAGCTTTGTGCAAAGCCACTTTCAAGCCCAGTATAGGTAAGAATCTAGGTAAGGGTGGGGTGTGCTTAGCATGGATCGCCCAGACTTAGCTGCTGGTAACTGGCCTCCCGTCGCCACGCTGCCCCGAGATTGCGAAACAACAGGAACACAAGACAGCCCTTCTCTCTCCCATTGGAAATCCCAGGCAGCCACTCACTCCTTGTTGTCTCTGGCCGTTAGGATTTCCTCCTTCCCTTCTTGCTGGCTCCTGGGTCTCCCGTCTCCTCTTGAAGGGGGTTCTAACAGAGTGTGAATGCGGAGGCCAGGGTTTCGCCCGCAGGCCATCACCGAGAGGTTGTTCAGTTTACCAAGTAATTTCAAGGTCGAGATTTCCCATCAGCGTGGAGGATGTAAAATATATATATATATATATATATATATATATATATATATGTAAAATATATATATATGTAAAATATATATATACATTTAATTATATATATATAATATATATAATTATATATAATAATATAATAATATAAATATATTATATATATAATATAATGTAAAATATATATACATGTAAAATATATATATGTAAAATATATATATATGTAAAATATATATATATGTAAAATATATATATATGTAAAATATATATATATAATTATGCAGGCTTTGACTTCAGAAAACTTCTCCTTGGGCTCTTCTATCTGTGACAGCTGAGAGATTCCTATAAGACAGCATATTTCTTTTTTTTTTTTTTTAATTTTTTTTAACGTTTATTTATTTTTGAGACAGAGAGAGACAGAGCATGAACAGGGGAGGAGCAGAGAGAGAGGGAGACACAGAATCTGAAACAGGCTCCAGGCTCTGAGCTGTCAGCACAGAGCCCGATGCGGGGCTCGAACTCACGGACCGTGAGATCGTGACCTGAGCCGAAGTCGGACGCTTAACCGACCGAGCCACCCAGGCGCCCCAAGACAGCGTATTTCCAAGTACTATAATGTTTTCATGAGACATTGATTGCAGTGAGCGGTCTAAAGTGGGGAAGAAACCTCCCTGGGCTTTCTTGGAGGAGGTGTGCCTTTTGATGGGGGCTCCGAAGGCTGAATAGAATCGAATGGGCGGGAGCATATTCAGCAAGAACAGATAATCAGGATGCAGGGGAAACCATCGGTTACAGACAACCTCCTCTTGGTGACACAGTCCTTGGTTGCTTAGCATACTGGGTACTTAAAAACGCCCCGAAACGAGTCTACGTTTTATTGTTGTGCATGAAGTAAGGCCCGTCTATTTCCCGAGAGATGCGGTGTGCGTACTGGAGGGAACCTAGATTTCATGGCTAGCCATGAAAGCTACGTGCAGGGTGTCTGCCTTATTTATCTTCAGGTGCCCAGAGCAGAGGCTGCTTGAAACAAAAATGGGACAGGAAAAGAAGAAGAGAGGAGGAGAAAAGAACAGCTAGGAGGGAAAGGGGAGCCTAAGGCCAGGGTCGGTTAGACTGCGGGGAAGGGACACCAGGTACCCCTCGTTGGTGTCTTTGCACAACCAACTTACTTATTTCTTGGCTCATAGCGTTCTCTCTTCCCTCTTCCTCTCTTGTGCGCACGCATGCTCTCTTTCTTCCCTTCTTTCAGGTATCTGAGAGTTGGCTGTGGTGCATGGTCCACCGGTTACAGCCAGGAGCATCACTCCTTGGCCACGAGAGAGAAATTCCAACCAAAGACCCCACATGCTCTCTAGCTATTCGATTCTAGAGATGCCCGAGATATTTACTGTTTAATCTGCTACGAGCCCCTTCCTTCTCGGTGCCAGAGTCCAGCTGTGAACCAGGCACAGCCCCTGTTCTCAAGGAGCTCACGTTCTGCTGGGGGAGGTGTTGGGTAACGCTCACACACGTCACAGCAGCTCTTTGAGGTAGTGATAATTGAAATGATAAGACACAGCTTGGGATGTGGGGGGTGGGAGGCGGCCAGCTTTAGATAAGGTAATCAGAAAGGTCTGGGAAGGCTTCTCAATAGAGGGGACATTTGAGCTGAGAACCTAGAGACAGTGAATCAGCTATTCGCATCTCTGAGGACAAGGTCATGCAGGCAGAGGAAAATGCAGAGGCAAAGGGCCTGGGGTTGGAATGATGTTGGCACATCGAGGGACAGAAAGGCCAAGGGAGCAGCCAGGTGAGGAGGGGTGGGAGGTGAGGCTGGAGAGGTGGATGGGGGACGTGTCTAAGGTGTCCTGTCCAAGTGTGGGCTTCCGTCTGAAGGGCACAGGAAGCCACTGCAACATTTGAAGCGGGGTGTGGCTGAGGGACTATGGTGGGAGAGTGATGGTGCATGAGACCCCCCGGGGAGGGGTGTAGCAGGGAAGATGGAGAGGAGTGCATGGGCTGGAATGTGTTCTGGATGTAGACTCAACAGGTCTCATTCATGACTCTAAGAGTGCAAGGGGAGGGCCAGAGAGAAAGGGAGGAATCTAGGGTGCCTCCTGGGATTTTATGGGGCATTATCACTGGCAGGTGCTTTGAGATGAGTGTTACAGGTATGAAAGGAAAAAAGTCTTGTTTTCTTTACACCCCTCTCTCCTCCTACCCCGCCTACAGACCCTCTGGCACCAGGCGCGTGGGCGTTTTCCCCACACCAGGCAATTCTGCAGTTCTCTGTGGACACCACCTGAGTGTCCTCCAGGGTGACTCCGTTCCAGACACTGTTTACCTGGACACAGCGTCCGATCCCACAGCTTAAGAGCTCAGTCCCACGAGACTGCTCCCCCCACCGGGCAAGAGCCCCCCTCCACCCCCCGTCCCAAGTCCCGAGCTGTCACCTGTGTTTCTGACTGGCCGGCTACAGACCAGAGGTCCCCAGGGCCCCCTCCTCACGTTCGGTCACTTGCTAGAGCTGCTCACAGAACTCAGGCAAACAGTTAACTCACTAGATCAGCAACTCATTGTAAAAGGATACAAATCTGAACAGCCAGACGGAAAAGATGCTTCCGGCAAGGTGTGTGGCAGCCGGTGCAGGGTTTCCCTGCCCTCTCCGGGTGTGCCGTTGCCCCAGGACCCCCACGTGTTCACCAGTCTGGAAGCTCTCCAGACCTCTCCTGGGAGCGTTTTTTTCTGTAGGTCTCCTTACCTTGGTGTGATTGATTACACCATTGATCCCTAGTGATTGATTCAACCTCTGCTCCTCCTTTCCTCCCTTGGAAGTGGAGGGGCGGGACTGAAACTTCCAACCCCCTCCCCCGCCCCCAACTGTTTCCCCTGGCCACCGGCCCTCATCCTCAGGTGTCTGAGGCTATCCCCGAGTCCCCTCATTAATAGAACTCAAGTGTGGTTGAAAGGTGGCCCTTTTGTCCTTCTGGCTCCCATCTTTTAGGTGATTCCAAGAGTTTTAGGAGCCCTGTGCCAGGAACTAGGACCAAAACCAAATATGTAGTTTCTTATTATAAATCACGTGATCACACGGTCTGTGATAGGCGTGGGCTGAGTCAGGGCATGATTCCTGAGCAACTGACTTTAAGCCGATCAGATATATTCAAGACCGCAAGCGCTCTCTGGGTAGATTACTGTAGGATGAAGAGTAACAAGTGAGGTGTTCAAGCTAAAAAGAAAAAAAAAAGGGGGGGGGGGACCAGTGACAGCTGAAAATACCTGCTTTGTGCCTGATAGTCTGTAGTAAAGAAAAAAATACAGTTAGGGATGTCCGTCTGGGCGAGGGCTTTTGAGCTCTGGGAAGCAATTTTCTAGAGTGGCCAACGGATACCAGCTCCAAGCTGGTGGTGTTTCCTGAGGCCCTGGGCACTCTTCAGGGAGGGCTTGCTGGGGATGGAAAGTCGCCGCGGTATCGGCCTTCTTTAAGAGAGGATTCACTGTGGGTGAATTCAGAGACCCCCGTGCAGTGAGGGTGCCGCCTCCCTTTTAGGGTGTTGGGATTTCGGCTTTGGCTTTGGCCTCAGGGTGCTGGAGGTTACGGGCTACAGGGAAAATAATCAGTTATTCCATATGGTTCGTACCACAACCTAAAAAAACCTCCGTGAGCTTCGCAACCGCGGAGCGCCGCTGTGTTGGAGTTTGGGCCACAGGCGGGGAGGCTGTGGGAGTGCACCTGCAGGGGGGCGGTGTGCGCATGCGCGCCTGTGGGTATGCGCATGCGCACCTGCGTATATTCGTTTCTTCGGGGCTCCTGGCTCTTATTCGCAGAGAAGTCTTACCTGGTCCCCGTAACAGGCAGCATTTCCCCTATGGCCGAGCGTGTTTCTGAAGGCTTTCTCACAGCTGATCTCCGAGAGGTGACATCTTACCTGTGTGTCCTCAGAGTCACCATTGCTGGTGGAGACATCAGGTCCTCTGTCCTGGAAGCAGGTGGCGCAGGGCGGGCATGAGGGGTAGGGTGTGTCTGCGGCCTCAGGGAGAGGTCGGAGTAGGGCATCATCAAGGGCCCGGGCTCACTTCTGGGCATTTATACTTGGCGGAAAGCCAAGGGCAGTTCTGTTGGCTTTTGCGTCGGAAGCATTTGATGGAATTTAAGACACAAAATAGATGAATATATGGGAAGGGGCTGGGGGGAGGGGCGGGTAGCGGGGAGAGGGAAACAAACCACAAGAGACTCTTAAAGATAGAGAACAAACAGGGTTGGGGGGGGGGGGCTAGATGGGGGATGGGCATTAAGGAGGCCATTTGTGAGGATGAGCACTGGGACTTATATATAAGTGATGAAACCCTGGGTTCTAGCCCTGAGGGAGCCGTGAAGGGCAGCAGGGTGGTTTTCTGCCCCCTGCCCCACTCCCTACCCCGTGAGAGCTTGGGGGACAATAGGACAGGGCTGCAAATGGCCAGCAGGGATGGTGAAGACATGGTGAGGTTAGAAGGTCTCCTGAGGTCACGTGTCGGGGTGGCTGAAGCCTGGAAACGTCCAGAGTCTTCTCTCTCCCTGATCTGTGGGTCCCATTCACTCTGTTGTCATTACTCATCTTTGAAAAACAGGTGTATTTCACATCCCTTCCGCAGTCTATTCTGAAGACCATACGTTTTGCTTCGCTTAGCTTTTGTAGACTTAACACAGTGGATAAATCAAAGAAAAATATTCTTTTTCATTTGTTTGCTTAAGTGCAAAAACAGGGATTTGGAAATTTCCCAGTGACAAAAATACATCCTCCGGGCTTACGTTAAATCTAGGTACATGATGGGTAAAGGTGAGAGAAGGATCCGGAGAAACAGGGTGGCAGAGGGGACCCCACAAACGCCAGGTCCCCCTTCTCTCTGGAGCTCGATGCCTGGTATACACCGTTTTTTACCAGGACGTTAGCATGGTTTTCCCAAAGGGAAATTTCCCAGAGTTATTGGACGTTAAAGTCTCAGGTCTGTTTTCAGAAGTCATGGATGGCTGTTAACTTGCACCCAGGAGAGCTGACCTGCTCTGGCCAGCTCACTCAGGGTCACCTGCGCCCGCACCCTGAAATCCTCAGGCTTTCTTGCTTGTCCCTGGTTTTTCCCACTTGGTCTGCTCCCAGGGAAACCACTCAAGCTGGGCTGGTGCTCTGCGCAGAGACTCTGGAAACCAGCCCGTGATCCCAGCCCCGGTTTCCTTGCTGACCGGTGTAAGAGCGCGGCCGTCAGCTGGGTGGTGTTCCTTGTTCCCAAGGGAGAAGGCAGTGTAGATTTCAGGACAAGGCACGCAGCATCCAGAAATCCCTTACATCTTGGAAGAATACATCACAAGATTAAGGAAATAAAACTGGAGTACCCGTGGGGAATATAAGAGTTGCACTTGATTTTCAGGGACCACATGCTTAAGTGAGGGAGTGTTTAGTTTGAAAAAGCTTAAAGAATATAAGCATACTGTGTGTATAACTTCTCTGAAACAATTTTTTTTGTTGTCTATTCATTTTTGAGGGACAGAGACAGAGCGTGAGTGGGGGAGGGGTAGAGAGAGAGAGAGATACAGAATCCACGAAGCAGGCTCCAGGCTCTGAGCTGTCAGCACGGAGCTCGACATGGGGCTCGAACTCACAAACCGCGAGATCATGACCTGAGCCGAAGTCCGACACTGAGCCACTCAGGCGCCCCATAACTTCTCTGAAACAGTTGATGTCCCTCATTCGTTTATACTAAAGACAGCAGGAATGGTGATGAACTTGGACCCTGGAACCTGAGCTTTGCTTTGCCGCTTAAGAGCTGTGTGTCCTTGGGACTGTTGCTTAACTTCTCTGTGCTTAGTTTTCTCACCCGCAAAATGGGAATAATACTGGCAGCTATGGGTAGTGAGTGAGTTATTATACTCACAGTGGTTGGAACAATGCCCAATTCATAGTAAACGCTGTTACAATATTAGCTATTTAGCTATTAGGCGCTTTTTTCTGAACTCTGTTTCCTCACTGGTACAATCAGGAGGGTGGACTCCCTCAGTGGTTCCGCGTTCTGGCTGAACACTAGTGTCCCCGGGAGAGCTGTTGACATCCTGATGCCTGAGCCTCTCTCCCTGCCTCCCTTGAAACAAAATCTATGGGAAAAGGGCCGAGACATTTGCGTTTTTAGGAAAGCCTCCTCTGTGATTCTGGGACACAGTGAGGCTGAGAACCAGGGGAGGAGATGGTCCTGAGATGCCTTCCAGGTTGCGAGCCATCATGCCGTTTCTCTCTCGAGGGGTGTTCGCTTCCCTTCCCGTTCTCAGTGCGCTAACATGTGCAATTAAACTTTTTTTCCTTCTTTGAAAAATTGAGGTGAAAGTTCCATAACATAAAATCAACAATTTAAAAGTGTGCAGTTTGGGAACATCTGGGTGTCTCAGTCAGTTAAGCATCCGACTTCGGCTCAGGTCATGATCTCGTGGTCCGTGAGTTCGAGCCCCGTGTTGGGCTCTGTGCTGATGTCTCGGAGCCTGGAGCCTGCTTCGGATTCTGTGTCTCCTCTCTCTCTGCCCCTCCCCTGCTTGCGCTCTTTCTCTCTTAAAAATAAATAAACATTAAAAAAATTAAAAATAAAAGGGTACAGTTTCACCGCATGGACGTTCACAGTCCTGTGTAACCACCACCTCTGTCTAGCTCCTCACCATTTTCATCACCAGAAAGAAAACTGGATACCCTGTTAAGCCTTCCTCCCCGCCCCTGGCATCCTCCAATCTGCTTTCTGTCTCTGTGGCTTTACCTATTCTGGGTTTATCCATTTAGCCACTGATGGGCATTTGGGTTGTTTCTACCTTTTGGCTATTGTGAATAATGCTGCTGTGAACATTTGTGCACAAGTATTTGTATGAGCACCTGTTTTCTTTCTTTCTTTCTTTCTTTCTTTCTTTCTTTCTTTCTTTCTTTCTTTCTTTCTTTCTTTCTTTCTTTCTTTCAACATTTTATTTTTTGAGGGATGCAGAGAGACAGAGCATGAGCAGGGGAGGGGCAGAGAGAGAGAGGGAGACACAGAATCCGAAGCAGGCTCCGGGCTCTGAACTATCAGCACGGAGTCCGATGTGGGACTCAAACTCACGAACCGTGGGATCACGGCCTGAGCTGAAGTCGGACACTTAACCGACTGAGCCACCCAGGTGCCCCTGAGTACCTCTTTTCAACTCTTTTGGGGAATGTACCTACGAGGGGAATTGCTGGATCGTACGATAATTCTTTCACTTCTTGAGGATCTTCTCGACTGCACGTGATTGACCTTGAAACTCTGTTTTTGGCCCTCACAGATCTTCCTTGACCTGTCCCCACTGCCTGAAACAGAGCAACACCTTCGATCCTTTCCTGTGTGTGTCACTACCCATCCCCTTGCGCCAGACGAGGTACGTGAACTTGAATCCCGTCCTCAGGCCCTCCTGGGTACCTTCTGCCTTGCACCTACAGTTCTCTCTGTCTGGCTTCTCAGCCAGCGTCTCTCTAGAAACCAGCCTTGCAAAGCTGGTGATGGTCAGTTGTTGAATGTTGACACCGTGAGAGGCTATCGCGTCCCTTCTTTGGCCGCAGAAGGAACTATCCACAGCGCTTCTGTTTGTCGGCACCGTAGCCAGGCTTTCGTCTCTGGCCTGCTGGGAAGCTGGCATGGGCCTGTCACTACCTCCCGGCAGACCAGGGGCCAACCTAAAAAAAAAAAAAAAATTTGTCGCCACCTGCTTCTCCCTGCTTTGCTTCCAAATCCTTTTTGCTCTTTGTGAAGGTGTATAGGAAGACGGTTTCTTTCAGGAGCAGAGAAAAAGGGAAGGGGGTGTCGAAGGAGAGGAGAAAAACAGAAGAGAGGAGGGTGGGGTTCAGTAAGAGGCATGGTGGGCTGGGCTTTTATAAGTAAGAGGCACGTAGTGTAGGAGTTCTAGAAGGCCGGGTCTTGGCATGTGACCGCTAAGACACCTGGCCAGTGTCGGCCTCGTGGCCGTTTGGTGAGCACTGCATTGGCACTGAGACGCCTCTCTCCCTCGTTTTCTCCGAAAATACCATCTCTCATGTCCTCCGCTGCTGACCTCCATCTCTAAGGTGCAGCTGAAGATACGGAGCTCCACACAGCCTCTCCTGGCCACTTGTTTCAAAGTTTGCTTTTGCTGAAGGCGATGTATTTAACAAACGGAACCTTGAGATCGCAGATCTGTACTGTGATTGTCAATCAGATGCCAGATGCCTTTTATTTTTAACTAGCTTTAGAAAACTATGCGGGGAGCGGAGACCCTCAGGGATTTGGCTCTCCGCCGCCACCTGGTGACGGTATACCTAAAGTACAGTTGGCTTGACCCTGAAGCAGAGATTAGCCTAAGTGTTGGACTTTGACCCAATGTCAGTGGTGTTGCCAGTTCACGTCCATCCTGTAAGGATGTGGACACCTTCGTGTTTTCCAGATTCTTGAGCGTCACGTTGGTCTTCCCCTCGAAGAGCCAGCGGTTCCTGCGGGTTGGCCTGGCCGTGCCAATCCTCAGCACAGTGGCATCCCTGAGGAAGATGGTCGCAGAGGAAGGCGGCGTCCCTGCGGATGAGGTGTGATGGAATTGCACGGGGGGCCCGGTCACCGAATGACTGGAATGCTAACTGGGCCCACTGACCAGGGCTGTTTAGGCTAATTTCTGGTTCCCAGGTGACCCCCTGGTGACTCGTGAGTTTCTGTTTGATTGGTGACAGTCCCTGGTGTCTGTCTGGGATGACCGAGCCTTGACCTCTCCCTGCATTTACTCAGAATTGCCAGAAAAGGATGAGCAGAATCATCATAATTGCGACCCTAGCCATTGCGACGCCAGCAACCCCTCCGTGGTGTTTCCCAAGTGCTGGGCGCCATTTTATGAACTTCATTCGTAGCCGCTTTCATTTTCACCACCTTGCGAAGTCAGTACCACAGTTCTCCTCCTCCTACCGCTGAGCCGAGAGGGGGCCCTGAGAGGTTAAGTGACCCGCCCGAGGTCACACAGCTGGTAAGCAGCTGACCCAGGATTTGCACGCAGGTGGTTTGACTCCACGGCCCGAGCTGTGTGCTTCCGCTCCTGAGAATAGGAACCAGGACACTGAAGGGGCGATAAGTGACAAACAAGCAGCTACTGAGGATGTGTGAGAGAGGAGGTTTAGGGGAGAGTGGGAGGGCTGTGCACTGCCTTTTTTTTTTTTTTAAAGGGGTCTTGGTAAGGAGGTCGGATTTACTGTGACTTTGAGGGCAGAACTCGCAACAGGGACCCCCGTGAGAGGGCAGGGTGGAGGTGACGGTGGTCAAAAGCCATGTGGCATAATGGGAAGGGTTTGGAATAGGGCCCTTCTTAGGATTCAGTCAATCTCTACTTTTCTGACCATGGACAAAGTAAACAACCGGTCCTCTGCGTCTTTAACTGTAAATGCAAATTTTACATTCCCCCCTCCCCCCACGACCTCGCAGCATTTTTTTTTTTTTCAAATTAAAAAAAAAAAAGTGTTGGGGCACCTGGGTGGCTCAGTCGGTTGGGCGTCCGACTTGGGCTCAGGTCATGATCTCTCGGTCCGTGAGTTCGAGCCCCGCGTCGGGCTCTGTGCTGACAGCTAGGAGCCTGGAGCCTGTTTCAGATTCTGTGTCTCCCTCTCTCTCTGCCTCTCCCCCGTCATGCTCTGTCTGTCTCTCTCTCCCTGTCAAAAATAAATAAACAAAAAAAAAATTTTTAATGTTTAGCCTTTCTGTTTAGGAATAACACACATGCTATAGAGGATGTGCGCCTTGAGGGTGTGGTTTGTTGAGTGCTGTGCACATCCATCCATGTAACCTCCAAGATTACTCACTCTGTGGGCTCCTTCCTGCCCCCACCCAATCAGTGCCTCTGATCTTATCAGCGTTTTTACCGGGGTATCACGTGGGGGAACAGCGTGTATCTTGCTTGGTGAAGTCAAAGTGCTCTTTGGGGATATATTGAGAGAGAAAGAGAAAATAGGACAGGGGGTGACAGTCTTGGGAGAAGAACCACAGGGGGAAAAAATACCCAAAGGGGGATGTCTGTGAGGTGGAGTTTGCACAATTCAAAGAGTAAAATAATTGTCAGAAATTTGAGAAGTGTGGTGCGTAGGGAGGTAGGAATCACTTGGGATTCCTAAGTGCACAGGCAGGCATTTTGATTGGAACTTCAACTCTGCTTTATTTTAACTGGCGGGTTTATTCCCCTTACATTATCTATGATCATGGATATACTTGGATTTATTTGTATTCTCTTTTTATGCTTTCTGTTTATTCTGCTTTCTCTTTGTTTCCCTCTCCTTTACTGCTTCTTTTCTATTGAGCAATTTTTATTCCAGCTCTTCTGCTTTGGAACATATATATGCTATTTCTATGTTTCTTTAGTGGTTGTCCTTAAAACGCCAACATGCATAACTAGCAAAGTCTTATGTTAATCTTCCCAAACAGCACAAGGATCTTGGCGTGCTTCAATCTCCCTTCTGCCGTTTTATTACTGTGGATATTATTGTCCAGTATTTTTTTCAATGTTCATTTATTTATTTTGAGAGAGAAAGAGAACATGAGTGCATGAGCGGGGGAGGGCCAGAGAAAGAGGGAGAGAGAATCCCAAGCAGTCTCTGCACTCAGCATGGAGCCCAATGTGGGGCTTGATCCCCTGACCTGAGATCATCAAGAGTCCTGATATCAAGAGTCCAGTGCTCAACCGACTGAGCCACCCAGGCGCCCCCTGATTGTCCGGTATTTTAATCTCTCCTCCCCTTTCTCCAGGTGTAGTAATGGTACTAGTTATTATTGTGGATTTATGTAGTCAGCACATGTTTACATTTACTAACGTCTACCCTTTTCTTTGGCTCATCATTTCTTCTTAAAACTCAAATTTTTTTTCTGGATTCTGTTTGTTTGTTTGTTTGTTTGTTTGTTTGTTTGTTTGTTTTAACCCAAAAATGCATCTCTTACAAGAGAATTTTGTAGCTAGTGTGCCTTGAATGGGTTAGTGGGTTAGATGTGTTGAGATGTTGATTCCTTCAGCCCTCGAGGTGACAGGACCCTCAAGTGGTCACCCCTCTTCTTTGCTACAAGACCAACTTCTGCTTATCCCGGTGTTCCATCAAAATAAACTCCACATTTACCGTGATGTGAAAAAAGTTGGCAAAACTATTTAGAAGTTCTTTCACTGGAGATCTGTTAACAGTAAACACTCTTAACTTTTCATCTGAAGAGAGCTTTATTGTATTGTCATTGCCTGCATGATAGTTTAACTGGGTATAAAATTTAAAAACAAATCCCCCCCTCTCCAATTTTCTTCCCCCATCTCTTCCCTCAGCAGTTTGAGGGAAGAGATTGTTGCCATTGGGGTATCTGTGGCCAATCTAATTGTTATACCTATTCTGTTTTATTATGAAAAATAAGTAGTGTTTTTCACCTAAAAGGGTAAAAGAGATGTTTGAGATTATCAGTGGCTTTTAGATTTCTTGCTTAAGTTTCCTTTGAGAAATCAAGAGGGAAAATTATCTTCCTTATTCCAGGTGATCTTGGTTGAACTGTGTCCCAGTGGATTCCAGCGGTCTTTCTTTGATGAAGAGGACCTGAATACCATTGCAGAGGGAGATAATGTATATGCCTTCCACGCCCCTCCACCACCTGGCCAGGAGATGCTCTTGGGTACGATGTTGCTTTGCGTAACCGTATGTGGATATTATGAGTTATACATTTGAGAGTGTACTCCTTGCATGCTAAGGCATAGGACGTTTACTTTTTGAATTTGGACCTGTCAGGCTTATTTTCTCTGATATTTGCTGTACAGATGGTTGATTATCAAGAATTATCTAATCACTCAGGGGTTCTCAAAACTTTGATGAGTATCAGAGTCACATGGAAAGCTTGTTGAGGCAGAGGTGTGAGTCCTACACACACAGTTTCTGGTTGAGTAGGTCTGGGGTAGGACCAGAGAACTTGCATGTCTGACGGGTTCCCAGGGGTGCTGCTCCTGCTGGTCCTGGGACCACGCTTTGAGAATCACTATTCAGAATAGGTGCCAGGGTGATCTTTGTCTTTAGGACTCTTGTCGTTCAAGGCCTGTGTTTGCTTGAAGTAAAATGGTTACAGATTGGAGCAGTAGATGGCCAGCAAGGTTATTAAATGACGTTTGTTAACAACCCCACTTCCTGATGCTTGCTTTTCCTGAACTTTGCACTGGCCTAGAAGGTCAGTATCCGACAGTCTTCCGTGGCAGTTCATTATACATTCTGGCCCAATTAGCTAGTCAAGAAGGCCTGTATTTGGAGGAGCCTGGGCCAGCGTTGCCATATAGCCCAAGTGAATCCTGTGCCCTTGGTCATAACCTCAGCCAGCCTAGGCGGCAGGCCATGGGAACCAGGTGTCTGGTTTCTCTGAGTCAACAGGGAGCCCCTGTGGCTGGAATCTGGAACAGGGCATTGACCGGCCCTGATCATGTTATAGTTCAATGAAAAGGCCTTCATGTCAGGTTCAGTCAAAGGTAACACACCTGTGCTTTGAAAGTCAAATTTTCAGACCGGAGTGGAAATTGAAGATTGTCTAACTCTTCCACATCCCCAAGGGTGAAAATTCTCACCTTCTATGTGTTCTTCTTTTGTTGGCTGAGAAAGCCAGAGCCAACTCATTGCTCTATGATCAAGGCATAAAAGCAGCCCGAATCATTTTGGAGTATTTTTCAGATTGGTTTTGGGAAGTATTCACTAAAATCTCTGCCCACGTTTTAACATTACAGGCTGAACACAATGGCAAATTCACTACCACGTATATGACCTTTGTATACCAGGTATCAGATGGCACAGGGGTCACATATCTTAATATCTCTTTCCTTAAAGTGCTCTGGAGTCTCCCAGGGGTGGTTGATAGATGCTCAAAAGAGAAGAGGGGCAGGAGAGGCCGGGGCTGTGCCCCAGCGAATTCTTTAAGAATGCACCGTAATTCTCTCTCTTTAGCTCACCCACCTGGTCTTTCCATCTCCCCGCGCTTGGCAGCCCATGGGGGTCAACGGTTACCCCCGCCTGTCCAGAGTGAGAACAAGGTGCTGATCCTCCTCTGTAACTTGGCAGGGTCTGGGCAGCAGGCCAGCAGGTATGTTTCATTCCATCTTCTTTTTATGTGATGCCTGGGATGTATAGGCATGGACTTGGAATTCTGTCTAGAGTAATTTGAATTTAATAAAATCAAACATCCATTCTCAAGGTTAATCAACTGGGAGTAAGGTACTTTCTTATCATGAGGATCATCAGTAACTGCCTTAAGCAGATGGCGAACGAGGGGCTCCTGGTGGCTCAGTCAGTTAAGCGTCCAACTTCAGGTCATGGTCTCGTACTTCGTGGATTTGAGCCCCGCGTCGGGCTCCATGCTGACAGCTCAGAGCCTGGAGCCTGCTTCCAATTCTGTGTCTCCCTCTCTCTCTGCCTCTCCCCTTCCCATGATCTTTCTGTCTTTCAAAATTACAAAAAACATTAAAAAAAAAACAGAACGAAGTTTTAATTACTAAAAATTACGATATAGGTTGTGCTTGGGTGGTGGCTCAGTCGGTTGAGTGTCCGACTTTGGCTCAGGTCGTGATCTTGCAGTTCGTGAGTCCAAGGCCCATGTCGGGCTCTGTGCTGACAGCTCAGAGCCTGGATCCTGCTTCCGATTCTGTGTCTCCCTCTCTCTCTGCCCCTCCCCCACTCATGCTCTGTCTCTGAGAAATGAATTAACCTTAAAAAAAATTTAAAGAAAAAAAAGAAAGAAAAAAAGAAAAGACAATAGCGGGGTGCCTGGGTGGCTCAGTTGGTTAAGTGTCTGACTTCGGTTCAGGTCATGATCTCGCAGTTCATGAGTTCAAGTCCCACATGGGGCTCTGTGGTGACAGCTCGGAGCCTGGAGCCTGCTTCAGATTCTGTGTCTCCCTCTCTGCCCCCTCCCTGCTCATGCTCTGTCTCTCTCTGCTTCTCAAAAAATGAATAAATGTTTAAAAAAATTTTTTTTAATTATGATATAGGCTATAAGTAAAAAAAAAAAAAAATTTCTTGAAGCCAAAAAATTGTAGTATAGACAGAAGAATATACATTGAAATCATTGTAACAGAATGGGCCAAAGTGTAATTAAGTATTATATGATAAAAATGGTATATTTCACATTATTAACGAATGAATTATTCAATATGTAAGGGGGGGCAAATTTATTTCTTTTTATTTGATATCATCAATTTTTTTACTCCCACCATAGATTTGCATGTATATGTTCTAGATTAATTGAAGAACTAATTATAGAAAAGGAATCCATAAAATAACTTGAAAATCATGTCAGGAAATATGTATATCTTTGGGTGGGGGACTATTTTAACACCTAAGGCAGGAGGCTATAAAGAAAAAGGCTAACGTTTTAGATGCATTTAACATTTTAAGCACAAACAAGAAGAAAATGTTTACATCAGATGACAGGTGAAGGGCTCATAATCCATCGTGTAAAACCTAGCTCTGAAATTAGCGAGGGAAATACTCTTAGTAAAACGAGGCACCGAGATTAATGTTAGCTCATGGAAGAAACACAAGCACAGATGAAAATAGTCTGCTTTGTTAGTAGCAGAAGAAATTCTAATTGCAATAGAAAGATGCTGCTCACCTTTCGGGTTGGCAAAGGACTGTTAAAACCTGACAATACTCATCCTGGGCCAGTGTCAAGGGAATGGGGCCCATGGTGTGGTGTGGACGGTGTGGCTTTTGTGGAGAGCAGCTTGGGTATGAATAGCTTTGGTCTTGCATATCCGCTTCTGGAATGTTATCCCAAAGAAACAATCAGTCACGTGCGTCCATTCGCAGCGACGGTTCTCGGACGGGCAGTTTTGTATTATGCTGGGTGCTTAACTCTTACCCGGTGGAGTGGTGGTCTTGAGCAGAGCAAACGCTCGTGATTGTCGAGTATTGTTGGGTTTTCCTTTGCTGAGATCACCCGATGACCTTGGATTTTTCAGGTTTGGGCCACCTTTCCTGATACGGGAAGACAGAGCCATTTCCTGGGTCCAGCTCCAACAATGCATTGTCAGTAAGGTCCGCTATCTCATGAAGAGTGAGGCCCCCCTCCAGGTCAGTGTGTGTGCATGTGTTGTGGTGGCTAGAGACGGGGGTAGGCATCTAGGAGTAGCTCGGGACAGACCAGAATTTGCTGTTAATGAGAGCGTTCAGGGGCGCCTAGGTGGCTCAGTCGGTTGAGCATCCGACTTCGGCTCAAGTCACTATCTCACAGTTCATGGGTTCGAGCCCTGCATCAGGCTCTGTGCTGACAGCTCGGAGCCCGGAGCCTGCTTTGGATTCTGTGTCTCCCTCTCTCTCTCTGACCCTCCTCTGCTCATGCTCTGTCTCTCTCTGTCTCTCTCACAAAAATAAACATTAAAAAAATTTTTTTTTACATAACAAACTCAAAGGCAAAACCCCTTTTGGCCCTGCTCATTCATTTAATCTCAGATTGGTAGTTTCCAAATAAAAACGATATGTGCTGAAACCATTCCTTTTAGCCCCTAGAGTATCAGACAATATTCCGACGGCTGCTTGCAACAGACAATGTCAAAATTTTGAGGGACAGGTCGGGAGCCTCAGAATGTCAATTCCCTCTGACTGTTCTGTATGTCAGGACTTCATAATCCGTGCTCCTTCCTGCTCAGGGAAGACGGTACATTTAATTCAGGATTTACGTGAAATAACACTTTGTCCAAGACCTTCTCTGCATCCATACCCGCCTTTATCTCTTAAAGGATTTTTTTGTTTTTGTTTTTGTTTTTTTTTGCTCTACAGACTGCCCAGCAGATCTGCCGTGGTGCCCAAATTGGAGATTCTAACTTCTCTCTAAGTAGGTCAGAATCTCTTGTAATATTTTTGCAAGTGTGAGACCACGTTTATGAGACGGGTGAACTCTGCTGTCTTCCTTCTCCACCTGGTCATACCCGCACTTTGCTTCCGCACCTCTCCGGCCAGTTAGTTTTCAGAAGCCCCTGGGGCAACCAGTGGGGCCAGCAAAATGCTAATAGAGGCAGCCTCGCACTATGGATGCTTTTTTACAGACTCATTGGTACATGTGTGGATGGGCCTGATTTTCTGTAGGAATGATGTGTTCTGAATGGTTGTGAGGCTCCTAAGGAGAGCCCATCCGTTTGACCACGTTTCAGCACCATATTAAATGCTGGCTCGGGATGGTGATCATTTGAAAAGAACACATTGAGAATTCTTAACCTTGAGCCAAAAGAGATTAAAAGTAGTGAAGGTTCGGGGCGCCTGGGTGGCTCGGTCGGTTGAGCGTCCGACTCTTGATTGAGGCTCAGGTCGTGATCTCACGGTTTGTTGGTTTGAACCCTGCATCAGGCTCCGAGGTGACAGTGCAGAGCCTGCTTGGGTGTCTCTCTCCCTGTCTCTCCCCCCTCTCTCTCCCTGCCCCTCCCATGTGCTCTCTCTGTCAAAAAATAGATAAAATAAACTTTAAAAAGAAAAATGGGGCGCCTGGGTGGCTCAGTCGGTTAAGCGGCCGACTTCGGCTCAGGTCATGATCTCGCGGTCCGTGAGTTCGAGCCCCGCATCGGGCTCTGTGCTGACAGCTCGGAGCCTGGAGCCTGTTTCAGATTCTGTGTCTCCCTCTTTCTGACCCTCCCCCGTTCATGCTCTGTCTCTCTGTCTCAAAAATAAATAAACATTAAAAAAAAAAAAAAAAAAAGAAAACTAAAAAAAAAAGGAAATAATGAGGGTTCTAAAATGAATTTCCCTAGCTACGAATGAAGGACAGGAGAATGTCTTACAGAAATAACCGATCTGGTGGACAGAATGAATTTGTCGGGAGGGAAATTTCTTTGTTTTTCTAGTTACAGCTGAGGTCATCTGTGACCATTTTAAGAACTGTATTTGCTTTACTTGGATACTCCATAGATTTTGTTTTTAATTTGTTTTTAATGTTTATTTTTGAGAGAGAGAGACAGACCATGAGTAGGGAGGGGCAGAGAGAGAGAGAGAGAGGGAGGGAGACACAGAATCCAAAGCAGGCTCCAGGCTCCAAGCTGTCAGCACAGAGCCCGATGAGGGGCTCGAACATACAAACTGCGAGATCATAACCTGAACCAAAGTCAGGTGCTCAACAGACTGAGCCACTCAGGTACCACCACCCACCCCCGTTGATTATTTTTAATGGTAAAATATACAGAACATTTTAACCATTCATGAACATACATTCATTATATTCATGATGTTGTAAGACCATCACCATTATCCTTACCCCAAATTTTCGTCATCCCTACAAAAACTCTGTGCCCATGTAATGACTCCCCAAGTCCCCAGCCCTTCGCCCCTGGCAACTTCCACCCTGCTTTCTGTCCCTATGAATTTGCCTACTCTACCTATCTCATAAAGCAGAATCATGCAGTATTTGTCCTTCCGTGTCTGGCATAGAGCCTTTCCAAGGTCCACACATGCTGCAGCAGATGTCAAGATTTCCTTCCTTTTTAAGGCTGAGTAATATTCCATTGCGTGTATAGACTACAGGGTATTTATGCACTCATCTGTTGATGGACCCTTGGGTTGTTTTCACCTTTTGACTTTTGTGAATAATGTTGTGTTTTGTGAATGTTTAAGACTGCCTTCAATTTCAGAAATGTTAGAATATGGAAAAAAACACCCACGCACCTTAGAACAAAAACAGATGTAGTGTTTCCCTATGTGGCTTGTTTTGAAGTGTGTAAATACTCACTAAGCATTTCCTATGTACAATGGATGCTAACTGGGGCACCTGGGTGTCTCCGTCGGTTGGGCGTCCGACTTCAGCACAGGTCCTGATCTCACCGTCCATGAGTTCGAGCCCCGCGTCGGGCTCTGTGCTGACAGCTCGGAGCCTGGAGCCTGCTTGGGATTCTGTGTCCCTCCCCTGCTCACACTCTGTCACTCTCTCTCAAAAATGAATAAACGTTAAAAACTAATAAATAAAACACTGTTCATGGTTTTGGAAGATTTAATGTATTACATGGTGTTAGATCACCACGTTAAAAGGTACAGTGTGTATCTTCTGGAAAAAACAAAGACCTTTGTATCTCTAGGTTTGGATACTAATTTTTTTTTAATGTTTATTTATTTTGAGAGAGAGAGAGAGTGTGTGCTTGTGAGTCCAGGATGGCCAGACACAGAGGGAGCGAGAGAATCCCAAGCAGACTCCACACTCAGCACAGAGCCTGACATGGGGCTTGATCCCACGGCCGTGAGATCATGACCTGAGCTGAAATCAAGAGTCACATGCTTAACTGGCTGAGCCACCCAGGCACCCCTTGAATACTAATTTTTAAGGGAATACTCAATATAGACTATAAACAAAAAGGGTTACAGTCTTTGAGTAATTTATTTGCACCTGAGAGTCTCAGCAAAATCAACGTGACGATGAGCCGGTGGCTGTGTTTTTGTCTCAGCAGAACCCGGGGTCTCTGTTCTCCATCCGGGTGGTGGGGCTTTCTCTGGCCTGCAGCTACTTATCCCCCCAGGACAGCCATCCCCTCAGTCACTGGGCAGTTGACAGGTAAGAGGACTGTTCCAGATTTGGTGAGAGAATGAGTGCAGTTGTATTTGACCGGACTTCTTTGAGGTTCTGGGTTAGTAAATTGGTTGTAATCTTAGCTGCTCTTGATAACTTGCCTTCCAGTCCCGGCCACTCGTGTTAGGCCCTTAGACACATTCTGTGTGTTCAACCCATAGGTCTAGAGAAGGGCTGTGATGGCCACTTTGAAGATGAGGGGTCACCGAGGTTCCCAGGGATTAGTTGACTCGTTCCTATGTGTGGAGCTAATGGCCGAGCCTGAATTGGGACCCATTTCCGCCCGAGCGAGAAACCCAAATGCGTTCAGTTAGGTCATGCTTCTGAATTGAGCCTGGATGTCCCGTCTGGGGTAGAGGAGAATTCTGCTCGAACCAAAGAACACTCTGGCTGTGACTGAGGCATAAAGCCGGTGTGCCCACCCCCACGGCCGTGCCAGGCAGCACCCACGGGCACCGTGATACCGGAGAGGCGGTTTCACTCTACGACTTTTCTAATGCATTTGCTCCTTTTCCCACAGACACAATGTGGTCCATCCCATCTTTAACTTCCTGGCTCGGTCCGCAAAAGCTGAACGAATCTATAACGTAGACGTGATATTGTGCTTTCCATTAAGAAATAGTATTGGGTCTCGCGACACAGAGCGCAGAAGACCCTTGGAATGCTTTTGGTGGTAACGGCCCCTTTCAACCACACCTGAGTTTATATGATTGAGGTGTCTTCTGGAAAGAACCTAAGGATGGGGCCTGGTTGCCAGAACAGCCAGTCATGTGATTAAAGGTTGGAACTACCAGTCCCATCCCCAGACCTCCGGGGAGCCAAGAGGGGCTGGAGATGGAATTCAGTCCCCAAGAGTCGATGATTAATCAATCATAGACCTGAGCAGAAATCAAGACTTGGATGCTTAACTGAGCCATCCAGGTGCCCCATGTAATATTTTTTTAAACACAAAAGGCCTAGGGGCGCCTGGGGTGGCTCATTCAGTTAAGCATTTGACTTTGACCCAGGTTATGATCTCACGGTCCGTGAGTTCGAGCCCCGCGTCGGGCTCTGTGCTGACAGCTCAGAGCCTGGAGCCTGTTTCAGATGCTGTGTCTCCCTCTCTCTCTGCCCCTCCCCCACTCACGCTCTGTCAAAAATAAACGTTAAAAAAAATAAGTAAATAAAGGCCTGGGGTGCCTGGATGGCTCAGTCGGTTAAGCGTCCAACTTCGGCTCAGGTCATGATCTCCCGGTCCGTGATTTCGAGCCCCACGTTGGGCTCTGTGCTGACAACTCAGAGCCTGGAGTCTGTTTCAGATTGTGTCTCCCTCTCTCTCTGCTCCTCCCCCGCTCACGCTCTGTCTCTCAGAAATAAACATTAAAAAAAATTATTTTTAAAAATTAAAAAATTAAAGGCCTATTTGCCTCTCCCCCATTAGAGACCCGTATCTCCAGCCTAAATTTATCCCTGAGATACAGCCCACCTCCCCCCCACTACCCGTGTCCTGCTTAACCGTCTCTCAGATGTGCCATCCAAATGTTTGCTGCTCGGAGCTCTTCCTGCTCAAGCCTTTCCTCCTCCTGCTCCTGTGTCAAAATGGTGGCCATGTGTCTACTGAAACCATGGCCAAGCTGGAAACCTGAGAGCCATTCTTGAGTCCTCTTCCTCATTTTCCCTCACCTTCAGCCCATCCTCAAGCCTTCTTGTTCCGAACCCTGGCAGCTACTCAGCTCTGCTCCCTGTGTCCACGTTCACCGCCAGCCCCTGGGTTTGGGCCAATGGAGCCTCTTGGCTCGATGCCCCGGGAGCCTCCAGACCAGGGGCCCTTCCCTCCCTGTCTGTCTGAAACCCTCCGGTGGCCCACAGGCATACGGTCCACGCTTCTGGTGGCAGAGCTCGCCACCCGCCCCATCTCCCTGTGTGGCCTGCCCCTCACCGGGCTGAGGTCATTCCAGCGCAAGCCCTGCCCTCTGCTCCCGCCGAGCCCTCTGCCTGCAGGGCCGTTCTCCCCACCACTCTCCACTCACCTGGCTGTCTCCTGCTCATCCTATGCAGGAAATCTCTGGGCACTCGCAGCCATCGCTTATGCGCGTCTCTCCCGTTAGACGCTGAGCTCCGTCAGAGAGGGTAGAGGGTAGGGATTGTGTCCGTGTGATGCTTGGAATCTCACCCTCCCTCCATAAACCCCGAGTGCTGCCCTCTTTCCTTTGAGTCAAGGCCGGGATCAGGAGGGGAGATCGTGCTGTCTCCTGGACGATGTTTCCACGCGAGGGGCAAACTCCACGTTGTTAGGCCCATACCTCTCCCTTTTTTGCGCCCCCAGGGGTTTTGTAGGACAGAATTAGGGCCTGAAGCTACCGGCTCTTTCTGCTCTCCCAATGTAGACGCCAACCGAAAAGTAGACTGAGGGTTGAGGCAGAGGGAGCTCAGTACGTTGGGTTTATCTGTGAGGCTGAGTCGAGGATGTGGCTCAGATGAGAGCATATCCTGTCGACTGTTTCCCCAGAATGGAACGTCATTGTCTCCCGTCAGCAGGGCTCGCTGAACTGGGAGGGCTCGCCCCAGACACACCTCGTTCCGTGCCCCCCCCCCACCCCCTCTTGCTCAGCACACTGTTAACGCAATTCCAGCCCAGACCTGGCAGTGCTCACCTACAGGATTTTGTACCTTCCGTGAGCTCAAAGCCTGTTTTAGAATCCTCCTGGTGACAGTTAGGGACGCATGTGACACCCCCACTTTTTTCTCGTGATACATTATTTACTTATTTTTTACTATTTACTTATTTTGAGGGAGAGAGAGAGAGACAGAATACGAGTGGAGGAGGGGTAGACGGAGAGGGAGACACAGAACCTGAAGCAGGCTCCGGGCTCCGAGCCGTCAGCACAGAGCCCGATGCGGGGCTCGAACTCACGAACCGTGAGATCATGAGCTGAGCCGAAGTCGGACGCTTAACCGACTGAGCCCCCCAGGCGCCCCTCTCGTGATACATTCTAAACGCTCGGGTACAGACAGACGTTGTCGTCACTCGTCTGTGTCTTGTGGACTTCGGGACAAAGCTTCGCCCTCTCCGCTCGCTCCTTGACTCGTCTGAAACGGGCTGAGCCCAAGCAGCTGGGAAGAGCTTACGGGGTGGTTTACCCTGAGCGTTTCTGCGTCTTTGAGGCCGTGGACGCGGACGAGAGGTGCCTGTTCCGCATTGCGGTAGAAGCAAAGTTAGAGGCCCGTAGGAGGCGTTGTTGGAATTGGGGCGTTACATAGGACACCCAGGTGGCACTGCCCTCTAGACACCGAGAAGATGGCTGAGGCTTCAGTGGGAGAGCGGATCTGTGTCCTTGCTCACAAGGGAGCCAGTGGAGAACGGTCAGGGGTGGTGGGTTCCGGAGGAAGCCTTCAGCAGACCCAACTCCCCAGATTCCCAGCCTCGGTTACCCTCAGTTTTGCTGCTTGTGTTTGGAACAGCGGGTCCTGCCTGGGGTTGGAGGCAGAGGTGTGGGAAGGAGGCCCCGTGCTTTCTGATGGGCTCCCCGTTCTCTCCTCAGGGCTCTGCACCCCAGGAGGCCAGGAGGCCCCCCGCACGTCAAACTGGCCGTGGAGTGGGATAGTGATGCCAAGGGGCGGTGAGTTCAACAGCACTGGGCTCCAGCGGGGAGGAGAGAAAGGCCTGCCTGTACACATAAGTCGGCCTGTGCCCGGTTCCCCCCACTGTGACTGAAGGCAGTGCACACGCCTCCTTAATGCCACGTGATCCAGGCCTCTGAGAAACGCTAATGAGAATTGTGTGCATTAAAAAAAAATTTTTTTTTTAATGTTTATTTATTTTTGAGAGAGAGAGAGAGAGAGAGAGAGCGCACAAGCAGGGGAGGAGCAGAGGGAGAGGGAGACCAGAATCCGAAGCAGGCTCCAGGCTCTGAGTTGTCAGCACAGAGCCCGATGCAGGGCTCCAACTCACAAACTGTGAGATCATGACCTGAGCCATAGCTGGGTGCTTAACTGACTGAGCCACCCAGGTGCTCCCTAAGTTTCTGTTTTTTTGAGCATGCCCTGTGTTGGTCAAGTGAACCTTGTGGTCCAAGAGGACTATTCCAGGTGTATCCTATAAGTCTGCATGCCAGTTAGCAGGAAGGAGAAGGGAGAGGACCAAGAGATGCTCCCTTTTCTTAAAGGGCACTTACCAGAAGGTTCATACATCACTTTTTTATTGAGGAAAGAGAGGAAAACAAAAATTGTGGGGCAACCAGCAGCTTCTAGGACATGTGTTTTTTGTTTGTTTTTTAGAAATTTTTTTATTTTTTGTTTTAGTTTTTAATTTTTTTAATGTTTATTTACTTTTGAGAGAGAGAGACAGAGACAGAGTGCGAGTGGGGGAGGGGCAGAGAGAGAGGGAGACACAGAATCCGAAGCAGGCTCCGGGCTCTGAGCTGTCAGCACAGAGCCTGACGCGGGTCTCAAACTCACAAACCGCGAGATCGTGACTTGAGCCAAGGTTGGACGCTCAACCAACTGAGCCCCCCAGGCGCCCCTATCTTTTCTTTTTAAAAACAATTTTTTTAGGGGCGCCTGGGTGGCGCAGTCGGTTAAGCGTCCGACTTCAGCCAGGTCACGATCTCGCGGTCCGTGAGTTCGAGCCCCGCGTCGGGCTCTGGGCTGATGGCTCAGAGCCTGGAGCCTGTTTCCGATTCTGTGTCTCCCTCTCTCTCTGCCCCTGCCCCGTTCATGCTTTGTCTCTCTCTGTCCCAAAAATAAATAAAAAACGTTGAAAAAAAAATTTAAAAAAAAAAAAAAACAATTTTTTTAATGTTTATTTTTAAGCGAGAGACACAAGAGTGTGAGTGGGGGAGGGGCACAGAGAGAGAGAGAGAGAGAGAGAGAGAGAGAGAGAATCTGAAGAAGGCTCCAGGCTCTGAACTGTCCGCCCAGAGCCCGACACGGGGCTCAAACTCACAAATGTTGAGATTGTGACCTGAGCCGAAGTTGGACGCTCAACCGACTGAGCCACCCAGGCGCCCCAACAATTGCGTGCATTTAAACAGTGACAGTAAGAGTGATGATCACTGTGGTGGGTGGCGTTTGGAGTGGTACCAGTGCCGGCCATTGCTCTGGCCGCTTCACGTGGATGCGGTTTATTTCATCATTCTCACCCCCTGCGAGGTCGGTGCCACCACCGTCCAGTTTCCAGATGCGGCGACGGAGGCCCAGAGAGGGTGACCAGTCGCTCGGTGTCCACACAGCTCGTGCCCATGGCAGAGCCGGCATTGGAACCCAGGGTGTCCGGTTCAAGCCCGTGCTCTTCGGTCACGAACCTTGGCCGTTCCTGTAATACCGAGTGCGCATGGCCTACGTTGCGAAAGGGACACCGTTCAGTCCGGCGGGTTTCATTCGCCTCCTCCGAGGGGCCAGGCCCTGCGCTGGAGGGGGAGACAGACAAGCAGCCCAGCGCTGGGTCCCTCCTGGAGCTGGTAGGGGAGACACCGGGAATTCCCGTCAAAGAGAGTGAGCGCCAGCTGGGGCGGCTTGGCCTCACCCGGTGGGTGCCGTGAGTAGCGACAGGTGAGAAGCCCCAATGCCGTCGGCTTCCTCTCCCGGCAGCCTGTTCGGGAGCCCCCAGGAGGAGCGGGTCCAGGACGCGGAGAGCGTGTGGCGGCAGCAGGAGGCACACCAGCAACCCAGCTGCACCCTGGACGAGTGCTTTCAGTTCTACACCAAGGAGGAGCAGGTGTCTCCCGGAGGGAGGGTGCACGCCCGGGGCTGGGGAGGGGGCGGGTGGCCGCGGTGCGGCGGAGCGGGGTGGCTCACGGTCCCGGTGGTTTCCTTTCCAGCTGGCTCAGGACGATGCGTGGAAGTGTCCACACTGCAAGGCCCTCCAGCAGGGCACGGTGAAGCTGAGTCTCTGGACCCTGCCTGACATCCTC
Source organism: Neofelis nebulosa (assembly GCF_028018385.1). Classification (NCBI taxonomy): domain Eukaryota; kingdom Metazoa; phylum Chordata; class Mammalia; order Carnivora; family Felidae; genus Neofelis; species Neofelis nebulosa. The sequence continues at coordinate 4,190,065 of NC_080797.1, forward strand.
ATCATCCACCTGAAAAGGTTCTGTCAGGTGGGCGAGAGGAGAAACAAGCTGTCCACGCTGGTGAAGTTTCCGCTCTCCGGCCTCAACATGGCCCCCCACGTGGCCCAGAGAAACACGGGCCCCAAGCCCGCGACAGGCCCCTGGCCTTCCTGGGAGCAGCCGGCCTGCCTGCCCGCCAGCTGCCCGTGGGACTTCCTGTACGACTTGTATGCCGTCTGCAACCACCACGGCGGTCTGCAAGGTGGGCATTACACAGGTGAGCCTCGCCTCCCGGTTCGTGGCGGCCGTGGTCACGTGTCCGTGACTGCGGCCCGAGCTCCAGGATGCCCCGGGAAGAGGTGCCCCCGCGAGGCCGAGCTTACTCCGGCACTGGGCATACGCAGACCCCTCGGCCGCCGCACATCAGGCACCTGCCAGAGAGCAGGGGACTGGTTCCAAGCTGTAACGTTGGGTTGGGATGGTGGTTGGAACATCAGCTTAGCTGCACCCTGAGCGTTTGGCCCCAGCAAATATAGGAGGGTCACCGTTGGAACCCGAGAGAGGCGCGTTAATCCTCATCTGTGGTTCAACACACGGTGTCTTACTTATCAGGTCTGGTGTTTTTTATTTCTGGGGCGTACGTTTAACTGCCCTCCCTCAGAGGAGCTTGAGAGGGGTGGACAGCAGCAAAGACAGAGACAGACGGCTGGGTGACTAGTTCACGATCAGGCACCATGGCCTGTGCTATTCGAGAACAACAGACTGTGTCACGGGAGAAGATGCTTTACGATGTTTCATTTTCGTTCTTGGGAAGTGCAGTGTTTCTAAGGTTCCAAGGTACCTTCGATTTGGAAAGCACCGGGCTGGGTGGAAAATCTGGAACCATCACTCATTCTTTCTTAAGTCAAACTTCAGACACAGACAGTGAACAGGCATTCAGTGCCTGGCATTACGAAAGGGTTTGATTGATTGTTTCTGTGATAGAGGTAAGGCCCCTCTGAGGATAGCGCCTGCTCTCCAAGAGCTAAAGGAACGAGCTGTGTGAATAATGGGCTAATGGGAGGAAGACCAGACCATTATGGGCTACTAGCATGTGCAAAGGCCCTGAGGCAGAGTTTGGTGTGTTTAAGAACTGATGAAAGCCCATCGTGGCTGAAGTGTAGCGACCCAGGGGTAAGTAACACAAATGAGGCCGGAGAGGTGGGCACTACATGTAGGCCGTGGACGAGAGTTTGCATTTTTTCCAAAGCGTAACGGGACGCCATTACAAGGTTTTAGGCAAAAGAATAATAAAGACATAATCTAGTTCGCAAATTGAGGGTGTAGCTCTGCTGTGTGGAAAACAGGTAGAGTAGAAGTTGGGAGTTCCGGTTAGGAATTTCTGGGGCTCAAATCAGAGATGGTCTTGGCCGGGACTCGGGGGACTCAGGAGGTGACAGTTGGGGTATTCGAGATGCATTTTGGAAGTCGAATCAGCAAGATTGGCTTTTGGGCTGGGTGTGGGGTGGAAGGGAAGGGGAGGGCAAAGATGAGCCCCTAGGTGCCTGGTTTGGGTTGGTGCAGGGCTCAGCTAATGATGGCCTGCCGGCCAAATCCAGTCCAGTACCTGATTTTGTATAGCCTGCGAGTTAAAATATGATTTTTACATTTCAAAAAGTGGTAAATTATATATATGTGTATATATATATATATGTGTGTGTGTGTGTGTGTATATATATATTATATATGTGTGTATATATATATATATGTACACAGAGACTGGCCATGTGATCTGTAAAGCCTAAGGTATATATAATATATATATACATATATTACATTTCAAAAAGTGGTAAAATATATGTGTATATATATACGTGTGTATGTGTATATATTATATATGTGTGTGTATATATATATATATATATATGCACACAGAGACTGGCCATATGTGATTTGTAAAGCCTAAGCTATATATATATATTATATATATATATATATATATAATATATATATATGTGTGTGTGTTATATATATGTATGTATAAAAATATATATAAAATATGATTTTTACATTTCAAAAAGTGGTAAAAAATATATATGTGTATATATGTATACATGTGTATATATATATACGTGTATATATATGTGTGTGTTATATATATATTATATATGCATGTGTATATACATATATACTGGCCATATGTGATCTGTAAAGCCTAAGCTATTTGCTGTGTGGCTCATTACAGAAAAGTGGGCGGACCCTGTATTCTTGGGTGATGGTACCTTTCACTGAGATGTGGAGGGAAAGGAAAAGAATGTTTTGTCACAATTGTTTCAAAGGTGGTAAGAATCTTATGGACATTTTCCTAAATGTTTTGCTTTAGTTCTTAGGCAGGAAAGAAACATACCATAATCCCAAAAGCATTGTTTTCAGTGGCCTGCTGAATCAGAGATGTGCATCTCGAAACTTCTCAAGGAGCAGGGCGAATGGGGACATTATCGTCTGGCTAAATAATTCGGGGCTCCCTGTTACCGGAGCTTTTGCCCGAGCAAGTGTTCTAATGTAAGGATTCAGACTCAAAGTAACGGCACGCTTTTTATCGGTGAGCAGCTGGGTGTGTAACTGATTGATCTTTCTGATTCCACAAAACTCACTTCTGGCCCGAAACGGACCGATCTTTCTCACTCTGTTACAAACACGTCCGTTTTTCAGCTGTGCTGGCGAGAGACGCCTTTCTGTTTTGAAGGGGCTGCGATAACTGGCACGGGGGTTTTGGACTTTTGCAGCCTACTGCCGGAATTCTCTGGACGGACAGTGGTACAGTTTTGATGACAGCACAGTGGAACCGCTCCCGGAAGATGAGGTCAGCACGCGAGGGGCTTACATCCTGTTTTATCAGAAACGGAACAGCATCCCCCCCTGGTCAGCCAGTGGTTCCATGAGAGGTACGTGCTGTCCCCCCGCAAGGAGAGGGGCACTGGGGAGGTTCCCTGTCACACATCAAGGACCAGGAGAGGTAGGCACGGGTCTGGAAGGGGGAGATCTGCTGCTTGGAGACGTGGGTTCCCATTGGTAGGGATGTGCAATGCACACAGTAAAACCCAAGAAGGGGAAAAGAATACGAATAATAATTTCACAGCAGGTGACTCTTGGTGGTTTTGGGATTTCAGGTTTCCAGGCTCCCTCGTATCGAGCCAGCCTTTATAATTAAGCTTGTGCAACATATTCCTGTGTCCATCCTATTAGAAAGGGCGGGGCGGTTATTAGGGACTCCGGGTCTCAGCGGGAAAGGTAGCTGCTTAACCCCATCCAGAGACACATCTAGTAAACAACCTCAGACTTGGAAGTCTGCAGGAAATTTTTAAAAAGGATCAAAGTTGACCTTTTTATGTGATTTGTTTCACTCTGCAATCCTATCCTTATCTTTGGGATGGGAGAGCCTTTTTTGTTTGTTTTAATTGCCTCTATGTTCTTCCTAATAATTGTTGGAAGGCAGGCAAATTAAACCAAAATGCCCCAGGAGGTCTAAATCAACCCTAATGCGAAGCCTGCCTTTCTCTTTTTTTTTTAAATTTTTTAACATTTATTTATTTTTGAGACAGAGAGAGACAGAGCATGAACGGGGGAGGGTCAGAGAGAGGGAGACACAGAATCCGAAACAGGATCCAGACTCTGAGCTGTCCGCACAGAGCCCGACACGGGGCTCGAACTCACGGACCGTGAGATCATGACCTGATCTCGACCGAAGTCGGCCGCTTAACCGACTGAGCCCCCCAGGCGCCTTGTCTGCCTTTCTCATAAAGAAGATAGAACGAGTGGAAAACCTAGCCTGTTGAGAAAACTAGAGATGATGGCAAGTAATGTCAGGAAAAACTTTTTTTTTAAGTTTTTATTTTTATTTTTATTTTATTTTTTTATTTTATTTTTTTGGGGAATGAAGGGGGGAAAGAGAGAGAGAGAGAGAGTCCCTAGCAGGCTCTGCACTGTCAATACAGAGCTGGATGCTCTGTGAGATCACGACCTGAACTGAAACCAAGAGTTGGCCGCCCCACGGACTGAGCCCCCCAGGCACCCAGGAAAAGCATTTCAGAACTCATCAACACGCTGACCTTTCTGTGCCCAAATGCCTTTCCCTAAATTTTCAGCTTGGTCACGTGGCTAATCCGTAGCGGGTTTCTCCTCTGGTCATGACTTTGGGTTGTACCATCCCAGGGCTCGGGGGGGTGGGAGCCTGGCTTCCAGAAGCTCCTTTGGGGACCCCCGACAGGGTGGGGCTGGGTCCAGCCTTCCCTCTGGCTTCCAGAAGCTCCTTTGGGGACCCCCGACGGGGTGGGGCTGGGTCCAGGCTTCCCTCTGGCTTCCAGAAGCTCCTTTGGGGACCCCCGACGGGGTGGGGCTGGGTCCAGGCTTCCCTCTGGCTTCCAGAAGCTCCTTTGGGGACCCCCGACGGGGTGGGGCTGGGTCCAGGCTTCCCTCTGGCTTCCAGAAGCTCCTTTGGGGACCCCCGACGGGGTGGGGCTGGGTCCAGGCTTCCCTCTGGCTTCCAGAAGCTCCTTTGGGGACCCCCGACGAGGTGGGGCTGGGTCCAGCCTTCCCTCTCTGCGTCCCGCAGGGTCCACCAGCTCCTCCTTCTCCGATCACTGGCTCCTTCGACTCGGGAGCAGTAACAGCAGTGCGAGGGGGAGCCTGCTGTCCTGGAGCTCCAGCCCCGGCCCCTCCCGGCCCCCGGCGTCTGACCCTCCCGTCTTCACCAACGGCCTCTCCGATCAGGAAAAGGGTATGTCCTATCGTGTCGGTAAGATTAGCCGATTCTATTTTCACTTGCTTTAACGGCCTCTGCTCCTTGGCTTTGAGTGTGAAGTGTCCGTCAGGGGCGCCTGGGTGGCTCAGTCGGTTAAGTGTCCGACTTCGGCTCAGGTCATGATCTCACGGTTCGTGAGTTCGAGCCCCATGTTGGGCTCTGTGCAGACAGCTCGGAGCCTGGAGCCTGCTTCAGATTCTGTGTCTCCCTCTCTCTCTGCCCCTCTCCCGCTCATGCTCTGTCTCTCTCTCTCAAAAAATAAGCATTAAAAAATTTGAAAAAAAGTGCCCGTCATTAGGAGAGACATCCATGTCTCCTATGGGGTCTTCTGTGACCAGCCGTCTCCCTCCGCCTCCTCCCCTGCCCGCTGCCCTCCAGCCGCAGGTACGTTCTTTCTCTGCTCCCTGGAGCATGCCGTCTAATGGGGAAGATAACATGTAAACCAGTAGATGTGTGTAACGACCTGGTATAAAGGAGGGACAAGGGGAGGTAGATCATCAGAGGAATCTAGGCTGGGGGTGGGAGAGAAAGGACGCAGGGGCCCTGTTAGAACGGGGCAGGTGGGGAAGGTCCTTCTGCAGTGACAGCTTTGGAGCAGACACCTGAGAGACAGAGAGAGGGAGTGGTGGAGAAGGTTGGGCATGTGCTCCGGGCAGGGGAGCTCCGAGGTGGGGGTGAGTGTGGGATGCATGTGAGAGGCAGAGGGACGGGAGCAGTGGCCAGAGAAGACAGCTAGAGATCGACGGGCCGGGGCTCGGCGTACCTTTGGCTCGTGGTACAAAGTTGGCTTTTGGCCCCCAGGGCAGTGAGTAGCTATTGGGGAATTCTGAGCTGGGATTTATATTTTCACCAAGTCTGCTCTGGGACTCCATCACAAGGGGGCGGGACAAGGGTGGGAGGCCAGGTTGGGGTGATGACTGTGGTCATCTGAGCCAGAGAGGCCCAGATGACGGCAGCTCGTGTTTATATTTTCTTCTGGGACATAGAGCACGTTGGCATCCAGACGATCCAGTTAGGATTCAGATGATCCTCTCCCTAGAGGAAGAAAATAATGGTGGTGCAAGAAAGGCAGGGGATAACCACAGAAACAGTCCGTCTGGAAAATCTCTGAGCACTCGTGTGCATGCCTGTGCGCCCCTTTGCTCAGAAAGCAGCAGCACGTACTAATTACTTACTGTTTCCGTGTGTCCTCTTAGCTCCTGAATTCGCTTTTAAAATAAGATTTTTCAGTGGCGCCCGGGTGGCTCAGTCGGTTAAGCATCCAGCTCTTGATTTCGGCTCAGGTCATAATTTCACGGTTCGTGAGATCAAGCCCCACATCGGGCTCTGCAATGACAGTGTGGAGCCTGCTTGGGATTCTCTCTCTCTCTCCCCCTCCCCTGCTCATTTTCTCTCTCTCTCTCTCTCTCTCTCTCTCAAATAAAAAAATAAGATCTTTTTAATGTAGATATGATATATATATATATATATATATATATATATATATATATATATATACAGAGAAGTGTGTTAATCACAAATGCACATCTAATGAATTATCCTAAAATGTACACACCCATATAACCGTCACCCAGATTGCGAAATAGAACGTTGCAGGCCCTCCCTACCCCCTTGTACCTCTCTCAGTCATTACTGTTTCCCTCTTTTCCAGAGGGGGGACTATTATTCTGACTTCTGATGCTATAGATCAGTCTTGCCTGTGTCGGAACTTTATGTAAATGGAGTCGTACAGTACATATATTTTCCTGTTCGGTTTCCTTTGCTCAGCACCATATCTGTTTAAATTAATGTATGTTGTGTGTGACTTTATTCCATTGGTAAAAAAAAAAAAAAAAGCAGCCCTGGAAATAACTCAGCCACCTAAAGTTCTCTGCACAGACATCTAAGTTCCCATGAGAGACAGAGGCAGATAGACAGAGACATTGTTGTCTGTTGACTGTTGATGATGGTCAGTAAACACCAAAAGCAGGGATTTGGGAAAGAAAGCACAGTGGGTGGGGTGGGAAGAACCACTTCCTTTTTCCTGTGGGCTCATGGATGGGCTGAAATCGATCTCAGAGGCCGATCTGGAAAAGTTTGGCTTGATCATCAGGGGAAGCACCTTGAGTTACAAATTTACAGATTCTTGTTTTTTTTTTTTTTAACGTTTATTCATTTTTTTGAGATATGGAGAGAGAGCGAGTGGGGGAGGAGCAGAGAGGGAGGGAGAGACACACACAGAACCCAAAGCAAGCTCCAGGCTCTGAGCTGTCAGTGCAGTGCCTGACGTGGGGCTCGATTTACAGATTCTTTTTTTTTTTTTAATTTTTTTTTAAAACATTTATTTATTTTTGAGACAGAGAGAGACAGAGCATGACCGGGGGAGGGTCAGAGAGAGAGGGAGACACAGAATCCGAAACAGGCTCCAGGCTCTGAGCTGTCAGCACGGAGCCCAACGCGGGGCTCGAACTCACAGACCGCGAGATCATGACCTGAGCTGAAGTCGGCCGCTTAACCGACTGAGCCACCCAGGTGCCCCTCGATTTACAGATTCTTAAGTTCCTTGCTGATGCTGTAGAAATCCCTGTAAGACTGCCCCCACGTTATAAGAAGAGTTCATATTTTATTTACGTATTCTCTTGTGGTTGGATACTGGGGTAGTTTCTGGTGTGGGCTGTCACCAGTGGTCCTGCTGTGCACATCTTTGCTCACGTGTTTTTGTCGTGCGTACGTCTGCACATGGGCATCTGGGAGTGAGATTGTACCTGGGCGTAGCCTATGTGTTCATTCATCAGCTATTTACGTCTTTATACATTGTGTCACCGTTGTATCAAAGTGGCCAACAGGGCACCTGACATGTAGCAGGCTCTTGTTACGTTTTTGTGAGTGAATGCATGTGATGATACAATCTTGAGGCTACAGGTGGTTTTAGAGCATCTTTGAATCCAACACTCTGTTTTAGGATGGTTTATGTGTCCCAGTTGGGTTAACTGTTTCTTAGGGTTTGGCATCTTGGCTCCCAGTATTTCGCAGTTAGAAAGAATACTGATCGGAGCGTCTCTACGTGCCTATGACATGTGTCTGATTTCCTTAGAGTGCGTTTTTTTTTTTTTTTTTTTTTTTTTTTTTTTTTTTTGTGGAAGCCAAGTGTTTAACATGTTATGTTCTGACCCACCCTGTCTGTGGACTTTCCTTTTCCCCTCTCGTGATGCACATGGAGGCAGCATCTGGTGAACACACACACACACACACACCAAAGGCATTCTTTCCCAAGCTTGTCCACCCCATCAGCATGAGCCTCTGACGCGCTCATAAATCCATCCCAGTTCTGTTCCAGTGGCCTGGAACCTTAGGCCACGTCTCAGTTCTCCCAGGGGGAACTGTATTTCATGCCTCCACTGGGAGGCAACTTTAAAAAAAATTTTTTTTTTTAATATTTATTATCGAAAGACAGAGTCAGAGCATGAGCAGGGGAGGGGCAGAGGGAGAGGGAGACACAGAATCCGAAGCAGGGTCCAGGCTCCGAGCCGTCAGCATAGAGCCTGACGTGGGCTTGAACTCACAAACCGCAAGATCATGACCTGAGCCGAAGTCAGACGCCCAACCCACTGAGCCACCCAGGCGCCCCAACTGGGAGGCAACTTTAAAAGATGGCCCAGCTTTTCAACATGGTACTCAGCCCGGATTCAGGCACAGATTCAGAGAACCCCCCCGCCCCCCTGCTGCCACCACTCCCCAAGAGACAGAGAGCGCTAGGGCGGGAGGGGAAGGAATATGGGCGAATAACTTTATCCCAGCCCCTGGCTGGCATTTTACTTCTCCGTCTGGTCATCAGCATCTCCAAGAGGGTAAAATGAAAAGCCCTTTTGCAGAGGAGAAAGCCGAGGCTGGGAAGTCCCCAGGTGCAAGCTCGCCTCCTTGGAGAAGCGAGGGGTGCAGAGAGACCCCGCTCCCTCTGGCTGCGGGCATCCTGCCTCTGTGGCTGCTAGCTATAAATTCCAAACTGGAGATCATGCCATGCGGACCCCGCAAGGGCCTTGCTTGCAAAGGGAGCGTTCCCTCTTGACGTTTGACTAAAACGGCGGTGGGCTTTGGAGCCTGTTGAGGTGGTTGAAAACCCAGCCTCATTTTCTTGTTAGCGGTCAGCCTGGGCAACATCCAGCTCCAGCATATAGGTCTCCGTGGGGGGTGGGTACCACCCAATCTCCCCCTGGGTTTGGGGGAGAGTTTTGTCACCATCAACACGAGTACAGGGGACTAAGTAGCACAGAGTCCCCAGCAGGCAGGACCAGAGATGGTGTCATTTCAGGACAGAATTGTCCCTCCCAAATGCCAAGCAGGCCTCTGGAGAGAAACCCTGACAGCTTGGGAACTGCATCCTTCCAGTAGCCCTAGTTATGGGATGTGGGAATGGGGAAGGCATTTGGACCAAAAGGGCTGGATCCAAAGAATATTGAAGGGGACTGCATCTTCTGTAATTGGGGACAGGTGTCAGGAGAAGCTCTCCAAGGAGAAGGATGTAAAAACACCTTACTTGTGCAAGTTTTATAAAAATAAAACCATGTATGTGATGGGGCGCCTGGGTGGCTCAGTCAGTTGAGCATCAGACTCTTGATTTCGGCTCAGGTCATGATCCCAGAGTTGTGGGATTGAGCCCCACCTCGGGCTCCGTGCTGAATATATGGAGCCTGCTTCAGATTCTCTCTCTCCCTCTGCCCCTCCCCTGCTCACTCTCTCTCTCTCTTGCTCTCTCTCTCGCTCGCTCTCTCTCTCTGTGTCTCTCTGTTAAATAGGAAACAAAGAAAGCAAGACCATGTGAAAAAATTGCTGGGGTCTTACGCAGAAGCCCCTCAGGTGAATAAGGGCTCCCCTCAGGTGGATAAGGGGTCCCGGGACTTCAGCTTTACGATCGAGGTGCTTTTGATGATTGATTTTCTCTACGACTTTTATTGGGCCTTCCAGGTTTTCCTTCTCACTTGAAGTGCTTTCCAGGTACTACATTATTTCCGCTTTTATTTCCTCTTTAAAAGTCATCTGGGAGTTTCAAGCGTTTATGATTTGGGGGTCTCCCTGTAACTCTCTCTAATTTTGCGGATGGTGAGCCAAGAATGTGGTTTTCCAAAAGCATTCCCTTTTTGTGATACAGTAAGTACATGATTATTATTTTGTCGATGTTCTTTGCACGCGTGGAGTCATGTCGACTGTGTCTATGTGAGGTTGTAGCTCTTAAATCAGGTGAGTCGGTTTTTGGATTCAGTTCACTTTGTCTCTAAGTTGACCTTATCGAGGACCGCCTCGCTAGGAAGGAGGCATATTTGGCACCCTCTTTTTGGCTGTATTTTTAATCAAGTATGCCACGGACTTCAGTAATTTCTGCTTTATATGGTTTGCTGCCTTGTTAATAGGTGTCTGAAGCTGACGACTGTTAGGTCTTCTTTATAAATTGTCTGTCCTCCTTGTAACGTGGCTCTTTATCTTAAGTGCTTTTAATCTTTTTTTTTTTTTTTTTTTTTTTTAAATTTTTTTTCAACGCTTTTTATTTATTTTTGGGACAGAGAGAGACAGAGCATGAACGGGGGAGGGGCAGAGAGAGAGGGAGACACAGAATCGGAAACAGGCTCCAGGCTCCGAGCCATCAGCCCAGAGCCTGACGCGGGGCTCGAACTCACGGACCGCGAGATCGTGACCTGGCTGAAGTCGGACGCTTAACCGACTGCGCCACCCAGGCGCCCCAAGTGCTTTTAATCTTAAATTCTACCTTGTTCAAGATTAATCATTCCACCCCTTCCTCCTTTCTTTTTGTTGGCACTGGCCTGGTATCATTTTGTTGTTCTCTTTTGCTTTATGAATTTTTCTCTTACAGTTACTTTTAAGTGGTTTCTGGTAAACACTGTGCTGTGGTTTTTTGTTTTGTTTTGTTTTGTTTTTAACGTTTATTTAGTTTTGAGACAGAGAGAGACGGAGCATGAACGGGGGAGGGGCAGAGAGAGAGAGGGAGACACAGAATCAGAAGCAGGCTCCAGGCTCCGAGCCATCAGCCCAGAGCCCGACGCGGGGCTCGAACTCACAGACCGCGAGATCGTGACCTGAGCTGAAGTTGGACGCTCAACCGACTGAGCCACCCAGGCGCCCCAATATGTTGTGGTTTTATTATTATTATTATTATTATTATTATTAATTATTATTTTTGAATGTCAAAATCAAGAGTCTGTCTTAACAAGGGGAGCATTCAGCCCATCTGTTTTTTTTTTAATTTTTTTTTTTTTAATATTTATTTTTGAAAGAGACAGACAGAGTGTAGTGGGGAAGGGGCAGAGAGAGAGGGAGACACAGAATCTGAAACAGGCTCCAGGCTCTGAGCTGTCAGCACAGTGCCCGATGTGCGGCTGGAACTTGGGAACAGCGAGATCATGACCTAGTTCGAAGTAGGACGCTTAACCTACTGAGCCACCCAGGCGCCCCAGCCCATCCGTTTTTAATGTAACTGATGAGGTTTTGGGGTGATAGGGCATCCGGAGCCGATGGCCAGGAAAGAATTCTTGAAGACATCTTTGGTGCAAAAAAAGTGATTTTATTAAAGCATGGAGACAGGACCCGTGGGCAGGAAGAGCTGTCCCAGACCCTGTGGAGAGAAGGGTTATACATTTGGGAGTTGGGGGAGGTCAAGTCCAAGGGAAGTTTGGGTTGAGATTTTCATATGCTAATGACTCACAGGATCCTGGATGCCTGGCTATGGTCAAGCTAAGGTGGTTTTTGCCTCTAGCAGAGCCTGGGGAATATCTCACACATCCCACCTGCCAGGAGGGCTGATGGAGGGTGGAGGTGGGAGGGGGTTTGCTAGCTTGTATTTTGTCCTCAGCCCACCTCAGCCTCCCTCATCAGTAACAACCCTAAACTTGATTTTGTTTCCTTAAAACACTTTTTTATTATTGTTTCTTTTTTTCCTTTTTCCTTGTTTTTTACTGAGTCGATCTCATTGGTCTTTGCTCTCTCTTTTTTTTCCCCCTTTGTTTGGAAGTTCTGTTCTTTTCCATCTTGTTTTTTTTTTTTTTTAATTAACTAATTTTTTAAATTTACATCCAAGTTAGGTAGCATATAGTGAGTGCAATAATGGTTTCAGGAGTAGATTCCAGTGATTCATCCCCCTACGTATAATGCCCAGGGCTCATCCTGACATGTGCCCTGCTCAATGCCCCTCCCCCATCTGGCCCCTCCCCCCACCCACAGCCACCCCAGCAACCCTCAGTTTGTTCTCTGTGTTTAAGAGTCTCTTATGTTTTGTCCCCCTCCCTGTTTTTACATTATTTTTGCTTCCCTTCCCCTGTGTTCATCTGTTTTGTATTTTAGTTACTTATTTATTTTAATGTTTATTTATTTTTGAGAGAGAGAGACACAGGGTGTGAGCAGGAGAGGGTTAGAGAGAGAGGGAGACACAGAAACCCAAGCAGGCTCCAGGCTCTGAGCTGTCAGCACACAGCCCGACGCGGGGCTCGAACTCATGAACAGTGAGATCATGACCTGAGCTGAAGTCAGACGGTCAACCACTAAACCATCCAGGCACCCCTCTCTGTTTTATATTTTAAATTCCACCTATGAGTGAAGTCCTGTGGTATTTGTCTTTCTCTGACGGACTAGCTTAGCATTAATTGTTACTTATCCTTCCCAATGTGTAAATGCATTTTCCTATTATATGGATATAAGAAGCCAGACTATTCCCTTCGTGCCTGCCTGCTGTCCTTCCCCCCAGCAAGATGTCGCCACGTTATCCCTCCCACCCCCAAACATGCTCACATCACTGCATATTCCCCGTCCTGGGACCACCTGCCCTGTTGCAGGTGGATGGTCCCCCTATGGCAGCCTCCATTGAACACCCCCCATCTGTCTTCTTTCTGTCCCCCTCTGTCTTGAGGTCTGGTTTCTGATTCTTTAGTCTTTGGTCAGAGTTCTTTTCGGGGATGGGGGATGCGTGGCCACAAATATTTCTTTCACCAGCAAATGGCAGCTTGGCTGGTTGGAGGGCTCTTGGACTGAAGTCCTTCCTTCTCTCTCCGGTGTCTGTAGATGTTTTCCCACGGTCTGCCAAGCCCCAGGGTTGCAGGTGAAAAGTGCTTTTTTTTTTTTTTTCCCCCTTTTTTCATGTGAGAGTCACTTGTCCTTTCTGTCTGGAAGCTTTTGAGAATTTGTGGTTGACCTTGGAATTTAGAAACAACACTAGTATATGCTTGGGTCTGTGTTTTTATTCATCAACCCTTCCTAGAACCCCCAGAACCTTTCAGGCTACAGATGCAGGCTTCCTTTCTTTTCTTTCTTTTCTTTTCTTTTCTTTGTTTCTTTCCTTCTTTATCTTTCTTTCTCTTCCTTCCTTTCTTCCTTTTCTTCCTTCTTTCCTTTCTCTCTCTCTCCTTTCCTTTTTCTTTTTTAAAAAAAAAATTTTTTTTAACGTTTATTTATTTTTGAGACAGAGAGAGACAGAGCATGAACGGGAGAGGGGCAGAGAGAGAGGGAGACACAGAACCGGAAGCAGGCTCCAGGCTCCGAGCCATCAGCCCAGAGCCCGACGCGGGGCTCAAACTCACAGCCCGCGAGATCGTGACCTGAGCTGAAGTCGGACGCTTAACCGACTGAGCCACCCAGGCGCCCCTCTCCTTTCCTTTTTCTTTCTTTCTCTCCTTCCTTCCTTCCTTCCTTCCTTCCTTCCTCCCTCCCTCCCTCCCTCCCTCCCTCCTTCCTATTTATTTTTAATTTAAAAATTTTGTTTAAATCCAAGTTAGTTAACATATAGTGTAATAATGATTTCAGGAGTAGAATTTAGTGATTCATCACTTACATATGACACCCTGTGCTCATCCCAACAAGGGCCCTCTTTACTACCCAGCCCCCCACCCGCCTCCCCTCCAGCAATCCTCAGTTTTGTTCTCTGTATTTAAGAGTCTCTTATGGTTTGCCTCCCTCTCTGTTTTTATCTTATTTTTCCTTCCACCTCCTATGTTCATCTGTTTTGTTTCTTACATTCCATGTACGAGGGGCGCCTGGATGGCTCAGTCGGTTAAGCATCCGACCTCGGTTCAAGTCATGATCTCACAGTTCGTGGGTTCGAGCCCCGCGTCGGGCTCTGTGCTGACAGCTCAGAGCCTGGAGCCTGCTTCAGATTCTGTGTCTCCTCTCTCTGTCCCTTCCCCTGCTCACACTGTCTCTCTCTAAAATAAACGTTAAAAAAAATTTTTTTAATTCCACATATGAGTGAAATCATACGACATTTATCTTCCTATGACTTACTTGGCTCAGCATAATACCCTCCAGTTCCATCCACATTGTTGGCAAATGGCAAGATTTCATTCTTTATGATTGCCGAGTAATACTCCATTATATATACAGACCACATTTTCTTTACGCATTCATCCGTGGATGGACGTTTGGGCTCTTTCCATACTTTGGCTATTGTTGATTGTGTGATGTAGGCTTTTCTTTAGGGTGGTGTTGTTTGGTTTATCGTCTCTCTGACTGTTCAGATTTCTGTCATTTGCCTGGTGGCTCCCCTGGGTCCGTTCTCTGTGTCTTCTCGCCTTTCCCTGTGACTTCTCTCTGTCACTTGGCTCTCAGGTGCGAGATACTGCCTTTCCCTTTATCTTTTCGGCCACTAATTTGAGTCTCAAATATGACCCTCCGTGCCTCCAATGCATTTACTGAATTGTAAGTCCTGGAAGACATTTTTCGGTCCTCTCCTGCTCTGTATTTGAATCTCCCTGAGAGCTTATCTTTTGTCCATTTCTTCCGGTGGTGCCAGTTCATTAGGGGCCTCTTCTGATGGTTCTGTTTATTCTCTGACTATTGGATCAGAGAATATGTGTGCTGTCTTCTTCTGCGTTTGCCCATTGGGGCTCCCCTCCACGCCCTCCTGAGCGGAGGTGATTCTTGGAGCGATAGAAGGGGTGGTGGCCTTGGCCCCCGAGGCAGCCTTTCCCCTCAGCAGCCTCGTCCTACTGGCTTGCTCTCAGAGGTGAACAAAGCTCAGCCCAGCTGAAGAGCTTGTCCTTACCCTCTAGGGTCCAGAGGGAAGTCAGGGGGTCAGACTTCAACCAGAGAAAGAGACGCCTCGAAATACAGAGAAGGAGTCAGCAGATGAAGAGCCTCTTGGGGAACCTTTTCTCCCTTGGTTACAGCCACGGTGGTCTCTCTGCTGCTCCCCTGACCCACCAAGCTCACTTGTGCCTCAGGGCCTTTGCACTTGCTGTTTCCTCTACCTGGCGGCTGTTTTCCCCCATCTCCACATGGCTTCCTTCTCCCTTTCACTCTCCTCACTCCGCAGTCACCACGCTGTATCCCACCCCCCTTACCCTGCCTCGTTCTTCGTCATAGCTCTTAGCACTGTATCCCATGACGTCACATGTTGTTGCTTTCTGGCGAACCCCACAGGGACAAGCACTTTTTTTTTTTTTTCCACAGCTCTATGCCCAGCGGTGAAAACACGTCCTAGGCACACAGTGGGCTCTCATTACATGTCTGTCAAATGCATGAGTGGGTGGCTGTCAGAGGAAACCCTTGTACCGCCTCAGAGCTGAGAGCACTGGACCAGGAGTCTTGTCCTAAGGGCTGGGGGGGCCCGCCCCTTGCTCACAGCACACATCGTGAGGTCAGATCGATGCCTGGTTTCATTAGCTAGGATAAAAAGCCACATAGGAACAGATGGGGCATTTCTCAGGGTAGCATCTGCTGTCTTTGCAGTCACTCGTGGGTGGGGCCTTGGGTGGGGGCCATGCCCACCAGCCGCATGGGCGCCATCTGTGTGAGGAGGCCTCGCAGGACCTGGGAAGCCTGTCCTGCAGGCTCTGGGACTCATAACCTTCAGGAAGGACTTGACCATTCATGTCCTCCATGTGGCCCAAGGCTCTAGACCCTTCCTTCCTGGTTCTCCAGCCAACTGGGCATGAGCAAGGCCACAGATTCCATCCAGGGCAGGGAAGCACCCTCCCTCAAGCATCTCTGAACGCCACCTCTGCCTGTGGCTCCCAGCCTCCAGGAGGTCCCCCCGGGGAGGAGCAGGGGGAGCACTTTCCCCTCCCCTTGGAAGGGAGATGTTTGTGAATGGTGACACTGCATCAGTGTGGGCACTTACTCGTCCCTTCTGCTCTCACACTGGCGGCCAAGGTGCCTCCTTGCTGCCATCTCGAGGAAGAGGCGGAAGGAAGGGCTAGCATGGGCATCTGCGGCCCCCATGAAAGGGAGCTGCAGGGGTGACGTGGGCCCGGGCCCCAGGCCTTTCATCCGGGAAGAGGGGATGCACTGCCAAGCCACCTCGCCACCTGCCAGGCCGCCGGCTGTGTTACCTCATTTCGAAAAGCCGAAAGTCACAGCTTTATCCTCCTAAGAAAAGCAGTGCTTTCTGCCCTTCCCAGGGTTGCAAAGAGGGAAAAACAAAAAAACTGCACATGTGTCTCAGACCCCAGCACATTTTATTCCCCCGAGGTATGGGGATTTAATGGTGGGCCATGGACGTGAAATTACAAAATATTTGGGGTGAAACTGTGTCAATTGCTAGCTATGGAAATGCTTTAAAGAAGACAATACCGGGGGCGCCTGGGTGGCGCAGTCGGTTAAGCGTCCGACTTCAGCCAGGTCACGATCTCGCGGTCCGTGAGTTCGAGCCCCACGTCAGGCTCTGGGCTGATGGCTTGGAGCCTGGAGCCTGTTTCCAATTCTGTGTCTCCCTCTCTCTCTGCCCCTCCCCCGTTCATGCTCTGTCTCTCTCTGTCCCAAAAATAAATTAAAAAAAAAAAAAAAAAAAAAAAACGTTGAAAAAAAAAAAGAAGACAATACTGAGTCAGGGGGAAAAAATGTAGGCGATTGAAAACTACCGGAAATAATCTGTGGAAGGTAAAATTCCCCAGGAACCTCGGAGATGCTGTCCAACCCCTCCAGTCATTGCTGGGCATTGGGACTCTGCCTCCTGGTCATTTCTTTCCCAGGGGCCTGGCTGATGTGTCCAGTGCTGTGCTTTCTCCACCAGAGTACGCTGAGCTGTGGCCTGTCCCCTGACAATCCCAAGTCCCTTTGCACATGGCTCGTCCCAGGTGGCTGTGCTGCTTACCGGGGCTGTATTTGTGGTACGGTCCTCGCTCGTATAGGGCTTGCTCTCCTACTCCATGATACAAGCGGTCATCTGGGGGCAGAAGGCTTGTAGGGTTGACCTCAGGCCTTTCTCTAAACGCACGAGACTGTCTCTCCACCGTGTGGGTTGTGTGTTTCAGGTGAAGGTTCTTTCCCTCTGTGATTACAGGCATCTTATAAATGAAGGCAGACGCTGCAAGTTGCTTTTATTTTCACTTTTTATTTTTATTTTCTTTTTTTCTTTTCTTTTTTCTTTTCTTTTTATTTTCACTTTTATTACTGCGTGAAAATACTTATAACAAAGTTTATCACTTGAAGCTTTTCCAAGTGCACATTTCAGTGGTATTCAATACATTCCCATCATATTGTAGCCGTCGCCACCATCCATCGTTATAACTCTTTTCATCTTGTAAATCTGAGAGCCTCTGCCCATTTCACAATAACACCGCGCCCTCCTCGTCCCCAAGCCCCTGGCAACCATCTCTGTACTTTCTGTCTCTCTGGTTACGACCACTCTGGGTACCTTGTGTGGTGGAATCATGCAGTATTTGTCTTTTTGTGACTGCCTGTGGAGGCCTCTTGAGATTCCATATGAATTTCAGGATGGATTTTTCCATCTCTGCAAAAAGCCCCTTTGGGATTTTGATAGGGATTTGCATTGAAGCTGGAGATCGATCACTCTGGGTAACATTGCCATTTTAACAATATTTAAGCCTTCCAATCCATGAACATGGGATGTCTTTCCATTTATGTCATCTTTAATTTCTTCTTAATGTTTTGTAGTTTTTGTTATATAAATCTTTTACCTCCTTGGTTAATTCCTAAGTATTTTATTCTCTTTTTTAAAAAAATTTTTAAAGTTTATTTATATTGGAGAGATAGAGACAGCATGAGTGGGGGAGGGAAGGAGAGAGAGGGAATTCCAAGCAGGCTCTGCATTATCAGTGCGGGGGCCTGATGCGGGTCTCCAATTCATGGATCTGGAGATCATGACCTGAGCCAAAGTCTGACGTTTAACGGACTGAGCCACCCAGGCGCCCCTGATGCTATTGTAAATAGAAGTGTTTTAGTAACTGATGTTTCTTAAGAAAAAACACACATCCTTGGTTATGTGTGTATTCCCTTTAGAAATGTTAAGATTTAGGAAAGAATTAAGAAGAAAATCAGTCACACAGCATCCCATGGCCCCCTCGACACCTTGTCATCTTAGTGTTTATTTCTACAAACTTGTTTGTATGTTTTCACATGCATGTGTCACGCACATAAGTATGTATTTTTGCAGGTTGGATTACACCATTTTTCTAGACTCCGTTTCTCGTTTAACTATTACACATGAAATGTGTCTTTCCAACCATACACAGGTGTTGCAGAACACAGAAGGAAAATGTAAGTGGGAGCTCTGATAAAATTAAATGCACAATTTATTAATTTTTCCTTTTGGCCCAGGATAGGGTATCTGAGAATCTCGCATTTGAAAGGTACAGGCACCTAATTTAACCTGGAAAAGGAAGGACTTTTGCTGAGCGTTTGCAAACATTGATGCTTCCGAGGGCTGGGACCTCAGTGTCCTGCTCACTGCTGTGTCCCCAACGGCCAGCACAGTGCCCAATACATCAGGGGTGCTCAGCCATGGTCTGTTCGATGGCGGGCATGGTCACGCCTTGCAGCTGGGAGGGGGATTTGTGCACTGATGCTATTGGTGTCTCTTACAGGAGAGCTGGAGTCCAGACGTCTGGTACGGGGCGTACGAGGCCGAAGCATCAGCATGAAGGAGCCTACGCCTTCCAGAGCCAAGCAGGGAGCCTTCAAGACCTTGCCCCTCCGCTGGTCTTTCAGACCCAGGGAGAAACCGCCCGGTACATCTGTCGAGTTGGTGGAGTACTTGGAGTCCAGGCGGAGGCCCCGATCCACCAGCCAGTCCATCGTGCCGCTGTTGACGGGCGCTGCCTGCGAGGACGGGAAGTCCGCTGAGGGTGAAGACAGTAGGCCAGCCAGTGAGACAGTGCTGGCCCGAGCGCCCTGCCCCTCTGGCCACCCCAGTCCCTGTGCAGCCCCCGGAACCTCAGATGGCCTAAATACAGCCAGGAAAGCCAAGGAAAATGCGAGTCAGGATATCAGGCTCCCCAGACGGTTTGACCTGCCCCTCACGGTGATGCCCTCAGTGCCGAATGAGAAACGAGCCCGGCCGGAGGGCCAGAAGACGGCGAACTGCAAGGGAAATGGCCAGGCAGGAAGCCTCAGCACAGCACCCTCCCCCACAGAGGCTCTGAGCAGCACGGAATTATCTAGAAACAGTGCAGAGAGCCACCAGAATACCCGCATCAGAATGAGGGCTAATGTGGACGGCAGGGACGTCCCACAGGGGACCCTCACCCTTCTGAGGTCCGTGTTTTCCAAGAAGGAGAACAAATGTGAGAGGCCAGAGGTGGCCCCCCAGGTGTCCCCAGTGTCCCTGGTGAGCGGCAGGCTGAGCCCGGCTGTGGATGAGCACTCTCGGGGCTCCTCTCCTTCCCCCCGGATTCAGGAGAGCCTGGCCAGAGCCCCCATCACCCACTTGGAGAGGGATGTATGGTCGGCTCCCAGCTCTCTCCGCCTCCCTCGCAAAGCCGTCAGGTCCACGAGGACCAGTGCCCTGGGCACGTCCCAGAGGACTGTCCCAGGGGAGCACACTCCTTTGGGCACCTTGCAAAAGGTGAAATACCACACTCTTTCCTTGAGTCGGAAGAAAACGTTACCCGAGTCCAGCTTTTGATGGCGTGTTCCAGCTTGGTGTGAAGCCGGCATTCTCATGACTGAGCAGCTTGTAAGAAGCTCGTGTGTGTGGAGAATGGGCTTCCGGGAAGCCAGTTGTCTTGGGACCCCGGAAAATAAGTTTAGTTTTGTTTTGTTTTTTTGTTTTGGTGTCCGCATTCTGGATTTCCAAGATAGCATGTCCAAATACTTTCCTGAACCGTTCGGTGCTTTTATCCGTGCAAGCCACCAGAGGGTGCTGTTGGGTCAGCCTTACTATTTCAGGGCAAGACCTGATTGGTTTCAACAATTCCAGGGCGTGAGTCCCTACGAGGGTGATTTGGGTGTGGGCCAGCTCGACAGCCCAGTAGAGAAGAGTCTGCAACATGGAGTCAATTCTTGTCATTGGCTTCTCGTTTTCAAACCTCTACGCGCTTCCTGAGATGAAACATTCAAGATGCCGAAAACACGATAAAGAAGGATTCTAGGGGAGGGATGGAACAGAAATGATTGAGACTTTAGGAAGATATTTAATATATAACAAAATAATTGTAGTATTTTGATACTAGGCATAAAGGAAGTTCTTTAAAAAAAATGTGTAAGTATGAAACCTATATGCAATTTTAATAAAAGCCCATCAGTGAAGCATGTGAATGGCTCTCTGAGTTATTCAAGTCTAACAAATGATCTTTCTTTTTTTCGAAGACTTTATGTTTATTTTTTTAAGTACGCTTCACATTCAGCACGGAGCCCAGTATGGGGCTTGAACTCACGACCCTGAGATCATGACCTGAGCTGAAGTCAGACACTTAACTGACTGAGCCAGACTGTGCCAGGGAGCCAGGCACCCCTCAAAGATTTTATTTTTTAAGTAATCCCTGTACCCAACATGGGGCTCGAACTCACAACCCCAAGATCAAGAGCTGCCTGAGCCAGGGCCCCTGGGTGGCTCAGTCGGTTAAGTGTCCGACTTTGGCTCAGGTCATGAACTCGCGGTTCATGAGTTCGAGCCCTGCGTCAGGCTCTGTGCTGACAGCTCGGAGCCTGAAACCTGGAGCCTGCTTCAGATTCCTCTCTCCCTGACCCTCCCCCACTCATGCTCTGTTTGTCTCTCTCTCAAAAATAACACAAAAAAATGAGTTGTTTCCAAAATTTTAAAGTGTTTTTAAATAAAACGACTTGCCATCTTCTAAGGAAACAGCAGTCCCTTCAGGTCTGTCTCTGGAGGGTTTGTACTTACAAGGCTCGAGAGTCTGAGCCTGTCCCCACAGACCATTAGTTGACTGTCTGGTTTCCTAGAACTTTATTTTTTCCTTAGAAGCTGTTCTGACAAATATCCTGTCACTTCGTACTGGGAAGCTGCTACGTCTGACCCTAGTAGACCTGGGTCTATACTTAGTCTGTGTTCTAGAAATACTTCCTTTCTGATGGGAACCATTTGTTCAAGACATCCAACTCCTGCAGCCCAGCCACATGGCCCCAGAGGGCCACATGTATACCTGTAGACCCATGTGGCTGCATTTCAGAAGACATCCAGGTTCTCAAGTGTGAAATGACAAAATCTCAAGCTGGATGTGGAAGACACAGCTGTCCATGCCGTCTTGGGTTCTTCTGGGACTCTAGGAATCCTGTTTCCTCCGGATCTTTCTCCTGTTGGTGCTCTTTTGTCATATTGGGCTCCCATGCCCTTCTGAGCCTAGCCTCCCTTCCTTTGTCCTCTAAAGGATTGGGTTGGGACTCAGATGTGCACCCCCAGGCTTCTTCCCTAGAAGACTTCGGCCTTTGGCATACTGTTGGACACCATGAACGAGTCCCAAGTGTTAGCGGTATTCTCCATACTGCACCACGGGCTGGAGATCTTCCCTGGGCACTGGACTTGGGAGGCTTACTAAGAGACAATACATGGACCCTGGTGGCTATATCTGCCATCCCAGGTCTTTACCAGGGATGCCCAAGGCCCCTTGGTGTCTGCCTTCCATGAGACTGCTTCCCCCTCTGCAGAGACCCGGCAGGAAAGGCTGGACGAACAAGAGTCTGGGAAAGGATTTTGATCTTTCCAGAATGAATCTTCATTTGATGGTTCTGCCTCTAGGAAAATTGGTCTGTTCTTATTTTCTGACAAGTATGCAACATTTCAGAGGGAAATAGCTCTAGCGCTCTCCTTTGGAAGTCACGGTCAATGTGAACGGTCACGTTTGAGGCATCGACATCTCTGTTGATGGCTTCCTGCAAGCTCTATCAGTCCTTCAAACATCCCCCACCTCCGTCTCCATTTTTCTCCCTGAATGGACAATGGAAGAAAAGGGTCTCCAGTGAGAACCCTACCCTGAAGAAGTTAAAAAGCTGTGTTCAATCACTGCATTTGTGGTGGAAAGCAGTTACTCACACCCACCTCCAAGTCCTGGTCTCCATGTTGTGCAGAAGAGCCTCTCTTTGGACTGACACTGGCCTGTGGCAAGTCAACCTGAAAAGAACCACACCAAAGTGGTCAGAGAAACATTAGGTGTGAGCAGTGCTGCTTCTTACCTACCCCGCTTTAAACCTGGGTGTGAGAGAATTACAAGTGATCCCCCAAGATGATGCACTTCTGGCTTTCTGTAGTTAAATTCTGTAACATCCTCCCTCCCTCTGGATATATATTATTGTGCCATAGATTAAATTTCATTTTCATGACCCTCATGGGCCCCAAATACCCCCAAAGTCATCCTCAGCAAAACTTCATGTCACAGCATGATGACACCACAATAGGGCCTGGGCTGTTGTCCCTGAAGGTTTCTGCGTCCACACTTGTCCTGCAAAGGAGGACCTCAGGATTGGACACAGACATACATGCAGTGGTCAAGGGCCAAGACAGAGGCTCTGTTCACAAGGTGGAGCATGGAAATCAAGAGTAATTCTATTCCTCAGATCGTCGGCACTCCTGTCGGAATTCTCGCTTGGAGAACACAAGACTTTGGGAGAACCGATGGACTGGACCCAAGGAGTGATTGTGTACAGGGGGTGGCTGTGGTCTGAACAGCCACTCGGGAGCCCCAGGTGGAGCCCCATGGAGCTGAGTTTCTCTGGACATGTTGGGGGGCCCAACCTGGGGTTCTGTGGATAGACCCTCACCCCTGTCTAAATTTCAGGTCTGAAGGGAAGGCTTTCCAAGGTCCTGGTTGGCCTGGCCTTGGGGTAGCCACATACCTGCCCTAAACACATCCCTGTCATCCCTCTTGCCACAAAGAAGCACCTTGAACTGGACAGGCAAGAACCTGGGAGAGGTTGCCATGAAGTAGCTGAATGACTTTGTGAAGTCATTTCATCTGTCTGGTCTTGACATTGGACCAGATCCTCCCTCAACTCCACCTGGGCCCCGAGTCTTGACGTATTGCCTTGCACACACATTGAGAGACCAGACTCTGGAGCCAGACTGCCTGGGGCTCAGAGCCCACCCTGCCACTGTCCAGCTGTTTGAGTTTGGGAAGTTACCTACCCCTGTGGCTCTCTTGCCTTGTCTGTGAAGTGGGGATAATAATAAGACCCGATTCAATGGGTTGCTGAGAGTATGAAGTGAGCTAATTAGCAAACATCAATTATCGCTGTTACCAGGACTCTGAGCTGCCAGGAGAGGATTCAAATTCAAGTCAGTGTTGCTCTGTGAACTCAAGGTCCTTCTAGTTCTTGGTACAAGTTGGCTTAGAGTATCGTAGGGGGACATAGGGTGGATCCCAAGAGAGCTGCTAGTGAGATGCATTCATTGGAAGCCGACTAAATACTTTTGCTGACATATCATTGATTCTGGAGGTTTAAAAACCTTCTGTTCCACTGCCTTAGAAATGGACTAAAGTTGACTCCATTTTTAGAGATCCTGTAACTTCATTTGTCTGCCGTCCAGCCCATTTAGGGGCTGTATTTATTTTTGTCCCTGGCTGAACCCAAGCAGCTCCTACCCAGGAAATGTTCTGAACTGAAACGTTGACAAGTCAACTGGCAATTCTGTACAAAATACTAAGAGTGGTGCTCATGAGATCATTTTGATGTTAACCCAAATCCTAGTTTATCTCAACCAGAACCTGACTCCCCAAGAAGCTGCATTAATCAGAACTCTCCCCAGTAGGCTCTATTTGAATGGATTGGCACACAGGGGCCTGGGACATCGCTGTGGCTAGGGCTGTGTCGCACATGCTGACAATTCTGCTTATTCTCGAATTCTACCACTGTCCTCCCATTTCTTAGCTCATTGATCTAGGGCCATCCAATTCAGCCCACCCAGCAGATGAAGAACCCCCATTAGTGTCAAAATATTGGAGGGGGGAATCAAATTTCAAGAACACTCCACTTGTCAAGAAGATGGTCTGAACCATGTGTTAGGCAGTGATGCTTTCTTTTTCCCTCCCCTAGGATGGTAAGTACAGATGGAGAAGTAGAAACAACCGAAGGCCTTTTTGTAGAGGCTACACGTTCAAATTCAGGATTAGCTATTAATGATGTGGCCTTGTGACAAGTACAGTGATGTCTTGGAGCTTTGGTCTGATCATCGGTGCAATGGGAACCCTGCAGTGGCTGGGGTGAGCTCCCACCAGCTCCTAGGAGCCCACCGTTAAATATTCCCTAATGTCACCAGGCATCGCTATGTCGAAATCGGCCATGGGGTGCAATTATTTATAGCATAGAATTTAGCAGATGCTCAAATCAGGGTTTCTACCCCGGAGAGCCAGTGTGCCAGCGTATCACTGGAATGATGATACTGTCACTTGTTACTTCATGAGATTATTTAGGGAAACATCTTAAAGCTGGAAAATCAGTGTTTACAAAGTGGCTATGAGTCTATGCTTTGGAACCAGCCAAACGTGGCCTCAAAACTCTACTACCTTGGGCCACTTGCTTCCTTGGTCTGAGCCACAGCATCATGTGCAGGGATAAGAATACCCATCTTGCTGTGTTGATGTGAGAACTGGATTCATTAACAACAGGCACCAGTAACGTCAGACAAATAACAGTTGTTGACTTTTGCAAGGGATTGAGCATCGTTCTTTTAGAATAGATTAAGAGGTTAACCAGCATAGCTTTTAATAACCTTCTCTGGTTTACATTAAGGGTTTCATAGACTGTCAGAACCGATCACCTACTCGCATGTAAGCTGGTGCCACTTTTTGGATACATTCCAGTCTGGTTGGGTGCCTCCAGCGAGGCTCCTAGGCAGATCTCTCCTTTCTGGTACTGTACTCAGATGCATCAGACTGGAAATCTGCAGGGCTGGGAAATAAGCCTTCAGTCTGGTTCTGGTTCTGGGTGTGTAGAGTTATATGACTTTTGGGGAGAGAGAAGACCCCCTATTTCCCAGCCTCTCTTCTAAGGCTCATTCCCCAAAGGAAGAAATACATATTGGATTGGGTCAGATTCCAAAACACATACTTATTAGAGGGCAAGTTATAGTCTTTCAGAAATTCGCCTGGATCTGTTGCCTTCTTTGGCTTCCAGCCTCCCTGGGCGTAGGCTGACAGGTCTAGCCATCTGGTTCTTTCCCTTCTTCTGAAAGACTTCAGAAGGTAAAGCACTACCACTACACCCACCACCTAACATTTCCTACTGCATGCCAGGGCTCACGTACTCTTTAAACATTCCTGTGATGGAAATGATATCATACCCATTTTGCAGATGTCGAGTCTAAGACATAGTTTAAATACGTAGTTTTGATCCCATTCAACCATTTTTGACCTACCAAAAAGGGCAGTTTCACGGGGTCCAACCTAATGACCAAGGCCACCTGCCGGCTTGTAGGAGAGCTAAAATCTGCTCTCTCTGGAGACAATTTTCCAAGCAAGTGACTGCAGAATTCTAGCAGATGCCACAAAAGATGACGAGGACAAGGAAACATGAAGAGTGATGAATCTCATAATTTATAGTCTTACATCGAGATAAAATTCAGTATGAATTTAAAATATGCTAAAAATTATTTAAAATAAGGATTTTTTTTGAAACCGATGTGATATGAACACAGAGAAAAACCTAATAATAAATTGAACGTAAACATTTTGGATCCTCTCAGCAATGTCACACAGTGTCCTTTTGGGGAAGCAGATCAAGCTCCTGACACTTTTCTCTCTTTACTTTCCCTGATTGGGGTAGTGATCTGAGTTAAGCCCTCTTAAGGAGTGGCTCTTGATTTTCAATTCGCTTTCAGTGAATAGTCAATGAATCTCAATATGGCTTCCAGACGAGAAAGGGCTCTGAGGCTGTTTCCAGGCTGGAAGGACCACTCTCAATGAATACTCCCCACTCTGTCATAGAAACTCTCTGCCTTCTTTTGTAATTAAAAAAATATATTATATACGAGCATATTATGGCGTTTTTCCACTTATTTATTTATTTTGAGAGAGACAGAGACAGCACAAGTAGGAGAAGGACAGAGAGAGAGGAGAGAGAGAGAATCCCAAGCAGGTTCCGTGCTGTCAGCACAGAGCCCGATGCAGGGCTTGAACTCACGAACCGTGAGATCATGACCTGAGCCGAAATCAAGAGTCAGACACTCAACCTACTGAGCCACCCAGGCACCTGCCAATTCCTTTTTTTATTCAAACTTCCCTTTATTTATTAAATTTATTGAGATATCATTGGCGTATACCATTGTGTAAGTTGAAGGTGTACAATGTGCTAATTTGATACATTTATACGTTGCAATGTGATCGCCATTTGCAGTGTGAGCTAATGCTTCTAGTGTGTCACATGATTATTTTTTTTTGTAATTTAACTTTATTTTTTATTTATTTTATTTTATTTTTTTAACGTTTTATTTATTTTTGAGACAGAGAGAGACAGAGTATGAACAGGGGAGGGTCAGGGAGAGGGAGACACAGAATCTGAAACAGGCTCCAGGCTCTGAGCTGTCAGCACAGAGCCCGACGCAGAGCTTGAACTCACAGACCGAGAGATCATGACCTGAGCCGAAGTCCACCGCTTAACCAACTGAGCCACCCAGGTGCCCCTATTTTTTATTTTTTAAAATTTACATCCAAATTAGTTAGTATATAGTGAAGCAATGATTTCAGTAGATTCCTGAATGCCCTTTACTCATTTAACCCATACCCCCTCCCACAACCCCTCCAGCAACCCTCAGTTTGTTCTCCATATTTATGAGTCTCTTTTGTCCCCCTCCCTGTTTTTATATTATTTTTGTTTCCCTTTCCTTATGTTCATCTGTTTTGTCTCTTAAAGTCCTCATATGAGTGAAATCATATGATTTTTGTCTTTCTCTGACTAATTTCACTTAGCATAATACCCTCCAGTTTCATCCATGTAGTTGCAAATGGCAAGATTTCATTCTTTTTGATTGCCGAGTAATACTCCATTGTGTGTGTGTATATATATATATATATATATATATATATATATATATATATACACCCCATCTTCTTTATCCATTCATTCATTGATGGACATTTGGGCTCTTTCCATACTTCGGCTATTGTTGATAGTGCTGTTATAAACATGGGGGTGCATGTGTCCCTTCAAAACAGCACAACTGTATCCCTTGGATAAATGCCTAGTAGTGCAACTGCTGGGTCGTAGGGTAGTTCTATTTTTAGTTTTCTTGAGGAACCTCCATATTGTTCTCCAGAGTGGCTGCACCAGCTTGCATTGCCATGAACAATGCAAAAGAGATCCTCTTTCTCCGCATCCTCGCCAACATCTGTTGTTGCCTAAGTTGTTAATGTTAGCCATTCTGACAGGTATAAGGTGGTATCTCATTGTGGTTTTGATTTGTATTTCCCTGATGATGAGTGATGTTGAGCATTTTCTCATGTGTCGGTTGGCCATCTGGATGTCTTCTTTGGAGAAGTGTCTATTCATGTCTTTTGCCCATTTCTTCACTGGATTATTTGTTTTTTGGGTGTTGAGTTTGATAAGTTCTTTGTAGATTTTGGATACTAACCTTTATCTGACATGTCATTTGCAAATATCTTCTCCCATTCTGTTGGTTGCCTTTTAGTTTTGCTGATTGTTTCCTTCGCTGTGCAGAAGCTTTTTTATTTTGATGAGGTCTCAGTAGTTCATTTTTGCTTTTGTTTCCCTTGCCTCCGGAGACGTGTTGAGTAAGAAATTGCTGTGGGCAAGATCAAAGAGGTTTTTGCCTGCTTTCTCCTCGAGGATTTTGACGGCTTCTTGTCTTACATTGAGGTCTTTCATCCATTTTGAGTTTATTTTTGTGTATGATGTAAGAAAGTGGTCCAGGTTCATTCTTCTGCATGTTGCTGTCCAGTTTTCCCAGTACCACTTGCTGAAGAGACTGTCTTTATTCCATTGGATATTCTTTCCTGCTTTGTCAAAGATGAGTTGGCCATACGTTTGTGGGTCCATTTCTGGGTTCTCTATTCTATTCCATTGATCTGAGTGTCTGTTCTTGTGCCACTCCCATACTGTCTTGATGATTATAGCTTTGCAGTATAGCTTGAGGTCTGGGATTGCGATGCCTCCTGCTTTGGCTTTCTTTTTCAAGATCACTTTGGCTATTCGGGGTCTTTTCTGGTTCCATACAAATTTTAGGATTATTTGTTCTAGTTCTGTGAAGAATGCTGGTGTTACTTTGATAGGGATTGCGTTGAATATGTAGATTGCTTTGGGTAGTACTAACCTTTTAACAATATTTGTTCTTCCTATCCAGAAGCATGGAATCTTTCTCCATTTCTTTGTGTCTTCAATTTCTTTCATAAGCTTTCTATAGTTTTCAGTGTATAGATTTTTCCCCTCTTTGGTTAGATTTATTCCTAGGTATTTTATGGTTTTTGGTGCAACTGGAAATGGGATCGATTCCTTGATTTCTCTTTCTGTTGCTTCATTGTTGGTGTATAGGAATGCAACCAATTTCTGTGCATTGATTTTATACCCTGCAACTTGGATGAATTCATGAATCAGTTCTAGCAGTTTTTTGGTGGAATCTTTTGGGTTTTCCATATAGAATATCATGCTATCTGCGAAGAATGAAAGTTTGACCTCCTCCTGGCCAGTTTGGGTGCCTTTTATTTCTTTGTGTTGTCTGATTGCAGAGGCTTAAGTCTTCCAATACTATGTTGAATAACAGTGGCAAGAGTGGACATCCCTGTTTTGTTCCTGACCTTAGGGGGAAAGCTCTCAGTTTTTCCCCATTGAGGATGATATTAGCACTGGGTTGCTCATATATGGCTTTTATCATCTCGAGGTATGATCCTTGTATCCCTACTTTCTTAAAGGTTTTTATCAATAAAGGATGCTGTATTTTGTCAAATACTTTCTCCACATCTATTGAGAGGATCATATGGTTCTTGTCCTTTCTTTTATTGATGTGATGAATCACGTTAGTTGTTTTGCAGATATTGAACCAGCCCTGCATCCCAGGTATAAATCCCACTTGGTCATGGTGAATAATTTTTTTAATGTATTGTTGGATCCGGTTGGCTAATATCTTGTTGAGGATTTTTGCATCCATGTTCATCAGGGAAATTGGTCTCTAGTTCTCCTTTTTAGTGGGGTCTCTGTCTGTTTTTGGAATCAGGGTAATGCTGGCTTCATAGAAAGAGTTTGGAAGTTTTCCTTCCAATTCTATTTTTTGGAACAGTTTCAAGAGAATAGGTGTTAACTCTTCCTTAAATATTTGGTAGAATTCCCCTGGAAAGCCATCTGGCCCTGGACTCTTGTTTTTTTGGCAGATTTTTTATTACTAATTCAATTTCCTTACTGGTTATGGGTCTTTTCAAATTTTCTATTTCTCCCTGTTTCAGTTTTGGTAGTGTATATGTTTCTAGGAATTTGTCCATTTCTTCCAGATTGCCCATTTTATTGGCATATAATTGCTCATAATATTTTCTTATTATTGTTTTTATTTCTGTTGTGTTGGTTGTGATTTCTCCTCTTTCATTCTTGATTTTACTTATTTGGGTCCTTTCCTTTTTCTTCTTGATTAAACTGGCTAGTGGTTTATCAATTTTGTTAATTCTTTCAAAGAACCAGCTTCTGGTTTCATTGATCTGTTCTACTGTTTTTTTGGTTTTGATAGCATTAATTTCTGCTCTAATCTTTATTATTTCCTGTATTCTGCTGGTTCTGGGTTTTGTTTGCTGTTCTTTTTCCAGCTCCTTAAGGTGTAAAGTTAGGTTGTGTATCTGAGATCTTTCTTCCTTCTTTAGGAAGGCGTGGATTGCTATATACTTTCCTCTTATGGCTGCCTTTGCTGCGTCCCAGAGATTTTGGGTTGTGGTGCTATCCTTTTCATTGACGTCCATATACTTTTTAATTTCTTCTTTAACTGCTTGGTTAGTCCATTCATTCTTTAGTAGGATGTTCTTCAGTCTCCAAGTATTTGTTACCTTTCCAAATTTTTTCTTGTGGTTGATTTCGAGTTTCATAGCATTGTGGTCTGAAAATATGTACGGTATGATCTCGATCTTTTTGTACTTACTTAGGGCTGATTTGTGTCCCAGTATATGGTCTATTCTGGAGAACGTTCCATGTGCACTGGAGAAGAATGTATATTCTGCTGCTTTAGGATGAAATG
Organism: Neofelis nebulosa; assembly: GCF_028018385.1. NCBI lineage: Eukaryota > Metazoa > Chordata > Mammalia > Carnivora > Felidae > Neofelis > Neofelis nebulosa. Next base: position 4,220,148 of record NC_080797.1, read on the forward strand.
TTCTGAATGTATCTATTAAGCCCATCTGGTCCAATGTGTCATTCAAAGCCATTGTTTCCTTGTTGATTTTTTGATTAGATGATCTGTCTATTGTTGTGAGTGGGGTATTGAAGTCTCCTACTATTATGGTATTACTGTCGATGAGCTTCTTAATGTTTGTGATTAATTGATTTATATATTTGGGTCCTTCCACATTTGGCGCATAAATGTTTACAATTGTTAGGTCTTCTTGGTCTATAGGCCCCTTGATTATGATATAATGCCCTTCTGCATCTCTTGATACAGTCTTTATTTTAAAGTCAAGATTGTCTGATATAAGTATGGCTACTCTGGCTTTCTTTTGTTGCATGATAGATTGTTCTCCATCCCCTTATTTTCAATCTGTAGGTGTCTTTAGGTCTAAAGTGGGTCTCTTGTAAACAGCATATAGATGGGTCTTGTTTTCTTATCCATTCTGTTACCCTGTGTCTTTTGATTGGAGGATTGAGTCCATTGACGTTTAGAGTGAGTACTGAAAGATATGAATTTATTGCCATAATGATGCTTGTAGAGTTGGAGTTTCTGTTGGTGTTCTCTGGTCCTTTCTAATCTTTTGTTGCTTTTGGTATTTATTTATTTATTTATTTATGTATTTATGTATTTATGTATTTATTTATTTATATATTTTTTTTTCATTTTTTCTCCCCTCAGAGAGTCCCCCTTAAAATTTCTTGCAGGACTGGTTTAGTGGTCACAAATTCCTTTAATTTTTGTTTGTCTGGGAAACTTTTAATCTCTCCTTCTATTTTGAATGACAGCCTTGCTGGATAAAGAATTCCTGGCTGCATATTTTTCTGATTCAGCACATTGAATATATCCTGCCACTCCTTTCTGGCCTGCCAAGTTTCTGTGGATAGGTCTGCTGCGAACCTGATCTGTCTTCCCTTGTAGGTTAGGGACTTTTTTCCCTTGCTGCTTTCATGATTCTCTCCTTGCCTGAGTATTTTGTGATTTTGACTATGATATGCCTCGTTGATAGTCGGTTTTTGTTGAATCTAATGGGAATCCTCTGTGCTTCCTGGATTTGATATCTGTGTCTTTCCCCAGGTTAGGAAAGTTTTCCACCATGATTTGCTCACATAACCCTTCTACCCCTATTTCTCTCTCTTCCTCCTCTGGGACCCCTATGATTCTGATGTTGTTCCTTTTTAATGAGTCACTGATTTCTCTAATTCTTAAATCGTGCTCTTTTGCCTTAATCTCCCTCTTTTTTTCTGCTTTGTTATTCTCTATAAATTTGTCTTCTATATCGCTGATTCTCTGTTCTGCCTCCTCATCCATCCTTGCCACCGCGGCATCCATCCGTGATTGCAGCTCAGTTAGAGCATTTTTAATTTCATTCTGGCTATTTTTTACTTCTTTAATCTCTGCAGAAAGGGATTCTAATCTATTTTTGACTCCAGCTAGTATTCTTATTATCGTGATTCTAAATTCTGGTTCAGACATCTTGCTTGTGTCTGTGTTGGTTAAATCCCAGGCTGTTGTTTCTTCGTCCTCTTTCTTTTGGTGGTGAATTCCTTCGTTTTGTCATTTTGAAGGGAGAAAAGGAATTAATGAGATAGAGAAATTGAAATTAAAAAAATTAAAATTAAAAAAAATATTAAAATTAAAAATTAAAAACACACACACACAAATCAAATAGATGATGCTAGATCCTAGGTGTGTTTTGGTCTGGGTGTAGAATGTGGTTTGACAGATTAGAGAAACACACACACACACACAAAAGGGGGGGGGAGAGAGAAAAAAGGAAATTGAGAATTTGAAAAAAATGAATACACTAAAGTAGACTAAAATACACAAACGTCAAGAATATAGTAGAAAAAAATTATAGAAAAATATTTTTAGTAAAAATCAAAAAGAAATATGATTTTTTTCATTTTCTATATTTAAGAAAAAAGAAAAGAAATGAAAAAGAAAAAAGATAAAAAAAGAAATCGTTTGAAAATTTGAAAAAGTGAATACACTGTAGTAGACTGAAATAAAATGATGGGAGTAAGAGAGAATTTGAAAAAAATTACATAAAAGCAAAAAATATAGTAATAAAAATTAAAGACAGATATTTTTAATAAAAATTGAAACTAAAAATGAGTTTTTTCTCTTTCTGTATTCAAGAAAAAGAATTGTGAAAGAGAAAAAGAAAAAAGAGAAAAGAAAAAAAAATTGAATAGATGAACCTGCGAACAGATTGAAGTAGGACTGAAATTGCTTCGTTTTCCTCTAGAGTCAGTCCGTGTAGCTCTTTATAGTCCGTAGATTAAGCCGCGGTGAGACTTGTGTTCTTGAAGAGCGAAGTTGGCCCAGTTGGGCGGGGCTCGGTGTAACGGCTCCGCTCTCCCCTAGATGGCGCTGCTAGCCTATCAGGGTGGACGGTTGCGGTGCTCATCGGTGCGCATGCACACGCGCGGGAGCCGTGAAAAATGACGCCACCCAGCCACCCAGTTCTCCCGGATCAGCAGTCGCGCACCGGTCCTCCGTCTTCAGCTCTCGTCCACTCCCCGCTTTTTCCCCTCTCCGTGACCAGGCCCCAGGCAGTACCTCTCTCCCGAGTTTTGTCTCAGACGCGGCTGTTTTCCCCGGCCCCTTGCTTCCGAAGGACGGCGGCTTTCACCCGCTCCGCCCCTCTGCCGGAGGGTCTCACCGATCAATGGCCGAATGAGCCATGGTCGAGTGTCGGCTGCACCCAGGAACGCCGGCTGGACTCTGTTGTCGCCGGTGCCCCGAGACTGCGGCCAGGGGCCAGTCCACCCCCCAAAAAGATCGCGAGACAGTGCGGCCTCAGCGTTTCAGGGACCGTGGAAAATCGCAACACACATCTGGCACCAGGCTTCGCCCTCGACCACCTTGCCCCAGCCCCAGAGAGTGTGGCCGCCTTCCGGGATCTGCTGGGACCAGGTGGCTTCAACAGTCTCTACCAAATGTCCTTCCGGCAGTGGAACCGCTTTTCCCCGTGTGGCCAGAGAACCTCCCGGTCCCCACTCTGTTCCCGGGGATTCGCCCTTCCCACCAGAGCACCGCCAGGTAGGGAGCTGCGGGGTTGCAGCCTTTGCGCTTCCCTTGTTTACAGTCTTAATGGAAACCCTCTCCTTTCTCCTTTCTCCCTTTTCGGTTTAGTCCCTGCGGCCGTTTCCAATTTTCCACATTCTCTCCAGCTGCTTTTGGGGAGGGGTGCTTTTCCCGCCTTCTCCCCCCCCACAGTCTCCATCTTCTCTCCGACCGCAAAAGAGGTCCCCCACCTTCCACTGCTTCTTGCTCCCCATATTCACCTCTCTGTGCCACATACCTGCTGAATTCTGTGGCTCAGGTTGTGAAGATTGTTGTGTTAATCCTCCCATCAGTTTTCTAGGTGTGTAGGATGGTTTAGTGTTGGCCTGGCTGGATTTCATGGACGCGAGGCACAAAAAACTTCCATGCTGTTCCGCCATCTTGGCTCCTCCCCACATGATTATTTCTGTTCGTGGTGATGACAACTAAAACCTAGATTCTTAGCAGCTTTGGAGTATGGCCATCTAGAATCACTATGCTGTGTGTTAGATACCCTGGACTTATCTGCTAGTTACAAGTTTGTACTTTTGTACTTGTGTTCTCTTTTAATGAAAGCGTTTGGAGCTTTTGGGGCACCTGGGTGGTTCAGTCGGTTGGGAGTCCAACTTGGGCTCAGGTCATGACTTCGTGGTCCGTGAGTTCGAGCCCCACGTGGGGCTCTGTGCTGACTGCTCGGAGCCTGGAGCCTGCTTCACATTGTGTTTCCCTCTCTCTCTGCCCCTCCCCTGCTCATGCTCTGTCTCTCTCTCTTGCAAAAATAAACATTAAAAAAAAGAGAGAGAGAGAGATTCTTGCAACTAGAGGGGTCCTTCTAGCTCTGGTAATTCTTTGTACTGGAAAGTGGTTCTGGAGCCAGACTTTCTGGAGTCAATGACCAGATCCGTTATTTACTAGATTTGCAATTTGGGCACATTCCTCCTCTGTCGAACGAGGTTAGGGGCAGAACCCACCTCGCTGAGTTATGGTAAGGATCATATATGTATTTGAAATATTCACGATGGCTCCTCGCACATAAAAATGCTCAATCGGTGTTTGTTTTTCATCATGTCTATTATCTTCTCATCGAGGCGGGCTTTGTAAGGGAAGGGAACAGGACGAAGGAAGTAGTTCACCTGCGAACAGGTCATGAGTGGAGAAGGTTCTGTTGTGGTGAGGACACAGGAAGCATTTGATTTTCCCTTAAAATCGAGAGAGCTCTACTCTTCAGCTCTGGTATATTTCCCCCATCAGGAGCCTGGGACATTTTCTTTGCCTTCCTCCGCTTGGTCCCCGATCTTGTCGCCGTGCGCGTCAGTCAGTGTCCGATCGGGAGACACCACACGGGAATTTGGGCAAGTTTAATATAAAGAAGTATATACTCTGTTAACTAGAACATGATTGCAGGAACTGGCTGGCTCGTGAGGAGTAAAGAGAACAGGACTAGCAGTTACCAGAAGCAGCCCCCACCCCCAGGACGAAGGTAGAGCATTCAAGCAAGAGCCCCCACCTCCCTAGGGCTGAGGCACGTGCCTAGATGGAGCACAAGGGTGGCCCAGGGAAGGGTGGAGGTGTTGTCCGTGTAGTGTTGCACTGGCAACATTTTCGGGGCACCTGCCCTCGAGGGTTGGGGAGCGCTGTCCTCGGGAGCTGTCCCCCAGGAGCACACCCGTGCAATCCCCCGGAGGGGAGGCTGGGGAAGGCGCCGGCTGCTGGGTGCTGCTGGCTACCACCCATGCTGGGCACGAGGAAGTCATTCTTCCAGTCCAGCCCGCCATGTTGCCTGGGAGTTGACCCGGAACTGCCAGGCACAGAAACATTTTGCGCACGTCCACAGAGGTGGGGGTAGGACATTTTATTTTATTTTAAAGTTTATTTATTTTGAGAGGGAGAGAGTGCACACATGGGGAAGGGGCAGAGAGACAAGGAGAGAGAGAGAATCTCAAGCAGGCTCTGCACTGACAGCACGGACCTGGAAGCGGGGCTCGAACCCACAAACTTGAGATCGCGGCCTGAGCCACAATCAAGAGCCGGACGCTTAACAGACTGAGCCACGCAGGCGCCCCAGGGGCAGAATATGTTAAACTTTAATTTGCAAATCCACCATGTGGTTTTGTAAAGACAAAAGCAGGTAGGATCTCCTCTTAGCATTTTCTTATAGGTAAATTTATAGTCTCGAGGGGCTTTGTACTATTTGATCATAAAGGAACAAGAAACCATTGGGAACAGACAGAAAAGAGCACTAAGTTGGAAGTAATACAACCAGGGTGGGCAGGGCAAAGACCCACGTTTTGGAAGCCACCCCTCCTCCCTCAACCTCCCCGGTTCCCAAACACAGAGTCCCTCTGGCATGGCCCCTGACCTTTGACCGGCTCTCTTCCTGGAACGTACTTTTCCTTTTCCTCCTGGCAAATTTCCACACACCCTTCAAGTCTCCATTCACCCATCAGCTCACCTGGGAAGCCCTCCTGAAACCCCGGCCGGCAGCGTGGCACCTCTTTTTCTGGAGCTGCCTCTGAGTCAATCCCAGGCGGCCGGGGAAGAGAGAGCACCCCCTCCCGCCCTGCAGAGGCCAGCCTGAGTTCTCTGCAGGCCCAAGGCTTCCAGTCTCTTTTCACTTTCCGGGCGGTGAGAACGGCCCTACAGCCCAACCCCTGCACTGGATGCCACTGGGGACCGAGCTCCCTGCCGCCTCCACCTGGGCTGCAAGGAGGCTGAGCGTAGCTGTGGGCTACTTTGAAAAATCCAGAAGCATGTTCCGGGCGATGGAAACCTTTCTATGGTCCCTGACATGCCAAATGGAGCCGGTTCTCAGGCTTAAAGTGGTGTCTTGGAAAAGGGCACATGGTCTTGGGAAAACCTGTCTCTTCCTATACAGTCGGTTGATATGTGTCTCTACACCCAGCCACATACAGTCAGAACATCCTGGGATGCTTTCCTGACTTGAGCTTGGACTGGGCACTTTTCATCAATATGGGCTACATTCTCACAATACCGTGGGAAACATACTTATTTGATTTGTACGGCGAGGCAATGTGTTATTTGGGGAGGGGGAGAATCTTAGATTCGAAATCGGAGGGGCTAGGTGAGACACTTTCTGGTTATGTGACTTTTGACCTCTTTAGGTGGTTCTAAAGAAGGATTTCATGTCCTCGCTGGTTGTTTTGCTTACCTGAGATCCTTGCACAAGAGTGTGGCGGGACCTCATGTAACAGCCCCACTGTCCTTTGGAGCCAGAGTGTTCTACCGGCAACCATATCGAAACACAACGCTCATGCACTTTGACAAAGATAAGTGAATTAAATGTACTTTTCATAAAGAAAACACCAAATAAGCAAGGGTTGGATGGTGACTGGGTATCTTCACCAGAGCCTCGTCTTAGTGGGTTTAGCTGGACGGCCCCTCTCAGCTTACTCCTCAGCAGAGTAAGAATAGATGAGCATTTTGTCCTCTGCAGAAGGGCAGCTGAGCATTTTGGGGATTGATCTTATTGATGATGGCTGAGGTCCAAGGTACACACTCACCTAATAACTCACTTCAAGCATTTGTTTGTTTGTTTGTTTTTTTAGAGGATCGACTAAACCTTTCTCAGGATGTAAGAACTGTTTTGAGCTAGTTACTTAAGCAAGTTTCACATGATTGGAGGATTATCTGTCACCTGCCCGTTTATCTGTCTCTTTTGTTTACAATGATTTCCAAATGTGAGTTTTTAAAAATACAGTGAAAGTCGGATGCATCACCTCCCTACAACAGAATGAGTTATTTTCCCTTGACTACACATTGTCTTCATTCCCCGTGAAAATAGGCTCTCTCTTGAGACACCCTTTAAACTACCTGGGCGTGTCTCCACAACACAAGAATACAGTCAGAAAGGAGAAAATGCAAACTTAACCAGTTCCTTATTTTGCATGGAACTGAGTAATTGGCTGGTTCAGTAGTGGGTGTCCGTGAAGTGTATTTGCCATTTATGTGTCATTCTTCAAGTGTCCATCTGCTTGCTTTGGATGTGGCTGTCCAGGGATGGTGTGGGTTTGCACACTTGTGCTTTCAGCAGATGTGATCGTCTTCAAACCAAGGGGCAATGATGGTGGGTGTTGGTGAACTTAAAGAGCAACACACAGGGCATAGTCTTGTAACACCCTGGAGGGTGACGGGACCTAAGTCAGGGAGCTAGTTAGGGCCATAATTCGGACGAGGGAACAAGAATTAAGTGATCTCCTGTAGTCCCCTGTAGCAATAACTCAACAACCCCACCAACAGGGTTTTGGACATCTATTTCAGTGGCCTTTCCACAAATGTGTGTGAAAGTCTTCCCAAAAGTGTAGCGTTGTGTGTCAATGTAAGATGCAAATACCCTGCACCAAAACGGTCTCTGAACTGTATTTGTGGTACAAAGCAATCGTCTGACAAATGACACAACAGAAAATTCTAGCCATGGGAAGCTGGGTTCAAAAGGATTGATTTTGGTGCACTCAAGCCCTTCTCCCTTATGGTCATTTGTAGACTGTGTGGTCTTTGACTTTCCAGGGGAGATCAGAGATAAGGGTGCCCAGAGGGGGCACTGAGGGTTAGAGTTGTATCCTTTCTCTTTCCAGAATCAGAAGACTGATCACAGTAATAGCCCTCCATCAGAACCTCCTTGGCCCACTAGCTCCCTTCACCACTTGGTCATCTTTGGGGGCTACCTGAGGCCATGTCAGGTCTTAACTTGTTGTGATGCTCCATAGGAGGAAGGCGAGATGCCTGGATAGAGGGAAAGAACAGACAAAACTTTCCTGTCCAGTGCATATTGGAAGAAAGGCTAATTCAATATTTGCAGTAACCCTTATTGATTCCATGTTATTCCAACAATTTATTTTCTTGTCCAAATCTCTTCTAACTCTTGGTAGCCTACTTGTCAGTCAACGACCTCGAACTCGAAGGAGTTGTAAATGGGTGGTAAGAAGACCATTGGGGGAAATAATGGCCAAATAGTGTTTTAATATGATTTTCCTCTAATTCATCTTCAACAACATGCTGAGGTACAATGGATAGCAAGCAAAAATCAAAATAACTGTTTTCAAAAATGGAAGTAATAGAAGAACTAGGAGAAAATACAGTGACGAGCATCTGGGGAAGTCTAACAGAACAAGCAAAGGAGGAAGAAATACCATAGGGAAAAGGCAAGTATTTGATTATACACAGATTTTAAACTTTCTTTATGTGAGAAGAAAGTGGAAAAAAAAAATTGGGAGATACCTATAAAGCTCTCTACCTCTGTCTCTCTACATATATAGATGAACTCAACATTTAATATATGAAATGCAGTTTTATAAATAATAGGCAAATAGTAAAATAAGGAAGGGCAGGAACAAAAAGTACATAAAATAAATGGAATTGGCCACAAATGCAAAAATGTTTGAAGCAAGTGGTATATTCCCAACTGGCAAAGATAAAAAGCAATCGAATGATCTTGGTTGTACATAAGTGTGGAATCACTATATTGTACACCTGACACTAATATTACACGGTATGTTACCTACCTGGAATTTAAATAAAAACTTAAAAAATGACTTTGGGGAAAGTTAAGAAAAGACAGATTATGACCAGAATTTTGACACATTTACTGCTGGGAGTGAAAATTGACCAAGCTTTTTTATAAAATTGTATGATGTGACAAAAGTCTTTAAAATATTTGTGGCTTATGGGGCACCTAGGTGGCTCAGTTCGTTAAGCATCAGACTCTTAGTTTTGGCTCAGGTTATGATCTCGCTGTTTGTGGGGTTGAGCCCCACATGGGGCTCTGTAAGAACAGCTTGGGATTCTTTCTCTCTCCCTCTCTGCCTTTCTCTCTCTCAAAATAAATGTTTAAAAATAAAGTAAAATAAACTATAAAATAAAATAAAATAAAATAAACAAAATATTTGTGGCTGAGCATTTACACTTCTAGGAATCGTTCCAGATCAGAGATGGGCTAATCCCTGGGAAAATGTTTATGATATATACTTTCAGGCGAGTAAGACGGTTGACAAAATTATATGTATAATATGATTTCAATTATTATTAAAATGTAAATATTTTAAAGACCAGACTGGACAGATTTACTAAAAAAATGTTATCAATGGCTAGATCTGGATAGGTTTGGGGGGGATTTTTATTTTTTATGCTTTCTTTTTAAAAATTTTAAAATATGTTTATTTGTTTTTGACAGGGAGAGACAGAGTGCATGTAGGGAAGAGGCAGAGAGAGAGAATCACAGAATCCAAAGCAGGCTCTAGGCTCTGAGCTGTCAGCACAGAGCCCAACACGGGGCTTGAATCCCAGACTGTGACTCTGAGATCATGACCTGAGTGGAAGTCGGACACTTAACTGACTGAGCCACCCGGGCACCCCTATTATTTATGCTTTCCATTTTTTGTAAGTTTATTTATTTATTTTGAGAAGAAAGAGTTGGGGAGGGGCAGAGAGAGAGAATCCCAAGCAGTCTCTGTGCTGTCAGTGCAGAGCCCCACGCAGGGCTCGACCTCACGACTGTGAGATCATGACCTGAGCCGAGATCAAGAGTTGGATGCTTAACTGACGGAGTCACCCAGACGCCCCATATCCTTTCCAATTTTTAAAATATTTTTTTATATGGAGCCATCTGTTACTTACATAATAAAAAAGTTGTTTGTTTGGTTTTTTTAAAGCAACTTGTTGCTGCAAATAGCAAAGGCACTAAAATGTAGCATATTTGCTTGGCAAATCAACCCTAGTGCTTTCCCGGGGTGGTGCCACGATTCTTATTGCAATTCTCATTCTTTTTTCCTTCAGTCTAGACCAGAACTATCTGTCAGAACTTTCTGCAGGGACAGAAATTTTATATATCTGTGCTGTCCAGTATGATACCCAGTAGCCACATGTGGCTCCTGAGCCCTTGAAATGTGACTGGTAGGACTTCGGAACTGAATCCTTAAGTTTATTTAATTTTAAAAGCTCCATGTGGCTGGTGGCTACATTTGTAGGTGAACGAGACATTTAAAAAGCTACCTGGTTATGTGTGTGTGTCCGTCCCCAGGATGTCGCGACGGTGAGCCCTTGTCCACCTGCATTGCGATCTACACTGCCTCTTGGAGGGTGTTCTCCATTTCACTTTCAACACAGGATTCCCATTTCCACAGTCAGATCTAGGTCTCTTGCCTGAGCAATGCATTCTTATTTCTGACTTCGTGCTGGACGTTTTCACGTGGCTGTCCTATCAGCATCTCAGGCTCAATGTGTCTAGCTCTTAAGTCTTCCCTTCCCCCTGGAAAAATAACCCCTACTCTGTAAGTGGTAAAATCAATCTCTTGGGCACCTGGGTTGTCAGCCTTGGAGACTTCTTTTGTGCCCTGTTTCCAACCTCAAATATGTCCATCCCTTTGTGTCTACCTGTCATTCTCTCCATTTCCACTCTGAAGGCTTTAACCCCTTCTGCACAGAATACTCAGGTGCCAGTTGGTCTCTCTGCACCTTTATTATATTTCCAGGAGCCAAATCCTGAATACACAATACATACACTTCCTAATATATCATCAATTCACATTCATTCCACAAACACCATAGAATACTTGGTGTGTTCATGGCACCATGCCAGGTTCCAGGAGGGGTACTGAACATGGATGGGCTATATCTCCTGCCCACAAGGCACTTGCAGGTTAGTCTGTGATTTGCACCTTGAGCAAAATAAAATTGTCCACATGCCATAGCAGAAGCCCTCAGATGGGCTGTGAAAGTTCTAAGAAGGAAGAAATTACGCTGTTGAAGAAAATCCATGAAAATGCAGGTTTGAAGATTGATAACATGGATGTAGCAGGAGGGACATTGTAGGAACCGTTGGGAAGGTTTCAAAGAAAGACAAGGAAAGCAGAGGTGGAACCAGTAAACTGAGAACTAGGTTCAAGATCCCCATGTCGCTGAAGAGCGGGTTTGAGGAGGGTAGGGGGAATGGGCGAGGCGGGAAGTATGGAACAATAGTGGAGTTCATCACTTGAACATGTCATTGATTGGAGACCAACTGTGCATCCCAAGGGACGAAGACAAAACCAACACGTGAAAAGTGAATGAAAATGTATTTTTCGTGCAGCATGGCTTCTGAACCCAGGCCGAGCACCTCCTACGCTTCTCAGCTGAAAAACAGCCACGTCGTCCAATGTCAGGACAAGCTGGCTGCTTGTGGTGTGTCGAACTTCCTGGAAAAAAATCATAGTACGCTTAAAATGATCAACATTCTTTTGTGTGTGTGTGTGAGTTACTTGCAGGATTTTCCGAGGGAAAATTTGACAGTTCTCTTTTATTTGAACACAAGGTTTATGGTAGTTTCACGTGTTCATAATAAATTTGACAATTCTTAATGTTTGGAGTTTGGACTGGCTTTTAGAACATAACCTCCCTGTAAGATGTGATCCGCGGATGACCTAGCGATCGGGGCGAGGAGGGCAGAATTCAGAGTTTGAGATCTTAGAGTCATTTTCAGGTAAGAAGAAGATGACGTTGGTGTTGATACATCCCAAAATAATGGTGGAGATTTCATATTTAGCGTTCCTTCTGTGTACGAGTCATTGTGTTACTTGCTGGGATTTCAGGGGTGAATGAGACACTGTGACCTTCAGACAGGAGGTTTGCAGGGGATGTGCAGAGCAAGACCTCCTGATGGGGTGTAGGGGGCGTATTGTCACAGTGTAAGCCATCGTGCGACACTCGGGACGTTTCTGGAACAGACTAGCTTCATTAGAGCAGTAGGTCCGCCTAAGGTGTTAATTAAATGCAAGTCTGCAAGAGAGGTCTGTGGGTGCCAAGATGGGCAAGGAGAAGCCATTGGATTCTTTGGATCAAGGAAGCAATATAATAAAAGCTGTACTTGAGGAAAATTTCTATCTTATTATCTACTATCTTTTTCTATTTTAGAAAACTGAGATAAATGAATCATACCCAAAGCTAAATGAAAGATTTGGACCAGGTAAGGAGTGTTCTTACTGGAGGCATTTGCTGATAGGGCAGAGGATCCCAAGTCCTAAAATCCTGGGGAAAGAGCTGGACTGGACAGAGGAGGGTGGTCACGGGCACAATGAAATACTTTGATGTCCTGACCCGCTGTTGCAAATCTGCAGCCGTTTCATTTTGCAACTGCCTCGTGGGAGCCCGGGAATGACCTCAGTCAGGATGTTCTCAAACATAATACAGCCAGCACATTAACCTGCCAAGGACCGGTTAATTTAAAAAACTTGGTGGGTCATTTCACCTCTGAAGGAGCCCATAGATGGTTTTTGAAAGAACCAGAAGGAATCTGTTGGAAATTTTCTTGGCAGAGTCAGTCAGCAGTTCAGGTTAGAATTGTATTTGCTTTGAGCTGGAAGCCACGATGAAACCCATGTAATGGAGAGCATATGAAATGTAGTTTCCACTAGGTTATTAGGATAAGCAAGCGAGGGCTTGAAAACGATTCTAATTAAATCAAGAAAAGAGAGTGGAGAATTGTACTGGAAAATTAGAATCCTTTTGAAAACACAGTCAAGGGGGAATTCTAAAAATGAAACAAGACTACAGTATCAGAAGCTAAGAGCTCAGTAGGTGCATTTTTTAATGTTTATTTATTTTTGAGAGAGAGAGACAGAGACAGAGCTTGAGCAGGGGAGGGGCAGAGAGAGAGGGAGACACAGAATCCGAAGCAGGCTCCAGGCTCTGAGCTGTCAGCACAGAGCCCGACGCGGGGCTCGAACCCACAGACTGCGAGATCATGAGCTGAGCCGAAGTCAGATGCTCAACCAACTGAGCCATCCAGGTGCCCCTCAGTAGGTGTATTTAACAGCATAACGGATTTGGCAGACGACAAGTTGGGTAAATGCAAGTGCAGATCAATAGAAAATATCCCTGCAGTGAATAGACTTGAACACTCATTTCATGGAATGTCTTGCAGCAAAATAAAACAAAAGTACAAACTTCTAGGGATTTTTTTTTCCCAAGGAAGACATCCAGATGGCCAGTAGACACATGAACAGATGCTCAACATCGCTCATCATCAGGAAAACGCAAATCAAAAGCATAATGAAGTATGACTTCACACCTGTCAGAATGGCTAAAATCCAAAACACAAGAAACACCAAGTGCTGGCAAGGATGTGGAGAAAAAGAAACCCTCGTGTACTATTGGTGGGAATGCAAATTGGCGTAGCCTCTGTGGAAACCAGTATGGAGGTTCCTCAAAAAATTAAAAATAGGACTACCATACGATTCAATAATTCCACTACTAGGTACTTACCAAAGAAAATGAGAACACTAACTCAAAAAGATATACGTACCCCTATATTTATTGCAGCATTATTTACAACAGCCAAGATATGGAAGGAATCCAAGTGTCTGTCGATAGGTGAATGGGTAAAGATAATGTGGTATAGATGCACAATGGAATATTTCTCGGCCATAAAAAAGAATGAGATCTTGCCATTTGCGACAACATGGATGGAGCCTGAGGGTGTGATGCTAAGTGAAATAAGTCAGACAAAGGCAAATATCATATGATTTCACTTATATGTGGAATCTAAAAAACAAAACAAATGAACAAACAAAAAGCAGAAGCAGACACATAAATACAGGGAATAAACTGGCAGCTGCCAGAGAAGAGGGGTGGGGAAGCCTGAGGTACCCCCCAGGTACCCCCCAAAAGTCTTATATCGAAGTGGATAAATAGCATATATTTTTTAATGTCTGTGAACAACTTTTTTTTTAAAGGAGCTTATTCTCAATAAACATAACATCACCTATAAACAGCACCATAAATTTGCTTCTGATCTGTCATCCGTAGGCTTGTACATAGCTGTGATCCATATATAATTTTCTGCTGTAAGCCCTCGGAAGCAGTGAGATCTGAGGGCTCCCAAGGTGACTTTGCTTCCCTCTCTTTTCCGGTGGGAACGTTTGTCAGCACAGAGCATGAGTCGGGAGAGGAGAGGCCACCATAGGTCATGGTTCTCCGACTTCAGCGAGCGCCACCTGGGGGACCTGTTGCAACACAGATCACTGGGCCCTACCCCCCGGATTCCCATTCAGCGGATGTGGGGTGTGGCCTGAGATTTCATACTTCTACCGAAGTCCCAGATGCTGCTGCTGTTATGACAAGCACACTTGGAGAACTACCATCGTCGTTTTACCGGGAGAGGTTCAATCTCTTCTCTTGGAAAACTCCCTCCCAGCATAGCCTTTCTATCTCAGTTGTTTCACATCCTGACAGCTAGGCATTACCAAGCCAGGGCACAGGAACAGAATGGGTCTGAGGCCCTCCCCTCTCCTCCAGGGTTTACAGAATCGGGGGGCGGGGGGAGCTGGGGCAGAGTTCTTCTAACCAAGAAACCTCGGGTTTAAGTAATTCTTTAGATTTGGGGAGGTGGCTTCACATTCTGAATTACTCATGACTGATCAAAAGAAGGAAATATTCTAATGGCCCCACTTTCCTGATCATTCTCAGGTAGCCCAAAAGAAGAGAGGAAACAAAATCTTGTTCTGACCCAGAACTTGGTCAGATTCAGCTTGAGGACCCTTGTAGGAGCCAAGAGGGTAGCAGATATTTCTGACCAGTGAGGAGATTTGAGTGGGTGGGTGGGTGGGTGGGTGAAGGAAGCTTGTCAAACAGATGCTGGGACCTAAGATATCACAGATCTAAAGGACCATAACATTAGAAGGGGATTTGGAATACGTCTTGTCCAAGCCAACCCATTCATAGCTATGAAAAGGGCATGATTATTTGTTTTGGCCACAGTCACTCACTGACAGATAAAATGTGATTCAGGTGAGAGACGACTATGACAGGTGTATATGGAGACTAGGAGAATGGAATTGAGGGTCAACCATTCTGATACTGAACCAAGAAAGAAAGGAAGGATATATCGAAAGCTTTTAAGAGGAGAATTTATTATCTTGGTCCAGGTCCCAAGAGTGGCATCATGTAAGGACAGAAATCTGATAGGGCTCAAGACATTTTGCTGTCCATTGCTGGCTTACTTTATCCATAGCTTGATGGAGGCACAGATGAATTTGGCAGACATTTTTTCCCCTTTAACAAATAATGAGCTGCAGGGTGTCTGGGTGGCTCCATCGGTTCAGCGTCTGACTTTGGCTCAGGTCATGATCTCATGGTTCGTGGGTTCAAGCCCTGCATTGGGCTCTGTGCTGACAGCTTGGAGCCTGGATTTGGCTTCAGATTCTGTGTCTTCCACTCTCTCTGTTCCTCCCCTGCTCGTGCTCTGTCTCTCTTGCTCTCAAAAACAAGGAGGAAACAGGGGCGCCTGGGTGGCGCAGTCGGTTAAGCGTCCGACTTCAGCCAGGTCACGATCTCGCGGTCCGTGAGTTCGAGCCCCGCGTCAGGCTCTGGGCTGATGGCTCGGAGCCTGGAGCCTGTTTCCGATTCTGTGTCTCCCTCTCTCTCTGCCCCTCCCCCGTTCATGCTCTGTCTCTCTCTGTCCCAAAAATAAATAAAAAACGTTGAAAAAAAAAAAAAACAAAAAACAAGGAGGAGGGGGGGCTCTGATTAGACACTATTTCATTTTTGATGACATACAGAAGTAGTCGTTCTCTGGGCTCCGTAAGCACACCTGCAAGATGCTTGTGTCCCCTTGAGAGATTGGCCTCATTTCCTCTGGTTCTTGACTTTCCCCAGAGGAGCCTCACAGATTTCCTCGGGGCATTGACTAGAATTGGGTCCATTGATTAGGACCCAGGCTGGAAACAGATGTGCACTCAAATGAGGTGTATTCATGGTCTTGGGCTGCTCTCATAAATCCCCACAAACTGGGGGGCTTCAAACAACAGAAGTGGATTGTCTCACGGTTCAGAGGCCGTGTCGTAGGGGACAGCTCTTCCTTCCTCGCCTCCTCTAAGCTCCTGGAAGTTCCCTGCAACCCCTGGGCTCCGTGGCTTGCAGCCGTGGCATTCTGGTCTCTGTTTTGGCCATTACATGGCATGGTCTCTGTGTGTCTGTCTTCACACGGCTCTACTCTTAGAAGGACAACAATCGCATTGAATTCGGGGTCCAACCTCCCCGAGGGTGACCTCATGTTAACCAGTTACATCTGCAGTGACCCTATTTTCAAATAAGGACACATTTCTAAGGTCCTAGGACTAGGGGTTACTAAGCATACTAAGGGTTAGGATTTCAACACATCTTTTTATGGAGAACCACAAATCTCCCCATAACATAGGTATTGAGGTGGGTTTCACGAAGGAATTATAGAGGCTCAGAGAAGTGCCCAGATGTCAACAGGTCTCGCCAGGGCGTGTGGTCGCTTTTTCCCTCTGCTTCCTTATGCTTTCCTGCTTTTCCCCGATTTGTGACATTTTGTAGACACTCGGGGGAAGGTGGGGGAAACCCAGAAACCCCCCTCCATCTCTCCTAGCAAGGAGTGGTGAGGGCTGCTTCCAGTCTGCAATGTCACTCCGTGACTCTG
This sequence comes from Neofelis nebulosa, assembly GCF_028018385.1. NCBI lineage: Eukaryota > Metazoa > Chordata > Mammalia > Carnivora > Felidae > Neofelis > Neofelis nebulosa. Next base: position 4,236,637 of record NC_080797.1, read on the forward strand.
TGACTCAGTCCAGTCCCCTCAACGTCCCCAGGTTGCTCTGAGTGTGTCACAGAGCATGGTCACGCTGAGTTTTCTCAACTGTGGATTTGTCAGCCCTGCCAGTGAGCCAAGGTTAATGGCAAGTCCAAACGGGGTCATAGAGGGGAACGCTCATCGGAGACTGAACTGCATGTGATTTTGTGGGGTTACACCTGTCCTGTGTGGGGAGTAGGTGGAGAGAAGGTAGATAGATGTAAAAATGGGTTTGCGGCCACAGCGACACCTGGTGGCCATTCTACACATTGCATGACACTTCTGCAATTTTTTCCCCGTTTCAACTAAGGGTTGTGGGTTTTCCTTTGCTAGGTGGTGAGATGCCCCATCGTGAGAGGGCAGCAGAGACCAAGTGGGCACAGGGACATCTGAAAGGCAATAGGGGGCATCCAGCCAGAGGGATATCAAAGCACATGGGCAGGAAATTCAACTTCGGGATACTTGGGGTGCTGGCCGTTCAGTCCTGCTGAGGCTGTGTCCTCCTGTATGGTCCCGGCCTCCTCACCTGTGGGGCAGTCAGTGGGCAGGGGAACACTAGAGCAAACCCACTGACATGGGATCCTTCTTCCTGCCCCTTGATTCAAGTAACTTCTTTTGGGGAGTTGCGGTATCTGAGGTCTGACCACCACCTGGAAGAGTCCTTATGACTTGGTGCCATGTGGACACTCCCTCCCTGTCCATCCTGTCCCCACCTGCCCTCTCACCAAAAGATGGCCCCCTCTGTCCCATTCCAGAGAACTCCCCTGAGAGGAGGCAGAACCCCTAAAAGGAGCAGGTCAGGAACCACACAGCCCGGGTCTGGGTTGTGGCCAAGCTTGGCCTGGAGCCCAGCTCTGACGCGTCCCAGGACCGGCCGCCCATGGCCCTGTCTCCAGCCCTTCCTGTCCCGAAGCTGCATCTCTGTCTCTGACCACCAGTCAGGTTTTCGGCATTTCCTGTTGCTGTCGTGCCCCCACGCCCCACCGGCGCCCACTGGTTCTAGCCTGAGCATCACTATAGCACCTGTCTCCCCACTGATAGTAATACCCCCCGCCAAAGACAGAAGGCTATCTTGCTGACCCTCGGCCTGCCCTGCCTGCTGCTTAGCTCACCCTCCTACATTCTGACACGACATCTTAACCACCAGCGTCATCCCGGGGTGGGCCGGGTCCCGTGGTGATCACATGACCCTGGCCATTTTGCTCTCGAGATTAAGATTTATACGTGTGCATATGAATACGGTACATATGCCGATTTTGTAAGTGGCTTGGATTCAGGCTGGAAATTTGAGCCCTTTTTCACCCATAAGTATGAGAACAGTTCGAATCAGTAGTTTGAATCAGTAGTCACAATATGAGTGCCAAAAACCGTACCCTGTACTTTCCAAGATCCCAAGAATCATTCGCTGTTGGGCGTAAAAAAAACTAAAATCAGAGAGATGCCCACCAATAACGAGAGGCAGTTTGAAATGAATTTTGCTTTGAGAACACATGAAAAAGGTAGATAGCTCCCAGGGCACCTTAGAGTCAACTGAGAAATATTCTAAGAACAGCTGGGCCCGGGGCCTCCTCAGACCAGTTAATTCCAAGGACGAGGCTGATTCTGATGTTCTGCAAGCCTGGGAGCCGCTAGCCGTGTGTGGCTGCTGAAATTCACATTAATTCAAGTGAGATAAAATTTAGAGCTCATACTCTCCATTGCACAGGCCGTATTTCCAGCACTCAATGGCTGTATGTGGCTAGTGGCTGCCACACTGGACAATGTGGCTTATAGACTATGTCCACCATCACAGAAAGTTCCGTGTGGCTGCCCTAGAGGGTTGCCGAGTCCTGCTTCTGTTGTTGGAGGCTGACAAGGGCAGGTCAGTCCTGTATAAAATGCAGGTGGTTTTCTAGGTTCCTGAGCAGGTGGATGGCCATATGTGTGTGTGTGTGTGTGTGTGTGTGTGTGTGTGTGTGTGTGTCTGTGGGGGTCAGACCCATTATGGCTCCTGTTGTCCTACTTGCTGTCACCCTGCAGAGAAGCTTCTGGAAGTGCGTCCTGGGAATGTTGAGGGCCTGTAAGTGGCTGAGCTGGCATCCAAGCCATCCTCACTGGGATGAAGAAAATCTCCCATAGGTGGGTGTGGGTTAGGGGGATATGGCTTGTGTTGGGCCCCAGTGTTAAGAGGACAGAGGACCAGCACTTGCCAGGAAAGCCTTTATTCCCATCGAGGGGACCCACATAGCCTCTGCAGTTAGCTCTCCTCTGGGACGTTGAGTTTCTCCTTCACCCCACAGGCCACCACGGCGAAAAAGAACTCGGGGAAGAAGGTGCGGATGTACATGGCGGCCTTGGGGATGGGGTTGGCCATGAAGACCTCTTGTTTCTTCCGTCTCACGGTGCGCATCACCTCCTCCGCTACGTCCACAGGGTGCACCCCGTAGGTCAGCTTCCTGAAAAAGACTGAAAAGCCCCCAGTAGGGGCAGGGGTTACGGCCCCTGATGCCCAAAGAGAGGGAAGCATGGGCTGGGCCTGGGGTTGTGGGTTCCCCAACCAGCTCCGCCCTCTGCTGGTTGTGAGGCCCTGGGGGGGCTGACTCTTGACCCCCTGAGCCTCAGCTTCTTCATCCGTAAAGTGGGCATAGTTTCCTGCCCTATTAACTTTTCAGGGTGGTTATGAGTCATTGCAGGGACGAGAAAGAGCTTAATTGAGAAAGAAGGTACCAGGGACGCCTGGGTGGCCCAGTCGGTTGAGCGTCCGGCTTCGATCAGGTCATGATCTCATGGTTTGTGGGTTCCAGCCCCTCGTGGGGCTCTGTGCTGACAGCTAGGAGCCTGGAGCCTGCTTCGGATTCTGTGTCTCCCTTGCTCTCTGCCCCTCCCCCACTTGCATTCTGTCTCTCTCTGTCTCTTAAAGATAAATATTAACACAAATTTAAAAAGAAAGAAGGTGCCAGATGAATTAAGGAGCTGTTGTTGACAACTGTTGCAAAGCCATGCTTATCAAGAACCTCCTGGGACCGTTTGCCCACATCTTGGTTCATCTTGATTCCTTAATGTAGACAGAGCCTTGGGCAGGACGTAGCAGCTCTCTGTTTAGAGCATTCTAGAATAGCAGTAATAATACGGTATGTTTACAGAGTGCTTGCTTTGTGCTGGTTGCTGTTGTAAACCATTTATGGGCCTTCAGTCCTCCCAGTGCCTCCGCAAGGCAGGTATTACCACAGTCCTCAATTTCATAAAATTTTTTTTTATTTTACATTTATTTATTTTTGAGAGACAGAGTGAGACAGAGCACAAATGGGGGAGGGGCATAGAGAGAGGGGGAGACACAGAATCCAAAGCGGGCTCCGGGCTCTGAGTTGTCGGCACAGAGCCCAGCGCGGGGCTCGAACCCACAAACCATGAGATCATGACCTGAGGTGAAGTCGGATGCTTAACTGACTGAGCCACCCAGGTGCTCCTACAATCCTCAGTTTCTTAAAGGGAAAGCTGAGGCACAGAGATCAAGGGACCCACCCGCGTTCGAACACTGAATGCATACCAGACACAAGCTTCAAGTGTAGGCAATCTGGTACCAGACTCTCAGCCTCTACTCTGTGCCGCCTCCTAGGAAAAGGGGGGGAGCAGGGGGGTAGCAAGTTCTTAAAGGCCAAATCTGGCTCTTCCACAAGGGAAACTGAGGCCCAGAGACAGACAGCCACGTGTGCGAGGTCACAGAGCTGTGTGAGTGCCAAAGCCTAGCTGGGACTTGGTCTGCTGGTTGTGGGTTAGGATTCTTTCCACCTGGTGCCTCGGGACTTAAATTTGGGGCTCCCCTCCTGCTGTTAGCTGGGTGCAGGTCCCCACCACCTCTAGTCTCGGACTTCAGGAGCACCCACTCCCCTGCAGGCCCGGTGAAACCCGGCTGCCCCAGAGCACCCCCTCCCCCCATCGCCCTGTCCAGTTGCCCTCCCAGACCCCAGCTTCCCCCTGAAAGCTCACATTTCCACATGGAGGCTTCCCAGTTTCCTTGGCCTGGGTCAATGTGGTATGACCGGACGAAAGTGGGGCTCACCGTGCTGACAACTATGTCGTATTCTTCCACTTCGGCTCGGAGGCAGTCAAAGAAGCCTAGAGCTGCGTGCTTGGAGGCGGCATCTGGAAGAGAGACCGGGCAGGGGTGGGTGGGGGGGAGCAGCCCTGCTCCCCAGCAGGAGCAGTGGAGACAGAGGCCTGTGTGCACAATCCTAGAGGTCAGCTGGAAGGGGCCTCCGCTGTGGCCTCGCCCTGCCCCTCCCTTTGTGGATGAGGACAGACAGACCCCGTGAAATGGCGGACGGAGGCAGAGCTGGAATCGAGTCAGATGCTAAACCGATTGAGCCCACCCAGGTGTCCCAGTTTTCTTATCTTTAAGATGGGGATAATATCACTCTTGGCAAGTTGTTGTGATGGCCCAGGCACGAGTTCCCATTCCTTCCCAGTAAGGCTGGCACCGAGCGATTTCTCCAGAGTCCCAGGACCAGCTGGAGGTCTCAATGAGCCCGAAGCACAAGTCTCCCCTCCCACTTCCCGGCCTTTTCCTCCGAGGTCCTGTCCATCTGAGCCACTCACCAGATTCACTCCAAATGGTTGGGCCAAATGCTTGGGCTAACAAGAACCTTTCCAGGAATTCCAAAAAGAGGGGAGAAGACGCTCCTTAAAGCCTTGGGGAGTCAGAGCCCCATCTGGGGTATGATAAACCCCAACTTCCCATTTCGGGGGTGTCACCTGGAGGCTGAAACAGGCCGGGGGTGGGTGTACTGGGATCTCTGCCATCATGCTGATACCTACGGGATGCATGGTCCCCAGATGGCTCTTGCAAGCCACCGGCCCCCTCACCGTGCAGGGTGAAGAATGCAGGTGCCCTGGGGGGATGGGGGGGCATGGGGCAAGGGAAAGCCGCGCTTGGTCTGCACTGGGCTCCGCCAACTATTGCCTCGAGAAGGTGGGCCCCGTGGCACCAGATCTATTATCGTTCAGGGAGCTGGAAATCCTGATTTTGACGGAAATGTCCTCGTGTTCAAATAATTAAATACTGACCAATTCTGCACCTAATTCCAACACACGGGCTCTGGCCCACAGCACCAAGTCTCCGACACCAGCTGGGGCTCCTACGGCCTAATTCTGACACTGTCTACCTGGAGATAAAGTCAGATCCCTCAGGGTAAGGGTTCTGTCCCATGACTGTCCCCTGTCCCCACTCAATTCAGACCAAGCATGAGTCCTGATGGTCACCTGCGCTTCTGACGGAGTGGCTGGAGATCGAAGCGTTCCGATGATCCCCTCCTCGAGACAGATTAACTTGTTAGAGCAGCTCATATAACTCAGAGAAATGTTTTACTTAGTAGATCATGGGTTTATTATAAAAGGACATAACTCGGGGCACCTGGGTGGCTCAGTCGGTTAGGTGTCCGACTCTTGATTTGGGCTCAGGTCATGATCTCACAGTTCGTGAGTTTGAGCCCCGCATGGGACTCTGAGCTGACAGCACGGAGCCTGCTTAGGATTCTCCCTCCCTCTCTCTCTGCCCCTCCCTGCCTCTCTCTCTCTCTCTCTCTCTCTCTCTCTCTCTCTCTCAAAAATAAATAAATAAACTAAAAAAAAAAAAAAGACCTAACTCAGAACGGCCAGATGGAAGAGGTGTAGTGGGTGAGGTGTGTGGGAGTGGGTTCAGAGGTTCACACCCTCTCTGGGTGCACCACTCTCCCCGACTCCCCACGAGCTCTCCAACCTCAGAGCTCTCCAAAGCCGACCTTCTGGGATTTTACGGAGGCTTTGTTATAGGCACGATTGATTAAACCATGGGCCTTTGGTGCTAGAAAAATCCCCTGATCCTCTCTGCTCCTCAGTGGTGGGGGCAGACTGGAAGCTCCCACCCCCTGATCACCTGGTTGGTGCCCCTGGCCAGCAGCACCCCATCTTTAGGTGGCGTCCAAAAGTCACCTCATTAATGTAACAAGAGACACTGAACACTCATCACTTAGGGAATTCAAGGGTTTTTAAAGCTCTGTGCCAGAAATGGGATGAAGACCAAATATATATTTCTTATTATAAACCATCATATCACAACACTACATCGCTAATTAGAAAGAGGTTTGCCAGCATGCTGGCCAAAACCAAATGCCGTGGGGCTCCCAGGCTGCCCTTCCCTGGTTCATAAAATGAATTTCTGTACATCTGCTCGTTTGACCTCGTCTGGACCTGGGTGAGACTCGGTCTCCCTAATGGAATCTACTGAACGAAGAGAGACAGAGGCTATTATCCCCACTTAATGACGAGAGAAGAGCCCCATCAGGACTCCCCTCGTGGTTCACAGTCACTCCAACTCTGCCTGCATGAAAAGCTCATCATCGCCATTGGGACAGTTCATGCCAAAACCACAGCGAGATGCCACTTCATGCCACTAGCGCGGCTAGAATCAAACAGATGGATAATAGCAAGAGTTGTGATGGATTTAAGCAATTGTGATGGATTTTAGTATATCGAGATATACTCAAAACCATCGAATTGTATACTTCAAATGGGAGAACTGTATGGTCTGTAAGCTCTATGTCAATAGAGCTGTTACTTCCAAAGAAGGGTTATCAGCTTGCTGTTCATTCACTGACTTATCAATTCCTCTGATCATTCAACAAGGAAGCTTCTCCTTGGGTGGGGCCCCGGGGCGAGGAGCTGGAGGCAGAGGCGGGCTGGGTTATCTCTGCTGTGCTTCTGGGCTGAGCCTCAGAACCCCATCTCCCTACCCAGTGCTGTGGCATCAGGGATGCTACATTTCCTGTGGGTGTGGAAGGAGACCCACCACAGTCAGACGACCCCAGTCATGGTCAGATCTGGAGGAAGGAGAGAACTTGGGGCCTGCCCAGGGTGGCCCCTCTGTAGTTTGTGACATTTATGTGGGAAACTCTGCACTCCTCCATTCCTCCACTGCAGAGAAGCTGGACGTCAGAGAGCTGATGGGGGGGGGGGGTGGGGAGCCTCACTAGACTGCCCCACCCTCAATGCCGTGTTTCAGAAATGTTCCAGAAAAACCCATGCACTGGCCCCATGTTTTTGGTTGGTGGCCAAAGGGTCTGTCCTAATACTGCAAATGTCATGTCCCTACTGTCTGTGTCCCCAGCACCTGGCTTTAGGGCCTCGATTGCTGTTTGTTGAACGAATGAAGGCATAGATCAAGGGAAGTGAAAAGCCATCCGGTTCCTGGGAATAACATGCGTGGAGAGTTTACAAATCCGAGGAATAGTGGTGATGTTTATCAGTGGGTTGGAAAGAAAGGAAAATGAGGGACGTGGCCAAGACAGCTGTGTGTGAAGCAAACTCCATTCTTCTCTCCCTCCTGGGCCCACAGGTAGACAGGTGCTTCCCAGCGTCCCTGGCAGCTGGGTGTTAAGTGTGCACCTGAGTTCTCGCCAGCAGGATATGAGCTGAGATGTTTGCTAGCTCCTGGCCTGGGGCTGTAGACCCTGGGCATGGCTCCCCAAGGCTCTCTGCCTTCTTCTCACAGCCAGAACCCAGACAAGGTGGGCACCAGCTTTGGCCATATGGGAAATGATGGCAAAGCAGTGATCTGGCACAACTCGGGGTCCCTGAGTGACAGTGAAGAGCCCGCTGTCCTGGGCTTAATCTAACTAGAACAGATGGGAAAAGAAAACTCTACTTGGGGCGTGGGGGGGATATTATGAGCTGAATTGTATCCCCCACCACTCCCAGCTCGTACGTGGGAAGTCCTAATCCTGGTGTCTCAGAATGGGACTGGGTTTGAAGATATGGTGATTTACTTTAAATGAGGCCATCAGGACTGGTCCTCATCCGATCCAACTGGTGTCCTCAAAGAAGAGAAAATTTGGACACGCAGAGAAGGACCTGAGGGATGTACAGAAGAGAAGCCATGTGAAGGGAGAAAGCGGCTGTCCGCAAGCTGAGGAGAGGGGCCTCAGGAGAAGCCAAACCCACCGACACCTTGACACTGGACCTCAGCCTCCAGAACCATCTTGTAGAAGCCCCTCGGTCTGTGGTGTTTCGTCACGGCAGCCAGAAGAGGCTCAGACAGGAGACCCACCCAATTTTCTTTCCTCCCTCCCGCCCTCTGCCCACCAGCCATTTACTGGCTTCTCATTTTGTGCAGGACGCTGTGGGCCATAGAGAAATGTATACGGTTTGCGTCCTGCCCTCCAGCATCCTACCGCAAGGGAGGCGGACATCCCCCAGCTGGATCCCATGAATATATGCTGAGAAGTTCCCCTCTTCCCTGGAATTTTTAAAGGACACCTGCCTTTGGAATTTTCTCTTCACCTCTCCTTGGATTCTGCGCCTTTCACTTTCCCCTCCCTCCTCCTTCAGAACTTTCTGCCCTTTTCCCCTGTGTGATATGTGTCCTTCTCAGTTGTAACCTTTCCTGTCCTTACAGAGGAAGGATCACTTGAGCTGAGGCCATGTGCCCCTGCCAGGAGGGGGCCCTTCGTCCGGCCTTGATCGTGTTCAGCCAGGGCATGCCCTGACCACCTGTGGGATGTGAACTTCTGGGGGAGAGGGACCCAGTCACCTGCAAGCCATAGGTGCTTGAAAATAGGAACCGAAGGCATAAAAGAAAAGCCAGTAGACCATTTCACATCCGGACACTTCCCTCCCCCACCCCCACCTTATAACCGCATGCCTAGTGCGGGACATGACATCCGTGGTCTATTAAGACACATAACATATGGCCAAACGTTTTTGTCGTAGCAACTTACAAGCTGTACGGAATGGGATTCCAAGCTTCCCTTGGATGTTATTCACTAACACAATCTGGCCTGTCCTCCGGGAGATCATGTCAGGGAGCAGGGCTAGAAAGCACAGGACAGAGTCACGGTTACGCATCGGAAACTGAGGCAGACAGCAGTGGGGAGACCCCTTCCCCAGGCCCCTTCCATCACGCAGGACCCCACTACCTCCCCGGTCATTCGATTACCCCAAGACACAGGTGGGCAGGAACAAGCACATCCCCTCTCCCGTGTTTCCCAAGAGTGGGCTTGGCTCAACTGGTGATTGCGATTGCTGGGTGGTTTTCCGTGACCCACCCATGTGCATGAAGGGACACGGATCTCAGTGGTGAGAAAGGTCATAGGTCATCCTATTTCCACCCAAGTCTTGCCTTCAGCAGGAAGGCTCATATTGGTCCTAATGTGTCTTCAACACCTCTCTTGGAGGTGCAAATCTTTCAACAAAGAGAGGACAGGCCTCAGCCCTGTGTCTTGGGAGAACCTACCACTTTGTTCTATTTTCAGGGTTCTCCTATTTTTTTTTATTTTTTAAAATGTTTTTTGTTTATTTTTGGGAGAGAGAGAGAGAGAGACAGAGTGCAAGCGGGGGAGGGGCTGAGAGAGAGATGGAGACACAGACTCCGAAGAGGCTCCAGGCTCCGAGCTGTCAGCACAGAGCCCAATGCGGGGCTCGAACTCACGAACCGTGAGATCATGACCTGAGCTGGAGCCAGATGCTTAACCAACTGAGCCACCCAGGCGCCCCAGGTTCTCCTATTTATTGAGAGAGAAAATGTTTTTTAATTTATGGTGATATTATGAAGACTTCCCCTGAAAAAAACTGATTTGAAAATGCAGAACTTTAGAGAATGAAATAAATAATAGTTACAGGTGGAATGGGGATATGGCAAAAAAAAAAAAAAAATCAAGAGACTCAACTTTCAGAATGGCCATTGACATCGAGCCCTTGCATGCCTCAGATGGGTAAACTGAGGCCCAGAGCTAGTGACTGGACTTCAGGTCTGTAAGCAAGTTAGAGGCTCAGCCAGGAAGATACACCAGCCCTGGATTTCTCCTTCCACTGTCTGCATCCTTCACTTTGATGCCAGTGAACCCTGAACTCTCAGAAGCACGGTGTATCCACAGGGGCTGGACTGGAGGAAACCATTATCTCTGGGGCATCATTTCAGAAGCTCTGGAAAGTCATCTTTCTGCTTCAGATAAGTTTCCCTTCATCTATCCTAGTGCCCCAGTCCCCATGATCATGGGGACTGGGGCCATGGAGGAGGCAGTTCCAAGATCACGCTTCCTCAGCCAGGGAACCCCACATGCTAAATTCAGACAGTCTCCACTCATACATCCTCCCTTTTGGGATTCTGCTTTGGTAAACTTTGGTGGGGGGATGGGGGGGGGCCGGGGCTTGTTGCTTCAACTCTTGGCTCTATTACGTGTCATCTCCAGCCCCAACCCCCCAGGATCCAGACCTGCATTTGACCTTTGGCTGTGAGATATCTCCACACAGGAGCTGCCATTTTACCCTCAAAAGGGTTTCTGTTCTCCCTGTTTCTGCAAAGGGATTGACACCACATTGGGTCTCTTGTAGTTTGGGATAAACCTTTCTCTTCTATATTTCTGAGGACAGAATCTCTACCCTTGACCAACTGTCATGGGTAGGGACAGATCAAGGGCAAGGGTGATATATGAAAATATATGCGAAGCATGAAGACCGTGGTCCAGTGATGTGGGATGAGATTGGTGGGAGAGCCGTGGACAAGAGTAAGAAGAAAGGGGATGAAGGGAGAGCTTAGATGGGGAGGGGGTTTCCCACAGAGGGAGGTTGGAATATACTAGTAAGATACTTCCCAAATCCCTTTTCTTTTATCAACATTTATCGTCAGAATGGTGAAAGCTTTCACCAAATTGGTAGGAGTTTTTCTGAGGGGGCTGGAGATTCCATCCACAGTTGGGTGACCGTCTGTCTGGCTATGTGACAGAGCCCTCCCTAGCAGCCGGTGGCCCCAAAATCTGCAGGAAGGTCAAACTCACGAGACCTTTGGTCAGTGTGATGGGTCCAAAGTAATTGGCATCCATGATCTTCTTGTCGAGCTCCAGAGAAATCTTATGGGCAGGCCCCTTCACCTTCATGCTGGCATTGTTGATGAGGATGTCCACACAGCCATAGCAGTCGAGGATCTCTTTGGCCACATCTGGAACACAGCTGACGTCCGAGAGGTCCAAGAGGACCAGCTTTGGGGTGAATGTCTGCTGAACCAATGAAAGAGTCAAGGCATGTGTGGGAATACCTTGGGGGCCCCCGCCCCCCTTTTGAAATTCAGAGCTCATGGAATGACCACAGGGGAGAAAAAATGAGGAAAAAGCAGACATGGCTCTGGGAGGAAAGAAGCTGATAGAGATTCATTTCTTGGGTAGAGGAGTCCAAAGGTGCAAATATGCAGTCATCAGTCTGAACTTTTGGCCAAGGGGCCAGAACTGATGAATCCAAATGAATACCACCCTTTACAGAGGAGGCCGTGCATGGATTCCAGTGGTGACATCCTTATAACATCTTAGGAGTTCCTTTTTGCAAACGGCTTGCCAAGCTCACTTACGAACCACAGGAGAATTTATCATAGTGCTTTTGTAGCTACATTTCGTTTTTGACCCAAGTCTTACACACAATAGTTTTGGAGCAGCATCTGTGTGCCAGACCTAGACACTCACTGCCATCAAGACTCTCATGGTCTAGGGGCACCTGGGTGGCTCAGTCGGTTAAGTGTCCGACTTCGGCTCGGGTCATGATCTCGCGGTTTGGGAGTTCAAGCCCCGCGTCGGGCTCTGTGCGGACAGCTCAGAGCCTGGAGCCTGCTTGGGATTCTGTGTCTCCTTCTCTCTCTGACACTCTCCTGCTTGCACTCTGTCTCTCTTTCTCTCTCAAAAATAAACATTAAAAAAAAAAAAAAGAATCTCGTGCTGGAGAGCAGGGAACAGGTTGGAAAATTGATGACACCATGTGATAAATGCGACCCCGATCCCTGTGTTTGACAAACATTAGTCCTGAAGAGAGGGTTCCTTGGTCAAATTTGTTTGGGAAACACAGACTATTTATTATATGTTGTTCTTGGGGATACACGATGCACGGTAGCATATAAAAGGTTCTGAAAAGTCCTGCAGTAAAGAAACCATCACTGGGTATTTTCCACACAATTGATGTCAGTACCTCTTTTTAACTCAACACCTGGTAACATCACCCAAAACAGAACTGGAATGCTGTGTTGTCCAGTGTGTTCCATTCCCCCCAAATGCCAGGCTTCTTTCTGAATTATTTTTGTTTTTTTCCAAAAAGTAATTCAATATCAAGGGCAAAAAAACCCCAAAAACCCAAAGAAACAAAAAACAAAGACAAAAACAAAAAAACCCACAAAACAAAACAAAAAAACCCAAAACCATGAAGAAAGCACTGAAGGCAGTGTTCCAGAAATACTTTGAAAACCACAGCCTCCTGGAAAGTGTTCACCTCCCGGTGGCTTCTTAGAAGGTGACTTCACTTCCCTGATTTCTTTCACAGAAATATCATTTGAGGTATTATTTTCCTTTTTAAAGATTTTATTTTTTTTAATGTTTGTTTTATTTTTGAGAGAGATGGAGCGCAAGCAGGGGAGGGGCAGAGAGAGAGGGAGACACAGAATCCGAAACAGGTTCCAGGCTCCCAGCTGTCAGCACAGAGCCCGACCGACGCAGGGCTCAAACCCACAAACTGAGATCATGACCTGAGCCAAAGTCAGACGCTTCACTGACTGAGCCACCCAGGCACCCCTAAAGATTTTATTTTTAAGTAATCTCTACACCCAGCATGGGGCTCTAATTCAGAACCCCGAGATCAGGAGTCCCACGCTCCGCAGACTGAGCAAGCCGGGCGCCCCTGAGATTTTATTTAGAAAAATCAGCCCTAAGAGTTTGTAATCACTCCCATACGGCTGTCATGCTCTAGCTTCTGGGTCCTCGTGGACTCTGGCTTAAATATAACAGGGGGTGGGGAGGGTGAGCAAATCCTTGGCAAGAATGGTCAAGACGAGTGGCAGACAACCTGTGTCAAGGTTAGTGAGACCGCTGCCTCCCAAAGCAATCACCAAATTTCACCCACCTGGTCAAAGAGCTGCTAAAAAAACCCCAAAAAACAAAAAAACAAAAAAACAAACAAAAAAAAAACCAGTGAAGGTTAAGGGTGCCCAAGGGCATCCCCAAGCCAGCTGCCAGAAGCCCTTACCTTGCTGGGGTCAGCCACGCTGATCAGGGCATCATACAGGGTCTCTAGCCTCTCCCAGTTCTTCCCACACAGCACCAGCCTTGCCCCACCAGCGTGGAACACCCGAGCACACTCTGTGGGGAAGAAGGAAAGAGGGCAGGGTGCACTGTGTGGATGGAGCCACTGATGATGAGCGTCTCTCTTACGAATTCAGGATTTCAAAGGATTCCAAAGTCCGTGGGCCATTGAAATCCTTTGGAGGTCATTTCATTCAACTTCCTCCCAGGGCTGGAATTTTTTATCTTCCCTTTCCGGCCTCAGCATGGTTACCTCCCGTGAAGGGGAGCTTGGAGTGGAGTGAAATAGCCTGTCCTTTGTGGGATGGTTCTGATTATGAGAAGATTGTTCCCTAAGCTGGACAGAAAGGTGACCCTATCCACCTAGCCCTCCAGGATCAAAGCCCTTGACCGATCTTAACCTAAAGATATTGGAAAGGCTCCTGCGTGGACCTCCCAGAAACAGAATCAGAGACAGGGACTCAGGCAGCCAGGAGTGCCCGTCAGAGAAAAATCCATCGGGGAGTAAGGTCTCAGGTAAAGCGTAGTCTTGGCTGGATCTGAGGAAAGTTCTGGAGGGTACAACCCACTGCTGAGCTGTCCCACCTGGAGGCAAGGGGCCGGCCTTTTATACGCTCGTGTCTTCTCAGCGTGCTGATCGAGCTTCCCTCCAGGGCTGGGTGCAGAGGGCATGGAAGGCCCCGGGGAGGCAGTGTCCACTGGCAGAGGGCAAGTGTGTGAGCCGGGCAGCCAACACTCACAGAGCCTGGCCACGTACAGGGACCTGGGAAGGGCATCGCCAAACACCCACTAGCAGTGCTCAGTACCTCTTATCGCCCTGTTTTACACCACACAGCGGTGAGCCTGGACTGATCGAGCATGACAGAGGATACCTGGGCGCCCCGGGTGCCCGCGGGAGACTGGCTTCTGGAATGCAATGGCTCCAAGCGGTTTCGGGGTTGCGTGCAGGTGCAGAGAAGGGGGCCGGCTGGGGTTTGATCGGCGGGCACGTGGGCAGGGGTTTGTGGTATTGGAGGAGGACAGCTGCGGTGCTGGAGCCTTCAGTCTCAGTGGGAGAGACGCACGGACGCAGGACAGATGGAGGTCCCAGTGAGGTCTAGAAACAGGTGTGCTGGGTGTGGCTGAACGCGGGCAAGGGGGAGGGGGAGGAGGTGGGCAGTTCTGACTGATGGAAACCTGAATCAAGAAATAACTGTGTGGACAATGTCACCTTGAGTTGTTGGGACCATGGGGAAGGGTCCATCTCTCCCCGACGCATGGGGCAGCCACGATGGCCGTGTTTTGCAAACCTGAGAGGTGACATTTAGTGAGTAGAAATGATTCACCCACAGTCCCACAGCAGGTAAGCGGTGAAGCCAGGGACATGCCTGGGGCTGGGCGGGGGGGGCGCCCGGTTCTCCACCTCTTGTCCCACCTCCCAGAAAGGAGCATGTGGCCGGGGGGAGGGTTCTGTCGCCCACTCACACTCTACATCTACAAGCTGAGCACAGGGGCAGGTGAGGGGCCTGTGACCTTGACCTCCTTGGGAGAGGCGGCCAGGGGCCCTCACTATCACCCACCCACTCTCCTCCGCGGGAACCTCGCCTCTCGCAGGTGCGCTCGGGGAGGCTGGAGCCCAGGGATGCATTCATCACTGCGGAACAGCGAGCCCGAAGGCATCCTTCCAAACAAGTCATTTCTGCCAACGCAGGTGCTGCTATGCTCAGGCTCTCTTGCTTTGATTGTGGATCAGCTCAGCTCAGCACAACGTTTCTCCAGGCTTTTCCTTTTTCACGCAGCAAATATGAGCCACACCTTTCCTTCCACATCTCCTTGACTCTAAGGTGCCACCGGGCAGAGATGCTTTCTGATTTCAGGGAGATGAAAATGCCAAAGGGTGGCCTGTGACCGTGGGAACGGGCTGTCGACCGACAGGCAAGCAGGCTCAGTTTCGGAAGCGTTTGGGGCGCGCCTCAGAGATGCTGAAACATAGACAGGGCGCCGAGCTCTTCGAGGCACAGAGAGTGTGAGGATTTCGAGAGTCCTTCTTGCCAAAGACAGAGTGGGTACAAAGTGACCCATGGGGCGCCTGGGTGGCTCAGTGAGACTCTTGATTTCAGCTCAGGTCATGATCTCACAGTTTGTGGGTTCAAGCCCTGCGTCAGGCTCTGTGATGACAGCACATTCCCAGCTTGGCTGAGTCGTGTGGGGGTTTGGGGCAGGTTCACATGTCCTGATCTTCGTCCGATTTCCCTGGTCCACAGCATGGCGCTGGGTCCTTGCAACTCTCCAGGGCTACCTGCCGGGCTTGGTCGGGTTCCAGGGGATCGAGGCTGTGCTGTGGGCCACATAAAGCCTGCACTGTCTGCTCAGGGCCCGTCACATTTTTGTTGCCTCGGACCTGAAAAGCAGAGCAGTCTGAACCCATAACCGCTGCGGTCAGCTGCGTGTTATTTGAGGCCACGCACACCCAGCTTCTTGGGTTACTTCTAAATATTTGGACTTGCTTTTTTTTCTTCCAGCTTTGCATTTCTTTCCAGGGCGGGTCCGGTAAGACACAGCACAAGAGGACACCGATGTTAGGGCAGAGACTAGACCAAATTCCTCTGAAAATGCCATTCCCTCCACCACCACCACCCCCCCGCCCCGAGATGTATTTCCTGGGTGCCTGAGTTGAACACGGGGACACTATAACCTGAATGAGACTCAAAACAAGGTACCTCTCAGCAATCGATGGTATGGCACTGTCTTATAACACAGAAACTCAGGAGGATACAGGACTGAACAGCCTTCTCAACCAACCAGCGGGGTCTGATCGACGTTTTGTGGGACTCTCCTCCCAACCACGGCAGAACGCACACTGTTTTCAAACACCCGCGTATCGTTCACGGAGATGGGCCATGTCTTGGGTGGTAAAGCACACCTCAACAAATTTAAAAGAATCGAAATCATACAAAATATGTTCTCTGATCATGTTGGAATCTAGTCTGAAATCAACAAGACAAATCTACGACAACATACTTGTATCCAAATGAGTGCTTTCCCGTAAGGTGGTTACTTTTTTTTTTTTTTTCAACGTTTTATTTATTTTTGAGAGACAGCATGAGCCAGGGGACCGGCAGAGAGAGAGAGAGAAGGAGACACAGAACCTGAAGTAGACTCCAGGCTCCGAGCTGTCAGCACAGAGCCCAACACGGGCCTCAAACCCATGAACTGCGAGATCATGACCTGAGCCGAAGTCAGACGCTTAACCAACTGAGCCACCCAGGTGCCCCAAGATGGCCACTTTTAAAGGCAGTTATTAAATAAACTTTTTTTTTTGAGTGCTTATTATACACCAAGCTTTGATCTAGGTGCTGGGACACTGGGGTTAGGAACACACACAGGTTCCACCATAAGGGAGCTTGGGTCTGGCCGATCAGCTGAGAAGGACATGTGTAGGGCACAGCGTGAGGAGTGTGGGAATAGCGGGGTGTTCATATGAGGAGCCATGGGAGCCCAGAGGCTGGTTCCTCGGGGAGCACCCAAGAAGAAAGATCAGGGGGGAAGGAAGGCTTCCTGATGAAGGGGTCTCTTGTTGGCGGCTGGCCTGATGCTATGTGGACATATTCTGTTTGAAGGACAGGTTTGCCCCAACACGGACTCTGACTGTCTCTAGGTGAGTGTTTCTGTTCCATTTCCCCAGGGCAACAACTGGTCCCCATCATCTTGTATCTGATCTCATTGACAAATGTGT
Source organism: Neofelis nebulosa (assembly GCF_028018385.1). Lineage (NCBI taxonomy): Eukaryota > Metazoa > Chordata > Mammalia > Carnivora > Felidae > Neofelis > Neofelis nebulosa. The sequence goes on from NC_080797.1 coordinate 4,253,422, forward strand.
GTGCTCTGACTTGTCCCTGTAGAAGCTGGAGCTTGTATCCCTCCTCCGTTTTGAGCATGGAGTCTAATGCAGCAAAATGTTCTCCTCGGGAATTGCTTCTGGGCCCCATGGAGGGCCAGTTTACCCACCTCATGCTTGGTTTATTTTTTTTTTTAATGTTTACTTATTTTTGAGAGATATGGATCGTGAGCAGGGGAGGGGCAGAGAAAGAGGAGGACAGAGGATCCGAAGCAGGCTCCAGGCTCCGAGCTGTCAGCACAGAGCCCGATACGGGATTCAAACCCACGAAGCAAGAGACCATGACTAGGGCTGAAGTCGGGCGCTTAACTGACTGAGCCACCCAGGCGCCCCCATGCTTTGTTTTTTATGTCACATGGTGAGCCTGGGGCAATCACCCCCTGGAACAGAACCCATCTTCAAAGTAGGGACAGTGTTCATCTCAATACCCAGCACATAATGGACTCCTTGGATACCTGTTGAGTGACTTAATGAATGTTTGTCAATGTGGGTTCTATGCTTGATTAAAAACAACACAAACAACAGCAAAAATGATGCCCAAATTATCCCAAACGCGACTACACAAACATTGCTAGGAGTGATAGGGTCAGAGTCTTACGAACCTAAGGACAGTTATTACCCTCATGTCACAGATGCCACCAGCAGAAAAGCACCCTGAGACCGTCCAAATCAGGGGTCACAAACCTAACTGCCTTCAAGGCCAGGAGGTAATATGGTTGAGGTCATCAGCCTGACTGCGATACAGCGGGGATCGGTGGGGTGTGTAGCACATTGGACACACTCTGCCTGAATTTGCTCATCGTTATGACCGTCACGGTCACCTGATGGCTTCTACGTGCTTTCCATCAAGGAATTCATTCATTCATCCCGACAACCCTGTGAGGTAGACATTACCAGTGTCCTCACTTTCCTGGATGAGAAATCCAAAGCAGAACAGTGCAATCACCAGCTAGTAGGTGACAGAGCCTGGAACTTCACCCAGCACCCAAGTCTGGGCTCATAGCTGATATGCCGCCCCATCCAAGGGCTTTGCATTTCAAATTTTCTGGAACCCCATGAACGCAAAAACAAGTGACATCTGCTGATCAGTTTTGGCCCTGAGGCTGTGAGTTTGCAACCCAGCTCTCCCAGGCTGTGAGTTTGCAACCAACCCAGCTCTCCCAATCCCCTTGTTTCTCGGGCACAGGGAGCTATAGCCCCCAAAAGAGAAGACACTCGCTGGTTAGCCACGGACCCTGGGAGAGGACACAGCCTCGATTTCCCCTGCCCCCCCCACCTAGCAGATGGCCACACACCATCCTGCCACCTATCGTCCTTCACGTCAGGAATGGGCGCAGTGGGGACAGAGCTGGCTTACCCTTGCCCAGTCCTGAGATGGCATCAGTGAGCACCACCACTTTGTTCTGGACGGCTGACTTTGACCACAGCCGGGACACCTCTTGGTAGATGAAGAGAAGGCCACTGATTCCCAGGAGCAGCAGAGGCAGGATAAACACAGCCGTGACTCCCATCTTGTTCTGGGGGCAGTGGGGGGCAGGGAAAGGACTTGGCTTTGCAAAGAGACTCTGATGAGACCCCCCCGGAGCAGGGAGGCGGCCCAAGGCTACAGGTGCACTCGCCATGCACCCACGTGTCTTCTCCAGGGAGCCGGGCTCTGTGCAAGCTCCCGGAGGACTCCTTCTGAGCTAAACACCCAAGCAACCATGTTAATCCCCAAACGCTCAATGAATAGGAAATTACTCACGTTGTGTCCAAAAGCAAACGGAATCCGGGGCCTGCCCTCCCAAAGGTTAGTTACAAATTTAATTAAAATGGGTCTGCATTTTTGGAAGGAAATCCTTGTGTTAAGGCCACTTGCTTGGGCCCTAATGACTATTTATAGCTCTCAGCACACTGAAGGGCTTTTCAGAGTAAATATAGTGTCTATTCTGATATTCAGGGACACATGCTGGCCGGGTCTGATTTCAGAGCTCTTGCCAGGGCTTTTAAAGCTCTCTGGCTTGTCTGTTACGGGTTTCCTCTGCTGTTCGGGGCTGGGCATTAGGGATCGGGACCTGGGATTTTCAGGCAAACATCCCTGTGCTCTGTTCCTGTAACCCTTGGATCAGGTGATGAAAAGCATAGAAGAATGTTAAGAAGAATGGAGCCTGTTGCAGAATGAACCCCTGGTAGGTGTGACCTGAACAGAGGGTGGGGGTGTTTCTTCCTAGTCAAACTCTTTCACCTCCCTGGGCCTTAGCTTCCTTATCTATAAAGTGGGCGTAACATAGTCATCTTGCAGGGCTCTTGGGAGGACTGACTAAGATACTATGTCCAAGAAGATAACTATTATCCTCTGGAATGATTAAGAACGCTAAGAATTTGGGGTGCCTGGCTGGTTCAGTCGATGGAGTGCATGACTCTCGATCTCAAGGTCGTGGATTCAAGCCCTGTGTTGGGCGTAGACATTACTTAAAAATAAAGTCTTAGGGGCGCCTGGGTGGCTCAGTTGGTTAAGCGTCTGACTAGATCAGGCTTGATCAGGTCATGATCTCACGGTTCATGGGTTCCAGCCCCACGTCGGGCTCTGGGCTGACAGCTTGGAGCCTGGAGCCTGCTTGGGATTCTGTGTCTCCCTCTCTCCCTGCCCCTCCCCTGCTTGCACTCTGTCCCTCTCTCCCTCTCAAAAATAAATAAACAAATTTATAAAAAAGAATAAATGAAGTCTTAAAAAAAGAATAGTAAGAATTTATCCCAAATGTGAAATATCTTAATTACATAAGGGAACATGATAGGATTAGAAATGAAGACACATCAAAAGCTAAGAACCAGTTCAAGCATTCAAACCTCCAGAAACCAGAAGACCAGTCATAATGATGCCCTAAGGGTACCTGGTTAGCTCAGTGGGGTTAAGCATCTGACTCTTGGTTTCAGCTCAGGTCACGATCTCACGGTTCGTGAGTTCAAGTGCCCAGTTGGGCTCTGTGCTGACAGTGTGAAGCCTGCTTGGGATCTTCTCTCTCGTCTCTCTCTGCCCCTCCCATGCTCATTTTCTCTCTCTCTCTCTCTCAAAATAAATAAATAAACTTAAAAAAATAGATTTATTAATATTTTATTATTTTATATTTATAAGTATAAATATAAGTATATATATTTTTTTTTAATTTTTTTTTTTCAACATTTATTTATTTTTGGGACAGAGAGAGACAGAGCATGAACGGGGGAGGGACAGAGAGAGAGGGAGACACAGAATCGGAAACAGGCTCCAGGCTCTGAGCCATCAGCCCAGAGCCTGACGCGGGGCTCGAACTCACTGGCCGTGAGATCGTGACCTGGCTGAAGTCGGACGCTTAACCGACTGCGCCACCCAGGCGCCCCAAATATAAGTATATTTTTATAATATTTATATAATTTTATTGTTATAAAAAAGTTTATTTAATAAATGCCTTTAAAGGTGGCCATCTTGGGGCACCTGGGTAGCTCAGTTGGTTGAATGTCCGACTTCAGCTCAGGTCAGGATTTAGTGGTTTGTGAGTTTGAGCCCCGCGTCGGGCTCTGTGCTGACAGCTCGGAGCCTGGAGCCTGTTTCAGATTCTGTGTCTCCCTCTCTCTCTGCCCCTCCCCTGCTCATGCTCTGTCTCTCAAAAATAAATAAATGTTATGAAAAAAAATAGATTCACAAAGTTGTTACTGTTTTGCTGAAGATTTATACATAATGTTGTGTGAAGTTGGAGATTACTCATTTGGTGTGTGAATATACCTCGCATTTTTACTTCGTTCCCCTGACAGTGCCACTTGGGATGGAGGTGTGTTTTTTTTTTAATAGAACTGTTCTTTGAAATTAAGAATGAGGAAATTTCTAGTGAGCATTCTTTTAGAGGACCCACCTACGTTGGGAGGCTGAAAATATTATGAGTGGTATAATGTCTACTTGCCAAGGTTGGCTTAGTCAACATACAAGTTCTTCAGTTCCCTTGTTCAAGTGTGGCCACTGCTGTGGTTGGACAATTCACACCTGTATTTGATGGCAAGCCTCACAGCAGTACAAGGTCCTTTACGAAAGGGTAACTATCTGGGTCTCCTGTAATAGTTCATGGCAGTCTTTCTGTTTAAGTAGATGTGGATGACGGTGGTAATCCACGATCAGGTGCGCTAGCAGAATTATTTGCCTCTTCCACGCCATCGTAAGGATGTTCCGGGTGTAGTTTCTATGCAGCTGTAAACAGTGATCATTGGCCAACCATCCACCTAAAGACTAGCAAACATCCTCAGATGTGGAGCTTAATGTTTCCAGAATGTCCAGAAATGTCATTCATTGATTCTGTCATTTATTTCTCAACCATTATTTATTGCTCAGCTATCATGAGCCAAGAAGGGATCTATGTGTGAGGAACACAGCGTTGAATGACAGAGAGAGACTACTCACCCTCACGGAGCTTTCTGACCACCTCGTGTTGGGAAGCGGACAGTGAATCCACAAGGAAGTAATCCTGTAGTATGTCAGAAGGTGGTAAGTCCTCTAAGAGGAAAACAAAACCCAGGGAATCCCTGGGTGTCCAGGCAGGAGACAAAATCTCCCTGGATGGTTCAAGAGACTTTAATGGGAGGGTCATTTGCAGGGCTGTGAAAGGGTTAAGGATACGTACACCAGGGCCACTGAGGCACCCAGAGACCAGCAACAGTGAAAAGCTGTTAGCACCCCTTCAGACAAGGGATAGAAAAAGAGTTACTGCAGCCCAATGAAAGGAGGCAGAACTTGGGGTCAGGGTCGGGGGGGGGGTGGGTTGCATCTAGCATATTCTATAGCCATGGAAAGTAGCTGCTACTGTCTGTGAAAACGGGCCAAAGGAGGAAGAAATACCTTGATGGCCATCTTTCCAGTCTCTGACACCATGGTGTGTTTGAACAAGCATGGGGCTGGCTGGGAAGAGAAGCAGACCAACAGAAACAGCAAGGGTGTCTTGCCCACCTGATTAACAACAGCCCCTGTACAATGGTTAGTCTCTTGAGGACATACTCATTCATACTCAAGTGTCGTTACAAGGCGAATGTCCACACATCTCTTCCCCAAATTTCCTTGTCACCAGTTCTTTTTCCATAGTCTCCAACCTGTTGGCCAACCCAACTACCAATATGACTGTGTAGATCTGTAACTCAGGCCATCTTTCCACCCAAAGGAAGTGGACAATAGGTACGGCTCGAGTTCTGTGCACAGAAGGTCTTCCTTCTCTGCCGTGTGTCAGGGCCACTCTTGAACGGGATCATCTACCTCTAGCTGATGCCAATGTATCAGACAGACTCATCTGTAAACCATCCCTACTTACCATTTTCCTTTAATGGAAAGCAAAAGCCATCAGTGAGCACAGGTGGGTATCACGGAGTTTTAATGCAACGTACTAGTGTCTTCTCTACCTGCTTGGGCCAAAGGTCAGTTCTCTCTAACTGAGGTGATGCCTGAAGGTGCTGAGAGCTGGCTGTCCGCTGACTGCACTACCAACAGCTGGGGCAACAAATGCATCAGTGAAGAGGAACCTGAGTGACACCATCACAGCATCTATCACAGGAGAGGGGAAGAGGCAAACTGAGAATAAGTCCCTCTGATTTCATGGGTGATCAGAGAGTGTTGGTAAAAAGATGATGAGGAACTGATGGATGCCTGAGGAAGTGATGGGGATCTGTGGCAGACAGATGTTCTAGGCAAAGGGACCAGCAAAGTGCAAAAGCCCTGAGGCAGAATGTGCTTAGAATATTAAGAAGCCTCCACACTCAGCTCCAAACCCAATGTGGGGCTCAATCCCACAACTCTGGGATCATGACCCTGGGCTGAAATCAAGAGTCAGACACTCAACTGACTGAGCCACCCAGGCACCCCAGTTTTTTATTGAAGCATAATTAACATGTAATCTTATAGTAATTTCAGGTATGCAACATATTGATTTGAAAATTCTATACATTTTCAATGCTCACCTTGATAAGTGTGGTCATCATCTGTCCTGTATGATGTTATTACAATATTATTGACTTTATTCTCTATGCTGTGCTTTTCATCTTTGTGATTTATTTATTTTATAACCAGAAATTTGTACCTCTTAGTCTCTTTTCTCTATTTCACCCATCCCCCAACCACACCCCTCTGGAAACCACCAGTTTGTTCTCTGTATTTAAGCGTCCAGTTTTTGTTTGTTTATTTTGGGTTTTTGGATTCCACATGTAAGTGAAATCATGCAGTATTTGTTTTTCTCTTAGTTTACTTAGCCTAATACCCTCAAGATATGTCCATGTTGTCACAAATGGCAAGATGTCATTTTTAATGGCTGAATAATACTCCATTGCATACATATATCTTCTTTATCCATTTATGTATTGATGGACACTTGCAATGCTTCTGTAGTGTGGCTGTTGTAAATGCTGCAGTAAGTATAGGGCTGTATATATCTTTTCTTTTTAAATTTTTTTTTAACGTTTATTTATTTTTGGGACAGAGAGAGACAGAGCATGAACGGAGGAGGGGCAGAGAGAGGGAGACACAGAATCGGAAGCAGGCTCCAGGCTCCGAGCCATCAGCCCAGAGCCTGACGCGGGGCTCGAACTCACGGACTGTGAGATCGTGACCTGAGCTGAAGTCGGATGCTTAACCGACTGAGCCACTCAGGCGCCCCTGTATATATCTTTTCAAGATAGTGTTTTTGTTTTCTTTGGGTAAATACCCAGTAGTGAAATTACTGGATCATATGGTATTTCTATTTTTATTTTTTTTTTTATTTTTTAATGTTTATTTATTTTTAAGAGACAGAAACAGAGCACAAGCAGGGGAGGGGCAGAGAGAGAGGGGGAGACACAGAATCCGAAGCAGGTTCCAGGCTCTGAGCTGTCAGCACAGAGCTCGACGTGGGGGCTCGAACTGTGAGATCATGACCTGAGCGGAAGTCAGTGCTTAACCAACTGAGCCATCCAGGTGCCCCGGTATTTCTATTTTTAATGTTTTGAGGCCCTACAAAATGTTTTCCAGAGTGGCTGTACCAAGTTGCATTCCCATCAACAGAGCACAAGGGTTCCTTTTCCATTGTGGTTTTGATTTGCATTTCCCTGATGATGAGTGATGCTGAGCATCTTTTCATGTGTCTGTTGGAGGGCCTACATATCTTGTAGGACATGGTTCAATGTTTGGCTTTTGCTCTAAATGAGATGGTAATCCTTGGAGTGTCCAGAGGAGAGAAAAGATGTGATTTGACTTTCATGTACACCTGTTGTACTGGGACTAGGTTATGTGGGGACAAGGATGGAAGTGGAGAGGCAGCTGGGGACTTGTGTGACAGTAACCCAGGGAAGCAGTAATGGTGGCCTTGGCTTGGCTGCATTGGGTAGAAGTCAAGGTGGTGAGAAGTGCCTGGATTCAGACAGATTTGAAGGTAGAGCAGACAGGATTTGCTCATGGGTTGGACGGAGGGGAATAAAGGAAAGAGAAGAGTCAAGATTACTCCCAGATTTTGACATTTTGACTTGAATGACTAATAGGATAGAGTTACTGTTCACTTTCCTTCCTTCCTTCCTTCCTTCCTTCCTTCCTTCCTTCCTTCCTTCCTTCCTTCCTTCTTTCCTTCCTCCCTCCCTCCCTCCCTCCTTCCCTCTCTCCCATCTTTCCTTTCTTCCTTCCTTCCTTCCTCCCTCCCTCCTTCCCTCCCTCCCATCTTTCCTTCCTTCCTTCCTTCCTTCCTTCCTTCCTTCCTTCCTCCCTCCCTCCCTCCCTTCTTCCCTCCCTCCCTCCCTGCCTCCCTCCTTCCCTCCCTCCCATCTTTCCTTCCTCCCTCCCTCCCTCCCTTCCATCTTTCCTTCCTTCCTTCCTCCCTCCCTCCCTCCTTCCCATCTTTCCTTCCTTCCTCCCTCCCTCCCTTCCTTCCTTCCCTCCTTCCTTCTCTACTTTTCTTTCCTTCCTTCCTTCCTCCTTCCCTCCCTCCTTTCCTCCTTCTCTCCTCCTTCCTTCCTTCCTTCCTTCCTTCCTTCCTTCCTCCCTCCTTCCCTCTCTCTCATCTTTCCTTCCTTCTTTCCTTCCTTCCTTCCTTCCTTCCTTCCTTCCTTCCTTCCTTCTTCCCTCCCTCCCTCCTTCCCTCCCATCTATTCTTCCTTCCTTCCTTCCTCCCTCCCTCCCTCCCTCCCTCCCTTCCTTCTTTCCTTCCTTCCTTCCTTCTTTCCTTCCTTCCTTCCTTCCTTCCTTCCTTCCTTCCTTCCTCCATCCGTCCGTCCCTCCCTCCCTTCTTCCCTCCTTCCCATCTTTCTTTCCTTCCTTCCTTCCTTCTTTATTTTCTTTTTTTTTCTTTTGAGATGGGTAAGACTGCAGGAGGCAGAGATTGGGGATGTGGGTGAATTCCACATTGCGTTCTATGTTAATTTTGCAATCCAGTTAAATCTAAGTGGAAGTGTTAAGTGGGAAGTTGGGTAAGCCATTCTGGAGGTATGTCCAGCTGAGAGAGGTCTAGGCTCAGGTTATACATTTGGGAGTTATCACAGGTAGGTGGTATTTCTAGACATGCAATGACATGCAAGCTCTCCTAAGACTTGAGTGTAGACAGGGAGGATATTGGAGGGCTCTGCTCTTTGGTTCTCCCATCATCCAGAGACTGGGGACTTGAAGTAGTGTCATCAAAGGAGACTGAATAGATGTGGCCAGTGTGGTGGGGGAGACTTAATAGAGCAGTGTCCAGGAGCCTGGTGAAGACAGTATTTGAAGCAGCCTGCATCTGATACTGCTGATTGGTCAAGTGAGATAAGGTCTGAGTGGTGACCTTGACTTTAGTCATGTGGAGACAGTGGAGACATTGACAGGAACTCCTGTGTGAAGATTATCATGAGTTCAGTTCTCCTTCAGTCTCACTGTCCATGGTTCCGTAACAAGCCAGCCCTGCAAGGTGGCTCACGATCCATCCAAGCTCCCTGCACCTGACGCTTTGAAAACACGGTCTTCTGCATACCTTGATATTTGGATGAGAGCCTTGCTATGTCTGAGAGATGCTCGGGGACACCGGCCCTCGGAGCTTGGTTGAATAAAGTTAGGCAGCTTCCCCTTTTCCCCATGGCCCTGGAGATGCAGAAAAGCAGGACAGGGCAGCAGGATCTCTGGCATGGACCTATGTTTGGGTTCAGATGCAGCTCTCAGGGGGAACAGTGAAAACTCACATCCACTAAGGGTGGGGGGGGGGTTCCTTTTTCTGTTTATGGCTTGACTGCCATAGACAAGGGATATTCCAACCCAAAGCATGTTGCTTAGTCTACAAAGAGATTCTTTCTCCAAATACCAGTCTACTTTATAGCCCTACTTTAGGAGAGAAGCCTAAAGATTGGCCTGACCCTGAAATAAAGGTATTTTCTAGTCCAAGAATTGAGAACTAAGACTGAGCAGTGTGAATGCATCTGTGGGATTGGGGGCCATTCCGGGAAACCCAGGGCATGAAAGCCGCAGTCTAAAGCAGAGCAAGCCCTCTGCCTGTCTTCTTACCTGGAGCCTCTTCAGTATCCTTGGTCCCAAGCAGAAGCCATGTTTTGAATCGAGTGTAGCTTCAAATTGCCCTGACCCATCTCTGGATCAGGGAGAAGGGCTCCCTCAATGGCTTCCTCCTGGCGTTTTCAACCCCTTGACTCCTCCCACAAGATGCCCAGGGCCCTGCCCTTGGACAGTCTCACCTAGGGAGGAAGGAGAGGAGAGGATTTGTCTCCACTCTGCCCCCAGGAGCCTTCCAGCCCTGAGTCTGAATCTCCGTTCCGCTCCTGACTTTTTGTACAGTCTCAGGCATACAGTTAAACCTGAATCGCATGGCCATCTTCTGGAAATGGAGACCCCAATACTACCACTTTCATAAACGTGCTGTTGTGTAGAGTCAGAATATGAGAGGTGATGTGTATAAAGCATGCAGAAGGGGTCTGGCCTGTCACTGGGCTGATGGCCTCGGTGTCTTCCTTCTCCCTGGCAATTTTTTCCTAGTCTGTGTTGGCTCATCTCATTGCCTTACCTCAATGCATGCCAGCACCCAGTTCCGAGGACCCTGGACAGGGACAGGGCAAATCAGGTAATGTGTGTGCACGTACTTCCATAACCAGTACACGTTGGGTCTGTCTCGCCTCCTCAAGCCCCATGAGTGTTCTCTGGGCTGAAACGTGGGTCCCGTTAGCTCAGTCCTTCTTTCCAGCCAGGACCAGCCCTTGCTTTGCTGCACAAACTTGCTTCCACTCCCGATGTCCCATTGGAAGGGTGGGTTCTCCCAATGCCTGGAGGCAATGTTGCATAGGTAGCAGGGCTATGGAAGAGGGGAAGTGAGGAATGGGGCAGAATGGTGGGTTGTTGGGCTAGCCTGACATATTAACAAATTGGAATATTCAGCCATAAAAAGGAAGGAAATTCTTACACCTGCTATAACATGGATGTACCTTGAGGACATTATGCTGGATGAAATAAGCAAGTCACAAAAGAACAAAATACTGTGTCACTCTACATAGATGAGGTGCCACAATGGTCAAATCCATAGAGATAAAAAGTAGAACGGTGGTTGCCAGGGACTGGGGGGAGGGGAAATGGGGAGTTAGTGTTGAATGGGGACAGAGCTTCAGTTCTGCAAGATGACCAGAGTTCTGGAGACGGACGGGGGTGAAGGTTGCACAACACAGAATGTGTTTAATGCCAGTGAAGTGTGCACTCAAAAACAGTTAAGATGGTAAATTTTATTTTATGTGTCTTTTACCACAATAAAAAAATTGGTAAAAGAATTATCCGACCTCCGTTGAAAAGACAGTCTGAATGTAAGATGATGCCATTCATAGAAAACATGAAGCCAGGGGCACCTGGGTGGCTCAGCTGGTTAAGCACCTGACTCTTGACTTTGGCTCAGGTGATGATCTCATGTACCATGAGTTCGAGCCCCACGTCAGGCTCTGTGCTGACAGCTTGGAGCCTGTTGGGCATTCTCTCTCTCTCCCTCTCTCTCTGCCCCTCCCCCACTCACACTCTCTGTCTCTCTCAAAATAAAGAAATAAACTTAATAAAAAAAGAAAATGTGAAGCCAGACAAGATACTTTTTCATGTGTAGTCTGTGGACACAGATGTGCATGGTAAATGTGCATAATTGTACATAGAAGTGAGTCCCGGATGGAGGTTACCACCTGGGAGAGGGAAGAAGGAAGAGAAGGGGGGGCAGGGGCATTCATTTTATCACTTACAATTTATTTCTTTTCTTGGTTAAAAAGAGACATCTGTGGCAACCTTGACAGACCATTTACTTCTGTTACATCCGAGCAGTGGGTACCTGCATGTCTGTTAGGGTTAGCTCATGTATATTGAAACATTTCCTAGTTGAAAAGAGAAAATAAAATAATCAAACAAAGAGAGAAAGAGGGGCACCCAGGTGGCTCAGTCACTTAAGTGTCAGACTTCGGCCCAGGTCACGATCTTGCGGTTTGTGAGTTCGAGCCCCACGTCGGGCTCTGTGCTGACAGCTAGGAGCCTGGAGCCTGCTTCCGATTCTGTGTCTCCCTCTCTCTCTGCTCTTCCCCGACTCTCTCTCCATCTCTCTCTCTCTCTCTCTCAAAAATAAATAAACATTGAAAAAATTAATTAAAAAATCTCTCTTTAAAAAGAAAAAAGGAGAAGCAGAGGAGTCCTGTCTGATATCCTTATTATCTCGCCTGATCTCCAATCCAAATTCTCCTGTTTTCAGATTGCTACCTGCTTTCCTTCGTGTTTTCACTGTGCAAAAGATGTATCTCTAGTATTTCAAGCCCCGCCCAGATAGTTTGTCTCTCTGATTCATCACAGTTGGCTTAACATATTAATATTAATTATTTAATTAATTTATTTAAATTAAATTTATTTATATTAATTATTTAATTTAAATTTAAATTATTTAAATTAATTATTAATTAATTTATTAATTTAATTAATAATTGATTTATTTACATATACGCACACCTCATCGCATTTAAGGAGTGAAAAACGTTTACATGAACACACATGGCTTGTCTTACTCGGTTGGCCTATTAACCTTACTCTGGTCTTCAGAGAAGTCCCCCTCAGCCCAGACTTCCCAGCTCTGACTCCCCAACAGGGCGTGTCTGATGACAGCAATGAGGCTAAGTTGTCGGTTGCATGAAAACAGTCAGGAAAACGGACTCAGGGCCAATCCGTGCGTTTAGGCTCACTGGAGACCTCTGCTTTTCTCAGTTCTTCATCTGTGAACACCTTGCTTATTCTTGCCCAAGCCATTTTGAGTCAGCCACCATCTTTTTTTTTTTGCCACCTACCTCGTAAGAGGAGACATGGACCCTTTGCCCCCCAGTCCTCCGAGCCTGGTTGGAGGAGGCCATCGGGAGCCCCTGCTGGCTGCTTCTCATGATGGATTCCTTAGAACAACTGAATGCCAGCAGCTTGGAGACTGACTCATCTCTTGTTGAAGTAAGTAGACCGTAGACACAGACCAGTTCTGTACCAACGGACCCCAAACAGGCGTTCAGCTCATACCAGAAAAGGGCAAAGGTTGGGTCCTTACTTCTAGGAGGAATGGTGTCGTGCCTGGAGCATTGTAGACACCTGAGGAAAGTCACTGAATGGTTAACTCAGGGTGGATGGTGTCCAGGCTAAAAATGGTTGGTGGCTTGGCATTCATTGGATCCTGGCTTTCTCCCCGGTGCGGCCACTGAGATTTCACTCTTGTTTCCCCACCTCGCTGGCAGGGGCTCAGACTCCATCTGGTTTCCTTAAATACCCAGAGGACCCGACACAGTGCTTTGCACATGGCAGATCTTAGCAGTTAATCCTTCTGTTTTGCTCGCTAAATGCCAAGTATTATTCTAAGATCTTCACACACATTAACCCACTTAGTCCTCACAATCCCCGAAAAAGGGGGGCTATTCTCTCATTTTACAGATGAGAAAACTGAGGCACAGACAGACAAGTGACTCACCCAAGGTCAAGGTGGGGGGGAGCTGAGGTTTCTGTTGAGACAGTCTGGCTCCAGATTCCATGCCCTTAATCACAATCTGTATTAATTCCTTCAAAATTCTAAAAAATAAAATGGTCTATTTGATAGAACATATGTGTGCATGTATATATATATATATATATATATATATAATATATATATTTATGCATGTGTGTATATATAATATATATTTATATATGTATATATTACATATATAAATATATATTTATATATGTATATATTACATATATAAATATATGTAATATATACATATATATAATATATATTTATATATGTATATATATGTATATAATACATATATATAATATATATTATATGTATGTAATATATTACATATATATATAATATATATTTATATATGTATATATTACATATATAATATATATTTATATATGTATATATACATATATATAATATATATTTATATATGTATATATTACATATATATAATATATATTTATATATGTATATATTACATATATATAATATATATTTATATATGTATATATTACATATATATAATATATATTTATATATGTATATATTACATATATATTCATTGATGATATTCTCTCAATGCACACATCACATACACACATATATACAAATATGTCTGTGTGTCTGAGGATTTTCTACTTGTGCACCATGGTCTTAGATGTCGGGGAATGCAGAGAACAGTCCTCGCCATAGAGAAGTAATTTACAATCTGTAAGAGGGAAACAGGTGTATAAATAGATCATTTCAATATACCGAGGAATTAAAATCCACCGGGATCTGTCTTAGAGCAAAGCTATATGAAACTGAGACACCTTGGCTCTTTTCCTTTTTTTTTTTTAATGTTTTTATTTATTTATTTTGAGGATGAGAGAGAGAGTGGGGTGGAGGGGCACAGAGAAAGGGGGACAGAGGATCTGAAGCGGGCTCTGTGCCGAGAGCAGAGAGCTTGATGTGGGGCTCGAACTCACAAACCACGAGACCAAGACCTGAGCCAAAGTTGGACGCTTAACAGACTGAGCACCCCCGCCCCCCCGCCAACCCAGGCGCCCCTGTTTCTTGATGTGGGTGGGGGGTACAGGTTATGTTCACTGTCTGAAAATTCACTAAGCAATGCATTTAGGATTATGTGGGTTATATTCTTTAATATAATCAACACTTTAAAACACTTGAAAGGAAGAAAAAGTGTCTTGGGAGCTCAGAGGATGTAGCAAAGATTCAGTTTTGGCCGGAGCCTAGGGATCAAGCACCCTGTATCCTGCCCGGCATCTGATCACTGCTTGTCTCTCAAAGTGCCACCTGGGCCCTCCGATGACATCAGCTTCTCTCATGTGGCTCCAGAAAATGCGTTTTTCTCTCTGGCACCTTCTACTGCATTCTGCACAGATGTGTCTTGTTTTGCTTTGCTTCTTACATTTTTTTAAAGTTTATTTTATTTATTTTGGGGGGGGGGGGAGAGCGTGCAGGGGAGGGCCAGAGAGAGGGAGAGAGAATCCCAAGCAGGCTCTGAGCTGTCGGTACAGAGCCTGATGGGGGCTGGAACCAGGAACCACGAGATCATGACCTGAGCCGAAATCAAGAGTCTGATGCTTAACCAACTGAGCCACCCAGGCGCCCCTTGCTTTGCTTTTTAAAAGCGAACTGAGTGTCTCTTTGTGAACCTTTCCTACGTGGACACACAGGGGTTACGAACCATACAAAGGACCCTGTACACTGTGGAGGGCAGAGGCCACTGGGTACGGACCCCCCTGCTCTAGGTGAGGAAACAGTGCGGGAGACCTCAGCACGCCCTCCTGGTTGGGCTTATTCTGGCAAAAATCCATCCGACATCTCTCCAAATATGCCTGGTTCGACAAACCACAAAATTCCATGCGGCCATCATTCATTGGGCACATACCTGACTAGAGCCCCAAACATGAAGAACTTAGCTGATTTCTCCTTATTCTGTGGCTACCGTTCGGCATAAGCAGATCAAGTGATTTTATTCGTAACATACAGGGATGGTTTGTTCATTTTTCCAGAAATGACACGTTCACTAAACACATGAATACTTTCTTTAGATGAATCTAAGTTAGGGCATAATTAGGGTTGTTATAATTTAGCAGCTTATTTTTAAAAAAAACCAGCAACCTAAATTATGTGTTTCAGCAACCTGTGGCCTCAATGATATGTTAGTTTAAAATATAAGATAAGTTTATATAATATTATAACAACACATTAGGAACCATGCAGAAACACCACTGCTTTAAACAAAACTTGCACGTTTAGCGATTTTTTTTTAATTTTTTTAAAATGTTTATTTTTGAGAGAGAGACAGAGACAGAGCACATGAGTGGGAGAGGGGCAGAGAGAAAGAGGGAGACACAGAATCTGAAGCGGGCTCCAGGCTCCGAGCTGTCAGCACAGAGCCCGACATGGGGCTTGAACCCACAAACCATGAGATCATGACCTGAGCCAAAGTTGAACGCTCAGTCGACTGAGCCACCAGGAAGCCCCATAGCAATGTTTATTTTTAGAAGCAAAAGTGCCTAGCAATTTAAGTACAACGTTTCCAACATTTGTTCTACTTAGTTGCGATAAGGTGTCATTCCATCCGGCTGTTCTCATTTTGTTTTATCACTTGATTATTCTTCTAAGTAGATTTTACTATAGGTAGAAGTGAGGAAATTTCGAAGAAAATATATATTTAAAGTAACACAAAACTAATATTTTAAATTTAAATTCGTGGCTTCTTGATGAAAATAAAAAAAAAGAAAGTATGGGATAGTCACAGAGGCTATCAATCTGTGTCTGTTAATTAAGGGAAAAAATTTCTGGATACTCTTCCATCAACAAACATGTGCGGGCAACACATTTTATACTTTTGGTAGTTAGAACCTTGCTTTCCCCTGTCTTCAAAACTTCTTACCCTCAGTGTTCACATGTCCCATCTCCTTTGGTTACCTCGATTAAACTCACTGTCAGGAAAGCCTGAGATGCTGATTTATACTAGAGCGTCAATGGTTGATATCTTCTGTAAGAGTGATCTCACTTAAAGACACTGGCATTTTATGGGGAACCAGTAGCTGAAGCCAAAGGTGTTTAATGAAGGGTAAGATGATGGGTAGAAAGTTTACCCGGACCACAGCCTTCTGAAGTCCACCCCAGAGATGTTCGTTGTGGACGTAAGTGCCTGGCTGGTCTCCCTCTGCAGAGCTGGTAGGTTGTGGCTAGCACATGGACACCTTCCCTGGGGCATTTGGTGGCAGGTGCTCAGATGCACTCACAAGGGCATGCCCGGCAGGGCTGGGAGCAGCTTCCATTTCCCGAACACTTTCCGAAGGCTTGGGTTCCGGGAATTTGTGTTGAGAGTGCTTACTGCCTTTCCGTACCCTCTGCTTCTCTATGAACTCCAGGCGGGCTGCCGTGTATCTGTTCACGGCCATGACCGACACAGCCATGCAGAGCGCAAAAGAACCCCACGCGAGGCTGTCAACAAAAGGCACAGTTAGGGAAGAGTGTGGGGCTGTGGTTTCCTTCCTGCGGGAGGTCAGTCTGATGAAAATCCAGCTCGTAGTTCCACTGAGCTCGGACCCGGACTTTGGATCACAAGTTTTGGACACCAGCCAACAGTGTTAAGAGAAAAGATTTCGGAGTCATTGTGCCCAATGTGCACTGTGGGTTTACGCCCATCTCTTAGGAACTGTGCACCCTTGAGCTGATGACTTCACCTCTCTGTTTCAGTTTCCTCATCTGCAAAACTTGACGGATAGTAACACTGCACACAGGGCGGTGGTGAGGAATTTAATGAACTAATGTGGGGGAAGTACTCAGCATGGGATCTGCTGATACAGAAGTGTTGCTTTTTTGTTATTGTTGCTCTTGGCTCTAACGCAGGACACCAGTCCTGGGTGTTGTTACTTTATATCCCCACCCTCTGGAAACCTGTTACGTTCCGAGATGATGGTCTATCTACACTTTTCATCTTCCACAGAACAAGGAGGAATGAAAGAGAAATAACCTCTGCCAAGTGACGAGTGTGTGTTTTCGGGGGACGAAATTCCCAGGTAGAAGAGAAGCCTCCACCTCCAATTACCTACAAAGAAGCCTACTGTAGCTAAGTTCTAAACTCGCTGCAGAGTTTCCAATCATCCCTAAACATGACTTGACCCTCAAGGACACCAACATCTAGGGGGAAAGCCCAACAACAAACAGAAAAAAAAAATCCAAAGAAAAGACCTAAGAACAGAACAAAACACCAAGAAGAAAACCTTTTGATAACTATCTACAGAGACATATGAGAAGCTATTGCATGAACAAAGCAAGATCAGGATATTTAGAAAAGGAATAATTAGAAAACAAGAAAGACCTAGGGCACCTGGGTGGCTCAGTAGGTTAAGCATCTGAGTTCGGCTCAGGTCATGATCTCCCGGTTCATGGGTTCGAGCCCCGTGTTGGGCTCTGTGCTGACAGCTCAGAGCCTGGAGCCTGCTTCGGATTCTGTGTCTCCCTCTCTCTCTGCCCCTCCCCTGCTCACACTCTGTCTCTAAAAAATACATAAACATTAAAAAACAAACAAACATGGGGCGCCTGGGTGTCTCGGTCGGTTAAGCATCTGACTTTGGCTCAGGAGATGATTTCACAGTTTGTGGGTTCGAGCCCCACATCGGGCTCTGTGCTGACAGCTCGGAGCCCGAAGCCTGCTTCGGATTCTGTGTCTCCCTCTCTCTCTCTCTCTCTCTCTCTCTCTCTGCCCCTCCCCTGCTCACGCTCACTATCAAAAATAAATAATAAAGACATTTTTAAAGAATGTAAAAAAGAAGGAACAGAAAGCTAAGAAATGGAAATAATCAAAGAAATAATACCAGAAAAAAAACCCAGAATTCTAGGATGTGAATATTCCGATTGAAGGACCTGTCAAGCACAGGAAAGGGAGAATGAGTGTGAATGAGAGATTTTCCCTCCAAGGTGCATCATCCTGACATTTCAGAATACCAATAACAGAGTAGAAAGCAGCAGCTTACCTATAAAGGGACATGAATCAGAATAGTATGGAACTCGTGCCAGAAGCAGTCGATTCTAGAAGGAAATGGAGCCACACCTTCAACATTTTAAGGGAAAATGATTTCCAGCAAAGGATTATGCACGCTGCTAAACTATCAAATATAGAGCATTGGATAAATACATTTCCAAATATGCACGAAATAAAATAATATCTTTGCTCCTCGAACCCTTTCTTAGAAAGCTACTGGGGGATGTGCTCCCACAAAATGTGAATGTGAACTAAGTTAGATAATGACATGGGGCCCAGAAACAGCTCTCTGCTCACAGCACTGTGGCAAACCTCCGGGCAGGGAGTCCAGAGCAGAGAGGAATGTGGAGGGTTTTGGTTGGGGCTGGAAGAGTGGGATAGGAGGAGACGGAATTGAGAGATTGCTATATTTAATGCCATTTTATTTTCAATTTTTAAACATTCTTAAATGTTTTTATTTATATTTGAGAGAGAAAGAGAGCAAGGGGAGGGGCAGAGAGAGAGGGAGATACAGAATCCCAAGCAGGCTCCAGGCTCTGAGCTGTCAGCACAGAGCCCGATGCAGGGCTCGAACCCACGAGTGGTGAGATCACGACCTGAGTGGAAGTTGGATGCTTAACCAACCCATGATTTTTTAAAAAGATATTATTTTTAAGCAATCCCTACACCTCATGTGGGGTTCAGACTTACAGCCCCAAGTTCAAAAGTCATACACTCTACTGACTGAGATAGCCAGGCACCCCTGTTCAATACTGTTTGAGTTTTAAAAACTATTTGTATGTACTTCTTTGATTAGAAGTTAAGTAATTACAAGTAATAGGAAACAAAACAAAACAAAATGATATTGGAACCAATACCATTTTTTGAGAGAGATCACGAGCAGGGGTGGGGGGAGGAGGAGAGAGAGGGCGAGAGAGAATCCCAAGCTCGGCATGGAGCCCAACGCGGGGCTCAATCCCACGACCCTGGGATCATGACCTGAGCTGAAATCAAGAGTCAGACACTTAACCGACTGAGCCACCCAGGCCCCCTGTATAATATGACATGGCTGAGACTTTCTGTTAGGAATACAACTTATCTGTCCATTAGAAGCAGGGCCAGGGTCTCTCATGATTGAAGTATTTATTAGGCAGCATTATAACTCAGGACTCTTCCCCGTAAGCCATGTTTAAGAATAGGATAACATCAGTATCCCCATTTATTTATTTTTTATTATTTTTATTATTATTTTTTAATGTTTGTTTATTTTTGACACAGAGGGAGACAGAACATGAACAGGGGAGGGGAAGAGAGAGAGGGAGACACAGAAGCTGAACCAGGCTCCAGGCTCTGAGCTGTCAGGACAGAATTCAATGCGGGGTTCGAACCCATGAACCGTGAGATCATGACCTGAGCCGAAGTCGGACACTCAACCGACTGAGCCACCCAGGAGCCCCCAGTATCCCCATTTCTTGAGGGCTTGACTCTTTGCCAAGGATTTTACAAACATAATCTCTTTGAATGCCTAGGGACACATGAGACAGGTCTCATCACCTTCCAGATGAGAGAGCTGGGCTCCAGAAAGGTTAAGAAATCAACCCAAAGTCAGACAGCAGAGCAATGGCCAAGGTCGGTAGTCTTACAGAACCTGCGTGTAACCCTGCGGGTCCATCAGGACTTGGGCACCACGGCCAGCAACTTACCAGTATGACCAGCCGTAGTCCCACGTCTGAGGCTTCCAGTCTTCGGGACCAAGGTTCACAGCGATTTGAAAGATGGTTGTGTACATCATGTGGGCCACCATCCCGAGGAGCCCTGCACGAGGAAAGCTTTGTGAGCCACAGGTGGGGATGGGGTTTCCCTACCTTGCGCGAGCTGGATGTAAACCCCAGGAGCGTCCTTCTTGAACCCTTCCAAGCAGGTCCCCCGTCTCACATTCACACCAATTCCTCGTTGTCCTGAATGCATATGGCGTGTGTTCCTCTGACGTGTTGTTCCTCCCGTGGCCACCTCTCCCTGTGTGTCATGCCCCTGTGTCCCTGTACTCAGAGGCACCGATGCTCCAGTCTCTCCTTCCCAGCGCAGAGGAGGGGTCCTTGGACCACATTTGACCTGAAGCCACACTCCACAGGGTTCTGTTCTGTTACTTCTTTTGCGTGTGGATGGTTTGCTAACTCTGGGATACTTTAGGGAAAAATCTGAGTGCGGGGGGCAAGCCTGGGTGGCTCAGTCGGTTGAGTATCCAACTCTTGATTTCGGATCAGGTCGTGATCTCACGTTTTGTGAGTTCGAGCCTCACCTCGGGCTCTGTGCTGATGGCACGGAGCCTGCTTAGGATTCTTCCTCTCCCTTTCTCTCTGCCCCTCCCCTGCCCGAGCTCTTTCTCTCTCTCTCAAAATAAGTAAACATTAAAAAACCCAAGAAAGTTGCCTTGGATTTCATTTTTAAATGCTGGCTGTTTCGTTGTTGTGTCTTTCTTTTGCGGGGAGTCTAATCTCACGCGTGTTTTCATTGGATAAATGCATGGCAAATGGTGGCCAGGTAGGGATCAGCTTCAGGGGCCCAAATAGAAATGAGTTTTAATTGGTGGGGGCAATTATTTATATATTAATGGGCCATCTAAAGTCCGTGTGATGTAAACCCTCCAACAGTCTACCTGAAACTGTGTTTGCAAACTTGAAACTGAACAGACGTCCAGAAAGAGGCTTACTCATGACCTTGGCAGGGGTTGGGGGGAGCACTGGAGGGTGCCAGGACCTGGGGAGGAGTCTCCAAGAGCCCATGGCCTACCTCTTTGTTATGAAGATCCAGAAATTGGATTTTATCACCCTATTCGCTGATGATAAAGCTTGGGAAAGACTCCTGATACTTATCACGCACAGAAGTGAGCTCCCGGCTGGACTGATGTACTGTTAGCAGGGCTTGGGGTATGAGGACAGAGAAACAAAGGAAGTCATCTGTTGGGGGTCCTTTTCTTGATGGAAAGGCCACTTCGGAGACCAAATGAAGCTGCTCTGATACAGAGGAGGATACAGAAGGAAGACCGCCACCCCAAAGAAAGGGAGTTCTTTATTCTTACACGTACATCGAGCTTGATAATGATTTTCAGCAAGCAACCATTTCTTGCATTCTTCCCACAGAGTAGGTGCATTTACTTAGTCATCACTATAGCCACTGGAGGTAGCTGGCTTAGAGAGGTTGAGTAACTTGCCTGGGGTCACACAGCACTCACGTAGCAGAGAACTGACACCCAGGTAGGATTTCCTGACAAACTACTGTGCTACATTAGGCAATTTCTGTTCTCAGAGCCAATGTGTCTCCTTCCCAGGGTTGTGATAAAGACCCAGTAATACATTTTATTTTCCATCCCCTTTCTTTTCATCCGTCAGCCAAAGCATCATTGCTTTCCCCCGCCCCCTGCCCCTCCAGTGGGATTTATTCAGTGACTTCTCCGGTGGACCAGCCAGCTGTCCTGCTGAACGGGCCGTTGACAGGAGAAGAGCCAGCCTGCGCTTTGGCAGTGGGGACAGACAGCCCGGAGCTTTGTCCCTCCCGCTGGGACAGGCTGTGGGGAATCCCCTGTTGGCTGCTGTCGACAGGTACCTGCGAGCACCGTGAGGATGGCTACAGAGGCGTCCACCTTGAGCCAGCGGAAACCAGCGCTCTGAGAACTCACTCCAGAGCCCAGGAGGACGGCACTCGTCAACACCAGAAGGATGTTCAGGATCTCGGCCCCAATGGACAGCCACAAAAGTCCTGCAAAGTGTGAAGATGATAAGACACATTGAGCCTGGAGAGTTCAGAAGCACCGTGATGCCGGGGCGCCTGGGTGGCTCAGTCGGTTGAGCGGCCGACTTCAGCTCAGGTCACGATCGCGCGGTCCGTGAGTTCGAGCCCCGCGTCGGGCTCTGTGCCGACAGCTCAGAGCCTGGAGCCTGTTTCGGATTCTGTGTCTCCCTCTCCCACTCACACTCGGTCTCTCTCTCAAAAATAAACTAATAATAAAATAATTAAAATAACAAATAATAAACTAATAAAATAATAATAATAAAATAATAAAACTAATGAAAAATAACAAAATATCAGCAACACACTCAATATGGGTATATGTTGGGGCACCTGGGTGGCTCGGTCAGTTAAGCGTCCGACTTCAGCTCAGGTCATGATCTCGCGGTCCGTGAGTTCAAGCCCCGCGTCGGGCTCTGTGCCGACGGCTCAGAGCCTGGAGCCTGCTTCCGATTCTGTGTCTCCCTCTCTCTCTGCCCCTCCCCCGTTCATGCTCTGTCTCTCTCTGTCTCAAAAATAAATAAACGTTAAAAAAAAAAAATTAAAAAAAAAAAAAAGAAGCACCGTGATGTTGAACCCTTTGATCCTGTTCACTTCTAAGACACAAAAACAGGGTGGCCTGGATGGCTCAGTCGGTTGAGCAATCGACTTTGGCTCAG
This sequence comes from Neofelis nebulosa, assembly GCF_028018385.1. Taxonomy (NCBI): domain Eukaryota; kingdom Metazoa; phylum Chordata; class Mammalia; order Carnivora; family Felidae; genus Neofelis; species Neofelis nebulosa. Next base: position 4,275,828 of record NC_080797.1, read on the forward strand.
GTCATGATCTCACTGTTTGTGAGTTCGAGCCCCGCGGCGGGCTCTGTGCTGACAGCTCGGAGCCTGGAGCCTGTTCTGCATTCTGTGTCTCCCTCTTTCTCTCTCCTCCCCCGCTCGTGCTCTGTCTCTCTCTCAAAAAATAAACATTAAAAAATTTTTAAAAATTAAAAAATAAAATACAGAGATTGTCAGCATTTAAAAAGAAACAGAAAACAGGGGCTCCTGGGTGGCTTAGTCGGTTAAGCCTCCAACTTCAGCTCAGGTCATGATCTCACGGTCTGTGAGTTCAAGCCCCGCGTCAGGCTCTGTGCTGACAGCTCGGAGCCTGGAGCCTGCTTCGGATTGTCTCCCTCTCTCTCTGCCCCTCCCCTGCTCATGCTCTGTCTCTCTCTCTCAAAAATAAATAAACATTAAAAATATTTTTTTTAAAAAAGATTGTCCTTCGCTGGGAGGGGGAAAAAATAAAAACAACAACAATAAAGCAGGAGTCTGATGTGGGGACAGGAGAGAGGCTGGGGGGGTGGTGGCCTCTCTATTCCCCAGTTCAGAAGTTAGTACGTTGTTTGGATTTGACCAGAAGACTTTATCTTGGTCTTTTTATTTTTTTTTTTTATTTTTTTTTTATAATGTTTTATTTATTTTTGAGAGACAGACAGGATGCGAGTGGGTTGGGGCAGAGAGAGAGGGAGACGCAGAATCCGAAGCAGGCTCCAGGCTCCAAGCTGTCAGCACAGAGCTGGATGCCGGGTTCGAACCCACAGACCGTGAGATCATGACCTGAACCGAAGTCGGACGCTCAACTGACTGAGCCACCCAGGCGGCCCAATCTTGGTTTTTTAAAGAAGACACCAAACTTAAGGAAGAAGGCAGAGGCGGCTGAGCGTTTAGGAGCCCTGGTTAGAGATCCCGAAACCTTGTTTGTATCTGTGTGGGCCGATCCTTTGCCCTCCGGAGGGCATCCCGCCCGCTTCTAGGAGACACTGTGCTGCAGGTGGAGGTAAGAAGACAGAGGAACAGGGAGGGAAGCTGGTGTCTGTGAGCTGCGTCCTGGGGCCCCAGCAATGGGCGAAACAGGTGTAGATCCAGCCTTCACAAAACCTGCACTCCCGCTGGGGAAACAGACCCCGCGAAACCATCACGGATTTGATGAGCAGCACAGACAAGACGAAGGGTGCGGGAGCCCATCTCTTCCCAGCCCTGCGTCCGCCGTGGGCCGCCGTGGGCGTATGTGTGCCCTGGGACCCGGTGAACACTACCGGTCAGGGCTTCCCGCCCCTCCCCGCCGGCAAGGTCGGTTGTACCACCTTTTCCAGAGCCCCTGACGACTACAGGGCACATGCAGGGGGCAGGTGGTTCCAGTGCTTGGACTTGACTTTGTGGAAAAACCACAAAGAGCTCTCTCGTGTCTCCGCCCCTCCCCCCGCCTCCCCCAACACACACAATCAAAGTGACCCACGCTGTGAGGCGCCCTGGTGGACAGAACATGGGTGTTTACCGTGTTCTTCAGCTGGTATTATACTCTGGAAACTTCTACACTTTTCACCTAGAACACAAAGAGAATATACTCATAAGGAGGAGTAACTGTGTTTCTAGCACCCTCACTCTCTTAGGGACAGACTGTGTTTCGAGCACCTTCAGTCTATCCAGGGTCATTTTTTTTTTTTAATTTTTTTATTATTTTTTTTGAGAGAGACAGAGAGACAGAGTGTGGGCAGGGGAGGGGCATAGAGAGAGAGGGAGACACAGAATCTGAAGCAGGCTCCAGCCTCCTAGCTGTCAGCATGGAGCCTGATGCGGGGCTCGAACTCACAGACTGTGAGATCATGACCTGAGCTGAAGTCGAACGCTTAACCGATTGAGCCACCCAGGCGCCCCTATCCAGGGTCATTTTAATGGAGAGAGAGAGACAGAGCATGAGTGGGGGAGGGGCAGAGAGAGAGGGAGACGCAGAATCCCAAGCAGGCTCCAGGCTCCGAGCTGTCAGCACAGCTGGGAGTTCGGGGCCCGAACTCGGGAACCGTGACATCATGATCTGAGCCGAAGTCAGACGCACAACTGACTGAGCCACCTGGGCGCCCCTATCCCAGGTCATTTCGAACAAGGATTAGGGGACGTGGCAGATGGCTTTACTGTTCACAGACATGTGCTGGCCCCCTTACCCACCCCACCCACCCCTCAACAGGAGCATGATTCAATCCCCTCCTGGTGAATCCAGGCTTGGCCATAGGACTTCCTTTGGCCAATGAACTGGGAGCTGGCATGGGGTGGGTCACTTCTGGTCAGAAGCTTTAAGAGCCAGTGTTCTGGTTCTTGTTCTGCTGTCTCTGTGATCACAGAAGCGCCGTCCAGATGGAGTCCCCATCAGCCTGGGTCCCTGGATAGCCGTGGGGAGGAGTCACCCTTCACCAACCTAAAAAATACATGCGGAATGAACTAGGGATGAACTTGTTGATTTAAACCCCTGGGATTTGGGGGTTGTTTGTTACTGAGGCATAATCCAGCCCATCTGGGCTGATACTGCGAGCCTTAGACCACAGGTTCTCACCTTCCCAAACAGCATCCATTATGGTATGAGTCTCAGTTTGTCTCTGGTTAGAGGGAAAGGAACAAAGTTTGTATTGTTTTTTTTTTTTTTTAATTTTTAATGTTTATTTTTGTGTGAGAGAGAGAGAGAGAAACAGAGTGCAAGCAGGGGAGTGAAGCAGAGAGAGAGGGAGACACAGAATCAGAAGAGGCTCCAGGCTCTGAGCTGTCAGCACAGAGCCCGACACGGGGCTCGAACTCACGAACGGTGAGATCATGACCTGAGCTGAAGTTGGACGCTTAACCGACTGAGCCACCCGGGCGCCCCTGTAATGATTTTAAAAAACACACTGGAGCAGATTCAGAGCTGTTACCGAGTGACCTCGCTGTTGGAATCCTATTGTGCTTTCTGGAGCGTGGAAGGACGGGGGTAGTTACTGAGTGTGCACCAGAGGCTGCTTATTTCGTGTTCCGGAAGGGTCCCGGAAGCCTGGGAGTATCGTCTGCCATGACAGATGCCCAGATGCCTGCACAATCACCTGCTTCTTCCCTGCAGAGTTCAGGGGAGTGGCTCCAAGGACCCCTGAGGGTAAGTGACTGGTACAGGAGCATTAGGACTCGGGCCGCATTAGGACACCGCCCCCGCTGCATCACTGACTGGATGCAATCTGGTGCACAGCCCGGAAGGTGCCAGAGGATGCAGACAAGCCTGAGCCCCGGAGCTGCTCCCCGTCTGGGCTGGTGGGAACTAAAACAGGGCCAGGTGGGGCACAGATCACTGCCTCTCCAAAGGAATGGCTTTCTCAGCCCTAAACCAGGCTTAGTGGTCCCCGCGTTGGCCTCGCGTCAAGGATTTAATGAAATAATGGACAGGAAAGCCGCTCTCACTTCCTACGCACCGAAATCTCCCTGAAATAAAATGAGTTGTACTGGGGGCTGTTTGCATGTGGTTAGGGCCCAGATTGTTATTAAATATAGCACACTGTAAGTATCCTGAGGGCCAGGGTCACGTCACCTACCTTTGCTGGAAGTTTTCAGGGACAGAAGGAAGCTTGGGGGAGCATCTTTAGACCACAGAAATTATTTCTCCTTTGTAGGAGAGAAAACCCCAGGTAACTCTCCTACTCAAGAACCTGCAGTGGCTCCCTATTCCTCCAGCGCTGAGTCAAGGTTCCTCTTCTTTGATGGCCTTGCTTCCTCAACACACAGCCCTTCCCTTCGGTTCACCTTCTAACGCGTCAGGCTCATCCGGGAAGGACTGTCCACACGAACAGGTGCACACTCACGGTGGTGCACGTCTAAATGCCACAGACCTTCAGATTGGCCACACTTGTCCTCACGAAACACCAAGCGCCCTGGGACCTCATTGCTTCCCACGTCTGCCCTGCGCCTCTGCTGGGCTCTGGGAAGAAGAGGAACAAAGGCTGGGTTTATGATACAGCCACTTGGTTGAGCTGCTCTGATGGGATTCTTTCTGGCGAACGTGTCGCAGGCTTTACCCGTGACATGACCCGGGGGAGGGCATTTACACAGCCTAGGGGTGAGGATCACAGCACTGGGGACCCGTCTGCCAATCTGTAGCTGCGGTGGCCTCTTCAGCTTTTGAATTAAGCCCACTTTGGATGGATGCAACCGTTTAACTGAAGATTCTCTGATTTTGGCAGTGGGCACGGTGTTATGGTCGCAGCAGCAAAACTTCGGCCAGTTTTTCCTGGTTGTACCAAGGAAGTCGCCATTGCACTGGGGACATCTCCACACTCACACGCTGCTCTCAGAGAGCCCTTTTGGGGCCGGCGAGCGCTTCTTCACGTAAGCCCCCGTGCCATCCCCACGAGACCCAATGAGTGAGGCCGGCAGAGGGGAACAAGTGCGTGTCAAGGACAGAATGGGGCACGTAAATCCTCAAGGCCTGGCCTCTGTGTCTGGTTCTGCCATTCAGTAATCAGACCACTCTGAACCTCGGTCTCTTCATCTGTGAAATGGGTATGATAGAAGTCCTCCAATGACAAAGTTGCGAAAGGATTCTGTGAACTGCCTTATGTTTTTATTTGGTTTTTTTTTTTTTTTTTGAGTCTTTTGTTATCGATAAAGACAAGTGCACACAGCCACATTTTACAGATCTGGAGGCCAGGCGCAAACAGGTCGGTAGAGTCAGGAATCGAAACACCTGAGACCCAGTGCCTTATGCACATCACCCACCTGCTGTCTTTCTCCATAACGCACGGAGGACGAATTCTCTCTCTTGCCTTCCTTGGAGGGCCACCCTTTCTCTCAGGAATAAAATGGAGGCCAGGTACAGAGCCAGGGGCAGGGCAGAAAAGAAAGCGGAGGCCAGCCAAGGAGATTAGGAGAATTCACAATAGCTTAGAAAGCTGAGGTCAGCCTGGGCCAGATGTCAGGCCGTCGTGACCCCTTGATTAATCTGAATCCTCAGAAATGGTGTTCCTTTTGAATGAGGCCAGCGGGATTAAAAGGAAAAATCTTCATAAATCCCACGAAGCCAGAGAGGCGGGTGTTAACGGAGCTTGGCGATAGAGTTTCACCAGCCAAGCAGGGCAACATGCCAGCTTGGGAACTGGTGTCCGGGTCCCCAGTGCTGAACTCCGGCATCTCTGTCTGCTTGTTCCTCACCCCCTCCCCTCTATGGGGTGCCCAGGCCCCTCTGTCCTTGACCTTTGGGGTTTAGTGCAACAGCGAAGAATTGGAAACTGACACCTTGTGTTGGCTCATTGATTGGACGCTTTCATCTCAAATCTCCATTTCAGAGTGTGGGATCAGAGGCACTGCACCCCTTTAAAGGCACGTTAGGCAGGGGCCCCCGGGGGGCTCAGTCGGCTAAGCGTCCGACTCCGGCTCAGGTCATGATCTCTCCGTCTGTGGGTTCGAGCCCCGCGTCGGGCTCTGTGCTGATGGCTCGGAGCCTGGAGCCTGCTTCCGATTCTGTGTCTCTCCTTCTCTTTCTCCCCCTCTCCTGCTCATGCTCTGTCTCTGTCTCTCAATAATAAACACATTAAAAAAAATTTAAAGGCACTTTAGACAATGGCATAAAGGAATGGGAGGAGGTGGCTTGTGCAGAGGATGTTCTAAAATCACACTCCGGATAAGCCTCCCCTGGAAGGTCAGCTTTTGCAAGGACAGAGCTGATTCAGAAGGAAAAGATCCAGGGACGCTTCTGGGGGCATCAGAGCTGGGGAGGGGGTGTTGGACTTCCCGAGACCCCTTTCCTGGGCTTTCTCAGATCAAGGGGCACCCTCCCCAGGATGGAGTCCTTACTGTCAGGTGTCCTGAGCTCCCCCCTCCTCCGGGACTCTCTCTTTGAGCAGTTTGGGTGCCCTCCCATTCACCTCCAGCTGTAATCCTTCTCTTTTCTTTTTTTTTTTTTAATGTGTATTTATTTTTGAGAGAGAGAGAGTATGCGTGAGTAGGGGAGTAATCCTTTTCTGTCGTCTACCCCAAATCTCCCAGACACTTGTGATAAATGAGACTTACAAGCAGATGTTTATGGGGACTGATCTTCAACTGGGGGCCCCAGGCTATATTCCGCAGCCAGTGTGTTTTCCTGGGCCTATGCAATGTTTTCGAGATGCTTTAAAATTGGGGATTTTCACGGGGAAATCCAAGTATTTTACTTTTCTGGAAAACTTGGAGGATCTGACAACATTGAGCACGTAAGCCCTCATGACCATAAAGTTGAGCTGAGCCAGGGGCTGCCTCTTTATCTGGGGATGAGGTTTCAAGGTCATTGGTATTCTCTGATGACCTTGCTTCATCTGCTTTTGTTACCACCTTCTGTGGGCATTGGTTTGCGACCTGTGGCATGTTTCTTTTGTTTTATTCCTTTGTGTGTTTGCTGTTAATTTAGTTACTCTTTAGTAAAAATTTCATTCTAAGCTTTTTGCTCTGGGAGCGTCTCATAACACATGAAGGTGATCACATCTCTCCGAGGGAAAAAAAGGTATTCTGAGAACATGCTTCTTCTTGGCTCTTAATAAAGTGATGATGGTATTTAGAGACTGTGGTTTACTCGGATGAACTTATTATCTTAGGAAGCATAAAAAATGTGAACAGAGGGGTTTTTTTGGATTGATAGACACAAAATTATTCATTGGCAATTATAAGACAACTTCTCTTCAGTTGAGTTTTGGGCACTGTGGGGGGAAAGAGGGAGTCTGGGTAAGACTTTTACAAAGAATGAGGGGCGCCTGGGTGGCTCAGTTGGTTGAGCGTCTGACTTCAGCTCAGGTCACGATCTTATGGTTTGTGGGTTCAAGCCCCGCATTGGGCTCGGTGTTGACAGCTCAGAGCCTAGAGCCTGCTTCGGATTCTGTGTCTCCCTCTCTCTCCGCCCCTCCCCTGCTCATGCTCTGTCTCTCTCTGTCCCAAAAATAAATAAAAACATTAAAAAAAAAGAAAATTAAAAAAAAAGTATATAAGATGCACATAAATCAGAAAGGAGTCAAGAATTCCACTCTTTATTTCTACTTGGCTTTATCCATGAAACGTAGAGAACATCAACCCTCCTTAGAATTCAGCCTGTGTTCCTGACAAGGTTAAGAACCTTGCAGAGGTGTGATCCACAAGAAGGCAGTGTGTGTGTGTGTGTGTGTGTGTGTGTGTGTGTGTGTGTGTGTGTTGGTAGAATGTCAAGGAGATTCCGGGTCTCTAGAGGAAGAAGTGTGAAAGGTCTTCTCACAGCCCCATAACTCTGCTGTCGGCCTCTGCTTAGGTCGAGAAAGCCCCCCTCCTCCCGCCTGGGTCACAGGTTTTTATCAGAAAGCTCAGGGACAGGTGTCTAATTTCCTGGCTCCTGAGAAGCAGTGCTTCTCATCTTGTTCATTTAGGTGTTTCTTTCTAGGGAACACTGTCTTGCTGTCTTGCCCAGATCCTTGTCCTGGAGTGACCGTGACCTTGCGTGGCAGGGGAGGAGAGTTGCCTCGGGTGACACTGAAGAGACACGTGGGTGAAGTTCTTCTGTAACGAGGCTTCCCCTTCCACCCTGCTTTGTGTTCTAGCGCAAATACCTGGACTGTTCTGCCTCAGACACTCTGTCCTGTCTTCCTGGAATATCCTAATCTCCATCTATTAAAGTCACAGTCCTGCTTGGAGGTACAGTGGCCACCTTCTTTATGAAGCCTTCGCCATGCCCAGAGCTGTGAATAACCTCTTTCTCCTTTCTATTCTGATATCATATGTGAATCTTTGTGGTAACCATGGTCATATTTTTCCTTGTTTTAGTTTCATCTCGATCCTCATCACTGTGGTCCACTCACCTTTGTATACCCCCATTCCCCTCATCTTGTGCTTGACAAGGAAATGCTTTTTAGTGAATTTGTTCCATGCTGCTCAGAACGCCCTTTCCAGAGGGTTTGCTATACCCCAGGGCATGCTTCTCTAACTCTGGTGTGTGTCTTAATCACCAGGGGAGCTTATTAGAGATACAGATAACACCAGATAGAAAAGAGAGCTGAGGGGAATAAAAAACAATGCTATGAGGATGGGAAAAGAAAAGGCAATTAGGAACTCCAGGGAAAGCAAAAGGCTGTACAAGAAATTTAATGTACTGATAGATTCTGTAATGAACAATATTTATACAGTCTAAATAATTATTGGTTTATTGATTTATAGAAAACAACAATATAAGTATATTAGGAAGATGGGAGAACAGACATAGGATGTGGTGGTATGAGAGATTTATCCTTATCTGTCATGACAGGAAGTCAATAAATCACGTCTAACATGAAGACAGCATATGGTTTTTGAAACATGGAGGCAAATACCAGAAGAAACAACTGACCTAAAAGTGGTTTCTCTGAAGGGTGGGACCAGGTTATAGAGCAGGAAGGCAGCAGGGGACTGTTGGTTTCTCTTATAAGTGTTTTTAAATGATTTGATCTCTTATCTATGTATAAATATTACCTTACTTAAATATATATATATTTTTAAAAAAGACTGTGGATATCTAGACCCCATTTAGATCTATCGAACCAGAATCTCCTGCACTGGGCACCTGGACTTGTATTAACTTGCTAGGCGATTCTCATGCACAACAAACATTTGATAACTGGAGTGGTGCTTATATGCAGCTATGGAAATAGAAGTAGGCAGACCTCACGTGGGGACTTGGAAGGGGAGTGGAAATTCCCAAGCAACTTCCCTATGGGTTTGGTGACTATATTTTCCAAACTGAAAATCTGAGACTGCCTTCAGTGCCCTCCAGAATGCAGGATCATGAGCCTCCTGTGTCTGTGGGGGTAGAGAGAGAGGACGTATAGGAAGATAGTGGCACCCCCCCAGAGGAGAGGGGCAGGAGGCCCTTCCAGGAGCTTTAGCTCTAGGTACTATTGTATCGTGTGTACCACACTTAAAGCAAAGGCCATATGTACTGATGGGGACACATGGAAGGGTAAGACTAGGCACTGGTGGCCCCCAGTGGGGCAGGATGGAGAGGGGTAAGCAGCATTGAGAGGGTTCCTACTTGGAGCCTTTTACTTAGACCTCAGAAGAAACCACTAATGCTATAAGGATGAAAAAAAGGCAATTAGAAACTCCAGGGAAAACAAAAAGCTGGTCAAGAAATTTAATGTGTTAAGCCTGAGGTCAAGAGAAAAAAGGGGGGGAGGTCCTCTCCTTTCCACCTTGACAGGTGTGCTTTTCTAGCAGGAAGGGCAGAGCATTGTGGCCCCAAGCATGGATTTGGGTTTGCCCTCAGGCTGTATGACACTGCGGAGTTCAGCTCCTCCCTCCTTAGTTCCTTAGGATGTAAAACAAAAAAAATTTTTTTCTGAAATAGGTGTTCCAAATACCAACCATTCCCTTCCCTCTTCTCTCTTGTCTTCCTCTCCCATTTTCCTTACCAACTGGCAGAAGTTCAAAAGATATGGAACCGGGGCTGAGTAATACGGCAAAAGCGGGGTTGGGCTCACCGGCCATATGACCTGAAACTCTGAGCCTCAGTTTCCTCACTTGTGAGCTGAGGAAATAATACCTACTCTGCAGGGTTATTGCAAGGATTTCCAGAGACAAAGGTCTAGCTTGTTAAGGATTCTTACTTCTTGAAGGTGCCCCCCAAGAGGGAGGATCCTTTCCCACCGATGATGATAAAAGTCAATTTTCCAAGAGAACTTGCCATTTCTTTTTTTTTTGTAAGTTTTTAAATTTTATTTTTAAGTTTATTTATTTATTTTGAGGGAGAGATAAAGTAAGGAGCAGACAGAAAGAATCCCAAGAAGGCTCCACATTATCAGTGTGGGGCCCAATGCGGGGCTCGAGCCCACGAACCGTGAGATCATGACCTGAGCCGAAATCAAGAGTCGGATGCTTAACCGACGGAGTCCCCCAGGTGCCCCTGAGAACCTGCCATTTCAAGACCCCCTAAAAAGCGCAAGGATGCGGTTTAGGCTCAGACGGGGCCACTTTGGGTTCTCGGGGGATTGGGTAAACACTAGCAAATGGTCAAAGTGCATTCTTACAAACACCCCACATCAGGCACTGTTGCAAGGCAGGGAAGCCAGTCATTTACGCTTTATAATAACTCTTGCTGACATACTGCTGTCATCCTATTTCACAGATGAGAAAACGGAGGCCCAGAGAGGTGAAGAAGCTCACCCAAGGATACAGAGGCTGTCAGCGGCAGCACTGGGATTCAAACCCAGGCAGCCTGGCTCCCGAGCCCCTGCCTCTGTCGCCCCCACCCCCGGCACCTGCAGCCACGCTCGCTCACCTGCGCTGCCAAGGTTTTCCTCACAGGACTGCCAGAGCCCCACGTGGAATCGGCTCTGGATGAACCTGTCGTCTCCCGTCTCCCAAATGTACTGGACGGCCTGGCTCTCGTCGTCCCTCCTGCCACCGCCGTGGCCCCTGTTGAGATGAATGCATCCTAGCCCTCCCGGATGGTCCTGGCACAGAGGCTTTGCCACCCTGCGGGTCCCCTCGCACCAGTGGCTGCTGCCCAGGGCGGCGAGGGAGAAGGCCAGGGCGAGGCAGATGGGAAGTAGGGCGTGCACCTGCTGTCTCCCAGCCCCGTCCATGGCTGGAGGAGGCGTGCGGTCTCGGGATGAGCAGCGGGCCGCCTCCCCACCTCCGCGTGCTGCCCGCCCCTCTCAGCCCTGCCATCTGGCACCCTTACGGGCTTCTCTCCCATCCCCAGGGCCCCCCCCAGCGTGTGACGCCCGTGTGCGCGCCTGTGGCCTGAGAAGCCGCGGGAGAAAGAAAGCACGAAGCCGACGTGTTCCCATCAGCTGCGTTCGCGCCCCCACCCTCCCCAGGGTGTGGGTGTGTAGGACGATGCCGGCTCTGTTTTTGTCTTTTTAAACCCGGGGTAAAATACGCACAAGACAAAATTCACCATGGTGACCATTTTCTACTTTCATACTGCTGTGCCCCAGTCTCTAGACCCCTCTTCATCTTGGGACCCCGGGGGCGGAGCTCCCCTTCCCTGTCCCTGGCCCCGGGCACCCGCCACTCCACTTCCTGTCTCTACCAACCGGGCCACTCCGGGGACCTCACACAGGTGGGGTCATGCAGTACCCTCTCTTCCTGACCGGCTTCTTTCACTCAGTGTAATGTCCTCAAGGTTCACCCGTGTCATAGCGGGTGTCAGAGTTTCCTTCCTTTGTTTTTATGTATTTTTTAAGTTTCCTTTTATTTCTTTAGAGAGATAGTGAATGGGGGAGGGGCAGAGAGAGAGAGAGAGAAACAGAATCCCAAGCGGGCTTCACGCTGTGAGCACAGAGCCCAATGTAGGGGCTCAAACTCACAAATGGTGAGATCATGACCTGAGTCGAGACCAAGAGTCGGACGCTCAACCGACTGAGCCCCCCCAAGGCGTCCCAGATATTTCTAAGTCATCTCTATATCAAACGTGGGGCTCAAACTCATGACCCCAAGATCAAAAGTTGCACAATCCACCAATTGAGCACCCCCCCAGGCGCCCCCAGAATTTCCTTCCTTTGGAAGGTTCTATGGCATCCCTGGTGTGGATAGACCATGTTTTGTTTGTCGATCTGTCTACGGACACTTGGGTTGCTTCCACACTTTGGTTTGTATGGAGGAGGTCGGTGCTTGATGAAGACCAGGGGCGTATGGGCAGGTGTCTGGGTGAGTCTGGACCACCCCCCGCTTGCCTTTTGCATCCATTGGGGTGCTCAGTGTTGGGTTCCAGAAATTCGGAATCCCGCAGCCTGCCACAGCCTGCTCCCTGCCCAACCCTACAGAGACAGGGACTGCCAAAGACAACGTCCTGCTTCGGGGACGGAGAGACTCAAGGTTCAGGCAGCCTCCTCTGGGGCCTCGGGGCTGTGCAGAGCAGGGGTGTGGCACCCAGCACCGTCCTGGGATCTCCAAAGCCGGCAGGCACACCCGTTGGCACCCTCGGTCCTGTCCTTGTCATGGGGACTCTCCGGGAGTGGTGACACAGAGGACACTACAGTCACTTCTCGGGCGGAGGACACTGATGCAGGAATAAGAGCAGGAAAAACATCACAGAAGATTCCACGTGGTCCTACATGGAAACACACGGGTCCTAGACCGTATGATCCCCCAGATGTGCCCCCAGATGTAACAGAGAATCACCGGGATGGGCGGGCAGGGGAGAAGGGCAGTGCCCTGTGGGTCACTGTCACTCTCTGCCTCCTGCTGGCTCCTCCTGTGAGCCCTGCATTTGCGGGGTTGGCCACCCATGTCTTGGGAAGAGGAGTTACCACGTTTCGTCACTAGATGGCATCTGTCCAGCAGCCGACAGCTCGTGCGTGGCCCGGACTCCTGTCCCTTCAGGGAAAAAAGGATGCTTGTTCTTTTTTTTTTTAATTAATTTTTTTTTTAGTGTATTTATTTATTTTGAGAGAGAGAGAAAGAAAATGCAAGCAGGGGAGGGGCAGAGAGAGAGAGAATCCCCAGCAGGCTCTGTGCTTCCAACAAAGAGCCCAATGTGGGGCTTGAACCCCTGAACCATGAGATCGCGACCTGAGCTGAGGTCATGAGTCGGATGCTCAACCGACTGAGCCCCCTGGGAGCCCCAAGAGCTGCAAGGATTTCTATTAAGCGGTGTTTGCATGTTTCTCCCACACGGTTCAGCAATCATTTACTCAGATAAGTGAGCGCAGGTGAGCCCCCCTGTTCGAACTTGAATGGAGACAAAAGCAAGAGTAAACTAAATGAAAACACAATCTTTTTGTCTCTTGCAGACTGCGTTTCATCCAGTCAGGACCTCTTCCTCCTGAGTCTCTCTGGGCTGGACGGGGAGAGGTGAGGTGAGAAGGGCCGAATGGAGACTTTCAGAGGCCCCGAGAGGAACCCGCCAGCACAAAGGAACAAAGCCTGCAGACCTAAGGTGAGATAGAGCACGTGGCCAAGTAACCCTGGCAGGTGATTCTGGGTAACCCCGGCTCTCCCATTTACTGCTGTGTGGCCTTGAGCAAGCATCCTAACCTCTCTGGACCTCACCTGCTCATCTGTCAAGTGGGGAAATGATCACGCCCTCACCGGACCATCGTGAGGGCAAAGGAAGCAGGCGGTGGGCTGAAAGCTCCTGCGCAAATGCACGTGTGTGAAACTACAAACATGTTAGTTGCCTTTTCCCCTCATCCTTGTGCTCTGGTGTAGACGGGGCCCGGGTCCCCGACTGGGGGCTTTGCTTCAGGACCTGGGTCCGGACCTGAGCTCTCCCTGGAAGTGTTAACATAGACGCCCCCCACCCCCCCACCAGGAGGAGACCCTGCCCTCGCGGCCAGGACGAGCTGCTGCCTTAGTAAGAAACGCAACCCCCTCACCAAGATGCCCACCGCACAGCTGGAACCGGGCCCACCCTGTCCTGCTGCACGGCAGCTGGAACCAGAGGTGGCCTTGTGCCCTGAGCGGGGGCTTCGGAAGCGGGGCCCATTGCCTGCCCGGCTTTTCCTCCCGGGGCGGCCTCTGCTGAGGAAGTCCCTGGGAGCACAGCTGACTTGGGGAAGGTCTGGGAAAAATCTCCCTGCCCTCGGGGTGGGGGCCGGGGGGGAGGGGGGGAATGAGCCGCCGGCTTCTGAGAAACCCTGCAGATTCGGTAGGTGGCTCTAGACCGGTTCGGAGGCTCTCCTCCCCGCGTGCGCGCACTGGGTTTGTGCAAACATTCCCCCCCGCCCCGTGCAGGGAAGAATGCAGCGGGAGGCCGCCTGTGGTACATCTCGGACCTTTCTAGAAGCGTGCCCGCACTTGTGAAGTCGCGGCAAGGAAGGGGAGGCCGGCACCGAGCGGGGCGGCGCCCCGGAGAAGGAAGCGGGGTCCCCCACCTGGAGTCCACGCGCTGCCCATGGGCACCCCCGTTGCCCGGGGGGCCAGGCCTCTCCCCGCCTCCGGGAAGCACTCTCCCCCGGTCCTCGGCCTGCTGCTCCTGGTCTTCATCAAGCAAGTAAGAGCGCGTTCTCACTGTTATTGTTACAATGATTGCTGTTAGGACCACTTTTGTATCTTTTCTGATCCGAGAAGCCGTGTGGGGCTCTGGTAGGCAATTTGGAAAAACATTAAGACGGAAGCAGCGAGAAACCACAATGCCGGTATTCGGAGGCCATCGCTGTTCGTATTTTGGCATGTTTTCTGCACATCCTATGCATGCTTCTTGGCAGCTGAAATCGTGATGTATAAAGCGTTTTGAATCCCACTTTCCCCTTGACATCATTTATATAAGCATTTCCCAGGGCCCACGTGAACTCTGTCAATAACGTTCAAGGGGCGCCTGGGTGGCTCAATCAATTGGGTGTCCGACTTCGGCTCAGGTCACGATCTGGCGGTTGGTGGGTTCGAGACCCACCTCGGGCTCTGTGCTGACAGCTCGGAGCCTGGAGCCTGCTTCCCATTCTGTGTCTCCCTCTCTCTCTGCCCCTCCCCCGCTCACTCTGTCTCCCTCTCTCTCTCTCAAAAATCAACTTAAAAAATTTTTTTGTAAATAGCATTTAAACTTGTCACATAGGTCCTCTTGTCTGCTTTTACAGTTTTCTCAGGCCTGATTATTTAGGTTGATGGACAGTGGGTTTTTTTTTTTTCCTCCTTTCCTTTCTCCTTTTCCTTCCTTCTCAGTATGAAAATATAGAATGAGCATTGGTTAAAAAATTAAACGTATGCAATCTGACGAAGTACAAACACCAGCTATAAATCACTGGATTCCCACCCCCCCAGAAATCACCCTCGTTCGCTTTGGGGGTCTTGTACTTTCAGACATTTTTCTGCCATTTATTTCCATATAGTTGTTTTTTTTTTTTTTTACATAGGCTCGGACTATAAATATTGTATTGCAACCTGCTTTCGTCTTAACGAAATACAGTAAGAGCTAACACGAGCTAACACTTGGATGGAACACTCACGATGTTCTCCAGGGCCGTGCCTGGCACGTCCTGTGTACTAACTCATTTTGTGCTCTCAGCAACCCCGAGAGGGAGGCCCTCCTGTTAGAAATGCCTCCTCTGCCCCCATAACAGGGAGGGCCGTGTCCCTGATCTTGTAAGTGTGCACCTCATTGGGCTTTCTTTGGTGCTAACCCGGGACCAGACGGGCAGAAAACACCCACCAAATTCTCTGCATCCGACTCCTCCCCGAGACTGCCTTCAAGCCCTCATGGACTGTGGATGTGAGCCCGATGGATGGTTTCGTGGAATCCCTGCCATGGTGGCAGCCTCTGGGCGGGCCACCATAGTGCTCCTGAGAGCCAACGGGTTGCTGGGCGAGTCCCTACGGAACTCGCCTCCTGGCTTCAATCTTCTGTACGTGGCACGTTAAAACTGAACACAGAGCTGTCTGGCCTCGTTCCCCTTCTACACACGATCACGCATCGATCGTCCCCTAAGTGCCCACCACTGCTGTAGCATCATCCCGCTAGGTCCCCACCACGAGCCTCGGACGGAGGTGTTATCACCGAGCCCATTTTACAGTCGGGGAAATTAAGGTCGGTGGGAGTTAGACGGTCACCTGAGATCACGTGGCTCGTGAACAGTGGCACCAGGGAGTCAAGTCAGCCCGTGGTGTCTGAAGTGTTCTCGCTTCCCTGGCATTCCTTTGGGAGCTGTTGACATACGGAATATATACGTATATATGTTACGGCAGCGAAATTTGCAATGTGTCAGGCCGGCTTGTGACACTGAAAAAGCCACACCTCAGCTCTATCATTTGGCATTCTCACAATCAATACTCTTTCCAAGTGAGCAGTGTCCCTAGTCTGCCACCCACATCTATTTCCAGAAGCTCTTTCCTCTGTCTGTCCTCCAGTGTGCATCTATAGCCCCAATGTCCCCCCCCCCGCCACCCCGCTCTTGGTTCTCAGTCTTAAAAACCCATATTTTCCCTCCAGATGTTTACACGACGAGGCTTTGCATAGACTTTCATGATGGATTTTGCTCACAGATGCTTTCCCTGCCTGGAATATTAATGACTATGGCATGTTTTCTGGCAGAAAGTCTTCATAAAATTCACTTCATGAGAAATTCTCAGGGATGGTTTAGTTTCGAAATCCAAGCAGGTTCCACCCCCCACCCCCCACCCCAACTCATTTAAGTGAATAAGCAGTTGCTGTGGCTTTAAAAAACATGAACTCTCTATCGAAGGCTCTTGGAGAAACAAATCTGTGACTCTTTGGTGCATTGCTGATGAGAGTGTAAAAAGGTGCATATTTTTAAATTAAAAAAAGTTTGGCGAGGACAGTTTGGCGCTATGTTACCAGAACCCTTTAAAAATGTGTATCCTCTCTGGCCCAGAAATTCCAATTGAAGGAATTTCTCCTAAGAAAATGAAGATGTGCTCAAACATTTAACTGTGAATATTTTCAGTGCAGCATCATCTCTATTAACAAGCCTCTAAGCCAGTGCAAGTGTTTCATGCTGGAAGATTTAAAATTATATCACGTGTGTTCATAGAACATTATGTAGCTGTTTAAATGGCATTTTAGAAGTATGGGTCTTGAAATGGATACATAGTCACCCTATATCTTCCGGTGAAAACACAAAGCAAGATGACTTCCTTTTTTGGTTAAAATAAAAAGGGAAAGAAAAGGAAGAAAGTAAACGGAAGCATGTGCACGGAGAGAAGAGTCCGGAAGGAGATGGTATTTTCTGATATAAGATTCTGATTCCACCGTCTCCCCTTTTTGCTTTCCTGTAATTTTTGTTTGATTGACAGAGAGGCAGATGCCTTCTTGAACCAAGAATACAATAAAATGTATTTAAAGCCGTCAACAGAAGGTCTTTTTTTCCTTTTCCTCTCTTTTCAGCCAAGTTAGTCACTGATGCTGGTTGCCTGTGAGAAAGGGAAGAGGGAAAGAAGAATCGGGATCAAGTCAATTTTTCCAGTTAGAAAACATCCATCCGTGTTCTTGCCGTGCCTCTATTTTGTTTGAATCGGGCTGTGATTGAACTTGGATTTGCGTCTTGTGTTCCTTGTGTCTTTAGGACTTGGTACTTGGGAAGGCAGTCTGAATTTTTCCAGCTCCCCTACATTGACCAAATTCAGTGCTTTGTAGATTTCTTCTCCTTCTTTTTCTTCTCTTCTTTGTCCTTCTCCTTCCCCCCGCCCTCCTCCACCGCCTCCTCCCCTCTTTCTCCTCCCCCTTCTCCTTGCACTTTTAGCCATGGCCATCAGTCATGGCATAGGGCAGGAGGAGAGGGTCATGTCCATCCAGGGACAGTTCACGTGCCTGACTGATTTTATTGTCTTTTCCTCAGCCAGTTCTGGGGAAGTCCCTGAGGACATAAACAGCACCTTATCTAAGAAAGGGTCTTACTTCGGCGGCCTGTAGGATTCTGGAAGCTGACAATTTGGCTATCAACTTATTTGCTGAACTTGTGGACAATAATATAGAGTCCGCTATGGTCCTGTTAGGATGTTTATTTCCTTAAACGATGTGTTAATAAACTTCCATCTTGATTCTTGCCACAACTCAGAGACAGGAAATATTAAGGGGAGACTGAAAGCCTGTTGCCTAGGGATAAATGCCAACTATTTCCTCCTCATTATCATTATCATGATTACTTGTTGGCTAATCCCATGGTTTCTAAATTGTGTGCTAAGGTGCCTCGAGGCACCACTGTGAGTTCACAGGGCTGCTGTAAGACATTTTAATTTTTCAAGGGAAGTCCAGCTATACATGACATCCGCCGGACCTGGCTCAGGGTAGTTCATAGTTTCAGTATTCGGTAACACTCCTCTCCCTTTGATGATGTTGGATCTCTACAGAGCTGGGAGTGTTTTGCAGATGCTATCATAAAAAGCAAGGACCACCCAAACATCAGTATGGAACAGGTGCAAACATGGCTGTGTCCGATCTGATTCCCAGATTTGGGAGGTTGTCCAATCTCCGGTGGGCACACAGTTGCTAGGATGCAAAAGTTTCTTAAGTTGTTTGGCCCTACCTACTAAACGAATGGAACTTTAGGCATTTCTTTTGGCTTAGGGTGCTGTGGGGGAAATGATGGAGCCACTGAGGGCACCATGAGTTGAGAAAGTTTGGGAACCCCTGGTCTAACAATGACTATACCAAGTCTTCTTCAAAAAGCTAGCCGTGTGATTCTTTGGGGAAAAAATGTGAAGGAACTATTCCCAGACCCCGTCATGAATTCCATAGCACTGGGGGGTGGGCCATGCAGGGCAGAGGAGGGGGAAGGTAGATTGGACTAATTACTCAGAAGGTGGAAACTGGCTGCCCCATTGGGCTCATAGGTGGTTGGGGTATTTTCGTGGGGGGTGAGGGTGATGGTGGTGCTGGCTGTGTGTGTGTGTGTGTGTGTGTGTGTGTGTGTGTGTGTGTGTGAGTGAGATCACATATTTAACCCCTCCTGTGTTCAGCCCCACCCCAACTCTGTCCCACACCTGTGCTTCTGTTTCTTTAGCTGGAATTTGGGGGAAACTGAGGACAATAGCTCCTGCCCTGTGCTAGGGGCTTGTATTCAGAGATGAAAAGACACATGTCAGCCCTCAAGGAATATATGGGATAGTGAAGGGGTTGGACAATTCAAGCCCCAATGACAATACAACACAATGGGCCATAGGACTTGTTTATGTGTGGGGTCACTGGGGAGAAGGGTCACTAGCTCAAGACTTGAGTGACAGAGATGGTCAAGCATGATCAGGGGTCATTAGTCTCGACTGAACAGGGGCAAACAAGGAGTGAGCCAGGTTGACGACGAGGGTGGACGAGAGGACCTTTTCCAAAGTCGTAGAAAAGCATGACTGGGGTCGAGAGGCTTGAGCTGGGGGTGGTTGAGATATGAAGTCAAGTCAGCAGGCTGCGAGGGGAAGACCTTACGCAGGAGAGCCCTGTGGACCTATCCCTTTGGGGGCAGTGTGGACCAGGTCAGAGACAGAAGAAATGGGAGGCAGGGTTAGGCAGGAGAGAGGCTTAGGACAGAATCTGGTGCTTAGTTGAGCCAAGGAAAACTCCTCATTTCTGGTTCATGACCAATGGTGCCGATACTGAGCCACTAGGAGATGAGGCTCTTTAGAAGCAGAGGACGATGGCATAAGAATGTCACTTGACTTTGCATGCCAGCCAATTACACAGTTGTCTTATCTTTAGCAGATTCTAAGTCCTTTAGGGCAGAAGCTGTATCTTGCTCATCACTGCACCCCTTCAGTCCCTCCTTAATGCAAAGCCTAGCGCACAACAGGTGCTCAATAAAGATGAGTTAAGTTAAAGAAGAGAAAACCCCTTTAAACCCCTTGTTTTGTTCAAAAGACAAAAGCAGTGGTACGGATATGCAATTAGATGTTGTTGGACAACTCTGTTGTCTGCAAAGCCCAAAAAGATGGGCTGTATCTTTAAGACTCTGTGGGAGGAGATAGTTCATGTCAGAAAGAGAAAACTCCCAAGGCCTCAGTTTAGTAGCAGAGCATCTGTCTACCCAATCTTTGACTCTGGACCCACGGGCCGCTAGGTGGGATGGCACAGGTCCCTAAAATTCGTAGCCTTTCCCTGACAGTATCGGGCCCTTCTTGGTACAATGCTTCTCTCTTTGAGATGCACATAATCTTAGGAACGTGCAAATATTCATCTACCAGGGCGTGCCATTCAGGGTGAGCAGGTTGCCTCCTCTTGAAACGTCAACCCCAGTTGAAGATTTTGCGGCGGAAGAAAAATCTTCCATATTTGTACTAAAACCAGTGTGATTAGATCAGGAGTGAATGCGAAATCCATGTGCATCTGTAAGATGGGACATGAGATGTTGAAGAAGTTCTGCTTCTCGGTGCAGGGCAGGAGGGTCCCTTCAGTGGGACGGTTTGAGAGTCATGGCAAAATGCTAATGAGGCCTCCTCTGTGTTTGTGGCTAACCTGGGGGTCACCGTGGTGTTTTCTGCCCAGGTTACAGGATCCCTCCTTGAGGACACAACTCGCAAGTGGGCTCAATACAAAGAGAAGTGTCTGAGAGACTTACTCAAGGAACCTCCTGGTAAGCACATGTATGAGCTACCCATGGCTGTGTAACAAATAGCTCCAAAGGTTAGTGGCTTAAAGCAATTGTCATCATCATCATCATCATCATCATCATCATCATTTATGATCTCTCACAGTTTCTGTGGGTGAGGAATTCAGACCAGGCAGAGCGAGGATGGCTTGTTTTTGCTCTTCAGTATCTGAAGTTTAGCTGGAAGACTCAATGACTGGGGCTGGAATCATCTGAAGGCTTGTTCACACTTACATCTGCTGGTTGATGATGGCTCCCAGCTGAGAGTCCGTTGGCCATAACACTTCCCCACATCCTGTCTACACCGCCTGGGCTCCTCACAGCATGGGGGGGTGACCAGAGGCCATGTTGCCTTTTATGATCTAGCCTCAGAAGCTACTTCCTCCATGTTTAATTGGGTCAGATGGTTACCAAGGCCTACCCAGGTTCAAGGGAAGGGAAGAGAGACTCCCACCTCTTATTATAAAAGACAATATGAGACAAGATGTTCATAGATGTGACTATTTATTTAAAGCCATCGGTCACAGCACACTCACCACCATGATGTGAGCGACTGCCATAGATTAACCTGGGACTCTACTGGGTAGATGGGTGGGAGGAAGTATTATCTGAATCTGAGTCTTAACATTTCTCTTATCCAGATCTACAGTAGATTTAGAGTGTTCTAGCAACTATGCTAATAGTTTGATCAGTCCATGGCCTCTCCTGCCCTCATACTGACTCTTTGAGTACATCTAGACTCTTTTTTTTTTTATCTTTTGTAATGATGAAAGCCAGCCCCTCCTTATCCTTCTGGCTGCTTTCAGAGTATTTCATTTAGGGGCCCACAAGAAGAAAGGACATCATGAACTCTCTCTTCTTTTTCCGGACCCAAAACCAGTGCCAGCCTTCAAGCCATACCCCTCTCCCTCTGAATATTTTTTTCAGCCCAGACTGGTAGCAATCAATGCTTGACATCTGTTACAAGAACCACCCCTCACTTTGGGGAATGCCGAAATACTTTGCTTTCTGAAATCAAAGTAGGACAAGTCCTCTTTATTTGAAGTCATGCCGTGAGCAGCTCGGCCAGGTGAGCACTGCTTCACATAGTCCATGTGCCGACACTTGGCAGTTGGGTCCGCAAGATGCCTGAGCCAGCTCATAACCTGGCAGATCTGTGTCTGTGGGGTCCTGACGCCAGGAACGTGGCTGTTCAACCTGAGTGGCCCTTGCGTTCCAGACCCAATAGGAAGCAGATAGGAACGATGCTTGGTTCCCAGGAGTGAGCCGCTTGCAATATGGACATTTGGGATCCGGCCTGAAACCCCTTCATTCCATTCCAGGAGGCCCATAAGGCTGCATCGTAGGTTTTTATCTTCTCATTGCCAAGTGCCAGGGTGTAAATCATCCCTTGAATTTGAGATGGTGCAGATATCTCATAATGATTGTTGGCTTGGTCTTCAAATGGAGAAATATGACCAAATAGGGGTTGGGTCAGATACATGTAACCAAGAACCTCAATTCTCCCTGTCTACCCACTGGCCATCTTGCACATTTCAGTACGGCTGTTCCAGGATCTAACTGATGAAGATTTGACGATTCTTTAGTTAATTATGGAACAGAAGGCCCTGGCTGAATCCCCAAGTGTCCTCTTGACCCCGAGTTTGTGTGAGAGTTCAGTCCATGTTAAAACAAACCAACATCAGCATGACGTACACACTGACATAGCTGATGGGACCAGGGCCAGAGGTCAGGTTGGGTAGACAGAGTCACAGTGCTTGGGGATGCGCTAAGCTGATTCCTTCCTCCCCACACCATTCCGCAACCTTGACCGTCTGGACAGTGGGATACCCATGCTAGTTCCTGAGCAAGATGCACCAGCTTCCCATGCCAGGAAGGGGGCTCTGGGCTCCTGGGCACCTCTGCCTCCATCAGTGGCTTGGATGCTCCAACACTTCCATTCATTCTGGACCTTTTCTCTCCACAGGGACCTTTTGTAACGGGACCTTTGATCGATACGTGTGCTGGCCTCATTCTTCTCCAGGAAATGTCTCTGTTCCCTGCCCTTCCTACTTACCTTGGTGGCATGAAGGTAGTAAGTCTTATTTTAACATTTTCTGGCCGTTTCCTTAAAGGCTGCTCCCTCCTGGGTAGGCCAGTCAGGGAGCAATTAGAGAGAGAGAGAGAGAGCTCCAATCTTGTGGTCTTCTGAAGTCCTGCTCCCCACAGAAGGTGTCCTACACTGTCAGCAACACACTTTCCTTCTTCTCTGTGTACCTCCGCTTGTCTTCTGCACCTGGATGCTCCATTAATGCAATAGTCCTCTTTTCTTTGAAGACTGGAGAGTCTAGGCCCAGCTATCACTGAATTTACTGCAGGGTCATCGTGGAGAGGAGTGAGAGGTGGGGGAGAGATTGGGATGCTCACATCCCCAACTTTGGGCTTGTCAGATGGAGCAGAAGGGCATCAAAACTATCCTCACAAGGGGTGCCCGGCTGGCTCAGTCAGTAAAGCATGCAACTCTTGATCTCAGCGTTGTGAGTTTGAGCCCCGTGTTGGGTGCACAGATTTCTTAAAAATAAAATCTTGGGGCACCTGGGTGGCTCAGTCGGTTAAGGCGCCTGACTTTGGCTCAGGTCATGATCTCACAGTTCATGGGTTCAAGCCCCACGTTGGGCCCTGTGCTGACAGCTCAGAGCCTGGAGCTTGCTTCTGAATCTGTGTCTCCCTCTCCCTCTCTCTGCCTCTCCCCTACTCGCATGCATGCTCTCTCCCTCTCTCTTTGTCAAAAATAAAATGAACATTTAAAAAAAAGTTTTAATCTTTTTTTTATAATTAAAAAAAATGTTTGTTTTATTTTTGACAGAGAGAGAGACAGAGGGGGGCAGGGGCAGAGAGAGAGGAAGACAGAATCCGAAGCAGGCTCCAGGCTCCGAGCTGTCATCACAGAGCCTGATGCAGAGCTCGAACTCATGGACTGTGAGATCATGACCTGAGCTGAAGTCGGATGCTTAACCGACTGAGCCACCCAGGTGCCCCCCAATTTTTTAACCTTAAAAAAAATTACCCTTGCAATAACATTGGAAGGTGGTGCTGGTGGATGGTGCTTTTAAGCCCCATGGGACTTGGATGGAATCTTTAACCACTCAGCTCGCCCCCACCCTGCCTGAAGGAAGTGGCTATTACGTAGGACTCCAGGATGATTATCCTGCCCCCCACCGGCCCCAGCAGCCCAGCCTCTTGGTGGGTTTATTCTGGAAGGGGACAGAAGCAATTACTGGTTAGAACTCTTTTGCCTTTGATCGCACACCACCAGAGAGCAAGTAAAAAAAAATTATTCTCAAAAAACATAAGCGGTTACAAAGTTCTAGGCAAAACCAAGTGAGAACGGGTTTCTGTGCAGGCGAGATGGTGATACTTTGTGTTTAATTTCAGCTCACTAACTCATCATCAGTTAAAACCTGGTTTCGATTAAGAGAGAGTTTCCAAGGAAGAGAGATGCATGTCTCGATGGGAAAGCTAGTAGCATATTCTGTGGAACTGTGCTCTGGTCAAATCCAGCTGAAGGTGACCCAGAAGGCATGAGGACGTGATGTTTAAAGGAAGATACCAGAGTCTGCTGGACCAGAGAGTCTGGATAGTTGGGGCAAGCCAGCGTAGTGGGGTGGAAAGAGCCCTGCATGTGGGGTCCAGAGCCTGCCCCTTGCTTTTACCCTCTGGGACTTTGGGCAAGTGTCCAAGCCCTCCGAGCTGTGGTTTTCTTGTCTGCAAAGTGAAGCAAACAGTGGCTACTTTTAAGGCCACGCAGAGGAATGAACAAAAAGGCAGGCACGGAGTCAGCCGCATGGTAGGTGCTTCGTAAATGGAACTGAGGCTGAGACCGAGGTCAAGCCCTTGGATTCCTGAAGGTCTTTAAGACCCTGAATGTCCATGGGTCTCAAGGGCACATGAAACGGACCGTCACCACCCAGCCCCTCCGTCCACCTGTTTTTCCCAAGAGCTAAAGACATGGGTACATTCCATTTGGGGGGAGGGGGGGAAACGTGGTCCAAAATCTAAACTTACAAAGAAGTTGAGTTCAAGGCTTTTTTTAAAAATGGATCTGGGCTTCTGGAGTGTCCCAGAGGGAGTGTGATTCGCAGAAGGTGGGAAGTTACTCTTCTGCTCAGCATCCTGTGCGTTAAATCTTAGAATCCAGACGGGTTCTTGCAAGTGAGAAGAAAATATGGAGGCAAAGGAGAGGGTTAGAGAAGGAAGAAGGAGAACAATTCTGGTGGGAAAAGACCAGGGGAACAAGAACTCCAATCCGAGGGTGGGGAGGGTGTGATGGGGGACTGTAACGGTGACAGCCCTGAAGGGGAAAGAGAGCCACCGGGAGGTCAGGTCAGAGAGTACTAGGAGCCAGACCTTCCAGGGCTTTGTGGGGGCCAGGGAAGGACCCTGACTTGTTTTCAGACAGCCCTGGGAAGATTTGGGACGAGTCATGACATGGTGTGACTGTCGTGTTACCCATAGACCATGAGGAGGGGCAGGAGTATTGGAGGCATTTGCAATAAACCGAGAGAGGGAGAGAGGGAGAGGGAGAAGGGCAGCTCCAGGGAGGGGGGGAACAGAAGGTGAAAGGTGAAAGGCTGTGCTCAGACTCGGGTAGGTTGGAAGCCTGGCAGCTGACAGGCTTGGTTGATGGGCAGGATGAAGCGTAAGAGACACAGAGAAAAATCAAGGATGGCTCCAAAGTTTGGGGCCCCAGGCCTGGGAAAAAGGGTGTGCCATCAACAGAGGCAGGAAGTGGGCAGGGGGCGCAGGTCTGGGGAGCAGGTGTGGGGATAATGGTGCTGGAGGGGTCAATCGGACAGGCTCCGAGGGGCCCTTCGGGTGGCAGATGGGAGCTCCCTCTGGGTGGCCGTCCATTAAAGCCAGCGAAGCGTCACCTTGAGCCTACTGCCAACAGGCTCGGGGTGGGAAAGTTCGGACATTTTCCATTTCTCATTTGCAAGTCCAGTCGCCAGTGGCCCAGGGAGGGGGTGACCCCTTTGGGGAAGGGTCCCGGGAATGGATGTGGCTGGGCCACATTGATCATCATCGCGGGCAGAGCATCTCAGGGAGCGGAGGGACCACGAGCTCCAGGCCACCGAGCTTGGAGGTGGCCCAGCAGGCTGGGTCCCCCCCTGTCTCTTCCTCGCGACATCGCCCCTTAAGCACCAGGACGCGATGGCCCTCTGATCGCACCCCAGGTCCGCGAGTCTCCCAGCTGGGCTGTGCATCTCCGAGTCAGGGACTCAGAGGAACTGTTCTGGCTCCTGGGACTTTGGGTAAACACAGCAGACGTGAGCGGGTCTTGGTTTGTTTTGAAACTCAGAAGCTTCCGTGTTTTCCTGAGGGAAATGCAAATCCCTTTTCCCTGGGATTTTCCACAGCTTTGCGGTGAGGACCTCACCACGTACTGGGGAATGGGCTGTGGCCCCTGACCTTTCTCCCAGAGCTCTGTTTACTTTTGCAGAAAACTCTGGAAGGGCCTACAGACGCTGCCTGGCTCAGGGCACCTGGCAGACATTGGAGAACTCCACAAATATTTGGCAAGATGATTCCGAATGCTCCAAGAAGCACAGTTCCGAACAGAAAGTGAGTCTGCTTGGCCCGGTGACGACGGGGTCCTCCCCTCCCCCCACCCTCCACCAGGGTCCCCCTCCACCCCCACCCACCCCCGCTTGGCTTTTGGGGCCACACAGAGAGCCTTCCTCTGAAGCCAGTCTGCCCCAGACTCACCTGGGGAAGGTCCACAGTCACACAACAGCCAACCTCTGGCTGTTTTTCTGGCTGAATTTCTTTTGCAGCTCAGGGTGACGTGTGGACCCCCAAGGACCCTCCGCTTCTCACCCCTGGCCTAGTACTGGGGTGCCCAGAAACGTTTTCACACCGTGGGCACTTAATAAATACCGAAGGGATGGTTTCACAGATTCTTTTTTTAATGTTTATTTATTTTGGGGAGAGAGAGAGGCAGAGCATGAGCAGAGAGAGAGAGAGAGAGAGAGAGAGAGAGAGGCAGAATCCGAAGCAGGCTCCAGGCTCCAAGCTCCAAGATGTCAGCACAGAGCCCGACGCGGGGCTCAAACTCACGAACCTCGAGATCATGACCTGAGCCGAAGTCGGACGCTTAACTGACTGAGCCACCCAGGCGCCCCTGGTTTCACAGATTCTGAGTCGGTGGGTCTGTGATGGGGTCTGGGCATCAGACGGGTACCTAGTTCCCCAGGGGAAGCCAATGGGCAGCTGAGGCTGGGGCGGAGGTGATCCTGGGGACTCACCAGCAGGGCTGACGTGATAGCCTGCCGCTTCCTCTGGGCTCAGGTCTGCAGGGACCCCCTCGGAGGCAGGGGGCAGGGACAGCAAAACAAGAGTTGAAAACTGCACTCTCCAAGATTGCAAGTGAAGATTTCTCTCTTTAGGAAGGTGACGACCAGGGTATGGCCTCCTCCCCTCTGCAAATGACTGTATTTCCAGGAATTCAAATACTCAAAAAAACAAACAAACAAAAAAAACCCAAAAAACAAAAAACTAAATCCACAAAAAACGCAAAAACTCCAAAACACATAAAAACCAACTTCTGGCCATGTTTGCCTGCGTTTCTAATAGAGGGTTGACATTTTGCCCACGAAAGGCGAGTGATATTAGATCTTTGCTTTTCAGAGTGTTGGTAAACAAAAATCTCATCAGTTGGGGGTCCTTATGTACGATAAATGGTACTTTTTAGAGATTGTGTTAGTGCACATGTGTATATGTGTATGTGTGTGTGTATAATTTAATTTATAATTTTAATGATGACATTTGGTTTCCATATAACACAAGATATATCAACTATATGTGTTTTTCAGCATTGTATTTTGAAATATCCAAACACACAGAAAAGTTACAAGAATAATAAACACTCACAGACCCATTATCTAAAATTCAAACTGTCTTAACATTTCCCCGGATTTGCTTTTGCTTTGCCTCTCTTCTCGTGAAATGTCTGACAATAATTTGCAAGCATCATGAGATTTCACTCTTAAATATTCATCAGGTCCTTCCTAAGCAAAGACATTATCCCTCATGAGTACAAACCAGCAATTAACTGCATATCAGCTGATGTTTTATCCATATTCAAATATCCCCCGTTTTCCCCTCCATTTTTTATAGCTTTTCTTCCCTGGACTAGAGTCTTGTCCAGGTTTGTATAGAGCATTTCATTCTATATCACGTTCGTATCTTTTCATCTGTAATCTCCCCATCCTGGCCCATGACGCTGGCTTTTTTAAAAAATTTGAATTCAAGTTAGTTAACATATAGTGTAATAATGATTTCAGGAATACAATCTGGTGATTCATCACTTACATATGACACCCAGTGCTCGTCCCAACAAGTGCCCTCCTTAATGCCCATCCCCCATTAGCCCACCCCCCACCCAACACCCCACCCCTCAGTTTGTTCCCTGTATTTAAGAGTCTCTTATGGCTTGTCTCCCTCTGTATTTTCATCTTATTTTTGCTTCCCTTCCCGTATGTCCGCCTGTTTTTTTTCTCAAATTGCATGTATGAGCGCAATCATATGATATTACAACACTGGCTTTTAGAAGACCCCCTCCCCCCGCCCAAAGAACTTTGTTCTAGAATGTCACACAAACTGGATTTGTTTGTTTCCTCGGGATGTTATTACATGCACTCTCTTGTCTTCTGTATTTCCTGTAATCTGGAAGTTGGACTTAGAGACTTGGGAAGACTCAAGCTGATCCACACAGGTGCTGGGTACTTTGTATAGCATTACATCGGGAGACCAGAATATCGGGTGTCATACCACAGTGATGTTCCGCGCGATCATTTGATCTAGGGGGTGACAGCCAGATCTCTCCACGGTAAAGGCGCTTTTTCCTTTTGTATATTGTCAGTCATTGGTAGGACAATAGTTTGGAACCTTGGATCTTCATCCCTAAGAAACCTTTAGCAGTGTTTCAACCTTCATCGATGATGCTTGCTTGAATTGATTCGAGCTCTGTCCTTTCTTCTACATTTACTAGCTGGCATTCTTCTGAGGAGGCTCCTTCCCCTTCCCTCTGGCTTTGAGCGTCGCTCTGAGCTCACCAATTGCTTTATTCACTTATTATGATGATGATTTTGATGATCAGTGTTTTTCTAAATTTAGCTAGTGAAATCCCTCCAAACTGGCTCTTGTGTCCTTTTGTGATAGTCTCGTTAGTCTTGGAGCGTTTCCTTATTTTCTGGCACAAGACGATGGTCCAAGACCATCTCGTGTTTTCCCTGTCCCAGACCCAAATCAGCGAGTTCTCCAAAGAGTTCTGGATTCTCTGCGTGGAGGAATGTTATTAGAAACCAAAATCTGATTGCTAGGTGTGTTCACTGTTACTAGAACTAGGACCTTTGTAGTATACAGATTTAAGAAAAAAAAATTACATTTGCAGTATGTTTTTTCCTTAGGCTATATGTTCAGAGTACAGTGCTCATAATTATTGGAAATAATTATTTTCTCTACGTGGTCATGTTACTGATTGGAGACACAGTTTTATTCAATTGTTCCTATTAGTGTTAAGGATTTGCCTTTTTCTTCTCTCTTTCCTTCTCTTCTCTTCTCTCTTATTTTATTTTATTTTTTTTTAATTTTTTTTTTTTAAATTTTTTTTTCAACGTTTTTTATTTATTTTTGGGACAGAGAGAGACAGAGCATGAATGGGGGAGGGGCAGAGAGAGAGGGAGACACAGAATCGGAAACAGGCTCCAGGCTCCGAGCCATCAGCCCAGAGCCTGACGCGGGGCTCGAACTCACGGACCGCGAGATCGTGACCTGGCTGAAGTCGGACGCTTAACCGACTGCGCCACCCAGGCGCCCCTCTCTTATTTTATTTTTAATAAATACAATATCGACAGGGTTTGAAAGCCAAGACTATATACAAAACATTTGGTCGGAGAAACCACGCTCCTATCGCTGTCTTTACCGTTTCTGCCTATCTCCTCTAGATAACTAACCATTTTAAAGATTTTTCAGTTTATCTTTCCTTCCTTTTTTTTTCTTTTCTTCTTCTTCCCTTTTTATCAGATTATCACGTACAGCTTATGTTTCTTTTTGCAAAACTAAGCCAAAATCTAAATATGTTGTTTTACCATTTTTCTTACGTAAAAGGCAGTACATCTGAAGCCTGATAGGCATTCTGCATTTTGCCTTTTTCACTTAACAGCATGTTCGAGAAGCATTTCTCCCTTTTTTCCTTTCACAGTTGCATAGTACTCTGTCTACCCTGTGTATCTACCATTGTCCATTCACCCACTCTGCTGTGGCCACTGGGATTATTTCCAACATTTTATTGCTAATGATGCCACCTCGAATAACCTTGTATGCCTATGTTAGTTCGTATTTGTGATGGTGTATCTCTGGAAAGATTCCCAGAAATGGGGCTGCTAGATTAAAAAGTAAATGCATATACAGCTGTGTTAAATATTGCCAGAGTCCTGCCCCCCCCCCCATAGGAGTTGTGCCATTTTGCCCGCCCTTCAATGTCCGAGAATACCTGCCTTCAATATGCATACCTCAGTGTATGCATATTGCACACCATGATTACGAAGCATTTCGTAAAGATGTCTGAGTGACTTAAGACTCACCTGTTGGTACTGAGAGTGACCTGGGTGTTCTGGGGTCACTAGGGAAGTAGCCAGGTTTTACTGGAGGCTGCATGTAGAGGACAGTTTAAGAAACTCCTCTGAAGGGGGTGCAGTTAAACCAATTGTCTAGGTGCTGTTGGTACCTACCTACATCCCCTTGCCCTAACCAATTCAGTACACAATTGTCTAACTTCTTAGCGTTAGCACATGCGTTTCTTTGCTGGTTCTCTGGTTCTTGGTTTATAGCCTATCTAGAAATCCAAAACAAATGCAAATAACACATTAATGAATAATATAACTGAGGCCCCTCTTTGTGAAACAGACCACAAGTGTCTTCGAAGTTCAGAGTTGACAATACACAGAGAGGCATTCAAGGAGGACTTCTTGTAAGAGGTAGGCTGGTGCTGGTTTTAGAAGGATAGATTTAATTTTGAGGAGAGGAGAGACCAATGAAAACAGGGACAGGACAGGATTATAGAGATCTTGATGGGGTCCGTAGAAACTAATTCTAGATAGAAATATGGTTGGGCTTGATTTGGAAAGACTCAAAAGTTACGTAGCGATTTCTGCATCCAGACCACCACTACAAGAAACGTTTAAGAAAATCCTTAACGTAGAAAGGCATATATGCCAAATGGAATTTGTATCAACATTAAAGGAATGCAGAGTACCAGAAATGGTAACTAGGAAGGCAAAATTTTTAATCTTATTTTTTAAATCTCTTAAAAGATAAGTGAATAGGGGCATCTGGGTGGCTCAGTTGGTTAAGCATCTGACCTCGACTCAGGTCATGATCTCATGGTTCGTGTGTTTGAGCCCCGCATTGGGTTCTGTGCTGACGTCTCAGAGCCTGGAGCCTGCTTCCGATTCTGTGTCTCCCTCTCTCTCTGCCCCTCCCCTGCTCACACTCTGTCTGTCTCTCTCAAAAATAAATAAACATTAAAAACTTTTTCAAAAGATAAGTGATCAGTTAAAGTGAAAATAGTAACAATGTATTATGGGCTCTAATATACATACAAGTAAAATGTTCAGCAGTTGCACAAAGGCCAGGATGAGGGACGTAGCAGTATGATAAGTTAAAGATGTGTACTGTAAACATGAGAGAAACCACTAAAAAGCAAAACAAAGAGGTATAGCTAGTAGGTCATTGAAGAAAAAATTGAGTGAAAAAAATACACTCAAACCAAAATAAGGACAGAGAACAAGGACAAGACGGGACAAAGATCTAAAAACTCAGCCAGATAAATAACCCCATTAAATGTAAATGGCCTAAACACTCATTAAAAGACAGAAACTCTCAGGTTAGATTAAGAAGATAAAACAAAACAACATAAAATCCAACTATGTTCTGTCTACAAGACCCAGGCAATTGATTTTTGACAAAAGTGTCAAGGCAATTCAGTGCGGGAAAGAATAATCCTACCAAAAAAGAGCACCAGAACAATGGGATGGGAAAAAAAAGAAAGCGAACAAACAAAAAAGCAAACAACCCTAAATTTCAACCCTTTCTTTACACCATGAATAAAAATGAACTAGAAATGGATCATATACCTAAATTTAAGAGCTCATTCTATTAAACTTCTAGGGAAAAAATAGCTGAAAATATTAAGGCCCTTGGTCAGGTAAATATTTTTTTCAGGGAGAACTCAAGTGCAAGCAGGAGAGAGGCAGAGGGAGGGAGAGGGAAAGAGAGAATCTTAAGCATGGAGCCTGACATAGGGCTCGATCTCACTACCCTGAGCTCATGACCTGAGCTTAATTCAAGAGTCAGATGTTTAACTGACTGAGCCATCCAGGTGCCCTAAGACTTTTTAAACAGGACACAAAAAGCACAACTATATAAAAAAGTTGATAAATTGAACTTCATCACATTAAAAAAAATAACTTCTGCTCTTCTAAAGACACTGTTAAAAAAATACAAAGGCAAGCCACAGGATGGGAGGAAATGCTTGCAAAACACTTACCTGACAAGAGATTTATATCTACAATATATAAAGAACATTCACAATTCAACATTCAGGCAAACAACCCAACTTAAAAGATGGCCAAATATTTGAACAGATACTTTATCAAATAAGATACACAGATGGCAAATCAGCACACGAAATGATTCTTAACATCATTAATCATTAGAGGAATTCACGTTACAACCCCAGTAAGAATCCCACTACATACCCATTAGAATGGCTAAAATTTTAAATACGGATGATATGAAGTGTTAGTAGAATCTAGAGCCACTGGAACTCTTAATCCACTGCTGGTGGAAATGTGAATTGATACAACTTATTTAGAAAGCAGTTTGACAGTTTCTGAAGAAGTTAAAACATACATCATGCTATTCCCACCATTTTATGTCTACATATTTATCTGAGAGAAATAAAAACCTATGTCTACATAAAGACTTGTACAGAAATTTTCATAGCAACTTTATTGGTGAAAGCCAAACTCTGAAAACAACTCAAATGTCCGTCAATAGGTGAATGGATAAATAAATTGTGGTATATTCACAATGGAATACCACCCAACAATAAAAAAGTAGACTATTGATACATGCTATGACATGGGGGGAATCTCAAAGTAATTATTCCAAGGGAAATGAGGGTGATCAAAAAAATAATAAATAAAGAGTACATATCATAGGATTCTTATATAAAATTTTTAAAAAATGGAAATTCATTTCGAATGACAGAAAGCAGACCAGGGTTTACTTGGGCATAAGATGGTAGGCGGGAATGAGAGATGGATTATAAAGGGTCACAAGGAAACCTTTGGGAGGTTATAGAAATGTTCATTATCTTGAGTGTGGTGATGAGATCACAGATATATTCATACCTAAGTTCATCCAGGTTAATTCTTCAAATATGTACAGTTTATGGTCCACCAGGCATGCTTCAATGAAGCTGATAAAAGTGTTATGTGGAGACATTTAAGGCATGATTTAGCAGGTAATACATATTCTCTGTGGGTTCTTGTACAAAAATGTATTAAGAAACATAATTTTTATGGCGATTAGTATGATGGATTGAGTGAGAAGGTGGGATTCCACTGGAAAATCACAACAACAGACTTTCCGGTAAATTATGCCCTGTTCACAATCAGGCTATCCAGAGACTCAGGGAAAATATTCCACTATTTTATTGGGTGTCCATCTAAGGGGTCATGAATGAAAAGTTGCTTTAGGAGGGCCCCATCTTCAGAAAAAGGGACTTCTATATTCTAGGAACAGCATGCCCAGGGACAGAGAACCTGTCCTCATTTCTAAGCCACACTTTGGTGTTCTGGTGCTCTGGGCACACTACTTCCATGATACTGAGAATTTTGGTGCATCAAAGCTGGGCTATGGGACAAGCCAGGAGGGTGAGACCCCCAGTGGGCTTTTCAATTCATCAAGACTCTTTGGCCTCTAAGTGTGCCAGAGAACAGTCTAAGCTACCCTACTTGGCTGTCAACAAGGCTACAGTGCCTGCCTAGAACCTTGGTCATCCTAGGAATGGAGCTGGGGGTTGGAGGTCATAGCTTCCGGGCTTGGTGGTCAGATCTACTCCTTGTCTGTGCTCAGGTGGAAAACCACGCCTTGCTGTCGACCTTGCAGCTGTTGTACACCGTGGGGTACTCTCTCTCCGTCGTCTCCCTCCTCTTGGCTCTCACCATCCTCTTGTTTCTTCGGTGAGTGGAACTTCTGCTGGCACCCTGGGATTTGCTTCCTGGCTCCCTCTAGAAGGGCTGAATGACATCATGGTCCACCAGAGCTGGAAGGGATCTGAGAGTCTCCAGCCCATCAACCCCATTGTGCAGGCAGAGGGGAAAGGGATAACGATGGTCCAGTGAGAAGCACTGGGTCACTGCAGGTCACGGGACACTGCTAGAACTGGAATCTGGGAGTCCTAACTCTGATTTAGCCACTTTGGATTGGATAGCCTCCTGTGTGCCCTGCCCTGCTGGAGGCATGATTTTTACAGAAGAGATTAAGAAACTTCTCCAAAGCAAATTAGTGAGCGGTAGAGCTGTGATTTTAATCCATGGCCCTCAGATTCCAATTAGCTATTAATCATGTGAATGCTTCCTTGGTGCCAAACATTGTTCTCACCACGTTACATGCATTAAGCCCTTTAAATTTCTTCCCTAATCAGAATTAAGGTTAATTCTAATCCTAGAAGATTAGCATTATTATTAGCCCCATTTTATAGACGAGTTGACAGAAATATGGAGAGATCAAGGAACTTGCCCAATGTCACACAGCTGGGGAGTGCTGGGGACAGGTTCACAAGCAGGCAGTTCAGAGCCTGAGCATTTTCATTCCCTTACGCTGCCTTTCAGAATCCCAAAGCCTGAGTGCATTTTACTAAACCATGTTTTCAGACATCAACCAAGTGATTTATTTATGGACGTCCTAAGGAGCCCTCCAAGCCTGCGTCTTGGCCTCACCCCTTCAGGAACATAACTGAGTATGATGTGGCCAAATGAACATTTGATACAGATGCAGGAGACCTAGATGGGCACTGTGGAGGCCTGGATGCTAGCTCCAGAACAGGTCCCCACATAGGCTCCTGTAGCACCAGGTCTGGCCCCTCAATCCCAGGATGTTCTATGGCTCCCCAGAGCACAGTCACGACCATATACCCCATCTAGAGAGCAATTCTTGAGCAGTGGGAGAATTCCATAGCCTGTACCCCCTGCTATCCATGACCTCCTACACTCGCCTTCCCAAAGTCCCAGAAGCAAGCCAGGAGAAAGTAACTGCCCAGCTAAGCAACTGCTTTAGTGAAGCCTAGGTTGACCAGATATCCATTTTGCCCCTAGTGCTGGAAAGAACAAGATCCAGTGCCTGCCCTCGAGTGGCACCCAGTCTAATTAGGGAGAAGGATGCATAAATAATAAAACACCTGCCTCAGGTACTGTTTAGAAATTTAAAAAGTAATAATAGCTCTAAAGCCAGGCAGGTGTGTGTGCTACATGGGGGCACAGGCAAGGCTGTGAAGGCACAGTGATGGAAAAGGGTCCTTTTGTCTAGAGACACTAAGGACACACAGTTTTACACCAGCCAGTACAAGAAAAAGAGCCTGCAGGAGGCTTCATGTGGGTGCGAGGGAGGTAATGAGAGCTGACATTTTCTGGGCACTTACTAGGTGTAGGTACTGTGTGAGTACTTTGCACCCCAAACCAGATTGTTGCTACGGCGATCCTTGAAGGAAGTGCTCTCGTCCTTACAGGCAGTAGAGCCTTGGAGAGCTGTGCTTTGGCCTCAGAGTGTCTGGGTCTGAATCTCACCTCCACCACTTACTTCTCTAGGACTTTGGACAGCTGACTTAACCCTTCTGCCTCAATTTCCCAATTTGTGCTCCACGTGTACATGTTATCCCCATTTTCCAGATGAGGGAAATGAGGCACAGAGAAAATCACATAACCCGGCCGCGTGGCTCTGGAGCCTACAGGATGAATGTCTGTCCTCTAGTGATAGGTACACAGGTGTTTCCGGCACATGCCTGTTGGTCTGAGCTGTTCTTTCCTGAGGGGAGACACTTGGTTTTTTCCCTGCGCAGAAAACTCCACTGCACACGCAACTATATCCACATGAACCTGTTTGCTTCTTTCATCCTGAGAGCCCTGGCCGTGCTGGTGAAGGATGCCATTTTCTACAACTCTTACTCCAGGAGACCCAACAGCGACAACAAGTGGCTGTCCTTCGTGTCAGAGGTATGTGCCTCCCTACCATAGCCTCCCACCCGGCAGATCAGGGCTGGGAACCGTGGGGTGGGAAAGTAGGACAGGGAAAGGCAAGAAGGACATGAAGAGGTGTCAGAGGCCTCTGGTGAGAGAAGTATCATCGGACTAAAAACAAAACCCCAAAACCAAACCCCCCCAAAACCCCTCCAAACCTCCCAAGAGTGAGGCAGGTAAAGGAAATCAGCCACGGGCTGCTGTGTGCCCACGGGTGGGAAATTTCTTCATCTGTGAACCAAAGAACTGAACCAGATCAGTCTTTTTAAAAAACTATTATTACTAATTTTTAAAGAGGCAAAGCTTTCCAAATTGAAATCTGCCTCTGTTGGGATGCTTTTTCTTTTATCCTATTAATACCGGTTGTAGTAACTTGTTAAATTAACCTTGCACCCCTGGAATAAACCCAACTAGGTTCTGATATATTACTCTTTTTCCTATATTTCTGGATTTGTTCACTGAGGCTGTGTTTTGTTTAGCATTCTCTCATCTGCCTCAGTGAGTAATTTTCTTGTGATAAAGAAGCTAAAATTTACGCTTACGTCAAACAAAGCGGACTTGTTAACCTGTTTCTCTGTTCTCTGGAAGAACTTATTTAAGATGAGTATTTTTCTTCTTTAAATGTTTGATAGATCATTCCAGTGAAGCCACTTGGGTCCAACGTTTGCTTTGTTGGAAGGCTTTTAACTGGGGGCTGTTTTCAGCTCTTATATCCAGATTTTCTATTTCTTCTTGTGTCAGCTTTAGTACCTGGTGCTTTTCTAGGGATTTGTACACTTCATCTAACTTTTCAAATTTCTTGCCATCGTATTGTTCGTAGTTTCTGAAGATCTTACCATCATAGTTAGAGCAGTATTGCTTTATGTGTCCCTGATACTGACTACTTATACTTTCACTCTCTTCCCTCTTGATCATCCTTACCAGATGTTTTTCAGTTTTACTGGATTTTCCATAGAATGAAATTTTGGCATTGCTGATTCCCTTTGTTTTATGTTCCCTATTTCATTAGTTTCTGCTTTTACCTTTCTGCTTTCCTTCCACGTCCTTTCCATAGGTTAGATTTTGCTGCTCTTTCTCTGACATGATAGTTAGGATAGTGGACTTTCAGCCTTTTTCTTTTTTAACTAAGGCTTTTAAGATTATAGGCTTTACTCCCGGTGTGGTATCAGCTGCATACGACACATTTTGATATGCGGTATTTTCCATTCATCTGGGTCAGAAATAAGTTCTAATTTATATTATTTCTTTTTTGATTCCTGGGTTATTTAGAAATTTCTTTCCTCCTTTCCAATCATCTGAAGTTGTTTTTTGTTTGTTTGTTTTGTTTTTTAGATTTTTGGTTTCTAGCTTAATTGAACCAAGACCAGAGAACATACCTTTCAGGGTTTTCTTTAGGGAAATGGCGCCAGGGAATTCTCTCTGTTTTTGTCTACAAATGCCTAGAACGTTAAGGGAGAGACTGGGCTTTGAAACCTACAGGAAGCCCCCCTTCCCACTTTGGTATTGTCACCAGCCTCTCTGAGATTGTCAGCAGGTTCGGGAGTGAGGGGGTGAAGAGGGAGGGCTGTGGGGGGGCCCTTCTTCACCATCTTGGGCCCACGTGGGAATGCCTGGCCTCACCCTCGGGTGCTCTGTCCTCCTCAGATATCTGTCTCCTGCCGCTCTGCCCAGTTCCTGCTGCACTACTTTGTGGGAGCCAATTACTCGTGGCTGCTGGTCGAAGGCCTTTACCTCCACACGCTGCTGGAGCCCACAGTGCTCTCTGAGAGGCGGCTGTGGCCCAGATACATGCTGGTGGGTTGGGGTGAGTGACCCGAGCCCCCAACCTCTTCTCCTAGGGGCCATCGGAACATATGAACCCAACAGATCCTTTGGTTTCCCAACTGGAGGGACCATCTGGGATGGATAACTCCTCAGGGACGAGAGCCTGAAGACAGCGGGGGGCGGGGGGCGCACACGCACAGAGATGCACAGGTGCTGTAGACCCAATGCTTATGTTAAAAAACCAACAAGGTTTTGGGAGAATCAGATGCCATTCCTCCCACCCCGTCCTCAGCTGTAGTCACCCGCTTGGGCCAACATAATAAAATGCATAGACTTTATGGCTTAACCAACAGACATTTATTTCTCAGAGTTGTGGGGTCTGGGAAGTTTGAGATCAGGATGCCAGGGTGGCCCAGTTCTGGCAAGGGCCTCTTCCTGGCTTGTAGACAGCTGGATTCTGACTGTAGCCTCACATGGTGGAGAGAGAGAGAGAGACAGAGACCGAGAGAAAGCAAGCTCTCTGGTCTCTTCCTACAAGGACATTAATCCCATCATGATGCTTACCCCTCCCTCCAAACCTAACTACCTCCAAAGATCTCACTTCCAATTACCATCACACTGAGGGTTGGAGCTTCAACATGGGATGGGAGGGGACACAAACATTCAACCCATAACACCAACTGAGTCTTCAAGACAAGATTTAGAGGGGCATGTGGGTGGCTCAGTTGGTTGGGCATCCAGCTTCAGGTCATGTCATGATCTCACAGTTCATAAGTTCAAGCCCCATGTTGGGCCCGCTGCTGTCAGCCTGGAGCCTGGAACCTGCTTCAGATTCTGTTTCTCCCTCTGTCTCTGCCCCTCCCCCATTCTCTCTCTCTCTCTCTCTCTCTCTCTCACACACACACACACACACACACACACACACACACACAAATAAATAAACATTAAAAAATTTTTATAGAAAGGGATTCCTGAGTGGTCAGTCAGTTAAGATTCTGTGTCTCCCTCTCTTTCTGTTCCTCCCCCTCTCGCACTCTGTTTCCCTCTCTCTCTCAAAAATAAAAATAAAGATTAAAAAAATTACAAAAATTAAAAAAAAAAAAAAGATGGGATCTAAACCCTGAAACCCCGTTGTCACAAACTCTTAGAGAACGTGACGCTGCAGGATTCAGAGGAAATGCCCTTGACCGACAACTTGGGAGACTTTGGTTAACGCCTTGGATTTACTCTGAGCTGCTTTGCAACATGTGGCAAATGTTTTCTCCTCTCTGCTTCCTGGTTTGTGGGACAGTAAAACAACAGATGGGCTCTGTGCCACCCCAGGTCTCTCCAGATCTCAGCCTGCAATTCTCTAATAGTTGGGCTTTTAACTGGATGTGTTTGGCCCATCAGGCTGGGGTGGGAGGCAGGCGGATTGAGTCACCCGGCCCCTAACTGCACTTCCCTGTTGTCTCCCCAGCCTTCCCGCTGCTGTTTGTGGTACCCTGGAGTATTGCTCGTGCACAGCTGGAGAACACCGGGTAGGAAATTCACACCCGCTTTCACACCTGCTTTCACCTGCTCGCAGCCAGGAATTCTAAGATATGCCTAGATGCAAGGATTTATGCCATTTTCCCAAAGAGCATAGCCACCCCCTTCCATTTTGGCTGTCTAGAATATGCTTAGGAATGTAGATTAAAAAAATCAAAGACCTTTCTTACAGTAATGAGTTTGTTAGCTTAGGTATACACGCAAAGTAGCACAAAAATCTGCTCAAATTAATGCAAAAATTGGCTGCCTAGGTTAGCAGTGACCCTCAATATGTAAGGATATGGGTACAAAATTGGTTATGGTGTCATTGTTCACAGTGGGGGGGCAAAAAAAGTGAACTGAAATGAGTGAAGGGGGTCAAAAGGTACAAACTTCCTTATAAAATAAGTAAATCCCAGGGATATGAAGTGCAACATGGAGACAGCATGGTGAGTTGATAATACTATATTGTATATTTGAAAGTTGCTAAGCAAGTCTATTTTATTTATTGATTTATTTAAATGTTTTTTTTTAATTTATTTTTGAGAAAGAAAGAGAGAGACAGAGTGTGAGCAGGGGAGGGGCAGGGAGAGAGAGGGTGGGGGGACACAGAATCTGAAGCAGGCTCCAGGCTCCGAGCTGTCAGCACAGAGTCCGACGAGCTCGAATTCTCGAACTGTGAGATCACGACCCAAGCCGAAGTCAGATCTCACTGAGTCCGCTCAACGGACTGAGCCACCCAGGCGCCCCTAAATGGGTCTATTTTAAAGGTCCCTGTTGCAAGAAAAAATATTTGTAACTATGTGTGGTGATAGATGTTAACTGGATTTATTGTGGCGGTCATTCTGAAATATATACAAATATCGAGTCATGTTATACACCTGAAACTAATATAATGTTATGTATCCATTAGACCTCAATTAAAAAATAACCCCAACCAACCAAACAAAAAAGTGCCTGAACATGCACAAAAATAGGAAGCCATGAACAAACTGTGGCATACCTATATTGCGGAATATTAAGGGGAATACTGAAAAAAACAGGTTGGTTCCGTACCTTTCGGCTTCTCGGGCTGACTCCCAATAGCACATTGCCAAGCCTGTTGTGAATAATGTATGTCATGTGATCATATTCTTTTCCCTCCAAATAATCATTACCAAAAGTCCCCTGTGCATAATTAAGAATTTACTTTTGGAGGGGAAAAAAAGAATCTATTTTTGTGTGAACGTGGGGAAAAGTGTAGAGGGTCACGCACCAAGGAAGGGGTTTTAATCCTGTTTTTTCCCTCTCCCCCTCTCAGGAGAATCATGGGTGGGAAGTCAGTCCTTCTTCCAGAGGGTCTGAGGCCGTCACACTCAACCTTGTCCTGCCTGCTCTTTGCCGTAGGTGCTGGGGAACCAACAGGAATAAGAAAATCTGGTGGATCATCCGGGGGCCCATGCTGCTTTGTGTCATGGTAAGGACCATCCCGCCCCCTCTTTTTCCTCTCTGAACTTGGCAGCTGTGGGGCACCCCGCACCCCTGCACCTGCCCCCCACCAAATTCTCTGGCTCCAAATGAGCCTGGACCAGTTCCTTGGAGAAGGAGTCGCCAAGCTGTGAGTAGGATGTGTTGAATGTTAGAAGGAACAACTTGGAAACTTCTCCTTGTTCTGGCTCTGGGCTCAAATGCAGGCTTGTACGCACGCCTCCTTCTCTCTGGGTCCGTAAACTATGTATAGCAACCTATCTATCACCTGCTCGGCGACCCCGTATTGGGGGCTGTGATTTGTACGTGGGTAGGTGTCATTGTTCTGTTTCTTCTACCCACGAGGACACGGAGAAGATGGCAGGAGACTTGCCTCAAGTCCCAGTAAGTGGGGGCGCTGGATCTCAGCCCAAAGGGACTGACTGGGGGCACTGGCACTTGTCGCCACAGCCCTGTGCTGCTGCCCCCCCCCCAATATTTATTGACTCCTGCCCACGTGCCTGATGCAGACCTGTCACGCATTAGTACCTCGCTTTGGACTATCCTGAGATTTGTCACTTTATCCACCCACTCCCCCCCACCCAGCTGCTGTCCCCAGACATTTCCACCGAAAGATGGATGGTCACACCCCGCCTTGTGTCCTTCCAGATCCCTTACAGACTTCTGCTACGGTCCCGGCAATGTTTCCTTACATGTATGTGTCTAAAACCTGTCCGCTGCCCCCGTGAGTCCTGTGTTCTTCATCCTGGCAGCCAGTCCGGACAAATGGCTGTCCACATGGGCTTACTCAGCGAACGCCTGGGACCCACGCTCCCCGGCACTAGAACGTTCTCTCTAACCAGCCAGGCCCTCCCCGGGATGGAGCTCAGGCTCGGTGCAGCTGGAACCCCAGTGTTTACTCTACAGTCCTTCTAGAGGAGACATCCATGCTTGTTATTGATGCTCTTGATTGATTCCCTTGGCTGCTCTTAGAAGCACCGTGGTGTCTTTTTTTTTTTTTTTTAATGTTTATTTATTTTTGAGAGAGAGAGAGAGAACAGGGGAAGGGCAGAGAAACAAGGAGACACAGAATCCGAAGCAGGCTCCGGGCTCTGAGCTGTCAGCACAGAGCCCGATGCAGGGCTCAAACTCACAAACCGCGAGATCATGACCTGAGCTGAAGTCAGATGCTTCACCGACTGAGCCCCCCAAGCGCCCCACCGGGGTGTCTTTAAAGATTCTTCTGTGCTTGGGTCTCACACCCAGAGATTTGTGTTGCGTTGATCTCGGGTGTGACCCAGGGATTCCAAGGTGCAGCCAGGGTTGAAGAACATCTTGTGACACATGCTCAATGCTCCAAGTGTGGCCCCCCAAACTCTTGTAGCTTCAGGTTCTCAGGCCCCACCCCAGCCCTGCTGAATCCGAGTCTGCACTGCAACCAAGATCCCCAGGTTTGGGGTGCACATCGAAGTCTGGGGAGCTCTTTGCCCACACACCAGTGGTTCTCCAAGCTGGCCGTGCGTTAGAAACTTAGTGACTCGTATTGTAGAGAATTACATCAGAAATTCTGGAGGTGGGGCCCGGGCGGTTGTAGTCTTACAAGCTCGCAGGTGGTTCAAATGGACTTCTCCTGGTCCCTCCTTGTTCCCGTAGCCATATTCTCTCCCCGCAGGGGAGCAGACAATGTGCTTTATCGGCTCATCTCTGATAAAGTGACCTTTACACACTCTTGCTGTCACCAGCTACGCAGAAGTGGCCAGAGTCACCTTAGCTCACGGTGGCTCCTTGCTCTCCCATCCACACCTCCCGCTCCCCCCCGCTCCCCCTGCCCAGCGAATGACACTGCCATCCATCTACCAGCTACCCAAGCCCCAAACCTGGGTGCCCTCCTGCCTGCTCTCCTCTTCCTCCCTGCAACATGCACTCAGACTTAAGTCATCAGTTCTCTCTCCAAAGATCTCTCCAAGCTGTCCCTTCTCCCCCCCCCCCCCACCCCCGTCTCCATTGTTCTTCAGCCTCTGGGGATTTCTCATGCACGCTTGTGCAAATGCCACCTGCTTGGTCTCCCTTCTTCCTTCTTGCCCTCTGACAATCCATCCTCCGCATTGCGGCCAGAGTGGTCTTTCTTGAGCAAACTTTGGTTACGTCTGTCTTCTACGTGTGTCTTTCTTGTGGCGCAGTGTTGCCCTCGGGCGTGCCTTCCAAACTCCTTAGTGTGGAAAGTGTTGTTATTCCTGGTCTACTCATCCAACCGCAAGCACCCCACGCTTTATTTATATGGAGAAACTCACCGTTCCCCGTATCCACGCTGCTGTTTCGCTAGTCCCACATTTTGCACACGCTGCCTTCCTGCCCCCAATGCCCATCGGATGGCCCCGCGACTGGTGAACACTTAACTTCCTGCTTGGAGACTAAGCTCTTTACGAATCTCTCTACCTCTCAAATTAAGGAAGAGTCGACAGGCATGCCTGAAAGGGACACGTTCATAATCGTCCTCAGGTCTGTGAAGATCTTACAGAGGACCTTGCTGAACTATGGTTGTCTGTGTACAGGGTCTTGGACAAGAGGAATGGGCTTAAATAGAAATGGGAAAACTTCCCTTTGGACACAAGGAAGAACGTCAGAATCTAAACTGGTAAAACATTGGTGTGGACCACAGAGAAAGGCTTTGGGGTTTTTTTTTTTTTTTTTATCTCTGTCCATTTCCAAGAGGAGAGACTCTGTCCTGAGAAGCAGGCTGCAGAAACTCATGTCTTCCTCTCCCTCCCCCCTCCCCACCTGATGTCTTCCTCTCCCTCCCCCTCCCACCTGATGTCTTCCTTTCCCTCCCCTTCCTCATGTCTTCCTCTCCCTGCCCCCACCTCACCTCATGTCTTCCTCTCCTTCCCCCGACCCCCCACCAGCTCTAGGATCCTATACACTCCAAGGACAGTGGGATTTGCATGCCCTACATGAAGTGCAGGCTTTGTGGTTAATCTATGGTGTGCTGACCTCTCTAGGCTGCTGTTTCATCCATAAAATCAGAGTTGGCCCAGACCAATGGTTCTCAACTGAAGGTGATTCTACCCCCTCATTTGGGCAACTCTGGAGATATTTCGAATCATCTCAACTGGAGTGGGGGTGCTGCTGGCAGCCAATGCATAGAGGCCAAGGGTGCTGGTGCACAAAACAGCCCCCACCACAAAGCATTATGGTCAAGAGTACTGAGGTTGAGGAACCCAGGACTAGACAGTTGGCTGTACATTATAGCTCAGGAGGATAAGGAAAAAGCCATAACTACCCCCACACTGGACTCTACCCTAGATTGATGGAAACAGAACTGCCAGGTTAGGCTTCCTTAGCTTTGGAATCACACACATTCACTCTCTTGCACCTTCATTTAACATTTATGGAGCACCAGCTGTGTGCTTAGCTCAGTGCTAATTTCTTTCTGGGAGAAAAAAGATGAATTCCCCATAGTTTTTGCCCTCAGTCAGTTCAAATCTAATAGTTGTGATTTTGAGACTCATCAGACTATGACTGAGCCAATAATTGCCTTCATGCTTAGTTAGAAGACCACATGTTACAGTTTTCCTCTGACCTGAGTGAATGTAACCCAAACTCCAAAATAGAATTCCTTGAACCACACATGGAAGGAACCAGGGCCCCTGAATGTCTTCAGAGAGCAGAGCTTCTCCCATTGCAATAGAGTATTTAGTAAGCAAAATAATTAATAATAATAATAATAATAATAATAATAATAAACTTTTATTGTGTGTGGGGGAACAAAAAGAGTTTCTTGACCACATATTTTCTAGCTAAGCTGAAATACTAAAAATAACATAATAATCAAGATGTTGCTCATAGCATTTGGCATTTCAGGGCACTTTGCAATCTCATTTCACCTTGTCCAAATCTGAGGCTGGTCCTATTCTCTAGAGGATGGATCAGAGGTTTCTGGGAAACCCCCAGGCCAACTCAGCCCCCCAGGCAGTATCCTTGTTGCCATAGCTGGGCTTTCCCCACCACCTCCAGATTGGGTCTGTGTCTACAGATCAGCATCTGGGCGAAGTGAATGAATGTCATGCTGGGTTTTCAGACCTCCCACCTGACTTTATCTACTGCCTTCTGGATTCTCTGTGTTTCAGAATAACATATTATGACAGCCTGAACAATTCAGATGCTCTGTAGGTCTTTCATGAGACATAGAAATTGGAGACTTCCCAATTCCCATCTTCTTCAGGATAAAAGACTCTACTACTTAAATTAAGCTGTTACCCCTGAGTGTGCATTAAGAATAGAACCATTCTGGGGCACCTGGGTGGTTCAGTTGGTTAAGCGTCCAACTCTTAATTTCAGCTCAGGTCATGATCTCACGGTTCGTGGCACCGAACCCCATGTCGGGCTCTGCACTGACAGTACAGAGCATGCTTGGGATTCTCTCTCTCCCTCTCTCTCTGATCCTCTCCCCACTTGTTCTCTCTCTCTCTTTTTTTCTTTCAAAATAAAATAAACATTAAAAAAAAAGAATAGAACCATCCTGAAATATGGAATATTCTTATATCCCTGTCTCCTCTGCTCCCAGTAGAAAATCCATAAAGCTTTAATTAGTCCAAACCTTCAGGGTTTACACAATACATACATTGTGCAAGATTGTTCTATCCATATCGTAATTCCTGGAGATAACGGAACAACCAAATTAAACAGCCAGTTGAATAGCTTTTTTGAGCCAATGACTGAATAGACCATCTGTTGACTTTATGAAG
This sequence comes from Neofelis nebulosa, assembly GCF_028018385.1. Lineage (NCBI taxonomy): Eukaryota > Metazoa > Chordata > Mammalia > Carnivora > Felidae > Neofelis > Neofelis nebulosa. The sequence goes on from NC_080797.1 coordinate 4,320,570, forward strand.
TTATATAGTCCAATGCCTTCATTTGTTCTTACTGGATCTTCTCTAGCAGCCTCAGGACTTGGCAAAGCTGAGAAATCAGTAAAATTAGTCTTCACTGGTCTTGTCCCTTTTTAGGTCTTCCACCTCACCAGGAACCCAGGGGCGTGCTGTGTCCTCAAAACATCTCCTAATTTCCATATCCCCTCCTCTAAGAGTTACGGTGGGAATCTCTCCATACCCTGTATTTTCCCACCCCCTTAAAACTTAGTTTTGGCGCATCCCATCTTCTGCTTCCCATGGTGAAAGTAGGTCAGATCATAAGTAAGCAATTGAATTATCCATTGTGAAAATGGACACATGAATGAATAAGAGTTGGAGAAAATCCCCTCCACCCCACCCCAAGTGTTCTTTATCTTCTATGTGATGTGTACACATCAGCAGCGTTCTAGGGATGAACTATTTTAAACCAAAGGAGCAACTCTAATGGTAGGCATTTTAGTCCACACAGCAGGCCAGAAGAGGAGGGGTTGGGGTAGGTGGAGAAGCTTAGGGGTAGATGAAGCCTACTTCTGAGCCCCCTACTATGTTAGCCATCACCTCTTCTAGCACAGGACCTAAACACAGGAGCTGCAATGCCAAGGAAGTGTCACCAAGAATCTTATATCTGATAATGCATTCTGCACTGTCTAGGACCTGAAAGGGAACGTTATCTATCTGGGGTCCTAAGCACCCCCATTCTGATCACAGCATCTAAGAGGAATTGGCTGGGTTCTTGGAAGATTTCCTCCTTCTGCTCCTTTTCCTACTTCTGTACAGATGAAGAACAGTACTACCCAACGTGCCTACTGACTCTTGTCTTGTGTCTTGACCATGAACCCAAGCTCCATGGTCAACCAGGCTGGTGTTTCATCCCGTGGCACTGAAGAAGCACTTCCTCTGCACGGCCATTGGTTGATGCCCATTTTCTCATGTCTGGTCCCTGGAAGGCACAAACAACAGCAAATCCACATCCTCTCCATCACAACCCTTCGTATCCTAGGAAACAGTCCTGATCGAAATTAACTTGCTAAAATATGTGCCTTTCCCCAGTTAAGCTTACTTTACAAGAAAAAATGCTTGAGTTCAACAAATCACTAAGCCAAGGACACAACGTTTTCTCTTCATGAGGAAAAGCAGATATCCCATTAAAGAAATAAATTACTTGGTTGCATTTAGTTTGTATTTAAGTGTCCTGTTGCTAAATATTCCTTGGCTAGGAAGCTCCATCATTCCTGTTGGCTAGTGGGTTGGGATAAATAGCCTCTTGCCTGGAACTGTAGACTGCTAGCTTTGAGCACTGACTCTCCTGAGGCCAATAAGGCAAGTCTCAGTAGGTACACATTGGATTCTGGAGCTTGTGTTTCAATATGTGGTTCAAGGGATTTGTTTCCAGACAGGGGTGGGGGATTAGTACTGCACTGGCTCAAAGTTCATAGAGACTTTGATCTCTAGTTTGTAGACTCCATTAACTGTTACCCAATCACTGTCCCCACTGGCTCTTTTTTTCATTGCAGAGAGGCAGTTTTGTCTTTTCCATTAAAAAAAAAAAAAAAAAAACAAAACCCTGTAACCCCAAACCTCTTCTAGCCCTGCACAGAAAAGTGATCTCCTTCTGTATCTCTTGTCAATTACTCTTTTTATTCTTCTGCTTCCCTTCACAGCCAAGCCTCTTCAATGTGGTCTACACTGGCCGTCTCCCTCTTTACATCTAGCTCACAAAACAAAGCATTGCAATCTACCTTGGGCTCCCACCTGTGAACTGCACCTTCTCTCAGCTCTTTGTTGCTAAATGCAGTCTTATTTTGCTGAAATTTCGGGTAGCATTTAAGCCTCCTCAAAGTTCTTACAGACATGAGTTTCCAGGACACCACTTCCTTGTGTCCCAGCCTGCACAGCCTGCACAGCTTTTCTGGCTGGAGCCAGCCATCGCTGGCTCCATGCTCCAGCTGGGACCTCTCTGCTGAGATGCAGACATAAATATGTCACTGCCTTGGGACATCGCTTGTGTCCAAAACAGCTGGAATCATCCCTCTTCTCCCCACACCGCTCTTCTTCTTCCATGTGCTTATTCTCAGTGAATGGTAATACTGTACATCTGAGATCAGCCGAGAAATGTTGGGGTCATCTCTGACCTCACATCCAACCACTAACAAAGGCCATTTGACTCAAGCTCCTTAGAAAGTTCGGATCCCTCTCCTACTTCCCATCACTGATGCACCATGGCTGTGGCTTTACCTCATCTCTCCATCATCTTCCTCCGATTAGTGTCCCCTCCTCTGATTCTCCGTTAGTCTCCCCTCCTCTGATTTTGCCTTCATCTAATCCATTCTTCCCACAGCTTCTAAAACGATCTTTCTGAAGTTCAGAAATATAAATCTCATCGGGTAACTTACCTGCTTGAGATTCATCACCGGCTTTCCATTGCTCTCAGAAGAAAACCTAAACTCCTTCCTCTAACCTTGAGAAGACTGTGCAGGAGCTGGTTCTCCACCCCTACTCCAGCCTCACTTTTCACAGTTCTTGTTCTCATTCTCCAAGCCCTACCCACACTCAAATATTTGCCCTTCTACCTCTCCAAGAGCCCCACAATGTCTCACGGGGTTGCTGTCAAGGTGTTGGCCAGGGCTGTGGCCGTCAGATGGCTTGACTGGGGCTGGAGAATCAGCTTCCCAGTGGCTCATACACATGGTTGGTAAGCGGTGCTGGTTGTTGGTAGGAGGACTCAGTTCTGCCATGTGGGTTTCTCCACAGCCTGCTGAAGTGTCCTCACGACATGGCGGTTAACTTTCCCCAGAGGGAAAGAGAGAGCAAGAGAGACAGAACCAGGTGGATACCATGCTCCTGAGGATCTAACTTCAGAAGTCACATAGCATCCCTTCCGCCATATTCTTTTTATTAGATGCACACAGCTAACTCTAGCTCACGTACCAGAGGGAAGGGAGAAATTAGGCTCTGCCTTTCGAAGGGAGCACTGTTGAAGAATTGTCCGCCATATTCTTTTCATTAGATGCACACAGCTAAGTCTAGCTCACATACCAGAGGGAAGGGAGAAATTAGGCTCTGCCTTTTGAAGGGAGCAGTGTTGAAGAATTGGCACACATAGTTAAAAATCTCTACCAAGGCTGACAACAAAGGGATGAACTTTCCCAACCCATGACAGGTGTGGAATATAGTCTAGGGAGTGGGGAACATGTAATTTCCAATAAATTCCATGGCAGCAACAAGATCTCAGGTTAGATACCAATAGGGCTGGAGTTCTTTACAGAAGGGAGGCAGTGAGTTTTCTGTTTCATGGAAGGAAAGGTAATTATCGGGTAAAGCTGTGTGTAAGTACCAGCTCCATCACTTACCTGCTGTGCGAACTTGGTAATTGTAATTGTTCCTCTGTGCCTCTGTTTTCTCATTGTATCACAACATAAAAATAGTGTGGTTTCCTCAGAGGATTCTTATAAGGATTAAATAAAATAATCTATGGATGTATCAAGATGGCCCTAGGAAGAGTGTGGATGACCACAGGCACATACTACCCGAATGGCCAATTGCCAAGTTTCCCCTGGTTTATCTGGATAAGGATCCAATGGCCAGGCCCCAGATGACCTTGATATTCATAACCACATGGACTCCATCATGTATTTACCCATATCTGCTTTTTTTCCCCCCAAGGTCAATTTCTTCATCTTCCTGAAAATTGTCAAGCTTCTCATTTCTAAGCTCAAAGCCCATCAAATGTGCTTCAGAGATTATAAATACAGGTGAGTGGCCTGAGGTCAGTACCCAATGCTCCAAGATTATTTTGACCCCTTCGGGCTGTCCTGGTTAATGCTCTGGGAAGAGGGGCATGAGTTACATCAGTATGTCTATCTCCTAAGATAAGAGTATCCGGAAGAGACCCTCTTAAAAGGTGTCATGGTGTCGTGTGGGGTTTTTGCCACTGCTGAGGACCTTCTGGCCCCGTGGAAATGAAGCGAGTAGTCAAGGGTACACATTTCCTGTAGCAGGAAGCTTAAAGTGCACCTAAGAATGGGTGGTTGAGCCATTTGGTTGAGCCAAAGGAGGGGCTCTAATGGTAAGGATTTTAGTCGCCGTGGCAGGTCATAGGCAGAGATGTGAGTGGGGACAGCCAGAGCTCTGTTTCTCTCTAAGGCTAGAATGGGGCCTGACCCACATGTGCTGGGAAGGTGGTTTTCCTGTTTAGCTGACAAACATTTATTTTTATTTTTTATTTTTTATTAAAAAAAATTTTTTTTTTTAACATTTATTTATTTTTGAGACAGAGGGAGACAGAGCATGAACGAGGGAGGGGCAGAGAGAGAGGGAGACACAGAATCTGAAACAGGCTCCAGGCTCTGAGCGGTCAGCACAGAGCCCGACGCGGGGCTCGAACTCGCATACCGCGAGATCGTGACCTGAGCCGAAGTCGGACGCTTAACCGACTGAGCCACCCAGGCGCCCCTTAGCTGACAAACATTTAATGAACGCCTACCATGTGCCTGGCACTGAGCTTGGAACAAAAGAAAGGTACTATGCAGACCCAGTCTGCAAAGACCACACATTCCAACCCCAAGGACTAGTATATTGGCGTGAACGTGCATCAGGGAGGCTGGTGCTGGCCATGGCTCCGGATTCTCTGAGTGACCTTGGGCAAGTCACTTGGCCTCTCTGGGTCTGATTTCTGGTGTGGAGAATGGGAATATCACATGAGACCCATCTTTTGCCTGTTTGGAGGACCGAAGGTCATAGATGTGGGTTCTCAGTCTAATTAGATGTGGCGAGTGGTGTTTGCCCAAGATCCAGACCCCAAGTCCTATCTGCTTAAAACCCTTCTTCCAGGAGGTCCCGAAGGGTAAACATGCATGGTTCCACACTGGCAAAATATATGCTATAATTGGCCCAAATATTTTGCAAACACCCTTATCCCCAGAGCACTTGGGCTGGCTTGGACAACATAGAGCCACACCGACTCTCTTGGCGCCTCTGGTGGAGACTCTAAGTGGCTCAAAGTTTCTTTGGCCCTTTCCCAAGGCTCAGCCTCCAACTGTTATGTGAGGGTGGAGGTCCAAAAGCATAGTCAGAGCTGTTCTAGTCCGCCCACTGAGGGTCCATTCAGGGAGGGCAGCCCTCTCACCAACCAGGTGCAGGGGACACTGGGGCATCTGGGAGACTGGAAAGAGAACATCGGTCCCCACAGACAGATCAGGGAGCAGACAGATCCCAAGACACCACTCTCCATGCAGACTGAGAGCCGGCACCCTGCTATTTGGTGGCCCCAAAGCCCGCCATGTACCACTGGGGCTCTCCCCGTGCTCCAGACCCACAGCGCCCCTGCAGTAACTTTCCATTCTGGCTGCTTGTAAGCGTCACCTGACAGCCAGCCTAAATTTAGGATAGACTCGTGAGGCTCCCCACTGGGTATTCGGACTCAGTAAATGCGACATGGGCCCCCCCTCCCCCGCCATGTGGACTCCTTATGGAGCTCCCCAAGAGATTTTGATACACAGAGTGCAGGACCTCTGCCTCAGATGCCCTAGTGAAATAATGCGTGGAATTTTCTGGTGGGGCCGTGGCAGATGTGTTTCTAAGCAGCCTCAATACCCCTTTTTGCAAGGTCTCCTTTGGAGTTATCCAAGATGGTGGTCTCTAAACTTTTCTGATCATGCATCTTTTTCAGTAAAGAAATTTTGAGCATGCCTCTCATCATATGTACACATGGTCTGCTGAACTAATATGGACATTATAAAATACAAAAAAAAAGAGAAAATTATAAAGGATAGATTAAATATTAGCACATAGAACTCCCATTATCTTTCCTTCTTATATTTTCTCCTAATACCAAATGGATTGTCTTGAATATCCCTGAAGCTCATTGACCGATTGGGAACCAGTGATCTAGGGAATCGTAAATCAAGATACCGGGGAGACCCTCATGGCCGAGCAATGATTCAGGACAGCTATTTTGGGGGAAGAAGGGATAACCTGTCTGACATACACAATCTATCTGGAAGGTTCTCTTTTCCTTTCCTAACTCTCGTTCAAGGATAAAGCTTGAAAAGAGGAACCTGGGTGCAGGGCCACCTGGAGGCCCCCCAGGGTGAGCCACCTCACCTTGGCAAGTTTGCTACCACCTGGCGGCTGAGCTGGGGACCTATCAGTGTCCCCAAGTGGCTGAGACTTTAGAGGGCCGACTCACACACCAACTGAACTCACAAGAGACAGATACATAAACCGGACTCTACAACTGTTCATTCTTAAGAGACCGTGGAAGGCAGGGGTGGGCTGAAGCTTCCTTCTGGTGCCGTCACTCCTAGCTCCATTGGCAACAAATGATCCAGAAATCCAAAGCGGTCACCAGAGTCTCACTGGTGTGAGTAGGGTGGTCGGTGGGAAGGATCACTGACTGTGAGCAGCCACCTGCCTGGCGAGAGCAGGGTTCATTCCCCCAGGGTCTCCACACGTAGGGCTGGGTAAGTCCAGGGGACTTCTCACTTCTCGGTGATTTTCTCCATCATTTTGGTTGGCCATCAGTTTCCCTTTACTTACCCTGTCTCCGTGCAGAGTACAGTACAATTAAGTAGCTTGTGCTCATTAAGGAGCAAAAATCCAGGCCCTGTCTCTCAGGGCACACCGGGCCACCTTACTTTACCGCCTGGGCTGGAGAATCCTCCAACGTCGATTAGGCAATTGCCCATTTTTCTCTCCCAACAGCTCTAACACCCTCATTTCTAAGTTCTGTCACCCACGGTGGGTCATCAGCACCCCCAGCTCACACTGCCCTCTCCCTACATTGGAGGGGTCTCCCCCTCCCCCTCCAGGTCCCCCTCCAGCTTTGTTTTCTTTTGTCGTCCTCTGCCAGGGTGGGGAGGAAGAGGCAGAGGGGCCCAGGGCATTTTGTCCAAACTCTGGTAGGAACGGGTCTGCCTCCACCTCTCCCAGATTTTGAGAACTTTCAGAATGTGGCTCTCAAGATTTGGCCCCCCTCCAGGAGTATATTTTAGGAAGGTTTAAATTAAATATATTTAGGGCTTGCCAAAAAGGCAAGTGGCTAGGAGGTGGAGGAACTTTTGTAGTCCTAGCTCTGTCTCTGGGCTCCCACCATTCAGGCAGAGGAACGTTACGGGGTCCCCCTGCCTGGCCCGGAGCAGGAGAGCTGACCCAGGCCCCCTGAATGTGGACAGACACCTGCCGACGATCAGCGCGGTCTCTGATCTGTGTGGCTCCCAGCCTTCAGGCGACTGTCCCCCTGGAGGACCCGTCTTAACTCTGTGTGTAGTGTGTGGGCAGAGCTCTTGACGAATTTATAAAGGAGAATTATTTCTTAACCTGCTGGACCCCAGAGCCCTCTCTTAAAAGACTTTCTAGCAGGCAACCAAAGACAAAAAAAAAAAAAAAAAAAAGTCACAAATGGAAGTAAAATTGATCATTGAGGCTACAAAGGCACCCCAGGGCAGGGATGGCTTCTTTATTTTTTTAAATTTAAATCCAAGTTGGTTAACATTTAGTTTAATAATGGCTTCAGGAATAGAATTGAGTGATTCATCCCCTATATATAACACCCGGTGCTCATCCCAACAAGCGTCCCCCTAATGCCCATCCCCCATTTAGCCCGTCCCCCCACCCAACACCTCCTCAGCAACAAAAATACAGTTTGTTCTCTGTACTTAAGAGTCTCTTATGGTTTGTCTCCCTCTGTGTTTTTACCTTATTTTTGCTTCCCTTCCCTTATGTTCAGCTATCTTGTCTCAAATTCCACATATGCGTGAAATCATTTTCTTAGCAGAATACCCTCTAGTTCCATCCATGTTGTTGCAAATGGCAAGATTTCATTGTTTTTGATCGCCGAGTAGTATTCCATTGTATGTATACACCACGTTTTCTTTATCCATTCATCAGTCAATGGACACTTGGGCTCTTTCCATCCTTTGACTATTATCAATAGCGCTGCTATAAATATCGGGGTGCATGTGCCCCTTCGAATCAGCATTTTTGTACCCTTGGATAAATACCTACTAGTGCAATTACTGGCTCGTAGGGTAGCTCGCTTTTTAATTTGTTGAGGACCCTCCACACCGTTTTCCAGAGTGGCCGTACCGGTTTGCATTCCCAGCAACAGTGCAAGATTCCTCTCTCTGAGAGTGTCAGATACCATAATTTTGAAGGTTTACATGTCATTTCGTCTTTAAAAATGACTGTATTATTATTAATAAATAATATCTTATTATGGTTTCAGCACTTCTTATTATCAGCTGTAGAACCCTTGTTTTTACAGACGAGAGGTGAAATAGTCTGCCCAAAGCTACATGGCCAGTCATTGACGGTGCCGGGATTTGAACCCAGGCCCAGATGCTGGCCTGTGCTGTCTTTGACGGCAACTCTTCCTCTCTCACTGCGCTGACTCATGCTCAATAAATATTTGTTGGATGGCTAACGGACTGCAATAAGCCAAACAATTTAAATAAATAATTGGCCGTAGATGAAAAAATGAGCATAAATACGGTTCACAAGCGTAAACGGCGAAAGACATTTATGGATTTCCATTCGACCAAGGACACACACGGGGTTCTGTCTAAGCAGAAGTCAGAGCAAGGTGAGGAACGGGAAATACCTTGACATCCATGGATCTGGTCATTACCAAAACCTCATAAAAAAGATGTCATTTTTTAAAAGATCATCCCGTACTAAATGCAGGATTCTGGCACGTGCAGAGGACATCCGTGGGAAAAATTGGTGAAACCCGAATGGAATCCGGATGTATAGTTGTTAGTCACATACCAATGTTGGACAAATGGTCTGTGGTTAATACAAGACTAACATTAGTGGAAACAGTGGAGTTGTATGTGGGCACTCTCTGTACTATTTTTGCTACTTTTCCACACATCCAAGATTATTCCAAAATAAGGAGCTTATTCAAAGCACGTAATGGCATAGCGAGGCCCCGAGAATGATTTGAGAGTGAGATGCGGATCTGCACTCAGTATGTAAGTATGTGTCCTCGAAACCCAGATGACCGGAGCGAGGGTGGCAAACTGAGACACTTTCGGGGGCCAGGTGAGGAACTGTGGGTGAGTGGGGCAGACCGGCTGCATGTCCTGGAACACATGTTCCCTCTAGAAAGAAACAGCCACCCTCAGGCCAGAGCCGACGGTCACCAAGCAAGAATTCGGGCCCCGTAGAGCCAGCTTCTCCCACTTTTCAAAAGAAGCCGGAAATCTGGACCTCTGCTCACACTCTCCTTACTTATTACTTAAAGATGGCTCCAATAACAAAAATCACCCTCTTCGCATAAGTAAAAACCATCTGCAGGACAGATACACCCTGTGGCCACCATTTCGCCATTGTCTGACCCAAGCATTTTAAAAATACTCCTGGAAATTAAAACACAAATATCTTTTGACCACGGGCCCGGGGGGCGTCCCCTCTGCTCTTTAATGGGCTTTAGGTCTTTTCGGGGCACAAAGGTGAGGGTTTTCTTGTTTTCTTGATAACATTACACTTGAATGGCTCTCACGGGTACAGGATCCATACTAAGCACTTTCTCTTGGGCACAGTTAAACCTTCCTGAGGATACTGCCCGGGAGCTGCTGACATTCCGACATGTTTAAGTCCATGGCCTTCAGCAGGGGAGAGATTTCTCCAAGTCTGGCCCTTTAAGACAAGTGATTTGGGCTAAAAGTCATTACGATGAAACTCTTTTTTTCCAATGTGTGTATACAAGACAGTAGCTCTGTTTGTACCCTGCATATGAGTCACTTTTGCTAATGTAGTTAGTTTTAAATTAATCTCAGTACTGAAAAGCAGTTGTTCCCAAATGTGGCTGCTTATCAGAATCCCATGAGGAATGCCTTAAAAATTCACATTCCCAGGACCAGACATCCAGAGGTTTTGACTCAGGAGGTCAATACCGGGGCCCAGGAAGCTAGCTGGCTCTATCTATTATCTATTATCTATCATCTAGCTAGCTATCTATCTATCCATCCATTTATCTATCCATCCATTTATCTATCTATATGTCTATCACCTATCTTTATATATATATATATATATATATATATATATATATATATAACCATTTATCTATCTTCCTATCATCAATGTATCTATCTATTTATCTATCTACCATCTATCTGCCTATCCATCTATCTACCTATCTATCTGTCTATCCATCTATGTATCCATCCATCCATCCATCCATCTATCCATCTATCATCTACCTTTTTAAGTTCCTTAAGGAATTCTAACGGTAAACCATGTTTGGGAACCACCGGTATGTGGTATGGAATGTTTGGGCCCCAGCTGTGCACTTTGCACGTGGGTGGTACAAAGGAATGTTTGTCTTTTTTACGTAGAGTATATACAACAGGAGCTTCCACACAGCACTTTTTATGAGGAGGATCAGTCTCTCATTTCCTGCAGCCCTTGCCGTCTTGGGACTGAGGGGCAGCGTGGAGGCTAACGGTCAAGCCCTCCATGGAATGTGAAGGGTGTGAGTGTGAGGTCAGAAGTCTTACTTCCAGGCCTGGATTTGTCCCTTGGTAGCTATGGGACCCCAGACATGTCAGTTTCTTTCCCTTCTCAGGTTCAGTAAAGCACTGACATTGGAAGTCCTGAATAGAGAAAGGAAGAGAGGCACCTGCTAGCCAGGTAATCGGGTAATAGGAAATCTGTCAAATGTGGTAGTGCTGTAGTGTCCCAAGGTGACAGCCATGCACGTGGAAATCTATCCATCAGGCAAAACATAATCTGATGTTTATAGATGATGATAGACACATCATAATCTATATAGGAGAATTCATCCATCCATTCATCCATTCACTCAATTCATGTTTGTTTTCTGAACGTCTGGCCACGAGTCAGGTGGAGGGGTGCATCAGTAACGAAGACCACACTGGCCCTCAAGACATCCCATGTGTAGCCAACGAGACAAACTGGAAGTTCAACTATTTAGCAGTAGGATAAGAGCTACCATAAAGTCACACACAGAAGAGCGGGAAACGTTGCCTCTTCCCAATGTGGTCCTTGTGACAGTGTTGTTGGTTTTCATTTGCAGATTGGCAAAGTCAACGCTGGTCCTCATTCCTTTGTTGGGCGTTCACGAGATTCTCTTCTCTTTCATCACTGACGATCAAGTCGAAGGATTTTCAAAACTTATACGACTCTTCATTCAGTTGACTCTGAGCTCCTTCCATGTAAGTAGGCGTCTGAACCAGGATTCCTGTGCTGTGGTGAAAACAAAATGCTCTTGACCCCAGCAGTCTCAGAATTGAGAAAGCCCACGGATGTAAATGAAGCCGTAGTGCCAGTGGGCTCTATGAGAGGGCCTTTGGCACTAGAAGAGTGGGCGGACCAAAAGCATTGCCTTGATCCTGCCAGCATGACTCAGTGACTAAGAAGCGAAAAGTGCTCTGTTTCCTGGGCGGTAAGAGTTGGTGTATCTCACAACCATATTAACCGTGAGTATCAACACGAAGCCTTTCATTAAGTGTCTATTTTTGCTGGATTCTCCGCAGGGCACTGTACGAAACGAACGTTGTTTATGCTTCAGGTGACACACTCAGAATATAACACCACTTGGTAGGAACCAGTGAGTTGAGACCAGGAGGCTCTTGAACCTAGACAGACATGTCAAGATGTGTCAGATGGGGCTGAAACGAGAGCCAAAAGGCCAGCCGTGGTTCCTTCACCTGGATATTTTGGGTATCCATTCCTTAAATGGGCTATTCATTACCCCGTAGCTCACAACAGTGATGATTTTTATTATTTCTCATTATTCTGGGGACCAGGATTCCAGGTGGGGCACAGTTGGGATGGCTCACCTCTGCTCCATGCATGCCGCCCAGGGCTGGAACTTCCAAGATGCTTCGCCACTCATATGTCTGGTGCCTGAACCGGGAAGGCTCACGTGGCTGGAGTGGCTTCATTTGGGTCGAATTTCTGGGGCTTCATTTCTCACTGCCAGCTACATTCCTCAGTTCTGTATCGTCTTAGGGCTTCTCTCTCACTACATGTTCTTTTTCCGTGGTCCTCCTTGCAGGAAAGCTGGAACTTCTTACGTGGCAGTTCAGGGCTCCCAAGGGCACAAAAACAGGGACTTCCAGGCCTTTTATATGCCTAAGCCTGACATTTCCAGTGCGTTTTAACATTTAAAGCAAATCCCAGACCCAGCCTGGACTGAAGGGGAGGAGACCACACAGGGGCACCAATACTGAGAGGCATGGCTCGGTAGCCAAGGCCATGAATGCAAGTGACCACCATAAGTAGTGTTGGCAGCAGAGGTCCCATAGAGTGGTAACCTCAGGACTAATCATTCCAAAATGCTAATATAGGGCAGGACTTCTGGAATGGAGAAGAGAGGCTCGTGGCACATACCCTCCCCCAAAAGCAACAATAAAATTGGAGCACCGTGGAATCCGGCCAAAGGCATACAAAAGGTTGGGAAGGGTTTACTCAAGAAAAATGACTGAGGCTGAGTGAGAACAGTGGGGTCTGTTGGTTTAGCCTCGAGTGTGTTTGTTCTCCGACCTCGTCTCCATCAGTAAGGAACTTCACTGCAGAGAGGGGCTGACCCAATGTAGATCAATCGGAAAGCGGAAAAAGCCCACACCCCTGGCCATTGTCAGATACAGCAGTGATCTCAGTGGCAAACGATCGAGGAATGACAATATCATAGGCTGACATAGTGGTCCTAACTGGGACGAGAAACAGCCTGGTGAGCTAGCCAGAATTCTAACAGGGGGATCTGAGGAATGAAACACCTGTCATGAGCCTTGATCAGCTTCTACATATCTCTCTGGGGGCTGGAGGCTTGTGTACATGGACAAGGTTGCACACACACTCGGGAGAGACCAGAGAGGATATCGACACGTTGCTGGCTGAGTTCACACACACACACACACACACACACACACACCCAGTAGACACAGGAGGTGGAAAATAAAAGCCACGGAAGACTTATAAACTGTCTAAACTTGGAACTGGCCCCCCAGGCCACACACAGATCCATTGTCAAAGGGTGTGGAAGCTTTCTTGGCTTCAGGTGGGTGAGCACAACTTCTGACCAATCAGTGAGTAGTCGGGGCCAGGAGGCCAGGCTTACACACAAAACCAAAAGTTTTTGAAAGGAGCACAGACATCAGTGGCTGTGTGCCCCAGAGGAGAAAGATGTCACAGAACTGGCGGTCCAGGCAAATTACTAAACAATAAAACACCAGCAACCACCCAGGGAGTGGGGAGTAGGGAACCAGATTCCTGAGCTGCTACAATATATGATCTAAAACTTCCAGTTTTGAACACAAAAAGGAAAGTACGGAAACAGGAAAGTATGACACATACTCAGGAAAAAGAAAATCAGTCCATAGCAACTTGCTGAGAATTCTCTTAGACAAAGACTTCAAAGAAGCTATTATAAATATGTTCGGGGGTGACTGGCTGGCTCAGTTCGTAGAGCATGGAACTTTCAGTCTCAGGGTTGTGCGTTTGAGCCCCACATTGGGGCTAGCGATTAATTAAAAATAGAATCTTTAAAAAATATATGTTCAAAGGATTGGAAGAAACCATGTTTAAGAAGTAAATGTATGTATGATGACAAAGATGTATCGATCAGGAAATCTCAGCACAGAGAGAGAAATGATAAGATAAGAACCAATCTGGGGGCACCTGGGTGGCGGAGGCGAGGGAGTGTCTGACTCTTGATCTCTGCTCAGGTCATGATCTCACGGTCCGTGGGTTCGAGCCCCGCGTCGGGCTCTGTGCTGACAGCTCGGAGCCTGGAGCCTGCTTCGGATTCTGTGTCTCCCTCTCGCTCTGCCCCTCCCCCACTCGCACTCTAACTCTGTCTCTCAAAAATGAATAAACGTTAAAAAAATTTTTAATAACAAAAAAATTATATATATATATATAATTTTTTAATAACAAAAAATTATATATATATATATATATATATATATATATATATATATATATAAAGAACCAATCTGGAAAAATTCCGGAGTTGAAAAGTACAATAATGGAAATTTCACTTGAGAGGCTTGATGTCAGATTCAGTCGCCCCCCCCAATCCCTGCATCACAGGCTTTTTTTTTTTTTTTTAATTTTTTTAAGGTTTATTCATTTTTCAGAGACAGAGACAGAGTGTGAGTGGGCTAGGGGCAGAAAGAGAGGGAGACACAGAACCCGAAGCGGGCTCCAGGCTCTGAGCTGTCAGCACAGAGCCCGACGCGGGGCTCGAACCCACGAACCGCGAGATAGTGACCTGAGCCGAAGTCGGACGCTGAACCAGCTGAACCACTGAGGCACCCCTCTGCATCGCAGTCTTAAAGTCACTGCCACCAGGTGGAGCCAGGTGCTAAGATTCCAGGACGGAGCAGGGAGAATGTGCCAGCCCACTGCAGGCTCACCAAAGGCCAGGGACACAGCCTGGGGCATGCGGTCTGGGCAGCTGGATGATGGCTCCTCTCTCCTGTTAGAGCTGTGGCTCTGAGCTGAGACAGGACCCATTGCTAACCTTTTTTTTTTTTTTCATTATGAAACCATGTTTAAGTTATTTCAATCTTTTGGGGGATTTCAATGGCTAAGCTTTAATAATTTGGGGTTTTATGTTGTTCAGTTTAATCTTCTTTAAAAGGTAATCCCAGGGGCGCCTGGGTGGCTCAGTCTGTTAAAGCATCCGACTTCAGCTCAGGGCATGATCTTGCAATTCGTGGGTTCGAGCCCCGCGTCGGGCTCTGTGTTGACAGCTCGGAGCCTGGAGCCTGCTTCGGATTCTGTGTCTCCCTCTCTCTCTCTGCCCCTCCCCTGCTTGCACTCGGTCTCTGTCTCTCAAAAATAAATAAAAGAATTTTTTAAAAAAGGTAATCCCAAATTAGAAACATCAACAACAAAGCAAGAAGCGACAGCTGTTCTGTCAGTTAGTATTTTATGGTCTTTCTTCCTCTGAGGGCTCGATTGGTCATACGAACCAGGGATCTCACACACTCAAGGCCGTCTGAAGACCAGACAGCCATGGGGAGCTATGGAAGATTTTGAGGAAGAATCAGCCTATCAGACCCGTCTGGCAAGGGAGCCATCATTTGCTATGTGGCAAACTACCCCAAAACTTCATGGCTTAAAGCAAGGAACCGTGTTATCTTTAATGAATCTATAAGCTGGGCCACCTGGACTCAGCAGGGTGATACTTTGGATACATGCAAGTTTTGAATGGGGCTGAGCACGTCTGAAAGCTCGGTTGGGTCAGAACGTCCAAAATGACCCATTCACGTGGCTGGACATTGACACAGTCTGTTGTCTGGGGCTCCGCGGAGGCTCTTAATCACAGAACTTCAGCTCTCCTCCGTGTATCTTGGGCATCTCCTAACCGGGCAGCTGGCCTCTCAGAGCATCCCCAAAGCAAATGTTCTAAGAGGGAGAAAGTAAACACTTCCAACCCTCCTAAGGTATAGGCTTGGAAATCCCAGGCTATCTCTTCCACCATGTTATACTGGCAGAAAGAGTCACAAGGTCATCCCAGATTCGAGGGGAGGGGACAAACCAGGTCTAACACTTCCTGTGAGCGGTAGCATATGCCTACAGGGAGGGGAGAGATCTTTGGGACCATTTCTAGATACTGGCCACCACGCTGGATCCTTTGGTCCTGCAGCTGGAGCTCTGCCCTTCACCCTGCACCTGCTGAGGGACGTGAGGAACCAGGGTGGCCCTGCAGACTGGGGCAGGAAGCACACTGAGAGGGTCTGTGCATGCGCAGAGACTTCCCTCCTTCTGAGCACCCCTGCACGGCTCCCCTCCCTGTGGCCAGGCAGAAGTGAGAGTGTGGGTGGGCAGAGGTGTGGGAGCAAATCCGGTGGGTCCCATCTCAGTGCATCGGCAGGAATTGGCATGAACCTAGCAGCTGCTTGGAGGGTCCTTCACTCTTCCGAGTGCTTATTTATTTTCTTTTTTTAAATTTTTTAATGTTTATCTATTTTTGAGAGACAGAGAGAGTAGGGGGAGAGAGAGAGAGAGAGAGAGGGAGTGAGGGAGGGGCAGGAAGAGACAGAGACACAGAATCGGAAGCAGGCTCCAGGCTCTGAGCTGTCAGCACAGAGCCCGACGCGGGGCTTGAACCCACGGACTGTGAGATCATGACCTGAGCCGAAGTCAGAAGCTCAACCAACCGAGCCATCTAGGCGCCCCCAAGCGTCCATCTCTTAGGGAGTTTCACCTTCAAGGGATCTTTGGGAAGACTGCCCAGTGGTGGTCACGTTGGGAGTGAGCATTGTCTCTTCTGTGCGACCAGTCCCTTCTCACTTGCTTTATCTGGAAGGAGAGTTAACTGGACGCCAGGAGGCTCCTAAAATGGTGACCCAAGAACCCGAAGACGTGAAGGACACGTTTGTGATGTGGAATCCTATTTTAGCCAAGTCATTTGTGAGAATTCTGACACCCTTCTGATATCATATGCCCAGAGGCAAGCATGACCAGCCCTGCTAACTGCACCGGGCAGCTGTGAGCCTCCAATGAACTTGTGTGTTTGACAGTGATAAACTAGTCCCACTGTGCCCCTGTTTAGGAGGTATAGCCATGGAATATGGGGTGCATAAGAGAAAGAAAATCCCGCACTGACGGGCAGAGTCCAAAGTGACATCGGGATAGCCAGCATGCTAGACTTTTAGCTTCCATAAGAAAGCATAAAAACTTCCCCTCCCCCCCCAACCAGGGCAACATGTTATAATTCCTTTACAATGTCAGCTCCTTTCCCAGTACCAGACCCCCCTTACCAGCCACTAGGGGTAAGAGAAATGTTCTCAACAGAGATGGGAGAGTCAGCCTGCCCTGTGACCTTCACTCTTCAGTTGGAAATGTGTCCTTTGCTTGTGAGTCCTGGCTTTTTACAAGGTTCCTCCCATAAACACTCAAGTGCTTGGGTCCTGCACAAGTATGGAGGTCCAGGATTTCAGACACACAGTCCAGGCCCCCTAGACCCTCATGTCATGGTGGGCGGGAAGCCGTGGCAGGGAGCTCAGCTCGGGTGGTTATCACATGAGGAAGCATAGGAGTCAGAAAATGCTGGAAGACCAACATGAGCTCGAGTAGCCTTGATTCCAGACCTCTGGCAGTTGAGCAGTGAATCCAGAAAAATTTTCCAACATCAAGTCAGTATCCCTGTACTGAGACTTCCCCAACAGAGATGTTCTGGAAAGGGAAGTGCTGTGTGAAGGTGGCCTATTGTTTTTACTGGGACCCTTGTGTCCACCATTCTTTTTTTCCTTTAATGTTTACTTATTTATTTTGAGAGGGGGAGGAACAGAGAGATAGGGAGAGAGAGAGAGAATCCCAAGCAGGCTCTGCACTGTCAGCACAGAGCCTGATGCAGGGCTCGAACCCATGAACCATGAGATCATGACCTAAGCCGAAGTCAAGACTCAGATGTTTAACCAACGGAGCCACCCAGGGGCCCCCACAATTCTTTACAAATGACTAGGGAGACAACAGAAAGGAAACTGTCCTGTCCTATTTTAGAAATCGTCTGACATTGTACAAGGCAAGACTCCTGTAGGAGTAAGTTACAGAAATCCAACTCATTCATTCATTCACTCATTCACTCATTCACATATTCCTTTTATGGATATGATTGAGCTCCTCTCATGTGCCAGACATTTGTTTCCAGTGCTGGGGATCTGGCCGTGAAAAGATGCCAGCCTTGCTGGGGCAGGGGCAGGGAAGGACAGATAATAGCCAAGTTGACTGGCAAGTAACAATATAATTCTCGGGCCACAAAGAATATAAACTAGAGAGCCCACAGCTCTGGTGATATTTGAGCTAACACCTGGATTTTGAGAAGCCAGTTAGGCAGAGAGTTGAGAGAAGAAGGGTCCAGAAGACAGAAAGTGTGAAAGGACCTCAGTAAGGAATGAGTCATGCTAGTCAGTCTCCAATATGGCCCCCAAGGGTCGTCTCCTCCTGGTGCTCACGGTCCCGCAGAGTCCCCGTTCGTATGGAATAGGGTTGACCTGTGTGACCGTATTGTGGACATGAAGTTGTGTGTGGCTTTGGAGGCCACGTCATCAAGGGGTTGTAGTTTCCATTTTGCTCCCCTGGATCAACCCCCACTCTGGGGGAAGCCAGCCCCCGTGTCATGAGGACATTCAAGCAGCTCTGTGGGGGAGACTGAGGCCTCCTACCACCCACCGGCACCAACGTGCCAGGCGTGTGAGCCATCTTGGAAGCAAGTCAAGCCTTCAGAAGACTAAGGCTCCATCCAACATCTTGACCGTAACTTGAACGGTGACCCTGAGCCAAAATACCCAGCTTAGCCACTGTCAGATTCTTGGCCCATAGTAAGTATGTGAGGTGATAAATCTTTACTGTGTTGATCCACCAAGTTATATGGCAACAGGTAACTAATACATTAGCCTGAGATGCTGGAGGGAACCAGAAGGCCGGTGTGTCTGGAAAACAGTGGTTAAGGGTAAACAGGGCACAAGATCAAGTCAGCGACACAGACACAGAGCCCAGGTTGCCTTTAGTCCCTTCTGTGGTGAGGAGCTATTATTTTATCTAAGCGTGATGAGAAACCACCGGCATGAAATGATCTATCTTTTCTTTATTTTTTAATTTTTTTTTTACATTTATTATTTTTGAGAGACAGAGCACTAGTCAGGGAGGGATAGAGAGAGAGGGAGACACAGAATCCGAAGCAGGCTCCAGGTTCCGAGCTGTCAGCACAGAACCCGACGCGGGGCTCGAACCCACGGACCGTGAGATCATGACCTGAGCTGAAGTCGGACGCCCAACTGACTGAGCCACCCAGGCACCCCTATCTTTTCTTTTTTTAAAAAAAATTTTTTAATGTTTAGTTTTGAGTGAGAGAGATAAGAGTGTGAGTGGGGGAGGGGCAGAGAGAGAGAGAGAGAGAGAGAGAGAGACAATCTGAAGAAGGCTCCAGGCTCTGAACTGTCAGCCCAGAGCCCGACACGGGGCTCAAACTCACAAACGTTGACATCATGACCTGAGCTGAAGTTGGATGCCCAACCCGCTGAGCCACCCAGGCGCCCCAATCTACCTTTTCGAAAACAAATGTTCTGACAAGAGAAGGGGATATTTCTTATCTCACATAAGTGAAAGGTTCAGCATCAGGCATAGTTGGATCCAGGCACTCCAACAAAAATTGTAAATCTTACCATCTCCAGCCTCTGCTTTTCTCTCTGTTGGCATCATCCTTGGACAGGCCCCCTCCATGCAGCTGGATAGATACTCATGAGCATCTCCAGGCTTCCTTGGACAGGATACAGTTGGCAAACACAGGGAAAAGACTTGAACCCTTTTTTCCGTTCCCAGTGAAAAGAACTCAGTTGGCCCTGTTTGGGCCCTATGCCCATTTGGGCTGGTTTATTGTGGTGATGACCATCCTGGAACGTGGGGACCGTGACTGGCAGCCTTCCCAGAAGCCCGGGGAATAGGGGAGGGTGAGCTCCCAAAAGGAAAGAATGGAATTCAGGCCCCAAACAGCCGAGGCTCACTGTGGGCAAGTAGACGTGGGACGGCGGTCTTGTACAATATTTGTACAACTGGATGAAGAATATTGGGTCTTTGGGATTCCATCATCATTCACCTGTAAGCATCTAAGCAAACATCTGGGCTGATGTGGGGGGTGAGGGTCAAAGTGAGAAGAGACCCCCACGAAATCCAGGTTAACATAACCCGGATGACGACCTCTGGTTAGTGCTAGCATTGTGATTGTCTGCCTCTTCTGGAAGCTCCCAGGACTGGCGGGCCCTTGGGCTTTCCAGGGGACTCTCAGACACCTTTGACTGAGTCAAACCTCTCACCGCCTCCTCCTTTTGTTACAGGGATTGCTCGTGGCTTTGCAGTACTGCTTTGCCAATGGAGAGGTACGTCTCCGGAGCGGCCAGCCAGGTTCCGGAGAGGCCGGGGTTGGCCTCCTGCTGTCCCCCCTGGAGGTGGCGGGTCGTGTGATGGTGCCGTGGGGCGGGGTGGGTGCAGTGCCAGGCACGTATTGGGACAAATTTGTACTCTGAGCACCCAGCAGGGGGAGCAGGAAGCAGCTGAGACCCGTGGGGAAAGGTGTTGGGATGAGTGAAAAGCTCAGAACCCAACCCTGAGTCAATCAGGGCACCGTAGCTATTTGAGCCTCAGTTTTCTCATCTGTACATTGGGAATAATATCTGTCCCTGCCCTATAGTATTGCCCTGGGCTTGCTGAGCTCCTGGGAAAAGCCCCACACCTGGTAACTATGATGGCTTTTCTTATTAATATTATTGCAAGCATTGGAAAGGGGCTTGAAAGGAGGAGGGCAGGGGCCAGACGGTTTTCTCTTGGCTTTAGGAGTTGGTGGAATTTCCAGGCCCCCTTTCACCCACTAGAATGGGAGCTTCTCGACAGCAAAACCCGCTTCCCCCTCCCTGTTCATTGCTGCTGCCTCTGTCTTCACGAGGGGGCACCTTGCCCGCCAGGCACGTGTCCTGTGCTGCCTTGACACAGTCCTTTCCAGAACACCGTATCTCAAAGCTCTGCCCCCTCGCCCCACTGTCCTGCTCAGCGTCCTGTGCTTCTCAGTTTCTTCTGTCTGCTCATCATCCCCAGTTAGGAGGTAAGTGTCCCAGCGGCGACACATAGGAGCCATGCAGTAAATAATCACCGAGAGGACACACACACACACAGCAGAGTGACTCCTGGGCAGTGACCCGCCCTCTCTCCCCTCCACCCCCACCCCGGCAGGTGAAGGCTGAGCTGCGCAAGCACTGGGTCCGCTTCCTGCTCGCCCGCCCCTCCGGCTGCGGGGCCTGGGCCCTGGAGAAGAACTTCCGATTCCTGGGGAAATGTCCCAAGAAGCTGTCCCAGGCAGACGGCAAGGGGACGCTCCAGAAGCCGCAGCCCTCGCCGGGCGGTGGGCAGCTCCTGCACCTGGCCATGCAGGGCCTGGGGGGGCTGGGCGCTCGGCCGCCGCGGGGACACGGGGCCTGGCCCCGGGGCAGCAGCCTGTCCGAGAGCAGCGAGGGAGACTTCACCCTGACCCACACCATGGAGGAGATTCTGGAAGAGAGCGAGATCTAGGCTGGAGGCCCACCGCCCTGGCTCTGCTCCCCGAGAGCACGGTTCAGAGTCACCGGTCTTCCCCACGCACCCCGGCCACTTTGGCATCAAGTTCACGTCCCAGTCTTGCATGCTGGAGACCTTGAGGGGAGCGTGATCCGGAGGCTGAGCGGGGTCCGGGCCATTAGAGTCAGGCTCAGCGACTGAGTGCATAAGTCAAGGGGCTGAAGGAAAACCACAGGAGGAACGGGCCTAGAGAAACGCGTGTTCATTCCCTGGAGTGTCGCTTTTAGAGAGTGCAAAATGCATGTGTACGTGGGCGGGTACGTTGCCAGGGGACCAGATACAGCCACGCAACAGGGGGAAGGACGGTATGGTATTTATCAAGGCGGGTTGCCAGACTTAGGAGTTCAAATACATAACAGTCAGTTACATTTGCATTTCAGATACATGAATAATCGTATTGTAGCAGTATTCCCCTTTATCTGCAACTCAGATGAAGTCCTGCATCCTGTATTTTATTTGGCAACTCCATTGTCAAGGGTGCTTTGCAACACGGGTGGGGACAAGGGTGAGGCAGGTGAGGAACGCAGTTTGGGTACAAGATTTCCGACAGTCCTGGGAAAAACACCTCGATTGTCACGATAAGTGATATTTTAACACGACATTAAAAAAATAAACTATAATCCGCAAGCTACAGCGGATGGGCCCTTTATAAACATAACTTTTTATTAGAACCAGGGCCAGGCTGAGAGTGAGGTCAGTTCCTACAAAGGCGGGGTCTGATCCTGACTTTATTGACTATTCTGCTCATCATGGACTTTTTAATATTCGCTTCTATTTTTAAACGATTGCCCCAAAATATTATTTATCTTGGTGATTGAGGTTTTCTTGGCACTTTCCCCAGGACAGACGAGGGCATAACAAAGCAAAGGGGTATTCGTGGGGGGGCGGGGTCCAGATTTTCCAGAGTTCAGTCATTAAAATACACATCCTCCTAATTTCTCCTTGCTCTCAATGTCTCTGACTTTCCTCGTCCTAGAAAGCTGGGGTCCCAGCACAGCTGGACCAGAGTAGGCACTCAGCACACGTTCATCGGTGACACAGGACAGAAATGTCCTGGGATCATCAGATGCGGGTGAGTCACCCGGGATCCGGCCTCGAATAGAGGGAACTTTTCTTTCCCCAAAGCATCTGTAAATATGTCCTGCCCTGTCTTCACTCCGCAAATGGCGTGCATGTGGGCGCGTGCACGCACACTCACACATACACACACACACACGCACACACACACACACACACACACACACACACACACACACAGCTTGCTCTTGTCTTGCTAAACATTAAAATAACAAGTTTATTTAATTTGGTTTGTATGTGGTCGATTCTTTGACATGTGTTTCTTACTGGTGCCTTGAAGGACCCAGTGAGCTGTTCTTGGGTAGAGGTGGAAGAAACAGGGGGCACCCGGGTGGCTTAGTCGGTTAGGCAGCCGGCTTCGGCTCAGGTCATGATCTCACGGTTCATGAGTTCAAGCCCCGCGTCGGGCTCTGTGCTGACAGCTCAGAGCCTGGAGCCTGTTTCAGATTCTGTGTCTCCCTCTCCCTCTCTCTCTGCCCCTCCCCTGCTTGCATTCTGTCTCTCAAAAATGAAGAAACGTTAAAAAAAAATTAAAAAAAAAAAAAAGAAGTAGAAGAAAGGGCTGTGGCATTAAGCCTCCTCGGGGACCAAGAGGAGTGGGCAGAAGGGTAGGGGACAGAGGTCAGAGGTCAGCAGTCGAGAGGGCGGGCAGCAAGTGTCTTCCCTCATCTGGACCACCCCGTAGGTCATTCACTTTGCTTGTTGCTTTGAAGGTCTGGCCTAGTGGGTCTCAATCCTGGCATGACAATTACCTGAGGAAATTTCTAGAAACACTGATGGCCGGGGCCTGAGCCAGAGATTCTGACGAAATTGGTCTGAACGAGCCTGGACACAGGTATTTTTAGAAGTTCTTGAGTGATTCTGTTTTTTACTGTGGTTAAATATATATAACACCAAATTTGCCACTCGAACCACTTTTAAGTCTATAGTTCAGTGGCATTAAGTGCATTCACACTGTTGTCCAGCCATCCCTGCCGTCTCCAGAACTTTCTCACCTTCCCAAACAGAAACTCTGCGCCCATTAAACAATAACCCCCCATCTTCCCACCCCAGCCCCTGCCACAACCATTCTACCTCCTGTCTCTAGTGTGACGACTCTAGGTACGTTAATTATATCAGCGGAATCACGGTATTTGTCTTTTGGTGACTGGCTTACCTCGCTCAGCATAATGTCCTCAAGGCTCATCCATGTTGCAGCATGTACTAGAATTTCATTCATTCTTTTTTGTTTATTTTTGAGAGAGAGAGAGAGAGAGTGCGCGAGAGAGCAGGGGAGGAACAGAGAGATAGGGAGACACAGGATCCAAAGCAGGCTCCAGGTTCTGAGCCCTCAGCACAGAGCCCGATGTGGGGCTCGAACTCACGGACCGTGAGATCATGACCTGAGCCGAAGTTGGACGCTGAACCGACTGAGCCACCCGGGCGCCCCAAATTTCATTCTTTCTTATGACAGAATAATATTCCATTGTACGGCTATTTTTTCGATCCATTCATCGGTTGATGGACGCCTGGGTTGCTTCCCCATTTTAGCCACTGTCGAATCATGCTGTGTCAGCATGGCGGTGAGAAGGGGTCTGCTTGGGTCTCTGTTTTCAATTCTTTGGATAGATGCTTAGGAGAACGGCTGGATCACATGATCATTCTGTTTAACCAAGCTGAGGAATGGCCAAGCTGTTCTCCGAAACTGCACCATTTTATAATCCCACCAACCAAGCACAAGTGTTCCAATTTATCCACATCCTTGCCAACACCTACTTTCTATTTTTTTGATAATTGCCATCCTAACAGGTATGGGGTGGTAGCTGGAGTGGTTTTAATTTGCATTTTTGTTTTGTTTTGTTTTTATTTTTGAGAGAGAGAGAGAGAGTGTGCGAGCACCTGTGAGGGGGGGGAAGGGGCAAAGAGAGACTCTCATTGTAGGCTCTACACCCAACACAGAGCCCCACCCGGGGCTTGATCTCACAACCATGAGATCATGACCTGAGCCGAAATCGATGTCCTGGGTGGACGCTTAACCAGAGGAGCCACCCAGGTGCCCTCCTTTTCAATTCAAGTGACATGGGTGCCCTGACTTCAGAGAGAAGTGAAAAGCCCCCAACCTGACTCCCCAACAAATCAGATTCACTCGTGGAGGGCTGGGGGCGGGGTGGGGGTTGGCGAAGGAACCCTGAAGCCCTTTGGCTGTACCCTTGGGCTACCCTGAGCTGGGCCCAAGGTCCTTCTTCTCCCCCTGAGCTGGCTCCTACTTGTCTCATGCTGGAGGGGTGTCTTAGGCAGGTGATTCTAACAATAACCCCTTCCCTGACCCTCTGGAGCAGCCGGCCCCTCCTGCCCCTGCTGTGCGGGTCTCCACGGTAACCTCACCACCTGGAACAGCTTGTTGGAGGCCCACAGGGCACCCCCTGCAGCCCTCCATCTGCCAGAGAGCAGGGCAATGCTTGCTCCCCTCCCCTCACCCCTCCCCACCCTGGCGGGTGTCTGCAACGGCCATACATCCTGGTCTGGGAGGCTGAGACAACAGAAATCATTCCTTCTCCCAGTTCAAGAACGACCAGTCAGCTGTGTGCCCAGCTCCTCTCGCATTTATTGGAACCTGCTTACCCAGCAAACCACAAAGGAGCTTACACGGTGGTGGTGGGGGGAGTGGGGGAGGGTTGGTAGGACTCCAGCGACCCAATCCTGGGATTATCACGGAGGCCCCAAGGGGCGGGCAAGGGAGAGGAGGTGGCTGGGAGGAACGGGAGGGACGCTAAGGCCTGGGAAACCCCCTTGGCCCTTGGGGAGGTGTGTGCATGCCCGGGTTTCTGTGCGCGGCGGGGGAAGGTGTGAGGGGGACAGGGCTGCGCAGTTGGCATCAGGGTTTCTTCTCCTTTAACTTTTCCTTCACTTTTTGAGGCTCAAATTGGATCAGTCGCAGGATTTCCTTATTGGCCAGGGTCCCCTCGATGAACTCTTCCTCCGTGAGTTTGTCTGTGGGCGAAGGGGGGGAAAAAGAGCGCCGTCAGGCTCGGCTGTTTCAAGTTGCGGCCAAGCTGACGCCAGCCAGCGCGCCCCGTGCGGACGTTATCCAATATGAAAACACGGAGTATCTGCGCCCCCCGAGGGTGCCGCCCCCCAGAGACCCAGCTCCTCCCCGGGGCGCCCTGGGCCTCTCGGTGATCCTCCAGGGTGCATTCCGGTGCCTTGACTCTTCTGGCGGGTTATTAAATATTTAGAACATTTCATAGCAAGCCTTTGCCTTGCTGGTTATTAAATATTTAGAATATTGCCCTAGCCCCCAAGCTTCAAGCCCTGGGGCGGGGGGGGGAAGACTTCTGGGAGACTGAGCAAAGCAAACAGTATCCTGTCAGAAGGAGGAAACAGCATCCACCCAGGGAGTGAGGAGTGACAAGTGAGGGGTCCAAACGTGGTTCCCTGGGAGAGCCTGG
Source organism: Neofelis nebulosa (assembly GCF_028018385.1). Classification (NCBI taxonomy): domain Eukaryota; kingdom Metazoa; phylum Chordata; class Mammalia; order Carnivora; family Felidae; genus Neofelis; species Neofelis nebulosa. Next base: position 4,346,177 of record NC_080797.1, read on the forward strand.
CTTGCGGAGAGGTCTCTCTGTCCCCCTCCCAGTGCTCGGGCTGTGGCAGTGCCACTGTGCTTGGGGCTGAGGTCGCTGCAGCTCCTGGTCTGATGGGGAAGGCAGTCCCATGTTGAAAAACCTCTGGAAGGAGGAGCTTCTTTCTGCTTACGGTTCTGTGCACAGCACCTGCTACACGCAAAGCTCGGCTGAACTGAACTGGGTTTCCATTGGCCTATGTTCCGCGCCTTCTGGAAATCCTTAGTGCCTTCCCGGGTTAGGATTCAGGGTGATTCTCTGCACAGGTCTGGGTCGTGAAATTTGGGTTTTAAAGGCTCAGCTGCCCCATCAGCCTCACACAGAGCTTGAAACTTCCACAGTCAGAGCCCAACTGTGGAGTGAGGCATTCATTGTCTCCAGTGGGGCCATCCGGAACCAGCCCCCGAACACCACCGCCTCCTGTGACCGTGATGTTCACCTGGGTCAGTTTTCAGGTAGAACAGGGGACCCCACACAAGGCAGACCTGAGCGATGTGCCAGATGGGGTTAAAGAGCCAGTGGGGGTGGGGGTGGGGTGCCTGGACAGCCCAGTCGGTTGAACCTCAACTTTGACTCAGGTCGTGATCTCATGGATTGTGGGTTCGAGCCCCGCGTCAGGCCGACAGCTCGGAGCCTGGAGCCTGCTTTGGATTCTGTGTCTCCCTCTCTCTCTCTCTCTGCCTCTCCCCCGCTTGTGCTCTCTCTCAAAAATAAGTAAACAAAAAATTTACCAAAAAAGAAAGAAAATCAGGTGATGAGGTCCCAGTGGGCCCCAGTGGGCCTGCAGCAATCAGCAGGAAGCCATCAGACCACTATTTGCCAGTCCCTGTCACGTAGTAGGCCTACTGTCCCCTTCTGTCCCTTCACCATCCGGGCCCCCGTGGCCACGTGACTTTGCAGCCCCCGCTTGAAGCCACTCTCTGCTGTACCTCCCTCTGCCGGTGCCACCTTCTCTGCAGTCTGGTGGCATTCCCGGCCTCCTCCGCGTCCCTCCTTCCCGAGCCCGGCCTCCGTGGGCCCTTCCTCAGTAAATCCCTTGCAATCTACTCTAAATCGAATTCCGTCTTCTCCGGGACCCAGACTGACTCCCTAGAGTAAAACCAGGTAAGCCGAGATCCCACTTACTGGGGACTCGATGCTAATACGGCCGGAGACTGAGCCGAAGTCGGCCGGCCCTGTCCTAACCTTGCAGAGAGCATCCTTAAGACCGAGTAAAGCACGCCCAAGCGTCTAAGGCGGATAAGCAGCCCGTTTAAACAGAAAGCTGCTTTATAGCTCCTCTAAACCCGCCGCTGCGTCCACTCGGCTTAGGAGCTGCTGGCCTTACTCTCCACCACTCCGAGGGCGGCTGAGGCTGGTGACGGAAGATGTCCTTCACAGGCGCCCCACCATCCAGAGCCTTCCCTCGGCCCCAGAGAGCTCAGGCAGCCATGGAGCTGGGCGAGCCAGGGGCGTGTGGTGGCATTCCCCATCAGCAGCTTCTGTTCCAGGGCTGGAGCAGAGTTGGGCCCTGCTGACTGCTCTGCTGACCCCCCTCCAGGCACCCCCCCAGGCCCCCAGACGGCCCTGCAGTGCATGCTGGGATGGGGTGTCCCCTGCCCCCGACCCCAGGCCCCCAGACTGCCCTGCAGTGCGTACTGGGTTGAGATGTCCCCTGCCCCTGTCCCCAAGCCCCCAGACAGCACTGCAGTGCATGCTGGGATGAGTGTCCCCCGGCCCCGACCCCAGGCCCTCAGTCAGCCCTGCAGTGCATGCTGGGATGGGGTGTCCCCTGCCCCCGACCCCAGACCCCCAGACTGCCATGCAATATGTACTGGGATGAGATGTCCCCTGCCCCTGTCCCCAAGCCCCCAGACAGCCCTGCCGTGCATGCTGGGATGAGGTGTCCCTGGTCCTATCTGGGCACTGGCCCCGGAAGGATCACTCTCGGGGTCTCCAGGAAACAACCCGTGACTGTAAAACCACAGGCTATGAAGGGGAGGGAATTCACCATCATCTTTCTTTCCAAAGAACCCCCAGATCTTCTCGGTTCGCTTCTCTGGGGTGTTTTCATCCTCTGGAAGGTTCTTCGCGTCCTCGGGACTGATCATTTTGAAAATAGCCTGCACCAAATAAAGACGAAGGTCTCATCAGAAGGAGAAGCAGAAGCCTGTGTGCCCCCCCCCGCCCCCCGGGGCCAAGCATCCTCTATGGCAGAGACTGAAAGGCAGATGTCCAGGCCCCAGGCTGCCCTGCTGAACCAGAATTCATGGGAGTGGGGTCGGGGCGTCTCCACCTCCGAGATCCTCAGAAGGGACAGGGAACATGGTGGAGAAGTGAAGAGGCTGTCGGTTATTTTCTCCCTCCTGTGCCTTTTGCATTTCCCGACGATGTAGGCACATTACTTTCATTTTATAAAAGGAAGAACTTAAAAGCGTTGTGATGATAAGCCCACAGCAGCCCCCAGGTTGCAGTCTGGGATCCGCTACCTTGAGCCTTATGCCCGGAAGTTTTAGGATATCAAACGGCTTCTTCCGGGTCCATGTGGTACCTTGGTTGCCCAGCCGGGCTGGCCGCATGGTAAGAATTGGTGAGAAGTGTTGAACACTTCCCGTGCCACATTTCCAAACACCTTCATATGTTACCTTCACGACAACCTCACGAGGTGGGTGTCACTGGCCCCATTTTATGGGTGAAAAAACTGAGATAAACTAGTGTGCTAAAAGTCTCCCGGCCAGAAGCAGAGGAGCAGAGATTCCAACCCAGCAGTTTGGTGCTAGAACCTCCACTTGGAGGGCATTCCAGAGGCTGGGGAAGGGAGAGGGGAGTGTCAACGAGAACATTCCAAAGCCCCTACCTCCACCCCCACCCCCACCCCCACCCCACCCAGGACACAGGAAGCCTCTCATTTATGCTTCCGCTCAGGGGGGGATCCAGAGAAAGATTTAGATTTAGGCTCCAGGATCCTTCTCGCCTCCCTCTACTCGAGCTAGTAAAGGAGCTCGATGTGTGACGTAGGACAAAGCAGGGCCCGTGACAGGGAGGGGAGACCTGGGCAGGTCTCCCTGGGCTCTGCCAGCTCCGGGTTACTAGGATTCCACCAGCTCAGTAAGTCCAGGCCTGGAGGGCAGGCAGGCGTGTTGGGTGGGAGTGGGGGGCACCTTGGAGACACCGAGGCAGGGGTAGTAAGCCTGGGAAACTGGCCTGGAGGGAAGGTCAAAAGCTTTGGGAAGTCTCCTCCCAAGTTCCCCCTCTCCCCCGTCCCTCCCCCCGCAAGCTGTAGCAAGAGAAGCAAAAATCCACTCCAGGCAGGAGCCTGGCTGGCAGCACTCAGGGCCTAGGGGGGCCCAGCAAGTGTGGGTGGGGGGCTCCCTGAACGCCTCTCTCTGTCCTGAGCCGGGGCGACCATGTGCAGGCCCAACTGCTAAACACCGGCCACAATGCCCATCTGCCCCACCTTGCTTCTAACTCCGAGGACAGACCACCAGGGGCTCAGTGAAGGAACAGGCCTTACCCCGGGCCCCAGAGACCTTTTCCAAGGCCATGAGAGCTGGGATTAGAACCCATAACTTGGGTCTCCCAGGGCAGCGGCCGCGCGATCCAGTGAATTGCAGAACCCGGGCACCACCTTGCACGGCCTCAGCAGCTGGCTGCTACCCCTCCCCCTCTCCCTCTTTCCCTCCCTTCTTTCTTCCCCTCCCCCCCTCCCTCCCCTTCCTCCTCCTCTTCCTCAAGGAGCAACCAACTTGCAGGCCACGGCTGGGCCTGACCCCCTTTAGGTGGTTCTGAGGACGCGGTCCCTGTCCCAGGCCACCTGCCAATCCAGGGGAGCTGTCTGTGGGTGGTGCCCGGGTGCCAGTGAGGTTCCCGCCCTGACCGGGAGGCCCAAGCAGAGTCTGCTGCCCACGGCCCGCCCTCTTGGCTACTTGGTTTATGGTCTCTCCCTAATCAGGGGGTGGGCCGTGCAAACGAAAACAAGGTTACAAATGCACCAAAAAAATGAAATAAAAGCCAGAGACATTCTCCCCTCTCGCCAGGCACGGAATTAGGGAAATAAAGCAAGGATGTGGGGTAAGTGAGGGGGGGACTAAAAAGATTTAGGGAAAAGATACCAAGTGAAGAGCACCTCAAATGACATCATATGGAAAAAATAGAAGCATCCGAATTGCCCAAAAATATAGGGCTACTTATATATTTTTTATGGCACTTCCATTAAGATGGAATTTTAAGCAACTATTAAAAATGGTTTTGAAGAGGATCCATGGAGAGAGAAAACATAACAAAATCGTAACTGAAGAAAGTTCTGACAGAAATCATACATGGCGATGCCATAGTTCCTAAAATTATTTTTAAATATATAGAGATGAAGGGCTGGGAAGGCATATACCAATATGCTGACGGTCTCTCCCTCTGGATGATGGAAATAAAGGCAATTGCAATTGCTTTTAAGTTTCACCTATTAAATAGGACTATTCTCGAGACACCTAAATTCTTTACAGCAAATGATGTGATGCTGGGCCAGTGCAGGCGGGAAGCAGAGTGTGTTTTCGGAAGTGCTGGCCAGCAAGGAGCCTGAAGACCCCTCGCTCAGTCCAGAGCACACGGTTGGGGAGGGGGGCGGTGGGTGTGAAAGCAGAGCCCCCCCACCCAACAGCCCGGGGTGAAGTGGCCTGTCCCAGGCTACGAAAGACCGTGAGGACTGGAACCCAGACTTCACGTCCCTCAAAGCTGGCCTCCTTCTGCTGTGTATTGGAAACATGTTACAGACTTAAAACTAATTCTGGAAGAAGCTGAATATGTACTGTGGAAGGTTTGGAAACACATTTTAATGGAGGTTGGAAGGATGAATGGAAGGACACGTGGACAGATGGACAGATGGAAGGAAGGACAGAAGGAGGGAAGGAAGGAAGGAAAGAAAGAAGGAGGGAAGGAAGGAGGGAAGGAAAGAAAGAAAGGAGGGCAGGAAGGAGGGAAGGAAGAAAGGAGGGAGGGAGGGAAGGAAGGAAAGGAAGAAGGAGGGAAAGAAGGAAGGAGGGAGGGAAGGAAGGAAAGAAAGAAGGAAGGAAAGAAGGAGGGAGGGAAGGAAAGAAGAAAGGAAGAAGGAGGGAGGGAAGGAAGGAAGGAAAGAAGGAAGGAAAGAAGGAGGGAGGGAAGGAAAGAAGAAAGGAAGAAGGAGGGAGGGAAGGAAGGAAGGAAAGAAGAAGGAGGGAAAGAAGGAAGGAGGGAGGGAAGGAAGGAAAGAAAGAAGGAGGGAAGGAAGGAAGGGAGGAAGGAAGGAGGGAGGGAAGGAAGGAAAGAAGGAAGGAAGAAGGAGGAAAGGAAGGAGGGAAGGAAGGAAGAAGGAGGGAAGGAAGGAAAGAAGAAAGGAAGGAGGGGGGAAGGAAGGAAGGAAAGAAAGAAGGAGGGAAGGAAGGGAGGAAGGAAAGAAAGAAGGAGGGAGGGAAGGAAGGAAGGAAGGAAAGAAGGAAGGAAAGAAGGAGGGAGGGAAGGAAAGAAGAAAGGAAGAAGGAGGGAGGGAAGGAAGGAAGGAAAGAAGAAGGAGAAAAGGAAGGAGGGAAGGAAGGAAGGAAAGAAAGAAGGAGGGAAGGAAGGAAGGAAGGAAGAAGGAGGGAAGGAAAGAGGGAAGGAAGGAAGGAGGGAGGGAAGGAAAGAAGGAAAGAAAGAAGGAGGGAGGGAAGGAAAGAAGAAAGAAGGAGGGAGGGAAGGAAGGAAAGAAAGGAGGGAAGGAAGGAAGGAAAGAAGGAGGGAAGGAAGGAAGGAGGGAGGAAAGGAGGGAGGGAAGGAAGGAAAGAAGGAAGGAAGAAGGAGGGAAGGAAAGAGGGAAGGAAGGAAGGAGGGAGCGAAGGAAAGAAGGAAAGAAAGAAGGAGGGAAGGAAGGAAGGAAAGAAGGGAAGGAAGGAAGGAAGGAAAGAAGAAAGGAAGAAGGAGGGAGGGAAGGAGGCAGGGAAGGAAGGAAGGAAGGGAGAGAAGAAACCCTGGAGACCCCTCCTCCCGTGCACTCAGCACCCCTGAGCCCCAGAGCTGGGATCCCCGCTCCACCTGCCAGCCCGGCCCCCGTCGGGGCACTCCCACACCCCCGGGGGGCGGCAGCGGCGGCCGGGGCCCGGACCCCGCCCCCCAAGCCCGTGACCCTGGTCCCACCACGGGGCGCTGGAGACCGACCATGACGATCTCCAGCACTTCGTTCTTGCTGATGGCTCCGTTGCCGTCCACGTCGTAGAGGGAGAAGGCCCACTCCAGCTTCTGGTTGGTCTTGCCCGCGGAGGTCATGTGCAGGGCGATGACATACTCCTTGAAGTCCAGGGTGCCGTCGCTGTTGGCGTCGAAGCTTCGGAACACATGCTGGGCGTAGGCCTTGGGGTCGGCTTCGGGGAAGAACTTGGCGTAGATGCTCTGGAACTCCTGTCGCGTGATGCGGCCGCTGGGACAGTCCTTCAGGAAGGACTGGTACCAGGCACACAGCTCCTCCTCTGTGAACTTGGTGTTCAGCTGCAGCTCCTCCAGGATCTCCTTGGACAGGGCCCCGCTTTTGCTGTTCCCCATGGGTGAGGCCGGGCGGCTGGGTGGGAGCGACGCGGTCTCCTGGCTGCAGAGGCCGGTGCTGCTGGAGGCAGAGGAGAAGGTGCTGGCAGATGAGAGGCCGTGTGGCGGGTTCACCCCAGCACTGGGAGGGAGGAGGGGCCGGGATCGGGTGGGGGCGGGGTGCAAGCTCCAAGACCCCCCCCCCGCCCACCAAGATTAAAATAAAGAGCTGACAGCAGGTGGCCAATCCATCTCGGCCTTCTGGGAGGACAGGGCAGGAGGTCAGAAACTTCAGAGCCAAAGCCTTGGCCTTCCCTGTTGCCCCTTGTCCGTCCCTCCGCCTCCTCTTCGACTCCAGCTTTCCAGAAGCCATGAGGCTCACAGCCTGTCTTCCCCCCCCACCCCAAACTCTGAAGATCCCAGGGACAGGAGTGGCATCTTGCATTGGGCCCTATACCGTAACCCTTAAAAGCCAGGCTCTGGAGCCAGCCCCGGTTCAAACCCCAGCTTTGCAACTTACTAGCTGTGTGACCCTAGGCGTGTTTCTTAACCTCTCTGTGCCTACAGTGCTCCTCAAATTCTTCACCTCCTTCAGGGCTTTCCTCAAATGTCACCTTCTCAGCAAGCTGGACTGACTACTCTATTTACAACAACGCACCCCGCTGCCAGCCGTCTGCATGCCCCAAACCCTGCTTTATTTTCCTCCCTTTCAGGTACACCTCCTGATTCACTTTTAATGATCCCGTGTGCTATGCCTGTACCAGAACGAAAGCTCCGTGAAGGCAGGGATTCTCTCTGTTTTGTTCTCAGCCACATTGCCATTGCCCGAATGGTGCCTGGCAGGTTTGGGCTCTCGGTGAATATTCCTTGAGTGACAAGGCATAAAAACAGTATCTACCTCATTGTTATTTTGAGGCTAAAATGAGTTAATACATGCAATGCAGTTAGAGCCTGGCACACAGTCAGTGCTAAATTCATGTTACTTCTTATTCATCTGCAACAGGGATCAAAACGTAGACTGCCTTCAGGGGCCAGCAGGTGGAGGAAGTGAGCGAAGCAGGTGAATCAGGGACAAGACAGGTGGTGAGGCCTGTACCACACAAAGGGGCTGCCTGTGGTCAAAGCCATGTGAATGTGGTCATCCGAGATGACGGCCCAGTGTTACCAGATTTTTCAGTGCTGACCCCTGGGGTTCCAGAGGATTTCTCAGGAGGCCTTAATGTTGGGGGTGTTTCTGTGTGTCTCTGTGTTTACTTACTATTTTTTTCCCACCAGTTTGTGAGCGCATGTGATTTCGTAATGGAAGGCCTTTCTTTTTTTTCCTAGAACTTCACTATCCCATAGCGAGGCATTTGTTCTCAAGAGCAGTTGGGAATAGGACAGTCACCAAACTCAAAAACCAACCAACAAACCAATCCACCTCAGCCCATGAAAGTGAGGCCACAGGCTTCACCTCTTGCCCTTGAACCAGATGGGGGAGGTGATTAGAAATGCCTGTTCGTGCTGGGCCTGTCCGCGTGGGGCCTGCGGATCAGGAGAGGCATATTATAGGGAGGAAATGGAGCCCAGAAGGGCATGTAGCCTGCCTGGGTCACACGTTGCTAAACGGCAAAGCCGGAAGGAAAGCCCTGGTCTGCCAGGCTCTCTGTTCGGGGTCTTTTTGTTACATTGCAACTACCTCCTTTCCCAAGGAGGCCTGAGTGAGGGGCTAAGAAGCTCCATTTTTGCAAGAGCTGGGGTTGCCCTGGCAGTAGGAGAGGTGGTGGGCAAGGAGACAGGGCCCTGGGTTAATGCAGGAGGCAGTCAGAGACCCCCGCCCCCCCTCCGCCCTGGGGCCTTCTGCCCTGGCCAAGGTCAAGGAGGAAGGAGCCAGAAGCAGGTGGGAAGCAGCCTGGTACTTCGGGTCCACATTCCTCAGGTTGTCGTACCCAGGAGGGCCCCACCGCGTGGAAAGGACCACAGGCAGCTGTGTTGATGCTGTTGGGAGAGGGGTCATGACCTGGGGGGTTTGTTTGAAAACCTGTATAAACATCTTCTATCAGAGGGAGAGTTTATGCGTATGCGCCTTAGTCAAACAAGTTGTTGGAGATGATGTATCGTGAATGGGTTTGTTAAGTCTGAGCTGGGGCCATAAACTCTCCTCGAGCCCCAGAGGGTGCTGGGGAGGAGGCTGGCCCCCCAACCGGAGGACTTCCGTTTGTGTCTCCCCATCCCGGCCTTGCCTCCACGGAAAGAAGCAGTCTCTTCCCAGAGGCCGGGTCGGTCCCTCCCGGGGCCAGGAGCTCGATCTTGGCCGCTCGCGGGGGCCTGGCCGCCACACTCATGCCACCCCCAACTCCTACCTTCCCTTGCTCGGAGCTGAAGGACAAGATGGCCTTCCCTTCACTTGTCCTGGAACCGGAGCCGGCACCCCCATCTGCACTGGTGCCCGGAAAGGGGGTGTGGAGATGGTGTCCGGGCGGCCCTCCCACCGCTCCCCTGTTGCACTGAATGGCTGTCCATCTTTCGGTGGCTTGGACTGGAGTCCTGGGGCCGTCTTGTCCCGTCAGCACCTGTCACACCCCACCCCAGTGGGCCGGCACATCCGGCCCCTGACGACTTCCCGGACTTCCACGATACCTCCTCCTGCAGGCACGGTCACCGGTCTGGTCCCTGCTTCTGCCCTTGTCCCCAGCAGGCTGTGAGGCCAGCCCCACAGCCATGAAGCAGGCCGTGTGCTCCTTGGCTCAGAAGCCCCTCCCCGGCGTGAAAGCCAGAGTCCTTCAAGGACCAGCAAAGCCCCACAGAAGCTGTCCCCATCCACCATCCCGCACCTGCCTCCCCCACCACCCGGGCCTCCTTGCCTTCGATCCAATGCCGCCTTCTCAAGGAGGCCGCCCCAACTGCCCTCTTTAATACTGCGACGTACCCACGGTCAGCCTCACACCCAGCCCTGTTCTTCTTTCTCCCGAACACCTAGCACCTTCCACAGCCATGCTAGATTCGTTATTATGCCGACCTTCTTTGTTTGCCTCTCCCTGCTGGAAAGCCAGGTCCACGAGGGCAGGGCTCACTTGCCGATGCGTCCCCATGACCTAGAGTGGTGTTTGGGATAGAGTACATGCTCGGTAATTACCGCATGGATGAATGGTTGGATGGATGGATGGAGGGAGGGAGGGAGGGAGGGAGAAACAAAAGCCAGGAGCCACTTCTGTCCACAGGGACGTTAGGCACCAGGGGAGGGGGCCGAGCAGGGCCAAGTGCATGGGTCTGGTATCATGGTACCCATCTGGCGGGGGGGGGGGCGGTCAGTGCCTAGGTGCCCTCTGCTAAGACATCAGGCATAAAATGATCACCACCCCTGGGTGCCCTGTGGTTATGCTGAGCCCATTTATACAAAGGAGAGGGTGACAGCGGGCTCCAGGAAGGAGGGTCACCCAGCAGGCCCCAGTGTCTCTGGACAGTTTATTTTACATGGGATGAATGTAAGCATCTTGAGTGTATACACAGAGCCAAAGGGGGGGGGGGAGGGGAAGAAAGAGAGAGAGAGAGCATTTAACTTCCTGAAAACGCTTTATAATAATGCAGAACAATTATATATAGCAAACGCCTTCAAAATTTAAACCCTTTAAACATTAGTTCTTTAGCATTAATACACACAAATGCTATTACGGGGGACGGGGCGGGGGGCAGCCGGGGGACCGGAGGAAAGGGCGAGTTACAGCCTCCATAGGGATCAGAGTTTCAACAGTGTTACTTATAAATTATGGTACATCGATGTTATTTACTGATCTAGGCAGCCAGAGGAAGGAAGGATATACAATGTGGGGTAAACACATTCATACCAGGATGAGCAATGCTGGCAGGAGACGCAGCTTTTTAACATTAAAAATGTATAAAGTATTTAGCAAAAGTTACAGAAAACAGACCAAATAAGCAAGTTTATTTTGTTAGAAAATTCCACTGTCACGGGCTTTGCTGATGTGCTGTGAAAGGGCTGCCCCCGCCCCCGGCCCCCATCTCCTCTTCCGAAGGGAAGGGAAGGGAAGGGAAGGGAAGGGAAAGGAAGGGAAGGGAAGTGATGCCAATTTGGGACCCCCTGTCACCAAGGACGGCTGGTGTCCCTTTATATGTCTGTTCCTGGGTCCACGTGGCTGCTAAGAGCCAGTCTGCTGAGTGCAATGCCAGAAAGGGCCCGTCTCCACTTGACAGGGGAGTGCAGAGGTCTCGGGAGGGAATGTGACTTCACTTTGGGTTACAGGACGAATGAGGCAGCAAAGTGGGGCCAGTCCAGTGCTCTTGCCCTGACGCCATATGCTTTCCTTCTCTGTCCCCATGTCATACCGTCCCCATCATGGCACCTGCGAGCCCAGACCTTTTGCATTCCACCACTGCAATCCTACTAGAAACGTCTCTCAAACACCAAGAGTCAACGTCCCCGGAACGGCACACAGAGAGATCTGAGGGGCACCGCCACCCGTCTCCGTGAGAGGACCCTCCCAACAGAAAGGCTCCAGACAGGGCCACGCGCCAGCATCTAAAGGGTCAAGGAAAACGAACCATCGGTTGTCGTCACCGGTCTTATTCCCACCCAAGCCTGTTGCAACAGGATTGGGTCCTTCACCGTCCACAAAAAAAAATTCTCCCGCGGGGGTGGGGGGGGGGGCTGTTGGGAGTCCTTCCTGGCACATCTCGACCCAGAGGCGCCCACGAAGCATGGGACCCTGCAGACTTGGGCTCCACGGCCAACACCCTCACCTGGCCTGGACCCAGGAATGTCTTCTGTTTGCTGGGGGCGGGGGGGGGGGGGGTGCCTGGTTGCCTTCAAGGGCTCACCTTCCACTGAGCAGGACCTAAGCAAGACATGGTCGGTGGAGTCATTACCTTGGGGGTCACGCCCACAGCCTGCCCGGCGTTAGTGGGGTTTGGTCCTATCTCCGTCACCACTGGCCACCACCTGGCGGGCCGCAGGCACACGCCTGGCTCAATGTGACCGCCAGCTGAACGAGGCTCCGGCAGTGACAGGAACCTCACGGGAAGAGACGCGTTCTTCACGCCCGAAGACCTCAGCACACGCGATCAAAGATCGGCGGACGAGACCCAAAAGGTAATGACTTCTGCTTCCTTCAGGGGCCCGGGAGGAACTGCCTCATTCTCACCAGCTCAGGAAACTCTTTAATTTTAGCTCTGCTTTGCGTCTACACAGAGAAGTGCCAGGGTACCCCTCTCGGGCAGGTTCCAGACCCCAGCGTGCACGACGGCGCCCATGGGGCCCAGGCCAGGCACGACCGGGTGTCAGGTGAGGGACTGGAAACAAGAAGGGGACAGCGTGCGAAGTAGCTGGAGGAGCCTGGGGAGACCAGAACGGACACCTGCGGCCCGCCAACGAAGCGACACAGATCCAGGGGAAGGCCGCTGACGAGCCAGCCCCGAGTTCTCACCCCCCGCTTTGTCCGTTCGCTTTCCACACCCCCTAATGCTCAGTGCCTGCCCGGGGCCACGGCGGGGGGTTGAAGCCAGGGTCCCCGGGAGTGCGTGGATTTGCCAGCCAACAGTGCAACACAAGTGGGAGGCCCCCTTCCCCCCTCTTCCCTGGCCCCTTTCTGCACAAAAGCCTCAAATGGACCACAAAGAACCACTGTGGGCACAGCTGGCATCTGGAGAAGGAGCCTCGGGAGACACAGGAAGCAGCCGTGCAAACAAGCTGGAGACCCCGGGCCGGGAACCACTCACGGGCGCGAACAACTCACTTTAAAAAGCAGGGAAGCGGCCGTGGGTCACCCACCCGTGCAACGGAGCGCTACTCTGCGAGACGAGGGGACACGCTGGTGACACACGCACGTGGGTGACCCAAAGCATTAAGCCGAGAGGAAGAAGGCGCGAGGGCCCCATCGGCAACTCCGTTTCCCCGACATTCTAGACAAGGCAAACACCATAGCATCAGAAAACCCATCAGTGGGAGTGGGGGGAAGGGGGACAGGAGTGGATCGACCGTAAGGGAGCCGCAGGGAATTTTCAGGAGTGATGGGAATATTATGTTGATTTTGGTGGTGCATTTGTCAAAACTCACGGGCCGGGGGGACTCTCACTGCACATCAATGAGCCCCGATACTGTTACGTCAAATACCTCTTGATAAACCTGAAGAAAAGAAAAGGCAGCAGGTCTTGGAGGAGCGAGGGGGTTGGGGGGGGGAATATGCAGATCTGTACCTCACTTCACATTTTTAAAGTGCTTTCTCTGTCTACACGACCACCAGCACAGGATCCTGTTTAAGATCTCCCTGTCAAGGCCACGCACGGCTGGAAGCGAAATCACTTAAAACGAGCCAAAGTCTTTGCTGTCCTTTGAAGTTTATGGCTTGTGTTTCCAAGAAGGGAGTTTGGCTCAGCTCGAGATGTTCATGCACCCATCCGCTCATCCAGTAATCGATTGGTTCTCACAAAGGGATTAGAAAGCCCTGGTTTGTGCACATGCACAGCGTTCCCGTCTGCTTCAGTCGCTAACCAGCCCCGATGAGGGGGGCCTCCTACTGCAGAAATGCTCCTGGCTCGACAGGAGGGGGGTGGAGGGTAGAAAGGAGACCCAAGGTGGTCTTGATCGCAGCTACCCTATGGCTCTGCTGGCCGGTGCTTTGCAATAGTGATTGAAGGCGACAGGGAAAAAAAAAAAAAAAAAAGGAAGGAACAAGAGATTTCTCCCAGACACTGTCATGGAAACCGACTTACTCTGCACACCGTTTGTCTTACATTTCTTTTCTCAACGATCTGGCTTTCACTGACCAAACGAGGTGCGTCCATGTTTCCCGGGGGGCAGGGAGAAGGACCCACCTGTTCCGAGAAAGAGAACAATGGAGGTGCTCAGGAACATTCCAGACACACTCCTGAATACGCCCGGCCACACCCTCTTCTAACCTGAACGCAAGAACAAAAGAGAACAGCAACAACGAGACAGAACGCTACTCCCAAAGCTCGCTTTGGGACATTCTAGACTTCACCCTAAGCTCAGTTCCCCCCCCCAGGGCAGGAGCCCCGTGAACAGACCGCGCTCTTCAATCACTGGGCTCGCTGGCCGGCCTTGGGCTTCGTTATTCCTCTTTGTGAGGAGAGGAGAGTTATTTACAAGAAACAAGAGAGATCTCTGAGATCCCAGTCGGATACGGGCTGCAAGCTCTGGTGACCAGGTGATTACACTCTTGTGACTGTCCACCTGTCCACCTGCCATCCAATGGTGGACCCCACACTGGCGGTGGTTTGTGTTCTCATTACAGGCTCCAGGTGGGTCGAATGTGGGACAGATGCAATGCTCTCACTGTCCAGAAAGACCTCTCAAGAGCCCCTTGTCTGCGTGGAGAACAAAGGGGATGGGGAGAGAGTGCCGGTCTCACATGCGGCTACGTTTCCAGCACCCCTCCTGGCTCATGCCCAGTATCGCTCGATAAGTGAATGAGTGAGCGAGTAAATGAATGAACGCGGATCTACCAGCATAACAGGATCACAGGAAACCTCAATGCTGCAGAGAGTACTTGGGTGTGAATGCCAAGGTCGCCGAATTGCAAGAGCCCCGGTGAAAAAAGTCTAAGTCTACACAAACGAAGAGATCCCGTGCCCGGTCTTGTCCCCAGATCTCAGTGCACTGCCCAGCCTTCTCTAAATTCTCAACGAACAGAGGAGGAGAGAACAACGAAAAGCAAAGAAAAGAAGTGTGTACTAACGTGGGGGAGGGGGGGCGGGAAGAATGATTCCGGAAAATAGACCGGCCCACACAGGGCCCAATCCAGGCTCCCCTGGAAAAGGCAAGAGAGCTCCCCCTGTCCCAGGGAGCAAAGGAAGACTCAAGAATCCTCACACGGGAAGGAGAAAACAAAATCAACGAGCCGTATCGCACTCAAAATATCTGTGTTAGTAACAAGGCTACTTACTGGCTTTGAACATTTGAAAATCACCCACAAATTAGTTTACTAAGCCACAAAGCGATGACTGCTAGCACCCATTTTGAATAGAGAAACCCAGAAATAACATCCTAAAATTGGTCGCTGGTGTCATGGGCACCAACCCCAGATCTGGAAGCTGTGGTCCTCCGTGGCAGGGACACACCCATTCTCACACTCTCGTGCTGGGGAAGGCTTTCACGCTGGCCTTTCTGGGTCGGGGACAGTTCAAGAAGAAAAGCGACAACGTCTGGCTTGCTCTAGAATACTCAGCATCTTTCTACTAGAAGCTGTGAGGCGGTAATTCTGAATCAGTGAAAGAGGGGCCGAAAGACTCGAAGTCATCAACTCCCGGCACGTGAGACCCAGGGACCAGCGAGTTGTGCTCTTAGAATCGTGACCTTGTGTGTGTTGGGGGCGGGGGGGGGGCGGGGTATGGACCCTGCACGTCCAAAGTAATCGAAGGGAAAAACGAACTAAGAAAGATGGGCTCGGGTTCTGGGCTAGACTCTGCCCCCTGCTGGCCGTGTGACCACGCCCACCTTCAGGGGGCACTTCTACGGGTCCCCTGGAGCCAATTCTCAGGGTTAGATGCTGCACAAGGTTGTTTGCCGTGTTTCTATAAAGGGAGAGACTGATGAATGAGGACCCAACGGGACGGGCTGAAAGCTTCCCAAGTCACACACTAACCTGGCTTTCCCAGGAATTCGGTGGGGGGGGTGGCGAAAGGGGAAGGGGGCACCAGCACCAAGCAGGGCTCTGGAATGTGCAGAAGCGGAGGTCAAGGTGACAGGACACTGCCTGGAAGCCAGGACCGTCTGCCATGTCCGCACAGTGTCCACGAGGGAGCGAAAGCCTCATGGGGGTTGGCGGGGGGGGGGGGGGCTGGAGAGTCACCCCCCCACCCCCCACGCACAAGCAGGGGGAGCCCTCTGGGGGTGGCAAAGACCCATCCCAACCCATCTCCCACAGGGGACCGACCCAGCCCCAGTAAGAGCCCGGGGGGGGGGGGGTGGGGGCGGGAGCTTCCTTGAGGAAACAGCCGAGGGCTGGGTTGGAGGAAGGTTTCCAGCCCAGAGACCTGACAGGAGATGCCTGACCGAATATAAAAACACGACTCAACACTCTGACTTGGGGCCGATGTGCTGAATGAGGTAGTTCCGTCCTGACCTCTCCAGGCAGGGTCAGTCTGGGTAGAGAGGAACCAGGCCTTATTCCCAAGACCCCAGACGATGAAAAGTGGCAAAGGAAGAGCCAGGATGTGGGTTCCCAGAATGCAACGGGGGGAAAAAAAAAACTAAGAGGGTGGGCCGCAAGAGGTTCTGGGTGCGGGCTGTTGAGCTGAACGGTGCCTTCTATCCACGATTCCGACCCTCGTCCTGGGTTGGAGACAGGGACCTTTCTCCCATGACCCTCCAAAGCCCGCCACACAGCTGGAGGCAGGACCTTGGGGCTTCCGGGGACACAAGCGTGCGACGCAGCCAGCTCTGGGTGGGGATGTGACCCCTACAGGGTGCAGCAGGGACCATACAGTTCCAGCCTCAGTCTGTTCTCGGAGCAGCAAGCACAGGACAGGAATCGGGGGGCTTCAGCCTCGGAGACAAGGGCAGGGCTGTGGATCGGTCTTCTTGGCCTGGGGACACGGGCAGCTCCCAGCGGGGCTGCCTTTCTGGAATCACCAGCTCAGCAGACCCGGACAGTGGGCGGGAGGACAGCTGCACTCAGCAGCGGCCCCCTGGCCACCTGCTCTCCATGGGACCCCCCGGCCCCTCTCCTTGGCAGGACCCCCGGGGCCGTGCATGCCCGTCTAAATCTCCATGTCCACGGGGCGGATGTTGCCTGTCTTGTGCTCTCTGACCCACAGCTCCCTGTCTTTGGCTGGGTCCACTTTCCGAAGCAGTTGGTCCACAGGCTCGACTGTCTGTAAGAGACAGAGAAAGGGACGTGGTCAGAGGTGGCGGCTGGGGACAGCACCATTGGGCCACGCTGCTTATGCCTTCTGGCCTTTGGAGTAGCCTTTCTAGAAGGTCGTGGGGGTCCCAAGGGAGGCCTTGGGGAGGGACGGCTGTACGCAGGGTTGCAAGAGCAGGGAGCCCCAGGCTCCTGTCCCCGTTCTGCCCTCCAGCCCACAGGCTTGCGTGACCAGGCAGGGTGGCCCATGGCCACCAGTCCGGGAACTCCTCCATCTGTCCCCACCTTAACCATCCAAGAACATGGCAGATAGAACTTCAGCTTTAGAGATTTTGAACAACACTTCTGGGTTATTTATTATTTTGGGGGTGAGCAGGCAGGTGGTAAGAAATTTGCCAGGGGAGGGGGTGCCTGGGTGGCTCAGTCGGTTAAGTGCCTGAGTCTTGACTTCAGCTCAGGTCATGATCTCATGGTTGGTGGGTTCAAGCCCCGTGTTGGGCTCTGTGCAGACAGCATAGAGCCTGGTTGGGATTCTCTCTCTCTGACTCTCTTTCTCTCAAAATAAATAAATAAACTCAGGGTGCCTGGGGGGGCTCAGTCGGTTAAGCGACCGACTTCAGCTCAGGTCGTGATCTCATGGTTTGTGGGTTCGAGCCCCGCGTCGGGCTCTGTGCTGATGGCTCAGAGCCTGCAGCCTGAGATTCTGTGTTTCCCTCTCTCTCTCTGCCCTCCCCCTGCTTGTGCTCTGTCTCTCTGTCTCAAAAATAAATAAACATTTAAAAAATAAATAAATGAATAAGCAAACAAAAAAAGACATTTGCCAGGGGAGGCGATAAGGCCTTCAGTACTTCAATGGTCATGACCTTCTCTCTCCTCAAGGGAACAGCTCACGTGTGTCTCCAGCTCACGTGCTTGGGATGGAGTCACACGGACGTGCAGAACAGACCGTGAGCCCCTCCCAAGAGGTGGCCCGTGGGTTCCAGCACCTGCCACGGACCACCTTCACCAGCCCAGCGCAGGGTGGCTCTCCTCTCGCCCCGCCCCGTGGGTCCTACCGGCCCCGGGCAGGGAACTCACGCTTTGGTTGAACATGTCTGTCTCGTGCCGCAGCTGTGTATACTGGCATAGATGTTGTCGAATCATCTCTACCCTCTCCGCCTCCAGCCGCTCTAGCTCCTGCCGAGGAGGAGACCACACAGCCCTGAGCGTGCGCCCTCACCTCGGGGGACCTTCCCACCATGCAGGTCCCAGCCCGCCCTGTATGCAAGACACGCGACTTAACTGTCCTCGATGATTTTAACACACAAGCATCGCTTGCCCGAAGCGCGTGGCATTATGGGGGAGCAGCAGGGTTCGAAGCAGGGTCTGTTGGGCTCGGACTCCTGATTCTGCACCAGTGCATACCCAGCCCTAGTTCCCCAACGAGGTGGACAAATAGGTCACGTGTGGAGGTTCTGTGCCTCTGACTCTTGGGACTCTGTCCCTGGGCCTCTGCGGAACAGCCTCCCCTCCTCTGTCCATTCCGGGTGCTGAGGTGCAGACCAGAGACCAGGTGAGGGGAAGCAGGGAGCGGGGGGGGGATGGCCATTGGGAAATGGAAGAGAAAGGGTTTGTCCTCTGGCTTCTAGAGGGTTCCGCACCTTGGGAATTTAGGGGATCAGACTGCTGTTCTGGGCACAACTAGGTCACTGCCTAAGTGATTAACAGGGAAGGAGGGTAAGTCAGGGGGGCTTAATTAGGGGATTAACCAGGAGGAAAACTGGGTCACTGTCCCTGGGGGAGGCCTCTAATCTGCTCTGGGGGGCTGACACGTGGGGAAGGCAGAGAGTTCTTCTGTCCTGTGCTGGATGGATGAGGACAGCTTTGGGTGGTGGAGACAATAATGCCTGGCCCAAGACCTCCCTTCTCGTCCAACCCGATGGCCCAAGTGCCAACCACGCTTCACTGTCCAAGCCAACGGGTGCTGGGGAGGAGATGCTCTCCCTTCACAAGAAATACTCAGGAAGGCAAAAGAAAAGGGGTCTGATGCCTATTCCCTGTGCCCTTTGGGCAGGGACCTCCCCTCCCATTCTCCCTAAGTACCTACTACCTCCCATCCCACTCCATACGTGCTTCTTATCCTTCTGGGGGTGGGAAGGGTCATGCGTCCTACAACCTGGCTATTTGTCCTAAAGGCACCACTGTACATTTGGCTGAGGGCATCCTTGGATGACCCTGACCCTTCAAGAGGACAGCCAAGGAGGACACAGTAAGACTCAACCCTCTCCTGTGTCCACACAGCTAGGAAGTGCCCAAGCAGGATCTGAATCCACACAGACTGGCTCAGGGTCGAGGTCTTGACCTTGGCGGTAGAGCAGATCTAATGACCACCTCGACGGCCACCTCCACTCCATCATCCTCACGGACGCCAGCAACCCCCCCACCCCCCACCCCCACCCCCAGGACTTCCTGAGCACGGGTCCCTGTGCCGACACGCTTACACATCTCTGCTCACTCACCAGTGTGGTGGTCACCATCTCTTCAAACCACTTGGACTGGGCCTGGTTGTAGAGATCCACGCAGCGCATGAGGTCATCTCCTGGAAGAGACCATCAGCCACCATCATACTCTGTCTTGTCCTCACCATGGCTGCCCTCTCGTGTCCCTGGGTCGTGGAAGCCACTGGAAAGCGGACAGATGGAAAGCAGAGCAAAGGAAAGGGGCCACCCAGCATCACGAGAGAACAGCTTCGGAGTGCCCATCGGAACTTGACCCCAGATAACCAAGAACTCAGGATGAGGGTTTCCTTAGCGTGTGTATGTGCGAACGTGTGCAGTGCTCCCAGGGCACCCCCAATCCTACCATGAGCCCAAGGAAAGCTTCCCTCTCTAAAGATCCCAGTTTCATTTGACATTGGAGGGTCCTTCTTGGTTTTAAAACATGTCACGGCAACCTGGAAGCAGCCAAGAGTTCAAAAGGAAAAGTCTGCAAATTGTGTGTGTGTGTGTGTGTGTGTGTGCACCCCAGAATATAATTCTGAAACACAAAATAACGTGTCTGATGGTTTGTGGCTCGTTCATGTGCAGCGAGGGTACAAAAACATGCACTGGCAGCTATGTATCAATTCCAGGACAGGGGTGACAAAGAGAGGGAAACAGAGAGGGTAGGTGGGAGGGAATGAGCTCTTCCCACGGCATTTTATTTCATAAAAGAGAGACGGGAAACCAACATAACTACTCAATCTCGATGGCTGGCATGTTACTACCTTCTGTAACGGCAGGTACATTTGAAGCCTTTCGTTAACCAGAAAGAAAACACGCTTTATGTAAAAACAATCACAAACATTACTAAGTACACAGGCACCAAGAACCTCATCACCCGAAACACAGTTTCTGGACCTGTAGCATCAACGTGCACGGAGAACTTGCTAGAAATGCAGGTCTCTGGGCACAGAGGAGGCCTGCCGAACAGGAAACTGCATTTTCAGAAGAGCCTCGGGTGAGCGGCGTGCACCTCGCAGCCGGGGTACCACCAGAGCACGCGGCTGCGTCTCAGTGTGGTTTTCTGATCATCGCAGGGTGCCAGAGACAGGAAGGCATCGTGGTCTTTGTTCGCGGTGGGAAAACCTCATGAGCCAACCCGAAGCTCGCTCTTTAGGTCTAGTATGGTAATTCCAGCAAATTCAAAGTTACTTAATAATATCCCCTGGCTCACGGGTATTCTGAAATGGAGGTGAAAGAAATCAGGGAGACTCGTGTCCACGTGACCCAGGGCCCAGCTCAGTACCCCCTCTACTGAACTATACCTAGCCAGCTGGGAGACGGGGCTGAGTAACAGAACCCAGTCAAGGGCTGTGTTCATTTTGCTTTTGATCTATGGCCAGCGAATGGGTCCCCGATCCCAAGACGGAATGACCAGGAGAGAAGGAAGTGTATGCTTCACTGCAAACACATTCCCACCAGCCCCCACCCGCCGCCTGGCCGAGGGGGGTCGGCATATCACCCTACAAACGTACAATGATAAAACTCCCAAAGCCCTCTCTGTCGATCCCGATTTCGAGAACATGCTTCGGAAAACTTCTCCGACACCAGGAAATAGGGTAGCTGAAGGAGACTGTGTCTTCTCTCCAAGTAGCCCAAGGGTACCCTTCTGAACAAGCTGAGTGGGAAAACGTGGATTCTGGAACCAGAGTATCCGGGCTGTCTTACCGGCATCCCTGTGTAGGAGCTGTGGGAACTTGGACAAATCAACGAACCTGCTTAAGCCTCAGTTTCCTCATCTATGCAAACATCTATAAAACAACAGTACCTTCACAGGGTCATGTGGACAGTTAAGTCACCCGATACCTGTCTGGTGTTTGGAATGGACACAGGCAGAGTTAGCACGACAGTAACGCGAGCTAAGGGGGTGACGGTGACAAATGAGGTCAAGCCCCCTGAGGACCCAGAGGTGCTCCCTTCCAGCAGCCTTGGAAAGGATGAGGGAGGGAAGGAAAAGAAAGGAGAGAAGAAAAGGAGGCATCTTCTGGGTAACATGCTGTCCAGAGAAACGGAGACAAGGAGTCTTTGGAAGAAAAGAAGGTGAGATTCTGGGGAACAGGGCTCCATGACTGTGATCCTGGGGAATGTTTGTCACCTGCCATCTGCTTTCTCGCCTGTAAAGGGCATAGAAATACCTCCCTGCAGGAATGGGGGGGTTCAATGCGGAGGCTATGACACACGGGGCTGGGCACCTCGCACATAGAAGAGGTTTCGGAAAGGTAGACTTTTTCACAATCAGATCCAAGGACAAGGACAAGTCACTTCCATCACAAAATAATTCCAAACTTTAGGGATAAGAGACGTATTGTCTGATGGCAATGCACCCAATGGAGACACAGCAAAACCAGAGAGCCAAGGTAACCGAGCCCCCCGCTTGTGAAAATGCAACATTTTCTAAATTTGGCTTAAATTTAGAAGTAGCAAATCGCAAGATTCATCTAGAACACAAGAGAAAGGAAAACACGAGAAATCAGGACTTGAGGAATGTGGTAAGGAGCAGTGGTGTGAGAAAAAATAAACGCCCACCGGGGCAAATATTTACGTATTTATTTTTTAAACCTGGGGTCAAAGGCAAAAAAGTGATTAAAAAAATATGCAGAAAGGAGAGGTCTAAGTCAGTCACAAAACCCAGAATTTACAAGGGAAAAGACCGCTGTACAAAGAAATTCAACAAAACAAGCCAGAGAGAGAAGAAAAGAAAGAAACACAAAGACCAAAATTAAATGATCGAGGGCAACCCCGGAAAAATATTTCCAATTCAAACCACAGAAGGTTAATTTTCCTGACACAGAAACGTAATCCTCGTCAACCAATCTGTCAGAAAAAGACCAGCTACGTCGACAAGAAACTGGGGACAGGACAGGAGTTCATCAGTTCACAAGAAAAAGTCACACGTGACCTCTACAAGTCTGTTTTTAAAATGCTCAAACTCACTCAAAAAGAAATGTAAACTTGAGTTACCCACACAATATGGATGCTCACTAGACAGCTATGGTGTCGACGTCGGATCGCACACAGCGCTGACCGGAGTTTAGGGAACGGACATCCCTACTTTCAGTAACACGCACACCTCTCTGGAAACCGATTTGGAAATGCCCACCCAAACCCACACAATGCTTTGACCCAGAAAATCCACACCTATGTTCTCTCTATCCGAGGACTGAGTCTCACATACACACAGATGCCGGGACACTAACAACCATCACGGCCGCTGACGAATCTGAAAGTCCTGCAAACGTCAACCAGGTGAACTCATGAAATAAATTCGGGGCCAATCACACACTTGGGACACTATTCAACCATTTAAGAAGTCCGATGTACAGGGGACGCCCGGGTGGCTCAGTCAGTTAAGCATCCGACTTCGGCTCAGGTCACAATCTCATGGTTTGTGAGTTCGAGCCCCATGTTGGGCTCCGTGCTGACAGCTCGGAGCCTGGAGCCTGCTTCAGATTCTGTGTCTCCCTCTCTCTCTGTTCTTCCCCTGCTCGGCTCTGTCCTCTCTCACTCTCTCTCAAAAATAAATATTAAAAAAAATTTTATTTTTAAATTCAAACACTTGTAAGTGTTCATAGTGATTATATCCAGTGGAGAAGAGTTTATGTTCTTAGGTGCTGATTACAATGTTTTGCCAAGCAGTGACAGAATTTTATTTTTAAAGTAACTTAATAAATTAAACGAATTTAAATAGCCTCTCCCTGTCCTGGGTTTCCCTTCTCAATCCCCGGTTAAGTACATTACGCCTTCTATTTCTGGATCCAATTACCACCATGCATTGTAAGATCTTTCCATCGAATGTTGTGTTTACGTGACATTGCTTTGCTATCCGCTCTTCCTACGCCACTGTATCTCGTAACGTCCAGACGGTGGCTGCTTTGTTCTATGATGAATGAACTGTCCCGAGTTCACCAGCAGTTGAGGTGGGAAAGACTCAGAAGCCATCTGATCCAAACCCTAATCACAGCACATGCTTTAATCCCAGAGGGCAACACGCATTGTCCTTGCAGGCGGTTAAACTCTGGGTCTCTAGGGGCTCCTGGGTGGCTCAGTCGGTTAAACAACTGATTTCAGGTCATGATTTCATGGTTCGTGGGTTCGAGCCCCGCATGGGGCTCTGTGCTGACAGCTCAGAGCCTGGAGCCCACTTTGGATTCTGTGTCTCCCTCTCTCTCTGCCCCTCCCCTGCTCTCTCTCTCTCTCTCTCTCTCAAAAATAAACCTTAAAAAAAACCCAACAACTCTGGCTTTCTGAAGGAATATTTACTAAGTTTTTTACTGGTTTACCCTTCTTGTGCATCGGCTAATTTTTGCCACAAGGTGGAAGCAGAAACCGACTCAACTGGGGGAATCTTCACGAGAGAAGGTGAAATCTGGTTATTTCACTGAACAAGACGTGGGCCTCCGTTCTGGGGCAGGAGAGCCCTGATCGCCACGGGCGAGCCCTTGGAGTATCACTCCCTGGGGAGGTGGGGGGTGTTTACTTCTGCTATGGGCTCCTCGCAGGGACAGGACACGGTGTCACGGCCCCCACCCCAGCC
Organism: Neofelis nebulosa; assembly: GCF_028018385.1. Lineage (NCBI taxonomy): Eukaryota > Metazoa > Chordata > Mammalia > Carnivora > Felidae > Neofelis > Neofelis nebulosa. The sequence continues at coordinate 4,369,567 of NC_080797.1, forward strand.
TGGCCTTTCTGTGCAGCCAAGGCCAAGGTCGGGGGAGGGCAGGAGAGGCAGGGGGCGGGGCTGGCCGCACTCACCAGCCTGCGTGGACTTCCTCCTCGCCTTCTTGATATCCTCCTCTGTCTTGTTGCTCAGCTTGATCTCCAGCTGCTGGGTCTTTATCTCCAGGTCTCTCTGCCTCTCCGTGAGGGCCTTCCGGGCCTGGGGTCCAACGACACGGGGACGCTGCTCACAGGGCCCCGCGGGTTATGTGGCCCCCCTCCCCCTTGCCGGATAAGAGTCCTCTCTTCCCCCTGGTTCGTGATGTTTTTTTCCCAGCAATGCTTAGTGGCCGGAAGCACCAGCCAGCCCATTTGGGGGCCGGATGGGTCCTTTGCCAGCAGCAGCTGGCAAACTCGGGGGTGCCCACAGGAGTACGCATCCCTTGTCCTGCACCCCTCCCCAAGGCGCTGGGGTCAGCAGCTCCTGGCGAGGTCGGACCTCCCAGGCCTTGGCAGGGGAGCAATGCACTCAGGAGAGAATCGGCCCCGGGAGGCCCGGAGAAGGGCCTGTGGACCAGCACACGAGCCAGCGGGGGCTGTCCCACAAAAGCACAGTGCGTGTGCCTGAGTGAGCCCCACCGTGTCTCCCACTGGCCCTGTGGCAGTGACCCGAGTGCCACGGGGAAGCGGCTCCTCCCTGCCCCTTTGGCCGGGACGGGGCTGGAGGCTGGCGCTCCCCGCCCCCCACCCCTGCCACGGGGGAGCCGGCCCACCCGCTCCCAGCAGGTCTGGCCTCCCAGGCCGCTCACCTTCTCCACTGCGGCGTGACGGCTGGCAAGCTGCTTACGGAGGTCGGTAATGTGGTGTTCACACTTTTTCATGTCCTTCTTAAAGTTCTCCCGGAAGTTCATCAGGGGCTTCTCGACCTCGCTGTGAAGCTGTCAAGGACAGGAGGGGGGACGCGCTCAGGGCCCCAGGACGGCCGCCGCGGGAGGAGGAGGGGGGCGCTCCCCCCAACTCCACAGGGGAAGGTGGACTCGGGGACAGTGGCCTGGGCCACCCGACAGGAAGGCAGAAAGAAAGCGCCAGGTGTCAGATCTCCGGTGAGAGGAGGTCCCCTCAGCTGGCGAGGCCCCGGGGTTCACACCAACGGACTGAGGGGTTGGTTAGTGTCCGAGGCTTTCTGGCCCCTTCATCCGCTGCCTCCTACCTCCTGCCTCCTCTTGATTCCTAGAGCTGCCCGTCGGGTTTTGCTCAGGTGCCCATCACCCTTCCCTTCCCCACTGGGAACCTCCTGGGGGCAAAAACCAAAAGCCCACCTCTGTGTCCCCAAGCACTTCGCACAGCGACTGCCACACGGATGCCATTTAATTAGAGGAACTCAAGTCAGCTCTCTTTGTTGAACATCTGCTACGTGCCAGGCACTGGGACCGCAAAGGTGGTCTGGACACAGTTCAGAGCCCGAGGAAGCCCTGGTGGGAGCCGCTGGAGGCCGGGAGAAGCTCACAGCTGCGCCCAGGAAGGCTTTCCTCACCCCTCCCGCCTGCATGGGGACAGGTGCACGGACCCTCCCGCCAGAAGGGGCCGGCCTCGCCCTTCGAGGGCCAGAGAGGCGCTGGGTGACGGGGTTATTTCGAGCTTTTTCTTTCTCTTTTATTCCTTCTCTTTTCCCTACTCCACTCTTTTCAGGAGAGATTTTACTTAAATGTGTGTGTGTGTGTGTGTGTGTGTGTGTGTGTGTGTGTGAACATAGGTTATGTTTGATGAGAAAACAGATCAGTGTGGGTCTGTTGCAGGCACAGTCAGAGCCCAGAGGACTCACACTCTCAGAGTCTCATTCACCCCTCCACTCAGTCTCCCGGAGCCCACCCCCACCCCCGCCGGCTCATTCCTCTGCCGCACCCCCCTCAGCCTCCTGGAGCTCCCCGCCCCCAGGCTCAGCCTCCCAGAGCAGTCCTCCCCCCAGATTCAGCACTCAGCTTCCCAGAAGCCCCTGACTCAACCTCTGATGGGCCCCCGACGGCCTTCCAGGGTCCCTCGGCCTGCATCTGTCCCAGAAGTGCCTTTGAAAAGCACAGCTGAACCATCCTGGACACAGGACCTCCCAACACTGGACATCTGTCACTTCTCTGTCTTCCTCTTCACCAGGTTCTGGCTACATTGTCTCTTTTTCTGGAGACCTCAGGACTTGGGCGTTTGCAGCTCTAAGCCACCAAATACTCAGGACTGTGACCTCCAAGAAGGCAGAGGCCCTGCTGGCTTTGCCCCCACTGTGTCCGCAGGGTCTGGTCGGAGCCCATGAGGGCCAGGTGCCCCTTTACTACCTGGGAGAATGGCAAAATCTTCAGTGCCCAACGCCCAGGGTCAGAAATTGACACCTTTGTGGTCAGATGACCTTTAAAGGCTAATAGAGGGCAGGCCATCCAAACAGCCCTCTCCCCCTGCTGTGAGTTGTAAAGCCTTCCTGTGAATTTTCTGTGCCCCTTGAAGTTGCCTTGCAGAGGAAAACACCCCCATCTGGTGGCAGCTTGTAAGATGATTCAGGCCTGAGAGCAACCACCGAGGACTGCGTAGATCCCTTTCCCATACAGATCAGGGGAGGAGTAGCCAAACTTAGCTTTCGTAGGAACCTGCCCCTGACTGGGGGGTCTGTGAGGGATAACTCAGCCTGCTCACTCGGTAACTCTGGGGTCTCTTTCCCAGGGACTACAAAGGGAATTGATTTCCAGATTTCCATGTGCCCAGGAGCGACCCCCTGAGGGTGTTTTCAACATTCATCCTGGGCTCCAGTCCCCCAGTTCTGTGGTCTGGGGGAGGGGCCCAAGAACCTGCCAATATACCAAAATCCGTTCCCCAGATTTCGAATGACTTTCTGGAAACATAAGGCCACTGGTTGTCATACACATGCAATCCCATAGATAGAGACCCATGGATTCTCCTGTATTTTAAGTGCTTTAAAAAAAAAAACTAATTAGGGGCGCCTGGGTGGCGCAGTCGGTTAAGCGTCCGACTTCAGCCAGGTCACGATCTCGCGGTCCGTGAGTTCGAGCCCCGCGTCAGGCTCTGGGCTGATGGCTCGGAGCCTGGAGCCTGTTTCCGATTCTGTGTCTCCCTCTCTCTCTGCCCCTCCCCTGTTCATGCTCTGTCTCTCTCTGTCCCAAAAATAAATTAAAAAAAAATGTGGAAAAAAAAAAATTAAAAAAAAAAAAAAAAAACTAATTAAAAAAAAATTTTTTAACATTTATTTATTTTTGAGAGACTGAGAGACAGAGCATGAGCAGGAGAGGGGCAGAGAAAGAGGGAGACACAGAATCCGAGGCAAGGCCCAGGCTCTGAGCTGTCAGCACAGAGCCCAATGTGGGGCTCAAACTCACAAACCGTGAGATCACGACCTGGGCGGATGTCAGACAGGCATTTAACTGACTGAGACACTCAAGGGCCCCTAAAAAACTAACTTTTTGGGGGCTCCCTGGGTGGCTCAGTCGGTTAAGCATCTGATTCTTGATTTCAGCTCGGGTCATGATCTCATGGTTCGTGGGATCGAGCCCCCACAGTGGGCTCCACACTGAGTGTGGAGCCTGCTTGGGATTCTCTCTCTCTCTCTCTCTCTCTCTCTCTCTCTCTGTTTATGCCCCTCCAACTCTCTCTCTCAAAATAAATAAATAAACATTAAAAAAAAAAAGGCAATTCTTTCTTTAAGAACTCTGGCTGAGTGTCCTCTTATACTCATTCTTAACTGTTGAGCATCTCTCTCTATTCAGATGGTGGAAGGCCTTCCTAGACATTTGTCCTCATGACCTCCCTGCTGTCTCGGGTGGGACAGGCCCCTGGAGCCACTGTCTGCCTTTCCAGAACCCTGGAACTCTTGGCCAGCCCCTCCTGTCTTTCGCCTCCACATCGGAAGACAATCACAGAAATTACAAGTCAGAAGGGATGTCACAGACTATCTGGTCCTGTGCTTTTCGAATGGTGGGTTCCTGAGACTTGTGAGATCAGTTTAGCGTCAGGACCAGCTTTCTGACGAGGACAGACCAGACGGGAACAGGACACATCCATGCATTTCAGACAGGACAAGTGCGCCTTTGTGAAACACTGGTCTCAGCCACGCATGTGTGTGGCTAGCTGGGTACAGGTACCTGTGCGTTCTGGCTGCCCGTGTAAAATGCATTCCCGTGGGAGTAAGTTCCAACAAGTTTCAAGTACATTTCAAGCCACTGAGCTGATCCAAACTTTTGAGGTCACATGTGAAAAAAAAAAGGGAAGCCCAGAGACGCCAAGACTCGCCCAAGGTCACAAAGCTTGTGAGCGATGGCACGGACGTAAGACTCCTGTCTCTTGACTCCCACTGTCCCCCGCCTAAGAGCTTCTGTCTGCAGTGCATGGCCTCTGCTGCATGATTAGATTTTCTTCAATCAGAAGGAACTTTTCTATTTTCCCTTCTTCGGCTGAAGTCAGGTCTAACTTCCTTTTGTACACAGTAATCTTCTTTCTTTCACGGCCTGTTGCTATTAGCTGTGGCTTAAGCCGGCAGACTAGCAAAGCCTGAGAGATTGCCATAACAAAATTGCATTTTTTTTAACGTTTATTTATTTTGGAGACAGAGAGAGACAGAGCATGAACGGGGGAGGGTCAGAGAGAGGGAGACACAGAATCTGAAACAGGCTCCAGGCTCTGAGCTGTCAGCACAGAGCCCAACGCGGGGCTTGAACTCACGGACCGCGAGATCATGACCTGAGCCGAAGTCGGGATGCTTAACCGACTGAGCCACCCAGGTGCCCCTTTAAAAAAATTTTTTTTAACGTTTATTTATTTTTGAGGCAGAGATAAAATTGCAGTTTTTAAAGAGCTCTTGCCCCTGACATGGAATATTCAGAGCGGAATTTCAATGAGCCCTCTGGAGCAGACAGTAAGATGGGTTTCGGACATTTGAAGCCATATGACCCATGGCGGGTAGATAAACCCTTGGAGCCTCTTGGATTTAACCACACGACCACGCGGCTGCTACTGTGATTGCCTAAGGCCACCAGCGGCTCTCATAGAAAATCTGTGTTTCGTGGGCATTCTTCACAAACCCCCCGCCATCGGGTACACGGAGTGAAGTCAGCCTTGCTTCGTCAACTCCTGACTTAAAACATCCCGACCATCTCCTGGGGAGGGAAGGGGGCCTGGAGATTCAGCTAATGAGCGATCGTGCCTGAGTGATCACACTTCCAAAATAATCTGTAAATTACAGGGTTTGGAGAGCTTTGGGGTTGGTGAGCACGCCCACGTGCCGGGCTGGTGGTACAGCCCAACTCCACGGGGACAGAAGCTCCTGGGTTCAGGACTCCTCCGGACCTCGCCCTACACACACCTCTTCATCCGGCTGTCCATCTGTATCCCTTATGACGTCTTTTAATATATAACAAACCAGGAAAGCTAAGTACACGTTCTGGAATTCCTAGCAAATTATCAAACCCGAGGAGGGTGCGGTGGGAACCCCATCTTGCAGCCGCCGTTCAGACGGAGGTGTGGGTAACCTCCGAGCCTCCTACTTGCAACGGACATCTGAATCGTGACAGAGTCTTGTGGGATGGAGCTGCTGCCCCGTGGAATGGGACGCCAGAACTGCGGGGCGCCCGGCTGGTGTCAGAGCAGTGGTGGGAGTGGGAAGAAAATGGTGCCTCGGAGAGCATTTTGTCACCTGCTAAGTGCTCTATAGACAATCAAGACTCAAGGGTCCTGCTGATGGGGAGTAGATGCCACCAGGGTTCCTGGGGACCCAGCAGGCGACTGTTCAGAGCTTGTAGAGCCGGCTGCAGAAAAGAGGACAGAGCCCCTGGGGCCGGGACACGAGAAGGGAGGCCTCCGATGCGTTACGGTGTTACTCTCTGGGAGCCCAGAAGGTCTCACTCACAGCTGGGGTCAACCCAGTCTCAGGCGCTAACATCCTTCAGAAGCGGGGAGTCCTGTAACAGTTTCTTCCTCCCGCCCCAGCTCTTTATAAAGCCCCTGCGTGCGTCCTCGCCGTTTTGAGCCATGAATTTCGCCCTGTGTGTGCAGGGGACCATCACGGGGTGGGGTGGCGAGGTGTGTACAAAGCCGATTTCTGTCCTGCAACAGCTCGCATCCCTGGGGGACCCCAATTCCTATAAGGAGAGCACTGGAGAACAGATGCAATCAAGTGCTGAGTGTGGAAGTCAAAGAACAGTCGCCTTAGGGAGATGCTATCTTTACGTTACAGTAAAGGAGGCAGTGTGCCCTTCAGGTTCAGGGGCTCAGAGTTTAAATGTGTTGTGTGAGGTCCTCATGGGGCTGCCGTGTCTGACTGGTAACTGGGAAGGGTGTGGACCCCAGGAGGCAGAGGTCACTGGGAACAGTGCCACTCTGAACAGCCTCTCTTCCTTAAAAGGTAACCAGGCAGGGTACCTGGGTGGCTCAGTCAGTTAAGTGTCCCACTCTTGGTTTTGGCTCAGGTCACGATCTCATGGTTTGTGGGTTCAAGCTCCACGTTGGGCTCCATATTATCAATGTGAAGTCTGCTTGGGATTCTCTCTCTCTCTCTGTCTCTCTCTCTCTCAAAGATAAACACTTTAAGAGGCAACCATGTTAAAAATAAAAAAATAAAAAAATAAAAGGCAACCATGTTAGTGGGTAGCCCTATCAGTCATGCACACTTTAGTATGAATTATTTCACTTCAGACATTTGGTTTACTTTTCCCCTGAAGAGTAGGTGAGAGCCTTAAAAGGAATTGGAGATATGAGCTGGGGGTGAGGGGGGATGGCATGGTGGTGGGGGACGGGGTCATTTGGAAACACAGAAATCCAGAGAGAAAGTAGGGCTTCAAAAGATGGGGGGTGTCAGAAGGAGCAAGTCAGTTGTCCCTGTTCATTCACTACTTTCAGAAAATATTTATTAAGCATCTACTGTGTGCCCGACCCCACCCTGAGTACTGAGGGCAGAAACCATACTGCCCTCAAGGTCATGGTGCTAGATTCTGTAGGACCAAACAAAAGAAGGGTCAGCTACCTAGTGTGACAACAAAAAGCCAAAAAATCCTCCCCGTGGCACAGTCTAGCCTCTCCTGACAGCAAGAACATGCACACATGCTCCTCTGACAGCCCAGCAAAGTGAGAGTGGGGGGTCCCCCGAGGAACTTTGGGGCACCCACTTTCACACGTCACAGAGGTGTGCTGGGGCAGTTTGGCAGAATTTGTAGAAATTTTGCGAGCCGCTTGTTAAAGATGGCCGGTGTTAAAAATTAAACATGATCTACACTTAACCAATCATATTAAAAACAAAGGTGATGGGGAGCCTGGTTGACTCGGTCGGTTAAGCGTCCGACTTTGGTTCAAGTCGTGATCTCACAGTCTGTGAGTTCGAGCCCCACGTGAGGCTCTGCGCCGACAGCTCGGAGCCTGGAGCCTGCTTCGGATTCTGTGTCTCTCCCTCTCTCTGCCCCTTCCCCGCTCGTGCTCTGTCTCTCCCTCCCCTCCCCTGCAAAAAAAGATTAAAAAAAAATTTTTTTTAATAAATAAACTTAGATGTAAATTAAAAAATAGTTAAAAAAAAGAAAATACGAAATAAAAAATGAGAGTTGCAAGAATAAAAAAAAAAAAAAATGGAAACAAAGGCACCGAATACTTAGCGTTTATGAACCTTTTACTCTTCTCCATGCTCCTGACGGGCGCTAACGGCTACCGACGCCATTGCACGGGGACAATGGACACACTGGCTGATGATGGTGAGCTCTGGGGACTCTCTTGCCCCCACTGGAAATCTACACCACGGAAAGGGGCCGAGAGCACACGCTGGAGAGGCTACTGTGAGCCACTCGGCAGCACACGGCCGCGGACCGCCAGCCCGGAGGGGCCGCGGGGACGGACAGCTTACCTTGGCGGAGAACTTGAGGTGAACTTCCGCCTCGTCCGCGAGGCTCTTCTTCACCTGGGCCCACGCTTCTCCCAGGGAGCTGCAACCCAAAGAGGACTGTCAGACCCAGACCCCGGACGGCCACGCTGCCCTCAGATCGGAGATCTCGGCCCCTCCTGGGCGGCGGGGACGGCGGGTCTCGACGTGGAGCCCGCCCGAGACGGCACGTGGATGGGGCAGAAAACGCCTGTTGAGCAGCGCGCTCTAGCCTGGGGGCCAGGTGAAGCCGGGAAACACCCGGAGCTCAGAGAATCGGGGGGAGATGAGAGAGGAAGGTGGGGTACAGCTGCAGGGCGGGACCTGACACCTGCCTGTTACTGCCCCCCGTGCGCCCCCCCAGTGCCCATCCCTGGTTCACTAACGGGCGGTGCGAAGGCCTGCTGGTCAGTCAAGGGAGAACAGCCACGTTCTCAGGGAGAAGCAGATCTCACACAGAAGGTGCCACACAGCCCTGCCTGTGGGCAAGCCTCCAGCGGCCTTCCCTACTTCCCTACTTCCAAGGGGGGCAGAGACGGACCCCTGTGCCGAGGGACGGCTCACGGACGCCCACACAGCAGGGAAGGCTCTCCGTCCCCATCCTCAAGAGGCGTGGCTCCTGCCGGTCCTGATTCCGGGCTGTGACCTCTGGTGCCGCCCACACCTTCCCGGAGAACGGCAGAATCCCTTTTCCACCCCAAGGAGATGTTTCAAACAGAAGCATCTCCCCAAGTCCTCAGGGCTTTCACATGTGGCCCCCAGGCCCCACTCTCCACTCCTTGGAGCTCCTGAGCCTTGCCGGCCTTCAGGTGATGCCCCTGCGTCCTTGCTGGAGACCTCCCCCCGCCCCCCCAGACTGTTCAGGTCACTTAACTGCATCAAAGAGCCATTTTCCTCCAAAGAACTGAGCTCGAGTGACACAGCACGCAGCTCCCGGCTTTGGAGCGGGGCCAGCGGCAGCTGAGAACGAGTCCCTCTGGTCACAGCCCAGGCCTGTGTGGTTGTGGCACGGGCTCAGGCCGAGCGGGCGTGACGGGAAACGACCGACCAATCTTATCTAGGAGTCCCTTGGGTGGTCCTGGCCGGGGAGCGGAGCCCCCCCAGGGAAGAGCAGGGGTGAGAAATGACGGTCCGAGCTGCTGGTGGGTAGGGGAACAGACCGCGAGGTCCAGAAGCAGACACAGCATCTCAGTGGGGAACGGATGGTCTTTTCAATAAATGGTGTGGAGACCACTGTAGAGCCACAGGGAAAAGAAGCAATGTCGACCCTGACCTGACAGCACACATACGGATGAAGTCAGGACGCAGCACATCTACAGTGAAAGCTGGGACTGCACAAAAGCAGGCCCAGGGGGAGCAGGAACTCAAAGACGGGCTGACAGACAGGAGCCGTCCCTGCACCGAGCTGCTCACGGGCCTACAAACGAGAGCCCAGAAGCCACAAAGGCCCTGGCTAGTGGGGAGTTTGTAAGTCTACCGTGGGCAGAGCGTGAGGTCAGCCACTGGCCAGTGACGGCTTTAGTGGCCTGCGAAGGTCACCGGCTGTGGGGAACGACAAGGTCCTCGGCCCCACCTCCAGGCTGGGCACCCAAAGCTGGGCGGACGCCCCTGTGAACATGCAGCTGGGCCCGTCTGAGCAGATACCCTCCCCCAGACACCCCCCGCTTCCCCCGCCATCCGGAGCCACCTTCACAATCGAGAAAAAAGCAATTTAGAAAATGCTCTCACTTGAAGACCGATTTTTCCATCTGATGAGAGGTTAATGAAAGAAATCAAACCTGAGATGTGTTTCCGTTGCAATATCCGGTCCGACGCATATGCCAAATCGGAACGCAGGTTACTGGTGCAATTACCAACCAGAAAAGACACAAATCCCATTTCCTTTCCACACAGGCGAGAGGAAAAAAAAAAAAAAACTGCAGGCGGAATAAACAATCCGATCTTGCCTCTCTACCAACGTGCACGTACCCTCTTGGAGTCTAATGGGGGCCGGCACCTTCCTGGCCTGCCCCAAATTCCTAGGACGGGGCCCACGTGTTCACCACCCCGCCACAACCCCACGGTGCCTGCCGGAAGGAGCGTGTGCGTGCACGGGGACAGGGCACGGGGTCATGCCCGTGGGCAGGGGTGCAGCATCCGTGTGTGTGAGAGAGTGTATGTAAGGGGTGGTGGTGAGGGCCTGGCTCGTGCAGCTGGGAGCATATGCTGCTGAGCGTGTTGGCAGGATGGAGTGTCCTTGGCGATAGCCCAGGCCGAGGAGGCGGCAGCCGGAAGGTTCCGGATCGGCACTGTGGTTTGCAGGGCACGGGGATGTCCAGGAAAACCTCCGTGCCAGGTCGGAGGGGCGACTCCCCACTCCCCCCGACGATGCCGTCTCGAGCCCAGTGCCTGGGCCAGGAGGGGGCCACCAGGGCAAGCTCATTTCTGTCTGCAGAGGAGCCCCTGACCCCCCAGGGCCACCCTGTGCCCACCAGGCCAGTGACAGGCCTGTAGAGGCGGCCTCTTGGCTGCACCACGAGCCCACGCAGAGGTCGCAATCAAAGCCGCCTTTGGTTGGCACGGCCCATCCCCTGAAGGCCTCAAGCCACGCAGGCAGATCCGGACTTGTTCAACATTGCAGCCGTCTGCCGACCACAACCACACAGGACACAGCGTCCTCCTTCCTCGGGGCTCACCTCCCCTTGCAGAAAGGGCCCCGACATAGACCGCACCGGCGGGAGAGACCTCGGGGGGAACCTTTTGCCTCTAACCTCCCGAGCCTGGTGTTCTTTATTCCCGAGGCGAAAGTCACATCATGTGAAATTAACCGTCTTAGAGAGAACGGTCCTGCGGGGCATTTCGTACGGTGACCACATTGTTCAACCACTACCCTCCACCTTGTTCCAAAACATCTGTATCCCCCTGTTATGCACTGTTTGTGGACCCCCCCACCCCCAAATTCATATGTTGAGGCCCTAAGCTCCCTACCCACAGCGGGGCTGTTATTTGTAGATGGGGACCTCTAAGGAAGTAATTAAGGTTATGGGAGGTCATAAGGGGTCGGGCCCTGGCCCAGTTGGGTTCCTGTCCTTGTAGGAAGAGTCACCAGAGAGCCTCAACACCCAGAAAAGGCTGTACTTAGAACTCTAGAGGAGAGGTCTCACCAAAGCTGCTGGCACCCTGATCTTGGACTTCCCAGCCTCCAGAACCACAGTAAATTAAATTTCTATTGTTTAAGCCGCCAGGTCTCTGGTATTCTGGGAGAGCAGTCCAAGCAAATGAATGCACACCCCAAAAAGAAACCCCGTACCTGAGGGGTCTGGGGGGGCTCAGTCGGTTAACCATCCGACTTTGGCTCAGGTCATGATCTCACGGTTCGTGAGTTCGAGCCCCGCGTCGGGCTCTGTGCTGATGGCTCAGAGCCTGGAGCCTGCTTCCGATTCTGTGTCACCCTCGCTGCCTGCCCCTCCCCCAATCGCATGCTCTGTCTCTCAAAAGTAGACATTTAAAAAAATTAAAAAAAAAAAACAAAAAACCCAAACCCGTACCCATTAAACAGGGACTCCCTGGCAACCAGCCACGTTCCTTCTGTCTCTGTGGATGTCCCTATTCTGGACATTTCACATAAACAGAATCCTACAACATGCAACCTTTTTGTCCAGCTTCTTCCACTGAAGATAATGTTTTTCAGGTTCATCCACGAGGCAGCACACAGATCAGGACTTGATCCCTTCCTGTGGCTAAATAACATTCCGTCACTTATCCATATATGCAACGGGGATGTACCCGATGTGCCGATCCGTCCACGTACGGATCCGTCATGTACGGACACACACATATACACAGATTCGTCTTGAGGATCTGTTCCCAGTTCTATTGGGTATAAACCCATGAGTGCAACTGCCGGGTCATGGGGCCATTCTGTTCAGTATTTTGAGGTGCTACCAGTTTTCCATGGCGGCTGCACCGTTTCACGTTCCCACCCGCGGGCTGAAACTCTTTGTTAAGGGACACGCAGAGTAGACTACTCTCTTCCTTCAGGAGGGACGCTTCTGGGGCCTGGAGGGCGTGGGTGAGCCTCCCCCAGCCCAGGCCCCACCCAGGGAGGGCAGGACTGTCAAAACTGGAGAGGGAGGGGCGCCTGGGTGGCGCAGTCGGTTGAGCGTCCGACTTCAGCCAGGTCACGATCTCGCGGTCCGTGAGTTCGAGCCCCGCGTCAGGCTCTGGGCCGATGGCTCGGAGCCTGGAGCCTGTTTCCGATTCTGTGTCTCCCTCTCTCTCTGCCCCTCCCCCGTTCATGCTCTCTCTCTGTCCCAAAAATAAATAAAAAATGTTGAAAAAAAAAAAAAATTTAAAAACTGGAGAGGGAGGGGAGCCGGCCAGAGAGAACTCTAACCAATGGGGCCGGGTACAGAATCGTCTCCCCACCCCCACCCCCAGTTTCTTCTCAGCCTGTCCTCAGAGACAGGGGATTCGATTCGGGGGCAAGGGGGTGCTGATATACTCCAGCATCTGGTGGGAGGCCCTCGGTCACGGGGGAGTGTGGAAGGGCCCATTCTAAGTATGGATGTGCACACCGGGGGTCGTGGGTGCCCGGCCTGAGCCAGGCCTGGCAGACTTCCCCATTTAGGGGAGGCCACGGCAGCGATCAGCGATGCAAAGAGGAATCCACCCCCCACTTCCTGCCCCCTGTCCCTCCCCACTCACCCTTCCTCCTGTGCAGCCAAGGAGTTCTGAGAGAGCTTAGCTAAGTTCTTCGCATACTCCTCTTCAATCTTTATCCTGCAAAACGGAGAAAACCCAACACGTCAGCTCCCCGGTGCGAGACTGTGGGTCTGACCCGCTGACCGGCCGCTTGTGAACTCTGTAAAGGAACCCACTAGACCAGACGCTCTGACAGTTCGGGGCTCTTGTCCCTCCGCTGACACACGGCAGGGGTTCCCCAACTATCTGCTGAAGGAACGAACTTCTCTGAACCTCTGTCTCTTCTTCTGTGAAATGGGATGTTCCCAGCTGTCTGCTGGGCTGTCGTTCACACAGCTCCCAACCCGGGGCTGGGCACTCGGGAGGCCTTCAGATGGGTGAATGTAACTTGTGATGCCCACAGGCATGCCCGGTGGTCCTCACCTCCCGTCCAGCCCCCAGTGCCTCTAACTGTCAAGCTGCAGGGCACAGGGATTTCCATGGAAACCAGGCAGTGCCCAGAGCATGTGGCTGATTCCAGTTCCCTAGAGAGGGAAGTTGCCTTGGTTTTTGCTTTCAGCAGGGCGGGCCCTTGACACACTTTCAAGGCAACTCTCTGGGGAGTGTTCCATATTATCTGGCACATGGTGTTAAAGTGTCGTCAAAGGCACTGTTCACCGCCTGAGTGGTCCTCTGGGCCGTGTGGGGACAGGGGCCACCACTCAGAAGCCCCGGGCCCGTCACTGGGCAAACAGGAAGGCCCCAGAGATGCTCTGAGGGGCTGGGGCACTCGTTCCCAGCGGCTTCAAAGCTGATGGCCCAAGGGTGTGGCGATGTGGAAACGGGGGGCCTGACTGAGCCCCGTGGCATCATTCTGAGCAAGAATCCTTTTCTGCTTTGGCCTGAGAGACCCACAGCCATGTTCCTCCCCTCCCGGCTCTGCTCTCACCTCCACCTCCGGCCGCCTCCGGGGGCCGGCTGGAGTCTATCTCCTGGTCTGTCACTTCCTAGCCTTCGCTCTGCCCTCCCCAGGGTGACCCGGGGCGGGGGGCCGGTCTGCAGCCCCCAGCCGGCGGTCAACACATCTCTCTCGAAAGCAGATCTGACCACGGCACACTCCCAGCTTCACGACTCCAAAGATTCCTCGAGGTCAATGGCACACACCAGGCAGGGGCCCCGGCTCCACCCGCCCATCCGCCCCAGGCCGAGGCCACGGCAAACCACCGGGCCCAGCACGCTCTACCCGGGCACCTCCACTCTCGCTTGTCTGCCTAGCAGACCCCGGTGGGCCGAGAAAAGTCTGCACTCCTCGCGGAAGACCAGAGTGTTCTCAAAGGGCAGATCCCGCTTATCTGCCAACACAGTGGTGGTGTTTTTTTTTAATTTTCTTTTTAACGTTTATTCATTTTTTGAGAGACAGAGAGAGACAGAGCATGAGTGGGGGAGGGGCAGAGAGAGAGAGGGAGACACAGAATCCGAAGCAGGCTCCGGGCTCCGGGCTGTCAGCCCGGAGCCCGACATGGGGCTCGAACTCACAGACCATGAGATCGTGACCTGAGCCAAAGTCAGGTGCTTTGCCACCTGAGTCACCAGGTGCCCGGCCTTTTCCTGTATTTTATACCATTGTTTCTTCGCATCTGAGCTATGAGCTCTGCTCATTCCCTACCAGCTTCATGGGTCATAAAACAAAGATTTGAGGGGCGCCTGGGTGGCTTAGTCGGTTAAGCATCCGACTTCAGCTCAGGTCATGATCTTACAGTCTGTGAGTTCAAGCCCCGCGTCAGGCTCTGTGCTGACAGCTCGGAGCCCGGAGCCTGCTTCGGATTCTGTGTCTCCCTCTCTCTCTCTGCCCCTCCCCTGCTCATGCTCTGTCTCTCTCTGTCTCAAAAAACAAATAAATAAAAGAAAACAAAAACAAAAAAACCCCAAAGATTTGATGAAATAAATCGAAAGCATACCTCGGAAGGAAAAGAGGTGTTTTAAAATGCCTAAGAATGATTATTAAATGATTACTATAATTAAGAAAGATTTTTAAAAATACATTGCTATTTATTGTAAGTATTTCCAGGGTGCCCTGGAAAGTCCAGATGGAAACTCGTGTGCATGTGAGTGGGTGCTCAGACCTTGGAGGAACTGAAAAGGCAGGAGGTGGAGAAGGAACTTCTTATAATCTGTCCTGGCTGAATTTATCGTTTCCTCGTTTCTGTTCACACAAACCATCCTTCAGCAAAACCACTATTATAATCCCTACACCTGTCATAACGACCCCACCTGACTCTTTCGTCGGACTGAGCCCCCGCCCCCCCCGAAAGGGATGGGGGAACGGGTTCTATCTGCCCAGGTCTGGGACACAGCTTTGGTTCGAGAATGAAATAACAAGGGAACATTCTCCTTTCTCGTTATGATAGGGACAGAGCGTCAAATGAGGGCCACGCAGGTCAGTACAGGGGCCCAGCGGTCTATGTGCAGATGCTGTGGGGAAGGAAGATTCCAGCAGACCAGACCTTTCTGCCTTCTCCAGACAAGCCAGAGAGCCAGCTTGTAACGTAAAATCTACCAACTCAAAAACAAAAACGAAAAATGTTCACAGTCCAAACCTGAAAAACCCCACACGGGCCAAAGCCATGCAAGCTATAGTTGTCCCAAGAGCCGCAGCGAGGGCCTCTGGCTCCCCTTGGTGCTGACTGCGCCCGGTGCTGGGCGGGCAGGACGTATCCCAGCTGCTAGCCACCGACCTGGGGCTCAGGGGCCGAGGTGGCGCTGGGACTGGTCCCGGGAGCTGGGAGGGGCCCGGGTCTCACCTCTCCCGGATGAATTCTGACATTTCCTTCTGCATCTGTTTGCCCTTTAGTTGTTTCTGAAGGAGCAGTTCAAACCCAGCCATGGTGCCGTTGCCTTGGGGGTCCTTCTTATCAGCCTAAAAAGGATACAGAAGCACGAGAGAGCTTAGGTGACAAGGGTGTCCCGGGTGCAGGGAAGGGAGCCCCGGAAGGGACCGGGTGTGCATGGCAAGCAGACCTTAGCCCAAGAAACTTCTTGGGCCCTGCCTAAACCTGTGTCCTCCGCTGTTAACAGCCTTTCCCCACCAGGAATCCAGACTTCAGTGCTTTGGTACTTCATGGAGGGAGCGAAAAACACATCCTTTGATATCAGACAGGTGCATCGATGAGGACTGTGTCCCAAGTTCCTAAAGACCTGGTCCTTGTCTCAGCTCAGCCACCAGGTGACACGGCCAGGCCTTTCCAATCCTGGGCTCTGTCCCCTGCAACCCACACCCTTAACGTTGCAATAGGACTGGGTTGCATCTCTAAGATCCCTTCCAGAGCAGACTTTTTTTTTTCTTTTTTAAATGTTTATTTTGTTTTTTCTTTTTAATATGAAATTTATTGTCAAATTGGTTTCCATACAACACCCAGTCCAGAGCAGACGTTTTAGGGGAAGGGCATTTCAGAAAGGGGTGGGTGATGCCTGGAGAGACCCCACCTCCCATCGTCAAGAACTCGAAAAGTTTACGGACGCCCCCTCCCCTAGAACTCTCTCCCAATGCGGGATTCTCCCATCCTCAACTGAAGCGTTCTGGGCCACATTGCTAATACCTCTTGTGACAGGGAGATCACTACCACACAAAACGCACCACATCACAGCAGGGTGGCTCTGACCATTTAAAAGCTCCTCCAGGTATGTCAGGTTTGTTTGCTTTTTTTAATGTTTATTTATTTTTCAAAGAGAGAGTAGGAGCGGGGTGGGGGGCAGGGCAAAGAGAGGGAGACACAGAATCCGAAGCAGGCTCCAGGCTCCGAGCTGTCAGCACAGAGCCTGACACGGGGGCTCGAACCCACAAACTGTGAGATCATGACCTGAGCCGAAGTCAGACGCTTATCCCCCCAGGCGCCCCTTCTCCAGGTATGTTTAAGATTCGAGCACTTCGCGGTATTAATGCTACACCCTGATAAAGAAGCAAAAGAGGGGCGCCTGGGTGGCTGAGTCAGCTGAGCATCTGACTCTTGATTTCGGCTCGGGTCATGATCTCGGGGTTCGTGGGCTGGAGCACAGAGCCTGCTTGGGATTCTCTCTCTCCCTCTCGCTCTCTGCCCCTCCCCCGCTCACACATGTACGCACGCTTTCTCTCAAAGTAAATAAATAAACTTAATGATTAAAGAAAAAGGAAAAGAAAAATCCCCCCCCAAATACCAGGCCTCCGTGTGCCTCCCACATAAGGTGGGTGTGCCGAGCGATCCGTCCACACTCGGGAAAACCGGCCAGGAGAGGGGGGCTTTAGCGGCCCGTTCACAGCAGGGAGATTTCCGTTAGAGGGAGAGATGATGGTTGGAGAAAGAAAGCCCTAGAGTAAGGAACAGAGTCCCAGCAGAGCCTGAAGGAGGATGAGAACACACAACTTTTGCTCTTCGATGCTGGCCAGGGGCAGGTCCACACACTCCCCCCTCTGGCTCCCCAGGGCTCCCTGAGGCCCCCACATGGTACCCCACGCAGGCTGACCTCTGGCTCCTAGGGTCTCCCCTGAATACTCTGCTTCCCATGTCCCTCTTTAGGGCTGGCGTCCATAAACTCAGCCACTTGTCCTCATGACCCCGGGGCTCCCGCACCTGCCGCTGACCCCTGCCTTTGCCCACTCACAGTCCTTCCCAAGCGATGCTTCTAAACCAGACCACGCAGCCCCCCCAACGTCTTCCGAACGCAGTTGGAATAAAAACCGCCGGGCTCCCAGCGCCTAAGGAGTCTCGAACACTCTGTCCCCTGCTCACCATGAGTCACCTCTGAGCACCACCCCCCAGGCCTCTGATGCCCCACGGAGCCCTCCCCACAATGTCTGCTGCCCCTGCACGCACCCCCAGCATCTGGAAGAAACACAGCTGGGCCAAGACGACTCACTGGGTGTCTTCGAGAGTGCAAGTAACTTATTAACAGAACAGAAGTGCTTTCGTCTAGTTCTTGGTTATCAGCAAATCTGAAAAAAGGGCAGTAATCCATTCTGCACGGTATTCTGTTTATTTATTGTTCCTCGGGGTCTCTGCACCTTTTTTTTTCCCCCCAAAGTGTACGATTCCGTGGTTTTTTAATATGTTCCCAAGGTCGTGCAACCATCACCACTATGTGAATCCAGACTGAGGCCCTCTCGGTGTGAAAGTCATTGCTGATTTTCAGATGCAAATGCCAACGGCTATTCCCAGAGTTTCTGAGCAGGTGGGACGTGCATTTGTCAAAAGGTATTTATTTAATTGTGGGAAAACACACTTAGCATAAAATTCACCACCTTACCCACTGTTAAGGGTGCCACCCGGTGGTAATAAGTCCCTGGTCATATGCAACCATCATCAGTGTCCTTCTCCAGAACCTTTTTTTTTTTTAATCTTGCAAAATTGAAACTCTGCACTCAGCAAACAGGATGCAGCAAGTTCTACAACCACAGTTACTAAAGGTGAACTCTCTACCGATCCCTGCCCCCAACCTCATCACTGATGGAAGCAGGGAGGCCCAAAGAGGTAAAGCGTTTGTCCAAGGTGTCCCCTTCCAGCGTGCCCCACCAAGTCGTGAGAGCAGATTCCTCCACTGAAGGTGCTTCCAGTCCCCTGCCCTTACGGAGCAGCAAAGGAGTGACCCTCGGGCTTATCTGCATTCTGTCCAGGGGTTTGTTTCCTTCCATGTGGCCCTGAAGGAAAATCCTGTGGATTCTCTGAGATTTACGGAATCATCTGGACTCCCAAGAGGGGCTTAAATTCCTGCCTCGGATGCTAAATCTCCTGTTGAGACCTAAAGAGAGGACCCTTCTTCTTGGAGCTCGAGGCCCCTCATGCCCCTTCCGGCTGTCCACTCCTGATCCTTTGGTGGGGGGTGGGGGAGAGAGGGGCGGTCACAGAGCAGGGGAAACCGAGGCACCACTTACCCAGAAGTAGTCACAATAGCTCCACTCTGTAGGTTTCAGCAGTTGCTGCTCTGGCATCGTGTCCGGATGAGGAAACGTCACACAGTTTATCTGCAGGGCACAGGACAAGGCAGGAAGTGACTTGCCTGGACGGGAAGGCTTTGCGCCTGGGACACAGCATTACAGAGGCCTCCCTTCAGCGCCCGCTCGACAGAGCGCGCGTGGCAATCCTGGGAGGCACGTGTTTTTCGAATGAGGGGCAAAGGACACCCACGCCCCCAGAGGGGCTGGAATCGGCCGGAACTCTCTGGAAGGCAATATAGTAACAGCATCCACCAAAACCACACACAGCGTGAGCCTCTGACCCGGCGACTTGTTCGTCAAAGACCACCCCCTACGGGTGGATCGCGTGTGTCTAAACCCTCTTGTCTGCCAGCACACAGGTTTGTAGCAGCAAAAACACAACTCCACTGTCCTCCAGCAGGGGAAGAGCTACACAAAGCTTGGGGCAGAGGGGCATCTGTGGGGTGTGCATCGAGAGCAGAGGACACCGGGAGAAAGTTCTAACGTGCGACTACAGATGTTGTGCCGGGTCATATTATTAAGTGGGGAAGAAAACCATGAGCTGCAAAACGGTACTTAAGAGTATGCTACCATTTGCATAGGAAAAAAAAAAAACGAGAGAGAGAGAGAGAAAATACACACACATTTGGTTATTTACGTACGGAATACTTCTGGAAGCCGATAACATCGTTTGCTTCCAGAGAAAGGAATTCTGTGGTTGAGGGTCAGGGCGACAGGTTACCTTGTGCGTCTCATTTCACAATATTTATTCTACGAACAAAAAGCGTCTGAAAAGATGGTCCAGGATGTGTGCTCGGGGCTGGCCCTCGCCCAGGAGAGGGCAGTGCAGACATTCCTGGGACCCGTCTCACACTTTTCCTGCCCAAGCTTGCCCGCCAGGGGGATGTGGTTTTACCACTGCTTTTGCTGGGCCTGTTTCCAGCCCGGGATCCGCTCCTGTGGGATCGTTTGTGTCCTTTGTGGGAGCCACAGAGCCTCACCCTGCAGACTTTAACTCTCACCACGGAGGCTGGAGCTGCTGCGTTGGGGGCCGTCTGATGATCAAGGCAAGAGCTGTGCAGAAAACCCAGGGGTCCTGGGGAGGCAAGAGCTGTGCAGAAAACCCAGGGGTCCTGGGGTCGCTTGGGGGAGGCTCAGTCGCTTAAGTGTCTGACTCTTGGTTCCGGCTCAGGTCATGATCTCCCGGTTCGTGAGTTCGAGCCCCATGTCAGGGTCTACGCTGACAGCACGGAGCCTGCTTGGGATTCTCTCTCTCCCTCTCTCTCTGCCCCTGCCCTGCTAACATTCTCTGTCTCTCTCTCTCTCTTTCTTTCGCTCTCAAAATAAATAAGTAAACTTTAAAAAAATTAAAAGAAAAAGAAAACCCCAGGGGTTCTGGAGAGAGGCCACCAACTCCAAAGCCAAGCAGCCATGCAAACAAACAAGGTACAGGAGCCAGTTGGTCAGAAACTGCAGCGTGGGGGCAGAGGGGAGGGGGGGCGAGCAACCTCGGCCTTGGGGAGAGGTGGCAAATGATTCAAAGTTAAAGATGCTAATAAGGAAGACCAAATTCCTCTGCCAGCTGAGTCGGGCTCACGGGCCCCCCAGCCGTGTCCTGGGGTTCGGGGCCCCCACCCTCTGCTGCCAGGGGCACAGGTCTTCCTTGTAGTGTCGGGAGGAGAGCAGGGGAGAAGTCCCAGCCGAGGACAGGAGCCCCCTCCTCCCGGACCCTGACATCTGGTGGAAGGAAGGGCTGAGATTCCCACTCTGAAGGAAAAGACGGAGTGGCAGGAATGACCCAGAGAACCCCAGAAACAGGGAGCACGGATTTCCACCAAGGTCAAAGTGTAGGTGCGAGGGACCCCCTGGGGTGGGGAATTTCCGCCCCAAGGTGTCCCTGGCCTGCAGGAGCCTGCTGTGGGCGGTGAGGGAGGGCCACCTCTCAATCCCCACAGCAGACAACGGTCTCCCCAACCCTCTCTCCAGGCTGCCGCTCAAGGCGTGTCCAGAGGGGAGTCTCCTTCAGGGGCTTCAATGACCCACCGCCACAGGCATCTCCCGTCGAATCGTGGAAACGAGGGCTGGATTGCAAAGCTTCACGTGTTCCTTATTTCATGTTCTGGCTACTCCTGTGTCCAAAGATAACAGCGATCGCGAAGCATCTTTGTCTTGCTTAATAATGTGGTCCGTGAAAATTTCAAACAAATCTAATGGCAAATTAACTGTGACATTAGACTGGGCCTTAAGGATCACGGAACCAGGAGGGGAGGGGGGCATGGTGGACACAAGTGTCTTCTAGGGTGTCCTGTCGGCGTTTAGAGGCAAGGGGTCCCACACGTGGCCCCGTCACAACCACTGAAAGGGAGCTGTCTGGGCTGGGGGAGACAGGAGGGGAGGGTAGGGGCTCATCCCTGTTGTTGCTCTTACCACTTGGTGAGGACACAGGTCCTTGGACAGACTGGCTGGGGACCCCAGGGTGCCTGTCCCCCGCCTGTACCAACTCTGGTTTGGGGACAGGCTGTCCCGGGTGGGGGGGGGGGGGGGTATGCATTTCCCCAATGCTCACAGAGCCCTGCGCCTCCTGGTGGGCGACTGGAGAACTGCACCCTGCCGGCCTCCCTCCCCCCAACCACCGCCCCAGGAGGCAGCTGTTAACACCCCCCTCCACCCCCCGGGGGGGGGGGCGGAATCAGAGGACAGCCCTCACTCGGACACCCCACCAGGGCCTTGCGTGCATTCACTCCCAGGTCGTCATCCCAGCAACCCCGCCAGCTGGGTAACACGGGCCTCATTTTTGCAAGAAGAAAACCCAAGGATCACAGAAAGCAAGAATCCAAATCAGAGCTGGGCGGACCACAGAGCTCAAGGCCTCCACCCAGAGCCGTTCATTCGGTGGACCCCTTGCTCATCCATTTCCCATGCAAATATCTGCTGAGTGGCTACTTGGACCCGCAGACCCTGCTAGATCCTTCCAGCCCTTTGCACACACGCATTTGTAATTACACTTCTCATGACTGCTTAATTAGCATCTCTTTTCTTGCCAGACAGTCTGCCCCACGAGGGGAGGGAGCCCCTTTCCCTGCTGTTTCCCTATTGCCTGGCAAGCACAGCCCCCGATGGGAGCTCAGGAAGGGTTTCTTGGTGCAATGAGTCAAGGGCCAGAGACGGACAGAATGCTCTCTGTCCTCAACGGTCTTACAGCCTCACGAGGAAGGCACACAAGTGAGACAGTAATGGCAGCACTTTGGGATAAATATACCACTGGGCTTAAACATGGGTGCTGGGACTGCAGGAAGGGCGAGGGACTGGGGGAGGAATCAGAGAGAGAGAGATTTAGGTAATGAGAGGGTTAGGGTTTGGCAGACAGGGGGTGGGAGGTACAGAGAGTTGTAGAGGGGGGGAAGGCCCGAGGTCTCAGGATGCGCCCCACAGTTGGGGAGGCAGGGAGCAGTCAAAACTGAGGCCGGAGGGCACCCTCCAGGCACGGGAGCCCGGAAAGTGCCCTGAAGCACAGTGACCTGACTGGGCTACTCGCGGGGTGCACACACTGGCCGCGGCAGAGGGGGCGCACTGGAGGGAGAACACCCACCCTGGCCACCAGCGAGGCTCCCCAGGGACCAGCCCTCCTCCCAAGGCCTCCCGGGCACCGCCAGAGCTCCACGGATCGTCTTCCTCCCAGCAGACATGGGGCGCGGGGTGGGGTGGGGGGCGTCCTAAGGAACCATCCCCTGCTAAGAGCTAGTAACTCGTTCTGTTTTGCACCTATCGCCTCACTCAGTCGTCATGCCAACCCTGGAAGGCGGGTGCTATTATTATCCCCATGCTACAGAGCAGGAAACAAAGGCACAGAGAGGTTAGGTAAGTTATGCAAGATCACCCAGCTTGTGCGTAACTAACAGTGCAGTCACGGTCTGAAGTCAGACAGTCTGGCTTTCCACTTTAGTCGCACCGCCTTCTACGCTCCTATCCAAGGCAGGGGCTCAGGCAGGAAGGGGTGCTCAACACGGAGGAGCGGGGGTCTGCCTCTCCATGAATACTGTTTGCGAGAAGTTCTGGGAGCCACACCCCCACCCTCGCTCCTCCTGAAATCACCATCCTTGACCTGCAGCATCTTTAAGCTGACACCAACCCCGTTTTCTCCAACCCTCAGATAAATGGAGTAAGCCCCTCCCCTCCCTGCTGAGCACAGGTTCCACCCGCGCCCGGGCCCGATGCGGGGAGTCCCTGAGCGCATCACCCGTGGCCCCCAGTCCCGGCCCCATGCGGAGGCTGTGCTGGAGGGCAGAGGCCACGGTCCCTCACCCACCTATCTGGGCAGCTGGCTCTGACTGTGCTTCTGGAGGGAGGCTGATCTGGGAGGGCGTGGAAGGGGGAAAGTCAGAGCCGAGGTCTGTGGGAGCAGAGAAGAAGCGACCCGGAGGGCTCACCTCCCGCCCTCGGGCTCCCACCCAGGGTTCCAGGGCGCCTGCCGGGTCACATCAGGAAGCGGAGGCTGAGGACCACAGGAGTCCCCAGAACCTTCCTTCCAGGACGGGAGTGTGGCTGTGTAATTGTCATCTTCTCTGGAATCGTCTAGATTCTGACACATCGTGTTTGTGCCGAGGGCTGCGAGCTGCCCTTAGTGCTTGTCATTCCTCATCAAGCAATCCGGTCCACAGCTGGCCCTGCCCAAAGCGTGCTCCGGGCCACCAGCGGGAGGGGGAGGCTGGAATCTCAGAATGGAGCTCAATCCTGGCTCCGCAGCAGCCCCCACAAAGACGCAGACCCGGACCAGGACCCGGACGCACAACCCTTTGCTGCCCAGCAAGCATCCGGGTGAATCGCTCTAAGCGTCTGCTCCGTGGGATCTGCACCCCGACAGGGTGACAGGGTGGGAGACTGCTCACCCCGTCGTCCCCACTCACCAGGAGGGGTTTCCTGCACCCCGGGAGCTGGGCCATACCCCTTGCCCCCACCCCGTCCCAGTGGCCCTGTGGGGTCTCCTCCCTGGAAAACCATGAGCTCTGGAGGATCAGAGCCCAGAGGAAGGGCTGGGGACGGGGCAGGGAGGGAGCGAGTGCTGTAGGGACAGGGTAGAGGGGAGGCACACAGGCCTTCACCCATCTGGACACCTGAGGGCACGCAGCCGGCAGACCCAGCCCCAAGACCGGGGAGCTGTTCTGCACCCTCCGGCCAATCCCTCCCATCCTCAGGTTCTCCAGCAAAAACTGGCAGACTCCAGCTGGGGTCCCAGACCAACCAGGTCGTAGGTCCAGGAATCCTTCGAGGAACCCCGCGTTTTAAGTAAGCTCCCCAGAGGCTGTGGCGGCCGACTGCACTTTGCAGGCTAGCTCGGAGAGGCACCGATGTAGGTCAGTGGAAGGAGGAGGGAAGACACGGGGCCGGGAGGGCCGGGGAACAAGGTGTGCTGGAGAGGAGACCCTGGGGCGAGGCCCAGGGCGCTCAGAGGGTGCCCCAAGCTCCAGCTCAAAGGCTCAAAGGCAAGGCACAGCAGGTGGGTGACGGGGGCCCCACCCTGGGACCTGAGACTGTCTCCCCCTTCCAGGCAACTGCTTTCCGCTTTCCATTTCTGCTTCGGACTTTTCCTCTACAATTCCCACATACGCTCCCCGCCTTCTTCCTCTTTCCCCGTTTCAGGGAACTTTAGGGGCTTCTGCCTTGCTCTGGGGCAGTTGATGGCACCCTAAAGTGGCAGGAAGATGCCCTCGGGAGGTCTGCCCTGGACTCAGGCCCTGATCTCAGGAGGTGACAGCACAGGTCTCGAATCCCGATGCTTCCCAGCTGGGAGAGGTATGTGGCTGTGTGCCTCAGTTTCCTCATCTGTAAACCGGGTCGAGAAGGCGACTGGACACAGAGCACTGACTACAAGCTCTGTTCTAAGTGCTTTCTGTGTACAGACTCATTTAGTCCGCACACGATCCCCAAGGCACAGACACCCACCATCTCCCCATTGTACAGACGTGGACACTGAGACCCAAAGGGGCAGAGACACTTGTCCCGGGCTGCCGTGCAGCCCGCAGGTGCTGTAACGGACCCTCTGGCTTCAGACCCCTTGTTCACAACACTGGTTCTGTCCCCTCCCCCTCACACGGTGAGCGGAGAGGGAAATGAGCTGCTTGGAACACTACTGGTGCATAATAAGTGCACACCAAAGTGGCAGGGACTGCTGCTCCTGATGTCGTTGTGCATGCAAACCTCTCTTTCCTCCAAAGCAGGATTTGCAGCCTCCACCAGCCAGGGGAGGCATACCCACTGTCGGGGTCATCTCCGTGGGGGTGGTCAGAACGGCTCAGAGCTGCCTGTGCCAGACGGAGCCCGGGAGAGCAGGTCCCCGTTCCCGGCTCCGGGGCCCCTGTGTCCAAACAGCAAACCCAGGACCACACTTCTCACGTCTCCGAGCCCTTGGCTGTCTGAGCAGCCGGACGATGCATCTGCCCCCAACATGCGGCTGGTGTGTGTGTGTGTGTGTGTGTGTGTGTGTGTGTGTGTGTGTGTAGAGGGGTGCCCTCCTCAGCCTGCACGTGGGAGCTTGGCGGGCTTCTGCAAGAGCCCCAGGAGGCGGTCTGGCCACCCCAGGCAGGAGCCGCCTGCTCCCGTCAGGAACTCTATTCTTAGGGTGCTTTCTCTTGTTTTTTAACTTTGGTACCTTCTAGAAGTCACCCTCCGTGAAAGCAAGCCCCAGTGGGTGTAATTTACATGTCATGTCGCTTAGGCAGAGTATGGCCCACCCCCCTTCCAACCACCCCCACCCCCCACCACCACCCGCCACGGCTTCTGCATCGATCCCACCACGCCTGCACTCGGTCGGTCATCCTCGGTCATCCGGAGGAGGGAAATCAACAGAAGGGTCGGGGTGGAGGGCGGGGGTGGGGGGCGGGGTGGAGGGCAGGGGGCATTTCGGCTACATCCAAGCTCTGGAACTCCCCAGTTTCCAGGCTGGGCTTCCGCTCAGCTCAGCGGTCCACATTGCCATGGCAACCACCCAGCATGGCAGCAAGCCCCAGAGCTCGCCCAACCTGCCCAACCTGGGAGCAGCACCCAGCGGGGAGTCACTTACCGTGATGGTGTTCTCCTTGCTCTGTTTTTTGCCTGGTGACGAGGATCCCAGGTTCTGGGGAGAGAGGCAAGAAACATCATCAAAGCTGTTCTCCATCCTGGACGTTTGCGCTTTCTGTTCGGGCTCCCCGGAGGCAGGGGGGATGAGTGGAGGCCCCTTGCTGGGGAAGTTGGTGGGGGGGGGGGGCGGATGCTCAAGCTGCCATTAACCCTTAAGTCACCATGTTCTGGAAGAGGGCAGGCAGGGGTGGCCCGGACCCCACACTGCTCCGGGGGGCCCCCCTGCTTTGAAGGCAAACAGGAGGAAGCCTCCCGCACAGCTCCAAACCAGGTCTCCCTCCTCTTCTCCCAGTTCCTGATTCGGGCAGTTAACCCCTCAGCTGCCCTCTGCTGGCAGACCGGTCCGCCTGCTGCCTGAACCCGCAGAAGCCACCCGAGAACAGAGAGTTAAAGCAGGCCACCAACTCCATGACTTCTTATTCCGAATCCCCAGGGTCCGACATGTCCAATCCTCAAGCCGCGGAACGTGCATGGCTGGCGGGGTGAGGGGGGGCGGGCTCGGCCACCTCCGCGATGTGGGAGGGAGGCAGAAGGGATTTCTCGGCAGAGGCGAGTTGAGGCTCTTATTCATTCAGGCTCTGGATTGCCTTTTTATGTTTTCCTGTTGCCTACAAGCAAACTAGGGTCCCAAATGCCTCCGTCCCCAGGTCCTCAACATCTTGCCCCGGTCCTAGGATGGTCCTGGTGCAGAAAATTAAGGATTCCTAAGCTGAAAACACTACATGGGTCACAGGAGCCTAAAGGGGGCAGGTCGATCCTAGGTCGTCACTGCCCCACAATCAGCAGTTACATTAACGAGTCAACAGGGTCCCAGACTGTCCTGAGCCACACGGTGCGTGGGGTACACGCAAGACGTGGGACCCACGGCCTTCTTTCTCTAGTGAAACTTAAGGACGTGGTTGTTGACATTTCCTAGAAAAGGCTCAGAGAGAGAGGTCCCTCCATCCAGCCTCAGGGAACCAGCAGCCCCCCATCCCGGGCCAGCAAAGCCCGGACCACCGGCAAGGATGAGCATCGGTGGGGTGGGGAGGGGCAGGGGTAGGGGTCAGTGCTGCCTCAGGATCTCAGCTGCTCACCACACAAAACAGGGAGCTTGACTGAGTCCCTGTTTGTGGTTCCCTCATTCCTTTACTCCCGTCCAGATCGACCTGGGCTGGTAAGGGAAGTCCGTTAATGGAAGCGGATGCCCTCTGACCGTCCAGCTAAAAGAACTCTATAGATCGGTCATGTCCCAGGCAAGGAAATAAACTCAGTAGTCTGGACACCCTGCCAAGCCACGGGCCTTCTCTGAGCCTCGATTTCACCGGTTGCTATCGACGGTCCACAAGCTTTGGAGGGCATCAGAATTAACAGGCCTTGGCCCCAAATTGGGTCCTGGCCGCACCCCCCGGAGCTGAGCCGGCAGCAATCAGGTGGGCCAGCGCCTCTGAAGCAGAGTCCGGGGGCCTCCCTTGGGGACACACTGATCTACGTGGTGTCATTCACCCAGGCTCCCTTACTATGGCAGCCGCACCGGCTCAAGCGTGTGACCAGCCACAGCTTCCACCAGAGCAACGACGCACGACCTCCCCCGAATCGTCTCGAGCTATCAGTGGTCGCCCAGGGCATGTGCCCAAATTGGGAGGAAGACCGAGGCCACGTGGCTGGAGCTCGAGTGCCACTATCCTGTGGCAGGTGCGGGGGGGGGGGGGTGTCTCTCGCAGGTTCATCCACGCAGACACTCCAGCATGGATTCTCCCCACCCTCGAAACGCATTGCCACCACGCTCCGAGCTCTCGCCCACCAGGATGCCAGCTAATGCACTAGCAACCAGTCTCCGTGTCGATGCTGACGACGGGGACGAGGGGGGAAACTCTCAGAAGGAGGAAGACACCAGCCTAGGCATCAGACATACTCAAACCTGCGTAATCCTCCCAGACTCCGCGAATTCAGAGGCACCGCCTCCATTGCACAGATGGGGATACTGAGGCTTGCGGAAACGAACTCATTTGTCTAGGGTCACAAGGCAAGTGAAAGTGGAGCCTGCGGCTGAATCTCGCTTTTCTCGATATTCTGCCGGCTCCCCACTTTTGAGACCGGGGACAATCTCTTGTTTTCCGGGTGGCTCCACAGGGGTCAAGAAAGATCATCATCCACAGTCACTGACCTGGGGACCACCGTGTCCAAGGCTCTGTGGAATGGAGCCGGACACAGAGGTGGCCCTCCTCCCTGTAACTGGGGCCAGGACAGGAGTGCAAGTAATGGCATTGACGATGGGGGGGAGGGGTCCTCTGCCCCCCCCTCCCCGCCCTCTCTGCCCTCCTGGATGCTCAGAATCAGCCAGGGCTGAGCAGGGTGACGCCAAGCCCTTCCAGGCAGCTCAGGCTCTGTCCTTGCTGCCAGTGGTCTGTGCCTACTGTCCCAACATCACCTACATACACATGCATCATATACACGCACTATATATACCTACGTGTACACACATTCACATCACACACATCCACACACACACCTGTAGCACTTCACAAAAGGGCCCGGAAGGAATTACACCTCCATCACAGAGAGAACACCTACTAGCCAGAAGCTGGCTTCTAAATACTATTCCATACTAAAAGGAAACGAGTCCCTTGGAGAAAAGGCTCATTCCAGATGCCAGACAGATCTGGCACATTCAATTGTTCTGGGAGGTAAGAAACAGGGCAAAGAACAATGTGGTCTCACCAAAGGACCCAGGCGCCAGCAGAGAGAGGGTCCAACAAGCCAAATTTGGGACAATTTGGGCATGACTGTGAATAACAACCGAAAACGAGTAACTTAAAAGGCAGCCAAGGGGGCGGGGGGTGTATGCGGTATTTCTTTATGGAAGAATGCCCCTAAAAATGGTTAAGGAATCAGAAAATTACCATTTGCAAACCCCAAAGTCAAAACGGATCCAGGCCACAGTCACCAAGGATGCTGAAGCACTGAGGAACAGTATCACCCTTACCGTCCCCCCACCCCCAGATTACTGGCTAATCAGAAAGGGAAAATGCGCCCTTGCAAAGGGGCCATCGCATTAACCGGGAGCTCAAACTCAGCATCGCTGGAGGGGTGCTAACCTGAGAAGCCCCAGGAGGTAGAAATCTTTGCCAAAACTGCTAACCCTGAATCTAACCAGAAGAAAAGAAGTAGATAATGCATCAGGGTCACTCTGCAACTGACCTGGGCTCTTCCCACAAACAGCCACCGTGGGGCAAGACAGAAAGAACAAATGTGTGGGGAAAATACAGTCTAGATTAAAAGGAGCTAAAGCCATAGATGAGATAAAATGGTAAGTCCACTGGATGGGATACTACGTGGCCCCGGGGAAAGGAACACAGTGTCACTCCATTTGCAACATTCGCAGACCTTGAAACATTGTTGTAAGTGAAAGAAGCCAGACACACGGAGGCCCTGCATGGTGCCGTTTCACTTCTATGAAATGTCCAGAAGAAAGAGGCTCACCTACGGAGACAGGCAGAAAGCAGATTAGTGGGTGCCCAAGACTTTTGGGGATTCTTTCCAGGGTGATCAAAGTGCTCTAAAATGGAGTGTTACTGATGGTCGTGCAACACTGTACGTTGTAAATGACTGGATGAATTACATCTCCGGAGAGAGAGGAACGGAGTAAAAAGATACAGCAACCAATGTATCCACCTGTAAAAGTGGAATGGACTTTAGACTTGGGATGTTGCCAGTGTCCATAATAAAAGTTTATTTATCTATTTTTTTTTAAAGTTTATTTATTTTGACAGAGAGATCAGGGGAGGGGCAGAGAGAGACAGACAGAGAATCCCAAGCACGCTCAGTGCCCGCGAACCGCGAGATCATGACCTGAGCCGAAATCAAGGGACGGATGCTTAACCGACTGAGCCACCCAGGCACTCCAGTAAAAGTTTGTTTGTTTTTAAATGTCCTTTGCCTAGGATTCTGGCAAGTTTCTCTCCTTTTTTAAGAGTCCCTCCCCAGCCTGGTTTCCTCCTCTCTGGCCCGGGCCGCTCTGCTGTTACCATGCGGTGAGGACCCACAAAGGCAGAGCTGGGTGGACTGCATTGTACGTTCACAACTGCCGAGCAAACCCAGGCTTTGCACGTCTTCTGACCCCGTCTGCCAGCCCTACCTCCTCAGCAGGCGGGATCCAGAAGGAAGCCTCTCGATGGCTTCCCTGTACCATCAGAATAAAACCCAAGCCACTCACAGTAGGCCTGTGCAGACTCGGCTGGCCCCACCTTCCGCCCTCCTGACACCTGCTGAGCCTGTAAACCACAGCCCCACTCGGCCGCTGTGGATCCTCTGAAACCACTGCCCTCCTTCCCTTTCCGGCTATCCACATGTGCTGTTCCCTCCGCCTGGAAGGCTGTTCTCACCACCACCCTGTGCCAGGCTAAACCCTCACTCATCTGTCTAGTCCTAGCTTATGCACCTTTTCCTACACAAAGCCCATCACTGACGTTTCTGCCATCACTGACCGCCACCGGCCGGGTCCCAGGGACACACACTTCCCTCCAGCCCGTACCACTGCTGACACGAAACACTTGTTTATCTCGTGCCTTCTCCAGCAAGGCAGGGGCCGGGGCTATGTGCCTGCGAGTCAATGCCTGGCCAAGGAGGAGACACTCAATGCAACATGTGTTGCTGGGCTCAAGGGAAGCCCCACCGGGTAGAGGAGTCTACCTCAAACTCCCTTCTCCGGTGGGACCCTTCAGTTTCCAAGCCTTTGGTCCCAGCCCCTGTCTCCTCTCCTGGGTCTTCCTTGGGGATGCTCATGGGAAGCCAGAACAACTTTGGCCACCAAAGGGCCTGGGCTCCAGGGGCAGATCCCTTGTGTGACCCCCACCCCACCTGCACAGGGATCTGAGAGGGAGCCCATCACAGGCGGGCAGGCAGGGGACAGACCAGGATGTGCTTCCAACAAAAGCCAGTAAGACTATCAGCCTCTGACACCCCAGCCTCTCAATCAGGTGGACCCCATTTATCCAATACCCCGGCAGCCCACCCCAAGGCTGCAGGCTGGAAAACTTCCACTAGGTGGCGCCAGGCCACCACCACCACCTGTGCCCGGCCATCTGGTCTCCCAGGACTTGGGGAGGACCAGACAGGATCAGTCCTGTCCACAACGGGGGCACGGTGGGGGACACATTCCTGGTGGCCCAGGAAGATCAGGTATGTACTCCCCACCCCCAACATTTTAATCTCCCTGATTAGCCTGCTTAAGGAGGAGCAGAGAACAGAAAAAAAAAAAAAAAAAAAAAAAGAAAAAAGAAAAAAGAAAGAAAAAAACCTATAGAGGGCTTTGAGCAAACCCTGGGCAAGCTGCTTGGCCCAGCCCCCTACCCTGTATCTCCACCGGCCATGTGTTTCTTTGCTCATTCATTCACTCTCCAGGTATTACAAAGTCCTAATTGCTGTTCATTATAATTCACAGGGATAGCGTGAGTAATACTTTGCATGTCAAAGAGCGCCCTGTTTACTTTGGGGATAGCTTGCTGGCTCTGTAAACAATAAAACTCATCCTCTTTCTGTGATTGGCCCCAAGCACCTTTGTGGGAAACCAGCACCTTCCAGAATCCTTCCACTGCCTAAAAAAAAAAACCCAACATGCTACATTCCAGTCGTGGGAAGCGGTGAACCACTGGGTATTTGCTCTCTCCACGCACCGTGTTATTCATTTTTGTTACTTAAAGACATTTTTTTAACATTTTTGAAGGGGGGCGGAGGGGCAGAGAGAGCGGGACGGAGAGAATCCCAAGCGCTCTGTGCGGTCAGTGCAGAGCCCTCCACGGGACTCGATCTCACGAACCATGAGATCATGACCCGAGCCAAAATGGAGTCAGACGCTTAACCGACTGAGCCACCCAGGCGCCCCTATTTTTGTTACTTTGATGACACATCAACGCTCAACGTTACCATCCAAAAAGAATATACACTCAATTTCCACCTGCCCCTCAGCAGTCACGGCCTGTCCAGGCCTGGGTCTCCAGAGCTGGCCTGCTCTGCGTCCCCAGGGACCAGAACCTTGTCTCTACCACTGCTCACTGTGTCTGCCTTCCATTAAAGTAAAACGTACTCATTCCAGGCAATGCGAAAAATACTGCAAAGCGCAGAGAAAACAAAAAGTACCTTAGGCCAAGGTTTCTCAACCTCAATACCATGTGTGTTTTCTAACTGG
Organism: Neofelis nebulosa; assembly: GCF_028018385.1. Lineage (NCBI taxonomy): Eukaryota > Metazoa > Chordata > Mammalia > Carnivora > Felidae > Neofelis > Neofelis nebulosa. Next base: position 4,401,321 of record NC_080797.1, read on the forward strand.
ACAATTCTTTTTCTTTTCTTTTTTTTTTTTTTTAACTTTATTTATTTCGAGAGACAGCATGTGTGTGCATGTGCAAGCGGGGGAGGGGCAGAGAGAGAGGGAGTGAATCCCAAGCAGGCTCCAGGCTCCGAGCTGTCGGCACGGAGCTCGGACTTGTGAGTGCGAGATCATGACCGGAGCTGAAGTTGGACGCTTAACCGACAGACACCCAGGGGCCCCTTTAAAAAAAAATTTTTTTTTAGTATTTATTTTTGAGAGGTGCGCGTGCTTCCCCCCCTCCCCAAACTATCATGTTCTCTCTGCATTTCCCTGAATCATTATATATTCTTCAGAAAACGGCTTTCTCGTGTCTGCATGATATATAGCAGGCTGGATGGATATTCAGTGCCAAAATCCATTTTACCCGTCCCGTGTTGTTAGTTAGGTTGGGCCCAACACGGGTAGTGCCATAAATGATGCTTTGCACATAAATCAGAATCCCTGGATGTGTTCCGAGCACAGAGACTGGAGGGGGAAATTCCTGGGTCAAAAGTCAGCTTCTGAGATGGTCATATCCATATACGTTAAAAAACAAAAAGGTTTAGTAGTAACGTCACTGTATTTGGGGGTGGGGGGTACTATGTTCTATCAGAGAAAAAAGCAAGAATGACGTGGCGGGGGGGGGGGGGAATGTTGCCAATATTCTTCTTGACGCACCCAAGCCAACACCAGCTTTTTCCGTTCTGTTACAGCAGAGAAGGACCTAGGCTGACGTCTTCAGAAATCACCATGCAGGTGGGTGGTAAAAGTCAGGTTCGTCCCACATAGATTGGCAGCGGCAGTTTGGGGGCTCAGCAGAAAACACACAGTGCCAGGGCTGGGAGGGACGTGTGCCATGAGCAGGGGAGCAAAGCGGTTACATTCGCATGCTGTGTCCTATCGTCTGTGCCTGGGTCCTCGCGGCTAAAGTCGCGGTCCCCTGACCTACATCATCAGCATCATCCGGGGACTGGTTGGAAACACAGAACCTCAGGGTCCCTCCTAGACCTTCCGAATCAGAATCTACATTTTTAAAAATGTTTACTCATTTTTGAGAGAGAGAGAGAGAGAGAGAGAGAGAGAGAGCGAGCCGGGGAGGGGCAGAGAGAGAGGGAGACACAAACCTGCCTGAGTCACCTGAGCGGTCTAAGACTCCGTGGCCTCACCTGTGACACGGGAAAGGTACAGATGTGTATCTGCTCAAGTGCCAACAGATGTGATGATGGAGAAGCCAGGATGGGAATCTTAAGCCTTTCCCCCATGTCCTCCCATCCTACTGTGGTCTCTGTGCTAGATTATTATGAGAACAAATTTCACGTGGGGGTGCGGAGGGGGTGCACAGAAGAAGGGAAATCGCCCGGCCCCATCCATACTCGCAAAGCGACGGAAACCTAGACTCTACGTAACAGGAATCCAGACGGCAGGATGGAACCCTGTGTCCTACGATCCACCAAAATCACCCCCCACCCCCCCAGCCGCCTGCAAGTCCTAGAGAAAACCAGCAAGGCACAATCACCCGCTTTCCTCCAATCATGGCACGTGGGAACGACCCAGATACACCAACCGCTTTCTACACCAACCAGACCTGCACTGCCGTCCCCCGGACCCCCAGGACGCACCGTCTTGACGACAGCCCCCTGGCCCTGCATGACTGACCCCCCCCCCCCCCCACTACCTCCCGTCACAGGACCCCTTACCTGGGAATCACCGGTGGATTTTCGGACACTCATGTGGGCAGTCTCGGGAGGGTGCGCTGGGGTCCCTGCCGCGTGGTATCCATTCACTGCGGGAGAGAAACACGGCTCAGAAGCTGCACTGGCCACAGGCGGGCAACACCGGCTGCCTGTAACCACAGCCCCTTCTCCTGCCTGGCTCTGAGACGTCTCGCACGGCTGGGACCATCTCTCGGGATCTTACCGGTATTCACGGAGCCAGAAAAGGCTGGCACGCATCTCTCTAATCCCCAGCACCCAATGGCGGAACTCCTGGGGGAACCACGTTTCTTCCTGAACCAGCGGGGGACGTGCTGAAATGGGAGGTGGGGTCACGAGAGTCTAACAGCCGTCACCGAAAGTGCCACATCAGTTGTGGCCACTGGTGCCCATCAAGGGTCCAGCCTCTTTCCACAGAGTCAGGTGGCCCGTCCACTACCTGCCTGCGGTTCGTGGTTACGTGGAGCTTACTGAGCTCGGTGAGCCTCAGTTTCTGGATCTGGAAAATGGGGACAATTCTCCCCAATCTCCAAACCTACCCTGTTGGCATGAAAATCACACAAGACACGGGCCGCCTGGGTGGCTCAGTCGGTTAGGCGTCCGACTTCGGCTCAGGTCATGATCTCACGGTTCGTGGGTTCGAGCCCCACGTGGGGCTCCGGGCTGACAGCTCGGAGCCTGGAGCCTGCTTCCGATTCTGTGTCTCCCTCTTTCTCTGCCCCTCCCCCGCTCGTGCTCTGTCTCTCTCTCTCTCTCTCTCAAAAATGAATAAACATTTTCAAAATAGTTTTTAAAAAAGAAAATCAAATGAGACAGTATTTGCCAAAAGGAGCTGTGAGTTATGGAGTAACTTATGAAAAGGAGAGAGGGGTATAGATGGAGAGACAAGCAGGTCACTGCTTTTCTGTTCCCGAATCCAGTCACCCTGAACCCCAAGCCTGTGTGATCTCTGGAGACCAGAGAAGCGTGCCTCCCTTATGCCCTGGGCTTGGAACAACATATCCACCATGCGGGTCGAACCAAAGACCTACAAAGTGGGGTCCAACACGTGCTTCTTATGGAGAGAGCCCTGGAATGTGGCCAGAAGCAAGAGAGAGACTGGCTGAAAGCCACTGACACCTACTGATTTGCTGGAAGCAAGCAATGGGGTGATGGAGGCTGCCCCCAAGCAGGACCTTTTCACGCTGGGGGATGCCTCCCATTCTCTACCATTTGCAGTAAGAAACAAACAAACAAATCCATAAGCCCCTGCGACCAGAAACACAGACCACTGGGCAGACCCCCGTGGACAGCTAGGCTTCTCTCTGATCGGCAGGGTGGTCTGATCCCCTGGAAGAACGCTGGGCACAGACACAGGAAGGCTCCCGAAAACTGGGCACGGAGGTGGCCCCCAGGGAGGTGGCTTGGGGAAGCAAGAAACAAATTAACCCGCTGGACCAGCCACAGTCCTGGTCTGCACACATGCCCTTCAGCAGGTAGTTACATGCTGATGCTATCCATGAGTCCCCAGCTTAAGGGGGTGGGCTTCCAAGAGCATCGGAGGGTGCTGGGGGGGCGTCGAGGAGAATCCACTCGAGTTGGCATAAGCCATGCCAAGAAGGGCCCTACCCTGATAAGTATAACCCACGATGAAGGCATAACATTTGAGAACTATTACTTATCAAACAGCACAGGACTGAAATGGATAAAACTCACGTGGTATGGCATCTAAAGACAACAGGGGAAAACTGGACCGCTTTCCGTATGCAGCTGAGCAGGGGGCAAAAGTGAGGCTATCCCAGCAATTTAATCAACTAGATATTAAACATCATGCGCTACAAAGAAAGGCACCGTCTTTTGCCAACAAGCCACAGAAACTTAAAAAAAAAAATGATTTGGGCATATTTAAGCCACAAATAAAGTGTCAGTAAATCGCAAAAGGCATAAAGAACGTTGACCACATTCTTTGACCAGAAAGCAGTAAAAGAAGATAATAGCAAAAGAACAAATATCAAATTCCCCATCCCTCCAACTCCCAAACACTTGGAAATTTAAGTAAATGCCTTCCAGGGGCGCCTGGGGGGCTCAGTCAGTTAAGCATCTGACTTCAGCTCAGGTCATGATCTCATGGTTTGTGGGTTCGAGCCCCGCGTCGGGCTCTGTGCCGACAGCTCAGAGACTGGAGCCTGCCTCAGAGTCTCTCTCTCTCTTTCTCTGCCTTTTTCCTGCTCGTGCTTTTTCTCAAAAATAAAATAAACATTAAAAAAATAAAAAAATAATAATTTAGAAAAAATTTTAAAAGCCAGTAAAATTAACCAAAGGAAAACATGAGGAGGGGGTGTAAATACAGCAACAGAAATGAATTGGTTAGGAAGCAGGATGACGTTCACAGCTCAGGCAAGTTCTCTTTGTGTATGCCTGGGGGAGGAACCACAGCAATAAAAAAGCAGGTCAGCCCATCTAATTTGAGACAGAGAGAGAGCACGAATGCTCAGAAGGTGGAATTAGAAAGAACACATAAGCAGATCTCTTAAGAGATTTTTTTATAAATACAAGAGCATATGATTTGTAATTATGTGCTAACAAATACACGACCTTCCGTAAGACCCAAATGATTAAAAATGGCTTCAAAGGACCCTAGAAACACCAAAATGAGTAAAACTTTTGAAAAATGACCTCCCTCCAAAAGGCACTGGATCCAGATGGTTTTACGGGCAAATGCATTCAAACGCTCGACAAAGAAAATTCTAGGAAAAAACCGCACCTGGCTTTAGGAACATGGGGCAAATTTCCCAGTTTATTGCACAAAACCAGCATTACCCTGACCCTAAAACAACAGAAGAACTGAGCCACAGTTCAGTGTGACTACACACACGAAATATGTATACTCTTACCTGAGCAGGTCTTAGCCTGGAAGCTCTGACGATGTTGGGTCCCTACAGGGGGCCTCCTGGAGGCCAGGGGCCGCCCTTCTGACCCCCACTGACCTCCTCACAGCACCTAAACGTGCACCCTCAGTATACGCCTGTCTGTCTTCTGCTTCCAGCATGCCCCAGGCACCCCGTCTGCCACATTAACGCCAGCCAGGAACTGCCTAACGCAGGGGCATTCTGTCCCTAATCCATTCTCTTGTTCTCACTTCGGTTCTGAGCTGTCAGCTGCTGGCTAATTACTCCCCATGTCAAAACAATTACCGGGAAAGAAAAAATAATTTTGCATCCAACCATTTCTCTCCATCCGGCAGCTCTGCCCTGACCTGGTGTGGCTGTGTTTCAGGCCCCCAGTCCCAGGCACACTCAGAAAAAGTGCTTGGTGGAGATCTGAATGGTTACGGCTTACCCACGAGCATTCCTGATTATTCCCAGTCCTCTGGGCTCTCAGCTGACCAAGAGTTAGAGGCCAGAAGTGGGTGCTTTTGAGGCCTCCAGCCTCCGGGTAGCAGGGGGCAGGTGGAATAAAATACAATTGGTCAATGATCACTCACGACCATAAGGGACACAATTCGTCCTGGGGATACAAGAAAAAAGGAAAATGCCCATTTCAGCTGTTTATAAGAGAAGAAAAAGGGGGGGCGCCTGGGTGGCGCAGTCGGTTAAGCGTCCGACTTCAGCCAGGTCACGATCTCGCGGTCTGTGAGTTCGAGCCCCGCGTCAGGCTCTGGGCTGATGGCCCGGAGCCCGTTTCCGATTCTGTGTCTCCCTCTCTCTCTGCCCCTCCCCCGTTCACACTTTGTCTCTCTCTGTCCCAAAAATAAATTAAAAAAAAAAAAAAAAAAAGAGAGAAGAAAAAGGGAACAGAAGCTCTTATGTAGTAACTTTCATAATTTCCAGCACAGATATAAACACACGCACGTATGTTTCATCCCTCGTTGTGGGCGGTTAAAAACAAAGAGAGGGGGGCTTGAGGGATGTATCAGAAGAGGGGACATGTGTTTGGGTAGAAAGGGAAAGAAGGAGGCCTTCAGGGGCGTCGGAGAGGAAGTGGATAAAGACGGAAAGGAGGAACACAACAAGAGTTCCCAAGAGACGCCAAGCAACAGAAAAGAGTCCACAACGTCCATCGCCCAGAATCCATGGGGTCAGTGGCCCTGCTTCCCTCCGGCTCCAACCCCCAGCAGAGAAAGTTCCCTCCTCCATGTCTCACTGTTCCCTTAGAGCACCCCAACAAGTAGACTTAACCCTTCCAAATGAGAAACTCAGCCCTGGACAGCCCCCCTTCTAATCTCCCTCCCTTTCTTTCTAACTCCCTTCAGTTCTTTCCTCAAGCTTAAGGAACCCAGGAGCCCCAGGGTCTTGTTCATGACACCCGCACGCCCACCCCCGCTCACACAGTCAACATGGCGGAATGCAGGGTTTCCCCAGGCATGCAACTCCGCGGCATTTGTTCTAAATGTGAGGCGGTGAAGGGAAAGGGAAGTGTCTTATGGTCCAAAGAGTTTGGGACAAGTGGCCCCCATTATTCACTGCTTTATTACCCGAGGCCTGTTTAAAGACAGGCACACCTCAGAGATATTGCGGGTTGGGTTCCGGATCACCACAATAAGCAAACGTCACCATAAAGTGGGTCAAACGCATGCTTTGGTTTCTCAGATGTACGTGAAAGTTATGTTTACATCCTACTCTATTAAGAGTAGCGTAAGGGCAGTATGTCAAAAAAAAAATGCATATACTTCATTTAAAAATACTTTATTGGGGCACCTGGGTGGCTCAGTCTGTTAAGTGTCAGACTTCGGCCCCAGGTCATGGTCTCGTGGTTTGTGAGTTCGAGCCCCACATCGGGCTTTGTGCTGACAGCTCAGAGCCTGGAGCCTGCTCCGGATTCTGTGTCTCTCCGTCTCTCGGCCCCTCCCATACTCATGCTCTGTCCCTCTTGCTCTCAATAATAAATGAAAAAAACGTTAAAAAATAAAAATAAAATAAAAATACTTTATTGCAGAGCACCTGGGTGGCTCAGTCAGTTAAGTGACTTCAGCTCAGGTCGTGATCTCACAGCTTGTGAGCTCGAGCCCCACGTCAGGCTCTATGCCGACAGCTCAGAGCCTGAAGCCTGCTTCGGATTCTGTGTCTCCCTCTCTCTCTGCCCCTCCCCCACTCACACTCTGTCTCTCTCTCAAAAATAAATAACATTTAAAAAATTAAAAAATCACTTTATTGCCAAGAAACATCAGGCATCATCTGAGCTTTCAGCGAACCCTCATCTCTGTGCTGGTCGAGGGTCAGCGTTGATGGCTGCGGACTCTGCAGGGTGGTGGCTGGAGGGACGGTGGCAATTTCTTGAAATAAGACAACAGTAAAGTTTCCTGCATCAGTGGACTCTTTTCACGAACAATCTCCCTATAACAGGTGACACTGTTTGAGAGCATCTGACCCTCAGAAGAACTTCTTTCAGAATCAGAGTCCGTCCTCTCCAACCCTGCTGCTGCTTTATCAACGGAAGTTCATGGAATATTCTCAATCCTTTGTTGTCATGTCAACAATCTTCACAGCATCTTCGCCAGGACTGGATTCCATCTAAGAAATCACTTTCTTTGGGGCGCCTGGGTGGCGCAGTCGGTTGAGCGTCCGACTTCAGCCAGGTCACAATCTCGCGGTCCGTGAGTTCGAGCCCCGCGTCAGGCTCTGGGCCGACGGCTCGGAGCCTGGAGCCTGTTTCCGATTCTGTGTCTCCCTCTCTCTCTGCCCCTCCCCCGTTCATGCTCTGTCTCTCTCTGTCCCAAAAATAAATAAAAAAACGTTGAAAAAAAAATTAAAAAAAAAAAAAAAGAAATCACTTTCTTTGCTCATCCATAAGAACCAACTCCTTGGCCAATGAAGTTTTATCATGAGATTGTAGCCATTCGGTCACATCTTCGGGCTCCACCTCTCTTGCTGTTACTGCCACATCTGTAGTAACTTCCTCCACTCAAGTCTTGAACCCCTCAAAGTCCTCCATGAGGGTTGGAATCAACTTCCTCCAAACTCCTGTTCGGGTTGGTATTTCGACCTCTTCCCGTGAATTGCGAATGTTCTTAACGGCACCTAGAATGGTGGACCCTTTCCAGAAGGTTTTCAGTTTACTTTGCCCAGATGCATCAGAGGAATCACTATCTAATGCAGCTAGAACCTTCCAAAATGTATCTCTTAAATAATAAGACTTGAAAGTCAAAATGGCTCACTGACCCAATGGCTGCAAAGTAGATGTTGCATTAGAGGGCCTGAAAACAACATGTATCTCACCGTCCATTTCCATTACAGCTCTTGGGTGAGCAGGTGTATCATCAACGAACAGTCATATTTTGAAAAGAATCCCTTCTTCTCAGCAGGGGGTCTCAACAGTGGGCTTAAAATATTCAGTAAACCAGGATGTAAACAGACGTGTAGTCAGGCAGTCTCTGTTGTTCCACTGATAGAGCCCGGACGGAGTAGAGGAGCACCATTCTGAAGGGCCCTGGGATTTCTGGAATGGCCAACGAGCACTGGCTTCACCTTGAAGTCACCAGCTGCATTAGCCCCTAAGGAGAGAGTCAGCCGGTCCTTTGAAGCTTTGAAGCCAGGCGTTGACTTCTCTTCACCAGCTCTGAAAGTTCTAGATGGCGTCTTCGTCGAACAGAACACTGTGTGGTCTACCTTGAAAGTCTGTTGCTTAGGGGAGCCACCTTCATGAACTCTCTTGGCTCTCAACCTTCTGGAGAACCTGCTGTGTAGCTTCTGCAGCAGCACGTATTGCCTGACCTCGCACTTTGACGTTGTGGAGACGGCTTCTTCCCTCAAACCTCCTGAACCAACCCCTGCTAGCTTCAGGCTTTTCTTCTGTAGCTTCCTCACCTCTCTCAGCCTTCATGGCATTGAAGAGAGTTGGAGCCTTGCTCTGGATTGGGCTTTGGCCTCAGGGAATGTTGGGGCTGGTGTGACCTTCCATCCAGACCACCCAAACTTTCTCCCCATCGGCAATAAGGCTGTTTCTCTCATCCTTCCTGTGTCCACTGGAGAAGCACTTTCCATTTCCTTCCAGAACTTCTCCTTGGCGTTCACAACCTGGCCAACTTTAGCCCAAGTGTTGGCCTATTTCAGCTTTCAACATGTTTTCCTTATAGAGTTCAATCATGTCTAGCTTTTGATTTACAACGAGAGACATTCCACTCTTCCTTCCCCTTGAACACGTAACAGGCTGTTGTAGGGTGTTCAACTGGCCTAATTTCAATATTGCTGTGTCTCGGGGAAGAGGGAGGCCTGAGGAGCAGGAGAGACAGGGGAATGGCCAGTTGGAACAGTCAGAACACACACAGCATTTATCAGTGAAGTTCACTGTCCTATACGCACACGGCTTGTGATGCCCCAAACGCAATCACAACAATAACATCAAAGATCGCCGATCACAAAGCAAATCACTGTAACATATATCATTGTAGTGAAAGAGTTGGAAATATTGAGAGAATTACCAAAACGTGACTCAGAGACACGAAGTGAGTAAACGCCGTTGGAACAAAATGGCGCTGACGGGCTTTCTCAACACAGGGCTTGCACAAACCTTCCATTTGGAGAAACCTCCCCCATCCGCGAAGCCGCAATGTGTGCTCCTGGACACTGACATGTTCCGTGAACCTCACACAAGGCAACGGTGTGTGCTATTCCTACACTTACATGGGCGCCGAAGAACCCATTCTGGGCAAAAAAGCAAGAATACCATGGAACCCACTTTGGGAAGAGCTGTGGCTGTAGGAAGGCAGGTTTTGAGGGCAGGCCAACCCAGGCAGACACGGGGCCCAGTTTTGTGCTCAGCACCTCTGAAGGCACCACGGGCACACCCCTGCCTCCCACCCTCACCACACCCTGTAAGGTGGAGGGAGGCTGCGTCTACACGGCTCTGTCCGGGGGGGGAGCAGTTTTACATGATGGCCTTCTGGTCTGGAAACATCTGTCTGCCCACCTGGGCCTCACTGTCTTCACCGACTGTCTAGAATGAAAACTGTATTCCCCCAAAACAGAACTCACAACACATCCGTCCCCGGGGTTGTAAATGGCTGAAAGCCTGTGGCTATTCTCCAGGGCGCCAAAGGTTCAACTGGTTTGCCTGAGCTGACAAAATCACAGAGTTAGGAACCACACGCGAGCCCTCCTGCCAACCGGAAGTGTTAACCGTCTTCCTTGAAGTCGATGGTGAGGTCTAGCTGAGGGCCGCCACGGAGGCCTCTCTAGGCCTCGTAACTTGCTAATTCTGCAGTGAATGGAGGGTCCTGCTTTGCAGCGACGCTGGGGAGGACAGCTGCTAGGGATTCCTGATCTGGAGAGGGTGTGGGTGAGGGGGAGCCCCCTTCCCAGGGGCCCCTGCTCAGGGGAAGCACAGCTGTCTGTGGGCACAGTGCTCCTGCCTGGCTCCACCAGCTCAAAGGCAGGCCCTCCCTGATCGGCAAGGGAACCAGCTCATTGCCCTTTGATCTGGCTCCCCCGGGGGCTGACGGAGGGAGGCTCTTCACCCAAGGATGATCCCTTAATGGGCGCAATCCCCCAGGCTGGACAGAGCCAGAATCTGAACCTGGGTTTCCCGACAACTCCCACCCCCTCACCGCCAGCACAAGTCCGTAAAAGACCGATTACCTCCAACCTTAAGAAAAACCCAAACAAGGGGCGCCTGGGTGGCTCAGTCGGTCGTGCGTCCGACTTCAGCTCAGGTCATGATCTCACGGTTCGTGAGTTCGAGCCCCATGTGGGGCTCTGTGCTGACAGCTTGGAGTCCACTTCCTCTGTTCCCCCCCCGCCCCTTCCCTCCCCCCCCCAAAATAAATAAAAACAATAATTTTTTTTTTTACTAAAACATAAATGCCACGTGGTATCCAGGACTGGATCCCAGAACAGAAAAATGACATTGGTGGGAAAACTAGTGACAGCTGAATAAAATTTAGTTAATAGTAACGTATGACATTAATCTCTTACTTTTGACAAACGCACCCAGTTATGCAGGGATGTTAACAGCAAGGGGAAGTCAGCACAGGGTTTGGAAGAACTCTCTGTACTGGCTTTGTAATATTTCTGTAAACCTAAAATTATTGCCAATTAGGGGCACCTGGGGGGCTCAGTCAGTTAAGCATCTGACTGTGGTTCAGGTCATGATCTCACGGTTCGTGGGTTCGAGCCCCGCGTTGGGCTCTGTACTGATGGCTCAGAGCCTGGAGCCTGCTTTGGATTCTGTGTGTCCCTCTCTCTCTAACCCTCCCCTGCTCACGCTCTGTCTCTCTCTACCAAGATTAAACATTAAGAAATTTTTTTAATTATTCCAAAACAAAAAATACATATGTTAAATAAAGTAAAAATACGTTAACCATTCAGTTCCTCAGCTACATTGGACACAGTGTATCCGTTAGCCACAGTGCCTAGTCCTACTACAGTGGACAATGTAGATACACACGTTTCTGTTATCACAGAAACTTCTCGTGGATGACACTGCTCTATGGCATCATTCATTCTGCCCAGGGACCCATCCGTGAAACTCCCAGAACCTCATTTTTCCCCGGTATTTTCCTTCCGTCTCACTGTGACAATCTCTCTCTCCATAAATCACTGCCTCCACACAGGGTATGAAACCAGCCCAAGGATCATTTTTAATATTTGCAGCAGTTACTGAATAGAGCCTTTGGTGTTTCTGTTTGGGTTTAAACTTTATTACCGATGCGGACCTCGCCCAGAAAGCCTGGCACGAAAGGTCTCCGGGAAACCTACGGAATGAACACACCTCCCAAGTCTGGTGGTCGTAAAGGAGGCGGTGTAGGAAAAGTCCCCAGCTCAGTGCCGACCCGACGTGACACCCCACATTCAAAGAGTGGAATCCCATTTTGGGGGGTGCACTGGGCCTTGCTCCCCCCCGGTGGGTAACCTGGCGGGCTGTGCTAACGGCATCTGACGAACCTGCCCGTCCCTGCCAACCGAGAGCAATTCTGATTAAGCCGAGTACTGCCTGGCTGCTTCAAGGAGGCGGTGTCTTGGGTAGTCAGTAGAGCGTCTGACTCGATTCCAGCTCGGGTCATGATTTCACGGTTCTGGAGTTTGAGCCCCGCGTGGGGCTCTGTGATGACCATGCTTGGGGAATTCTCTCTCTCCCTTGCTCTCTGCCCCCTCCCCCACTTGTGCTCGCTCTCTCAAAAAATCAATCAACTTAAAGAAAAAGAGGCAATGTCTCATGAAGACAACTCTACCGCATTTCACTGTCACCCTCACCTCCAACCACCGCACTCAGAATGAAGTTCTGACCCCTTCCTCTGGCTTGCTGGTAGGGGGAGGCAGGCTCTGCCCCTGCTGATTGCCCTTCCCCTCATCACCTACCACTCCCCCCCGCCCTTCATTGCCCACCCTCCAGCCATACTGGCCTGTTCTGTGTGCTCAAACACGCCAAGGTCACTCCTGCCTCAGGACCTTTGCACCTGCCGTTCCCGGACCCAGAATACATCACCGCGACCCCACACACATACCATCTTCTCCTCACTGGGGCCATCCCTGACTCTCCAGTCCCACACTGCCCCGCGGCCCTCACTTTAACCCCTTCCAAGAGAACATGCAAGAACAATCCGACACAATTCACATTTGGGCTTATTTGCCCAAATTCCCCACTGGAATGCGGGTCCTTGGGAGCAGGGACCACAGAGGTGTGGCTTATCTCTGGCGCAGTCCCCAGCACCGAGAACAGCATCCGGCATATTCTTCGAGGGAAAGGTTTGAAAGTCTATCACGGCTGCGTCCTCCAAAGCACGAGCACAACAAGAGGACCCTGAGTGGTGGCCAGGAGAGGAGTCAACAACCCCAGGAGCGTGGGGGTGGGGACGGTTAAGCTTTGAAGCAACCTCGTGTCCTCGCCGGGTCCGTTTCTCTCCCACAATGAAATTCAACCTCCTGAAAGCTGACTGTTCTAAAACTGAACGAGGGGCGCCTGGGTGGCGCAGTCGGTTAAGCGTCCGACTTCAGCCAGGTCACGATCTCGCGGTCCGTGAGTTCGAGCCCCGCGTCAGGCTCTGGGCCGACGGCTCGGAGCCTGGAGCCTGTTTCCGATTCTGTGTCTCCCTCTCTCTCTGCCCCTCCCCTGTTCATGCTCTGTCTCTCTCTGTCCCAAAAATAAATAAAAAACGTTGAAAAAAAATTTAAAAAAATAAAAAAATAAAACTGAACGAGAGAATGCCTGGGGAAAAAAAAAAAAAAAGCCCTAGTGCTCCCCGTAGAAAGAAATGTCAATGTGGCTGCTCTTCTCTTCTTTTGATCAGAGGTTTCCTGCAAAAGCTAGAAAAGGCGCCAAAACCTCACAGATGCTCCTAGAGCCTCCCTGGTAGGATCTTCCCGTCCCCCAGAGGGACGATGCAGACTTGACCGGCATTCACGCCCCGGGGCGGGGAGAGAATCAAGAGTCATAATCCACAGAGGGCTGGACGGGACCCGAGCTACAACCTTCCTCCTCCAGGCCCTCGCGTATAAATGGGCAAAAGCAGGCCTGGCACGGAGACGCGGCGTGCCCGAGGCCCCAGTCTGACAAGCTGTGATTTCTAAATCTAAGATGCCGTGACGACCAGGGAAGGAAACAAAGGGGCCTCTAAATGAACGAGCAGACGCCCCTTCTGGCTCCCACGGTGTTTGCAAAAGGTGGGTCTCAGAGCCCGTGAGCCACAGTTCTGCAGATTTCGCCGCGGCTTCTCATGTCGACGGGCCACGGTATGTCGCGTGACCCTCGAACAGTGCACGACCCGTGTTCTGAGTCACCCCAGGACAGAGCCCCTCAACTCTGGTACTACTGACAGGTGGGGCCTTATAGCCCTTTGGGGGGTGGCTGTGCTGGGCAATGCAGAGGTCTAGCAGGATCCCTAGCCTCTGTGCACTGAATGGCCACCCCGAAAATTGTCTCCAGATGTTGCCAAGTGCCCACCGGTAGGCAAAATCACCCCCAGAGTTCAGAACCACCCTGCTGGGGGCAGAGAAGCTTAAAAAGTCCGTGCAGGTGTTGTAGACAGACAAAAGAACAGAAGCACGGAATCAAACAGGGTCTTCACTCGAGACCCCAAGCCTTCGGAATGCCGATGCACCTGCTGAGTGGCCAAAGGGCAACAGGGTAGGCAGAATTTCCACCTGCATTCGCCCACAAATGCAGAGAAGTCGACAGACCTCGCATCCTGGGGCCTTGGGAACAAGTGTCTCTGGTCCCCAGTGGGTGGGGGCAGAGGAGGGCGAGTCGGTGTCCACGCGCTCTGTCTAAACGCTTTGGCAGTTCTCGTCATTGGGTCTGACCCTCTCCCTCCCGTCTCCCCCTCCCTTCTCAGCTCCAGAGTCCCAGCACCCAGCTCTGCACTCGGGGTTGTGCCGATCAGGGGAAGGCAGGAACCTGTCACCTGAGCAGGGCCCTGAGCCAGCTCCTGCCACCCCCTCTCCTGGGAGACGGGCCCCGAACCGCACAGAGGGGACAGAAGGATACTAGGGACCGTGCAAGGGAGAACAGGCCCCGGTGAGGTGGGCCCACGGACTCAAAAGGCAAGTCCCCCAACCCGCCCCATCAGCATGCACTGCAGGCCGCAGTGGTCGCAGATCAACTGCTCTGGCCAGAAAAGACAGCTGGGTTTCCTTTCTAGCGTCTTGGCTGGCCAGGATCAGGGGCCACACCTCACTTTCTGCACACTGGCATTTCTACTGTTATAAAGAACAAGAACAAAACCACGAGAACGACAACGGAGAAGGCAGCGTGCCCGAAAAGCCTGTCATCTACAACAGGTAGCAAGGCTGAATGAGAGCCCGGTTCTGGAGACAGGCTCTCATCAGGGAGCCCTCAGCCCAGCCCTAGAAAAGCAGGAGTAAATGCCCCATCGCCCTCCTTCCCCAGAGGGTTCCTTTCCGGGGCTCCCGGGCGGCCCAGTCGGTCAAGTGTCCGACTCTCGAGTTTGGCTCAGGTCACGGTCTCACGGTTCGTGGGTTCGAGCCCCACATCGGGTTCTGTCCTGACAGTGCAGAGCCTGCTTGGGATTCTCTCTGCCCCTGCCCTCCTCCCGCTGTCTCTGTCTCTCTCAAAATAAATACATAAACCTAAACAGAAAGGGTTCCTTTCTGTTTGAATCCTTTTTTTTTTTTTTTTTTTTAATGTAGGTAAAAGACGTACGTAAAAACATTTCAAAAGCCCGGAACATCCCACGCCTCGGCTGACTGTCCAGAGCTTCCTGTGTATAGTCCATCTTCAATTCCCTAAATAACGTACTTTGATCGTGTTCTGACTTCTTAGTGCACCAGCCATCAAGTCCAAAGACTCTCCACTATGAAAGGCAGGCTGTGTTCAGCCCACTCTCTGCACCCAAGACCCTTCCTCTGTTCCAAGGTCTAAGGGTCTGCTTTCTACTTACTACGCCTGTCTGCACACACGCATTCATTCATTCACGCAGCCACTCATTCATTCATTATTTCAGCTCTTCCGTGGGTCACCTGTGATGTGTTAGGGAAGCTACTCAGACCTGTGATTTGGGGCCACCATGAAGACAGTGCAGGCCCTCACTACCCTGCACATAAGCTGCTGTTCCTCCCCCAGCCCCCTCCCCACCCTTCCCCTCCGTCCAGCTACACCGTCTGCCATGTTTCTTCAAAGCCGCCAACTTGAAATTCCAGGCTGCCACCACAACCACACCTTCTGGACTTTGGCCTCCGGGTTGATGCTTAAGGCTGGAAAACCACCAAATGAGGTTCACACCCCCTGTGGCTGTGGAGACATTCGCTGCAGCCAGGCCGTGTCTGGGGACTGAGGATCCCACAGAAGAAAAGGAGAGACGAGGTCCCCACCCTCGGGGAGTGTCCTGCCGGGATCGCCAGGGAGAGCCCATCCTCCTAGCGCTCCAGACCGCTCCCTGGGATCGGCCAGTAAGATCCCCCACCAGGCTCCAGACCCCAGAACCCACAGTCTTGGCCTTTCCGATGAAGGCGGGTATGTGGCCCCTCCCGGCTGCCCCAAAGTAGTGGGTGGACTGTACCTGTCGGAGGCAGAGAGCTCCTGTGAGGGCCAGGGCTGGCTGGAATCCCAGAAGAACTGCTGGGGCGTTCCCAGGTGGTCTCTGGTCAAAGAAAGAAACACAGTCACTTTCAGATTGTCATAGGGCAGAACCCCAGAGGGTTGCAGAGCAGAGCTAGATGGGAGAGCTGGAAAAAATAGGGACCTGGCCGGGCCACCGTCCTGCCCAAGCCCAGGAGGCGGGAGCTGGCTTTCTGCTCCCACGTCATCCCCTCCCCACCTGCCACGACAACCGAGCCTCTCTGCTGGGGACCCTTCTCCACACAGCTGTGAACAGGAGGCAGCCTTCCGGCTGGGATCCTTGGAACCGTCCCTCGCTGGCCCCCTACCCAGCCCCCACTGATCCCCCAAGGCTGCCGACCCATGTACCTCCATTTCGGTCTTGTGCCCTGGAACCCAGACGCTAACTGGGTGTTTCTCCCAAGTGCCCACTATCACCTGAAACCCCAAAGCCAGAGGAAGGAGCCCTGGCCTGGGGTCTGTACAGAGACACGGGTCCTCTGTCAAGTGAGGCTGATTTCCCAAGTCCTTCCCGGCTCTCCAGGCCTACATCTTGTCTGAATTCCAGCCACTACCTCGGCCTGGCCCCTGCCCCCTGCCCCTTCTCCGGATGCCCAGCCAGGAACAGAGCTAACACTGCAGCCGTGTGATGGCCCCCTGAACTCGACATGAGTCACACTGCCACTGTAAGCAGAGACTTCTCCTAAAGTTACCTAATGACAAAAAGAATGCCTTCTCACTCTGTACAATATGATGACGTAGAAAAACACAAAGAAAAGAGTAGACACCCATAATCCCACAGCTCTAAATCAACATTTTGGTATCTCTGGAGATTTATTTTCTTTCTTTTTTTTTTTTTTTTAAGTTTATTTATTTTTCAGACAGAGAGACAGAGCATGAACGGGGGAGGGGCAGAGAGAGGGAGACACAGAATCAGAAGCAGGCTCCAGGCTCTGAGCCATCAGCCCAGAGCCCGACGCGGGGCTCGAACTCACGGACCGCGAGATCGTGACCTGAGCGGAAGTCGGACGCTTAACTGACTGAGCCACCCAGGCGCCCCTGGAGATTTATTTTCAAGGCATATACACATCTTTAAAAAGAAACAAGGGGCACCAGGGTGGCTCAGTTGGTTAAGTGTCCAACTTCAGCTCAGGTTATGACCTCATGGTTTGTGAGTTCGAGCCCTGCATCGGGCTCTGTGCTGACCGCTCGGAGCCTGGAGCCTGCCTCGGATTCTGTGTCCCCCTCCCTCTCTGCCCCTCCCCTGCAAGCGCTCTGTCTCTCTCTCAAAAATAAATAAACATTAAAAAACTATTAAAGAATAAAAAATAAAAAATGAAACAAACATCATACTGTACTTTCTTGCCACGTATCGACTTTTGGATCTTTCCCAACGTATTAAAGCAGCTGGGAAGTACAGTGGTTAGCATCTATTAACAGTGGTGATTCTGGGGCCAGATGGCCCGGCTTTGAATCCCGGCTCTCCCTCTTCCCACCACCAGTGGAAGCTTGGCCAAGCTAACGGTCTTCCAAGAGTCTCCTCTGCAAAATGAGATCAAAATGGGATCCACCCGAGGCAATCATTGTATTCGTGCCAAATGCCCACGTAGAGTTATTTTTAGCCAGTGGAATATACGGACATGACATTATTTAATGAAAATTTCTATTACTAAGAACTCAATGGTCTCAAATGCCAAAAGCAAAATTAAGCACAGCTTTCCACTGGCTTCTCTCAATTAGGATTCGAGAGAACTGGGTTTCTGTCTGGGCTCTGCTGCTTATCTGCTGTCCAGCCCTGGCCAAGTCACTCTGCCTTTCTGGTCCTTGACTTCTCCACCCAAAATGAAAGGGTTGAGCTAACTGGTCTTTCAGGCCCCCAAACTCCCGCCCTCCAGCTCCAAATCAGGGGTCTTAAAACTTCAAACCCATTGTTTGGGTTTAAGGAGTTTATGGCTCCAGGAGTCAGTCGGGAGGGAATATGGTCCCTTCATGTCTTAAGGGAGAGAATACAGAGGGGAGGTTGAGGGAGAGGAGGAGCAGGGAAACAGCCACCAGGAACAAGGAGGGACGGGCAGACCAGGCTCAGCGTTTTCCCGGTGGGAGGAGGGGTGGGCGGGCTCAGCCCAGAGCCCGTCTCTGGCTGCAGGTCACGAACAGGGACAATCCTTTGCTGGCTCCTCTCCCACAGGGCACACAGAATAACGTCCAAACCCTGTAGCCCCCTGCAGAAGGGCGCCCCTGTCTGTCTGTCCAGATTGAATTCTCACTTCACCCCAGCCCATTTGCTGGTCTCGCAACATGCCTTTGCTATCACGGTTCCCTCCCCCCGGATGCCAGAATCTCATGCACTAGTCAAGTCTCAACGAAAATGCCGTTTCCACCAGGCAGCCTTCCCAGACTGTGTTTCTGCCCTAGTGTCAAATGCCCAAACTCTCTAGAGCGAATGCTGCCCAGCTGCAGAGGCTCACAGTGGAGTCCCTCTTGGGGCACAAGGCTGTATCTGGGATCGGGGGCAGGGAGTGTTGCCCACACAATGGCTGGCCCATGTTGGGGGGTAAAAAGCCCACCAATTCCCTTGCCTGGAGGCAGACAATTCCACCCAGCTCAGAGCTCTCAGGGGCTGGCAGGGGCCCTTCCTGTGACTTTACTACATTACTGCTTCCTTCCCTTCCCCGGGGGGTTCCTCCCAAGAGTACACCCCTGCCCCCGAGCCTCCTGCACTTAAGTCTGTCTCAGGTTCATCGGAGAACCAGGCCTGAGAATCCCCGACAGCAACACCCCCCCACCCCGCACACCTTCCATCTAGCTCCTCTGAGGGAATCAGCACTCTGTCCCACCTCTCAGACAGCACAGACCTTGACCCCTGTCTTATCTCCCTGAGAGCCGGGTCTATGTGCGTGGACAGATGGGCAGACGGAAGGACAGACACCGTGATGGCACAACGCAGATTCCCATGTGATGTGCCCTTCCAGTGTCTAGGGATAGACAGCCCTGTTCTTCCTACATGTGGGAAAGGTCCCCAGGGAACTGTCCACTCTGCACCGTGGCCTTTACCCCTTTGGTGGCTGATGCCATGGACCTGATTTCAGAGAAGGCTCTGCAGCCACATCGGGGCTCGTGAAAGTCAGCTGGGAGCAGGGTGGCAAGGTCACTGGGCCGCCTCTATAAGATCACCAGGCCGCCTCCACGTGGGGCCTAAGACGGAGGGCCAGCTCCTCTTAAAGCTGAAGCTGGTCACGCCCAAGATGAAACTCGGATTCTAGCTGGACGAGAGCTGAGTGCACGTGCACGGAGAAAAGAACACAGTGGCAAATGACTCCTGGCGGCAAATGGAGGAACCCCGGAGGGCGGCAGGGGGAGGCGACTCGTGGCACAGGAATGGTGGCGGGGGGGTGTCGGGCCAGACTCGGAGCAACCTTCCCACTGAGGCCACTGAATCTGCGGGATTCGGGACCCCTCAAGGATTGAAACTTACTGAAAAGTAAATACATGAAAATGTGACCTGGTGGCCTTGGGGGGAGGGAGGAAAGAGAGGGAAAGAGAGAGGACACGGCAACAGACACAAGGACTTGACTCGCCCCTCCGTCCTCTTACATTCATCCACCTGTGTGCTGGGACCTGAGAGACACCACCAAGCTCGGGGAGAACAAAGCAGCCTGACTTGAAGGCACTTTTAGCAGAGAAGCCTCTGTTTCTTGTCCCTCCTCCCCCCAGCCTGGGGCTCTCCAGGGAAGGGGGCGACAAGCGGCAGAGACCCTCGGGCAACAAGAGAAAATGCACCGAGAGCAAAGAGCAGGGTACAGCTGCCCCTGTGGGTCCCCTTCGCCTCCCCACTGGGAATCCTAAGGACGGAGCAGAGAAGCCAGCGTGGCATCATGTGCTTGGAGGGTCTGCAGGGGGCCCCGAGATCGCAGGCAGGTGCAGGCTTGCAGTCTGAGCCCCACTCACCAGAAGGCTCACTGGCTGGGTCACATACAGGCCCCCCCAGAGGCTGGAGTCCTTCGTTCCCATGTGAACCACATCTGTCCGGCCAAACGCCATCAGGGCACCATAACTTCTAGAGGATGCTTTCTAAAGGATGCTCGCCTTGGCTAGCTCTGACTTAGCCCAAAACCCAAAGCCACTGCAAGTCTGAGGCGGGTAGGTGGCCAGGCCGGGCCTGGCAGACGTCTGGAGAGAGCCACGGGGACTGTGGCTGAGTGACCTCACCAGCAGCAGGAAACATCACCCCAGATGACCATACCACCCACAGGGAGGAAGCCATTTCTAGATCTTTTCCAATAAGATTCCTTAATCTATTCACAGCACACCGAGCTCGTCGACCAAGTCAAAGCAAAACTGAAGCGGGAGTTGGGGGCCCGAGTCACCCTGGATTAAGGTTCTTCTACATTCTCTGGGGACCTATCCCTGGGGCTTTAGGTGGGTCCAGAAACAGCCAGACTCCTCCTGATACCAGAATCGTCACCACGCAGCCCCCAGAGGCTCTAGGGAACACGGGGAGGTCAGCCTGGAGAAGTGAGACGTGTTCTTGGAGAGACTGTCCATCCAACGCAATTCACGAGAAACACGCTTTTCCTAACGGCAGCCCTCACTCAATTCGGACCTCCTCCACGAAAGCCAGGAAAAGCCAGACACACAGATCGACTGACTGTGGATCAAACCGGCCCAGGGAAGTCGCTCTCTAAGCCATCAATGCTACGAGCTAGAGGTTTTAATTTCCCCGTCAGTGGATGACAGTTGCTGCCGTGTAGAATAAAACTTTCAGAGAAAAATCTAGTTCAAAGGAGGACAGAGACGTAAATCTGGGTTTCAAAGCACAGATGGCCCCTCCTTACAAGAATAACCCTAATGCTAATAATAAAACAGGAAGCGAGGCACGACTTATTGGCTTTAAACAGTCACTTCTGGACTTCATTGCCCTTGTTAAGACTGCATCCTGCTTGCATTAGAGATACCGGCTTCCGGTGGGAAAGCCACAAGGATCCCCTGGATCGAGGCCACTGGTCCTGGTGATTTGCCTTTTGGGGAAGGTGTGAGCCCTACCCTCCCTGTCCCGCTTGGTCCCACCCTTACACCCCAACCCCTACTCCCTGTCCAGCCCCAGTGGACACCTGTTCCCCATCCGTCCACTTGCTTGGCTATGGTGGTGGCTCTCTGCTGCCCCCAGTGGCTACCAGGTGAAATAACCACAGGTACCAGCTCAGAGGGAATTGGGTCCTTTGGGGTCCTGGCTGGCCTCTGCCATCAGGCCACCCCCACAAAGGCAAGTTGCAGCAAGTCACAGAACCCAGGTCAGCGTCCAGAGGGTCCCGCTCACCTCTCCCCCCGTCGGGGACTCAGCAGCACACGCTCTGGTTCCCTCCCACGCACCAATGTTTCTGTGGTCCTTGGCTTTGTAATCACCCCAGTGACGGGCCTCTGGCCTACAAGGGCATTCCCAACCCCTTCTTAAAATTAAATAAAATCTGACTTCCAACCACACACTCTCTGCAGGAAATGAACTACCAACTCTCTGCGCATCCACTCGTGCGTTTCCCTCCATGGTCCCCAAATACCTACGAAATGGGTGCAACCGTTTCCACTTTCTAAGAAACTAAATCCTTTCTAAAGAAACTGAGGCCTCGGTTGAGAACCAGCAGAGCTAGGACTCGGTCTGCCAGCAAGGACCACCAAGTGCCCGCTATGCCAACCTCCCTGAGCTCTGTGCAGGGAGCTGCACAAAACAGTCCTGTTTTAGTCTATGTACCACTCTGTTTGAGAATCATTTTTTTTTTTTAACGTTTATTCATTTTTGAGAGACGAGAGACGCAGAGTGGGAGCAGGGGAGGGGCAGAGAGAGAGGGAGACACAGAATCCGCAGCAGGCTCCAGGCTCCGCGCTGTCAGCACAGAGCCTGATGTGAGGCTCTCAGGTTAGATGGCGGGACATGCTAAAGACAATAAAGCAGGGAAGGGGGATAAAAAAAAATTGTATTAGAAAGGAATTTGATTTTAGAAGAATACCCAAGGGGCCCCCGGGTGGCTCAGTCGGTTAAACGTCGGAGTTCGGCTCAGGTCACGATCTCACGGTTCGTGGGTGCGAGCCCCGCGTCGGGCTCTGGGCCGACAGCTCGGAGCCTGGAGCCTGCTTCCGATGCGGTCTCATTCTCTCTCTCTCAAAAATAAATAAATAAATATTTACAAGAATAGCCAAGGAGGTTCTCCCCGAGAAATGCACATTTGAGTCAAGTTTGGAAAGCAGTTTAGCAAGTTTCCATTGCTGCATCAGAAACCACCCTGAACTCAGCAGCAGCTGCAATCAATGAGGATTTATGACGCCATACTGTTCCGGAGGGTCAGGAATCCAGAAGGGGCTTAGTGGGGCGGTTCCGGCTCAGGCTCTCCCATGAGGTTGCAGTGTGATCTTAGCTGGGGCTGCATCATCCGAAGGCTTGAGCGGGGCTGGATCCGCTCACATGGATGGGCCAAAGTTCCTTGCCCCCAAAGCGTGAGATCCGAGAGAGCAGGGAGAAACCATGATGTCTTTTACCACCTAGCCGTAGAAGTGACTCTCCATCACAACGACCAGATTCTACTGCTTGCAACGCTGACAGAATGTGGGAGGGACACAGAGCAGCATGAGTGACGGGCACTGGGTATGTTGGGGGCCCTTTTGCAAGCCGGCTAGTGCCAAAGAAAAGTAACAAGCCATGCACGTAGTATGTGAGGGAACAGAACTGCAGGTGGAGGGAACCGAAAGGGAAAAGGTTGAGAGGCAAGCACACATCTGTCACCTTCAAAGAGCTGCAAGGAAGATTATATGGCTGAAAAGTGGGGGTGGAGGCGGAGGGCCGGAGTCAGAGGTCACAGGGCCAGACTCGATCACCCAGGGCACTGGCTCTCAGAGTCGGGTCCTGGACCAGCAGCATGAGTATCTCCTGGGAACCGGCTAGAAATGCAAACCCTCGGGCCCCATCACAGACCTGCGGAATCAGCAACGCCGGACGTGTGGGGGCAGCCACCGCGGGGCTTGAGGCAGAGAAGTGACATGATCCAATGGTGGCCACTCTGCCAGGCCCTGCCTCCGAGCAGGCTTCCTGGGCTCACGCCCCTCAGCACATCTGGTGCCCTGGATGTGTCATCTGTGACTTCTGCCTCTCTGTGTCCACCCTATCAGTCCTCCAGAGACTGAGACAAGCTTGGGCTCTTCCAGACCTCCCTCCAGAAGGAGCAGTGGCAGCTGGGGAGTGTGGCGTGAGTGGGGCAGGGTCCATCCAGGTGAGGACAGCACGGCCAGCACCACCGCCATCAGCTAGGATGCCAGAGGGATCCGGGGACGTCCCACTCAGGAAGGGTCAAGAAGGGGTGCCCAGGTAACGACCCCTACTCGCAGCTCTAGAACCAGACCCTTCCGTGCTGGTTTCAGACCCTGTGGGTGAAAAGGCAGTTCCTGGACGATCTAACAACACCCAGGAAGGGCCGCTTGACGGAGGAGATTCTGGCATGGGAAGCTTTATCTCGATCCGCCTCCCACGGGGGCTTCCCCAACTACCCTCAACTCCGCTCACACAGCACGGATTCCCAGCGGCAGGGACGGATCAGGCGGCCTCTCAGCAAACAGAAACATGCAAAGTCTTTTTGCAAACTGCCATCAGCGGGCGCGTCAGCAGAACTGTGTTCTGTGGGATCGATCGCCTACGTCTGATCGCCAGAGGGAGGGCTCCTGAGCCTGGGCCAGACCCTTACTTTCGGGCAGTGTGGACCACTGGGGCCCCAGAGTCCGCATCTTGAGTTCCAGCCAGAAATGCGTGGCAGGAGTCGAGCCTGAGGAGACCAGAAGCAGACGTGGGGATGTGCTAGCTAACGGCCCCCAATTTGCAGTGTCTACGAGCCATGGGCAGTGCACGTGTGACCACGATGGCCCCCGGGGCGGCTCCCCTGAGCTCTGAGAGCCCCCGTGCTCTGAGGACAAGGTGATACCAAGACTCTGCTGTTCAGGAGAAGGAAGGAATGGACGGTCCACCTGCCCTGATGCTTCAAACGCCATCCTCAACCCAGAGTTGCTGTTATGCACCTCGGAGGTCAGGCATCGGTGTCCTCCAGACAGATGTTCAAATCCCAAGTCAACCCCTTGGCAATGAATGGCGTGGCACCCGGCCTGCGTCCTCACTGCAAAGCAGGGATAACATTGCAGGAGTCTGGGGGTGCTGGATGAACAGTCAGTGGGCCACACACAGCCTGACACAGAGGAAACCCTCAAAGCCCCGTAACGACAACGACAGTATTAATAAAACAAAACCCTCTCCATTCCTTCGTTCTCTCTGCTTCCCAGCCTCCCACCCCAAAAGCCTCCTCCCTGCTTTCAACCCTGTTCATGCCCTCCCAGAGCACATCTCCCAAAGGGAGAGGGAGGGTAGGGCTCCCTCTCTGCTGCTAGGGAGAAGAAGGTTCTAGAATGCCTTCCTTATCACGTCTGAGCTGTAGAGGGTGTCCCTCAGCCAAAGAAACATCACTATCAGTGGTCTACCACTTTCCAGCAGCTCAATGGATCCTTTCAGCAAAGCTTGTGATCCTGCCAGGACAGGGACCCTCACACCTGGTTCACAGACCGTACAGAGAAGCTGGTGATGTTGTCGCAATAAAGCAGCAGTCCCTTCAGCGACCTGGCCCTTTGACATTAGCCTGAACCAGTGGCTGGCTCCATCCTACGTAGAGGCCCTAGAAAAGTAGGACCAGCCATGGCCACAGAAATTCTAGTGGAGACCTGGGGCGCCGGTGGGGCGCCTGGAACTCCCTGAGCCTGTCCTTTAAACCCTTTAGGGTCCCTGGTGTATGTCAGCCCCCTTAAAGAGTGCACACCCGGGCAGACACACCAGGAATCCCTGACCTTGAATCGAGGGATAACAAGGGTTGACTGCAATGCAGGAAAAAAACAGGTGGTTGCAGCTCAGAGATATTATGACCCCCAACTTAATGGTTGAAAAAACAGGAGGAAGGTCCTGAGAAAGAAACCTTATCAAAATCGAAGCCTGGACCCTCGGAATCCGGGACTTACGCACAGATACCTGCCAGAGCGCCAATCCTGTCTCCCCAAAACCTGGTGACTCATCAGGGTCATTGGGACTACTTGGTAAAAACACAGATTCCCAGACCTGGGACCTGAAAATTCTCCAGTCTCCGTGATTAACCAGATTGGGGGGGGGGGGGGGGGGGGGGGAGGGGCGGGGCAAGTGGTACAGTCCATAGTAATCCATCCCAGGAACCAGCCACAGACCAGAAGACACGTAAATGAGACAAAACTTGAGGGTTAGGATCAGGCAAGGTTTGAAGCAAGACGCATGGCGGGAATGTAGGGTAATTTAAGGAACTCCCTAAACGCCCATCATCATTACCCGACCTTCTAAAACTATCAGGCTCACGACACCTGTCTCCAGAGAGCCACGGCTTTGACGTGAGGCTTTGTCATCTATCCTAGTTCCGGGGCAGACTCACGAATTAGAGTAGGACTGTCACAAACCCTTTCGCGCGGCTCAGTCTTTAGACTCTTCCTAGAATAGGGGACCATGAAATGGAGAGGAGAAAGTGTGCAGTGAAGGAAGCCGAGAGGGAAAAGGCACCAAGAGAAGGTGCCAGTGGCTGCTTGATGGGGACAGAGCTGGCAGAGGGCGGAAGGCAGATCAGGGCCACCTGGTTCAGACACGCGGAGAGCCCCGGTGACCTCACGGTCCTGCGTGCTCCTCGTCCACACCATTCAGACTTTCTGAGTACTAGCTACGAACAGGTGCCAAGCCTGGGGAGGGGATCCAGGAGCCCACAATTTTGTCCTGCTCTCAGGCAGCTGATGGCCTGGATGGGGAGCACGGATGACCTCCTCGTCCCTCAGCTACAGCACCTGCCCTCAAGCCCAGCCCTCCCAATGCATGTATCCTGAGGGCAGGGACTGGGTCAAATAAACGTATCCCTGTCTCCCAGGCACCAGGTAGAGTGAGCATTCGGTGTTGGAGGAATTAACGCAGACTCAGCTCAGAGCAAACGTGAGAACTCAGTTTGGCTACGTGGCCAAAGGCTGCTTTTCACAAAATGTGTGTGTGTGTGTGTGTGTGTGTGTGTGTGTGTGTGTGTGTGTCTAGATGAAAAGACAGACGAATGGATGGAAAGACAAAGAAGGACCAGGCAGAACGGACAGACTTCCCATTCCCTTCACATAGCATGAATTACAAATCCCGCAAGCAGTCCAATCTAAAACGAGCAAAGAATACACGGCCGCGGGGGTGGGGGTGTGGTGTTAAAGAAACATAATGGCAGATTACCAAGCAGAAGAGACGTCCGGTCTCACTCAAAACTGGAGAAACCCAAACAGAGATGACAACAAGACACTGTTTTCTTACCCACCGGACACGTAATGTCTTTCAAGACTGACAACCCCTCGTTACCAAGGATCTGGAAAAACAGGCTGGGAGTGTCTTGGAAAGGCAGTATGGCAATAGCGATCAAAATCCCAAACGCACACGCCCTTTGACCTAACAACAGTTTCGGGGGTGCAGTGATGGCATCAGGATGAAGATATGTTTGGTGGCATGTTTTGTTAGAGGAGGAAAACTCCAGGGACATGCAGGGAATGCCCAGGGGACATGATGCTGTTGTTCCAGGGTATGAAGCGGATGAGGGTGTGCTGGTGTGCGGGGCGTGTCCAAAACACATGGCGAAGTGTACAAAAATGCACAGAAGTGTACAAAAGGTTCTCAGATGCATTTCCGAAAGGGGCCTACGTAGGGGCGTCTGGGTGGCTCAGTCGGTTGAGCGTCCGACTTCGGCTCAGGTCACGATCTCGCGGTTCGTGGGTTCGAGCCCTGCATCGGGCTCTGTGCTGATGGCTCGGAGCCTGGAGCCTGCTTTGGAGTCTGTGTCTCCCTATCTCTCTGCCCCTCCTCTGCTTGCATGCACGCTCTCTCTCTCTCTCTTTCTCAAAAATAAATAAAATAAAATAAAATAAATAAAAATTTTAAGGGAGGAAAAAAACAGTCCATGACAGTGTACTAGAATATATTCGCCTCTTTTGCTGGCAAAGCCCTTTTCAAGTGTGACCTCAAAAGGAAGGAATCGAAAAAGCTAGAGATTGTCCCTACTCTCCATAAAAATCATAAACAGAACCTTGAAACGTCATTTTACAAAATGGAACTGTTTGTTACACATCATCAAAGCCCTTCTCTAAGAAGGGTGCAAACACCAGAGCTCGCTCTTTGTAGACCCACCTGCCTGCTTGGCCACCACTCCCTGGACCAGTGGACACAGCACAGAACGGCTTGGGTGGGTATCTTCGACCGTCAGCGGCCAGTTTCTGCTAAAAGGCTGCTAAGGAGAAGAAGCAAGTCTGCAGAGAGAAATACGTAGGAAGGAAAGCGAGCCCAGAGAAGCAAGTAGGCGTAACACCGCGAGGTCCCAGAGACAGGCCAAACAGCTCAGCACCTGATTTCTGGTCCTTCAGCTGGAGCTTCTAGGAGACAGCATATATCCTTCTCATCAACGCTCCCTTCTTTCCCCACAAGCTAGTTTGAACGGGCTTCTATTCTCCTGCCCACAGAAACTGCCCGGTAAACAGCCAAGGCCAGCCCTGAGGCCATCAGATCCACATCTGGAATATTCTTCTGTGGTCACGCTGCACTGGGGCCTCATAACACGGCCCCAGGAGGACCTCCACAGCCTGTCCGTGGAGAAATCACACCGCTCAACCGTTCAGAAGCTTCTCTTCCCACCAAGTGGGATTTTCCACTCATACATCACCTTTCTGATTTGTTTTCTGAGAAAGTCGGCCTTTATGAACCTCAGTCGCTCGGCACCGCTGATCCTCATTTAGAAGACTTTCCAGTAAAAGGTGTGACTTTATGTTTATAAATAATGCTCGAAATCACGGAGTGCTGCTTTTCACAAAGACACAGGAAACTGTCAGAAAGAGCTATGGCTATTTTGGGAACAGGAATAAGCCATCCTCCCTCCTGAGAGGCGACCGCCAAGGCACTTTCCGAGCCCTGCTGGAAGACCATCCGGCCCCCGAATCACAAAGGACCCCGGCCGCCGGCCGCTCCTTCGGGCACACCGAGGTCCTTATCGGGAGCCAATGGTGCAAAACATGTACAGTCCGCAATTCTGGACATCACCACCTCTCTCCAACATCAAGAAAGGCTGTGCACGATAGACAGGACCACACAAGCTGGGGAAGAAACACGCAGCACTTGAAAGTTGAGGAATTAAGATTTCCTTGGGAAACAGCACGAGCAGGTTGGAAAGAAACCTCTCTGCCAAGAGGCCCGCCAGCCTCACCCACTAAGGGAAATTCTAGAATGCTGCAAACAGGGGCAGCCTGCAGGGTGGGCTTAAAGTGCGGTAATGCTTCTCCATCACCTGGAGGGCTGGTAAAGGCACCGAGTTTCTGAGTCAGGAGGTCTGGGCTGAGAGACTGCATTTCTGACAAGCCCCCCCCCCCCCCACGCCCACCTCCAGGTAACGCTGCTGGCCCAGGAACCTGACTTTGACAACCACAGGCCTAGAGGGGGCCAAGGAAAGGCAGAGTTCTCTCTGCAGAAGTGCTTCCTCCTGGTAAAGGAGATATGGTACGTCTATATAGTGGAATATTCCTCGGCGATCAAAAAGAAGGAAATCTTGCCATTTGCAACAACGAGGATGGAGTATATTCTGCTAGGCAAAATTAGTGACAGAAACACAAATATCATATGATTTCTCTCATATGTGGAACTTAAGAAACAAAAGAACACAGGGGAAGGGAAGGAAAATTAAGGTAAAAACAGGGAGGGGGGCAAACCAGAAGAGACTCTCAAATACAGAGAATAAACAGGGTTGTTAGAGGGGAGGTGGGTGGGGGGCTGGGCTAAGTGGGGGATGGGCGTTAAGGAGGGCATTTGTTGGGATGAGCATTGAGTGTCATATTAAGTGATGAATCACTAAATTCTTTTCCTGAAATCATTACTATGCTATATGTTAACTAACTTGGATTGAATTTTTAAAAATACAAAAAAAAACAAATTAAAAAAAAAAACTGCTTCCTCCTGTCTCCAGGTGTTAGGGGAAAGTTTTGGGTTTTTTAAAAAAATATTTATTTACTTTGAGAGAGAGAGAGAGCACAAGCAGGGGAGGGGCAGAGAGAGAGGGAGACACAGAATCCGAAGCAGGCTCCAGGCTCTGAGCTGTCAGCACAGAGCCCGACGCAGGGCTCAAACTCACGTACCGTGAGATCGTGACCTGAGCCGAAGTCAGACGCTTCACCGACTGAGCCCCCCAGGCGCCCCAACAGATGTCATTTTTATATACCGGTGGCAGAAAGCAAGTGAGGTCTTTATCTGGGGCCAGGGAAGAAGAGGGGTGAAGAAAAGGAGGCAGGAGTCCCTCTTGACTCTCAGCCTGACATTCTCCTCCCTTGGCGGGAGACAGCACATGGCCCGGCCCCCTTGGGTGCTCCTCACCCCCAGATAAATGAGACCAGGCTCCCGACTGTGCACCCTGACCCCAGAAGAAACCCCAAAGCTTAGCAGTGCCCAAGATATGACGAGAGATTCCAACGGGAAAATGGCATCTGAGAGAGCAATGTGGAGTCCAGAAGGGTGGGCTGGGATCTGAAGATTGGGAAGTAAGGGAGAGCGTTGGGGGTCTCAGCTCTTGTCCTCTCCTGCACCTCAGAGGCATAACTTTTATCCTACTTATAAAATTAATACAGGTCCCCGGAGGAAACGCTGGAAAACATGGAAATATCAAGAGAAAAAACAGAAGTCCTCCCGGATCCGTCGCTGGGAAAGAACCACCACGGACCAACCCCCAGCCCCCCGCCCCAGCACCTGGAGGCAAAGGTGTGGCATGGGGGCCAGGGGGCCACCCCAACCTGCAGGAATCAGGGACAGAAGGAAGGTGGTGGCACGGCTCAGGGCTATCTGCACGGCCACCAGGGTTCATCCCCTGGGGGAAATTCGGAGCCTGAAACCAGCCGGATCCACTCTTGCAAACACAGGGAAATCAAGACTTCAGGATGCCAAGGCTGCACGAAGGACTGACCAGAGCAGGAAGGGGCAAAGCTGGGGGCCCGACCCCCAGCCCAGTCCTCTCTGATGTGCTCAAAAACCATTATGAGAACAATCGAAAGGATCTGGAAATCAGCTGCTTAATGTGTCCCTTTCCGGAAGCTTACATAAAAGCTTTTCTGCACGTCCCTCTCCTGGAAGCACCAGGATTCTGGGACCCAGGCGACTATTTTCAGCCAGAGCCCACGCCCTGCATTCCCCGACAGGCTGTCAGTGCAACAGGAAAGGAGGCCACCTTGCGGCTGCTGGTACTACTTTACCTGAGGGCCAGGTGTCAGAAACTTAGGTGACAGGTCGCACCTCTCCAAGGCCTTCTGGAGGACATGCTGCCACCCGTCTGACTTCACGGTGCCCAAAGAGATCACCGGTGGCCTGCCATGCCAGGGCCTGGGAAGTGTGTTGGTTTTCCGGGGCTTCCCCACAAAACACCACCAACCAGGGGGCTTAAACAACAGAAATGTGTTGCGTCCCAGTTTTGGGGGCCAAGAGCCAGAGATCCAGGTCTGGCGGGGCTGGTTCCTTCTGAGGGCTGTGAAGGAGAGTCCGTTCCAGCACCTGTCATCTGGGTCTTTGTATCACCTCCCCCTCCCCCTCCCCCGCCATGTATTTGCCACTATGCCCCAAATTCTCCTCTTTGTAAAGACCCCCGTGGATTGGATCGGGCCCACCGTGTTCCAGGACGACCTTATCTTAGTTTGAGCATCTGTGAAGATCTTATAACCAAGGTCACGTCCACAGCTCCTGGGGGTTAGGATTTCAACATCTTTTGCAGGGGCACAGACATCAATCCCTATCAGGAAGCAAGGGGCTGGGGCTGGGGCTGGCTGTGAAGCCTGGGCTAGAAGTCCAGAGGGCCTGGGTCTGTGGCACGGCCCAGAGGGGCAGCAAGGGGACCGACCGCCAGGAACCGGGAGACAGCTAAGCCCCAAGTCTAGCGCAGACCCCAGGGGGCCTCTGATCAGACCACATGTGCCCAGTCAGGCTGGTTGTGAACATACGAGCTATCAAACTGCTTCTGCTCTGACTTCTCTAACCCAAGTGCCCCCAGTCACCCGGAACCCCTACGAGGTCCCCACAATGGCCACGCGAGGGTTAATTTGGGGGGTGGGGGTGAGAGGCAGGCCCCCCCCCCAGCATATTGTTCCCACAGCTCCTCCCTGTTCCAGACTGCAGGATCATTTCCACTCTCCCCCATTACAGGAGCTGTTTCTTCCGGGGCTGAGGGCATCTTCGGGCGTGCCGAGAAGCGTTAAGCACAGCTGGTCGGGAGATTCAGTCAACAGCAACGACCGGGGGGGGGGGGGGGGGGGGGGGTGCTGCCGTATGCAAGGCCTGGCTTATGGTGTGTGCAAAGGACAAGATCCTTCCAGCACAGGGTCTCAGTGCCCCTGCGCTCGGCCCAGCACGCTGTTCCCAGGGAGCGGCATGAAGTAAACACATCCTGCATGACTAACTTCTCACTCTGTTCTCCTCCCACGCCTCTTGGATGAGCCCTGCCTACTCTGGAATCCGACTGGGACTGAAGTAACAAAAACGCCGTTACCCCACTCCGAGATCTTCCTCCGATAACAAAGATCTGATCATCGGGAAACCGCGCCAGCTTTACAGACTGAGGCGCGTTCCCCAACTGTGGCGGGTGATGGGCATGCTGGTGTTGGGACTCTTTGGTTTCAGAGAATCTTAGAGCTGGAAGGGATCTTCAGAGAGCTCTATGCAAGCAGGAAAGAAAACCTGAGATCCAACCCACGAGGAAAAGACCCATTTAACAATCCCCTCTCCACCTAAAGGACACATTCCGCCTTTGTAAACATGTAGCCATGTGCACTGTTAGCCCATACCGCCCTCCCCTGTAAGAAGCCATCCAAGTGGATAATTGGAGCTGAGCGCAGAGAGGCATTAACAAACACTTGTTGCTTGATAATCAAATCTTGCGGCGCTCGCCCATTCACTGATCAGAATGCAACCTACAGATCCTTTCCATTTTTGCTAGGGGTTACCAAGGCTCTGTGGACTCTCACCCTTTAAGCAGCTACCCAGTTTCCACTGTCCAGACTGCCCTTTCAGATGGACCCCAACTTCCTGCTGCAGCCACGGGTTCCCAGAGCCCCAATACACACACACACACACACACACACACACACACACACACACACAGACGTCATGCCAGCCCCGGAAAGGCAATGCTTCCTGCGCTGATAGTCAGGTGCACGCAAAACCTCCAGGAATAAGGCAGCACACGAGATGAGCCGGAGGTCCTTGTTGAAATAGATGCTTTGTAACTATATACCAGTCAGCCATTTCTCCCTGGATTCTCTTTTTTGAGTTATTTTAATTTTTATTTAAAAAATTTTTTTAACGTTTATTCGTTTTTTGATAGAGACAGAGCGTGAGTGGGGGAGGGGCGGAGAGAGAGGGAGACAGAATCAGAAGCAGGCTCTGGGCTCTGAGCTGTCAGCACAGAGCCCGACACGGGGCTCGAACTCACGGACCGTGAGATCATGACCTGAGCTGAAGTCGGACGCTCAACTGACTGAGCCACCCAGGCGCCCCTGTTTTTTATTTTAGAGAGAGAGAGAGCGTTTGACCAGGGGAAAGGGGAAAAGAGAGAGAGAGAGAGAGAAAGCTTAAGCAGACTCCATAGTCAGCACGAAGTCCAACACAGGACTCGATCCCACAACCCCAGGATCATGCCCTGAGCCAAAATCAAGAGTTGGACGCTCAACTGACTGAGCCACCCAAGTGCCTCACTCCCTGGATTCTTGATTCTCTTACCGGATCGGATCCCCTTTCTTGATCTCCGATTTCCAAGAGCATTTATAAAATAAATATATAAATATACATAAATATAAATAAATCCTCCCGACTTGGTGTCCAATGCCACCTCTCTTACGCATTACTTGGTATAAAACCACGAGGCTCTGTCTCAACGCGGGTCAAAACTCCAACACCCACAGGAACTGGACACACAAAACGCAGGCGTGCGACGAAGGGTAAGAAAAATCAGGGGGAGTGAGGCAACCTTCTCAGCTCCTCCCTGCTTACGTGCACGCAGGAAGGTGGGTCCAATGCGGCCACACCCCATGATTCTTCAAGAGAAGACAAGTTAACCCATGTTCATGGAAAACGTCCCAATTTGCCAATGTTGTCAAGTCACAGAACATTTTAAATCGCTACGTACTCAGAATAAAATGCCGACCCCTGGTCTCAAGACAATCCAACACATGACCTCTGTCACACCTGCACCTCTTCCGGGCAGTTCAGCAGGATCTGGAGGTGCTGACCCTGCTGTGACCGTCAGGTCTCCTACCGACACAGAGGCACCCTAATGCCGCTGCCCTAGAAATTTAGTCATCGTGGATGAGCACTGTTTTATTTTATTTTTTTTAATGAGTTCAAGCCAAGCAAACACCATTTCCTATGGGTCCACAACTCACAGCCATATCGTACTCTTATTTTGGCCTTTAATGAATGAATATTGCTCAAGCTAATAACCGGTAGAGATCCTGCCACCTGATACGGTTGGGTTACCCTGACAGGGATGGATCAGCCACTCCAGCCCATCAGATGCCACCAAACTCCACTCACGGGGTCACAGGGCTCTGCGTGATGTGCGGTGAGGGGTCAATAACTCTATGCTGGCACTTGCTTCCTGACCAAAGCTGAGGCAACTTAGCAAGCCCCCATCTAAAAACCTCCAGAGAAGAGCAATACAAAAGTAGAAACCTTACGGCTTCTTGCCATATCAAAGGCTTGAAAGATTTCACTAGACTCTTAAGTTCCCTTTGAAGACAAGGATCGTGTTCGTTCGGTCCAGATGTCACGATGGGAAAATGAAAATCGTAGAAGCCCCCAAATGCTCTGACTTAACCACAGCTAGAAGCAAAGTCGAAACAAGCGTTCACAGGGGTTTTTTTAGTGGCAAAAATGCTGAGATTAAAAAAAAATTTTTTTTTTTGAACTTTTGACACGAATGCTCTGAAATTGAAAGATCTGCCACTCATCCTGGTTAGAAGAATCAGGATAAAGACTGGAAGGTATCCACAAGTCCGTTACCTTGACAACACTGAAGAATATAAATGCTAGCCAGGGTGAAGGGTCTTTCGTGACAGGTTTATACTCAATCTGTAACTTGTCGGCGCAAAATTGAGTAATCTGTTCAGAAGCGGCTCGTCTCGGAGATTCCGCCTGAACTACAGTAGCTTACGGTTATACAACCTTTAACCTCGAGACTAGAATATGTGTTTACTTGTTGGAAGAAAATTGTGTTTTTTCCACTGTACCTCTGTAAAAGAAAATTGGATTTAAGTTTACTCTTCAACCTCATGCTATTTGATCTGCTGACTATGCCCTCATCAATCTTACGGTCTCCTTGCAAGTCAAAAATGGGTGGGAACTATTAGAAAGCACTTAAAAATATAAAGCAGACGTTTTTACTCTTTCCAAAGAACAGATTCTGATTCAATAGGTCTGTGGTGGGACCTGCCTGCATATTGGTATTTTTTTTAATGTTTATTTATTTTTGAGAGAGAGAGAGAGAGCAGAGGAGGGGCAGAGACAGAGGGAGACATAGAATCCAAAGCAGGCTCCAGGCTCCGAGCTGTCAGCACAGACCCCGACGCCGGGCTCGAACTCACCAACTGCGAGATCATGACCTGAGCTGAAGTCGGACACTTACTTAGCTGACTGAGCCACGCAGGCACCCACCTTTTTAAAAATTTCTTTTTAATATTTATGGTAGCAAAAAAAATTTTTTTAATGTTTATTTTTGAGAGAGACATACAGAGTGTAAGCCGGGGAGGGGCAGAGAGAGGGGGGGGGGGGGGACACAGAATCTGAAGCAGGCTCCAGTTGGATGCTTAACTGACTGAGCCACCCGGGTGCCCTTTAATGTTTGCGGTATTTTTAAACAAACTCCCTAGGTATTTCTAGTGCCCACCAAAGTTTGGGAATCAGGCAGAAGGAACCTCCAACCAAGATATCATATGCCTCTTTTTATTGTGTTAATTTATATACCATAAACTCCTCTCTAAAAGCACGTAATAGTTTCTACTATGTTCACAGAATTGTGCAGATATTACCAACTATCTAATTTTGGAACACTTTCATCATCTAACCCTCGTACCCATCCGAGGTCTCTAATCCTCCCCTCTCTCTGCCTGGGAAACCACTCATCTACTTTCTGGATCTACGTCATTGCCTATCCCGGGTATTTTGCATAAATGGAACCATACGGCGTATGGTTTTTTGTATCGGCTTCTTTCACTCAGCATGATGTTTTCAAGGTTCATCCGTGTTGCAGCAGGTGTCCACAAGTATTTCATTCCTGTTTATGCCTGAATAAGATCCCATTTTTAAGGATACAGCTCATTTTGTGTATCCATTCATCGTGTGACAGACATTTTGGTGGTTTCCAGCCACGATGAAGAATGCCATCGTGAATATTCACGTACAGGTTTTCGCGTGTATATAACCAATTCTCTTGGGTATGTATCTAGGAGTGGAATTGCTGGGTCATATCCCACGCGTTCCTTTTTTTTTTTTTTAACATTTGTTTATTTTTGGGAGAGAGAGAGAGGGTGCAAGCAGGGGAGGGGCGGGACACAGGATCCAAAGTAGGCTCCTCACTGACAGCAGTGAGACCGATGTGGGGCTTGAACTCATGAACTGCGAGATCATGACCTGAGCCGAAGTTGGACACTCAATCGACTGAGCCACCCAGGCGTCCCTCACACATTCCTTCCTGTTTCACTTCCATATCTGGATAATTTGCTGCTAATTGGTGACCCCGCCTAACAGCCCATGAGGATAGTTCTTACACTCTGGACCAATCAGCTGCCTTTTCCACAGTAACTCAACGTCCTAGAACACAGTAAACAATACAATCCTTTTTCTTGGTTTTTTACGGGTCTTCCGTATCCTGGCTGTGGGCAGGACTCTAACCCACTCGGCATTTGCCAAAGTTCCAAGATTACCGCCCTTCAAAAAGGCTGAGATTCGAGGAATGTGTTGTGCACTTTAAATGCTACCTTAACGCTACAAATTAAAATGGATTCTCTGCGAGGAAAAACAAAACCCACACAGAAACAGATTAATAATAAGCGCTAAGGTCTAACAGCTTTGCGCAAAGAGTCCATTAGATGAAAATAAGAAAGCCAAAACAAGAAACATGTATGAATGCACACACACATACACACACACAGCGAACTCAAATCAACTAAACGTGCCAAGAAAAGGCAACATTCTCATCTCACATTTGTTCAACACAGATGGACAGAAGAAAACAGATAGAGGTTTCTGCGTGTAGAAGTTTCTCCGGGCAACTGTTATTAACAGGGAATTATCAGGGCTGTTCTATCTGGAAAATGAGAAAAACATCTAATTATTTGTAACAAAGAAGAGGTCAAACAATGCTTTTGAAAGTGTTCTACTGGAAAACTTAACCCACAAACTCACATTAATTCCTGGTGTAATAAAGTTAAATGGGAATCTACTCATTTAAAGAAAAATTAAAACAAGAAATCAAGAGAACGACCGGCCATTTGGCAAATGAATCCAAAAAGCTCAAAACCTGGTGAGGCCCTCCGAGCTTCACTCACAAACATAATAAAACATTTGTACGTATGGATACTTTATCAAAAGAGCAAAAACAATTCCTAGCTCCTCTGGGCTTCGGCTGGGGCTCCAAGAAGATAGTTGTGTTTCCCTTAAAAATAAATTTTATTTTGGGGTGCCTGGGTGGCTCAGTCGGTGGAGCGTCCAACTTCGGCTCAGGTCATGATCTCGCAGTCTGTGAGCTCGAGCCCCGCGTCGGACTCTGTGCTGACAGCTCAGAGCCTGGAGCCTGCTTCGGATTCTGGATCTCTCTCTCTCTCTCTCTGCCCCACCCTCTCAAAAATAAATAAACATTAAAAAAATAAAATAGGGGCGCCTGAGTGGCTCAGTTGGTTAAGCATC
Source organism: Neofelis nebulosa (assembly GCF_028018385.1). Lineage (NCBI taxonomy): Eukaryota > Metazoa > Chordata > Mammalia > Carnivora > Felidae > Neofelis > Neofelis nebulosa. The sequence continues at coordinate 4,438,032 of NC_080797.1, forward strand.
CGACTTCGGCTTGGGTCATGATCTCATGGTGCATGAATTCGAGCCCCGCGTCGGGCTCTGTGTTGACAGCTCAGAGCCTGGAGCCTGCTTCGGATTCTGTGTCTCCCTCTCTCTCTGACCCTCCCCCGTTCACGCTCTGTCTCTCTCTGTCTCAAAAATAAACATTATAAAAAATTTTTTTAAATAAAAATAAAATAAATAAATAAATAAAATAAAGTATCACCTCTATCATAAACTTGATCTATATTTCAGTTTCTGAGTGTTCTTCTCAACCATCATTTCTCTTTTGCCCTTCACAATATTGCCTTATTTCTCCTGAATTCTTCCTATCTCTGACAATTATTTCAAAGTCTCCCTCGCTCCTCCCTCCATGTTTCTCTGCAGGACTCCCTCCTAGAGGTTCGCCCTGGGTGATGATCTCCTGCATTTCACGGCTTCATTCCTCCGTTCACGATGAAATGAAAATTCTGGGCTGCCCTCTGTGGTCATACAGGTTGGTCACTGCATAATGCTCCCAGGCCAAAGGGGTAAGAAGAGGTGAAATCCATTCTGCTTTCTGCTTGCCAAGCCAGGCACCCACATGGCTCCCCAGATCCTCATCTCCGGCCCAGGTGCCCCCCCATGTCACAGACGCATCCGTCCAAACATAGGCTGGCCAGCTCTCCGAGGAACCCTACGTGCAACATGGATTTTTGTCTTCTCCCCTCCAAACCCGTTCCTCCCTCGCGTCCCAGGTGCTCCCTGCACGGCTCCATCACACAAAGCAAAGCAACTCAGAGGAGCCTTGAGTCCTTCTTTCCCTCACCTGCTACATCCTGCCGGACGGATTCTACCTCCTCCCTCCCCAGCTACAGCTGTAGGTGTGGAGCTGACCTCATTCCTTCTATTCTCATTTTGTTTGCGTGGGCCCATGCTCACCGCCCCTGCTTCCTCCCCTCTGCTACCCAAGCAGTCTTGCCACGCTGTTCTGATCACGTCAGGCCTCTGCTTTAATGCCTTCTAGAGCTGTCTGTTGCCCTCAGGGCAAAGTCCCAGGTCTTCCCAGTGTCTCGTGGGGTCATCAGTGGGTCAGACTTTTCCCCGCCGTCTTGCCCTTGTGGCGCGGTGACCCCCACATGGAATCCCCGAGTCCAGGGTCCCTCCCTCTTCCAAGACCCGGCAAAAGCTGGTGACCCTCTACCCCGGAGCCGCCAGATGTCAACACTAACACTCACAACGCCTGTGGGCATGTGCTGTCTAGGACGCCAGTGTTCCAAGGCGGAGATGGCTTCTTGTCCGAATCGGCATCCCCACAACCCAGCCCGGCTGCCAGCGCTGTGACGATGCCTGTCCCTAAAATCCTCAATGGATTTCAAAGTAAGCAGATGAGCCAGAGAAAGGTAATACAAATGTAAACTTGGCTGCCAACTCATTGCACTTATATGTGGTGTAGAAACAGGGACCGAACACCCACCGTGCCCAAGCGCCCTCTGCGAAGCCATCGGGGATTAAGGGACACCAGAAGTATCTGGAAGAGCGGGAGATGAACAGGAAGACGAGAAGAAAGGTGTGTGGCGGCCAGAGCAGGGTGCACGGCCCTGGCCCGGGTCACATGGCAGGAGAGGCCCCAGGGCTGGGGCAGAAAGGGGGGAAAGCGGCTGGCCCGGCCAGGAGGAGACACAAAGTCAAATGCCCCCGGGGAGACAGGAGGTCAGGAGGAGAGCAAGAGGCTGTTCCGACAGGTGCTTCCCCCACAGAAGGGCGATCAGATCCAAAAATGTCATCGGAAGCCCAGCAGCCAGAATCAGAAAGATAGCTGGGCTTCTGTTCCCTCTGGGTAAAGAACAAAATCCTTACTATGATGTTCAGGGTCTGCACGATCCCTCCAAACAGGACTATCTCTTTGCCGTCAGAAAGGCATTTCCCGGGGCGTCCGAATGTGGCTCAAGTCATGATCTCGCAGTCCATGGGTTCGAGCCCCGCGTCGGGCTCTGCCCCGACAGCTCAGAGCCCGGAGCCTGCTTCGGATTGTGTGTCTCCCTCTCTCTCTCTGCCCCTCCCCCGCTCGTGCTCGGTCTCTGTCTCTCAAAAATGAATACGCATTAAAAAATTTTTTAACTTTTAAAAAAGAAAGAAAGAAAGGCATTTCCCACCCCCCAACCCTTTCCTCGGCCAGGATTACCGCAAGCCTATCAGAGAAAGCAGGCACGGGGAAGGAGAGCCAATCCTACAGGACGTAACAGAGAGCTTAAAGCAGGGGCCGGTAGCTCAAGGGCCCACCCTCCCCTTATCACACAGCCCGTGAACCCCCAAACTAAGATCGTCTTAAGTGCTTGAGAAAGAAATCACGTCGGTGACGTGGAAAAGCTATTTGACATTCACGTTTCAGTGTCTATAAACAAAGTTTTATTGGAACACAGCTACACTCAGTGGTTTCCGTGTCGTCTGTGGCAGCTTTCATGTGACGAGGACAGAGCTGAGGAGCAGTGACGGAGACCACAGGAGCCTCACGAACAAAAACGTGTCACTACCTGGCCCTTTACAGAAGACAGTCTGCCCGCCCTTGGTGTAGAGTCTCTGGGGATCAGTATATCCCCGGACCTGCAAGAAAGCCCTGACCGCCAGGCACAGGTGAAAAGCCTGGGGCTCAGGAAAAAAAGCCCCCAGACACTGTCAGTTAATTAAAATGGGACTTTAATATCCCCTTAACGAAGACGGGAGAGTTACATTAACAGTAGCATATACCTGCAACGGAGCATCACGGAGCCGTGTTGCAACATTAGTTCCAGTAACATGTACACATACAGAAAGACGCTGTCTGACCAGTTCCCAGAACCTGGACCGTTCTTCCGATTTGTTAAGAAGAATGAGCATGCATGTGTTACAAGGTAACAGGATACAAATGTCTGCAACGATGTGCAGGATAAACAGCTTTAGGGAAGGCAACCACAGATTTTTACTTTTTATTTTTTTTCACACCCAGTGAGTTTCTTAACCAGGAACGTACTACTCTCTAATTAAAAGAATAAAATAAAATAAAATAAAATAAAATAAAATAAAATAAAATAAAATAAATGCAGATTTTACCAAGCCTCTCTTGACCACCCACCCTCACTCAGCCCCTTTGCAATAGAGTGGGTTGATTCAGGACGAGAATCCATCCAAGACCCTGAGGACCTCGGTCGGCATCATGCTGTGCCTAGAACTTCCTCTGAAACTTCAAAGGCCGACCACGGTGCAAGGCCATTCAAGTGTGTGTTTGGAGGAAGCTTAAGATTAGAACGATCAGAAATAGTTTTACTTCCCTTTTCCTAGAAACCCCAGTGACCGCCTCAGCTGGAACAAGCCCCTCAAGCCCGCAGGGGACGAGAACACAAACCAGCGACCCCTAGTGGCAGCTGCTTTCTCTGCTGCTCCCTCTGAAAGGCCGGCTCCCCGTTACCAGGACCCCTCCGAGGGTGGCCTTGCAATCACCGGCCATAGTAACGGTCCCACTGGGTCGGAAGAGGTGACCGTTAAGTCAGGTGGGCGCAGACACGGGAGGTGAAGGACCAAGGCAGGGCCGACACGTGGACATAGACTGTATTTCACATCCCTCCTTGACACGCACATCTGTGATTCGCCTCACATCGAACGAACCTTCTGTGTTTCCCTCCTCTGGGGAGGTGTGGAGGCCAAGAGACAGAGCCCTCTGGCTGCATTTGCTCTGCCCTGCCCTGCCCAAGACCACCCTGTTCTAGAACCTACTGCTGCTCCTTCTATACACCTTCCCTAGCCTTCTTGCAAGCCCCACTCTACAGCCCGCATGCTGGGGGGTCCTGGAGTCACCATGAGGCCCAGGAAGTCCACAACAACCGAGTGCAAGGAGGTGTGGTCCTAACTCAGCTCAGAACTGCACATGGGACCCGTGTCCTCTATTAGAAAAAAATAATTCGCAAGTAACCCCAGAATTTCCCAATGAGCATCCCAAGAAACGTGAGCCAGTGGGATACTTCGGGGAAGATGTTGCAGTCAAATTAGGGAAACCCCACACCGGCAACCCCTGTGTGGAAGCTTCCGTCTTATTAGCACAGGCCACACTCCCAGAGGATCCTACAGTAGCTAAACCTGGCTTACTCAGCTTAAACCAGATGTTGACTTGAGAACCTTCTGAGGTCCCGCTTTGGGAACTGGCCCCAGACCATGAGACTGGGTTCGATGGAGATGCCGGGGGTGGCTGTGAGTTTCCAGAGATGACCCCCAACCCTGAAGGTTGGTCCTCCCCATCCGGCACGGACCCCCACCACCCGGCACCGTGGGGAAAGCAAGAGTCCCCCACAGCCCCGGAGGTGGGTTTCCGAAGAAACAGTCTGAGCATCGGTCGGTACACGCCAGAGGAGGACAGAAACCCCGAGGGAGGCTGGTGCAAGGTCCTCCCGCCCCCCTCCCCCACCCCAGAGCGGGACTCACCATTGGTGGTCGTGTTGACATAGTAACGCCGACCCTGAGGAGACAAGTAACTCTGCCAGCCAGGCGGAAGGAGGATAATCTGGCTTTCCTCTCCTGGCGGTGGGGGGACCATTCCAGGTTTCTGTGGAAGAGGAGAGAAAAGGTCACACACGGTGGGCACGGGGGGCTTTGCTCCGGGGCCCCATCACTCTGCACACCCCCGGCTGCAGAACCAGAAGCCAGAGCGCCTCGGGACCCCCGAGGACAGCAGCAGATGAGGCCCCGAGGCCGGCTGTGTGGACCTACCAGAAGTAATTAACGCAAGTCTCAGCAGAGCGCGATGCAAAAGCTTCTCAGACAACGCTGAGAACGGATGGAGGGCAAGGGGGCGCTTTTCTGGTCCTGCATCCAAATCTCTCTGGGGGAGATCTGGAGAGAACCGGGCTCACAGGCCAAAACGCGACTCCCTTTTGCTCACGTGTGCTTATGGTGGTTTAATTCTTTTGACCAGGGGGAGCAGTGTTCTTAAATATAAAAATTGGAGAGATGTGCCTGGGTGGCTCAGTCGGTTGAGCGTCCGACTTCGGCTCAGGTCATGATCTCGCGGTTCATGAGTTCGAGCCCCAGGTCAGGCTCTGTGCTGACAGCTCAGAGCCCAGAACCTGCTTCCGATTCTGTGTCTCCCTCTCTTCTCTGCCCCTCCCCTGCTTACCCTGTGTCTCTCTCAAAAATAAATAAACGTTTAAAAAATTTTTTTTAAATAAATAAGAATAAAAATCAGAGAGGGGAGCCTGCGTGGCTCAGTCGGTTAAGCATCCGACTTCGGCTCAGGTCATGATTTCACAGTTCGTGAGTTCGAGCCCCACATCGGGCTCTGTGCTGACAGCTCAGAGCCTGGAGCCTGCTTTGGATTCTGTGTCTCCCTCTGTGTCTGCCCCTCCTGTGCTCATACTCTGTCTCTCTCTCTCTCTCCCTCAAAAATAAATAAACATTAAAAAAGAAGGAAAAAAAGCAAGCAGTGCAGACACATGGTTCTTTGGCTCTCCTGCTCCTGTATTTTCTTAAGGCTGCAAAACCACGTACATGTGCCCTGCACGCCCTCAGCAGGGACCCGGTCAATCCTAGATGCTCCCGGGACCCTGAGTGAACACGGCCTCCCCATGGCCAACTTCCGTCTCCACGGCTTTTAACCCACAGTGTGTCTTCGATTCAGTATGGACAGGTGTCCCAGCACCGGGTGCCGGACAGCGGCCAGGCGGCCTCCTCCCCAGCAGGGCATGTCCAGAATCCCAACACCTGATCACATTTACCTGGACCTCCAGACACCTGCTTTGGCTCCTCCCACATCGGCCGGTGGTCAAAACACACACACAGCAAACAGTCTTATGAGGAGTCCACTGTGCAGGTGCACATGTGTGTGTGGATAAAATATCCCACATACAGGAGATGTGCATCTTGGCTGAGTGGAGCTGGGAGTATTACAGGAATGAGGAGGCTATGAGGCTTCACGTAAGAGAGGAATATTCTAGAACCCAGAGGGTAAGACGGCAGGCTGCTTCTGTGGAGTCAGGTGTCTTAGAGCGTCCAAGAAGGGAAGGCCATATTTGTTGCTTCTCCTAGCAGCCCCGGGGAGGAAATGGGCAATTGTTAAAGGGTATTAAGCAAGGGTCAGAGACAGACATGGCCAGAAACAGGGTACAGAGGAGAGAGGGACCCAGAGGCAAAGAGGAAACGGCCCTCCAGCCTGGGGCTCAATCCTGACTCAGCCCCTGAGCAGCCACATGACTCAGGGAAGTGACTCAGCCAACTGCTTTTATCTGTACATCCACAAAACCGAGGGGGAAGACAGGAGCCCTGCTGCGGAAGGCGCCATGGAAGTGAACGATAACGCACTCAGCACCCAGGAGAGTCCCTGTCACCAAGATGCCTCGTAGCTGAGGGTTCCCGGCGGGAGGGACGCGTTTAAGAGCCCAGTGAGACCCGGTTTCACGCAGCCTCTGCCCCCTGGATGTGAAGTTCAGGGGCCCACAGTCCAGCCTAGCACTCTACCATGTCTGAAACAATGTCACCGTTAACTGTCGCTCCTCCCCAGACCTCTGTGTCCAAGACCGTGCAATTCAAAGGGCAAAGACCCACCCGCTGGGGAGGCTAACGCGTTAAGAGGGTGACGAACACGGAGGCTGGGTGGTGAGCAGACCGCTAGCTCCTTGGGGTGGGGGGGCGGTTGAGGGAGTGGAGGGAACTTCTGACCCTCCATGGCCTACCTGTGACACAGCAAACTATGACACCTGTCCCGTGTCCAAGGCTACACAGTGCTTTTCATCTTCAGAATGACTCTAGGGGCCACCTGGGTGACTCAATAGGTCAAGTGTCCGAGTTTGGCTCAATGTCATGATCTCGCGGGCCGTGAGTTCCAGCCCTGCATCGGATTCACTCCTGTCAGTGCAGAGCCCGCTCTGGATCCTCTGTCTGCCTCTCTCTGCCCCTCCCCTTCCCTCAAAAATAAATAAACATTAAAAAAAAAAAAAAAAGAATGACTCTAGGGTATTTATCTAACTCTGTGGGATCAGACTAAGCCTTGGCTTCCATTATAGGACACTGATGACCACAGAGGTACCCTGACTGCCTTGAGGTCTTACCCATCTAGGAAACGCAGGATTCTCCCTGCCTGGACCCTACAGAGGACACCTGTCGGGGAGGACCTCTGATTCTGAGCCAGGAAGGGCCAACTTCAGCCTCTTTCCAAAATGGACCAACGTAGCAAAGGGTGTCTGTCCCCTATACCCCTCCAGCACTGCCACGGCTGCCCCCTCTGCCTGTCACCTCCCTGTGCTCTGCCCCCACCCACCGGGGCAGCCACAGTCCCGCTCTCCTGAACCACATCGGGAGTCAAAAGACATGGACGGAACTGGGTATGTACCCAGGAGAATTGAAAATGGCACCCAACGCTTACCGTAAATCCGTATTCACAGCAGCACGGTCTACAACAGCCAGAAGGCAGAAAGCACCCAAGGGTCCATCGACGGATGAGTGGGGGTCAACAAAATGGGGTGCCTCCAAACAAACAAATACCCGCCATCAAAAGGAACGAGGTGCTGATACGCGCTCCAGCACGGAGGAACCCGGAAACCATGCTACGTGCCGTAAGCTAGAGACACAAAAGGGCCGCATACCGCCCGCTTCCATTTATATGAAATGCCCAGAATAGGGAAATCTATAGAAACAGGAGGCAGATTAGCAGTTGCCAGGGGCTCGGGAGGGAAGGGGGGAGGATGGGTACAGGGTTTCTTTTTAGGGGTGATGCAAATGTTCTGGAAGCAGACAGAGGTGATGGTTGCACAATGCTATGGATGTATAAATAGCAGCCATGATACACTTTGTTAGGTGTATTTCATAACTAAAAAAAAAATCATTGTCAAGCTGTGGAGGAGGGAGAAGTCAGACTCCCCACCTACAGGCCCTGGTCAAAGAGGCCCGAACCACCCACATTACCTCGTCGCTCATGGCCATGGAGGGACGGGCCTCCTGGGAGAGCCGCCCCACAGCCATCCAGACAGATGTAGTGCAAGGAACTACCCAATAATTATGGTCTCTCTCAAGCTGCTTCTTCTAATTAGTTTCCTTCAAGTTAAATCCTTTCCTTCCTTTTGCTAGTCCTGTGGCTTCTCCCCTTCCCTCCCGGCAGCTCCTTCCCATGGGAATAGGAACCAGCAGAGGAAGTGACACAGGCCCGGAGGTTGGGGCCCTACCTACAATGAACAAGATCGGAGGTGAAAGCGATTTCCTCCAACTCAGAAATTCTTAACCTGAGGCACAGCATGGCTTTGTGGAAATTATAAAATGCTGCCTCTCCCTCCAGATGGACCATCCCTCTGAGCGCAAGGCTGGATTGCAGCCTCCCTTCTGTCCCTTTGTTCAGTCAACAACCTGCTCAAATGCATATGGAAAACCATCCTCGGAGAATCTGAAGGAAGCTATGGATCTTCTGCCCCCCTCCCCTGCACCATGGAATCGTTTGTGCATATACCCCCTCACTCTATTTCCTATAGAGTATCAAGAGGCTTCTAGATGACTTTAGAGCCCTAATCTAGCCGGTACTCAAGAAACACAGGAGCTCAGATCCCATTTCCGTCCATCGGTAATGACTTTCATCATGCACCGAATGTTTATAGTGCTCCAAGGACTGGGCCAGATGCTTTATGCACTTATTTCTAGTTTTTACAATTTAAACCTGCCACTAGGTACAAATTGTTTCCCATTTCAAAATGAGGAATCAGAGACTGAGAGAATTAAAAAACCCATGGAACGCCGCACGGCTGATCAAATGGTTAAAGCAAACTTTAAGACACTAGCTTTGTCCTGGAGACTTCTGTCCAGCTACCTGCCTCCAGGCTACCCTCAGCCCATCTCTCCCCAGCTAGCCACGGGCGGCTCTTTGTTCACCTGGACCACCTGACCCCCCCAGCCGCCATCACGGACACAACTCAGACCGGCTTCTCCTGCCCGTCTCACAGTCTCCAAATGAGCATATGCCTTCCCAGGAGACGCGCAGAAATACCACCACCCCCACCCACGCCGTCACGTTCCCGGCTGTAGGCTAACTTCCTTGTTTCCTTATTTAAAATAGTGCAACCAAGGAAACCGTCCTCTTAACGATGGCTACTGGTCCTCCTTGGGGGGAAAAAAAAAGAGCAAGCAAGCAAAGTTACCCAGAGACTGAAAATAACCCCCCCTTTACCCCCGCTACAGCAGCGTTTCTCAAAGCATGGTCCTGGGGACACCCAGTCGGTCCCTTGGGATGTGTGTGAAGGCACAGATTCCGGGGCCCTGATCCCACCGCCAAGGCAACCTGGAGCCTTTCCACATGCATCCTAGGTGAGCCTGATGCTTACTGAGCTTACTGAGCTCAGAACAGGCTGCTCTGCAGCTTGAGAGAAAGCACTAGAGAGAAAACATCACTTCTGACATCAAGACTTGGAACATAAAATTTTAATAAGTGCAATTTATAAAAAAAAAAAAAAAAAAAAAGACAGTGCTTAGCTGCATGGCTACTTAGTACAAGAAAGGCTGCTGTCCCCTAGCCCAAGCCCTTCTTCAAATAAGACTATTTTAAGAAAGATTTGATCTGGTCTCTGCAGCAGCCTCCAGGCAGTGCCAGCCCCCACCCTCAGCCCCCCACGGCCTCCGCCCCTCCTCAAGTTCAGCCTGGGACTCAGTCCCCCGCTCAGGAGACTTCTGGGAGCACCTGACTCTTACCTTCTGCAGATGTGAGCAAAGCGACGGTAATGGGTGGTCGTCAATTTGCTCTAGCAGCCAGATCAGACAGTTTTAAGTTCCCCCTGTTCTGCGTCTTCTCACACCCCAAGCCCAGAAGCAATAGGAACTCCAGAGAAAGGCATATCCACGGGGCCCCACACCCCCACTCCCCCCACACCCAGATCTATATATAACATCTCCCAAGTTGTCAGCCTAACGAGCCACTTTCTGGCAGACCCGTTGCCATGGCAATGACTGCTAATGAGCCGGGTGCCGTGATTGGCAGTGCTTGAAGGCTCCCCCACAAAGAACTCTCCAGCAAGTTCTCTCTTCCCAGACACACACGGCCAGCCGGGACACCCAGAAGCAGCCAGGCCACGGCCGGGTGTGGCTGGGAGAGTCCTGTCTGCTGCACACCTGTTGAGGATGGAGAGGCTCCTACACAAAGCTGGGAACAGCTACGGGAGGAAAGGCGCTCTCTCCCCTGCCCTTGGGTCACGACACAAAGCGTGACGCAGGGCCACCCACTCCCTGCCAGGGTCCGCACCCACAACAGGGGGCACCTTTGCAATCTTACGGGCAAAAGTAGTCCTCTCTCCAGCTCCGGTGGCCTTTGTATGCAGTCTGAGCGCGACTCACAGAAAAGAGCTGGGGAGGAAGAAAGGGGCCCCTACCAGTGGGTCAGAGCATTCTGCAAAGTGAAATCCTCGTGAGTAGTTTTATTTATAAGCTGGTGCGGAGAGGATGGACCCTGGCAGTGTCTTCCCGTCCTTCTGAAAGGAAGAGATTTGGAGACCTGTCCGGAGAGGGGAGGAGGAGGAGGAGGAGACCATACAACAGCGAGAAACAGACTAAGATTCAGAAAGACACGGCCACGTCCATCTTGTCCCTAGCTTTAGTCTCAGCACGGTGCCCAGAACATTGGACGGAGCGATGGAAACTTGGAATCACAGTTGAAACTGGTTCCAAACAGATCCGAGGAGGCCACTGCACCAACCAAGCAGACAGACTGGGGGGTCTAAGCAATGTGTGTGCCCCACCCGTAACAAACCCCAGCTCTTCCCGGATCCCAGTGAACGGGCTATTCAACCCTGAGTCCAGGGAGGTGGGAGGACACAAGATAGTATAGTTTCTTTCGCTGTAGAGAATAAATGGAGGAACAGTATCCAGAAGCCTCCGAACAGGCACAGTCTTCTAATCATGACCTCATATGGTATCCAGACAGAAGATTCCAGGAAAATGTTTAGCAACCTCGATAGAAGGCAGGAAGATACAGCATCCATAATACAAGAGCCAAAACAACAACAACAACAACAACAACAACAACAACAACAACACATCGTAGGAAGTGGACAAACTAATGCAAAGCAAGTCGGGTGGAAAAAGGAAACAAAGGCTATAAAAAGGAGACAGGAAATTAACAAAATGGTAGGGAAATTTACGAGGTAGCGACAGAGGAACATCCACATGGATTGCAACAGAATATGGAATTAATCTCGCACAAAAAGGGAAAAAAAAAGAGTCAGTTATATACAAAGCCAATGTTAAGAATTTTTCCTGGTATGCAAAGGAAATGGGGAAAAATGAAAACAGAGGGACAGAAGAATAAGCCAAGAGGCAGACTTGTAGAGAGCTAGGTGCTCCTGGAGAAAAGAAACCATAAACCATGGTTGATAGGAGGGAAAGGAAAAAACAAAAAATCCCTCAGCTAAAAGAAGACATAGATGTGCATCGTGGAAGGAAGGTCCTGCGCTGCTGAAGGCAACATGGATTTTACAAGCCTGATGGCGGACGTGTGGAGGACGATGTATTTTCACAACAAAGATAAGGAGAAAGTCTGACAACGCTTAAGTGGGTGAACGGTGTCGCCAGTAAAGGAGCATAAACAAAGCTGGTTTCGGGTTCTCTGTAACTGCATTTCAGAAGGTTCCTCCTTTTAGGGGCACCTGGGTGGCTCTCAGGTGGTTGAGTGTCCAACTTTGGATGAGGTCGTGATCTCACGGTTCGTGAGTTTGAGCCCCGCGTTGGGCTCTGTGCTGACAGCTCGGAGCCTGGAGCCTGGAGCCTGCTTCGGATTCTCTCTCTCTCTCTCTCTCTCTCTCTCTCTCTCTCTCTCTGCTCCTCCCCCACTCATGCTCTGTCTCTCTCTCTCTCAAAAATAAACATTAAAAAAAATTTTTTTTAAGTGAAAAAGATCTAGGAGTGGGACAAAATAAAGCGAGGGCACCTAGAGAAATGAAATCAAACCTCTCTTCCCACCCCAACAAGAGAACATCCTTCTTCCTCTTAGTCCCGATGGCGAGGCCATCAGGTACCTGCCCCATTGGCTCCCGTCCTCCAGCATCTGGATCTGCTCTCACTGCTTTCCTGGGGAATGACAGGTTTCCAGCCAGAAGGAATGGGACGGAAGGGCAGGACTCGTTGGGGACCACAGACCTTTCTTGGTTCCAGGGGTCGTGAGTCTGACCTCCAGCCACCTTTCGTTGGCCCCATGGGCAACAGGCTTCCACAGGGAGTCCTGAGCTCCGGAATCCATTAAAGAGGACAGAGTGGCATCAGAGCCCTTTGCTGGCTAAGGGAAAACTCAGTGGGAATCCAGGCTTCCCCAAGTCCTGATTTGCACCACCCTCAAAGCATCGCCAAGGCCAAAGCCGTGCTCGGGAAGCCACATTGTCCGGCACGATGCCTTCCTTCCTTCTACTCCTCCGTGTGCACAATCTCTCAGGGAACGGGACCCACTCATCAAAGGCCTTGCCAGACCTCTTCGTGTGTCTACTCAAACTGCTCTTATAAGAAACCACCTCGGGGCGCCTGGGGGGCTCAGTCGGTTAAGCGGCCGACTTCGGCTCAGGTCATGATCTCGCGGTCCGTTGAGTTCAAGCCCCGCGTCGGGCTCTGTGCTGACAGCTCAGAGCCTGGAGCCTGTTTCCGATTCTGTGTCTCCCTCTCTCTGACCCTCCCCTGTTCATGCTCTGTCTCTCCCTGTCTCAAAAGTAAATAAAACGTGGGGCGCCTGGGTGGCGCAGTCGGTTAAGCGTCCGACTTCAGCCAGGTCACGATCTCGCAGTCCGTGAGTTCGAGCCCCGCGTCAGGCTCTGGGCTGATGGCTCGGAGCCTGGAGCCTGTTTCCGATTCTGTGTCTCCCTCTCTCTCTGCCCCTCCCCCGTTCATGCTCTGTCTCTCTCTGTCCCAAAAATAAATAAAAAACGTTGAAAAAAAAATTAAAAAAAAAAAAGTAAATAAAACGTTAAAAAAAAAAAAAAATCACCTCTGGGGACGCCCGGGCAACTCAGTTGGTTGAGCATCCGATGTCGGCTCAGATCATGATCTCGCGGCTTGTGAGTTCAAGCCCCGCGTCGGGCTCTGTGCTGTGACATCGCAGGGCCCACTAAGGATCATCTGTCCCCTTCTCTCTCTGCCCCTTCCCCCCGACTCTTTCTCTCTCAAAAATAAACACACATTAAAAAAGAAAAGAAATCACCTTTAACATGGCTTCCTGGAGCCCCTTAAAGGAACTTTCCAAATCGGGCTTTCGTCATTTAGATGCGAAGGTCCCCAGGACTCTTCCTCTGGCCTCACTGCTCAGGGTGAATGGACTGGGGGGGGGGGGGGGGTCATGCTTGCAGCAGTAATGCACATCTCAGTGGCTGGAATCTCTCACTGACTCCTGCCACACCTCCACCCCCATGAAGCGTTCCTGGATCCTATATACAAGTGGCCGGAGGGTGACTCACTCAGGTTCCCCAGCTCCAGGCCCCCTGGAGTGTCTATCGTACTCACCCTTGCCTGCACGGGCTACCTTCTTCCATCCCGTCCCCCCATCCCACCCATCCCTGCCCTCCATCCACAAAGCTGCTAGAGGGAGCCTTACGCCTGCTCCCATTGGTACCCACTAACAGAGGTAGGTATCAATGCCATAAGAGCTTTCTCCCAACACCCACAAAGCTGCCAGCCACATGCCTGGAGCCCGCCCCGCTTTGTGTCTGGATCCTTCTGAAAGACTCAGTGACGGTCCTGGCCGCCCTGAATATCCATCCATGAGCCCCTCAGTGCCTCCCTGGGCCTGTTTTTCAGGACTGGGCGGGAAGAGGACACAGAACAATACACTCTATTTTCTGATCCTAAAAAGGAACAGAGTGATCTGGTTAACCAGGAATTTTGATTAACACAATTACAATCTAGTCTGTGCAAGAGAACAGGAAGTCAGCCCTCACGGGAAAGCTTGCTAAGCAGGAAAACATGGGGTCCCCAGTGGGGCAAGTCTGCGAACGATCCTGCAAAACTCCAAGGCTGAGTCAGGCGGCCCCTCCTGTGTCAGAAGCCAAGTCATGGCCCTGAAGTGCCTGGGGTCAAGCAGTGGAGGGCAGGAAGGAATCCATCATGTAGGAAGTGACTTCTATCCGGGTCTTATGCACATTCCTGTGGGAGCCCTTCCTTGACTGATGCCGGAGAAAGACATTTCCGTGACTGTTGCACCTGCCGTCCGGACACAAGACAGAGGGGCCGAGGCACAGGGTTCTGGAGGAGACGGTGCAAGGAACGAGGAACCCTAGATGTCAGCCAACACCTCCTTTCTGAGAGGACTCGTGCTTTTTTGCTGGTGGCCATCCATCCGCCAACACTGTACAGCATGACAGGGATCCAAGAGATACCCACTCGTCACCATCTCTCAGAACCATCTCCGCACTGACCAAACAACACCACGGGGCCCCCGGGTGGCTCAGCCAGCGGAGCGTCTGACTCTCAGTTTCGGCTCAGGTCTTGGTCCCGTGGTTCATTAGCTCGAGCCCCGCGTCAGGCTCTGTGCTGACAGGTCAGAGCCTGGAGCCTGCTTCAGATTCTGTGTCTCCCTCTCTCTCTACCCTTCCCCCTGCTCACACTCTGTCTGTCTCTCAAAAATAAAAAATAAAAGGAGCAGTTCCAGGGATAAGACGAGAAGCTGTACCATGGAGCCTGGAGGGGTTTGGGAAACCCCAAAGAAAGCCCGTTAACTTCTGCCCCACTTCTAAGATCGATCTGTCTGGCCCTGATGTTTCAAAGCTATAAAAGGGCGAGCGAGGCAGCATGATCCCGGCAGACTGTTCCAACTTCTGGCCCCTAAGCAGGAAAACCTGAATGATTCTGCTCACCAGCTTGTAACGAACAAGGCCATTTTATTCCAACTCTCCACTTCGAGGGATGCTGGCTCCGTTCCTCCTACCCCCTCTCTGGCAGATAAAAACAGCACAGGCCATTCTGATGTCCTACCTCCAACCTCTGGACTTAACAGAAAGCCTTGGCTTCTAGAAAGCACGCAGGCCTGGGCTAAGGAGACCGTGTTCCCAGACAGCGAGCTGTAATTTACACAGTTCCCTTTGCCTCTCTGGGCCCCCGTTTCCTCATCTGTTAAAACCGGCCCTCCAACACCAGGGTCCTATGACCCGAGGACCACATTTCGTAACGGGGCCCAAAACCACCGCAAGGGAAATTTCAAGGCATTTAAATGACCGGCGCGAGCTTGCAAAAGGGTCAGGCACATACCCAAGAGAGGACAGAGACCTCCCAACAAGATGAAATATTACCTTCCTCTCACACCCCCCGGCATGTTTCCCCAAAACGTTTTTTGGTCCAGAGAAGGAAAGTTTGCTCAACCAAACTCTACTCGGAACTCGGGGGGAAAAGATGTGCTATCTTAAGATGCCAGTAAAGTGATTTTACAAAAATCGGAAATCACGAGCATGTATGCCCTGGGGGCGCCTGCGTGGTTCAGTCGGTTAAGCATCCGACTTCGGCTCAGGTCATGATCTCGCGGTTCGTGGGTTCAAGACCCACGTCGGGCTCTGTATCCTCTCTCTCTCCCTCTCTGTCTCTGCCCCTCCCCGACTTGTACTTTCTCTCTCTCTCTCAAAAAATAAACTTTTAAAAAAATGTTTCAAAAAAAAAAGGAAAGAAAATTTATGCGCAGACCAGGATACTAACTTGTATTAAACCCATACGGGAACCTCAAGCCCATACGGGAGGGCTGAACACATTCTTCTCTTCCCCTTTATTCCAAGTCACTGTCTGGGCCTCTTTAGGGCTGATCATGTCCCTATGTGTCCCAAGAAGTAGGTGGGCTGGGGTTTAGCACTCCTCTTAGCTGCGAAGGATCTCAAAAGGTACCCTAGATCTTCCATACTGGTTAACACCAGTAACGATATCCATTATCCTGCCCTGGGAGATGCTTCCGCAGGATATTTTGACGATCATTCACCAGCAGTGCAGCTCCCGGTAGGGAGAGGACCCCTGGCCAACACTCGATATTGGGGGGTGGGGGGCAGGGCAGGGAGAAAACGAAATACTACTGAATCCCTCTCCCCAGCCTTCCTTTAGTATTAGGGTACAAAAACCCCAGGGGCCTCACGCCATTGTTTCTAGCACATTCTCAAGTCCTTCTGCCCCTGCAGGAAACCCCGTACCCACATTTACCAAGCATTCTGTTGCCTTCAGAATGGACTTCAGAAGTTCAGAAGAGAGGAAAGGAGCTGAAAGCCGCTGGCTCAGGGAGTCACAGGCTCAATACCTCACGCAAAGCAGCCTGCCCGCCAGAAAGGGGATCCAAGGGCAGGGGCCACCGCCGTAGCCCCCAGATGCTCAGGGACACAAGCCGGCTTCCGCGGGGAGTCAGTGCCACTATAAAGAATGGCAGGCTAGGGCCGCCTGGGTGGCTCAGTCGGTTGAGCGTCCGACTTCGGCTGGGGTCGTGATCTCAAGGCTCGTGAGTTCGAGCCCCGCGTCGGGCTCTGTGCTGACATCTCGGAGCCTGGAGCCTGCTTCGGATTCTGTGTCTCCCTCTCTCTCTTCCCCTCCTCCCAACTCTGTCTCTCTCTCTCTCTCAAAAATAAACATTTTTTTAAAAATGGCAGGCTGGAACCCACTGGGGCACAAAGGTGGGGGTCTGACGGCCCACCTGTGGCTGCGATCCAGCTGGTCCAGCTTGGCGGCCGCCAGGTGCAGGTTCACTGGCATCAAAACTCCAGGGGCAGCACGTGTGGTCACCAAGGAGGTTCATCTCGGCCACCGTGTGGCACAGAGCTCCAAGTGGCTCCACTCAAAGACCTGTGACCGCGGGCTGGCTCCCAGCGAGTCCTGGCTGGTTCTGAACCACAGGCACTGGAGGCAGAGGAAGGCTAACAGAGGCGGCAACGGTCTCCACGGGTCAGCAAGGGGCGCCCTTGCAACCAACCCAGCTCAGCCGACCTTTCTGAACTCTGCTGCGGGTCCCAGATAGATGGTGACAGCCGAGGACATCGCTGTCCAAGGCTGGGACCCCCACTCCCACCCCCTACCGCTCTGTAGCTCCGTGCGGACAATGCGAGAGGTGCACAGGAGGCCCGAGTGCCTGGCCGCGGCCGCTGCCTTGCTGTGAGATCTTGAGCAAGCAATTCCTCTCTGCCGGGAGGCCTCAATTTCCTCATCTCGAAAATACAGAAGTTGGACCAGATGGTCTCCAAGGGTTTCTCAGGTTTCCCTTTCTTTCCTTCCTCTCTTTATATATCCTAATACTCAATGATTCTGGATGTTGGTCTTAATCTGTCTGCTTTAAGGACGCGCAGCTTTTGCAAGAGGGAAAAAAAGTCACATTCAAGTACAGACGCAGGTTCAGGGGCACGAGAGCGGACCCAGCACGCTGCCTGGGCCCCGAACACCTGCGATTCTGCCTCACGACCTCAGAGCACCGTGAATTCTGGTGAGTTCTTCCGCCCTGATAGGCCTGTCGGCCCCTTCCCAGTCATTCCAAGAATCACACACGATTGAGTTCTACGTGCTCAGCGACCAGATTCCTGACATCCTGGACTTTCCCCAGAAGCTGGGATTCACCCCGCATCCACCTCAGGCTTGTTCTGAGCCTGGTAGCAGATAGCTCTTCCCCACACACGCCGGGACTTGAACAGTCCACCTCAGTTCGGGCACCGCAGGCCTCAGTCCCTGCCCGAGAGCTTACCTGAGCTCTCCCCGTGCTCCCTGGAGGTCCCTTAGGGTACATCTTCTTTGCTGATCCCTTCTTCCCCAGGAACATCTCTGCCATGGCCTGCGGCCAGGGCCAGACCCCCGGAACCCCTAATGCTCCCCAACATTCCATCAGAAGGTGACTGGTAAGTCTGCATTCTTTACAAACATCATCCCCAAAGTGGGGCCCCTGCACCAGCAGCACAGCTGTCCTCTGGGAGCTGGCCAGAAATGCAGAGTCCCAGGCTCCACCCCAGCACCAGACTCTATATTTTAAAGGTCCCTGGGCAATGCGGATGCACTTTAACCTTTGAGAAGCCCAGCCGTGAACTTCCCAGGTACCCCTGGATGACAAGCCCCATCTCCCTCTTCCTGGAACAGGTTCAGACCTCCATCAGAAGCCACACCAACATTCCAGATGCCGTCTGACCCCGTCACCAGGAGAGAATATCCTGGAAGAAGGCTCTGTGCAGAGACAGACTAGCCTTTCCCTACAAACTGGACACCCTCCTCCCCCAGCTGTCCACAAAGCCTCCAGGGAGTGGCCACTAGAGTCTTGGCTGATGTGAAGTCCGTCTTTCCAAGAAAGGCAGGCGTCTAACTTCCAGAGGCAGGAAGGTTGGTGCAATAAGGCTATTCCACTGTTGCATCTCAGGAGAGCATCCGTGCATGACCCTAAGCACGGCCACCACTGCCACCTCCAGCAAACGGGACAGAAAGCACCCAGCCCAGCCTGGAACCACAGCACAGACGCCAGGTTCCCCGGGCCGATCCTCGATGACCTTGGCGGGAGCTTTCCCCTTAGAGCCTCCCACCTAGAACGTGGCCATGGGTACGTGGTGGGTGGGCAGGCAGGGAAGAGCCAAGCTTCACATTTGGGAGGAGCAAGGGAGGCAAGATGTGGACTCCAGTCGCCACGGTCCATGCCACCACGGGGTCACACGCCTCAACCACACCACTCGCCAGGTAACCAGGGAGCCGACTCCCTCTCTCTCCGTGAACAGTCCCTTGGACACCTTCCTCCTCCTCCCTTCCCCATCTCGCACGCACCAGGGCCCTGGCTTCTCCTCCCCCTGCTCCTGCCTTGGGCCCGTCACAGGTCCCCACACGACCCCGAGCACACAGGGCCCCCAGGCCTTCTAAGCTCTACCGTCAGAGCCCCCACTCCGAGGTTCTCAGAACCGCTTTTTAAAGATATCAGAGTTACTTCAGAAACACTCAGAAAAGGCTGAGGTCACACCTGCGGGCGAGCCGAATTGATCCTTACCATCAGAGAAGAGCGAATCTTCCCAGAGGGGCTGCTAGCTCAGAGGAGAGTCCTGGGTCCCATGCGAGGTCCCCAGACGCGAGGCCAGGCCCCTGCCAGCTTCCTCCCCATGGTACCCTCTGCAGGAACTAAGACTGATGCAAGTAGCCTCCCCGGGGTCACTGCTCAGGGCACCCCGGAGGGCGTGCCTGTGGCTGTGCACTCTGCTCTTTTTTCACAAAGAACACACTACATCACACAGTTCTTTCCAAATCTGCTCCAGGTCCGGCGAGGAAATCAAGGGCGCATTCTGGACTTTCCAGTTGCAAAGTTTCTGGAGGCTTCCCCCTCCCCCCCCCCCGCCCCCACCACTCTCTTTTTTCCCCTTTCTCAGCTAAAAAAAAGTTGGCCAAGGTCACGACATACAATGGCCAAGCTTGTGTCACTGACCAGATGCCTCCCACCCCCCTAGGCCCGTAGACAAGACCTCCTTTGTCCACTGGATTTTGGGCAGGACTCCCCGGGCCTGCCCAAGCCCTGCTGGGGAATGTTCCGCCAACTTCTTCCCAACCCTAAGTCACGGCTCTGGCCTCAGCCCCAAGCCCCAGCTGTGTGAGTGAACCCAAGGCCAGATAGAAACCAATATAACAAGAATGGAGAACGCTCCCCCAAAGAACCATTGTGTCAGACCCTTCCAGGGCTGAAAAGCCAGTGTCCCCAAGACGAGGGTCCCCTGCCTTCGCTCTGTCCTCACCGTCTCCAAACCTGGACAGACAGCAAGTGACAAAGAGGGGCAATGCCATGCATCTCAGAGGAAAGGGGCTCTAGGATCACAGAATAGTTAGCTACGAGGGAAGGAAAGATTGGACCCTGGGTGCAATATGGCGCCCACCAGCTAAATGAGTTCAGGCAAGAGACTTGGATCCTGGGTACATCTATCAAATCACTCCATTCAGACAGCTTTTAGGAGCAGCTGAAGGTTTAGCACTTAAAATCCACGCATTCCTTTTTTTTTTTATTTTCTTGTTGTTATTGTCAAAGTTTACTTACTTATTTTGAGAGAGAGAGAGAGAGAGAGAGCAAGCGAGCGATCACACTCGAGTGGGGGAGGAGCAGAGACAGACAGAGAGAGAGGATCCAAAGCAGGCTCCATGCGGTCAGTGCAGAGCCCGATGTGGGGCTCGAACCCACGAACTATGAGATCATGACCTGAGCTGAAACCAAGAGTCAGAGGCTTAACCGACTGAGCCACCTGGCGCCCCTGAAATCCACACATTTCTGTGTCTGCTTTAAATGTAAACCTTTGTGATTTTAGGAAAGGAGTCTTTATATCGGAGTAAATATGGTTTTCCAGAGGGACCAAGAGGGCTCAAGGTCTGGATGGTCTCCTATAAAATAGCATTCTCTCAAACATTTGGTGTATTTCTGATGAGATTTCAATGCCAACTCCTCGGTCAGGGGGCGGGAGAAGAAATCAGAATGCTTACCTACGGACAGAGTCAGGGGAGCCCTGTGGGTTCACACCTATTCTCTGTGACACCCAGGGCGTCAGATTTCTTCAAGTGTAAGGGGGAAATGATTACAGAGTTTTTCCAAAAGGTCGTTGGGAGGGTTCAGGGGGGAAATCCACGTAAACACGGAGCACACAGCAAATAGGACCAAGATACCCGATAAAAGCCGGCTGCTGTTTTTGTTACCATGGGCAGTGGCTGAAAAAGCAGGAGCTGAGGTTTCCCCGGACCCACAAGACGTTTACAGTGAATGAAACCAAAGACCAAACAACCCAATTAAAAAACAAAAACAAAAACAAAAACAAAACGGGCAAAGGGCATTTGCCCAAAGAGGACAGACACACGGCACTAAGGGCACGTGAGAAGGTGCTGCATCACTAATCCCCGGGGAAGTGCCAACAAAACCCACAACGAGGGATCGCCTCACACCCGTCAGGATGGCTACTATAAACCAACAAATAAAAACAGGAAGGTCAGAAAAGAACAGGCAGGTGGAAAAATCCTTGCTGGAGGGACTGTAAAATGACACGGACATAATGGGACAGAGTCAAGCAACTCCTCAAAGAGCGAAACACAGAATTACCGTAAGACCCAGCAATCCCACACCCAGGTATACACCCCAGAGAGCGGGAAAGCAGGGATTCCGATACCTGCACACCCCGCTGTACCGCAGCACCGTTCGTAACAGCCCCAAACATGGAAACAACGCAAGTGTCCATTCATGGATGAATGGATAACCCAAACGTGGTGTGTATAGACTGAAGGCCGACAAGAAGACAAGGCCCGGGTATCTGTAAGCAGGGCTCACTGTGGTCCGTCTGGTGTTCGATCTTGGGGAAACTGAGGCAGCACGGCCAGCATCTTAATGTCAACCACTGGCTTCTTTGCTCAGGGGTGTGCACACTCAGAGCCCCCCCCCATCCCCCAAGGGCCAATGGCAACGTGCCTCTCCCCGGACACATCAACTCCTTCCTTTCTGCAACTGTGTTCCACCTTTCTGGACTTCTCCCCCCCCCACCACACCCCCAGACACAGAGCTCCCCCCTTTCCTTCTCAAAGCCCTGGGGGGGCTGCTCCAGGGGCCCAACATCTCCTCTCCGCTTATCAGGCTCTAATCCACTGCAGGGATGATAATGAGTTCTCTTGAGTACTTGCTCTGGGCCAGACGTCGTCCTAAGTGCTTCGAGTGCCCTGTGTCCTATAACCGGTCCAACAAATCAAGAGGAAATTTCCAGTATCGTCCCCAGTTAATAGAGGAGAAAACAGAGACCCTTGGGATGGGCCAGGAAGGGTGGGTAGGAGACTGAGCTAAGGGGATGATACTCCAGGCCACGTGGCCACAGGAGCGAAGGCCCAGAGAGAAAGCAGTGTGGGCGGGCTTGAGGATTCACGGCCATGGAAGGCGCAAGAAGGAGTAGTTATGGACGGAATCCAGTTGTGGGAGGCCATGAGGGCACCAAGACTAGGGATTCAGACTCCCTTGTATGAACCAGAAAACATGGACGCATCTTGAGTAAGGGAAACACCACCAATGTTGTGCTTTGGAGAACAACACCAGGGTGTAAAAAGATCAAATGTCAGGGAGAGACTAGAGGCAGAAAAGGGGTTATGGGATCCCTCCCCTCCTTTCTGTCTCTCTTAAATGGGAGGCTTAAGTCTACATTCGTAAACCAAGAAGTAAAGAGTCCTCCAAGGGCTGAGGGCCTCTCCCCTCTGTGATGTGAGAGGGGAGAGGTGGGTCCTGGTGGTGACCACACCCTGACCTTGGAGGTCAGCCCCCTGCCGTCAGAATGCAGGGATAGAAGCCTGTCTCCTCTCTGCTCCTGGAAACGGGCTCCCAGCCATGCAGGAGAAGGTTAACATCAAACACTTCATCTGCACCCAGATAGCCGAGAGCCTCATCTTCGTTCCTTCAGGTCTGGCAGAATTCAAATATGCGTGCACACTCTCGCAGCCCGTAACTTTTTGGTTTTATAGCAGCAAAGAGGGGGCAGTTTTAAGGTTCTTCGGCCCTGCCACCTCTCTGACACTGCACCGTACACGTGAATAGGATACGATCACAGACAATAACGCACCCCAGTAGGCAACATGCAGAAATTGCCATCGCCGCTCCCGGGACGGCCTCCAGCCAATGGCGAGGGGCCTTTCTGGGCCATGATAAAACAGGAGGCGAATCTGCTCTGACCTGAGCTAAGCAGAGACCAATCAGAGCCCTGCAGAGGTTTTCTTCTGTAAGGGTTCGCTGAAACAGATACCTCGGGGAGCGTAAGACTCATGAATACCTTCTCACGGGTTTACTGTTTGTGGTTATCCTAGCGTCTCCAACCAGAGGCCCCTCGAGTTTGGCTTTATCAATGGTCTTCTATCATTGAGTCACTTATAAAAAGCACACAACATTCTTCCCCTTCTCGTCTCTGCAAACGGGTAGGTTTCTACATGAGAAGCCGTAAGAGATGGTGGGAAACCCATGATCCCCAAACATAAAGACCGACAATCATTTCCACCGAGCTCCATTTCCCCGAGTTTCACGGAATCAGATGCAGCCAACCTCCTTGTTATCATTCTTTGTTTCAGCCGAGTTGAAGACTGTCAACCAACACAGGCCACGTGCGTGTGCTGTGGTCCCCCACCCTCTGCAGCACATATCACGTCGTCTTATAATGATAACGGATACAGGAGACTGGCTACGGCCACGATTCACTTTCTGTAAACGCTCCGTAGCCATGACGGGGGAAATCCTTCGCCACACTGTGCGGTCTCTGGGGTGCGGGGTCTCGAAGACGCTCCCACGCCAAGACGCAGCCCCCCTCGGCCACAGGATCAATCGGGCAATCTTTGCCCTGCTGCTGTTATGGAAGATGAGGGCAGGTGTAACACAAAGGGACTTGGCTTGTGCAACGTGGAAGATACGGCACAGACATACACGACTGAAAAACAGAAATAACTACACAAGGGAGTCTATCAGAAGTGCCAAACGAGAAGCAGGCAGACAATAAGAGCTTTCAGAATCCAGAGGAGGGAGGGACCATTTTCGGCTGGGACGGTCAGAGAAGGCTTCTCAGAAGACACAGAAGTTTCCTGACAGCAGGGATGAAAAGGAAGGGCTTGACCAGAACAGAAGGACGTTAAGTGAGAAGTAGAATCGGCCTTGGGAACTGGGCAGATGTGGGGGATGTGGGAGGAAGTAAAAGTCAGTTCTGAAGGGGATGAGAGAAGTCAGAACCAGTCCCCAGGGAGACCCATCGGGCCATGGTAGAAGGCACTTTGGGGATATGGGTAGAGTTCACTGCCTACACACTCAAGTTCCAAGAGCTTGATCGGGGCACAACTGGGCTGAGTCTGGCCCTTGACATGCGGAGCTGTGCTATCTGCCCAGAGACGGGGCGCAGTCTTCCGGGTGGACTCAGAGTTCATAAAGAAAGAATGGATCGCGGAGCCCTGAGGTGGGCTCACTTATGCAGCAGAATTATTAGATCCTTCATGGGGCGCCTGTGTGGCTCAGTCGGTTGAATATCTTGACTCTTGATTTTGACTCAGGTCACGATCCCATGATCGAGCCCCACATCAGCCTCCAAATTGAGCGTGAAGCCTGCTTGAGCTTCTCTCTCTTTTTCTTTCTCTTTCTCTCTCCCAAAAATAAAAATAAAATAAAATAAAAAATATAAAATAAAATAAATATAAAGTGAAATAGTAAAATGTAAAATGAAATAAAATATAAAATAAAATAAAATATTGAATAAAAAAATAAAATATTAAATAAAATAAAATATAAAGTGAAATAATAAAATATAAAATGAAATAAAATATAAAATGAAAAATATAAAATGAAATAAAAAATAAAATATAAAATATAAAATAAAACAAATATAAAGTGAAATAACATAAAATGTAAAATGAAATAAAAAAATAAATATAAAATAAAATATAAAATATAAAATAAAAGAAAAAAGAAAAAAAGAAAATATAAAAGAAAAGAAAATATAAAGTAAAATGAAATAACACTACCAACAAAGAAAGACTGCCCCCGGACACTCCTTGGGCCCAATCCCTCCTCCCGAGAGCCCTCCATTAACACATGCAGCATGCCTCGGTCCCCTCTCCGAGACCCTCCAAGGCAAGGACGGCCTTCGTCCTTTCTTCCCTCCAATGCAGCCCGGTGCCTCACACTCAGGGGCTGGCCCCAGGATGGAAAACGAATGGAAGGGAGTTCTGGGAATGAGTCACAGAAAGCAAATAAGGACGGGATCAGAAGAAAAAATAGGCAGCTGTGTCCACGTGAGACGCGGAAGAAAACGCTCCCTGACTATGGGGAGGATGGTCCCCCCGCTGCCGATTCCAGAAAAAGGAGCATGGGGGTGAGGTGGCTGTGGAAATCTGGTCCCGAGCACGCAAGGAGCTGGCGAGCCTGAGGACACACAGGGACAGGAGGCAAGAGACTGAGACAGATGCCACTGTAGAAGAAGGTGAGGACAGAGGACAGGGCTGTATGCAGTGGCTGGCCCAGGCCCACTCGGCCCACGGACGGCTCTTATGAGGTGCCTGCACTCAACGTGGGCGGGTCCGAGGTCCCTCTAACGGTTTCCATGTGTCCATCCCATAAAAGACTCCCAAGGTCAAGCAGACATTATCAGAAACGGCACCCACTTTAACAGGCTCCATCGAGACCCCAGAGATACTTTGCTCTATGTCTCCCAAACTCCAGCTCAACGTCCCCCTGGCCCAGATCTGCCTTCGCTATGTATCAGCTGTACTATTATTTACCCAGAGTTGTTTTTTTTTTTTAACCTGTCTTATAACGAGATTGACTTTAACCTGGTCCTAAGCCATCACATCCACGAAACATGGGATTTCACCCCCCCCCCCCATGACGTGCTTAAATAAACAGCAGTCGAGAACTGCCACCACAACAGGTCTATGATCCCCGTGCCTAGCCTTGGGGGTACAATGAGCCCACTTGGCGAAACACCGTCTCAGGCTACGTGTAAAATTACCATTTTTACAGCCGTGAGTTGGTTTATAGGAGTTCTTTTTTGAGACCTGGGAAGCCAAGTTTAAGTTCTCCGCTAACCCCAGGCCCACGAAGGCAGGAGAGAGGTCCCGAGTGTGTGCCCAAGTCACCGCTGGGAGGCCCAGGAGGACCGTCAAGGGAAAGGCAGAGAGGACATCCCGTTAAGGGCCACGTGACAGTGCTGTGGACACCTCTGTCACTTCCCTATTGAAGGAGGCAAGGAGGGGGAAAGAATGGGAAGGAAAAAATAAAACTTGCATAAGCTTCAAAAAAGGAAAGGGTGGGGGCGCTTGGATGGCCCAGTCGGTTAAGCGTCCAACTCTTGCTGTTGGCTCAGGTCTTGATCTCATGGTTTGTGAGTTCGAGCCCCACGTCGGGTTCTGCGCTGACAGTGTGGAGCCTGCTTGGGATTCTCTCTCTCTCTCTCTCTCTCTCTCTCTGCCCCTCCCCTGCTCAAGCTCTCTCTCTCTCTCTCAAAATAAATAAGCTTAAAAAATAAAAAAACAAAAAATAGTGGACAATCAGAATCAAAAAACAAACAGACAAACAAACAAAAAACCCAGAAACCTTGAGGACCATTAGGCCAGTGGAGCGAAAGGGGACAGTCTTACAACCCAGAGACTGGTTGCGGGAAAAGACCAGTATTTTATACCTCCTCTCTCTCTGTGTCTAATTTGAGATGTGGGACCTGCCCCCACCTGAGCACTGAGGCTGCCCAAGAACCTTTCTTCCCTCCCCACCATCCATTCCAGCTGCAGTGACTTCCAGAAAGCAGGTGAGCAGGGGGCTCGGGGGGGGGGGGGGGGGGTAACCATTCTGAAGGCGTGGATCCCACAGGCCAGGCCCAGTGAATTCACCGAGCAGCAGCACACAGGTCTGGAACCAGGGAAGCTATGCTCGCTCACGCACGCCGCTGCTTGGGAACCTCAGGGAGGCAGGCGGCCAACAGCAGGACACGGGGCGGCCCCCAGTTTGAAAGCCAGAACCGGGCCGCGAGATGCGCGTATCACCGAGAGTACGGGGACCTCAGAAGGGATTCAACCTTCCCCCGCGTGCACGCAGGGTCAAGGCCAACGACACATCACATGTACCGCGTCTGGTGGTTGTATGCAAAGTCAGCACAGATGTCACTTGTCAGAGACTGGAAAGGGGCACGGGAACGTGGGGAAAAGCGTGAGGAAGCACTGACCCAAGGGCTCGAGGAAGAGCACATCTCAGAAGGCAATTCAGAAGACAACACGGGGAAACTGCTAGAAAGCAGGCGGTCGTAACTCTCTTTGAAAGAGGAACAGAAAATCATAAATGGAAAAAGCCAGCCAAAATAGAAAGGATGACACAAGCAAGAGGAGAAGGGTAAGGATTATACCAAAATTGCTCACCTAAAGCCACATGAGTGCTTGTGGGCAAAAAAAGATTAAAAAAAAAAAAAGTTAAATCAATAAAGTGCAGGTTACACTGAAAAGAATATCCCCCAATGGCAAAGTTAAAGAAAAAAAAAAAAAAAAAGGGCAATGTACTAAGTGTAAGAGGCATTTCGTTAGAAAAGACCAGACCAGGGGCTCCTGGGTGGCTCTGTCGGTTGAGCATCCGACTTCGGCTCAGGTCATGATCTCACGGTCCATGAGTTCGAGCCCCGCGTCAGGCTCTGTGCCGACGGCTCAGAGCCTGGAGCCTGCTTCGGATTCTGTGTCTCCCTCTCTCTCTGACCCTCCCCCGCTCATGCTCGGTCTCTCTCTGTCAAAAATAAATAAACATTAAAAAAATTTAAAAAAAAAGACCAAATAGACTAAAATCAATAATCAAATGCACAAATAGCTAAAGATAATTTAAAACTTCTTTTCAATGTTTTATTTATTTTTGAGAGAGACAGAGACAGAGTGTGAGCAGAATCCGAAGCAGGCTCCAGGCTCTGACCTGTCAGCACAGAGCCCGACGCAGGGCTCGAACTCACGGACCGTGAGGTCATGACCTGAGCCAAACTCAATGCTCAACTGACTGAGCCACCCAGGCGCCCTGATCATTTTAAAAGTCATGCACACAAGGGGGCGCCTGGGTGGCTCAGTCAGTTAAGCGTCTGACTTTGGCTCAGGTCATGATCTCACAGTTCGTGAGTTCGAACTCCACGTCGGGCTCTGTGCCGACAGCTCGGAGCCTGGAGCCTGCTTCTGATTCTGTATCTCCCTCTCTCTCTGACCCTCCCCGGCCCATGCTCTGTCTCTATTTCTCTCAAAAATAAATAAACATTAATTTTTTTTTAAATAGGAGTTTTTTTTTGTTCCAAACATCTGAGCTCCAAGATGCACGTGTCCAGCCAGATCATATTAATATTTCACACGAAAGAGACAGAAAAGGTTCTCCAAGCATGCACCCCCCACACCCTCCAGGCACTGAGAGAGAAGTTATCATGAGGACGATGACGATGGGAAGTCACCGCATCGATGCACCTGTGAGGCCTCTCTTACTCAGTGCAGACCCCCAATTCAGAAATCAGGCGAACGGGTTTTCCGGCTCATGCCCAGTGTCTCCCTTGGCCCTCCTCCTCTGCTTTGTGCCCACCCTGGAACCGGGCTCCATATTTCTCCCGAGACATCCTGCAAGGCCAGCACAGATGAAGCCTCCCACTCCGTGTGGGGAGCACCGCTCACTGAGGCGGTCTTTTTCTGCCCAAGCACACACGCTGACCCTGGGGTGGGTACTGGAGCTTTGGAGGCATTGGCTGGAAGCATCACTGAACAGAGTCTCTGTCTCTCCTCCACCCAAGCACCCAAGCAACGCAGCACACGTAAAGCATCACAGTGGCCACTCTGTCTGCCAAGGAGCTAGAAGATATTTAAAACTCACGTTGAATGAACCAAGCCTCTCTCCTGCCCAGATCAGGAAAGACCCACAAGCCCCCTCCCTCCCCTGCCAATGAAGCACCCAGAAAATGTGGCCCCAGGTTATCTGTGGGTTGTGGGGTTCCTCTGGATGTTTTCATCGTATTTCTTTTATCACATGTAAAATGCTAATTTATTTTTCATTTTAAAATTTTTTAACATTTATTTTTGCAAGAGAGAGAGAGAGAGAGAGAGACAGAGTGAGAGTGGAGGAGGGGCCGAGAGAGAGGGAGACACAGAATCCAAACCAGGCTCCAGGCTCCAGGATGTCAGCACAGAGCCCGACGCAGGACCTGAACTCACGAACCGTGAGATCATGACCTGGGCCGAAGTTTGACGCTTAACCAACCGAGCCAGGCGGCCGTTTTTAATTTTAAAAGTAAAAACTGTTCCTTTTTTTTTTTAATGTTTGTTTGTTTGCTTGTTTGTTTAGAACACGTGTGAGTGGGGAAGGGGCAGAGAGAGAAGGACAGACAGAATTCCAAGCAGGCTCCACACTGTCTGCATAGAGCCTGGCATGGGGCTCGATCTCACAAACCGTGAGATCATGACCTGAGCTGAAGTCGGACACTTCACCGACTGAGCCACCCAGGCGCCCATAAATTTACTTTTACAATCAGGAAAACACTGCCTTCCCCCAAAATCGGCATGTACAATTCTAAAATATACCATATGATCCCAATTATGTAGACAAATATATACAGAAAAAAAAAAAAGAGGAATGAAAAGCATGCTGAATATTTTTTGTTTCTGCTTTTCCGTATTTTCCAAGTTTTCATAATGAGCAAATTGATTTTAACCCATTTTTTAAAAAAACCTTTATTCCATTATGAACTAACGTACGAATACAGCCTTATCTAAAATAGGTAGACAGTATTTGTTAATAAAATTCCCCCTTGATATATCCCTTCTCAGTTGCCATCCCTAAAATGTACACTATCAGATTAGGATTCATTGTACTACCTTTCAAATGCTAAAGAAACATGGGGGTGGGGTTATTTTTGAGAAAATGAATTAAGACAAACAGTAAAGAACTTTCTGAACCAATGCAAGGCTGACATGAAAATTAGAGGTGGAAGGGACCCCACCGATCATTTGAGCCCATGCTACCATTTTGCAGATTGGGAAACTGAGCCCAGAGACAGATGGGGATTGGATGCCAAGTCTCCCCCAGCCCAGTGCACAGGCCCCTCCTTCCTGCTCTCTGGCTGCCCTAAATCTTGATGCTGATGTTGCTGGCATGGTTAGAAGACTATTCTAGTCAGACAACACAGCAAGAGCCAGAGCCCCACCTAGGTCGGCTCCCAGGCTGACCCCAGCACTGCTCTGTGCAAGCCGACCTCTAAAGAGTCCAGCTGTCTGCTCTACCACGATAACTTCCCATCCCTTTGTGACCAGTGAGCCCCCTGTGAAGGGAGGGGGAACAGGGAGGAAACATCTGTGCACACAAGGGGAGTAGAGGGGAGTGAATAAAAGCACTTGATTTTCCCTTTGGCAAATCCTCTCCTGCCTATTTTTCCACTCATTGAAATGCAAAGCTCCATTCCCATGAAGGGGTCTGGAACATTCCAGAAACTTCTAGAAATCACAACCTCCCGCTCTGCAACAGGGATTCCCAAAACAAGGTGTGCATGGATGTGTTGGTGTGTAGGTGAGGATAAAAAGCAGACTCAACCCCCAGAAACCAGCCACAGGCATCCACTGGCTTGTCCCCAAACCCAGCATCTAACCGTCAGCCAGGCAGAGAGGAAGTCCCAGTATGTGCTCCATAGTTTCCAGCCATGTAACCACAGACAAGACACTTCACCTCTTTGAACCTCATGTTTTTCTTTTCTGCATGTAAAAATGGAAACACCACCATCTCCTTCACAGAATTCTTGTAAAGATCGGACGACCGAAACAACGGTTAGCAACTCCATAAATGTTGGCTTGGCCCCACACCTTCCCATCCCCGTTAAATCACCGAGCAACCTTTGAAGAAAGTCGTCAGCTGAGGTCCCCAGCGCTGAGTCACTCGCATGGCACTGACTGGGTTCTCCCCACAGCCTGGGCTGATCTGCGATGACACCTTCTCCCATTCCTGACACAGACCAAGCTCATCAAAAGAGCACGAGGAACAGTGTGTGAGATGAAATTACTACGCTCAGTAGACGCGATTAGAGTTTAGAGGACCACCAGGAAGGGGACAGAAAAACCCATGGAGCCCAGCCATGCTTGTCCACCAGAGCCGCGGGAAAAGCTGGCGACCCCAGCCAACCAGACCAAGAAACAAACACGGCCCTGGACGGGGTCTGCAAACCAGCCACACAAGTCCCCGGCAACCTTCCTGACGTGGCCTGAGAGTGTCTCCGCTGCCATGAGCAAAGACACCCCATAAGAACACCACCCCCCCCCCAACTTCAATCTCCAAAACACGGGACAGATGGGATGACAGGAAGGGCCAAGGGTCAGGTTTCTTTTTCCCACCACTCTACATCCCCAAAGTCGATCCCACCACCTGTAAGACCTTACCTTTCCCTTGTTCCTAGATGCCGAAGCGCGGTCGGGAACTTATACATATTGGTGCCTATTTGACCCTCACGAGAACGCTGGAGAGAGCTGTTCTTATTTTCCCCCTCCTGACTGAGTAAGCGGAGGTCTTCCCCAAGGTCCTACAGCTAACAAGACACAGAACCCAGAGTCCAAGAACAGCGCGATCCTCACTCCCCCCAGGTTCCTCCACAGTATGCAAGAATCCTCTATCCAAGAGCAGATACTCCAGAGGGAAGTTACAGTGAGGCTGTGACCAGCCACGACCCTAACTCTCAACTTCACATGGTGGAAGGTGGTGGCTGAATGCCCAAGGGGGTGGGGGGAGGGGCTCCTTTGCTAACCGGAGAGAGAGGCGCCAGGGGAGGGAAGGAAAACGTCAACATAAGCATCTCCACGGACAACAGCCCTGACCGTGGCCAGGGCAAAGAACATAAAGAAGCAGAGTCAGCCTGGAAGCTCAGCCTGGGTTCAAAGCTCCAGCCGGGATGGGGACCCACCCTGCTTTGCCTCACTTCCTGCCGTCCCCTGGGGATGCAGCCCCCTGACCCCAGCCCCACCTTCCCTCTCGTGTGAGCTGGTCCATTCCTACCTCCATGGCCGCCCTTCTTGGCATGGCTTATGCCGAGTGGTCCTCGCTCCCTGAGAACAAGAATGAGGTCCTACTCCCGTGTGTCCCCAGACACAGAAAACACACCCAATGAATACGTGTGGAATCAAAGGACTCCCCCCGAGTCTCCGAGGAGGATTTAACAGCGCACCCCCCTAGAAAGCTGGTGTCTTACCTTCCTGAGATTATCTGCGCACCAATTCAAGAGTAGGGAAAGAGAGGAAGACAAAAAGGTAAAGGCAGAGCCCATGTGTTTATCTATTCTACACCAGGAGACGACTTAGATACTGAAATGTTGTCGAGGGCCCCCACATCACAAATGAACCAGACAGGCTGGGGTCGGGGGGAGGGGAAGGGTCATCAATGGCTTGTCTGGGTCTCTGACACCAGCCTCTCAAGGGCCTAGGGTCCTCCAAATAAATACATTCAAAAAAGACACGCTCTCTCAGTCACTGAAATTGGCCACAGTGTAATTAAAGATTTCTTAGCCGGAGGGAAAGCGGACAGGGGCCAGATATGATCATCTATGAAAAGCAGTCTGAGCGATCGATGCCTGATGTGAAATGTATGCATGTGGTTGGCTCTTACTCATACTTTTTACAGAACGGGTATGTTATTTTCACCCAAGGACTCCCAGCCCATGAATGCTTGGCCACCTCTGATACACTTGAGCGCCCAAGCTGATCTCTCTCTCTCTCTCTCTCTCTCATCACTCAATCCACTGGCCTTGTCTGCTAGGGTCACACGCTGCTTCTCCCACAGGAACAGAACCCAGTGAACATCTTAATCGTTAGGACAGTCCAAGGCATTAAGGCTTATTCACCAATGTGCACCGAGGGGACCCACAGATGGAAGCAGTGAATTGCGGGTGGCTGGACAAAAAGGGATCAAGATTTGCTGAGATCCTAAAAACGGAAAAACTCCTACTGCCCTCACTCTGGAGTGGTGTGGGGTGAACTCCTTAACTCCTTCTGTTTGGCTAGGGATCCCCCCTTTCCTCCTCTCTTGGTCTTGAAAGGATGGAAAATGACAGTAACGGGTGTAAGCACTCCAACCACACCCTGAGCCTCAGATATGGAGAACATTCCCCCCAAAGACAGCAGAACACACAATTCTTCTCGAACACACATGGAACATATTCTGGGACAGATCAACTGTTACGCTCCAAAATAAGTCTCAATAAATTTCAGAAGACTGAAAGCCTATCAAGCCTCCTGCTCTGCCACAATGGTAGGAAACTAAAAATCCGCTACAAAAATGCAAGGAAATGAAACAACATGCCCCTGTATGACCTGTTTGTCATCAGACAGAGAAGAAAGCAAGTTAATGCCTGAAGACAAAAACAGAAATACAATACAAAAAAATCCATGGGATGCAGCAAAAGCAGTTCCAAAAGGGACATTCGTAGCAATACAGGCCTACCTCGATAAGCAAGAATAATCTCCAACAATCTAATTTTGCACCTGAAGGAACTAGACAAAGAACAAATGAAGCCTCACATTCACAGAAGGAAAGAAGTAATAAAGCTCAGGGCAGAAATAACAGACCTAGAGAGTATTATGCTAAGTGGAAGGAGTCAGACGGAGAAAAGACAAATAGCATCTCGTTTCAGTCATACGTGGAATCTAAAAAGCCAAAAACAAACAAACAAAAAAAGAACAAACAAAACAATATAAAAGCAAACTCATAGATACAGAAAACCCACTGATGTTGACCAGAGGGGAAGGGGGTTTGGGGTGGGCAAAAAGGGCGGCCGGCTCAGTGTGTGGTGATGAATGTTAACCAGACGCTGGGGGGAGGTGCTCACTCTGTAGTGCATACAGGTATCGACTTATGATGTCGTGCACCTAAAACCTGTATGATGTTATATCCCGATTTTACCTCCATTTTTAAAAATGAACAATAGCAACCATTTCATCATCGGTCACAGTGCTGGTGAGCAGCGGAGCCGGGTGGGAACTGCGGCACAGTGGAAAATCCACCCCTCGTCATCAGGGTGTTGACACCACGCCGGGGCTGCCGAGGCTTGGTGTCACCGAAGCTACTCATTTTTGGCAAGAGCAGCCGGGTATCTGAATTTCCAGTGTGAAATCTGGTGATTCGTCGACTTTGGCGAACCAACCCAACAATTCTAAAACGAAACCGTGGGCAAAAACAAAACAGAGCGACAAAACCTCCCACAGTCCTGAACTTGATTCTGCCCGTTGGCCACCAGGGCGTAGCTCCTCTCGTTAATTGCTGGGTATCTGCATAAGCGGCGGATTGAAGGGAGGGTTCTCTGGCTTTAAAGAATTGAGTACCACCGTCCTAGACTAAGAGTAGGAATTAACGCTTTCACCCTCTGCTAACCGTCCCTCTGCTGCCACCTGTTACCGCCAACACCCCCTGCTGGGTGCAGCTGGCCGCCAGTTTCCGGGGTTTCCAAGGGCTGCAAATGCGTGGCCAACTTCCTCTCGCCCCAGAGCTACACACCCCCACCCCCACCCCCAGCCTGGGTCCGACCTTCCTTGGAAGGGAAGCACAGGACAAGATTTCTGGGGCACGAGGGACTCTGAAAGTCTGTCCTGCTCTGTTTATGGGAAGGTGGCACCCCATCAGCTGATGAGAAGGTTTGGAAGGGGAGGAGAGGGGGTGGGGAAGAGAAAGAGCCTACGGAGTGAGGCACGTGCCACCAGTCGTGCACTGAGCAATCTGATAGATCAGAGATTTGGGGAACCCAGGAGAAAGTGAGCCGGGCACAGCCACCTTGCGGAGCACAGACGCTCATCCACGAGTCCAAAGGCAAGACGACACAGTTGCCCCCGTGAGCAGAGAGACTCCCCTTGGGGTGGCAAGACCGAGTCCTGGGGACCCGGCACCCTTGGGACACGGTCAATGCCCGGCAGGGAGGAAGGCTGGATCTGTCCTCGCGGAAGGAGTGAGCAACCCAAATCTGCAGGGCTCTGGAGCCTGGAAACATGTGTCCTGGGGCCCCCGGGGTGAATGCACGGTGATGGGGACAGTCACTGCAAGAATCACGGTGTCCTTCTCAATCTGGCCACAGGGAGCTCTCCTCCTGACCTCAGACTCTGGGAGAAGAGCTAGGATCTCCCCGTCCCCGGACCTCACACTTTCTCACCTACCCTGTGGCACGTGGCACCACAACAGCTTTCCGAAACACCATGCTTGCACGGGGCTCCCCCCGAGAGCTTAAGAGTCCTCCAAGTCTTTTGTTTTGGAGAACAGGGACCAAGTCTCTGGATTCAGTGACTTAAAATATGTGTCGAACGTGTGATGTCAAAGAAGAGGGGGCCCGAATGAGACTTTCTAATAACGATGCTGTGTTTTGCCACGAAACCCAATCTTCAGAGAAGTCCTCTGCTCTCTGCAGCACCCCCCGCCCACCTCCCTGCCATGGGGGTAACAGAGCTGTGCGGATGCCTCTCTTTTCCAAACAGCTCTGCGCCCAGATGCATCACACCCCCGTCGGGGCCCGAACACGGTCCCCGACAGGTTCACGCCGGCCGTGACCGTGACTTAACCGCAACAGAGCTGGGGAAGAGATCGCACACCCCCAGGGCCCGGGTGGGGAAATGAGAGAGGCTGGCACGACCGTCAGACCTGTGGCTGCATCCACGTGAATCTGAGTTTCCTCGACTGCCGCTTGCACGGACTTTCCAGAAGCCTGAGTGGGTTCAGGCGCCGTTATGTAATCCTGTGTTTGTTACATGCCCCACCCCCCGCGATTTACGCCACCCTCTCTGCACCCCCTGTAGCTCCGTTGTGTATACCCACGGCCGCCCTGACCCCACGGCAGGAATGTGCCCCCACACGGTACATGTGCGCCAGTCAGAAGATCCCCATGGACCTGGCTGCCGTCCCACTCTCTGCCTGACTGGCTGTGTGACATCTGGCAGCTCACAGCACCTCTCTGGGCTTCCCCCTCATCTAGAGCTGGAGGGAGCTGAACCTGCTGATTCCTGAAGCCCCTTCCGGGCCCCTGCTGAGGATTCTATCAGCGCCATCTGGAACGACTGCGCCCTGGCGAGGACTGGCCACACTCGAGAATTAAGAAAAAGCAAAACAGAGGCGGCAAAGAGCCCGGGCAGGGAGCCAAGGGGAGTTGAAGGCAACAGGAAAAACTTGCTTTCCACTGAGCTCACCCTCAGATACCACCCCGGCCCCAAAGTGGCTTGGTCTTTCCAGAGCCTTGGGTCCCCAAGCCACCCGGACTCTAGGAAGGCATGAGGACAGCAGTCAGGTGCGCAAACAGCAGACCCACCCTGGGTCGCTCCAAAGCAGCACCAAGCACCTGCCCACGGAGGCTCTCCAGCGCTGGCTTTTCTCCCCCAGGTGTGGCGGGCCACCTGGCTCTCACGGGGCTCCAGTGAGCACTTCGAGCACCTGCCCGGGGGTTCCCACTCACCTCAGCCCCACAGCCCTTCCTCTTGCAAAGCGGACACGCTGGTCATTTTCTGCCACCGTCTCCACATCCGCTGCTTCCTGTGGCATCAGCTAATTCACTGTGCAAAGCAGCATTTATATATAGAAAGTTGCAGCCACGCAGGTTAGCATTAAAATAGAGACTTGGCGTTGCCGTGGCAACCAAACAAATGATATTCAAAATGAAAGAGAAGTATTCTGCAATCGGGAAAGCATGTCCACAGCCTTCCAGGGCAGCTGCGCCCTGTCCCCTCGAGGGCGGGTGGGACGGCCTCCCGAGAAAGGACCTTCCCATTAAGTCACCCGCTCTGGTTTCGGCAGTGACCACGACCCCCGCTCTGCACAAGCTCCTTCCTAAAGCCGGCTCCTGCCTGGAGCAGACCCGAGGCCAAGGCACCCAGGGAGTATGATGATCTTGACCAGGTACATCGATTTGCAAAAGCTCTACTCCTCAAGCACCGAGGGGAAGCAACTTGTGGCCACGGTGCCATCAGCAAGGACGCTTCTGGAGACAAAAGTGGCTTCTGCCCCAGGCCGGCCATGCCCGCCACAAGCTCATTGCGGTGGGGCGCTTCATCCCCTCGGAGCCTCAGCGCCGGGGGCAGAGGGATATGGAGAAGCGGCCCAGTGCTTTCTGCCTCTGTGATGCTAAGATGTGCGCCTTTCCTCTGTCATCTCTTCTTTCTACTTCCGTCTTGTTTCCCTAGTCCCGGGGCACAAGCCTGGCTCGGCTGCACGGGCCCTGGATGTTGCTGGAGCTCCAATCACATACGGAAGCCCCAGCTTCCCAGCTCCTGCTCAGCACAGCCTTCAAAGCAAAAGATCTGAATCCAAGAAGCCACCAAGAGGCTGGGGGGCCTTGGACTCCGAGCCTGCCTGAGATTCCTTCACACATTTTCAAATCAGGCATGATCTCGGGGCGCCCGGGTGGCTCAGTCGGTTAAGCGTCCGGCTTCGGCTCAGGTCATCATCCCACGGTTTGTGAGTTCAAACCTCGCGTCGGGCTCTGTGCTGACAGCTCGGAGCCTGGAGCCTGCTTCGGATTCTGTGTCTCCTCTCTCTCCCTCTGTGCCTCCCCTGCTCACGCTCGCTCTCTCTCTCTCTCTCTCTCTAAAATAAACATTAGTAGGGGCGCCTGGGTGGCGCAGTCGGTTGAGCGTCCGACTTCAGCCAGGTCATGATCTCGCGGTCCGTGAGTTCGAGCCCCGCGTCGGGCTCTGGGCTGATGGCTCGGAGCCTGGAGCCTGTTTCCGATTCTGTGTCTCCCTCTCTCTCTGCCCCTCCCCCGTTCATGCTCTGTCTCTCTCTGTCCCAAAAATAAATAAAAAACGGTGAAAAAAAAATTTTTTAAACATTAGTAAAAATTTTAAAAATAATTAATTTAATTTAATTATGAATGATCTAGAAAGACTACAAATAAAAAGAATGACAACCCCAAGTGCCAGCAAGGACACAGAGCGGCTGGAACTCCAACACACCAGTGTGGGAATGCAAAATGGCACCCCGCCCCTCTGGACAGTCGTGTGGCCGTTTCCTATAAAGTTAAAACCGGCACCCACCATACGAGCCAGCCATCCCGCTCTCAGGTACGGAAACCCAGAGGCCATCAACAGGGAATGATGAACCGCCACGGTACATCCATACGATGCGTCGCTGCTCCCAATACAAAGGAACCAACTACTGATCCGTGCAGTGACCTGGATGATGTCACAGGTGTCTGTTAAGAAGTCAGTCTCAAGAGGTTACATACCGTACGATCCTGTTTACATGACATACTCAAAAAGAAAAGCTATAGGCCTGGATGGCTCATGAGGGGTTGGGGGGGATGGGGTATGAGAGCATAGGGAGAGCACAAGGGAGGTTCTTGGGGGGGACGAATTATTCTATATCTTGGGTAAGAGTGTGATTACATGAATCCATATATATGTAGAACTATACCCCTCAAAAACAATTTTACTTATTTATGTATTTATTGTTTGTTTGTTTATTTTTGATAGAGAAAGAGAGCACGCGAGCGGGGGAGGGAGAGGAGCAGAGAGAGAGGAAGACACAGAATCTGAAGCAGGCTCCAGGCTCTGAACCATCAGCACAGGGCCCAACATGGGGCTCGAACACATGAACCACCCAGATCGTGACCTGAGCTGAAGTCGGACGCTTAACCGCCTGAGCCACCCGGGCGCCCCTAGATCATGCCTGATTTGAAAATGTGTGAAGGAATCTCAGGCAGGCTCAGAGTTGTCCAAGCCCCCAAAATACCCAACACCCCCAAAATAGTCAATTTTACTGCATAACAACTGAAAAAAAAATTGCTGCTTTCACCTTGGGGGAAAAAAAATCCCAGAAGATGACAGTCTCTTCGCAGCAGTGTTCAGATCAAACGTGGGGTCCCCATGCACGAACCATAGGATCCTAAGAACCGTTCGTTATCAGTTCCAATTTTCGTTACAAAGACCCTCTTCTTGTCCTAGAACAACGGTTCTCAACCTCAGACCAGCCACGTCAGCATCACCTGGGAATTTGTCAAGAAGTATAAACCCTCGGGTCTCATCCTAGCCCTCCTGAGTCAGAAACTCCAGGGGGTAGGGGTCCTGTTGCCCATTTTAACAAGCCCTCCTGCTGAAAGATTCTAACGCATGCTGAAATTTGGGAACCCCAGCCTCTATATACCGGTTAGGTCCAGCGAGGCCAGCCCAACCCGAATGGTCTGACCTGCGTCCCTTCAATATCAAAACACCGTAGAAACAGACAATGTCTTTCTCCACATCCTATTTGCTTCAGGACTTTTCCTTCTTGTAATTTCTTTTCTGACTTCTGCTTTTGGTCTGCCCCCCAAGCACCTGCAAGGGAGACGTAAGGGGCCACAGCTCCATGTGACCACCTGAAGCGGCAGGTAACACGGAACCACCTGCTGTTTCTTCCCGGTGGGAGAAAGAGTGGCTGTTACCGTGGCCGTGCAAATCCACTCCTCCCTTCTCACCCGGCCCAGCTCCCGGGCCAGGACCAGAACCGACCTTGCCAGCCTCCTTCCCACTCAGTTCCTGGAGCGCTTCGCAAATCAAAGGGGACCTCGTGGTCGTCCCGATGAACCCTGGAAAGGCACCACTTCCTACTTAGGCCAGAACAACAACTTCAAAGCCGCTTTTTCTGGGTTTCTGGCTCCAAAGCCACACAGAGATGACGGATCACAAAGAAGAAATCAGAACCATATGAATGTCATATTCAGCAAAATAAACAGAATCATAGCATCAGGGTTGGGGCCAGGGGGCTGCATGTCTGGCCCAGAGCCCGGGCTTGGTGGCCCCTAGCGTGGGCCGGGCTCCCCCCGGCCTCTCCTCCCCGCCCACGACTCCCACACACAGAGCCAAAGGCGCCCAGCGTGCCGTCCCTCCTCGCCGAGGCCCCCGCTAGCAATGCTGCTTTGCCTGACATTTCAATGTTTTATGGAGTTTTTATATTCTCTTTTATGGTTTTCAGCTCAGCTTCTTTTCTAGTTCTGTCCAAATATGCACAAGCACCAACATGAGCGTTGTGCCATTAATGGCAGTGTGACAGCTCCAGGAGCCTCTGGTGGGGGGGCGGGGGAGGTTGGGGGGTGAGTGGGGAGAGCGGCCATGGCACCCACTCCCTTTTTATACCACTGGTTTCCCCCAGGGCTGATCCTGCTGGGCGTCCTCACTGCCAACCTGATTCTCATTGCAGAACAGAGAAACCCTCTCCTCTCACTGCGTCTAGGGAAACAATATGGCGCTCCACAGAGCCAGCGTTTCTGAACCAGGGGGATTCCGGAGACTCTTCCTCATTGTCACATTGGGGGTGGGAGAGGCGGGCGGTGTGCCAGTTTCCTACCGCCACTGAAACAAGTAACCACAGACCTTGTGGCTCAAGACCACACAAATTGATTATCTGAGAGTTCTAGATTTATTATCTAGAGCTCAGAGATGGATCTCACTGGGCTAAAACCAAGGCGTCCCTTTGGCTCTGTTCCTTGTGGAGGATCCAGGGAAGAACACGTTCTCTGGTCTTTGTCAGCTTCTAGAGGTGGCGTGCACTCCTCGGTGGCTGGCCCCTTGCTCCAACTTCAAAGCCAGCAATGGTCTGTCCAGGCCTCTCTGGTTCTCTCTCCCTCTGCTCCCTTCCTCTTCCACTTATAAGGACATTTCAGATTATATTGGGCCCGCTTGGATAATGCCGACATCTGATCTACCTCAATTCCCTCTCGCCATATAACTACATATTCACGGGTTGCAGGGACTAAGACGTGGGCATCTTGGATGTGTGTGCATGGGGGTGGGGGCAGTCAAGATTATGCTTACCACAGGGAGCTCCAGGCATCTAATAAGAGAAAGGAAGGGATCCTGTTAAACAGCCTACCATGCAAAAGACCATTCACCCACAACAAAGAATGATCTGCCCCAAATGTCAATTGTGCCGAGGTTGAGAAACCCTGGGACAGCCTAACGCTGACTGGGCCTTAGCCGGTCCCAGGGATGCTGACTCAAGTCTATTCCCACAGAGAGGTCAACTATAGGGTTTTTGGGGATCACAGGGAAGCTGTGACCCACAATTAAGGAGGAATGTTTTTATCATTCTATTAAATACTTTAATGTAGAGTCTGTAACTATTCCAGAATCATCCTCAAATGCTTCTCATTTGATATACAGAAAATACAGACTCTAAAAACACATAACGTGCATCTTGCTTCCGGAAGGCACATAGACACAGTGGATACAGATGATCTGAATCCCTTTATGCGAAGAGATTAAGAGGTACGAACCTCCATTTATAAAATAAATAAGTCACGGGGATATAAAGTATGGCCCAGGGAAAATAGTCACTAATACTGTAATAATGGCGTGTGGTGGCAAATCCGATGCAGCCAACGTTTTGTAATGTATAAAAATATCAAACGCACCTGAAACACAGTAATGTGTGCTGGGTAGAAATCAATAAAAAAATTAATAAACTTCTTTATGTGACTAACTTCAAATAACACGGCTAATTCTGCTTTGCTGATGGGCTGCCTTTTGGTCTCAGAAATTGCTGAACTGGGGTGTTGGGTGGGGGGATGGGCTAAATGGGGGACGGGCATTAAGGAGGAGGGCACTTCTTGGGATGAGCACTGGGCGTCATAGGCTAAGTGATGAATCGCTAAATTCTACTCCTGAGATAGATACATACTACTGTTTTCAGGAGAATACTCCTGCGAAAAAAAAGAATACTAAAATAAAATAAAATAAAATAAAATAAATAAAATAAGATAAAATAAATAAAATATAAAATATAAATAAAATAAAATAAAATAAAATAAAATAAAATATTAAATAAATAAAATAAAAATAAATAAAATAAAAATAAAATACTAAAATAAAACATAAAATAAAAATAAAATATAAAATAAAAATAAAATAATAAAATAAAATATAAAATAAAAATAAAATAAATAAAATACAAAATATAAATAAAATAAAATATAAAATAAAATAAAATAATAAAATAAAATATAAAGTAAATAAAAATAAAATAAATAAAATGAAATAAAATAAAAATAAAATAAATAAAATAAAATATAAAATAAAATAAAAATAAATAAAATAATAAAATAAAATATAAAAATAAATAATATATAAAATAAAATAAAATAAAATAATAAAATAAAATAAATAAATAAAATATAAAATAAAATAAAATATAAAATAAAAATAAGACAAAATAAGATATAAAATAAAATAAAAATATGGGGCGCCTGGGTGGCGCAGTCGGTTGGGCGTCTGACTTCAGCCAGGTCACGATCTCGCGGTCTGTGAGTTCGAGCCCCGCGTCGGGCTCTGGGCTGACGGCTCAGAGCCTGGAGCCTGTTTCCGATTCTGTGTCTCCCTCTCTCTCTGCCCCTCCCCCATTCATGCTCTGTCTCTCTCTGTCCCAAAAATAAATAAAAAACGTTGAAAAAAAAAATTTTTTTTTAATTAAAAAAAAAAATAAAAAAAATAAAAATAAATAAAATACTAAAATAAAAGATAAAATAAAAATAAAATAAAATATAAAATAAAAATAAAATATAAAATAAAAATAAAATAAAATAAGATATAAAA
Organism: Neofelis nebulosa; assembly: GCF_028018385.1. Taxonomy (NCBI): domain Eukaryota; kingdom Metazoa; phylum Chordata; class Mammalia; order Carnivora; family Felidae; genus Neofelis; species Neofelis nebulosa. Next base: position 4,479,954 of record NC_080797.1, read on the forward strand.
TAAAATATAAATAAAATAAAAAATAAAATAAAATAAAATAAAATTGCTGAATTAGCAAGCCAGCACCACTCACATCCCCATACTCTTCCTTCTGCCAGAAGAACTGACCCACCAGTAGCTGGTGAGAATTCCCAATGACCCTGCAGACCTCAGTCCCCACACCAAATGCCCTCTTGAGCCCCAGACTCCTGCAGGTCCCTAGGACAGTCCTGCACTCTCGGGGTGAGGCCTGCAGACAGCAGAGGGCTGTCCCCTGCTTCCCTGAGGATGGTTCCCCAGGAAGGGTACCCTCCCCCTAACCCCAAGGTCCAGTCTGCCGGCTGAGTTTCCCAGGGGGTATCCAGAAGGGGCGGCAGAGAGTGACTCTGGTGGTTTCACAGGGATTTCCCTGCAGGGACAGGTAGGCAGGGCCTCCTTTTGTCTGACAAAAGGATTCCCCCTCTCCCCCCGCCCCCTGCCATCAAAGTGAGGAGCAGAGGCTTGGAAGCACCTGGCATGATTATATGTGCACCCACGTGTGTCCCTGTGCCCTATACCCCAGGCGAGCCCCTGCTATCCCGCCCTCTCTGCTTGACACAGCAAAGTACTTATTTAACTCCTCAACTGCAACCATCCAGATTCTCTGCCAAAGCCACATCCCTGCCCCAAAGCAGGGAAGCAATGCCCTCGTGAAGCCCTGATAACCATGTCTAAGATACTTCAGGCCCGGGGACCACCTCATCGAAATGTCACCCACAGAGCACACGGATCTGTTCAATCGTCCGTCCAGCCAATGCTCGCTGCTGCCCGTTTACAACGCGCTGCATAACTTTCACGATCTGGAAGACAGAAGGCCTTGCCCACAGGGAGCTCAAATCCAAAGTGGGAAGAATGACCCTGCTGTGAGCACTGACGTGCATTATCTCATTTAATATCCACGCCAACATAGAAGGCGGGTAATCTGAAATCGTCTCTATTTTCAGATCATCGCGAGCACAGCAGGAAGCTCTTATGTGACGCTTAGCACGGGCCTGACTGTTCTCATCCGTTTACACACGTTCGAGCTTCACTCTGCCCCGTGAGGTTGGTTCTGTAATTATACCCATTTTACAGGGGAGGAAACTGAGGTTCAAACTGTTGGCAGCGTGCCCCGGGTGTGTGCAGGCATTCATAGGCTTGTGAATGGCACGCAGCGCCAGGCTCGGCCAAATGCCTCTTTGAGGACACCCAGCCCCGGGTTCCCACTTTGGACGGGCAGCCAGGGGCGGAGGAAGGGCTTTCTGTCCTGGAGCCATAGCAGTCTCTTTGTCGCTCAGACCCCAGTGAGTCACCTCCCTCCAGAGATATCGCCAAAGAGAGCCCCGCTGTAGTGTGGGGCCGGAGGGGCTCAGCCTCACTCCCTTTTTTCACTTCTCAAACACACCTTTTGCCAGAGCCCAGGTAGTCATGTAAATGCCAACAGAAGTCCAAAGATGCTTGGATAATGGGATTTTCAAATACACCAGAGCTTCTCGGCCCTCTCACTCAACCTCCACACGCTGGGAGCCCGCTTTGTAAGCCGTGGGGTCTGAGAGTCTGGCTTCCATGCTTGGGATTCTTGTGGCAGAGGCCGGGGCACAAGGAGAGCCTCGATGGCGTGGTCTGGCATTTCTAAGCCCGCCATGGCCGATCCGGTGGCCTAGAAACCGCGTGGGCCCCAAAGGCGTCCTGCCAGGCTCGAGAACCACAGCCAGGAGTGGATATTATGTCATTTGGAAAACGGGTCTTCGCAGATGTAATTAAGGGCTTTGAGGTGACGAGGGTATAGCCTACAGTATCCAGCTGTGCCCTAAATGCAATCCCCAGGGTCTTTCTAGGAAAGAGGCCGAGAGAGATTTTATTACACGCGGAAGAGAAGGAGTCTGGGGGCGCCTGGGGGGGCTCAGTCGGTTGGGTATCCGACTTTAACTAGGTCATAATCTCACGGTTCACAAGTCAAGCCCCACATCAGGTTCTGTGCTGACAGCTCAGAGCCTGGAGCCTGCTTCAGATTCTGTGTCTCTCTGTCTCTGCCCCTTCCCCACTCGCACTCTCTCTCTCTTTCTCTGTCTCTCAAAAATAAATAAATGTTAAAAAAAAAAAAGAGGAGTCTGATCAGGGAAGCAGGGGTCAGAGTCAGACAGCCACAAGCGAAAGGTGTCAGCCCATAAGTCACCCCAAAGAGAATGGAGCAGCGGGGAGAAAGTCCTCCCCTCCCCGCTCTGACCACAACCCCAAAAGAGGCTGGCGCGGGAAGTGCTTTGTCGGGACACGTGCACAACGCAGGGCAGACAGCTCTAGGGACACACAGGGACCAAAACCAGAGTCAGAAGCTTCCGCTGTGGTCTGCAGACCCGGATCGTGAAGCAACGCGGCAACACGGAGGTTCCCCAAAGCCCAGCCATTCCCAGAACGCATGCAGCACCCAAGACAATCCCTTTGGTGGCTGCAAGACCTGTCAGGTGTTTTGAGAGGCTCATTTTCAAATGGGCCTTAAGGCCTCAAGGTCTGTCAGGAAAAGTCAGGTACGAGGACACGAAGCCTACAGTTCCTTCTTCCCCAAGGGTCACTACCCGACGCCAGCCGGGATCAGCGGGCCACGCCCCCTCTCCGTCCCCAGTTTCTGCCTCCACGGGCTGCACCCAGCTCGCCAGGCTTCTGGCCTGACCTCAGAGAGAGAAAATACCAGCGAAGAGGCCGTTTATCTGGCCCGATTCCAAAATCAGGAGGCTGCTCGGGAGAGAGGGGCGGAGGCTCTCTCGTGGGCAGGTCATAATCTGGGAAGTGGGGGCAGAACACACAGATGTCTGAGGTTTGCCATTTCTCGAAAACGGGGACTAGGTTCCGGATTCCCACCTCCCCCCATCGCGACCCAACACCTCACAGCCCCCGGGTCCGGCCCAGCCAGGACTCTGGGGAGCCACCCAGTCAGACGGCCCTACTCAGAGGCCACCGGTAGGGTGTCCCCGGGCAGCAGGCCAGAGAACAGAATCTCCCAGGGGTCTGTGCTCAGCAGCATCGTTCTTACAGAGCTGGGCTCAGAGTCCGGGGCCAAGAACCAGAACAGAAAACCGGCCTACGCAGGGGGGGCAGGTTGTGGGAAGACAAACACACTCAGCCACGTGGTGCAGCCCAGCCCGTCCGAGTACGTTGTCAGAGACCAGGAGCTGATGTATAAAAACGAGGCAATTTCCCACGAACACCTCAAAGTTTCAGGCGTGTCCTGAAAAATCAAGAAGGCCGTATACGAAAGTCGTCTCTGACAGTATGAAGGGAATTGGGGCCGCCTTCTCCGCCATTGTCTGACGTGGTGGCTTTCAACCCTGGCTGCCCGTGGGAATCATCTGGGACCCAGACCCAGTCAACAGAGCTCTGGGAGATGGCCGTCTTACAAGCTCGCCAGGCGATTCTAACGGGCAGCTAATAAAGGCTCCGATGTCTCCACCTGCTCTCTCAGCACCGTTACCTGCCTGGCCCAACAGTTTGTTCAGGCAAGGTTCAGAAAAAAGGAAAGGCTGGAGTCGTATTAACACAGAGCTGGCAAAAAAAAAAAAATTTTGAAAATGGGGGGGGCACCTGGGGGGCTCAGTCGGTTGAGCGTCCGACTTCGGCTCAGGTCACGATCTCACGGTCCGTGGGTTCGAGCCCCGCGTCGGGCTCTGTGCCGACAGCTCGGAGCCTGAAGCCTGCTGCGGATTCTGTGTCTCCCTCTCTCTCTGCCCTTCCCCTGCTCATGCTCTGTCTCTGTCTCTCAAAAATAAATAAATGCAAAAAAATAAAAAATAAATAAAATAAAACACAGAGCTGGCACGCAGACCCCCACCAGCGGCCCCTGCATTAACTACAGTCCATTCCACGGCAGCTACGCCGGAGGTGATGAGCCCCATCCCGTAGGCCTGTGTCACCTCTGCCCATCTCAGAGAAAGCAAAGGGACAAAGGACTGCGCTGAGGTCCGGGAGTGTGCCGGAGAAGCATGCAGCCAGGCTTCCCCTGCCCGAGGTCTAGGGACAGTCCTGAAGACATTCCAATTCCAGACTGTCCTGCTGTGTAAAAGGATCCTGTGGCTGTAAAACCCTGGAGCCAGACCACACCCACAGAAAAAACTCCAGGGTCTGTCACTTACTGATAGAAGATCTTTATATCCACAAGCCTCCCAGACTCCAATGCACAGGAGTTGATATGAACACAGGGGAGGAAGAGGACAGACCGCTTGCCTGCACCATTTCCAAGACGTGACGGGACAAGCGGGGGAAAGAGACCCGAAGCCCCGATGGCGCCCATGGTCTGTCTGGCCCCAGGATCAGTGCATTAGTGGCTTATCTGCGATTTGGGGCATTGCCCACTGGGTTTGTGCATTTCTCTAAAAGCAGAGAGACTAAAAAAGAAGAAAAAGGTGGGTGTGAGGACGTCATTGTCCCTGGCCCGTGTCGTGCTTCTGAAGAGAGGGGAGTGAGGGCTGCCTGTCTTGCCCAGGGCGGACAGCACGACAGAAACCAGAACCCGAGGACGAGAGGGACAGGCGGGCGGAGGCTCGCAGGAATGAGGCAAGGAAATGGGATTTTGATTGCACAGATAAAGTGTGACGGTACTGGAGAACAGTGACAAGTGACATGTGAATCATCAAGATGAGAGCTTCCCAGGAGGCGACGTGTCTGAACAAGCCATGTGGCTCCACTTGAGAAACGAGAAAACCGAGGAAGAGTGTGATCGCCGTGCAGGGAGCTCGGCAAACTCCTTCCATCCCAGGCCCCCCACCTCCACCCCGCCCTGCACAGAGCTGGAGTCGCACAGTATGAGGCCAAGGGGTACCCCTCCCTGCACCGGCAGGGGCTTGGAGCCCTCACGTTCACTAGTAACAGCCCCGGAAGTTAGAATAATTTCCATCTGAGCCTATTCTCCAAGTACAGGGCCACTGTGCTGTCCCCAAGCATCCAGGCAGGGTATCAGCGTAGGTAATAACCTGAAGCCCTGCTCCATAAAGCACGGTCCACAGGGTTTGTCAGAAATGCAGCATCCGGGCCCCGCCCCAGAACTCCTGCATCAGAATCTGTGCCCTCACAAATGCCCCCAGCCCCCCATGAATCGTGAGTGTGTTAATGTTTGAGAAGCACTCAGGCCACCTCACCCCCTGTACGAGAGGTCCCCGGGGCCCCCCTCGTACCCACCAAGCACATAACAGCTACACACACAGTAGAGGAATTTAATGGTGGCTTCAGTGGCTTTCCCCCCCGCCCCCCCATCAAATTCAAGGCTGTAGCTCCTTCCTCAGTCCCTAACTCACGGATCAACCAAGGCAAGCACAGATTAAAATGTCCCTAGAGCCACAGAACCTGCTAGAGTGGCTCTGTCTGCAGGGTGTGTTTGCTCACCACACTCATCCAAACTTACTAGGTACATTCTGTATGCCAGGCACTCAGAATGAGCAGATGAGTGGCCCAGAAGCCAGAAGAGTCTGCTTCCCGTGAGACAGAGAGAGAAAGAGAGAGACGGCAGACAGGCGGTCACGGTGCAGGGGCCTGTGTGTGGAGCACTAAGGAGAAACACCCAAAGGTCATCGCCATGACGTGCTTTCTCTTTAGCACACTCTTCTCTTTGCTGTTTTGGTTGGCTTCCTCCCGTCTTGCTTTCTACCAGGTTGATTGCATTTTACTTTTTTTTTTTTTTTTAATGTTTCTTTAGTTTTGAAAGACAGAGCGACAGAGCACGAGCAGGGGAGGGGCAGAGAGAGAGGGAGACACAGAATCGGAAGCAGGCTCCAGGCTCAGCTGCCAGTACAGAGCCCGACGCGGGGCTTGAACTCACGGGTCGTGAGATCACGACCTGAGCAGAAGTTGGACGCGCAAATGATTGAGCCACCCAGGCGCCCCTGAATGCATTTTCTTTATTCTCCCTCCCGCCCCTGAACGCTTGGCAATTCTGGTCTATTTATATACTACTTGGGTGACTTAGGCAGTTATACAGACATTTTTAACATGTACTCTCAACTCCCAAGCACAAAGATAATCGATAGCTCTTTTCTCCTTCTGAATAATACAAAAACCCTGGGACGCAGTCACTTTGATCTCCCCCCTTCTACCTTTCGGGTGTTGGGAGCATGAATCACTAAGGTCCTATTTTCCCCACAAGTCTTGGCACTGACCGGTCATTTGCTACCTCTCATCACTGAAAAACTAAAAATTCTCCAGAAAAACTAAAAATTCCAAATTGACTCAAGAGGAAACAGAAAACCTAGATAGATCTATAACCTTCAAAGGAATCAATTCAGTGGCCTAAACTCTACCTTAAAAAGCTACAACACATCTCTGTGGTTCTGCGACAAGTTTTCTCAAACCTTGAAAGAAAAGACATTAATCTTATATAAATCTCTTCCAGAAACAGAGAGAAAAAACACTCAGTTCCTCTTACACTACCTTGTACTGACCTTCAAAGAAAACAATGAAAGACTTAAAAGCCTACCTCCTAACCTCACAGAGCATAACTGTAAAAATCCTAAACAAACATTATTTAATCTCAGGAAGAGAGGGATATTAAAACATCAAAAAAACTCATTAGTTAAACACACCACATTAAAAGAAAAATATAATTTAGATGCAGAAAAAGCATCTGACCATTAAAACTCCTCACAAACTAGGACCACAAAGAAAATTTTCTGATAAATTGTAACTATCAAAAAATTACAATAGGGGTACCTGGGTGACTCAGTCAGTTAAAGCCTCCGACTTCAGCTCAGGTCATGATCTCACAGCTTGTGGGTTCGAGCCCCGTGTCGGGCTCTGTGCTGACAGCTCAGAGCCTGGAGCCCGCTTCTGATTCTGTGTCTCCCACTCATTCTGTTCCTCTCCCACTTGCATTCTGTCTGTCTGTCTCCCTCTCTGTCTCTCTCTCTCAAAAACAAAGAATTCTTAAAATTGTTTTAATTTTTAAAAAATAAAAACTTTTAGAGGAGTTTTAGACTACTTTAGGACCTCAGCATAAGAAAAGTTTTCTATAAGACCTAAAAAGCACAATTCACGGAAGTAACAGTTTTGCCGTTTCTCATAAAGTCACACATCACTCGCCATATAAGCAGGCACCTTCACGCCTAAGTATTCACTCAAGAAGAGAGGAAAGCACATCTGAGAGGCTCGAACACAAACGTTCACAGCGGAATTAATCATTACAGCTCAATTCTGGGAACAACCCAAATGCCCATCAATTGACAAATGAAGCAAATTATGGTATATCCAGCGAATGGAATTCTACTAGGAAATCCCAAGGCGCGAACCACTGATACAAAAATATGGGTAAATCTCAGCTATTACCCTGTGCAAAAGAAGCCAGATTCCAGGGTGACCCGAGGAGATGAGGGAGGACAGGAGAGAAACGGCCTGCACATGGACAAGAGAGAACATTCTGGAAAGATGCCCTGTGCTTTGGCAGTCACATGACTGTTTACATTTGTCAAGTCACTGACCTGTACAGGTAACATGGGTAAATTCTTCTTGACCGCAAATTACCGCTCAGTAAAGCTGATTTAAAACTACGCGTGGTAGACGGGTTTGTTAGAATCTCCGTAATTTTCTGTGGACAAATTTCATGCAAAATGGACTGAATCTGAGGAAACTTTGGTTATTGACTACACATACCAGTTTGCAGGTTTCAGGGGGAGAATAAGGGCTACAAAGCCCAGTAACGCTCATTCGTATTTCCTCCCTGTCATCAGAGAAGTCCTATCAGAAACCACAGGGTCCGGGGGCACCCGGGGGGCTCCGTCGGTTAAGCGTCCGACTCTTGACTTGGGCTCAGGTCGTGATCTCACGACTGTCAGCTCTGTACTGACAGTACAGAGCCTATTTGGGATTCTCTCTCTCCCTCTCCCTCTCTCTCTCAAAAATAAACAAACACTAAAAAACCAAAAGGAACAAGAAACCACGGGGTCCAGTGAGGTCACCACCCATCTGGACAGCGCCCCACTTCGTGTAGGGAGTTCTCTCCCCGCCCCCCGACGCACCGGGCGCTTTTTCTGCAAGACTGGGAATCCCGGGACCAGCTCGTCCGCTCCAAATCCGAAGGGGTCTTTCACGGGACACAGGTGCATGTGGCCCATGCTCACCGCCAGACTCTGGGCCGACCCCCTGAGACATGGGTGGGCTTCATCCGTCACCACCAAGCACACCCGACCACGCTAACTTCTGCTCTGACACCGTGCCCGCCACCCCTTCCTGCAGGGCCTCCAACAAGCAAGCACCTCGGTGTCTGTCGGGTGTTCAGGCTCCCCCAGCCCCCTGCCCACTCTGCGAGCCGCAGCATCTCTCCCATGGCTTCCCCTTTGCTTCTCATGTCAGCCACAATCCGTTTCTGGCGTCTGCGACCCAAGAACACCCAAGCGGCGCAAGGTGGACGGGGCGTGCGGCCCAGAGTTCTGCATTCCGGACAACCGTCCCTGGGTGTGCCAGCCTCCTAGCCGACTTCACAGGATGTCCCAGCGCCGATCCCCAGAGGCCCCTGGGCTGTTGAGACACAGAAGAGACAGAACGAAAGCGAACGCGGAGCGATGTGCCAAGCTCTCTGACACACTTCCGTCTCGTCCTCCTGCAGCCTGGTAAGGTAGGGACTGCCCCAATTTCCCTAGGAGGACACGGAGGAGGAAGAAAAACATTTTCCCAAGGCTACGGAGCTCATGAATGACGACAGAAACCTGAGCCACATCTGTCCAACTTTAAAGCCTCGCCCTTGTCACCTCGTCACAGGGCCGCACCTCAAGAAAGCATTCGGTCGAGTACAACCCCGTCACTGGGGCTTCAGACGAGGCATCAGAGGTGTGGCTAGATGGTGACTGAACCCACAGAGCAGCGAGGGGTGTCCGCTGCACCCGGGGGACCAGGGCGCCCACCAGGAGGGAGCGACAGCGGATGGGGGACACGGGGGGGGGGGGGGGGGGGGGGGGGAGGAGGAAGAGGCGCACTGCAGCCCGAGGGAAAGCAGAGTGCCCGGGGGAGCGGTGTGGGAGATGTCCACATCCCAGAGGAGTGGCAGTGAATTCTTTCTGCTTGGAGATGAATCGGTGTTCACGTCCCCATGGCAACGGAGCATGCTCACCGTTGTCCCTACCTGCAACTGAGTGAATCACACTTTTGGCATTGCACTAGCCCGGTCCAAAGTCATTAGCTAATCAGCCTGGAATGTGTGCACTCTGGCACTGACACTATCTGGGAGGGAGGCAGGGTCTCCGTGGGTCCCTGCAAGGCTGGGAGAGCAGCGATCCTGTCTCTTCCGCCTTGGCACAAAATTTACACTACCCGGAACGGCCCCTGCTACGAAACCATCGTGAGGAACCTGGGCTCGTCCCAGGCTCTGGACACGGGCGGAGGGGATGGCGACCGAGTCTGAGCAAAAGCGGAGGGCAGGGAATTAAACGTGACAGGAAAAGGGATGCACGTGGGTTGCAGAGGCTGTTGGAACCCACACAAATCGCTGGCAGGTTAAGTGTTCTGACTTCACACCAAAGCTTGTGAATACATCCTGAAGGGTGGAGTGTGGATGAAAACAATCCTGAGAGATCCTGCTGTGCGGACCGGGCATCACCCCCAGCTGGACTCAGGCTCCGTCACACAGAACCGTAGAGAGGGCAAAAAGGAGACTTCTGGGACACTGTGTGGCCACTCGTTCCTGGGAATAACACATCAGGGCTAGCCATGTCACCGTCAGAGGACAAAGGTTGACCTCTGGTTGATCCGAGGAGCACGGATGCCAGAGAGACCCCAGCGAGAGGAAGATCCACGAGACTACACTGGACCACCAGACGTGGCTTCCAAGCTCCTGGATGAGTTCCACAGAGGACCTCCGCGGGGCACCAGCAGGTACCGGCTAAGGGCCCATAAATCCCAGCGGTTACGCAAAACATTACCTTTTTTTTCCTCTAAGCAAATGGGAAACCTGTGTTCCCACTGAGTTCCCACTTAGTTTCTTGAGAGTTGATCCCAAGGCTCGGGTGTGCCTGGGGAAAACCCAAAAGGGAAAACCCATCAGAGAAGGAGAGTCCAGGGGATGGAGATATGCCACCTGCCCAGGGTTCCGAGCGAGCTCAGCCTGGCGTCCCCAAGAGGGCTGTGCACGCAAACTACCCCAATCTCTGCTAAGCAGGAAGCCCTCTCCCGGGGGATGGGGGCAGTGACCAGGTGCCAGACCAGGATGCGTTCAGAGGGGCACCCATCGCCACCGCCGCCTCGGTGTAGGCTGGAACGTGGCCCGTGTCTGTCCCAGCCGGGACACGAACTTGTAAGCCCCTGGGACGCAGAGGGCCAAGTGTCCACACTGGGTGTCTACACTACCCACAGGTCCCAGCAGACACACCTTGCAAACATACCGAAGAAAATCAATAAAGCTTCTCTGACTCATGTGGAGTGAATGAATGAATGAATGGATGGATGGAGAGGGCTTTCTGAACAGCTTCCTCAGACATTTGGGAAGCCTTCACCATTATAAAGAAGACAGACTCCACGCGCCTCAAGGGCTCAGGCTGGCCATGAGGGGGTCTCTGCGGGGAGATTTCACCCTGCGGCCCTCTGGCTGCAGAAAAATGGAATCCGAGCTAGATTCCAGGGCCCTTCTGGTGCTCAAACCCACGGGATCTTGAGAATCCTCCATAAAGAAAGTTACTGAAAACTAAAAATGGCATCAGCCTGCGTGGGGGGGGGGGGGGGGGGGGCGTGGGTTCAGGAAGAGGAGGGAGGGTGAAACCCTGAAGCCCCCTAGCAGCAGAGCTGGGAAGGTACGATCTCATCGGGGATGGTTCCGGTACACAAAAGGGGGTAAAACACTTGTGGTGTTTCAGAAAAGATGCGGGAAGGGGAGAGGAGGGGAGAGGAGGGGAGAGGGAGGAGAGGGGAAAGGAGGGAGGGAGAGAATAAACTAGGGAGCCAGTGTGGTCATAGACAGTGCCCGGAGCACTGGGGGGACAGTTGCCCGAGGGAGGGAAGGGGAGTATGAGGACCCCAGGCAGCCCGGCTGCTGGCAAACATCTCTCCTGGTTCGAACCTTGCGGGACTCTGAGCGGCGATGAGGGGTTCAGGAAGGGGCAGCCCAAGCACCTCCCCTCTGCACAAAGTGCCTTGGCCCCTGGCTGCGTCACCAGCACCTGTGCGGGCCCCGCCAGAGGGCGGCTCCAGCAGCGTGCACTGCAAAACGCTGTTCCACAAGTTCAGCGTGCGGTCCGTGTGGACTCGCAGGCCGGGGTCTCCGCCAGAGAAGTAAATCATCCCTAATGACACAGGGCAAGCTGCCGTCCGACCCGTGCAGTGGCTGCTTCCCGTGTTGGGAGGGAGGGGGGCACCGAACCCAGAGGAGGAAAGTCAAGTCTAGCCGGCCCCACACTGGAGCAGGGAAAAAGGGTGGCAGGACGGAGGGAGCACAAAATGAGGCTTCCCTCTCACCATCAGGACTGCAGAAAGAGAATCTACGTCCCCACGCTCCCTCTTCCTGGACCAGACACCTAGAGTGGCAAATGAAGGGAACACAGGGCAGAGAAAGTAAGGGGAAGGGGAGTGGGGGAGGTCCCGGCTTCCAGTTGTGAAATGAGTAAGTCCCGGGGATGAAAGCAACTGCATGGGGAATGTAGTCAGTGGTGTTCTAACACCACTGACAGATCGCTCTGCTGTTCGCCGTAACTCGTGGAACATCGTGTGCCAACCGTACTTCAATAAAAGGAAAAATATTTTTTAAAGAAAGATAAATCTTTAAAAAAAAAAAGAAAGAAAGAAAGAAACTATGATGAAATTTGGGAGAAGTCAGGGACACTTGTGATGCAATCTTCCGGCACACGAGGTGGGCCCCAGATCTGGCACCGAGCTTTGCAGCCAGTGCAAGGAGGGCAATGCGTTTGGCTGAACGGTCCTTGGTCCTTAAAAGAAGCCAGCGGGCTCAGGGAAAGTACGACCGTTTCTGCCTGAACGCCAAAAGAAAGCGCTCCCGTGGGTTTGCGGGAAGAGAACAGATTAAAAAAAAAAAAAAAAAAAAAAAGTCTTTAAAGACCGTGGGTTTCATAGGACTGTTAATTTTAACCCTTGGTTGTCAACTAAATCCTTAAGAAGCAATCCCGAGAGGGGCGCCTGGGTGGCTCAGTCGGTTGAGCATCCGACTTCAGCTCAGGTCATGATGTCACCATCTGTGAGTTCCAGCCCCGCATCAGGCTCTGTGCGGACAGCTCGGAGCCTGGAGCCTGCTTCGGATTCATTCTCTCTCTCCCTCTCTCTCTCTCTCTCTCTCTCTGCCCCTCCCCTGCTTGCACTCTGTCTCTCTCGCTCAAAAATAAACAAACATTAAAAATTAAAAAAAAAAAAATCACGTCCTGCTTCAAATCTCCACAGTGGATCCCCATCTTCCGCAGAGTAAAAAGCCCGTGTCCACAGCGGCGTGAATGATCTCCCCGTCTCTCCCTCCCTCTATTCCAGACACGATGGAGGGGTCAAGCGTATATCCACCTCTCCGCCCATGTGCGTGCATTTTTCCTCCCCCTGCAACACTCTTTCCTCGCGTCTTCATTTTACTCGGGTCTGTTTAAATATCAGGGACCACAGAGCCTGTCAACACCATCTAAAACATCACCTCCCACTGCCCTCTGCTCTGCGACGGGAAAACAGTACCTCACGAGCCCGAAAGCACATCATCTAGTTATTTTATCGTCTGCTTTCCCCAAGAGAACCTAAGCGGTAAAAGCAGAGGCTTTTGTTAGAAACACCGGGCACCTCCAACCTAACGTGTAACAGGTGCTCAATAAAAAGGTGGTGAAAGAATGAACGAATATTCGTTTGTTCAAGGTTCAACGTTATTTGACCAGGGAGTCACTTTTATCCCAAGGGGCATTGTGACACGCAGGTGTTGGCAGGCTGACTTGGGCAAATGCTCACTGTAGGGGCGCCTGGGGGGCTCCGTCGGTTAAGCATCCGACTTCGGCTCAGGTCATGATCTTCCGGTTCATGAGTTCGAGCCCCTGCGTGGGGCTCTGTGCTGACAGCCAGGAGCCTGGAGCCTCCTTCGGATTCTGTGCCTGCCCCCCACTCTCTCTGGATCACTCCCCAGTCCTTCCACGGGCCCCACTCATGGGATCAACCACACTCTTCCTCAGAGACACAGGCCACTAACATCTCAAATGCAACATGTGCAAAAACAAATTCCATTCCCAAACCACTCCCACCCATCTATATAAATATATACGTATATTATGTATGTATGTATTCCCAGCCCCCAGAAGCCCAACCCCAAATCAGCCCTCTTCAATGTTTCCATTTCACATCCAACTCCCCATACTCAATCACCTCCAACGTGGCCTTTAGAGACCATGAGTTCATGCGGCTTATTTTAACCCTCGGTGGGAACCAAGTCCTTGAGAAACAATCCCTTTGGTGCCCACACCCAGCTGGGTTCCCACCACCCAGGTGTCAGTGACCGGCTGGGGAGCAGAGGAAGTAACAATAAAGAAAGCATCATATCTGGGAGGAGGGTAAGGAAGGGACTTCCCAGGTCCCATCTATTCAACCGCTAAGATCTCTCCAAACTTTCTCCCCCCACGCCGTCCCTCTTCCGTTTGCCAGGACAGTATCCACCTACTCAAAACCACCTCTGGCACGCAAAACAAAAGCCACAAATCCTTCCTGGCTCCTTCACGTTCTCGGGAACCAGTGGTGAACGCGTGTTGATCCTGCCTGCCCATCCCCCAGTCTCCTTGTTAGGGTGCTGGCACACCCCATTGTTTTCCCAAGGGGAGCCACACCTCTCCATTCTCAGGGGAGTCTTTTTCTTTTTTTTTTTTAGCTTATTTACTTATTTTGAGAGAGACAGAGAGAGAGTGAGTGGGGGAGGAGCAAAGAGAGAGGGAGACAGAGACTCCCAAGCAGATTCCACGATTCCACACTGTCAGCGCAGAGCCCGATGCGGGGCTCGAACTCATGAAACCGTGAGATCATGACCTGAAACGAAACTAAGAGTTGGACACTTAACCGACTGAGCCCCCCAGGCACCCCTGCCGGAGTCCTCAACATGAGGTCGGCCTAAGGGGTGGGAACAGCAACGCAGGTGCAGTGAGAAGCCACATATCCTGACACCTTCGGAGCTAATAGAGAGCAACAGGGGAGTCCCAACGTTCCCTGCTTTGCTTCAGCAGCGCTGAGCTGGTTTTTAACCCCGGCCATAGAACGGGTCTTATCAGAAGAAACAACTTCCTTCCCTCATCGTCTTACCTCTCTGCCCATCCCTCAGCCGGGCCAGACCAAACATCTTCTAAATCAAAACAAAACAAACAGTACGGAAGCAAGTTCCCCGATTTGATTCCCGAGCATCCCTTTGGAACCTCTGTTCCAAAGAGAGAGAGGGAGGAAGAGGCAGAGAGAGAGAGAGAGAGAGAGAGAGAGAGAGAGAGAGAGAGAGAAAGGGAGAGAGAGAATCTCAAGGAGACTCTGAACTGTCAGCTCAGAGCCCAATGCGGGGCTCGAACTCACAGACTGAGATCACGACCTGAGCCAAGACGAAGAGTCAGACACTCAAGCGACTCAAGGCAACCCAGGTGCCCCGTCCTGCTTGTCCCCCTATTCTGAGCCTCTGTGATGCCCTGCACACATTTCCTGCAGATGCCTGCTTACGGCTGGCCTCCCCCACTGGCCCTCAAGCCAAAGCGGCCACCACTGTCCTCTCTGCATCGTGCCCACGAGGTGCTCCATAAATACTTCCTTCCCGGAACCAGAGGGAGAGGGCAGAGCACAGGTGCTCAGACACCCCAGGCTCTGCCGGGTCCCGATCCCCCACAGGCTGTGCTCCCTGGGATACCCAGAACCCGCCGGGCGTGTAAGTCAGGTGGAACTGGTTCAAGGCTGTCCAGGGCACACGTGCAAACGCCAGGCCGTGGGCTCCGCGAGCTCCGTGGTCCAGGCTGCTCTGCTTTCCAAGTTTTTGCAAACCCATGACCTGCAAACGCCAGGCCGTGGGCTCCGCGAGCTCCATGGTCCAGGCTGCTCTGCTTTCCAAGTTTTTGCAAACCCATGACCTCAGCACTGTAAAAACGCACTCGGGCTCCGTGCCTTGGGTCGGATCTGCAGGCGGACACAGCAGGCCCGTGCTTAGCAACTCCAGCCCTCGCTCGGGGCAGGGAGGAAGGCGGATACAAACGTGCACTGGACCCACTTCCTGCCACCAGCGAGACCCTGGGGCGTCCCCGTCTCCCGTCAGGACGCTCCCATTCACCTCACGCTGCCCCCCCCCCCTCCCTGGGGGGCTCCACTGGGTGACTGGACGAAAGAGCTGCTAGCAGACGTGAACTGGAGGAGAGGGACGCACAGGGACCCCCCACCCCACCCGCACCCCCACCCCCACCCCAGGGCTAGGCTGGCCAGGGAGGCAGACACTAAAACCACAACTCCCCACCCACCCCCCGCAGGTAGGACAGCCCTCCCTGCAAAGAATGGACCCAAGAGGAGGGCAGGGCCATCAGGTGACCCAGGCACCAAGCAGAAAGGAAGTCTTCTAAGGTGGGCCAGGCCTTCTCACCCCAGGGTCCGAGGGGGGGAAGAGAACACGGTGGCATTCGAGGCGGCACCAGGGTCACACAGACTCGTCCCCCTCCCCCGCCAGCCACAGTGCCAGCAACTCACCGCCTCCTGAATATAAATGACCAAAAAAGCTGAGGGCCCGAGCTGTGGCCACGGGCGTGAAGGCGAGCGCTGGGTCCGGGACGTGCACCTGTCCACACAGTGCTCCCACGACCTCCTCCGCACGTCTCCTGGCGCTTGCGAAACAAGTCTCCGAAGCTTGTCCAGCACCTCGGTGAGTCATGGGAAACCCAGCGGGAGCCGGGGACGCGCCGTCCAGCCCTCCCTCTGCCGCACCTCTGTTTTCAAACAGCACCCGCCCGACCAGCCGGCCACAGAGTCAGGATGCGCTCATCCCCACGAAGGAACTCATTCCGCGTGGCCCTGCGAGGTCTCTGCCGTCGACGCTGGCTTCTCTGCTGAGCAGGCAAAGACTCTGTACATCCGTCTGGCCTGAAAAGTTTAATGTTTTTTATTTATTTATTTTTGGGACAGAGAGAGACAGAGCATGAACGGGGGAGGGGCAGAGAGAGGGAGACACGGAATCGGAAACAGGCTCCAGGCTCCGAGCCATCAGCTCAGAGCCTGACGCGGGGCTCGAACTCACGGACCGCGAGATCGTGACCTGGCTGAAGTCGGACGCTTAACCGACTGCGCCACCCAGGCGCCCCAAGCCTGAAAAGTTTAAACACGGTCACAGGGTCAAGTGATCCAAGAGGCATGTTCCAAGGCCCTGGGGTGGGTGTGGCAGATCGCTTCCTATGCCTGGCACGGAGGAAGAGACGCTTCCGGACCTGCTCCTCCGTCGTATTCCCCCCACCCCCCACCGCCGGGATTCTTGCGGAAGCGGCCAAGGGGGATGGCCACGCACAAGCTGAATCCTCTAACACTCCGCCTGCCCGGTGAGATGGGAGAGAGTGATCCCACCTGGGCGGAGCCCCGTACAAAAGTGGAAACGTGCCCGTGCACACAATACTGCATCGGGAAGAGAGCTGTACCTCCGTGACTCCCACAAGACTGGCCACCCTGGGCGCACCAGCTAAGCATGCCAGGGCACACAGAGCCCTCTGCCCGGCCCTCCTCCCCAGCGCTGGACTCTCGTAAACCTAACGTACCCCAAACCCCAGAGCACGATCAGCTCACTTCCTCCCCAGACTCACTGGAGACCGCCTGCCTCCACTTCCCCCCGAGAAGCATACGACAGGGACAGAGAAGGGCCAGGAGTTTTCTCTTCTCTCCTGCTGGGCACGAGGAATGCTCTTAGCTCATGAGGCCAGCTCCTGAGCGCCTACACAGGAGACCAAGAAGGCAAAGAGAGAGAAGAAAGCGGGAGGCGGAGATCCATTTATTTGCCTCCTCGCTGGGGAGTCCTAAAGCCTCAGGAGGAGGAACCAGAAACTGCTGGTGGAAAAAAGACTTGTAGGAGGAATTACTCAGGTTTGACAGACAGTTGAATCGCGGCGATTTATGGGGCTCCTCGCAGCCTTGGCTTTTTCGAGGGTTAATTTCATTGTCTGCCAACCCAGCCCGCCACCCTGCCTCCTATTAGCACGCGTGATCAAAATCTTCCACCAGCCTACACAAAAGGATGGTGTCCCCGTGCCTGCTTTGATGTCCTCGCCAGCACGATCCCTCGGTAGGTACTCTCTCCGCTTGGATGTGGACCCGAATGCTCTCACACGCAGGTAAAACCGGGAACACCCCTCCCCATCGGTTTCTTTGCAGCCCTCGCTGCCTCTGGTCTCCCCAAAGCCTTGGCCTTCAGGCCTCGAGGCTTTTCCACTGACTTCCACGACACGGACCATCTGGATTCCCCGTCTGCCCCAGAGCTGGGGCGGTTTTCTCAAATCCCACCCAGGCCGACGTCAAGGATCCCTTCACTTCCACATCCTGCCAGTGACCATTTTGGGATGGGGCTGTGGCAGCCACCCAACAGGCCACCCCGGGCTCCATTTGAAAGCTACCCACTCATTGATTTCCTTCTTTTTCTTACTTTTTAAATTAATTTATTATTATTTTTTTAAGGATCACTAAGAGTGTAGAATCCTTCTGAAGAGGTTGCTAAGGCAGAAAATGAAGCAGCAGACAGGAAAGTAAAGAGACGGAACCTTCTGGCGATGCGGCCTTGGCCCCTTCTGTGTGTTATATAGCGTCGCATAACCAATTAGTCCAAAACTTAATGGCTTCAAACAACAAACATTTAGCACCTCGGTTTCTGCAGATCAGAGACCTGGGTCCAGTTTGCCCAAACCCTGAGCCTCAAGCGGGGTTTCTCACGCGGCCACGATCAAGGTGCCCGTGAAGACCGTGATCATCTCAAGGCTCAATTGGAAGAAGATCCACTTCCAAATCTGATCGCACAGCTGTTGGAAGACCTCAGGCCCTTTGCTGGCTGTGGAGGCATTAGTTCCCCGCCACATGAAGAGATGCTTTGGGCCCTGGCTTCTATCGTGATTCTTGTCATCGCTCTGGGCAACTGGATGGGACGATTCATCCTCATCACATTTTGGGCTCTCAGCCTTGCAACCAGCCTCGCTCATGACCGGGCTGCAGGACTCAAGGGGCCCCTCTGTTGGAGAATCTTCTCTGAAACTGTCTAAAGGGCTAGGACCAGTAAGGACTGGCAGAACCATCTGAGCAACTCCCTCCTCAGGCCCGAATGGGTCCCCCAACCCACGAACCCTGTAAGGTAGACCAGATGCCCCAAGGAGCCATCCCAGGATCCTATGAAGATTCCAGAAGGGGAGCCTGATGGGCACACTGCTCCTGCTGGCTGACATGGCATGTCTTTCAAAGGACTATGTAAAATCAGACAGCCACAACAGCCTCGGCATGCTGACTTGGGGTGACTCAAGTTGTTTATACAGACAGGAGCCCGCACCTCCTAGGGGCCTCCCTGCCTCCACCCCACCTTGGCCACTTACTCCCATGATCATCCCCTTGACCTGGTATTTTAGATCAGTGTTCCTCAAGCCTGGATAAACATGAGAATCACCAGGGGAGCTTTTGAAAAACAGGGAACCCTAGGAATCCACCCTACATCCCTTAATTCAGAATCCCAATCAAAATCGAAATACTCAGGCCCTGTTCTTTTTTTAAAAGATCCCCCAGATAGGTCTGACATTGAGGAGAACCTTTTATTTATTTATTTATTTTTTATATCTACAGTGAAGTGCTTTTTATTTTTTATTGTTGTTTTTTTTTAATTTACATCCAAGTTAGTTAACATATAGTATAATAATGACTTCAGGATTAGAATTTTAGTGATTCGTCACTTAACATATAACACCCAGTGCTCATCCCCGCAAGCGCCCTCCTTAATGCCCCTTACCCATTTAGCCCATCCCCCCCCGCACCCAACACCCCTCCATTAATCCTCAGTTTGTTCTCTGTATTTAAGAGTCCCATGGGGCGCCTGGGTGGCGCAGTCGGTTAAGCGTCCGACTTCAGCCAGGTCACGATCTCGCGGTCCGTGAGTTCGAGCCCCGCGTCAGGCTCTGGGCTGATGGCTCGGAGCCTGGAGCCTGTTTCCGATTCTGTGTCTCCCTCTCTCTCTGCCCCTCCCCCGTTCATTCTCTGTCTCTCTGTCCCAAAAATAAATAGAAAATGTTGAAAAAAAAAAAATTAAAAAAAAAAAAAAAGAGTCCCTTATGGTCTGTCTCCCTCTCTGTTTTTATATTATTTTCTCTTACGTTCATCTGCTGTGTACGTTAAATTCCATATATGAGTGAAATCATATGATATTTGTCTTTCTCTGACTTATTTCGCTTAGCGTGATACATTCTAGTTCCATCCACGTCATTGCAGATGACAAGATTTCATTCTTTCTGATCGCTGAGTAGTATTCCATTGTATGTACAAACACCATGTATTCTTTATCCATCATCGGTTGATGGACATGTAGGCTGAAAAGAACCTGCCTTTCAATGGATGGCCGCAAATCTCGAATAGGGACTCAATTCTTGCTCAATTCTGCCTGAAGTGTAAGTTCAATGGGCAAATAACTTAGGCATCTCTGGGACACATCAGGGAACCACATGTCTTCTTAAGCTTCTCACTGCACAAGCGCTGTGGAGTCTCATTCACTCAAAGTGGGACCCAAGGACAGCGTCGTCAACATGCCCTAGGAGCGTCATCAGAAACCAGAATCTGGGGCGCCTGGGTGGCTCGGTCGGTTGAGCCTCCAACTTCAGCTCAGGTCATGATCTCACTGTTTGTGAGTTCGAGCCCTGCGTCAGGCTCTGTCCCGACAGCTTGGAGCCTGGAGCCTGCTTCAGATTCTGTGTGTGTGTGTGTGTGTGTGTGTGTGTGTGTGTGTCTGTGTGTGTGTGTGTGTCTCTCTCTCTCTGCCCCTCCCCTTGCGCTCTCTCTCTCTCTCTCTCAAAAATAAACTAAACATTAAAAAAAATTTTTTTAATTAAAAAAAAAAAAAAAAACCCAGACTCTGCATCGTAACAAATCCCTGGGTGATCCATTTGCATGTTCAAGTTTGAGAAGCACAATCCGAGCCATGTGGCCACGTGCAGTCCTCTTGTAGTTACCCCTGTGGACTGTTTTCCACCACTGGGACAACTACCTATTGTCTCAGATAACGGTCTTGCCTCTCGCTTCACTTAGAAAGACAGGAGCAGTTGGACAGTAAGTGCTCATCAGCCCTTGGCCCAAACTCCATCAGGGCTCATATGTGCAGCCGTCCCTCCCCCACACCCCGCCATTATGGCGACTAAAAGGCCCTCCTCCTATCAAAGGCAAACTACCTGCCTTCTACCTATCAGCACATAACACATAGCTTTAAAAAGAAAGACAAAAATATCCCTTGATCCCCACTCCTCCAGGTCCCGCCCATTCCTTTGCTTCTGGTCACAGCAAATATTTTCCCCAAAAGAGGTACCTGTGGTCATGACCTCTACTTTCTTAGCCCCAATGTTCTGCTACTCCCTCCACTGAGCCGGCTCTCCCAAGGTCACCCATGACCTCCATGCTGTTGACCTTGGATTCTTCTCGAGTCCTTGGCCAATCAGTAGCATTCAACGTTTCTTCCTCCTGGAAACCAAGAGAATGACTTCTCTTAGCTCCCATGGGCACCTCACATTTCTCAAGTGGTCTTTCTGGATCTTCCTCGGATGCTCCAGCTCAAACGGGATAGGAGTCTCCTGCCCCTCCCCCTCTTCTCCATAAACGCACTCTCTTCAGTGGCCTGACCCTGTCCCCTGGCTTTATACACCCTCGATTTCCTTTCTCTAGCTCTGGCCTTTCCCCATGACCACCTGGCTACCTGCCGTCTCTACACGGATGCTCAAGAGACATCTCTAACCAACCCCCTAAAAGAGCCTATATTCATCGCTTCCAAAAACAAAGCAAACCAAAAGGACACGTGCTCTCCATACCTCGTTTTAGCAAATGGCGCCATGATCCCTCCTGCTGCCTGAGCCCCAAATCTAGGATTAGCAAATTCTCCCGCCTTCTCCATCCCCTCCCCGTCCACTCCTGCCAGACCCACTTCCAACAGAATCCATCCGTGTTTCTCTGGCTCCACTGTGGCCACCCTGTTCAAGGCACCAGCAGCTTTCCCCGTATCCTCACGAGGACCTAACTGGCCTCCTGTTCCACCCTTACCCCCCTACAATTCACTCTCAACGTGGCAGCCAGAGTGAACTTCTAAAACATCAATCACATCATGTGAACTTTCAAGTAAGCCCATCCGAAGGCTTTGCGCCGTGTTAGAAAAAAAGAAACCCAGACTAGGTAGCCTAGTGCACGAAGCAGTGAAGTCCGGCCTCTCTCTATCTCCTCTTACTTCACACGATTCTCTCCAGACACACGGACCGTTAGCCCCTGTGCTGTTCAACAGAAAAGGCACCAGCTTCCTGTGGCACTGAAAGTTAAATTTAAGTCAGCCAAAATGAAAATAAAACGTGCAATTCCGTTCCTAAGTCTTACTAACCGTGTTTCAAGTGATCGGCTATCCCGTGCGGCTGGTGGCCAATTGGTCAGCCCAGATACGGAATTCCCATCTCTGCGGAAAGTTCTACAGACTGTGCTGCTCTAGCTCCTCCTTGGATGGGGCGAGTCTGGCCCTTCCTCATGGCCTTGGCACTCTCTGTCACTCCTGCCCAAAGAGCCCTTCTCCCAGCTCCTCCCATGGCTGGTCTACATGTCAGCTTCAACACCACCTCCTCAGGGGGGCCTGGGTGGCTCAGTCGGTTAAGCTGCCAACTTCAGTTCAAGTCATGATCTCACGGCTCATGAGTTCGAGCCTTGCATCGGGCTCTGTGCTGACAGCTCAGAGCCTGGAGCCTGCTTCAGATTCTGTGTCTTTCTCTCTCTCTCTCTCTCTCTCTCTCTCTGCTCCTCCCCAGCTCGTGCTGTCTCTCTCTCAAAAATAAAATAAACATTAAAAAAAAAAAATTTTTTTTTTAAAGTCACCTCCTCAGAGAAGCTCTCCAGGAACATTCCACCTAAAGAAGCCACCAGTCAGTCATGTGCAATCACGTGATTGTGGCTATGTCTCTTGATTATTTATGTCTGCCCGCTGACTAACTCCACCAGGCCACCTCACCCCAAAGTATACTCACGACACCAGCGTCCCTGTGGGTCCTGCTTGCCACGGCACTGCAGCCCCTTGCCCCGTGCCCATACATACAGTGCCCGACACACTCTGCTCACTTACTACAAACGCATTATGGGGACGCCTGGGTGGCTCGGTCAGTGAAGCGTCTGACCCTTGACTTCCGCTCAGGTCATGACCTCACGGTTCACGGGATCGAGCCCCGCGTCCGGCTCTGCACTGACAGTGTGGAGCCTGCTTGGGATTCTCTGTCTCCCTCTTTCTCTCTGCCCCTCCTCTGCTTTCTCTCTCCCAAAATGGGTCACCTTCACCCCTCTTGTCAAATCAGTTCCCCGCCCCTGCCCCGTCTAGCCCCATAAATGCCTCCGTGTCCCCAAGCGTGGCCTGCTGGTTCCTACCTCAATGCGGCCGGGAAGGCCTTTCTCTCTGCTCCTAGCACTCTCTCTCTCTTGCTTCTCGAAGCCACACCTTGTCTCGCCTCCCAGGTGTGACACAGGTGGCATTTCCTCTGCCAGCCAGGAGGCCCCTCCTCTGGTCTTCTCCCACACTTCCTGTCTGTAGGCTGGCTCTGGCTGCTTACAGAAAACAGGAAGTTCCACCTCCCACAGGCCCGCACACAGATGATCCCGGAGAAGACTCCCCAGAGCGACGGTTTTCAGGCGTTGCTGAGGACCGGAGTCACCCGGAAAGTTCACAAAGAACACAAAGGGCCAGGCTCATTGAAGTGGGTCAGGATCTGGGCCTCTGTCCCTTTCCCACATTTCCTAGGACATTCGAGGACCCACCCAATTCAAGATCCACTGCTTCTGGGACATCAGTCCCGCAAAGATGGTTTGCTCAAGCTCTGCCCTTTCCCACCAATTCAGAGCATCCGGGGAAGTGACCGACTCAGCAAATGCCCGTCTGTCACCCAAACTTCCTCTTTCAAGTACTGAAAGTACCCCCCTGGGGCGCCAGGGTGGCTCAGTCGGGAAGCGTCTGAGCAGCTCAGGTCATGATCTCGCAGTTCATGGGTTTGAGCCCCGCATCAGGCTCGGAGCCTGGAGCCTGCTTCGGATTGTCTCCCTCTCTCTTTCTGCCCCTCCCTCACTCATGCTCTCTCAAAAATGAGTGTTTAAAAAGTTTAATTAAAAAAAAAAAAAGAAAGAAAGAAAGCCACCCCTCACGACAGGCCAAAGATGGCCTCCCAAACACAGACAGACCCCGAATCTGGGAACCTGCAGGCGTTAACCTTATATGACAAAAGGGACTTGGTGGGCGTGAGGAGGTTAAGGATCCTGAGATGGGGAGGTCACACTGGATTGTCCGGGTGGGGCCTAAATATAATCACAAGGGTCCTTGTAAGAGGGACACAGAGCAAAGAGGGAAGACATTATGTGAGGTCAGAGTTGGGGAGATAAGGCATTATGATATGTAGCCATGAGCCAAGGAAGAAGTTTCTAGAACACGGAAAAGGATAGAAACAGACTCTACTCCCTCCGCACCCCAGAGCCTCCAGAAGGAACCAGCCCTTTGACGCCTTAATTTTAGCTGCAGAAGACTCATTTCAGGGGGGAGCCTGGGTGGCTCAGTTGGACATAAGCATCCAACTCTTGCCTTCGGCTCAGGTCATGATCTTGCGGTTCAGGAGGTCAACCCTCATCCGGCTGTGCACTGATGACACAGAGCCTGCTTGGGACTCTCTCTCTCCCTCTCTCTCTGTCCCTACCCCACTCACATTCTCTCTCTCTCAAAATAAATAATAAGCCTGAAAAAAACAAAAACAAAAAACAAAAAAAAAACCAGACTCATTCCAGACTTTGGGCCTTCACAACCAGGGGAGAATAAATGTGTGGTTTTAAGATACTAAGTTTATGTCAATTCATTACAGAAGCGACAGGAGACAAATACACCTTGTCTTCATTAACACGACAAGGAAGTTCTAAGTGTCCAAGGACCATGGTTTTCTGAACTCCTGGATCTGGGTTTAACTCATGTGCTGAGACCCAGCACGAGATGCCCCATCCGGACAGGACTGGCCTGCTCGGCTCACCTCTGTGCCCACAACGCTGAGCTCAGGGCCTGCCGTGTCCAGCCGAGGATATCAAATTCCCAAGGAGGCGCACCTGGGTGGCTCAGTCGGTTAAGCGTCCGACTCTCGGTTTCGGCTCAGGTCACGAACTTGTGGTTTGTGAGTTCAGGCCCCACATCCGACTCTGTGCTGACAGTGTGGAGCCTGCTTGGGATTCTCCTTCTCTCCCTCTCTCTCTGCCCCTCCCCCACCCACTCTCTCTGTCTCTCTCAAAACAAATAAATAAATAAATAAACCTAAGAAAGAAAAAAAATTTTTTTTCAAAATTCCTCGAGGAAGGCCAGTATTCCAAGTTTGAATTTGGGACCCTCCCTAATCCCAGCTATTTTGACTTGATTCAACACATAGCAAATACACTCTGCTTCGCAGATTTTTACTCATCCTGAGAAGTGGACACACAAAATCCAATATGTGACCGCTGTGCACACAGAACTGTTTAGATTTTTTTTTAATGTTTATTTATTTTTGAGAGAGAGAGACAGAGACAGAGCGCAAGCAGGGGAGGGGCAGAGAGAGAGGGAGACACAGAATGTTTTTTTAAATTTTTTGTAATGTGTATTTTTGAAGAGAGAGGGAGACACAGCATGAGCATGAGCAGGGGAAGGGCAGAGAGAGGGAGACACAGAATCCGAAGCAGGCTCCGGGCTCCGAGCTGTCAGCACAGAGCCCGACGCGGGGCTCGAACCCACGAACCATGAGTTCGTGACCTGAGCTGAAATCAGACGCTCAACCAACTGAGCCACCCAGGTGCCCCCCGCCCCCTACAGAACTATTTAAATATAACTAATTAAAAGTAAAACCGAGGGGCATTTCTGCCCAGCCAGGTCCACCTGTCCATTGAAAGGATGCCATCTTTGGAGAATAGAAAGCAGAAGCAGCAGGTTGAGGAAACTGCTTCGTGCAGGGGTGAGGTGGAGAAAGGTAGAGATTAGAGAGGGAGAAGCAGGGGGAGACCAGGAGAGCAGCTTGGAAAAGGAGCAGAAAATTCAGATGGCAAACGGAGGCCCCTCATCCGGAGACCCGAGAGCCTGTAAAACAAGCTGTCAGCCTGCAGAGGCCCTGGGCCACTGCTCAGAAGGGTCCTCTGCCTGTGGCCCTCGGGAGCCTGGAGAGCCCCCATCCACTCACATGCCCCCCGCCTCCCGCCCAGAGCAATAGTGGGACATATGGGGCCAGACAGGGAGAGGCAATCGACTAAAAGGACACTCTTGCTACCGACTAAACTCCATGATATACGGCTGTGGGTTTGCAAAACAGCAGCGGCCGCAGCAAGGTGCAGAGGGTCAGGAGCAGCGAGCACCTGCGTGAGGGAAAATAAAGACGTGCACGTGTTTGTAAATGCCCGCGGTTTCTGGAACTGCCCGCAGGAAACCGATAACTTGTTTGCCTCTGGGGAGGGGAACTGATAGGCAGAGGCGGAGGTCCGGTGTGGCGAGGAGGCCACGTGTTTTTCTTTAGACTCTTCAGTACCTTTCGAACAGCGGGCCTGAGCTATCCGTCACCTATTCAGTAAGCACGGAATTAACAAATAAAGAGACGCTTCTGGTACATATACTCCGCAAAAACACCCTTCTGCTTTGAGGCTGCGGTCTCAGTGCAAACGGCACCTGCCAGGTGCATGGGGTGCATGCTACCAGCCTTACACCAGCTATGGCTCCCGGGGGCTGCCAGGGACACTTCTTTCTCCCTGCTGTGGGCATCGCTTCCCCCGTGGTCCAGGACCTCCAAGGAGGAGCTCCCACGCTCCCAGCCCTCAGCAAACCTGGGCTGTATTCCAGCCACGGAAATGACCGGAGATGAGCTCCCCGGGACTAAGTCCGGGCTTCGGGGTCCCATGTCCAACCAACGCGTCGCCACACCGTAGTGGCCCCGATAGGGCAGGGTGCCCACAGCCACTGCCCAGGGATCCCCTGCCAGCCTCTCAATCTAGGGAAGACAATAAAAGCAAGTGCCACGGCTGTGGTCTGATAATCACTATGGACACCAGAAACCAGCCTGTATCGGGTCTGTGTCCAATTAGCCACCCCCACAACAATACCATAGCAACCAAGGTAATATTATTGTTCTAAAAAGAAGAAGGAGGAGGAGGAGGAGGAGGAGGAGGAGGAGGAGGAGAAGGAGAAGAAGAAGAAGAAGAAGAAGAAGAAGAAGGGAAGAAGAAGAAGAAGAAAAGAAGAAGAAAGCACACACACACACACACACACCCGGTTGTGCGATGGCTTTTAAAACCACAAAGATAACGTTTTTTTCCACACCCTGCCACGTGCACCTCCCTCTCACTTCCCAAAGATGTGGCTTCCTCCGCAGGAAGTCACCAGGCTCAGGGACAATTACCTCTCAACACCACTCCAAGATGTGGGCCCTCCACAGGAAAGCCAGGCACAAGAACGTGTCCCAAGCAAGCCTGGAGAACAGGCTGTGTGGTTTCCTCTGCCTCCCTCTTGGAGGCAGGGAGGCTGGAGGCAGGACAGTCCGGGGCAGGCGGGGTGAAGCTCCAAGCTTCCTGCCCCCCACCCCCAGTCCCTCCTCCGTCTGGCTGGCTGCCTGCCCTCTTGGGGCCAGACCCAAGCTGGGCACTGGGACCTTGGTGGTTGCAGCCATGAGCCACGCACTAATCCTCAGACCTAAATGTGGAAAGCATTAGCCCAAATGAAAAGACATAAATCAGGAACGGGAGCTATGGCACAGAGGAAAACAGCCCTTCTCGGGGAGCGAGAGCCCGCACCGTTGCACAAGAGCCGAGTGAGTCACCAGCCGGCAGGGGGAGGACCGGGGAGGGAGGGGAGCCCCCAGTGGGACGGGGCGGGTGTCCAGGGAGGTGGGGGGGGGTGCAAAAACACAGCTGGAGGTTTCTAACTAACCACACTTCATCAGCAATCTGGGGGCAGGGGGGGCGCAATGCATCACCTCCCTCCCCGGCTCAGGAAGTGTTTCAAAATGTGTCCTCCCCAGGGAAGACAGCCGGAAGGAGTCTCCCTAACAGCCAACTGGTCACCCCCTACAGCCTGCAGCTGCTTCCTGGGGAAGCGACCCTCAGCCCAGAGCATGCACCTCCCTTGTCCTTCTCTGTTCCTCCCTGCCATGCACCATACTCTTTGGGGGCCCCCGAGCCCAAAGCGCCCACAATTCTTGCACCACCCACTCACCCATCCTTACTACTCTTCTCTCTGCTTCTTGTCCTTCTTCCGAACACACCAACCTCCACACAAGTTGCTGTTGATGAGACAAACCCCTCAGTCTCTCCCATCCCTCGTCCCCGGGAAGAACCTCTTACCCTCCTGTGAGACCTCACCTCACCCACCAACTACGCAAGTTCTGAGTGTCAGCTGTGAGCAAGGCACTGGTGTCCTGGGATGACACTGGTGACAGGAGCCCCCAAAGAGGTCACTCAGTTCGGGCATAGTAGCACCAGGACGCCTGAGCCCAGAAGGCTCTGGAAATTAGCAGGGCCGGACCCCTCTGGCCGGAGCAGGACCACCCCCCTAAGGATCTTCATCTTGCTCTGGTGAAATAAGAGGTGAGGGTTGGGGACAAACAGGTCCTCAGACAACAATCCCCTGTAAGAAACACACAGAAAAAAAAGTCCTGAAGTGCCTGGCTACAGTACGGTCTACACCAGAGAGCATGGCCAACAGCTGGGCCATTTGCAGTCGCTGGGCACTCAGTAAGAACAACCAACAGAAAGCCCTGAGAGGGGAGAGGCCTCGTGAGGAGGTGACCCAGGAATGGTCTTATTAGGGGACAACTGGCAAAGAGAACCAGGTAGAAGAAGAGAGAAATCCAGGCCATGGAACCATGCACTCCCTTATCCATGCATTCATTCACCCATCCATCCATCCTTCCATTCACTCATCCATCCATCCATTCATCCTTCCTTCCATTCACTCATCCATCCATCCATCCACTCACCTCCATCCATCCATCCATCAATTCACTGACCTATCCATTCACTTATCCATTCATTAACCCATCCATCCATCCATCCATCCATCTATCCTTCCATTCACTCATCCATCCATCCACTCACCTCCATCCATCCATCCATCCATCCATCTATCCATTCACTGACCTACCCATTCATTTATCCATTCATTAACCCATCCATCCATCCATCCTTCCATCCATCCATCCATCCATCCATCCATCCATCCTTCCATTCACTCATCCATCCATCCATCCATTCACTGACCTATCCATTCATTTATCCATTCATTAACCCATCCATCCATCCATCCATCCATCCATCCATCCATCCATCCTTCCATTCACTCATCCATCCATCCATCCACTCACCTCCATCCATCCATCCATCCATCCATCCATTCACTGACCTATCCATTCATTTATCCATTCATTAATCCTTCCTTCCTTCCTTCCTTCCTTCCTTCCTTCCTTCCTTCCTTCCTTCCATCCATCCATTAATTCATTCATTCATTCACCTATCCATCCATTTATATATTCATTTACTCATTCATTGGACAAATACTTCCTGAGCACCTCTTATAGACCAGACACAGTTTTAGGTGCTGGGACGCACTGGTCACAAGACAAAAGGTCCGCATCCTAGCGGGGCTTGCATTCTCATGAGGGCAGACACCCAAGCCACAACAAGCCCGACACACAGGTATGAGGTCGGGTTTTGCTGGAGGGCAGTAAGTGATGGAGAAGAGGAAGAAGAACAGGAAAAAGCAGGCATGGCAAGAGTGACAAGATTTCGAGATGAATCGGTAGCTTACTCTTCTTGAGGGGGATACTGTGACAAATGACCGCAAACGAAGGGGCTCAAACCGGCACAGATTTATGGTCTTACGGATCTGGAGGTCAGAAGCCTAAAGGGGTCTCCCTGGGCCGAAGCCAAGGTGTTAGCAGGTTCAGCTCCTTCTAGAAGCCCCCAGACAGAACCTCGCCCGGTTCAGTCCCCAGAGGCCGCCGCATCCCTGGCATATGTTCCCTTCAGAGCATCACTCAACCTCCTGCTTCTGTTGTCACATCTACTGCTGACCTGGCCCTCCTGCCTCATCTCACAAGGACCCTTGTCATCGTGCTGGGGTCGTCGGGATAGTCCAGGACCCTCTCCCCATCCTGATACCCTCAACTGCACCTGCAAAACCTGATTGCTGTGTCTCAGGCTCTAGACTGGACATCTCTGGGGGACCCACATGGGCCACAAAGACCCTCACGAGGAAGCATGCCTGGGACATGTGCAGGGACACGGTGGAAGCTGGTGTGCAAGGAAAGGATGAGCGGGATGAGGGGGTGGGGTACAGGCGCTGAGGTCACATAGTGCCCCACCGGCCACCGTGAGGGCTTCTTCGACTCTACTCCACCATCGTGGGGACCCATCGCCACGTCCTGAGGATCCAAATGACACAATTGGACTTGTTATGTAAGAACAACAGAGCAGGGAGCACCTGGATGGCTCAGTCGGTTGAGCATCCGACTTCGGCTCAGGTCCTATGTCACAGTTTGTGGGTTCGAGCCCAGCATCGGGCTCTATGAGGACAGCTCGAAGCCTGCTTCGGATTCTGTGTCTCCTTCTCTCGCTGTCCCTCCCCCCGTTCATGCTCGGTCTCTCTCTCGCTCTCTCTCTCTCTCAAAAATGAATTAAAAAAAGAACAACAGACCAGGACCTAACAGAGGATCTGGGCAGCCCCTGTAAGAAACCAGGGACACAAGGGTGATGGCTTCATCTCACCCAGAGGGGGCGGCGGTGGGGATGACGAGAAATGGCTACACCTTTTTAAAAAGTCTATTTGGAAGGAGGGGCCCACAGGCTTACCTGGCAAACGAAACCCAAGCAGGGGGAGGAAACAGGGGTGCCAAAGCTTTTGAGGGCTGTGAGCCACTCAGCTGGAAAGACAGGCTTGCCCGTTGCTGAAAGGCTGCAGGGGGCCCAGACCCGGAGGAAGGACCCGGTGTGACGGCTGGAGATGTCGAGCAGGCGGCTGAATCGGGAGGTCAAGAGCAAACCTGTGAGCTGAGCTTGCCCACCCAAAGCTAGAGGCTCCCACGGGGGAGCCCGCCGGCGGTCTGGGCTGGGAATCCGGGTCTGGCCTTGACCCCGAGAGGGATGGGAAGCTCGCAGGGTGCGGAGGCGGCCGTGACTGTCCCGGATTAAGTTTGTGAGTCGGGCATCGGTTACAAGGCGAGATGACAGAGGCTGAGTAAACAGGGATTTCGCCTTAGCCCTTGGAGTTGCTCAACCAGGCTTTTCCACTTCCCACAGCCCACAGGGCGGGACGGAGTTGTGGGGCAGGGAAGGGCGGGCGGGATCCAGGAATGCGGTCCTGCCACGGCCCCCGGAATCCGTAGCTGCAAACAGCTCCACTCACTCACCACCTGGCCAGCCCCTGGGGCCCTCACCGCCCGCAGCGGGGATTCGGGGAAGCCCTCGCGTGGTCCCTACTCGGGGGGCCAGTAAATCA
The DNA here is from genome assembly GCF_028018385.1 of Neofelis nebulosa. Classification (NCBI taxonomy): domain Eukaryota; kingdom Metazoa; phylum Chordata; class Mammalia; order Carnivora; family Felidae; genus Neofelis; species Neofelis nebulosa. The sequence continues at coordinate 4,510,570 of NC_080797.1, forward strand.
TGAGGACAGAGCGGAGCCGAGGGCAGGCGGCCAGACCGTGTGGGCACCTCCCAGGGGACGCGGGTCCTCCCCTCCCGCCGGACGCTAGCAAGGTGCTCAGATGGCAGTGTGTCGGCGGTGACTGCACGCGTGTTCCCAGGGACGGCGGGCCCAAGCCAGGCGCTTCCCGGGCACGTCCACCCACGCGTCCGTTCCACAGATGTTTAGTGAGCACCTAAGGTGCCAGGCCCTGCTTCTGGACACTTGGGGCACAACAGTGAACAAAACAGAAGGGGCACAAAAAGCTCTGTCTTCAACAGAGCACACATTCCGGCATGCGGCAGAGCAGGGGGGAGGGGGCAGACAATAAAAATAATAAGTAAGTAAGGGGGCACCTGGGTTGGTTCAGTGTCCAACTTCGGCTCAGGTCATGATCTCACAATTCGTGGGTTTGAGCCCCGAGTCGGGCTCTGTGCTGTCGGCTCAGAGCCTGGAGCCTGCTTCGGATTGTGTGTCTCCCTCTCTCTCCCTCTCTCTCTCTCTCTCTCTCTGCCCCTCCCTCTCCTCCAAATAAATAAACATTAAGAAAAAAGATAACTGATTCTAGAAGGGTGTGAAGGAGCAGCAACTCAGTGTCTTCTGGGACTCCTGCAAGTGTGGCCATCACGAGGGAACACGAAGCCTACTGGAAGGCAGCACTGGGGGACCCTGCCGAGAACGTCTGGTTCTTGGTCCCCGGCCCGCCTCCTTCCCCCGTCACCACCATGACCACCGTGACCTGGGTTAGTTAAAACTGTGCAGCAGAAACCACAACTCTGGAAGCCACCCACTGAATGGGGTGTCCCTGCAGGTGGCCCGGTCACCGACCCAAAGCATCTCCTGGGTTTGGGGCCCCTTCTCGGCCAAGCCGTCAGGTCCGCGCTTCAGACGCAACATCCCCACGGGAAGTGCCAACCCGAGGACTGAGGACTGAGGGCTCCCATCTCCTCCCATCTGAGCATCTCCGTTAGGCGGGAGTAGCTGCTCTTGCCTGACCGGGTCTCCTCCCCGGGGCCCGGTGGCGAAGGACAGGAGAGGATGTCACGCTTAGGGTCCCCACGCCTCTGACCACAACTTGGAACTCTCTTACCAGCGGCGCTCACCATGGGGGAAGTGCGAGTTGGGCTGAGCACCAAGGCTCTTCCTGTTTGGAGGACAGCCAAGGCTGACTCTGGGTGCACGTCCCTGGCAGTGTCTTGGCCCGCGGACCCTCCCATCGCCTCCCACTACGCATCCAGCTGTGAGCCAGCTGGCCGGGTGCTGGCCTCAGGCTCCAGCGGAAGAGACAGCCACCAGGAGCTGGTCCAGCCGCCGTCCACCTCCCTCTGCCCCTTGCCCTAAACTCTTCCGGTCTCCTCTACTCCCAAAGCTGTGAGGCCCTGAAAAGTTGGAACACCCAGGCTTTCCCTTCTGGTGCCACTGCAGACTCTCCTCCCAGCTATAGACCGGGACTCAACCCCCAGACCGCCTGCAGAAGGTCCCAGAGGCACAAGGATCATACTCTTCAGGGTCAGCATCTGGGGGCGGGGGAAGGAGGTGTGAAGAAAAGGGAGCCCCACCCCACCCTGCCTCACCACTTCCTCCCCTACTCAGCTGCCCCACGAAAGCAAAGGCCTGCTGGGACCCCAAGCTGGGGAACACCCAGCTTTCGAACTGGGTGTGCAGATACCTTCAGGATGGGGTTAAGTGTAGGGGCTGAGGGGTCCCCCCTCCCCTCTGCGGGGCGTGGCTTCAGAACTAACATGGACACAGGAACCAGTGGTTCCAATCACAGGTTCCTGACAGGGATGGTCCAGGTACAAGCCCCGTCCCCTGCTGGCTGACGCTGAACAAAGTCTTCAACTTCTCCGTGACTCAGCTTTCCCACCTGTAAAACGGGCCTGGTAATACCTGGAGCGTGTTGTAAGGATCCAATGAGCTAATAAATGGAGGCACAGTGTTTAGACAAGCTACGTGTTAGGTAAACGTTGTCTGTTGTTATTATAGATCTCTACACCTCTGGACCGACAGATCTATTCGAGAACGTTCTTCTATCCACCAGAGAGGCCACAGGCCCACTCGCTGGTTGAGAAAATACAGTGAGGAGCAGGTACAGACATACTGAAGAGCTAATCTGGTACCACGGAGGTTGCTTACCTGTTCCTGGCCAAGCTCTGCCATAGACCTCCGAAGCCCCTTCCTTCCAACCAAGTCTGGAAGCCACTGAGACTGGGTCTCATGGGGGAAAACATGGGAGGTGGTGAAACATGGGAGACTGTCTCTGGAGAGTCTGCTTTCTCGTCTGCAAATAGAGGTGGTGATGTTCTCCCACCCCCACCCAGGGGACCCTGCTTCAGAAACCCCAAGAGCCTCAAAAACAGTCAGCCCTGTTTCTGATCATCCTGGTCTCCCCTGGGCGGCGGGGGGGGCTTACATTTCTAGTGCTTTCTTCCTGAAAGAGCGGCTGGAGCCCAAGACACTGTCTTTCAGAAACCCTCGCAGGGGCGCCTGGGTGGCTCAGTCGGTTAAGCATCCGACTTCGGCTCAGGTCATGATCTCACGGTTCGTGAGTTCGAGCCCCGCATCGGATTCTCTGCTGTCAGCGCAGAGCCTGCTTCAGATTCTGTGTCCCCCTCTCTCTCTCTGCCCCTCCCCTGCTCATGCTCGCGGCTCGCTCTCTCAAAAAAAGTTAATACTGAGGCACCTGGGAGGCTCAGTCAGTTAAGCATCTGACTGTTGGTTTCAGTTCAGGTCATGATCTCGTGGTTCATAAGTTTGGAGCCCACACTGGGCTCTGTGCTGGCAGTGTGGAGCCTGCTTGGGATTCTCTCTCTCTGCCCCTTCCAAATAAATAACTAAACTTAAAAAAAAAAAAAAAAAAAGACATTATTTAGAGGCACCTGGGTGGCTCAGTTTGGTTAAACGTCTGACTCCTGGTTTCAGCTCAGGTCTCACAGTCTGTGAGCTCGAGCCCCGCCTCGGGCTCTGTGCTGACAGTGCAGAGCCTGCTTGGGATTCTCTCTCTCCCTCTCTCTCTCTGCCCCTCCCCTGCTCACACTGTCTCTGTTTCAAAAATAAACTTAAAAAAATAAATAAAAGTAGGAGTTAAAATTATTAAAAAAAAAAAGAAAGAAAAGAAAAAGAAAAAAAAAAAAAAAAAGAAACCCTCGCAGGTTGAGACAGAGCCCTAGATACTGAAGCATTTCCCCAAACACATGCATTTATGTGTGCGGTCCCATTCAAATACTCAATTCTCAGGACAGGCAAGGAGCCACCAGGAAGGTTCACCAGGAGCCCCCTATCAACCCCTGGCAGGGGCAGCCTCACCCCACGGCTAGTGGAAAGCTCCCCCAGCTCACGACGGAAAACCCTGGCTTCCTATCCCACCTCCACTGCATGGGCAGCTTACTAACACCTGGCTCAGCTTTTTCAACCAGAAACCCCAAACACGGCCTCACACAGTTGTAGAATTAACTGAAATACGTACAAATGTGCATGTTGAGATTTCTTTTTTTTTTTTTTTTTTAGGTTGAATGAGAGACTCCATGTTCAGCCACACAAATATTTTTAGATCTCTTGATCTGAATGCCTGTGAATGGAAGTGTCCCCACCAGGCTGCCATGGGCTCAACACTCCTCTGAGTCACCTGACAGACCCGGGAAACCAAGGAAGTCTGTTTTCTTTTTAGAAAAATTTTTTTTAAGTTTGAGAGGGAGAGAAAGACAGAGTTCACAAGCAGGGAGGGGCAGAGAGGGGAGAGGGAGAACCCCAACCGGGCTCCACACCATCAGCGCAGAGCCCGATGCGGGGCTCCAACTCACAAACCATGAGATCGTGACTTGAGCTGAAACCAAGAGTTGGATGCTTAACCGACCGAGCCATCCAGGCACCCCAGGAAATCTGTCTTCAAACACCCTACTCGGAGCAGTGGCACTGGTGCTCCACGTGCATCAGAACCCCCCCACCCCGAAGAGCGTGTTAAACAGATTCCCGGGCCCTGCTGTCAGTGCCCGACTGAGTAGATCCCAGGTCCGCCCCGAGGATGTGCATCTCGAGCCAGCTCACAGGTGGACACTCACGAAGCTGGTCCAGGGACCACGGTATGAGAAGCCTCGTCCTCGGGAACCAAAAGCTAGAAACTACACTAAGGATCACCCAACCTGATCACAAGGGGAGCCCAGCAACGCTCTCCACCGGGCGCCCGGGTAAGAGAGCCTGGTCTATTAAAATGACACGAGGCTGTTCCATCTGCCACCTCAGACACAGGTGGGGCTGCTGGGGGCCCCTGCTGGTTCCTGCCTCCTCTACCCTGGGCGGGGGGGGGGGGGGGGGGGGGGGGGGGGGCTGTAGAGGGAGGCCACGAGCTGCCATCAACACCCATCCCCTCAAGCCGGGGCTCCATCCCTCCCTCCCTTCCAGGAACAAACAGGAGTGGCTACTCAGGGGAGGTCTCAAGGCCTCCGGAGGGCGGAGTCCGAGGCCCCAGGGAAGGGAAGGAGCAGGGCACAGCCTTGGGGCAGCTGACTCCAGGCCAAACCCCTCCATGCAGAGCAGAGCCTGGAGACAGTGGTCTGGGGGGGTGGGGGTGGGGCATACACGCACACTGCACCCAGTGTCCTGGCCGCACAATGCACAAGGGGCCGGCGGGGCAGGCAGCCAGGGTCCACTCATGCCAGTACCATCTGGGAGCCCTTGCCAGGCCTCCGAGGGCCCACAGAAGAAGCTGGACTCTGTCCTGGGGCACAGTCGGGCTCTATTCTTATCTCAAGGGGGAATGTGTGACTCTCCTTGCAGTGAATGGGGGCCCCCGGTGAGACGGAGGAGGAAACAGAGCCATCACTGTGCCCCAAGAGGGCTCCCCACGCGGCTCCCGGCTCCGACCAGCCCCTCGTGGCGGGGCCTTGCACAGCCTCCAGCAAGGAGAGGCCAGGCCGGCGGCAGACGAGGAACCGGGCGGCCCCGGGCAGCCTGGCCCTCACTCACACCGCCGCACACACAGGGCCTAAGGGAGACCCGCAGAGGACAGGGTCCTAGAGGAAACACAGCTTCCATGCACAGCTCCTTACCCCATCCCAAGGGAAGGAGCCCAGAGATGCTACGTACCCCCCCCCCCCACAGGCACAAGGCCCTGAGACAGATACGGCCCCCTATCTACCTCCCCATCACCATCTGCACTGGCCAGATCTCATCCAGCGCTCCCTTTAACTTGACGGAAGGAGCCACAGGAGACCCGTGTGATGGGACGTTTGTTCATCCAACACCTCTAGATGTCCCAGGGCAAAGGGACCACGCACATAAGAGCCTGGGTTACCACCGTATCCTCGGGGACCCACATCACTCCCCTCTGGGGTCTGCAAGTAGGAAGTACCCTGCGGCAGGTTAAGGGACAAGTGGGGGTTCCAGAGAAGAGCTGGAGGTCGGGGAGACGGAAGAGAAGTTATGTAAGCTGGAGTAACCCGGGAGGGCTTGAAATAAATATTGACTCATCACCCACCATGCGCCAAGTACGAGGTACAAGTATGTGTCTTCCCATTTGAAAGAATTACTGTGACGCAAGGATCATTGTGCCCATTTTAAAGGTGAGAAAACTGATCCACCAAGGAGATAAGAGCTTTTCCCTTTTCCTTTGGTCGTTAACAGAGCCAAGGGTTGGGGACACGGGCCTTCGGTCCAGTGCACTTTTTACGTTATATCAGCCCACATCTCAGTGCTCATGGGGTCTGGAAGGACAGGCAGCAACAAGGCACGGGAGTGTCCCAGGCACGGTGACCCATAAGAGCATCAGTTGAATTTGTTGCTACCAGTTTTTCTGTTACACTTTTCTCTCTAAAAATAAGTGGGGGGTAGGGGATAGAAGCAGGGTGCTCCTGTAGGTCTAAAAATCCCCGTGTGGGCCAGCAAATGGGGCATCAGTCACGCTCAAGGACTGTGGATCCGGTACACGCTTTCTGAACAGCAACTGACAGCACGGGTCAGGATGCATGCCGCAGGCAGACACGTTAACTAGAAGATCACTTCTTTCTCCCCAGAAAAGCAGTCTCAGTGCAAGGAGATGCCATCACAAGGATCGTCAGTGTCGGTGATTTTTTTTTTGTAATGTTTATTCATTTTTCAGAGAGAGACAGACAGACAGTGCGAGGAAGGGAGGGGCGGACAGACAGAGATGGAGACACAGAATCCGAAGCAGGCTCAGAGCGGTCAGCACAGAGCCCGACGCGTGGCTCAAACTCACGAACTTGAAGTCAGAGGCTTAACCGACTGAGCCGCCCAGGTGCCCTCTATGTGCCAGTGATTTTAACAGCAAATAAAGGAAGCAACCTCAGCGTCCATCACTAGGGAATTATAAATAATAACGAGTTCATCCAAATAACGAACGGATAGCAGAAACCAAAAATCACCTGTTAGATACACATACTAAGGTAGAAAGATATTCAATAAATATTGAGCGTAAAGAAAAAACCAGGTTGCACAACTGCATGTCTCATGGGACTAAAAAGAGGGGGGAAAGGAGACTATTCTCTTTCCCAGCAGGAGGAAAGGAGGGAGTGCTACAGAGGGTGGTGGGGGCAGGGTCCCCATGGTGCTGGGAATGAGGCCAGGGTGCAAGGGGCTGAGAGGTCCAGGAGGGTGGGAGCTACTGGAGAAGTTAGGCTAAGTCCTGCTTAGTTTCGTCCGGATCAGCCTTAAACGACTATGAAAACATCCGGAAAATATTTAGCTAGTAAATCTTGTCGAAAACCCTCCACCCTGCTTTGTTTATTAACACTTCCTGCCTACCCCCCCCCCCCCCCCAAACCTTCACACACCCCGGACCCTCTGCTGCTAGATTCCGATCATGAAGCCATGGGGAGTTTGGACAAGGTGTCCTCTGGGAGCTCCCGGGGTCTGCACACGGAGAGTGTTGGCGGTCCAGACTCCTGTGCCACCTGGCTCACCGAGAGCCCCCCAATCCCCAGGGGACCCACAGTAGGGGCTGAGCCTGGACACGCTATGCAGGATCCCTGGACACCAACTCCCCAGCAGCGACCAAGCCAGTGGCTCAGGGAGGGCACAGGTTAAGTGGGCCTTTCTTGCTGGGTGGGGCTCTGAATCTCAGGCAGGGAAAAGCCCCTATTCTGACTCCTCCTTCTGTGGGGCTCCTCAGAGCTCTCAGAGAGGAAACCCGAGAAGAATGAATGGGTGTGAGGAAGAGGGACAGAGAATCCACATGCACATGGGTGCCCTCAGGATCCCCTGCTGCTCCCCAAACCTCCACAGAACTCAGGGAAGCTGTTCACTAGTCAAGCAACAGTTCCGGTTTGAGGGCTAAGAGCCAATCCCAGGGCAGAGCTGTTAGAAAATCTGCTCCAGGGGGCGCCTGAGTGGCTCAGTGGGTTGTGTGTGGGACTTTGGCTCAGATCATGATCTCACAGTTCGCGGGTTCGATCCCCGCATCGAGGTCTGTGCTGACAGCTCGGAGCCTGGAGCCTGCTTTGGATTCTGTGTCTCCCTCTCTCTGCCCCTCCCCTGCTCATACTCTCTCTCTCTCTCAATCTCTCTCTCTCTCTCAAAAAGTAAACATATATATATGCAAAAATATATATACATACGTATATATATAAGCCAATATATGTATGTGTGTTGTGTATATGTATATATATACATATAAAGCAAAAAAAGAAAATCTGCTTCAGTACCAAGCAGATGCCAATCAATTCTCCTCCCAGCGACAGCAGATCGGACAGAGCCAGACAGTTCTGGGTTCAAATCCCGACTCCACCCCTTCCTATGCTGGATGGTTGCCCTTAATCTCATTGGCTCTCCGGTCTGCTTGACTGGAGGGTACTGGTAAGGTAGACCGGACATAGCACCAGAGTCTAGGAGTCTAGAAACCCGGGAGTGAATACAGGCTGCTTACTGGATTGGGCCACCTTGGGTGAGTCACCCCCTGTCCCTAAGACCCAATTTCCTAAGCAGAGAAAGGGTTACAAGGAGGCTGCCGGAAGGTTCTGAGCAGCACACGGCCGTTGTTTTTAACGTGAATCAATACCAGCATTATAAGGGGCGCCTGGGTGGCTTGGTCGGTTAATCGTCCAACTTCAGCTCAGGTCATGATCTCACGGTCCGTGAGTTCGAGCCCCGTGTCGGGCTCTGTGCTGACCGCTCAGAGCCCGGAGCCTGCTTCTGATTCTGTGTCTCCCTCTCTCTCTGACCCTCCCCTGTTCATGCTCTGTCTCTCTCTGTCTCAAAAATAAATAAACGTTAAAAAAAAATTAAAAAAAAAAAATACCAGCATTATAAGATGGGGAGATTTCAGATTTCCCGCTGGACATGTGTTCCCTACGTTTGGCTACTACGGGCTGTTTCCAAAATCCCTGGGATCTCAGCGGCCTACCTGGCCCCTGACATCTGAACCTGTCTGAACCCCCATCTGTGGAACGATCCAACATTCTGTGATTGTGGGTATCGGCCTCACTCTGGACACTGGAATTAACTAATAAATGGTGAGTGGGTGGGGCACCTGGGTGGCTCAGCCAGTTAAGAGCCTGACTCCTGGTTTTGGCTCAGGTCATGATCTCATGGTTCGTGAGTTCAAGCCCCATGCAGGACTCTGTGCTGATGGTGCAGAGCCTGCTTGGGACTCTCTCTTTCTCTCTCTCTCAGTAAATAAATAAACTTAAAAAAAATTAAAAATAAATAGTGACTTGGTCTCAGGGAGGCACCAGGGAAGGAGGCAGCTGTGCCACCTCAAACCCCTCCTTGGTCCCAGCTCCAGCTTACATCAGGGAGACCCCTGGTTCGCGGGGGTCACTGCATGGCCCTCTCTCTGTTGCACAGTCTGCAGTGTGAAGCGGGGCCAGCTGGGGGTGGCCAGCCAGGGGCCTGGGCTTTTGCTTAGCTGGCTCCCTGGTCTGCAAGAGACCTGGGTTTTTTTTTTTTGGTCCTGCAGGCAATGCTCACTTTTTCTTTGTTCCAGAACCCTCACCATCAACAGCCCCACCCAGCTTCCCTAAAAGCATTTCAACTGTGAGCTCACCGAGGGACAGACTCAGAGCCCAAGGCTACAACTCTTAACTTGAGAACTTGACTTTTTAAAAGCTTGAACCTGAACCAGGACGGAGAATTCCCCCAAGTCCTGATTATGGGATTCCCCTCCAAGAAGTGAGCCTCTGTCTCCAACCCCACCCCCCACCCCCGCTCCCGATAAGCCCCTGAGACCCGTCAAGTTCCAACCCGGGCTGAGTGGACCCCGGCAGAAAGCTCTGAGGAAATCCTGGAACCCCCAGCCTCTCCCCGGAAAGGCTGATGAGACAGAACCACACAAAGATCAGAGCCAATTCCAGAACCACCTCCAGGAGCAGGAAAGCAGACAGAGAGTCAGGGTTCTAAACATCTGGGGCTTAGCTAATGCTCCGCTCTTGGGTGTTCAGCTTGACTCAGGGGTGCGGGTCCAGCCTCCCGGGAGCCAGGCCAGGCCTGGGGAGCCCAGCACACGGCCCTGCCCGGGCTGGGGCCCCAAGTCACACGGGAGGCCGTGGGTGCAGCCTCCAGGCCCACACCCATGCGTGGGAGGCAGAGGCCTCTGGGCTCCAGGATTCTGTTCTGCAGTGGAATCTTCTAGGAGAAAAAGAACTCCCTAATCCGTCTCTGGAATCAGGGCCAAGAAACAACTTGTGCAGAGTCCCACAGACGGCTGCTCCCTGTGACCCCCGGGTTGTCCCCACACCGACCTCCTGCCCCTAAGGAAGCACTGGGGGAGGGGGGGAGGCAGGACATGGGGCTCCCAGACTTGATGCACTGGGCTCAGCTTTGCAAGCTACACAGCATGGAGCTCCAGAGCAGGCTGAGGCCAAGTCCCTTCCCTGCTCCCCCCACAACAGGGCCAGAATAATACGAACTCCCAGATCATTACTTCATCCACTCAACTGCCCTGTTTGTTGCCTATTTTCAGAGAAAGTTTTCACTGAAATTTTGTTGTGAATCCCAAACAAAAGCACTTTTTTTTAAGGGTAAGTGATCCTTGATTGATTTGCTCTCTCCCTGTGGGTCAGGAGACTGACAAGGGGATGCTTCCTCACCCAGTGACTTAAATGAATAACGTACTTAAAAGAAGCCTTCATCACCTGGGTGGCTCAGGCGGTTAAGCGTTAGACTGTGGCCCAGGTCATGATCTCACGGTTCATGAGTTCAAGCCCTGAGTCGAGCTCTGTGCTGACAGCTCAGAGCCTGGAGCCTGCTTTGGATTCTGTGTCTCCCTCTCTCTCTGCTCCCCACCCCTCTCAAAAGCAAATAAACATTAAAAAAAAAATTAAAAACAAAAACAAAGCAAGAAACCTTAAGGATAAAAGTGCCAAGACCATAAAATGGAAAGAGGACAGCCTTTTTTAACAAACGGTGCCTGGAGAAGACAGTCACATGTAAAGGCATCAAGCTGGACCACTTTCTTACGCCATTTACAAAAATTAGTGCAAAGCATGGGACACCTGGGTGGCTCAGTTGGTTAAGCATCCGACTCTTGGTTTGGGCTCAGGCCGTGATCTCATGGTTTGTGGGTTCGAGCCCCACATCGGGTTCCATGCTGATGGTGCAGAGCCTGCTTGGGATTCTCCCTCTCCCTCTGCCAACCCCACTCACGCTCGCTCACTCTCTCAAAAATAAACTTAAAAAAAATTTAATGCAAAGCAGATCTAAGTTCCACATGTAAGCACCAAAACTATATATACAACTCTTAGAAGAAAACAGGTGTAAAAATCTTTATGGCCTCAATTTGGCAATAGTTTCTTAGGTATAACAACAAAAGCCGCATGCAAGAGAAGAAAAAAAACTACGTAAAGTCGACATCATCTAAATCGAAAACTTTTGTGCTTCAAAGCACACCATAAAGAAAGTGAAAACACAACCCATAGAGAACAGAAGGAAGTTTCTGCAAATCGCAGATCTGATAAGGGACTTTTGCCTGGAATATATAAAGAACACTTACAACTCAGTAATAAAAGGGCATCGGTTATTTAACTCAAAGAAAAACGGGCATAGGTTCTGATAAGACCTTTCTCCCAAGATAACGTGGCCAGTAAGCACTGGAAAAGATGTTCAGTATCATGAGACTTCAGGAAAATGCAAATCAAAACCACAACGAGGGGTGCCTGGGTGGCTCAGTCGGTTAAGCATCCGACTCTGGGTTTCCGCTCAGGTCATGTTCTCACTGTTCATGAGTTCGAGCCCCACGTGAGGCTCTGTGCTGACAGCTCGGAGCCTGGAGCCTGCTTCAGATTCTGTGTGTCCCTCTCTCTCTCTCCCCTCTCAAAAATAAATAATAAACATTAAAAAAAAAACGTTTTTAAAGTGATTGATCTTTTTTTTTTAAGATTTTTTTATTTTTAAGTAACCTCTACACCCATTCGGGGGCTCGAACTCATGACCCCAAGATCAAGAGTCACATGTCCCACCGACTGGGCCAGCCGGGCACCCCAAAAGCAATTTTATCTTTAAAGTCTCTTTAGGGGTGCCTTACTTAAGCATCCAACTGCTGACTTTGGCTCAGGTCACAATGTAGTGCTTTGTGAGCTTGAGCCCCACACTGGGCTCTGCCCTAACAATGTGGAGCCTGCTTGGGATTCTCTCTCCCCCTCTCTCTGTCCCTCTGCTGCTCATATGCGCTCGCTCGCTCTCTCTCTCTCTCTCTCAAAATAAATAAACTTAGAAAAAAATTAAGTCTCTTTAAAAGGCAGGTGGCAGGGGCACCTCGGTGGCTCAGTCAGTTAAGGTCATGATCTTGCAGTCCATGAGTTCAAGCCCCACATCAGGCTCTGTGCTGACAGCTCAGAGCCTGGAGCCTGCTTTTGATTCTGTGCCTCCCTCTCTCTCTGCCCCTCCCCCACCCTCTCTCTCTCTCACTCTCTTTTTCTCTCCCTCTTTCAAAATTAAATAAACATTAAAAAAATTTTTTTAATAAATAAATAAATGGAAGGTGGCAGGGGAGAGGGGAGGTGAGGACTTCACTCCCAGCTGGTAGCAAAAAAACAAAAAAACAAAAAAAAAAACAAAAAACAACAACTTAGTCTTACCCTCTCTTTCAGTCTGACTCACAGGCAGTGACAGCAACACAATGCCTTCCTCCCTTTCTCCAGTGGGTTTCAATTCCTCCCAAGCACCCCCCCCCCCACTACGGCTTGGGTCTTTCTCCCCTGAAGGCAACCTCCTCCAAAAGACAGATAGACCCTCATACATACATCCTAGAGATCAGTCCTTTTTCTCCTCCTCCTGAAACCACCCTTCCAGACTGCTCCCTCTGCCCACCACTCAGACTGCCTCCCCACAGGGAAGACTCATCCCGAACCAATACAGGCGAGGCCATCAAGCCCTGCTGTTTCACGTTTATGGTCCCGATTTCGCCTTTTATTGTCATTTTTAACGTGTGCTTTCCAGTCTCCACGTGGTCGAAACCAGCCATGTGGGGTAGCACAATCCCTTCGTTTTCTCTCCTATCAGGTACCACCTTGTGAGCTCTGTGCCCAGCAAGCAGGAAGGTTGCAGAACTGGGGCGGGGGGGGGAAGGGGGACGGTGGGGGCAGGGGGGGCAGGGGGACGGTGGAGGTGGGGGGGGGGGGGTGCCCGCCAGCCCCAGTGGGGTTTGCACTGCTCTGAGCTAGATGCCTCCGCTTTAGGAAGGAAATAAATTCTCAGCAGAAGATCAAAGGGAAGAAAACTAGCAGAAAACAGTGGGGGGAGACCTGAAGCCTTAAGAGGGACAGAAGAGGCTTTTTCCAGTTCCGAGTTGGGGTAGTTGAGGGAGCACGGGTATAAATTAACGACTTGGCCCCACAGGAGCACGGGGGTGGGCCCGGCCCATAAGAGCACAAAGAGCTGTCTGAGGGAGGACCGGACGCCCTGAATTAAAGCGAAGGCCTCCCGAATGTTGTCTGTCTTTTATTAATGAATCACGATGCCCCCGATGGCCAAGGATTCCATGACTAACACCGACTCTGACCGGCAGCACGGGGCCAACTTGCTTGTCTTCCTTGCCGAGCAAACCCCACAATGACCCTCGGGGACAGGGGGCGCTGGGGCAGGCCACACCACAGCCTGAGTTTCTGAGCTCGGCCGCAGGGCAGAACGTCTCCCGCAGACGCCCAAACCCCCGGTGAGTTTCATCTCTCCGTCCAGCCAGCCGTTTGTGGAGACGGGCTGGGGTCCTCAGTTTCCCCAAACATAGCGCAACGCAGGCCAGGTGGCCCCAGACCCGAAGGAGGGTGGCGGACACATTTTCTCTCGGCAGGAAGGGCCAAGCAGCCGTCTCTAGATGAGATGTGCAACTTGTCAGCAGACCCCTGCCAGGCGCCTTCTTCAAACCGGACCCCAAATCTGGTACCTCCCCCCACCTGTGCGGCTGTCATGCACCCCTTCGGGTCTGCCTGCCTCCACCCTTCACTGGTTTCCATCCACTCTCCACAGGCAGCCAGAGTCACGGGTGTAAGACAGGAAACCGGGTCATGCCCCCCATGGCTCGCAAGCCCGAACGGCTTCCTTTTACCCCTCCAAAAGGGACAGTCCTTTTACAGCCCACGAGGTCCCGCATTACCGGACTCTGCTCAACCTCTCAAACCTCAAACTCCTTCCCTCTGCTCCTGCCTGCTCGCCCGACTCAAGCTGCAGTGGCACTGCTGTTGTACCTCAGGGCCTTTGCACTTGCTGTGACTCTTCCCCCAGACCTCCATCTGGCTCATTCCCACTCTCCAGGTAGTTCTCTGCTCAAATGTCACCTCACTGAGGTCTTCCCTGACTATCCCACTTAAACTCAGCCTCCCCAGACTCTGCCTTCCTCTCCAGGCCTCTCCAGGCCTCTCCCTGCTTTACTGATCTTCCCAGCACTTACCTGTTTATCAGAATGTAAGTTCCACTGTGCAGGGAACTCATCTGCTTTGTCTACTGCTGTGTTCCCAGCGTCTGGAACAATGCCTACACAGTGCACATCACAGCTGCTCAATAAATATTTGTTGGATCAATGAGCAAATGAATGAAAAACGAGTTGCTGGTTGATGGTAAGTAGGATCACGGTGTCCCCTCCCTTTACACTTTTTTCATGGTTCTTCTAAAGATGGGAAAGCACTTACATCAATGTGGCAGAAGGGCCCATGGATTCATCAACATCGTTCCAAGTCGCCAATTTTCCAGATGAGGAACGCGGGTGTGGGATATCGTTAAGGGGAATGACGAAACGTACCGCGCTGTCCAAGGTCAAATTCGTAACCAAAAACCGAACCAGACCTAGCATCCAGGTTTCCCGACACTCTGCCCTCTCCTCTTTCTACCAAGTTGCCTCTAACGTCAACATTCTGTCCTGCTAGAAAACCTATGAACATTGGTAATCGTATTACTTTTTTAAGCAGGCTTCATGCCCAGCGTGGAGCCCAACACAGGCCTTGAATTCACGACCTTGAGATCAAGACCTGAGCCGAGATCAAGACTCAGACACTCAACGGACCGAGCTGCCCGAGCATCCCTTGTTATTATTTTCTTTTTTTTTTTTTTTCAACGTTTTTTGTTTTTTTTTTTTTTTTTTTTTTTTTTTTTATTTTTGGGACAGAGAGAGACAGAGCATGAACGGGGGAGGGGCAGAGAGAGAGGGAGACACAGAATCGGAAACAGGCTCCAGGCTCCGAGCCGTCGGCCCAGAGCCTGACGCGGGGCTCGAACTCACGGACCACGAGATCGTGACCTGGCTGAAGTCGGACGCTTAACCGACTGCGCCACCCAGGCGCCCCTATTTTCTTTAATGAAAATATACACAGTCATCTTGAGAGATTCCGGCATCCTTCGATAAAATTCCACGTCTAGGGGCGCCTGGGTGGCGTAGTCGGTTAAGCGTCCGACTTCAGTCAGGTCACGATCTCGCAGTCCGTGAGTTCGAGCCCCCGCATCAGGCTCTGGGCTGATGGCTCGGAGCCTGGAGCCTGTTTCCGATTCTGTGTCTCCCTCTCTCTCTGCCCCTCCCCTGTTCATGCTCTGTCTCTCTCTGTCCCAAAAATAAATAAAAAACATTGAAAAAAAAAAAATTCCACGTCTATCCGGGGCTTCAAAAACCCCTCTTCTTGGTATTCTTACACTCCCCATAAAGACCCAGAAAAACACATTAAAAAGGGTATTAAACTGCTAAATAGAAAACATACATGCTATCTAAAACCAACAGCCAGGATCAGAGTTATGAGGAAACCCCAAAGGAATTCCCACTTAAAGACAGAACACAACTCTTGCATGAACCTCCTTCTGGAACCCTAGAGCATCAATCACCAATTTAAAAACATAATTAAATTTTATTCACAATAACCAGAAGGAAGGTCCACTTCCTGGGGAGGAACTTGATGGAGGGAGTACCCCAGCCCTCTGTGAAGAAGCCACTTATTGGGGAGATAAAGTGAAACTTAATTATGTGGAGATATGATGTTCCAGGAGAGCATCAAGAACGGTGTAAGTCTGAGATTTCTTACCCTCCATCCAGGAGTCAAGTGGGACGCTTGACATCCATTAATAACCCTGCACAAAGAGGGTATTAGTGTCATTATCCGCACCCTTCATGGAAAAGGCACAGATCAGATGGGTCTCCCTAAATTTAGGTCGTTCTGACTCTCCAACCTACGGTCTTCCCACCTTCTGGCGGGCAGCATGATGGACTTCTAAGGCGTCAGCTCGGCGAGGCCGAACTTCATTTTCTCGCACGTTCTGGGTTAGTGCGCGCCATAGGAAGGTTCCGGGGAGTTCTGGAGGGGAAAAGGGAGGCGGCAGCTGCACCGGACCTCATGCACGCCGCGGTCGATGTGCCTCAGACCCTCCTTCAGCTTCCCTGACTCGTGGACCAGACGTGCGTATGGCTCATTCACGACCAAGGCCCGGCTTCTGCGGGACGCCAGTAACACCAAGGTCAGAGGCAGTTTCAATCCGTTCCCCTGGGTCTCCAGCTCCTGATCCCCCCTTCCTGACTCTGCCTACCCCGTGGGCTGCCAGCACCAGCATCAGACGTGGACCCAACAGCCTAAGGCCATCTCCCGGTGAAACTCTCTTTACAAATGTATTCGTGCGTATGTTTCTCTGCCTACACGCGAGTCTATGTGCATGCACTGTGTGTATGTCTGTGTCTGTCTACACTCATGTGTGTGTGTACATGTGCGTGTGTTTCTGTCTACACACGTGTATATGTCTGCGTAAAAAAGACCCCACGCAACCTGGGCGAGTACAGCCCTGTGTACAGGCACAGGCTGAAATCACAGGGGCTCAGACACGAATAACGGGTCCCCCAAGCAGGGGTGGACACACACAGAGGGGTCACTGTCAGTACTGCTGGTGGCTGGACTGACCGTACCCTGGCCTGCACCCAGCTGGGCCCCTCTGGAGACCCAGAGAGGTGGCCCCAGGGCCCTGGCCCTGACGTACCCCTGGAATTTCCTGCCTTGGGAGGCCACATCCAGGGGACATCAGAGTCACTGTTTGAGCATCCAGGGAGCCCTGAACAGACCCTGTGGATACCCCCAGGTCATGTCCACATCCTGAAGCTCTGAAATCTGTCTTCCAGAGAGCCCAGCTCCAAGGAAATGAAGGGCAGGGAGAGAGGGCAGTGCAGTGGTCACCCCAGATAAGCAGGCCTAACAAGACAGGGTCAGAGGCAGGGCTATTTGTAATCACGGAGGCTCCCCATCAATGTTAGTTCTGCTGAAAACTAACCCAAGTGACCTTCGGAGAGCTCTCTAGAATTCCTCACCTTTAATATGGATGGGGGGCAGAACGCCTGGGTGGCTCAGTGGGTTAAAGCATCTGACTCTTGACTTCAGCTCAGGTCATGATCTCAAGGTTCGTGAGTTCGAACCCCTCATTGGGCTAACAGCGTGGAGCCTGTTTAGGACTCTCTCTCTCCCTTTCTCTCTCTGCCCCTCCCCTGCTCTCACTCTCTCTCTCTCAAAATAAATATACGTTACAAAAAAAATTCTTTAAATAAAATGGATATAACAAATACTTCACAACACAGGGTTGCAAACAGGGTTGTTGATTTTTTTTTAATTTTTAAATAAAGTAAAATAAATGTTAGTTATTTCTGTTAAGATTATCACTCTGTAGGGGCGCCTGGGTGGCTCAGTCGGTTGAGCATCCGACTTTGGCTCAGGTCATGATCTCGCGGTCTGTGAGTTCCAGCCCCGCGTCTGGCTCTGTGCTGACAGCTCAGAGCCTGGAACCCGCTTCGGATTCTGTGTCTCCCTCTCTCTCTGCCCCTCCCCCGCTCGTGCTCTGTCAAAAATAAATAAACATTTAAAAAAATTAAAAAAGGGGCGTCTGGGTGGCTCAGTCGGTTGAGCGGCCGACTTCGGCTCAGGTCACAATCTCGCGGTCCGTGAGTTCAAGCCCCGCGTCGGGCTCTGTGCTAACAGCTCAGAGCCTGGAGCCCGTTTCCGATTCTGTGTCTCCCTCTCTCTGACCCTTCATGCTCTGTCTCTCTCTGTCTCAAAAATAAATAAACGTTAAAAAAAAAATTATAAAAAAAATTTAAAAAAAAAGATTATCACTCTGCAGAATAACATTTTCACAGCTCACACCGGTAGGTCAGTAAGTTTATCTAAAGAAACCGGGATGGTGCATACTGTAAAGTCGTATGCTAGTCACAAAGACGACTACTTACCAGACTAAAGGCAGGTTGTAAACTCTTCAAATTATCTATACGAACATACGCAGCAAAATGAAGTCAATAAAACAGACTATATGGCAAGCATATGGCAAGTACATATTTTTAAAGGTTTAAAAGCAAAAACCTAACAAGCAATCGTAATTCTTATAGAAAACGATTTTCGGATGTCCCCAATGTACTCCAAACTTCTATAAATTTTGTTACTTTTTTAAAAATGTTTTTTAATGTTTTTATTTATTTTTGAGATAGAGTGCGAGGGGAAGAGGGGCAGAGAGAGGGAGACACAGAATCGGAAGCAGGCTCCAGGCTCCGAGCTGTCAGCACAGAGCCCAGTGTGGGGCTCAAACTCACAGACCGTGAGATCATGACCTGAGCCGAAGTCGGCCGCTTAACCGACTGAGCCACCCAGGCGCCCCTAAATTTTGTTACTTTTTAAAATCCCACACAACCTTTGGGTGCCTGGGTGGCTCAGTCAGTTAGGCGTCCAACTCTTGATTTTGGCTCAGGTCGTGATCTCACAGTTTGTGAAACAGAGCCCCACATTGGGTTCTGTATTGACAGCATGGGATTCCCTCTCTCTCTCTCTCTCTCTGTCTCTCTCTCCCTCCCCCTCTAATCCCCTCCCCAATAAATAAATAAGCTTTAAAAAACTTAATTTATAAAATTGGGACACCTGCATGGCTCAGTTGGTTAAGCATCCGACATCAGCTCAGGTTGTTATGATCTCACGGTTCATGAGTTCAAGCCCCACATCGGGTCATATGCTGACGGCTCAGAGCCTGCAGCCTGCTTCGGATTCTGTGTCTTCCTCTCTCTCTGCCCCTCCACCGCTCGCACTCTGTCCCTCTCTCTCTCAAAAAAATAAACATAAAAAAAGCCACACAGCTCTGGGTGCAGGCACAGGCTGAACTCACAGGAAAGTCTGTATGTTGCAGTCCTAACCTTCCCCCCCACACACAGCCGTGGGATGTGACCGTATTTGGAGACAGAGCTTTAAAAAGGCGATTAAGTCAAAACGGAGTCCTTACAATGGGTTCTAACTCAACACGACTGGTGTCCTCACGAGAAAAGGAGGTCAGGACCCACGGGCGCGGAGGGAAGGCCACGTGAAGACTCAAGGAGAAGACGGCCACTTCTCACAGGCCACAGAGACAAGCCTCAGAAGCAGCCAAGGCTGCCGACACTTTGATCTTGAACTTCCCACATCCAGAGCCCTGAGCATGTTTTGCTTAAGCCTCCCAGTCTGTGCTACCTGATTCTGGCAGCCGGAACAGACCAGGACAGCAGGGAAGGACAAATGATCACAGCACAAGAGGCCCCAGGAGGCGCTGCTGGGGGCCTCCGTCTACCAGACCGGGGTGAACCGCACGCAAAATTGTGAGATCAGCCCAAGGCAGACAATCTCTGCAGAAATGATTCTGGAAATGAGTATGTGTATCAACGGCTATGGATGTTGAATTTCTAAGAAAAAGTATAGCCTTTTCTTTTTTTAATGTTTATTTCTTGAGAGAGAGACAGAGTGCGAACGGGAGAGGGGCAGAAAAAGGAGGAGACACAGACTCCAAAGCAGGTTCCAGGCTCTGAGCTGTCAGCACAGAGCCCGACGTGGAACTCAAACTCACGAACCGGGAGATCATGACCTGAGCCGAAGTCGGATGCTTAACCGACTGAGCCACCCAGGTGCCCCCCCCCCAAAAAAGTATAGTCTTTCTTTAAGTGAGAAGAGAATTATATGGCAGACACAAGTAGCCAGATCCAGAAACCAAACCCCTCAACAGAGATGCCCAATTTGATGAGGAAGGGGGGAAGGCACAGGACAGAAGCCACTTGATAGCAAAGATCATTTCTAGAGATGCCCAAGGTAGTTTCCGGAAAGGAACATATATGGCCGGGCCATCCCACTGAGATTGTACGAGAAAGGCTGGTTCCCCCAGGCAGAGGGGGAAGGCCTAAAGGAAACCCACAGCCCATCGCTGGCACTGACCCCCTCACTCAGCTCAGGGCTGCAAACATGCTGTGTCTGGGGCTGTGTGCCAGGGACACGGGGACAGGTACTGGTAAGGAATGCTCAAAGATACACCCAACAGAAAGGAAAACAATCTGTACATCAGAGAAAGCACGGGGAAGGATGTGGACAGAGAAAAAGAGAACCCCCAGCTCCTGTGGAGTAAGTCATGCCCATGTTAGTCTAAGCGAATGGTGTCCAGGGAAGCTCGGGCAGCCTGCAAGACTGGAGACCCCCCCCCGACACCCCAGACCCTTCATTTGAAAGGTCAGTTAAGGCAAGAGGCCGCAGAGGTTTGGAAGAAACCGTCAAGGCTCAGAACCTGACACTGAAGCCCCGCCCAGGGCCCAGTGGGCTGTCAGTTACACCACAGAGATTAAGCAGAGCCCACGGCCCCCAGGACCCCGCTCCGAGTTCCTACCGGCGTGCCAGCCCAATCGGTGGCCTGATCCTGCCTTGGAGAAGAAGAGGGGCACTCTGGGGGTCCTGTTCCTGCCAGGGACACCACCACCACCCCTTTGCTGGGCAGATGGAGGGGCTGGGTCAGCATGGGTGGCCAGAGTCAGCGCCTGGCAAGGACAGGCATTTACAGCAATGCCTTCTGAGCCCCCCAGAAATGAGGGCCCTCTCCCAGGCTTCAAAGGACTGGAGCAAAGTCCTGGGGCTCAGGGAAGGGCAGAGGCACATTCATCTGTCCCCGTGGGAGCAAGAACCAACATCTCAATGAAGAGAGTTTGCCCCTGCACACTGGTCCAAATCCAGGGTCATTCTAAAAAGGGTCCACTGTGCGAGCCCCAGGCCCTTTGAACCAGCAGGCATTCATCACAGAAGCCTGGCACCTGTACCAATGGGACCCTCAGGGACATGGTGACCACAAAGGACAACTGCGAAACAGCATCCATGTTCAAGCACCTGACAGACCCCCCTCCAGACTCAAGAAGTCCACTTACAAACTCGCCCCTGTCAAACAGCAGGATACCCTAAAACCACTGGGAACCAAGTCTGACAAACGCAGGTTTTTATAAGGTCTTTGTGACCAAACTAGCGTTAAGTGGAAAGAACAGATAAGAAATGGGTTGTTTCGCCCACCCCAGCCCGCCAAGCCCGCTTCCCAGAAGCAACGCTAGAGAAGACGTCCCAAAGTGAGTCTTGGGAACGGGTCCGGGCCAAGTCTTCAGAATTGGGACTGATTTTCGTATCCTTATGAAGCAAAATCTTCTTAAGAGACAGAGAGTGAATTCTCCAGAGCTTTGCTCCTGAAAGTGGGGGCCACAGACCAGCACCTCTGGGAACTTACCAGCCCTCCAGCGGACCCCTGAGGCTCAGTCGGCTTCATGTGCTACGGCTAGAAACTGACTACCTCCATATACGACAGGCTGCGTACACCATCGTCAAGGGGTAACGGCTCAAAGAGCTCAAATTTTCCTGCAGTGAGACCATAACATTTCCTTATTGTAGGACCTGTTCTTCCAGAACCCAGGCTTCTTGGAGCGTGCTACGCTGAGATGGGCCTATTAAGGCAAGAATTTCCATAAGCACCAGGGAAACCAAAAAGACATCTTCCACCAACGTTAAGACGTCCGGTTTATCGTTGTTTTTTTTAATGTGTTAATGACAAAATACTTATCCACACCTACCCAGTTCACTCGGAAACATCTTAAAGTATTTTGTTCAGCATACCAGCATGATATCCACCCAGTGGATGTGCCTGGGTTTGGGCTTATGAATAAATTAGTTGTTTTCATATTTCCAGGCAAAGCCACAGCACTGGGGCTTGTGTTTATTTTCTTGGTGGAAGAGAGACGTACGTGTCCGTGTATTTCAATCCAGTGAAATGTAACAACATACCTGCTTCTCTGCACTGGCAAAATCTCTCAGAGGAACCTCAAGTAAGTTTCGGTTTTTAAAACACTCCAACAAAAGGAAACATCCCCAAAGTTTCTGTAAATGGTTTCCGATCACACAGCTGAGCCTAGCTACCAGTTTGGAATTTTACACGCTATTTAAAGTGACAGAAACATCCTTGTATTTCCTCTTCCAGCTCAAAGTGAGACTCTTACGACCAGCCGAGCGGGGTAAGGAACTTCATTTGCATACACACAGAATCACAGACCTGTGAAAATATACTGGGTAATTGTGTTTGTACACACGGGATGGGATCGGGGGGGGGGAGGGGGGGGTACACACGGCCATTCCTCTCTCTCATGCCAGAGATCCAACGGGTGATTTTATCAAAGCATCCCAAAACCAAGTTCAAACTCTCTGACATGATTTTTTTTTTTTTTTTTAAATAATGATGATAAGGGGCAGCTGGAAGACTCGGGTCTGTTAAGTGTCCAACTTCAGCTCAGGGCATGATCTCGAGGTTCTTGAGTGTGAGCCCCTCGTCAGGCTCTGGGCTGACAATGTGGAGCCTGCCTTGGATTCTCTCTCTTTCTCTCTCTCTCTGATCCTGCCCCATACTCTCTCTCTGAAAATAAACTTAACAAAAAAAATCAGTGTACCTTTTTCTAGATTTTAGAATTAGTATGAACACACTGCCAAATCTCCTAACAAAGCAGTACAGAGCTCCAAGTTAAAAGATCTGAATGCTCAATCTGTCCTGAAGCTAACGGCCCTTCCTAACCCAGAGCCAATCCCAAATCCCAAGCCTCCCGTGCCCTCGCCCATGAAATCGGGATGGTGGAACAAGTAACCGCTCGCCCGAGCTCAGGGAGGTGTGGTAAGGACCCATCGCACATCACACGTGAGAACATCTGATACATCCTGAAATTCACAAAACCTTAATTACTGCCTAGAACAGGCATCTTTTCTGGAGGAGCCAGGGAAAGAAGGAGTCAGTCAGAATCATCGGGTTTTGTGTCTTCTAATTTCTTTCGTGTGTGTGTGTGTGTGTGTGTGTCTTCTAACTTCTTGACTGCATTTTGGTGTTGGGCATCACTTTTGTGGGGACCGGAGGGGCTTGTTGGTTACAGTCAGCCTGGACGCTTCACCCGGCATCCCGCAGCCCGTCTCATACCATTTTAGGACACTGTGGCCAAGGAATGAAGGCACATCGAGTTAGCGGTTTTGCAACTTCCATAAATGACACTTCAGGATCAGCGGCTAAAGAGCCGCAAAGAGTGTGGCCCTTCCTCAAAAAGCTAAGCACGGGGTCACCGCGTGACCCTCCAACTCCACTGAGAAATGAGAACGTGTCCACGCAAAAACCTGTACACAAACATTCACAGTGGCGTTATTCAGAAGAGCCAAAAGATGCCAACAGCCCCAGTGGCCACTGACTGATGAACGCGAAATCAGACGTGTTTTACCCACACGATAAAATATTATTCCGCCGTTAAGAAGGAATGAAACACCGATCCACGCTACCGCCTGGGTGAACCTTGAAGATACCATGCTAAGTGAAAGACACCAGGCAGAAAAGGCCACATACTGGATCATCCCATTTAAATACAACGCCCAGATTACGTAAACCCATCAACAGTAGCTCAGTGGTCTCTGGGGGTAAGGGAGGGAGAATGGGGAGTGACTAGCGTGGGTATACGGTTCCTGTTGAGGGTGCTGATTGCTCTCCTAAAGTGAATTGCTATAGCTTTTGTTTTGATCTGCCTATTAAGATACCCTATCGCTCATTTTTGGCAGGACCCCCCCCCACCCCCCAGCAGAGGTAGGTTGCTAAGCTGGGAGGAAGTTACTAGTCATCTCTTAATTGGGAAGAATCCACTTGCAAAGGATGGCCCGCTAGACGTAATGGTGCCCTGTTGACATTATGTGAGCCCCTGGAACCGGTCATCCCTGAACTCCACCCGGTAGATTGAGCTCACAAATTAAAAACTCCCCTCTCCTTCTCTTGGCTAAAACTTGTGGATTGGATTTCTGCCACTTGCAACTGAAAAGCCCTGCCCTTTTTCCCTTCCCTCCTGGAAGGCAGCGATGCCCTCTCATTGTCACGGGCTCAGCACTGGCTAAGGCGTTCTGGTGGGATATGGGAGGATTTATAATAGTAAGCTGAGTTTCTAGAATACCACTTCCAAGGGGAAAATTGATATCATGTACACTGAACTCTTAAGCTGTAAGGGTGACAGCTTAAGGGCCTCACGTGACAAAGTGAGGCCCACCTAGACAGAGTGACTCACGCAAGGTCCCACAGCCAAGATGTGACCCGTGGGGACACTCCCCTCCACACAGGAGACAAGGGACCATGTTCAATACTGTGGACCTCTCTGTCTTGGGGCACCCAGATGGCTCAGTCAGTTAAGAGTCTGACTCTTGATTTCGGCTCAGCTCATGATCTCATGGTTCGTGAGTTTGAGCCCCACATCGGCACAGAGCCTGCTTGGGATTCTCTCCCCTCTCCCTCAGAATAAATAAATAAACTTTAAAAAATTTTTAAATAAAAAAAATAAAAAATAAAGGACCTATCTTAACACATACAGTTAAACCCTGACCGATTCAGGGCAATATAGGACAGGTGCCTCTTAGGTGTTTCCCAAGGAAGGAGAATCTAAGAGCTGGGTGGCCGGCTGGACCTCCTGGAGGGAGGCCTCTGCAGGATGCAGGAAGAGAAGGGTCAGACAGGCCAAGGCAGGGTACGTAGGTGGCCATCTGTTAGACACCTTCAGGAATCCCCACAAGAATCAGCAGGGGAAGAGGAGGGGACGTGGGGGGTGGGGGGAGGCTGACAATTAGAAAAGAAAACCCAAGCACGTGGCTGGCTCAGTGGGTAAAACACAGGACTCTTGATCTCAGTGTCATGAATTCAAGACCCACATTGGGTGTAGAGATTACTTACAGACATATATAAAAATTTTAAAAAAATAAGTTAGTAATACCTAATTTTTTTAGGTTATTTATTTTGAGAGAGGGAGAGAGTGCATGCACACAGGAGGGGCGGGGGGGGGGGTGCTGGGGTGGGGAGAATCCCCAACAGGCTCCGAGCTGTCAGCACAGAGCCCGACGCGGGGCTCAGACCCACAGACCACGAGATCATGACCTGAGCTGAAGTCAGACGCTTAACCGACTAAGCCACCCAGGCACCACTACCCCATTTTTTAAACAAACAAACAAACAAACAAACAAAGGAAACCCCATGAACCACTGTTCTAAATTATTTACGTGTTATTAACTCTTTTATTTAATTCTTCCAGCCATATTAGGAGATAAGGCCCATTATGATGCCCAGTTTACAGGCGAGACAACTGACGCACTGAGAGGTATGTGAAGCTTGCTGCAGGCGAGGAGGACCAGGCAGGGACAAGGCCCCGTGGGTCCCCCATGATATGACCACACGGTCCCGCCTCTCAGTGACGCTCCAAGCCAGTTAGCAGACACCTTTGTCACAGCTGAAAAGACACGTTCGGTGCCCCGTTCTAGGACAACCCGCCCTGGACGAACGTGTCATAAAAGGTAGAGCCACCATCAACCCGAACCCAAGCTGCTCACAGGAAGACACGCTAGGTCCCACACAGTGCCTCCTGGGACCCTCCACTTCCGGGGTCCTAGAGCACCAATGACTCATCAGGACGAGAAACAAAACGCGGAAATAAAACGGCTTCTTCTCCCTCCACCTCCCTCCTTCCCCCAACGCTCTCCCTTCCCAACACCCACGTCCTCAGGCTCTCTTCCAGCTCTGCCCTACTGAGAACGCACAGGTCCTAATAAACTTATTCATACTAACGTGTAAATGACTGGTGAGTTCCAAATAGCTGTCTCTGTGACAGATGGCCATGGCTATCTCAAGGATCAGTTTGGATCATGGCTTTCCTCCCCTTCTTCTCTTCCCGGTGGGAGCAGTCTTCTCTCCTTCCCACCTGCCCCCCGCCCAAAACCACTTCATTAAGTCCCTTCCAGTGTCAGAAGGTGAAACCATAAAGCAATCGTTCTCCACGCTAACCACACCCTAGAAACACCCAGTGAGCTTTAAAAATATGCTAATGTCGGGGCGCTTGGGTGGCTCAGTTGATTAAACGTCCAACTTGGGCTCAGGTCGTATCTCATGGTTCATGAGAGCGTCCTGCTTCCTTCAGCTCCTGTCAAGACCTCACCATTTGTGAGTTTGAGCCCCCACGTCGGGATCTGTGCTGAAGGCTCGGAGCCTGGAGCCCGCTTCTGATTCTGTGTCTCCCTCTCTCTCTCTGCCCCTCCCCCACTCATGCTCTGTCTCACTCTCTCAAAAAATAAACATTAAGGAAAAAATTTTTAACAATATGCTAATATTTATGTCCACCCCCCAGGCGATGCTGGTTTAATTCCTGGGGCTCAAGCAATGGGTATTGTTTATTTTTTTTTTTAACTTTGTTTATTTTGAGAGAGAGAGAAAGAGAGCATAAGCAGGGAAGGAAGACAGAGAGATCCTAAGCAGGCTCCCCACTGTCAGCACAGAGCCCCACGTGGGGCTCGAACCCACAGACTGTGAGATCATGACCTGAGCCAAAACCAAGAGTCGCTTAACCGGACTGAGCCACCCAGGTGCCCCAATGGGTATTTCTTGAATAACAATCATATTAGGGGCACCTGGGTGGTTCAATGACTCTTTCTCTCTCAAAATAAATAAATAAACTTAAAAAAAATAATGATCACGTTAACAGATAACAGCAACTGGCTGGTCCCTCTGTGCTGAGCATTACTTTAAAGCTTGTCTGTTTATGTATGCATTTGAGTCTAAATACAACTCCATGAGAGAGATATTATTTTTTTAAGTTTACTTATTTATCTTGAGAAAGAGACAGAGTGCAAGCAGAGGAGGGGCGGCAGGGAGGGGGGGTTGGAGAGAGAGAATCCCAAGCAGGCTCCAGGCTCTGAGCTGTCAGCACAAAGCCTGACACGGGGCTCGAACTCACAAACCGTGAGATCATGACCTGAGCCGAAACGGAGAGTCGGACGCTTAACTGCCTGAGCCACCCAGGCGCCCCTCATGAGACAGATGTTATAATGGTACCATCTCCAGAGGAGAAATCTGAGACACAGAGAGGTTAAGTAAGCTGCCCACAGATGCACAGCTAATATGCACCAGAACCACTCAGCTCCAGTGTCTACACCCTGAACCCCCATCTCACACCGTCAGGGAGCACTGCATCACCAGAGGTCAAGTTCGGAGGGCATCCCCTCTCCTGCCACCAACAACTGGCTTACACTCAGCTCATTCCACAGCCTTGGGCTCGTGGCTGCCTCTGCCTCCTTTTCTCGTCCCACAAGCCAGCCTCTAACCACCTGCTTCTCCCAGCTCTGAGCTCACTTTCCTTCTTGGCTCGTCGGGTACCCCCACCCGGGGGCGCCCATCTGGCCTCCCCCACCTCCCGGACCCACGATTCCCCCAAGATCCTTCTGCTCCTCCCCCTGAGGGCCCCTCTCCCCATTTCCTGACTCAGGCAGCCAGAGGAAGGGTCTCCACTTTGAGGTCCGTACCCCACACTTGATTTCAGTTCAGTTCCTAGGTCAGCCACAGCTCCCCTCGAACTCACGAGGGGGGGTTTTAGAATACATTCCCACAGAGCAGACATTTGGGGTCTACGCCTGGCCGGCCTGCTCTGTGCACCGAAGGCTGACCTGTATGGACCGCCCCTGAGGACCCCCTCGTCCACCGTCTGCCAGGTCAGTTCAGCCAGAGGGCAGGTAGGGAGGAGGTGAGAGCAGGAGAGCGAGGCTGGGCTGTGGTGTGGCCGTGACTGACACCCCCCCCACCACCACCACCTCTCTCTCCAGTTGCCTGTCACCGCTCCCTCCCCTTGTCTCCCCAACACCAGCTTAAGGATCCCCCCTCCGCATCTCGCCCACATCTGTGCAAACAGTGCCTCCTTAAAAACTTCCCACTACTGTTTCTTTCCCCTCTGGACCCTTGCGGATGCACCCTTCAATAGATGCACCCCCCAATGGGTGCGCCCGACGGCAGAAATCAGACACGACCGCCACTAAGGGCAGGCTCTGGGGGGGGGCACCTGGGACATCACACCCTGATGACCACCTCCCTCTAGCCAGTAGCTCCTTCACAAAATGACATCTGATAAGAAACAGAAAGATCAATGTGGCCCTGGGCGATCGCATCATCCCCACCACGCCCCCCCCCCCCCTCTGGAGCCCACTCTTCATGACAAGGCCACATGGGCCTAGTCACAGGATTAGACAAACAGGGCCCCAGGGAGGAGGAGGAGGAGGAGGGGGAGGAGGGGGAGGAGGAAATACTCATTGCTTGCAAACCCACAGTCCCAGACCTCCAACGGGGCTGGGGACAGCCGGGGAAGGGGCCTAACCCCCTGAAATGCAAGGTCAGCCAACCTCCTGGCTGGCCAGGGAAATCCTTTTTAAAAGATCCATTTCTGTCAACCGCCCTGAGAACATCCGTCCTTGCTGTGGCGCCCTCGCCTCTTGGGACGAGGGCAAGTCTGATGTGAAGGGGAGCCCAGAGAGTCATGCTTCCCAGCAGCTTGCTGGTCCCATCTCTTTGCCAATCTGCTAACGATTCCGAGTTCTTCTGCTAGACTGACACTCGTGAGAAACAAAGCTACAGAGCTGCCAATGATGAAAAGATAAGGCTTCAACCGACGTGCTTCCTAAGTGCACTGGGGTATCCAGTCTGGGGATGTTTTTAACACATCAGCCCTACGGGGTGTTGAGGGTGCGGTCTCCGTTAACGGCAGGCACCCTGGAATAAAATACTGGCCACAGGAATATACAGTTGGGCCCTCCCAGCGATCAGCTGGACCCGTCCCCTCACCCCACCCCGCCCCCCTGAATTTTAAGTCATCCTTAGACAGGTTACAGGACAGGAAACCCAAACGGCCAATAAGCATCTTCAAAGGTGCTCGGCATCATCAGTCACCAGGAAGACGTGAGTTAAAATCACAGGGCGAGAGGCGCCTGGCTGGCTCTGGTGGTAGAGTGCGCGACTCTTGGTCTCGGGGTTGTGGGTTCGGGCTCCACGTGAGGTGTAGAGATTACTTTAAAAAAAAAAAAAAACTTAAGAAAATTAAAAAATAAAAACTAAAAAAATTTAAAAATCAGCAGGCAATTCTAGAGCAGGAAAAAAATCAGAGCAATGGTTGCTTCCGTTGGGGGTGGGGACTGGGATGAACAGGGAAAAAGGCTGGCAGGTGGGGGTCATGTTCTAGAACTTGATAAGGTTAGAGCCACTCCCAGAGGTAAGCATTTGTCAGAAGTCGACAGATGACACATAACGTCTGTGCACTTGATGGTCCGTCCTTTAAAACCTCAAAAAAATAGGGGCGCCTGGGTGGCTCAGTCGGTTAAGCGGCCGACTTCGGCTCAGGTCACGATCTCGCGGTCCGTGAGTTCGAGCCCCGCGTCGGGCTCTGTGCTGACAGCTCAGAGCCTGGAGCCTGTTTCAGCTTCTGTGTCTCCCTCTTTCTCTGACCCTCCCCCGTTCATGCTCTGTCTCTCTCTGTCTCAAAAATAAATAAACATTAAAAAAAAAAATTTTTTTTTTTAAAAAAACCTCAAAAAAATAAACTAAGTATAAGCATTGTACTGTAGTTAACGGTATGTAGGTTGAAGTATTTGGGGTGAAGCGAACAGATATTCTCAACTCACTCTGAAATGCTCCCTAAAAATAAGTCCAATGTGTGCATAGAAGGACAGGTACATGACGAATCAAGCATAATCAAGCAGGATCCAGATGACAGAACGAGGGCACACACTCTAAAATTCTTACAACTGGGGGTTCCCGGCTGGCTCAGTACAGTGTGCAACTCTTGATCTCAGGACTGTGAGTTCAACCCCCAAGTTGGGTGTCGAGCCTACTTAAAAAAAACCAAACAGGGGCGCCTGGGTGGCGCAGTCGGTTAAGCGTCCGACTTCAGCCAGGTCACGATCTCGCGGTCCGTGAGTTCGAGCCCCGCGTCGGGCTCTGGGCCGACGGCTCGGAGCCTGGAGCCTGTTTCCGATTCTGTGTCTCCCTCTCTCTCTGCCCCTCCCCCGTTCATGCTATGTCTCTCTCTGTCCCAAAAATAAATAAAAAACGTTGAAAAAAAATTAAAAAAAAAAAAAAACCAAACAAACAAAAAAAACACTTTGTAAAAAAAATTTTTTTTAATGATTTCAAAGTTCATCTTTGGAAAAAAAAAAAAAAAGGATTACAGGGTGATATACAGAAGTGCTGAGTCACTGCATTGTGCACCTGAAACCATGTAACCCCATATAACATATTAACTGTTATGTTAACCATACTGGAATTAAAATCAAAAATAAAAACAAAAAACGGGGTCACCGGAGTGGCTTGGTCAGTCAAGCATCCGACTCGTGATTTCAGCTCAGGTCATGATCTCACAACTCCTGAGATCGAGCCCTGAGTCAGGCGCAGAACTCTCTCTCCCTCGCTCCCTGCTCCTCCCCCACTCCCTCTCTGTATAAAAAATAAAACACACATCTTCAAGCAATGTGTAGAGTTTGGGAGTTTGGGAGTATTTTTACTGATTGGCTTTGGGGTTTTTTACTTATTTCAATTGTCCATTAATTTGTAAATGTGCTTTTTGCCATGAGCAAGCTTTTATTTAAGAGTTTTATTTGTTCGGGGGCTCCTAGGTGGCTCAGTCGGTTGAGCGTCCGACTTCGGCTCGGGTCACGATCTCACGGTTTGTGGGTTGGAGCCCCACGTCGGGCTCTGGGCTGACAGCTCGGAGCCTGGAGCCTGCTTCGGATTCTGTGTCTCCCTCTCTCTCTGCCCCTCCCCCGCTCATGCTCTGTCTCTGTCTCTCCATAATAAATAAACGTTAAAAGAATTTTTTTTTAAAAAAGAGTTTCATTTGTATAGTCGAGTTGACACAGGGTGTTACATTCGCTTCAGGTGTACAGGTCAGTGGACTTGACAAGTTTATACATGATACTATGTTCGCCCCAAGTGTAGCTGCTGTATCTCTGGTTACATCACTATTCCCGTATCCCTCTATTCCTTATGCTGTGCCCTTTATTCCTGTGGCTCATTCATTTCATAGCTGGAAACCTGTATCTCCCCCTTGCTGCCCTCATCTCCCCGCTGGCAACCCGCTGCCTGTTGAAAACATCCATTAAGTAAAACGGTTACAGGATCCTATCGAACTGAAAGAGAACTCACAGACCAACTAGTTTATCACCCCGGCTTTCAGATGTCGGGAGCTGTGGCCCAAACAGGTTTAGAGACTCACCTGAGTTATCCAGCCAGGGAGGGCAAAGGCCCCCGAGAACCTGTGAACCCCAACTCCTCTCCCAACAGTCTCTCCACCGCCCACCTGCGTCCACCTTCGCCACCAGGCAAAGCACACTGCGTTCACAGTATGGTACCCCTCTCTCCGATGTGGAAAGTTCATGATGTAGTTGCTTTACACAGGACACAAGAGGGTGCAAGCCACAGGCCATGAACCAAATTGCTTTAGACACACACACACCCACATACACACACACGAAACCGAGGAGGCACAGTATTTACTAGCTTCCGTAACTTGGGAGTTCAGGAGTG
Source organism: Neofelis nebulosa (assembly GCF_028018385.1). Lineage (NCBI taxonomy): Eukaryota > Metazoa > Chordata > Mammalia > Carnivora > Felidae > Neofelis > Neofelis nebulosa. The sequence continues at coordinate 4,541,659 of NC_080797.1, forward strand.
CACTGCCTTCAGGTACTGATGGATCCAGGTGCTCAAACAATGCCAGTTCTGTTTTCTTTCACTCTACATGCATTCTCAGATGCTCCCTACGTATTAGCAGAAACGGTCACGGCAGCTCCAACTTTATAATTCTACTATCTTAACAATCCCAAGCGGGGGAAAGAGCATCTCTTTCCCTAATGTACACAGCAAAAGCTCCCAGGGAGGGAAGACTCTCACAGGTCCAGCTGCAGGCACGTGTCCATTCCTGGATCACACTGGCCAGGGGGAGTCAGGTCAAGCCTGGGTCACGTGTGTACAAGTTCAGCGATGGCACGAGAGCCAACCAAACTGTTTCTGGTTTTTTGTGGGTTTTTTTGTGGAGGCGGGGGGGGGGGGGGGGGTACTGGAACACACGAATCGTGAGATTTGACCAGAGCTGAAGTCAGACGCTCAACCAACTGAGCCACCCAGGCACCCCATTTCTGGTTTTGTTTTTTAATGTTTATTTATTTTTGAGAGAGAGAGAGACAGAGCACAAGAGGGGGAAGAGCAGAGAGAGAGGGAGACACAGAATCCAAAGCAGGCTCCAGGCTCTGAGCCATCAGCACAGAGCCCGACATGGGGCTCGAAGTCACAAACCACGAGATCATGGGCTGAGCCGAAGTCGGACCCCACCCAGGCGTTCCTTTCCTATGAACCCACCGCACCTTCGATCCTCCATAGAAAAGCCAAGGTGTTATCACCAAAACAAGGAGAGTAAGAGACCACAAACAACAGACAGCTACTACGATAGGTTTCTTCCCTGTCTCCTAACTTCGGCATTGTAACAGAAAGCCACCAGGTCACCGGGAAGGAAGGTCACAGACTCTGAACTTGAGCTTCCTGCCACTCACATTCCCACACGTTTCAGCTGACCGCTCAACAGTTAATCTGGACGGATCTCAGTCGCTCCACTCAGTGACCAGGTATGACATGTAAAGGGAACGCGCCCTCCGGTCCCAGCCAAAAACACCCAACGATCCACAAAGAAGCCAAAGACAAAATATCAACCTGCCAGTCTGCCTCCTCAGATGCCCTTCCAGCATCCCAGCAGAATCCTCGCAGGGGCTCTCACTCTGAAGGCGCTAACATCCCAGGCACATGCTGGGTGCCTCTGGAGGTGCCAGTTAAGAGCAGCGTCTTGGCTCAAGACCATCCCTGCTCTGGCAGCCAGGCCTGAGCCGGCAGGAGCTGCCCAGTGTTAGAATCACACAGCCTGGGACGCCTGGGTGGCTGAGTCGGTTGAGCGTCCGACTTCGGCTCAGGTCATGATCTCTCGGTCTGTGAGTTCGAGCCCCACATCGGGATCTGTGCTGACAGCTTGGAGCCCGGAGCCTGCTTCGGATTTGTGTCTCCCTGTCTCTCGTCCCCTCCCCTGCTCATGCTCTCTCTCTCAAAATAGATAAACGTTAAAAAAAAATTTTTAAGAAATAATATCTGGGTATAAAAATGCTTTGGAGAGGAATACAGAGACAAGAACAGAGCTGAAAGGAAAGACTGCTTTCTCCCACATTTTACTTAGCACCTGCTAACTGCCTGTTCCTTATCACTCCATATCCTGCTGTAATCCCTCCACCCCAGGTTAGCCACAAAGGCTGTGCAGTGAGCAAAGACAAGCCCCTGGCTCCCTGATGTCCTGGCATTCCATTACACCCTGTGAGCAAACCCTCCAGCCCCTCGGCCCCACGTCACTGCTGCTGTACAGAGAGGCTCTAAGCTCATGTTAAGCTGCACAGACCTGGGACCCCACTTGCCCAAAAGCAGGTTCCTCCGCTCTCTGTCCAATGAGCAAATTAAAGACCCTCGCCCCACAGCGTGTGCGGATTAAATTACAGAAGGAGGGTACAGTGTTCTCTTAGCCCCTTGTCTGGGGCAACGAAGGTTCTTGGGACATAAGGGATGTCATTAACAACACCCCAGCATGGCCACCCACCTTCCACCTCCTTAATGTCTCAGCTTCTCACTCTTGGGTGCTCGCTGGAAACCCCTGGGGAGCTTCACTTGGCCTGACATCACTGGCCTGGATACACTTCCCAATGTGCAGCTGGGATTAGAAGCATGGCCCACAGACTGATCTATCTCCTGGGAGGAAGCCGCCCTCAGACACATTTCGCTCGCCCTTCCTATGGTTGCACCGTGACTTCTAAAACAGAGGAGGAGAGCTCAGTGGCGGACCATCATCACCCGCCGCCGAAGGGGGGGGGGGGGGGGGGGGGCCTTTGCTCTCACCTACCTGAAGAGCCCATCACACCAATATGGCGCCCTCCTTGACATCCACAGCCCCTTCTGGATGCAGCAACGCCCCTTACCATCAAATTCTACAGGCGGCTTACCACACAGGCCAGCTCTGTCCACCGGTTTGAAACCATTGGCTTTTTGCCAAGGGTGCTCTAAAGGGTCGAACCCTCCTCTTCCTCTTCCCTCCGGACGTCTTCAAGCAGAAGTGTACCCTCAAAGTACATCTAACCGAAGGGTCCCCTCCTTGCATCTTGGTACTGCCCCTGCCCCTCTCACACAGGGCCCCCCAAACACAGCTCCTCCCACTACAGTATACACAGAGGGCAAAATCTGTGCCATTTCTGTGGCTCTCAGGCCTGGACATGGGACCCCCGCGTGGGCCTGGCCACACATCCTTCCACATTATCTGCCCGGCGGGGGTTTCCAGACACCCTGCTATTACACAGGAAGGCCATCCTACCCACCCCTGCCTCCCTCTGCCCAGACAGCTTCTCACAGCCCTCAGAGAAAAAAGCACCCAGAAACCCAGGACCACTGGTTCCTCTCCAGTGACTGCGGCCCTCAGGGGGACCCTCCATCTGGCTCCCCGGCAAAATGTAAGCTGCACAGACGGGCAACAGAATTTATACCAAGCTGGGGAAACAGCTCTCCCGCCTCTCTAGCATCCCTCTAACTTTTAACGCTTTTTCCAGTTTTGCTGAGATTCAGTTAACACGCAGCACTATGTAAGTTTAAGGTCTGTAACACAGTGACCGGAGGCACACAGGCTGTTAAAAGGATCACCACGGTAGGTTTAGTCGACATCCATCATTTCATGCAAATACAAAAAGGAAGACATCCCCCCCCCCGTAATGAGAAATTTTAGGGTATAGTTTAACTTTTTAAAAAAATTTTTTTTAATCTTTATTTATTTTCGAGAGACTAACAGAGTGTGAGCAGGGGAGGGGCAGAGAGAGAGCGAGACACAGAATCCGAAGCAGGCTCCAGGCTCTGAGCCATCAGCACAGAGCCCGATGCGGGGCTCAAACTCACGAACCACGAGATCATGACGCCCAGTCGGACGCTCAACCGACTGAGCCACCCAGGCTCCCCTATACTTTCTTAGCTTTCAAAAACGCCATACAGCAGTGTAAACTCAGGTCAGCAGTGGTACCTCACAGGCCCAGTACATAGTTGTTGTGTAACGGGAAGCTTACACCTTCTGGCTCCCCTCCTCCAATGCCCTGGACCTCTGGTAACCACAGACCTGATCACTCTTCCTGTGAGTTCAATTTCGTTTTTTCTTTTTTCAGATTCCACAGTCATAGGAGCTCATACGGTATATCTGTACCGTGTTTATCTTTCTCTGGCCAACTTACTTCACATAACATGATCCCCTGGAGACTTATTCCTATGGGTGCAAATGGTGGGATTTCCTTCTTTCTCACGGCTGAAGAGTATTTCACCGTGTGCTTTTATATATATATATATATATATATATATATATATATATATATATATCTAGAGAAGGAGGAGGATATATAATATGTACAATATATGCTTATATATAACATTAAAATATTTATAAATAAATATTAAATATCATTAAGTATTACATTTTTAATATATTTATACTATTAATTTATATTACTCATAGTTTCATTTATTATTTACTTATATGTTTTCATATTTTTATATCTTATTTATTTAATTTTATTATTTATATTAACTTATATTATTTATATAATTTATATTATTCAATACTAATGTTTAATACTATTAAAATGCTGATATATAATATTAAAACAATTATATATCATAAATGTTATAAATATTTTCCTATATTTATATAAGATATGTATATATACATAAATCACAACTTTCCTATGCATTGGGGGACACTTACATTGCATCCATATCTTGGCCACTGAATATTTCTGCAACGTACACACACAGGGCATGCACACGTCTCTTTGAAGTAGCTTCCTTTTACTTCTGACACTTAAAAGTAATAATAAAAATAAATACTAAAAATCCTTGAAGAATACATTCTTGTTATTTATTTCCGTGACCAACAAATCCTTAGGATAGATTTTCACAGGAGCTTGGAAGATGGGCAAAGGGGTTTCGTCTAATTCTGGCTTCTCAACCTTTCTTTCAGTACGCTCTCTGAGGAGCCTCTGAAGACCTGTCTTTCCTCATCGCTCCCCGACCACCGTGAAATTTTAATGCCACAGACAAATCGCTGATGTGTGTGTGTGTCGTGACCCTCTGGAGGGTCACTGGCGATCGCTGGTCAGAGCTGGGGTATTTCTGCTGCCCAAGAACCAACTCCTCCCCGCTGCAGACACAATGTTTAATTCATACGTTATTTATGTGATTAAAACTGGAGAAGCTAAAAAACTCCCCCCTCAGCACCACGTGAACGAGTGAGACAGTGTCTCCTTCCCCAAACCATCCACGGATGGGTCAGCCAGTGAGGCCGGGCAGGATTACGCAGAAATGCAAACGTGGCATCCAGCCACACGGATGTGTCTGCGCTCATACGGACAGCAGAGAAAATTCGACTCGCTCTGAGGCTGCAAACCTTCCCTGAGATGTTGCTGGGGGGTGTTACCTAGTGTCCCTTAGTGTCCCTCCGGTCCTCCAGAGCCCCCAGGTCCCAGTGACTGTGAGCTGCGCTCTCGGAGCCCCGCGAGAATGTTCTGGTCTCCTGCTTTTCCTCCCACCTCTTGGCTGAACCTTCTCCTTTGCCCCCTCTGGGGTGCCTCTGGGCCCCATCCCTGGCCCCCTTCTCTTCTCTGTCTCCCCAGATGATCTCATCCAATATGGCAGCCTGAAGACCAATGCCAAATCACCACGTGACTTCAAAATTATACCTGCAGCCGACTTCTCCCCTGAACTCAAGCTTCATCTTTCCAAATGCCTACTCCGTATCATTATTTGATTAATACCAGCTCCTCCTTTCCAGTTCCCTAAGCCAAAACCCTTGGGGCCCTCTTCAAGTTATCACTCAAGCTCTACACGTCCAACCCATCACCAAATCCCATTGGTCTAACCTTCGAGATGTATCCAAAACCCAACTGTCAACCACATCAACGTCTAGTGCCCTGGTCAAGTCGCTGTCACCCCTCATTTGCGTTGCCGCAATAATCTCCTTATTCCTCCTCCTTCGATCCCTGCTCCCTGCTCTACCCGCAGCCCCCAGATCCCTTCCTAACAAAGTGCAAGTCCTTGTCAATGCTAAGTCAGGTCACATCAATCCTCTGTTCAGTGGCCTCTCCAATGACTCCGTGGGCATATGGAGTAAAAGTCAGGTCCCCGCGAGGGTCTCCAATGTCCTCCTGCCCTGGGACCATCCCCAAGACCCAAAGAACAACAATCCAAGACACCCCCCCTTCCCCCCCACACACACACACTTTTCCCCAGCCACACCGACCTCGCTGCTGCTCCTGGTCTCCAGGTATGCCCAGGCCACGGGGCCTTTGCACTTGACCTGCCTTCTCCCTTCTGGCTGGAATGCTCCTGTCCCAGAATCCACACACTTGTTCCCTCGTATCTCCTAGGGCTTTGCTCAGATGTCCTCTCCTGCCCATCCCATTTACAACTACAAATCTCTTCAACCATTACACAGGCTTCTTTAGTCTTGCTTACTGTCTCTGGCCCTCAGCTAGGACGTGAACTCTACGAGACAAGGATCTCGTCCACTGCTGTGTCTCCGGGCCTGAGGGCGGTGCCTTGCACAGGGCAGGGGCTCAGCTTTCATTCTGTGAAGGAACTCCTCATCCTGATAATGTGCTGAAGGGCTCCACTGAGGACAAAGTACCCTGTTAACCTTCTATCTTCTATCCAACAATTTCTCTCACCTCCGAGAAGTCTCTAAGCTCAGAAATGCCACTTCCCTGCCCCACCCCCCAACACACACACACACACACACACACACACACACACACACACACACACAATGCCACCACGGATCCCTAAACAACACAAAGGCTAGCAGCCGCTTTCTGGGGCTGAGCCAGCACATACCAGCCGTGCTGTATATGTTTTCAAGGCTCAGCAATTCGTTGAGGGCCCAGCCAGGGGCAAAAGCCCCTCCTAACTGCCAGGCACCCTTTTTTCCCTCCCCCTAGCTTCACGGGAGCCACAAAGAACCTAGGATCCTTCTATCTCTGCGCTCCATTCACGGAAAACCCTAAAAACTGAAGTCAGGATCTCTTCCTCTTCGGATCTGGAAGAAAACCAGAGGTGTTAAAACGGAACATCTTGACCGAATTTCCTCCGGGCAAGCTTTCCCCGGGCTCGCTCACTCCGACACCCCCGCCCCTCCCACCAGACCCAGCGGGAGCCAGACTTCTCAGTGACTCCATCCAAGGCCGCCAAGCTCTCGCAGTGAACCCAGATCCGGATCCCAAGCTCCGGCATCGTCCCCAGCTGGCTCCGTGCCTGTCACCACGAATGACAACAGTTCCTTAAATCAGACCCTCTGGTAGCAAATGAGGAACACACCAATTTAGCAGAAAAATCGGTTTTCCTTAAAGCTTCTCTGAAGTTGGTTGCAAAAAGAGGAAATCGGTCCCGATTGAGAAACAGCAAAGGCCACCTGCAACTCCTACAGAATTTAGGGCTTGAAAATTCTAAGATGTTGAAAAACAAAACTCTCCAAAACAAATGAGGTCCAACTGCCCGCAGATTCATTTCTCATCTTCCCAAGTAAGTGGAGCCCACATGGTTTTTATCTGCTGTAAAGCCCCTCAGAAGGCGGGGGAGGCTGTAAAAAGCATTGGTTCCAAGACAGAGAGCCTGCTGTGCATCCTGAGCAGGTTCCTTAACCTCTCTGAGCCTTTAGTCTTGGAGTGTCCGACTTCGCCTCAGGTCATGATCTCCGATTTCGTGGGTTCGAGCCCCGCGTCGGGCTCTGTGCTGACAGCTCGGAGCCTGGAAACTGCTTCGGATTCTGTGCCTCCCTCTCTCTCTGCCCCTCCCCACTCACGCTTTGTCTCTCTCTCTCTCTCTCTCTCTCTCTCAAAAATGAATAAACGTTAAAAAAAAAAAAGAAAAAAGAAAAAAAGAAGTAAAAAAGAAACTTCAGCTGGGACCACACACACAAGCCCCTAGAAGATTCAGCAGTTACAGGGCAATGCACCAAGAAAAAGCACACACCTCCATCTGCCACTTTCCTCCAAGCGTCCCCGGGGTCTGCTTGTTTGGATTCTAATATCTGCCTAAGTATCCATCAATCTGGCTACTTCCTGGACCGCAAAAGGCCTCAAAGTTGTGTGTCAACTGAGTCTCCCAAGCCAAGCTGGACGCGGATCTCTGCAAAGATGCTCACACACTGTGCCATCGCCCAGTTCACGCATCATGGTGCCGTACAGAATAGCACCCACCGCATCCCCCAGGCCAGCTAAAGAGGGAGGAAGGGAGAAGCAGGTCAGAGGGAATTCAAACGCACTCAGAAAAGGAGAAGCGAGGAAGCAGCGAAAGTAAAGAAACCAAAGGAAAAAGGAAGAACGTGAATAACCATCATTTGACATCTGCCTCGGCTCGCAAAGGGCTCACAGTCACGTCCTAGGGTGAGGGTGGCTCGTGCGATGCCCCGCAGGGCTGAGTAAGGAGGGCAGAGAGTTTTATGCCCATTTCTCCAATGAGCAAACTGAGGCTGGACGGAAATCTCACACATAGAGAGAGAACTGGACCCTGTGAACCTGCCTTCTCGTTTCTCGAGTTGCTTTCCAAACACTGCCAGCAACCGCCGTGGCCCGGACAGGAGACCAGGTGCTACGTCTGGAGGCAGAACCAGAGACGCAGAAAAAGAACCTGGTACGATTCACAAGAGCCAAAATGTGGAAGCAACCAATCTACAGTCGTCCGTCGACTGACGTCCAACAAGCAGGTGCAGGGTCGCGCCAGGTGGAAGAAACCAGGCACAAAGGACCACAGGTTGTACGATTCCATTTACATGAAATGATGCCTCGAACGGTCAAATTCATCGACACAGAACACAGATCCGTGGTTGGCAGGGGCCGGGGAGGAGAAACGGGGTAGAACGGGGTTTCCTTTTGGGGGAGGGGGTGCACAAAACTGTCCTGGAACTGGATGGCACAACACCGTAAGGGTACCAACATGTCACTGGGTTGTGTACTTGAAAATGTCACAACTCTAAGTTTTGTTCTATGAGCTTCGCCACAGATTTTAAGAACAGAGGGGACAGAGAGAAACACGAAGAGAAAACTGGATACGGAGTTAAGAGAAGTAGGAAGTACCCAAAGATCCTTAAGCAAGAAAAGAGCATCCCCAAATCGGGGACCCCCCCCCACACATCTGGCCAGGGGGAGGTCTGCTGGGTACAGAAGGCCTCTCCTCTCACACTGAACCGCTAACAGGATGCCTCCATCCTGGAGACAAAGAGAGAACCAGGGCAGCCTGGAAAGGAACACGGAACAGCAAGCAGAAGGAAAGAACGTTGAGGTAGGGGGCTGACATCTCTCCAGAAAGACCAGCTGGAAAGGCTCAGCCTTGACTCATCTGTTTTTTTTTTCTTTTTTTTTTTTAATTTTTTTTTAATGTTTATTTATTTTTGAGACAGAGAGAGACAGAGCATGAATGGGGGAGGGGCAAAGAGAGAGGGAGACACAGAATTGGAAGCAGGCTCCAGGCTCTGAGCCATCAGCCCAGAGCCTGACGCGGGTCTCGAACTCACGAACCGTGAGATCGTGACCTGAGCTGAAGTCGGACGCTCAACCGACTGAGCCACCCAGGCGCCCCGTTGACTCATCTGTTCTTGATAAGGACGGAATCCTTCGTTCCCCAAAGAGGACTGAGCTCTCAGCTCTGGGCCAGCCCCTGTCACCGGTGTTGGGGACACTGAGGAGGTCAGACCCCTGGCCTCACAGAGTTAACCCCCTGGAGAGCAACCACATTCAGACCCATTGGCTAACGACCTCATCGGCGGATTAACATAATCCGTGGCTCGGTCCACCAAGTGTAAACCAGAAATGAACAAATGAAGCTTTCTTCTCTGGTGTTCACGTGTTTTAATCACATTTGGTGGCCGAGCAGAGGTCAGACGGAACATGGGACGTGGCCTGTAGAAACGCCAGCCCGTCACGACATGGCATGAGCTCTATGCGGCGACCCGCACGCAGAAAACCAGCTCTTTTAATTACAAATTCTGGATTTAGGCCCAGAGTTAAGGAATTTGACTTCAGGCCACTGTTTCTGACCGAATTCTTGCAGAAGACACATAGCGATGCTCAGATGGGCCTTTTCTCGTGCTCAGTCGTAGGGACCCTGCAGGGAACAAAAGGGACACACAGCTCCACCCTCGTGGGGCTCACGTGTTGATCAAGGAGACAGGGGACCGTGGAGCAAACGGTATGTTCACTAGGGACCCACGTAAGGAGAAAAGCAGAACAAACACAGTGCCCCTGCTTACGCCGAGGTCTTGATCCCACAGAGAACTACGTAGCGAATTCTCACATCTATGCAGGTGAGGCTGCCGGAAGAAAGGGCCACAGGCTCAAAGCCTTCAACGAGAGACATCTACGGTCTCGCGATTCTGAGGCCAGAAGTCTGAGATCGCGCTGTGGGCCGGGCTGGCTTCTCCCGAGGCCTCTCTCCTTGGCTTCCAGACGCTGCCTTCTCCCTGCGTCTTCGCGTGGTCTCCCGCTGTGTGTCCCTGTCCTCATCGCCTCTTAGAAGGACGCCCACAGGACCTCATTTTTTCATTTTTTTTTTTTTTTTTTTTTAGCGTTTACTTATTTTTGAGAGCGAGACACAGCCTGAGCGGGACAGGGGCAGAGACAGAGGAAGACACAGAATCCGAAGCAGCTCCAGGCTCCGAGCTGTCAGCACAGAGCCCGACGCAGGGCTCGAACTCACAGACCGCGAGATCGTGACCTGAGCCGAAGTCGGATGCTCAACTGACTGAGCCACCTCGGCGCCCCATGCAGGACCTCTTTTTAACTTAATTACTACTTTAAGGACTCTACCTCCAAATACTTTCTGGGGTACTTGGGGTTATCACTCAACATAGGAATTGGGGGGCGTTCACAGTTCACCCCCTCACCAGCCCCGAGTGCCCCCACTGCCCTGGCCTGAGCAGCAGACAAGGGGGGTCTCAGGAAGCAGCCTCAGGAGCAAGTTCAAGGGGGCCCGAGGGGGACGGACCACCCAGCACAGGGCTTAGCAGGTAGGACAAGGCTGACAGCTTCCTGCACAAAATCTCTGAACAGACCTCGTATGGACATCAGCTTCACCCAGAACCTCAAACCACGTTCACGTCCACCGTCACCTTCAAAATCCTTCTAGGCAACTTAAGAGGCACAGGATGGGGGTCACCACACTCTCACGGACCTATCAAAAACCTGGTCAGAGATTTTAAATGAATTTTGCGGGGCACCTGAGTGGCTCATTCAGTTAAGCATGTCACTCTTGGTTTCAGCTCAGGTCATGATCTCACGGTTTGTGGGTTCGAGCCCCAGGTGGGGCTCTGTGCTGACGGCTCAGAGCCTGGAGCCTGCCTCGGATTCTGTGTCTCCCCCTCTCTCTGCTCCTCCCCAGCTCGTGCTCTGTCTCTCTCTCTCAAAAATAAGTAAACATTAAAAGAAGAGGGAGAAGGAGAAGAAGAAATAGTTGCTAAGAATGCAGTTCACAGAAAACTTGCCCACTCCCGGGGGTGGGGGATGGGGGGTGTCTGTCACCTTCAAACTGCTTCCCTCCAGCCTTCTCACCTGGGGCGCAGCCACCCATGGGAGAACAACCTCCTCCCCTCCCTCTTCCCGAAACTATGAGAACTTCAAAGACCGGGGACTCCGTGATTATCCATCACGCCCGCCGTGCATCCACAGGGCGCCCCTCTCCAGCTTCCCCCGCGTCTCACATCGGTCCTCATTTACAAGACTTACAGCAGAAGCTGAATACATACACAGTCGTGATAATTTGCAGTGAAGCATAATTTACACTTTCTCCTGCCTCTCAGAGAAATCATTTCCCCAAGACTAATAATAAAGCAGACCGGCCACCTAGAGTAAAGCACCCTCATCCGCCAGCCCCTGAAAGCCCGGAGGAGGGGTGGGGGGGGGCGGGGAATGGAACCAGAGCTGTACTTGAGTTTGGCAGCCTAGAACAATGCCCACCCCCCACCCCCGCCCCTCCAGGAACTGCAGAATGGGAGCTAGCATTTGCCTCACAGGCACAAAATCCTGGGCTTTTCCAAAGGAGTCCAGCAGAGCTCCAGGGGCTTCCTGGGGGAGGTGCCCGAAGAGGAAAGGGAGTGATGGAGTCCACCAAGGGGGGGTGTGGGCAGAAGCACAGCCCCAGCACACAGACCTCCAGGAGTCAGCGCCCATGAACACCGAGGCTGGGAAACAGACTTTCTCACACAGGCTCCCACTCCCCCTTCCTCCCATTGGTGCTGGAGTATAGCTTTCTTCTGGGGCCACGGTCCTAGTCAGGGCCAGAGGGCAAAGGACTCAGGCCAGAGCGGTCTCTACGGCCCCACCGGAGTGCCTGGCAATGCTGTGGCCAAGCCCCATTTCCACATGTCCCCACTGGCTGGGCTCTCCCCCCACCAAATACACACTTTGGAATGAGGAAGACGCCTGGTTCATGGTTTTCATCCTGGCTACTTCCTCCCGGGCAAGGCTGAGCAAGTCCCTGTGAAATTTCAAGCCTTATCAGGATCTCTGCTGCCATCCCCACCACGGGGCTCCTCAAGGGCACACACAGATCAGGTCTCTCAGTCTCGTCTCCGTCTGGGCACCCACAAACCCCAAACTACCATCTCTCTGATCCCAAGCTCCCGATCGGCATGCATGATCTGGCCACAGTGGTAAACAGACACTACTATTTTTTTCTCTAAAGACCAAAGATCGCCTCCTCTTTTCAAAGCAGGGAGCCAGACACACAAAGACTCTGCCCTCTCCCCGGGGTAGGCTGCTGTGAGCCCGGAGGAAAGACTTTTCCTCTGTTCCCTGATTAACAGAGGAAAGCGGAAAGAAAGGACGAGCAGAAAACCCCAAAAGTGGAGACGTCTGGGTGGCTGAGTCAGTTAAGCGTCCGACTCTCGATCTCGGCTCAGGTCATGATCTCGCGGTTCGTGGGTTCGAGCCTCCCATTGGGTTCTGCGCTGATGGCACAGAGCCTGCTTGGGATTCTGTCTTTCTTTCTCTCTGCCCCTCACCTGCTTGTGCTCTATCTCAAAATATATAAATAAACTTTAAAAAAAAGAAAAGAGGGGTGCCTTGGTGGCTCAGTCGGTTAAGCAACCGACTTCAGCTCAGGTCATGATCTCGCGGTTCGTGGGTTCAAGCCTTGCGTCGGGCTCTGTGCTGACAGCTCGGAGCCTGGAGCTGCTTTGGATTCTGTGTCCCCCTCTCTCTCTCTGCCCTTCCCCTGCTTGCACTCTCTCTCTGTGTCTCAAAAATGAATAAATTTAAAAAGAAAAGAAAAAAGTCCTAAAATTGCCACCTTGAAGGACTGGATTATAGAGCCAGTGCAGATGGGAACTGGGACACAGCATTTCCCCACTACTGTGGTACCCCTCTGCCCCCCTCAAAAAACCCACAATGGTGTTTAACAGTTGCAGCTGGCTAGCTGAAAGGAGGAATCAATGTCCCGTTTGCCATGTCACACAACCCATCAACTTTAAAACAGAGAGGAGAGCATCTACCCTCACTCTGAGAAGGAACCTGACCAGTCAGGGAGATGTCTCCGGACCTGATGATGCAATCTTCTGCAGAAAATTCTGTGTTTACACGATGCTTTATCTGTCACATGCCCCAGGATAAGATTCCCCTTAGTTACTGACCTGTAGGTAAGACTTCACTTGGTCACACCCAGGGTCACACTGTGCCCCGATGTCTGTGGGGCATTTATGCCAAAAGAGACAGTTCCAACGTTCAAGGATGCTCTGATGACGGCCTCATTATCTCCATTTTAAAGACAGGGAAACTGAGGTCCAAGGTCAGGTAATCCATGTGCCTAAAGTCTCCTAGAGCCAGCACCCACACCCAGATCTGTTCAGCTGCGAACACGGTGACACCCGACTGCCTCCCCCACATACTACAAAAACCAAGAAAACTCCCATTCTGGGATTCTAGGAGCGACCCAGTAATCAAGTCAGTCTGGCAGGAGGTCAATTTCCTCCACACCTGTTTTCTCTTGCCAGCAGGAAATAATAAAGGTTTGTTGCCCTTTATATACAAGGTGACAAGCCTACTTCATGTACTCGAGGTATTTGATCCCACAGCGGGGATGCTGTGCTCTGAATGGTGCACTCTCTCTCTCCAAGGTCTTATCACCCACAGTCCTTAGGCGTAAGGTGTGTGGATGGAGAACAGAGATTCTGTAAGAACGTCACTCTGTAAACTTTTTACTGTTTTATCCCCCCGGGTGAAGCCCACAGATCCCATGCAGAGCAAACCGGAATCTTGTATACATTGGTGGAAATGACTGAACCGTGGTTCTTTTTGGGGTTTTTTTGTTGTTGTTTTTAAATCAAATGCCTATGCCTGGTAGTACAATAAGAGATGAGTCTATAAAGATCAGAGAACCAATCCTTGACCTCAAAACCTCGACAATATGATAAGGGCACAGAGAATTCCAATACAGGGGGGTGAGTGCTGAGAGGTCTGGAGGAACACAGGGGAACTGTGCTGCCTGGGTCTTCCCAGGATGCTAACACCCAAAGCCAACAAATGAGAAGTTAATCTGGCTACAAAAGAAAAGAAAAACAGAAGAGACCATAGCAACAAAAACAAAAACACAAAAAGCGAATCACCAGTTAAAAAAATGGTCCAAGGGGTGCCTGGGTGGCTCAGTCGGTTGAGCACCCCACTCTTGGTTTCGGCTCAGGTCATGATCTCAAGGTTCATGACACTGAGCCCCACGTCGGGCTCTGCGCTGACAGTGTGGGGCCTGCTTGGGATTCTCTCTGTCTCTCTCACTCTCTGCCCCTCCTCTGCTCACTCTCATTCTCTCAAAATAAGTAAATAAACATTTAAAAAATAATAAAAATAAAAATGGTCAAAGAATCTCAACAGACGTTTCTCTAAAGACATACCAATGGCAGGGCGCCTGGGTGGCTCGGTCGGTTGAGTGTCCGACTTCGGGTCATGATCTCACGGTTCGTGGGTTCGAGCCCCGCATCGGGCTCTGTGCTGACAGCTCGGAGCCTGGAGCCTGCTTCGGATTCTGTGTCTCTCTCTCTCTCTGCCCCTCCCCTACTCATGCTCTGTCTCTGTCTCTCAAAAATAAATACACGTTAAGAACAATAATAAATGAAAAAAGATACACTGATGGCCAAAGAGCACATGAAAAGATGCTCAACATCCTTAGTCATCAGTAAAACACACACCACCACCTCCATGAGACCCCACTTCACGTCCACTAGCACAACTATAATTAAAAGGACAGATAATAATAAGCGTCGGCGAGGAGACAAAGTGGAATTCTCCTCCACCGCTGCTGGAATTGTAAGATGGGGGGGCCCCTTCTGGAGAACAGTCTGGCAGTTCCTCAAATTGCTCCGTGTAGAGTTACCACCGGACCCAGCACTTTCGCTCCAAAGTATATACCCAGAAGAAATAAAAACAAACAGCCACACAAAAACTTGGTTTTGTTTACATAATAGGTGATGGGAATTACATCTATTTATTTATTAGTAATCTCCACACCCAACACGGGGCTCGAACTCACAGCCCCGAGATCAAGAGTTACACGCTCTTCCCACTAAGCCAGCCAGGTGCCCCCAAGTCCGTGCAAAAACTTGTACACAAACGTTCGTAGGAGCAATGTTCATATGAGCCAAACAGAAGAAATAACCCGAATGTCCAACAGTGGAAGAATGGATAAATAAAACATGGTACATCCATACAGTGGAATATTACTCAGCCATGAAAAGGAATGCAGTCCTGATTCACACTACCATGTGGATGAACTTGAAAGCATTATGCTCAGTGAAAGAAGCCAGACACCAAAGACCATAAATTGTAGGATTCCACTTATAGGATCTATCCAGAACTGGCAAATCTCTAAGACACAGATGAGTCACTGCCTAGGGCCGGGATGTTGGGGGGAAATGGAGAGTGACGGCTCATAAGCAAGGGTACAGATGAAATGGCCCAAAAATGAGCATAGTAATGGCTGCAGGATGCTATAAATATGGTAAAAAAAAAAAAAAAACAAAAAAAATCACTGAATTGTACACTTCCAAGGGGATATGAATTATAACTCAATAGAAATATTACAATAGAAAGAGGGGTGCTTGGGGGGGGGCTCCCCAACTCTTGATTTTGGCTCAGATTATGAACCCAGAGCTGTGGGATGGAGCCCAAGTCAGGCTCTGCACTGAGTGTGGAACCTGCTTAAGATTCTCTCTTTCTCCCTCCGCCACTCCCCCCGGCTCGCGCTCACTCGCTTGCTCTCTCTTAGAAAGGAAGAGCGAGAGAAAGAAAGAAACGGGCACTTAGCTGGCTCAGTCATTACAGCATGGGACTCGATCCCAGGGTTGTAAGTTTGAGCCCCACATTGGGTACAAATATTACTTAAAAATAAAATCTTTTTAAAAATAAACTAAAATAGAGGGGCGCCTGGGGGGCTCAGTCGGTTAAGCGTCTGACATCGGCTCAGGTCATAATCTCACGGTTCATGGGTTTGAGCCCCACGTCGGGCTCTGTGCTGACAGCTCAGAGCCTGGAACCTGCTTCGGATTCCGTCTCTCTGTCTGCCTGTCTCTCTCTCTCTGCCCCTCCCCTGCTCGCACGCGCTCTCTCTCTCTCAAAAATAAATAAACCTAAAAATTTTTTTTAAGTAAGATGCCAGGCCAATCGTGCCCGCAGGCCACACGCCATGACCACAGTACTGCAATGGGACAGTCTTGCACTGTGACCTCAGAGGGGCCCTTGGGAAAAGGTTTCTCCCACCTCAGTAGCGCCCCCAGTGGAAGCCCCAGGGAACAGGCAGCTATCAGCAAGCAACCTGGCACGATGCCCAGAGCACACTGGGTGTCAAATCCATTTACAGGGTGTATACAAGGTGCCAGAGCCCCTCCAGGCTCTCCCGACCCTCACAGGAGCCCCATAAAACTTTAAAAGGTTCTGCAGCTTGCCCAGGGTCCCACAGGCAGCAAGGGCTGAGCCAGGACTGGAACCCAGAGCTGCCACACTCTTGCCACACGGGTGGGGGGACGCGGTGGGGGGGGACACGGTCCTGCCCCGCCCTGAGTGTGTTCTGAGCAGTCCACATGCGGGGCAGACACAGGGCTCACATTCCAGCTCACAAAGCAAACCACGCCAGGCATCCAGCGCCCCCTCCGAACTGATAAAGGGCTTCAAGATATGGAGGCCACACCCCGCTGCAAGACTGTCCTGCTGGGATCTGGCGAGAGACCATCCTGGCTCATCCTCTGCCATCAAGGTTCAGTCTGCAGTCAAGACCCCGGCCGGCCACACTCCCGTCACTCACCACTGTGCTCCCCAGCCTTGCTTCGTCCACGGTCAGCTCCCATCCCCAGCAAAGCGTTCCTGAGCGTCATGCCCACCCTGTGACGGAGGGACCCCTCTGGGCAAACAGGACACCAGCCACCCCCCTCCCCAACCTACCTCTTGGCCACCTCCCTCTCTCTGTCCTCTGATTAAATAGATTCAAAGAGGAGTCTAATTCCAAAGCCTGTGTTCTTTCTATTACCCTGGGTGGCCTCATATAATCCACTAAAATAAAAAAAAAAAAAGATAAACAAAATCCAATCTAATCTCAGGACTTAATCATGACTTACAGGCAAATTTAAAACCCCTCAGGTGATTTAGATGCTTTGCTCCTCTAATCGCAGCCCAAAAGCCAACAACGCGATCCTAGCTTGGGAGCTAGAGGTAGAAAATGCAGAGCTTGGGGCCCTATCCCTGACGTACTGAATCAGAATCAGAATTTTATCAAGTCCCCACGTGCTCCACATGTGTGTTAGTGTGTGAGAAGCATGGTCTCGGTGCCCTGCAGTAATGTGATGTCGTGCAGGCAGGTTGTAAGCATGTGCCGTCACCCAGAACACAGTCCCAGACCCTCATAACTTTCTTAAAAATATGAAAGTATTCGGGGACTTAGTCAGTTAAGTGTCCGACTTCGGCTCGGATCATGATCTCATGTTTCACGGGTTCGAGCCCCATGTGGGGCTCTGTGCCGACAGCTCAGAGCCTGGAGCCTGGTTCGGATTCTGTGTCTCCCCCTCTCTCTGTCCCTCCCCCGCGCACACTCTGTCTCTCAAAACATGAATAAACACTTAAAAAATTTTTAATAAACATTTAAATATTTAAATACATAAATAAAATAAAAATAAATAAATGACAATATTAGGCTTGAGTATCAGATTAGGAGAGTCTGTGCTGGGCATTTCCTTGGTTATCGAAAACTCAACCCAGTTTCATTTTTCATTCTGAACACAACAAAGGCTTGCAGGTATTGAAAGAAAGAAAAGAAAGAAAGAAAATGGAAGGAAGGAAGGGAGGAAGGAAGAGAAAGGAAGGAAGGAAGAGGAAGGAAGGAAGGAAGGAAGGAAGGAAGGAAGGAAGGAAGGAAGGAAGGAAGGGGAAGGAAGGAAGGAAGGAAGGAAGGAAGGAAGGAAGGAAGGAAGGAAGGAAGGAAGGGAGGGGAAGGAAGGAAGGAAGGAAGGAAGGAAGGAAGGAAGGAAGGAAGGAAGGAAGGAAGGAAGGAAAAGGTAGGAAGGTAGGAAGGAAGAGGAAGGGAGGGAGGGAGGGAGGGAGGAAGGGAGGAAGGAAGGAAGGAAGGAAGGAAGGAAGGAAGGAAGGAAGGAAGGAAGGGGTAGGGAGGAAGGGAAGGAAGGAAGGAAGGAAGGAAGGAAGGAAGGAAGGAAGGAAGGAAGAGAAAGGAAGGAAAGGAGGAAGGAAGAGAAAGGAAGGAAGAGGAAGGAAGGAAGGAAGGAAGGAAGGAAGGAAGGAAGGAAGGAAAAGGAAGGAAGGAAAAGGAAGGAAGAAAGGTAGGAAGGAAGAGAAAGGAAGGGAGGGAGGGAGGGAAAGGAAGGAAGGAAGGAAGGAAGGAAGGAAGGAAGGAAGGAAGGAAGAGAAAGGAAGGAAAGGAGGAAGGAAGAGAAAGGAAGGAAGAGGAAGGAAGGAAGGAAGGAAGGAAGGAAGGAAGGAAGGAAGGAAGGAAAAGGAAGGAAGGAAGGTAGGAAGGAAGAGAAAGGAAGGGAGGGAGGGAGGGAGGGAAAGGAAGGAAGGAAGGAAGGAAGGAAGGAAGGAAGGAAGGAAGGAAGGAAGAGAAAGGAAGGTAGGAAGGAAGAGGAAGGAAGGGGGAGAGGAAGGAAGGGAGGGAGGGAGGGAGGAAGGAAGGAAGGAAGGAAGGAAGGAAGGAAGGAAGGAAGAGAAAGGAAGGAAGAAGGAACTCGTTAATGAGAACACTAGACTCAGATTTCCTATTTCTAAATTATACTAGGAATCAGAAACTAATGGCTCTGTGACATTCTTCCCCAAGCCACTGCTAAAGTAAAGATCCTCTGTCATGATGAAATTAGGACAAGGGCTCATTTCTGTAGAATTTTTAAAATACCACTTCTAAGGAGTTTTTACAATCTAATTAGTTTTTTTGTTATTGACTGATCCTGGAGTTCTCCGTACATCAGAGAAGCAAAGGAGACAGGAGGGATTAAGGCCCTGGAGACTAAAACGGCTTTCATTCCAAAGGAACAAGTGTGAAACTCAAGTCTCCTAGGTCACCTGCCAGAGTCACCCTGGAGGGGACGGCACATCCCTAAGGGCTCCCCGAAGAACAGCCGCTAACCTCAGCTCCCTATCTTGGCTGTAGCTCACTGAGCCTTGTGGAGAGATGATACATAGTAGATGCTCAAATACAAATGCCTGCTTTTGGTTGAGCTAGAAGTTGTGACAGATGTATTGACCACAAAGGGGAAAAAAAAAATCACAGAAAGTCTAGGGTCAGAAAACGATTACGTCTGTTCAAAACGTCTAGGTGAAGTATCTACTCCTGGGTCCGGGAGGGTGCTAGATGCCGGGACAGCTTGGGGATGGGGAGAGCGGCTTCCTGAGAACAGTAAGAGTTCACCCTGGCTCTCAGGAGCTAGGGGGACCCGCGGAGGTCTGCACTGTGGCTGAGGACTTAGCGTCAATGGGAGCTCGTCAGACACGCAGCACCTGGGGCCCCATCCCAGGTCTGCTGAGCCAGAATCTAACCAACAAGACCCAAGAAGTTCATTTTGAGAACCTTGTCTAGAAGCACTGAATTCAGGGGCACCTGGGTGGCTCAGTTGGTTGAGCATCCAACCTCATCTCAGGTTATGATCTCACAGTTCGTGGGTTCAAGCCTCGCATCAGGCTCTGTGCTGATGGCTCAGAGCCCGGAGCCTGCTTCCCATTCTGTGTTTCCCTCTCTCTCTCTGCTCCTCCTCCACTCATTGTCTCTCTCTCTCTCTCTCTCTCTCTCTCTCTCTCTCTCTCTCTCTCTCAAAAATAAACAAACATAAAAAAATTCTTTAGAAGTACTGAATTCAGTTTAAGAAGCACGGCTGTAAGGATGACCATTCAACACTGAGCCTTAAAGAGCCCAGAACTGGGGCATCCCCCCCGAGTGAACACACAGGTGGTGGTCAACAGAGCTGTCCACACATATTCAGCTCACTCCTTTCCTCCTTCTGCGCACATGGCGGGACGGCTACCTAGCACGTTGGGTGTGCTTTGGTCAATGAAATAGGATCACAAGCAAGTATTGTAAGTCGCTTCCGGGCAGAAGCTTTAGGGATCACTGACATGCCCACCAGCAGGATTCCAGTGGTTGCTGCTGCATCCTGGGTCCCAGAGGGTCTTACGGCCCCAAACCAACTTGCGACGGACCTGCAGCCCGAGGAAGAGGCAAACCTAGGTTGTTTTACCCACTGAGATCTGGGGGCTGTTTGTTACGGCGGCATATCCTAACCCATCCTGACTGATACAGCATGTAGCTCACCGTGCCCAACCCTTCTGCTACTCCCTGCTGAGAACAGCTCTGTCACATCATTACCTGCAGGAAAGGACTTCTTTTAACCCCTGAACAGCATCACTTAATCCAACTTCCCTCCCTGCTCTTCAGACTTCACTGTGCCTGTTACCTTCTTTTCTCCTTTCCAGATTTCCTTGCGCATTTATGCTTTTATGTTTTCGTGCCGTATGCTTTTTGGTAAGCTGCTTTAAGTCTTTTTTGCAACAAGGTGATAGACAGATAGTCACATGTACAGACACACCAGATGTGGCTCCAAGTGAATTTTGGCTGTTTCCAAAAAAAAAAAAAAAAAAAAAAAATTAAAAACACCTCCCCTCCCCCAAAAGACAGAGATTTGCTGTTAACTAAGGATCTTTAAAAGAACGGGGTCCTGGCCACCAAGTATCCCTTCAACCTGTTCTCTCCACGAAAGGACACTTACAGAATGCACACTACACACAGTCCCTGCTTTTAAAAAGCAATTCATTCCTGGACATGCCAGCTCTCTTTGCCTCATCATACGGTGAATCTAAACTACACTGACTCCATGAAATATTTAACATCACTGACCAAATCCCTTATTTTTTTTTTTTAAATTCAGCTTCAATATAGCTGTCGAGCCCCTTCTGCCCGTCTGACCTTGTGCTCAGCACAAGTGAGGCTTATCTTAGCCAGCTCCTCCTGGTGGACGGTGAAGCTGTGGCCAATTCACACTCCAGCATTAGACACGGTGCCACGGTGGGCTTCCTGATGCCCACGGCTTGCCGATCAGATGCTTCCGGGG
This sequence comes from Neofelis nebulosa, assembly GCF_028018385.1. Lineage (NCBI taxonomy): Eukaryota > Metazoa > Chordata > Mammalia > Carnivora > Felidae > Neofelis > Neofelis nebulosa. Next base: position 4,562,666 of record NC_080797.1, read on the forward strand.
TCCAAATTTCTAGAAATGGAACCGTTGGAACAGGGCACACGTACATTATGAAGGCTTTTAGAGTATATTGCCCAATTACCCTCCAGGGAGCACAGGACGATCTTCCCACACCCCTCCCAACGCTCATTCTTTTTTAACGTTGACAGTTTTCATTAAAGGAAGTGTGTTTTTTAAAACGTGCCATTCTTTGCTTACCAGTGAGACTGAATATGCTGATGACGACTTCGGACACCTTTTATCATCAAGCATCTACCCAAGCTCTCTGCCCGTTCTCGTACGGATGCGCTCCTTTGTGTATGTTTCCATAATTTATAAAAAGCGCTTTCTGCATTCAAGACGTTAACTTCTTCCCAATTTTTATTTGCCTTCCCCTAGTGCTTTAAGGAAGGAGTCTCTGGTGGCAGAATGGACGGATGATTCACAGGAGGGGCACCTGGTGGCTCAGTCGGTTAAGCGTCCAACTCTTTTTTTTTTTTTTAATGTTTATTCATTTTTGAGAGACAGAGAGAGACAGAGCGTGAGCAGGGGAGGGGGAGAGAGAGAGGGAGACACAGAATCCAAAGCAGGCTCCAGGCTCTGAGCTGTCGGCACAGAGCCTGACGTGGGGCTCGAACTCATGGACTGGAGCCTGCTTAAGATTCTCTCTCTCTGCCCCTCTCTCCCACCCTCTATCTCTCTCTCTCTCTCTCAAAAAAAAGGAGAATATAGTCAGGAAAGGGTTATCACAACTCACATGCAATATGCAAGAGGGGAGACGTGCACCCCCCAGAGTCAATCCACCGACAAGTGTTTTCAGGCCACCTATAGAACACACCCCAGGTCCGCCCCCTTACCACGGCCACACGGCCACCACCGAGCCTCCCTTCCTACCCTCCTCACAGCCAGTCTGCACTCGCCAGCCCAGATGAGCTCTCCAAAACACATCAGAGTGCACCCTCCCCTCTGATCCAACCACAGGCTTTCTGCGGCACTTAGAAAACCAGCCACCAACCACCGCCGGAAAGAAGGGACAATCACGTGACGGGTGGCAGCGTACCAGTACAATGAAACTACACCGTCTGCACACAACATATAAACGAATCAAATCAGCACGTCGTATGCCTTGACTGCACACCACGTTCTGTGTCCAATATTGTCCGCTGCAATCAGCCACGGTGGCAGTTCGGATACCCCAGACACTGGCAAACGCTTCCTCATCAGGACTTTGCACCTCCCCGCCTGAGCTGGTTTTAAACGTTTACATCCGCACCAGCGGAGCAGGGAAGAAGCCTCCGAGTCCAAGAACGATACTGTCCTCCCAAAAACTGCTGAGAAGGAGGGAGCTCCAGGCGAGGGACCCGGCAGAGAGTTGTATTGTCTCTGGCGACTGCCTGGACAGACAGACGGCAAAGGCCCACATGGGGAGGGCAGTCCAGGAGATGCCCGAATGACATCAAGAAGCAGCTGGACCCCTGGAATGGAGCGGTCTTTAGTGAAGTGCCCCCCAGAACCGAAATGTAAACCTGGGGTAAGGGCAAGGAACCCCAAATTATTTCACAGCACGTTTCTTCTACTGTGCAGAATACGGACTTTTAAGGAACAATCAAGTTGTGCGTATCTGAACTTCTAAACTACATTCAGCCTATAAACTAAGGATGGCTTTTTTTTTTAATTATCATTTATTTTGAGAGACAGTGCGAGTTGGGGAGGGGCGGGGGGGGGGACAGAGGGTCTGAAGCGGGCTCTGCACAGACAGCCTCACAGCAGAGAGCCGATGTGGGGCTGGAGCTTGCGAACCACACCATCGCGACCTGAGCTGAAGTCGACGTTCAACCGACTGAGCCCCCCAGGTGCCCCATGAAATGGCTGAAAATTTAAGCAAAAGAAGAGTAATGCCAAACTGCCCATGAAAATTGTAACAAAGTCAAACCTCAGTGTCTGTAAATAAAGTTTTATTGGCACTCAACCACACCCATCGGTTTTCGGATCATCTATATCAGCTTCACAGTCTAACGGCACAGCTGAGTAGCTGGGACAGAGACCATATGGGGCACGCTCGTGGCTCACCACCTCTGGCGCTCACAAATCCCGGTGACGCAGCCCCTTGGCCACAAAACCTAAAATGCTTCCTAGCCCTATACAGATAAAGTGTGCTGACACCAGGGAAGAAGGAGAAGTCTTTGAGCAATGTTTCTAACAGAGAGCAGACTGGGCTTGCTAACATAATGAACAGGAATAGAGAAGGTGGGGGGGGGGGGGTGACAAGAAGGGGTGGGGGGGGTGACAAGAAGGGGTGGGGGGGGAGACAGTGCCAGGCGAGGCGGAGGAGAGATAGATGGTAGGGACATTCACCGTGGTTTGGTGGGTAGGGGACAGAAGGCAGTGAGGAGGACTGACAGATGAGGAGTCGACCCTGGACGTAGGAAATTGAGTACCTGGGGGTCGAGTCTAAATCCCAGCTCAACAAGTGAGACAAATACGGTCGACCAAGGTTAACCTAATAAAGCACATCTTTTTTTTTTTTTTCTTTTAAATGTTTATTTATTTTTGAAACAGACAGGAAGTAAGCGGGGGAGGGGCAGAGAGAGAGGGAGACACAGAATCCGAAGCGGGCTCCAGGCTCCGAGCTGTCAGCACAGAGCCCGACGCGGGGCTCGAACCCACAAACCGCGAGATCATGACCTGAGCCGAAGTCGGACGCTTAACAAACTGAGCCACCCGGGCGCCCCAAATAATAGAGCACGTCTTTATCAGACAGCAGACTGGGGAGATACTAACCGTGCAGGGAGGAGGCAGGGGAGTCCTCACGAATCCACGAAAACTTCTCACAAATTCATACACCTGTTGGATCCGATGAACCAAAGGGCAAAGCGGGACCACCTGCCGGCCGCCATTGCTACTTCTCTCCATAGGTGGAAACGCCACCCCAGGAGCCTCGCCGGGGCAGGGAGAGAGGAATCTACTAATTTTGCAAGGCAGCTCCGTGCTGGCATTCTGTGAGAAAATGTGCTCCCTTGCCGCTGTGAGTAATAAGGGAGCAAAACCCAACAGACCGACGTCCCCTGGAGCGGCCTCACAAAAATCCCCACGCCTGACATGTACCGAACATCCTCTCTCCCCAGCAAAGTGCCGCCCGGCATCCACGCTCATAGAGGAGGTCACTCAGACGGCCAGATAAAACACGGGTTTGTTTCTAGGCTGGAAGAGTCCAGGAAGGTCAGTATCTCATTCACGTTTCTAGGTGGTCACGGGCAGCAGGGATCCACGTGATGGTGAACAGATGTCAGGGATTCCTGCCGACGTGTTGCTAAGGGAACTTTTGTAGAGATGCCCTGAATCCCTGGCATCCGTAAGCCCTGCCCACTGCTTTGAAGTCCTGGGGCGGGGGGGGGGGGGGGCGCTTGACCAGCCCCGTGCGCAGCGGGGACGAGGGGGTAGGTTCCTGAACAGAGGCGGACAGAGGGATGAGCTCAAGGTAGATTTTTCAAACAGCGGGAGCTACAACCGTGGACCGCGAGCCCCCAAATCAAAGGGCAGAATGACTCCGCGACGACTGCACAAAGCACGCTGGTCTTTTTTGGTCACCGTGCCATACTCTGTGAGCCACCAGCCCTAATTACAGCCCAGACCGGATAATGAACTGCCTTAAGAAAAAAAGAAAAAGAAAAAAAAAAAAAAATGGACAAGGTCACACCCACTTTAGGTAACGCTCCCGTTAGAGAAAAAAAAGGCCGTGTATTGAAATCAATCTGTGTAGGGGTGCCCTGGGTGGCTCAGTCGGTTGGGCGTGTCTGACTCTTGGTTTCGGCTCAGGGCATGATCTCACGGTTCGTGAGTTCGAGCCCGCATCGGGCTTCGTGCTGGCAGCACGGAGCCTGGTTGGGATTCTCTCTCTCTCCCTCTCTCTCTCCGCCCTCCCGCACTCACTCTCTCTCTCTCAAAAGAAATAAACTTAAAATTTTTAAAAAAATAAACAACATAGGGGCGCCTGGGTGGCGCAGTCGGTTAAGCGTCCGACTTCAGCCAGGTCACGATCTCGCGGTTCGTGAGTTCGAGCCCCGCATCAGGCTCTGGGCTGATGGCTCGGAGCCTGGAGCCTGTTTCCGATTCTGTGTCTCCCTCTCTCTCTGCCCCTCCCCCGTTCATGCTCTGTCTCTCTCTGTCCCAAAAATAAAAAAAAAAAAAAAAAAAAAATGTTGAAAAAAAAAAAATAAAAAAAATAAACAACATAAAATCAATTTGTGTAACAAAGCAAGCATCCACTAGATACTGGGCAGCTAGGATACACGGTGTCTATTAATAACCAGCACAAAGCCGACCCAACCCAAGAAGGCTGGACGGCCAATGCCCCAGTGGACAGACTCAGGCTTTAGGGACAGGAAAATCTGGTTCCAAATTCAGCTGCAACATTTATCAGGTGGCCAAGAAATCCCTGGCACCTTAAAAAAATTTTTTTTTATTTTTTATTTTATTTTTTTTAACGTTTTATTTATTTTTGAGACAGAGAGAGACAGAGCATGAACGGGGGAGGGGCAGAGAGAGAGGGAGACACAGAATCGGAAGCAGGCTCCAGGCTCTGAGCCATCAGCCCAGAGCCCCACGCGGGGCTCGAACTCACGGACCGCGAGATCGTGACCTGAGCTGAAGTCGGACACTTAACCGACTGAGCCACCCAGGCGCCCCCAAAATATTTTTTTTAAAGAAGAGAAAATCTCGTCTGAGGATGGCCGTGGAGAATTTTCTAGCAAGTCAGCTAAGACTCCTGCACCTTGCCTCGCTCTGGGGAGGCGCTCTCTCTCATCAGTTTAGGCCGGCACACTGTGCCAGACGTGTTCTCCCTCCCCTCCTGAGGTTGCCAGTGTGCAAAACGGCCTTCAATGAACCTGTGTCCATACCCGTACCCACACCCTCATGCACCTTCTTCCCACACAGGATCTCCTGCTCCAGTGACTCGGTTTCCCAGTCGAATGTGCCAGAAGCGAGCTGCCAGTCCTGAGCCCAAGCCTTAGGAGGGCCGGGCAATTTGTGACGTGCGTTCTTGGAAGCCGGCCACCCTGGAAAGACTCCAGCTCCCTGCTAGAGGGAAAAGGCCGTGCGGAAAGGCCCTGGAGGATGAGACACGAAGCGGAGAGAAGAAAGTCACTTGGAAAAACACCAACACGCCAAGCAAGAGAGTGAAAATGCCACTTTGGAGTCCCTGCCCAGCTCTGCCTGCCCCGGGACCCCAGCCCTGGCCACCGTGAGGCGTGACAGATGCCAAGAGAGACCAGCAGAAGAACCACCGGGTGGAGCCCAGTCGGTCCCCAGCAGTATCCGACGTGGCGGTAAATGCTTGTGTCACGGTACTGAGTTCCGGGGTGGCCTGTTACACGGCCATCGATTACCCCCCTCCCCAGCTCCACGTCTCTCACATCCACACCTTGGAAGCTCAGGCAGGAGCACGTGAACCCAAAGCGAGAGAACAGAAGGCGGAGAGGTGACCGGGTTCAAGGAGGGGACGTCACGTCGCCCTGGCCCCTGAGGCCCGCACCTCGCGGCCAGACAGCAGATTCTCAGAACAGCACTTCAGTCACGGAAAACTCTGGGGTGTTTGTGTTCCAGTCTTATTCCCCCCTCCAGAATTATCTCCCAAAAGCTCTGGGGGTTTCCACAGATGCCTTACAGCATCTTCCAGGTCCCCAATTTGTTCTCTCCATTCAAGGTTAAGAGCAGACGGCGGGGAATTCCTGGCCCTCCAGCCACCGGACCTGCCCACGTCCAACTCTCGGGCGCTTCCCCAGGGACGGGGATCTGGGCTCTGCCTGCCTCCCCCAGGAGCTGTTTGTCAGGCACCAGGCACCCCACAAGTCTGGCAGAAACCTCTGCCCCCACAGGGCCTCCAGTCTATGCAGGGGATCCTGGCCTGGCTTGGAGCGGACAGAACGTTCCCCTGAAGTCTCCAGCCCATCTCAGCTCCTCGACCACATCTCCCACATATCAAGAAACTTCTCAGCTCCTCCCCTTCTTCATGCAAGGCTGAAGAGACCCTCAAGAAAGATTATTCTGGCAGCTTTTATCTCAGGGCCTTTACATCTCACCTTACATCTTTCTTGGGAAAGATGGGTTCCCTCTTCCAGTGCTCTCCTCCTCTGGAAGGTTCCACCATCCCCTTGTGCCCAGCCCTTGGCCCCCCACACTTCTCCACTTGGGCTGACACCTTCCTGGGGCCCGCTTTCTGGAAACCAAGGATGTGCTGTACCCTTCTCCCGTTTCCTTGATGGCCTGACCAAAGAGATTCTCCCCCCAGGAACCAGGACAAGAATCTCCCCAAGCTGGCCTCTCCCCCGGGGCTGGCCGGCCTCCAGGACAGATCTTTCAGCTGTGTCCCAGCTCCCCTCCGTGGGGTGTGCTGCTTGCAAAGCCAAGGGCCTCTCAGTCCCACTTTCTTTATCTGAGCGAGCAAGGAATCCTTGAGGAGCGTCCATCTTGCATATGCTGTTCTCGACCTGCTGCACCCTTCTGCCAAGACGGGGCTTCTTGGTATCACTCTGTCCACCACTCCCGGTGGTGCCCCCGCCTCCCCACTCCTCCCCCAGGAGGCTGGTGCCGTCCGTCTGTTCTGTCTGTACCTGTCTCCCCAGCGGCTCCCCTGGCCTCCTGATCTCCATGCCTCCAGCAGGCACACGTCCCATGAGGATTCCCACCTCCAGGCCCCGTCACCAGCCTCCTGGCTCCTGCACTAACGTCCAGGCTTGACAAACCCGCTGCTTCCACAGACGTGTGGTTTCGTGTACCAGCCAGTCCCCTGGGAGCTGTGCTTTCTCCGCGAACCGGGTCTGCCTTTGAGGGCTCACCCCAGCCCCAAGGGACTCTCCCCACATATCCTGCAGCCCGACCCAGCCCTCCGCCCTGAGGTCCAGCCTGCTCACCGACGAGGTGCCCAGACACAAAGGGCCCGATCTCCGATCCTTCCTACAGGGACTGCTCTTGTCCTTTCCCGCAGCATCCGGACCCTTCCCTCCCTCGCCTGTTAGCAGTTGAGCCCACACTGTCACGTTGAAAACCGGCACAGAGGTAATATTCAGCCCTCTGAGCCGCTAAGCAAATACACAAGCATTACTCCCTCGGGCAACTGTTTTCACTTCTGCTCACCTGGGATGTGGGGAGAGCGCCTCCCCCTTCACAGAGCGGTCAGGGGAGCGGGCGCCTAGTGGGTGCTCCACAAACGGGCCCCCCTCTCGGCGGTACTGCTCCCACACATGGGCACCCCCCCCCCCCCGGCACGTCACCAGTTGGCAGCTGTCCAAAAGCCCCTCACTCACCCGCCAGAGACTTGCTCAGCACGTCTACCCGCAGGACACGCCCCACCCAGCTGATCGTTCTGTTTGCCCCCTGGGTCTGGCTCAAGCCTCCCTTTCCCCAGAGGGAAATGCAGAGCCCCCACTCTTGCTAACAGCAGCCTAAGACCCCACCAGCCTCACCCGCACCCCAAAACACTCCTTTTGGGCACCCAGCCAGGGACGCTCCTGACCAGACAAACCCACAACTGCCAAATTTCCACATTAGTGCTTCCTGGAGAAGTGTGGTCACCAGGGGAACTCGAAAAGAGGAGGCTCTCCCAGGGCTGCTTTTGAGCCACTGACAGGGAGGCCGCGACACCTGCTTTCTTTTACTTCTGAACCTCGGCACAGATCTGAGGAACACACCTGAGCCTTCCCTGCATATACAGGTGTCTCAAAATACAGAACCAAAAGCGTCCTGGAACGTCCTCTTCTGCTCAGACCCTGAAATCTCTTCCAGCCTAAATTTTGCTCAAATGCTCCTCATCCATCGGGAGGAGGGGGGATTTTTGCATTGCCCTCTGGACCCTGGAAGAAGACTCTGTGAATCCAACCGGGGTTCTGATCATATTTCCACAGGTTATTTTTCAGCAAACTCACCCATAACCATTTCACCACATCCATCCATCCATCCATCCATCCATCCATCCATCCATCTTTCCTTCTCTTTCTTTTTCTTTTTCTTTCTTTGGGTCCCACGGAGCAATTTCTCTCAAAACTTCCTACTCTGTTCTTTGCAGAGTAGGTCAGGGGTCAAATTATAAATAAATGCCGTCTCCAGTGATTTGGGGAGGTGCTTCAGCAAAACGTTTATACTATCTACTTACACGGTTGTGGGTAACCGCCTGTTTAAGGCCAGGCAACAATCTGGCAGCCCTTTGGGAAAGGGGATAGCCTATGAAGTCACTCCTCCCCAGCCCAGCCCACCCCACCCCCCGCCCCCACCAAAGGACTTCAGAAACTTCGGAGGCCACTCTGGCTGTGACCGAGAGCTCAGCGATTAGAGGACAAGGAGACCTCCCAACTGTCACCCAGACAATAAACAGCCAGCCAACTTGGCTCAGCAGGTCCTCTGCAGCCCTGGGGTCAGGCCAGAACCCCCGGAACAGACCACTTTTAGGTTCTGGACCTTAGCCTGGGGGCGCTGGACCCATGGGAGGAACCGCAGGATCGGGCGGGCGGCTCAGCTGACCGGCAAGTGGGCGGCCCCCAGGCGGCCTGACCCGGGGCAGCACGACCGTCCTCGGGTCGGCGGGCTCCGGGGCCCAACCGATGACGCCGCTGTTCCGGATCCCCAACCTCCAAGCCTCTATGCCTAGACCTCCGGACTCCGCAGCCCTCGGCCGGCCCCCTGCCACCGCCGGGAGCGCGCCCGCCCGCCCGCCCGCTCCAGAACTCACACAGGCAACAAGTTCTCCTTCCTCAGGGCGGCCACGATGTGCTCGGGAGGCCCGGCACGGGGGGCGCTCCGAGGGCGATCCCCGCGCCGCCCGGCCCGGAGGGGCGCCCCGCTGGCTCCGCCGCCCCCAGAGTCGGGGCGCGCAGCGGCTGCACCCCCAGCCCGCCCCGCGGCGCCCCCTCGGACGGGGAGCGGCTGGGGCGTCCCCGGTGCGGGCAACAGGTACGCGAGCGCGCCGAGCCCCGCAGCCCCGGGTCTCCCGGCCCCCCGGCCCTCGCCCCTTTTACCTCCAGCAACTGCACGTAGCTCGCGGGGAACCAGCCGCGGAGCCCGTCCTCCTTCTCGCCTTCCCACCAGCCGCCGTCCGGAACCTGCAGCAGCCTGATGAGCTCGCCCGCGGCGAAGCGCAGCCCCTGGCCGTGCCGCTCCCCGGAGAAGGGGTACAGGGTCCGGCAGCGGGCGCCGGACATGGCCTTGGCGCCGGGGTTCACAGCGCAGCCTGCATCCCGGCCGAGCCCCGCGGGCTGGGCAGCGGCTCCGCGGGGTCCCAGGCGCCCGGCGCTCCGGGCTCCCGCGCTCTGGGCGCGCGCCGTCTCGGGGGGTGCGCGGGGGGTCCCCGGGCAGGCGGGGGACGCGCGCGCGGCGCAGGGCAGCGGAGACTCGCTGGCTTCGCGGAGCAAAAGCGGCGACGCCCCCGGGCCGGGCGGCTCGCAGCTCGGGCGCGGGGCGGGGGGGGCGGGGCTCAGGGGGAGGAGACCCAGGCGCCGCGGGCTCCGGAGACAACTTCCCGGGGACGCGGGGCGCGGGCTGCGGCCGCCGGGGCCGGCCGGAGCGGGGGCCGCCCGGGCGCGCGGAAATGCGCAGCTCCCGGGGGAGGTGGTGGGCTCCGGGGCATCGCCGAGGGCCCGGCTCCGCGGCGAGGGGGCGGCCGGGCGGTCCGCGGAGAGGGGCTGGCGGCCGGGGTGGCCGAGCTAGGGCTCGCGCGGAGGCGAGGGGGCGGGGCTGGGGCGGGGCCAGGGCGGCCACGCCCGCCGAGGGGGCAGGTCGCTGGGGAGGGGTCTCCCCGCGCGCGCCCCCGCCGCCCCGAGCCGCGGCGCTAGCAACGCCCTTCGGTGCGGGCTTTGTAGGTCTGGTGGCCGCCGCCGGCGGGCCCCGCGGTCGCTGGGAGGGACTGTGACTGTGGCCGCCGCTGTCGGGGTTGAACCTCGGGCCGAACTTGACTCACCAAGACAGGTTTGCAGCCTGGCGCCCGAGCCGGGAGGCCATGTGTTCACACTGGAAGGACTGGGGTTAGGAGTTGGTCGAATGGGAGGCAGGCCAATGAGGATACGTGGAGGAAGCAGGGAAGGTGAGAGGGACTGCCTGCCCGCCCCCCCTCCCACCCACCCAGGGTACCAGTCTTCCTGAAATCCAGGTGGGCCAGGAGGAGAGGTCTACACTCACATACTCAATCAACAAACAGCAGGAGGCCGCCACGTTCCATGCAATGAGCCGGGTACCTGCAAAGATCATCTGGACTCCAGCCTGCTCTCCAGGCAAGCAGGCTCCTCCATCCAAGCTGTCGGCGGGGAGCCTGACGCAGGGCTCGATTCCACGAACCGTTGTCAGACGCTTAAGCAACTGAGCCACCCAGGTGCCCCTGAGTAATTTTTTTAAATGCTTGGGCCCAGGTCACCCTAGCTTTGGAAAATCACTGTTGAGCCATAGTCTGCCTTTAAGCTATCTAACCTTGAAACCCCTCAGTCTGGCCTCTGGCCACGGGCAAGCTGACAAATCCAGATTGCTTATAATGCTCCATCGATTGCAAATTCACAAACCCTTGCTTGGCTAAAAACATGAGGGGAAAAAAAAAAACAGCTCTTGACCACAGTCCCCACTAAGAGTCCCTTAAAGCAGAACTACCAAATTTGATGCGGGCAACAGTCACTAAAAGTAACTGACCGAATCAGCTAAAAGGGCCTCACATTCCTTGTATGGGGGAACGTGTGACTATTTGCAGACTGACCTCAAGTTTCATATCTGATGATAAGGCCCAGCTCAAGTGAGGACAACAGGTCCGGAGCCTTCTTGCAACTCCGAGTCTTCCAGGGTGCCTTGTGAGCAACCTATAATCCAGTTTGGGTTTGGAGAAATCTCAGCCTACTCAGTGTCCCATACACCCTACTGCAAGTGACTTGCTCAGCACAGAGCCAGATGTGGGGCTCGAACCCATAAATGCGAGATCATGACCTGAGCTGAAGTCAGACATTTAACCAACTGAGTCACCCAGGCGCCCCCAGATCTGGCTTCTTGTACGCCAGGGGCTGCTTCCTCTTGTCTGCCCTGCCTGAGTCAGGAGACAGGCCCAGCTACAAATAGCATCTCAAGAAAAGGTTCTCTGGTTGAAACCCACCGCCAGTCTGTATAGAGTTGACTGCTGGAACCGCTATCTCCGAACCCTTACTAAAGACGGAACTTCGACAATACCTAACACTAACACCTTCAGGCTTCTTTCCCTATCTGTGATTGGAGTCTGAATCCAGTAGCTGGCATCTGGGACTTGAGAGGGTTAAATGTACTTAGTGGCTCGCTTTGTGGGCTCTCCATTCCTCCTATTCAAACCACCTCAAGCCACTTTCTCGCTGTGTGCCCTTGGGCAATTTACTTAACCTCTCTGGGCTTCATTTTCCTCATCGTTAGAAGATGTTAGCATTTCTATCCTAGTTATTAAGAGAAGTAAATAAGTAAAAATGTGAACAATGTTAAGCAATACCTAGTGTATTAAGTATTCAGATATTGGCAATTATTATCCATCTAGTCCAATGGTCCTGGTTTATTATCTAACACTTCCTTTTGAACTAAGATTTCCAAGGCAATAAGTATATCTTTGGGATGCCAAAATTTTTTTAAAAACACCGTCTGGGTTTCTGTTTTCTCACAAGATCTTGAAGGGAAGATGAGTTTCTCCTTCATCTATTTCCATCCCTTTGCCTTCCTCCTCCCTGATGTATTACTGTCTTGAACTTTTATTTGAATCTTTGATTATTTACCTTCTTTTCACAATAAGTCTTATTTCACTGAGTAGACTCGTCGTAACCCAGGGGAGGGATAGCACGTGTGTTTTAATTTCTAGCTCTACCTCTTAAAGGCTAACACTGAGTCTTGCAAAAAGCAGGCATTTGGCACTTTCTGAATTCATTTTGCAATATGAGCAGGTTTGAGCCCCTGCTTGTGTTCAGATTTTCCATACTGCCAAGTTACTCCATAAACACGTGGGTTAGAACATCTGGATTAGGCTATAAACTCCTAAAACCAGGCCAGGGGTGCCTGGGTGGCTCAGTCGGTTGAACGTCCGACTTCGGCTCAGGTCATGATCTTGCGGTTGGTGAGTTCGAGCCCCGCATCAGGCTCTGTGCTGTCAGCTCGGAGTCTGGAGCCTGCTTTGGATTCTGTGTCTCCCTCTCTCTCTCTGGCCCTTCCCCTCTCTCTCTCTCTCTCAAAAATAAATAAACATTAAAAATTAAAAAAAAATAAATTCCGAAAAGCAGGCTTTAGTCTGTCTTTTTCTTAGCCTTCTATTGACACTGTGCACTTAATCGATAACTGTGGGCTGGCAGGTATTTCTTTTCTACCCAAGACAGTCTTACATGCCTTTCCGTCATCAGCCTATGGATGGCAGAGAAATACAGGGTTTCAGTTTCTTAAAAAGTTAAACATAAATTTGTCATATGACCCAGCAATTCCATCCTAGGTATCTATGTAAGAGAAATCAAAACAAACAGCTACACAAAAACTTGCAGAGAAGGAAGGGCGCCTGGGTGGCTCGGTCGGTTGATTGTCCTCCTTCATTCAGCTCCTGTAAAGACCTCACCATTTGTGAGTTCGAGCCCCACGTCGGGCTCTGTACTGACAGCTCAGAGCCTGGAGCCTGCTTCCGATTTTATGTCTCCCTGTCTCTCTGCCCCTCCCCCCAGCTCACACTCTTTCTCTCTCTCTCTCAAAAATAAATTTAAAACAATATTTAAAAGCAAAAAACTTGGGGCGCCTGGGTGGCGCAGTCGGTTAAGCGTCCGACTTCAGCCAGGTCACGATCTCGCGGTCTGTGAGTTCGAGCCCCGTGTCAGGCTCTGGGCTGATGGCTCGGAGCCTGGAGCCTATTTCTGATTCTGTGTCTCCCTCTCTCTCTGCCCCTCCCCGTTCATGCTCTGTCTCTCTCTGTCCCAAAAATAAATAAAAAAAAAAACGTTGAAAAAAAAATAAAAGCAAAAAACTTGTAGAGAGGGGCACCTGGGTGGCTCAGTCAGTTAAGTGTCTGACTCTTGATCTCGGCTCAGGTCATGATCTCACAGTTTGTGAGATGATGCCCCACAAGGAGCCTGCTTGGGATTCCTTCTCTCTTTCCATCTCTCTCACTGCCCCTCCCCCACTCATTCTCGCTAAATAAATAAATAAATAAATAAGAAATCAGATACAAAAGGCTGCATGTTGTATGATTGCATGTATGAGAAAACTCCAGAAAGGGCAAATCTGTAAGAGGCGGTTAATAGATTAGTGGTTGCCGGGGGCTGGGGGTGGGAATAGGGAATAAATAAACGGGCACGAGGTTTCTTTTAGGGGTGATGACAATGTTCTAAAATTTAATTGTGGTCATGGTTGCACAACTCAGGAAATCATTGAGCTGTACATTTAAAACAAGTAGAAGTTTTGGTATGTAAATTATACTTCAATAAAGCTGTTACATAAACCAAAACGTAAACAAGAATATATAAAAGCCTCATTCATTCCACGAGGGTCCCCGCCTCCCTTTCCTTGCTAGTTTATTCAACAGCAACTTGAACAACCGAATGGTTAAGACAAGGAAATGGACAGTGTGCTGGGCTTGGGGCTAGAGAGATATATGTGGCAATATAAATAGAGAATTCCTGTAGGTCAGTAAGAAAAATATGGGTGACTCCATAGAAGAAAAAGGCAAAAGACATTTCACTGAAAAAAGATAACCCAAATGGCCAATAACACATCAAAAGGTGCTTAACCTCGTTAATCGTCAAGAAAAGCAAATTGAAATCCTAACGAGGTCCAAAGCGTCCGGCTTTGGCTCAGGTCATGATCTCACAGTTTGTGATTTCAAGCCCTGCGTTGGGGTCTGTGCTGATAGCTCAGAGCCTGCTTCGGAGTCTGTGTCTCCCTCTCTGTCTCTGCTCCTCCCCAGCTCACACTCTGTCTGTCAAAAATAAACAAATATTTAAAAAAATAAAGAAAAAGAAAATGCCACATACTGATAAGGACGGGTACACCTGGAGCTCTCCTCCATTGCTGGCTGGAGCCCTTTGGAACATGTGATATTTATTTAGCACACGTGACTCATCAATTCTCCTTGTAGGTATGTGCCCAACTGAGATGGTTCACATGTTCACCAAAAGACCTACACGATGTTTGTAGACGCAATATTCATAACAGCGCAAAGCTGAAAACAGCCCAATGTCCATCAACAGTAGAGCGGATAAGGGGTGCCTGACTTGTTCCATTGCGAGAGCTCGCAACTCTTGATCTCAGGGTTGTGAGTTCGAGCCCCACGTTGGATGTAGAGATTACGTAAAAATTAAATCTTAAAAAAACAAAAAAAAACCAGAGTGGATAAATGATGACCTATGTGGAGGAAAACTCTACTCTTGGAGAATGAACAGAACATTGCTACAGGTGAGTAAATCCCACAGATGTAATGTAGAAGAAAGGAACCCAGACACTGAAGGGTAAGAAATTCTTAGAAGTCAGGAGGAACCACAGCAGTGTATCTGGGATGCTTGTGGTAATCTGCTTCTTGATCTGGGTGCGAGTTACACAGGGCTGTTCTCCAGGCCGTATACCTATCCCTGTACTTTTCTGTAGGGATGTTGTATTTCAGTACAGTTTGTCGAAGAAAACAGTACAGGGCGCCTGGCTGGCATCAGTCAGTAGAGTGTGTAATGCTTGATCTTTGGGTCGTGAGTTCGAGCCCTACATTGGGCCGTAGAGCTTACTTAAAAACAACATTAAAAAAAAAAGAAAAGAAAAGAAAAGCGGGGTGCCTGGGTGGCTCAGTCGGTTAAGTGTTGATTCTTGATTTAGGCTCAGGTCATGATCTTACAGTTCATGGGACGGAGACCCACATCGGGCTCTGTGCTGACAGCTCAAAGCCTGCTGGGGTTTCTCTCTCTGCCTCTGTCTCTGACTCTAAATAGATTAAATAAATAAATAAATAAATAAACTAAAAAAAAAAAAAAAAGGCAGTGGGACGGAAAAGAAATTTAGTATTCTGAAAATAAGCTTTTTTGGAATCATGACTTTGGAGAAAATAACTGGGTCCGGATCTCCTCTTGGAGTCTGGGAGAAACCGGGCACTGAGCCGGAAAGATCTGTTCACCTCCTTCCCAGTTCTCCCATCTGGAATGTGAGACAGGTCCAGCCAAAGATCCTGAAACTTGAGTATCGTAGCACCGAGTTAAAAATGGAGTTGCTTCTGTCGGAGCAAAATGGAACCCATCAAATGCAGGCACATAAAGGAAAACTCAACCCAACCTTGCAGGAATTTATTGGTTTTTTGGAACACCAGCCGATCGCCGAATGCCAAGTCTGTTCACGTGCTCTCCTGACTTCTTGTTCCCCTGACTCTGCTACTCTCACCCCCACGTAAGAAAGAAGACCACTGGGCAACCAATGAGCCAAAAAAACAAACAAACAAACAACTTGCACATTTACTCCCCAGTCACCCTTGGTCTGTGAGCGACTCCGAACTCACTGCTCCTCTTTTTCCTTTGTTTTTATTCAGTTTGCAGAGTTTGGTTTTGGACACCCCAGGGCAGGGGCAGGAGCAGTTAAGGGTCCGACTTCGGCTCAGGTCATGATCTCACGGTTAGTGGGTTCAAGCCCCGCGTCGGGCTCTGTGCTGACAGCTCAGAGCCTGGAGCCTGCTTTGGATTCTGTCTCTCTCTCTCTCTCTCTCTCTCTCTCTCTCTCTGCCCTTCCCCCACTCATGCACTCTTGCTCCCTCTCTCTCAAAAACAAATAAACATTTAGAAAATTAAAAAAAAAAAAAAAAGTAAGAGAAATGTTCTGGGGCTAGAAGAGAGAGGGAAGAGGGAAGCAGGCAGATCTTTCCCCCAGCCAAGCCCCCTCCCCCTCCCATGTACTGAGAGGCCCAACCCCAAGTCCTGGAGAAAACTGGGGGGGGCTTCATTTGCAAAAGAAGCAGGGAGGGCAGGAAAGAGAAAGAGGAGGAGAGAAGAAAAGAGGGGCTTCAGAGAAACTAAGTACATTGTATGAGGCAGAAATTGACGTGCATCTTTTTACTGGTCTTGGCCCGTGGGCGGAGAAAGAACTTTCTGCCTCATTCCCTCAGGCCCCTGGAGACATCAGGGAAGTCCAATAAGACTGCCCTTTGGGGAGTAAATAACAACAAAATATCCACCAAGGAGCCCAGGGGAAATAGACAAAGTCACATGAAAGAGAAGTTCTCTCCTCCGCTTGAGGGCTGCGATTAACATACCCAAAGCTGGATTGCCTTTGGATTCCTGCTTTTCTCACCTCAAAGGCCAGCGAAACAGACCTTGAGTTTTTTCCCCAACAGCATGGCTGAAGCTAGAGTTTTTTCATCCCTAAATTTTGTCCCTCTTATCAAAGTGTGAAAATAGTTCTGGAATGTTCCTTCTGAGTAGCTCAGGTTGACCCAGATCCCCGGAGACTCTTGAGCTTTGCCAGAAGCCACCCGGGTTGAGCACGATATGCTGGCCAAGGAAGACTGTTCGGACGGGAGCGTTTCTTTCTCAGAACAAAACCCCGCCACGACTCTCCGTTCTTTTGAAGACTAAAAATAAATTCGGAATTAATCACAACAGAAAAGGAACAGTCTCTTCGATGACTATAATTAGTTCTCCGTTTATTAATGAAGACTCCAATTATTAGGCTCGTCCGAGTCCCAAATTTTTGCTTACTAATTACATGC
The DNA here is from genome assembly GCF_028018385.1 of Neofelis nebulosa. Lineage (NCBI taxonomy): Eukaryota > Metazoa > Chordata > Mammalia > Carnivora > Felidae > Neofelis > Neofelis nebulosa. The sequence goes on from NC_080797.1 coordinate 4,579,320, forward strand.
CTAGAGCAAGTGCCTTCACCTCTGGAAACTTCTCTGCAGAGCTCTGTCGTCTGCAAAGCAAGAGGCCGTGATACCTGATTCATGAGGCCATGGGAAGGAGCGGTCGCAGGGGGCTGCCTGGGGAATGTTTGTGGTCGAGGCCCCAGCTCTACCCATCTGCACAGGGCTGGGTTCAGACCAGAAGAGATTTCGCTTCTAGAAGGTTTGAGAACGCAGAAGAGTGGTTTGTGAAAACCTCCAGGCCTGGTATCCTAAGGAGGTGAAAGTAATGCTTATTTGCTCTCTAGGCTAATAAAAAAACTCCTGCCAGAACCTTCCAGAACAACCACAGTGAGGAAATAGAATGCTGGTTTTACGTTCCTCTCGACTTCCCAGTAGGATCTCCCAGTCAGGCAAAGGAGGCTTTCCAGAGCCCTTCTGAAGGTCACCTGAAGGTCATGCCTTCCACGCAGACCCATGGGGCATTCTGGAGACAGGGTAGCACGTGTTTCACCAGAACCTTCCAGCAAACTGCCTTCAAAGCTGTCTCTGTCAGCGAACACCTTGATGACCCCCCCCAGGAAATGAAAGGGCACGTGATGGGGGTCCTCTCTGGTTATTCAAGGTTGATGCCAAGGATATAGGAAAGCTGTGATTTCCTGGAGCCCAAGATCCAGCTCCTTCAGGAACCCAGAATTCAGCGAGAACTAGGCAAAAGGAATTTGGAAGACGCAAGGCGTGTTCGATGCTAACTGTCAAAGTTGGGCTACCTCAACGATGGGGGGTTCATTCTTCTATTTTCCCCACTTTCCGTAGGCTTGGCATATACACCTATGCCTACTTGGTATGCCTGACTTTTTTTTAATGTTTATTTATTTTTGAGAGAGAGAGAGAGAGGGAGACAGAGCATGAGAGGGGGAAGGACAGAGAGAGAGGGAAACAAAGAATCCGAAACAGGCTCCAGGCTCTGAGCTGTCAGCACAAAGCCCGACACGGGGCTCGAACTTACGGGCCGTGAGATCATGACCTGAGCGGAAGCCGGACGCTTAACCAACTGAGCCACCCAGGCGCCCCTCCGTATGCCCGACTCTTTACGAAAGTCCTTCAGAGGGGCAGGGAGAGAGGGAGACACAGAATCCAAAGCAGGCTCCAGGCTCCAGTCCTTCAGAGCCTCAGAAGAACCTACTCACTCGAGGTTTTCAAATAATTCTAACAAACGAGTTTTTTTCATCTAGTTTTTAAGTTTACAGTATATAGAACAAGGTATCTTGACAGCAAAGCAGGAGGAGGTGCCTGCGGACAGTTTGAAAATGGGAGCACAGAGATCCGGAAGAATCATTAAAAAAAGACTCCAGAAAGTAAATCTCACAGTAGAAAGTAGAAAGTAGATCTCACAGTCTGTGGGTTCGAGCTGACAGCTCAGAGCCTGCTTGGGATTTTCTCTCCCTCTCTCTCTGCTCCTCTTCCATTTGTACTCTCTCTCTCTCTCTCTCTCTCTCTCTCTCTCAAAATAAGCAATAATAACAATAGTAATAAATAGAAATAAAGATCTCTGGGTATCACCGAGTTTGGGGAACACAGAAACACAGATGCAGTGAAGGATGATGGAGTTTGCTGACCTTCTTTTCCAAGGGCAGGAGTCACCTGTGGCCCCAAACCGACCACATCGCCAGGGAGTAGAACGAGCCCAGTAAGGGCAAAGAGCTGCCCACTCGGGTGGCTCTGGTTAGGGCCTGGGTCCAGCTCACCCCATTCCTGAGTGCCGGACTCACTGGCTTTGCCCACCTGGCTGTCTGCCTCTGGAGATAGGACACCTGCTAACAGCCCCGTCTGTTTCCCGGCAGTCTTGCTTTCTGATGCCCACTCCATGAGGGACACACACTTGGGATCCACTTCCCCTGCCTGGGAGTGCAGCCCAGGACCCACCAGGGAGCGTGTTGCCATGACGATCGTGGCATACTGCTCCCCAGCCCCCTTCTGCCACTGCAAAAGCCCCGTGAAAAATCAGCATTCACGGGGCTTTCTAGGCTGCCTGGACTTCTCCACAGGAGGGGGATGTAAGCGATTTTCCCCCTCTGTGCTTTGGGAAGATGGGGGGGTGGGGCGGAGAGAGAAGCTTAGCAGCCTCAAACAAAACCAAAATTTTCCTAATCTACACTAAAGAAATCTACTCCCTTACAGCAAGGATTATCAACTGTAATTGTTGTCATGATGCTTGTCAAGAGGGAAGGAGAGGGAGCCATTTCTTTAAAAATCGTTTAATGTTTATTTATTTTTGAGAGAGAGAGAGAGACAGAGTGCAAGCGGGGGAGGGGCAGAGAGAGAGGGGGAGACACAGAATCCGAAGCAGGTTCCAGGCTCCGAGCTGTCGGCACAGAGCCCGACACAGGGCTCGAACTCATGAGCTGTGAGATCGTGACCTGAGCTGAAGTCGGATGCTCAACCTACTGAGCCACGCTGACGCCCCGTGAAGCCATTTCTTTAGGTGGAGGAGGAGGGCAGGGACAAGGAGAGAGGAGGGGAAGTGTGGGGGCAGCACCAAAGGGGGATTCTTGGAGAGAAAACAGCAGGTGAAGAAAGAGGGTAAGATCACCCTGCGTGGAGCAGGGGTAGGTAGCCTGATAAAGAAGTCAGGGAAGGCAGCCAGGAGGAGGAAATGGATCCAGGGAAGAAAAGGCTGACGAAGGAGAGAGTACGAGTTACCCACTGTCATGGAAAGAAGTGACTGCAAAATGTAGTGACTTCATACAACACTAAATATAATCTCACAGTTTCTGCAGGTCAGGGATTCAGGAGCAGGTGCTCTTGGCGTAGGGTCACTCGCGAGGTTGCAGGCAAGGTGTCAGCAGGACCCGTATCATTTGAAGGCTTGACCGGGGCTGGAGGACCCGCTTCCCAGGTGGCTCCGTCATGTGGCTGGTGAGCCCATGGAGCCTGTTGGCAGGAGGACTGTGTTCCTCAACATGTGGTGCCTTCCATCGGGCAGCTTGGGCGTCCCCAGGGCATGGCAGCTGGTCTCCCCCAGAGGGAGTGATCCATGAGCCCGTAAGAGAGAGCTGCCCTCTCTTTAATGACCTGGCTTCAGAAGTTACCTATCTCAGGTCTACAATATCTTCTTGGTTGTGCAGTCAGCCCTGCATAGGGCTAGGAGGGACTTTATGTATTTGCTTTATGATTTTTTTTTAAATTTTTTTATGTCTATTTGTTTTTGAGACAATGCAAGACACAGAGTGCAAGCAGCAGAGGGGCAGACAGAGGGAGACACAGAATCCCAAACAGGCTCCAGGCTCTGAGCTGTCAGCCCAGAGCCGGATGTGGGGCTCAAACCCGCGAACCAGGAGATCGTGACCTGAGCCAAAGTTGGACACTTAACCGACTGAGCCACCCAGGCACCCCTGCTTTATGATTTTTAAAAAATGTTTATTTATTTTTGAGAGAGACAGAACATGAGCAGGGGAGGGGCAGAGAGAGAGAGAGAGACAGACACACACACAGAATCAGAAGCAGGTTCCAGGCTCTGAGCTGTCAGTGCAGAGCCCGACTCAGGGCTCCAGCTCACAAACCGTGAGATCAGGACCTGAGCCAAAGTCGGACGCTTAACTGACTGAGCCACCCAGGCGCCCCTACAGAACACTTAAAGAAAAAAAGAGAGAAGACGAAGGAGAAGGAGAAGGAGAAGGAGAAGGAGAAGGAGAAGGAGAAGGAAGAAAGGAAACAATAATGTATTGATTCAGATAAATGAAGGGTGCAGGGTGTGAAGCTTCAGGTAAGGCTGGATCCAGGGTCTCAAACAATATTGTGACCTCTCTCTCTTAACTCTTTCTTCTGATTTGGTGTAACTCTGGGGGATCTTTACTCCCATAAAGCTCTCTGGTTACCCTGGCATGCAGAAGCACCAGTCTTACTGACTCCGGGTACAGCCTGGGTGCAGATAATCATTTTTCCAGCATTTGATCTAAAAGTTCGGAGCCTGACTCTCTCTGACCCCTCCCTTCAACATTTACTGTGGCCAAGGAGATAGGCTGATTTGCTTCACCCATGATGTATGGCCACCCCTAGGAAAGATGGGGGGTGGCTGGCTCAACTTCGTGCAACAATTCTGAACAAGTTTTACCAAAGGGATACCGGAGCCAGAAAAAGAAAGATGACGCTGGGCAGGTAAAAAACCACAGCAGTCCACCAGCCCCAGGCCAGCATTCCACTGACCGCAGGGACAGCGGTCCTCTTGGGGCCTTGGGGTGCCACCACCAATTAGATCAATGCCGAGGGACAGAGGTAAAGGGGGTTCATGTGACCGCTCACTTAGGTGCGGTCAGAGGCTTGGTTTGCCCCCAGGCGTGGCTGGTGGGCCCTCAGATCATAGGCTGGCGATCTAAGCTTAGAGCTTTTGGAATGAAAATAAAAAGTAGGATTTCGCTTTCAGATTACTTTTCTCAGTAGCAGAAACAACGTATGTACTAAAAGAGAGAATCTATTCATCTAGCGGGGATTTTCCATCAGATAGGTTTGACGCGCTGCCCATAGGCGTGATGGCTTGTGACAAAACGATGTTTAAACAGGCGGGGGCGGGGCGGGGGGAGGGGGAAAGAAGCCCAAATCCAGGACTGGCTTCTTCTAGAACTTTCTCGTCAATACCCACTGTTTGGCAGAATCTACTCCCAGGCTTACGTGGGACTAGCCTGACTCCCCTTTTCGGAGCCGGACACCTTCCTCTACCCCCGCCCAGCTGTGTCCATTTTATGAGATCTAACTTTTGAGATGGAGGTCTGAGGCTTTGTCCATCCCCCTGCCTGAGTCATGGGAAACCAGTGAATAATGGGCATCGTCTCCTCCGGGTGGGGGACTTACCAACTCTATCACCTCCCATCCCTCACCCTCCAAATATCCCCCTCTGGCACAGCAATGCCTGCTTGACCTCCGCGGTCCTCTGTCCAGAGGCAGAGGCGAGAGAACAAACAGAAAAACACGGAGAGCTGCCGTTCTGGTTGGGGCTGTTACCTAAGCTTCTGCTACTGGATCTAGCTCCCTGCCAGCACACTCCATGGTTCCCTCCTTCTTCCCCTGTGAGGGTCCTTATCTAGATGTCAGTAACTCTACCAAGAACGATTTAAGATTCTGCTAAATTCTGCATTTTAAAATCTGGCTCTGTGAAAATTTGCAGGAGGAACAGCTTCTATTTTTAAAGGGGCTGATTCTTTCCTTTTTTTTTTTTTTTTTTCTGATCATTTTCGAGTGGAATCTGAACTTAACAAAGCGGGTTTGAAAGCCCAGCTGCACGATGGATGCTTCCCGAGCCGTGTGTGGAACTGGGTCAGTGTTTCACAAAGTGAGGGGCACTCCCACCGGTGGTCCCGGTGGCTCATTTGATAATTGTAGAGCACGCAGGAATCAGCATTTCAAGTGACGTGAAGTTAAACATTTGTGTAGGTACCAGACTTGTGATTTCTTGAATATCGTGGCTGATACAAAGTGGAAGTAAATAGCCATGTTAGCTCAGAACTGATTGATTTTTTTAAGTTTATTTATTTTGAGAGTGTGTCTGTGTGTGTGTGTGTGTGTGAACAGGGGAGGGGAAAAGCCACAGAGAAAGGGAGAGAGAGAGAATCCCAAGCAGGCCCCCAGCTGTCAGTGCACAGCCCAGTTCAGGGCTCAGTCCCATGAACCGTGAGATCGCGACCTGACCAGAAATCAACAGTCACAAGCTCAACCGACTGAAGCACCCAGACACCCCAGAATCAATTTAAAGAAAAGTGTTAGCGGGGCGCCTGGGTGGCTCAGTCTGTGAAGCGTCCCACTTTGGCTTAGGTCGTGATCTCGCAGTTCGTGGGTTCGAGCCCCATATCGGGCTCTGTGCTTATAGCTCAGAGCCTGGGGCCTGCTTCAGATTCTGTGTTTCCCTCTCTCTCTGCCCCTCCCTTGCTCGTGCTCTGTCTCTCTCTGTCTTTCAAAGATAAATATGTGTTAAAACATTTTAAAAAATAGGAAAATGTTAACAAACAATTACGGTATCGATACGCAAACTGGCAAGAGTCACGAAGGGGACTCTGTTAGTTTCCTGTGGCTGCTGGGGGCAATTATGAGCAAGCCTGACTTACAGCAACACACATTTATCCTCTTAGAGCTGTGGAGGCCAGAAGTCCACGATCAGCTTTACGGGGCTGCAGTCAAAGTGTTGGCAAGGCCCTGCTTCCTCCTAGGGCTGTGCGGGACAATCTGTTTCTTGCTTCTTTCCCCTCTCTCGTGGCCGTTGATAGTCCTTGGCTGGTGCTCACATCACCCCAATCCGAGCATCGCTGGTCACATGGCTTCTCCTTCCTCTTCTGTGTCCAGTAAAATCTCCCTCTGCCTCCCTTTTAAGAGCATACTTGTGACAGATAGCATTCCGGGCCCACCCAGACAATCCAGGATGATCTCTTTGCCTCAAAATCCTTAGTTGAATCACATCGGCAATTGTCCGTTTGTTTTGGCCAAACAAGGTAACATATTCACAAGTATTGGGGATGATGAGGATGTGGCCATCTTTGGGGGAAGGGGGGGGTATTATTCAGCCTATCACCAGGGGGCACGAGAAGTTTGGGAAGCACAGAGCAGGTCAGGAAGTACGGCTCATACTGGCAGAGTTCAAACACCTGAGGGCATCCCCCGTCCTCTTGTGGAGTGGATTTTGCCCTCTGCCCACACCATCTTCTCACCAAAGATACCGGAGGACTGGGATCCAGGGGGAAGGACAGGGGTCTCCGGGCCTTTGGGGAAGACAGACTTGTGGAGTGACCCTGGACCCCATTCATTCACCATACCCTGAGACTCTCGGACACGGTTTGATTCTCTGGTGTCTACATTGGTGATGGACAGCCACCTTAGAAAAAGCGAAATTTAAATTGCACAGGTTCAAATGAGCGTTGTTTTACTCCGTCCGTCCGTCCGTCTGTACAGATTACTACCTTGGGGCCCCAGCTCAGATTCGCACTGTCTTTATTTAAACTGCTTTTGAAACGTTAATCACTGGATGTTAATAAACAAAGTAATTGTTCTTGATTTTCTTATGGGTTCCGTTTACTAAAGGGAACCGAGATTTTCTGTGATTTCACAAGGAGGCATGAGATCTGGAAGTAGGCTAAGGCGCTTTGCCTATGAAATTAACGAAGACATTTTCTTATCGCATAATCAGTAAATTGGAAACAGGATTCTCGCGCGTTTCAGGGAAAGGTGCCTGGAACAACTTCTCGCTCAATCTGATTAGTGCATTCACAGTGAGTGCTTTCTCCGGGGAGCCTTTCTGCAAGGAGGGTTTATCAGCTGAACTCATGTAATTCAGCAAGTGGGGGCGGGTGGAGAAGCGGGACATCTCCCCAGCAGCTTTGATCAGGCCCGCCTGCTCTCCACCCCCCTGCCCACCGCCCACCCGCACATCTGCACTGGCCCGTGGCTGTTCTGACTCCAGTGGCACCAGCATGTGATGTCTCCTTTGCCCCAAGCAGACAAGAGCAGACCAGAGGAGCCAGCAAGCTCTCCGGGAGAGGCACGGCGGTCTGCAGCCCCCACAGGAAGAGGAAGCCAGAGGAGAGGTCAGCTCCTTCTCAGAGCAAAGTCCCCCGGAGCCTTGTCAGGGCCCCTAAACGTGTGACCTGACCACCTTTCTTGGACACCCCTCTCCTGGGGGCTCACCAGGGTGAAGCAGAAATGCTGGCTGGGATCCACAATAACAAAACCTCATCACTTTCATGCTTTGGCTCCTGCTTCCTAGTGAGCCGGGTTCAGATCCCAGTGTGGGGTCTTCTCCCTAAATGGGGTCCTTTTATATAAAAAGGCACATTGTTGGGGCGCCTGGGTGGCGCAGTCGGTTAAGCGTCCGACTTCAGCCAGGTCACGATCTCGCGGTCCGTGAGTTCGAGCCCCGCGTCGGGCTCTGGGCTGATGGCTCGGAGCCTGGAGCCTGTTTCCGATTCTGTGTCTCCCTCTCTCTCTGCCCCTCCCCCGTTCATGCTCTGTCTCTCTCTGTCCCAAAAAATAAATAAAAAACATTGAAAAAAAAAAAATTAAAAAAAAAAAAAAAAAAAGGCACATTGTTAGAGAAGAGAGGAGGGCTTCAGCCAAACACAGAGAGGACCTTCTCAAGGAAAGAGGATGAAGTCATACAGAGGCTGGGGTCATAAGTTACAAAGTACTAATCAGAGCCAGTCAGAGACACAAGGGGAGGGACACCTTGCTGGTTTTATTCACAGGACCTTTCCCTAGTGACTAACAGTTAAAATCAATATAGAAGTTCTCAAAAAACTAAATCAAGGGGAAAAAAAAGAAGCTTAAAATGAATATGATATACATTGTCTTATGATAAATGGTGATTGATCTTCCTATAAATGATGCATGAGGCATATAGAATTTGCCTCAAAATTTTCATAGATGTTCCCCAAACTGGCCATCGTGTGTACAATAAGCAACAATTAAATAGATTTATTTTCTGTCTTAGCATATTTGAAAACAAACCAAAAAACAAGGAAGTCTCTCAAATCCAATGAATGGGGTGACATACTCAGCACTCAGAGATTGTGAAGGTCCCTTCTGGTCCCACAAGGCTGATGCGTTTCTGATTCACTTACGCCCTCCTTGAGGGCAGAGCTGTGGGGAGGGGGGCTGGGGGGGGGGACCGAACATGGGCTCTGGCATTAGCCATGACTTTGAATCAAATCCCACTACTCAACAGCTGTGCAGTCTTGGGTTTGTGACGGTGACAGGCAGGAATCCGACCAGAGGAGCCAGAAAGATTTCCGTACAGGAAGGGCTCGAGAGAATTGCTAGGAGAAATCCAAAGAGCCTGGTCACACGGACCCAAGAGCCATGGACCTCTCTGCTTGTCACAGCAGGGCTACCTCCCTTTGGCACCTCCAGCCGCAGGTGCCCGTGGCTTTGGCTTCATCAGTGTGTTTCCTGCCCAGGGGTGGAGAAGGACCAGGTGTGATAGGAGGGGAAGAGGCCGTGAGCTCCCCCTAGCGGCCACTGCCAAGCACCAGACGAGGGCCAAGCGGGGCTGTTGAGACCCTCCACCCCCCTTTCATCAGGCCCTTGTCCTCTCTTGAGCCTGCTTTCCAAACCTGGCCACTGCTCCCCACACGAGGCCAGAGACCATAAAGTAGAGATCCGTGGCTCTAACCATCAACACGTGAAAGAAAAGGTTCCTGGTTGCAGTAAGTCTAAGCTGTCATCCCCAGGAGTTGATGGGTCTCTCTCCCCTTTTCCACGGAAGGGTTAGCCACCCCCCAATCTTTGTAGGTAGCTCGTGTTTCTGCAGGGGAGGTCACGGGAGCACACAGGCTCTGCAGGGCAGCAGCTAGAAGGCACAAGCAAATGCCAGACCCCGTGTGACTGGGGAGCTGCTACCCTTCACTCAGTCCTGCTGACGAACCAGCCAGGCTCTCTCCCTCTCCAGGGTGTTCTTCGTCCTATTCTCTTTATTCTCTTAGACAACGTCTTCCCTCCTTCTGGCCAGCCCTTTCGCGGCACAGAGATGGCTCTCTCCAGAGCTTCCTTGACGGAGAGGCCTTTATGGGGTGCCTCTCCCAATGGAAAAGCCACCCGACACGGGACTGGGACTGGGGTGTAAGTTTTCAGGAGGCATTACTCCCACGGCCTTGCAGTGTAGTTGAGGCTTGGGGGGTGTGCCTCCTTAAATTCTGCACCCTGAGAGCCCCCCTGGCCGCCCCCGGCACCGGCCCTGGCCGTGGAGCCATACATGGGACCGCAGGGCAAGGGGGCGTCCACGGCCTGGCACATCATGTCTGCGAATCCCTGCGGGTGTGGCTCTGGATTGGACTGAGCCCACAGGCCAGGCTCATCCACAGCAACACCCCTCACTCCCGAGGTACCTTCCAGAGCTCATCTGCTGCAGGGCTGCAGCCGCTGGGGACCACAGGGAGACCCCCCCCCACGCTGGGCTGTTTCCTAAAGCGACCTCCCTGGCCTCCCCTGCCCCCCACATTTCTATTTCTTTCTGAGAAACGGCCCCCTAACTGCCTCCAGTGGCTTCTACTTTCCAGGTGGAACCCCTCACTGACACACTCTCCCGCCAGGAAGACAGTGAGATCCGCAGGAGCCACGTGAAGGAGCACCAGCTCGGGGGGACACCTGGGTGGCTCAGTCGGTTAAGCCTCCAACTCTTGATCTCACGGGCGGTGGGTTCAAGCCCTGCGTTGGGCTCTGTGCTGACAGTGGGGAGTCTGCTTGGGATTCTCCCTCCTCCCTCTCTCTCTCAGAAATAGATAAACTTAAAAAAAAAAAAAAAAAAAAGGAGCATCAGCCTGTGCTCGGTCCACCTGCCCCCAGGCCTCCCACCTCCCCTAAGTGCCCCCACCTGCACAGACTCCTCGTCGCCCTCCTCAAGCAGAGTCCCCAGAGAAGCCTCCGCGGGCCCTGCTCGCCCTTCATCGCACACTACCCTCCACCCCGCTGAACAGTCAACTCCTGACTCCACGGTTTGTTTCTGGCCATGCGGTTCCTGCCAGGGCATCTGTCTGGTCATTCAGTAGCCGCTGGCCTCTCTGAGGAGACGGTAGGAGCCACGAGGCAGGTGCTCCGGCATCCGGCGCCCAAACCACAGCCTGGTGCTGGTGGCTCGCAAGGAGCGATTTGGAAAACGAGTGCCTAGTAGGTACTGGAAAAATCCTCTGCTGCTTGGGATTGACTCAAAGGGTCAGCACCACAGAACACTTATGGCAACACCAGCCCAGCGGCAGCTCTGCGCGGGGAGAAGTTAAACAAGAGGGGCGCCTGGGTGGCTCAGCGGGTTGAGCATCTGACTTTGGCTCCGGTCATGACCGCACAGTTTGTGGGTTCAAGCCCCACGACAGCTTGGAGCCTGAAGCCTGCTTCGAACTCTGTCTCCCTCGCTCTCTGCCCCTCCCCCAATTACGCTCTCTCTCTCTCAAAAATAAACAAACATTTAAAAAACATTTAAAGGGGCGCCTGGGTGGCTCAGTCGGTTAAGCGTCCGACTTCGGCTCAGGTCACGATCTCGCGGTCTGTGAGTTCGAGCCCCGAGTCGGGCTCTGGGCTGATGGCTCAGAGCCTGGAGCCTGTTTCCGATTCTGTGTCTCCCTCTCTCTCTGCCCCTCCCCCGTTCATGCTCTGTCTCTCTCTCTCTCAAAAATAAATAAACGTTAAAAAAAAAAATTAAAAAAAAAAAAAAAAAACATTTAAAGACAAAGTTACCCAACCAGCCCCCAGTGGTTCTGTCACAGTTGGTTTTTTTTTAAGATTTTATTTAAAAAATAAGGGGCGCCTGGGTGGCGCAGTCGGTTGAGCGTCCGACTTCAGCCAGGTCACGATCTCGCGGTCCGTGAGTTCGAGCCCCGCGTCAGGCTCTGGGCTGATGGCTCGGAGCCTGGAGCCTGTTTCCGATTCTGTGTCTCCCTCTCTCTCTGCCCCTCCCCCGTTCATGCTCTGTCTCTCTCTGTCCCAAAAATAAATTAAAAATGTTGAACAAAAAAAAAAATTTAAAAAGATTTTATTTAAAAAATAAATAAATAAATAAAATTTAAAAAAAAAATAAAGATTTTATTTTTAAGCCATCTCTACACCCAACGGTGGGGCTTGAACTCACAATCCCCGAGATGAAGTGTCCCGTGCTCCACCCACTAGTCTCTGTTTTGATGCAAGTGCCGGAGGCCCCAGGCCAGACCTGCCCAGCCAAGACCTTCCTGAACTCCTGGCTCCCAGAAAATATGAGTGATAAGTAAAATGAGTACCGTTACTTTAAGCCGACGAAAATCCGGGTGATTTGTTACATAGCAAGAGAGCCCTAGAATAGCTCTCCACCTCAAGGAACTGAAAATCTAGTTGGAAAGCCAAGAAATGAGTGAATTTAGCCAAGTTTATTAGTAGACGCGGGTAAGTTCCCACCTAGGTGAATAAAGTAAATCCCCCCACCCAAGTACTCCATCCTCCTTGTCCTACCTGTTCCTCTCCACTGGCCCCCTTCCCTGGCCCCTAATTTTGATTGGTCCTCCCCATCCTTGATTCTATGCCCCTTTCCCCGGCCCCTAATTTTCATTTGGACCTCCAACTCCTTAATTCTATGCCCCCTTCTCTGGCCCCTAATTTTGATTGGCCCCCCCAATCCTTGATTCTACACCCCCTTCCCTGGCCCCTAATTTTGATTGCCCCCCCCAAATCCTTGATTCTACGCCCCCTCCCCCAGCCCCTAATTTTCATTTGGACCCCCAAATCCTTGATTCTATGCCCCCTTCCCCTGCTCCTAATTTTTTTTATATTCAGTACAATTTATTGTCAAATTGGTTTCCATACAACACCCAGTGCTCATCTCAACAGGTGCCCTCCTCAAAGCCCATCACCCACTTTTCCCTCCCTCCCACCCCCCCAATCAACCCTCAGTTTGTTCTCAGTATTTAAGAGTCTCTTATGGTTTGCCTCCTTCCCTGTCTGTAAACCCCTGCTCCTAATTTTGATTTGTCCCCCCAATCCTTGATTCCACACCCCCTTCCCTCCTGCTCCTAATTTTGATTGCCCCCCCAAATCCTTGAGTCTATGCCCCCTTCCTCTGCCCCTAATTTTGATCGGTCCCCCCAAATCCTTGATTCCATGACCCCTTCCCTCCTGCCCCTAATTTTGATTGGTTCTCCAAATCCTTGATTCCTGTTGTGTGTCTTCAATTTAGTGCAAGGATGACATTTGCCCAAACTCTCAACCTGCTGGTGCCCTAAATTAGCAAGTGGCCCAGTCTCCCCATCTTCACTTTGGATATACTGCAGGGAGTGGAGTCAAGGCTGTTTAGACCACAAATCCCTAGTCCCGGCTCCGGGTTCCTGGCAACAGGCATCACATAAATTTTCTACCAAGAGACACATCCGCATAATTAGACCAAAGATATTGCAGACACAGACACAGGCAAAGAGAGCAGGGCTGGGAGAAGGGTACCATTCATCAAAACCTCATCATAAATTCAAGTTGAAGGGCTGAAAAGAAACAAAATATGGACACTTCCCAAACCCAGCAGCTGGACCTCTCGCTGAAATCCCGAAATCGTTGCCGCTCAACTCAACATCTGGGAGAGAATGAAAAAATAATAAAGATTTAAAAAGAACAGACGCAGGGCAATTATCAATTGAAGTGTGGATCGGGAATATAAATTCTCTGAGAGCCTAAAGACAGAAATACACATCAGCACATGGGTCTTAGGACTGTGAATTTCACCCAGCTGTCACCACTATTCTTTTTTATTGTGGCTAATATTTCTTTCTCAAATGCACTTTCTAAGCGATGAACATAATTACGTTCAGGTTGACACAACCTGAATTAGGGTTACCACACTTTTACTGACTCAATGGCGGCGGGGTAGGGACATTTCCAAGAGGATTCTGGTGCTGGAAGAATGCTGTGTCTAGATTTGAGAGACCCGGGTTCAAGTCCCGCCTCCCCCATTTAACTGTGTGAAACTGGCTATTTAATCTTCTAAACTTGTGAAGAAATCTGAAAATAGAAAGCCTGCCTCAGTGAGTTTTTACTGGGATTAAAATAGGTAATGTATCTTCAGAGTTCCTGCCACGGTGTTGCTTTCGGCTTCTTCCCCTGTGAAATAGGGTTTGTTATTTTGTAAGGATTCTCCCCTCCCTCCTTCTCTCCCTCCCTCCCTTCCTTCTTTCCAGTAAATTAATCTCTGTGTCCAATGTGGGGCTTGAACTCACAACCCTGAGATTGAGAGTCACATGCTCCCCTCAACTGAGGCAGCCAGGCACCCCTGTAAGGATTTTTTAGTTTATGATATTATTTAAGCTACTTTAAACAATTTTTTAACGTTTTTATTTATTTTTGAGAGAGACAGAGTGCCAATGGGGGGGAGGGGCAGAAAGAGAGGGAGGCACAGAATCTTAAGCAGGCTCCAGGCTCTGAGCTGTCAGCACAGAGCCCGACACTGGGCTCGAACCCACTAACCGTGAGATCATGACGTGAGCCCAAGTCGGACGCTTAACCGACTGAACCACGTAGGCCCCCCTAAGCTACTTTTAAGGCACTTAAGATACTTGTGGTTGTAAGTAACTGAAAGCAAGACTTACAGTAGCTTTAAAGGAAATGAATTGAATTGTTCCAGTCAATGAGAAAGCAGTGATTGGCTACAGGGTAGGATCAACGTGTTGGGGATCACTAACATCCCAGGCGTTGAGTGCCAGTCTCCGCAGCCCATGTGGCTCTTCCCTCATGGTGCCAAGATGGCTGCTTCAGTTCCAAGCGTTTCGTCTTCACACCAGAGCGCCCAAAGCATGAAAGCAGAGGAATCTTTTCAAACCTCTCTCTTACCAAGGAGGAAACATTTCTCAGACATCTCCCACAGACTTCCTTTTATATCCCATTGGCCGGATCTGGGCCATGGCTATCTCTTGCTGGGAGGCAGCCTGGGGAAAGGAATATCCAAAAAGCTAACACGAGAAGCTACTTCTAACAGGAAGGGAGAAGGGAGAGAAGAATGACACTGACCTGCCGCTGTAATGTACGTAGAATGCCCACCGCGACGGGACCCATCAGTCAATGGAAGTAACATTTATTGAGCACTTACTGTATGCCAGCCACCATTCTGAGGGGGTTGTATGTGCCACCTCATCCCGTCCCCTCAGGAACCTTAGGAGGAGGTGTGACTATTAGCCTTGTTTCCTTGATGTGGAACTCGGGGCTCAGAGATGTTAATAAACTCGCCCACGGCTGCGTACCCAGTGCCTGCTGGGGCCACGGGACATTTGATCTGAGTCGGAGGAGACAGAGGCCCCACGTTAGCACACAAGAGGATGCTCAGCTCACCTCTGAGGTCTTGCTGGTCGCCCATCCCTTTACATGCCCATGCATCCAGAGAAGGAAGCAGCAAGCTGGGCTTGGCTGCCACAGGAAGGAAGACCCTTAACACAGACCACAGGGAGAGAATCTAGCCTGGTGTGAGATTCTGGGTGCGGCCACAGAGCCTAAAGTTTCAGGGTCTAGCACGGGATCTGACTCTGCATGACCCCCCGTCCCCCGCCAGGGAACAGAACCACAAGGGGGGGAAACCTCTTTCCCAAACCGATCTGGAGAAGAAAAGCAACCCCGGCAACCCCAGGGCAGAGCAGAGCCCGGGAGTGTTCAGCAGCACCCTTTAACCTGGTGCTGGCAGGTTAAGGCACTGTGAAGGTGCACACGGACAGCCGTGGGTCTAGAAGTTACCTATCGCTCCGTAACGATTACTCTGAAACTTAGCGACTTAAGCCTCACATTATCTTTCGGTTTCTGCGGGTGAGGAATCCCGGTGAAGCTAAGCTGTGTCATCCTCTGGCTCAGGGCGTCCAACAGGCTTCAACCAAGATGTTGGCCAGGGATGAGGCCATCTGAGGCTCCAAACTCGTTCCCTGATCATTGGCAGGAGTCAGTTCCTTATGGGCTTTGGACCAAGGACCTCAGTTCCTTGGTGGCTGCTATAGGGAGGCCCCCTGGGGTTCTTTGCTTCACAGGCCTTTCCACTTGCTTGTAACAGGGGAACTTGCCTCATCAGAGAGGGAGGGAGACAGAGAAAGGGCGGGAGGGAGTGAAGGAGAGGTACAGAGCGAGCAGGACAGAAGTCATAGTCTTCTGTGGCCTAATCTCAGGAGTGATTTCCAATTACCTTGTTTTTTTTTTTTTTTTTTTAATGTTTGTTTATTTATTTATTTTTATTTTTTATTTTTTTAATTTTTTTTAAAATTTACATCCAAATTAGTTAGCATATAATGCAACAGTGATTCCAGGAGTAGATTCCTTAATGCCCCTCCCCCATTTAACCCATCCCCCCTCCCACAACCCCTCCAACAACCCTCAGTTTGTTCTCCATATTTATCAGTCTTTGATGTTTCGTCCACCTCCCTGTTTTTATATTATTTTTGCTTCCCTTCCTTTATGCTCACCTGTTTTGTATCTTAAATCCTCATAGGAGTGAAGTCATATGATTTTTGTCTTTCTCTGACTGACTAATTTTGCTTAGCATAATACCCTCCGGTTCCATCCACGTAGTTGCAAATGGCAAGATTTCATTCTTTTTGATTGCCAACTAATACTCCATTGTGTGTGTGTGTGTATGTGTGTGTGTATATATATATATATATGTATGTATATATATACACACACACATATGTACACATATATATACACATACACATATATACACATATATATACACATACATATATATATACACACACACATACATACACACACACACACACACACACACACATATATATACACACACACATATATACCACATCTTCTTTATCCATTCATCCATCGATAGACATGTGGGCTCTTTCCATACTTTGCCTATTGTCAATAGTGCTGCTAGAAACATGGGGGTGCATGTGTCCCTTCGAAACAGCACCCCTGTATCCCATGGATAAATGCCTAGTAGTGCAATTGCTGGGTCGTAGGGTAGTTCTATTTTTAGTTTTTTGAGGAACCTCCATACTGTTTTCCAGAGTGGCCGCACCGGTTTGCATTCCCACCAGCAGAGCAAGAGGGTTCCTTTTTCTCCGCATCCTTGCCAACATCTGTTGTTGCCTGAGTTGTTAACGTGACCATTCTGACAGGTGTGAGGTGGTGCCTCATTGTGGTTTTGATATGTATTTCCCTGGTGATGAGTGATGTTGAGCATTTTTTTCATGTGTCTGTTAGCCATATGAATGTCTTCTTTGGAAACGATTATTTATTTTTTAAAGAGAGAGAGAGAAAACAGGAGCAAAACAGGGGCAAAGAGAGAGGAGGACAAAGGATCCATAGTGGGCTCTGAGCTGTCAGCACAGAGCCCGATGCGGGGCTCGAACTCATCAACCGTGAGATCACGATCTGAGCTGAAGTTGGACACAATGGACTGAGCTACTGTGGTGCCCCAACTTCCTGTTACCTTTGTAGTACTCTATTCCTTAGAGTCCCTGGGTGGGTACCGGGAGGCAGGATCTTTGGGAGTCATTTTGGAAGCTGCTTACTGCAGTGGTCAAGCTTGAATCAGCGAACAGGTCACAATGGTCAGGCCATGGGGAGGTCTGCGTAGGGTGGCCCCTTGACCATCAGGCCAGCAGCTGGGGACCTGTCATTAAGGCAACGCCATGGGCCAGGCCTAGGAGGACACTGCAGAATCAGGCAGCTGTGGGAGTCAGAATTCCAACAAGGTGTTGCATCGAGTAAAGGAGGATGGTCCAGACTCTGAGAGCCCAGGCGGCAGAGGTGAGTCAGGAGAGTGGGAGAATTTTAAAACTTGGTAATGACTCTCGGAGCCAGGAGGCTTCTTAGGCACTGTCTCCCTGACAAAGATTGATCCTAAACCCTGATGAGTCCGGACCTTGTAGGTGGGACCAGAGACCCTCTTTAGGAAGGAGGGAAGCAGCACAGAGAAGGTTCCGGAACCAGGCAAGTGGGCTTAGCATCCTGGCCCAACCATTTGCTAGTTGTGGGAACCTGGGCGAATGAATTGACCTCAAACCTGAGTTTTCTCTTCTCTAAGATGATACCTAACCCACAGTGAGGCTGAGAAAAATGAGGCAAAATGCTAAAAGCCCCCCATGCAATGTTCTGCTGAATAGCATTCAGTAAAGGTTTATTATGTTATCAAGATGGTTATATAAAAGCACATTTAGAAAGAAGAATGAGTCCATTCCTTAAAATCGAAACAACACCCATGTATTTATTTATTTTTTTAAGTTTTGTTCATTTAAGTAATCTCTACACCCAACGTGGGGTTTGAACTCACATCCCCGAGATCAAGAGTTTTATGTTCTTCCGAATGAGCCAGCCAGGCATCCCAAAACAACACCGATTTAAGGAAGCTGATGTTCTCTGGTTGAGAAGATAAGATCTGACCCAGGTTCACATTTACGAATAAAGGGTGATTGGCTGTTTCAGGTCAGGCATTGAATTAGGTGCCTAATGTGTTGTTGTTGTTGTTAAGTTTATTTATTTATTTTGAGTGGGGAGGAGCATAGAGAGAGGAAGAGAGAGAGTCTCAAGCAGGCTCATTGCTGTCAGTGCACAAAGCCCTATGCAGGGCTCGAACCCACGAACTATGAGATCATGACCTGAGCCAAAACTAAGAGTCAGAAGCTTAACCGACTGAGCCACCCAGGTGCCCCTAGGCGTCTGTTCAATAGCGTTGGGGTCTCCCTTGGGAAGGAATACCTCCTCCTGCAATCCTTCTTCACCTAGAACAGATTTAAATTCACACATGGTCTCCAGAAGCCTTCTGAGCCTCCCGGGAGGTTTTCATTAAGGATGAGAGATTTTCTAACACTGGTTTTCAGATACCCCACAGATACTCCACCAGAACTCCTTCTGTGGATAAGGATGAGCTAAAGGTCAGTGTCAACTCTGGATTCAATAGTCGAGGTTCTTAGCTGCAGCAAAGTTTAAGCAGAAAGGGATTCGCCCCCACGGTATTGTACCATTCTATGTGTTGGGTTGTCCAACAAGGCTGGAGAACCCAGTGTGGGCATCACACGGCCACGAACCACGCAGCTGGTAACTGCACCACAGGACTTTTCTGTTTTCAATTCTGCATTAACGGTGTCTGGGATCTGCTTCGACATAACATGAGGAGGGGAGAGCCCTGGGCCGGGGGGGGAGGGGGTGGTGGTATAGATGAAAAGAAACTGGCCTCAAGTTAACAATTGTTGAAGTTAGAGCAGGTGAATGAGAGTTCTTTTTACTAGTCTATTTTTAAAAAACAGATTTTGTTTAAAAGATTTAATTTTTTAAGTAATCTCTATACACCCAACCTGGGGCTCGAACTCACGACCCCGAGCTTAAGAGTCGCCTGCTCTACCCAGTGAGCCAGCCAGGCGCCCCTAAAGACAGATTTATTGAGATATGATTTACATACCATCATATTCATACAATTCGATGAATTTTAGTCTATTTACAGATTTGAGTCACCATCACCACCAGTTAAATTTAGAATGTTTTTTTTTTAATTTTTTTTAACGTCTATTTATTTTTGAGATAGAGAGACAGACAGAGCATGAACGGGGGAGGGTCAGAGAGAGGGAGACACAGAATCGGAAACAGTCTCCAGGCTCTGAGCTGCCAGCACAGAGCCCGACGCGGGGCTCGAACTCACGGACCGCGAGATCATGACCTGAGCCGAAGTCGGCCGCCCAACTGACTGAGCCACCCAGGCGCCCCAAATTTAGAATGTTTTTATCAACCCCCAAAGAAACCCTGTCCGCATCAGCAGTCACTTACTCCCCATTCGTACTCTGAACCCCAGCAACAAGTAACCTCTGTTCTGTCCCCACCGATTTGCTTATTCTGGACACGTCACATACAGACGCAATTATATCGTGTGTGATCTTTCATGACTGGCTTCTTTCACTTATAGCATAATGTTTTCCAGGTTCATCCACATTGTGGCTCGTATCGGTGCTTTGTTCTTATTGTGGATGTCATTCCATTGTGTGGATGGATCCTGTTTTGTTTATCCAGTCCTCCGTGGATGGACCCTTGAGTTGTTTTCGCCTTTTGGCTATTTGGTAAATAATGCTGCTGTGAACTTGGTATGAGAGTATCTGTTTGAGCCCCTGCTTCCAGCTCTTTTGGGTATATACCTAGCAGTGGAATTGCTGAATCATATGGTAATTCTATGTATAGCTTTTTGAGGACCTGCCAAACTGGTTCCCACAGCAGCTGCACCATTTTTCATTCCCACCGGCAGGGTACAAGGGTTCCAATTTCTCCACACCCTTGCCAACTCTTGTTATTTCTGATTCTAGCCATCCTGGTGGGTGTGAAGTGATATCTTCTTGTGGTTGAGACTTGCATTTCCCTGAGGGCTGATGATGTTGAGCATCTTTTCGTGTGCATATTGGCCATTTGTCTATTTTCCTTGGGGAAATGTCCACTCAAGTCTTTCTCCCATTTAAAAAAATATCTATTTGAGAGACAGAGAGAGAGAGAGAGAGAGAGAAGACCCCCAGCAGGCTGTGCACTGACAGCAGAAAGCCCAACGCGGGGCTCGAACTCACAAGCCGTGAGATCATGACCTGAGCCGAAGTCAGACGCTTAACCAGCTGAGCCATTAAGGCACCCCACTTTGCACATTTTTTAAATGGGCCTTTAAAACATACTTTTAATTGAGTTGTGATACTTCTGTATATATTCCGGGTTGCAAGTCCCTTACCAGGCAAATGATTTGCCAATATTCACCCCCATTTTGCGGATTGTCTTTTCACTTTCTGGAGGGTGTTGTTTGAAGGACAAAAGTTTTAAATTCCAATGACACGTAATTTATTTTTCCTCCTATTGCTTATGTTTTTTTGTGTGATATCTAAGAAATCATGGCCTGAGCCAACTTCGTGAAGACTTTCTCGCATGTTTTCTTCTAAGGGTTTTATAGTTTTAGTTTGTATATTCAGGTGTATGATCTATTTTGAGTTAATTTTGGGATGCGATGTGAGGTAAGGAATCTCCATTAATTTTTTTGCATGTGGATATTAGTCTATGTTTGTATATGTTGAAAGTTTTCCACAATAAAAACTTAAGAAAAGGCAATGACAAAAAAAAAAAAAAATATATATATATATATATATATATATATATATATATATATATATATATACAGCAGATGGGAACTGCCTGTAGTTGCTAATAACCACTACCAAAGAGTGGCTTCCACAAGATATGTTTGCGTTTCTACTTATTTAGTTTGGAGGCAGGTACAGCTGATGTGGCTTGAACCAACATCTTGCCGTCTGTTTGTTTCAACATTCCTATACGTTGCCCCCATCCTCAAGGTTGCCTCATGGTCAGGAAGTAGTTGCTGGAACACCAGCCATCACTTCTCCATTATGAGCAGGAAGAAGAAAAAAAATGGGGGTGGGGGGGTGGGAAAGGAGCCATACGTCTTTAATTAACCTTTCCTGGAACCAATTTAAAAACCTGGGTTTACAACCCATGGGCTACTTCCATGGCGGGGAGGGGCACATTAACATCCTTGTCAATATAAGGTCTCTGACGGTAAGTCACCTGCACAGGCATGGGTGTCATGTAACCAAAGCTGCAGATTCTGGCGTGGCTCTGAGCCACCGGGGGGGCGGGGGGGGGGGTGCGGTGCAGGGAGTCACGAGGAAGGAGGTTTTGGCTCAACTCTAGGAAGAACTCCATCCGCAGAGCTGTCAAAAACAGAAGGAGCTGGCCGGGGAGGTAGGAAGTTCTCCGTTGCTGGAGGTGTTTGCGCAGATCCTGGAGAACTGCTCGCCGATGACTTGAGAGTCTCCCCCCCGCCCCCGGAAGTCTCTGAGGCTGTTTGAAAACTGCCACGATGACTACTTCTGCAGCATTGACTTCCTGCGAGGAGATCCCACAGGGGAGGGGAAGGCAGGATGCTGTGTCCCCGCCTTCCAGGGGACAAGGTAGTGGAACCTGGGAAATTCCCTCACCATCCCCGTGGCCTCTATTAAGCTTAGCCTGTCTGGATGGCAAAGGTGGACTTTCTAGATGCTTCCAAGCATGATCCGACTCATCTCCAGACTCACCGCTTGAGGTTGCACAACACACATGTGGCTTTTCTTATGGGGGAGGGTGCAGGCTATTTGATGCAATTGAGTTATTTGTTCAGGCCTTCAGGGCCGGTGACACGGGGACACGATTTGTGCAGGTGCACAGGGACCTGCCTCCGCAAGGTCGCTGCATCTGGTGTAATCACTCTTCTGTCATCTTAGAATTCCTAGTCACTTTTGGGGCACCTGGGTGGCTCAGGCGGCTAAGCGCTCCACTTCGGCTCAGGTCACGATCTGGAGGTTTGTGGGTTTGAGCCCTGTGTCGGGCTCCGGAAAATCAGTGCGGACCCTGCTTGGGATCCTCTCTCTCTCTGCCCCTCCTCTACTGGGGCTTTCTCTCTCTCTTTCAAAAACAAATAAGTAAATCTCAAAAAAACACAATTCTTAGTCGCTTTTGGACAAGGGGCCCCACGCTTCCATTTTGTACTGGGCCCTGCAAGTTAAGTAGCCGGTCCTCCATACTTTTACTCAAAATGTCCGGAAAGTGCAAGGCATTGAGTTTGCAGACAGCCTCACACAACATGCTCATAATCTAGTCAGGGAAACGGACGAAAGGGAGAGGTAGGCACTATGGAAATATTTGCTATGTAAAGCCCTAGGTGTTTGCAAGAGGGACCTCTGACTTAGACAGGGAGGTCAGGACGGAGCAGGCCATTCAGGAGTCCAGGTCTGAACGTCAATTGCTTGTGGAAATTCATTTTTCCATTACAGGAGAACTCTAGGCAGGCACATGGCTGCTTACCTAAGGACTACATTTCCCAGCATCCCTGGCAGTTAGCTGTGATCATGTGACTAGTTGTCACCAATCGAATGAGTGGAAATGGCAGGGGCCACTTCTGAGTCTGGACTTCCGAGCATCCCTGTGTGCCTTCTTCCTGCAGGTGGAATCGGCCTGGGGAAGGGACCCAGCTTCAATCATGCAGGGGACCGAGAGGGCCTGGAGGCGGGCAGAGCAATGACTGGAAGGAACCTGGGTCTCTGAATGACCACTAGGAACAGAGCTTCCCGCTCACCTGGACAAGCTTATCTCCGAACCACCACTGGAACAAAAAGAAAGTTATATGCTTTTTCTCCAAATTAAAATATTAAAAAATTTTTTTGACATTTATTCACCTTTGAGAGACAGAGCACAAGTGGGGGAGAGGCAGGCAGAGAGAGAGAGAGAGAGAGAGGGACCAAAGCCAAAGTAGGCTCCAAGCTCTGAGCTGTCACCACAGAGCCTGAAGTGGGGCTTGAACTCAGGAACCATGAGATCATGACCTGAGCTGAAGTCGGCTGCTTGACCAACTGAGCCATCCAGGCACCCCTAAGATGTGTATATTTTTTAAATTTTAAGTAGGCTCCATGCCCAATGTGCGGCTTGAACTCACAGCCCTGCAATCAAGAGTTGTGTGCTCTACCAACTGAGCCAGCCAGCCATCTGAGAAACTTAATGCTTTTTAAGCTACTGCATTCTGGGACCTCTTTGTTAGCCTCCTCAAACAAATGCAATGAGTAAATAGGAGGTATCTATGTGGGAAAAGGGAGAGAAGGCAGACTCCAAAACACCCAGTTGAGAGAGAACATAGTCCATTCAGGCAGGGAACTGGGAACGAGTCAAGATGCCTGAAGCCACAGCTGAGGGTGGGGAGGGGGTCTTTGTCGGCTAGGGATGTTCTACTCAAATACCTTGGACTGCGTGTTTAAACAAGAGACACTTATTTCCCACGGGAGGCTGGGAAGTCTAAGATCAAGGTGCCTGCAGTTTCAGGGTCTGGTGAGAGCTTCCCCCCCATCTTGCAGACAGCCACCTTCTCACTGTCCCCGCTTTGGTGTCCCTTCATCTTCTCACAGGGACACGAATCCCATCATGGGGACTCCATTTGACTGACCCCATTTAAACGTATTGATGAGGGAGCATAAGGCAAGCTGACAGGCTGGAAACACCCCCCGACCCCCAAGTGGGATGTGTGTGCTATAAGGACAAAGGAAAAGGGAAAAACACATGGTTAACTGATAGGGATCACAGTCCTCTGGGACATGGGTCTCCATCAGTTTACAAACATCTTAGTAAATCGCAAGAAAAAGCCAGTCTTATCAATAGCCTCATCTCCAGAAAACTGTAGACTCAGTTTCCTGGAGCCTCAACATCACCCTCCATAGTGATGTGGGAACAAAGGCAGAAGGAAATGGCAGGTAAAATTAAATGTCCTTATAACCTGCAGCCCATTGACAAATACTTGAGGCCAGCAGAGTAAAACGTTTCTCCAGGAACTCCCTGTGGTCTTAATGCTAATGCTCTACCTTAGCTAGACCATAGCCAGGCCTCCAGGATCCTGTGAGTCTTTAGCATATGAAAATCTCACTGGAAACTTCCCTTGGACTTGACCTCCCCCAACTCCCAAATGTATAACCCTTCTCTCCACAGGGTCTGGGACAGCTCTTCCTGCCCACGGGTCCTGCCTCCATGCTTTAATAAAATCACCTTTTTGCACCAAAGACATCTTCAAGAATTCTTTTTTGGCCGTCGGCTCCAGACCCCACGAACCCCACCATCACCTCAAAAATTCTCATCACTATCACCTTCAAAAACAATCTTCTTGGGGTGCCTGGGTGGTTCAGTTGGGTAAGCATCCAACTTTGGCTCAGGTCATGATCTCAGGGCTCTTGAGTTCGAGCCCCACGTTGGGCTCTGTGCTGACAGCTCGGAGCCTGGAGCCCGCTTCAGATTTTGTGTCCCCCTCTGTCTCTGTCCTTCCCCTGCTCATTTTCTCTCTCTCTCTCTCTCTCTCTCTCTCTCTGTCTTTGTCTCTCTCTCTCTCAACAATAAAGAAACATTAAAAAAAAATCTCATTAGGACTTAGAGCTTCAACATAGTAACATTTTGGTGGCAGAGTGGGGTCGGGACACAAACATTCATCCTTAATAGATAAGGAAAAGGAAGATGGGACCACATCTTGGACTTCACATGCCAACAACGTCTGTTGTCCTCCTGTGGGCTGTGGGGAGCCACGCGGATTGTGACATGATCGGATTAGCTTTTCGGTTGGTGAGCTTGAGTTGCAACCTGCAAATTTTTAAATGTATGAAACATTTCAGAAGACTCGTCGATAATACAATAAGCAGTCACATACCCCACCGCCTCGCTTGAAAAATACATTACAGATGAAGTCCCAGGATCTCTTTCCTGATTCCAAATTCAGCTTAGTTTATTTTGTTTGGTCTGTTTGGGGTTTTTTGAGGGCCCTTGGATAGGGCAAGAAGGAAAACAGGGCATGAATCCTTGAATATATGGCGTGTCCTCAGCACCATGCCAGGTACTGTAGGATTACACATATCAGAGAAGCAGACGTGGCCGGGTGAAAAACAAACAAACTTGTGCATCCCCAGAATAAGCAGATTCCCTTCTGAGACCAGGTGCAGCATGCTGGTGGGGGCATATGTTTCTGGAGCACAAGTACAGGCCAGGATGGAATATTTGCACAGAATGTGCAGGCAGGACTCCTTCTGATGCACGTGTAGAGGAACGGTGTGGTCAAAGGAACTCTGAACCACGTCTCGGGAAGGTTTGCAGTTCCGAGCGGACTCTGAAGGATGGGTGGAGGAGGGCGGATACAGGTGGTATTCTATCTTTTCACTCAGTGGATGGCTGGGACTTTGGAAGACAAAGAAGAGGACATGGGAAGCGAGCAGCTGGTGATGTCAATGGTGTTGAAGAAGATTTCATTTCCTGGGCAAGAGGCGAATACAGGACCACTGGCCATAAAGTTAGAGAAGAATGCGTTTGGCAGGAGATATCCCAATGGCATCAAAGGGCATCGAAAAAAGGTTGTTATGGGATGTGGAGCGGACACCTGTTGCTTTGGTCTGTTCGGCATCCACTTACCGTCTTCTTTCAACAGCCTCTTTATCTTGGAAGGGAAACCATCCGTCTTTTTCTCATGGTCTATGTGGCCAAAGAGGTTTGATCCCATCTTTTAGCACCAAAAAAGTCACCAGAATTTCAATGATTGATTCAGAGGTGGCCCCACGACCCTATCTGGACCAATGAGAGTTGTCACTGGCACTTTGCTCAAATGACTGGCAATGACGTCTTCTTTCTTTCTCTATTAGAGAGGTAAGGTGATCAATTATATGTTTGGAGCTGCTGGATGACACCTTGCTTTAAGGAGACTGAGAATTAGGTCAACATAGCAGAAAGCTGAGCCTGATGATGGAGAGAGAGGGAAACACCTTAAAACATTACAGCCCCTGGATTTAACCATGCCTGAAGCTAACCCTATTCCTTGGACTTTTCAACTATACAAGCCAATATTCTCCCTCCCAGCCCTCTGGTTTAGTGTAGTTCCAGTCGACTTACTGCCACGGATAGTTGAGGAGAAAATGGAAAACAGTCTTGGCGCAAGAGTCCAGAACAGATAACAGAGACAGTGTCATTATTCCTGAGCAAAAATAGAGACTAGAACTTCATGGTTTTACAGGTGTATCTCCCAATGCAAAGGATATAGGGAATGGATAAGGCAAGATTTTCATGTTACTGAAAGAAGCAAAACGTAATTTCATAAACATCACTGCCACTTGGAGGGGATTCATGACTCGCAGGGCCAACGGAAGGATACATGTTGTTTAAAAGATGCAAATCTAATGGAAAGGGCAAAGTGTGTAACAGCTCCTGCAAAGAAAGTCTATCAGGGGCACATGGCTGGCCATGTGGCTCTTGATCTCGGGGTCATGAGTTCAACCCCGCCATGTTGGGTGTAGAGTTTACTTAAACAGATAGGGGTGTCTGGGTGGCTCAGCCGGTTAAGCGTCCGACTCTCGATTTCGGCTCAGGTCGTGATCTCACGGTTCGTGAGTTCGAACTTGGGATTCTCTCTCTCCCTCTCTCTCTGCCCCTCCCCGACTTGTGCTCTCTCTCAAAAAATAAATTAATTAAAAAACTTAAAAATAAATAAATAAAAAGAAGACGGTCCATCCATCAGTGTGGAAGGCTTTTGGGTCAGGACTAACACAGACACAAGCCCCCGCTCCACCTGCTCCACCCCCCTCCCCACCGGGCCCGAGGAAGCTTCTAGACGATGCTTTCCTAACACATGTCCCAAAGGCCATGATACAGGGTCACATAAATCCATGTCCCAGATATAAGGGATAGGACTTTCATGCCAGATGCTGGCCAAGTGTTTCATAAATAGGTTCACTTACTCTTCACTGCAATTTTAAGAGGGACATTACAAAATGATCCTCATGGGGCGCCTGGGTGGCTCAGTCGGTTGAGCGTCCGACTTCGGCTCAGGTCACAATCTCACGTTCCGTGAGTTTGAGCCCCGCGTCGGGCTCTGGGCTGATGGCTCAGATCCTGAAGCCTGCTTCCGGTTCTGTGTCTCCCTCTCTCTCTGCCCCTCCCCTGTTCATGCTCTGTCTCTCTCTGTCTCAAAATAAATAAATGTTAAAAAAAAAAAATTAAAAAAAAAAAAAAAAAAAAAAACCAAAATGATCCTCATTCCCTAGATAAGGAGATGGAGATTGAGCAAAGCTAAAAAAATTCTCAAAATGAGGTCAGTGTTCTAGCCAGGGTTTGAACTCAGTCATCTGGATCTTAACCACTATATTATGTTGTGTATTTCCTTTCATTTGTGTAAATTCCTCATTTTATTGTGTGCTTAGACTTCTGTGGCTTGCATATTACCCTTCTTTTCTTTTTCTTTTCTTTTTCTTAGTAGTTTGTTTGTTTGTTTGTTTGTTTTAGTAGGCCCCACACCCAACATGAGGCTTGAACTCACAACCCTGAGATCAAGAGTTGCACCCTCCACCATCTGAGCCAGCCAGGCGCCCCTCTTTTTCCCCTTCTACCTGATATCATAATAGAGGCACTTTCCCATTTTGTTTAAAGCTCTTAACTTTTTTAATTAAAAAAAGTACACACATGTAAAATGAGAGAGACTAATCTAAGGGAAGCTATGAACCCATCACAAGGCTTCAACAATTATCAACCAATCTTATTTCCTCTGTCCACGCCTCACTCCATTATCTAAAGCAAATTGCAGACAGCACATTATTTTATCTGTAAATATGGCAGCGTGCAATTTTAGTAATTTGTTTCTTTTTTATCTTCCATCTCCTCAGGAAACCACAGCCCTGTTGGTCGAGTAACGATTACATCCAATGGAAAACTTCAATATTTGGTCATAGAGTTAAGAGCTCTTGGTTTTAGTCCCTGAATCCCTCTTTGAAATGACCTAAGTAATTTCTTTTTTTTTTTTAATTTTTAACGTTTATTTTGATTTTTGAGACAGAGAGAGACAGAGCATGAACGGGGGAGGGTCAGAGAGAGGGAGACACAGAATCTGAAACAGTCTTCAGGCTCTGAGCTGCCAGCACAGAGCCCGATGCGGGGCTCGAACTCACGGACCGCGAGATCATGACCTGAGCCGAAGTCGGCTGCTTAACCGACTGAGCCACCCAGGCGCCCCATTAATTTCTTAATGTTGTCGGAATCCAGTCTGTGCTCAGATTTTCCCCATGTAGACATTACTGTGAATGCTCTCCTTTATTTGATTCTGAGGACACATCGGGAAGAATTTGGTGGGCGGTATGGAAGTGTCAGAACTCTTGAGCCGGTGTGTCCCTGTCTCTGTGGAATCCGAGATTGCAAACCAACAAAGATGCTCCCCAGATGTCGGAAACCAGATTTCCAAAAGTTCAGTAGAAAGAAATATGTCTGACTCCGTTTCTCACTGCTCTGTCCAATATGGTAGCACTAACCACATCTGGCTGTGTACATTTATATTAATTAAAATACAGTTTTAGGGGCAGCTGGGTGGCTTAGTCGGTTAAGCATACGACTCTTGATTTTGGCTTAGGTCATGATCTCACGTTCGTGAAATCGAGCCCCATGTTGGATTCTGTGCCAGTGTGGAGCTTGCTTGGGATTCTCTCTCTCTCACTCTGTCTCTGTCCCTATCCTTCTCTCTCTCTCTCTCTCTCTCTCTCTCTCTCTCTCTCAAATAAATAAATAAAAACTTTAAAAGAATCTTTTAAAAAATACAATTTTAAAGTCAGTCCCTTGTTTGGCATCAGCACTGAGTAGGGACGTGCGGTGAGCGGTTGCCATATTGGACAGGGCAGACACAAGACATTCCCACACCATCACAAAAGTTTCCGTTGGACAGTTGGTCTAGAGTTGGAGAAGGAATGGTAGTCACAAGGGGCAAGAGACTCTAAACAATTTTTTTTAAAATCTGCATTTATAATTGCGGAAGTTCTTGGAAGAATGCAGAGTGCCCACATGGGGAACTTGACGAACTTAACATTCAAGAGGAAGTCAGATATATGCCTCAGGTCTCACTGCTCATTTAATAGCTTTAATTGAATGGTCTCCATCTAGCCCTGTGCCAACAAAAGGTTTGCTTTATTTTTAAACGTACTTCCTTTTCTCTAAAAAAAAAAAAAAAACAAAAACAAAAACCAAAAAACAAAAACCGATTCCTGCTCAGCAGTGGAAAACATGAAGTTAGCCCGGTCTTATAAATATCAGCTATGTCCAGCCACTTCCAGTTTTAAATAGTTTCATTTCAAGAAAACATTCTGTCACATTCAGATATTGGTATTTTCTATTGCAGTCTGGTTCAGACCCCCTGCCCGGGGCTCGGGAAGCAGAAGACAGCCTTGTACATTGGTGCCCTTTCCCTTCCTCCTAACAGCCCCTCCTGTCTGTTCCAAGGGTCCCTTTGTGGGAAGTGACAAGGATCTCTCCTCTCTCTGCTAGGCCAGCCTTCTCTGTTTGACCAGTCCCTCCCTCAGTGTCCGGCTCACTTGTCTGGATCCACCTGTGCGGGGAATCTAGGTAGGATTCAGCTGTGATGCCATACTTCGTGTAGGCAATGACCCTGACAGTACGTCTGTCCAAAGTCCCAGGCTGGGTGGACCTTCAAAGACTGGTGGTCAAGCTTGCAGACCCTCAGCCACTCTGACTCTCAGGGGGGAGACTCCCTCCTTGGTCACCTAGGCTGGCTTTCCTGACTCAGTCCACCTTTACCCAAGATGGCAGAACTTCTTCTAAGGGTCTTCTTGCATGAAATGCCAGGCATGAGGCTCCATCCTCTTTCTGCCAAGTGCAATACCCCACAACTGCATATACACCAGTGGGGTGCCAACTGCCAATAAGTGACTCCAGAAAAAAAGGGGTTACGTGTCCCCATTCCAGACCCTCCTACCTCACAGACATATTTCCCTTGGAGCTCACCAGTTTGAGAAGACAGGTCAAGAGTCCCCATACTTCATGGCATGGGAGCGATGGTCGAAGATATAATTACTTCCTCAAGAACTCTGCTCCCTCTCAAAGACATCCCCCTCATCCTCCTTTGCCCCCTTCCCGTTATCTTACCTCTTCCTGGTGTTTTAAAGCTCATGATCCAGGTTGAAAGGGTATATTGGTTATCTATTGCTGTGGATCAAATTACTCCCAAACTTAGCAGCTTAAAGCAACAAACTATTATTTATCTCACATCGTTTCTGAGGGTCTGGAACCCAAGTGTGGTCTAACTGGGTCGTTCTGGCTCAAGGTTTCTCATGTGGTTTCAGTCAGGATGTCAGCTGGACATGCATCATATGAAGCTTGACTGGGGCTGGAGGAACCACTTCTAAGATGGTGTGCTCACATGCCCATTGGCCAGAGCTTTACTTCCTTGCTGCATGGGCCTCTCCAGAGGATTGCTCATGACATGGCAGCTGACTGCTCCCAGAGCAACTGACCTGAAAGAAAGAGAATAACCAGGATGAAGTTGTCTTTTATAACTTAATCTCAGAAGTGACATATATTATCTTCTGCCGTATTCTGTTGGTCTCACAGACCAACCCTCTTACGGTGTGGGAGGAGAGCTATCTCA
The DNA here is from genome assembly GCF_028018385.1 of Neofelis nebulosa. Lineage (NCBI taxonomy): Eukaryota > Metazoa > Chordata > Mammalia > Carnivora > Felidae > Neofelis > Neofelis nebulosa. Next base: position 4,609,705 of record NC_080797.1, read on the forward strand.
CGGCAAGAATACCAGGAGGCAGGGATATTGGGGGTCGATGGAGGCTGGCCACCATGATGAGGCTCATTGATTGTGAGGGTCTGGCTGGGAGTCAAGCTCTCTTTTAACTTAGCCCTTCAGAATTAAGCAAGTTGTTTTCACCATGCGCGAGGTTTTCCAGAAAAGACCCAGTAATGGTTTGGCTGCAATTACCTTCCATACACCTGCTTATTAAATTACATTTTGTGGGGCGCCTGGGTGGCTCAGTCGGTTAAGCGGCCGACTTCGGCTCAGGTCACGATCTCACTGTCTGTGAGTTCGAGCCCCGCGTCGGGCTCTGTGCAGACAGCTCAGAGCCTGGAGCCTGTTTCAGATTCTGTATCTCCCTCTCTCTGACCCTCCCCTGTTCATGCTCTGTCTCTCTCTGTCTCAAAAATAAATAAACGTTAAAAAAAAATTTAAATTACATTTTGTTATTATGATACAAGTAACATGTATTAAGTGTTAAAAAAGGAAAAAAAGACACAGACAAGTAAAAAAGCAGACAAAAGTCATGTCTTAGTTCACTATTCAAAATCAAACCTTGACATACGGTTTTATAGAATTTTCTTCTGTATGAATGTTTACTTTTGCAGATTCTTTCTTGTTGGCTCATGCTTCTAACAGCATCTTGTAAATATCTGTATTTGTTGGTGATCCTATTCCTAAGGATTTGCTTCAGGAAATATTCAAGTCCATGAGCAAAGCAAAACTTCAACCAATTTAACCCAATATATTCATCTGATAACCTTGATGTTTTATATTTGTTTGCATTTCATATTTAGAAATATTTCTTCGTGGTTTCTGATTCCAGAAGTTTCTCATGCTCGTCTGAGTTTACCTAAATTAATTTTAAGTGGCACGATTTTTTTTTTTAAGTTTCTACAGTCTTTGCACTATAATAAAAAAAAAAAAGGTACAGTTATGGCCATTCGGTGCCCTCCATGACTATGGTTTTCTTTCATCATGTTTTTGGTTTCTTTGTTCTTTTCCTCTAAAGTTTGAAAGAATTTTTCAAGTCGGTCCGCACATGTGAATATTCACCTTTTAAAACAAATTTTTTTGTTCTTAACCTTTATTTGTTTTGAGAGAGGGAGAGAGAGCGTGCGCTCAGGTGAAAACGTGTGCACATGTGAGTGGGGGAGGGGCAGAGAGAGAGAATCCCAAGCAGGCTCTGCGCTGTCAGCACAGAGCCCCACGCGGGGCTCCATCCCATGCACCCATCGTGAGATCGTGACCTGAGCTGAAGTCTGACCCTTAACCGACCCAGCCACCCAGGTGCCCCAGCAAAGTTTCTTTGTGGCACCAGTTCTGAGCTGAGAGGAGTAATCTGCTTCCAGTGTCCTTATACTCCTCCTTTATTACCCGTTCCATGTGACCTCGACAAGGCTACACGTTACCCAGTGCTCACAAGTATACCTACCACCTGTCACCGCATGACACGGTTACAGTAGCATTGGCTGTATTCCTGATGTCGCACTTTTCATCCCTGAGACTTATTTGTTGCACAACTGGAAGCCTGGACCCCTCTCTCCCCCCACCCACTTTGCCCATGCTTACCCTCTGGCAACCACCACTTTGTTCCCTGTATTTAGGGGTGTATTTCTGCTTGTTTGCTTGTTTGATATTTTTTTAAGTTTAATTAATTAGTTAATAATTTCTTCAAATTTACATCTGAGTTAGTTAGCATAGAGCACAATAATGATTTCAGGAGCAGATTCCAGTGACTCATCCCCTACGTATAACACCCAGTGCTCATCACAACAAGTGCCCTCCTTAATGCCCCTGCCCCGTTTAGCCCATCCCCCCACACCCCATGCCCCACCAGCAACCCTCAGTTTGTTCTCGTATTTAATAATCTCCTATGTTTTGTCCCCCTCCCTGTTTTTATGTTATTTTTGCTTCCCTTCCCTTATGTTCATCTGTTTTGTCTCTTAAAACACTCATATGAGTGAAGTCATATGATTTTTGTCTTTCTCTGACTAATTTCGCTTAGCATAATACCCTCCAGTTCCATCCACGTTCTTGCAAATGGCAAGATTTCATTCTTTTTGATTGCCGAGTAATACTCCATTGTGTATATATATACATGTATATATATACATATACACATATATATATATGTGTATATATATATGTATATATGTATATATATACATGTATATATATACACATATATATATATCACATTCATCCATGGATGGACATTTGGGGTCTTTCCATACTTTGGCTATTGTTGATAGCACTGCTATAAACATTGGGTTGCATGTGCCCCTTGGAAACAGCACACCTGTATCCCGTGGATAAATTCCTAATAGTGCAATTGCTGGGTTGTAGGGTAGTTCCATTTTTAATTTTCTGAAGAAGCTCCACACTGTTTACCAGAGTGGCTGCACAGTTTCCATTCCCATATTTATTTATTTTTGAGAGCGAGAGAATCTCAAGACACGGGGCTCAATCCCACAGACCTCGAGATCATGACCTGAGCCAAGATCAAGAGTCGGGGACTCCACTGACTGAGCCACCCGGGCGCCCCTGTTTGACCTCTTAATTTGCTCTTCAACAAAATATGATCTAATGTTTGTCAACGAGCAGAAGACAAATTGCCTGTATTCTCATGGGGAGCATGGTTCCATGTCCTTCCTTGTCAAGGATCTTTCAAGTAGATCTTTGTCTCCTTCGCTGATGAAAAGAGGCTCTCACTTGGGACTCCCCACCTTTACCAGGTGACATCTTCTTCTTGCTCCTCTCATAGGCTTTGGAGAGAAGTCAGATTCAACTGATTCAGCACCAAGTCTGCCTGCATTAATGGTGGGGCAGGAGAGAGTAAAAATGCCAGTGGCCTTCTCCCAGAAATGGGGCTGATAATAGTGTCTGTGGATGAACAGCTCACAAAGGTCATGATGTCCTGCAGACGGCAAGCGTTTAATAAGTGGTTGCTGCCGACATTATTATTCTATTGTTGGTATTTCGTTACTGTAATGTAGCTTTGTGTGTCCGTTTTGTTCATTATTTTTTTTTTTATCCTTACCAACCAGAACAGTGCAGGAGCCATTCGAGACACTCCGGAAATATTTACTGCATGAATGAAGTTTTGAGAATTTGGAGAGGCAATCATAGAAATGGGTCACCATGCGCCATGTTGAATCAGACGTTGGTAGTGTTGCTTGCAATAGTGAAGAATTTTGAATCAACCTACGTGTTAAATAGCAGGGGTCAGTTGAATCAATGATGGTGCTTGACGTGCTGGAATCCTATGTCCTTTCTTGCAGAGCATATCGTGCAATACTTTGGATGGGGGAAATGTTTACTCATATTGTTGGAATGAAAAAAAAAAGGGAGTTACACAACAGTATGTACAATATGATCTCAAATACATAAGAAGTATGTATGCATAGAGAAAAACTGAAAATAAGGTTTGGAGAGCATGGATCCAGGGGCGCTTGGGTGGCTCAGTCGGTTAAGTGTCCGACTTCCGCTCTGGTCATGATCTCGCGGTCCATGGGTGCGAGCTCCACGTGGGCGTCTGTGCTGACAGCTTAGATCTTGGACCTGCTTCAGATTCTGTGTCTCCCTCTCTCTCTCTCTCTCTGCCCCTCCCCTGCTCACACTCTGTCTCTCTCCCCAAAATAAATAAACATTAAAAATTTAAAAATAAATGTGAGACTATAAAGAAGTTAAAACGAATGAATTAGATCTATATGTATCAATATAGATACAGTTCAAAGCACAATATCTAGTCCTGGGAAGATACATGCATGCAATGTTACTCAGGCAACATTTTCAAATTAAAAGCATCCATAATGTACATGGATACATAGATGCAATGTTCATGGATACATATAAGCGTCCTAAAAACACAAAAGCCACAGCAATAACTACTCCTCCTTTAGGAGGTGGGAAGGGGTTGAGAGCTTTTAACTGTGTTTCCTCAAAATAAAAAAATAAAACCCACAAACAACCAAGATCTCTAAGACAATGTGGCAAACTACTAACATGTCTCATCTGGGTAGTTGGTCCATGGATACAAGCATGATATTAATAATACTTAACCACTGACATCCCCTGGGTATTGACCAGCCAGAACAGACACTGATCATCATGTTGGAGCCCCATCCTGAGGTGCCAGCCACCACATTATTCACCACATTATTGCTGGATGGTGGGTGGGTCCTTGAGAAAGAGCTGATGCCATGTAAACTGCCACCAGGGTTGTTAGGTAGGTTCATAGGTAATTATCTCTCAGGCTGAAGGCGTGCTTCGTAGATTGCCAGGGGACCCGCTTCTTAGCTGCCTTCTCTCTCTCTCTCTCTTTTAATATATATATATATATATTTTTTTTTTTTTTTTGAGAGAGAGAGAGAAACAGAGCACGAGCAAGGGAGGGACAGAAAGAGAGGGAGACATAGAATCCCAAGCAAGCTCCAGGCTCTGAGCTGTCAGCACAGAGCCCGACGCGGGGCTCGAACCCACGAACCATGAGATCATGACCTGAGCCGAAGTCGGATGCTTAGCCAACTGAGCCGCCCAGGCGCCACGGCCACCTTCTCTTCAACAGTGTCCTCTGTGACTTGGATGAAAACCACGGAGATATTAAGTAAGATTTGCAGGTGATGCAAAACCAGAATGGCTGAGTATTCCCATGCTTGACTGAATCTTAAGACTCTTCAAACTCCTACTTGACTCTCAAGAGGTAAGACTGAATCTCTAACGTAATAATAATCCCAACAGGTGGCAGAGAGACACAAGAGCCAATTAAACAAAATTAAAGAAGTGTAAATACAGTATTTCATCTAGCTTACAATCACTTACTGCTTACAGACACCCGGCATGGCAGGCTGTCATGTGAAAATTCCAGGAGTCTTAAAGCCTTTTATAATCTGCTGGTGGGAGTATAAATTGGTTTCTGGAGGGTAATTTGGTGATAATTAAAAGCCTCCCAAGAAAACACATATTTTTTGAACTAGCAATTCAACCTCTAGGGATTTTTAAGAAATCAGGGTGCCCCTGGTGGCTCGGTCAGTTGAGCAACCGATGTTTGATTCTGGCTCAGGTCATGATCTCAGGATTCGTGGCGGGGTTCGTGGGTTTGAGCCCCGCACCAGACTCCGTGCTAGCAGAGAGGAGCCTGTGTGGGATTCTCTCTCTCCCTCTCCCTCTCTCTCTCTCTCTCTCTCTCCCTCATGGTAAGTCACTGTGGGTTGGGGGAATGGGGAGATGTTGGCAAAAGGGTGCAAACTTCCAGTTATAGGATTAACAAATTCTGGAGATGTCATGTACAGCAAGGTTGTAGCAGGATTCTCGCACAGAGAGTTGTGACACCGAGGTTTTTCTTTCCAGGAAGCGACTTTATTTCTTCCAGAACATCTCAGTTGGGTTCATACCGGAAGAACTGAGTCCTGAATGCCACATGACGTAGCTTTCTATATATTTTTTACTTCTTTGTCTCCCATGTATGGTAACATACAAACCTGGAGTCTGATTAAGTGGTCTCATGTTACAAGGTGGTGAGGGACGTTGTCACGTACCCATATAGCCAGGTTGCCTTGAGGGTTTTTTGATTCCTTACTTAGGGAGGGGACCCTACCACAAGGTGGCTATAGCTAATAATACTCTATTATTTCAAAGTTGCTGAGAGAGTAGATCTTAAATGTTCTCACCGCAAAAAAGAAATGGTAATGGAGCGTCTGGTCTGGCTTAGTCAGTAGAGCATGCAACTTGTGATCTTAGGGTTGTGAGTTCAAATCCCGCGTTGGGAGTAGAGAGTACGTTTATAAATAGTAATTATGTCATGAGCTGGAGGTGTTAGCTAATGCCATAGTAGCAATCATTTCGCAATATATAAATGTGTCAAATGAGCATGTGGTACACCTTGAACCTATACAATGTTAAATGTCAATTGTATCCCAATAAAGCTGGGAAAAATTGTCAGAGAAACACATAGAGATGGTTATTTAAGGATGTCAATCCAAGCATTGTTTGCAATTGTGATACAAAACACAAGTATAAGGAACCTATCAAGAGGGTACTAGTTAAATACATAGTATACATTGGGGGTAGTGTATGACCAGTAGACAATCCAAGATAATAAACATAGGGAATAATCTGGAAGATTTTACATGAATGTATTTATAGTGATTATCAATAGGTGGTGGGTTGTGAGAGTTTTTAAAGTTTATCTTTTCTTTATTTGTATTTTCTAATTTTCAAAGATTATGTGTTGCCTATGTGATGAAGCAATGAGCTTTAAAAATTAGTTTTAGCTGACAATACACTTAATGTAATCCAACAATGTGATGTTGCTGCTAAAAAGAGTGGTCATTTGGGGGCGCACGGGTGGCTCAGTAGGCTGAACATCAGACTCTTGATTTCGGCTCAGGTCGTGATCTCAGGGTTCGTGAGACTGAGCCCCGAATCTGGCTCTGTAGAACCTGCTGGGGATTCTCTCTCTCTCTTTCTGCCCCTCCCCCACTTATGCTCACTCTCTCTCTGCCTCTCTCTTTCTCTCTCAACATAAATAAATAAACTTAAAAACAAAATAAAAAGAGTGGTCATTTATGTAATTAGGGAGGAGACCGGGATAAACATTACAACTTTCACGTTCCTGTGTTGGGGGTTGCATTTTTTAGGGTTCACAGGAGTGGTACCAGAAGTGTTGACCAAGCTGGAAGTTACGTTCTACATAACTGTTGAGAAATCAGGGCTATTTATCCCAGGAAATAAATGACTAAGGGAAAGTATCTTGTCCTTAAATGATTGAAGGCCCATCGAATGGAGAACATTGGCTCAAAGTTGCTGCAGAAAACAGAAAAGGGGTAGGAGCAGAGAGCAGTAGCTTGCTAACAGGGAGAAACTTTCTAACAACCACGGATTGTTACTATTGCCATAATGAGTTGAATCAGTCAGGGCTCCTTGGTTGCAAATAATAGAAACAGACTCCAGTTAACATATGCAAGAAAAAATTATTGGAAGATTTGGAGTGTCTCATAGGGAAGAGCCTGGGGGAGCAGGCTTGGAAAAATGAAAGAATATTCTGAGTCATACGCAGGGTGTTTTGCAGAAACCAGGGGCAATCTTCATCCAAGAATATTAAGGATGTACTTCTTAAAACTCCCCAGTGTCCTCTTTGGCATCTGATACGGTTTCACAACCCATGAATTAAACAAACCTTTTGTGTGCCTGGATATTTTTGTTACAGTCTACCTCTTCTGCTTACTTCATTACGTCTGTCAGCATTTGAAACCCGAAAGGCCATGATCATGTCAATGAGTTCTGCTTCTGACTTCCCCAGATTCTGCTTCTAAGCATTGACAGATGTCCCCTAGTGTCATGTCTTGGGGTTTGGTGAACAAGTTCATGTTAGCCCTCAAAACTGCTTTTCTTTTAAAAACAGACGGCTATTCTCCACCCCAATTTTGTTAGCCCGTGGGATGATCTTTTCTGGGCAACAGTGAGGTGAGTGGTTACGGGATGGAGGGACTCCATGTTTTCTTCACATGAGAGTGGTTTTCCTCCCTCTCATCAGAGCATCACGTAACTAGAACGAAACACGAGTGGAAGGAAAGACGCGGAGAATAAGTGGCCAGAGGGAGAAAGGAACCAATTTGAAATTCCCACTCCACGCCAGGCATCCTACTGGGTGCTTGTGTGGGCAGGTCCCCGGGAGAAGCACATAGAACAACGGAAACAGATTGAAGCAGAAAAACCATAATTTTGAGGTCATGGGGTAGCGCGCAGAATTCTCAGAAAGATTAGATAACCAGGCAGAGCAAATAGGCAGTAACAAAATGGGGCTTTGCGGTCAGAAAATAGCAAATAGCATGCCACAGAATTGGTTCAGAGGAAGAAGAAAAGAAAAGAAAAGGGAAGGGAAGAGAGAGAAGAAAAGAAAAGAAAAGAAAAGAAAAGAAAAGAGAAGGGAAGGGAAGGGAAGAGAAGAGAGAGAGAAGGGAAGAGAGAGAAGAAAAGAAAAGAAAAGAAAAGGGAAGGGAAGAGAGAGAAGAAAAAAAAAGAAAAGAAAAGAGAAGGGAAGGGAAGGGAAGAGAAGAGAGAGAGAAGGGAAGAGAGAGAAGAAAAGAAAAGAAAAGAAAAGAAAAGAAAAGAAAAGAAAAGGGAAGGGAAGAGAGAGAAGAAAAAAAAAGAAAAGAAAAGAGAAGGGAAGGGAAGGGAAGAGAAGAGAAAGGGAAGGGAAGGGAAGAGAAGAGAGAGAGAAGGGAAGAGAGAGAAGAAAAGAAAAGAAAAGAAAAGAAAAGGGAAGGGAAGAGAAGAGAGAGAGAAGGGAAGAGAGAGAAGAAAAGAAAAGAAAAGAAAAGAAAAGAAGGGAAGGGAAGAGAAGAGAGAGAGAGAAGGGAAGAGAGAGAAGAAGAGAAAAGAAAAGAAAAGGGAAGGGAAGGGAAGAGAAGAGAAGAGAAGAGAAGAAAAGAAAAGAAAAGGGAAGGGAAGAGAGAGAAGAAAAAAAAGAAAAGAAAAGAGAAGGGAAGGGAAGAGAAGAGAGAGAGAAGGGAAGAGAGAGAAGAAAAGAAAAGAAAAGAAAAGAAAAGAAAAGAAAAGGGAAGGGAAGGGAAGGGAAGAGAAGAGAAAGAGAAGGGAAGAGAGAGAAGAAAAGAAAAGAAAAGAAAAAAGAAAAGGGAAGAGAGAGAAGAAAAGAAAAGAAAAGAAAAGAAAAGGGAAGGGAAGGGAAGAGAAGAGAAGAGAAGAAAAGAAAAGAAAAGGGAAGGGAAGAGAGAGAAGAAAAAAAAGAAAAGAAAAGAGAAGGGAAGGGAAGGGAAGAGAAGAGAGAGAGAAGGGAAGAGAGAGAAGAAAAGAAAAGAAAAGAAAAGAAAAGAAAAGAAAAGGGAAGGGAAGGGAAGAGAAGAGAGAGAGAAGGGAAGAGAGAGAAGAAAAGAAAAGAAAAGAAAAGAAAAGGGAAGGGAAGAGAGAGAAGAAAAAAAAAGAAAAGAAAAGAGAAGGGAAGGGAAGGGAAGAGAAGAGAGAGAGAAGGGAAGAGAGAGAAGAAAAGATAAGAAAAGAAAAGAAAAGAAAAGAAAAGAAAAGAGAAGAGAAGGGAAGGGAAGGGAAGGGAAGGGAAGGGAAGGGAAGGGAAGAGAAGAGAAGAGAAGAGAAGAGAAGAAAAGAAAAGAAAAGAAAAGAAAAGAAAAGAAAAGAAAAGAAAAGAGAAGAGGTTGCTGTCAGCACCATTAAATTCCAGAGGCCAGAGTTTGCACTGTTGGCCCCCTTGCACATTACTGTCCCCCTTCCTCCCCACCCTATTTCTCTTTCCTAGCCTCAATTCTTCTCTTCACCTTCATTTATTTTTTTATAAAAATTTTTAATATTTATTTTTGAGAGAGAGAGAGAGAGTAGGAGAGGGGCAGAGACAGAGGGAGACACAGAACCGGAAGCAGGCTCCAGGCTCTGAGTTGTCAGCACAGAGCCCGATGCGGGGCTTGAATCCATGAACTGTGAGATCATGACCTGAGCCGAAGTCAGACGCTCAACCCACTGAACCACCCAGACGGCCCTTGACGTTTCTTCTAATATGATTATCTCAGCAGCCCCATGAGCGGGTATCTCCACCTTCCAGATGAACGAATGGAGGTTCAGATCATTAGACTGAGGTCAGGCAGTGAGTGAGCTAGTGCCCTGGTGTCCTTCCTCATCTATTCTACCACAATGTCTCTTACATGCCAGGCAGGAGCCAGGCTGAGCCCTGGACACAACGATTCCACGAGCGAGGCATTTCACAGGTAAGGAGATAGAAGCTTACTCAAGGTTCTTCGTTTGTAAGTGATGGGAGACTGGTTGCATGACATCAGAGTCAGCCCTTCAGTCAACCGCCTCTCTTTCTTGGGGAAAGTGAGAGGTTGGATGAATCCTCTGTTTCTTGTGCTTTCAGTCTTTGTCAAGCAGGTGTGGGGAGCATGCCAGCTGAGCCCCCCCCCCCCACCCCACTCTTCCGTCTCAGCCGATAGTGCACTAAACCCCTCTGTCACCTAAGATTGGAAGCTTGCAGCATCATTGACTGCTGGTTTCTCACTCCCCATATGATGAGTTGGCAAGTTCTTTTTCACACGCAAGACGTGTCTTCTGGTTCTTCTCCTCCCTCATACCCACAGCCGCATCCCTGGTCCAGGTCTGATTACTTTATGCCAGTCATCTTGGGCTGTCTTATCAATTGGTCTCCCTGCCTTCACACTCGCCCAGGAGCCCATCTGCATGCTGGCAGCTTTTCAGTGGACATCACGGTTGACTCTCCATGATCATGCAACCCCAGAAGACTGGTCCAAGTCAGCCATGGCGAACGACTGTGTCATCTGACCAGGCCCTGTGACCCATAGAGACCTGGAGAGGCGCATCTCCTGGGAGGATGCTTCAGGATTGGCTTGTGCCTGGCTGTGTTACTGGCCATTTGGCCATCTTGCAAGCACCCCAAGAATAAAGTGATAGCGTTGACACAGTGGAGATGGAAAGGGATTGTGGGTCTTTGAGGGATTCGTTACTCTATGCAAATCTACTGATCAATCCCCCTCCTCTGTGGCTTTGTATTACCTTTGGAATCAGGTCCACACTCCTCAACGTGGCTTTTGAAGCCCCTTCCGGGGACATGATCCACGCATCAGCCCCTGGGTCTGACTCTCCCAGCCCTTTTCCCTTGGCCTTTAGGTCGTGATTAGATAATCCTGACTCCTCTTACCCCCCTCCCCCACCCCAAATCGTCCAGAACATCTCTGCTCTTTCTTCTCTAGAATGTTCTTTTTCTCTTTCTCCATCTACCGAATTTATTTTCATCTTCCAGGATCAGCTCAAATGGTGGCTCCTCTTTGAAGTGTTTCCTAATCCCCAGGCAGAATTAAGGAATCGCTTGAGTGTCTGCGAGCACTTTGCGTCTGTGTTATGGGGCTCTTTCCATCCTCATACACAGTCATAGGCACTTATATTTCTCCTTTGCTAAAAAGTGAGCTCCTTAAATACAGGGGCTTTTTCATCCACACTGTAGCTTTGGTACCCTGCACAAGACCCAGTGATTCCGTATGTACTAATGACATTTTTTACTGAAAAGTTCTCATTCATTCAGATTGTAGACCATCCAGCATGTGGCTATTGATTATTGTTCATTTTTTATTAAAAAAATGAAGCAGTATTCTCCATCATACTGTCTTCGGGATTTTGCAGTTTAAGAAGCTCTTTTAACAGACACCGTCTCAATTAATCCTCACCTGTCGCTAAAACACCAGTATTATCCCCACTTAACAGATGGGGAAACTGCACACCCAATCCAAACCTGTTTGTTGAGTGCCTACCATTTGCATAACGTTATGTAAGAGGCAAGCTGTGGAAGGAGGTTGCAAAGGGGTCCAAAAACCATAGTCTCTCCATTAAGAGAGTTTGCAACTTACAAGGGGAGGTAAGAAATAAGTCAGAATGTTTCAGTTGCAAGATATAAAAGCAATGCAGTACAACATTGGAGAGATCTTGAAGGCAAAAATTTATAACATAACACAAGAGGGATACACAACCTTAGTACCATAAAGTTAAGAGGGAAGATTAAAGTGTGGGCTTACAGTAGGAGTCTGTGAACCATCTTCCCAAAAAGAATTGAACGGGGGGCGCCTGGCTGGCTCAGTTGGTAGGGCGTGCAACTCTTGATCGTGGGGTCATGAATTAGAGCCCCACATTGTGCGTAGAGATGATTTAAATAAAAAGAGTTGGACCTGAATTTTAAGGATCAGTGGGCTTTCACAAAATGGAAAAGAGGTAAGGCATTCCCTGTGGAAAAGTGAAGGCTTGCTGGGCAAGGAAGTGAAGCTAGTGAACTGAAATGAGTTCCAAAGAAACTCATGAGCTCCAAAGAAATGAGTAAGTGTTTGTTGGATGGATGGATGGATGGATGGATGGTTAGATGATAGATAGATAGATAGATAGATAGATAGATAGATAGATAATATAGGTGTGTGGATAGGTAGATAAATGAATACAGAATAGGCAGATAAATCTGCAGGTTCAGAGGCTGGGCTCAAATTTTACTGAGAATGTCTCCCAACACAGAAGCATGATGACAAGCTGTATTCTTTTTGCAGAGCAACCTGGCTTTTCTTGTCCAGCTGAACGAAAGGAATCGTGGGTGTCCAAAATCATGTTGAATTAAGACATTCGAATGTGGTCAGAACTACAGGGACATGCCTGGGCTTAGGAGGTAATCAGGGCGGTGTGGCCTTTTAACGTTATGTGTGGGTGTGTTTTCTCACAAACACATGTGCAGAGACACACATAAAACTTTGTTTGGGGTTTTTCTTTTCCTTTTTACTGTGTTATGCCAAGCTTTTGTTTTGACTGAATTGTCACTTTCCAATGTCTCATGCGTGGGAGCTCAAGACCCCGTCCCGTGTAAATGAGATACTTAGACCCATAATAATGATGGCAGCAAGTATTTACATAACTTGGATAAAGGATCCAGTTCAGCTGGTTGGGGAAAAGGATATTTTTTTTAATATGAAATTTATTGTCAAATTGGTTTCCATACAACACCCAGTGCTCATCCCAAAAGGTGCCCTCCTCAATATCCCTCACCACCCCCTCCATCAACCCTCAGATTGTTCTCAGTTTTTAAGAGTCTTTTATGGTTTGGCTCCCTCCCTCTCTAACTTTGTTTTTTCCTTCCCCTCCCCCATGGTCTTCTGTTAAGTTTCTCAGGATCCACATAAGAGTGAAAACATATGGTATCTGTCTTTCTCTGTATGACTTATTTCACTTAGCGTAACACTCTCCAGTTCCATCCACGTTGCTACAAAAGGCCATAGGGAAAAGAATATTTTTAAGGATATTATTATTATTATTATTATTATTTTAAGTAGGCTCCATGCTCAACCTGGGATTTGAACTCACAACCCTGAGATCAAATGTCACATGCTTTACCGAATGAGCTGGCCAGGCGCCCCTGGGGAAAAGAATACTCTGTTTTGTTTTGTTTTGTTTTCCCCTAGAAGTCAAACTATGAAGCACTTTATAGTCCATAAACTAAGCAGGTGGAGACATGTGCTCCTGAAGAGCGAGGTTGGCCCAGTCAGGTGGGGCTTAGTGTAATGGCTCCGTCCTCCACTAGGTGGCGCTGCTTGGCTTACTGGGGTTGATCGTTGTGCTCCTCGTAGGTGCGTAGGCGCATGCGCGGGAGCCGTGAAAATGGCGTCACCCAGCCACCCGGTCTCTAGTATCGCAAGATACCTGTGACCAAGCCCCAGGCAGCACCTCCCTCCTGAGTTTTGCCTCAGGTGGGGCTGTGTTTCCCGACCCCTTACTTCTGAAGGACTGTGCCTTTGACCCGTTCTGCCCCTCTGTGGGAGGGTCTCACCGAGCGATGGCCGGGTGCCAGCCGCACCGGGGAACGTTTGCGGGACTGTGCTGCTGCTGATGCCCAGAGACTGCGGCTAGGTGCCAGCCCGCCCCAGAAAAAGTCGGCGAGATCATGTAGCAGCAGCATTTCTGGGATTATGGAAAATCACAATATGCGTTTGGCACCAGGCTTCACCCCCAGCGACCTCGTTCCAGCACCGGCGAATGTGGTTGTCCTCCCGGGTCCACTGGGGCCTTGCCTTTGTGGGACCCACACAGCCTCTACCAGCTGTCCTCCCAGCCGGGGAACCACCTCTCCCCGTGTGGCCTGAAGACCCCCGGACTCCACTCTGCTCCTGGGGATTCGCCCTTCCCACCAGAGCACCGCCAGGTACCGAGCTGCGGAGTTTCAGACTCTGAACTCCCCCTGTTTACAGTCTGAATGGAATTTAAACCCTCTCCTTTCTCCTCTCTCCTTTTTAGTTCAGTCCCTGCGGCTGTTTCCACTTTTCCACTTTCTCTCCAGCTGCTTTTGGAGGGGGGTGCTTTTCCCGTCTTACTCCCCTGCCCCCGCCCGTCTCCATCCTCTCTCCCGCATGCAAAACGGCTCCCTGCCCTCGAGACTTCTCTCTCCCCAGTTCACCTCTCCGTGCCGGGTACCTGCTGAGTTCTGTGGTTCAGGTTGTGCAGATTGTTGCGTTAATCCTCCAGTCAGTTTTCTAGGTGTGCAGGATGGTTTAGTGTTGGTCTGGCTGTATTTCATGGATGCGAGACACGCAAAAAAACTTCCATGCTGTTCCGCCATCATGGCTCCTCCCTCCGGAAAAGAACATTCTTGATGGGAAAGTGGTTTTGGCTCCTTATTTCTGACAAAATCATGTCCTAGGTTGACGGGCTTGTGTGATCAGCATGAGGTGGGAGTTGCCCCTGCTTCTGGCTTTTAATCCCTAACAGCTGATGAAACCATATTATCAGCGGCAAAGTCTTTGATTTCTTTCTAGTCCACAATGTAACCCATCATCTAGGTTTGTGGGACTGACTTTCCTTGGGCCACAGAACTGGGAGCCATGCCTCTGAACACAGAAGCTTTGCCTCCAGCACAGGGCTTTCCAGCCTAAGGTTTTTCCCAAGGTGGGTCTAGCTCTGTCCAACTCCATGTTTGAACTCAGCCTAAAATGTGCCGTTTTTCTCCATTTTCAAAAACTTCCCAGGCTAAAATGGCTTCAGTAACTTTCCGTTTCTGATGTCTTGTGGTTTCTCTGTGAAGGTTTTTCCAGCAAACACTTTTGTTGGCCAGAAATTCCTGGACTTCCTCTTTCTCTCACTGCCTCTCACTATGGAAGCTGGAAATCCCAATGCAGAATTTCCCCGTCTTCCTGGGGTTCGATGTGGTCTGGTGTGGGCCACTCATAAGAAGAGGCTGTCCTCTTAGGCTACTGGGAAAATATGTCTCCCTTATATAAGGGGCAAGTCGAGAGCTCAATGGTCTTGTCTTTCCCTCCTTAATACATCTTAGGTAGAGAAGCGAGGCGTAGAGTTAGGACGGCCATCCCGGGATCGTGATGTTGCAAGAATGTGGAAGAAGAGGCAACCCACTAAGAAGAAAAGAAGAAAAAGATACAGAGAGCTAGAATGTCACAGCTACCAGACAAACAGTGACACCACTTTCAACAAATGTCTGCATCATTTAAACCTTTGTTGTTGAGTTGTCTGATACGCGCAGCCAAATACGTTCCTAACGTATGGTCTGCCCATGCTTGGCTGAGGCAGTGAGGAACAAGGAGGTGGGAAGTTGGATCCCAGAGACTGACCTTGGAAAGAACCAAGGGTGTGGGAAGTCAGAAGCCTGGTTGATGACTGTCTTCCGACTGGACTTTCCCTAATACCTGTGACTGTACATACCTCTTGACTTGAGCTTTAATGCATAAAATCCCTTTATAGGGAATCCAATATACTGTTGTGGCAAATGACACATGTTGCCTACATCAGTAGTAAGTTAAAAGTACTTACTTTTACTGGGTGGCTCAGTCAGTTGAGTGTCTGATGCTTGATTTTGGTTCAGGTCATGATCTTCCGGTTCATGAGTTCAAGCCTTGCATTGGGCTCTGCACTGACAGTATGGAGCCTGCTTGGGATTCTCTCTCCCTCTCTCTCTCTGTCCCTCCCCTGCTCACGTGCTCTCTCTCTCCCAAAATAAATACTAAAAATAAAAAAATAAAATAAAATAAAAAGGAAAGCCTAGTTTAGGTATATTTTAGAGTTCTACATAGCCCACTTCTTTCATTTTATTTAATTGTACACTAACTATAATGTACTTAGTCTTTAACAGGCTGGTCCGAAATTACCCTTCCAGCCTTATGCCTACCTCCCTCCTCACACCTCACTCACATGCCCCACCTTGTGTCTGACCTTCTCCAAGTCAACCCTCAAGACCCAGCTTAGCCTTTCCCAATCCGCCCCACATGGGGATAGTTGCTATCATCCCCAGGATCCTACAGCCCCTCATTCTGGCCTCTGTGACACTGTCCAGCTGTCCCACATGCCGGGATTATGTCCTTCCCATCTTTTTATCTCTTGTACACACTGGGTTTGTAGAGCAGATAATGATAGTCATAGCTAATGTTTACCGAACGTTTACTGAGCGTTTATTCACTTCACACCAGATGGTTCTAGGTGCTTAAGGTGTATTGATTCATTTACTCCTCCCAATGCCCTGAGATAGGTATTACCGATAACCCCACTTTATAGATGAGGAAATCAAGGCACAGGGGGCTAAGCGTCTTGCCTGTGGTCATCTGGATGGTGATTGGCACAACAGCATTCATATCTTGCTCTCTGAACCACTCCTTTATGCTTTCCCTCATGAATGCATGTATGTTGGGATATGACTTGAATAGTTGTGGGTGAGTTGAGTCGTTCATTTAACAAACTACAGATATTGACAGAGATCCTACTGGGTGCTTGGTGCTGTCCTAGGTACCGGGGATGTAGTATGGAACATGGCGGGAAGGGTACTGTCCTCATGGGGTTGACATTCTGGTTCCAGCGAGGTTAAAGTCAACAAAAATAGTCACAGGGGGGAGGGAACCCTATGGGCCAGCATTTATAGAAATTGAGCAGGCCTGCTACAACTTTCCAGGTCTGGGGATGAGGAAGGAATGGGTCCCACTGCAGGGTGCAACCATGAAAACACCGCAGATACACCAGGCTGAAGATAAAAGGGTCATAGCGGGAAACTTCACACAACCTACTGGGCACAGATCAGTCTGAACCATGAAAGGAAGGACGAAAGAGGGGAGCGCAAAGCAGAAAAGAGCGACAGGGGTCCGAGAGGCACGCTTCCATGCTGCACGGAGAGAATAGGATGGTTAAAGAAAAGCCTTAAAACACTGGCAGGGCAGAAAGAGGAGCCAGGGGTAATGAAGGGACCCTCACAAGTGCCCTGGAAATAGGCTGGTGGTGATTGTACAGGCTAGGGCTTTAAAAGGCTTTGTTCTTCTGTCGAAGAAGGAAAGCCATTGTGGTGCATGGGAAATAAAAAGCTTGTGTGTGTGCGTGTGTGTGTGTGTGTGTGTGTGTGTGTGTGAGAGAGAGAGAGAGAGCAAGAGAGAGAGAGAGAGAGGGAGAGAGATTGGAGGGGACGCTCTCTACCCCAAATACAGAACGATTGTCACTGTCAATTCTGTACCTTGTACTCACCCAAGCGGAAGTTTCTAGAACTACCCCCACAGGGACGTCTGTGATAAAGCCAGGCTAGGGAGGTCAGGATGTTGTGTGCCTGACTCACAGCACATGACTTTCTGTGAACACATACAACACTGCCAGATCAGCAGCAAGACGTTGAGCCCCTGCTTTGGGGTCCCAGAGCCCAGTGGGCAGGGGTCCAGGTAAGACAGTAGAGGCACAGTTGCCCCAAGGAAGCCCTTTGTGACCCCAAAGGCTGTGGGAGTTCTGTTACCTGGTTCAAGCAAAGACTGGAGAGCAACCGAAGGCTGCAGACAACAGCAGGCTGGGATCTTCTGTCTTTCTTGCCCTCTTCTGCTGTTGGAGGGCAATGTAATGAGGGGCCGCAGAGTGTGGGCTCTAGGGTCCTCCCCACGGTCAAATCCAGGCTCCTTCTCTATCTACAGGGTGGCTTTGGGCAAACCCTAACCTTTGCTTCTGCAAATACAAAATGGGCACAGTAGTATCTCTCTTGGGGTGTTCTAGGGGGACACCCCTAGCTGAAAAGGTATATAGAATATGGTAAGCAGTCAATATCATTGCCCTTGGGGTTGTGTGGCTCCAGAAGGTCTCACACTCTTTGGGAGATACCATTTCCCCTTGTTCCTTAGTTTCAAGGGCAACCACATTTTTTCTTTTCTTTTTCTTTTTTTTAATGTTTATTTCATTTTGAGAGGGAGAGAGACAGAGCATGAGCTGGGGAGGGGCAGCGAGAGAGGGAGACACAGAATATGAAGCAGTCTCCAGGCTCTGAGCTGTCATCACAGCTTTCTTTAACCAACGTGGAGCTCGAACCCACGAACTACCAGATCATGACCTGAGCAGAAGTCGGACGCTTAACCGACTGAGCCATCCAGGCGCCCTGCAACCAGATTCTTTCAGGACAAGATGAAGTCTAAGGAGAAACCTTGATGTGAAGTCCCAGACCCCTGAGTCTGTCCTGGGAAGTGGGGAAGTGGGGAAGTGGGTCTCCAAAGGTGGTGTCACCCTGGGCTAATGACTGTCAGGAGGAGTGCCTACAAACAAATGAGCCCGATCTGTCACCCCTTCTCCAGGAATCCCAGTAGCCCAGGTTGTAGGTTATCATGGGGGGGACACTGTAACCGTCCCTGCCCCCCAACTGCCGCCATGACACGGTATCTTCTGGACTCTGCTCAGCAAGGGCATTGGTCCTCTTTGTCGGATCAGTTTCTCCCTTAGCCCCAAGAGGAGGCAGGGGCAGGAGGGCTGATTTGCATAACATTTGGAAACAGAATTTTGGCAGCTTTTGTTAGGGGTTTTATGAAGGACACACATGCTAGAGAGGAAAAAACAAAAGGAAATATTTTGGGAATTCCCAGTTTGCTCTTGACCCCTGGGTGGAAGTTTCTCTTCTGCATCCCCATAGTCTTCACCCCACCTTATGCCTTCCTCCTAACTCTC
The DNA here is from genome assembly GCF_028018385.1 of Neofelis nebulosa. Classification (NCBI taxonomy): domain Eukaryota; kingdom Metazoa; phylum Chordata; class Mammalia; order Carnivora; family Felidae; genus Neofelis; species Neofelis nebulosa. The sequence continues at coordinate 4,628,173 of NC_080797.1, forward strand.
CCTAGCTTCGTGGGTGCTTGGGGCTAATATGAACCTGAAAGAAGGTCCCAGAGGGTCCCCTGGCTCCCTCGGGTCCACCCTGGGAGACGATGTTTGTACAGCAGGTGAGCTCAGAGGCGGTGCTCAGGGTATGTCTGAATCTCTCCGCATTGTGAGCTCTTCGGGGACCTTGTTCTCACAATTGTTCCTTAGCTTCATGGGGCTCCCTAAAGACGTTCACTGGGGCCATAATGGGAGCCACCTCCCTGATTTGTTGCAAAGACGGAATGAGTATGTTCACCAAAGAAGGCTCAGGACAGTGCCTGGCACATATAAGCACTCAATGAATATTAGCTATTTTCTGTAGCACGCCTTTTGTTAAAAGTCAACTATTTTTTAAAAGACACATTCTTCCTACCTCATCTCCCACAGGTTCCTTTTGGTGGAAAAATCTCTCCTCCTCCTTCCCCTCATTTTTCTTAAGAATGCCCTAGTCTGGGGCGCCTGGGTGGCGCAGTCGGTTAAGCGTCCGACTTCAGCCGGGTCACGGTGAGTTCGAGCCCTGCGTCGGGCTCTGGGCTGATGGCTCAGAGCCTGTTTCCGATTCTGTGTCTCCCTCTCTCTCTGCCCCTCCCCCGTTCATGCTCTGTCTCTCTCTGTCCCAAAAATAAATAAAAAATGTTGAAAAAAAAAATTAAAAAAAAAAAAAAAGATTGCCCTAGTCATTCTGGATCTTATGCATTGCATTTCCTTATAAAATTTAGAGTTAACTGGTTAATTTCTTCCGGGAGATAGATAGATAGAGAGAGATGTAAAGAAAGAAAGAGGGAGGGAGAGAGGAGAATGTAGGGCAGGAGGGAGGGATTAAGGAAGAAATTTAAAAAGCTGTAGTAGTTTTCCATTTGGATTGTACTGAATCTATAAATCAATTTGGGAGGAATTGATACCTTTATTGCTATTGAGTCTTGTAATCAATGAACATGCTATATCTTTATTTTAGGCCTTTTTAATGGCTCACAATGAAAAAAAGTTCTTTCTTTTCTCTGTGGAAGTCTTGTACATGATTTGTTTTATTTGGCTCAGAACTTGATTTTTTAAATATTCGATTACGAACATACAATTACAAAATCAGTTTCTACCCATTTGGTCCTGGTATATACAAGCACAATTCACTTTTGTATTTTGATTAAAACAATTTTTGTCATAAAGAAACTTTGTTTGGGGGGGGGGCCCTGGGTGACTCAGTTGGTTAAGCCTCCACTTCAGCTCAGAACTCATGGTTCTTGAGTTCGAGCCCCATTGGAATCCTTGCTTCGGATCCTCTGTCTCCCTCTCTTTCTCTTTAAAAAATAAATAAACATCTAAAAAAAACCCAAAACCCTTTGTTTTGGATGAATTTCGATTTACAGAAAAGTTGCAAAGATAATACAGTTTCTGTATACGCCTCGCTGAGTTTCCCCCATTGTTAACATCTTACATAACCGTGACACAGCTATCAAAGCTAAGAGATCAACACCCATACATGACTAATAAATAAATTCCAGATTTTATTTGGATTTCACCAGTTTTTCCAAGAGCGTCCTATTTTTTGTTTCCAAGATACAATTGTGGCTACTTCATTGGATTTAGTGGGGGTTTTTGTATTTTTGTTTTTTTAAAGTAGGCTCCATGCTGGGTGTAGAGTCCAATGTGGGGCTTGAACTCATGACCCTGAGATTAAGACCTGAGCTGAGATCAAGAGTTGGACGCTTAACCCACTGAGCCACCAGGTGCCCCTCATTTAATGTGTTTTGGTTTTTGAAAACAGCTACCTGTGAAGCCCTCTTGTTAAATCTAATATTTATATATGGATTTCTCAGAAAATTTTACATTTATAACCAGCAAATAGTGACAATTTTGTTTCTTCTTTCCTAATCCTTATATTTTTTGTTTCCTATTCCTGTTGTATCATATTAGGTAGGACTCTGATTTCTAGAAATAACAGTGGTGGGTATCCATCCATGCTTCTTCAGTCCTGATCGTAAAGAAAAAGCTTTCAACATTTCACCATTAGGGTCTGAGGTTTTCGTAAGCCTTTCTGAAGACTCTTTATCAGATCATGGAAGTTCCCTTTAATTCCTAGTTTAAGAAGTGTTTTTAAAAATGGTGAATGAAGGGGCACCTGGGTGGCTTAGTGGGTTAGGCATCTAACTTCAGCTCAGGTTATGGTCTCCTGAGTTCGAGCCTTGTGTCGGGCTCTGTGCTGACAGCTCGGAGCCTGAAACCTGCTTTGGATTCTGTGTCTTCCTCTCTCTCTACCCCTCCCCTGCTCATGCTCTGTCTCTCTCTCTGTCTCTCTCTCAAAATAAATAAACATTTAAAAAAATTAAAAAAAAATAACCCATTAAATTTAACAAAAATAATGCACTTTTATGAAAAATAACTGTACTTTCCAAAATAAAAAAAAAATTAATGAGAAGAGTGGCATTGTTTTATAATTTTGCAAATCTCTTTAATTTCTGGCTTATTGAAGATACCTGATTCTCATGTCTGTTTCTAGCATTCAATCTGTTACAATAAGATTTTGGGTTCTTTGCTACAGTATGTGATGAAAATTTAGTTGGAAAAGGAAGAACATTTTAATAGCTTTTTGGATAATTATGGATATTCTTTTTTGACTACTCACTAAAACTTGACCATATTGGTAGTGTCCTTCTCTTTTCTTTTTTTTTTTTTTTTAAGTAGGCTTTACACCCTGCATGGAGCCACATATTATCATTTGTGGCCTCTTAAGTGATCTGCTTTCTTTCTTTTTTTTTTTTTTTTTAATGTTTGCTTATTTTTGAGAGAGAAAGTGCAAGCGGGGTAGGGGCACAGAGAAAGTGGGACAGAGGTTCTGAAGCGGCCTCTGCTCCGACAGCAGAGAGCCTAATGCGGAACTTGAACTCATGAACTGTGACACTGTGACCTGAGCCAAAGTCAAGATGCTTAACCGACTGAACCACCCAGGCACCCCAAGTGATCTATTTTCAAGACTTTGTCTGCTGAACACCCATAGTTTGTAAAATCCAGCCCCATTCACAAAGTAAAAATGGTGTTTGAGGGGCACCTGGGTGGTTCAGTCAGTTGAGTGTCTGACTCTTGATTTTGGCTCAGGTCGTGGTCTCATGGTTTGAGTTCGAGCCCCGCGTCCGGCTCTGTGCTGACAGTATGAAGCCTGTTTGGGATTCTCTCTCTCTCTCTTTCTCTCTCTCTCTGCCCTTCTCCTGCTTGCTCTCTCACTCTCTCTAAGAATAAATAAATATTTTTTAAAAGTCTCTAAAACATGGTGTTTGATGAAAAAGCGGCTGGTTCAACTCATAACTCAGTTGCACAAGAGCTTTTCCTCAAGACAACCGTCATGTTTCAGCTCACAGTAGAAGTCCTTTTGCTTTCTTTCCGTTTCATCACAGAATATTTAAAAAATGTATTCTAGGGTTGTGGTTTAGTAAAAGTAATAATTTGTACTGCTTCACCAAGGACCTGTTGAAGGAAAACCGAATTTCCTGTGTGTGTGTGTTTTTTAAGTAGGCTGCATGCCCAGTATGGAGCCCAACATGGGATTTGAACTCACCACCCTGAGATCCAGACCCGAGCTGAGATCAAGTGTCAGATGCTCTGCCCCTGGATTTTGTGTTTCCTGAGAGCACCTGGCAGAGAGAATTCAGTGGTGCTGGTAGAGCTGGGTACCACGGCCTTGATTTGGCCAAGGCACCAAGAGTCTACCACAGCTTTTGTGCCATCAGGACTAATGGCGACACGGCAAAAAGGGGGCATGCCGTGTCAGAATTGCAGTGAGAGTAGTTGTGACCTTGCAGACTTCGAGACTTGCAGAGGTAGGTCTGTGGACCACACTTCGAGAACAGATACACTATGACCTTGACTTAACTGGGCCTAGAAATACTTGACGAGTCGCAAGAAACCTTAAGCCTTCAAGATGACGATGACGAAGATGATGGTGACTTCCACCATTTATTGAGTGCCCAATGTGTTCTGTGTCTTGCCGAATCACGTATCGTGAACTCTCTCTTTCAATCACCGCCCTCTCCTTTTTAAAAAATGCACTGATGCTTTATTGGCGAGTGAGGGGAAAGGGAAGAGAGGCAGAGAGGAAGGAAGAACACTTACTGGATGGTGCCACTGAGCTGGCCAAGGCCGGTTATGGGGTCGTGAGGGATTTTTCTGGAGAGGCCATCTGGAGTCCGTCCAATGCAGATCAGTGGCCTTCTGTGCAGCTGTGCCGTGATTCAGGGATCCAGGCCACCTGCATCCTGGGAGGCTGCCCTCTCCGCCATCTTGGCTCCAGTTAGAGGACAGACTTTATTATTACTTTCATTTCACAGATGGGAAGACCGTATGGCTAGTGAGTCAGGGAGCTCTGAGCTCTAGCTCTCTGGCTCTCCTGAACAACCTGGGGGGGTTGAAGGTAGCAGGAGTGGTCATAGAACAAGTTGAGTATGGTGATCCAACCACCATAGAGGTCCCAGTGAATCCTATGTTTGTGGGGTGATGGGGTGGGACTCTGGAGCTGGGCTGTTCATCTTGCTGCGAGCAAGGGGATCATCCTTCATCCCGTCTCTGCCCAGCCATGGGATGCAGACTGCCCTGGGTAAGGGGGCATGGTCCTGGGTGAGGTGGCTTTCTTGGGTTAAGGTCAATTCCTGGTGGTAGTGGGGGAACCTAAGCAGAGAGCTGTCAGCTACCAGCTCTCTCAGTCGTGGTAGTGATGAATGCCTGGGTATGTGAAGGGGGATCTGAGAGGATCCTACTCTAGGGTCTGATGCTCAAGATAGTTGACTGCTTTAGTCTAGAGCCTGACTCCCAGTGAAAGGAGAGCTTCGCCTCTGGGGAATGAACATAGCCCGGATGATAGATCTGTGTGAGCTCTTATGAAACCCAGCAGTCTTCATTTTTTTTTTTAAACAAAGCTCTTCTAGTGATTCTGAGAAATTTACCGGGCATGGTGAGTCCCCAGCTCATGCCATATGCAATTCACCATGTCAGTTTTGCAATACTCAAGATGCATCCTGTTCACTGATATGGGTCCACTGACCATGAACCTAGATGTCACAGAGAGTATCAGATTTTTTTTTTTAATATTTATCTATATTTTAGAGAGAGAGAGAGGCAGTGTGTGAGCAGGGGAGTGGCAGAGAGAGACAGAGACAGAATCCGAAGCAGGCTCCAGGCTCTGAGCTGTCAGCACAGAGCCTGATGCGGGGCTTGAACCCACGAACCATGACCTGAGCCGAAGTCGGATTAACCGACTGAGTCCCCCAGGCGCCCTGTCAGATGGTTTTAAAAGCTTCCAAAAGCCCTCGATTTCTGTACTTATCCCACGGCAACCCATGGACAAAAACATTTCACAGGTGAGCACTGGTCTCCGGACCGCAGTGTGAGTAGAATCGCTCCAGATCTGTGCTTCTCAAATTTAATGTGCTCGAAAATCACCTGGAGGTCTTGTCAAGGGGCACATTTGGATTCGCTACGTCTGGGAGGGAAATTGTGCATTTCTAAGCCCCAAGGGATAGCGATGCTGCGGCACCACCTAGAATAGCAAGGCTTTAGACTACAGCCTGTTCTTTGTTGTCATGAACATCTACCTAAGTGTCTGAAGCTGGCAATCACGCTCCCATCCCCAGGCATCTTCTCCAGGCTAACTACGACGAGTTGCCTCAACTATCCTTCAGCCAGTCAGGTTCCCACATGCCAAGCTCTCCCACGCCGCACCCCCCAATTTCGGCTGGTCCCAGAGACGGTATCCACTCCCTGGCCCTCATCCTGTACCGTCTCTTCTCTCTTCGCCCCCTTTCCCCTCCTCTCTGCATTTGGAGCTGTTGCCTTCAGGATCTCCTAGGCTGGCTCCAGCCCCGGGGGGGATTTTCAGATTGCTCATGCTTCTGGGAAACTTTTTAGGCTAGAGGAAGGAAATCACTCCCGGGCTGGACAGAGCAGTATGCATCTGTCCGACCTGGACCAACGCCCTGGTGAGCTTCCTGCCCCCACTGCCCTCCTCCGAGGACTCCCGCCTACCCCCTCCGGAGTCACCCCAATTCAACACTTTGTTCTCTCTGCCGTCCCTTATCGCATCCTGGGGCCCTTGAGGGGCTGGAGGGTAGCGACAAAGCAGAAGAGGGGTCTTCCTCTGACCAGGCCAAGACGAAGCAGCCTTTGTGACTGAGTTGACAGTTTTGTGACACTCCTCCTACCACCCCGTGGTCTCCTGCTCAATCTCTTGGGACTGCCCAGAGCCAACTGCACTCCCGAAAAGCCAGCCTTGACTAGGGCTTTGTTTCAGAAGAAGGAACGGAATGTGTTTGCTGAGAAGGAACGGAATGGGGCCCGTCTCACACCTGACCATCTCAGCAAGGATTCATCCATCAAATTAGCAAAGTTTGCCCTGTCCCAGGGGCATTAAACTCACAGGTAGATAACCGTAAGAAATTACAAGCTTCACAGAGAAATGAAGACTCAGAAATTAGAAATTCCTTTTCATTTACCCTGACCATGGGCCTGTCAGACACATCCATATGTTTTCACAAGGCTAGGATCAGTACAGATATATTGTCTTTTGTTTATTTTTTTCTTTTTTTTTTAAGCAGAGAGAGAGAACTTTCTTTTTTAATTTTTATTTATTTTTGAGAGAGAGACAGACAGGCAGAGCATGAGCAGGGGGAGGGGCAGAGAGAGAGGGAGACACAGAATCCGAAGCAGGTTCCAGGCTCTGAGCTGCCAGCACAGAACCCGATGTGGGGCTCAAACCCACGAACCGTGAGATCATGACTTGAGCCAAAGTTCATCGTCCAACTGACTGAGCCACCCAGGACCCCTTGATTAATTTCTTTTAGCAAATACATTAATATATGCATCTCGATGTAGCCATATGTTGTTTGTGCTTTTGTTTTTTTATCATATATATAACCCTCCCAAGTAACCCTAGACCAGCACCTGGGTTGCAAGCTCGAACCCCACGACTGACTGGCTGTGTGACCTCAGGCCAGTTCTTAACCTCTCTGAGCCACAGCTGTAAAATGAAAATAAAGTAAGAGGCTGTGGAAGAGGCGTCTTGTCAGAAATGAGGCGAGGCACGTAAAACTCTTTTATTTATTTATTTTTTTTAAATCTTTTTTCAACGTTTTTTATTTATTTTTGGGACAGAGAGAGACAGAGCATGAACGGGGGAGGGGCAGAGAGAGAGGGAGACACAGAATCGGAAACAGGCTCCAGGCTCCGAGCCGTCAGCCCAGAGCCCGACGCGGGGCTCGAACTCACGGATCGCGAGATCGTGACCTGGCTGAAGTCGGACGCTTAACCGACTGCGCCACCCAGGCGCCCCCGTAAAACTCTTTTAAAAACCGTCTGGCAATTAAAAGAGCTCAGTTAATGTTAGCGGCTCTTATTCTAATTTATTCCCATGAATGCCGGCCGTTCTCTGTTACCGAGCATTTTAGGTTATTTGGAATGATTTTCTTATAAAAGTGCTGTTATGGGCAGTCATCCTTTCTGGCAACGTGTGCGGACTGCTTCATCCACCCCAGAACACCCTGAGACGGTGAAGAGCTGGAGGGCCCCTGATTTGCGTGGTGGAGAGAAACCCGCGCTGGCAGGGCCCCGAGAAGATGTGCTGTGCATTCGTGGCGGGCCCGGAGACAGCGCGTGAGGCAGGTGAGAATCAGGAGACTCTCAGCGGAGCAGCTGACATTTCAGATACATTTGGACCGTCTCCCAGAGGAAGGCACTTCGCACACTTGTTCTCTGTTTCACGACCGCATTCCCGGGGCTCAGAAAGGCTCCTGGCTTGTCCCACAGCCTCTGTCAATTCCCCGCTGAATGCACGATGGTGGCCCCGCCTGCCTGCCTGTGGTGGGTTCAGATCCTGATCTGGGTCCAGATGTTTTTTCTGGCCCCACCCAGACCTCTCCTTCCTGACTCATGGGACAGGAAGCTCCCTGGGGGCTGCGGGGCAGAGCCTCTGAGTCTTTCTCCCCTGTCGGCAGTGAGAGGCCCTACATGGAATTCAGGTCACTGGCGGGGGTGGGGGAAGAAAGGACATTCTGTGATGAGAAGCTAGACTCTTCCCAGGAGTGTGTGGAGGGGGGAGAGATGTCTGCTGGGTCCGCCTGCCAGCTGGTCCGACAGCGAGTGAGGGAAGATCTGGATATATCCTCTAACTCGGAGGCTGAGGTTAGCAGCAGTGACTCTTTCGTGGAAGGAAATGAGCAGGGACAAGCAAAGCGAGGAAGGGAAGGGAAATGTTCACTGGCGTTCCTACATGGCCCACTTTGTGCCGGGTTCACAGCCGTGGTGCAGACACACCCATACAGCGGCCCTGTGGGAAGGTGCCATCAGCCCAATTCCAAAAGTGGGGAGCAGACTCAACAGAGCCCACAGGCACGTGCTGGTGAGCCCTCATCCTGGACGGTGGTGTTCTTCTCCAAGCTTCTTCCTCGGGGAGCAGGAACCTCTCCTAATAGGAGGATTAAGGCACACCCCTCCTCGCTCTCTCGGTTCGTGGGGTTCGGGCAGGGCTGACCCCCATGACTGCCACCTGACCAGGCTAAGCTCCCACCCTCCTCCAGTCACCTCCTGACAGGGCCCTGGACCATCAGAGCCAGCCACAGCCAGCCCTGGGTCATTCTCAAAGAAAGAGAATTTCTTTGCTTTCGGCTGCCAGTGTAAGATTCAAAGATACAGGATCTAAGTGTGGCTGTTTTGGAGTCACAAAGGGGCAGCCTTCTTGGGAATAAAGTTAATTGAGAGGAACGCAGAAATGAGAGATGGAAAGAAAGAGGAAAATAAGAAATCATCTGAAAACCGAGCCCCCACCACATATCGGTGTATCCAGGCAGCTTGAAGATTGACTACCCCCAGAATTTTCATTTAGGTGAGCCGATAAATCTTTGTTTTTGCTGGACACCCGAAGCTGACTTCCCGTCAGAGGGGAATGAATTCTCACGACCAGGGCAGAGCACTGGAATTAGGACTGGGCCGGGAGGGTCCGCGTTCCTTCTTGTTCTTGGTGCCTCACTCTGCAGGATGTAAACCCTTGTCTCTGAAAAGACCTCTCAATTTGCTGCCTTGTATAGGCCGACCTCGTCCTGCTAGGTGGGAGGCTGGTGGGGAGGGAGGTCTGGCCCTACAAACCCTGATACCTGCACGTACAGAATTGCAGATTGCTTTTTACCTGAATTTCATTGGTTCCACTTCACGCTGGTGAACGTTTAACAAGCGAACAAACAAAAAAGCTCTGTTCCGTTTCTGTGGTGTAAATATTTCCACCGGGGCCAATGCCAGGCTGCCAACCTGACATCAGTGAATGTGGGCGCAGGAATAAGTGTAAGGAGCACCCCATTAAATAGTATTCCCACTATGGAGTTGTAATAGTTGTGAATAACCGTAAGATGATATGAAGTAGGGACACTCGGGTGGCTCAGCCAGTTATGCATCCGACTTCAGCTCAGGTCATGATCTCCCGGTTCGTGAGTTCAAGCCCCGCATCGGGCTCTACGCTGACCGTGTGGAGCCTGCTTGGGAATTCTCTCTCTCCCTCTCTCTCTCTGCCCATCCCCCGCTTCCAGTCTCTCTCTCATTCTCTCTCTCTCTCCCCAAATAAACATTAAATTGCCTTTGCTTTTCATATATTCTATCCCCTTATAAGTTTATATAATTTAATTTTTAAAGTTAAAGATTTTTTAATGTTTATTTACTGTTGAGAGAGACAGAATGTGAGCGGGAGAGGGGCAGAGAGGGAGACACAGAATCCCAAGCAGGCTCCAGGCTCTGAGCTGTCAGCAGAGCCCCACGCAGGGCTCGAACTCCTGGACAGAGAGATCATAACCTGAGTGGCAGTTAGATCCTCAATCTACTGAGCCACTCACTCACCCCTTGTTCTGGTTTAAATTTTTTAAAAAGGCCGGTGGGTGGAGGGGGGTGGGGGTGGGGCTGAGAACCTGGAAGCAATCCTGAAAGCTTGATTTTGGTGAGGGTCTGTACCAGGTTGAAGTGAAACTGAATGTGTAATTAAGTATCTGGATGGAATTTATGATCCAAAGATGTCTGTGGGCAAAGCCAGGAAGCACTCTGTAAAAGGAGATTGCCAAGTGCAGGAAGCCCCTCCAGAGAGTCCTGGGGATAGGGCAGGGAGGACACTGAGGAAGGGGGCCTAAGCAGCCCCTCCTGTTGCAATTTTTGGAACACCTCGGACTTTTCACCTTTGTTCCTTGCAGCTTGTGAATTACACCACCACCGCCTTCTGGAACACACCCTTCTACTTTGCACTGAAATAGCAATAATGTTGCATCTACTAGCTGAATAGCCAGTTCTGCAGTAAACAGTTTAACTGTGTCAGGGCCGATCATCATTCTTTGAAAACAACTCCTTGTAACCTTGTGGTTTTTGCCTTTATGAGCCTATTGATTCTGCTAGGCTGGCGTGTCTCCCGGATTTCAATCCTAAAACCTCAAATAAATGCTCCGGTTCCTTTGCAGCCTCTTCTTGGTCCGCAACTCTTCCTGGGCGTGGTCTGCTGGTTCTGCTCCGGAAGAGCATCTGGGAGCCCTGAAATAGGTGTGCGGGGGCCATAGGTGAACTAGGTCTTGTGTTGGGCAGCAGTCCAGCAGGAAGTAGAGGACACGTCCACATTAGCATGATGTGAGGTTTTCTGGAGATGCGCTTCACAGAGGTGCGGTTAGGTACCCAGATACAGTAGGGGTGCAGCTGGACTCCAGGCCCGATAACCTCCGGGTTCCGGGACCCTGGGTGTGAATGTGCAGGCACTGGGGGCTTGAGGACCAGTCACCGGAGATGGGGACAGAGGGGGCTGGGGAGAGTGGCACGTCTGCTCAGAAATGGGACCTTTCCCTGGGGATGTGCAGGGAGGGACCCAGGGAACAAACACTCTTGACCTCACTCTCCTTGCTTCTGCGTTTCTATCTCAACGTGGCATTGGCTGGACCTGCTCATAAGCCACAGGGTAAGGAAGCTGGCCATTTTCAGCCTCTCCAGGAGACTGCAGAAAGGTGGAGGGGTCTGAATGTCAAATGGCACCGGTCTTGACCTTGGGTATCTCGCCGAGTCGTGGACACCCTGATCCTCTGTTTTGGGGCTAGGAAAAGGGCCAAGGAACATGGCTTTTGGAACCACCCTGGGCCACCTTTATCCCAAAGGCATTCAGGATCTGGTCACCTCCCCTGCTAGGGGCAGCAGGCTGTTTCTGAAGGTGCACTGCCCTCCACCCTGGGGCCAATCCTGCTTTTCCAGCCTGGCAAAGCTTCCTGGCATGAGGAGAAGGGGTCTGGGGGGCAGACCCCTGGAAATGGTCCCAGCCTCTGTTGCCAGAGACATCGCCAGGAACCACTGGTTGGTGCTCGCCCTGCATGTCGAGATTCTACAGGGGCCTCTTCCACGGACACTCAGATGAGGGAGCCCTTTCCCGGGGGGACAAGGGCCCCGGGCATCCTCAGGGATTGTAAGACCTTCTCGCTAATCTGAATTTTCTCATCTGCAAAACTGGAGGGCCTGGACCAGATGATCCTGGTTCCGAAGGATACCTCCAGCTCTCCGAATGTCTAATGTCTAGGAGTGGAGTCTCAAGGTCATTCCCATGATGACAAGTGTGTCCTTCTACAGCCAGGAGGTGGCAGCAAAGCCCTGTAGGCTAGGGGGAGGTTCTGCTCTCCAAAGCACTGTTTGGTGGTTGGGCCTCTAGACTGAACAATAGTAATCAATGATAATGGCAACAATGTCATTATCGTTGCCACCACAATTGTGAGCAAATAGCAGCATTGCCTCCTGAGGTTCACTCTGTACTGTGCAGGTGAGGAAACTCCTTGCACAGTATCACATAGGAATTTTCCGACAACCCCATCCTGTCCGTGGCTATAGTGCCAAGACTTCCAGCCCCATATTGAGGCTCAGGGACATTACCTGACCTGCCCAAGGACTTCTAAAAAGCAGGACACGCCAAGACAGGAACGCACACTTTGGTCCTATGCACTCCATCTACGTCACTGCTCGGGAGACCCGAGGCGAGGAACTTTCTGCCACCCTCTTGGTTTTTCCAGAGAGTTAGAGGGGTCAGAGGGGCTGAACCAAAGAGCCTGAGTGAGGCTCTCCCTGGAATTTGATAAGGAGATGCCGGGAAATAAAACTCAACACAGGAGCCTCTTTTTTCTTATTCCAGTCCTTAGAAAAACTTTCTTAAAAAAATTTTTTTTATTCTCATCAGGACATACTTGGTGTCTAGGTATGGAAGATTCTCATTCATTCATGCATCCCTTCATTCAAGGACCAGGATTCTGATGTAGTGTAAGACATTGGAATGCACTGGGAAGGGTATAGGAGTGTTCTTTCTTTCTAACTCAGAAATCTGGGGGCCCAGAGCTTGGATGTGGGGACCTGAGTAAGTGCAGACGTGTGGGGGTGGCTCATCGTTGGGGGGAGCCTCGAGTAAACTGGGGAATGTTGGAGCCCATGGGGATTCTGTTGTGTTTTTTTGTTTTTTTTTAATGTTTATTTTTGACAGAGAGAGACAGAGCCTGAGCGGGGGAGGGGCAGAGAGAGAGGGAGGCACAGAATTGGAAGCAGGCTCCAGGCTCTGAGCTATCAGCACAGAGCCTGACGTGGGGCTCGAATTCACAGACCTCGAGATCATGACCTGAGCCGAAGTCGGACGCTCAACCGACTGAGCTACCCAGGGGCCCCTATTGGGATGTCAGAAGGGAATGGAATTCTAGAGGAATTTTTTTGATGACCCTCCTCCCCCACGCCTGCACAGTGTAATTAAGTCCTCAAACCAGCGGAAGCCCCTTAGAGACACAGCCCAACCCCAGACTGTTGTCCATCTGGTCCCAAGTCTTACACTCCACCCATGTCGTGAGGCTTACCCCTCCCCACTGTGATGACGGGTCCCTGGAATGCTAACCGTGTGCCAGGCTCTAGATCAAGGGTGCTTCTTCATTATCTTATTTACTTCTCAAAGTAACCCTATAAAGTGCATTGTTACACCCCCATTTTACACGCCAGGTGGCTGAGGCTTAAAGTCGTAAAGTGACTTGCCCCAAATCACCAAGCTAGTTAGCGACGGGGCAGGTCTGGGACCCACGCGGGTCAGCACCCTGGGGTGGCTCTTACCACCGCATCACGTGCCTACGCGGAGGCAAAACCCACCCTGTGAGACTGTGTGCTGTGCGGTGAGTCTGATCTCATCTTCTCAACACGGGACAAGCCGTAGCCTGTCTGCAACCATTCTAGAAAATGAGGGCATCAATATTGGCCTGATCTGGCTGGCTTGTTTCGTGGCTTGAATGGAAAGGAAAACAAAAATGCACATGTGAACGCTGGAGATGAACAGACTCGTTCTGTGTGTTTGCATTGCTATCATTCCTCTTATTGGGAGGGCTGGACTGGGGCTGCTTTCTGGGGGCCTTGAGAAGGACCTCAGTTTCCTTGTCTGCAGAATTGAGGAGGTTGGGCCCTTACTTCGTTATATGCACAGCAGACTCTTAAACCACCCCGAGCAAGCAGAATGGATGAACGCACACATAATGAACACACAGAGCTGGAGAGACGAGGAGTCAGGAGATTTTATTCCTCACAACATTGTGCCTCCCGCCACCGCCCATCTCCCGAGGCGTCCCATGGCAATGGGCGTCCCGAAGGCCTCATTCTTCCATCTTCTGTGGGAAAAAAACAATCAGGGAACGAGTCAAACCAAAGGCAAGGTGGACTGTTGCCTTCACGTGGCACAGCCGGAAAGGCACGAAAAATATTACGGAGTGGCACGGTTTCCCCCTTGCACGTCATAAAAACAAAGCCGGGAGCCCCTGAAGATGGATGAGCCCCCCCCCCACCCCGAGAAAGTAGGGGCTTCCTGGGCAGTGCCTCTTACCACAAAGAGGGACCGGGATGATTAGGTGTCTGGCCCCCTTGTCCCCCTCTGCCCCATGAGCCTGGAGCCACCGGGGGCCTGGCCAAGGCGTGGCATCTGGGAGTTCAGGGCCAGCAGCGGGGAAGAGGCTGCAGCCTACGTCCTCCACACTCTCCCTGGGGTGCTCCCCTGGTCCTGGTCTCGGGACGTCTGCTCTCACCTGGCTCCCCACATCTCGGCTCTTGGCCCGGAGCTTGTTGACCTGGGACTCTGCGATGTCGGCCCTCTCCTCCGCCTCCTCCAGCTCGTGCTGGACCCTCCGGCACTTGGACATCTGTGTGTTGGCCTGCTCCTCCTGTGGAAGAGAGAGGGGCTAGAGGCTGAGGAAGCCCTTCACTCTGGCTCTGAGGCTCCGAGTCCCTGCGGGGCCTTGGGGGACACTCCCAGCCCCTGACGGCCGATGCTGTCTGATCACCTCGAGGGTACTGCTGTCCTAGGACCCCCGCCTGTCCCCTCACGTCTTCCCGAGGCACCTGGAAGGTCAGAGGCCAGTAGCCCAACCCGTCCCCCCACCCCTGCCCTGGCCTCCTCCAGCCCTTGTCTGCCTGTGGCCTGGCCACTGTGCACGTCTGTCAAGGGCGATCTGAGGGTTCTTGAAGAAGGTGGCCTCCTGGGAAGTCCTGCTGTGACCGTGCTAATCCAACGGGTACAAACCCCTCCCCCATTTAATCAGTTCAGATCTGCTTCCTTGCGGTCAGGATGGAACCGCCAGCCCCTTGGGCACGGAGGAAAACAGGGCAAGGAGAGAAACCATATATGCTCAGTCATTTATCGACAGCAGGGTCTCCCCAATTTTGTTCCTCAGGACACCAGTCCGGTGGGCTGCTCTGGATATAAAAAAGGTTCTGGGGTACTGGGTGGCTCAGGTCAGGATCTTGCAGTTCATGGGTTCAAGCCCCGTGTCGGGCTCTGTGCTGACAGCTCAGAGCCTGGAGCCTGCTTCAGATTGTGTGCCCCCCCTCCCCACCACCTCTGTGCCTCCCCAGCTCATGCTCTGTCTCTTTCTCTCAAGAATAAATGAACATTAAAAAAAAAAAAAAGGTTCTGAGTTCCACTAAGGGTAGCCACACTACGTTCTAGAACATTCTGTCCACTTTGAAGGGTGCATTTCATGTCACCTAAAAAATCTGAGAAATCCTTGAAAGCAGCCAGTTCAACTCTGTTTAACCTAGAGTTTCCAAAACTATTTCTTTTCTGTAAAATAAAAAGTACTCCCCCTTGCCCTCCTCCTGCCCCCCGCCCTGAAGGTTCCTGCTAGTAGTAACTTCCCTTAGGTCTATCTGATCAGGGTGGTGGGTGGCAATTAGAGAGGGCAGGAAGGATAAGGCCCTGGGGACCGGGGATGGGGGCAAGGAGGGGATGCCGTGAACCAGGGTAGGGGGGTTTAAGGTGAGGCTGTGGGGTACGCTGAGCTGGTTGGTGTGTCAGGGCGAAGTGAGGCCGGCAGGGTGGGGATAGGGGATAAAATGAGGGGGCTGGCCACGAGACTGAGGCGGGAGGCACCCAGGAGGTGCAGCTGGGGTTTGGGGGACAGGCTTGTTTGACACAAACCAGGGGAGGGAGGAAGGGCAGGTGTCCCTGAATCAGCAACCTACAAATAAAACCCCAGGCCTCTGGCTCCGTGGACATTGCCCAGGGCTGGGGGTGCTGAGGCCCCCCTACTCACAGCCTCCTCGGCCTGCCTCTTGTATGCCTTCACTTTGGCCTGAAGCTTGTCCACCAGGTCCTGGAGCCTAAGGATGTTCTTGCGGTCCTCCTCAGCCTGCGAACACAGCGCCGTGCCAGGGTCCCCCAGACCCTCCTCTGCTCCCGAGGGGGCCGGCACTCACGGAGGCTTTGGAGCCCCTTACCTGGTATGTCATTTCCTTGACTTTGCGCTCATATTTGTGAGCCCCCTTCAGAGCTTCGGCCCCCCTCTTCTGCTCGGCGTCCAGCTCACTTTCCAGCTCCCGCACCTGGGTTTGGGGGGGAGAGAGCACAGCATCCGGGTCGGAGCCCCTGTGCTTCTCCCGCACACGCGTGAGTGGGGGGCATTTTCGGGAAAACTCGGGATCCTCTGATGATAGTTTGTAAAAATGTCTCCTCCTCACGCTCAGGAACCACATTTTTAATTTATTTTTAGTTATTTTTAAAAAATGTTTATTTTTGAGAGAGAGAGAGACAGAGCATGAGCGGGGGAGGAGCAGAGAGAGAGAGGGAGACACAGAATCTGAAACAGGCTCCAGGCTCTGAGCTGTCAGCACAGAGCCCGAGCGGGGCTCGAACCCACAATCTGTGAGGTCACGACCTGAGCCGAAGTCAGAGGATCAACTGACTGAGGCACCCAGGCACCCCGCTCAGGAACCACACTTTGGTCACAAGGCCACCACGGTCTGTGCGGTGGCTTTGTGCAAACGATAGCAAGATGCCCTCCTTGGGCAGTGACAGCTTTTAGGGGCACACGGCTGGGCTATCAAGCCGGGCTCTGCATAAGACGCCTCTTTCTGTGGGGCCAATATCCCGGTGAGGCCTGTGCTCTGGCCCCGACTTGTCCCCGCGGGCGAAGCCGGCACGGCCATCTGGGGTGGCCCTGATTCCTGGTTAATGAGAATGTGCGGGTCATGGTGAGAGCCTGGGCCAGGAACGGTCTGGGTGTGTTGAAGGGCCTGGTCCAGCTGATTGATGCTGAGCAGGTCAGGGGCTGCTCCTGAGAATGAGTTCTTACGTGTCTAGGATGGACATTATAATTCCTTCCCCACTTACCTCAAATGTGGGGATCAATTAAACAAACGAGGGGCGCCTGGGTGGCTCAGTTGGTTAAGCGTCCGACTCTTGGTTTCCGCTAGGGTCATGATCTTACCGAGTCCCGCATCGGGCTCTGTTCTAACAGTGTGGAGCCTACTTGGGATTCTGTCTTTCTCATCTCTCTCTGCCCCTCCCCCACTGTGCTCTCTGAGTCTCTCTCTCTCTCTCTCTCAATATAACTTAAAAAAATATCAAAGTTATGTGCAAGTATGTTTGATAAAGCGATACATAGGTGTTGTTCATTTCACAGCTGCCTCTGCCTTTCCTGAAGTCTTGAGAGGATAGGTCAGCCACTGAGAACACAGGTCACTAACTAGCCCCGACTCCACAGTCCAGGGACCGTGGCAGCCAGCCCCCGGGAATCCCAGCGGCCACAGACGGGGGCAGCTCAGGCCTTGTGGACTCACCAGGTCAACCCTGAAATCCACCAGTGGAACGGGGTAACTCTGGGCACTGTCCCAAAACAGATCCCTGGGACTCCTGGCCACCCCACAAGCTCTGGGAAGCTGCTTTCCATTAGGTTCTACAAAACGCGTGTGCTCCTGGCAGTGCTCTTGTGGCCTCTGCGAGGTTTACAGAAGTAAACATAACTGGGTGGCTGTTATTGGAGGCCAGTCGAGATGCCTCGTGTGCGAGGGGAGGCTGGCCGAGGAGGGCTCCCTGCCAACCCAGGAATCAAAGAATCCTGGAGGATGGCATGGGATCTAATCCCTCCCTCAGTGGAGGGATCCGTGAGAAGGACAGACCTAAATTCATTTAACACTGTATGACTGGGAATAATTAAAAAGAAGCATTTAAAGAATTTTGGAGGACAGCGCTTAGCGCAGAGCCTGATGCGGGGCTTGAACTCACACACCGTGAGATCATAACCTGAGCAGAAATCAAGAGTCCAATGCTCAACTGACTGAGCCACCTAGGCGCCCCCTGGTGTTGACTTTTGTTACTCACATGTCCACAGCTGCCTCGTTTTTAGCCAAAAGATCCTTTTTACGGCGTGTATTTGCTGGTGACCACATCCTTGGGAGGCTGGCATGAAGACTGACCGCATTTGAGGCCCTTCCCTGCTGGGAGAGGTCATCTCCTTCCCTTTGCCAGCCCCTCCCGCCCTTCCCCACCTACGTTTCCATTTCCTCCCTCTGGGACAACAGGGACTTTCTACAAACTCCCCCCAAACCCCAGCCCTTTTCCAGAACTTCGAGGGGTAGTGGGGCCCATTTTCAAAACAAAAGAAATAAGAACCGTCACAGGTCTAAAAGGAGAAGCAATGGGTACTGGAAACCAAGGGAGAAATTAGCAAAGAAAGGAAAACAAACACAAAGAAGTTCCTAGATAATGAAAGAGCAGGATTCCCTTGGGCAAGGCGGTGAATTTTCCTGCGGGCATTGGCGGGGGGGGGGGGGGGGGGGGGAGGGGGAGGAGGGGAGTGGGGGGAGAGCCAGTCTAGGAAGGAGCACAGTGTTGTGGACTGCGATGGGACTGGGAGAGCTGGAAAGGAACAGGAGCCAGAGGTAAAGAGACACTATAGACTTTAGGTAGGACGGGCCACTGCTCACCAAAGTGGAGGCTGGCCCCAAATGGGGCTCCCACCAAATATGTGATTTTAAGAATGTGAAGTATATTCCCCCTTATTTCCGTGGGTCCCAGTTCCCATGAAAACAGGACGTGAACATTTGCAAGTGTCATTACCCCCGAAGCTACCGAGGCCTAAGCCTTGTAAAGTGGGTGGGGGTGTGTGTTGGGCTGTGGGAAGCAGCGAATGTCTGGACCACCGCGGCTGTGCCCCAGGTGGCGAAACGCGGTATCACTTGGAGAGCCAGAGTCCTCTCCGGCCGCCGCCCTACCCGCCCTACCCGGTTCTCCAGTTTCTGGATCTGCTTCTTCCCGCCCTTCAGGGCCAGCTGCTCAGCCTCGTCCAGACGGTGCTGAAGGTCCTTCACCGTCTGCTCCAGGTTCTTCTTCATCCGCTCCAGGTGGGCGCTGGTGTCCTGCTCCTTCTTCAGCTCCTCGGCCATCATGGCCGCCTGATTAAGCGCATGGAAAGTATCAGTGGGCCACCTGGCATCCCTACCCGGCGCACGGGGAGGATGCCATCAAGGTCAATACTGAGCGTGTTGGTCCCGCCTCCCTCATTCAGTCTGCACCGTGACGCACCTCCTCCCCACGTTGTCTCTGCGGAGGCTTTATCTCATTCCCTCTGCTGACGGCAGGTCAGCAGGAGACGAAACCCACTTGCCTGGTCTCGGCTTAGAAGCCCCTTCCCCACCAAGCCAAGCACTTGCTCTGAAAAGAAGGAACGGAGCTCACATCCGTGATGGCCTTCTTGGCCTTCTCCTCCGCGTTTCTGGACTCCTGCATCGAGTTCTCCACCTCCGCCTGGCACTGAGCTATGTCGGCTTCCAGTTTTTTCTTGGTATTTATCAGGCTCGTGTTCTATAAAAAGAATCAGATGCCAGAGGCATAGGTTGTATTTGGACGCTCGAAACAACCGAGAGGGAGAAAGTTGGGTGGGGAAGGAAACACATCACGATCGTGTTTCTTTTTTTTTAAAATTTTTTTTTTTTCCAACGTTTTTTATTTATTTTTGGGACAGAGAGAGACAGAGCATGAATGGGGGAGGGTCAGAGAGAGGGAGACACAGAATCGGAAACAGGCTCCAGGCTCCGAGCTATCAGCCCAGAGCCCGACGCGGGGCTCGAACTCACGGACCGCGAGATCGTGACCTGGCTGAAGTCGGACGCTTAACCGACTGCGCCACCCAGGCGCCCCGCGATCGTGTTTCTTATTTCCCACACGGGGATTTGCCGGATGCTCTTTTATTCTTGACCGAACACAAGGTCCTGAAACAGACGCAAGAACTGCACGTAAAATAATTGGTTAAATGATACAAGTAGATTTTCCCATAAATGAGGAAGAATATTCAGTAAGAGGTGTTGGAGCAAAGAAAGGATGGGTAGACATAAGTATATAAAATGTGAAATTTTTTTTTTTTTTTTGAGGGGGGTGGAGGGGCAGAGCGAGAGAGAGAGAGAGAGAGAGACAGAGAGAGAGAGAGAGAGAAAATCCTGACGCAGGGCTCAAACTCATGAACCGTGAGATCATGACCTGAGCCAAGATCAAGAGTTGGATGCTTAACCAACTAAGCCATCCAGGTGTCCCTAAAATGTGAAACAATTCTTTAAAAAATTTTTTTAATGTTTTATTTTTGAGAGAGAAAGAGAGAGAGAGAGAGAGAGAGAGAGAGAGAATGAATGAGTGGGTGAGGGGCAGAGAGAGAAGGAGACACAGAATCGGAAGCAGGCTCCAGGATCTGAGCTGTCAGCACAGAGCCAAATGTGGGGCTTGAACTCTTGAACTCGTGACCATGAGATCATGACCTGAGCCAAAGTCAGACGCTTAACTGGCTGAGCCACCCAGACGCCCTGGTATTTTTCTTCTGTTCATGTGTTTGTATTGTCTATATTTTGCAACAAATAATTAAAAAAAAAACTTTCATAAAGGTAGGGGTGCCTGGAGTGCCTGGGTGGCTCCGTCGGGTAAGCGGCCGACTGGTGATTTTGGCTCAGGTCATGATCTCACAGTTTGCGTGTTTGAGCCCTGCATCGGGCTCTGTGCTGACAGTGCAGAGCCTGCTTGGGATTCTCTCTCTCTCTCTCTCTCTCTCTCTCTCTCTCTCTCTCTCTCGGTGTCTCAAAAATAAATAAGTAAACTCAAAGAAATTAAAGAAACTTTTACAAATGTAACAACGTAATTGTTTTGAAAGACAATTCTCATTTTCCAAGGTGGTGGCTTGGATGTCTCCTCCTCCGGTCTCGCTATGTAATAATTCATCCTTGCCTTCTCTGATTTCCCCACAACGTGCATCACCTTGTATCTTCAGCTTAAAGACAGCTCAGAAATCTGGCATCTGGAGCGCACTTATTCCAAGAACGAAAGCTTAAGGCGACTTGCTCTTGACCGCTGGTCTGGGAGGAAGGGAGGGTGCTGCCTTCCACTGTATGGGTGGCCTGCCTGTCCCCCGTGCCCCTCCGGACGGACGCACCTGCGAGTTCAGGAGCTGCACGCGGTCGCTGGCGTCCAGAAGCTCCTGCTCCGACAGCCTGCGGGTCCGCTCGGTCTGCTCCAGGGCCGCCTTCAGCTCCTCCAGCTCCTCCAGCAAGAGGCCATTCCTGCGCTCCACAATGGCCAGCTGCTCCTTGAGGTCCTCGTTGCTCCTCAGGGCGTCATCCAGGTGCAGCTGGGAAGCCTTCAGGGAAAACCTGGCGTGAGGCTGGAGCCCAGGCCGAGAGCCCCCCGGGTCCGCCAGGGCCTGCGCGCTGACCTTGAGCTGGCCCTGCACAGTGTGCAGGTGCTTCTGGGTCTCTGCCACCTGGCGGCTGGAATGGCCCAGCTGGATCTCCATCTCGTTGAGGTCTCCCTCCATCTTCTTTTTCAGCCTCAGGGCATCGTTCCGGCTCCGGATTTCGGCATCCAGCACGCTTTGCATGGCCTCTGCGGCCCGCTGGCTGTTTCTTTTCAGCTGCTCGATTTCTTCGTCCTTCTCAGTGACCCTGCGGTCAAGCTCGGATTTCACCTGGCTCAACTCCAGTTGGATGCGCAAGATCTTGCTCTCTTCGTGTTCCAGGGAACCCTGATGAGAGACGGGTGACTGGGTGGGCAGCTGTCTTCTCAAACGGCTGTTTTCCTCCCCGTTACGAGAAAACGGGTGTTATTTTACCCGTTTTACAGAGAGCCAGAGGTCAAGCAATTTGCCCCCAAATGACCCTCCCAGTAATGAAACTGGAACTAAAACTTTGTATCTGTTATTAACAGATACAATGTCTTGCGGAGGACGGAGCATCTTTTTGAGTCAGTAAAACCTTTACTGGGTGTGTCTATTCTAAGTGACCATAAGTCAGGGGCCACTTATTCTCCAAAACGACAGGGTAATTGCTTTCTGGTCGTCCTGCGGCGTTATGCAAATTTCCCTAGACACAGCTCGACTGTCCACCCGCCCTGCGCTGGCCACACTGATCAGGGCATCGGGACACTGAGCCTATATGTTGCCTTTACAGAAGTCCCAGGGGCCAAAGATGGTTGTGTGTGACTGTAAAAACCGAGCAATTCTGAGACAGCTCTCAGGATGTTTGATGATGGATTCTTGCTTCCTGAGAGGAAGACACTGAGGGCATAATGAACACATTTATTTATTTTCGAAAGGGGAGATGTGATGAGCTGAGCTGGAGGGGCCCCGGGAGGAGAAACACAGCACAGCTGTTTCCCCGGGGATGGCTGGATGTTAATTCCCATGAAGCCTTGGCATCTCCTGGCAGGAGACAGCCCCAAAGTCATGGTCTAGTCAGTCCCCCCTCGTTCAGGGTCCCGCCCTCCTGAGCTTCCTCGTGTCTTGCCCCAGACACTTACCTCCACCTCCTCCAGGGCCACCTGGAGGTCTGACTTTTCTTGCTCTACCCGCTTCTTGGTCTTTTCCACTTCCTGCAGATTCTTGCCAGTCTCTGCAATCTGCTCGGTTAAGTCGGAAATCTCTTCTGCAAAGGACGGGCTCAATTTAGATCATTTCCTCTGGTTCCAGTTGACAGCCAAGGCATTTTGCCAGGGATCTTGGGGATGGGTGACACATTCACGTTTATATAGGACAGGATACAGTGGGTCCCTTCAGGTGAGGGGTCAGCAGGACACAGGTTTGTTGCCTCACCTGAACTCTGCAGAGAGCAGTGGTAAGAACAATACCCTGTGGCCCTTAACACTTTACAAAGTGTATAACAGGGTCACGGTGAGGGCCAGAAAAGAAAATTTGTGGAGACGATGCATAGAGTATAGGATCATCGTCTTTCGGAGCCAGAAGGAGTTTTAGGGGGTGTAGGATCTGGTCTGATTTTGCAGATCAGGGGTCTGAGGTCCTAAGGGATTTAGTGATATGCTGGAGGACACAACACCACGTAGAGACAGAATCCATGGGGGGAACTTGTTCTCCAAGAAGAGGTGAGCTTAGCAATTCATTTTGCCCTTTGTGCTGCAGAATGAGACCTTGGTGTGATTGCTGTACATGAGCAGCGCTGAGCTCCAGGGTCAGCTGAACAGATGGGAGGGTTTTGAGGGACAGTGGGAAGAAGAAAGAGGGAGGAGGCAAGAAGGGGTACGGGTGCAAACCTGGGGTGCGGAGAGAGCTCACCTTGCAGATTTTTTTAAAGCTTATTTATTATTTATTTAGAGAGAGACAGAGACAGCATGAGATGGGTAGGGGCAGAGACAGAGAGAGAAGAGAGGGAGGGAGAGAGAGAGAGAGAGAGAGAGAGAGAGAATCCCAAGCAGGCTCCATGCTGTCAGCACAGACCCCGACACGGGGCTCAAACCCACGAACTGTGAGATCACGACCTGAGCTGAAACCAAGAGTCGGACACTTAACGGACTGAGCCTCCCAAGCGCCCCATCACCTTGCAGATTTTTATTCTCCCGCCTCAGTGTCTCCAGCTGGTCCACCACCTCCTCGTAGGCATTCTGCATCTTGAAGATTTCAGTACTAAGTGACCTGGATCCTTTCTGAGCGGCTTCCAACTCAGCCTGACTCTCATCCAGCTTTTGCTTCCACTCTGCAAGGACCTGGGAGATGACCAAGGGACACGTGAGCAGCAGAAAGGGCCAGGGGACCCAGGAGAGCCCATGAAAACAAGGAAGCTTGTGTCAGCAATGCCAGGGTTTCACCCTCCCGTCCTGGGAGTCTAGAAACAGGTCTAGATCACGGGCCCCAGACTCTGCTATTCCCACAGGCCGTCTGCTGGGTTCCTATAGGTGTTTGGGTTCTCCAAGGGAACCTGAATCAGCTTTCTCTAAAAATTCACTTTGGAGAGACAGTCACAAAAGCAGAGAGGCATTGCAAATCCCAACCGCCCACACCGTGATTTGCTGCTCAGAGGGTCTCCCTGATGTGTGGGCATCTCACACATCCCAGCGTGAGAAGCCGGGGCTCTCGGGGGGCAGACCTTATCCAGGTCTCTCTGCTTCCTGTCCAGGATGGCACGGGCTGTGTTGGTGCGTTCCAAGTCCAACATCAAATCATCCACTTCCCCCTGAAGCCTCTGCTTGGTTTTCTCCAAGGAGGCGCACTTGGCACTCACTGCCTCTGTGTTTTCCTCTGCTTCCTGGAGCCTCTGAGCCAGCTTTTTCCTAAAAGAACCAGAGTTTCCCCCCAACTTGGCAAAGGTGGACTATTTCAGAACTACCTGTTAGACCGGATGAGGAGGAACAGTCTGTTCAGGACTGGAACTTGGTAAGACCAAGACCTGGAAGGTCATGAGTGGACAGGGTCTAGGTATCGCCTGAAGAATTGCTAAGTGCTGGGTAGCAAAGCAGGCCAGCGAGAAGCCACCAAAGCAACAAGGTGGAGTGGACAGTCCCAGGGGAGGGACAGGGATGCCCCATCTGAAAGCTTAAGAAAACTCAAGGGCCTGGAGAGGAAGGAAGAGAGAGTCTCTCAAAGTAGGAAGAATTCTCTGTCTCTTCACTTGTGTCTTGGGGTCACCTCTCCCGCCGTAGCCCGGGACCCCGTACTTGGCCTCCTCCAGCTCCTCTGTGCGCTGGATGGCGTCCGTCTCGTATTTGGTCCTCCACTGGGCCACCTCGCTGTTGGCCTTGGACAGCGCCCTCTGCAGCTCGGCCTTGCCCTCCTGCTCCTCCTCGTACTGTTCCCGCAGCAGGTCACAGTCGTGGCGGGAGGACTGCAGGGCGTGGGCCAGCGCGTTCTTGGCCTACGGCAGTATGATGGTGAGACTGCAAAGATGTCTATCTGGCCATCTTCCAAGCTAAGGTATTTCCACTTTAAACCAGCATTTCCCAACGTGAACCATTCCCAAGCTGCCTTCACAAAGCTTTGCCACACCTCCATACATCCCGTCTCATTTAAAATTTTTTTAAAGCTGACTCCCTTATTATATTTAAATACGTGCATTTCAAAAGGAAACCTTTACACTGCATTAAATCGCAAAGTGTTAGCATTTGCCGTGAACAGGAGGGAACCGTTAGAATAAACGCCACGGAGATAAAGCCATAAAGCCGAGTTATCTATCACCTTCTAGCTAGGTACTTTCGGCCGTGGCTCTGTGGCTGAGGCCTCCTCTCTGTATAACGAAAATAAGCACCTGCTAGAGAGATGGTGTCCAACTTGAGATCTTTTCCTTATGTAATCCGAAGAATTGAAACAGAACGAGAAAGGAATAATTTTCTCCTTGTTTGATGCAATGTTAGGGAAAGCTTTCCCTGAGCTTAGCTGCTACTGTATCCTGGCCTGAGGACAGCCTCGTTCCTATAGTGGGTCTTCTCGCTGCTTGTTCGTACTCTGCTTCCTGCCACAACCCCCACCCCAGCCCACTGAAGACCCTTAGCATATGATAGGAAGATGGCAGACAAAAAGTGCTCGTTCTTTTTTTAAGGGTATGCAGAGCCCTGGAGAATTCTGAAAGATTGCCTTGTAGATCTTAGCCGGTGCATGGCAACCTCAAAAATCACAGAATGCAGCTTTGTGGACTCCTGGACTCCCATTCTAACGCTTGAACACACATCGGCAGCATTTATTAGGCACCTGCTGTGTGCACTGTTCTACGCACTGTACCTACTGTTTACCACGAGGGAAAAAATTATTCTTGCCTAGGCATTTATAGATCAGTGCGGGGGAGGGAATGGGCATGATGGACATAAATATCTCGATATCGAAGTCAAGAACATGATGATGATGTGCATATTTATGTACGTATCCCAAACGTGTCCCTAAAGCCATGCGGTGTTTTTGGAGGAGGAGAGCTTAAGAGCAGGCGTTGTAGCAGGTGATACGTGAGTGATGTGGAAGAAAGAGGAGGGCGTTTTGGGTGGTCAGGATAAATGGCTGAGCAGGGGGAAAGGATACACAGAGAGAGGTAGAGAAATTCAAGCTGGTGCAGTGAATGGGGCCGGGGATGCCCTGGCTGGAGAGGCATGTTTATCAGACCACCTCGTGGGGAGCAGAGGAACCCAGAGGATGGGGCACCCTGGCTCTGCGGAAGGAGATCCAAGGTCAAAGTCCTGTAATCTCAGAGAACAGGTTCCTGTAGGTTCCTATGCAGCAGAGGAGAAGCTTTCTACCTCCTGGGGTCACACTGCCTCCAACCATTTTTTGTGGCTTCTCAGGTTGTGACTGTGCCAGAAAGAGGCATTCTTACCTTGGTTTCTTCTTCCAGTTGCCTCTTAAGCTCCTCCAGCTGCTGGGTGAGGGCCTGCTTGCCTTTGGTTAGCTGTGAAATCAGAGACTCCTTCTCTTCCACTTGATGGCTCAGCTCCCCTACCGAACAGATGCATGAGTGTTGCACACCGTCCTCTCCCGTGGCCTGGCTGCACCCCAGGGCCCTGCCCATCCTTACCATTTTGGGTCTGCAGTCTTGCCTTCTGCATGTTCAGATCATGGATCAGCTGTGTCTGTTGGTCATCCTTGGCCTTGATCTCATTAAACTGGTCTTCCACGGTCCGGCACATTCTCTCCATGTTACTCTTTTAAGAAAGAAGTCAACACGTGGGGCGCCTGGGTGGCGCAGTCGGTTAAGCGTCCGACTTCAGCCAGGTCACGATCTCGCGGTCCGTGAGTTCGAGCCCCGCGTCGGGCTCTGGGCTGATGGCTCGGAGCCTGGAGCCTGCGTCCGATTCTGTGTCTCCCTCTCTCTCTGCCCCTCCCCCGTTCATGCTCTGTCTCTCTCTGTCCCAAAAATAAATAAAAAACGTTGAAAAAAAAAATTAAAAAAAAAAAGAAAGAAGTCAACACGAATGGGAAAAATGGGTTTCCGGTGTCCAGGACTGAACTGGGAAGTATGATGGCTTAGGCTTCTTGTCAGGTAAAATAAAACAAATTTGGTCATGTTTATTTTTGGGAGAGAAAGCAAGACAGAGTGTGAGCAGGGGAGGGGCAGAGAGAGAGGGAGACACAGAATCCGAAGCGGGTTCCAGGCTCTGGGCTGTCAGCACAGAGCCCAACATGGGGCTCAAACTCATGAACCCCGAGATCATGACCTGAGCCGAGATCAACAGTCAGATGCCTAACCGACTGAGCTACCGAGGCGCCCTGAATGTCAGTTTAAAAAATTACAGTCGCTTCAGATTTGCTTTATTTTTTTTTTTGTCTGTGAATACTGCTTCACCCCCAATAAGTTGGAGCAACAGGGTTTTGGTAGCTAAGTATTGATTGGTTTGTAAAAGACACCTTTGAGGAGGTGCTATTCAAAGGAACCCCAGAATCTTCTTGCAATGTAAGTAATTCGATTGCCATTGGAGTAATACTACCTTCTGATTTGTTTGCAAGCAGTATATTCAGGTGACAGTGTTGAACATTTCACTCGATTATACAAAAGGTTCTGTATGGTAGAGATAGCAGGAAGGGAGTCACTCCTGTAGCCTCTAGTTGGCCTGTATGTTTGTGAAATTTGTTTCAAAACTTTGCATATATTATCGACTTCTTCCTCCCACCTCGTGTAACACAAGATAAATGTATTGAGTGTATATTTTCCCTTAGACTGTGAAGTGTAAGATGGCAGCAGAAGAGTCAGGGGTAGGGGCACCTGGGTGGCTCAGTCAGTTGAGTGTCCAGCTTCCACTCAGGTCATGATCTCACGGTTCATGAGTTCAAGCCCTGATTCTGGCTCTGTGCTGACAGCTCAGAGCCAGGAGCCTGCTTTGGATTCTGTGTCTCCCTCTGTCTCTCTGCTCCTCCCCTGCTTGTGCTCTCTCTTTCTCTCTCAAAAACAAACACACATTTAAAAAAAAAGAAGAGGCAGAGATACTAGATTCTAAGGAAGTTCTCAAAGTGCTTAGGATATCTTTGAGGAAATGACATATGAACATAAAATAATTTTATCTGGGGTAGTGGAAAAAGAGACAGCAGACTCACAAGGAGAAACAAAATCAAAGGACACAACAACTTAAAAAAAATAAAGCAATATAAAAGACTTCCTCCACTGGATTTTAAAATTGAGAACGGAGAGCGGGAAGCATGACAGAGAAAGGGAGGTGACAGGGCGGTGCTGCGCGTGGGTGCTGGCGTCCTCGCTTCTAACCCAGGCAACCCTGAGACCCGGCCCGTGTGTTACGGGGGAGAGGGACAGAGATGGAGACAGAGAGTAGATAACTCCTGAGAGGGAGGACAAAGCCAAGAAGGGCAGAAAACCGGGGAGGCAAGCAAGAGAGAAAAAGGAGTGGCAGTCAGGCAGTGAGGAAGCAATCAAGACGAAGCCCCGGCTGTGAATCCAGATCCTAAACAAGGACAGCAAGAGGCACCGCGAATCTAGAAGCACATAGTCACTCCGTGAGGAAGGTTTGCCTTGAAGTCACACAGGAGCGGCTTTACCGTGAATCTGGTGAGGTTTGAGCTTCACAACCCTCACTTCCAGGGGCCCTAGGTCATGCAGGTGGCTATAAAAGGTTCCAGGTGGGGAAGGAAGCTGCATGCAAGCAGAATATATTTCTAGGGAGGCATTTCTGGCAAATGGCCCGAAGAGGTGTCCGAAGACGGGGACCTGATTTGTTTTTCTCACTCTAAATGAATACTTACTTTTGTGCTTAACTTTGTATTTATAATGTTGAGTACATTTTACTTTTTGTTTTTAATTTTTTTAAATTTATTTTTGAGCAAGAGACAGAGTGTGAGAGGGGGAGGGGCTGCGAGAGAGGGAGACACAGAATCCGAAGCAGGCTCCAGGTTCTGAGCTGTCAGCACAGAGCCCAACGCGGGGCTCGAACTCAAAAACTGCGAGATCATGACCTGAGCTGAAGTCGGATGCTCAAGTGACAGCCGCCCGGGTGCCCCTAATTTTGAGTACATTTTCTTAAAGAGCCCCTCCCCTCCTGAGTTTTACTTCGAGCGGCACAAAACTCGGATCTGCCCCTGTTCTCACGCATAATTTCACATTGGTAATGCCACCCAGGATTAACACGGTGGCTAGGGAGGAAGTGGCATGTAGAAAACCATGCCCAGCAAGGCCCTTTGGTACAACCCATCAATAGATTTAGCTGTAGAAAATGCCACATGGGTTGGAAGGTTCTGAAAGCTTTCTGAGACTCTGGGAAGGATGATGAGACCTTGCATGGCAAGGAGATCATTGGGTCAAGCTTGAATGACCGGAATGGATTTCGGGTGTTGGGAGCAGGAAGAATTGGGAGAGAATTGGTTTAGAAGGGGAAGTGAATTCGCGGGCATCAAATTACATCTGCCCCCTGGGCAGGTGGATGTGACTGCCTCACACTTGCTACGAGCAGGGAGTCAGGTACCTTGGCCTTGGAGACGGTCTCCATGTTACTGGCCAGGTCGTCGATCTCCATCTTCAACTCGCTCTTCTCCTTCTCCAGCTTCTGCTTGACCCTCTGTAGGTTGTCTATCTGCTCCCCCAGCTCGGCCACGCTGTCCGCGTGCTTCTTCCTCAGGGTGGCCGCCGTGGCTTCGTGCTGCAGGGTGGCCTCCTCCAGGTCCCTGCGCATCTTCTGGAACTCGGCCTCCCGCTTCTTGTTCATCTCGATCTGGGCGGAAGTGGCCCCGCCGGCTTCTTCCAGCCGCTCGCTGATCTCCTCCAGTTCCCGGGAGAGGTCCGAGCGCTGCTTCTCTGCTTTGGCCCGGGAGGCCCTCTCTGCCTCGATTTCCTCCTCCAGCTCTTCTGTGCGGGCCTGAAAGAGTCACTGCATCAGGCATATTGGGGAGGGGGGAGTAGCCCTCTTTGGAAGGGGCAGGGTGGTGAGGGACTGAGGGTAGGCATCACAAAGAAAAGAATATGCTAGAACATTAAATTAGTGAGGAACAAACTTGGAAACAGTCTAAATGTCCATCAATATGGGACTTGTTGGGCTCTGTGCTGCCAGCTCAGAGCCTGGAGCCCGCTTCGGATTCTGTGTCTCCCTCTCTCTCTGTCCCTCCCCTGCTCATGCTCTGTCTCTCTCTGTCTCAAAAATAAATAAAACATTAAAAGAAATTTAAAAAAAATATGGGACTTGTCAAATCCACCATGGTGGGGCCGTGTTCCAGAAGTTCGTGAAGGGTTAGACTGGACCCATGTCTATCACGGACAGGTCTGCAGGAGCAAGTTGTGGGGCGCCTGGGTGGCTCAGTTGGTTAAGCATCCGACTTCAGCTCAGGTCATGATCTCACAGTTCGTGGGTTCGAGTCCCGCATAGGGCTCTGTGCTGACGGCTCAGAGCCTGGAGCCTGCTTTGGATTCTGTGTGTGTGTGTGCCTCTCTCTCTGTCCCTTCCCTGCTCTCACTCTCTCTTTCTCTCTTTCTCAAAAATAAATAAAGATTTAAAAAATTAAAAAAAAAAAGAAAGAAAGGAGCAAGTTGCAGAACCAAAGCCTCTGTGGTATCATATTTAAACTAAGAGATATAAAATAACCATATATTTAATGAATATATTTACATGCATAAATATATATGTAAATATATATAGTTTAATGTTCTTGTTCCTTTATATTTTAATGTATATGTGCATATACATATGTATGCATTAATATATCCTATTAGTTTCTTTGGGTCTTTTTTTTTTTTTTTTTTTTTTTTTTTTTTTAAATTTTTTTTTTCAAAGTTTTTTATTTATTTTTGGGACAGAGAGAGACAGAGCATGAACGGGAAAGGGGCAGAGAGAGAGGGAGACACACAGAATCGGAAACAGGCTCCAGGCTCCGAGCCATCAGCCCAGAGCCTGACGCGGGGCTCGAACTCACGGACCGCGAGATCGTGACCTGGCTGAAGTCGGACGCTTAACCGACTGCGCCACCCAGGCGCCCCTCTTTGGGTCTTTTCTTAAAAAAAGATTTTATTTTTATGTAATCTCTATGCCCAACGTGGGGTTTGAACTCACAACGCCTAGATCAATGTACATAAATCCATAGCAAAAGATCCCGGAGGATACACATCCCATTGAGAGTGGGAGTGACTTCTTTTTTTTTTTTTTTTTAAAGCTCATTTATTTATTTTGAGGGAGGCAGAGACAACATGTCGGGGAGGGACAGGGAGAGAGGGAAAGAGAGAATCCCAAACAGACTCCATGTTGTCAGTGCAGAGACCCCAATGCGGGGCTCAAACTCACGAAGCCATGACATCCTGACCTGAGCTGAAATCGAGAGTCAGACGCTCAACCGGCTGAGCCACCCAGGTGCCCCAGGAGTGACTTCTGAGAAGATGTGGAGAGCACCCAGCTCGCTGGTGGTGATCAAAGCACCCTTACCAATCCCATTTAGGCAACACTGTAATATTCTCAAGGAGATTGCCTATGTGCTACTGAGAAAATTAAGGTGTTAATTTCAGAGACATAAAGGGAAGGACAGGACATTCTGGCTCTGAGGACAGGAGGAAAACCAGCAGCTAAAGAAACAAAGAAACAAAGGGAGAAGGGCAGGAGGGACCCTTGCAAAGGGTTTTCAGGGTGGGGAAAGAAACAAAGAAACAAAGAAACAAAGGGAGAAGGGCAGGAGGGCCCCTTGCAAAGGGTTTTCAGGGTCGGGAGGGTTTTGATGTTTCCACCTGTAGTTCTTTGATCTTCTTTTGTAATTGCAAACCGTGTGCTTGTTCCTCCTCAATTTTGGTTTGTAACTGACTGATGTCAAACTCCTTCCTGCAAATAAATAAATATATATATACATATATATATGTATATATATATTTTAATAACACGAAATACAAGCCTTTTAAAGGGGGTCTACTGGCTTTCAGGCTCAAACACAGAGGTCAAACATGAATAAAATACCTACTTTTTCAATTTCTCCTCTACCTGCTGCTTATCATTTTCTAGATCCATGATGGATTCCTGGGACATTTTCAGGTCTCCTTCCAGCTTCCTCTTCATTCTCTCCAGGTCCGCCCGGAGCTTCTTCTCCTGCTCCAAGGAGCCCTCAAGCTGGGGAGACGTGGGTGCAAAGGTTGAGACCCCGGGGAGAACGTGAGCTCGTCCCTTGAGCCAGTGTGGCCGCCCACGGCTTCTGAGGACCTAGATTGAACACCGTCACTCCTCCTTCGCTCACATGCATGGCGGTGGGGGGGTGATGAGTGCAAATCTGTGAGTGTGCCTGTGTGTGGGTGCACCAAGGTGTGTGAGGAACAGAAAAACTGATGCCATCCAGACAAGTTCAAGCCACAACCGTGAATGAAACCTGAAAAACCTCAGACCCGGCTCTTGCACCGAGAACAAAAAGTGTTAACACGATGGGGAACAATGGTCATTGTCATGGTTACTGAACACTCTCCACCTCCTGAGCTTTTTCCACGGAAACCCTCTGAGGTGGATCTGGGTGTATCCCCATTTCAAGAGGTGGAAACGGAGGCTGAAGAGTTTAAGGGTCTCACTCAACATTCCAGGCTCCTGTGGAGGGGGCTGAGGTCCAGACTCAGGGATTCCGATTCAGAATCAGAAGCTGGACCCCACCCCACCCCCACCCCCTGCTCTTGCCCGTGCTTCTGCAAGCAATAGCTCTTAGAACGCAGTGGTAAAATCTCCTTACATCATCCGTTTGCTGTTCCAGCTTGACATTTATTTTGATTAGACCGTTGACTTTATCCTCCTCAACCTGGAGATCATCCAATGTTTGCTGATGGGCCTCCTGCAGAGACTTCTTCTCTTTGGTCAATTTGGAAATGTTTTCCTCTAGTGCTGTCATTTCCTCGGAAAGATTCTTTACCTGGAAGAGTATCAACACAATCGAATCGTGCAAACAATGAAGTCAGGGGCTTCCAGCAGAACCTAGATTGTTCATTTTCTTTACTTTCTCTTTTTCATTCTTTTTTTTTTTTTTTGCCACTGCCTCTTTACCTCCCTGGCAGGTGCTTAGTGTGTCGTTGGGTGTATCATCCTGAAACTGGCAGTCTATGAATTCTTAATCTTCCTGACTGGCCTGCACAGAGAGCCTCAAATCCTCCCGTTAGGAACATTCCTTCAGAGAGGGTTAGGGATCTCACAGGGCAGCATATTGATAGATGCAGACAGGGTGCCTCTGAAGGACAACCGATCAATCTATATTTATCATAATATATCAATGAGAATTTGGGGGTTAGAATAAGGTAGGAAGCATAAGGAAAGAGATGAAGTGCCATGCAAGAGCATCCAGAATGGGAGTCTTGTGCTGTCAAGAAGCAGAAGGCGGGGCACCAAATGTGAAGTTGCAAGGCATGCATTTATTTATTTATTTATTTATTTATTTATTTATTTATTTATTATTTTATTTTTTAAATGTTTATTTATTTTTGAGACAGAGACAGAGCATGAATGGGGGAGGGGCAGAGAGAGAGGGAGACACAGAATCCAAAGCGGGCTCCGGGCTCTGAGACATCAGCACAGAGCCCGATGCAGGGCTCGAACCCACGAACTGTGAGATCATGACCTGAGCTGATGTCAGATGCTTAACCGACTGAGCCACCCAGGCGCCCCTGAAGTTGCAAGGCATTTAAATTAAACTTTGTTCCACGTACGACACCCTTCCAGATCTGAGGTTGTTAAGCACCTGACTTGTGGGCTGAATCTGGCAGAAGACATGTTTTCTTTAGTCCATGTAACAGTTTACAACTTTTGAGTTAAGTTACCAGGGTGGAAAAAGGAAAAGCAGTTTCACATAAGATCTGGACTCCTGGCTTCTCATGGAAAATCAGAGGCTTTGGCGACAATGGATTTCCCACCGGGAGGCAGTTGGCTAGAGCCAAGTCATGGCTGCCATCTTGGACAGGGCAGATGCCCTTCTGTTTGCCACAATCTCCACCCCTCCCGATTGTCCCTTTCCCCTACTCCTGGTTGTCTAACCAACACTGACTCTGGGTCGTCTCACACCAGGTCAACCCTATCCCTTGCTCTATCTCATTGGCAACCATTACGATTGAATCAGGTGTTGCATTTTTCACTTGTTTCTGTAAAATGAGTATTCTTGTGCGTACATGTGATTTTTAGTTCACGTGAATGGTATCGTATTGTACCTTTCATTTTCCTATTTTCAGCGTTAGGTCTTTCGTATCCATCTTGGTGCCCTGTGTGTACAAGCCTGGTGTTCCTGCTGGCTTTGTAGCACTCCCTGATGGGCATCTTCTACTCCTCAAATGTCCGCTCCCCAGTGTGGACCCTGATACTGCCTCTGGCTCTCCCCGACCACAAGCGATGCTACTGAATGTGTCCCCTTTTGGGCTGGTGGGAGAATTCCCTGGTCTAGACACTCAAGAGCAGAATCATTGGCTCAAAGGATATGTGGATCCTTAACGTGACCAAGTATTTCCAGATGCTTTCCTGAAAGCTGCAGCAGTCTATACTCTGCCAGTAACACACAAGAGTCCCTGTGCCCCACGTCCCTGCGAGCGCTTGGTGTGATCCAGCTTTCTGCCCCTGTCCCCACCTGCCTGCCTCATCGTCTGCCTGGCCCCTGGAGGCACTTGGGTTTGCTCTTCCTGGGACAAATGTAAGTGATGATGAATAAGACGCCATCCTTCTCCAGGATCACTTCCTTTGTGCAGGATGGGTTGGGGCTGGAAGTTTGGGGTGCAGCCAGCCAGGCAGGAGGAGGGTTAAGCAGAGTCTCCGGGCTCCAGAACGGGGCAGAGGACAGGACTGGGTGGGACCTCACTAACCGTCCGTTCCTACCCCTGACCTCAGGCAATGTCTCCTCCTCACAGAGAGGGAGCTCCAGACACTCTGGGGACCCCTGGGGTTGCCCACCTTGTTCTCAGTGGCATGTTTCTCCTTTTCCACTTTTGTCAGGGTCAGCTCCAGATCGTCAATGTCTCTCTTGAGCGATGAGCATTTATCTTCCAGGTTTCTCTTCTTGGCCACCAGCTCCGAATTCATCTCTTCTTCCTCTTCCAGCCTCTCGCTCAGCTCCTTGACTTTGGCTTCCAGTTGAATCTTGCTTTTGATGAGTCCCTCACACCGCTCCTCGGCGTCCATCAGGTTTTCTGTTTCCTGAAAGAGCCAGATCATTGTGTTTTGGTCAGACTCTCGGCAAACCTTACAAGGGAAGGGCTCTGCCCTCCAGAAGCCCACTGTCTAGACCTAAGCCAAGGAATAGGTCACACACACAAACATGCACCTGCACACACACTCGTGTGCACACACACACACACACACACACACACTCACATGTCTAAATGCAAACACACATGCACACATTCATGTGCACACACGCACACGTGCACACACACTTATTGGCACAGATGCACACACACCACTTATATACCATTCGTATACACCTTTTTAAAAATCTTTATTTGTTTTTGAGAGAGAGAGAGAGAGAGAGACAGAGTGTGAGCAGGGGAGGGGCAGAGAGAGAGGGAGACACAGAATGTAAAGCAGGCTCCAGGCTCTGAGCTGTCAGCAGAGAGCCCGACGCGGGCCTCAAACTCGCGGGCCGTGAGATCATGACCTGAGCCAAAGTCAGATGCTTAAACAAACTGAGCCACTCAGGCGCCCTTGTATACACCTTTTTAAAAAAACCACCAGGGACATCCACTTACTAGAAAACACCTAAAATAATTGCAAACAAAGGAGTGCATAAAGTTCATAAAGCTTCTGCAAATTTGTCAGATTTGGGCACTGGCCATTTCATGCTTCCATCTACTATGGGGTGAAAAACGACTCATCTACTCGATGTTACCACCAGCTAAGTGGCATTTTTGAAACATTACTACCTTTTCACTTTCAATGGAAAAGTCCTGTCGATGCCTAGTTAGCCCTGCCTCCTGGAGCCACAGGGCAGAAAATTCAAAACAGACAGGAATGAAGTGATAACATACAAATGTATCCCAGAAGGCTCTGTAATGAGTCTCTTGGACAGACCAAGATTAGCTAATTATATTCTTAAACTTAATTGGGCTACTTCTTTTTATATAAGTGTTGTAAAAACTGGACACACATCCCAAGGTTATGGATAAGAATAAGTGTGTGTGTTAACTGAACATGTACTATGTGCTAGGCATTTTGCATGCAGGGACTCATCTGATCCTCCCCATAACCCTACGACATGGGTGCTATTACTGTGCCCATTTTACAGATGAGGAAACCAAGGTACAAAGAGGCTAAGAAACTTGCCCGAGGCAACACAGCCATCAAGTGGAGGGCCAGGGATATAAATCTAGCTCTCTGGTTCCAAA
Organism: Neofelis nebulosa; assembly: GCF_028018385.1. Taxonomy (NCBI): domain Eukaryota; kingdom Metazoa; phylum Chordata; class Mammalia; order Carnivora; family Felidae; genus Neofelis; species Neofelis nebulosa. The sequence goes on from NC_080797.1 coordinate 4,663,984, forward strand.
ACTAGTCCTCTTGCCTACTCGGCTTGGGAAAGTGCTCCTAATAACCACCTGTACTGACTGGAAAGTGAACAATGGAGGAGAAAATGCTTTGCAAGTGCCAGGCATTTAGGAGTTCATTCAAAAGGGCAATTGATAAGCATCTTAACTTGTGTATTGATACAATTATTGTACCAGGATGTCACATACTAGGTATGGTTTCGTTTCCCCTATTTCCTTGATTTTAAAAATGCTTCGAGGCACCTGGGTGGCTCAGTCCATTAAGCGTTGACTTCGATTCAGGTCATGATCTCACTGTTCGTGAGTTTGAGCCCTGCGTCCTGCTCTGTGCCGACAGCTCGGAGCTGGAGCCCGCTTCGGATTCTGTGTCTCCCTCTCTCCCTCTGCCCCTCCCCTGATCAGGCTCTGCCTCTCTCTTTCTCAAAAATAAACATTAGAAAAAAATTATTTTAAATAATAAAAATGCTTATCAGGGTGGCTAGGTGGTTCAGTCGGTTGAGGGTCCAACTTCGGCTCAGGTCATGATCTCATCGTTCGTGAGATTTAACCCCACGTTGGGCTCTGTGCTGACAGTGCGGAGCCTGCTTGGGATTCTCTCTCCCTTTCTCTCTGCCCTTCTCCCGCTTGTGTGCGCGCACACACACACACACACACTCTCTCTCTCTCTCAAAATAAATAAACTTAAAAAATGCATATCTTCAAAGCTTTTTTTTAGTAGAATCCTATTATCAAAACCATATATATAAAATTACTCTTTCTCCTTTGAATTATTTTAGTGATTTACTTTTATTTTTAGTTACATGATTTTCCGGTGCATTCTGGACAGTTTTTAATTATGATGACATTCCCTTCTGGAAGACAGAGACAAATGAGGGCGAGCAGAAATTCACTTTGCAGACTTGCCCCCAGCAAGCACCTGTGCTTGGGCTAAACCAAGCTCTCATCTCTGCCTCCAACTGGCTGCAATACTCTGTAGTGCCACTAGGTGGCACCACTGCCCCTTGAATCGATGCACCTGCTGCGGCCTCCCTTTTGTTCCTCCTTTTCTAGCCTCCTCAGGAAGGTACTTACAGACTGGACCTGTAGCTGGAGGTCATTTTTTTCCTGCAGCAGGGTCACCATCTTCTCCTCCAGCTCCTTCCGGCGAGCCTCGGATCTGGCCAGCTCTTCCTTGGCCCTCTCGAAGTCCTCCTTCATGGTGGCCATCTCCTTCTCGGCCTCCGCGCTCTTGAGGAGGGGCTTGATCTTGAAGAACAGGTTCATCCAGGGCCAGTGCTTGACGTTCATGAAGGCGCGGATGTTGTACTGGATGCAGAAGATGGACTCCCTGTTTGCCCAGTAGGACTGGGGTTACTGAACCACAGCAAGGACTTGTGTCCACCCCCACCTGCCCCGTGCGCCCAGACCCTTCACCCTTTCCCGCTACGCGGGAAGCAGGGACGGCTGAGCCGTGCAGCTCCTGTGAACCCTGCAGTGCTCTCTGAGGGTTCAGAGGAAACAGCACTCGTTGAGGTTGGGAGCTGAGGGAGGACACGGGCCATCTGTGCCTTCCATGGCTCCCCAGCCCGATGACCCAGCCGTGCCTCATTAACTCGGTGCAGGGGAGCCTGCGTTGAGCGCCCCTCCCTCCTCGCTCCCACCATGGTGGCCTCCAAGCCCTCCTTTCTCAGGCCATGCAAAGCTTGCTCCGGAAAGTTCTTTCCTCTTGCTGACCCCTTCGGCCAGCCCCAACTCCCAGCCATGTGGAGGGCTTTCCTCACCACCCCCCCATTGCCCTGAACGTGACTCTGACATTGCACTTGTCACGGGCGTTACAGTCAAACATGCAAGTGTCTGCTTCCGGCCCGTCTCTGAGCTCCTGGAGGGAAGGACTCCTTTCTGCATCCCCAGCACCACGCGGGGTCCCCAGCACAGAATGGCCGCTCAGCAGGTGTCGGTTAAGTGAATGTACGAGGACGTTAGTGCCCCAAGACTAAAACCAGGAAGCAGCAGTCAGCTGCTAGGTAGGGAGGGCGGTGTGAGCCGGGACGAGGGTCCACATCACCTCCTCTCCATCATCTTCTTGAACTCCACCCGCATCAGGTACCCCCGGCAGATGGCTTGCGTGTGTGTCATTAGGGTCACCAGCTTCTCGTCCCTCATCTCCTCCAGGAGTCCAAGAAGTCCGGCTTTGAAAAACACCTGAACCAGGGGAGACATGAGCCTGGCTTTGTTCTCAGCAGGTGTGGAACCTGGGCCCTCCCAGGAGCCTGTTTGTGTCCAAACCAGCCCCCGGCCTTCAGCACCCTGGCTCGGGACTGGCAGCCATCTGGGCTCCACAGTGGACCCTCCTGTGCCCTGTTCCAAAGTACATTCCAGGTCCCACCAATGCACAAGGACCGACTGGGACAGCCTTACATATTGGAGGCGAGGATGAGTCCAGAAGTAACCTCAGAACTCAACTGTGCCCCGATTAGGAGAAATCCACAGACAGTTCTGCCTCCCCATTCTCTTGTCTGTCTGCCCATCTGAGACTAGTCCCACCCTGAACCCATGCACCCACGGCCCACACCAATGTTCCAAGGAAGCAGGGAACCCTTGGGAGGCCAGCAGGCCCGGCTTGGCCCTTTCCAGGAGGGAGAGTTCTGGAGTCAGGCCAGTATTTGAAGCTGGCCTTTGTGCCTCAGTGTCCCTGGGACCTCGAGCAAATGTTTTGCCCTCTGGGAGCCTTTATATCCCTGGCCCGACCTGTAACCCCACGAGGTCAGAACTATCCTATCACCTTTGGGATACTGGGAGGACTGAGTGCAAGGTGCATGGCGGGGTGGGGTCACAGGGCTGGCTCCACATGTGATCACTAGATGGCAGCCATTTTTATCTGTTGTAATCATTCCCTCCAAACTGTCACTGTTCCTGGAATCCTTGCTGTGTTTTCCTCTCTCCTTGACTCTTTTGTCCCATTTAAGAGTGCCTTTTCTTGGGACCTTGGCTCAGGTCCTGATCTCACGGTTCATGTGTTCAAGTCCCGTGTCGGGCTCTGTGCTGACAGCTGGGAGCCTGGAGCCTGCTTCGGATTCCGTGTCTCCCTCTCTCTCTCTCTGCCCCTCCCCTGCCCGCACTCAGTCTCTCTCCCTGTGTCTCAAAAATATATAAACATTTTTTTAAAAAAGTGCTTTTCTCTGCTCTCTCAGGACACTAGGACTTTCTATTGCTTTCCTCCATTGCTGAGGAGGCCCTGGCTTCCAAATTAAGCCACTAGCCACTTAGAAACCAACACAGAGACAGAACTCTCGACACCTAGACCCAGGCTGCCTCTGCTTGGGCTCCTGTGCAAAGGGGTTTCCAGGCTGACCGGACGGGTGGAGAGCCCTTTCCCCTGACCGGCCGACGAGCAGCCTGGGGCTGTGGGTTACACGGGTTGGGAGTGTCCCCGCTTCACACGCTCTCACCTTGGTGTGGCCAAACCTATACTGCTCACGGTCCACGTCGATGGAGCTCAGCAGCTTCTCAGAAGCGTTTTTGCTGTCAATAAACTGCCCTTCGGGGATGGCGTTGGCGTTGAGGATCCGGTAGCTGGGGGGGGAGACAGGCTGATGAGATACCTCCTGGCAGCTGGGTGTGGGGGGGGCGGGTGTCTCAGGGAGAAGGGCCTCTGGCCACACAGAGCTGGGAAGGTGTTCCCTTCATGCACTTTGCTCTCTGTCCAGGCCTGGGGGCCTGAGAGCCCTGCCAGGGCCCGGGCCAGTCATTCTGTGACGACCCGGGTCAGGAAGGCCATGCCCTCCCCCGAGGAAAGACAGGCTCCGGAGAGCCGCCACGGTTTAGGCGACAAGAGTCTGCCAGCAGTTGGCCAAGCACACAGGAAGCACACGCAAAGACCCCTCACCGGCACTCAAGTCTGGCACTGGAAGCTGGGTCAGGCCTACTCCCTACTTGGGCCCTCTCATCAGCATGGCGATTATAGGCCGGATGGCAGTTTCAGTTGAGGGACAACATTTCCTGAATGGATTCAATCCCCGAGAAAGACCCCGGGCTGTTTGCTTTCAAAGAAAATGGTTCTCATTTGACATAAAAGAACCTTGACATCAACTATGACTTGCAGACCTCTGGGCCTCCTACCTCTGGAGCGTCCCCTCCCTTCCTCTGTTCCAGACAAGGCCTGGACTTGACTTGTGGGCCCAGATGGCAGCTGGGAGGAGAGTGCTGGTCAGGAGCAGTGGGGCTCAAATGGGGATTATTTATTCCCCCTCTACGCCCCCACCCATGCCCAGGGGACATGTGGGAATGTCTGGAGACGTTTTTGATCGTCCCAGTTTGGGTGGGGTGTGCTTTGCTACCAACATTGTAGGTAGAGAGCAGGGATGCCACTAAAATCCTACAACACACAGAGCAGCCCCAACAGTGGAGGATTATCTAGCCCTGGATGCCAACAGGGCAGAAGTTGAGAAGCCCTGGTCTGGAGGGTCGGGGCTTGGACCTTGCGACCACTTGGGGCTGGCCCTGCACTTGCTTTGAGCTTAGATCATCCTCCAGCTCACGGAGACCCTGGGAGGCTGTGAGCTCACCCAACACCCAGCCAGAGGGGCCCCTTCGGGAAATGCACACAGTGCCCTCAAAAGGAGACAGAGGCAAAGTCACGTGACCTACCGCTGTTTAAAGTCAGCATAGAGGATCCGGCTGGGGAATCCTTTCCTGCAAATCCGGATGCCCTCGAGGACCCCGTTACAGCGCAGTTGATGCATGACCAAGTAGTGGTCCATGACTCCTGGGGAGAGAAAGCCCCAGGGTGGGGGGGGGGGGATGTCAGCAGCTTTCCCATCGTCTTTGACGGTCTGGCTGCCGTGAGACATGCCAACACACCCAGACTTGAGTGGAAAGAGTCAGTGCCAGCTCTAAGATGGAGGGGTTGGGAATGGCTGGAGCCTACCTACAGCGTCACAGAAGAAATAGTCCCAACCTCCTAGGGACACTCGAGCGCTCCATTACTATGGGATAAAAGACCAAATACTGATCTTTAGCCTTGAGTCTGTAGCTAGGCTCCAAGGGAGAGCAGAATGGGTGTGGGTTCCCCTTGGACTTCCCATTGGAGAACTCGAGATGCCCTTCTCTACTCAAGGACAGGGATGTAGGCTCTGAAGGCTGTGCCTTTAGAGGGACAGAGAAAGAGAGGGCAGCATGAGCTCTGGGAAAGAAGGGGGACCACCAAAGCTGGGTGGGAGGAGAGGAGCCATAGGAACAAGCCCCCCAGTGGGGGTGCTCTTGGGTTAGACACCAAACGGGGACTGGGAAAATTCTATACTGGGGCTGGGTGAGGGATTAGGAGCAGTATCATGGCTGTGTAATGGCTTTTCCTTGTGGGTTCCCTAAGTTGCAGGTTTAGGGGAGGGCTAAAGCTGTCTTTAATGAAACTTCTGGAAACTTCTAGAAGGCCCACACATTTTCCTGGTTGCTGGGTGGAGAGAGGACTATTCATTTATGCAGTTTTCAAGGTTCTGCTAGAGCTGTGCTGGCTGCTACAATAGTTTCTGGCCGCGCATGGTTGTTTAAATTCAATAAAACGGCAAGTTCATTTTCTCGGTTGTGCTAGCCTCACGTCTCGTACCCAGTGGCCGCCATACTGGACAGCAAGACGTAAACATTTCCGTCATTCCCGAAGGTTCTACTGGACAGTGATTCTCTCGAAGAAGGAGTGGTTAAGACCAAGGAGAACTGTATCAGACACTCAGAGGACTTCTCGGGTGAACGAAGCTTAGGGCTCACCTCGTCCAGCTCCCAGTATTTGCCGGATGAGGATTCTGAGGGGCTCAGATGCTGGCTGTGCCGTTTGCTAGCTGTGTGAACTTGGACTTTCTGTGCCCCCCCCCTTCCTGGAGACGTGAGGGTCCTGCTGGGTAGTTGCAGAGCTGAGACTGGACCCCTCCTCCTCAGGGGCCCCTGCTTTTGCTGCAGGCTCAGAAGAGGGTTGACGTCTCACAGGGCTCTCCCGTGTCCCTCCCAACCCAGGCGGAGACGGTCTCTGGAAAGCCCATAAAAAGAATCCTCTTTGCCCTCTGACCCACGTGCAAGACTTCTAAAAAGTCCCCCGAGCTATTGCTTTATCTTTCTCGGGTTACTGTTGCTAAAGAATCTGCTCTTTACCCCTCATCCATCACCTCCGTCACTCCTTCCCTGCCATCTCAGCTCTGTGGGCAATCATGTGAATCGTGCTTCTTACACCCTGTGTCTAACGAGGCTTTGGCATCTTGGGGCCTTGCAGACCCCGAGGGGCTGCCCTTCCCAGAGCTGACCAGTTCCAAGGATGACTGACTGCCCCCCTCCCCGTGAGCACCCCCCCTCACAGAGAAAATGAAGAGGCCCCACTAGGCACCTTCCAAAGCGTCACCAAGGCTCCTGTGTGTCTAGGGTCTATTCATTATGTAGCATATATATTACATATATGCATACATACAATACATATATTATACGTATGTACATACATAAAATATGTATTCCATTACATGTCTTAGTCTATTAGTCTAATAGTCTATTAACCTATCAGTATGTATGTCTATGGTATTGTCTTAGTCTTTTCTCAGAAATGGGAAAGAAAACAGAGAGGTGCCAGAGTGAAGGAGAAGCCAAATGGAGAAGAAGACACGGAGATTTCACCATAATTTACCTTCCAAGAGAAAAAGTAAACCAGTGGACCGCCAGACACCCTGGGGGCCCCTAGAGGCACAGGCTGCAGCCAGCAGGATGTAACCCCCTGTCACTTGATATTTGCAGGCATGCACCCTATGGGTAAGTCATGCCATACGTGTTTGATTTGTGCAAACGTGCCCATAAAACACCAATAACGGAACTCAATTTTCTTTATGATACAACATCCACACATAAGCCAATAATTTTGTTCGATGCTTAACCAGGGGGACAGCTCCGTTCCAACACTGGGGGAGAAACGGGCTGTGTGCTGGGCACACTGGGAGGGGTACAGCGTGCCCAGACAACGCGGATCCCAAACATCGCGCGGCAGCTGATTTTTGCCTTTGACTTAGACTTTCACGGAAGATGAATTCTACCACACATAGTAGACTTGCTTCTTCGGAGAATTAAAATGTCTGGCTTGGGGCGCCTGGGTGGCTCAGGCGGCTAAGCGTCTGACTTTTGGTTTTGGCTCAGGTCGTGGTCTCACGGTTTGTGGGACGGAGCCCCACATTGGGTTCCACGCTGACAGTGTGGAGCCTGCTTGGGATTCTCTCTCTCCCTCTCTCTCTGTCCCTCCCTACCCATGCTCTCTCAAAATAAATAAGTAAGCACTGAAAATATAAAAGTGAAAAAATAAAATGTCTGGCTTTCAGTAGTAACAATAATAAATATGATAATATAATTGTAATGTAATCATTAATATAATAATCAATATAATAATAGAATAGTGAAATTATTTCCCCACAATGTTATTATTGCTCTCATGATTATTATCATACATAGTGTTACCATCATAATTCTTCTCATAATACGAATAACAACTGTTGCTATTATAATTGAGAGCTGACATCTGAGTGTTCGCGATGTGCTTGGCCTCAGTTAAAATGCTTGACATTGAATCCTCACTGCAATCCTCTAAGGCAGTTTATTATTTTTCTTAATAAAATTTTTTACGTTTATTTATTTTTGAGAAAGAGAGACAGAGTGTGAGTGGGGGAGGGGCAGGGAGCGAGGGAGACCCAGAATCTGAAGGAGGATCCAAGCTCTGAGCCATCAGCACAGAGCCCGATGCAGGGCTGGAACCCACGAATCGTGAGATCATGACCTGAGCCGAAGTCAGATGCTTAACTGACTGAGCCACCCAGGTGCCCCAGGTTATTTTTTTTAAACTGTATTTATTTATTTTGAGAGAGAGCACGTGAGTAAGGGAGGGGTAGAGAGAGAGAGAGGGAGAGAGAGAGAATCCTACTTTCAGTGCACAGCCCGATGTGGGGCTCAATCCCACAAACCGTGAGATCATCACCTGAGCCGAAACCAAGAGTGGGACACTTAACCAACTGAGCCACCCAGGCGCCCCTAAGGCAGGTTAAACGAATTACTATTTACAAAGTTTACAAGCACTCATTAAATAAATGAATAGCTAACTAAGTGAACGCATGCATACAATGCCACTTTAATGCTCGTTTTATAGCCCAGAAAGCAGAAGTCCTCAGCTAAGGTTCCCATGGGCGGTGACAGGTGAAACTGGGGTTTTCTCCTCCAGCCTTCGGATACCTCCGGCCACTTGTCACGTTGCCAAGGCAGGACACTCACTCATGTTTGGGACAGATAACTCGGCTGCCTCAGAGCCACAGCTCTGTGTGACCGTGTGTTCTCTCTGTGACAAATGACCCTAAGCCACACCTATACTCTTAAGAATATTTGTGGATCTGGGATTGAGTGATGGTTAAAGGTCTGTTGTACTGCACAGGTTTCTAGATCTACAGTTCTCAGTGTTCCCATCTGTAAAATGCAGACGGTTGTTAGCAATAGAAAGAGTAGCTGCATACCATACAGACTCAGAAAACAGGTGTTATTGCTGCTGTTTTAATTGTAAAATACCCCAGACGCGGTGACTGTCTTTGGGAGAAAGGGAGCCACAGGGCCCTGGGAGAACCTTAATGAAAGTCACGGATCCAATGTGCCTTCATACGTATGTACAGACACTACTTTGGATCTGACCTCGGAGGAGGGATTGCCAGATACAATATAGGACGCCAAGTTGAATTTGAATTTCAGATACAGCGAACCAGTTTTTAGTACGCGTATATCCCAAATATTGCGTGGGTCATCCTTACACAAAGAAGTTCTTCATTGTTTTTTTTTTTTTTTTTTTTTTTTAAATTTTTTTTTTTTCAACGTTTTTTATTTATTTTTGGGACAGAGAGAGACAGAGCATGAACGGGGGAGGGGCAGAGAGAGAGGGAGACACAGCATCGGAAACAGGCTCCAGGCTCCGAGCCATCAGCCCAGAGCCTGACGCGGGGCTCGAACTCACGGACTGCGAGATCGTGACCTGGCTGAAGTCGGACGCTTAACCGACTGCGCCATCCAGGCGCCCCAGAAGTTCTTCATTGTTTATGTGAAATTCGGACTTGACAGGGCAGCTGGTATTTTTATTTGCGAAATCTGGCAATCTTGCTTCGTAGATGATGTTGAGGAGTAATTAAGGCTATATAACGCTTTCTTTGGGGAAACACACACACATGCATGCACGCATACATGCAGAGTCCTGTTCTGATGGATTCTTACTCACCAGGAGTCTTGGTCTCGTTGGGAATCAGGCATCGCACAAAGTGAGGGTGGGTGCTCCTTAAATTTGTCATCAGTTTGTTTAAATTTTCCTGGGACACAAATCAGAACAAGCACGTTTAACTTGGTAAATGCCATTTCGCCGGGCAGAAAAACAACAGAATGTGGAACTTGCCAGAATACAAACCCTGAACACTGCGGACACAGTCTGGAAGGAGGACCCCTTCTTCTTCCCGCCCTTCTTGCTTCCCCCGGAATCACCTGGATGGACACAGAATGTGTGTCAGATGTGTCCCTGAGGACACAGTGGTGGCCTCTCCTCATGCCCCCAGTTATATTGACATACAATTGACATAACATTGTGTGACTTTCAGATGTAGGACATAATGACTTGATACATGTATATATATATATTTAAAAAAATTTTTTTTAATCTTTATTTTTGAGAGAGAGACAGAGACAGAGACAGAGACAGAGAGAGAACAAGCAGGGGAGGGGAAGAGAGACAGGGAGACACAGAATCCGAAGCAGGCTCCAGGCTCTGAGCTGTCAGCACAGAGCCCGACGTGGGGCTCGAACTCACGAACCGAGAGTTCACGACCTGAGCCGAAGTCAGACGCTCAACTAACTGAGCCACCCAGGTGCCCCTCTTAGCAACTTTTAAATATGTAATACAGGGATGCCTGGGTGGCTCACTTAGTTGAGCATCCGACTTCGGCTCAGGTCGTGAACTTGCGGTTTGTGAGTTCGAGCCCCACGTCAGGCTCTGTGCTGACAGCTAGGAGCCTGCTTGGGATTCTTTCTCTCCCCCTCTCTCTGCCCCTCCCTTGCCTGTACTCTCTCTCTCTCTCTCTCTCTCTCTCTCTCTCTCTCTCTCTCTCTCTCTCTCTCTGTCCATCTCTCAAAATAAATAAATAAACATTGAAAAAAAGATCTACCCGTGTAATCACAAATCCAAGGTTTTGTCTTTTTTTATGGCTGAATAGTACACCAGATTTTCTTTATCCATTCGTCCACTGATGGCCACTTAGGTGATTTCCATGCCTTGGCTCTTGTAAATAATGTCGCAATGAACACGGGGTGCAGATATGTCTTTAGGACAGTGATTCTGTTTCCTTCAGATACAGACCCAGAAGTGGGATTTCTGGATCATATGGTAATTTCATTTTTAACTTTTTGAGGACCCTCCGTCCTGTTTTCCATAGTGGCTGCACCAATTTACATTCCCACCATCAGTGCACAAGGGTTCCTTTTTCTTAGTGGTGGCCACACCCTTCAAACCCTGGAATGGAACTTTGGGTTTTCTTTTGATGTAACAGAGCTGCAGGGTGTTTATTTCTTGTTTGTTTTTAAGATGTGTCTCAGGGCGCCTGGGTGGCGCAGTCAGTTAAGCGTCCGACTTCGGCTCAGGTCACGATCTCGCGGTCCGTGAGTTCGAGCCCCGCGTCGGGCTCTGGGCTGATGGCTCGGAGCCTGGAGCCTGCTTCCGATTCTGTGTCTCCCTCTCTCTCTGCCCCTCCCCCGTTCATGCTCTGTCTCTCTCTCTGTCTCAAAAATAAATAAACGTTAAAAAAAATTAAAAAAAAAAATAAAATGTGTCTCAAACTAGTCGTATTAGGGAAAACTCATCTTTATCACTAAAAGATGGGGTGGGGTGGGATGTGGGTGGCATTTGACCAGGAGTATAGCTTAGACTCTCAGTATCAAAGCCGAGTCTTCTCCTGTAGGAACCAGACAAGTCAACTCAACAGCTGGTAAGATTGAGATATTCCTCTGGATGGACTATAGTTTCTTTCACGAGTCTACCTCCTTCTTGCGTCCCTGTTTATCTTGCGATGAGGAAGTAACTGAAACCAGTACAACTGATGCATCTCAAGAATTTTCTACAAGTCAGTTTCTCTTGTTGTCTCAAAGGAACAACCTAGCTTTTTGGCTTCTCTAGGAGTCGGTGATACTGGGTCTACTTTTTGTGAATGGATGCATTTCAGATTTTGCCTCCCACATGGATCAAGCTTTAGTCTAGGGGAAATAAATGTCTTGCCTCATTCTCCACCCACCTTCCTTGCCTTTAAGGGCTAGCATGAAATGTGGGTAGCAGGACGGGGTGGGCCAGAAAGCCACTTCCCAAGACCCAGACCCACACAGGGCCTTCTCTATAGAGTCTCAGTGATATCACCGAGTGCGGTTGGGCAACACAGTCATAGAGATGCCCTCACTAGATTTGAAGAAAACGATATTCATCCTTTGAGTTTAAACTTGTGCTCAGTTTTTACATTCTACTATCCCAGAGTACACAGGATGTTAATATTTAAAAGTGATCTAATTATAGAATGAACGAACATATTGCCTATATTTTCACGTTACGAACATTAATTTTTAACAATGTATGCATTTAAGATAGTCCATAATTTTAAAACCCTATTTTGGCAATTATTTTAAAAATAGAAGATGGGTAACTTAAGGAGTGATACTGGCTTGTGCAGCCATATTGGAAAACAGTCTGGAGGTTCCTCGAGAAGTTAAATCTAGAGTTATCATAGGACTCAGCAATTCCACTTCTAGGTATATACCCAAGAGAACTGACAACGTATACCCACACAGAAACTTGTATACAAATGTTCATAACAGAAGGGTTCACAGTAGTTAAACATGGAGACAACCTAACATCCAGCAACTGATGAGTGGATAGAGGAAACGTGTACCCTCCATACACTGGAACGATACTCATCTTAAAAAGAAGTGAGCTGGGGGTGCCTGGGTGGCTCGGTCCATTAAGTATCCAACTCTTGACTTTGGCTCAGGTTATGATCTCACAGTTTGTGGGTTCAAGCCCTGCATCAGGCTCTGTGCTGACAGTGCAGAGCCTGCTTGGGATTCTCTCTCCCTCTCTCTCCGCCCCTCCCTTGCTCTCTCTCTCTCTCTCGCTCTCTCTCAAAAGAAATAAACTTAAAAAAATAAATAGAAGTGATGTACTGATACATGCCATAACACAGACAAACCCTGAAACCATTCTACATGAAAGAAGCCAGTCACCAAAGACCATACAGGATATGATTCCATTTACATGAAATGACCAGAGTAGGCTGATCCATAGAGACAGAAAGTAGATGTGTAGTTGCCAGGACCTGGTGAAGTGGTAACAGGGGTGATGAAAATGTTCTCGAATTAGATGTATGGATGGTTGCACACCCCTTAAATATACTAAAACCACTGAATTTTCCAAAGAGTAGATTGTATAGTGCATGAATTATATCTCAATATTTTAAAACGTTTTTATTTAACTAATCTCTACACCCGACGTGGGGCTTGAACTCACAACCCCAAGATCAAGAGTCGCACACTCCTCCAACTGAACCAGCCAGCCACCCCATCTCAATTTTGAGAGGTTATTAAAAGATGTGGTATTGGCGGGCTCCTGGGTGGCTCAGTTGGTTAAACACCTGACTTCAGCTCAAGTCACGATCTCGTGGTTTGTGAGTTCGAGCCCCACGTTGGGCTCTGTGCTGACAGCTCAGAGCCTGAAGCCTGTTTCAGATTCTGTGTCTCCCTGTCTCTCTGCACTTGCCCTCTCTCTCTCTCTCTCTCTCAAAAATAAATAAACATTATAAACAATTTTTAAAAATGTGGTATTGGCTATTTTGTTCCCTGAGAGGCCCTGTTACCTCCATAGGACTCAATCTCTTAAGGAAGAGGAAGAAAATGAGAGACCAAAGACAAAATACATCCAGCTCGGTCTGAAGCTCACAGTTGACTACTTGATTTTCAAGGACACCTTTGGGTTATGAGTAATTACACGGAGCTTTTCACACGGGGCTGGGGAGAATTTCACCTGCTTCTGTGCCAGCATAGTTGGAGAAAAGGAAAGACAGCAGCTTCAGCGAAGACTTCTGGTACAGCCCAACCACGGTCTCATTCAGCGGGTCCTTGTTCTTGTCCAGCCAGCCGGCAATGTTGTAGTCCACGGTGCCGGCGTAGTGGACCAGCGAGAAGTGGGCCTCGGCCTTGCCTTTGGCAGGCTTGGGCTTCTGGAAGTTGTTGGACTTGCCCAGGTGCTGGTCGTACAGCTTGTTCTTGAAGGAGGTGTCCGTGGCCTTGGGGAACATGCACTCCTCCTCCAGGATGGAGAAGATGCCCATAGGCTGAAAGGAGAACAGACCATGTCTCAGCGTTTAATAGTACGTTTCCATGACTCCGTTGACTGCAGGAGCCAAACACAACTTCTTCGGTGCTACTGCTTTCTGGCTAAGAGCCTTGCAAGGTAAGTGCTGTGACAGCAAGGTGTGATGACAGAACAGAACTAGCCGTGTAGTATGTGCTTAATGAACGCTTGTTGAACAAGAGAGCATGGAAAGAGATTGTATGTGTTTATTATAAACGTAGCTCACTTTTAGCGATCGGCTTACCCCCCAAAAAGTAAAGTTACATACCTAGACATAAAATACTATGAGTTATACATATATATATATATATATATATATATATATATATATATATATATATTTGAAATTTATTGTCAAATTGGTTTCCATACAACACCCAGTGCTCATCCCAAAAGGTGCCCTCCTCAATACCCATCACCCACCCTCCCCTTCCTCCCACCCCCCATCAGCCCTCACTTTGTTCTCAGTTTTTAAGAGTCTCTTATGCTTTGGCTCTCTCCCACTCTAACCTCTTTTTTTGTTTGTTTGTTTGTTTTTCCCTTCCCCTCCCCCATGGGTTTCTGTTAAGTCTGGACATCTCAGGAGCCACTTCAGAAAGATAAACTCATTCCAATGTGACAGTGCTCAGAATGCTATGGGAATTCCTTTTTTTAAATTTATTTTTTATTTTAAAAAATTTGTTTTTAGCATTTATTTATTTCTGAGAGACAGAGAGAGACAGAACACAAGTGGAAGAGGGGCAGAGAGAGGGGGAGACACAGAATCGGAAGCAGGCTCCAGGCTCTGAGCTGTCAGCACACAACCCCATGCAAGGCTCGAACCCATGAAACATGAGATCATGACCTGACCTAAAGTCAGATGCTCAACCAACTGAGCCACCCAGGCGCCGCCCCCCCCCCCCTTTTTTTAAAGTTTATTTACCTATTTTGAGAGAGACAGAGACAATGCGAGTTGGGGAGGGGCAGAGAGAGAGGGAGACAGAGAATCCCAAGCAGGCTCTGCACTGTCCGTGCAGAGCCTGATTCGGGGCTCAAACTCATGAACCTGAGCCAAAATCAAGAGTCAGAAGCTCAACCAACTGAGTCACCCAAGAGTACCCCCCTGCCCTTTTTTTAAGTTAATGTCCTCTGCTATTTTTATAATAACATGGTTCCAAGAACTCCTCACATTCTTGGGGAGAACAGAGCCCTTGGGATCTTAACCACCCAGGTACCCCTTAAGGTGTCTGAATTATGCGTGCTTTCCAAACACTTACTCTTCAGCTTCAAGGGGATTCAGCTCTCTTAAGGCTGGGAGAGTAGGGTTAGGGTCGCCACTCGATTAGCAGGGAAGGGTGAGAGCAAAGATGTGGTGGTCCCAAGTCCCTGGGGAGCACCTCTGTTTCTCTACCTTCTCGATGAGCTCGATGCAGGCAGCCAGGTCCATCCCAAAGTCGATGAACTCCCACTCGATGCCCTCCTTCTTGTACTCCTCCTGCTCCAGCACGAACATGTGGTGGTTGAAGAACTGTTGCAGCTTCTCGTTGGTGAAGTTGATGCACAGCTGCTCCAGGCTGTTGAACTAGGGCGTTGCAAACACCAAAGAGCTCAAGTGAGTTTGGGAAACCCAGGGGGAATTCGGCAGAGCAGACACGAAGTGGAGGGGCCTTAACAGGGCCGCTTACTCCAACAACTCACATCAAAGATCTCAAAGCCGGCGATGTCCAGGACCCCGATGAAGTACTGTCTGGGCTGCTTGGTGTCCAGCTGCTGGTTGATGCGGGTGACCATCCACAGGAACATCTTCTCGTAGACGGCCTTGGCCAGGGCGCCCACCGCGTTGGTCACCTTAAAGAAAGATCACTCGCTCATCCCTCAAATTAATGTTTATATGGTGGTATTAAGTTGAAGCATGAACCGGATGGCATCTTCAGGGTCAAAGCTGTTGGAGATGGGTCCAACCTAATATTAAATATTTCTTTTTTTTTTTTTAGGTTTGTTTATTTATTTATTTTTGAGAGAGAGAGAGAGAGAGAGAGAGCACAAGAGGGGGTAGGGTAGAGAGAATGAGAGGCAGAATCCTAAGCCGGCTCCGTGCCATCAGCGCTTAGCTGATGCCAGGCTCAATTGCACGAACTGTGAGATCATCACCTGAGCCGAGATCAAGAGTCAGCCGCTTAACTGACTGAGCCACCCAGGCGTCCCACTCCCACCCCCCCATTAAAAATCTCTTGAAATGTTTGCTACCTTAGAATATTCCCCTTTCTGTGGGAACCATTGTATGTACAAAGATAACCTTCTAACAACCATGGTTATGACATGTGACTCTAGACCCTGGCCGCACGTAATTGAACCACAAGGGGACATTTGATCCAAGTTGGGTTGTACAAAGTGTCTCTCCTGCGAATTTGGAATTGGGATCAAAGACACTGGTCTCAGTCTCAGCAGGAGGCTGAACTACAGAGATGTGAAGCTGGGAGCTATGGGGTGAGCAGGAGAGATGGAGAGAGATTTTCTTCCTGGTGAGGACACAGGAGAGGAGAGCAGACAGCCCATGGAGCCCCCGGGAAGGAGCTGCACAGGGACTGCCTGGCTCCAAAGGACCCTTCAGTTTCTGGCTCCAGGCCCTTAGGATGCCCGATGGTACTCTTGATTTACATTCCTTGAGCTAGCTACACCTAGGGTCGTAAGAATGAAACTCCCCCTAATGCTGATGACAATTGCATATGTATTTCTGATATCTTCAACTGAGAGAGCTCTAAGATGATGGTTACTGTTTATTTACCTTTGAGAGTGAGAGACAAACAGAACACGAGAGGGAGAGGGGCAGAGAGAGAGAGAGGGAGACACAGAATCGGAGGCAGGCTCCAGGCTCTGAGCCGTCAGCACAGAGCCCAATGTGGGGCTGGAACCCACGAACCGTGAGATCATGACCTGAGCTAAAGTTGGACGCTCAACCGAGTGAGCCACGCAGGTGCCCCTAAAATGATGGTTAAAATAGCAACATCACTGAGTCAGCTGAACTCAGATCATCTCCATTACCTGCTGGACATTTTGGCCTTTAGTGACATACTCGTTCCCAACCTTCACCCTCGGACAGCACAGGCCCTTCAGCATTTCTGCAGAGTTCAGACCCATTAAGTATCCAGCTTTGTCAGCCACTGGAGGAAGAGGGGAAACAGCGTCACACAAAAACAGCAGCTGCTGATGTGGCCAGTCAGGCCCCAGGGGCCTCCCAGAAATGTTTCCTACAATCCTTTTGTTTTTGTTTGTTTTTAAATGTTTGTTTCTTTATTTTGAGAGAGACAGACAGAGAGTGCCAGTGGGGAAGGGGCAGAGAGACAGGGAGAGAGAATCCCAAGCAGACTCTATGCTCCCGGCTCGTGGGTTCGAGCCCCGCGTCGGGCTCTGTGCTGATGGCTCAGAGTCTGCAGCCTGCTTCGGATTCTGCGTCTCCCTCTCTCTCTGTCCCTCCCTCTCTCACACTCTCTCTTTATCTCAAAAGTAAATAATAAATGTTAAAAAAAATTGAAGAAAAGATACAGTTACATAGTAATTTTGGAGTCTGATAATGCAGCAAAATGGTGTCTGAGTAAAGGAGGCACCATTTGGACATATAGCTAAGCACCTTCTTGATTTATGCAAGCTCACAGCTGAGGAAGAAGTACAAAACTTTG
The DNA here is from genome assembly GCF_028018385.1 of Neofelis nebulosa. Lineage (NCBI taxonomy): Eukaryota > Metazoa > Chordata > Mammalia > Carnivora > Felidae > Neofelis > Neofelis nebulosa. Next base: position 4,681,030 of record NC_080797.1, read on the forward strand.
CCCCAACCTTCCTGTGTTGGAAGAGGTCAAAAGCAGTCGAGTCTTGGCAATTTCACACAGTTCACTGGGAGTTCAGTTGACTTGGGGACGGACCTGGCTGCCTGCACTGAACTAATCGAGAAGGTCGAGAAATGTTGTTCCCCTAGAGACAGCTCCTTCTTGGCTGGGACCATCACCTTATTTCTGGCTCGGGAGACGAGCTAATCAAAATCCAGGACAGTATCTGTTAAGTATTTAATAAGAGGCCAAATGGATGCTTTCTTCTTTGCTCCAACTATCCTCTTTTCCTGCTTTGCCCGCTTAGGTGGGTGGTATAATTATTGTTCTAGTCACTTAAGCTTGAATGCTTGGGGTTGATCATATCCCTCCTTTACATCCCTGATGTGCCTGTGGTCAGACAGGCATCAAATCCTGCTCACTTCACCTTCAAAATAGCTTGGATCTCCATTGTTTGGAGAGTAGAGTGGTAGAGAGCTTGGGCTCTCGACTCAGCCTGATGTTCACATTTTGGTTTTGCTTCCTTGTACTCATGGTTTTGTTTTTGTTTGTTTATTTATTTATTTATTTATTTATTTATTTATTTATTCATTCATTCATTCATTCAACTGGGGGTAGGGTGATTCTTGGTGGTTTCCCATCGGTTCGGTTGTTGGGAAGTAGGCCTGGTGCATGGTGAGCCCTCAGCAAACGTTTACTTGGATTGGCATCCTCATCAGAGGACCTCAGGCCTGGATCACTTTCCCCTGTTCGGGCTCTTTCTGCTCCTAAGCACTGAGCACACGGCTGCCAGGGCTGGAAGGGGGCCTGGGCCCCCACCGTGATATTTATAATACGAGATCCACCCTTTGCCGAGGAGCCTGGTACATTTTCTTTTCAAACCCCCACACTCTTGGCAACCTTGACTGGTCACAGATTAACTCACATGCATCTCCCCTCCTATGTGGAGCGTCCGTGGTTTCTGGTGCCTATCACATCCATTCTAAGCTGTTTAGCTCGTCATTCAAGGCCTTTTCAAACTGAGGCCAAAATAACTACTCTTTAATTCCCATGTCTTACACTTGCACACATCCTCTTCTGCAGCCAATGTGGACCACTCTGCTGTTTATTGCCATCACATTCCTTCTCCTGCCCCCTTGATCATCATGTTTCCTCTGCCCAGACTACCTCTTTCCTTTCAACCATACCTTTCAGGATCTACCCACCCTTCAAACTCTGCATCAGTGCCCTCCTCCCCCAGGAAGCCCTCCTCGATTACCCCCAATCAGAAGTGCTTCCTGTTCTGAACACAGCCTCTCTCCCGCTGCTTATCTGGCACCATTGCCAGAGGCAGGATTCCAAGATGGCCTCCAGGATTGGTGCCCCTGGTATATATTCCCTGCATAATCCCCTCCACTTGTGTGGGGGTAGAACCGGTGAATGTGATATGACCTGTCACTCCTGTGAAGAGGTCACTAAGGAAAAGAGATTATCCTGGGCAACCCTAGCCTAATCAGGCGAGGCTTTATGGGCAGTGGTAAAGTCACGTATATTTTCCTGGTCTTTCTTTCAAGGCTACTGCACCCCTGTATCATCTGGGGTTCAAGACACAGTGCTTCCCATAGTGTGGGGATGTTATAACAGGTAGGATTATTGGAGATGAACCAGTCTTTTACTTAACAGAACTTGGAAGACACGGCGGGAGAGAGATGAGGGGAAGAACAGGGGGTGTGTGTGTGGGGGGTCCTGCTGCTGTGAGCCCCTCCCACTGCCCTCTGCTCTGTTTCCAGGAGGGGGACTGGAGATCATCCACGTGAGAGCCATGGGGCGCAGGGAGATGCATACACTAGTCCATGGTTCGGGGTTCAACTTCAACAGATGTCAGAATTAAAGGCAATGAGAGGAGGAGAACTCCTCACCTGGTCTTAGGCTCAGGTGCTTAAGGACAGTACTCTGGACACTGATCATGGCGTGCACAGAGAGAAAGTGAAGTTCATGGAAGCATATCCTCTTAGAAATGTCTACCCCAAAATAACAGGTGAGCTGCGATAGTGAGCAGTAGTGGTGTGGACAGTGATTATTCATTCACGAGAATGCCCAGACGTGGTTACCTTCGGTGCCGTCAGGCTCTGCCTGCTCTTCTCGCTGCTTCTGCTTGAACTTCATGTTCCCGTAGTGCATTACGGCGCCCGTCAGCTTGTAGATCCCGACTTTCTCCTCTGAGCTGAAGCCCAGAATGTCAATGGCGTTCTGGGAGTTAGAAAAAGGACAGTTGTCACAGAGACTCTGTTTTCCCTGGTGAAGACCTCACCCTTTCTGTACAGCCCGGGAGATGGCGTTTGCCCAAAGGAGTGGTTGACAGGTGGGATGTGTTAAGGTAGGGGTTAAAAGCCATTTCTTTGTGGCGCCTGGGTGGCTCTGTCGGTTAAGCGTCTGACTCTTGATTTCAGCTCAGGTCATCATCTCATGGTTTGTGAGTTTGAGCCCAGCCGTTGTGCTCTGTGCTGACAGTGTGGAGCCTGCTTGGGATTCTGTCTCCCTCTCTCTCTGCCCCTCCCCTGCTCGTTTTCTCTCTCTCTCTCTCTCTCTCTCTCTCTCAAAAAAAAAAAAAAAAAAATATATATATATATATATATATATATATATATTTGATTTAAAATCCATTTCTCTAACATGTTTATGTGGGAGGGGGAGATTATGGAAGAAAATGTGAATCGTCTGTAAGAACTGATTTGAATCCTTTATACATAGATTTGGGGCTGTTTTCTGGAGGAGGCCGTTGGGAACCATTGTGTGATAGCAGGAGAAGGAAGTGTCATGCAGAGTGTCTGAGGAAGTGTCCAGCAGCTTGAAAGCCTGGCATGGTAAGCCGGGAATTCTGGTGTTGCTCAGAATTGAGACAATGTGGCGCCCCAGGCAACTAGAGCCTCAAGGGACGGTCATGGAAGAGAATGCCACCATCTTTCAAATAAGGAAGGGGAAAACTTTTGCAGAGCCTACCTGTGCTAGGCACATCCATATATCTCCCCGTTAGGTCGCTATGAGAACCTTCTAGGTGTGCAGATGTTTCCAAAGTTAAAGGTGAGACCTAAGGTTCTAAAAGGATAAGTGACCTGCCCCAAGTCACACAGGCAGGATGGGATAAAACTGGGGCCAGAGCAAGTGCTTGGGTCACTTCACTGCCCACAGCGGTTGCTGATTTGGTCTGACAGCCCTTGGCCCGTCATCTACCACAAAGACTTGAATTAGTGACTCCTTCTCTGGGGTGTATGTGTTGACTATGCAGTAGGCCTTGCAGCCTGAGCCTAAGCAATCCCCACTGGTGGATTTGACATGTATGGAGGTGCTGGTGAGCAGGTTGGTCAGTGTCAGCAGGATGGCACTCTTGGGGTCGTGCCCCCTTTTGGAGAGGGAGAGTCCATGCCAGGAGCCGACCTGCAGGATGAGAGGCCGTGACGGCCTCCTTGACTCCATATCCCACCCCATCAGATGCATATCTGTGTCCTAGGAAGGGGTCATTGTAGGTTAAGAGAGAAAACCTTTCATTAATTTTGAAAGGAACCAGGTGAAAGCATTACTGTCTGGGGACCCTCTTGGAGAACGCAGTCTCTGGAAGGGAGAAATCCCCTTCTGCTCGGCCATAAACCATTGCCCAGGAAAAGCTCCAAGAGAGGGATGAACAGTGTCGGCCCCTGACAGCTGGGGACCTATGCTGAGGACCTGAGACATCTTTGGTGACTTTAGGAATTACCTAAGGGGCGCCTGGGTGGCTCAGTCGGTTGAACATCCGACTTCAGTTGGGGTCATGATATCGTGGTTCATGAATTCAAGCCCTGTGTTGGGCTCTGTGCTGACGGCTCAGAGCCTGGAGCCTGCCTCAGAGTCTGTGTCTCCTTTTCTCTCTTCCCCTCCCTCCCCCTCAAAAATAAATAACAATCACACACACAAAAAAATTAAAATTATCTAAGAGGCTCTTTCTTGGGGGCTGGGGAGACTTTGCCCAGGTCATTAACCCAATCTTTCCATCTTTATCAGTTGGTAAGGGCTGGGGAAAATTGGTAAAAATATATATAGCTAGGTTTGAGTTAACTAAAGTTTATTTGCCCAAGAACATTCTCTTCTTGTCTTTTTTTTTTTAATGTTTATTTTTGAGAGAGAGAGAGAGAGAGAGAGAGAGAGAGAGAACAGGGGAGGAGCAGAGAGAGAGGGAGACACAGAATCTGAAGCAGGCTCCAGGCTCCAAGCTATCAGCACACAGCCCGACACGGGGCTTGAACTCATGAACCGTGAGATCATGACCTGAGCTGAAGTTGGACACTTAACCGACTGAGCCATCCAGGTGCCCCACATTCTCTTGTCTTAAAACAATTAGCGTCACTTGGAAATGTCACAAAATGAAAGCCAAGGAGCTGACACTGGACAGTGCCCCCAGCCTGTTGGACAAGACCCCTTTCCACCAGCTCTTATGGGTCCTGTGAGGGCAGAGCCAACAGCAGTGGAGATGAATTGCCCAGAGATGATGTCTGTCCGTTAAAAATGCAATTAATTAAAAAAAAAAAAAAGGAAGTCCTGGGGTTGGGCAGATCTGGCTTCAAACGCTCTAACATTTACAAACTCTGTCTTTGAGCAAATTGTGTGTTTTTCTCTTCTAAGACTCTGCTTCCATCTTTGTGACTCAGAAGTCATAGTCGTTACCTCCATCACAGGTTTGGGGGAGGCTTAAACAAGGTAACACGGACAAAGCCCTTATCTTAGTTCCTAGCTCATGTAAGTGCTCAATGCACTTCGTTATTATTATTCTAGTTATTAACCTTAGAAATGCTTCCCAAAGCTAACGGCTGGGGGTGGGGGCCGATGGGTGCGCTAAGGATGTGGGAGCTGAAGGTGAGCCTGAGTGGGCAGGTAGCCTGAGGAGTGGAGCGTCTGCTACAGAGTGGGTTATCTGTCCTGCTTCATACTTGGCTGTGTCTCAAAATTTTTCTTGGGGCGCTTGGGTGGCTCAGTCAGTTAAGCGTCTGACTTAGGCTCGGGTCATGATCTCTCGAGTTCGAGCCCCGCGTCCGGCTCTGTGCTGACAGCTCGGAGCCTGAAGCCTGCCTCCAATTCTGTGTCTCCCTCTCTCTCTCTGCCCCTCCCCCACTCACGCTCTGTCTCTCTCTCTCTGTCTCAGAAATAAATAAACATTAAAAAAATTTTTTTTTAAATTTTTTCTTAAAGAACCGTGCAGATGGTTTTGTAACCTGAGAAGTTCCGACGAAACCTTTCAAAACCTTATACGTGTGAACATCTAAAGTGCTGGAGAAGGGAATGGGAAGTCCTGTTTGGGAGAACGTTCTGGATCCCCCACGGGATCTGCTGAGGTGGTGCTGGGTGCTTGGGAGGGGTGCAATCTGGACGAATTGTCTTGACATCTCCATCTCTGAGATGTTGGGTCTGATCACCTAACATCTCTGGGGCCCCGTTTCTCATTAGATCGCTAGGATGCCTCTCCGTTCACAAGCTCAGTGATTCCACACAGAAAGAAAGGAGGAAGGAGAAAAGATGCTTACATCAGTTGCCAGTAGCTCTTTACTGTCATCGATGCTGGCCACGGTGACCTCTCCTTGGCTCACGAAGGGGAAGTCAAAGGGATTGGTTGAAATGAGGAGCAAGTCTGTGAAACACAAAGGAGGTCCCATCAGTGCCTCGCGCACCTCGTACGCGGGGTGTTTTTCCTACGTGACTGATTTGGAAGATGAGAGCAATAACCCCTAAGACCTTACCGATTAGTTCTGGCTTCTTGTTTGACATGATTTGGTAAAAAATGTGATAGCTTCTCTCACTGGACAGCTGAAATGTCACTCTGGATTTTTCTAAGAGATCTAAGGGAACAGGAAATAATGTGATTTGAGGTCCCTGGGAGATGCCTCTGGGGTCAAATCCCATGGTGCCCAGTGGGGTGCCCTGACTCACAGGTTTCGATGTCTGCAGATGCCAGCTTTCCCGTGGCTCCGAAATGAATCCGAATGAATTTCCCCTGTCCAATGGCAGTTAGACAAACATCACCATTATTTCATGTGTATGGTAGTGTGGCTGGCTTTTGCTAGGGACCACCAGCCATGAGTGGGAAATGTAGGGTCACGGAGAAAGAGATGCCAGATGCAGAGGACTTGCCTCTTCTCCGTCTGCCTGGCATCCAGTGTCCCCATTCTGGGTCCATCAAGACTCAGATAGTTCTACCCAAAGCATCTGGCCCTGTTCCTCCAGCTCTGGGGATGCCCACAGCCTCCCTCACCAACTTCTGCTTGAGACCACCTCACGCTAGACTGTCCCCTTGGTTTTTTTTTTTTTTTTTTTTTTTTTTTTGGGACAGAGAGAGACAAAGCATGAACGGGGCAGGGGCAGAGAGAGAGGGAGACACAGAATCGGAAACAGGCTCCAGGCTCCGAGCCATCGGCCCAGAGCCTGACGCGGGGCTTGAACTCACGGACCGCGAGATCGTGACCTGGCTGAAGTCGGACGCTTAACCGACTGCGCCACCCAGGCGCCCCGATGTCCCCTTGGTTTTTAACCTGCTCTCTAGTACCCGGATTCCCAAACACTTCATGACAACTTTGATGGGTCTCATTGGATTGTCTTGCTGACCTCCTTTTTTCCTTCTGAGATTTCTTCCTTTGGTTTCCCTTACTGCTTACTACAGGCAAACCTAGCTTCCAGGCTGAGGCCAGGCTCTCTGGCTCCCCAAATACACATTCAGAGTCTGAGTTCTCCCCTTTGGAGGGGAGGCGAGAGGTGAAATTTTGTGAGTGATTGGTCTCTACCAAACTGTGAGCAAATTTGAGGGCAAAAATGTTGCCTTGCTTATTCACCCATAGTCAGGAATGTGGTCGTTAGTAATATTCTCAATATTTTCTTCTTTCATTTTGAGCTTATTTATTTATTTTGAGAGAGATAGGGAGAGAGAGAATCCCAAGCAGGCTCCACACTCTCAGTGCAGAGCCCCAAAGGAGGCTCGATCCCATGAACCGTGAGATCGTGACCTGAGCCAATACCAAGAATCAGATGCTTGAATGACTGAGCCACCCAGATGCCCTGGTATATTTTCTGAATGAAGCTTGAGAAGAGTTGGTGAGAGTGAACTGTAAGCGTTGGTCTTCGCTATTGTTAGCTGCTCAGTGGGAGATGATGGAAGTTTTAGCCTGCAGATGTTTGGTGGGTGGGCGGAAGGTAGACAGAATAACCAGGATGATCGTGACTTCTGGGTCTGGGCCAAAAGGAGAGGCCTAAGGACTATAGGGGGTGTCTAAAGGCATCGTCTTCCTCATGGCACCAGGTTAGCTCAATAACTGACTTGATGCCAATGTATGTACCATGCCTCTGCTGTGTAACATGCACCCAGGTCCCCTACGAGCGAGAGATTTTAGTTGTGCACAGGGAGGACAGATGTGCAAATGGGCAATGCACAGAGGACCGAGGGAAAGAAAGAAGAAAGGTCAGGGCTCATTGTCACAGTCCTTGATGGCTACATCTACTCTCTCATCGGTGACCACTTTATCTTTGAGAAATAACGATGAAACACAAGCTTGAGATTATCCGCCTCCTGAGATGTGTGAAGTCCTGATGTACTTTTGCAACTACAGGCATAAATGAAGGCTTCACCTCGTGGTATTTGCTCACCTCCTGGTACAGTGAGATTGGGTAGAGGACTGGTTGTTTATTTGCCGACGGACGAAGTCAATGCCTCTTTGGCTGAGCTAAACTTAAGTGAGACATTGAGGGATGGAACATATCCTTCAGTATTTTCAACATCAACTTATTCCCAGGTTTTGGGCTCTCCTGCCTTCACAGGACTTTTCCTTTTCCCAATGCCTCTGACTTGGAGAAATTAAAGCTGCTCACTTAATTCACACTAAGGTTTATGTGGCTAATAAGCCAATGAGATTGCTCAATGGACTTCAACATTTTAAAATGTACTACCTCAAGGGGCGTCTGGGTGGCTCAGTAGGTTAAGCATCTGACTCTTGGTATCGGCTCAGGTCATGATCTCACCATTCGTGGGATCGAGCCCCTCATCAGGCTCTGTGCTGAGCCTGTAGCCTGCTTAAGATTTTCTCTCTCCCTCTGCAACCCGCCCCCCCCAAAAAAGTTTCTGCCTCAAGAGACCAATTTTAGCATAAAAGAATTGCTCTCTACTTGTGGAACCTGAATCACCGTAACTTCAGGATGCTCTGAGATGTCGCTGTCTAGTTAGGAAGGGACAGATAATTCTCCCTCTGCCGAGAATGAGCCAACACATTCTTCAGTGTATCAGAATATCCCAGCAGGGCAGATAGATCTGAATCACGTGAGGGTAGAATAGGGCTGGCTATATTCTGGTTTATGTGGCATTTTTTAATATCCAGCCTTTGAGGAGAGGGTTTGGTTCTGGGGTGGGAGTGGGGGTGTGTGTGGAAATTGGACTGGGTCTTACAAATCTTGAGGAGTTGTCATTCCTCACAGTCTTGGCGTTTCCAAAGGCCTCCAGCAGGGGATTGGCCTGGATGATTTGATCTTCCAGCGTCCCCTAATAATAAACAAGAAGAGACAAAGGGAGGACTTTGGACTGTCCCCTGAAGGAGCCCCCTGATGACTCGAATGTGTGTATGCTCCGGGCAGGGTCCAAGGAGAGATGCTGACCAGTCCAGCCCGGTGGCCAGTGCAGATGTGAGAAGGAACCCACAGCCTCACCCCCCACCTCCCGAGGAGGCTTCAAGGTCCCATCCAGGAGACGGTCTGATTAGTATAGCATTGATGTGACTCTGGTCACACCAGATTTCAGGCTTCATCTTGATTTTTCAGGCTGCCTTTCTTCTCTGATAACACTTCATTATAAAGCATGGATTTTTAGAATACATACAACCCGTTACTGCATGCATCGGGACCCAACTAATAGGTTTGGATTTAGAAGTATAAATAGAATTGAGCAATTAAAGTGCCCCAAGAGATCACTTATAGAAATAGTGGTTCTCAAAAAAATTTTAAGTAGCAAAAAATATGTCATGAGAACTATTGCTCAGAAGTCCACTTAAAGAAGATGTCGGGGTCTGTGCTGCCAGCTCAGAGCCTGGAGCCTGTTTCGGATTCTGTGTCTCCCTCTCTCTCTGCCCCTCCCCCACTCATGCTCTGTCTCTCTCTGTCTCAGAAATAAACATTAAAAAAATTTTTTTAAGAAGGTAGAACTTTTACCCTCGGCCCCCACCACGACTGCTTATCCTTCTGTCTCCAGGGCAGTTTTCAAACTCCTGTCCCGCCCAGCTGGTTCTCAAAGTGTGATCCCTGGACCAGTTGCGTGAACAGAGGGAACGTGATGAAAATGCAAAGCGTCAACGTTGTGAATGTGAGATTGGCATTTCAGTCAGAAATTCTGGGCCAGGGGCTTAGCGGTCGGTCGTTCACAAGCCCTCCTGGTGATTCTTACGTACGCTCACCTGTTTTTTGAGAGCCCCTGGCCTGAAGCATCCCTCCTGGAGGGGAGTGCATAGTGAGTTGCTCACCTGTCCCTGGCTTTTCCTGACGGAGCTGTGGTGCCACCACCTCCCGCCCTGCCCCGCAAGCACCCTTAGGACACGACGAGGCGCACTGCCTACACTTGGTGCTCACCCACTCTTTAAGTTGGACTTATGCCTGCAAACCTCCTGATGGAGGGAGCTGCTTACCTGCATCTTGCCTGGCTGCTGCTCCTTCTTTTTGTCCCCAGTGACCGCAATTGTTGCAAAGTACTGGATGACACGCTTGGTGTTCACGGTCTTCCCCGCGCCGGATTCTCCGCTGCCGATTTAAAAGTAAGGGAGATAAAAGGGTGGAAGGGGCAGTGCCGGCTTCCGTGTCCTCATGGTGCAAACACAGGTTACTCACGTGATGAGGATGGACTGATTGTCTCGATCTGGAAATGCAGAGGGAAGAAGACGGAATAAAGAAACAGCAAACACACGGAATAAAAAACAAAAAACAAAAAACAAAACACAGGGCAACATCGGGTGTGGTCGGGGTCCATGTGGCACTGACCTGAACGAGGGGTGTGAGGCTGGGGAGTGTCTAATCTTCCTCGAGACCATTGGTGCAGGTTTCCCAAATGTGGGATGTGCACCACGGACAGCGTGGTGAGTGAACAGTGAATCCCACAGTGTGCAAGTTTTTCTTGTTCATGGGTCTTTAACTCCTTGCCAGCCCTTTCTCAACAAAGAACAAGTCTCAGACTCAGGGCTTGTGGGAAGGCACGGCTTCTAAGTAGAATCTATGGGCACTGATTGGTTGTCATTGAGATTTTCTTTTACCTTTACTCTGTACTCGTGGAAAATGACCGTGGTTTTCCATTTACAGTCGCTTATGAGTTGAGTGGTGTCCCCCACAAATTCGTATGTTGAGATCCTTACCCCCAGGACCTCAGAATGTGACCTTGTTTGGAAACAGGGTCTTTGCAGGTGCTATTGGTGAAGATAAGGTCGCCCTGGGGTGGGTGGAGCCCAAATCCAATATGATTTCGGTCCTTATTAAAAGGAGAAGTTTGGAGATAGATCCACTCAGGGAGAACACCATGTAAAGGCAAATGTATAAGCAGAGTGATGTTTTTACAAGCCAAGGAACCCCACAGACAGCCAGGAAACCTCCAGAAACTGCAAGAGGGGCAGGGGACAGATTCTGCCTCTCCGCCCTTGGAAGGACCCAACCACGCTGATACCCCAGCCTTGGACTTTCCACCTCCAGACTTTGAGACAATAATTTCTGTTGTGTGAGCCACCTGCTTTATGGGATTTTGCCACAGCAGCCCTAGAAACATACAAATAGTGGTATTGGGGGCACTTGGGTGGCTCTATCAGTTAAACATCCGACTCTTGATTTCATCTCAGATAATGATCTCATGGTTTGTGGGATCAAGCCCCATGTTGGGCTCCACTCTGAGTGTGGAATCTGCGTAAGATTCTCTCTCTCTCTCCCTCTCTCTCTGGCCCTCCCCAACTCACATGCATGCCCCTCTCTCTCTTTCTCTTAAAATAAGTAAATAAGCTTTAAAACCACCCCCCCCCACAGGGCACCTGGGGGCTCAGTCAGTTAAGCATCTGACTTCGACTCAGGTTATGATCTCACGGTTTGTGGGTTCGAGCTCCACATCGGGGTCTGTGCTGACAGCTCAGAGCCTGGAGCCTGCTTCAGATTCTGGGTCTCCCTCTCTCTCTGTCCCTCCCTTGCTCATGCTCTGCCTCTCTCTCTCTCAAAGATGAAAAACATTAAAAAAATATTAAACCCTCCTCAAACAAAAAAAAAAATAGTGCTATCGATCTTCCTTTTCAAACTGATGTAACTTTAGTTGATTTGCAGACAAATATGAAATGTACAGTAATGTCTAGGACTGAGTGTGAGAGAGGGAGGGCTGAGGTCTGGACAACATGAGGTTTAGGAGATGACTTTCAGGGTCGTCAAATCTCAGAGGCTTGCTTCTGCTTCTTGAGTCTGCACCAAATCGAGTCAGGTGAAAGTGGCACGGGTCAAAGTGACAGAAAACAGGGTGTTGTCTCAGAGACGACACTATCGTCACATCTCTACATCCTGTGCCCTCCTGGAAATTTAGGAAAGAGCCAGAGGAACCCGAGTCTGGGGAGGAAGACAGCGCAGGGACTTTGCTATGCGCATTTCTCCAACTTTGCTTTCTAGCTGCCACTAATAGGCTCCCTTCTAAGCATGCTCATATTGGGGGATTCTGTGGAGGTAAGGGCAGGGCATCTCTCTGCGTTCCTGGTCCCCCCCCCCCCCAGTAAGCATGTGTGCAGCGCGGCATCAGTCGTCAGCACTGGCCTACGAACCATGGCTGCTAATGGAAGATACTGCAAAATCATCATGCAATCATCGGAGTCTCCCAAGGTCCCTTTGCTCATCGCCCCATCCAGATGGTCGAAGGGCTTGAATAATTAGCTGAGAAGCAGTCCAATTAAAGGGCTTGAATAAGGAACTAAAAACTATTCGTAAGAAATAATAAGGAACTAAAAACTATTCGTAAGAAACACGGATTGAAGAAATGACTCACCCGTCAGCATGAACTGATAGGCGTTGTCGGAGATGGAGAAGATGTGGGGCGGGGCCTCCTGGCGCTTCTTGCCTCGGTAGGCGGCCACCACCTCGGGGTTGTACACCGGCAGCCACTTGTAGGGGTTGACGGTGACGCAGAAGAGGCCCGAGTAGGTCTGAGAAAACCAGAAAATGCAGCATGTGGATCTTGTCTTTACTCGGAGAGGGGGACGGCTTAATAAGGAGATGCCAAAGGGCACTCACGTAGATCATCCAGGCTGTGTAACGCTCTTTGAGGTTGTACAGCACGGCGGGCTCGTGCAGATGCGTCATCATGGCCATGTCCTCGATCTTGTCAAACTTGGGAGGGTTCATGGGGAACACCTGGTCACTGTTCAGGGTGAGTGTCTGGGGATTGAGAGGAAAAGCACATGATGAGTAGGAGAGCCAATGATCTGTACCCCACTCTACCTGGTGCGGAGGAAGTCGTGCGACTCTGCAGTGTGATCACCCCATTACCATGAACAGCTTTATGGATCATCTCCGTTCCCAGAGATGATCCACAAAGAACTATCCTTGATTAACCTAATCCCGGTCAAACTGCATAACCGGTTCTGGTCTGGTGCCCCCTGTCAGCATGCCATCCCGTGTTCGGGGAATGAGCCACAGGTACGCACAGCAATAGAGCCCTTTAGCCCTCGGGGTCCAAGTGGGACTCGGGACGGCCAAGGCCAGGGCAGGGCGGGCCGCCTCTGTTCGACCCATTTGCCGTGAGTGCTGATATGAGACAAAGGTCAAGAGGCTGGAAAGAAGTATTCCAGTGTATTCTGTGCATTTCCACCTCAATACCTCTGCTCACATGGGTTCCTTTGTCTCGAGTACCTTCACCGAAATTATGTTCAGAACCCCTCAAAGTTCAGCTCAGGCGACACCGCCCCTGTGACCTGTTTCCTGTCTCCCTATCTTTTCCGGGGTTCCATCATTCTTTGCATTTACAGCATTTGGGCTTGCACCATGGTCCGTGGTCAAACTGTATATTTCTGAGACTATTACTTAATTTCCCTTCTGTGGGTTTCCCCTCAGAAGGCAAAAAGGCGGGGATTTGTTGGTACGGGCCAAATCTCTTGAGGAAAGGAGACTCATTTGCCCCGCTGCTCTGCACTAGAGTAAGATACCCAAGATAGCGTAAGGGGAGATGGAAAATTCTGTGTATCCTGAACCTTCAGACATTGGGACTTGTTTCTTTTCAGATCATTCAGGGAAGCTGTGAGATCCTCAGCGTGTGACCGTGTAAGATACTGAAAATGAGGCACAACCATGGGAGGGGCCCCCAAGAATGACTGAAGAAAATTTATTTCCAGCTCAGTGCAAAGAGGCTGAAATCAGAGGTTAAGTTCTATAAACAAACAACAGATAAAATAAAGATCTGCCTTGTATGCCTGAGTTTGTGAACTGAGACTCATACCTGCCAGTCACATCTTAATTCCTACACAAGATGGTAAACTTTGGGAAGGCAGGTTGTGAGATTTGCTTCTGTCTGCAAAGCGATGGACGCCAGGCGTGGTGGGCGTCCAGTGAATATTGAATTGAATGGTGCCCTGTAATTCTACATTAAGCTAGGAATCGCCTCTAGTGTTTTCTCTATAAGTCACTCTGCAGCCTAGGGAATGACATTTGCCTGGCCCACCCAGCAGCAACCAGCATCGATCTTTCCCTTAAATGGTCCAATCTCTGCCACCCTAACCTTCTCCTTTCTCCAAAGCAAACATCACAAAAACTCTCAAAGCCCAAGTCCCAGAAAAACGAAAGAAGCAGGAATGAAGGTGTTTGCAAATGTCACTTCACTACGGAATAGATCAACGTTAGTTGTGTTCTGTCTTCACATTGCTACGGACTAGCATGTGATTTCCAATATTCCACGCCAAAGGTACATGAGAATGCCCACATTTTCAAGGACATCTGAGATCAACACTTACCCGGTCATCCAGCGTCTTGACCGTGACTTTGTCATTTTCCCTGCTCTGAATCATACCTTTCACGTACATTTCCTTATCATCTACTGCAAAGCAGGCTTTCTTAGAATCAAAGGGGCGGTTTTGTGACTCGATTCTCTCCTTCTCTGGCTTCCGCAGGTAGGGAGCCGCCTCTCCAAAAATGGCCATCTCGGCATCAGAACTCATGACTGCAGGGGGGCTGGGAAGACCAGGGAGATGGCTGAGTCTGGAGCCGGGGTGACTCCTGAATCTGAAGGGTCCCACCCTATTATTTCTACCCATCCCAGGGGGTCGGATCAAAAGCTCCTGGGATTAATTTAGGTCATGAGGAATCTAGGACCATGTCTAGGGGCTTAGAGTGGGCAAGGGGCAATGAGCTAAGGGAGAGACTGCATTCTAAGAAAAATGGTTGAGGGGTGGTTTTCATCCCTGGGTGCTGATTTGGGGGGGTATCTCTTAGTTCAGCTCCACGCTCGGAAGGAAGTCTGAACCAACCAGAGTGAGCCCAACAAAGGTGAGTCCAACAAAAGAGGACTTGGGAAGCACTTCCTTAATGACATACCTTGTTTGAGCCCTGTGATCTCAAATCTTAAGATCCCCTGAAGATTCCCAAATCTTAAGGGTGTCTGAAAACAATGATTGGGATGTTGATAGTTCCTAGTAGAAATTTCAGACAGCCCAATGGAAAGTAATGACTTGAACATAAATAGTCTTGCCACACTCGCTTAGAACATTCTAGGTAGCAAGCTGATGTGAAGCATTATGGCCAAATACAGTGGTTCTACATTTTAATGTGCATCAGAGTTTACCTGGAGGGCTTGTTAAGACACAGAGGGCTGGGCCCCAACCCTGGAGTTTTGATTCAGTAGGTCTGGGGGAGGGCCTGAGAATTTGCATTTCTAGCAAGTTCCGAGGTGATGCTGCTGCTGCTGGTCTAGGGACCACATCTGAGAACTGCTGGCCTCAAACCTTCTTATAAATGTGGTCCTTGAACCTGTTATAATTGCACCACCCAGGGATGTGCTGGAAATGCAGAACCCACACCGGATACAGAATCAGAAGCTGCATTAAAAAAATTTTTTTAATGTTTATTTATTTTTAAGAGAGAGAGAGAGAGACAGGGTGTGAGTGGGAGAGGGGCAGAGAGAGAGGGAGACAGAGGATCCGAAGCAGGCTCCAGGCTCCGAGCTGTCAGCACAGAGCCCGATGTGGGGCTCAAACCCACAAATGGTGAGATCATGACCTGAGCCGAAGTCGGATGCTTGAATTGACTGAGCCGCCCTGGTGCCCCCAGAAGCTGCATTTTAATGAGATCTCCAGGTGATTTCTAGGCATAGCAGACTTGAGAGGTATTGGCCATCGTGCAGTGTCCTCCAAATTTCACTTGTGTGTAACAGTGTCAGGCTGTGACAGGCAGTGTTTAATTAGATTAACAGCTGCCTTACAACTCACTGGCTGGTGTGTGTGTGTGTGAGTATGTGTACACGTGCCTCTCCCTCTCCCTCTCTCCCCTTTCCCTCCCTCCATCCTATCCCTTCCTCCCCAAACTATCCCCCTCTTCATTGATCCTTCTATGTATTTTCCCTGCTTAGAAGCCAGAAAACCTGGCTTTAACGTCCCAGTGCTGCACTTGGTCAAACCACTTATCTTCACCGGGCCTCTGTTTCCACTTAATTTTTAAAAAATGTTTATTTATTTTTGAGAGAGAGAGAGAGAGAGAGAGAGAGAGAGAGAGAGAGAGACCACAAGCAGGGGAGGAGCAGAGAGAGACACACAGAATTTGAAGCAGGCTCCAGCCTCCATCCGAGCTGTCAGCACAGAGCTTGACGTGGGGCTCGAACTCACAAACTGTGAGATCATGACCTGAGCCGAAGTCGACACTCAACCAACTGAGCCACCCAGTCGCCCCTCTATTTCCACTTAAAATGAGGTCGCAAGTCTAGCTTATTTCTAAGGCCCCTGCAGATACTGTGACTCTCAGACTCCTTTTCTGCCTCTGCACCTGCTTGTCCCGCCCTCTTTGGATTCTGACCGCCCCCCACCCCCACCCCGGGGCCCCTCCACTTCTTTTCCCCCAGTTACCCACCTTCCCTTTCCCTCCTGTTTCCCTCCTACTTGTTCTCCTGTAACTGATTATAGAGTGATGTTACACATATGTATCCCCATAGCTCTCTTAAGAGAAGTTCATCTCTTTTTCTAATAAGGCCTTTTATGTTTCCTATTAAAAGTAGGAGGATTGAACTGTTTATGGTTCTCTCTTGGAAGTCAGTCTCCCCCAGCTTATCCGTTATGAAATTGCTCTTCATGGGTAACAGTTGTTTTATTATTCCTTCCGGTGCCACTGTGGGGTTTTATTCCTACAGGCAGAGAAGCATTTGCTTCCCTCTGGGCCTTATTCGGTTAGGCTGCATCGTAATTCTACTTTGGTCAGTGCCTCCGCTGAACCATGGTGGTTAGATTTTCAGAGGAGAGACTAGACATTAGAAATTAAAGTGGAGAGCATTTAAAAATATTCATTAATTCGTTTAAAATTACTATTAGGGACACCTAGGGGGCTCAGTCGGCTAAGCATCCAACTCTCGATCTCGGCTCAGGTCACGATCTCATGCTTTGTGGGTTTGAGTCCCATGTTGGGCTCTGTGCTGGCAGTGTGGCACTTACTTACACTTCTCTCTCCCTTTCTCTCTGCCCCTCCCCCCCCCAAATAAACTTAAAAAATAAGTAAAATAAAATTACTATCAAATCCATGACCTGTTAGCGTAAATAATACATTTTTATGCAAATGACTATATTTTCCAGAACAAAAATGAATTAGTGTGAAGAGTAGCATCGTTTCTTATTTTTGCAACTTTCTTTAATGTCTGCTGAATAAAAGACAGCTGGATTTTCATGCCTGCTTCTGTACTCAGTCTGTTACTGGAAGTTTTATTTTTGTTGTTAATTTTTTTTCACATTTATTTATTTTTGAAAGAGCAAGACAGAGCATGAGTGGGTTAGGAGCAGAGAGAGAGGGAGGCATGGAATCCGAAGCAGGCTCCAGGCTCTGAGCTGTCAGCACAGAGCCCAATGCGGGGCTCGAACCCATGACCGTGAAATCATGACCTGAGCCGAGGTTGGATGCTTAACCAACTGAGCCACCCAGGCGTGCCTTGCTTATTTGTTTTATTTTGGTTAAAGTAAATACAGAAAATCTGGCCTTCTACAGTTACATAGTTTGGAAAAGGAGAGAGTATTTTCATTGTCTTTTCAAATAATTATGAATATTCTTCTTAGATATTGTATCAAAACATGACAAGTGGTAGTTCCTTAAAGGCTAATTGCAATGTGGAATAAAACCTGAAACTGTATCCAGGAATATTTTGTACGATGTGGGGCTCAAACCCATGAACTGCGAGACCATGACCTGAGCTAATTTGGATGCTTAACTGACTGAGCCACCCAGGCGCCCCCTGTATTTGAACTTTGAATGGATCTTTTCCCACCTGTGAACATCATACACGTGAGTCCCTTGGAAAATACTGGTTCCCTGAGTTATATGAAACTTCCAAATGTTAACATGTTTTGATACAGGATATGAAACAATCACAATTATCAATGTCTGCACTGACTTCATTAGAAAATTCTTCAAGTATTAGGAAGTTGTCAAGTTAGTGGTAGCAGATGCAAGTATTCAAAAATTCTAATTTTTGCTTGAAAGCTCAAATATAGGACCACCTGGGTGGCTCAGTCGGTTAAGTGTCTGACTTCGGCTCAGGTCATGATCTTACAGTTTGTAGGTTCGAGCCCCGCATCGGGCTCTGTGCTGATGTCTCGGAGCCTGGAGCCTGCTTCGGATTCTGTGTCTCCCTCTCTCTCTGCCCCTCCCCCACTCATGCTCTGTCTCTCTCTCTCAAAAAATAAATAAGCATTAAAAAAAAAAAGAAAGTTCAACTGTATCATTAGTAACAAATACTGTCAGGTGTTTTTCTTGAAATGATAAGCAGACTTCATTCCTTTCTGAGAACATGTCTGCCAAATATCCAGTTCTGGAAAACCACATTTCTTTCAAGTACTGATGGCACCGTGTGAATATAGTGGCTAGCTCATATTGCAACTCAAGCAACTGTGCATGTGCTTTTCCTGGAGACAACCACCTAACTCTGGTACGTAACAGGAGTGCCTTCCACAGACTTCCCATTTCATCACAGAGAATATTCTAAATATATGTATGCAAGAATTGAAGGATGCTAAAATTAATAATTTTTGTTGCTGGAAATTGTAAGTAAGTTTTAAGTACAACTGGCTTTTATTTTTTAATTTAGTTTTTTAAGAATTTTTAAATGTTTCACTTATTTTTGAGAGAGAGAGGGAGAGAGAGAGAAAGTGGGGGAGGGGCAGAGAGCAAGGGAGACAGAGGGTCTGAAGAAGGCTCTGTGCTGACAGCAGAGAGCCCAGTGCAGGACTGGAACTCGCAGAACCTCATGAACTGTAAGATCATGACCTGAGCCAAAGTTGGATACTCAGTCGTCCGAGCCACCCAGGTGCCCCCAAAACTGGCTTTTTAAATTAAAAACAATTTTTTTTCCAACTAGTCTGGCTTGGTGGCATCCCTTGATTTGTAATAAAGCACCAGAAGTCTTGCCCACCCTTGTTTTGCATCATTTTGCAACACAGTGAAACAAGGCAAATAGTATCTAGGCATTATTATGAAAATTGTCTGGATCTCCTGTTCCTCCTGAAAAGTTCTTAGGAATCTCTGAAGATCTGCAGGTTACACTTGAGAGTTGTTGGCACAATGATGGAATCTTGTCAGGTTACAGGTGTATGACCTTACATGATTTAGCATGGGTTAGCATTCAGCATGATACCCAATGTTGGAAAATGATCTACGTCAATCATTGGCAACAGAATCTCTGTGGCTGAGGCTGGGGAACCTGAATTCTTCCCAAGGGCCTCAAACCCAGCGATGTTTGGGAACTACTAGCTTGAGTCATTATTTTGTTCTCCTGAAACCACTCTTTCCAAAACCATGGCATGGTCCATCGGTCCTGCACAAAATGACCTTAGGCAAATATTTCTTAATTGTAATAATTATGCATTCGTTAAATCTATTAGTGTATCAAAACCTAACTGTCATCAATTGCGAGGTAAATTATTTCATGTTTCAGAAATAAAAAAAAAACGCACCTCACTACAGTCCTCATTTCACTGATTGTAAGATGCTTCTCATGATCAGAGATAATATTTTATGAAAAATGTGAAGAAAATTAAAATGGATCAAACAGGGTGATTGATATGAGCCTCCCATTTAGAGAGTGTGCTGTTCCTGTTGATGCCGGTGATGTGATATAAGGCAGTGTTTTTCTCACACATTGGCGTGCGGATGAATCCACCTGGGCGTGTTGCTGAAATGCATGTGTTGATGCAGCAGGTCTGGGGTGGGATCGAAATTCTGAAGATCTAACAAATGTCTCAGCTGGTGGTCCACACTTTCATAGCAAGCATCCAGGGTAGGGTGACTAAAAAAACGAATCAAAGAAGGGGCGCCTGGGTGGCTCAGTGGGTTAAGCATCTGACTTCGGCTCAGGTCATGATCTCAGGGTTCACGAATTCGAATCCCGCGGTGGGGTCTCTGGTGTTGGCGCAGAGCCTGCTTCGGATCCTGTCTCTCTGTCCCTCCCCCATGCTCTCTCTCTCAAAAATAAATAAACATTAAAAAAAATCGAAAAAAAGGAATCCATGTAAATAAAAACATTAAGGGACTTAACAGTACTGGTGTTAAATGGATATATCACAGAATGTGTGACCGTGCGTAAGAATAGAGCCTGAAGATGGGGACAACCACAATAGCCCACGGACAAACTATTTTTAGGCATCTCAGAGAAACAAGACTTTCCTGTGGGTTTCAAGTCACGATCAGTTTTAAAGTGCAGATTCTTTCCTTTTAGCCACTACTCTAACCGTGACTCGGAACCCAGGATCTCCTAATTTTACTACCAGGATGAGGCACGAGTCGTGTCAGCAACATTCTGGAAAAGGGGTTATCCCTCCTCCTTGAACACCGTCAGGGACAGCTCTCTTTGTTTTGGACAGTTTTCACGGGCTCAAGATTCTTTGTGCTGGAGACTAAAATCTGGCTTGTTGTAACTGCTGGACGACCCACCCGCATCCCGGCTCTTGGTAACAACAGGGGGAGTGCGAGCCTCCTGCCCACAAGACAACTCTGAACCCATCTGGCGGCTTCTCTGGTTCTTCTTAGCTTTCTCTTCTCCATGCTGAACGGTCTCCATCCCACCTTCACCTGCTTCCTCCGTGATGTGCTTCTGACTCTCCTCTACCGTCATGGCGAACCCACTGCTGTTAATCTCTCAAAGTATGACATCCAAACCACATGTCGTCTTCCATCACCTTGTGCCCTCCCCTCTCTTGACCCAGGTGCAACGCCCAAGGTGGCGACTGCCTTTTGGCAGCCCCGTCCCCCTGCTGACTCACCGCTCACTGTCAAGCAAAACCCCCTCAATCCTCTGCGTGCGTGCGGTTGCTAAGTCAGATCTTCTTGTCATAGTTATGCAACTGTGCTCTGCGACCCAAGGATAAAACCATTCATTCTTGGCTGATCAGCTTTGCCTTGTTAGGTCTGATCCAACTCTCTAGGCGTGACTCATGGTGCTCCTGGACGCTGCCCTCCCCAAGTCCCTTAATTAGTATCTTCTCTGTTTCAAAAACTGGATCTGGGCTTATATGCCCATGCAGCCCTGTCTCTTCATCCCCCAGCTCTGTTCCTGTCCTTGGGGGTCTTCTGAGACAGCCACCCTGGTCCACTTAATCTCCATTGCCACCTTCTGAGTGCCCCACCCCCCTTTATCTGTTCGCCGTCAGGGCACCTGATGTCGCTCTTGAATTTCTTTCATCCCCCTTCAGGCTGGGAGTTCCTCAGCCACCATATCTTGTCGGCAATGGTGGGGTCATGACTCAATTATACTTTGGTGTCCTTGGTCCTAAGTCATCTGGAATTGTCTCTAGTAAATGCAAATCTTGCAGGGAGGTGGGAAGGAAAGGGCTTTTTATTAGTATAGGTTTGAATCGATCTCTGTTCTCTCGGAGGAAAGGCATAGTTGAGTGGATTCAATGATGTAGACTGCTCAAGGAACAGCAAGGTTAGCCTGTGTGTGAAGACTGAATCATGACAGTATGAACGTTGAACGTTACCTTCTGGGCCAACTAACTATATTGACCTGGAGCTTGTGTGTCAAAATTCTGCACTGTATTTTATGCCTATTAGGATAATGAGCAAATTTGGGGAACTATTCTTCATTTGGTAAAACCTGCATATTTTGAAATCTGCCTTTAGGAATACTTAAGTAATTGGTTTCAGTCTCCTCAATTTCAGCTCCTTATGAGCGCAGTCAGAATGAAAATAGGTAAAACAAAGTTTGCTAATTTCAAATCTGGTTGAAATTGACTCTTACCTTCTTGGTTTCCAAAGCGATGGTCGGTGTCCTTCAGGAGCAATGTGTCTTCTTGGGGGTCATTTCAGAAACCAAAACCAAACACAAACAAAGAACAAGTGAACTCTAAATAAATAAATAAATATATAACATATATGTTTATATAACAGTTTAAATACATATAGAAACTGTGTTTGCTGCAAGTTCTGCTTTTAAAAAGGTACACAGCAGATGTGGGATGGAATTAAATTTGCCACTCCCCCCCTTTGGTTAAATGTTTATTCTTTAAATAATTGGTTAATTACAACATACGGTTTATATCTTTTTAAAAAGTATCTTCTGTGTGTGCAAAGTACCATGTCAGTTCTTTAAGATGAGGTGCAAAGAAGAATAAAGATGGTCTCTGCCCTACGTGAATGCAAAATTTAGTAAGAGTTAAAGAGACACGATCAAATAAATCGTCAACCAAGGAAAAGTAACATAAATTCTGAAAGAGGCTGATGAAATGCTATGGGGCCTTAGGGAGATGATGCTTCTGGCTGAGAGTAGGGGGCTGTGAGCGGTCAGGAAAAAAAAAAGAAAGGAGGGAGAGGAAATGATCCAAATTTAACCTGGATGCTTAAAGCCAGTAGTTAATTCATTTGGAAGTAAGAGAAAGGTGTGAATTGTAGGCAAAGCCTCTTTCAGGCGTGTAGGAAAAACACTCCCTTGAATAGTCTACATTCTCCTAGAGAGGATGAAGGTTAGGGAGGGCAGCTGAAAATTCGTCTAGGACTAAAGCATCTCCAGTCTAGCAGTTTATAACCTACGTGACGATCTCTAGGAGCCGTGAGAGTCTGAACATTTTTGACATCAAATTTAATTTAAGCAAACTTCCCATTTATTCCACAGTACTTCTATGGAACCAGGGGACCTGTCATGAAATACCATTTGGGCAGGAAGAGACATTTCAACACTTGGCTTATTATTTCTGTTGCCCTTTCCATCTCTTTCTCTTTTGAGTCTCTGATCATCTCCAGCTATATCCCCTGAAATTCTTACCAAAATTTTCAGGAAAAAATTCAGTGATTACATATTATATTCTGAGTCCTTAGTTTAAAACAAGTAAGACGTGGAGGCAGAATCTGTTTTCTAACACTGGTTCCATCAAGAAGCTCTTGTAATTTCTTTGAACTTTGGTTTCCTTCTGCTAAACGAGACAGATGGACCAGAATAATCTCCAGGATTTCTCTTAGCCCTGTGAATGCATGACAGGAGGTACTCAGGTGGAGACGATGGCCTGGAATCAGAGTCTCCCAAGCCTGGGGCCCCTCTGATGGATGCAGTGTCAGACGTGACCCAGCCCACCGTCCACAAGGCACGCTGTGCAAGACCAGTCTTGGACACCAGCTAATCATGCCCACGGGGCATCCTAGGATGGATAGAATGCTTGGGAGAGCTTCTTCCTGCAATCATCTCCCAGAAATCCTGACATGGGAAACAATTTTTAAATAACCATAAAAATTTCAAATAATAGTTCAAGGCAATCACAGAAGAGATATCACAAATTAACATGTTTATTTGCTAACCGCGTGGTGTAAAACGTACCTAAACAATTAGGAGAGAGGCGGAATGATGCGTCATATTCAGTTTTATTCTGCAGGTTACACACCTTTTGGTCTCCTAATTGCTTACAGTCTTGTCTTTTTCCTCCTTGTAAGAGCTTTTTGAAAGGCAATTATCTATCTTCCCGTATTGTCACCTGTCTTACCCTTAACACCAGACCTTACGCTTAGTAGGTCTTCAATAACGACTACCGTGTGGCCGTACCTCCTTGACCTGTAACCTGATGAGGTTTAATCACAGCTACACGGAGCAAACAAGGGGGCACTTGTGAGCACTTACCTTGAGATGCTGCGGCGAAGCAGTTTCGAGAGTGTGGCCCCCCAGCTCTCTTTATACTCCCAAATCTGCCAGCCCAGCACTCCAACTTGGCTATATTTGGGGGATCACCATTTACTTGTGAGATGTAAATGCGTCGTAGCCCTGATCTCTCACTCTTGTTAAATTACTTGGATAAATGACCAGCGGAGGCTGCATAATGCCAAGTCAGCTGCGTAGGGATTTTGACGTTGGACACAGATCTTTGAGACTTAGAGAGTCCTAGGGGCTGAGTGCACTGGGGCAGGGTGTGCTAAGAAGGTCAGTGAAGGGCAGAACCACAGGATGAATTGTCAAGCAATGGGCGATCAATAGCACGGACGGTAAGTCCATCTCAGCTAGCTAGCATTGATATGGAATGGTGCGTGCCTCTTCTCAGAAGTTTCTGGAAAATTTAAGATCAACCATTTAACACATCCAGTGTTATTTATTTATTTATTGTTAAAAAAAAATCCAGTGATGAAGGAAAGCTTTCTAAAACTTCGTATTATCTTGTGTTATTTAATCCGTACCTGGAAGAGGATCTAACTTTTTCTTGCTCACCCAGGCATCTGGGAGGATGATGGAAAGCAGTCATCAGAGTAATTAGTTTTTCGTAGTGGGTTTTTCCCTGTGCTAATTGTTCCTAGATTGTGAAGAATTTTTGTGTTTCCTTTTTAGTTTTTTTTTTTTAATTTTTTAAAAATGTTTTTACTTATTTTTGAAGGAGTGAGAGACAGAGGATGAGCGGGGGAGGAGCAGAGAGAAAGGGAGACACAGAATCTGAAGCAGGCTCCAGGCTCTAGGCTGTCTGCACAGAGCCCGATGTGGGGCTCGAACCCACGAACTGTGAGATCATGACCTGAGCCCAGGTCGGATGCTTAACTGACTGAGGACCCAGGCGCCCCTTGCTTTTTAGTTTTTACACCTTCAACTTCATGGCCAGCCTCTCAGGTGTGATTTCCTTAAAAAAAAATTTTTTTTTAATGTTTATTTCTGAGAGAGACAGAGACAGAGACAGAGAGAGTACAAACGGGAGAGGGGCAAAGAGAGAGGGAGACACAGAATCCGAATCCAAAGCAGGCTCCAGGCTCTGAGCTGTCAGCACAGAGCCTGATGTGGGGCTCGGACTCATGAACCACGAGTTCGTGACCTGAGCCGAAGTCGGACACTCAATGGACCGAGCCACCCAGGCATCCCAGGTGTGATTTCTTTTTGTGGTTAGTATGCTTGCCTCTACCTGCCTGAGTTTGTTTTTTCTAATCTGGTATAGACCAGGAAGCGGATTACAAAGTTCGAATCATGCTGAAGTTCAGAGTCAGTAAGTTCCATATGAAATTCTGGAGTTCTGATGACAAAACATGGTCTTTGTGACAGCTCTTATGGTTGCTTGGGTTTTCTTTTCTTTCTTTCTTTCTTTCTTTCTTTCTTTCTTTCTTTCTTTCTTTCTTTCTTTTTTTCTTTCTTGCTAGAACATAAGTGATATTTGAATGTGTAGAAAATTAGAGCCATTGATGGCAACACAGAATGACTTGTTTAAGTCATATATGATCAATGGTGACTCAAGAGTCTCATTCAGTCCTCCAGGGGGTAGTCTGGTACAGGTGGGGCATTGCCACAGGAAAGTTGACGTGTGCATAGAGGAGGAACAGACAGGAATAAGACTTCCACGTGGTGTTTTCCAAAGTAGATTTGGCAGAATACTGCTTCTGAGGGAAGCTGCAAAATAAATGGCCCAGTGGCGAACTGGAAGAATGGCAAACACTGTTGCCAGCCATCAGAGATTCCCTGAAGATATTAGCACATTAAGGGATCGGAGCCATCTTTTTCAGTAAACAGGAGTAACTTTCGTACCTGTGGATCTGATGGTGCAATCCCATCCTAGTCCCTGTTCCAGAAAACAAGAAGGGAACCAGAAGGCTGTAATCCACATGGAGGTTGTCTCTGTTCCTTAGCAGCATTTGGCCCAGGAGAAAGCCACAGAGAACCATCAGCCATTAACACAGCTGCTTTTATTCAAGGGACAGCCTTCTGCGCGTAGCAGATGTTGAGTAGACGTTCCAGCGAATAAATGAATCCAGGGGATTCATGGGGAATCTGTGGAGTGGTAGGAAAGACAATGGAATCAGGCTCAGTTTCACTTAATAGTCGTAGTTTACACTTACTAAGAACTCACCGCATGCCAGGCTTTGTCCATATAGGTTCACTGAAGCTTTGTGATAGTCCCTTCTGTGAGGGGAGCACTAATATCTTTCTAGTGACCTTTTTACAGGCAAGGAAATTGGGCCGCTGGCAGTGGAAGTGAACTGCCCCAGGCCATGTGAAGAGTAAGTGGTGGGAACAAGATTCAAACCTTCTCTGACTCGAGAACCTGTGCCTGTAAGCTTTTGCTTCCACAAGCATGTCAGTTTTGGATGCCTGTTCGGCACGAGGTTCTGTGCTTGCAGGGGGGAATGGGGATGCGAAAGGGGGTCATTGCCTCAAAAGAGCTGATAAAAGACGTGGGGACAGGGCCCCTGGACGGGAAAGGAGAAGCCACTTTTCCAAGGTTCAGCTAAGCGTCCAAATGAGTGGGATGGGCCACGGATTAGATGTATGCACAAGGCATTTGAACCCCCTAAAGCATGTTGTATATGCAAAATCTCATCAGAATTGTTACTGGTGATAGTGATACTGCTTTGGAGGAGAGAGAGATCTCTCCAAAGAAGGAAGGAAGGAAGGAAGGAAGGAAGGAAGGAAGGAAGGAAGGAAGGAAGGAAGTCGGCGGCGGCCGGTGGGGGGGTGCTGCAGAGATAATAATGAACTCTTTGTAGTAGTTTCTAGTTCATCTTGCAGTTTCATATATTATGTTTGATTTTCTCTACCAGCCTGAGGGGTTTATGTTGTTCATATTCATATTATTATTATTTGTTTAATATTTTAAACATTTATTTATTTCTGAGAGACAGAGAGACAGGGCACGAGTGGGGGAGGGGCAGAGAGAGAGGGAGACACAGAATCTGAAGCAGGCTCCAGGCTCTGAGCTGTCAGCACAGAGCCCAACATGGGGCTTGAACCCACAAACCATGAAATCATGACCTGAGTTGAAGTCGGACACTTAACTGACTGCGCCACGAGCTTCCAAGGCCCAGTGAAGGAGTTGGGACATTGCTCTGAGATCACTGGGGGATCTTCTGATGTTCTGAGCAGCACAGTGAACATATATATGTAAAGATATTTGATGATGCTTCTAAAACTGATGGTAGGATATAGTGGAGAGGGGAGAACCCAAGGGAGCCCAGAACCATTTAGCAACTATTTAAAAAACCTTGCTGCAAAACTCGCTGAGATGATTACACAGACTCAGAGTCTGCGGGCAGGCAGTTAGAGAGTTAGCATTATCCTCTGGATGGCCCTACAAACTCAGATCTGTGTGAAAACTCTCCCCAGCCCCGGAAGGCTGGCCTTCACAATGGTCGTGCCCTGCTGTCTCTGAGTCCATCCTGCAGATTCAAGGAGAAGATTAATGTGGATCAAACTTTTTCCGCCTCACTGTCCCATTTAGGTATAGCGAGAAGAGAAAATGTTTAAACCTTGGAGATGAAAAGACCTCTATGGGCCATAGGCTTATTGTTTTGAGTCCTAACCCCGCATTGTGTCAGTACATTAAAATCTACTTGTGTTGAATACAAAAATAATCATGGTGTGAAATAAGGAGGGCCTTGATTAAGTGAGATAGAATGAGATTTAAAGGGAGAGAGAGGGGTGCCTGGGAGGCTCACTTGATTGAGCGTCTGACCTTGGCTGCGGTCATGATCTCACAGTTTGTGAGTTTGAGCCACGCATCGGGCTCCGTGCTGACAGCTCAGAGCCTGGAGCCTGCTTCAGATTCTGTGTCTCTGTCTCTTTCTGCCCCTTCCCTGCTCATGCTCTGTCTCTGTCTCTCTCTCTGGAAAGTAAATAAACATTAAAAATAAATAAATAAATAAATAAAAAGAGAAAACCCAAGGGATACCCTAAAGGTAGCATCCATGGGACTTAGATGGCTTCCAGGTTTGACCGCCTTTCATCTAGCCCTCATTTCAGCCTGGGAATCTAGGGGCATGACCCCAGCCCCAAGGAAGTACAGGAGAGAAAGATGAGTTTAGATTTTCAACATATTGAACTTGAGATGACAGGACGGAGGGACAAGTGTTCAAAGTTTAAAGAAGTCAAGGCTGAAGACTGTAGGTCTATAGGGAAGGGGACTTTTTGGGGGGAGGGGAGCTGTCGCCTGTACGGGGCAACACTTGAACTCATTAAGGAGGTTAAGCTCTCTCAGAAGAAGGCTGCATGTTTAGGAGGTGAGAGGAGGGAACGCAGAGTGGGGAGAAAAGGTCATTCTGCGGGTGGGCAAATACCTGAGTGAAGGTTTCGTTGGAGCCAAAGGGAACCAATGGGTTTACATTTTATTTCTGCCAGTTAGTGACTGTGGCAAGTCACATCACCCCTTTCACCAACTGTGCTGTTTTCCCTTCAGCTGCAAAAGCATATGGATAATTCTGTTTCTGCCCAAGCAATGTGGACGGTGTGGGGGATCAAACAAAATACCATCATTTCCATCTTGATCTGGGTGTCTCTGCGCGCAGCCTGTTTCTAGCTCATGCCAAACACTATGTTTCCACCTGCATCATCCTTGATATAGACCACAGCAAATAATCCGTCAGCACCAAAAACCCAAGAGAGCAACATGGACTTTATTAAAGATTTTGTGGGGGGAGACGTGGAAGAGGGTTATATTACACTCCCTAGAGTTACGTATTCAAAGTGTGCATCAGAAATGTCAGGTCTAGGGGCGCCTGGGTGGCTTGGTCGGTTAAGCGTCCGACTTCGGCTCAGGTCATGATCTCACGGTCCGTGAGTTCGAGCCCCGCGTCGGGCTCTGGGCTGATGGCTCAGAGCCTGGAGCCTGTTTCGGATTCTGTGTCTCCCTCTCTCTCTGCCCCTCCCCTGTTCATGCTCTGTCTCTCTCTGTCTCAAAAATAAATAAACGTTAAAAAAAAAATTAAAAAAAAAAATGGGGCGCCTGGGTGGCGCAGTCGGTTAAGCGTCCGACTTCAGCCAGGTCACGATCTCGCGGTCCGTGAGTTCGAGCCCCGCGTCAGGCTCTGGGCTGATGGCTCGGAGCCTGGAGCCTGTTTCTGATTCTGTGTCTCCCTCTCTCTCTGCCCCTCCCCCGTTCATGCTCTGTCTCTCTCTGTCCCAAAAATAAATAAAAAACGTTAAAAAAAAAATTTAAAAAAAAAATTAAAAAAAAAAAAAAATTAAAAAAAAAAAAAGAAAAAAAGAAATGTCAGGTCTACAAACTCCATTTTCCTTCACAAGGATGCTGGTGGTTTATTTCCTTTCCTCCCCGGCGTGTCTCCCCCAACTCTTACTGGTACTTAGCTCTGTTATGGGAGCCCCTTCAGTTCTGCCATTCCTATTCAGCTGATTACTCAACAAAATAAGAGTCCTCAAGTAAAGAAGACTACTTTTGGCTTTAGTAAGTGGGGTGACCGCCTATTTTTACACTCATATGTCCTTTTGGGGGTCTCATCTTTATCCCACTGCTATCGCCTGCCATAGTCCATAGCTCACACAACCACACCATCATCCCATCTCTCCAAGACCTGAGAGGAGATCTGTGAACAAGGGCTTTCTCCATTCTTGTGACAAAATCGTTTTGTGAACTCGAAAGCAAAGGGAACTTTATTATTAGAGTCAGAACAAGTCAAGGGCGGTGATATTTTCAAGAGAGAGGGTCTAATGGAGACCACTATAGAGAAGCCAGAGAAAAAGAAGACTGAAAAGGGCATTGCTTTGGTCAGGGAGGTGATCTTGACATTAATGTCAGCAGGATGGTGGGGGTGGAAGCTTTGATGGCAAAGGATTAAGGAGTGAGCAGGTGTCAAGGAGGAGGGAAACGTTTTCCTGATTTTCCTAGGAGCAAATCTCTCCACCAATCAGTATGCAAGATGCATTCAGAGGAAGCATAGATTTGGATGGTGCAAGAAAGAGAGAGGCAGTAGCAGGGCCAAATAGAGAGGACTAGGAAATAAGTGTGACCAAGGTCATTCCTCAGAGGGCTACTTGAGAAGAAAGGGCAATTAATTGTGCTGGTAGCGGGATCATACCTTACCCCTCACAGCCATGTAAGAGCTTATGTAACAGTTGAAATTTCAGCAAGCAGCAGGAAGTTCCCTAGCCAGGGACAGAAATTTCTGGGTGAAAGTCATAGGACAGGTACATCACTGAGTGACACTAATTCATATTTCATATTTGCATTGCCTAATTAAAGATTTGGGTGAGAATATTAGATCCCAGAACCAGAGTTGGGGGGGGGGGGGCGCTGGAATTTTATCTAATCTAATTCTGACCGTACAGAATCAGAAATTGAGGTTCCAGACAAATTACCTAATTAATGCTACAGGTGGAAACAAACTCCCTTCCTGTTCTACTTTCAAACCCAAGAGACCGAATTCAGAACTTGTTCAAATGCAACGTATACCCTTCTTCACTGCTGGCATTCATACATAGGAATTTTGCAAAGCACAGTTGATAAGGGATTATCAAAAGAATCGTTTAAATAGATTCTCCTTAAATCTCAATGAGGAGGTAGATCGATCAGCTTTACACGTGGGAAAACTGAGGCCTGGCAAGGTTGAGCGGCTAGTCATACAGCTAGTAAGTGGCAGAGGGGCACGAGAACAAGCATCTTTGACTCCAAGTCTGGTTTGTGTTTTTGCTCAAGGCAGCTGCTTTTGGCTTTGCAAGATCCTGTTAGACACTAATGCTCTCAGAATTATACACGCTTCTCAGAATTACACACAAACCAGGCAACCCTCTCTGAAACAACATGGGAGAGATTGTGTGGATGGTCTGGGAACACTGTGTTCAAAGAAGAAATCCTACTGGCAAGGTCTGCTCTGTAAACTGGAGACTTCCCTGCTTGGCCTCATAATCCGGACTGATACCCTGCCAGCAGTAGGGTCTCCTGTCATTTGCGTGTCATTTTTGTCTGTTAGTTTTGTTTTGGTTACTTTGGTTGCTTAAAGCCCCATTAGAACTAGGAACAGTATGACCGATTACTTTTAATTACTACTGTTGGGGGGCGCCTGGGTGGCTCAGTCAGTTGAGTGTCCGACTTTGGCTCAGATCATGATCTCATGGTTCGTGAGTTTGAGCCCCACATCAGGCTCTGTGCTGATAGCTCAGAGCTTGGAGCCTGCTTCGGATTCTGTGTCTCTGTCTCTCTCTGCCCCCCACTCCCTGCTTGTGCTCGGTCTCTGTCTCTGTCTCTCTCTGTGTCAAAAGTAAATGCACATTAAAAAAATTTTTTTTAATTACTACTGTTGGGATCTTAAATGATGTATTCTAAAATACGTGTATTCTTTGCCAGACATAGCCAAAATGTATATTTATGTTGCTAAGATCTGCATGCAATGTAGTAATTAAGAATGGACCTTGAGGGGCGCCTGGGTGGCTCAGTCGGTTAAGCGTCCGACTTCAGCTCAGGTCACGATCTCGCGGTCCGCGAGTTCGAGCCCCGCGTCGGGCTCTGGGCTGACGGCTCAGAGCCTGGAGCCTGCTTCTGATTCTGTGTCTCCCTCTCTCTCGGCCCCTCCCCCGTTCATGCTGTGTCTCTCTCTGTCTCAAAAATAAAAATAAACTTTAAAAAAAAAAAAAAAAAAAAAAAAAAAAAGGATGGACCTTGAGAGTCACAATGCGGAGGTTCAGATCCTGATTTCATAATTTAAACTGAATTTGGGGCAAGTTATTTAACTTTTCTGAGCTTGTTTCTTTATCTGTAAAATGGGGATAATAACAAAACCTAACTCATGGGGTTCTTATGATGATTACGTTAATGAATGCACGGCAGGGTATTATTTGGAAGTGATTCCATAGTTTGGGAAAGGGAAGAGTAGGCAGGGCCATGTCAGCAGGACAGCCTGAGATTTAGAAACCAGGAGCTTTCTCTAGAGCTTTCTCTGTCAGTGCCAGGGGGCTCTGGAAGCCAGGACAATGCCATCTTTCTTGTTATTTCCTGTCTCTTATGTTGCTGTTTGGTGAAGCTCACCAGATGACCACACCCTGACCATTGTCCATCCAGTCCTCCCATCCTACCGGATGCATTTAGCCAATTTCCTGTTCAGATGGCGAAGAACACTCTTAAGTCAATAGCACCCCTCCAAACACACACTCATACACACAACAGTAAGACAAAACATGCAAGATGGAGCCTGGATACTGGAAAGCAGCATGACCAACTCTCCTAGTTTGTGTGGGATTGAAGAAGTTCCTGAGACTTTCAGTTTTAAGGTCAGTACAGTCCTGGGTAAATCCAGATAAGTTCATCACCCTACCTGAAAGGCTGTTGGGGGGGAGGGTATGATGGCAACGCCCTCGAACCTGGCTGAGATGGGGCTACCTAGAACCAGCTTGCGATCTCCCACCATGCCAAGATGGTGACGGAATTCATACCTGGAATTGCTAATTTTGAGGCTGTCATGCACAGAACCAGCAACATAGCATACACTCATTCAATCGTTTATTCAACAAACATTCATTGAGCACCTACTATGCGCTGGATTTTAAGTGCTGGAGAACAAAATAGGCAAAGTCTCGGGATGCTTGCATGGCTCAGTCGGTTAAGTGTCCAACTTCAGCTCAGGTCACGATCTCACAGTTTGTGAGTTCCAGCCCTGCATCAGGCTCTGTGCCGACAGCTCAAAGCCTAGAGCCTGCCTGGGATTGTGTCTCCCTCTTTCTCTGTCCCTCTCTAGCTCGTGCTCTCTCTCTCTCTCTCTCTCTGTGTCTCTCAAAAATAAATAAACATTAAAAAAAATTTTTTTAAATAGACAAAGTCTCTGCCTTCCTGGAAATTCTATTCCAGTGTATATGCATTGTTGTCTAGGGACAGACAATAAACAAACACCTGATGTCAATTAGCGATAAATGCTCCGAAGGAAAGGCAAAGCAGGATCAGGAAATAGCGGTTGTGTGGTGTCTAAACTGATAAATCAGGGAAAGTTTCTCTGAAGAGGTGATCTTTGAATAGACACGAAGTGAAGGAGCAAGCCATAAGAAGGCCCTGGGAGGTGAGTGTGCCTGCACAGGAAGGGAAAAAAGGCCAGTAGGGCAGGGGCCAAGGGAGCCAGGGAAATAGTAGCAGGGAATGAAGTGGCACAGGTGGCCAGGGGCCAAATGGTTTGGAGCCTTGCAAACTAAGGTAAGGGCTTCGGGTTTCAAATGTCAGCTGTTATTATAATGGCAGCTTTGTTCTTTTTTATTGCATGCTGAGTATGGGCCCTAGCAGCAGCTCTGCCTCATTCAGTCCAACGGAAAGAATTTGGCTCCTGAAGATACTGTTCCGGCCATTGACGATAAAAAGCTGGTTCTCCGTTTATACTCCAGTTGGGGTTTGGAGAGGGAGAAGTGGGTCACAGCTCTGAAAATGCGGGAAAACTCACCTGCCCTGCGTGGGCTTCGGGGGACGCGCCGTGAAACTCCTGGAGCTAAACAGTTTGAATTTCCCAGAGAGGGGAGGGGCCACTTCCGGTGCGCCCCAGGGCATCATGGGAGGAGTCGGGTGGAGGGAAGAAAAGGCCGGAAGTGGCCCGCCGCCATTGTTCGGACCTGGCTGAGGCGAGGGCGCGGCGTTGCTGGTGAGTGCGCGTGTGGGGTTTGTGAGGGAAGAGCGCCTCGCGCGTCCTCAGGACCTATTCGCGCTGGCGATGACAGAGAATAACCGCACGAGGCCGGGTGGTGGCGCGGGGATGAAACTGGGCTTGGGGCGCGAACTTGAAGGCGGGGCCGTTAGAACCTTCTGGAAAATTCTTGAGTCCCGCACATTGCACAGGGCGCGGGGTTCAGTCGAATATACCTGTCATGCACGTCATGCCCCCTCCGGTTTGCGTTGCGCGCCGTGGGATTCAGCGGCATTGTTTTCCCGTATCCCGAGGAGGAGGACTGTGTTGCCCAAAAGGCACCACCTTTCCCGCCCACGCTCGTCACGCGGGTGTGTCAAGCTGTGAGCCCTTGTCCTTTGAACCTCTGACTCCAGTAGCTCCGTTTCCCCGGAGCGAGCCGTGAACCCCGGTTTCTGGGTGAACCCGTGAAGGTCAGGCCGCCGTGGGCCGAGAGGAGCCCTGCGTTGGGCGCTGTCCCCACGGGGACTGTTTTTTCTCCTTGGACACCGCACGGGCTCTGTTTTCCCTCGTGGGCTCCGGAAGCGGCCTCTTGGTGGCCCTCGGGGGCAGGAGGGAGGAATCAGGCTGGTAAATCCCATCCCTTAAGCAAAGGTTCTTTCCATCTGCCCACAGCCGAGTCCTCGGCTTCCCACTTAGGAAAAAATGTGACCCATGAGGTCCGCCGTGAAGGTGGCCGGGGACACTGGTATGTGTGACATGTGCCCGGACCTCTGCCACGGCCGGGAGGCCGAGTTTACCGTTTGCTCCCTGACAGCTGCGGTGTCAGCCCCGGAATGTTAATCCGGCCCGACAGCTTGTGTGACAGGGAGCAGCTCTGAGCAGCTGTGCTAACGGTCTCCTCCGTCACATGACCCCGTCCTCTTCACCTTGCTGTTGTCCGTTGTAGCCTCGTCTTGGCTGAGAAGTGGGTCGGAAATCTCCTTAAGGAGCAGGTGTTATTTACTCACTTATTTAAAAAATGTGAGCCTTTAAAAAAAAAAAAATTCCAAAAGTAGCGTTTGCATTCTAGAAAGACTGACAAATATAATCAAACACGGAAGGGGAATTTTATTTTTTCTTTAAAAATTTAAAAAAAAAAAATTTTTTTTTTTTCAACATTTTTTATTTATTTTGGGACAGAGAGAGACAGAGCATGAACGGGGGAGGGGCAGAGAGAGAGGGAGACACAGAATCGGAAGCAAGCTCCAGGCTCTGAGCCGTCAGCCCAGAGCCTGACACGGGGCTCGAACTCACAGACTGCGAGATCGTGACCTGGCTGAAGTCGGACGCTTAACCGACTGCGCCACCCAGGCGCCCTAAATTTTTTTTTTTTTAACGTTTATTTATTTTTGAGACAGAGAGAGACAGAGCATGAACGGGGGAGGGGCAGAGAGAGAGGGAGACACAGAATCGGAAACAGGCTCCAGGCTCTGAGCGGTCAGCCCAGAGCCCGACGCAGGGCTCGAACTCACGGACCGCGAGATCGTGACCTGAGCCGAAGTCGGCGCTCAACCGACCGAGCCACCCAGGCGCCCCCGGAAGGGGAATTTTAAATCACTCCTAAAATTCTGGGGGCGCCTGGGTGGCTCAGTCGGTTAAGCGTCCGACTTCGGCTCAGGTCACGATCTCACAGTCGGTGGGTTCGAGCCCCCGTGTCGGGCTCTGTGCTGACGGCTCAGAGCCTGGAGGCTGCTTCGGATTCCGTGTTTCCCTCTCTGTCTCTCTCTCTCTCCCCCTCCCCCACTCATGCTCTGTCTCTGTCTTTCTCTCTCTCTCAAAAATGAATTCGCATCCAAAAAAAATTAAAATTTTAGCATAGGGCTGGTTTATCTAAAATTTGGGCTAAATCCTTTTGCACTTTCCCCCCGTGTTTGTAAACATCTACAATTTTTTTTTTTTTTTTTTTTTAAGTAGGTTTCTGCCCAGTGCAGGGGCCCAATGTGGAGCTTGAACTCACCACCCTGAGGTCAAGACCTGAGCTGAGATCGTGAGTCTGAGGCTTATCCACCCAGGCATGCCGCATACACAATATTTTTAAGCACATGCACAACTGGGATATGATCCTGAAAGCATGATTCTGTGTCCTGCCTTTAAAATTTAAGAGATGATGAAAAACTTCTCATGGTGCTAACTCTTCTTCCACATCATGATTTTTTTAAAAAGTTAATTTATTTATTTTGAGAGAAGGAGAGCACCCGTGAGCAGGGGACGGGCAGAGAGAGAATCCCAAGCAGGCTCCTTGCTATCAGTGCAGAGCCAGATGCAGGGCTTGGACTCAGGAACATGAGATCATGACCTGAGCAGAAATCAAGAGTTGAACACTTATTTGACTGAGCCACCCAGGCGCCCCCACCCCCCCCATCATGATTACTTAGCATTCCATCCTGTGAACGTACCATAACTTACCCAGTTTTCTATTGACAATTTAGGTGCTCTAATTTTTTGTGCCTTGAAATATCCTAGTAAGCGTATGTACACATAAATGTTTTTATGCATATCTTTAATTATGAAATTTAGAAAATAGACTTTGTGGTCAAAGGCTATAGATGTTTTAAGGTTTGCAATAGTGGAGTCCCTGGTATTGCAGTCTCCATAGCAATGATATTTTGTAGGAAAACAAAAAGTATTCCTTAATGATTGTGCTGATCATCAAATGTTGTAAATATGCAATAATTAAGGCAACAACCTGATTGCAAAAAAAGATGACAGATCTTGCCAAAATTGTAGAATTTAATGAAATTGATCGAAGTAGTATTAGAAATCTGCTTGAATTTTGGAAAGTATGGATGCAGCAGCAGTGAACTAGTTAACAAGTGAAGAACTGAAAATAGTGAAGCTGATCCAGTGTTTCACGAGAACTGAGTTCAGAATCAAAGGATTAGGAAGGCCCTTAAAAATAATGAAGCCATTACACATTGTTTGCAAAAAATGAGACATTCTTTATGATTGCATTGCAAAACTTCAACCTAATGGATGCCATACATAGTGTGTAAGACTGGGAACTTTCCCTTTTCTCCCAACTCCTTTGTTGATTCCTTCTTTATTCTAAGAATTAGCAGAGAGTTGCAATTACAAGCTAAACCTTGTGAAATATAATAGAAAATAAACTTATTTCAGTAATTTTTGTTTTATTTTATTTTTTAAATTTTTATTTATTTTTGAGAGAGAAAGAGAGAGGGAGGGAGTGCACACAAGTAGGGGGAAGGTCAGAGAGGGAGACACAGAATCTGAAGCAGGCTCCAGGCTCTGAGGTGTCAGCACAAAGCTGGATGCGGGGCTCAAACTCACAAACCCTGAGCTCATGACCTGAGCTGAAGTCAGACACTTAACCAACTGAGCCACCCAGGTGCCCCAAGTTTGGTTTTATTTTTACGGCAAAATCCCAATCAGATTCTTTCCCCAGAATTTACTATGCAGTTTTGGACTTCATTTTAATTTAGATTCACTTTAAAAGGGTTGTTTTCCCAGATGACATGTTTGTCTATATAGAAAATTGCAAGGAATTTATAAAAAACTTCCAGACTACTAAGTGAGCTCAGTAGGGTTTCATACAAAAATCAGTTGTATTTCTATATGCTATGTGCTAGTAACGAACATATGGATATCAAAATTAAAAATATAATACCATTTACAATTGCTTAAAAGTAAAAAGAAAGGAGGGCCTCCTGGGTGGCTCAGTTAGTTAAGCATCTGACTTCACTCAGGTCATGATCTCACAGTTTCATGGGTTTGAACCCTGTGTTGGGCTCTGTGCCGACCGCTCAGAGCCTGGAGTCTGCTTTGGATTTTGTGTCTCCCCCTCTCTCTCTGCCCCTCCCCTGTTCTCTCTCTCTCTCTCTCTCAAAAATAAATAAAGATTAAAAAATTTTTTTAAAAAGAAGAGAAAAATTAAGGAAAAGAAAAATTTAGGTGTGAATCTAACAAAACATGTATAGAACTCTATATGCCCAAAACTACAAAACCACTGATGAAAGAAATCATGGATCTAGATAAATGGAGAGATATACTAACTTCATGAATTGGAAGAATCAACAGAGTATGTTAATTCTCCCCAAAGTGATAAACAGATTTAATACATTTGCTATCAAAAATTCTAACTGTGGCTTTAAAGTTTGACATACAGTATTCTAATTATCTTACCAAAGCACTGTAATTGTAGTATGTCCCTCAGTGAAAAATTATAAACAGCTTTATGGAGGTATAATGACATATTACATACAGCACATATTTAGAGTGTATTGACATGTGCCTATGCTCTGATGCCATCATCTGAGTCAAGACAATGAACATGTCTGTCATCCTGAAAAGTTTACTTCTGCTCCTTTGTAATTCCCCCTGGTGACCACTGGTCAGCTTTCAATAACTACAGATTAATTTTTATTTTCTAGAATTTTATATAAATGGAATAATAGAGTTTATAATTTTTTGGGGGGTTGTCTTCTTTACTAAGCATAATTAGTTGAAGAATCATCCACTTTTTCGTATGTTAACAATTTATTTCTTTTCATTGCTGAGTAACGTTCCATTGTATGGATTTACCCCAGTTCATTTCTCCATTCACTTGTTCATGGACTTTTGGGTTGTTTCCATTTTGGGGTTATTACAAATATATTATGGATATTTCTTTTGGGTAAATAACTAGGTTTGGAATGAGTAGAACAAATGGATTATTTCTAAACTTTTGAAGAAGCTGCCAAACTATTTTTTTTTAATTTTTATTTATTTTTTAAGAGGGAGAGAGTGCAAGTAGGGGAGAGGGGCAGAGTGGGAGAGAGAGAGAGAGACAGAAAGAGAGAGAGAGAGAGAGAGAGAGAGAGAGAGAGAGAACCCTAAGGAGGGTCCACTCTCAGTGCGGAGCCCAACTCAGGGCTTGATTCTGTGACGTGGGTATCATGATGTGAGCCAAAATCAAGAGTCGATGTTCAACTGACTGAGCCACCCAGGCACCGTTGCCAAACTATTTTTTTTTTTAATTAAATTTAGGTTAGTTAACATGTAGCAGTCTTGGTTTTAGGAGTAGAATTTAGTGATTTATCACTTACATATAGTACCCAGTGCTCATCCTAACAAGTGCCCTCCTTAATGCCCATCCCCCATTCAGCCACCCACCCCTCATCCACCTCCCTCCATCAACCCTCAGTTTTTTTCTGTGACATTAAAGGTCTCTGTGGTTTGTTTCCCTCTCTTCTCTCCTCCTCCCCCTCCCCATATGTTCATCTGTTTTGTTTATTAAATTCCACATATGGGTGAAATCATATGGGTAGGGGAGGACAGAGAAGGGTGGGGAGACACAGGATCCGAAGAGGGCTCCTCATTGACAGCAGAGAGCCTGACACAGGGCTCGAACTCATGAACCATATACCACATCTTCTTTATCCGTTCATCAGTTGATGGACATTTGGGCTCTCTTCTTAGGGCCAAACTATTTTCTGAAGTGATTGTCATTTAACATTATCACTAATGGATGTGAAAGGTCCAGTTCTTGGCTAACACTTGAACTTTTAGCCATTGTAATAGGTGTGTAGTGGTATCTCATTATGTTTTCATTGTTATTTACCCAATGACTCAGTGTGTTTAAATTTTTTTTCATGTGCCTTTTTGTCATCTGTATATCATCTTTGATGAAATAAATTTATTTATTTGTTAATTGACGTATAGTTGGTATATAGTATTATATTAGCTTCAGGTGTACAACATACTGTTCCAACATTTATATATGTTACTAAATGCTCATGATGGTAAGTATAGTCACCATCTGTAACCATACAAAGTTATTACAATATTATTGACTTTATTCCCTGTGCCATACTTTACATCCTTGTGTGTTTAACTTAATAACTGCAAGTTTGTACCCCTAATCCCCTTCAGCTGTTTCACCCATCTCCCCTCTCCTCCCTTCCCCTTTGCAGCCACCGTTTGTTTTCTGTATTTAGGAGTCTGTTTCTGTTTTGTTTGTTCATTTATTTTGTTTTTTTGGATTCCACAAATAAATGAAATCATTTGGTATTTGTCTTCCTCTGTCTCACTAATTTAACTTAGCATAATGACCTTGTAGGTCTATCCATGTTGTAGATGGCAAGATTTCATTCTTTTTTGTGCCTGAGTAATGGTCCATTGTATATAATATATATATCCACACACGTATATATACATATATACATATTTGTGTGTGTGTGTGTATCACATCTTTTTTATTCATCTACGAGAGGACACTTAGGTTGCTTCCATGTTTTGGCTATTGTAAATAATGGTGTACTGAACATAGGGGATGCATATGTCTTATAACTTTAGTGCTTTCATTTTTTTTTTTTTTTTTCGGTAAAAACCCAGAAGTGGAATTGCTGGATCATATGGTATAGTTCTATTTAAAAAATTTTGAGGAACCTCCATATTGTTTCCATGGTGGCTGCACCAATTTACATTCCCACTACCAGTGCACGAGGGTTCCCTTTTTTCCACATTCTCTCCAGCCCTTGTTTCTTGCCTGTCATTCTGACAGGTAAATATTAATAGAATGTTTATTAAATCTATTGCCTCTTTAGAAATTGGGTGATCTGTTTTCTTTTTATTGAATTTTTAGACTTTTTTAAACTTCTGGATACAAGTCATTTATCAGAGATATAATTTGCAAATACTTTCCAGTCTGTGGCTTATCTTTTTTTTCTCTTTATTTATGATTTTATTTTTATTTTGTTATTTTATTTTATTTTTTGAGAGAGAGAGAGACAGAGACAGAGTACGAGCAGGGGAGGGGCAGAGAGAGGGGGAGACACAGAACCCGAAGCAGGCACCAGGCTCCAAGCTGTCAGCACAGAGCCCGACGCGGGGCTCGAACTCACAGACCGTGAGATCATGACCTGAGCCGAAGTTGGACACTTAACCGACTGAACTACGCAGACACCCCTTCATTCTCTTTAAAACATGTTTTCAAAGAGCAAAAACTACATTTTGATGAAGTACACTTTTTTTTTCATGGCTTGTACTTTTGGTGTTGTAACTAAGAATTGTTTGCCTAAGCCAGGGTCACAAAGCTTTACTGTTATGTTTACTTCTGGAAGTTTTTGTGATTGTAGTGTTGGGTTTCTCCTTGATCCAAAATTTTCTTGAAGAAAATTTATTTGGATTTTTTTTTAATTTTAAACTTTTTTAGTAATTTGAGACATATTTGAGATCATAGGCTGTACAGTTTATGCTGTAAAGGTTTGAAGATGACAGGGTTGGGAGCTGGGGGCAAGTAGATGCTGCAGGAGGGACAGGAGGACATAAAATAGATCATGGTCCTGATCACCAGTTTTGCTCTGCTGCCTTCCCTCTTTCTGACGACCAGACTCCTACTGTTTACACTGCACCACTTTTTTCTTGTATCCTTTGTCCCTGTTTTCTCTTCTTAGTTTTTTTTTCTTCCTCGCTTTCTCTCTGACTCACTCATCCAGTTGGTCAGAAAATCCTTGTGCATCACCTTCGTAATACATCCAGAATCCCCCACCCTAATATTTTCCCAATGCTGTTTCTCCAGTCTAAGCCATGGTCATTTGTTATCTTTTATTTTACTGTAGGCCCCTCACTAGTCTCCCAGCTTCTGCCTTTGCATTCTTCAGTCTATTTCTCAATGCAGCAGCCAGAGTTATTTCTTAAAAATGTCTGTTAATATGTCTTCTCTACTTAAATCCTCCAAAGCTTTGACATCTCACTCTGAATAAAGACACAAGTTCTCAGGCCCTCAGGCCCTACATGATCTGGCCCCTGGTTCCTCTCTTATGTCATAACTCTTTATTTTGCTCATTTTCCTCCAGCCCCTGTGACATGCTAACCTGCCCCTGCCAC
Source organism: Neofelis nebulosa (assembly GCF_028018385.1). Taxonomy (NCBI): domain Eukaryota; kingdom Metazoa; phylum Chordata; class Mammalia; order Carnivora; family Felidae; genus Neofelis; species Neofelis nebulosa. The sequence continues at coordinate 4,721,857 of NC_080797.1, forward strand.
AGGGCCTGTGCCTTTTCTGTTTTTCCCTCTGCCTGGAAATACTCTGACCTCACATACTTAGCTTGGCTTACTACCTTGGTTCCTGCAGGTCTCTTCCCAAATGTCTTTTTTTTTTAAAGTTTATTTATTTTGACAGAGAGAGAGAGGAGAGAGAGAGAGAGCAGCATGCACAAGGGACAGAGAGAGGGAGACAGAGAATCCCAAGCAGGCTCCTCACTGTCAGCACAGAGCCCAATGCAGGGCTCGAACTCACGAACTCTGAGATCATGACCTGAGCCAAAGTCGGAGGTTTAACCAACTAAGCCACCCAGGAGCCCCTCCGGTGTCTAATTTTGTAGAGAAGCCTATTCTCTACAAAGTAGTGCCTCCCTCTACTTCTTTATTTCCCACTAGTACTTATTGTCTGACATGTTACATGCCTTCTTATTTGTTGGTTGCCTTTTTATCCTCGTAGAATGTAAGTTCCCAGAGGGCAGGAACTCTCTTTGCTCACTGTTGTACCTACACAGGAAAGAACAGTGCCTGGCACAGAATAGATGCTCAGTAACTACTTGTGCAGTAGATCAGTGAATGGATCCTGTCTGTAGAGGCAGCCCTGGGGAGTATTTTCCTTAGTAGTTTGTAACAATCTAGAGAGTCTTAATAAAACCAAGTCCCGCAAAAGATACTTGTGGGGGTGGGGTGCAGGTGAGTGCTGATGGAGGTATAAAAAATTGAATGCTCTGCAAAGCCATATATCATATTAAAAAAATAGCTAGGTGAGAACTGTATTTGAGAGTAAATAATTTTGCAAATGAAAAATAATGACAGTATGGTTTAATTTATAAGTTTACTAGAGTTTTTATTTACTCAATATTAAAAGAAAAATAAACATCATAGCCAAGTGGCCCAGAATAGCACATTTTGTGCATTTCTTCAGCCCCTTGGCAGGATCAGGCAGCTGTGTTCACTCCGCACTGATTTTCGTGTGGACCTCCCGGCTCTTTGCCCGCAGCTTGTTGACCTGGGACTCGGCAATGTCAGCGCGTTCCTCGGCCTCCTCCAGCTCGTGCTGGAGCTTGCGGAATTTGGAGAGGTTGACATTGGATTGTTCCTCCTGAGAAGAAAGAGAAACTTGTGAGAATGAGACTTTGTGGTCCTCATTGCACTTGTCACCAAACCAGATTATCTACTCAACCCAGATATTTCCTTCTTATGGTCTGTTTGCCACGTCTGACTTAAAATCTGGACAGAACTTGTAACTTCAATTACATTTTTCTTTTCACTCTAAAGAATGAAAGAAGTTTGAAGTGGAAGGGACAACCTTGGTATGGCAAACCCAGGTGTATGTGAAGTCTGTTTGTGATGCATGAGTTGGGTAGAAGGGAGGAGGAGAGCCACGTACCCTGACGGTGTAGTAAGTAAATGCAAGGTCAAATTTTAACTTTGGGACAACCTCACTTAACAAATTTGGCCATTCATTTTGACTCTGGTATACAGAGAAAGGGAAAAAGTGGGTCTGGGAAGAAGCATGCATCTATTGGTTTTGCTTATTACCATTTGAGCCTCTTCCTTCCTTCCTCCCCCTCCTAACTTCCTGCCCGCTTCCTACCTACTGCACTGTGTCTAGAAGAATGGGGAACAACCAGGAAAAGTGAAGCTGGAGGGTCTTCCCGCTTGCCTTTATTTGTCACGGTGCAGTGGAGAGGTGGGCCCTGATGATAGTGGTAGTGCATGAACAAGTCGGTTGGGGTACAAGATTTATGTTTGGCTCTTGAGAACACTTAGTTTTGTGCATTTCTAGAGGAAGAGGAGTATTTATCATGGAACAGAGTTGTGATGGTATATTTTTTGCAGCTATCAAGTAAGGTGGGTTATTTGGAACTTTCTTCCCCCTCCCCCAACCCTTACAAATTGCTTAATGATAAAAACCTTTTCTTTTGAAGTCTTATTCATTTTCTACCTCAGAATAAGTTTTCTTCTTCCCTCAAGGGCTTAAGGATACTCACAGCCTCCTCAGCTTGTCTCTTGTACGATTTCACCTTTGCCTGTAGTTTATCTACCAGGTCCTGCAGCCTGAGAACATTCTTGCGGTCTTCTTCGGTCTGGGAGTTTGAAAAAACAATCTGCACTCAGCACAATGAAATGAGCCTACTACAGGTGGTAAAGTAAATCACTTTGGTATGATGGCAGGTGGGCCTGGGGTAAACTTGGTCCATGTTGAGGCTTCCATACTGTTAACAGTAGCCATTCTTGTTAAGTGTCCACTCTGTGCAGGCACTGTATTAGGGAATTAGTCACATGTTCTTTAATCTTTACCTCCCTACTCTGGAGAGTAGATGCTGTTACTCTGTTTTATAGGTAATGAAACTAAAGTTTAGAGTGTTAAGTAACCTACCCAAGTTAAAAAATTAAGTGAGGCCAAATTAGGGTGAATACCCAGTTTATCTGGCTTTAAAACCTGTGTTCTTTTCTCTTGTATGCCATTTTCTAAAGGCCTCCATGATTTTCCTGGCTTAGGAAAGGGTCTGTGATAAGCAGTTGTAGCATTTACCCCTTAATTTATGTATCAGGTTAATGTGTATCTATTTGTGAATACCACTTTAATAGTTGCCAGTTGTCAGTTTTCCTTTGAGCAGGAAGTCTGGATATTCTAGAAAGTTATTCCCCTTACCTGGTAGGTAAGTTCCTTTACTCTTCTCTCGTGTTTCCGCAAGCCTTTAACAGCCTCTGCATTACGTTTCTGCTCATTTTCAACCTCTCCTTCAAGTTCACGTACCTACAACCAAGAAAGATATGAATGCAGCCAATCTTGAAGGATATTAATTAGCTCAGGACCTGCTGAAGATACTGGATGGATGTCCTCAGGGTGAGGACAAAGATGGGTATCACTATGTAGGGAGAAAGGGTAGATGGAGGGCCCTTTCCCCTTCGCATATTCAGAGAGAGTGAGAGACCCACCCTGGCCTCCAGTTTCTGGATCTGCTTCTTCCCGCCCTTCAGGGCCAGCTGCTCAGCCTCGTCCAGACGGTGCTGAAGGTCCTTCACCGTCTGCTCCAGGTTCTTCTTCATCCGCTCCAGGTGGGCGCTGGTGTCCTGTTCCTTCTTCAGCTCCTCGGCCATCATGGCCGCCTGTTAGCAGTGAAACAAAACCGGTTGAGAGCTGGGCTGGCGCATCAGGGTTCGAGTTCGAGCACCACCGTGTTGCCCTCTGCTCACATCCGTGATGGCCTTCTTGGCCTTCTCTTCTGCGTTGCGGGCTTCCTGGACAATGTCTTCCATCTCTCCCTGGATCTGGGAGATGTCTGTCTCCAGCTTCTTCTTGGTGTTGATCAGGCTGGTGTTCTGTTAAAAATAGTCAGTGGAAGTTTCCAAGACTTGCTGTTTGCCATCATGGGATTTTACATATGTTTTCCTTGTTGGCTTGTGCAGGGGACCTGATGGCAACAGTTTACTAAACTTTAAATATTTGTTCAGTGGAAAGTATTAATCATTTGAAAGGTTGGAACACTCCCCTCCCCCACTACTGTCCCAGTAGCTTTCTAATTTATGCATAAGGACTTTTGAGATTTAAGAATTCCTATAATTATCTTTCAATTATATTTCGAACAGACATTACTAGTATTCTATCCTTAAAAGGTTGGAAATATTAGAAAATAATAGATTCTTTTTGTGAGTGCCTGGCATTGGGAGCTTTTCAGTTAGGATCTCTGTTAACTTTCATGGTTTGCTCCCTGGGGGAATACTCAATTAGTTTTATGAAAATATTAAAATTTTAACCCAGTGGTTCTTGGAGGGAATCAGTACTGCCTCAACAGGCATATGGGAACATTTGGGGGTAGATAATTTTGCTTGAGCACCACTGTGTTGCCCTCTGCTTACATCAGTGATGGCCTTCTTGGCCTGCTTGTCAATTTTGACAATTTTGCTTGTCAAAATCACTACAAGGTGATACTGCATTTGATGTCCAGGCAAGTCAGCAATGTCTTGCAAGACACAAGGCCAGTAAACACAATAATGTTAAGTTTAGAAGTACTCCTGATGAGAAACACTACATAGAACATTTTTGGATTTGGGAGTTAGCAGATATCTTTATTCAAGTTTATTCTGCATCACGGTTTTCAAAATAGTCTAAAGAGTCAATTTTGCTTTTATAAAAACTCTCTCCCTTTTTTGGTAGAAAACCTAAAAAAAGAAGACAGGAACACACACCAAAAAGTCACCTACAGTCCCTTCATTCCAAGATAACTTGCAGTTAACATTTTAGAGCACATCCTGCATCCCTTTTTTTTTTTTTTTTTAATATACATATACACATATTTACAGTAATGGAGTGTTTCCATACTTTAATTCTTATCCATCACCTAACAATACACCAGCATCTGTTTGCTCTGCAGGCCTTACCTGGGTGTGGAGGAGCTGGACGCGCTCACTGGCGTCCAGGAGCTCCTGTTCTGCGATTTTCCTGCTCCTCTCCGTCTGCTCCAGGGTCGCCCGCAGCTCCTCGATCTCAGCCTGCAGCAGGTTGGCCCTGCGCTCCACCATGGCCAGCTGCTCCTTCAGGTCCTCCTGGCCCCGGAGCGCGTCGTCCAGGTGCAGCTGGGTGTCCTGTTAAGTAGAACAAAACAAAAAAAACACAACAAAACAAAAAGAAAAAGAAAACCTTAGACACTCTGAAGAGGACATGAACATTCCAGGAGATGAATTGGAAGAACTTACTGGTGCCAGGAGCAGGAGATGACAGTTCTGTCATTTGAGCGTGCAAATGGTGATGTCACCGGCTTAGGTGAGAGAGAATTATCAGGAGACAGATTCTCATTCTATTTATGCCATTGACTGGTTATTTTTTCATGTGCGAGTAACTAATGTCTATCATTTACAGAGCATTTTCCATATGTTCTACCCAGTACTTGACATCTGTTATCTCATTTGATTCTCAGAGGAACTCTATGAGATATGAGTATTTTCATTCTTATATTGTAGAAGAAGCAGCAGACGTTCTGAGAGGTTAAATAATTTGCCTAAAGTCAGGCAGCCAGTAAGTAACAAAAAGCTTCAACCTCAGGCTTATTGGTACCAAAGTCTTGCATTTTCTCTCATATCAAAGCTTATCTCTGGGCTTCTGTTTGTTCTTTTACATAATGTTCCTGTAAAAATATATTCTCTGTATATGTACATATAATATTTAATTTATATTTGGTTTTACCAGCATACTGTGAGCTACATAAATTGTTAAAAGAAAAAACTGGATTGTTTAGCACAAAGATGTTTTGCCGAATGGAAGACAGATAACTTCCCTGACTTAGCTGTTAATGTGGACCCATTTACCTTCAGGATGGCCTGGGTGTTCCTGTAGTTCCTCAGGGCCTCTGCAGCCTGGCGGTTGGCGTGGTTCAGCTGGATTTCCATTTCATTGAGGTCTCCCTCCATCTTCTTCTTGACTCTCAGAGCATCGTTTCTGCTCCTGATCTCAGCATCCAAGGTGCTCTGCATCGACTCCACAACTCTGATGTGGTTTCTCTTTAGTTGATCGATCTCCTCATCCTTTTCAGTGATTTTCCTGTCGACTTCAGACTTGACTTGGTTCAACTCCAACTGAATGCGTAGGATCTTTCCCTCTTCATGTTCAAGAGATGCCTTAACAAAACAGTGATCAATTAATAATGGAAAGTAACTTGAATATTTGGAGTATATTTCCTTGTGAGCCAAACTCTTATTAATGTCAGTTGCCTGAGTTTACAAAGTATAATACAGCAGTTCCAGGAGACTGCTAAGTACATCATTTTTTTTTGTTTATTCAGCCATAGATTATATAGGGTAGCTCTGTAATAAAGGTGCTTTGTAAAGTGTAAAGTGGTATATACATAATATTCATAGGAGTAATAACAAAACCTATATGATTAAACTCATGGAATAAACATAAACTCTCCATGTGTTATCTTATTCAGAGAGAGAGAGAGAGAGAGAGAGAGCATGTGGGGGAGAGGGGCTGAGGGAGAGAGAGAATCTTAAGCAGGCTCCATGCTCAGCATGGAGCTTGACATAGGATTCGATCACATGACTCTGGGATCATGACCTGAGCCGAAATCCAGACTCGGATGCTCAGCTGACAGAGCCACCCAGGCGCCTCTCAGTCATAAACATTAAACATTAAAATGTTTATGTGTGCTATATGAATTCTTGTAGAAATTCTCAGTTTTAAAACATATGTTTTTCTGATTGCAAAGTACATGTTCACTGCAGAAAATGGGGCAATATATAAAACAAAGAAAAACCTCCTATTGTGCCCACCACCCAGACATAACCATCTTATTGTGGTACATTTTTTTCTAGTCTTTTTTCCTACTTCTATATATTTCTGCATGATGACATTATAGTGTATATTCAGATGTGTGTTGCTTTAAAAATTGTCTACCATAAATATTTCCCCATGTTAATTATGTTTAGGGTTGCATAGAATTACATCATATGGATGTTCCTTGGTTGCTTCGTCTTTGTTCTTGGATTGCACATTTTTGTGTTTTTAAGATAATTTTATTGAGATAGAGTCTCAGATATAGAATTGATGGGTCATAGTATTACATTAAAAAACATTTTTTTTTAACGTTTATTCATTTTTGAGAGACAGAGAGAGACAGAGCATGAATGGGGAAGGGGCAGAGAGACAGGGAGACACAGAATCTGAAGCAGGCTCCAGGCTCTGAACTGTCAGCACAGAGCCTGACGCGGGGCTCGAACTCACAAACCGCAAGGTCATGACCTAAGCCAAAGTCGGACGCTCAACCAGCTGAGCCACCTAGGCGCCCCCATAGTATTACATTTTTAAGCTTTTGCTAACTATCACCAAATTGTCCTTCATAAAGATTGTGTGCATAATAATGGATCCACTGCCTGCTTTGGGTGTATTCACCCATGTCTTTGATTTCCCAACCCCCCCCAAACATCATAATATGTACCTCTGCTTCCTCTAAGGCAGCCTGAATATCGCATTTCTCTTGTTCCACTTGCTTCTTTATCTTCTCCAGTTCATGGATTTGCTTCCCTCCCTCAGCAATCTGCTCCGTGAGGTCAGAAATCTCCTCTGTGGGTGAATAGACCAGGGAGAGGTGGTCAGACTGGTGTGGCATGGAAGGGTCTTACCACGGCTGTCGGAAGTACAGAAGTTCAAGAGCACTCACGCTGCAAGTTCTTGTTCTCTCGCCTCAGGGTTTCCAGGTGATCCAGGGATTCCTCGTAGGCATTCTTGACCTTGAACAGCTCAGTGCCGAGAGAGCGGGACTCCTTCTGGGAGGCCTCAAGTTCAGCCTGAGTCTCCTCATACTTCTGTTTCCACTCTGCCAGGACCTGAAAAGCAGCAAATTGTCAGCCTCTGCAACGAGACAGGGAGGCCAAGTAAAACTCTGATGAAGTTTCAGCAGGCTGGGCCACCTTGTCGAAGTTCCTCTGCTTCTTGTCCAGGGCCGCGCAGGCCGCGTTTGTTCTCTCCACGTCGAGCATGAGGTCCTCCACTTCGTTCTGGAGCCGCTGCTTCGTCTTCTCCAGGGAGGCACATTTGGCGTTCACCGCTTCTACGTGCTCCTCGGCGTCCTGCAGACGTTGGGCCAGCTTCTTCCTGAAAAGTTAGCCAAGCAATTAAGGAGAGCGGTCAAGAACAGGAGCAGGAGATCACTTCCTTGGTCCCCTTCTCAGTCCTGCTTCTGTAATGGTGCATTACGTATGGTCATCCGAACTGTGGCAGCCAGAACTGCTTTCTAGATTGTTGCTGTATGAAAAGGTCCAAAATGGTGAACAACGGAATTCAGTTCTTAGAGGCTGCTGTTAGCACTCTATTATATGGGTCTTACTGTGTAAGTGATTCAAGACTTTAAGGACTTCTGATTGAGTATGGTTGCAGAAAATGATTATCCAGGACAATTTTGTTGATTGATTTATATATCTCATCTCTTTCCAAAAAGGATTTCAGGCTAACTAGGTGTTTTACCGGGCAGAAATGTACTGAGCATATTCATTTGCTTTCTCAGCCTTTCCGTTTCATTTTATGTACTTTATCCCCAGAGAAAAATAGCTAGTTTCTTCTAATACATATTTGGAATTCTCACCAGAGAAAGAAATTGGTGGATAAATCAGAATAATTCATGCTGTTTAAGCAAAGGCAGGTTTAATTTTTCCTTCTGAATTGCCTACATTCTTGCTTCATTCCCCATAGTGTTGCCAGCTCTACATACTTAAGGTACAGAAAAGCCTTTAGCCCTGAAGTCCAAGAAGATCTATTTGAAGGTCCCCTTTGGTCTGTACACAGACTAAAGCTTTATTTTATTTAGACTAACTGTGGACATTATGTACAATTTGGTGGCCTCCAGCTATGTCTTCTTATTACAATACTTAAAAAGGTGGGCTCTGGAATCAGAATATCTGGTTCTAATCCTAGCTGTACCATTTATTAATTGTGTGCTCTTGGGTTAGTTGGTTCACCTCTCGTAGCCTCAGTTTCCTTGTCTGTAAAATAGGGATAAAACATGATGTTGCCATGGATACTAAATGAGCTGACATATGTATAGTACTTGACACATAGTGTGCAGTCAGTAAATTTCACATCTGCTGTTACCCTCATGTTATCATCATCAACATCATCATAGTGTTGCTGGGAGTTGTTGAGTTGTGCAGCTAGGAAACCATGTCGTTTTCTTCCCCCAGCGTTCACAGCACATACTTGGCCTCCTCCAGCTCCTCTGTGCGCTGGATGGCGTCCGTCTCGTATTTGGTCCTCCACTGGGCCACCTCGCTGTTGGCCTTGGACAGCGCCCTCTGCAGCTCGGCCTTGGACTCCTGCTCCTCCTCGTACTGTTCCCGCAGCAGGTCACAGTCGTGGCGGGAGGACTGCAGGGCGTGGGCCAGCGCGTTCTTGGCCTGTGGAAGTACCATTTCAGTGACTTAAAATCGTTTATTCAGTGCTACATAGTTCACATACCCAGAGGAGAACCTAACTTGACGTGTTTAGATTTGCTTAGCTGAGAAGACCTTTGGTAAAACTCACTTTTGTTTCTTCCTCCAGCTGATGTTTCAGCTCCTCAATCTGTTGTGTAGATGCTTGTTTGTTCCTTGAAAGCTGAGAGACCAAAGCCTCTTTCTCATCTAATTGTCGGGAATATTCACCTAAGAACAAGAGAAGTAGATGAATTTGTTAATGGCATAAAAATAAGCTCAAGCTTTCTTATGTATCTGTATATATTTATATATGTGTATCAAGTATATACTTTATCTGCTTCTAACTATGAGTATAGCACTGGTTAGAACTGGAGTTAAGCAGCAGAAATGCCACAGGAGTGTAACAAACTACTCTGCTCATTCTTCCTTTGTATTCTTTCTGACCTGCTCAGCAGATTCCAACAGTTCGTTTATTCCCCTCTAAAATGGGAGAGAGTAATGCTGTTTATTCAGAACCCCTGGAATCACTTAAAAAAATTTTTTTTAATGTTTATTTATTTTGAGAGAGAGAGAGAGTGCTAGCAGGGGAGGGCCAGAGAGAGAGAGAGGGAGAGAAAGAATCCCAAGAAAGCTCTACACTGCCAGCGTAGAGCCTGACACGGCGCTGGAACTCATGAACCAGGAGATCATGACCTGAGTTGAAATCAAGTGTCGGACGCTTAACTGACTGAGCCACCCAGGCGCCCCACCTCTGGGATCACTTATTTAGTACATAGTTTCAGGGCTCAGGAAAAGTCCCCCACCTGCTTCTGTCTGCAGACGCGCTCTCTGAGCCGTGAGGTCATTGATCAGCCGCTGCTGCTCCTCTTCCTTGGTCTTAAGTTCACTCACCTGGTCTTCTAGAGTGCGGCACATCTTTTCCAGGTTCCCCTATAGGACATGTGTCAGTGAAAGGTGAGACATTGAATGCAGTAAAAAAAAAAAAAAAAAAAAGATTCTTCAAACAAAGGTTTTTTTAATGTTTATTATTTTGAGAGAGAGAGAGACAGAGTGTGGACAGGGGAAGGCCATAGATAGAGGGAGACACAGACTCCAAAGCAGGATCCAGGCTCTGAGCTGTCAGCACAGGGCCTGACGTAGGTCTTGAACTCATGAACTGTGAGATCTTGACCTGAGCCAAAGTCAGATGCTTAACCGACTGAGCCATCCAGGTGCCCCTAAAACTTGATTCTTAAAATATTTTTAGAGTGAATAAATTCAAGTCAAGTGTGAGTAGGAAGTTATGGCACCAACTTTATGGGACAGGCTAGGATTCAAATATGATGAGTGTGGAAATGTCCTTGAAGTGGTCATCGTTGGAGCCTGTTCATTTATCCCACTGATACTGATGCTTGCTTAACGTGGATTTTGCAATAGTCTTAAAGGGTCATAACTAAGTACTGACAAAAATGAAGTAGAAGGGAATATATTAGAATGTTAGGAAATATTAGTGTTGTAAGCTGCCAGCAAACAATGTTTAATGACAGAACAATGAGTGTTGTTACAGGTTATTAATTACCATCATTTGTAGATGGTATTTGGTACCTTGGCCTTGGAGACGGTCTCCATGTTACTGGCCAGGTCGTCGATCTCCATCTTCAACTCGCTCTTCTCCTTCTCCAGCTTCTGCTTGACCCTCTGTAGGTTGTCTATCTGCTCCCCCAGCTCGGCCACGCTGTCCGCGTGCTTCTTCCTCAGGGTGGCCGCCGTGGCTTCGTGCTGCAGGGTGGCCTCCTCCAAGTCCCTGCGCATCTTCTGGAACTCGGCCTCCCGCTTTTTGTTCATCTCGATCTGGGCGGAAGTGGCCCCGCCGGCTTCTTCCAGCCGCTCGCTGATCTCCTCCAGTTCCCGGGAGAGGTCCGAGCGCTGCTTCTCTGCTTTGGCCCGGGAGGCCCTCTCTGCCTCGATTTCCTCCTCCAGCTCCTCGATGCGGGCCTGGGGTGACACACACACATTAACATAAACTCATCTCAATCTCAGGGGTTTTGGGGGTACAGAAACAAATGGAGGCTAGATGATTCACCTGCAGCTCTTTGATTTTCTTTTGTAGTTGAATTTCTACTGCCTGCTCATCTTCAATTTTACTTAGCAAATTACTGATTTCAAATTCTTTCCTTCAGACAAAAGAATGAGACATATTAGTACTCCTAGGAATTGAAAGATGATACCACACAGGATGTTTTTCTGGAGTTCCTACTTTTTGAGTCTCTCATCAAGTTGCTGTTTCTCATTTTCTACATCCATTGTGGATTCTTGGGCTAATTTTAGGTCTCCCTCCAGTTTCCTCTTTGCTCTTTCTAGATCCATGCGGAGTTTCTTTTCTTGCTCTAATGACCCTTCAAGCTAATGAGAAAGGAAAGTATGTTAAACATTGAAAGTGTATTTAAAAATATCCTTCACATGGATATCAGAACCACACTTACGTCATCTACTTGCTGCTCGAGCTTGGTTTTAGCTTTGCTCAGCGTGTTGACTTTGTCCTCTTCTGCCTGTAGGTCATCCAGGGTCTGCTGGTGGGCCTCCTGGAGGGCCTTCCTCTCCTTGGTCAGCTTAGCGATGGTTTCGTCCAGGCCTGCCATCTCTTCCGTGAGGTTTTTCACCTTGAAAAATTAAAGAAGAAATAGTATCTGCTCTAAAGCAGGTTTACTAGGCTGGTGGAACCTCGATATGGTAGAACAGAGTGTGATTCGTACCTTGTTCTCTGTGGCATGCTTCTCCTTTTCAACCTTGGCCAGGGTCAGCTCAAGGTCATCGATGTCTTTCTTGAGCTCTGAACACTCGTCCTCCAGTTTCCTCTTCTTGGCCGTCAGCTCGGCGTTGATCTCCTCCTCATCCTCAGCTCTCTCAGTCACCTCCTTGATCTTGGCCTCCAGCTGGATTTTGTTCTTAATGAGTTGCTCACACCTTTCCTCTGCATCAGCCAAGGCATCAGCTTCCTGTAGAGGGATTCATTAAGATATTTAGAGAACTTGTTACTGATTTTGAACTTGTTCTTTGCACAAAGTAGTAGTGTTTGTTGAATTCTGGTGACTCTTTCAGTATGAATGTAAATTAAACTTAATTGAGCATTATTACATGGCTTAGAGAGATGCAGCTAATTAAAAGTGAGACTACAGATTTAGAAGCAAATTAACCTGAAAAATGATTGTATTGAAGCATTGACTACACAGTAGTGTCTAGAAGAGTGATAGGCCAATGGAAGCCTGAGCTCTTGTCTCAGTATTGCCTCCGTATGGATGAACTCAGGCAAATTGCTTTAGTTCTATTGTTCTCACTTTTCTCATAGGGAGTTGAGGGAGTGGGAATAAATGACCACTAGGAACACTTTAGCTATAATATTCAAAGATTGTGACTTAGATTGGTTAAATTTGGTTTTGATTATTCTCTGCTCACCTCAAACAGCTAGTTGCTGGACTGGATTTAGAAAGGAAAAGAAAAAGAACTTAAACAGTTTTATGCCTATGAATACCTTTCCATGCACCATTTGTCACACACTCCCAACCTTCCTGATAGTCCCTAACAGTGCTGTAATTGTCCACAATTTTCATTTCCATTGTACGGAACACCTATTAGTCTCAATGTGAATTTTAGAATATACAAGAACATGCAATTTTGAGGCACTATATAGCTCCACACATTTTTTTATGAGTGACTAAGGGTCTCAAAAATCAGCTCAGCCTTATTAGATTACTCTAGCCCGGGGAATTTCTTTAACTTCTCACTCAGTGCTGGTTTTGTTCATATCTTACGTTTTTTAGTTTAAACACCTAAGTGGATGATAATGGGGACTTCCCAACGTTCCTTTGCTGTTATTTTTAATAGTGATGCACTCGATAAATATTTATTCACTGATGATAATAACTGTGAAGAGAGGTTAAGATGGAGAGGATTTTGATCTTGTGCTTTTGGGAAAAGGTAACCTTCATGTAAGTGAAGTTATCAGAAAAGCTGAAAATAGCTTAACGATTTTAGTTTTCTTCATGACATTGGTGGGCTTTAGGTCCAAGGAAATGGGAAGTTACATTTGGTCAGAGCCCAGAACTGTCCCCCACCCTGATTACAACTCTTTCCTGAGATAATAAACGGAAGTCTAAAGACTCGGGGTCTCTATCAAAGGAAGAATCGCAGAGGGTACTTGGCTCTACTTTAGACTACGGTTACTCAGTTCAGGTAACTGCAAACAGGTTTATTGAACTAAATCTCAGTAGGGATGGAGAGAAATAAGAGTAATGATTTTTCTTTCATTTCAATACAATATCCTACACTGCGTTCGGAAAATAGGATGATCCTTGTGAGGCTGGGATGAAGCCTGCAGGGCAAGTGGGTAAAATATTGACTGAGTTTTCGCTTTAAACTGCTTCCTTTGTGGCTGTTAAAATTGTGATGTTATTGAATACGTGCTTTAGTCTTCCCTTTTCCATTTGTAATTTGGAAGTCATTGTGCTGTGTCTTCCTCACAGGACTATTGAAAGGTAAGCGAAATGCTTAAAAAAAGTAACTTGAGATTTTCTGTTTCAAGATGAGGTTATTTGTGGGGCGCCTGGGTGGGTCAGTAGGTTAAGCGTCTGACTTCAGCTCAGGTCATGATCTCATGGCTTGTGGGCTCTGTGCTGACAGCTCAGATTCTGGGGCCTGCTTCAGATTCTCTGTCTCCCTTTCTCTGTCCCTCGCCTTCTCACACTCCGTCTCTGTCTCTGTCTCTCAAAAATAAATAAAAACATTAAAAAAAAAAGATGAAGCTATTTGTAAATCCAAAATATCTATGCCTTCCAGAAACGCTTCCATAACGTGGTGTATCCCAAATACACAGTACTCACGGATTGAACCTGAAGCTGCAGGTCATTTTTCTCTTTCAAGAGAGTGACCATCTTTTCCTCCAGTTCCTTCCTCTTTGCCTCTGACTTGGCGAGTTCGTCTTTGGTTTTCTGAAACTCCTCCTTCATGGTGGCCATCTCCTTCTCGGTCTCCGCGCTCTTGAGAAGGGGCTTGATCTTGAAGAAGAGTTTCATCCAGGGCCAGTGCTTGACGTTCATGAAGGCGCGGACGTTGTACTGGATGCAGAAGAGGGCTTCTCTGAAATGACGTGAAAATATCAGTGTAGATTGATCCGTCAGAGGCAGCGTCACTGTTGTTATTTTGTATTTTCCACACAAATACCCCTTGTAATGATCCCGTATGTAGAGATGATTTATACGCAGGCTTTATATACACACACACACTCCTGCTGGTTCCCCGTCTAACCACTTTGCTAATGTATACTGCTCATACCAAATAATCCTGTGTTCTTTTTTTTTTTTTTTTTTTTAATTTTTTTTTTTCAACGTTTTTTATTTTTATTTTTGGGACAGAGAGAGACAGAGCATGAACGGGGGAGGGTCAGAGAGAGAGGGAGACACAGAATCGGAAACAGGCTCCAGGCTCTGAGCCATCAGCCCAGAGCCTGACGCGGGGCTCGAACTACGGACCGCGAGATCGTGACCTGGCTGAAGTCGGACGCTTAACCGACTGCGCCACCCAGGCGCCCCAATCCTGTGTTCTTTTTAAAAGCAATTTTTTAATGTTTATTTTTGAGAGCATGAGAGACAGAGTGTGAGCAGGGGAGGAGCAGAGAGATAGGGAGACACAGAATCCGAAGCAGGCTGCAGTCTCTGAGCTGTCAGCACAGAGCCCGACGTGGGGCTCGAACTCACAAACTGTGAGATCATGACTTGAGGGAAGTTGGACGCTTAACCAACTGAGCCACCCAGGCACCCCTAATTCTGTGTTTTTAAGACCTGACCACGCTAGCAAAGGAGCTGACCTTAAAGTGGGAATAATTTGCAGGTATGAGCAGCACATACCAATTTAAGATCATTTGGATATACAGTCTTAGTGATTTGGGAGTGGGCGTGGCAGTTGTAAGCTGAGTGTGCTGCTCGGCTGCTGGCACACAGATGTGAGCTGTAAGATGGCATAGGGTGCTTTCTGTGTCTCCCCGCTGTGTGAACTTCTGATGTAGCCTGTCTTTCTTGAAGCCTTTCCTCTTATTTTGATTACCACTGAATTATCCACTCATCAACTTTTGTTAGCTTCTTCAGACAATGTACTGATGTTTCTCAAATTCTTTTAAATGCCTCTCATTCTTAGTTGTTTAAATTGTTAATTTCTGCAGGGGATTTAGTATGCATTGAGCACTCAAATTTGTTTTATTTAAATAAAATTTTAAATAGTAATAAAAGACACCCCTTCTGCAGACTGTAGCAATAGACAAAACAAGGTTTGACTACCTTGTAGCAATGTGTAGGCCTCTTTATTATTAAAATGTAAATTCTGTTTCTGTATAGGTGCAAATTACAAGAACCATGACTCTGAGAAGGCAAATACCATGCAGAAGCCATAATGTAGACACATGGGAAAGGCTTGGGAACACTTACAGTGCAAATCCAAATAAGCACAGATGAGCAAAATTGTGTGTGTGTGTGTGGGGGGGGGGGTCGTAGGGAGCACAGTAGTGCTGGGTAGAGCAAGCTGGACGAGGTTTATTGGAGAAAGAAGTGCATGTTCTGAATTGGTAAGTAGGGAAATTAGGATGAGGGGAAAAGGCTGGGGCAAACATGAAAACAGACAAGTGAATTGTCTAGCCTGGCTGGAAAAGGCTGTGTGGCTGGGGATGACGGATGCAGTGGGGAATAGAGACAGCCTTGATGGCCACGCAGGGAAACTTGGATTTGACGTGAAATGGGAGCCACAGACTGAGATACGGCCTGATGAAAATGGTGCTTATTGCCGAGTATTCTGCCAGGTCTATGTGAGGTGGATGGAAAAGGAGAAATTGGAAGGAGTCCCAAATGTGAGGGGTGAAGCAAAGGCTGATGTGTTGTAGGAGTGAGTTCTGAACTGTGTGAGAAGCACATATCAGCCACAAAATGAAAGTTAATGAAGAAAGAACACTGAGTAATAGTCCCCAAGGGATCTTACAGTTCTGATAATCTGCACAACTTTTACCTCCTTTGCAACATCTTCTGATATTCTACCCTCATTAGGAATCCTCTGCAGACAGCTTGAGTTCTTGTTATAATCTGGGCCAACTTTTCGTCTCTCATTTCTTCCAGAAGACCCAGAAGGCCAGCTTTGAAGAACACCTGGAGGAAAAGTGAATCCCATGTCATCCCTATAGTACAGAAGATGCAGAAATGGTGAAGGGAATGGGTCAGGTATGCATAGATAACAGCTATACCTTGGTATGCCCAAATTTATATTGGGTGTGATCAATATCAATAGAGGCGAGAAGTTTCTCAGAAGCCTTCTTGCTGTCGATGAACTGTCCTTCTGGAATAGCACTTGCGTTTAAAACTTTGTATCTGTTCAGTGAAACAAAGAAAAGAATTATTAGGGAGGTGTGATTATATGTGGAAACTGAGACACCAAAAAGAAGCATTAACAAAAATCAGAGAAAAAGTAAAAGTAGAAAATCCACATGTCGTTTTAAGTTCCAACAGTAAAACAATGTGATTTTTCTTTTGCCTAATGCATGCCTCCTTCCTGTTTGTAAGAAATACCACCCCTTTGAACTGTTCTCCTGCCCTGCTACCACGGGACTATATTATTTGACTTCTTAATTTTACAGTATTCACTGAGTAGGGTACATGAGACACAGGATACATGAGACACAGAGGACAACAGTTAAGGTGACAGAATGGTCTGCAGCATGCAGTGAAATACAAACAAAGAGAGACAGGCCTTTGTTTAAAATCCCCATATAAGATTCTGCTGGGGAATCCCTTCCTGCAGATGCGGATGCCTTCCAGCACTCCGTTACACCTCAGCTGGTGCAGGACAAGTTCATGCTCCATGGCCCCTACAAATAGAAGAGTACTTAGTTTTGGGTAGTCCATTTTCAAACTTGTGCCTGTTTGATTATTTCATGCTCTTATATCTTACCAGGAGTTTTGGTTTCATTGGGAATGATACACCGTACAAAATGAGGGTGTGTGCTCCTCAGATTGGTCATCAGTTTATTTAAATTTTCCTAGAAAACCAGACAGAAGGAAGTTCTTGATGAGGAAGTTTTATTTCAGATTGCTTTTTTTGGTAATTATTTGGACTAAACCTAGACACTCTCTTAACTGTTAGGTATTAGCCTATGAGGCTTCGATTGCTCTGTATTTTAAACGTCTCAAGAGCTCTAGCCTGCCAAATAACCACCAGGTCAAAGTGCTGGGAAGAATGCAGCTCTGTAAAGGTATTCATTTATAACATCTAGGGTCTGCTTTATAAACAAGCTGCAAATCCAGTAGCCTTGATGCATAGGAATTGTTCTCAACTGGGAATCAGAAGACAAAAGACTGCGGTCTCGTTCTGCCAGCTAATGAGCTGCTTGACTTCTGTAAAATCCCTTTCGACTCTCTGGGCATTAATCTGAAGAGTTGAGATTACCTCTAAGGCCTCTTCCGTCTGTCTCAGTGCTGGTAATTTTCACAGTAGTAGTTTACATTGGTAACCTAGGTTAGCCATTCCTTCCTCAAGTTTATTATTCCCTGGGACCTGTGACTTCTTGTTTTGTATTGTTTTGTCGTTTTTTTGAAGAGTCTAAAATCCTGAGACTATATAACCTTGTTTAGGTGGATTTCGGGTGCATAGGAAGAATGATCCACAGTCTGAAGCATCTGGAAGGACTTATTCCAGAAGTTGAATAACTGTTTATGACCGATGATGATGTTTTACTCAACTATAGGAAACTCATATGTAAATATTTCTTAGGTATACTCTGAGAAGGCAGAGTGGCTTTTTTTTTTTCTTTCATGTCTCATTTAACTATTCAGAAATAAAATAATTACTGTGAGCTTCTAATCTTGAAGATACATACAAGGATGAGTTGATGAAGCAAGAGCCTCCATGAGATAATGCAATTTGATAGAAAAAGGACAGGCTGGTTTTACTGTTTCAGTCATGGATTATATCCTCATTTTAGTTTTAAAAGGAATGAGACTTAGCCATACAGATTCTGACAAAGCAGCCATTAATCCAGACATTTCACACATGTCCCTTTGGA
Organism: Neofelis nebulosa; assembly: GCF_028018385.1. Lineage (NCBI taxonomy): Eukaryota > Metazoa > Chordata > Mammalia > Carnivora > Felidae > Neofelis > Neofelis nebulosa. The sequence continues at coordinate 4,739,831 of NC_080797.1, forward strand.
GGCGACAGTTTTTAAGCTACCTAACAAAATCACATTATTTGTAGTAAAATTGTTGTTATTTTAATCTCAAGATATATTTTCTAAGCTTAATCATCCATATATCACTAGGCTTGGCTTTAAATGATTTCCAGCCATTACAAAAAATTCAATCCACCTCAGAGGATGAAGATGTGTTTTGGTGGAGGGATGTCCTAAAGAGTGTATCTCTGGTTCCTTCTCAAACAGGAACTCGGGAGCATCTCAAAGGGCAACATTAGTAGAATAAAGATACGGCTTCCCTAGGGACAGCCTTGAAGTTCAGCTATGCTTCTTTAGAAATCAGCCTGATTATGTAATAAGTAAGCTTCTAAGGATGTTTTGGCATTCCTCAATACATCAGATGATCATAATAAGGGATAATGGGTAAAGCATCTGACCCTGTAAGAGTGGTTTTGCTTTGGTTCTACCATGATAAGAGAATATTAGAACATTCTATTCTGTTCTAATTTATTTCAAACCCTGTAATTATGATAATTCATAGAAACTTAATAGGATTTTGAGGAGCACCTGGGTGGCTCAGTCGGTTAAGGTCCGACTTCAGCTCAGGTCATGATTTCACAGTTGGTGAGTTCAAGCCCCGCATTGAGCTCTGTGCTGACAGCTCAGAGTCTGGCGCCTGCTTTGGATTTGGATTCTGTGTCTCTCTCTCTCTCTGCCCCTCCTCCACTTGCTCTCTCTCTCTCTCTCTTTCTTTCTCTCTTTCTCTCAAAAAAAAAAAAAAAACCATTAAAAAAAAGAAAATAGGATTTTGGGATGGACTTTGTACTTTACCCTGAAGAGGGCTGACACAGTCTGGAAAGAGGAGCCCTTCTTCTTAGCACCTTTCTTTGTACCACTGTCTGAGGTAGAAAGAAAAACCCATCAATTAAAGTAGAATCCTACAGGCTGGAATGTTGTATGGACATTCTGGGGGAATAGGTTTAATATAGATGGAAGGCACAGAAAGTACCTGCTTCAGCACTAGCATATGTGGAAAAGAGACTGGCCAGAGTCTTCATTGCGGACTTTTGGTACAGCCCAACCACGGTGTCATTCAGGGGGTCCTTGTTCTTGTCCAGCCAGCCGGCAATGTTGTAGTCCACGGTGCCGGCGTAGTGGATCAGCGAGAAGTGTGCCTCGGCCCTGCCCTTGACCACCTTGGGCTTTTGGAAGTTGGCGGACTTGCCCAGGTGCTGGTCATACAGCTTGTTCTTGAAGGAGGTGTCTGTGGCCTTGGGGAACATGCACTCCTCCTCCAGGATGGAGAAGATGCCCAGTGGCTGGATTCAGAAAGGTGGATATTAGTGTCAACCTGCCTTCTCTCAAAAGATACAGACATGGTGACTTTATTTGATTAAATTATTAGAACTGCCAATTAAAAAATATGTAAAATAAAATAGGGTCATAGCTCACAAAGAAGTCCTTTTGTTATCACTAGAATGATGTTTCCACCATTCCTTGCCATATTCAATCCAAAGCAACATTTTCAGTTAAAAGAATAGCTGAATTCAGACTCCAAATGTCAGCAGAGCATATCTGGGCAGTTTGTTAAAATCTTCTGTATCATCACACTTTTTGCCTATTGAGTGAATTAATCTGCTGTCATTGTTTTATTTTGCTACGAAAAGGACTTACTGACTTAGAGTGATGTTTCCTTTAGGTGCAGTAATTGAATAGTGTAAATAACCCAAACCTTATTTAAGACATTTTCTGTATTTAATCTCCTTAAAGATAGATTATGGAAAAGCATAAGTAATTGGACTTCTTGACTTGTGAACAGATTACCTTTCATACAGGCCTTAGCTGGGTTACATGTGTACTAATTTTTATCTAGAAAAAAGACTTATTTTTGCTGCTGACACCTGGGATCGTAGCAGGGATAGATTGAGGACTAATGACGTACTTCTGGTAGCAGAGCACATCACCTCAGTTGAGTTCTCAGAGCTGCTTAAAAACCGGGTTGCGTTGCTGTTAGAACCAAACTGTTCAGAACACAACAAAACTAAACACTGATCCTTCTCATGTAAAAGTTGAAAAGAGGGAGTTCGTTCTAAAGAGGAATTCTGATATCCATCTATTTAGATGACAGTGATACTTTCTAGAATTGCTTCAGACACTTGGGAGGGTTGTCCTTGCAGTCAGCCTTTCTTTACAAGTCAAGCGAACCTTCTCGATGAGCTCAATGCAGGCAGCCAGGTCCATCCCGAAGTCGATGAACGTCCACTCGATGCCCTCCTTCTTGTACTCCTCCTGCTCCAGCACGAACATGTGGTGGTTGAAGAACTGTTGCAGCTTCTCGTTGGTGAAGTTGATGCACAGCTGCTCCAGGCTGTTGAACTAGGGCGTTGCAAACACCAAAGAGCTCAAGTGAGTTTGGGAAACCCAGGGGGAATTCGGCAGAGCAGACATGAAGCGGAGGGGCCTTAACAGGGCCGCTTACTCCAACAACTCACATCAAAGATCTCAAAGCCGGCGATGTCCAGGACCCCGATGAAGTACTGTCTGGGCTGCTTGGTGTCCAGCTGCTGGTTGATGCGGGTGACCATCCACAGGAACATCTTCTCGTAGACGGCCTTGGCCAGGGCGCCCACTGCGTTGTATACCTTCGTGGACAGAGTAATGATTGTTGCCGTTACCAAAGACATGTTGAGAAGGCTGGGGATGTGTGTGATTCATTGAGGCCGTTCACTTACCTGCTGCACAGTCTGGCCTTTGGTGACATACTCGTTGCCGACCTTGACCCTGGGGTAGCAGAGGGCTTTGAGCAGGTCAGCAGAGTTCAGACTCTGGAGGTAGGCTGCCTTGTCAGCAACTGCAGAGACACAATTCAAGAAATGTTGTTTAATAGCAGATATCCTCTTTAAGCTAATTTTCTATTTTCATCTAATTAATTTTCTTTACTCTTTATAAAAAAAAAAAGCTTTAAGTAATTATGTAGAGGGTCAGATGAGGCTTTCTGTACCTTAGAGCATGTACTCGCTAATAAATAGTCGGCTATACTGGACTTTGGTGATTTATTGCAAGTAGCTTTTGAGAAGTTCATTAACAGTGAACATATGTCCAGTGTTTATTGTGACACTTTATATAAGGCAAAAGCCGTTGTCTCTGCCCTTAAGGCAGACACATCAGGTGTAGTTGGAAGGAGAAGATAAATCCATCTTAATATTTACCGTTAGAGAGGGATAAAAGTGTGAATATTTGGATCCTCATTTCAGTTTTGCTCCTCCCAACTTAAATTCACTTGTTCAGTTTCACTCTCTGAATATGAGGGTATTAAATTTCACCATGTGACCCCCTACAAGGTCTCTTTCTAAAATTGTGTCAGTGACTATCATGTAAATGCCATATGTCAGGTGCAGAGTAACTGCTGAAAAGTTTAGGAGGAGGGAGAAAATATGTCAAGCTGAAGTGGTCAGGAAAGGCTTCAGGGGACAAATAACTTCAGCTTCCTTGGTAGGTCCTGTATGTTCCACACGTGGAATATATGATTTTTTTCTTTCTCAGTTTTTTTTATTTTAATCTTACTGCCTAGACTGTGTATGGGTTTATATGCAGACAGCACACACATGCATACAGATGTCTAGGGACATCCTTCAGCCCCAGCCCCATGTTTGGGCAGATCCCGTATAGCCAGCCACCAGTTTACCCAGCTAGTGCTGAAATAAGCTGATAAGCCACCATTGCCAAGGCAGAGCAGAAGCACTGCGCCGTCTCATTCTCTCATGATCTGGCCCCAGGTTGTGCTCTCAGATATCTCTTGATAAGTGCCTATAAGGGTTCATTTTCACTTGTTTGGGCTGCTTAGAAATGATGGCGATACAGAGACATGAGGAAGGAATGGGGGCAAGGAAAGCATGCCGTGTGTGTAAATACATATGTGCCCGTCAGAAGTCCAGTTGTGATGAAGTTGTGAGTTTAGAATAGCCCCCCTCCCCCCCCACCATATTCTTTAATTCAGGCCCAGAAGGAGATTCATCTGGTACCTTCCGTGCCATCTGGCTCGGCCTGCTCCTCACGCTGCTTTTGCTTGAACTTCATGTTCCCATAATGCATCACGGCCCCTGTGAGCTTGTAGATGGAAACTTTCTCTTCAGGAGTAAAGCCCAGGATGTCAATGGCACTCTGGCAGGAGAAAGGACAGAGGTGAGGGCAGAAGAAACTAACTTATTTTGGAGAATTTATACTGTGTCCTAAGGTAACCACACCTATAGTGGGCTGTTCACACACATAATGCATTTTTTTACAGTGTGTGTGTGTGTGTGTGTGTGTATGAATGAATGAGTATGAGTGTGAGTGTGTGAGTGACTTACATCTGTGGCCATCAGCTCCTCTTGGTCATCAATGCTGGGGACTGTGATCTCCCCTTGACTGACGAAGGCATAGTCATAAGGGTTGGTGGTGATCAAGAGCATTTCTGGGTACACAGAAGTCAGGGTATACATTTTACACTAGAAGTTGTTAATAAAAATACTAATGTTCATCTGTGAATTTAAGTTATTTCTTACCAATCAGATCTGGCTTCTTATTGGAAGTGATCTGATAAAAAATATGGTAGCTTCTTTCTGCCTTAAGCTGGAAAGTAACTCTAGACTTTTCTAGAAGATCTGGAAATAGAAGTAGATATTTAGAAAAAAAATCAATGCTGCTGAAATATTAAATGAACCTTGGTGTCTTTACTAAAATTGGGAACATTGTATTTGGCTCCATTGAGATTTCTACCTGATGGTCAATCCTTTTGGTGTTACATATAAGAATTCCAAATACATATGGCAACTGCCCAAGTTTCTCACCATTTAAGAGCAGACACTGAAGCATGTCTGCTCTAGTAAAAGTAAACTTTTAATATGGGAGACCCATGACTTCTGTATTATAATTGATCTGTAATATTCCCCTCCTTTCTCAGGGAGACTTTGTGGTGAGTGGCTCCTTAAAAACACCTACCAAAGCTCAGATCAAGAGCAAATCACAGAGAAGCGTTGTAAACCTATAGGTAACTCATAGGAACCTGTAAGTAGTCCTAGTGTTTGTCCTAGAAAAAATGTCCGAGTTGCTCTGTGGCAGGAATTTCAGAATGGTTCTCCGGAACCATCAGTCTGCATCGAGGTAGATGGGGCATGCGGTGGATTATGTCTAAGTCTGGCCATTAGCTCATGGGCAACACTGGCAGCAGGCTCAGTGCACACCAGGTGTTGCTGAATATGCCTGCGAAGGAAGTCACCTCTCCCTCTGTTTTGATTTTCAGTGGTCCTATTACTCACATGTTTCAATATCTGCAGAAGCCAGCTTCCCTGTAGTACCAAAATGAATTCTAATGAATTTACCCTTGAAAAGAGAAAGATTACTTAGTATTAAAAAGTTGAAGGGCACAGAATGATGCAATCGAAATGATAATTCACACATGCTTTCTCGGGCACCTAAGGGCTGAGAAGAGCCTTCTGTGACCAAGAGACTCACAAAGCGAGAGGAGTTGTCGTTCCTCACGGTCTTGGCGTTGCCAAAGGCCTCCAGTAGGGGGTTGGCGCTGATGATTTGATCTTCCAGAGTCCCCTGCAAAGGCAAGCACAGTCCTCACCTCCAGGGCTCCAGACTTCCTGAGGGCCCTGACATCTTGAGTCTGACCCCAGACCCACCTGCATTTTGCCAGCTTCCTCCTTCTTCTTCTCCCCTGTGACCGCAATTGTTGCAAAGTACTGGATGACACGCTTGGTGTTCACGGTCTTCCCCGCCCCGGATTCGCCGCTGCCAACACAGTGACCAGAGATGAGAACAGAACTACTACAACTCACGTTGTCTATATCTAAGACAATCACCACAGACCAGAGGAGGAAAAAGTCACGTACGTGATCAGGATGGACTGGTTCTCACGATCTGTGAAAGAGAAATCAAGACCATCAGTTAAAAAACGAAAACAAGAACAAGAACATTCAATATAAAGATTATTGAATCCATTTAGATCAAACACAGCTTATTCTTTTTAACATGTTGAAGATGTCACCTATGAATGTAGTTTTCTAGTTAGCCCTCAAATAGCTCTTGGCTCTTGGTGTAAAATTTGTGAAAATTTGTGAAAATAAGAGGCAAGCTATCATCTGTTTCCTTTTGTATTTTATTTTATTTATTTATTTTTTAATGTTTATTTTTGAGAGAGAGAGCACATGTACACATGTGCATGAGCTGGGGAGGGGCAGAGAGAGACAGAGACACAAAATCCTAAGCCGGATTCATGATGTCAGTGCAGAGCCCAGTGCAGGGCTCGAACTCACAAACCGTGAGATGGTGACCTGAGCCGAAATCAAGAGTCGGACACTTAATCCACTGAGCCACCCAGTTTCCCTTTTTTTTGTATTTTATTAATTTAAAAACCTTTGTGATTAGAAATTTCAGATACCAAGTAGAGACAATAATATAAAGAGCCCCCTGGGTTCCCATCATACAGCTTCGACAATTATTGTCACTTAGCCAATTTTATATCCTCTGTACTCCCATTCCATCCTCCCTGGATTGTTTTAAAGAAAATCCCAGGCATCATGTAATTTTATTGATAAATATTTTAGTACGGATTATAGAATTTTGAAGTCATAATGGATCTTAGAAATTACTTAGGCCAACTCTTTTATTTAACAGATAAAACAGCTGAGACCCAGAGAGGAATAAATGACTTTTCTAATAACAATTACATAGCTTGTTAAGCTCAAAGATATTCAGGTCTTCTGTCTTGCAGTGTATATATTTTTCTACTACCTAGCCTCCTCCCAACTCTTGATAGGACTCATTTGACTGCTGGTAACACTATCGGGAAGGGATCTGGAATTATAAATGTGTTCATTTAGTCTTACGTTCCCTTTAATTTTACGTACATTTCAAAATAATAAAAACAGAAATTGTCACTAGTTATATGCTGATATGTTGGATCTATACCAATTTTCTGATTTGTTAAATATCGAATTTTGTACTCATGGATTACAGATTTGAGTGATTTCTCAAAAAACCTATTGGGGAAACAGATACAAATCTGCCTGTTATTTAGATGTGGATGTAGACTTTAGGGATCTTCAGAGTTCTACTCAGAGATGTAGATACGGATTTTAGAACATACTCAAATTGATTTTTTTCCCAATAGCAGAAAAATTATAAAAGATCATATCACATCTCATGGGAGCACAGATAAGAAAACAAAGTTCGAGGCTGTCTTGGCAATGCTAAAATAACATTAACCAGGTCAAATGCCATGGTTTTGCATGGTTTTATATGTGAATCACGTTTGGGAGCCATGAGTAATCTTGGATTTGGAGCAGCTCCAAAGTTTGGGGAGTGGAGACCTTGGTGGGGGTGGGGGTGTACATAGCAGGGTCAGTGCAGCTGCTGAGTATTAAAACCTCCAAAATGAGCCAGCCTTTGGATCATTTCTGGAAGGTAGTTAACTTCTGTTGACAACCAAAGAACAGTTTCCTGGCATGAAATCCTTGTAGAATTGCTGGCCAATTTGTCATGGAAGATTCCTATTTTATTCCTTTCTCCTCTCTTGTCTCCTTTAATAGACAGCTTAACAACAAGTGCAGCAAAAACAAACAAACAAATAAAAACCAAAAGAGAATAAAACCCTCTCAGTTTCCAAAATCCTTTGGAACAACAGGAAACTCAGGAATTTTGAATATTTCCAAAGACAATACATTTGGTGTGTGAAGATAAAAGGTTTTAATGCTGTACTTGGGCCTATACTGTGTATCAAAGCTGTTTGTTTATGCTTTGATAAGACAGAAATAACACACTTTGATATGATTTCAAGAATATTGTCAGAGGAAGAGGTATTTTTATTTTCTTCCATTCTAATAGGAAATGCTTCAAAATCATCAGGAAGAGGGGCGCCTGGGTGGCGCAGTCGGTTAAGCGTCCGACTTCGGCCAGGTCACGATCTCGCGGTCTGTGAGTTCGAGCCCCGCGTCGGGCTCTGGGCTGATGGCTCGGAGCCTGGAGCCTGTTTCCGATTCTGTGTCTCCCTCTCTCTCTGCCCCTCCCCCGTTCATGCTCTGTCTCTCTCTGTCCCAAAAATAAATAAAAAACGTTGAAAAAAAAATTAAAAAAAAAAATCATCAGGAAGAAAGTGGTAGCTCTTTCTTTACACGTGTCTTACCCCCAAGGCTGGCAATATTAGCTGTGTCATTTAAAGATAAAGACAAGAATTTGCAAAGCTTTCCAGCTATAGCTGGTAACTACTTTTCTTGATGGCTGTGGATGTGTTTATTTTATTTATTTATTTATTTATTTATTTATTTATTTATTTATTTATTTTAACATTTATTTTTGAGAGAGAAAGAGACAGAATACGAGCAGGGGAGGGGCAGAGAGAGAGGGGGAGACACAGAACCGGAAGCAGGCTCCAGACTCTGAGCTGTCAGCACAGAGCCTGACATGGGGCTTGAACTCACAAACTGTGAGATCATGACCTGAGCCGAAATCAAGAGTCGGACACTTAACCAACTGAGCCACCCAGGCACCCCTGGATGTGCTTATTTTAAAATAATCAATTTGAACTTTTTTTTCAGGAATTAAAAAATATAGTGGACGACATCTTTGCAGAGGTCTGCTAATTGTTTTGGCTAGGCTTCCACTAATAGCTGAGTTAGTATGGGCAGGTCAGTGAATGAACTCAGCTAGCTTCTCTACTCTATGAAATGGGGGTGGCTGCTGGGAAGGCGTATGACATTATACTCTGGAAGTTCCTTGAAAACAGTGAGACCCGTGTGGCTGCAATGTGTGATAATCAAGTTCCAGTCAGAGTCTGTTTGCTCATTAAAGATTCCGTTTCCACATTTCTGCAAATGGCTGCATCACTCACCCGTCAGCATGAACTGATAGGCGTTGTCGGAGATGGAGAAGATGTGGGGCGGGGCCTCCTGGCGCTTCTTGCCTCGGTAGGCGGCCACCACCTCCGGGTTGTACACCGGCAGCCACTTGTAGGGGTTGACGGTGACGCAGAAGAGGCCCGAGTAGGTCTGAGAAAACCAGAAAATGCAGCATGTGGATCTTGTCTTTACTCGGAAAGGGGGACAGAATAAGGAGATGCCAAAGGGCACTCACGTAGATCATCCAGGCTGCGTAACGCTCTTTGAGGTTGTACAGCACTCCAGGCTCGTGCAGGTGCGTCATCATGGCCATGTCCTCAATCTTGTCATATTTCGGAGGGTTCATAGGGAAGACCTGGTCCTCCCTGACAGTTAGAGTCTGGCAAGGAAAGTGAGAGATGACTTGGTATTGACAGCTTGATGTAGGATTGGTTTGTCTGTTTGGTTTGCTTGCAAAACTATAATTACAGATACTTTTCATTATATTATTCAGTATTCTTTAAATAAAGGCATGAAATTATATTTGTTTCAGAGTTTGACACAGTAAATCTGTCTCCTCTGATGAGCTAGGGTACCACCTTTTTTTAAAGATTTTTTTTCTTCCCACAATCCCCCGTCCCACGTTTATTTATCAGTTCGTATCTTTTTTTTTTTTTTTGAGTTTTAAAAAAATTTTTTTTTAACGTTTATTTATTTTTGAGACAGAGAGAGACAGAGCATGAACGGGGGAGGGTCGGAGAGAGGGAGACACAGAATCTGAAACAGGCTCCAGGCTCTGAGCTGTCAGCACAGAGCCCGACGCGGGGCTTGAACTCACGGACCGCGAGATCATGACCTGAGCCGAAGTCGGCCGCTTAACCGACTGAGCCACCCAGGCGCCCCAGTTCGTATCTTTTTTAAAAAACTTTTTTTAACGTTTATTTAGTTTTGAGAGAGAGAGAGAGAGAGAGAGAGAGAGGGAGAGGGAGAGTGGGGGGAGGGGCAGAGAGAGAGAGAGGGAGACACAGAATCTGAAGCAGGCTTCAGGCTCTGAGCTGTCAGCACAGAGCCGGATGTGGGGCTCAAACTCACGAACCATGAGATCATGACCTGGGCCAAAGTCAGATGCCTAACCGACTGAGCCACCCAGGTGCTCCATCAATTTGTGTCTTTTTACTCTTATTTTAAGAGGTTAAATTTTTAATTTTTCCTGGCCATTCATTACAAGAAACTTCAATCTGGGGGTGGGCGGAGTAATGGGGTTATTAATACATTATTTAGCTAAGTAAATAATAGTTTTCTGACAGGAGAAGCTAGCTTCTATTCCCCCCACCCAAGATCAAGTTTGGGGATTTAGATTGGGAAGTAGGGTTTGAGGGGATGTGGTGGCGGCTGATTCTAGTGTGTTGAAGTCCTGTGGGTGGATGGGAAGTGGAGGAAAGGAGATAGCTGCTGGGACCTTCCTCTGCAGTCCAAATCGGGTGTCGGGAACGTACTGGAAGGATGTTTGTGTTGGCTATAGGCTTAGAGATTCTAAGCCATTAGAGCTTCACTTTGAGGTGAGGAGACCCAGAAATACAACAGGGACTGTTCTCTCCCCGTGTTTATACTCACTGCTCCACCTTCAGTCTTGACCGTTACTTTCCCTCCTTCTTTGCTCTGGATGGTGCTCTTTACATAGGACTCCTTGGGCTCCGCGACAAAGACTGATGTTTTAGCATCGAAGGGCTTGTTCTGGGCCTCAATCCGCTCCTTTTCCGATTTTCGGAGGTAGGGAGCTGCTTCGCCAAAAACCGCCATCTCAGCATCTGAACTCGCGCTCATGGCTGCGGTTTACTTAGCAGAGGATTCTGCCTTGGGGAAGACGTGGGGGAGAGGGAGAAATAGAAACCAGAAGTTACACCTGGGAGCTAGGATTTGGTGTGAAGGAAGGAAGTGTTGAGCCCCCATCGCTGGGGCTGTCGATGCTCCCGCAGGTTGTCATCTGCCAGTGTCCTCACACAGGCCCCAGGACTGGTCTGGAGCGAGGTTGTAACTGGAGGCTTCATTTTTGGTACCTTGCAGATTTTCTTTCCCAGATCACATTTCTTAGTCCTCAGGGCTAGGGTGCCTACCTGGGAGTCTTTGCATGTTTGAATCTCTACACTAACAGCATCTACAGCTGGAACTGCAGATGGATTGTTTTAAGGCAGCTTCTTCAGTCCCAACTTTTCCTTCTGGGTGATTGGGTCTGCCACACACTGGGACCATCATGCACTTAGGGTGGAAGGTTTGTCTTGTGGGAAGGAAGGGTGATATTTTCAAAGCGTTCAAAAACTTGCTTTACGTTTTTACTTTCTAGGTGGCCATTTTCTTCTCATAAGGCACATACTATTTTTAACATCTACTTTACGTTAATATTTGGTGTTAAATCTCTTGGTGGGTTGTTAAAAGAACCTCCTAATAAATTCTTAATACTGTGTATTTTTGTCATTTGGCTTGCTACCAAAGAGACTTAGCATTGCCTTAATTCCAGAATCTCTTCTGACACTTTGTTTTTGGCATGAGGGATTTCAACAGTCAGTTAACAGATTTAACCACAGAGAAATGAGAGCATGAAGAAGGTCCTTCTTCCTACATGCATTCCACAGGCTTCTTTTCTTTCCACCAATAACAAGAAAACTGACAAAAATGAAAGGGTTCATCACAGGGAAACCATTCCGCTGATTGATAGATGGGCCTCTGCAGTGTTGGCCTGTTACACGGATTGAGTTGTTCCTTTCCTTTCGTTTGTAAATTACTTGGGGAAGGGCCAGGGTCTCTCTTAAATTAGGTTCCGTATTTAGCACTCTGTGGGTGTACCACTGGGGACTTTCTAGATGAACAATAATAAATCTTTCTAAAAACAAATAACAATGAATCATCAAAAAGTAGCTAAAACATTGTGGTTTTCACAAGATGTTTGTGTTTTCGTTTTTTGATAAGGATCTTTCCAAGAAGTTTCAAAAATATCTGTAAAATGGCTAAGTATCAATGCTTTGCGATAGAGGGAGGTCGACACGCACAGAGGAGTCTCTTGCCCCTCGACCGGTCTACATGTAGCTGAAAACTCATTGTCAAAATTCTTTCTGTCCTAAGTATAGTCCTTTAACCCTGAACTCAGGTGAGGATAGCGTCAGAGAATAAGGCTCTCTGGAATAGTGTTTTCTCAGCGTTTATAAGCAGTCGTGGAAGTACCAGCTACTTAGATAACTGCAGAAATGTGGAAATAGTGTACAATTAAGAGTTGTTCCCAGCTTTGTTAGCCTAAATGCCCTCTGTCATCAACACATCAATAAAGCTGAGGCTTACCTCCGGAGTTCCAGATGAAAACGCAGGTTCAGAAGTGGCTGACACTGTGAAACAGCAGATTTCTTATTAGCAAAGCTGTGGAATCCCAGTAAAATAGTTACAGAATTAAAACTGTCCTGGTCTAAATCTTGACTCTGAGAAAATAAAAGTCAGAGTTGGGAGGGACAGTTTCATGCTCAGAGGTGGGCCATGGGGTCAACTCTCCCTGTCCCGGGGTCCCTGGGGATCCCTGAAGCCCCAAGGCCCCCCTGTCACTCACCTCTGGGTTCTTGGTGGCGATAAGGCAGGCGGGGTCCCCGTGCTTATATAGGCACCCGTGTGCTGACGCTGTGGCTCTCTCCTCTTTGTTAGGGCAGGACATTTGGCAACATGACCCTCAGCATAATTTGTACTGACATTTGGCATGTTTGGATATAATTAGAAGTATTCATATCATTTTGAGTATGTGAACCGATCGCCTATAAATAATTTGACAGGGACCAATCTGCCAGCAGAGAATGCTTTCTAGTATGCTAGGAAGGTGATCTCTGACCGTGCCTGGTGGGGCCCCGGAGTCTGTTCCTGTGAGCTGTGTTCAATTTGGCAAACTCTTTCACACATACCTGTGGTTCTCAGCGACACATTGCTGTCAGGGCCTTAACCACTTGTCCTTATTTGTTACCATAGGAACCCTCACTCCATTCCCTTGGGTCCCTGCCAAGGCTTACCCTTGGAGTCTGGGCTTGGGCAGCTGTGCCAAGGTGAGAGGAGAATCTGCACCGAGTCTCCACCGTTGGCCCCGTGCCCACCCACTCCACACTGAAAAGATTATTTCAGTAGATCATAATATGTATTCATTGTAGGGAAAAAATACAGATAAGCAAAGAGAAAATAAAAAGTATCTATAATCCTACTATGCAGAGATAAAATAAGGTAGAGAGGTATAAGTGGATTCATACTCTATACGTGCATATCGTACATAGAGGTCTTATAATCTACTTTAAGAATTATAGGTAATTTTATATAATTTACACCCTTATTCTTTAAACAGATTATATTGTGATCATTCTTTTTATTTTTTATTTTGTTTATTTTTTAAAGTTTATTTTTGAGAGAGAGAGTGAGAGCGTGTGCTGGGGAGGGATAGAGAGAGATAGGGACAGAGGATCCGAAGCGGGCTCCATGCTGACGACACAGAGCCCAACACGAGGCTTGAACCCATGAATCGCAGGATTATAACTCAAGCTGAAGTCACACGCTTAACTGACTGAGCCACCCAGGCACCCCTATGATCATTCTTTTTAAATTAATATTTTTCATTTTTAAAAGGTCAGGTATATTGAGATATAATTTATGTACAGCAGAATTCACTATTTGGCTGACAGTTGTATGAGATTTTTTTTTTTTTCTGCCATTTAAAACATTTTTAACTGTGACAGTAAATTCCCTTTCTCTGTTGTATAGCTCTAAGGCCTTTTACACATGCACAGATTCTTATAGACGCTGCCACAGACAGGACACAGAACAATTCCATTTATGTGAGTTCTGACATGTGTGTAATTGTGTGACCTCTTACATACAAATTACATGAAAAATTAAAGCCTTGAAGATGAGGCTAAAATTCTCCTTTGATGAACTCACAATGGAGGTAGCTCCCTTCTCTCCAGAGGTAACCACCTATTACCAGTTTGGTGTATAATCCAGACCTTTTCTATGCACTTACTAAGTTATAGTTGGGAAAATATACATTGGTAAAACTGGTCTAAGAAAATTGGCTCATTGAAAATATATAATTAGATGTTTAAAGTATGTTTGAGGTAGTATCATACTTTACATTTACCAACTTGTTTTTTGTTGTTGAGTTGTTGTTCTGTACTCTTGGATCATTTTCCATATTAGTACATAAATTAAAATATGCAACAATTTAAAACATATACAAAAAGAAAGAAAATGGTATAGGAACCCATTATATTCATCCAGCATTAGTAATGATCAGTTCATGGTCAGTCTTTTTTTTTTTTTTTTAACGTTTATTTTTGAGAGAATGAGAGAGAGAGAGAGAGGCAGACAGAGGATCCAAAGCAGGCTCTGCACTGACAGCAGAGAGAGTGACGTGGGGCTTGAACCCACGAGCTGGGATATCATGACCCGAGCCCAAGCCAGACACTTAACCGACTGAGCTACCCAGGCGCCCTAATTCAGCCCAACCCACTGCCCTATACCCAGAGGACTGACTTGATATCACTCATTTAAAAATGTCTGTGTAGAATTCTCTGTGATTATATGATTTCTTTGTTAGGTAAGTTGCAGAAGGTTTCTCCTGGTCTAATAGTGATCTTAACTTTGCTGTGGCATCTCGGTCTTATGGACGTTTTAAATTTGTATGTAGTCAAAGTTACAAACACTTTTCATTTGTATTTTTGCTTTTTTGTGTGTATCGTAAAAGAAGGCCTTTTCTAAATCAAGGACTCAGGGTCATAAATATGTCCTATATTTTCAATCTAATGCTTAAAAAAATATACTAATGGGTGCCTGGATGGCTCAGTCGGTTGAACTTCCAACTTTGGCTCAGGTAACTATCTCAACGGTTTGTGAGTTTGAGCCCCACAGCAGGCTCTGTGCTGACAGCTCAGAGCCCGAAGCCTGCTTTGGATTCTGTGTCTCCCTCTCTTTCTGCCCCTCCCTCTCTCACACTCTGTTTCTCTCTCTCTCTCTCAAAGATGAGTAAATATTACAAAAAACTAAAAAAAAATACATAGAGAGATTTGTAATCTAGAGATTTGTGTGTGTATGTGAATGTGTATGTGAATGTAATGTTTCTGAATTCCATATTTTGTACCATGTTTCTGTGGCAATAGCACATATGCTTTGATATGTAGTAGGGTAGATTATCCCTAATTATTCATTTATTTTAAAGTTGTCTTGACAGTTCTTGCATTCTGTTGTATTAATTTTAGACTCTGTGTTTCAGATTATATGGAAAATCCTGTTGTGATTTTGATTTAGGTTAAATTGAATTAATAGGTAATTTAATGAGAGTTGGTGTCTTTTTAACAGTGAGCCTCTCAATCTACAAGTACGATATATTTTCCTGTTTATTCTGTTTTTTAAAGTGTTTTTCAGTCATTTTTTCTCTAGTTTTTTTCTCCCAGAAATATCTTAAAATATTTCTTGTTATGTTTGTTCCTAGCAATTTTAGTTTTTTTGTTGCTCTAGTGAATGGGATTTTTCTTTCCACTTGGGTTAGCACTGGCATGTGGCAGCCAAGATTGTGTGCCCAGAACCTCTGTTTTGTCTGTGGCAGCAGGTACCCACCACCCTTCATTTCACAGCACCGGGGCAACCACATGACCCTGTTTTGGCTAATGAAACGCAAGCAGGAGTTGCTGGGTGGGACTTCCAGAAAAGAAAGTAGACTCCACTGGTACCACTTTTTCCTTTCCCTTCTTACTGCTTTTTGGTGGCGGAGCTCCAGCCTTGAAGGAGAGATCAAGAGAAGTTCAGAGACAGTGTTGACATGTGTGAGTTGAATTTTATTACATAAATAAAAAAACTAACCAGTCATATTAATAAGGCACTATTCACTCAGATTTTCTGTTCCGTACAAACACAATCTCTGACAGACACGCAGTGTTTCAGAAAGTTAGTTTTACTGGTATCTTTCATCTAACTCACTTGCTGAACTTCCTTATCCCTCCTGATAGTTTATTTGATTCCATTGGGCTTCTGATGTATCATGCACAAATAATCACAGTTTTGTGTCTTCTTTTTTTTGTTTTTTTTGTAATTTATGTGTTATCTTTCTCTTATTGCATTGTCTGAGACATTTAGGACAACGTCGAATACTAGGATACTTCATGTACGAGATGAGTGATCCTTATTTAGATCCTGACTTTAATGGGATTGCTGCTAATGTTTCCTCAAGTATATTTGCTGTGTACTTTAGTTTGCCAATAATTTTAATCACAAAAATGAACTGCTTCATCCTTAGGTATATGATACGATGAAGAGAATTGAAAACATATACAAAAACTTATACACAAATATTCATAGCAGCATTATCCACAGTAGCCAAAAAAAAGTGGAAACAACCCAAATGTTCACCAACAGACAAATGGATACACAAAATGTGGTATATTCATATGGTGGAATATTATTCAGCCATAAAAAGGAATGAAGTACTCACACAGGCCACGGCATGGATGAGGCTCAGAGACACTATGCTTGAGTGACAGACGTAATGCACTTAGGTTTGATGATTCCATTTGTATAAAATGTTGAATAGGCAAGTGCATAGAGACAGAAAGCAGTTGAGTGGTTTCCGAAGGATGGTCTGGAGAGGGGAGATCGGGAAATGACTACTAATGGGATTTCTTTTCGAGGCGATGAAAACGTTCTGAAATTAAATAGTGGTCATGACTGCATAACTTTGTGAATCTACTAAAATGACTGAATTGTACATTTAAATGGTGAATTGATGGTATGTGAATTAAATTTTTAAAAATGCATTGGATTTTATCAGTGTATTTTGCATTTATTGAAATTATTTTTTCTCCTCAAATTTATTAATATAGTGAATGATATGGCAGATTTTTTTCACTTTTACCACTAAAATTCATGAAATAAAAGCCATTGAGATAATATTGTTTAATTTCCTGCTGATTGATTTAAGTTTACATTTTTTTTTTTTTTTTTTTTGGTAATGTGGGATTTCTACATCTGAGTTCATTATGGGCCTAGCATATAGTTTTCTTTTCTTATGCTGTCCTCTTCTGGTTTTGATACCAACATTGTGCTAGTCTTGTAAAATAAATAGCTTCCTGTTTCTATTTTCTGCAATATTGTGTTTAGAATGTGAATAATCTGTTCCAGGAAGATTTGTAGAGTTCCTTCAAGGAACTCTTTTAGTCTGTAGGCTCTTGGTGGAGGAATCTTTTATTTACTTTTATTAGTTTTTTTATGACTATTGATTAGTTTGTTCAGAGTTTCTATTTTTTTTTAATTTTATTTTGCCCATTTAGAAATGTTTTGTTTTCCTAGCAAATTGCCCATTTCATGTGAGGTTTCAGATATTTTGACTTTTTTTTGTGCATATCTGTTTATAATAAAAACCTCCTGATCGATTCTCTTTTATTCTTTATTCCTTTTCATTTGCCTTTTATATAGTTTAATTTTATTCTTTTTATTTTAAACCATATTTGCTAAAGTTTTGTCTTTTGTATCAGTCTTTTAAATTTAGTTTTACGAAATAACTTTTTTTCCTATTTTCTATTTTGTATTCTGTTTTTAATCTCATTCATTTCTTTCTTTTATTTCTGTACGTTTATTTTATTGGTCTGTATTCAACATCTTAAATTGAAAGCTTCATTTATTTTCATTCTTTCCTATGATCTCATGGATTTATTTGTGGTTATCAATTTTTCTTTGGTAACCACTGTGGCTAAATTCCAGAGGTTTATATGTAGTACTCTGCTTATCCTTCACTTATAATTTACATTTTAAAATTTCCATTTCCGTCTCAACTCCCAAATTATCTAAAGCATATTTGTTTTTTAGATTTTCAAATGAATACATTTGGGCATTGGGGGGAGGGTTCTCTTTTAGTTGTTAATTCTTTTCATCACGTGCATGTGAGTGTGCAAATTTAGTTTGGTTCCTGGTAGACTTGATAGGAGTGAGGGACGTTGTTCGTGTGTGTGTGTGTGTGTGTGTGTGTGTGTGTGTGTGTGCGTGTTTGTAAGCAATAAGATTATCAGCGCCCCAAAACCTCTCATGATCCTTCTCATTAGAACTCAGATTTCCCTCACCTAAAGGCAACTACAATTTTTACCTTTATGACAGTCATTTCTCTGCTTTTCTGTATAGTTTCACTCTTTGTGTATGCAGCTGTAAACAATACATATACTTTTTTTTTTTTTTTTTTGCCTAATCTTGAGTTTCATATGAATAGATAGAACTTTACTTATTCTCTAGTAGTTCACTTTTTTTGGCACAACAATATTGTGGGATTTTTTTTTTCCCCCATGAAGTTACATGTAGCTGGATTTTATTTTCATTATTGTGCAATATTACATCGTATGATGATATTCTGTTGTATACAGAATTTGGGGTTGTTCCCAGTTTTTTGCTGTATGTATGTATGTATGTATGTATGTATGTATTTATTTATTTATTTATTTATTTCAAGATGAAGAGTGACTGTCACTTCTGTGGTATCTTGTTCTAGAAATAGTTGGTGGTTCTTTTGTGGTTTTGTACCTGGGTAGTTGTTATTCCATCTCTTCTTCCTCCTCTTTTAGCAGCTTTATTCAGGTAGAAGTTTATATACCTTCATCAATTTTAAGTGTATATATAATTCAATGATTTTTAGTGGATTTATGCAGTTGTGCAACCATCACCGCGATCCAATTTTATAAACACTTACATTGAATTAAAATGCTCCTTTGTGCCCTTGTGCATTCAGTTCCCATCCCAACCCCAAACCATAGACAAACACCGTTTTCTGTCTCTATCATCTTGCCTTTTCTAGAAATTTCCTATAATGGAGTCCTACAGTGTGCATTCTGTTTTGTAGGGCTCCTTTCCCTTAGTTTTGGAGTTCATGCATGTTGTCACTTGTATCCGGAGTGTGATCATTTCTTTTGCTGAGTATGAGTCCATTGTGTGGATGCGTCACATTGTGTTTATACATTTACCAGCTTATGGCCATTTGAATTGTTTCCAGTTTGGGGCTATTATGAATAATGCTGTTAATAATACTCCGTACAAGGCGTTGTGTGGAAGTTTGTTTTCATTTCTCTTGGGTCGATAACTAGGGGTTGAATAGTCAGTCCACTAGGTTGTGTAACTTTTTAAGAAACTGCTAAGTTCTTTTCCATAGTCGTGGTACTATTTTGCACTTCCACTAATCACGTGAGGGTTCCAGCTTCTTTCCATTCTGACCTACACTCGTGTTGTCCTTCTTTTCACTGATAGCCATCCGAGTGAGTGTAAAGTAGCATCTCCTTGTGGTTTTAATTTTCATTTCCTTAACGAATAATGATTTTGGTTATGTGTTCGTGTGCTTGCCATTTATGTATTTTCTTTAAGTGAAGTGTCAATCTAAATCTTTAGCCCATTTAAAAAATTGGATCATTTTCTTACTAATTACTTGTTAGAAGTTATTTATCAGATGTATGATGAACAAATATTTTCTTGCAGTCTGTGACTTGTCTTTTCATTTTCTTAATGGTTTCCTTTGAAGAGTTGGTTTTAAATTTTGATGAAGTCCAATTTTTTGATGAAGTCAATATTTTCTTTTATGGGTCATGCTTTTTATATGATATTTTACAAATATTTCCTAATGCAAAGTCAGCAATACTTTTATGCTTTCTTCTATACATTTTATATTTATAGTTCTTACATGTGGGTCTATATTCTGTTTCAAGTTAGTTGTTTTTAATGTTTATTTATTTTTGAAAGAGAGAGAGACAGAGACAGAGACAGAGTGTGAGTGGGAGAGGGGCAAAGAGGGAGACACAGAATCTGAAGCAGGCTCCAGGCTGTCAGCACAGAGCCCGATGCGGGGCTTAAAATCACAGACCGTGAGATCATGTCCTGAGCCGAAGTCAGATGCTTAACTGACTAAGCCACCCAGGTGCCCCTAAGTTTTTTGGTTTTTTTTAATGAAGTGTACAAATTTTAACATTTGTCTTTACAATTCAGCTTGGTTTTTGTGTTATTCAGTCATCTATGTTTTTTACTTTTGTTTACTTGGCCTATAGTTTCTCTAGTAGATGGAAGTTAAATTCATCGACTACGATTGTTCTCAGATGTTTCAGATTTCGTTTGTGTAATTCAAAGATAGTTGTTAACTTCATAGAAATTTGTGATCAGTTGATCTTTCTGGTAAACTGAATCTTTTAAAATAAAATAGGAACTGTCCCTCCTTCATTTAGTATTTTTTTGCCTTGAATTCTATTTTTGCTAATATTTTGCTATATTTGCTTTTACTTTTTTGGTAGCATATAGATGGGCCATCTTTTCCCATACCTTTATTTTTCAACTCTTCTGAGTTTTTTTAGTTTACATCTGACGTTTAAAAAAAAAAACAAGTAGTAGCTACTTTGAAAATCCAGTGTGAGAGCCTTTTTTTAACAGGTAAGTCTTAAATTAAGGGCAGCAATGTGCACAATGCTTTAAATAGCAACTGAATCAGATGTTATTTTGTATGATTTTAGGCAAGTCACTTAACCCCTGTAAGCCTCAGTTTGTTCATCTGTTCAAGGAAAGCAATAACAATTATTTCCTACTATCTCACTGGATTTATGTGAGTATTCAATGAGAAATATATAGAGAGCATCTGGCAACATAGAAAGTATTTAATAAATATTGACTCCCATCACTCTGTTTAAAATAGTATGAAAAATAGGGCTCTGCGGCTGTGAGTCATGGAATATCACTGGAGTCTTAACCAAGAAGCTGATGTCATAAGATTTGTGTTTTAAGCACAGTTATGGTAGCAGCACGGAAGGTGGATTGGAGGAGTGAGGCAGAGAGAAAGAACCCACTTAAACAGTTGTTGTACTATTTTAGGAGAGCTGAGAACCTGCTGTAAGCCAGCAGCTCTTGGAAAAGAAAACGAAGAGGGTGTGAGCAAGAGGTACTTAGGTTGTAGACTTGACTCTGTTTGCCGCTGGTGAAACAAATAATTTTAGATGTTCAGGAATCACTTAAATTTATTCTACCTGAAGACAACTAAAAATAAACAGAATTTCCTGAGCTTGGGGGGTAATACTTCTCATGGCAAGGGAACACACTTGGAAATACTAGATAAAAGATAGAGGTATAACTTTGATGGAACATTACAATTCCAGAGTTTGCAGTAAAAGAATGTATTTCTAGGGATAATGAATGAGCTTTTACCAGACAATGAGGTAACAAGCCACCCTAACTAACATCAAACATTATTTTAGGAATATGGTGGTTAAAATAGTATAAAATTAGTGTAGGTGAAGAGAAGTAGATCAGTAGAACATAATATCGTTCAAAATGGGTTCTTGAATGTATAGCAATTTAGAATATGATAAAGGTGGCATTTTAAGTCGCAAAGGGGGAAAGGAAGGACTAGGCAGTGAATGGGGTTGAGATTTAGCATTCAAAAAACAATTAAAGTAGGTCCTTGCCTGACACCACTGATAAAAATTTAGTTCTAGATGAGCTGAAGTCTTAAGCATTAAAACAAAGCACAGTTATAAATGTAGTAGAAGATGTGTACATATCCTTCACATCAAGAAGAAAGGGAGATACAAGCAAATGGAAAAAAAAGCCGGAAGATATAAATGAGGACAGTTCACGGAAGAGGCAGGACAAATGGCCAGTGAACTTGATTAACACGCTCAGCCTCAGGAGGCACAAGCTCAGATAACAGCCAGCATATCTCACCCATCAGCTTGACAGAACAATTTCCTAGTAGCAAATGGTGGTGCTGGAGAGGGGACGCCCTCCTCTGGTTCAGGTAAGGGTGTAAAATTCCAGGGCAATCTGTTGCTTCTTTTGAAATTTAAAATTGCCGTAATTTCCCCTTACTCTTTTTTCTACAGAAGCAGAGGGAACAGAAGATAGGTCAGGGTTGTATATTTAACATTTCTTCTAATAACGAAACTTTGGAAACGACTTAAATATGCATTCAGTTACTTCGTCTGTAATTTAAGTGGCCACCTGTTAAATGGTGGTGCTCCGTGGTCAGTGGTTGATACCTGACACTCACTTGAATCTGAGAATAGGATAAGCATGATACATTTTCCACTGCTTTTCTTTGAGTTGTAACCCTGGAAATGGAAAATCTTGTTTAAAATAACATGAAACAATGAAGAGTTTTAATGGGCAATATAAATAAGAAACTGAATTGTGAGGTATAGTTTTGCTGAAGTCTATTTATTGGTATATTTCAACCCTTCTCCGATGTGCAGATATCTCTTACACAATTGTTGTATGACAACTATTTAACTTAGGGTAAAAGCCCTTCCAAGGTCTGGCTCTTATTCCTTGTCCTTACTTTTCTTGCTAGTATCTGCTTACAATTAAGCCCAGGGGCAGCATTAAATTACTCTGTCTGATGATCCTTCTGTTCTGCGAGTGCATGTCAGAAGTTAGCTTATAATTCCTAAGATTCCCTTTGCTGTGAGGATTTGTATGTTCTCTCCCTCCAGTGAGGAAAAGCAGAGGGATTACAGCAACTGAAGCCATCATTACCTTTTTACATAAAATTCTGTAATTATCTCATCTTCAGACAAAGGGAACAACTCACCTTTCATAAGATTCATGCCAGAGAGGAATGTTATGTAGATTCCTCTGTGTTCGTGCATGTAGGTCAGTTATTGTTGTTATTGGTGAGTAGCATTTCATTGGGAGGGTATAGCATATTTTGTTCATCTGTCCTCGTGCTGATGGATATTCTCATCTTTTTGTGAATGTGTCTTTCATTGCTTTTGGTTAAATTCCAGAGTTGAATTGCCAGATCAAAAGGTATATAGGTGTGTATTCAACTTATAAGAAACAGCCAAACAAGTTTTCAAAAATAGTTGGACCATTTTACATTCCCAGTATTCACATATGAGAGATGTTGCCCAGCGTCCTTGTCAGCATTTGTCATTGTCTGTCTTTATAATTTTAGCCATTCTTATGGATGTCTATAGATATCCAGTGGAATTTCCTTGTGGTTTTTAACTGTATCCTCCAGACCAGTGATACTGAGCATCTTTTAATGTGGTTATTGGGCCTTGACATGTCTTCTTTTTGAAAGTGTCAAATTCTTATGTTTATTTTTACTGGATTGTGTTCTTTTCCTCATTGTTTTGTATGTGTTCTTTTTTTTTTTGAGAGAGAGCGAGTGGTGGGGGAGAGGGACAGAGAGAGAGAGAGAGAGAGAGAGAGAGAGAGAGAGAGAGAGAGAGAGAATTCTAAGCAGGCTCCACGCTCAGCACAGAGCCCAATGTGGCGCTTAATCCCACTACCCTGGGATCATGACCTCAACTGACTGAGCCACCCAGGTGCCCCTGTAGGTGTTCTTATAGAACAGATATAATAAAGTTGTTTGTTGCAGATATGTATTGCATATATTTTCTCCCAGCCTGTGATTTACCGTTTTGCGTTCTCAACAGTATCTTAGTGAGCAGTACTTTTGATTTTGAAGAGGACAGTTTATCTTTTTTTCTCTTTATTTAGTACTTCTTATGTTCTGCTTAAGAATTTTTGCTCAAGATCACAAAGATATTTTCCTACATTTTCTTTTAGAAGATTTATAATTTTAGGATTTGCATGTAGATTTGTTTTCCATGTTGAGTTAATTATTGCATATTGTATGAGATACTTTTTTTATACAGATATCTAATTGATCCAGTATCATTTCTTGAAAAGACTTTCCTTTCTATATTAAATTGCATTTGCATCTTAGTAAAAAGTCATTTGATTGTGTGTGTGTGTGTGTGTATAGTATATATATATATATAGATAGATTTATGTATCTATAGTCTATACTTGTCTATATATACATATACATATGTATATATATGGTGGATTTCTTTTCAAGATCTCTATTCTTCTCTTTCCATGTATACACACACACACACACACACACACACACACACACACAAGTATATAATTTATTTAGATCTTTACTTTCAGCAATGATTTATAGTTTATAGTATAGAGGTTAAAAAATTAAAAAATTTTTTAATGTTTATTTTTGAGAGAGAGAGGGAGAGACAGAGAGTAAGTGAGGAAGGGGCAGAGAGAGAGGGAGACACAGAATCCGAAGCAGGCTTCAGGCTCTGAGCTGTCAGCACAGAGCCCAGTGCGGGGCTTCAACTCATGAACTGTGAGATCATGACCTGAGCCAAAGTGGGATGCTTAACCAGGTGGCCACTCAGGTGCCACCACTCCCCCCAAGTTTTTAATTAAGTTTATTCCTAAAATATTATGTGATTTATTTGATGCTATTGTAAATGCTATTCATTTTTAGTATTTCACTTTCCAATTGTTTGCTGTTAATATAAAAATAAAGGTTATTTTTATATACTGACCTTACAATTTGACACATGCTCAATTTACTTCTTGGATTAAGTTGTTATTATAGACTTATTTAATTATTCATATGATTTTGTCATCTGCAAATAAGGACAGTTTTACTCCTTTTTTTCTTTTTTCAATATCTGTGTCTTGTATTTTCTTGTCTTACTTCATTGACTAGGACCTCCACAGGGTTAGCTAGACCAGTCTTAGGTAGGGAGTCTTCACTGTTTCATCATGAAACATAATATTTTAGCTATGCTGTTTTTTTTTTTTTTTTTTTGATAGGTGCCTGTTATGTAGGTTGAAAAAGTCCTCTTTTATTGCTAGTTTTCTGAGAGTTTTTCTATTTTTAATCATGAATATGTGCTGGATATTATGAAATTCTTGTACCACATCTGTGATGCATTGAGATGATCAGATAATGTTCACTTTTATTCTGTGAGTATGATGGGCTTCGAATGTTAAACCAGCCTTGCTAGTAGGCTGTCCATATTTTGTCCTTTGGCTGGAGAGAGTAGGCTTTTTATGGGGCTTTTTGTCTGCACCCATCGGTGTTTGTGTTGTCTTCTTTTTCAACTCCGAGTCCCGGGCATATGAAGCAGGGAACTTACCTGGTCCATCTTCTCTCCACCACTCAGAATCTTTTATGTTAGTTTGATATATAATGTCCAGGGGTTTTAGTTGTACTTAGTGGGAGGAATAGGGAAATTAGGTCAACTCCATTTTCCTGGAAACAGAAATCCTGGAAATCCTTACTGATTTTTAAAAAATCAATTACTGAGAAAAAGGCATTAAAGTATCCTTTGCTTTAGGATTTTTTTTTTTTTTGGATGGTATATATAAAATACCTAGCCCAGTGTGTGTCACAGATTAAGTTCTTATTAAATTATTATGTGTCCCACAAATATTTCTTGAGCACTTGTTACATGGCAGGCAGTATTCTACTCATTGGACACTGAACAGTGAACAAACATCCTGCCCATGTGGAGCTTATATTTTAGTAGAGTCAAGTGGTCAGATAGTCAAGTGGTTGCATGGACAGATTTAAAGTAAATCAAGGGGATAAGAGGTGTAATTGGCAGGAGAGGGGAAAAAGGGTTGCCTTTTGATACTGAGTAGCCAAGGAAGGCCTCTGGATTAAGGTGTAATAATCCAGAATCCTGAAGCTGTGAAGGAGCAAGCTATGTGGATGTCCAGGTAAAGAGCAGAGAGCCTTCTCTCCTCCAGTGAAATGACGGATTACTGACCTTGTTTCTAGGCAGAGACGGTCCTCAGAATCTTCCCTTGATCAGCTAGGGTGAAAGTCCGGGGCCGTGCATTACTTCCCAGGATGAAGAGCTAGAAGATCTCAGTCTGGCTTTATCATATATTAGTTATACAACTTTTGACAAACCATGATTCTCTTTGTACCTCCGTCTCCAAAAGGAGTCTGTCTCACATAGTCGTGAGTATCCAGTAACTGACAAAGTGTATGTGGAAGCATTTTGCAAATAAATCAGAGTCCCACAAATGTACTGTGATTATATCATGATTTTTTAGAAAAAATCTCAATGTTTATTTTTGGGAGACAGAGCATGAGCAGGGGAGGGGCAGAGAGAGAGACACACACACAGAATCTGAAGCAGGCCCCAGGCTCTGAGCTGTCAGTACGGATATAGATGCGGGGCTCGAATTCACGAACTGTGAGATCATGGCCTGCGCCGAAGTCAGACGCTTAACCGACTGAGCCACCTAGGCACTCCATGATTGTACCATTATTACTGACGGTGCTGTCCAGCTTTGACTCTAAGGCATTTCGATTGGATTTTAGTGATTATTTAGCTCAGTGTTTTCATTTTACAGATGAAGAAACTGAGGCTCAGAGAGGTTTGACTGAATTTATAGGTATAAATGCAGGACTATAGATATCATGTATAATTTCCTTTTTGGAAAATTTTGGTGATAATGTAGAGCTGTGGTTTTCAGACTATTATCCTGGACTAGCCACATCAGCATCACCTGGAAACTTGGTAAAAATGCAAATTATTGGGCCCCACCTTTGACCTAATGAGTTAGAAGCTCAGGAGGTGGGGATCCTTAATCTGGGTGTTTAGGGTGCCCTCCAGATGGTTCTGATTCAGGCTATACCAGAGTCCTGATGTGGGGGGGGGGGTTCACATAATCCATAGACGCACGAGGAGGGTGCCAGGCATCCTGATCCCCAGGGGCAGCCCTAAGTTTTGGGCAAATGGTTTTTGTAGAGACATTTTTAAAGTCTCCCCCTTTCTCTCCCTTCAGGCACGTTTCAAGACACTTTTTTCTCTAGATGCTTTCTTAGTTGATTAGCCAGTAATTCCAGCTGAGGTGTTAGTGGAGATTAGTGCATTTCCAATGTAATAGGAGGTTAGAAAAGTCCATATCTTTTGGGATGCTGAAGATTTCAGTCTCACAGTGGGAGATTTAGATATGAAAGAGAAGGGGAGGTAATGGAGAGGGATCATGAGATTTCTTCTGTTCTTGCTATCTGTGTGGTTATGAATGGAGTTGGAAAAAAGGTTTCATGGTATTTTCGAGTATCAGTATGTCAGTGGTACCAGTATTTGCTTTAAGTAACCATGGTCTTTAAGTCCTCGGAAGATAGAGAAGGAAAGAATCTGGCCTTGTTATAGATTCTGAGATTTTTTTAGTGTAATGATTCCTGGCTGGATACCAAAAATGCTAGGGCATGGCTATGTCTGTCTAGTTAACCGCTTATGCGCTTGAAGTGGGTTTATCTAACCCGTTAGGTTACCTGACAGTTGCCCCGTGTGGCAGTCCATAATCTTCTTCCAGTCTGTTTCTCCCCATCACAGGAAGTCTTAGTGTTGCCATCAGGGAGGAGTTGACGTAAACTACCTCCCTTGTTCCTAATTCAGAGTTGTTCTCGGAGATGGTCTCCTGCCTCCCCACTGCATGCATCCCATTTGGGTCCTCAAATCCGACATCAGTAGGTTATGAACAGTTCCCAAGTCTCAATGGTCCCTCATTTCATTTAAAGGAAAGACAAGGGTGTTATAAGCATTTCTGGATTTTCATGTGTGCTTTTGTTGTGAGAGATAAGGAAATTAGCCTGTAAATATCTAATCTGTGAGGAAGATGAGGAAGAATATTAACCAGAGTATCTGTGACTCTTAAATCCTTGCTGTTTTAATCAGAGACCCCAGGATAATTGACCCATATATAATGAAATCCACTCCCAATTCTCTACATGAGCAATTATTTAAATAGTTAGGAGACAGAATAATAAAGCAATTGCCCTGGGCTTTTGAGGTCAATAGGTTAACTCTACAGAGTTTAATTAAAATTTGCTAATAAATGTCTGCCTACCTTAGGCAGGTTATTTCATTAGTCTTCATCATGGCCTAAGTCAAATATTCCTTATTAATTATTTTTCACCGCTCTTAAATCCTCTTCTTATGAAGCAAGCAGTCTTTTCATTACTAATTAGGATTCCCACACTGGGGAAGGAGATTCCTTGAAGCAGCCGCCTCATTAGAAAGGGATATCCACCACTGTAAATGAATAAATTGGGATTCTACTATCTTATTTTTTAGTATATGTGCTGCCGAAGTGAGCACTACTGTCTTATTTTTTAAAATAGCTCTACAGTGAAGCCAAATTGCGAGCTTTAAAAAAGTATCAAAGAAAAGACCACTCTGGCAATGGCTATGGTATATTTCAGTCACATTCTTTTTGATATTAATAGGAAATTCCCTTTCTGATTCTTCCTTAAGATATGCATGGTACTGAGAAAAATCAGGCTCTTTGGGTTTGGTAAGCAGAATTGTATGTAGAAATTAGGTCAATAGGAGGATTTATCTAAGAAGTTCTGTCCGTTTTCTTGGAGGGGTTCAGAGGAAGAGAATCTCCCCTAAAAAGAAATAGAATCTGTAATCACAGAGTAGCTGGGAGTTTTGAATGCCATGAAACTGTGTTACTTCTTCACTGCTCTTCCGGCCCTTTCTTTAGACCAGTATTGGAGGCCTGCTTGCACTCTGCATTTTTGTTCATTTCCATCCCTGTCATCTCTAATCTGGACCATTTCAGCAGCCTCAACAGTCTCTCCAGGCTCTGGTCTTTCCTCTCCTACTCCATCCTCACCGGAAATGTGTCAACTCTCCTCCTCATGAAACTTCTCCAGGTTGATGCATATCCTGATTCGTCAGCACCACACGAGTCAGGTCCCTTCATAGTCAGGCCTTGCTGACTGAGGGCCTTGCTCATGGAGCCTATGCTTAAACCACTCTGAAATGTCATGCTCATTTTCTCTTCTTAGAATGACCAGCTCCATTTCTCTTTCACCCGATAACCATCTACTCATCTTTTAAGAGCTGTGTTAATTGTTGTTGTCCTACTGGCTTGATCTCCTGCAAGGGGGGGGGGGGACATTTGTGATATCCGTGGTGCCCATTTCTGTACAGACACATACTTGGTAGTTAGTAAAATTGGGTGAATGGTTTTGAGGGTGCACTGAGCACCTTTGTATCCTTTCGGGGAACTGCATTTCATTTGCCTTCTATTCAAGTTGGTTCACTGACCACACTCATTTTTGTCATCATCTTTGATTGCCCAGTACGCGCTTAACAAATGTAGAATAAATGAATTAGTTCTGATAGTTCTACAGAACTTGTGATTAACAGAGACATATATTTTTAGATTGCAAAATTCTCTGCAGATTTTATTGCCTTAATGCTACAGTGACAAAGAACTTCACATTTTGCGCATTTCTTTGGTCACCTTCCAGCGTAAGAATGAATTACTCTTCACTTATGATTTTTGTGTGGACCTCTCGGCTCTTCACCCGCAGCTTGTTGACCTGGGACTCTGCAATGTCAGCGCGTTCCTCGGCCTCCTCCAGCTCGTGCTGGAGCTTGCGGAATTTGGAGAGGTTGACATTGGATTGTTCCTCCTGAGAAAAGAAATGCATTTGAGAGAACAAGAAAGTTTGACATTTTCGGATTCTCATTGCCTTCTTTACTTCTAGAAGCAGCTACTGATGGATTTGCTTCATAAGTGAGAAAACAAAAGGTTCTATTGTTTGGTCATGTACTTATCTGGGGGTAGGGCATCCCACATGCTCGCCTCTGTGAATGAGTGGGCTTAACAAACCCCCTGCTTGGGCTTTTTCACTGGAAAGAGTGTCCTGGAAAACTTAAGATGCTATAATGTCAACAAGGAGATGAAAGTAGCGGGAATCTGATTCTATGAGACAAACTTGAAAAAGTAGGCACAGTCGGGGCATCTGGGCAGCTCAATCTGTTAAACATCCGACTCTTGATATTGGCTCAGGTCATGATCTCACAGTTGGTGGGATTGAGCCCTGTGTGCTTGGGATTCTCTCTCTCTCTGCCCCCTCTGCTGCTTGTGCTCTCTTTCTCATAATAAATAAATAAATTAAAAAAAAAAGTAGACACAGTGGTACTATTGGGTGCAGAGAATCTTAAGGGAAGTTTCTGAATTTAACAAGAGGAGAAAGATAACAAGATGAGAAAGCAGCCAAATGAAAAGGAAATGTTCTGATGGATTTATTGTGAAGTTTGTTCAGCAGAGCTTAGACTTCAGAGCCCTCATTTGCACAGACCCTGTGAGTGCTGGAGATTTCTGGGAGTGGCAGAGTGTTCTAGATAGGGAAGTAGGTTGTAACCAAGAAGCATTTCTATACTAACATGTCTGGAAAATTGCTTAAAGAGGTCTCAGAAGAAATGAACCTGAATCTAAGGCTCCAGTAATTAGTGGTAAATTTATTTTCATTCCAAATACTCATTTTCAGACCTGATTTTATATTCTTTGCCTTAAAGAAAGACTCTTAAATTCTATAAACTTCAGACTCCCCAAAACCTGGACCTGCTCTGGACTTTTCTGTCTCATTACGCAGATACTCACGGCCTCTTCAGCTTGTCTCTTGTAAGCTTTAACTTTGGTTTGTAATTTGTCCACCAAGTCCTGCAGCCTGAGAACATTCTTGCGGTCCTCCTCCGTCTGAAATGTAAGAGGCAGCAAATAGTGTTGTTATTTGAAAACAACGCATTATTTTCACTTTCTTGAAAGCAAGTGGGCCTGAGAAATATGGAAAGGCAGGTCACCTGGTAAGTGAGTTCCTTTACTCTTCTCTCATGTTTGCGGAGACCCTTGACAGCCTCCACATTGCGCTTCTGTTCAGTTTCTACTTCATTTTCAAGCTCCCTCACCTGGAAGAGAAAAAAGGTGTTTAGCAATTTGGCTGTAACTGGCTGCACGAACAGGTCAGGAACTGAATGAACTGATGGACACCCACCCTGGCCTCCAGTTTCTGGATCTGCTTCTTCCCGCCCTTCAGGGCCAGCTGCTCAGCCTCGTCCAGACGGTGCTGAAGGTCCTTCACCGTCTGCTCCAGGTTCTTCTTCATCCGCTCCAGGTGGGCGCTGGTGTCCTGCTCCTTCTTCAGCTCCTCGGCCATCATGGCCGCCTGTTAGCAGTGAAACAAAACCGGTTGAGAGCTGGGCTGGCGCATCAGGATTCAAGTTTGAGCACCACCGTGTTGCCCTCTGCTCACATCCGTGATGGCCTTCTTGGCCTTCTCTTCTGCGTTGCGGGCTTCCTGGACAATGTCTTCCATCTCTCCCTGGATCTGGGAGATGTCTGTCTCCAGCTTCTTCTTGGTGTTGATCAGGCTGGTGTTCTGTTTCAAATGAATAAGAAAAAGGAGGGGGGGGGGAAGCACATTTAATTATATTCTGTTTATACTATCATTTTTATTAGTGTATACAGGCAAAAATTAGTGATCCAAGAAAATTTCAGCATAAAAATCAAATGAAAAGTTGACTCTAAGTTATGCCTTCTCTTCTTATTCACCCATACTTCTGTTAATGAATATTTTCTTAAATTCTAAGGTAAAATTTGATTTTTGATGCCAAAGATGTTCAACAATTACCATTGGCTGCCTGTAAGCATGAAGCACAACTGTGAGCCAGGAAAAAAAATGTAAAGTGCTGTGGCTCATGGAAAATGGATTATTGATTTTTAGTTGTTTATTCACATGTGGTTGGCTTCATATTTAAAGTACATAAATAGCATCATTATTGGTACAAAAATGAACAAAGGATCTGTTATGTTTTGGAAAACTTGATGGTATTTAAACGTATTTAATCAACTCAAGGATACTAAGCATGAGTATGAAAAACACTGCATTTTAATTTGAATTTAAAATTATTTGTCCTACGTGATTTTAACGTTTCCATGATGGCTATTTACTTATATTGCAGTTTTTAAAAAGTATGTAGTAATATATGTTTATTACAAAAAAGAACATATAAATTAGCAAAATAAGAGGTAAAGAATAATTGTTATACTCTCCCTACCCAGAGATAAGCATTGATAATACTTTTGTTTATCCTATATATTTTTTACAAAAATGATCATGCTTTATATATTATGTTTAAGTTGCTGTTTTCACTTAGTATATTGTGAACATCTTTCCATAGCAGTAAATGCATACTGTAATGGCTCCTTATTAGCCATCATGAGGCTCTACCACCATTTATTTAGCACATCCATTATAAACAACAAATGCTGACTAGCAGTAATGATGGCCTCTGTGAATTTGAACTTAAGAGCTTCTTTTTATATTTCATGTAGTTAGCTTTTATGTGTGTCCGGGACACACAAAATTACTTGGTGGCTTATTCTTTCTCCTCTATTTTATTTGCTTATCTATTTGCAGCTTAGAGTTGCAAAAGACAAGATGGCCACTAATGTCATATGTATGGTTATTAGCAGGTCGCCTTTTGTGCTTTCCTTACGAAAGTTTCTAGAACCCTAAATTTTTTCTAATCAGCATGATTATGGCAGCCTACAAATACACTTGTGAGCTGGCTAGGCCCGCCCCCCCCCTTCCCAGTATGTCTTAGTAATGTGCATTCTCCAGAACTTCACGAAGGACCCTGGCCAGGGTTACTCCTTACTTAAAAACAAGCTTATCCCCTCAGATTGTCTTCAACTTCAGGAAGTGCCTTTGCTCAGCCATAGTCCTGAACCTCACCTGGGTGTGCAGGAGTTGCACACGCTCACTGGCATCCAGGAGCTCCTGCTCGGCCACCCTCCTGCTCCTCTCCGTCTGCTCCAGGGATGCCCGCAGCTCCTCGATCTCAGCCTGCAGCAGGTTGGCCCTGCGCTCCACCATGGCCAGCTGCTCCTTCAGGTCCTCCTGGCCTCTGACGGCATCATCCAGATGTAGCTGAGTGTCCTGCACAGAAAGAGGCAAAGACTCTTACTCATGTTCCAATGAAAGTGAATACAAATTTCGGGTCATCGACACATCTTGTTCTCAATAACTTAGAGAGAAAAAATGAGAAAGTCCCTTTAATGACATTCTCTGTAGCCTAGGGTAGCAGATCTACTCAAAAGAACATGATGTTATATTTTAGATTGTGAATCATAAAAAAATACCATGGCCAAAGCTACAAAATTTTGGATCAAGAAAGCATCCTCAGAGATGAGCTAGTCTAATGATGTTGTTTTACATATATTAAACAAGTGTAGATATATGTATTTTAAAAATATGTGTATATACTTATATACATTATACAAATGAGGTTCCTATAAAGTGATTTGTGCAGTGTCTTCAGCTGACAAAGTGAACTTTTCTTTGACTTTTCCAGAAACAAGCTATTTTTCAGCTGTGTATTTTTCAGCAGTGTAAATTTTCAACTGATTACCATATTATTTAGGTTTACGGCATATAAATTGCACAGTTACACCTTGACTGCATGACACCATGTGTGTTTATCCCAGTGTACCTTCAGTATTCCTTGTGTGTTTCTAAGATTCTTTATTGCGTCTGCAGTCTGGCGGTTGGCGTGGTTCAGCTGGATTTCCATTTCATTGAGGTCTCCCTCCATCTTCTTCTTGATCCGCAGGGCATCGTTCCTGCTCCTGATCTCAGCATCCAGGGTGCTCTGCATTGACTCCACCACTCTGAGATGGTTCCTCTTTAGCTGATCGATTTCTTCATCTTTCTCAGCAATTTTCCGATCAATCTCAGATTTCACCTGGTTTAACTCTAGCTGGATGCGAAGGATTTTGCCTTCTTCGTGCTCAAGAGATCCCTTTTTAAAAAGCAACATCTAGGTTACTCTTGGTTCTCAACCCCCTCAGGATCTTCCCAGGTATAATCTGCAACTGGCCCTTAGGAGGGCAGGGAGAGACCAAAGAAAGAGGCAGGCCACTCCAGCTTGGTAGTGGCTATTTAATAATAGCAAAGTGACTTGGGTAAGAGGCTTGTCTTGAATGGCAGGAAGCAGAATGAATCGTGCTTCTGCCCACAAAATTTTAAAAGTTTACAAAGAGGCCATCAGTGGATTTAGTCACGTGTACTGTCTAGGTGTTCTCAACACCACACCACTGTCTCAAGGCTGTTTGTGGAGCAGCCCCTGGGAGCAGGAAAGGCAAGCAGAACCCACATTCCAAGGACAGGGGAGGTCAGTGGGTGTCACGTCTTTTTGATGATGTTTCCCAATTGATACCTGAAGAGCTTGTTGTTGTTTGTTCTGCACATTATGATGATTTCTTGAAGGCGTTAAAAAATGCACAAACTTTCATACATCTTAATTTAGCCTGTTCTGCATTCCCAAGGAAATTCAGTATTTCTCACTGAATTAAGGAGTTATCCCCTGCAGCTTTACCACATGACAGATCTCAGTTGCTATTAATTTTTCCATTTATTTATAAGGCATAAGTGAGCAAACGAAACATGTACCTCTGCTTCTTCCAGGGCAGCCTGTAGTTCACTCTTCTCTTGATCTATTTGTTTCTTTACTTTCTCCAATTCATGGATATGCTTCCCCCCCTCTGCAATCTGCTCCGTCAGGTCAGAAATCTCCTCTGTAGGTTCATAGTAAAACACCAAATTCAGTTGAGAAAAATGAAAACTTGAAAAGATGCCTCCCTGCCATTTTGGAAGGAGAATTACTACAAAGACTCACGCTGCAAGTTCTTGTTCTCTCGCCTCAGGGTTTCCAGGTGATCCAGGGATTCCTCGTAGGCATTCTTGACCTTGAACAGCTCAGTGCTGAGAGAGCGGGACTCCTTCTGGGAGGCCTCAAGTTCAGCCTGAGTCTCCTCATACTTCTGTTTCCACTCTGCCAGGACCTGGAAGTACATCAGAACTAAGCCTCTGTAATCAAGAGTCAGGCCACTTTCCCCCAAGAAGCTGGTCATTGTGGGCTACCTTGTCGAAGTTCCTCTGCTTCTTGTCCAGGGCCGCACAGGCCGCGTTTGTTCTCTCCACGTCGATCATGAGGTCCTCCACTTCGTTCTGGAGCCGCTGCTTTGTCTTTTCCAGAGAGGCACATTTGGAATTCACGGCCTCCACCTGTTCCTCCGCATCCTGCAGCCGCTGGGCCAGCTTCTTCCTGAAACGTTGGTCAGTGCGGGTGACCAAGAGCAGAGTTGAAGCCACCACAGTGAACTTAATAAAGCTGCTGACTAGGAAAGCATGTTTTCCCCAAGAATTTTTTGCTCCTGTGTCCACAAATTGTTAAGGTTTCCTAAAATGTCTTCTCAGTACCCATTTTGTCTCTTTAATTCTCCCTAGTGAAGTCTGCTCTTTATCTCTGGGGTTGCCAAACATACTCCTGAGCCAGGCCTTTTTGTGTGCATGGTGATGGTAATGTGTGTGTGCGTGTGGGAGAGAGATGAAGAATGAGTAAGCGCTTCAGCTGAGTGAGCAAGGTGAGGGTGTGAGAGGGTGACGAAGTGACGGCCGTGAACAGGAGGCATGTCTTCAAAGATGCTAGTGCTGAATAGCATCGTAAAACATGTGTTAACATGGTCCTCTTTATGGATGAAACTGGGGCCCAAAGTGACATGTCTGAGGGCATATGATTAATGACTAATGTTCTGGGTCTGAAGCCCCAGACAATAAATATTATTCCATAATCACATTTTCCCCAAATACCTTCCTTCACCAGCCCCCTTAACTCACAACCTCCCCCAGCCCATGCTCTTATCTGGAGTGCTCCCTCTGGAAATGCTTGCCAAACCCCTTCATTCTGCTTAATTCTAACAACTACCAAGCTATATCCAATATAGAGAAGTTTCCTTCACTGGGAACATAATGATTATTGCCTTTCCATGTGTAACTCCCATGAGTTTTATTCCATTAAAACTGTACATAATTAATGAATAAGTTTATTGATACTGGTTGTTAAATAATGACAGAGTATGATAGTCTCATTCTGAACTTCTAAATACTCCAGGTAGGGATAAACTGATTATTGCTAATTATAATATTCATAATAATGTATCAGACAGCCTCAGTGTCTCCATTTTTTCTTATTTGAAGGAAATTCTACTCAGTTCGTAAAGGATATGCTGATAATTTTTGGTTCATTTTGTTAGAAAGAAATTTAAGATATTTTTGTAGTAAACGAGATTGTGGGGAAGGCTGTGGTCTTGGCCCTTTCTTCAATGGACATGTACCAGTTTATAAAGAGAAAATGGTGGTTTCCACCACTCTGTAATCAGATAGGCTGGTATTTTTCACCTATCTTCATGTCTGGAATATTGTTTCTTTCATTATTTTATCTTCACTGTTTTTAAACTTCTCTTTCTGTCCCCATCACTAAGACCCCGTACTTGG
Organism: Neofelis nebulosa; assembly: GCF_028018385.1. Lineage (NCBI taxonomy): Eukaryota > Metazoa > Chordata > Mammalia > Carnivora > Felidae > Neofelis > Neofelis nebulosa. The sequence goes on from NC_080797.1 coordinate 4,775,666, forward strand.
CCTCCTCCAGCTCCTCTGTGCGCTGGATGGCGTCTGTCTCGTATTTGGTCCTCCACTGGGCCACCTCGCTGTTGGCCTTGGACATTGACCTCTGCAGTTCAGCCTTGGCTTCCTGCTCCTCCTCATACTGTTCCCGCAGCAGGTCACAGTCATGGCGGGCTGATTGCAGGGCGTGGGCCAGCGCATTCTTGGCCTGAACCAACCAGAAAATGTGCATTGTAAGTTTATGTTCTGATCATTGATATTCTCTAAGTGAAGCTCAGTTGTATGTCATGCTGCAAAGTTCGAGGGATTGGAAATCTCAGCTGGAAAATTCTCACCTTAGACTCCTCTTCCAGCTGCCTCCTTAACTCCTCAATCTGTTGTGTAAATGCTTGTTTGCCTCGTGATAGCTGAGACACCAGAGCCTCTTTCTCATCCAGCTGTCGTGAAAATTCACCTGGGAAAGACAAAACATGAGAGCTTTAGTTCTGTTTTCTAGGTGCCAACTAGTTTACAGACTGCTGTAACATCAGAACTCTTATTCCATGATGAAAAGAATAACTCAAGAACTTTGATATGGTTGAGGTGTTATTTCTTTTTTTTAAATGTGAGCTTTCTTTGATATTTCAGGATGGAGATATATATATATATATATATACACACACACACACACACATATATATATACACACATATATATATACACACATATATATGTGTATATATATGTGTATATATGTGTGTATATATATGTATATATGTATATATGTATATATGAATAGATTATTATTTTTTTTTAGTAATGCCACGACAGCAAATATCTCAGTCCAGGGCTTAATTTTCTTCCAGTTATAGCTTAGAACCATACTTTTTACAATCTCCCAGTAAAAAGGAGAAGGAATGACAAATCAGTGATACTGGACACATGTGGCCTGAGAAGTGATGGGCATCCGGTGGGCGCTCACAAGTGGAGGCCCGCCTTCCATTCTTGGCCTCTGTGCGCATCGGCCGTGCACCTGCTGACCTGACTCTGTGTGTAGGCGCGCCTTCTGGGCCGACAGCTCGTTGATGAGGCGCTGTTGCTCTTCTTCCTTCGTTTTCACTTCACTGAGCTGGTCCTCCAGTGTGTGGCACATTTTCTCGAGGTTTCCCTGTGGTGGGAAGTAGGCAACGGGAAGAGCAGATACTTTTATTTGTGAGTCTGGATTTGGAAAGAACTACTTGTGGAAAGGAGCTGAGTTTTATGTACTTTTCTATCTACTCCAAAGCCCTGCCTGGTGCCTTGGATGTAGAGGCACATAATTTGGGCTAAATGAATACACATATGATTATGAAAATTAGGTCATTTCCTTTTGGAAAATATGAGCATCACTTAAATTCTGTATCCTGTAGAGTATAGTTTTTAGAGAAAAATTTTTTTCCTGTAATTACATTCTTTCGTGGTCATAGTGACAATATTTAAAGTGGTTTCTACAAATAAGATAGGAACACTGAAGTGATTCATTTCAATAGAGTGATGCCTAACAGACGTAAAATGAGATAACATTGAAAGTTCGTACAGTTAGATTGGATATAGTCATATGTAAACTCTATAAAATGAAAAGGAGACAAGTTGATAAAAACCTTGGCCTTGGAGACGGTCTCCATGTTACTGGCCAGGTCGTCGATCTCCATCTTCAACTCGCTCTTCTCCTTCTCCAGCTTCTGCTTGACCCTCTGTAGGTTGTCTATCTGCTCCCCCAGCTCGGCCACGCTGTCCGCGTGCTTCTTCCTCAGGGTGGCCGCCGTGGCTTCGTGCTGCAGGGTGGCCTCCTCCAGGTCCCTGCGCATCTTCTGGAACTCGGTCTCCCGCTTCTTGTTCATCTCGATCTGGGCGGAAGTGGCCCCGCCGGCTTCTTCCAGCCGCTCGCTGATCTCCTCCAGTTCCCGGGAGAGGTCTGAGCGCTGCTTCTCTGCTTTGGCCCGGGAGGCCCTCTCTGCCTCGATTTCCTCCTCCAGCTCCTCGATGCGGGCCTGAGGGTGACACACCAACATTAATGGCAACTCGTGGCAGTTTTGATTCCTGTGATACACGGACGAGGTGGAGGTTGTGACTCACCTGTAACTCCTTGATCTTCTTCTGTAGCTGCATGGCGAGGGCCTGCTCATCTTCAATCTTGCTTTGCAGATTGCTCATTTCAAACTCTTTCCTGTCAGAGGAGCAACAAATAAGCTCTGTCAGTTCTCTTACCAGTCCTCTCTGCCACATATGGTAGAATATCTTTATGCTGCTGTGTTGAGGACATGAGTAGTGCACGTTTTACAAGTCAATACTGTACCATTTTCATTCAATAAAAAGTCAAAGATGCCATTATTTGTTTTTTTATGTGTACTCCAAAGTAATATTTTGGAGATCTTTAAAACATATATTTGGCATGAATTGACAGACAACAAGCAGATTACAATTTAACTATATCATGCTCACTTTTTAAGTTTTTCATCGAGTTGCTGTTTGTCATTTTCGACGTCCATTGTGGACTCCTGGGCCAGTTTTAGGTCTCCCTCCAGTTTCCTCTTGGCTCTTTCTACGTCCATGCGGAGTTTCTTTTCTTGTTCCAGAGACCCTTCAAGCTAAATTTATAGTGTATTTTATTTATTTCAGTCCTGAGGCACTGAACCATATGTTACTGGCCACCAAAGATGCACAGGAGAATTTTAAAAGATGCACCAAATAGCATGGGAATTTTAATGATTATTTTCAAACCCGCAGAGAAAGGCATATGTCACAACTGTTTGTTTTATCTTAAGAGGAAATACTGTGTTTTTCACACTTACATCATCCACTTGCTGCTCGAGCTTGGTTTTAGCTTTGGTCAGCGTGTTGACCTTGTCCTCTTCTGCCTGTAGGTCATCCAGGGTCTGCTGGTGGGCCTCCTGGAGGGCCTTCTTCTCCTTGGTCAGCTTAGCGATGGTTTCGTCCAGGCCTGCCATCTCTTCTGTGAGGTTTTTCACCTTAGATTTGAACAGATTATAGAATGTTAATGACATCCCATCATCTTGACAAAAAACATGGTAATAGCTTAGGACAGTGTCAGCCTAAGATGGAAAATGGAGACGAGAAGCTAACCCAGGCCTCCATAGCTGAAAAATATGGGAGGTAAGGGTCAAGGTAATTAGATAGAAATGGTGAAGATGACATATATATGATGGTACTTTTCTTTCATATTCATTGATTTTAAGATTAAACTTTTAGTTAAAGTATTTCCGTAATAAGCTAGCACTTTTAAACACTCTAAAATGGATCATGATTGTACCTTGTTCTCTGTGGCATGTTTCTCCTTTTCAACCTTGGCCAGGGTCAGCTCAAGGTCATCGATGTCTTTCTTGAGCTCTGAACACTCGTCCTCCAGTTTCCTCTTTTTGGCCGTCAGCTCGGCGTTGATCTCCTCCTCATCCTCAGCTCTCTCAGTCAGCTCTTTGATCTTGGCCTCCAGCTGGATTTTGGTTTTAATCAGCTGGTCGCATCTTTCCTCTGCATCAGCCAAGCCATCTGCTTCCTAATGGGGGAAATTAAACACTTCCATTTGTATAAGCTATATCTGCAAAGACACAATAATTTATTAAAAGGTGGATACTTTAGTGACTCAACCAGTTTGGTCAATACATATGCCAACTTTTAAGAGTCCAGTAGACAAAATGTTAGTAATTTTAATCCACTGATTAAGTATAGTAACAATTTCCTCCAGATATCCATGTGTGGAAGACCAAATCGGGAAAACTAGCCCTTTGGCCAAATCTGCACTTGTGCTGCTTTGGAAGGCAGTTGTTAATTCTTGGACTTGGTTTTCTCAGGTTTGAGGGGTTCATTAATTTAACCTTTTCCTCACCCTGGTAAGAACAGCATAACTTCTATTTTATGCACAATGTATTCCCTAAGGAAACAACAGTCTCATCTAAGAGAAGGTTCTATAAAGGAAGGAAAACATCTTTGGATAACTTTATGACTTTGCTCTCTGATTCCCATACTACGTATGGATGTGCATATGAACATATGCAGCATAATTTGTGACTTCATGTCTATTGCTTCTTCAGGTCTGAGTCTGAGTATTTTTGAAAGATGAACAGTGACAACACATATTTTAGTGGAAACCATTGATTTATAAACCTTAAACTAAAAATGTTTCATATCTACTTATACAGCGTTTGGAGGATAAGAAGTGGCTGAGCTGTGCAGGGACTAATGCTCACAGATTGAACTTGAAGCTGTAAGTCATTTTTCTCTTGCATCAGAGCAACCATCTTCTCCTCAAGTTCTTTCCTTTTTGCCTCTGACTTCGCCAGCTCTTCCTTGGTCTTCTCAAATTCTTCCTTCATGGTGGCCATCTCCTTCTCGGTCTCGGCGCTCTTGAGGAGGGGCTTGATCTTGAAATACAGCTTCATCCAGGGCCAGTGCTTGACGTTCATGAAGGCGCGGACGTTGTACTGGATGCAGAAGATGGACTCTCTGTAGGAAGAACAAATATGGAAATGAAGAAGAATGTGGGCAGTGACTGGCACTCAACAGAAGTAATGACTGCATTGGATTCAACTATGAAAATGTGGAGAACGAGGTCCCTCACCTCCTCTCCATCATCTTCTTGAATTCTACTCTCATCAGGTACCCTCTGCACACAGCCTGGGTGCGTGTGATGAGTTGGGCCAGCTTTTCATCTCGCATCTCCTCTAGAGTTCCCAACAGGCCAGCTTTAAAGAAAACCTGGCCAAAGAACAAGCGAGATATGTCATTTCCACTCAAGAGAAAGTCCCAAGGTGATGAAATTATGATAGAGATTTAGGTAGATTGGTACCTTGGTATGACCGAATTTGTACTGGGTGTGGTCGATATCAATAGACCCCAGAAGTTTCTCAGAAGCCTTCTTACTATCAATGAACTGACCCTCTGGGATAGCACTTGCATTTAGAACCTTGTATCTATCAGAATTTAAAGAATATGAAAGTTTGTTTTTCTTACCAAAACTCATAGTAACTATCACTGAAAAAATAATAGACTGAGTTTTGAGGAAAAAAATCCATTAAAATAATCAAGCAGTGCTTTAGATAAACCTTGGGAAAATATGTTTAAAAACAGTATAATATAAACCAAGGCTTCATTCTTTCTGATAATTGCATTTCAGTTTTCTTTTTAAAAAAATGCTTATTTATTTCTTTTGAGAGAGAGAGAGAGAGAGAGAGCGAGCATGAGCAGGGGAGGGGCAGAGAGAGATGGGGAGAGAGAATCCCAAGCAGGCTCTGCACTGTCAGCATGGACCCTGACACAGGGGTTGATCCCACAAACTATGAGATCATGACCTGAGCCAAAACCAAGAGTCAGATGCATAACCGACTGAGCCACCCAGGCGCCCCAGAATTTCGGTTTTCGGGGAAAAGTTAAAAGATGTTTGAATTGCATGGCAATAATGATCTGGACTAGCACATTGAAAGGGAGAAAAAAATGAGACACAAACCTCTGTTTGAAGTCTGCATAAAGGATTCTGCTGGGGAATCCCTTCCTGCAGATGCGGATGCCTTCCAGCACTCCGTTACACCTCAGCTGGTGCAGGACAAGTTCATGCTCCATGGCCCCTTACAAACAAACAAACAAACAAACAAACAAACAAGCAAACAAATGTGTTGTCTGTATGTCTATAGAATAGTGAAGTCACACTGGAGTCTTACTTGGATGTCAGAAGAGTCTTACCGGGAGTTTTGGTTTCATTGGGGATGATGCAGCGTACAAAGTGGGGGTGAGTGCTCCTCAGGTTGGTCATCAGCTTGTTCAAATTCTCCTGAGAACCATAGGGAAAGTTTTAAAATCGTTTTTTGTTGCATTTACGTGAGACTCCCTATCAAGGATCTGTAGTTAATGGGCTCCATTTCATGAATAAAGTCAATGTAACTGACTACAGTAGTTGCTTCCAGAGAGGGTTTGATTTCATGTGAAATTTGTTCAACGCTAGATCTTTTAGATTTGGAGCTTTGAGGGGAGATGTTTCATATATTGTAAGGTTTGAATTCACACTGCAGGTTTTATTTTTGTTCAATTTTTCCTAACACATTTTTCATTTTCCTTTGTACAACATTACCTTTTTTATGTTTCACTATAGATCTCTTTTAAAAAAGTTTTTTTAAGTTACGATAATTTGTCACAGAAGTAGTTTTTTTGGCATTCAAGAATATACTGTACCCTAAAAAGCGCTGACACTGTCTGGAAAGAAGAACCCTTCTTTTTGCCACTTTTTTTTCCACCGCCACTTTCTGAAAAATAATATAGAAGAATTAAAACTATTTAATTTGTACTATCCATAGGTATAAGGACTCCCAAGATTCCCTCTGGAATTTAAATGTGCACTCATTCACTTGTATCATCCCTCATCTTCCCTCTGTATCTTTCCTCCTTCTGCTCTGGATTAGGGAAATAGATGCATTGGCTCACATTATAGGTATTCAGGAAAACAACAACAGCAACAATAAAAGAACTGTGGATGAAAAGGGTAGATGTGGGGAAGAGGTAGGACCCCTCTCCTCCAAATCAGCAGAGGGGGAGTGCCAGAAGACAGAGGAGTAATGCCACCTTAGTGCGCACACCCCCCAGAGAAGAGGCAAAGTTGCATGCATGGTGCCAGGGAGGTGAGCCTCTGCTAACCTGCAGGCAAGTCCTGCTTCCTGTTTGCTTGTGTTTCTCTACCTCTGCTTGCACATCTGGTCTTAGGGGACTTAGGAGAACACAACTTGCATTCCTTAAGCACTAGTGCCTTGACAAAGGATTTCTTCATCTCCAGCTTAGCTGGATCCTTTAAGGAACCGATACTATCAAAATAATTGAAATAAGCTGTATGATCTTGAGCACGTCACTTAACCTTTGAGTCTCTGTTTCCTCATGGGTGAAATGAGGCCATGGACAAAATGATCCATAGTGTCAATTTTAGCTCTGAAAGCCTATGATCATAAGACTCACTAAATATACTTCCTATCATTAAGTCCATATTGGCCAGTCTTTTCATGTTAGGTTTTGAGATAACTATATCAGTCTCTGATAAAAAGTATATTTTTGTTTTGTGACTCTAGGAACATATTAGTGGTATTAACAACCTGCTTCAGCACTTTGTCCCCCGGCAAAGAGGAGAGCCAGAGTCTTCATTGCGGATTTCTGGTACAGCCCAACCACGGTCTCGTTCAGCGGGTCCTTGTTCTTGTCCAGCCAGCCGGCAATGTTGTAGTCCACGGTGCCGGCATAGTGCACCAGTGAGAAGTGGGCCTCGGCCTTGCCTTTGGCAGGCTTGGGCTTCTGGAAGTTGTTGGACTTGCCAAGATGCTGTTCGTACAGCTTGTTCTTGAAGGAGGTGTCCGTGGCCTTGGGGAACATGCACTCCTCCTCCAGGATGGAGAAGATACCCATAGGCTGAGAGTAGGAAAAAAGGGATGATAATATGAGTCCCTCAGAAAAGTGTGCTCTAATAGTTTATGTACTTGGTGGAAACCTGAACATGTTCCAGAATAAGAGTTCGGGTGATAAGAAATTCAGTAGGCATGGTTCTACTTTGCTGCCTCTCCTCTGCTACTGAAATGTGAAACAGTCCTGTATCAAGGACATATGGGAAATATATTTGCTAGAAAGACTCAATTAAAAAAAAAAAAGCCCATCTGTGCCATTTGGCAAACTTTATGTTCAGAGTATAAAATTAAATTCCGTAACTACCATTTCAAAGCTGAATTCTTTATCCCATATATGTATCTATCTAAATACTTTTTTCCCTACTGACAGTGTAATTTCCTTCACCTCAACTCTAGACATGACAAAAGTATGAAGAGAAGAGAAATTGAAGCTAATGATTAAAAATGGTCTGTTCCCAGGAGAAAAGTGCATCTCACGTTGTATCATTAGAACTCTCTGTACTCTGTGCTATGTTCCGCACTCTGTGGAGTTGAGTGACGATAATTAGGTTTTGCTTTGTAAGCAGATCGACTCCTTTCAGTGGCAAGTTTGATATGAATGACTGATAGAAAACTCAATGTTGATGATGTTCAGTCACAAATTGTCTCCCCAAACCTATTTTGATGTTCCATGAACTGAGTACCACACAGTTTTTGTGAATAGCAGAGATACTGTATCACCAAATTAAAGTTATTTTCCTCTAATTGGGTAGACCCAGGCTGATATTACCCCCTCCTCTTTCATATTTTGATGAATTTTGACATGAGTGTGTGAAGTTGTCATAGATGGCGGTTGTACTTACTTTTCCCTTTCGTCTGCTCAGGCTAGTGTTCACATGTAACCATGTACTGTGTGGGCTTCCCTAGGCATGTGGTGAGTGCCCAGTGCACATTCGAAAGTGCTTAATGATTGCTTGTTGGGTTTTAGTATACACACAACCGATAGAATCATTGCCCCACCTCTTTTTTTTTTTTTTTTTAAATTTTTTTTTTTTTTCAACGTTTTTTATTTATTTTTGGGACAGAGAGAGACATAGCATGAACGGGGGAGGGGCAGAGAGAGAGGGAGACACAGAACCGGAAACAGGCTCCAGGCTCCGAGCCATCAGCCCAGAGCCTGACGCGGGGCTCGAACTCACAGACCGCGAGATCGTGACCTGGCTGAAGTCGGACGCTTAACCGACTGCGCCACCCAGGCGCCCCCCCACCTCTTTGATAAAGGGGAATTTAGGGCTCCCCTTCCAGGTAAGGCTGTTTATTCAGCAGTCCACATGGTCTTACTGACTACAACAACTGAAAAGCTGCCCTCCCAGCCTATAAGACACCTTGACATATCCTGCCTTGATACCCGTGAAGGATGATTCATGCATGGCACACCATCATGGGACAGCCAGGATCAATGACCGTACTCATAGGACTAGCTGTGATTTCATTCCTGTCACCCATCCCCAAGAGATCATGTAGGAACAAAAGTGAGGGAGAAGGAAGTGAAAAGAGGGAGAAATGTGAATCCTTGTGTCTGTGGATGTGTATGTATTGCAATCATTTTTCTGTGAAAAACTACTCCTTAATATGTCGCTTGTGATGCACCATACACCTGGTCACTGTGCCCAGGAATGTCATAAAACACCTCTGCTGGTTCTTTGAGAATTGGGATTGCAGTTCATTCAGCATGAGGAGGTGGACAGTTTGTTTTTCACATACCGAAGGCTTGAAAAGTCCTACGAACCTTCTCGATGAGCTCGATGCAGGCAGCCAGGTCCATCCCGAAGTCGATGAACGTCCACTCGATGCCCTCCTTCTTGTACTCCTCCTGCTCCAGCACGAACATGTGGTGGTTGAAGAACTGTTGCAGCTTCTCGTTGGTGAAGTTGATGCACAGCTGCTCCAGGCTGTTGAACTAGGGCGTTGCAAACACCAAAGAGCTCAAGTGAGTTTGGGAAACCCAGGGGGAATTCGGCAGAGCAGACACGAAGCGGAGGGGCCTTAACAGGGCCGCTTACTCCAACAACTCACATCAAAGATCTCAAAGCCGGCGATGTCCAGGACCCCGATGAAGTACTGTCTGGGCTGCTTGGTGTCCAGCTGCTGGTTGATGCGGGTGACCATCCACAGGAACATCTTCTCGTAGATGGCCTTGGCCAGGGCGCCCACTGCGTTGTATACCTTCGTGGACAGAGTAATGATTGTTGTCGTTACCAAAGACATGTTGAGAAGGCTGGGGATGTGTGTGATTCATTGAGGCCGTTCACTTACCTGCTGCACAGTCTGGCCTTTGGTGACATACTCGTTGCCAACCTTGACCCTGGGGTAGCAGAGGGCTTTGAGCAGGTCAGCAGAGTTCAGACTCTGGAGGTAGGCTGCCTTGTCAGCAACTGCATGAACCAGGTGAGGACGGTAAAAACAAAACAAAACAAAACAAAAAAACCACAGTGTGCACAGCTTAAGGTGTGAAGGACAACGACAAAGAGAAAAAGTTCTGCTCAAAGAGTAATATGTGCAAATGTGGCAAAACCATTTGTTCATATTGCTTCAAAAGCATTGCCAACTTTCACACTAACTTTAGTCATTTTTTTTGAGATGATAATTTGGAACTTGGGGAATTGATGCTCTGTGTGATATTTAAAACATAGCTAAAGTAGACCACAGATAAAAATAATTTGTGAAATTCTAACCTAGAGGAGTAGTGACAGGAAAATTCCGATCAGTTTTTTTTTTTTTCCTCCAGTGCATGTGGGCACACAAATTATTGACTGGGATGAAAAATGCTTTAATCAGATCGTAAATACTAGTGTACAGTAAGGCAGTGAAAAATGGAATCGGCAGAAATCACGTCTCCACAAATCTCAGTTGTGTAAAACATGCAGTGTGTGTCATTTCTGTTCCCTTCTAGTTTTCCCCACTGTCGGATAAGTCAAGAAAGTGAACCCAGGGCCCTTGCCCTTGAGGAACTGATGGTGTCAGCTATAATCTCAATTGAACGACGTGAGCAAGCAGGGATTGTAGGTACCTTCGGTGCCATCAGGCTCGGCCTGCTCCTCACGCTGCTTCTGCTTGAACTTCATGTTCCCGTAATGCATCACGGCGCCCGTGAGCTTGTAGATGGCAGCCTTTTCGTCAGTGCTGAAACCCAGAATGTCCACAGCACTCTGTGGAAAGAGTTGGATTTGACTTGGCTCGCAATGATCACCATGGCAGATGCCCTCAGTACACAGGGGCCTGCCTCCCCACCTTCTCACCCTGTCTTGCCTTTGCATTTGACTAGCACTTTGCTGTCTAAAGGCACTCCTGTTCTTTAGCACTTAGTTCCACAAAGCAGCACCAAGAGGTATGCATCAGTTTCCCATGGAGTCAGGTGAACAGGGAAGATCTTACGCGACTTGTCCACACTCACCTAGCCAGGACTCAGAGCCTTGGCTTTGGATGCCAAGGCCAACGCTCTTCCCATTTCTCCACATGACCCCAGCCTTGCCCCGTGTGTTTCTTATCTTGTGGGTTCCCTTTGCCTCACAAGTCTGTTTGCTCCTTTTCCTCCTGTGTTGTCCCAGCCAAATATGTAATCCTAGCCTGCCTTCCTGGACAGGGTAGGTGAAGTTGGAAAGAGGGTATGAGGAGGACAGCACATGCCCTGTGTTTTTCCCCATGTTCTTCTATGATATCAGGTCCCGTGAGATGCCTGGCAGGGAACTTCACCTGGTTGTTCCTCATGCAGGGAAGACACATTTCTGAACAGAACTGCTTTCATTGAAATATTGTTGTATCTTTTTTCTCTATCAGATTTTGATCACCTTCTTAGTTGCCCATGTTAGGCTTTGAGAAAGCAGGGAGAGCTTGGTTATATAACACTCGTGTCTCCTAAGACTCTCCAGATAATTTACTTCCAGCTCACTGACCCGACCTTAATATTACAGAAGTCTTGGGGCAAGACTACTAAGTTTTGTTTTTTTTTTAACCTCTCAACTCCTAACACTTTTGGACATAGGAATAATAATGGGTTAAAGCTTGTGAAAGCTGTTATTTATCAGATAAAGGCACACAAATAGTTCATTGAGTTTTTGAAAGTAATATTTTAAGAGAAAAAGTATTCTTGTAAGCAACTCTCAATCTTGTCTTGGGAATATTGGGGTGTTCCCACTGGTCTTAAAGTTGAGAATAATTGAAGGTTGACTATTCAGAAATTCAAAAGAAAACTTGAAATATGTATGAAGTATATGTATAAAGAAAATAAAAGAGCAATGATCCTTAAAAAAAGAAGAGAAGGGAGAGAGAATCTATAGTTCCCAAAACTAAACGTTCATGGAGTCCCAAAACGAATTTTTGAGGTAGAGAATCCATTTCTTCAAATGCTACATGGGGTGGAGTTGGGGGGGAGAAGGGAATACCATTGGCCCACAGAGTTACATTTGAAACAAAGTTCGTATTTACATCCAGTTACAGAAGAACTGTGGAAATATCATGTTCTGTTAAAAATCTTTTAGCTCCTTTTCCAAGACTCTTGGCTGTAGGGTGTGACATAGGAGAAATGTCACTATTGGAGTACAAAAATGGACCCCAATGACCAATGAGAAAAAAAGAAAAAAGGAGCAAACCAGCTGAGAAATGCCTAACGCTCGGTGTTTATTCCAGACTTTTAAAGTTTTCTGATACATGGTAGAGGTCATTGAAACATCCTATAACTTTGTTCCAAGGGTAAGGAAGCCTGAAAGGTAATATTGCCCCTAATGTCTTTCTGCTAATGCTGTTCACTCTATAGAGGAGAGTGTCGTATACTGCAAGATGAATTTGCTTTTTCCTGTTTTGTACCTATTACTTACATCTGTGGCCATCAACTCTTCCTGATCATCAATGCTGGGCACTGTGATTTCACCTTGACTGACAAAGGCAAAGTCGTATGGGTTGGTGGTGATCAGGAGCATTTCTGTGCACGTGGAAAAGAACAAGCCAGAATTACTTTGGTCATGAGAAACTTTTTAGAGGGACTATTAGGAAGAAGGGCTTTTATTCTTCCTCGGTGGAAATAAATCACAGATACTTCTTACCGATAAGCTCTGGTTTCTTGTTGGACATGATTTGATAAAATATGTGGTAGCTTCTTTCAGCCTTTAGCTGGAAAGTAACTCGGGACTTCTCTAGCAGATCTAGAAAAGCAGATCGAGCACGTTTAAAAGAAAAGACACAATGGAAAATTAAGCATTTGAAAAGTTCACCCAACACAAATAAGATTTTCAATATATTCCCTGAAAGAAAAAGATTTTTAATCCCTAATATTTATTAACTTACATGTTTCAATATCTGCAGAAGCCAGTTTGCCTGTTGCACCAAAATGGATCCTGATGAATTTTCCCTTAAAAAGGCAAAGGAAGACTTTTTGTACACATTCAAAGGCAGACAAATGTTTTCTTTAGCTACGGACCGAACAGACAGTAAAGATGTCGACACCACACGTCCAGAAGTGTCAGTGCTGATGTTAACGTGAAAAGGAAGAGCAAGAGACTCACAAAGCGAGAGGAGTTGTCGTTCCTCACGGTCTTGGCGTTGCCAAAGGCCTCCAGTAGGGGGTTGGCGCTGATGATTTGATCTTCAAGGGTTCCCTGAAGAGAAATGAGGAAGATGGACAAAAAGACCCCGGAGAAGATGAGTTGCAGTCTGCTGAGGTAGCCTCCCATTGACTTCCTGTCCTGCCCCCTTCTCCCTTCGCAGACCTCTGTAACTTTGGGGAGGCTTTCTGCAGCAAGTAGAAGGAAGACAAAGTGGGGGAGGGAGGTACTCCAGTGACATGGCCTTGATTTCTGTATTCCGCAATGCCTGGTTTTTCCTCCTCATAAATGGTTGTGAGAACTACTACCTGGCGCACCCAGCAACAATCAATCATCTCATTCTTACAGCCCACCCAAGAGTTATTTTCCGCATTTGGGCGTCACCTACACTGGTGGCCGTGGCTCTAAAGGACTTGGTCAGATTTTTCAGAGCCTCTGATGTCTTGCATCCTGGGAAGAGTATCATACCCACCTGCATTTTGCCAGGAGTAGGTTCTTCTTTTTTCTTCTCTCCAGTGATTGCGATGGTTGCGAAGTACTGGATGACACGCTTGGTGTTCACGGTCTTGCCCGCCCCGGATTCGCCGCTGCCAAGTCCACACGGAGGGACAAGTCAGAGTCTAACCACTACCGCGACCAAAATCCAACAGAAAGAAAGGCACTGAAATCTACATACGTAATCAGGATCGACTGGTTCTCACGATCTGTGAAAGAGAAACAGGAGATAATGCTGAAAAATACACTTAGCACATAGATTAACACAGTGCTTGCAAACTCAAAATTGCCTTTTAAAACCCCCCACTCACACACGCAAAAATAACTATATGGATTGGTGCTTTGCTTTTTTCACAAGATTCTTTTTAAAATAAGTAGCAAAAAGATGTGTTAATTAGCCAGTGTGTTGCACTCCTGCGACCTTTAGTGTGACATAGAACGTGTGATGCACTATTTCAACAAAACGTCTGTGAGAGTCATGTATCAATATCCAATGAGTACTGGCTCCATTATCCATTTAGCCACTTGGTCCATAGTGCAAAATCTCATCATGCTATTTAATGTCCCATCCAAAGTTTTGTGTCGTGATTGTGGTGACCTGTCACTATGAGCTTTCAAAGCTCACTCTCTAGGAGAGAGGACACATTAGCTGTGATTAAAATGCATAGATGGTACCTACATTTGGTTAATTTTGAGCTGAAATTAGCATTAATTAGTATGGATTTTACCATGGAAATATAAGCAAAATTCTCTATGTTTTTGGAACTGGTCCATTTTATTCTAAGTATATTTCCTAATTTTATTATTATAGTATACTACTTGCCATATTAGCATACTATCATTATTATTATGTTTGTGCTGAACGTTTTATTCTCAAAGTACTGCCTCTGCGTCTTTTGTGTTATCAGTATATACTTGCTTTATAAATGACTCCGTAAATTGTAATTATGGACTCACCTGTCAGCATGAACTGATAGGCGTTGTCGGAGATGGAGAAGATGTGGGGCGGGGCCTCCTGGCGCTTCTTGCCTCGGTAGGCGGTCACCACCTCGGGGTTGTACACTGGCAGCCACTTGTAGGGGTTGACGGTGACACAGAAGAGGCCCGAGTAGGTCTGGGAAATGACAAGCTTGCTCAGTTAGCAATCACCTTGGAAATACTGCTTGATGTGCAAAGGGAGAGGGACCAGAGCACCAGGATGGTTCTCCTAAGGCTGCCTCCCACCCACACACACCCTACACAAGATGCTTCAGTTTGCCAATTAATTCAGCATTAAGTAGCTTTTCCCATGCACATTTTCAAATACATTAGAATTCACAACAGTAACCAGATGATTAGTCTTAATATTATAATAACCGAATCAAAAAATAAAGTCTTTAATAGGGTTTAGCTAACATAGTTCATGAAGTTAGTGGAAAGTGAAAAGAAAAAGAAGGGGGTGCTCACGTAGATCATCCAGGCTGCGTAACGCTCTTTGAGGTTGTACAGCACGGCGGGCTCGTGCAGGTGCGTCATCATGGCCATGTCCTCGATCTTGTCGTATTTGGGAGGGTTCATGGAGAAGATTTGATCTTCCTTAACTGTGACAGTCTGTTAAGAGAAGGAGCTGGTGCTTATCAGCTGAGGAACAGAAAAGCATCAGTTATGTTTGCCCACCTCCCTTTGTGTTACTTACAGCCCCAGCGTCAGTCTTCACTGTCACCTTCCCCCCTTCTCTGCTCTGGACTGTGCTTTTCACGTAGGATTCCTTAGCATCCACCACAAAGACAGAATTCTTGGCATCGAAGGGCCTATTCTGGGCCTCAATGCGCTCCTTTTCAGACTTTCGGAGGTACGGAGCTGCCTCCCCAAAAACGGCCATCTCAGCGTCGGAACTCATGGCTGGGGGTTATTGGCGGCAACACAGCACAGGTGTACCTAGAGGGCAGAGAGAGCCTGACAGTGAGGCTGGGGGAGCGTGGACGTTGTCCTCTTGGTTTCACGTTCCTGTGCCTCATTGGCCTCGCCCGTTTCCTCACTGCCGCCTGTCGGGATCACTCTCGTGTCCTGTACAAAGGTGCTGAGGGATCAGATCACAGGTTGGAAAGCCTAATGTTGGCAGCTTCATGTTTGTGACATTTGAGGCCTCCATTGCATCCTCTGTGTTGTAAGGCTTTGCAGAGAAATGTGGAAGAATTCATATTTCAGTCAGCAATGTTTGTGATGTCCCAAGTGTGTTCAGAATATTCTCTTTTTCTGCTTGCTTAGCTTTGTTTCCTTTTTCCATTCCCCCTTCCCACTTTTTTTTTTTGACATTGCAATGATACAAAACCATGGAAAATAACTCTTTTCAATGGCTTTACAATCTGAACCTAATGTAAAAACTCACATATTTTGTCCAATTTTTCTCCTGGCCCAAATTTTTAAAATCAGATACATACATTGGATGTCATATTTTTAAAATTAGATTGATTAAAAGGTAAATCTGTTCATTCAGGACACGGTCCAAAATGAAAATAGTTAATAAGCACAAATAAACTCCCAGTTTAGGAGTGCATTATTTAGGTATCAGGTAAATAAAGCGAAAAGTAAATGCAATGAAAGTTGAAAATCCAACAAATGATTTTTCCCTAAGCCAAAATTAAGTCTCCTTGATCACTTCTTAAATTATGTGAAAGCAGTGTTATTAAAACAGAAGATAACTTTAGAAAACCGTTTTAAATTTTTTTTTTTTCAACGTTTTTAATTTATTTTTGGGACAGAGAGAGACAGAGCATGAACGGGGGAGGGGCAGAGAGAGAGGGAGACACAGAATCGGAAACAGGCTCCAGGCTCCGAGCCATCAGCCCAGAGCCTGACGCGGGGCTCGAACTCACGGACCGCGAGATCGTGACCTGGCTGAAGTCGGACGCTTAACCGACTGCGCCACCCAGGCGCCCCAGAAAACCGTTTTAATTAAAAAAATTTTGGGGCACCTGGGTGGCGCAGTCGGTTAAGCGTCTGACTTCAGCCAGGTCACGATCTCGCGGTCCGTGAGTTCGAGCCCCGCGTCAGGCTCTGGGCTGATGGCTCGGAGCCTGGAGCCTGTTTCCGATTCTGTGTCTCCCTCTCTCTGCACCTCCCCTGTTCATGCTCTGTCTCTCTCTGTCCCAAAAATAAATAAAAAACGTTGAAAAAAAAAATTTTTAAAAAATTTTCGGGGCGCCTGGGTGGCGCAGTCGGTTAAGCGTCTGACTTCAGCCAGGTCACGATCTCGCGGTCCGTGAGTTCGAGCCCCGCGTCAGGCTCTGGGCTGATGGCTCGGAGCCTGGAGCCTGTTTCCGATTCTGTGTCTCCCTCTCTCTCTGCCCCTCCCCCGTTCATGCTCTGTCTCTCTCTGTCCCAAAAATAAATAAAAAACGTTGAAAAAAAAATTAAAAAAAAATTTTTTCATAGCGTTTGTGTATTTTTAGTCTATATTCTCTTTGTTTTTAGCTGGATTTCAGCATACTAGTTATTTTTATCTGATTCTTATTATTTCAGATCTCTCTTTCTTCTTCCTTTAAAAACAAAACAAAACAAAATACGAAACAAAACCCAAAAACCAGTTCTTGGAATATCTCTTCTGAAGTGGATAGCCAGTATAAAATTTCAAGCCAAAATGAACTTAAAATTTTTTTCCCACTGACAAATTAATTATGAGAAAATAAATCCTCTTGCCTTGATGGCAAGGATGAGACAAGCGACCAGTGACAGAAGGTGACTTCTGTGGAGAGGAAGAGGGGCTGGCTTCTGGAAAACAGTGTCTTGGTTGTCAACGACAGTGAGAACAGCAGCCTTCACCTCAGGTGGGCTTTTCAGAAGGGGTCTTGGTATTTTGTCATCTGCATTAAACATCCTCGCGATTGAGATGTTAGATGTGGAATTTGCCACATATTCTAGCTCTAAAATCAGTCCCGTTCACACCTATGAAAACCTCTTGATGATCCAGTGAAATTTCAACATATTTCCAGGGGACAAATATTAAATATTTAACAGTTTTTTTCTTCGAAGGAAAAATGTTATCCTGTTAATGTTATTTTTTGTTTCTGTGTTTTTAAAACAAGGCCATTTTGGATTAACAGCACACTACCACGTAGAGATTACTGTAATGCAGTGTATTCACTGAACACAGAAAGGAAGTCACCCTTGCTGTCTCATGTCTGAGATCAGTGGTTTCCCGACCTGTGGGGTCACAAGCCCGCAAGGATCCTCAGGGTTGTTGCAGGGGACTCTTGAATCCATCTGCACAGCGATAATTGCCTCCAGTTTGAGCAAGCAACATCATCAAACAAACAGTGTTTTCTGTTAGAAAGTCTAAGTGACTATAGCTTCCCATTAAATATAAACTAATTAAAAATGTATTAAATGTGTAGCTGTTTTTCATCATTATGTATCTTTCTAACATAATACTAAAAGTACAGGTCCCAACATGTGGAGTTGGTCGGGGGGAGGTCCATTGAATGTTTTGATTCTGTGGAGGAGAACTTGGAAACGACTGGTTTAGGTTATAGATGGCAAGAGCTGGGAAGTAGCTTAGCAGTCACCTAGAATGTGGTGTCCTCATTTTACTGATAAGGAAAGTAAGACCCAGAAAGGTGAAGGGGTCATGCAGCACCACAGAGGTGTGACGGCGGGGCTGGGGCACGAGCCCTGTTCCCCTACATCCAGGGCCAGTGCTAATTCCACCGCGGTACACTGTATTTAAAGACCCATAAAACCAACTGGCTTCCCTCGGGCAGCCAGAGCCCGTGAAAAGCCTGGATTGGCACCTGGAAATTTTGACTCCGCGACCAACGTGTTGTTGATTTTACCAAATGGTCTCTATAATACAGCTTTCCTGGTTAAGTTGGACTAGCAGTCCACATTAGAATATTACACGTGATTGTTGGCATTCTTTCTGAAGTGCTAACAGCACATGAAGGAGACTAGTCATTAAATTTCGCGTGGGTAAGTGGTCTGAAAAGTCAATATTTTACGCGAAGCCATTTTTAAAGAACAGCTGCTCCTTGTATTACCCTATTCCCATCACTAAACCAGGAAATAAAATGGTAGCTCTTTAGGACTTAGCAGTAGAGATCCCTTTGTTGTTTAGAGTGCAGTAATAAATCACTCTTACCTCGTGTGTTACCAGATGAAGACAGTGGCAGGCTCAAAGCAGACAACTACTGTTGAAAGAAAAAAAAAAACTAAGAGAATGTAGATTCTTCTTTTTTCCACTTAATCACAAAATACAAGTAACTATATTGTGTACCGTGTCATTCTTAGGAATGGTGGAAAGAAAAATTAAAATTTGGAAAGAGTAGCCATCTCCCTTAAGTGAATGGTCCTCACCACCAGGACTGTAGAACCAGCCAGATGCCCTCCACGTATACATACCTTGAGGAATTTTGAAGAAGGACGGGACCAAGGCATGTGGGCTCCACTTTTATAGAGACTGTTCTGCAAGCACAAGCTGCCGCCTCAGCTGTCCGAACTGGAACCTACTTGGCAAAACCGTTTTTGCAAATCTCTTTGCACAATATTCACTGACTGTGGCTGTGAATGGATATAATTAGAAATATTTCTTGTCACCTATAAATAATTTGACAGAGGATAACCTAGAGTTCTTTATAGGCATTTGATAGGGGACAGGGATTCAGGGCTTCTAAGGCTGTTTCTCCAGCTTTGCTGTTACATCATTCACCATGGAGTTCAAAGCCAGGCCCCCACTTACTCTCCTGCCTCTAAAGTTGGTCCAACAGAATGAGCTGGACGTGAGGAACTTAGGACTAATTGGTTTTTAGCACTTAAAGCCATTAAGGAGCTGGGATGAATTTTAGATCTGACACTGTCTTTGGAAGCAGTGAGTGATAGATATTAAGGCAGAAAATTCCTAGCCAGGGTCCCGATTTTAGAAACACTGGCGATAGATGCTTTTAAAGTCTGAAAAGCTAAACATGATGGAGAAAACGAATTGTCAGGTTAGGCAGTGGCGGTAGACCAGTGCAGGCCTCGTAAGGGATTTAGAACAGATATAAACACTTCTGTTCCTTTTCTGAAGAACTTGCCATGGCTACGTCCAGCTCATTTGTTTTCACTGAGGGGACACCAGGATGCCGTGTGGTGATCACGCGTGTTTCCCCTGCATAATGGAAGGAGACACAGACATGCGTCCCTAGTTCACGGGCAAATCCTCATGACTAGCTGTAGCCCTAATGAGGTGGGCACTACATACTTTGATTTAAGGTGGGAGGAAAGACGTGGTATCCACAAAACTCTTGTGGATTGAGAAGATGAGTGGGAGTATGCCATATGCCCATGATACTTGTAAATTGGGTTTTGGTGGTTTTGCCACATACACAGCTGTTGCCGAATATGACGGGAAATCTATCTACTCTAAGTGTGTCCCTGAGATCCGATGTGACATTTTTTACTATCATCTGCTAGCTTAAATTACTGATTAATGTGATCACTATTTTTATGCATCCTATTGAGTTAGAATTTTCTCTTTAACACATTAACAGACTGAATCTTTTATACTTTTTCTAAAATTTCTTTTGATACAATCCTGTGGAAGGCAGACATTATTTTTATTTTCTAAAAAATCTCTGTGGAAATGACTCTCAGAAGTTCAGCAATGTACACAAAATGTTGGGGGTCTAAGAAAGAGGAAATGTCTTCTGATTTTTTTCTATGTTAAGATTTTCACAACTCATTTATTTTTACTTCTTTTGGAACTTGGTACCTAAATTCTAGACATAATAACTATATTATCAAGCACACCCACCACTTTTAGAACTAAAAGATAGAAGAAGACACTGTGGATGGGACCAAGACACAGGCTGAGTCATGCAACTATAGCTAGTGAGGACTGTACCTAAAACACAGAGCTTTGACAAACTGCAGAGACCGACTGATCATCCAGATCTTGAAAGCTCTGAAACAGGGCAGGGGTCTTGTGGAGACTGGCATAGACCACCAGGAATGGGTCAGAGAACCTTGCAGAGCTTGGACAAGGACAGAAGAGTAGCAGCGCTGAATGAGGGAGAGGCCTTTCCCTTATACCTGCTTCTCTAAGGACTGTGTGAACAGGAAATACAGGAAAACAGTGCTAAGCCTTCTTGTATCTGTGTGGTTCTTTGTGATTTGGAAGCTGTGTTTAAGCAGTTTGGATAAGAGCTTCTCCCCTGCGTGTCCCCCCATTATCCTTGCAGATTTGGAAATGTTATAGGATTCTGTGATCTTGGACTCCTTCATCTACTAAAAGCATAAATTTAGTGAAAACCTGAGATTCCCTTTATCCTATAGAGTTGTATGAATTAAATTAGGCTATGTAAACAATCTATAGTATAAACTGCCTTTATGAGTAATAAAGGCATTACAGATGATTATTATTGGAGGTTATATATAATCACTTAATTCTTAAATATACACACCCACAGACATACACCCACACACACATACCTACACATATGTAAGATGCTTAGAACAGTGTCACCAGGGGCTGCTGAAGCAGACATTTTGTAATTCCAAGTAAAGGTCACAATGACATGCTGACACTCCTGAATGTACCATGGGAGTCCAGATGGTAGTAAAGGACCGCAGAGAGATGGTGGCTAGGAAATGTCAGCGAACAAGATTATTATTGTTGTTTTATGGTTTTATTAGATGAATTTTGTCCAAAAATTATAGTTGGCACCCAGTCCTAGCTTCTGTGGTATCTGGCATAGCAGCACAGCCTCAACGAAACCCCTTGAGATTCGGCAAGTCACATTTGTTGTTTGTCTTTTTAAAAATTTGTCTGGGACTCCCAATGGGTCATCACTGTTGAAGAGAAGTTGCATATTCATTTTAAGTCAGTTGTTTATAACACTGTGCAGAATTCTCATTCCAGGGTGTGGGTAGAGTCAGTCACTTGCTTTTCTACTCTACACATACTTACTAAATGTCCACTGTGTACCAATAAATTACCCAAACTGGCCAAGCTCATGCTTCAGTCAATAGGGGTGGACATACACAGACAAAGAAGTCAGTATGTAGTACGCCAGATGACACTACATGCTAAAAGGAACAATAAAACTGAGTAAGGGAGAAAGGGAGAACTGTACCAAGGTGGGCGATCTTGGAAGGCTTTTCATGGAAGGTGACAGACATTTGAATAGAAGCTTGAGGGAAGTTAAGAAACAAGCAATGTGGGTATCTAGAAGAAGAATATTTCAGACAGAGAGAACAGAAAATGTAAAGGTCCTGAAGCTGGAGTACCCTAAAGTGTTGAAGGATCAGTGAAGAAGCCTGAAACAGAAGCACACTGTCAGGGGACAAGGGGGTAGCGTGGCAGCAGACGGAGTGGGAAGGGTCAGTTAACGTAGGAGCTTGTGAGACCATGTCAGGACTTGGTTTTTAATCTGAATGAGATGGAGAGCCAGAGGAGAATTTTAGGAAGGGGGACAGTGTAGTCTGACTGAAGATTTAAAAGAACCACTCTGGTGCCTGTGTTGAATGTAGATTGCAGGGCAGCAAGGGGAGGCCAAGGAGAGGCAGCAGGCTACTCACTGCCACAGTGTAGATGGATCATAATGGTGGCTTGGGCCGTGTTCCTGTTAGTGTGGCTGACTTACCATACTGCCCCAGATGATGGCCTAAAACAAACATTTTATCATGCCTATGGATTTTGAGGGTCAGGAATTTAGAATCTGGAAGGGACACAGCATCCTTTGTTTTATAGTACCTGTGTTCTCTGAGAACAAAACCTGGGGGTGATTCAACAGCTAGGGGCAAGTATTATGTCCCATAACAAAAGCCAGAGAACAAAAGGATTGTTGAGAAGGGTAGCTAATAAATACAGTGATGCCTGGGGGCAGACATGGGGTCCAGGGAAAGTTTGTTAAAAAAGGGGAGAGACTAAGCATATTTGTGTTGATGATGAGGATCCTGTAGAGTTAATACAAACTGATGACACAGGAGAAGAGGGAATTATTGTGAGCGGCAAGGCAAGGGGGACTGGAGTCCAGAGGCTCTGATGGGAACATGGACAAGGGTTAGGGTTAGGAAAGAAGACGGAGAGTGAGAGCGAGATGCAGGTTAGCTGATAGATTTGATGGTGGGAAGATGAGGGGGTTCCTATTTGCTTGCTTCTGTTTTCTCAGTGAAGTATGAGGCAAGGTCACTGGCTGAGAGTGAGGGCAGTTGAAGGAGATGTAGTGGGTATACAGAGAGAAGGTGTGACGTGTTCTCTTTGAAGAGGGAGAGGCTCGCCCAGGAGTACTGAGTTATAATCTTGCAGTTAAAGTGAGACCAGCTTAGCGGATCTGTTTTTCTCCAGCAAGTTCAGATGCTTGGATGTAGCCATAGAGAATCTGGGTTTAACCAAGGTGAGATTTTGTCAGCCAAGTGAAATTTAGAGAGAAGGCCAACGGAGTTAAGAATCTTTTCGAGTGAGTTATTATAATGTTGGGCCATGAAATTTAGGCCTGGTTAAAGAAGGAGGTGAAAGAACATATCAGAACAATGAAAAAGTGGTAGGGGTCAATGGAGATGATGGGATATCTGGAGTAGGTGAGCTGGAAGAAGAGGCGGTGTTAGAGATTGAATGGAATGAATCCCGCTTGGTGGTGATGTGTGATTATTTCATATGTGGTTGGATTTGATTTGCTAATATTTTGTTGGGGAATTTTGCATCGATGTTCATAAGAGACACTGAACTAGTTTTTCTTTCTTGTAATATCTTTATCTGGTTTTGATAGTAAGGTCATTCTGGCCCCATAGAATGAGTTAGAAAATGCTCCCTCTGCTTTTTTCTTGAAGACATTGTGGAGAATTGATATTATTTTTCCTTAAATCTTAGGTAGAATTCACCAGTGAAATTATCTGAACCTGATGATTTCTGTTTTAGAAGCTTATTAATTATTGATTCAATTTCTTTAATAGATGTGCATCTATTCAGATTATTTATTTCTCCTTGTATGCTTTGGTAATTTGTGCAGAGACTGAATGGGATGCTTGAGGTTGAGATTTTTGTGAATGTACAGATCTTGATCATGACAAGGGCAGTGATGACTATATACTCAGCTACCTCAAACTATTCCCCAGAGCTAATTTTCTACACATGCAAATATATAGTGTATTATATACAAATATATCATATTTGTATATAAATGTATAGGGTGTATATATATATTTATTTATACAAATGGGATTATATATACTGATGGTCTTCAACTTGGTTTTTTACTCATTATCATGTATAGAAATGCTTTCCATAGTGGTATTTATTCATTTAATTGGTATTTATTGGGCAGACATACAAGAGTTTAAAAAAAGAAGTCCGTGCTCTCTTGGAATTGACATTTTGATGGAAGAGGGTGGTGGATACAATGAATTCATTCAAAAAAAAGTTAAAGATGTATTTTTTATTCTATGTGACGTGCTATGAGAAGTGTAAGTTAGAGTAACAAGGTAGAGATTACTGTAGGCAGGGGGCCACATTGGTGTGGCAAGCAAGATAGACTTCTTTGAACCAAGACTTGAATCATGCGAAAGAATTACCTCTGAAGAGATCTGAATGAAGAGCATTCCAAGCAGGGACAATTGTGGGGAAGTGAGTGAAGGAAAAATAGGTCCGTATCTTCAGTGTCTACCAAGAGCCACGTGTATATTCTCAGTATTTGATTTGCCTCATTTGATCCTCATGCAAACTTCAAGAGTAGAAAATGCCATTATGCTGTCTACTGAAAAGGGACTGAGCTGCAGTCTGGTTCAATAAATTGCCCAGGATCACATAGCTAGTGTGTGTGGTGGAGCGGAGACTCGGCCCAGGCAGGGCCGCCCCCGAGACTATCACATAGTCACCAGCTCTACAGCCTCTAGTGTCCTTTCCAACTCCGAGATTCCATGTTTTTTTAGTGATTTCACTGACACAATGAAAGCTATGCCAGAAGTAAACAGCTAACAGAATGATAAATGAGAGACCTCCCGTCAAATTACTGATTTACATTTTGTGAAAGCTGCATTTTATGAGAACTGCATGTGGTGTTATGTTGTCCTGTTGTTGAACATGCCATAACCTTGCCCACCAAGCCAGCATATCCAAAACCAGGATGCCATATGCAAACTACCCCATGATACACAAATCTATGCAAAGTACATGATGCTAAAGAGATAGAGAAATGTAGAGACTTGTGTTTTCTGTGCCACAGCATGTAGGGAGAGCCTTGAAGATGTTTTTCAGAAATTCTGTCTTGGGAGCACATCAATAATTTGTCCCTACACGACACGTAAGTTTTGCTCACTTATCACCCACCCCTTCTAGCCGTCTACACCTTTCCACTTCCTTGAATAGAGTGAATACAGGAGCACCTACTAGGTGTTAAAATTAACTCAGATGCACACAGATTCCTGGGGAAGCAAGTCTAGATGGGAAAAGAATGGGGAGACAGAATCATTCAGCTCTTTCTAATTATTCTCTTTCATTCTTTAGGGACTCCCTGATTCCCAGGGCTTGGTATGTACTTGTTTGGCTCACTCTTGCTCCCCGCCAGGTATTAGCTGACATTCCTACTCTTATGTGTAAGAAGTCTTGTGCTGTCCCCACCATGCAGGCAACATTAATAATTAATATTTGACAATCTATTTTCCCATGTATTGGTGAACTATAATAAAAATAAATCAGTGGGACAAATATAATTTTAACTTAAATCTTTTCAAATTCTCTGTCCTTCTTAGTTCCAGTTAGACAGCAAGACACACGTCTAGGATCGTTTTTCTGTTCAAGTCTTACGTATGGTGCTAAGTTTCCTATTCCAGAAAACAAGTACCAATAAAGTGTTGCCGTCCGTGCTGATAGCTGGTATCTTCTACACAATTGGAAGTACTGGTAGGAGGAGAATATATTATATTCCCAAGTGGCAGGATATCAACAAGAGAGAATTGTAAAGAAGTAAGAGGCAGTTGTGTAGGGGAAATGAAGTAAATCTTTTAGTAGTCCTGTGCTGGTTGTTTGTGGATGTTTTGCATTTCTATAAATGTCACTGTGTAAACAGTTGCCCATTGGTTTTGAAGGTGTTGAAAGTAAGAGAAAAGTTTTAAGAAACTATTTTTTCCCTAAATATATATTGTAGTTGGGCAAAATTCAGAAGTAAAATGTGAATAAATACAACTTTTTTTTTTAAATGAGTAAACCAGACTAATCAATCTAAATTCTGGAATTTCCTTGGGTAACAGGAGAGATCAGACAGATTGCAAGAATTGAAGAGGAGAGAGAGACAGGGTGCATTAACTGAACAGGAGCCATGAGGCAGGATAGAACATCTGAGCAGAAGAGATAAGACAAGATGCAGTAATTGAAGGGGAGAGACAAGAAAGCATGCAATAAATGAGAGGGAAAGAGAGAGAAAGGACAGGATGCAATAACTGAATGGGAAGGACAAGGTAGGATACAGTAATGGAAGAGGAGAGATAAGAAAACATGCGATAAATGAGGGGAAGAGAAGACAGGATGCAATAAATGAGCAGGCGAGATAATACAGGGTGCAAAAATGAATGGGAGAGATCAGACAGGATGCAATACCTAGGCGGGAAAGATAAGGCAGAATGGAATAACTGGGCAGAAGAGATCAGACAGGATGCAATAAATGAGCTGAGAGATAAGAAAGGATGAAATAACTGGACGAGAGAGTTAAGACAAAATACTGTGACTGTGAAGGACACATGGCCAGGGTGCAGTAACTGAACATAAGAGATAAGACGGGGTAGAATATCTCGGTGGGAAAGAGAAGACAGGAAGGGATAATTGAAAAGGAGAAGGTATAGGTAATTGCTCTAGAGAGATTCTTCTTCCTATTAGGGATGGTTGCTTGGAGCCAGTGCCCTTGAAGGATAAGTAGGGTGCACTTACAAAAGAGGAGGCGAGAGTATGATGGTCAGAGGCAGCAGCAGAAGTGAGGAGAATAGGACAGTGAGATGAAAGTACAGGAAAGGAACATTTCCGTCCACCTGCAGGTCCTAGAACACTTATCAGGGGATGCTTTGACTCTTAAATAAGGCTTTTTTTTTTTTTTTTTTTTTTTAATTTTTTTTTCAATGTTTTTTATTTTTATTTTTGGGACAGAGAGAGACAGAGCATGAACGGGGGAGGGGCAGAGAGAGAGGGAGACACAGAAGCGGAAACAGGCTCCAGGCTCTGAGCCATCAGCCCAGAGCCTGACGCGGGGCTCGAACTCACGGACCGCGAGATCGTGACCTGGCTGAAGTCGGACGCTTAACCGACTGCGCCACCCAGGTGCCCCTTAAATAAGGCTTTAAAGGGAACCATGTCGAAGCTGAGACTTAAGGAATGGGTAAACATTTGTCAGATGGATAAGAAGGGGAGGGCATGCAGGCAGCAAACTCAAAGGTATGGAAACTTTCATTCATTCATACTTCCAAAACGTCATTATTGAGCAGATACTCTGGTCAAGGCTCAATGTCAAGTGGAGGGATATACGGGTGAATGAGAAAGACCCCAAACCTATATATGCTTCGTGTAGCATCCATTTTAATGAGGGAGAATGACATTACTTATTTGCAGTTTAGTTAAGTGATAAGTAAAGAGAGCATACAACAGGGAAATCAGACCTATTCGGGAGGGTCTAGGTCTTTTTCTTAACATAGTGAAATTTAAGCTCAGATTTAGAGGATGAATAGGCCCTAGCTAGTCGAAGTATAGAGGTAAGAAGTGAGAGGGTCCTTGAAGCCAGGGCAGGTGAGAAGGCTCAGAGTATGTCCCTAGAACTAAAAAGGAGATCAGTGAGGCTGAGACACACAAGAGGAAGGCAGAGTGTATCACAAGGTGGAGCTTACAGGGTAGGCGAGGGCCATCCTCAGGGTTTTAATCTTTATGCTACGAGAAAAGAGGGGTGACTTTAAGCGGGACAGTGATGTGGCCAGTGTATTGTTTTTAGAAAGCTCTCACTGGCTGCAGTTTAGATTCTGTCAGAATGGTTTAGACTCAGGAAAGAAGAGTAGATGTGTGGGAGACCGGGCAGTAGATGATGGCAGTTTGGATGGGGAACATGGTGGAAAAGACAGAGTTGATGGTCTTGAAAGATATTTAAGGGCAGTGAAGAAAAAAACATGATGACCGATTGGATATGGGTGAGTAAAGGACAGGTTGGTCGGTCTCAATGCTGGTTCCTAAATAGTTAGATTGAGGAACTGAATGATCACCGTTGCCATGTGCTGTGATAAGGAACAGTGCAGGAATACAAGAGAGGCTAAAGGATTGGAGGCTATGGTCATGAATTAATTTTGGCCACGTTGAGTTTAAAGTTTCTATTAGCAGAGACATTAAGCCTGGAGTTCAGAGTACGGAACTAGAGTTGGGGTGTAAATTTGAAATCCATACGTTATGGATGGTAATAGAAACCAAGGGAGCAGGTGAGATCATCCAAGGAGAAATGTAGACTGAGAGGAGAAGGGGGCCTAGGATGGAAACTTGGGTCACGTCACATTGAGTTCACAAAAGAAAACTTCCTTCTTCTTCAGAAGAACTTCAGAAGAAAAACTTCTGATGGTTAGACAGAGGCAGATGAGATGATGAAGGAGAATGAGAGAGGCTGGAGAGCTGGAGCTATGAAGGACACCAAAGCAGGTCAGAGTTTTGGAAATGAAGGGAAGAATACATTTCCATAAAAGAGAATGGTCAGATGTGTAACATGCAATTGAGAGGTTGAGGTGATTAAAGATTGAGAAGTGTCCATTCGATTTAGCAATAAAGACGTCACTGAGGATCATAGTGAGATCCATTTAGGTGGAGTGGAGGGAACAAACACCAGCCTGGAGTGAGTTGAGGAGGAGGTGAGGAAAGGCAGCAATGTGTATATGTAACAGTTTTGAGAGATTTTGTCAGAAAGTAGAGACATGAGAAAGGAACTAGAGTGAAGAATTGGGTCAAGTGAGAGTTTTAAGATAGGATGCAGTAGAGTGGAAGATATTGAGAAGAAGGTGGAAGAAAAGGAGTGTCCACTGTATATTCTGAGAAGGGGGGAGGGGACGAGATTTAGAGTAGGCAGATGAGGCGGCCCTGAATTTAAATTGGAGGAGCGACCTCCACATTCGAAGGATGAATATGGCTTGGCAGCAGAAATGGGAGGCCATTGGCATCTGAGAACACCTAGTTTTTCTTTTAAGCAGGATGTGATGTCACCTCATGGGGCCAAAGGCAGGGAATGGAGATTTGAGGAGAGCAGAGATCTGAAATAGAACTAGAGGGACTGAGCAAGTTGACTGCATAACTCCAGCACCGAAGGCCCAGCGGGGTCCGTGATTGGGAATTTATACTGGTACCATCTCCTTGGAAATGTGGAGTAGTGAACTGTTGCATTCATTCAGGTTTGGTTTCTTTCCACTTGAGTGTGGCAGGGGATAGGAGATGGCAAGCAAGTTTGGGGTTTTGTGAAGAGAGTGGACAAAAGATTATGAATTTTTGCTTGCTTGGAAGAGCAAAAGGGGCTGATGAATATGGAAGAAATAAAAGGTCAGAGGTTATTGGAGGTACAGTGTGGTTAAATAAGAATGTTAGATTAGGGATAGGGCAACATGCAAGCTGGAAGATCAGAAAGGTGGTGCTTGATTTGGTGAGTGTGATGCTGGGGCCTTTTCCAGAGTGGGACTGTGGACGAGGTGCAGGGGAGGAGAAGGCAGTGGAGGATGGGAGTCACTGGACTAGAGCCATCATCCATATGGATGAGGAAATCTCCCAGGAATGTGGGAAAAATTGGGTGATCAGAGAAGAAGGGCCAAAATCGTACTGAAGGAAGTCAGTCAAGGACCACAGCAGGTGTGGGGGATAAGCGGAACAGCAGGAATCTCAAAGAAGGAAGAACTCTCTACAAGAGGATGAGCAGCACCGGGGATGGAGGCAGGATATTGCTTGTAGCTCAGGGCTCCTTAAGAACTTAAGTTCTCAGAGCCTGAGAGAGTAAAGGTCACCTGTTAGGAGAGCTTCCAGGGGACCATTGCTATCAGGGAAGGGTAGATTTTAATTTATAGTACAGCTCAGGATGCAGCATTAGGATGAACACTTGTCTCTAAGGCTCAGTAGAAAAAAAAAGTGAAGGTGCATATCAACCCAGAGAGATTTCCCCCAGGAGCTGAGGTCCAGAGGAGTGCAGCCGGATAATTTAACTGACTAGATAGTTAAAAAAAAAAAAAAAAAAGTAATCTGGTATTGTTCTTTTTAAATAGGTGTATGGTTCTCGGGGCACCTGGGTGGCTCAGTCGGTTGGGTGGCCGACTACAGCTCAGGTCATGATCTCACGGTCTGTGAGTTCGAGCCCCACATCGGGCTCTGTGCTGACAGCTCGGAGCCTGGAGCCTGCTGCGGATTCTGTGTCTCCTCTCTCTGCCCCTTCCCTGATTGCTCTCTGTCTCTCTCTCTCAAAAATAATAAACATTAAAAAAAATTTTTTTTAAGAGGTGTATGGTTCTTGTATGTTCTTTTGTTACATTCCTGGTCGACAAGATACTTGCTATTTTACTTGCTCCTTGTCTATTAAAAATGAGGTGAGGAGGCCCATGCCACCTCCAGCACATGTAGCTCCCTGGTAGTGATACCAATTCTAATCATGATGAGGACAATTGCTGCAGCATGGTAGAAAGGCACAGCGTCGCAAGCCAGAGAGAAAATAATGAGAAGGGGGAACTGACTGAAAAAAAGATTAATTGGCCTTCCACTGCTGTCAGAAGTACTGGGAGAACGCCTTGTAAGAGATGCCGAGCTTTCCAGAATGAGCACAAATACTGCAAATATATTCATTCTTAACTCTCGTTTCACAACGAGGGAGGAACTCAGGAAAACAAATAACTAAACACATCGCAGTGGCAAAAAACAAAAAAAATCTCTTATATTTAAAAAGGACTAGAAAATCTACAGAATATTTCTCTCTCAAGGAATCCCTAATCCCAAATTAATCCCACGTAGTTATAGTGGAGAGTTTGCATTATTAATATTGTTGAGGGTCTAATCCAAACGTTTTATATTTTCACTTATTTTATGTAGCTAATTAGTGTTTTAATTTATTTCTACTCAATCTTGGGATCAAGAATTTCCTACCATCTTATGAAGAAAATAAGTTACTTCCTTAATAGAAATCAGCCTCTCTGATAGCTAGCTGATGTTTTACCAAGTGAGACTTACCAGATGTTCCATGTTGTGTATACCTAACGCCCACCTCTAGTTTCACCTGCTCCCCCCTCCCCAGGGACAAGGGGGGTTTAGGGCATTGACCAGCACGGATTGGCCTGGCTGTTCCTATCCTATTTTATTCTTGGTGACTAAATCCTTCTCCATAAGATGTAAGCAAAATCTCTTTCCTTCTCTTCTTGATGCAGAAAAAGATTAATTGACATGGGGGCGGTGGAGGGGGGTGTGGAAAGAGAGACTCACAAGTTATTTGCGGATAAATTTTTTATCTGCAAAAATCCGGAGTAGAAAACAGAGTGACAAAGATGTTCACATTTTGTGCATTTCTTTGGTCACTTTTCAGCATTTGGTTGAATTACTCTTCACTTATGATTTTCGTGTGGACCTCCCGGCTCTTCACCCGCAGCTTGTTGACCTGGGACTCGGCAATGTCAGCCCGTTCCTCGGCCTCCTCCAGCTCGTGCTGGAGCTTGCGGAATTTGGAGAGGTTGACATTGGATTGTTCCTCCTGAGAATGAATGGAAATGCATTTAGGAGGGAAAAAAGGTCAGGATTTCTAGTTTCTTAGGTCAATGGGTCTCAAATTTCTTTTTACTTGAAAAGACTTCACTCTAGTAAACCTTTTTTTTTTTAAAAAAAAACCTAGAGAAATGCTCTTGAATTTGTTTTTATTTTTTTATTTTATTTTTTATTTTTAATTTTCCTTGCATGCTTCTTGAACTCATGGATAACAAGGAGGGACAGGTGACATCTGCCATCAGGATTTCTAAAAGTTCTCCTTTTTAACATGTAAACATCTTAGAGCCATTACTAAATATGTCAGTTTTCCAAACTTTTTGTCCCCCTGAGTCTGGTGAATGAAACCAAACCTTCTAAAAATGCAGGTACACCACCTGTGTTATACTGAGCTAATAGCCTGGAGTATAAATTATTGCTTGTTGAATATAAATTATTGCAACTTAATGCAGTTTACAAATTAAAGAAAACTTGTTTCTTAAAATAGTTTTGAGTAGTCTCTGATTATGTTTGAACAGATAATCAGTGAGTTTGGGAAGGCCAGTTCGGGTTTAGTCTTTAGTAATTGTCCTTTTTTAAAAGGCTCATTGACAGCTGTCCATAATGTGACATTCAAATTTTGAAGTGAATAAAACTTAGAATCACTAAATAACAGAGCTTGAAAAAAACCTCAGATCTTCCTCTTATAGATGAGGAAAGTAAGAGCCAGAGAGACATGTTAAGTCTCTCTGTCACCACCCCCCCCCCCCAACCCGCGCCCACTCCCTGCCCCAGACCTTAGAGGTCAGCAGAAAAATGAAAAACATTCATGGACAAAGGAACTAATTTGTGATAAGTAGGTGTATATATATATACATACATATATATATACCCATACTTAAATACTTAGGAAATCAGCATTATTTATTATTTAAGATAAATCATAGGCTAGAGAAGTGAGATAAGGTGGAGTGCCAAGAATCTGCTGATTTGAACATAACCAAGATCTTCTGAGCTCAGTGGTTTGAACATAAGCGGGACCTTCTGAGCTCCAGGCTTAATATTTAACTGCTTACTTGTCACCTTCACTTATGTATACAGTGGTATTTCATTGTTTCCAAAACAGAATTCCTGTTTCTTTCTTGCCCTGTGAATCTGTTCCTCTCTTAGTTCCGCATTTTAGTCCTTGCTGTGCCATCCACCCGGTTATTCAAATCACAGACTTGATGAATTGCCTTTGATTTCCTTTCTCTCTCGCCTCCCAAGGGTGACCTTTTAGCATATCCAGTAGTTTCTCCCTCCAGAATGTGTCTTGAGTCTCTCCACTCTGTCTGCTCCACCACCATTGTAACACAAGCCATGGGACCGCCTGGAAAGCCTCATAAAATGTCTCCTTGTACTGCCTGTGTTACCCAACAGTCCATTCTCCACAAAGTAGCCAAAATATACTTTAAAGAGTATAAGCCCAGGCATGACTGAGCAGTTCAGAACCCTCCTGTGGCTTCCCAGGGTCCCACTGTACTTGGAATACAATCCAGACTTCCTACCAGGGCCTAGAAGACCCTGCGATCTGCTTCCTACCTCACTCTACTGCCTCTTCTCTACTGCTCTGTCCGTGGTTCTTTCTGTTCCTTGAACCAGACTCTTTTCCACTCAAAAGCATTTTGTTGCTCTTGCCCTTCCCTGGAACCATTTTCCCTGGCTCCTTGAGTGGTTGGTTTCTTCTCATTCTTTAGAATGTCATTGACCATTTTCCTTTGATCCTTCCTCACCATACCCTCCTTTTCTTTCATCCCTTAAATGAAGTTGGTTCTGCCATATCTGAGACCAGAGGCTGCTCAGTCACTCCAAGGGGTTTGGAACTCACCGCTTCCTCAGCTTGTCTCTTATAAGCTTTCACCTTCGCTTGCAGTTTGTCCACGAGATCTTGGAGCCTGAGCACATTCTTGCGGTCTTCCTCAGTCTGAAATAATATTTTTAAGAGTGAGTCTCTTGAGAGTACAAACACCATCACATTTTGTTGTACATTTGCTTTTTGATCCCTTGCAAACTAGGGTGAGAACCTAGACAGGCCATTTTCCTTACCTGGTAAGTGAGTTCCTTTACTCTTCTCTCGTGTTTGCGTAGACTCTTGACAGTTTCAACATTGCGCTTCTGTTCACTTTCAACTTCTCCTTCAAGTTCGCGTACCTGCAAAAACGTGGGCATTTTAAAGACATTTACTGTGATCCATTCACTCAACGGATTTCTGCTTCTTCAAACGACCTGTGGTGCTTCTTTCACTCTGTTTTATATCTAGGTTTCATGCCCTAGTCTAATTGTCCCCTTAAAAGCTCTTTGGCAGCAAGGAATGTGTCTCATTCCATCTCTGTATGCCCCACTCATCCAGCAGCACTAGGTCCTCAAAAGGCCCTGGACTGGAATGAGGAAATGTGCCATCAGAAGACCCACCCTGGCCTCCAGTTTCTGGATCTGCTTCTTCCCGCCCTTCAGGGCCAGCTGCTCAGCCTCGTCCAGACGGTGCTGAAGGTCCTTCACCGTCTGCTCCAGGTTCTTCTTCATCCGCTCCAGGTGGGCGCTGGTGTCCTGCTCCTTCTTCAGCTCCTCGGCCATCATGGCCGCCTGTTAGCAGTGAAACAAAACCGGTTGAGAGCTGGGCTGGCGCATCAGGGTTCGAGTTCGAGCACCACCGTGTTGCCCTCTGCTCACATCCGTGATGGCCTTCTTGGCCTTCTCTTCTGCGTTGCGGGCTTCCTGGACAATGTCTTCCATCTCTCCCTGGATCTGGGAGATGTCTGTCTCCAGCTTCTTCTTGGTGTTGATCAGGCTGGTGTTCTGTTAAAATAACAAATTTAGAAATATTTAGTATATGAGAGCAAAGTTGGGATGCCAGACTTCTAATGAACTCACAGGCTAGTTAATTAAGTAATTAGTATCCCTCCTTGTTCAATAAGTTATCTGAGATGACAATATATTTTTGAACGACAATCAACTTCGGATGTCACAGTACAGATAAATATTACTAACCCACAAATATTAAATGTTTTAAACGTTATCCTCCATAAAACACTGTGAGTACATTCTTAGATAAAGCTACGATATGAGCAAGAATTTCATTTTCATTCCTTTGTATTTTTCACTCTTCTGTTATACTCACTTGGGTGTGGAGGAGCTGGACGCGCTCACTGGCGTCCAGGAGCTCCTGTTCTGCGATTTTCCTGCTCCTCTCCGTCTGCTCCAGGGTCGCCCGCAGCTCCTCGATCTCAGCCTGCAGTAGGTTGGCCCTGCGCTCCACCATGGCCAGCTGCTCCTTCAGGTCCTCCTGGCCCCGGAGCGCGTCGTCCAGGTGCAGCTGGGTGTCCTGTGGAATGAACGATCGTTGAGACACCTCGTTCTCAGGGCTGCAGTCTCCCCAAGCCCCTTGGGGCCCTTTTTCGAACCCACTTACTTTGAGGATGGCCTGGGTGTTCCTGTAGTTCCTCAGGGCCTCTGCAGCCATGCGGTTGGCGTGGTTCAGCTGGATTTCCATTTCATTGAGGTCTCCCTCCATCTTCTTCTTGAGCCTGATAGCATCATTCCTGCTCCTGATCTCAGCATCCAGGGTGCTCTGCATCGACTCCACGACTCTGATGTGGTTTCTCTTCAGCTGGTCAATTTCCTCATCCTTTTCAGCGATTTTCCTGTCGATTTCAGACTTGACTTGGTTCAACTCCAGCTGGATGCGCAGGATCTTTCCCTCTTCGTGTTCAAGAGATGCCTTTAATGACAGCAAGGGGTGACGTTAGGGAATGGAAGTTTATGGTATTCTAGAAATAGGAATCAGTTCTTACTTTTTTGCTACCATAAGACATCTTTGTTCCCTCGTTACAGAAATTTCTACAATGTGTTGTTGGTTTTATATATTTCTGTCTCCCCAGCTCGATCATTCCCTTGAGGGCAGGGACCTTAACTTACTTGTTTTTGTTCCTTTGGTGTCTAACACAGTTCTGACTAACACCTGTGTGTTAGTTGCATGCATAGTCAAGTCTCCATCCTCATATGTAGTACACAGAGTGAGAATTACTTTTCTTTTCTTTTGATTCAAGAATTTCATCAATTTTACATGTAATAGACTCTAATTCCCCTTGTAATTGTTTTTAGAATGTATGATAAAATGTCTACCTCTGCCTCCTCTAGAGCAGCCTGAAGTTCAGACTTTTCATGTTCAATTTGCTTCTTTACTTTTTCTAGTTCATGGATACGTTTCCCTCCTTCTGCAATCTGCTCAGTAAGGTCAGAAATCTCCTCTGTTGGTGAACAGAGATATAAAAAATTTGTTCAGTGAAGGAAAACATTTTTTCAAATCTTTGGTTAAAGGAGATTAAAATGTACTCACGTTGCAAATTCTTATTTTCCCGCTTCAGGGTTTCAAGTTGGTCTAAGGATTCCTCATAAGCATTCTTAATCTTGAACAGCTCTGTGCTAAGGGAGCGGGACTCCTTTTGGGAAGCTTCAAGTTCAGCATGAGTTTCTTCATACTTCTGTTTCCATTCTGCCAGGATCTGCAGGGCAAAGGGCAGTCAAGAAATTTAATGGAGAGAGTTTGATGCGATATGAGAACCATCTATTCTGGCAGCTGACAGGCAGAGTTGGGATGACCTGAGACTGACAAGTAGTTATGAATGAAAAAAGTAGAAACCACAGGACTTGTCCTCCCCCACTGCCACCTGCCATGGAGCAGGAGCTCCCGAGAACAGCTCTTTCAGATAGTTGGAATAAGGCCACTGAAGGCAGCAGGCTTTGGTCCCGTGTTGAATGCCAAGGCAGAGGCTGCAGCACAAGGTACCTTGTCGAAGTTCCTCTGCTTCTTGTCCAGGGCCGCGCAGGCCGCGTTTGTTCTCTCCACGTCGAGCATGAGGTCCTCCACTTCGTTCTGGAGCCGCTGCTTCGTCTTCTCCAGGGAGGCACATTTGGCGTTCACCGCTTCTACGTGCTCCTCGGCGTCCTGCAGACGCTGGGCCAGCTTCTTCCTGAAAGGTGAAATAAGGACAATAGAAGTGAAGGCCATCAGCAGAATTGGAAGTTTCCAGG
Source organism: Neofelis nebulosa (assembly GCF_028018385.1). Taxonomy (NCBI): domain Eukaryota; kingdom Metazoa; phylum Chordata; class Mammalia; order Carnivora; family Felidae; genus Neofelis; species Neofelis nebulosa. The sequence continues at coordinate 4,811,851 of NC_080797.1, forward strand.
TATGTACAAAAGGGTGCTTTCCACAACCAGACTCCTAACAGTCTGCTCTTCAAGCTTGTTTTGTAGGCCTAGTTCTGTGTTGACTCATTCCCACTCCTGCAAACTAAATGCTGACAACAGTCCTAATTTCAACATCACCACACTTCATAGTCTGGTTTTAAGGCCATCTGTGATCAGCCCAAGCCAACATTTTACCCATTAAGGTCACTGGTTTATTCCTTCTCTGTAAAATATTAATATCTGTCTTGAATTACTGAAGTCTCCCCAAGTCTTGCCTCCACTGAATTTTCATCTCCAGAAGGTAGAGTGTGTATCTTGCTAATCTTTGCAAGACTGTCACACATGTTAAGTACTCAAATGTTGGATGAATTGAATTCAAATAAATTCAAATTCATTACCAAATATGCTTGATTTTGGCTAATTGTGTCCCTCCCTTATTTTTCCTGGCTTTCCATTAATCCTTTAATAAAAATAAACTTTTCCAAATCAATGTCAATTTTGCTTTGTGAGCTCCACTGAAAATCTCCTCTAAGGCATCCACCCAAACATGATTCCAACCACATGGTTGTACACTTGTCACGGGATAAACGACTAGCTCCCTCCTGAAACCTTTTGAATGAGTAGGTTTCTTCTTGTCAAGATTCTCCCTCTTCACAGTTGCATCTCGAACTGTTGATTGCATTGAATATTTGGTCCTTTTTGAAACCATGTGTTTCCTTTCTTATTGCAGAATTTATGTTTTCTTTTTAGTCTTTAATAGTATATGTCTTTGTTCCCCTACAAATAGCCATGTTTTTACATCTCAGAAGGATGAGCTATGCTTTGAAATCTCGGTTATTTTTCCCTTACATACCTAACATCTTCGAACAATTTTTCAACGTTTTTTTTTTTTTTTTTTTTTTTTTTTTTTTATTATTTATTTTTGGGACAGAGAGAGACAAAGCATGAACGGGGGAGGGGCAGAGAGAGAGGGAGACACAGAATCGGAAACAGGCTCCAGGCTCCGAGCCATCGGCCCAGAGCCTGACGCGGGGCTCGAACTCACGGACCGTGAGATCGTGACCTGGCTGAAGTCGGACGCTTAACCGACTGCGCCACCCAGGCGCCCCAACAATTTTTCCATTAGTGGCTGAGAGGAAGGAGAGGCACAGGGCAATACAGTTAACTCTTACTCTGTCTACACCTTTATAGATAGAATGATGCCCAAAATACCCCCTTTTGAAAATAGTCGTTCAGCTTCCTCTTGCCTTACCTGCTTTCTCTTTTTGCCCTCTAGCTTAATTCTTTTCCTGCACTGCCAGATTGTCTGTCTTGCTTTGGTTTGCGTTCATGCGTGTTTTTTCCATTGTTTTTAAATTTTGTTTTTGGAGCAATGGACATTTTCCCATATAGCGCTTATAGCAGATGCACTTGGTTAACAGGGATATTTCCATTTTAACTAAGTCTAGAACATACTTGGCCTCCTCCAGCTCCTCTGTGCGCTGGATAGCATCCGTCTCGTATTTGGTCCTCCACTGGGCCACCTCGCTGTTGGCCTTGGACATTGCCCTCTGCAGCTCAGCCTTGCCCTCCTGCTCCTCCTCATACTGTTCACGCAGCAGGTCACAGTCATGGCGGGCTGATTGCAGGGCGTGGGCCAGTGCACTCTTGGCCTAAGAACGTAGAGATCAGTGACTTAATTTTATATCTTTAAAGTGATATTTAGTCTCTAGGCTCCTAGAGGTCACCAGAAGAAAATCTATGGAAGTAAGAAAACCACAAATAACCTCAAAAATAAGGATAGTGACAACAACAAGTAGGGCTTACCTTTATCTCCTCTTCAAGCTGCCTTTTTAGTTCCTCAATCTGTTGTGTGAATGCTTGTTTGCCCCTTGAGAGCTGAGAAACTAACGAGTCCTTTTCATCTAGCTGGCGTGAGAATTCACCTATTAAGACCAAGATGGATAAAACTCAGCCTTACTTTTGGAAATCAGAGCTCTGAATTAAAAGCTGGAGCAGGGCAAGGGAGCTGAGTTTGAAACACTTTGGAGAGTATGGATTACAGCAAGCCACCAACGTCCACTTCAGTTCTGATGAGAAAATCTATATGAGAATGAGAAGTATGGAAAGCTTTGAGGCAGATTACATACTTACAGGCAACACAAAACATTTTGCAAGGTATTTAAGATTATTTGATCACAGTAGAAATTGGTCAAGAAACATGCAACAAGAAATGTAAATCAAACCAACAAAACATCCCAGTGCTTCCTGTCTAAGGCAATAGTGTTGTACTAGTGTACCTTACACTGAAAGTTGATTGAAACAAAGAATTTATTGTATGGAAAATAGGAGACTTTGACCGATTCCCTCCATCAGTAGAAGTGATGTTCAGAAGAAAATCCTGGAAGCATTTTTATGTTAAGAAATGATCAAATACCCTTCCACCCCAGAATTCATTGGTTTAGGGGGCCTGAGAAGTTCCTAGACTAAATGGCATTTAAATCCAATCCAACTCTTCAGGCACCATAATTCAGAAAACATGCTGTGCTGTATTAAAAAGGGAGGAAAGACTTTCAGCTCCATTTTTGAACTGGTTACCTGGAAGCTTTATCTCTTTAATAAGAATGACAACTTTCTCTTTTTTCCATACCACTAAATTCTAGAAGGAACTTAGAAAAGATTCTTAAGATTCTTTGAGAATACAGGTTTTCTTCTTCCTGCATGAAGTATACTAACTATCTGCATGACAATAACACAAGCCTTACTTTGAACTTTGTTCTAGAAAGAACAATATTTGAATGGATATGAAAAAGTGGTTCTCCAACACTTTGATCTGCCTATCACTTTAATAGTCCAGACAACCCATAAAATAATTACCATCTTGTTAACCTCTTGCTTGAGGAGGTAGAACTTTGGTAAAATAGTTGGTAAAACTTTGGTAAAAAGTTAATTAGGGGAAGGGGTTAATGCACAGACTCTCCAATTTGGGAAGTCAGAACTCTACAAACATCCCTTGAAGGCTCCAAGGGGGGGTTTGTAGTACTATTTCTCTGCATGATGGTGCTAGCTAGCAGCAGTTGGCCAGACTTCAGGAAAAAGAGTGGAGTAAGCGTTCTTGGACAGCCACCTCATCATTGCCATAGTCTGTCATTTTTAAAATGTGGATTACATTACACAGGCCGTTGAGGGTAATAGAGTAATAAATAACTTGGGCAAGCATTTTGAAAGATGAAAATAAATATTGTGAAGATACACTTTAAATCTGATAACTTGATTAAAGTCAAATCTGCTTTAAAATGTGAACGAGCAAAAGAGCCTGGATCTCTTTAGTGAAATCAACAATTACAACAAAAAAGAAAGCAGTCCGTGCCAGGGGTCAGTAACGTGTTCCTACGAGTGGTGGTGGGTGGCCCCCAGGCAGATAGTATGTGATCTCAATTAAGTCATTGCAGAGGTTTTCAGCAAATTAAGCATCCAAGCTAAATTTGTCATTCAAGGTCAACACTGGTCAATGGCCCACCTGATTCTGTCTGCAGACGCGCTCTCTGAGCCGTCAGGTCATTGATCAGCCGCTGCTGCTCCTCTTCCTTGGTCTTAAGTTCACTCACCTGGTCTTCTAGAGTGCGGCACATCTTTTCCAGGTTCCCCTGCATCAAAAAGTGGTAGAAGGCATCTCAAGCAAGTATTTGGACCACAGAAAATTGCAATAATCCACACATTCCATACGGTGGTACTTCCTTATTTGGAGAATTAAATATCTTTACAAGCAAACAAAGACTACAGAGGCCTTGGGTTGTGGTGGAAAGAGTAACGAATGACAGAGTCTAAACGGGCTACCAGCAAATGGCTTTGGGAATTTAAGTCTTAAATCAGGTGGCTTATCTCTGAGATGAGAATAATGACACTTGATTTTTTTGAGCAGCAAGTTTATGTATTTGTGCTTAAGGGGAAAAACAAAAGCCTAATCAAGGTGAGGTGTTTTTAAAAACCCCATTGGGGCGCCTGGGTGGCGCAGTCGGTTAAGCGTCCGACTTCAGCCAGGTCACGATCTCACGGTCCGTGAGTTCGAGCCCCGCGTCAGGCTCTGGGCTGATGGCTCGGAGCCTGGAGCCTGTTTCCGATTCTGTGTCTCCCTCTCTCTCTGCCCCTCCCCCGTTCATGCTCTGTCTCTCTCTGTCCCAAAAATAAATAAAAAACGTTGAAAAAAAATTTTTAAAAAAAAAAAAAATAAAAAAATAAAAACCCCAAATGCATAGTTGACTTGCTCTCATTTGGAAGAGCTGAACTTTCCGCCCTACATGTTCTTTGGGTGTGGCTGTTCTCACAGCAGAGAGTGGACGCTTTGCCATCACACCCTGGGTGTCCCTCGCTCCCGCCAGTCACCTGCTTGTGCTGCCAGTTACTAAGAACTCTTGACCGGCTCACTCACACCTGTCTCACAGAAATCTCTTTAAGACTTAAACCATGGTTGTACCTTGGCCTTGGAGACGGTCTCCATGTTACTGGCCAGGTCGTCGATCTCCATCTTCAACTCGCTCTTCTCCTTCTCCAGCTTCTGCTTGACCCTCTGTAGGTTGTCTATCTGCTCCCCCAGCTCGGCCATGCTGTCCGCGTGCTTCTTCCTCAGGGTGGCCGCCGTGGCTTCGTGCTGCAGGGTGGCCTCCTCCAGGTCCCTGCGCATCTTCTGGAACTCGGCCTCCCGCTTCTTGTTCATCTCGATCTGGGCGGAAGTGGCCCCGCCGGCTTCTTCCAGCCGCTCGCTGATCTCCTCCAGTTCCCGGGAGAGGTCCGAACGCTGCTTCTCTGCTTTGGCCCGGGAGGCCCTCTCTGCCTCGATTTCCTCCTCCAGCTCCTCGATGCGGGCCTGAGGGTGACACACCAACATTAATGGCAACTCGTGGCAGTTTTGATTCCTGTGATAATGTGGACGAGGTGGAGGTTGTGACTCACCTGTAACTCCTTGATCTTCTTCTGTAGCTGCATGGCAAGGGCCTGCTCGTCTTCAATCTTGCTTTGCAGATTGCTCATTTCAAACTCTTTCCTGTCAAAGGGGCACTTTATGTCAGTCACAGAAACAGTAGTAGGACTTTCCCCATAGACGTGTTCTCATTGCTTACTTTTTGAGTTTCTCATCGAGTTGCTGCTTGTCATTTTCAACATCCATTGTGGATTCTTGGGCCAATTTTAGGTCTCCCTCCAGTTTCCTCTTGGCTCTTTCTAGGTCCATGCGGATTTTCTTTTCTTGTTCCAGGGATCCTTCAAGCTATAAGTTAATAATGCATGAATATAGTTCCTGAAACGTTACCATCTTTTATCCCAGGTTTGACTTGTAGACATTTAACTCCTATCTAATCAGCAGCTTATTTTGATTTTTCCATGAATTAGGCAAATTTGTCCCACCTATTCCATTCTCATAACTATTCTTAGTCCCAGGAATCATCATTTGAAAGGTGAAGTGTACCTCATTACCATATGATTACAGTAAACTGCCAGGAGACAGCATGCCTTCCCTATCTCCCCACCGGAATCCACTGTGACTGTGCTTCACCACACCCACAGACCCCACAGCTGTGTTTCTAACCATGACTTTTGTCACTTCCTCCCTGATGCACACATTTATAGCGGGTTCTCTATTTGGTATCAGACTACGTTTAAAGCCGAATTCATCTTCCACATTCTTTATTTGGAAACCTTTCTTCCTGTGAGAGAGAATCTTACGGATGTTTACTACTTCTTTGCTATTGCTATGCTCCCCACTTGGAGCATCTCTCAATTTCTTTGCATGGCCTCTTGCTTTTCAAGCCCAGGCCAGACCCATTTTGTTTGTACAGATTTCTTTGGTAAACACAAGCTTTCCTTTTCCCTGAGTCTTTTTATGTATATTGTCTGTTAACCAACAACTTTCTTTATTGATTTTTTTTGACTTCTTGGGTGTCCATCTTAGACCTTGTAGCAAAGATAATGTCCTATACACATATCCATTGGAAGCTCTTGAAAAGTCCTCATTACATCATAAGAATGCAAACTCATGTTTACTTAGTTTGTTACAAAATTAAAAAAAAAATTTTTTTTACATGATTTTAGGCTTACGTCATCCACTTGTTGTTCAAGCTTGATTTTAGCTTTGGTCAGCGTGTTGACCTTGTCCTCTTCTGCCTGTAGGTCATCCAGGGTCTGCTGGTGGGCCTCCTGGAGGGCCTTCTTCTCCTTGGTCAGCTTAGCGATGGTTTCGTCCAGGCCTGCCATCTCTTCCGTGAGGTTTTTCACCTTGAAAAATTAAAGAAGAAATGGTATCTGCTTTAAAGCAGGTTTACTAGGCTGGCGGAACCTCGATATGGTAGAACAGAATGTGATTCATACCTTGTTCTCTGTGGCATGCTTCTCCTTTTCAACCTTGGCCAGGGTCAGCTCAAGGTCATCGATGTCTTTCTTGAGCTCTGAACACTCATCCTCCAGTTTCCTCTTCTTGGCCGTCAGCTCGGCATTGATCTCCTCCTCATCCTCAGCTCTCTCAGTCACCTCCTTGATCTTGGCCTCCAGCTGGATTTTCGTTTTAATCAGCTGATCGCACCTTTCCTCTGCATCAGCCAAGCTGTCTGCTTCCTGAGAAGGGATAATAGGCATTTTTAGATTGTAGTTCTTTGGACATTTTCAGATTTTATTAATATTTCAAAACCATATAAGTGAATTGTGTTTTAAAGCTTTAGGTTACTTTTTGTAAACTTCCCATCATCTAGGAAATATTTATTGGACACTTATTATGACACTGGAGAATTTTTTTTTAATTTAAGGAATTTAAGTCATGGTTCCTGATGAAATTATGATACAGTTTTATTTGATAATGATGCAGTTCAGGACATACTATGCCAAAATATGGCACCATGGCATATTGTGTACCATAAACTGAAGGAGTTTGAGAAAATGGAAGATGCAGGAAACCCACTCTGACCTCCTTCCCTCACCCTAAAACAGGTCATTAAACTCCCGTGTAGAAAGTGCCCTTCCTGTACTAGTAGGAAAGAAGACATTCTTATCACCAGAGATGAGAATTGGGGGCCAAGAAGGCTGTATAAACAAACCTTGTTAAACTAACCCTTATCTTTTTAGTTACTTTTTCACCATTTATTACTCTTAACTCAAACCCCTTTGTCCTGTCAAATCTTTACAAATTTATTGCCTGTCTAAAAGATATATAAGCTTCCTGCTCTGCTTATTTCTTTGGGTCTTCAGTCTCTTGCAAAGGCTCCCATGTACATGTAAAAATTCAGTAAATGTGCATGCTTTTCTCCTGTTAGTTGATGTTGGTTGCTTTAATTTTCAGACCCAGCCAGGGACTTTAAGAGGGTCCAGGAAAACTTCTTGTTCCCCTAATGATGACCTATATTTAATGTGTTGGTATATAATTTCAGATAAGTCTCCTTTCTTTCTTTAGTATTTATTTCCAGAAAAGTTTAGTGTGTAAAAAACAGAAAAAATGGTCAGGTATCCAGCAGGTTGCTAGAGGGAAGGGTAATATCAGGAAAGTAACTTAAAGGGAAGATGTCTTACAGTGACAGAGTAGCTGGGAATCACAGGAAAGACATGGAAGAAATAAGAGGCACTAAAAATGTTCAGAGGTGGTGCTTAAAGAAGTACCAGGTGGGTTTCTCATAAGTTAGAATAGAAACTCTGTGGGAGCAGGGGCCATGCCTCTTACTTCAAGTTGTATCCCTGGTGCTTGGAACATTATTCCGTATTTATTAAATGTGGAGACTTGACAGAATGATGTTGGAAAGAGGTCATACTATTCTCAGAGGAGAGGAGTATGATTGGAAACTGAGGTATACCTTGCAGTTAGCACCTGGTTCTCGAAGGTGTGATGAGCCTCTTGTCATTTTGGAAAAACTGTTCAAAGTCACAGTGCCAACCCAGGTAGGTACAGACAGTTCATCTTTCTTTACATCTTCTAGTGAAAGGCCCTAAACCTGTACGTCCAACTGGACCAAAGTAGATGTTCTTCTGAGCTCAGAGGACTGTAGGACAACTCTCAGTACTCAGGTAGTGGGTCTCAGTAGCAAACTGAAAGTCTCTGGTCATTTGCGTCACAAAAGTGGGTTAAGCAGTGGTGTTTGATCAAACATTTCTTCCAGGTCTTCTGGGTGTTTATTGGGACATCAAGCAAGAATGTCAACCCTGTCTCTCATGCTTTGGATAAAAACTGACACTGTCTATAGAAAGTGTTCCCATTATCCTTGTCATGATCCTACTCTTTCAGGTACTGGAGAGTTTCTAAAGATAGAACTGTCAGGGAAGTTGCCAGAATACTGGTTTCAAGTGAATGTATTTTCATCATGATGTGTCCTCCCTCTTCACTGTGAATATTGTTCTTTTCACTGGTCTAATTTGCTCTTCTCAGTAGGGAGAATCTTGGGGAGCAAAGATCACCTCATTTTTTGACCACATTCTGCTAGGAAAAACACTAGGGGGAAAGGGAAAATGCTTTTGTTTTTCCTTTTAAACAGCAAAGAATCCTACTGCAGTGCTTTGTGGTAATGTTGTGTATGGGATTGTGTGGATCTTCTGTGGAGTTGTGAGTTAGGAAAGATTGATCGTCCCTTAGTGAGGTGGAATCTAGACCTTTCTCTAGCAATTGCTGAGCTGAAATTTTCGCATCAGATTGGGTGCTAAACAAATGGGTTCTGATACTCACAGCTTGGACCTGGAGTTGCAGGTCATTTTTCTCTTGCATCAGAGCAACCATCTTCTCCTCAAGTTCTTTCCTTTTTGCCTCTGACTTCGCCAGCTCTTCCTTGGTCTTCTCAAATTCTTCCTTCATGTTGGCCATCTCCTTCTCGGTCTCGGCGCTCTTGAGGAGGGGCTTGATCTTGAAATACAGCTTCATCCAGGGCCAGTGCTTGACGTTCATGAAGGCGCGGATGTTGTACTGGATGCAGAAGATGGACTCTCTGTGACAGAAGCAGAAACGTCCCAAGTCAGGTTCTCACAGGAAGCAGAGTGAAAAGGCCTTGGCTGCTGGGGCTCAGTAAAATATCTCTGTCAATACCTTCTCTCCACCATCCTCTGGTACTCCACTCTGGCCAAGAAGCCTCTGCACCTGGCCTGGGTTCGGGTAATCAGCTGGGCCAGCTTCTCGTCTCGCATCTCCTCTAGAAGCCCCAGAAGACCAGCTTTGAAAAAGACCTGTGTGGGGGTGGGGGGAGGGAGGATTTGCAGATCAGAAACTGTACATAAACTTCAAAGGGACACGGATAGCATCGGGTGGGCTTTAGAGACCATTACCTTGGTGTGACCAAATTTATACTGGGTGTGGTCAACGTCGATGGACCCAAGGAGCTTCTCAGAAGCCTTCTTGCTGTCAATGAACTGCCCTTCAGGGATTGCACTTGCATTTAATACCTTGTATCTGTTTAGGCCAAACAAATAAATGATACAGCTATTGTCACCAGTAAGAAATCTTCTTGCCTTATTTTAGAAATGATGTAACTTTTGGGTAGTCTAACAAACATAAACAAGAAATCATATCTACGTCTTTATTCTCTGCATATTCAAAGGGTGTCAAACTTTTGGCATATCAGCATACCAAATGATCAATACAGAGTCTGTTAAGTGTGTTTCTCTTCTCCTCAATTATAATAGAACGTATAAAGGATTTTTATTTCAATCAAAAAAGTTGAAATAAATAAAAGAACCTCTTAAAATAATTTGAAGTGAGAAAGTCTGACCTCTGTTTGAAGTCTGCATAAAGGATTCTGCTGGGGAACCCCTTCCTGCAGATGCGGATGCCTTCCAGCACTCCGTTACACCTCAGCTGGTGCAGGACAAGTTCATGCTCCATGGCCCCTAAAGGGAAGGATACACATGCCTTATTTCATGGTCTAAAGCAAACACACTGGCACTTGTCTGGATGTCAGAAGTGTCTTACCGGGGGTTTTGGTTTCATTGGGGATGATGCAGCGTACAAAGTGGGGGTGAGTGCTCCTCAGGTTAGTCATCAGCTTATTCAGATTCTCCTGTGGAATTAATGAATATTTGGTTTGAAAGTGTGCTCTTTTCATACATTCATATTTACAGACATAATCACATAATCACTGTGACAACCGTGACATTGCTTCAATTCTAACGAATGGTATCCTAATTTGAATTTGCAAAGAGTTCTTTCTGGAATTTCCACATTCTCAAAAAGTCCTTTCCTTTCCTGTTTTTGTGCATTATAAACATATTTGTCTACAAGTTGTTGAGGTGGTTGTTCATTGCTTTTGAATCTCCTAGCATGTGTTGTAGACTTAATATGATATTCTAAATGTAGGGAAACACCCCACCCATACTGTTTCACCTGGATATGTGATCTGACGTTACAAGTAATTCAGTGTCTTATTCCAAATCTGTCATTTCTTTATTTACCCTACTTTCAATTGTATCTGCTTCTCTATCACATTCCTATTCCTTTTCCTAATTACAGAGCTGTGTCCTCCTGCTCATTCCACAGAAAGTGGCCTTTTAGTGCTTCACTCTGGGAATTGGCAGAAAACCAACAGCCATGTTACCAACTGTGAGAAGGGTTCCAATTTGTGGAAATCCTGTTTGTTTGTTTGTTTGTTTGTTTGTTTTTCCAGAATAACTAAAGCTTTCATTGTTACAGATGGGATTGTCCAAAGAAAAGCAAATTTTCCTTCAAGAGCTATTTTTTTATCACATCTGTTTTATACCCTTCGTTTAGAATCAGCCTCCAATTCCCAACACTGTTCTTCTGTCTTTGGCTTTCAAAATCCACTCTATTCGGTTCTGTGCCAATATATACCTAGGCACGTGCATCATTTGGAGACTCCCACATACTCCAAAAAATCTCGTTTTGCTTAGTCCTATCCCAATAGGACCTTTTAAATGTCAAATGACTTTATTTCCTGGCATTCAGATTTAATTTTGTTATCTGATACTGACTTCTGCAATTCACTGTCATCCCTCCTGACACCTTGTCTCCTATACACTGAAGTGTCTCTTCCAAACTACCCCAGACCCTCTGAGACTCCATTCTACCACCACCAACTGACCTAGATCTTTGAGTCACATTCAGTTCTGGAATCCTTGCAAGATTACTCCCCTTGCCCCACAGATACAATAAAATTGAAGTTCTTAAATCAAATAAGAGAGAGCAAAGGATGTTTGTACCCTGAAGAGAGCAGACACAGTCTGGAAAGAAGAACCCTTCTTCTTGCCGCCTTTCTTCCCACCACCAGCCTCTAAGGGGGGTAGAGAGAGCACAAGCAAATCATAAGACAGGCTTTCTCAGTATATGTTTTATACATTAAATGAAAGATGACTTCTGTTGCAAGTTACCTGCTTCAGCAGCTGCTCCCCCAGTGAAGAGGAAAGCCAGAGTCTTCATTGCGGACTTCTGGTACAGCCCAACCACGGTCTCATTCAGGGGGTCCTTGTTCTTGTCCAGCCAGCCGGCAATGTTGTAGTCCACAGTGCCAGCGTAGTGGATCAGCGAGAAGTGGGCCTCGGCCTTGCCTTTGACCACCTTGGGCTTCTGGAAGTTGGCGGACTTTCCAATATGCTGCTCATACAGCTTGTTTTTGAAGGAGGTGTCTGTAGCCTTGGGGAACATGCACTCCTCCTCTAGGATGGAGAAGATTCCCATAGGCTGAGAGTAGAAAAAGAAACAGATGCCGTTTGAATTTTGTCTGCTTATAGAAATAATATGTAACATCATGATCCTATTTGAGTAAATTCATCTTTTAATTTCTTGCAACTAATGAAGACTTATTCCTTGGGCCAGAAGTCGTTAAGTTAGCAAATATGTATCAAGTGCCTCTAGAGATCCAGATGCTGTGCTGGGCTCTGGGATGTGATGGTGAGGGAGATGATCGAAGGGCATGCTCTTGTGGAGTTTGTGTCTCGCCCCAAGGCTTTACAGCCGTATTTCTCCCATTGTGACTCAAAAACTGGTTGCATCAGAATCACTTGATGAAAATTCAGGTTCCAAGGCCCCCATCCACACTGACCAAAAAGTTTTTCCAAGGGTAATGTGCAATTTTATTAAGTACTTGTGGTGAGTCTTAAACCGAACTTTGAGAGCCTCTGCTTTTAAGTACTAGAAATTGGCATTTCAGTTACCAGTAATAATGAATCTAAGGATGACGAAGTGATAATAAGTACAAAATACTCTATCTAGTGCTCTTTTATAAGGAAAGATGGCTTTAAATATGAGGCCATCATTGCAAACCATTGGGAAATGTAGAGTTCTGTACGTTAAAGAAAATATTCACTCTCCTTTTACCAGGATATCTACCTTGGAGTTAGCAGAAGAAGGAGTTTTCCTGATTTTGTTTACCAGTGGAAATATTTTAAGATTCTCACTTAAATACTATTCAGCAGTATACTCTGTGACCTGAATAGTCCTACGAACCTTCTCGATGAGCTCGATGCAGGCAGCCAGGTCCATCCCGAAGTCGATGAACGTCCACTCGATGCCCTCCTTCTTGTACTCCTCCTGCTCCAGCACGAACATGTGGTGGTTGAAGAACTGTTGCAGCTTCTCGTTGGTGAAGTTGATGCACAGCTGCTCCAGGCTGTTGAACTAGGGCGTTGCAAACACCAAAGAGCTCAAGTGAGTTTGGGAAACCCAGGGGGAATTCGGCAGAGCAGACACGAAGCGGAGGGGCCTTAACAGGGCCGCTTACTCCAACAACTCACATCAAAGATCTCAAAGCCGGCGATGTCCAGGACCCCGATGAAGTACTGTCTGGGCTGCTTGGTGTCCAGCTGCTGGTTGATGCGGGTGACCATCCACAGGAACATCTTCTCGTAGACGGCCTTGGCCAGGGCGCCCACTGCGTTGTATACCTTCGTGGACAGAGTAATGATTGTTGCCGTTACCAAAGACGTGTTGAGAAGGCTGGGGATGTGTGTGATTGATTGAGGCCGTTCACTTACCTGCTGCACAGTCTGGCCTTTGGTGACGTACTCGTTGCCGACCTTGACCCTGGGGTAGCAGAGGGCTTTGAGCAGGTCAGCAGAGTTCAGACTCTGGAGGTAGGCTGCCTTGTCAGCAACTGTAAAGACACAATTCAGGCATCCTGTGTGACCTACTGTGGGCCCCACAATTCATAGGAGCAGAGTGATGAGTGAATCATTTTATAGAAAGTCTGTATGGGGGTAAATTTGCATACATCCATCAGAAGCTCAGCTGTAAAGGAAACATGAATATGGAGTGGGCTTTTTGGCTCTGTTACCTTCGGTGCCATCTGGCTCGGCCTGCTCCTCACGCTGCTTCTGCTTGAACTTCATGTTCCCATAATGCATCACAGCCCCCGTGAGCTTGTAGATGGAGACTCTTTCATCAGAGGTGAAGCCCAGGATTTCGATGGCACTCTACCAGGAAAAATGAGAAGACAAAAGGACAGAAGACACTAACTTATTGAGGAGAATTTATACCTTATCTTTAACCACACCCAGAGAGGGGTGTTATTTTCATTCCCATACATAATGGATTAAAAAAAAAAAACAAAAAAACACCCCTGCATATGTAACTTACATCTGTGGCCATCAGCTCCTCTTGGTCATCAATGCTGGGGACTGTGATCTCCCCTTGACTGACGAAGGCATAGTCATAAGGGTTGGTGGTGATCAGGAGCATTTCTGGGTACACAGAAGTCAGGGTATACATTTTACATTAGAGGTTGTTAATAAATGATTAACGTCTAGCGTATAAACTTAAGCTCTTTCTTACCAATTAGGTCTGGCTTCTTGTTAGACATGATCTGATAAAAAATGTGGTAGCTTCTTTCTGCCTTCAGCTGGAAAGTAACTCTAGACTTCTCCAGAAGATCTGCAGTGGAAAGTAGACACTGGTCAGGGCAGAAAAATTATAAAGTTCCTGGAGTGATTTTGGAACTTGGGGTCATTAGCTGCTTCTCACTGGCCCCTTGAGATTTCCACGGAATGTCCCCCCGAGGTACCACATATTGTGCCTCTGCAAACACCATTGCAGTTATTCTTAGCACCTCTGGAAAGAAACTAAAGCCTGCCTGGCCCAGGACATAGACATTTCTCATGCAGAAGATCCTTGACATTTAGAGTATAATTGATTCTCAAGAACCCCTGTCTCCCCAGGGTCTCTTCTCACTTTAAAATAGACCATTAAGAGCAACGTTTATCAAGGCTCAGTAGGCAACTCATTTACCCTCATGTTAGTGTTTTCCTAGAAAAAGTTGAAATTCATTCTGAGGCTGGATTATTTCAGACAAGCCCAACGGCTCCCGGCAGTTCTTACGGAATCATTAGCTCATGACTGAGGATAAAGCACACTGTGGGCTATGGGTAAGACTGGCATTAACCATGGGCATGTTTGGCAGCAGACTGGTGTTTCACAGGCTCCAGGCTCAGCAGGAGCTGCAAAATGTTCCTCCAAACCATCAGTTGTCATTCTTGGATTCTGTTGAGGAGGTCCTGTTACTCACATGTTTCAATATCAGCAGAAGCCAGTTTTCCCGTGGTACCGAAGTGGATCCTGATGAATTTACCCTTGCAAGTAAAAATGATGATGTTATATACCAGACTTGAAGCGCACGAGAAAGAAGAGACTGCAACGATAGTTCAGGCATGCTTTCTCGGGCACTTAAGGGCTGAGAAGAGCCTTCTGTGACCAAGAGACTCACAAAGCGAGAGGAGTTGTCGTTCCTCACGGTCTTGGCGTTGCCAAAGGCCTCCAGTAGGGGGTTGGCGCTGATGATTTGATCTTCCAGAGTCCCCTGCAAAGGCAAGCACGGTCCTCACCTCCGGGGCTCCAGACTTCCTGAGAGCCCTGACATCTTGAGTCTGACCCCAGACCCACCTGAATTTTGCCCGAAGTAACTTCCTCCTTCTTCTTCTCCCCAGTGACTGCAATTGTTGCAAAGTACTGGATGACACGCTTGGTGTTCACGGTCTTCCCCGCCCCGGATTCTCCGCTGCCAAACAGAGACCAAACATCCGTGAGGAATCAACCTCTGTGACGAACGAAAGTGCTTCCACTAGCAGCATTTACTACCTTATGCGTCGATCTTTATATGTCTTTGTCAGTTCATATTATTTCTGTTGCTCTCCACTGATAAGAAGTAGAGAAATCCATCCATTAATCACCTAACACATACTTCTTGAGAGCTTAAAATGTGCCAGGCTCTCTTCTAGGTGGCCTGGGGTTGAGGGGGCCAAAGGGCAACCACCCACAACTATGTGGGAAGTGAAACCGTTAGTAAAAAAAACTCTATGAAACAATTATGTGTTCTTCAGTCTCCTTAGATTAAAGACATGGCTTAGGTTAAGTCTTTGAAGGACTGGACATCTCTCAAGGAGGCCTTAAAAATGAGCTACTGGTAACATTCCCAAACGGCTCAGATGTTCAGGAGGTGGTATGTTATTCCCTTCCATGCACAGAGACGGGATTTTATACCATCTACTCTCAGGAAAGTTCTGTGTAGCCTTTAAGACTGGACTAGCAAATGACAAAATTTGGGGCATTGTTATTTTATATTCTGAGGTAGTCTAAGCCCTCCAACAAGCTATAAACACTATCTATTTCCAGGCTGATCAGCCATTGCCTCAGTATGGGAACATTAACTATTTTGTTTTTCTTTTTTGGTGTCTTTTTCCCAGTGCAAATAAACTGCCGGTGAGTCCCAGGATAGTAATACATACGTGATTAAGATAGACTGATTCTCCCGATCTAGAAGAAAAACAGCAGGCAATCAGCATATATACAAGTTACACAAACAGAACTTTCTGTGGGGACGGACCTGTGATGTTGAGTGTCTCACTTTAAATGGAGTTTTTAAATACATTATTGTCAAGTTATGTATGACATTATTCTTAAACCTCTTAAGTTGAGGAGAAACACAGAATGCTGTTATATCTTGAATTCCTTAAGCTGTGACAATAAGCATGTCCTGGTTTAAGACAAAGAGCGGGGGCTCTGGGCTGATGGCTCAGAGCCTGGAGCCTGCTTCCGATTCTGTGTCTCCCTCTCTCTCTGCCCCTCCCCCGTTCATGCTCTGTCTCTCTCTGTCTCAAAAATAATAAAATAAACATTAAAAAAAAATTTAAAAAAAGGGGCGCCTGGGTGGCTCAGTTGGTTAAGCGTCTGACTTCGGCTCAGGTCACGATCTCACGGTCCGTGAGTTCGAGCCCTGCGTCGGGCTCTGGGCTGATGGCTCAGAGCCTGGAGCCTGCTTCCGATTCTGTGTCTCCCTCTCTCTCTGGCCCTCCCCCGTTCATGCTCTGTCTCTCTCTGTCTCAAAAATAATAAAATAAACATTAAAAAAATTTAAAAAAAATTAAAAAAAAAAAAAAGACAAAGAGCGATACTTTCCAAAGCCAGACACTGTCTAGTTGTCAGCTGTGGATTCCGGTAGCATGCTGTCTGCTGGTCAGTGCATGAAACTTTCTGAAAAGTGGGTAATCTACTAAGGGTTTGGACTATTGTTCGGTATAAATAGTTCATCAAGCCAAGGTTGAGGTGTTGTTTCTAAATGAATCAATTGGCCTCACAAAGAAAAAAAAATTTTTTGCCTTATGGCCACAGACTGCACCCCAAATTCTCATCAACCTTCCCCAAAGTATGGCATCGGGTCGAAGAAAGATCAGATGAGGAGCACAAAATCCTGTTAAAGTGGGGGACACAGCATCTGTTCATGTGTGTGTAGCCCCCAAACACCATCTTCATTCAAAGAGAGGGCATCTTCTCTGAGATGGTGTCTGATGACTTGAGAGATAACAATACTCCTAAAAGCATCAGGTTTGTGGTCAGCAAGAAACTTAAGCACAAAAGGACTGAACGAACGTGTATTTTTCATTTCTATTCAGACAGTGTGATTCAGTTGTTACTGAATCTTAACTCTTATTATTTACATCTATACAATAAATTATGTATTCCCAAGAAGGAGACTGCAAGCAAATGCAGCTGAATCAAGGTGGAGCGGTAGTGTGGCCTGGTAAAATCACGGAGTGGGAGTCTGGAGAGCTAGGTTTTAGTTCCAGCTTTGACGGCTTGTAATTCTCTGTGTATTAATTACCTCTTCTGTACAACCAGGGGGGTGGATTAGATTATTTCCAAAGATCTTTTTAGCTTTAACACGTTGTGACTCTAGGGGGTAAAGTAATTTGTATGAGAAACACTTGAGCCACTCACCCGTCAGCATGAACTGATAGGCGTTGTCGGAGATGGAGAAGATGTGGGGCGGGGCCTCCTGGCGCTTCTTGCCTCGGTAGGCCGTCACCACCTCTGCATTGTACACTGGCAACCACTTATAGGGGTTGACGGTGACACAGAACAGGCCTGAGTAGGTCTGTACCAAAAAGGGGGAAAGAAGGAATATAGTCATTTCATGGGGACCTTAATAAACTGCTGTTTTTCAAAAATATTAACTGCCTGCACAAGCAGAAAGGCCATGAGAATGAACTCACGTAGATCATCCAGGCTGCGTAACGCTCTTTGAGGTTGTACAGCACGGCCGGCTCGTGCAGGTGCGTCATCATGGCCATGTCCTCGATCTTGTCGTATTTGGGAGGGTTCATGGGGTAGACTTGGTCCTCTTTCACGGTTACAGTCTGGCAAGTCAAATAAGAGAGGCCAGGTCAAAAAGTGTCAGCTCACCTTGCGCCAGGTGCCGCACCGTCTCATCGTCTCAGACACTTTACTCACCGCCCCTCCTTCAGTCTTGGCTGTCACCTTCCCCCCTTCCCTGCTTTGCACTGTTGCTTTCACGAAGGACTCTTTAGGGTCCGCCACAAAGACTGATGTCTTGGCATCAAAAGGCTTATTCTGGGCCTCAATGCGCTCCTTTTCAGACTTTCGGAGGTACGGAGCTGCCTCCCCAAAGATGGCCATCTCGGCGTCGGAACTCATGGCTGCGGGTTATTGGCAGCAGCCCAGTCCAAGACCCTGCCTAGGAAAGGAAGGAAAAGTATTACAGACATTCAGATATTACATATTTCACGTTTAGAAAAAGAAAACATTCTGTATTCACTTAGCATTGCGTAGAGTGTGACCACGTTTGGCTAGAGACGAAATATGGGTGTTTGTGTTTTGGGCCAGCACTGATAGGTACGTAACTTAGTCAAGCATTTGGAAAGAGACTGTGGTTTCTGGCTCTGGCTCACCTGCTGTATGACATGGTAGCTGCTTTCTGTTTCATCTGTATACACATTCATTTCTGTTAAGTTGCCTGTGACTGGTGTATACAGGGCACAGAGCTAGGCTCTGACAGGGTTTCCTCCAGCTCTTTCGCTGAGAACACTCTTCCAAGTGGATTATAAGCACCTTGCAGGCAGGGAGTACTTTTCCTTCTACAGCATCCTTCATGCCTCTTACAACACATGTGGGATACATGCAAGGGCTCAAAGCTGGCTTTGTGAATTTGCAGCACAATGGATTTCTGTTGCTAAAATTCTAGGAACTATTTTGTACATACTGAAAACCTTTTCATTACAGATTTGGATTCATTATAGACTCACAAAGACTACCTAAATCAAGGAAAGCAGAAACGGGGGCGTTTGCGTTGCGTTTGCTTTGCGTTGTTTTGTTAAAAAAAAATTCTATTTTACATCAATGTTTTCTTGTTCCCATACCGTAATTTTGACAAATTTGGCTTCTTCACCTGTCTGTAGTATTTCTGAAAGACTAATTCTAAAATATTATTATCTGTTTTCTTGCTTTATTATTGATAATCTCAGAAAAATTTCACAAAATTTCCTTTCCAAGATCTGTCTTTTGCCACTTTAACTAACATTCATTAATCCTGTGCTTAATGATAGTGATAGTAGGTAGTGATAGATAATAGTGATAGATAATGATAGTGATCATAGGTAATTTATTTTATAATCATAAAGATATTTTTCCAGAAAGACTCAAAGCACTTGTGTAAGGTTTCCCATGCTTTTCCATTCAAGCTGCCGGGATTTGGGTAACACAAAATGCTTTGTCTTGCTGAAAATGCTCAGTCATTTACATATCTTTCTTTTTTAATTTCCATTTTATGGACTGTGAAACAACATACACGTTTAAGCCACTTTTCCAAGGCAAGGATTCAGTTCATTCAGATAGCCTCTCATGGTTTTTTTTATATTATATGATGTTGAGGCAAAGCTGTAGTATAGGAAATTTACATTTTCTCAATAAATGAATAATAACACCAAAATGTTGTATTACATGTTGTAACTCGGTTATTTAAAAGATAGACTGCAGTGCTGGTAATAGAAAAAAATTGTGTATAAAACTTCTCAAGACTCTAAGAAAGCATTTTCATATATTGCAGAGGCTATAAATTAATGAGAACCAGTTTCTAAAGTCCCCTTCAGGATTTTTTCAAGGGAAGCATGATCAGCCATGAAATGAAAATGCTTTCAATTTATAACCCCCGAGCACTCTCCAACCACCTTCAGAAGATTTCTTGCCTCCTGTGAGGAATAAGAAAAAAAAAAAAATCAGTATCTTACCTTAGAGATGCAACCTTGAAGTGGGTCAGAACTGTAAGAGAAAGAGCAAATTTCTTCTGATTAAATTCTAACGGTTCCCAATAATAGCATAATTGTTAGGCGAGAATCAGGAAATGACTGGGGACACTGAAACATCTAATTAAAATTGCCACGGAGTAAGTAGGTGCCTTACTGGAAGGGCTGCCAGGGGCAGGGAAACCGGGATGTGTGGCGTGTATGAGGGCAGCCAAGTATCCCTTACCGTCTCCAGACAGAGCCCTGTCCTCACACACACTTACCTTGAAGCTTTATGAGGAAAGACGAGCCAACTCATTCCAAGGGTACTTTTATAGGGTCAAATATGGAAAACACGTAGCCTCCTCCTCTTTCTTAAAACATATTTGGCAAAACATGTTTTTGGCAATGAAGGTCTCCAAGCATAATTCCCCTCATATTAAAGATGTTTGGATATAATTAGAAGTATTTCCTCTCACATTGGGTTAAGTATATGAATCAATCTCCTATAAATAATTTGAGAGGTTGGCAATCTGAAAGTGATCTGCCTTTGGAATAATGTAAGGTGTTGTTTCAGAGACAGCTATGTTCTGCCATCCCTGGACTTTGTTGCTGCCGTCATTCTGTTTCGCTGAGCTGCCTGTGTGAAGTCTCTTCCACTGGCTGAACAATTGCAGATATTAGAGTAGGAAGGGAGGTTGCAGCTCTTGACCAGAGTGGTAGGAAGAGGTGGTTAGTCGCCCCCAGGAAGGCATGAGTTTTGTTTGTTTTCTTTGCAACTTATTGTGCTTTCCTGAGGGTGCTTGGAAACGTAATTTTGAAACTTGCTTCGTGAAGAGCAGCCAAGGACAGCTTCTTTTGTTGCGTCCAGTCGGCTCCCTCTGATTCATTGTCAGATCAGACCACTCCCACTTCAAGCTGGCTCCAGACTTCTTTGCCTCGCCAAGCTGAGGTGTCCACTTCTCTCATTTTTTGAAAATGCAAGTTGCTTGTGAAATCCTGTTTCCTCTATGAAACTCAACATAGGAAAATATTAGAAAGCAGGGCATTTCTCTGTCTAGAGGCAGCACCTGTGACTTCTCCACCAGCTACCCATGGTATATATTTCACATTTTGCTTACAAACAATACCTGAACATTGTTTTCTATTCTGATTTTTTAAGAGATGTTTGTTATTGTGTCTGTCTTGTGTCTCTCTGTGTCTGCATTGTCTGTCAGCGGCTGAGACCCAATTTGCTGCATATAGTCTGTTTGACAACAGTTCCTGTATTCTTGCACTTACATTTCAATCAGTTTAATGAAATGGGTCACCTTCTGAAAGCAGGTGTCTAGAGATACCGGTTGTAGTGGTCATGGGATCTATTACTGTAAGGGACCATCAGACCCATATTCCTCATTTTACTAAGGAAATAGCGGAGGTCCAGAGAATAGAAAGGAGTGACCACAAATTACTCAGCAGCCTTGACCCTGGTCACCTGATTGGTATGGCAGCCCAGCGTGCTTGCTGGTATCACTCTTGTGTCTGGAGTAGATTAAAGCCATCAGGAAGGGTCTTACAGGAGTCATGCGTCTGATGGGAGCCTTCCTAGCCAACTCCTAACCTGCTTGGTTACCACAGGTATAGATAGAATTTTACTTTCTTTCATAACTGGGTTTTTTTTTTTTTTTCACATTCATTTTCTTTAGCAGACCTCCGAGAAATGTGGGCAGTGATTTTCAGGAAGACAGAACATTTTAATAATGTTCTCAGTAGGATTTGATATGAATTTTAAGGTAGTCCTTTGACCCACTCTGGACAGATTTTGCAGTAAGTTTGTTGTAAGACATTGGTTTTGGTCATTACTGCCAAGTTACCAGGCACTGAAGCATTTATAGGTGGTGTGGGAACAAAGTGAAAGCGGGGCCAAAGCAGTGAGAAGGGTGATCCCACAGCCTTCCTAAGGCCAGAATGACAGTGGGAATCCTAGTTACCTGCTAAGCTGCTTCCTTGTGTCTGATTTAAGTCACTCTCCTGTAGTACATTTAAACCAATATACTCTTGCTTTCAATTCACATGGATAGCGACCACTTGTCTTTTCCTTTATGCTGTCTAGGAAGGTCATACTTTTGGCTCTGCATCTCAACTGAATTCATTTTTGAAAATTTTGATCATCAGGGTACCTATGTGGCTCAGCCGGTTAAGCGTCCAACTCTTGATTTTCAGCTCAGATCATGATCTCATGGTTCATGAGTTTGAGCCCCGCATTGGCCTCTGTGCTGATGGCACAGAGCCTGCTTGGGATTCTCTCTCTCTCTCTCTCTCTCTCTCTCTCTCTCTCTCTCTGCCCCTTCCCTACGTATGCTGTCTCCCTCTTTCTCTCAAAGTAAATAAATAAACTTAAAAAAAATCTTGGTCATCTAGAAAAACTTCTCTGAGTAATCCAGATTGCTACCATATCTGGGTTTTTGCACCACAGTGATACTCATTATTATGTGTGTTGAATATGCACCTAAGTTATCTAGGGACTCATATTTTATTGACACTTTTGATCATTTATTTATTTTGGCTCTTCACATGATTATACAGGCAGCCATCACATCTGGAAACATAGGCTAATAGCTTATTGATATTACATTGGAGTATATAGAATAATATTCTCTTTGTCTCCAGACTTGATAGGCACCCTGTAGTTTTCCTAGGGAGAAGGGTATATCTCACTCTTGCATGGCATACCCATTACCCGATGTGTGTTCTGTGAATATATGGTATATCGGCATTAGTGCTGAAAAAAATCCTTGTGGGCTAATGATACTAATACTTTGGATTTGTATTCTTGATAACATCAAGGAGAAGTAATGATATAGTGTAGTCTATTTGGGAGTATAGCCACTGTCATTCTTTGCATAGACCTGGAAAAGTAGGTTTATGTTAGGTGGATCAGGAGCTTTCTAAGATCCTTCTATGACCTGGCATTAGGGAAAGGTTAGAAAGAAAGGAAGGTGACCCTCAGATTTCTTCCAAAACAGACTTCCCTGATAGGCAACAACTTTGTAGTCTTAAAGTATTTTTATAGACTTAAAAGTGAATGCTACTTCTTAATGGCAGGTTGAGTGTAATTGTTTGATAGCCTTGTGATTATTCTAGCTTTGACACCGCTTTAGGAGAAAGAGGAAAGACCAGTCTAAGAATGCTGTTTGCAAAGTACCCTGTGCTCTTTATTTCCTTTGCAGTAGGGTAGGATAGACAATAATTACAGAAGGAAATGACCAAAGACTTCACATTTTGTGCCTCTCTTCAGTCGTTCCGTAGCATCAGGACATGATCACTCTTCACTTATGATTTTCGTGTGGACCTCCCGGCTCTTTACCCGCAGCTTGTTGACCTGGGACTCAGCAATGTCAGCGCGTTCCTCGGCCTCCTCCAGCTCGTGCTGGAGCTTGCGGAATTTAGATAGATTTGTGTTGGATTGTTCCTCCTGAGAATGAAAATGGAATTGTAAGGAATCCCCACTGTGCATCTTTCTAGACCCTGTAGATCTAAGGGAAGAAAGGACTTGGCATGTATGGAGAACTTAAAATACTCAGCAGGGAACCTTGTTGTCTTACTGCCTCCTGGATTTTGGTTATTATTGAAGTGAACATTATGATTTATTTGGGGCTTGGTGTCCCACAAATAATTGCAACCCTATTTTTGCAATGAAAACATATTAAAAGATGTGCACCACAAGTAAAGCAGAAAAAATATATAAGAGCAGAGCAGGCAAGAATACTGAAGTCCTGCTTCTTGTCAATGCTTTCTATAAGGTGACTGTAGGCTCTAGATAGATATTCTTTATATAGATATAAAGATAGATATTCTTTACCATATAAAGGATGAATTTCTTAATAGTGTCTTTAAATTGAAATAAATGTTGAATTTTATATATCATTTTGGAACATTTCAAAACAATCATTTTTTTGTCCTGTTTTGGATGTAATGATTCTACTGACAGATTCGCTAATATTAAGTAATCCTTACACTGAAGGAATTAAGCCTATTTAATCATGATGGACAATCCCCTTAATAAAATAAGGTTTCGGCGAGTTAGTTATTTATCTTTGCTGTAACTACATTCATGAGTAAAACTGCCTTTAGTTCCATGCTGCCCTCCCCCCCCCCACCCCCCCGCCTTCTCTCTTGGACAGGTTTTGGTATGAGGGTTATGTGAGCTTCTTAAAATGATCTGGAAAGCTTTCCATCTTTTCCCATGCTCTGGAATGGCTTACATAGCTCAGGGATTATCTGTTACTTGAAATTTTGAAAGACCTATCTGGACCTGAGTCCATTTTCAGAAGTAAATGGACTTTTATAGCCTCCTATAAAAATCATCAATTTTTAAAAAAATCATCAATTTCTGTAAGATTTCAACTTTGTTGACAGATTTATATTTTACGTAAAAAATAATTTTCTGATTGTGTGGTTTGTCTCTTTTCTCATTTATTTCTTTATTTTTCAGTAATCTTTTCATCTAACATGGGGCTCAAACTCATTACTCTTGAGATCAAGAGTCTCATGCTCTTCTGACTGAGCCTGCCAGGCATGCCCCCCCTTTCTCATTTCTAATGTGTTTGTATTTTCTTTCTCTTTTTCCTTGATTAAGCTAGTTATAAGTGTATTTATTTTATTAACTCCCCAGAAATGATCAGATATTACTGAAACTATCAAATTAGAAAATAGCATACTCTAATTTATCAATGTCTACCTTTATCTTTAACAATATTTCTTTCATTATTATTTGTAATTTCTTTATTGGACTTTCAGTTTATTTATTTGTTTTTCTTTTGATTCATAAAGCAATGAATTGTCCTCCAAAGACAACTTTGACTACATTCTTTAGGTTTGTAAAAGTAGCATCCTCTTTGAAGTTTTATTTATGATTAATAAGTATTCAGTAATTATGTTTTTTCTTTCCAATTTAACCCAAGATTATTTAGGAAAGTTAGTGTTTTAAGCATTTAAGCATTTGGGAATTTGTGTTTATATTTTCCTGTCACTTTACAATTTTATCACACTATGGCTAGAGAATGTGAGCTGCGTTATTTCTACTTTGAAATTTTTTGAGGTTTCTTTGTGTATAGAAAATTTATTTTATTTAATTTAAATGTTTTAATGTTTATTTATATTTGAGAGAGAGAGACAGTGCAAGCAGTGGAAGGGCAGAGAAAAAGAGGGAGACAGTATTTGAAACAGGCTCTAGGCTCTGAGCTGTCAGCACAGATTCCGATGCGGGACTCATGAGCCATGAGATCATGACCTGAGCAGAAGTCGGATGCTTAACCAACTGAGCCACCCGACTGAGCACCCAGAAAATTTACTTTTTTTTTTTTATAAATTTTTTTTTCAACCTTTTTTTAAATTTATTTTTGGGACAGAGAGAGACAGAGCATGAACGGGGGAGGGGCAGAGAGAGAGGGAGACACAGAATCGGAAACAGGCTCCAGGCTCCGAGCCATCAGCCCAGATCCTGACGCGGGGCTCGAACTCACGGACCGCGAGATCGTGACCTGGCTGAAGTCGGACGCTTAACCGACTGCGCCACCCAGGCGCCCCATAGAAAATTTACTTTTAAAATCAAGCCATTAACATTACAAAATTCACAAATGTTTTTAAGGAGTACAAGTCTTCTAAAAAGCAAATGGCTTATTTACTACTGGGAATAGTAAACCTTAATTATTAGCTTTTCTTAATAAGGGACCTCTCTCTTCCCTACCATCTTAAGGATACTTACAGCCTCTTCAGCTTGTCTCTTGTAAGATTTCACTTTGGCCTGAAGTTTGTCTACCAAATCCTGAAGCCTGAGAATATTTTTCCGATCTTCTTCCGTCTGAAAGATTATAAAAACCACAGGGCCTTACTTCAAAACCACTTGACCATTGTATCGTTGTATATGAATGTTTCACGTATGTATGGGAAGCACTTAGCTGATAAAAACTTCTGGTGTACCTGGTAAGTGAGTTCCTTCACTCTCCTCTCATGTTTGCGCAGACCTTTCACGGCATCAGCGTTGCGCTTTTGTTCACTCTCAACCTCTCCTTCCAGCTCACGCACCTACAAATAAGTAGGCTCTTAAGAACTTTGAACTAATAAGGCACCAGGAGTAAATGGAAGTAGACAGAGATTGAGAGACCTACCCTGGCCTCCAGTTTCTGGATCTGCTTCTTCCCGCCCTTCAGGGCCAGCTGCTCAGCCTCGTCCAGACGGTGCTGAAGGTCCTTCACCGTCTGCTCCAGGTTCTTCTTCATCCGCTCCAGGTGGGCGCTGGTGTCCTGCTCCTTCTTCAGCTCCTCGGCCATCATGGCCGCCTGTTAGCAGTGAAACAAAACCGGTTGAGAGCTGGGCTGGCGCATCAGGGTTCGAGTTCGAGCACCACCGTGTTGCCCTCTGCTCACATCCGTGATGGCCTTCTTGGCCTTCTCTTCTGCGTTGCGGGCTTCCTGGACAATGTCTTCCATCTCTCCCTGGATCTGGGAGATGTCTGTCTCCAGCTTCTTCTTGGTGTTGATCAGGCTGGTGTTCTGTTAAAATAACAAATTTAGAAATATTTAGTATATGAGAGCAAAGTTGGGATGCCAGACTTCTAATGAACTCACAGGCTAGTTAATTAAGTAATTAGTATCCCTCCTTGTTCAATAAGTTATCTGAGATGACAATATATTTTTGAACGACAATCAACTTCGGATGTCACAGTACAGATAAATATTACTAACCCACAAATATTAAATGTTTTAAACGTTATCCTCCATAAAACACTGTGAGTACATTCTTAGATAAAGCTACGATATGAGCAAGAATTTCATTTTCATTCCTTTGTATTTTTCACTCTTCTGTTATACTCACTTGGGTGTGGAGGAGCTGGACGCGCTCACTGGCGTCCAGGAGCTCCTGTTCTGCGATTTTCCTGCTCCTCTCCGTCTGCTCCAGGGTCGCCCGCAGCTCCTCGATCTCAGCCTGCAGCAGGTTGGCCCTGCGCTCCACCATGGCCAGCTGCTCCTTCAGGTCCTCCTGGCCCCGGAGCGCGTCGTCCAGGTGCAGCTGGGTGTCCTGTGGAATGAACGATTGTTGAGACACCTCGTTCTCAGGGCTGCAGTCTCCCCAAGCCCCTTGGGGCCCTTTTTCGAACCCACTTACTTTGAGGATGCCCTGGGTGTTCCTGTAGTTCCTCAGGGCCTCTGCAGCCATGCGGTTGGCGTGGTTCAGCTGGATTTCCATTTCATTGAGGTCTCCCTCCATCTTCTTCTTGAGCCTGATGGCGTCATTCCTGCTCCTGATCTCAGCATCCAGCATGGTCTGCATCGACTCCACGACTCTGATGTGGTTTCTCTTCAGCTGGTCAATTTCCTCATCCTTTTCAGCGATTTTCCTGTCTACTTCAGACTTGACTTGGTTCAACTCCAGCTGGATGCGCAGGATCTTTCCCTCTTCGTGTTCAAGAGATGCCTTTAATGACAGCAAGTGGTGACGTTAGCAGGGAATGGAAGCATCTGAAAGTTGATCTGCACACCTTTCCTTCCATGAATTTTGTGCTGCTTATTTTTTTAATTCAACCTATGTGGACGTGCCTAAGTATTTTCTGACCTTATTTGTTTGTAATGCACCATTTGACCTATACCTCTGCTTCCTCTAAAGCAGCCTGGAGTTCACACTTCTCTTGTTCCACTTGCTTCTTTATCTTCTCCAGTTCATGGATACGTTTCCCTCCTTCTGCAATCTGCTCCGTAAGGTCAGAAATCTCCTCTGTTGTTTGGGTTAAAGACAGGTAGAGATTTAATCAGACAGAGGACATAAGAGAGAGGTTCCTCCAGGCATGGATGTTGCTGAAAGTGAAAGGGACTCACGCTGCAAGTTTTTGTTCTCCCGTTTCAAAGTTTCTAGCTGATCCAGGGATTCCTCGTAGGCATTCTTCATCTTGAACAGCTCAGTGCCGAGAGAGCGGGCCTCCTTCTGGGAGGCCTCGAGCTCAGCGTGGGTCTCCTCATACTTCTGTTTCCACTCTGCCAGGATCTGAGAAACCGGGAGTGGTTATCTGCTGTCAAGTACCAAGGAAGACAGCGGAGAGCAGAGGCTGCAGCACAAGGTACCTTGTCGAAGTTCCTCTGCTTCTTGTCCAGGGCCGCGCAGGCCGCGTTTGTTCTCTCCACGTCGAGCATGAGGTCCTCCACTTCGTTCTGGAGCCGCTGCTTCGTCTTCTCCAGGGAGGCACATTTGGCGTTCACCGCTTCTACGTGCTCCTCGGCCGCCTGCAGCCGCTGGGCCAGCTTCTTCCTTGAAGATTATATATGTTTGTAGGGAGGAGTGAACCAAAGCAAGAGACAGGAACTGTTACCACACTGAAGAGTGATGGAAACTTCATATTAACAATATGCATGTATTCATTCAACAAATATTGATGAGCTCCTTCTATGAACCAGACACTGGATACGTAGCAGTGAGCAAGACAAAAGAACAAAAAAGAAGGTCCCTGCCTCATGAAGCTTCCAAATGAGTGCAAGACAGAAAGGATAAGGGAGCGAGAGTATGCACAATAACATCTTGCAGATATAAGTGCGATGAAGAAAAGTAAAATAGAGTAAGGGTTGGGCAGTTATTCTAGATATTCAGGGAAGACCTCTCTGAGGAGGTAGCATTTGAGTCAAGATCTCAAAAGTCAGAGTGAGCTGGAGGGAGATCTGGGGGGAGAGCATTCCAGCAGAGGGACCAGCAAGTATAGAGCCTCGAAGCCGCAACGAACTTGGTGTGCTTGACAGACAGTAATAAGGCCTAGTTATCTGTATAATTATTTGTTACTCATTCCTCAAGCACAGGAGGGCAGGTATCATGTTTGCTTTACTCGTGTCTCATTCTCAGGGCCTGATAGCACCCGGCAAACAGGAGCTAATTAATGAACGTTTATGGGCGACTTCACGGAGGGTTGGATCTTTCGGGGTCAATGTGCAAAGCTTTCTGCACATTCTCTCATATCTGCACACGTACTTGGCCTCCTCCAGCTCCTCTGTGCGCTGGATGGCGTCCGTCTCGTATTTGGTCCTCCACTGGGCCACCTCGGTGTTGGCCTTGGACAGCGCCCTCTGCAGCTCGGCCTTGGACTCCTGCTCCTCCTCGTACTGTTCCCGCAGCAGGTCACAGTCGTGGCGGGAGGACTGCAGGGCGTGGGCCAGCGCGTTCTTGGCCTGTGGAGATAGTTACAGCTTCCTTTTATTGGATATTTAATGTTTAATTCTTGAGTTTCAAACCCTTTAAAAGTTGGTGTAACGGACTCCAGTTAGGGTTAGGTCATACGACAAAAATGAGTCTGACAGTATTATTATTTACCTTTATCTCCTCTTCCAGCTGCCTCTTTAACTCCTCAATCTGTTGTGTGAATGCTTGTTTGCCTCGGGATAGCTGAGACACCAGAGCCTCTTTCTCATCCAGCTGTCGAGAAAATTCACCTGATCCACAAAAGAAATGGCACCATTTTTAAAAGTGAAGAAACAATTTTACAAGCCCATATTAGAAGTGAATTTTAACCCTTAACTCCCCTCCCCCCACCCCCTGCATTGAGTGCTCAAATGATTGAATTTTCTGCTGGCATCTTCATGCTTAATGTCAAATTTCTGATTTTTATGAGGAAACTTACATATTGATCTGAATGTATAAATACAGCTGAAATTCTTTTTGTTCTCTACCATAACTAAATCTCTCTGGGTATATAATATTGTGCCAAGTCTGGTTATGGGAGCCAGGGTACTGAATTCTACATGATCGCTGTTTCATCAGACTTTTGAGACACGGGCTTATTATGCATTCCCCATTCAGGAATTTGGTTCACTTTGGGGCGCCTGGATGGCTCAGTCAATTTAGCATTGGACTTTAGCTCAGGTCACGATCTCACGGTTCGTGGGTCCCAGCCCCGCATCGGGCTCTGCGCCGACAACTCAGAGCCCGGAGCCCGCTTCGGATTCTGTGTCTCCCTCTCTCTCTGCCCCTTCCCCACTCATGCTTTTCTCTCTCTCTCTCAAAAATAAATAAACATAAAAAACCTTTGTTTTAAATAAAGGAATTTGGTTCACTTTGATGTATAGAAACAGAAGCTCAGCCTGTAACAGGAGTCCCAGGCCCCAGGCGACAGTGACTCCTAATCCCAGGCAGCCCCTCCGTGCGGCCAGCCACCCTATGCTTGTCTGGAGCAGAGCTTGATCCGCTCCTATTGAAGTCTTTGTCTCTAGCGTTGTCCCCGAGTGACCTTGCAAGTAGGTCGAGAGTCTGAACCATTCCGTGAACCACACATGTTCGCAGTTTTTATTAGGCTCTCACGTTACCAAATCGGTTGTTCCAACCGCACCATCTCCATTCTCAGTGCCCAGAAGAGGAGAGAATTACCGGATTCGGTCTGCAGGCGTCCCCTCTGGGTCGTCAGGTCATTGATCAGCCGCTGCTGCTCTTCCTCCTTTGACTTCAGCTCACTCACTTGATCCTCCAGCGTGCGGCACATTTTCTCTAGGTTGCCCTGTGAGAAGAAGTAAAAGCAGGAAACGAACATTTTAATATCATTTTGCTGTTGCTAAAATTTCTTATAAGACAGAAAAGTACCTATTTTGACGTAAAATCAGTCAAATTCTTGTATGTCCAATGTGATGCGTAAGAATTCTTTTTGTTATGTTATGATTGCTCTGTGAAGTTGAGAAAATACTTTGGGATTTTTATTTATTTATTTTTATTTTATTATGAATTTTTTAAAGTTTATTTATTTATGAGACAGAGAGAGACAGAGTGTGAGCGGGGGAGGGGCAGAGAGAAAGGGAGACACAGAATCTGAAGCAGGCTCCAGGCTCCGAGCTGTCGGCACAGAGCCCGATGCGGGGCTGGAACCCACCAGCTGTGAGATCATGACCTGAGCTGAAGTCGGATGCTTAACCGACTGAGCCGCCCAGGCGCCCCCTACATTGGGATTTTTAAAGAGCTAACTGTGAAGCTCCATGCACTATTAATATAATAAATTTGAATAAGTAAATTAATATAATAAATAATATGCTTTAAATGTAAGATTCTTGTAAGAACTGTATGGTGTATTCTTCTAAAAGCATGTATTCAAATACTTGACTGCCTTTATGTACAATGAAACTTGGCTTATTGGGTGCTTGAGAATATTGGAGACCTGTGTTCTCCAGCTGGACCCTGTGAGAACATAGGTGACCTACGTTCAAAAGCTGGTCCTGTCATTTATTAATGGTGTAATGGGGCCAATGTGCTTAACTTCTTCGAATTTCAGTTTCTTCATATGTTAATTGCAAATAATAGAGATACTAGTTTCTTTCTTGCTTACCTCCTAGATTACTGTAAAAAACAAAGGACATAATGTGTGTAAAGTACCATGTGCAAACTATGCTGCATACATAAAGGATTATTTCATTGATGACAAATTGCCAGGTTCTAATACCTTGGCCTTGGAGACAGTCTCCATGTTACTGGCCAGGTCGTCGATCTCCATCTTCAACTCGCTCTTCTCCTTCTCCAGCTTCTGCTTGACCCTCTGTAGGTTGTCTATCTGCTCCCCCAGCTCGGCCATGCTGTCCGCGTGCTTCTTCCTCAGGGTGGCCGCCGTGGCTTCGTGCTGCAGGGTGGCCTCCTCCAGGTCCCTGCGCATCTTCTGGAACTCGGCCTCCCGCTTCTTGTTCATCTCGATCTGGGCGGAAGTGGCCCCGCCGGCTTCTTCCAGCCGCTCGCTGATCTCCTCCAGTTCCCGGGAGAGGTCCGAGCGCTGCTTCTCTGCTTTGGCCCGGGAGGCCCTCTCTGCCTCGATTTCCTCCTCTAGCTCCTCGATGCGGGCCTGGGGGTGGTGAAAAGCATGCACTTAGCTTCTCTGTGTGGTAACTGTGCCTCTTTGAGCCAGACTTTTAGAAATACCAACTTACTTGCAGCTCCTTGATCTTCTTCTGCAGCTGAATGCCCAGGGCCTGCTCATCTTCAATCTTGCTTTGCAGATTGCTGATTTCAAACTCTTTCCTTTTTGGAAAGTTGCAAAAAATAACAATTGAGTGTATACCCACCACCAAAAGCAAGTTCATAAACAGTTCTTCCACGCTTACTTTTTGAGCTTCTCATCAAGTTGTTGTTTTTCATTCTCAATGTCCATTATGGACTCCTGGGCCAACTTGAGGTCACCTTCCAGTTTCCTCTTGGCCCTTTCCAGGTCCATGCGGAGTTTCTTTTCTTGCTCCAAGGACCCTTCAAGCTAAATATAAATCATGTTTAGTGTAAAGGAATGCTTAGCTTCCTTTCGAAGAAAATAATTTCTTCAATAATCCTGGACTTACGTCATCTACTTGCTGCTCGAGCTTGGTCTTAGCTTTGGTCAACGTATTGACCTTGTCCTCTTCTGCCTGTAGGTCATCCAGGGTCTGCTGGTGGGCCTCCTGGAGGGCCTTCTTCTCCTTGGTCAGCTTAGCGATGGTTTCGTCCAGGCCTGCCATCTCTTCCGTGAGGTTTTTCACCTTGAAAAATTAAAGAAGAAATGGTATCTGCTCTAAAGCAGGTTTACTAGGCTGGTGGAACCTTGATATGGTAGAACAGAATGTGATTCATACCTTGTTCTCTGTGGCATGCTTCTCCTTTTCAACCTTGGCCAGGGTCAGCTCAAGGTCGTCAATGTCTTTCTTGAGCTCTGAACACTCGTCCTCCAGTTTCCTCTTCTTGGCCGTCAGCTCGGCGTTGATCTCCTCCTCATCCTCAGCTCTCTCAGTCACCTCCTTGATCTTGGCCTCCAGCTGGATTTTCGTTTTGATCAGCTGATCGCACCTTTCCTCTGCATCAGCTAAGCCTTCAGCTTCCTAGAGTTGGAAACAAAATCAAAATTGGAAAGAAAGAATGAAATATTTCACAGCGATAACAATGTTAATCTCTGCTGTTGGATCTTTGGCTTTAAAAAATATGAACCACCTCCTGTATGCAATCCAGGATACATTGCGGGAAAACCAAAATGAATCAGATTTTATCCTGTTCCTTCAGAAGAGTGTATTCTCTGGTAGATTAGAAAGCCTACCCCCAAAAAGCTACCATGAATTTAGAAAGCAGTTAGTGACAGAAGAGATCCAAGAAGTTCTATTAGAGGTGGTTTCCTTGAATGAAGTGGCATTTGAGTTGAGCCTTGAGAAGTGGGTAGGATTTGATTTTGTAGAAATCAAGTCATTGGGGGATGGAGCAGGAGGAGAGAAAGCATTCCAGTGAGCGTTTCAGGAGGCAGCTGCTAATTAACTGGTTCCCTTTGTAGAACTGGAAGATGATCTTGGTTATGATGTTCTACATTCAAGTTAGGGCATAAAGTAATCAAGGAATTCTTGGCAACCTGCTATGTCTCCAATTAAGAGGGTTGGGAGTGAACAGGATATGAGTGACAAATTGATATACACATTCATCAGGAGACTCCATATCAGCCTTTGAATCCACAAAAGAGTAAAATGTGCTGCATGTACCATGTAGTGAATGTCGTGTGTAGGACAAATTCTTAGTAAATCTCTAGGGACAACAGAAGAGCATTCCGGATAGATCTGAAGGGGGTGGGCACAGAAGACAGCTCTTTTTCCTTCTGTGATCAAGAAGAAAGAGTTATTACACTGCCTACACTTGACAGAAGAAACCAATTTTAATCAACAGGAGAAATATATGATTTCGTGATGAGTAAATTATACCAGACCAATTCAGTTCACTCCGAAATGAAAGGCAGTCTCATAAATTACATTTCAGAGTTGATGGAGGCTGTTCTGAAATGACTGGTGCGGGAGTGAACAGCGAGTAGGCTGGAGGGAGGAGAGGGCTGTGGTGGGGGGGTGGGGGGGTGGGCAGAGCATCTTGGGTGCTGACACAGCAATCCAGGTGTGACGTGATGAGACACAGCCTGTGCAGATGGATTGGAAAGAATGGACCCGAGTTGTGGAGATCAGTGACAAACAAGAATTCCCTAAAATGTGTTATAGAATTCCTGACATTTGCCAGCTGTATGTATTGTGATTTAAGACTCATGGACATCCATGAGTTTAAGGAAGTTTCAGAGATTAAAAAAAAAAAAAAATCAACTCTGTACATGCTATCCTCCCCTTAATATTTCATTTGTGATAGTTTTATGTTAAAATCACTTCCAAGGACTGTCTTCAAAATTTTTAGAAAAGAAGTAATAAATCCTGTAGTTTGATGAAATTGTGGAGGATGGGTGACAGTGGTCTGTTTTACCTTCTTGCTCCTGGTTTGGGATGATGAAAGGATGTATGGACTTTACTGGAACCATCAGAGTGCACTGACCTTCTTCCCCCAGTGAGTGTCCCCACACCGACTACCCAACTCTTGCCACTTGCGGCCACTCGCATCCCGATTGCAGCACCTATAGCGTGTCACCACCACTTACAGCCTGAACTTGGAGCTGCAGGTCATTTTTTTCTTTCAACAGTGACACCATCTTTTCCTCTAGTTCCTTCCTCTTCGCCTCTGACTTGGCGAGTTCGTCTTTGGTTTTCTGAAACTCCTCCTTCATGGTGGCCATCTCCTTCTCGGTCTCCGCGCTCTTGAGGAGGGGCTTGATCTTGAAGAAGAGTTTCATCCAGGGCCAGTGCTTGACGTTCATGAAGGCGCGGATGTTGTACTGGATGCAGAAGAGGGCTTCTCTGAAATGTAATTGGTGCAAGTTAGATACTGTGTGGATGAAGAAATGAGATGAAGTCTTGGCAGTGAGAGCTGGAGGTTCTGTCCCACCCTGTTCCTTGCCTACCTTCAGAAGCACAGATGGAAGAAATTCTACTTTGGGATGATGGTCAAGGACGTGTTAATCACTCACCTCTCTTCATCAGGGCCTCTCCAACTTTTGGTGTACCTAAGAATCATCTGAAGGACTTGTAAAATACTAGTTCCTGAGCCTTATCCCCAGAGATTCAGAGTCAGAGGATCTGAGATGGGGGTCTGAAAATTTGCATTTTTAATAAGTTTGCAAAAGACACCGATGATTCAGGTCTAAGGACCACCCTTTAAGAACTGCTGTATACCAGTGCTTCTCAGGCTTTGCCACTGGAACACCACGAAGAGCAGTGAAGGGGAGCTAGACCCCTGAGGGATGTGGGTGTGGAACAAAGGGCTTCATTAAAGAAGAATTTCTGTGAAAATCTCTGGTTTTATGTATTTTAATGTTGTGTGAATTTTGCACTCTACTCTGTAATATTCTCACATTTAAAAAATCCTAAATTATTTAAAAAATGAATTACCTTTATATATAAGCAATTAACTTCCCAAATACATACATATGTGTGTGTATGTGTGTATGTATATATATATATATATATATATATATATATATATATATATATATATATAGTGGTTTATAAGCAAACCTATTATTTTTAATAAAATAGAATACAGTATAAGGTATTAACATAACTACAGGTGATAGAAATAAAATTTGTTTCATGTAAATTACATATATATTTACACACACGTGTATGAATGTGCATGTGCCAGTATAAATGCATTTCTCAACATGGGCCCTGTTCACACGCATTCTGCAGTTTGAGACACCTGGTTCTTTGCACTTAGAATTCTGACCCTGCATCAAATCAGATCACCAGAAAGCTATGTATCTTGGTGACATTGTATTAACTTACTGAAAAAAATCTTTCACAGATAAATGTCCTTAATGTTTTAAATCATAACAGCTTGATAATAGAAATAATCAGATGGAAGAAGTGGTTTCTACATCTTGCATAAAAATCACTGTGGAGGGGCACCTGGGTGTCTCAGTCGGTTAAACATCCGACTTCAGCTCAGGTCATAAACTCACGGTTCATGAGTTCAAGCTCCAAGTCGGGCTCTGTGCTATCAGTTCGGAGCCCACTTCAGATCCTCTATCCCCACCCCCCCCAGCCCCTCCTCCATGCTCTTTCTCTCTCTCTCAAAAATAAATATTTTTTAAAAATCGCTGTTGATTTTTGCTTCAGCAACTTTGGGACAAATTGAAAGCCCTAAACTCGGGTGCAAAAAAAAAAAAAAAAAAAAAAAAAAAAAATCACTGTTGAAAATACTGTCTGCTGTTCAGTTCAATGTGTCTAATTTAATGATCTACCCACTAAATTCACACTGGTTTATTTTTACACTGCTGTATTTTCTCTTGTTAGGTGAGAGCTATCCACACTTTATGCCCCCCCTTTTACCCTGAACACTCAGAATATGTTTCATGGTGATGACCCCTACCTGAAGAGTCAGTATAGGACTCTTACTCATTCTTGCTGACATCAGTGGCCTTATCATATCTGAGTCTTAAGCCACCTCAAATGTGTTTCTGAAGCAGAAAGATGTGAATAAATAAATAATTTATATTTATACCTTCTCTCCACCATCCTCTGGTACTCCACTCTGGCCAAGAAGCCTCTGCACCTGGCCTGGGTTCGGGTAATCAGCTGGGCCAGCTTGTCATCTCGCATCTCCTCTAGAAGCCCCAGAAGACCAGCTTTGAAAAAGACCTGTGGGGGGGAGGAGGATATGCAGATCAGAAACTGTACATAAACTTCAAAGGGACACGGATAGCATCGGGTGGGCTTTAGAGACCATTACCTTGGTGTGACCAAATTTATACTGGGTGTGGTCAATGTCGATGGATGCAAGGAGCTTCTCAGAAGCCTTCTTGCTGTCAATGAACTGCCCTTCAGGGATTGCACTTGCATTTAATACCTTGTATCTGTTTAAGTAAATAATAGGGTTTTTTTTAAGGTGGTTTATGATGACACTAATAGCAGATAAACATTAAATGACCTATTTAGAAAATTGGAGCTTTAAAAAAAAGTATTCTCCTTTGTTCACAGGAAGGACTTCCTATACGTAGTTGGTCAAACTAGCATCAACTGTCTCTTTTTACCCCATTTCGCCTTCCTGCACAGCTGTAGCTTTCCTTTCTGCCTCATCAGACCTTGTTCTCAGGAAAGGATTCTGTGATCTTATTCACACCAAGATGTAGATGACCAATAAAATGTAACATGTAACCAGCTCCCTGGAGCTGCTGCCAGCCCATTATCCCCTTGGCCTCTTGTTTGACTCCCAAGATGGACTTCTCTAGGGACGAGAAAGTTGCTGAGGAGCTGGTATGGTGAATGTTCTGGGAAACCTTGTGAAACTGGTGTGTGAGACAGAAAGATGAAGATAGGAAGTGACAGAAAAGGACCCACTGGGAGATATATACCTGCATGGGGGAGTTCCTAACTCAGACACCAATAACCATGTGACTTTGAGCAAGTAGCTTAATCTCCTTAAGGCTCAAGTTCATTCATCTATAAAAGGAGGTGTTGATAGGACTTACCTCTACCGACGTTTTGTAAAGATTAAATGAGATGACCCAAACAGATTTACACATTAAAAAATGATAGTTCTCATAATTATTGAAGTTAGTGTATATATCTGTGGGCTAAGCCAGGAGCTTGGTAAAGCCCATGAAAAGTCTGGAGTATAAAATATGTGGTCTAGATTATAAAGGTGTTTTGAGGCTTATCACTTTTCACTCTTTTTTTGTGGCAAATCAAAAATAACAAATAGAGACATATTTTTCACTAAATTGTTTTGCTTGCATAAGTATATTTATATTAAACTTTAAGATACACCGTAATTAGGAGAGCCTGACCTCTGTTTGAAGTCTGCATAAAGGATTCTGCTGGGGAATCCCTTCCTGCAGATGCGGATGCCTTCCAGCACTCCGTTACACCTCAGCTGGTGCAGGACAAGTTCATGCTCCATGGCCCCTACAAATATACATATTTATTCCACTGTGGAGATCTTTTTTGAAGGGAGGTGTGGCAGTCATGCTTTTTGCTTTCATTCTAGAGCTTCTTACCAGGAGTTTTGGTTTCATTAGGGATGATACACCGCACAAAATGAGGATGTGTGCTCCTGAGGTTGGTCATCAGCTTGTTCAAATTCTCCTGTGAAATCGGGAAAAATCCTGTTATCTCCAACTTTAATATGGTTATGAGTATTTGGCGGTGTCTATAAAATCAATGCCTATGGCTGAGTTGAATGACCAGCAGGAATCATTTTCATGTAAGGTAACACCTTGCCATGCTTCTCCTGACATGCAGGTTTCTCCTTAGTCCCTCTTTCTCCACTTGAGTTAGCAGGAGTTACACAGCCTGACACATGATCTTTTTCAAGCAAAGTCCTACTTCCTCCCTGGTCCATGGCTTTCCATAAACATTTATAAGGCCATTGCCTTCCCATACTAGCCTTCCCATACTGGTTTCACTTTCTCCTCCCAAACTCTCCATATTCTCCAGTGAGTACATGCATGCCTACATCATGATGGGGCTTTTTCTCATAAATATATCTGCCCTTTCAGGGCAGAAAGATTAGCTAAAGGGGAACAATCTACCAGTAGTAATCGAGGATTGACTGGACTAAGAACAAGGATGCCATATTAAGTTCCTTCTAAGCTAGCTGCTAGATTTTCCTTAGTTTCACTGATGATTTAGTCTCTCTGAGTACATGTCATTGCTTAGTTTCACGACTTGACTAGATTATGAATGGTAGAGTATTCCGTTTTACAAAATTTCCTGTCAAATATTCGGCTTTACTTGGCTTGTCATGAAAGACGAGCTAATGATTTCTCAGTAATTTGAACCTCTTCTCTCCAAAGATCGATGAACAGAAGCCATTAATCAGTGTCAGTCTTTTCCTAAGTGACTTGTGGAAAGAAGAGTCTGTGCCTTGAAAAAACAGATTTTCCTAAAGCAACTGGGGAGTGTGAGACCCAGTTTTGTCCTTACTCGGAAAAGGGCAGACACTGTCTGGAAAGAGGAGCCCTTCTTCTTGCCACCTTTCTTGGCTCCGCCACTCGCCTCTGGAGAGAAAATAAGGGAAGGTGTCACTCAAGTGTACTTTTGAATTGGCAGGGCTGTTTCGTGCTTATTTATTGCCGACTTCTGCACACATCAAGGGGAACACTTTGGGGGACACTGCTGGCCTCTCTGTTGGAGACTGAGTGACTCTTACCTGTCAACTAAGCTTGCATCCACTCTTCTGTGATTTTTTTTTTCTACATTTTAAGGTGAAATGAAGGGATTCACTTCACTGTATCATAAAGATGGATCCTTAATGTTAGGACACTTGGGGGACACAGTAACTTCAAAAATCATCAGTGGAAGCTAGTCTAGACAGGGAGAGCTCTGTCACTCCATTGTCTTAAATATTCCTAGATACTCAATATCCAGTAGATGTGAAGGAAGAAGCAGGAGAGAATCCAAGAAACTGAGGCTTTTCATTGGTTGAGATCCTAATAGTTCCTCTCTGACCATTTGCAGTAAGGCCTCTGTCAGTGCTGGAGTGAGACACACATGTATGACTGCAATGCAGCCTATTTACTCAAAATGTGGAAGAGCAATGGGTCTGGCCCTGCCATCCTGAAACTGGCCTTGAGCTAACATCGCTTTTTGTAATACCTAGAGAAAGTGTTACAGTTTTTGAGCATTACCTGCGTCAGCCGTTTGAGCTCCAGAGAAGAGGTAAGCTAGAGTTTTCATTGAAGACTTCTGGTACAGACCGACCACAGTCTCATTCAGTGGGTCCTTGTTCTTGTCCAGCCAGCCAGTTATGTTGTAGTCCACGGTGCCAGCGTAGTGTATCAGAGAGAAGTGGGCCTCGGCCTTGCCTTTGACCACCTTGGGCTTCTGGAAGTTGGCGGACTTTCCAATATGCTGCTCGTACAGCTTGTTCTTGAAGGAGGTGTCTGTGGCCTTGGGGAACATGCACTCTTCCTCCAGGATGGAGAAAATGCCCATAGGCTGGATTAAAGCAAAGCAAAATGCGTGTAAGGTACACGTGAGCTGCAGCAGTGAGCCGCAGAGTAGACAAGACGAGGTTACTGAGTGGACAGATCAGGACACCTTCTCGATGAGCTCGATGCAGGCAGCCAGGTCCATCCCGAAGTCGATGAACGTCCACTCGATGCCCTCCTTCTTGTACTCCTCCTGCTCCAGCACGAACATGTGGTGGTTGAAGAACTGTTGCAGTTTCTCGTTGGTGAAGTTGATGCACAGCTGCTCCAGGCTGTTGAACTAGGGCGTTGCAAACACCAAAGAGCTCAAGTGAATTTGGGAAACCCAGGGGGAATTCGGCAGAGCAGACACGAAGCGGAGGGGCCTTAACAGGGCCGCTTACTCCAACAACTCACATCAAAGATCTCAAAGCCGGCGATGTCCAGGACCCCGATGAAGTACTGTCTGGGCTGCTTGGTGTCCAGCTGCTGGTTGATGCGGGTGACCATCCACAGGAACATCTTCTCGTAGACGGCCTTGGCCAGGGCACCCACTGCATTGTACACCTTGAAAAACAAAAATATGTCTCTTGAGGTTATCAGAGGACTGTAAAAATGCTCAATTCCTGTTGACGAATTTGAATTATGCACCTACCTGCTCTACAGTCTGGCCTTTGGTGACGAACTCATTGCCGACCTTGACCCTAGGGTAACAGAGGGCTTTGAGCAGGTCAGCAGAGTTCAGACTCTGGAGATAGGCTGCCTTGTCAGCAACTGAAAGCAAGAAAGGGTAGAACAATGTTATTATGGCCCAAAGCGACCTACTTGCTCAAAAAAAGTTTTTTTAATCTATAGACATTTTATGCAGTGTTTTCAGAATATCTTTTTGAGCATTCTTGCCCATTTTTTTCCCACTGAGTTCAAGACTTTATGGGTAGTGTGCCCTAAAAAACTTCATTAATGTTAGGAAACATCTATCTAATATGAGGCTTCACATAGTATATTATCTGGGTATGCTTTAAAACTCAATTCTTAAAAATGAATTTGTCTTCCTAGACAAATGCAAGGGTAACAAGTTTAAGAATGTGATTTTCAAACAAAAATAAAATCAGGTGGTTGACTTGGTTGATACCTTCGGTGCCATCTGGCTCGGCCTGCTCCTCACGCTGCTTCTGCTTGAACTTCATGTTCCCATAATGCATCACGGCACCCGTGAGCTTGTAGATGGAGACTTTCTCTTCATTAGTAAAGCCCAAAATATCAATAGCACTCTGCCGACATAACCAATAAGATAACTGTTAGGTTATGATCTACACACTTACTATGCATTGTTCACATTCTGATTCCTGACTCGTTGGTCAAACTCTCAGTGCTAATGGGGGTGCAAGGAACTCTTTAGAGTGGGTGTATGGGGAGTTGGTCAACCAAAGGCCAGCACTGAACATAGCCTCTAAGATTCAAAAAGTAAACTTAAGGGAAAGAACAAAATAGTAAATTTAAAGGACTTGTTATTTTGAGAAGTGGTATGGATCTCATTAAGTGGATTTCAAAAAAAGTGGTTTAGGTAAATTCAGAAATGACAGGTTTTTAAAAGGCAAAGTAAAATGTTGTGGGACACATCTTAATCCTTTTGGTTGGCTCTGGGTGGCATATCCATGCTTGTCTTTGAACCCTCTTTTGCTATTTCTACAAGAATCTGAATATTTATCTGGAGGGACCATAGCTTCTAACCCAACATCATTCTGATTTTCTTGCGTTCCACTTACATCGGTTGCCATCAGTTCTTCCTGATCATCAATGCTAGCCACACTGATCTCCCCTTGACTGACAAATGGGTAATCATATGGGTTGGTGGTGATCAGAAGCATTTCTGTGTATGTGAAACAGAGAAAAGGTAAGCAGAATTATCCCCTTCACTAAAACAAGAGATGTCTAGATAAATTCTAAGACACTGTATAAAGCCAAAGAAGATTATCCCATACTGGGAAAAGTTATATCTGTAAGAATGGTCAGCACAGCACTGACTCTTTAAAATCCAGAACTGGAAACAACCTAAATATCCTTAAAAGGGTATGGTTAAGTAAATAATGCTTATCTCTACCATATAACACTATGCAAC
Source organism: Neofelis nebulosa (assembly GCF_028018385.1). Taxonomy (NCBI): domain Eukaryota; kingdom Metazoa; phylum Chordata; class Mammalia; order Carnivora; family Felidae; genus Neofelis; species Neofelis nebulosa. The sequence goes on from NC_080797.1 coordinate 4,853,178, forward strand.
CATTAGAAATAATAATGTGCAGCTGCGGTTGGTGATGTGGAAAAAACCATGATACGTTATTATTCAATGAAAAAAGTACATCACAGGAGAGTATGAAACTGTGATTCCAGTTATTGTATGTATGTGTTTCTGTATTCAAGGTGCATATACAGAAAATTACTAGAACAGTGTCCACCCAAGTGTTCACAGTGGTTATTTCATAGTGATAGGATTTGAGGGTGTTATCCTCAGTTTTTCTTTTGGATTTTTATCATAAGCACACGTAAAATTACAAAGCTATTTTCAAACTCCAGATGATAAACCTGACAAAATTCAGTCATGGAATACGAGGTTGGACCACGCATGGAGGGTGCTGGTGTAATCATTCTCGAAAGGGATCATGACATTTCTTACCAATTAGTTCTGGTTTCTTGTTTGATGTGATCTGATAAAAAATGTGATAGCTCCTTTCAGCCTTAAGCTGGAAAGTAACTCTGGACTTCTCTAACAGATCTGGAAGTAAACAAATGACAAGCGGAGCAGTGCAAAACTTCACGCGAGATGCGAATTTTACTTTGGGTTCACCTTATATAGGTTATAAGCAACAGAAATGACCGCAAAGGAGATCCAGGCACTTACATGTTTCAATATCAGCAGAAGCCAGTTTTCCCGTAGTGCCAAAGTGGATTCTAATGAATTTACCCTTGAAAGGAAAACTAATATTACTACTTTGTTTTTCAATCATATCAAATCTTCAAGAAACTCAAAACACTTGGAATGCTAATGTGTTAATATTTAGAAACTTTTTTTAGTGTTTATTTTTGAAAGAGAGAGTGTGTGCAAGCAAGTGGGGGAGGGGCAGAGAGGGAGGGAGACACAGAATCCAAAGCAGGCTCCAGGCTCTGAGCTGTCAGCACAGAGCCCAATGAGGGGTTGAATCCATGAGCTGTGAAATCGTGACCTGAGCTGAAGTTGGATGCTTAACCAACTGAGCCACCCAGGTGCCCCTATCTTTCATTGTAAAATTGTGAATAATTGGAGGTAATGACCAGAGAAGAAAGAACTCAGATATATGGTGGTCACATCTTTTTAGATGGGACTTGGATCCATGTTATGTGCTCAGAGGGAAAGGAAAGATTCGTGCTGCAATATAATGTGAATGGAAAAGATTCAGAGAATGTCTTCACAAGCATCCCATGAATGTTGACCATACTAGTGACCAAGAGACTCACAAAGCGAGAGGAGTTGTCGTTCCTCACGGTCTTGGCGTTGCCAAAGGCCTCCAGTAGGGGGTTGGCGCTGATGATTTGATCTTCCAGAGTCCCCTGCAAAGGCAAGCACGGTCCTCACCTCCGGGGCTCCAGACTTCCTGAGAGCCCTGACATCTTGAGTCTGACCCCAGACCCACCTGCATTTTGCCAGCTTCCTCCTTCTTCTTCTCTCCAGTGACCGCAATTGTTGCAAAGTACTGGATGACACGCTTGGTGTTCACGGTCTTCCCTGCCCCGGATTCTCCGCTGCCAAATAAAAGCTAAGTCAGAGGAGGTTCCAAACGTGGCAACTGTCACAGCCATGAGAAGAGAGCATAAAATTTGCTTACGTGATCAGGATTGATTGATTCTCTCGGTCTATAAAAGAGAAATTATAGACATTTAATACTGGGGTTTTTTTGTTTCTTGGTTTTGTATATTTGTAAGCAGTAAGTAAAATGGAACACACTTAGTGTTTTTCAGACTGGCCTCTGCGATCCCTGGGGCTTCATGAGCCTGAGGCCTCCGGTATCCCTTTCGTGTACCCCAGTCCCTCCCTGCACCCCACCACTGACTTTAGCATATGTGCAACCATTTAAACAGAACACTGCAAACAAGCACCAGATCTTGTCTTTTTCATATTCGACCACTAAGGAAATATTAAAAGTGGACTTGAGTCTTCACTTGGGTTCAGATGACAACTCCAGCAGCAACGTATTTATTGTAGGTGCAAGAAACAGTATGTGGGATGGGGTAAATATAGCGCAGAAGTATAGCTTTGGAAGTAATCATGGCTTTAGTCATATTTGGGGGGAAAGGTTTGTTCTACTGTTTTACTCTCCCAAGATGAATTCTCTAAACCCTTTCCCCAAGTATCTTAGATTGGGCTAGCCGAGACAGTATTCTAGGAAGAAGATTCATGGTGTAGCTGTTTTAATACCAAACACACTGTGTTCAGATTGGTTCTGGGCAAAGGGCAAGAGAATTTACGCCTCCTGTGATGTAGAGAGGGTATTCATTGGTCATAGTTTCTGATGTTGAGGATAAGGCCACAGTGGCAGATTTTACTCTTCTGGTTTTTGGCTCTTGGTAATGGAAACACAGTCTGTGTATGTGATTGTGTGTGTGTGTGTGTGTGTGTACATACATGTAAACAGTGTTTTATAATTTTTGCTCAAGTTTTTCTAGTTTCTGAGTCACTCAAAAGTCAGTTCTCTAACTATGGCCAACCTCTGTTGACTTTTAAAAGTTTAAGAGATCATTATCTATTATGTAATGTTAGGGATTGCAAGTTGTCTTTTACACCTTCTCTTTTCCGGACTGTCTCCAGCTCAACCAAAGGGCTCAGAGACTGTGTTGAGATGGTTAGAGTCTCTTTCTCTTATTGTTCTGCTCTGAAAAGATTATGAACATACAAAGCATTCAACTCACCTGTCAGCATGAACTGATAGGCGTTGTCGGAGATGGAGAAGATGTGGGGTGGGGCCTCCTGGCGCTTCTTGCCTCGGTAGGCGGTCACCACCTCGGGGTTGTATACCGGCAGCCACTTGTAGGGGTTGACGGTGACACAGAAGAGGCCCGAGTAGGTCTATTCAAGGGAATAAAAAAGAGCAGCTGTCCAAAGGCTTCTCCTGCTAGGTGTGCATTTCACTTAGAAGAAATCTGACCCAAAGGAGCACTTTAAGTAAGTACCCTACATTTCTCAAAGGCATTGGCATGAAAACTAGTTGGAAGTTTCAATAATGAGATAGTAAAATCCATGAGGGGAGGGATCCCAATTTAGAATTTTTACTATTCCTTTTGGGACTTATCACAAGACTTTCACATAGCAGGAGCTCCAAAGGTTGGTTTTGTTTTGTTTCTTCATGTGTAGGATGAGACATTTTTTACTCTGTTTTAGGAAATATGCATAGATTTCCTTTGCAGCATTAAGATAGTTCAAATTCATGAAAAAGGAAGTTTGGACACACCCGAAGTGCCCAACACTATGGAAGCAGTTAGGTGAACTACAGGAAATCTTCTAAAGACAGTGGGATGCAGGCATTTAAAAAGGCATTTAAAAATGCATGAATGGGGGCACCTGGGTGGCTCAGTTGGTTGGGCAGCTGACTTCAGCTCAGGTCATGATCTCACGGTTTGTGAGTTCGAGCCCCGCGTCAGTCTCTGTGCTGACAGCTCAGAGCCTGGAGCCTGCTTCAGGTTCTGTGTCCCTCCCCCCCTCTCCCCCTCCCCCACTTGCATTCTCTCTCTCTGTCTCAAAGGTAAAGAACATTAAAAAAAAATTAAAAAATGCATGAACGTGTTTAGCAATATGGGGGAAACATTTGCAAATTTCTATGAAGCTCTAAAGAAACAGGACACAGAATGGTGTGAATACATTATGACCAAACAGGGAGATTTTTCAAAAACTTGGACAGGTGGTGTAAGACAGGCACTGGCCAGTCAGCATGGACACTGGCCCTGAGCAGCAGGTGCACCTGTGCAGGTGTCATCCAGCTGCATAGCAGCACTGGCTGAAGCACACAAAAATGTCAGTGTGATATAGTAAGTTCAGTTCTGCAATGTTTACTGGGCATGTATCATGTGCCAGACCTCTGCAGGGCACAGGAGCAAAACCTGAATGAGATGCCATTCCTTGGGGAGCTCTGGGTTTCCAGTCCACATAGGGGACAGACATGTGAATGGATGGCGGTGGAAACCCAAGGTCAGTGCTGTGGCTGGGGCAGAGACCATAGGACAGAATGTCCTGCTCTGCCGGGGGAAGGTGGAGAGGTTAACTCGAGGAGGTGGCATTCATGTAGAAGGGACCAGAACACACGGATACTGGTTGCTGTTATTTTGGAGGAGTGTAACTGCGTGAAATTTGGTCCTTAAAACATTTTTATGTGTTGAGACATAAGTTTATCATTTCCCTCTGGATGATTCTACAACTAGGGTGGGGGGGAGTGGTAGAAATGTAGGCACATGGCTGAGCCATAAACAGTAGCTGCTGCATTGTTGTTCAAGGGACATGTGGCAAACCCAGTGCACATGGATGGTGGCCTTGCCTGGCTTTGGATGGGAAGACGGAGAATGAAGTCTGGTTGTTGGGTTGTGCCTTACGATAGCAATAGTGAGCCTTTTAATTAGTTAACTAACTGATGTACTAACGAGTTAACTTGTGTGCGAACTAGTTACGCTACTAGTGAAAACGAAACGGGTCACTACTTTTGACCCATTTATACTAGAGTGGAAGCAGTAGACTGGCAGGTCGGTGGTGATGGCGATAAAGACCACTTGGGGCTGGGGCAGGGGGTGCTCACGTAGATCATCCAGGCTGCGTAACGCTCTTTGAGGTTGTACAGCACGGCGGGCTCGTGCAGGTGCGTCATCATGGCCATGTCCTCGATCTTGTCGTATTTGGGAGGGTTCATGGGGTAGACTTGATCATCTTTCACTGTCAGAGTCTGGTAGGTAGGACGGATAACTTTTTGTCAATTGAGTGACCAAACCAAAAATCATCAATCACGTGTGGCCAGCTCCATGGACTCTACTTACCGCTCCCGCTTCAGTCTTCACCGTCACCTTCCCTGCTTCTCTGCTCTGGATAGTCCCTTTGACAAAGGATTCCTTGGGCTCCGCCACAAACACAGATGTCTTGGCATCGAAGGGCCTATTCTGGGCCTCAATGCGCTCCTTTTCAGACTTTCGGAGGTACGGAGCTGCCTCCCCAAAAATGGCCATTTCCTGGTCTGAACTCATGGCTGCTGAGCTCAGAGATCCTAAAGGAGACGGGGCATTTCACATTAGAGATTCTGGACTGCCATGTGTGTCAGTAGATCTCTATGCACTGATGATATTTCATGGAGAATCCACTGTTTGGAAATTTCACCAGGCAGGTCCACTGTGCACCATACTATAGTTACTGGAACAAACATAATCACAAGGTCTCAGATGTATCGAGGGTCACTGTGTAACCATCACGGTACCCAGGGCTTTACACGCGTTATTTTCTCCCATCCTCCAACACTAGCATTCTAATCAGGGAGCTGAGTGTAGTCTCTGCATGCTGCTGAGGGGCTTGTGACCTCGGGGAAGGCACTTGATCTTTCTGAGCCTCAGTGTCTCCCTCTTTAGAACAGGGATTACATCTGCCTTTCTTAATTCACAGCCTGTGAGATACACTACAGACACCTTGGGGAAAAAGGTCAAGTGATGACTCAGAAAGCAGTTTGAAATAGCGCAGGCTACCATTTAGATGTAAAATGTCATTTATTGCAATGTAATACAATTCCATTTCTTGTCCTGTAATGTAAGAGAACTTTACTTCCTCCTTTAGATTTTCAGCCAGAAGCGCTCAAGGTCAGTGGTTTGGGGGATGATAATTTTGTTTACCTCTTTTTCTCTAGTTGTGTGCTTATTAGAGTTTGTCTAACATAATTTCTTTGCGTATTAAATCCAGTTAATCCATTAACCTAACTGAGGATAAAAGCCATAGCAAATGTTATCCTCATTTTTAAAAATTATTTTTAATTTATTTCACTGAAGTTTAGTTGACCCTCGATGTTATTATTGTCCTCATTCTTCTACACTGAAGGACTCCCTTGGCCCTTTCAGATCTCCTTCTGGAGAATGCAGGCTTGGACTGCTCTATTCTGTTACCTGCCGATTGCCAGCCGCATCAGTAGAATGAACGGTTTGGCAAAGAATGTTACTGCAGTCATTACAGGATCAGGTTACTCGAAACTCATTTTGATCAGCTATCCACCAGGGTCTTCCTTCAGAAATGCGGTGGACAGTAGTAGTAGAAAGGGCACAGAAATACCTTCATGTGTGTAACAAAAGATTCACAGTATCTTAATTTCATGCAACACTCAGCACTGGGCACGGTAACTTCTTAAAAGTTTTCATGAAGTTTAAAGGAAGCATTTTCCTAGGTTCCTTCTTTCTTATATGTTAGAGATCATGTTTACTTAATGAACTCTAATAGCAGGATACATTTTTATTAAATTTGAGATTTTTAGCAAGAGAATCTTAGTGGAGATTTTCCCCCCTACGGAATATTCTATTAGCAAACTAGCAATTCCATTAGCAATTTTCTTGCCAAAATGTCACCCCACCAATGATTGCTTGCATCCCAAATGACTATATGTGCATTGTCCGCTCCTTCCCTCTTTCTCCAGCACCTTTCCTGAAGTACACTTGTTAAGGTATTTACTGAGACCAGCACTTTCTCAAAGGTTGCTAAGTGACACAGATCCATCCCAGAGGCTCTCACATTCCCCTCTAGGGACTGGTTAGTCTGAATCTTACCTTGTTAGCAAGTGGAGATGTAGCCTGGAAGCAAGACAGTTCTGTAAAAAAAAAAAAAAAAAAAAGGAAAGAAACACTTCATTAGTTAACATGCACACACACAATCCTATCTGCAGTATTGCTTTCTATTGTAAACAGCAGGCAACAAAGCCATGGATGTGAAGCATGTAGTATCCGAAGGAGCAGTACCGAGCTAGCAGCTGCAGCCGACACAGGGCAGCAGGCAGCGTGGCCAGTGTCCCTCTTGAAAGCCCGTTCCCTGTTCCCACTTACCTTGAGCTTTTTAAAGCAGGCCAGTCAGCCTCATTCCAAGGGCTCTTTTATATGGAGAGCTATGGAAACAATGCAGCTGCCTGTTCTTTCTTAAGTCAAAAGGAATTGTTTGGCAGAAAAGTCTTGGCAATCTTGCGCCCCTGCATAATTCTCATTCATATTAAGAATGGTTGGATATAATTAGAAATATTTTTCTTATTGAGTATGTGGATAAATCTCCTATGGATAATTTGAGAAGATGATCTGAAAGGAAGGTTCAGGCTGGTGGATAAAGGCAGTGACCAGGCAGCCAGAATAACTGGCCTCTCTCATAAATTCCTCCTGGCCTTGCTGGGCATGACACTCAGGTTTGCTTGCGCCAGTTTTCATATTCCGCATATTCGATGATAGAAATAAAGTACAAATGTTTATTTTGACTTTGCGACGGTTAATTTTCACCTGTTGGTCTTTCCTTCCCAGCCTGGCAAAATCAAGTTGTGTGTCTTCGACAATTTAAAAAGAAGGAAGGTCCTGTCCTAGTGCTGGTGTCCTTGTAGTTTGCGGGAATACCCTTGTTCTTTCACTGTTTTCTTTTTGCCCAAACTCATCCTCCCTACAGCACATTGTTTCCTGCCCACATACTCATTGGACTTGCCTGCAGTAAAAATGGTTGAATGTTTTTTAGTAGTAAAAGGTGTTTTGGGGACTACTTCCCAACATTTTCCATGTCAGCACAGCCAGAAAATGATGATATATTAGTGTAGTTACACTAGAGTAACATGGACGTGACTTAGCTCTATCTGTAAAGGGCTTGGTAAGAACATTGCTTTATAGTTCTTATATTTCTTTACATTTATTTATGTGATGTAAATATGATATATTTACTTTAAGAAAAATACTAAATACTGACTGTGCCTGAAACTTCCAAAGAAGATCTTAAACTTTTCAGGAGAAATTTCAGCTAGATTCCATGAACAAAACTTTTTTTTTTTTTTCTTAATGCTTATTTAGTTTTGAGAGAGGGAGAGAGTGTGTGAGCAGAGGAGGGGCAGAGAGAGAGGGCGACAGAGGATACGAAGCGGGCTCTGGGCACAGAGAGCCAGATTCAGGGCTCGAACCAGGGCTCGAACCATGAGATCATGACCTGAGCCGACGCTTAACTGACTGAGCCACCCAGGCATCCCTAAACAAAACTTGTTTATATGTGGCTTTATACTTGAAAAAATGACATACATTTCCTGATCAAATCTTTTAAAACGATGACATACAGTATTTGCATTCTTGATAATTACTATCAAGTAATTATAAAGTTTGCACAAAGTTTGTACAAGAAAGCAATCAAAATGTAAAGCCATATTTTTTTTTACAACTACTGAAATTATATCTTAAAAATTCACCAGCTCTTCTTTTTTCTTTACCGACAAATATAATGTTGAAATTTCTAGATTAATGAGAATAAATTTTGAATCCACTTGAATTCTTTCAATATCAAATATTTCCGAAGATGTTGAAGCTCTAATCTTCAAAAAGCCTACGTGTTAAAGAAGTCGCCCTGCTGCTTGGTTGGCCACCATTAAAAGGGCACATCAGCCACAAATACACAGAAGTGCCTGATGCATTCAAAGTGCAAGTTCTGGAGCTGCCTCCACCTGGAAAACCTACTTGGCCTTCCAGCATGCCTACTCTGGCTGGCCGCACTCTGGGCTGCATGCCCTGTCCCGGGCATCCTGGAATGCCAACCCTCCCGGCATCTCCAGGGGTCCCTTGCCTGCAGCTGGCAGCCTCACACTCCCAGCTGGCTGCAGAAGTAAATGTCCTCCTTGCTTCCACTCAGCCCATGGTAAACACCACCATTGTACTTGCCTCCTTTGGGGATTGTAGGGTACACTGTCAGACTCTGACTCAGCCAGGCTACCCTTTGAGGAGCCCTTAAGTAGGCTTCTCACAGCTAGAGACCACTTCCCAATGCTCTGGCCTCCCAGCGCATCCAGCCGTCTCAAGACTGAAGGGATCAATGTTTTCGTGGCACATCTGTAACCTTTCTGATGCCAGGACACACTGGGTGGGCAGCTCTGCCTTAAGATGAGCTGTGGTTCTGTCTCCTGATAGTAAGCAGCCATTTTTAGTGCCAAACCGATATTTTGATATTTTCTTATTCCATTCCTGCTGCCCATGTGCATTATCTTTACACTTTATTAAATTTTTATTATTGGCCACAGCAACTTCTTACTTGACATGTCTCTGGAGGCAAGGGAAACAAAAGCAAAAATGAACTGTTGGGACCTCATCAAGATAAAATCTTCTTGCACAGCGAAGGAAACATCAGCAAAACTAAAAGGCAACTGACAGAATGGGAGAAGATATTTGCAAATGACATATCAGAGAAAGGGTTAGTACCCAAAATCTATAAAGAACTTATCAAACTAATACCCAAAGAACAAATAATCCAGTGAAGAAATGGGCAAAAGACATGAATAGACACTTCTCCAAAGATGATATCCAGTCAGCTAACAGACACATGAAAAAATGTTCAACATCACTCATCATCAGGGAAATATAAATCAAAACCACAATGAGATACCACTTCATACCTGTCAGAATGGCTAAAATTAACAACTCAAGCAACAACATGTTGGCAATGATGCGGAGAAAGAGGAACCTTGTTGCACTCTTGGTGGGAATGCAAACTGGTGCAGCCACTCTGGAAAACAGTATGGAGGTTCCTCAAAGAATTAAAAGTAGAATTACCCTACAACCCAGCAATTGCATTACTAGGTATTTATCCAAGGGATACAGGAGTGCTGATTCGAAGGGGCATATGCACCCCAATGTTTATAGCAGTGTTATCGACAATAGCTGAAGTATGGAAAGAGCCCAAATGCCCATCAACTGATGAATGGATAAAGATGTGGTGTGTATATATACAATGGAATACTGCTTGGCAATCAAAAAGAATGAAATCTTGCCGTTTGAAACAATGTGGATGGAACTAGAGTATATTCTGCTAAGTGAAATAAGTCAGTCAGGGAAAGACAAATAATCATATGATTTCACTCACATGTGAAATTTTAGAAACAAAACAGATGAACATAGGGGAAGGGAAGGAAAAATAAGATAAAAACAGAGAGGGAGACAAACCATAAGAGACTTTTAAATACAGAGAGCAAATTGAGGGTTCCTGGTGGGGTATTCTGTGGGGGGATGGGCTAAATGGGTGATGGGCATTAAGGAAGACACTTGTTGGGATGAGAACTGGGTGTTTATATAAGTGATGAATCACTAAATTCTATTCCTGAAATCATTATTATATTATGATTAACATTATAAATATGCTAACTAATTTGTATTTAAATTAAAATCTATATATAAAAAGAAATTCATTATTTTGTGTTCTTTGTAAAATTTCCTTCATTTTTAGTCATCTCATGATTATATATTCTGCTTCTTCAGGTGGTAAAATCCTTTGGTGAATACCATAGTTACAGGTAGAAGCTGTCTGTTATTTTTTGCTGTAAAAAAGAAAAGGAGAAGCCTCATTTCCAGTGGTTGAGAAATATTCCTTAATTGTTCCTTGTGCCACTTGGCTCATGATTTATGACTGGTAGATGTTCTCTGAGAACTAGGGCCTAGGAATATGTCAGTCATGATAATCTGCTTTTCCACTCTGCAAATAAGCCAAAGATGTACATTTATTTAGAGCATTTTTCTTGACTTCACCAATGTTTTGGCCACTGGTCTAATGAGTCAGGGGTTTTCTACCTTCAATTCCTTACCTTTGGGATATCTGTCACATTTAGACCTAGTAACAACTCAGTAACAGAAGGAATTCAAGAGTGAATGCTGGTCTGTGCAGAGGGAGGAAGTTCAAAGGAAACAGTGGCCATTGACCCTGTCTTCAGGAGCTTGTACTCTGAGACACCAAGAAGATCACTAGGGAAGTGGCTCAGGTCACCTGCAGAACAATGTGATAGTAGCTTTAAAAAAAATACAGTGTAGGGGCACCTGGGTGGCTCAGTTGGTTAAGTGTCTGACTTTGGCTCAGGTCATGATCTCACCATTCATGAGCCCCGCATCGGGCTCTCTGCTATCAGATGCACAGACCCACTTTGGATCCTCTGTCCCACTCTTTTCTGCCCCTCCCCCACTCTCACACGTGCGCTCTCTCTCTCTCTCTCAAAAAAAAAAAAACAAAAAAAAACATTAAAAAACTCAGTACAAGTTCTCTGCAGGGAAGGAGCCAAGTTTTATGCATCTGTTTGATCTTTCTCAATACTGAGAATGGTGGGAACATATGGAAAATATCCCCCAAATTCTAGTTTACAAATTTCAGATGGTCCATGTTTCTCTATCCTAATCACTCTTGTCCCTGTCAACTGAAATTGGATCTTGGATTTGACTTTTGGCTACACATCAATTCGATATCCTTAGAAATTTACTAAACCTTCCCAAGGCTCTGTTTCCTGATCTATAAGCTGGATGATGAAGTAATACACCATAAGGGGATTTGAGGAGTAAGTAAGATAATCGAATGCTTAGAAGCTTAGAAAAGTGTATGGCACCTAATACGAATTCAATAGATGTTAATTATTGTGATTACTATGGCCCCCATCTTTTGTTCAGTCTTACTCTGTATTCTGTTGCAGTAAAGTAGTTTCCTTTCTGATTCCTCTAACAAGACCTGCTTGTTTCATTGATCATTTCAATTACCTGAGAAACATTTGCAGAGCACATGCCAGGCTCCCCACTGCCATGGAATGCTCTCCTCCCTTTTTGTAGCACTTCTATGTCTTATGTATATTAAAATCCAGATCAGTCTTTCCCAGACATTTTTCATGGTTCTTCTACCTGATAGAAGAAGGGTAGTCTGGCTTAGAAAGAGACAAGCTGGTGTAAGCTGTTATATTAAGATAAGAGTGGAGACTTGAGAGCCTGGTCTAGGGAGTTGGTTGTGGAAATGAAGAAGAAAGGAATGCTCTAAAAATTGGTTAGCTGGTCATCTCCAGGGAGAGGAACTGAATGTGGAGGGGAGACTGATGTTTCATACCTATACCCTTTGTACCTTTTGAATGTCATGCCAAGTGCACGTATTACTGTTTAAAAACAAAAAGTGGTGATTTATCAAAAGAGGATTCCTCCAAAGTATGAAACAAAAGCAAGGATGGAATTGAAAGACGTCTGACCACAGAATTAAAGAGATGAGAGACTGAGTTCCACAGGAGTCAGAATCTAAGAGGTAAGTTTTCCAGTGGCTACTTCTCTCTCATTTCTGTAGACTGGATCCCAGACCCATCAGCTTGGGTGCTGATGTTGTTTTCCAGAAGTGTTGGTCCTCTGGTCCAATCTTGATGCCTTTGCACCAGCAGCCCCCATGTTTAAGGTCCCATCAATAGGAATCTACACTTTTCCAAATGTCCAGTCATAGAATTTTCTGAGAATCTACTTTATAAGAAAATAGCAAAATGGCCTATGGGAGCACTCATAATTTAAAGTTTTCAAGAGAAATGGTGAGGATCATTCAAAAGCCATTTATAATTTGATTTTGTCATATATTACATGGTTCTCTTTAGTAGTTTCAGACTGAACTTTCAAAAAAATTTTTAATGTTTATTTTTGAAGGAGAGAGAGAAAGAGCATGAGCGGGAAAGGGGCAGAGAGAGAGGGAGACAGAATCCAAAGCAGGCTCCAGACTCTGAACTGTCAGCACAGAGCCTGACTCAGGGCTGGAACTCACGAGCTGTGAGATCATGACCTGAGTCAAAGTCGGACAGTTAACTGACTGAGCCATAGGTGCCCCTTGAGCTTTCAAATAATACATTTTTTGCTCCTTATTTGAAATAGGTGTGGGAGAGGGAAAGCTTGTATCTGTGAACACTCATGGGTGGAACTGTTCAGGAAGTTTCTGGAAACATGCTGTACTAAAATGTAAGAATCCAAATGCTTGGGGTGCCTGGGTAGCTTAGTCAGTTAAGCGCCCAACTCTTGACTTCAGCTAAGAAATCAAGCTCACAATCTCATAGTTTGTGATTTCGAGCTTCACAGTGGACTTTGTGCTGACAGTGTGGAGCTTGCTTGGGATTCTCTCTCTCTCTCTTTCTCTCTCTCTCTCTCTCTCTGTCTCAAAATAAATAAACATTAAAAAAAAAAATCCAAAGGCCTGTGGTATGTAAAGCATCCTGTTTAGCACTTAGGAGAGAGGAAGTGTGGACCATACTTGGTGCCTAACATCCAGCAATTCTACACAAGGCACATGATCTATAGGTAGATAAGGGAGTTGGGTGACCTTTCATGGTGACATTTGGGAGAAGCAATACAAACTCCCTTGAGACTAAAACCAGTGTTTGTTTTTCTAATTACAAAAATAACATAGGTATATGGGTTGTCTAGAAATTTGGAAAAAGAACAACAAAAGAATGAAAGTCAAGAGAAATGATTTCTTAATGGTGGATGTAGAGAAAAATGCACATCTCAGCACTCATTTACCAAGTTGTATCCAGTTAATTATCCAATTAAGAGGTATAGTCAGTATGTACATGGTCTCTGTTTTCCTCCTGCTTATCAAGTAATAAGCATCAGTGCATATTAGTTGAATAGGGAATAAATGAACATTTTGCCAATGTCACTATGTACATGGCATTTTGTAGCCTGTAAACATATTATAGGCATTATCTCAACTTTTTCCTTTCAAAGCTCTGGGATATGGATAAGGCAGATGAACTCTTCTCTTTTCATATTTGTACAAACTGTGATCCAGAGGGGTGTGGAATGGCTTGCCTAAACAGAGTGGACCCCAAATAAAGATTTTCTTCTCCACTCTCCCTTGTTTATAATGCTGAATATATATAACTCTGAATGCTACTCATCCCAGAATGGCTCTGACTCCTTCAGGTTGACTGTTAGGATGTAAGTTAGTAAACCAACTGCCAGCCTCAACCTGGCATCGTGCAATATCCTGCGGAAGGTAAGATGATGTACTGATATGAAGCTAACAATAGTTATTCCAGAATGCAGGAGAATTTTAAGTTTAGAGCTTAAAATACAGTGTAGGGGTGGGATAGCTTCTCTGCCCTCCCCCCCACCACCACTTTGCTACCCTGTTCTCTCAGTCACCTCGAAATTAGTGCACTGGCTGTGACAGTACACGCAGATGTCGTCAGTGAGGGATCAGAGATGACTTCACAATAATGACATCTCCGATGGCTTGTGAGGGAACACCCTGGATTTGACAGGAGGCAATCCAGGAAGAAAGGAGTTCTAGGTGAGGGGCAAGAATGGAGACAGAAGGGATAGAGGGAGAAAGAGGGGTAATTTGAAGTCTGTTTGAGGAGGTGAGAGTTGTCTCGTCTGACTGGAGTGGACCCCGTGTGTGAGGGATGAGTCTCAAGAGAGACTGGGCCACATGATCAGAAGCTGATTCTACAACTCATTAGGAACAAAACATCCTGTCCCCAAACTGCAAACCAGGCTGACTAGAGCACCTGCTGTATGAGCTTTTTGCCTTTTCTCAGACCATTTGCCACCTCCCAACTCCCCCAGTTTCCTTATTTTCCAGTCAGTTTTGCACTCTGATTGGTTTCCCATCCCCTGTATCTGCAGTGGCCTCCCCACTGCTGGGCTCCTCCTCTGCCCTTGATCTCTCCCTCCCTTGACCTCACTTGATCATACTGTCAGGGCACCCAACCCTCCACCCTCTTCCTTGACCACAGTCCTCCCTCCCACTGACCCCTATTGAGACTGGAAACAGCTATGACTTCCACCAGCAAATATGCTTCCTGCCCAAGCCTGCCCACAGCATGTGACAGCAACGGGCCTCAAATGCTGGGCACATGAGTTTGACTTGATGTGAATAAATATTTAACCCCCTAAATTTGGGGCTATTAATCAGGACAACACGGCCATGAGTTGCTATAGAATACTATACCATTGAGCACTAAAATCATCACATATGCGACTTAAAGTGAAATGTATCTAATGCTTTCTGAGAAAATTTTATTTTACTCAATTTAAATGAGATTTAAAGTCAATTTTTAGGAATGAGAAAAATAATTCAGTTAACCAAATCCTGATCTGTTTATCTTAGAAGCAAGAATAAAAACTCAAGGGGCGCCTGGGTGGCTCAGTTGGTTGAGCATCCGACTTCGGCTCATGTCATGATCTCACAGTTTGTGGGTTCGAGCCCTGTGTCAGGCTCTGTGCTGACGGCTCAGAGCCTGGAGCCTGCTTCCAATTCTGTATCTCCCTCTCTCTCTGCTCCTCCCCCACTCATGCTCTATCTCTCAAAAATAAATAAACGTTAAAAAAAATTTTTTAATTAAAAAAAAAATATTCCATCTTGCTAAGATCATCCCCTCTCCTAAAAAAAAAAAAAAAATAGGAAAGAGAAAAAGTATGAGTTGGGGGTAGGAATGGCATTCTCATGACTGAACAAGGAAAGATTTTTGCTGTTTCTGTGATCTGGACATTTCAAGGAGACCCCAGTAGTGTGGATCAGCGTCCTCAAAACTGCTGCTTTTTCTTTGTGCTTTTGGCTTGTCCCAGTCTAACAACTGGTCCAGAGGACAGGCGTTGATAAAAACAAGGCTGTACTCCAAGGCTGAGGAGTATTTTTAGGTCTTGAGGAAGAAGGTTTTTTTATTTGAAGGAAAGGATGGTAATGTCATCCAAAGTCCTGTGTGGAAGCTGGGACTTGGCAAGACCCGAAAAGCATACTTCAAAAGGAATGCGGCCAAAGGCCAAGCTTTGAGAAACCATATGCTGTGGAAACCCAGTTCTTCTGGTCGTCCGAGAAACTTAACGGTGGAAGTTCGAGTGGATTTTCTCATACTTTGTCCCTTTTACGAACTGTCAGTGAACACGGGTGTTTGCTCTTTTCAACTGCCTTGTGGGAGGCTCAAGCCTGTACTCTTTCCCCTTTGAGCAATAAGAACAAAAATAACCCCTGAAACTCCTAAGATATGTCATAACCTCATGGGAAAGTGTTAGCTGGTCAATCTTCAACAGTCCTGCAAGTAAAAATTAGGTGAAGAAATGGATTGAGGATTAGATGCCTACGTGTATACGTACCCATGGGTGTGGTGGTGTTTATGTATGCCTAGCACACACACCTGTGCTTAATCTAAAGTGCCCTGTGCAGGGGCACCCGGATGGCTTAGTCGGTTAAGTGTCCAACTCTTGATTTCAGCTCAGGTCATGATCTCACGGTTCGTGGGTTTGAGCCCTGTGTTGGGCTCTGTGTTGACAGCATGAAGCCTGCTAGAGATTTTCTCTCCCTCCCTCCCTCCCTCCCCCTCTGACTGCCTCTCTCTCTCTTTCTCTCTCTCTCTCTCTCTCTCTCTCAATATGTAAATAAACTTGGGGTGCCTGGGTGGCTCAGTTGGTTAAGCTTCCAACTTCGGCTCAGGTCATGATCTCACAGTTCATCAGTTCCAGCCCTGTGTTGGGCTCTGTGTTGACAGCATGAAGCCTGCTTGGGATTCTCTCTCTCTCTCTCTCTCTCTCTCTCTCTCTCTCTCTCTCTCTCAAAATAAGTAAACTTAAAAAAAAAATTCCCTGTACAGATAGGAGAAAGGCAGGAAACACAGAGCTACCTGTATTTGTTCGATGCTTCAGAAACCATGGGGCCTGGTTGGGGTAGCCGGATGTTTAGATAGGCCCTCCTCCCTGAGGGGATTCTAAATTCAACAGTGATTCTAAGCTGGCATTCAGGAAAATCAATAATTTAAGTGAAATGAGAAAATTGAACTTCTGGAAAATGTCTTCAATTGAATCTTGGGATGTTGGTTGAGCTACTCAGGACCCGTGGGCAAAGGCTTTAACATGTCTTTATCTATAGACTGCTTTTAACTGTCTCTGGTATTTGCCTGCTGGGGAGACTTCTTCCAGAGGTACCAGAGACCAGCTTTCCTCACCATGTGTCCTCTGGATAATTAGTCCAGCACCACTGACAATAAAGGGACTTTGTGGTCATAAAAGCTTAAGACACACCACATGCTATGTCCTTCTGAAGAGTGACCATGCATGCTGGAATTATAAAAGGTCTTAGCACAAGTCTGCCTTTATCATTCTAAGTTGTTCACATATTTGTTCAGCCACGGGCCTTTGTTCTTTTTGGTTTTGTACTTGCACCTTACTGCCAAATGCAAGAAAGCATTAACACAACATAGAACTTTACCACAACATCTCTGAGTTTTGGTTTCCTGTGTGCGTTTCTGTGTGGACAGGCCATGTCAGCATCACTTGGGAGGTTATTAGCAATGCAGGTCTTGGGACCCTGCCTGAGACCTACTGAATCCCAGTATGCAGACGGGGCCCGGGGAATCTGTGTTTTCAAAAGCTCTCCATGTGATTTTTTATCATATTAAAGTTTGAGAAGCCCTGATATAGCTGTTCAGTCAACTATCACATTTCTTAGATGATAACAATCCACCAGGCCTTATGAATTCTCTCCTTGGCTTTTAAGACCCCACGCACCCAACCAATCCAAACTTCATCTACCTTTGTCTCCAACTCCACACCCTGATTACTATGTACTCTACTCCACGTGGCCACTGCCTTGCCGATGCTGTCTCTGCCTGTTTTTGTGCCACAGACACCCCAGAATAATGTTGTTATTTTTTAAAGATTTTTTAGTTTATTTATTTTGAGGGGGGAGGGGCAGAGAGAGAATCCCAAGCAGACTCCGGACTATCAGCATGGAGCCTGACACAGTACTTGATCTCACAAACCGTGGAATCGTGACCTGAGCCAAAATCAATAGTCAGACACTTAACCACCTGAGCCAACCAGGTGCTCCCAGAATAATGTTTTTAATGTTTACTTATTTTTGAGACAGACAGAGACATAATGCAAGTGGGTTAGGGGCAGAGAGAGAGAGAGAGACACAGAATCCGAAGCGGGCTCCCGGCTCTGAACTGTCAGCACAGAGCCTGATGCGGGGCTTGGAACTCACCAGCTGTGAGATCATGACCTGAGCCGAAGTTGGATGCTCAACTGACTGAGCCACCCAGGTGCCCCCCAGAATAATGTTTTTAAATGAATACAATGAAACATTATTTCAAGATTTCAAAATAAACCGTTATTCTGAAATACGGTTATCAAAATATTTTAAAATCTGTGTTAATAAAAGGAATAAATATATTTGAATTTGTCACGTAAGATCCGGAGGCAGATCTGTAACTGTTATACCTCCAGAGTGGTGATGCTTTCTAAACCATATTTTGAAATACCTACAATGCTGAAAGACGATATGAAAATACCTATAATTTTTTATTAAAACATTTTTTAATGTTTGATTTATTTTTGAGAGAGAGAGAGAGAGACAGAGCACCAGCAGGTAAGGGCAGAGAGAGAGAGGGAGACACAGAATCAGAAGCAAGCTCCAGGCTCTGAGCTGTCAGCACAGAGCTGGATGTGGGGCTCAAACTCACGAACCTTGAGATCACGACCTGAGCCGAAGTCAGACACTTAACTGACTGAGGCACCCAGGTGCCCCAAGTTTGTTTGTTTGTTTGTTTGTTTTGAGAGAGAGAAAGAGAGAGAGAGAGAATCCCAAGCAGGCTCTGAGCTGACAGCAGAGAGACCGACTTGGGGCTCAAACCCACAAACTGTGAGATCAGGACCTAGGCTGAAGTTGGATGCTCAACCAACTGAGCCCCCCAGGCGCCCCACCTCAAACACCATTCTTGGTACTGTTGACACCTGCTCAGCTTTGAGGCCTCAGCATAAAAGTCCCCTCCTTGGGAGAGCTTTACAGGATACCCCCCCAGACTAGGCAGGTACTCTGTTATGTACTCTCGCTGGAGCCAGTGAACTGGTTTGACAAGTGAAGCTCATTATTTTGATTTTGAGCCTCATGTCCACTCAACTGCTCAAATGAGAGCCCTGTGGAGACAGAGAGTGTCCACAATCCCTACCCCAGTGTCTGGTGGGTATTTGCTCAACAAACACTGTTGGATTGGGAGGCATTAGAAAGGTTAGGGATGCCCCCGTCTACACTCTCCTTTGTATCTGTGGAGAAGGTAAGGTCTAGCGAGAAGCCTCACGCCTAGTTGGAAACTATAGCTGAAAATGGAAACTATAGCTGAAAATGGAAACTATAGGCGCCTGGTGGCAGTTGTAAAAGAAGCCTTGAGGGGTTGGGGGACTGTTGATCCAGGTGCAGTGCGAAGGTGGGCACTCAGCCCGCTGTCCCATCTTGTGGGAAGAAAAAGACCAGCACATAGTTACCTCAGATTTTCAGTAAGCCCATCGTTACTCTGTACTGCTCGTCCTCAAGCTCAGTTGCTAAGTCTCTTGGTTAAGATGAGCAGAGAAATTGGGGCTCAAACCCACAAATTATATTACATTACAAAATGTGTTTTACAGTTCCAAAGACTGCTGACTTGCAACCAAAAACAAATGTTTTTTTATAAAAAACTGTATACGTTACACTTAAAATTTTTTTTCTTGTTATTGTTTGTAGAAAGCTATGTCAGTTCCTTTAAAGTGGTAAACTGTGTCATAAGAGGGTAATTTTACTCAATGGCCTTGTGATAATTAGCTGTGACCTCCAAATAGAGCTCCGATTTACTGAAGCAAAATAACTATAAGATTAAGAGCATAGCCAAAGAAATTCCCTGGTAGCAGTGAGTAAAATTATATAAGTAAAATTAAAGTGACTGACTTTAGGATACAAGACGGGATTCACCTTTGGAGTAGTATTGTTTATTCTGTTGAAGTAATTTTGAATTGCATTTCTATTATTTGAGACATCAATAATTCCAGCAAAGGTGTTTTTATGTGTGTGTATAAATATATGTGCTGTATTTATATAATCACTAAATATTTTTTGGAACCATGTTTTTCACACTGTGTCTTTCCATTTCTGAAATGAGATTGATCTATGTGTTTTTCTAAAGAAGCTGCAGTGTTTCCTCTTGTGTCTTCTGCAGAACATACTTCTTTTTTTCCTTAATGTTTATTTATTTTGAGAGAGAGAGAGAGAGCATGAGCACAGGAGAGGGGTAGTGAGAGAGGGAGAGAGAGAATCCAAGCAGTCTTCACGATGTACGTGCAGTGCCTCACCAGCCATGAGATCATGACCTGAGCCAAAATCAAGATTCAACCGCTTAACTGACTGAGCCACCCAGGTGCCCCTCTAGTTTCTTTTATTTATTTATTTATTTATTTATTTATTTATTTATTTATTTTTTAATATATGAAATTTACTGTCAAATTGGTTTCCATACAACACCCAGTGCTCATCCCAAAAGGTGCCCTCCTCAATACCCATCACCCACCCTGCCCTCCCTCCCACCCCCCATCAACCCTCAGTTTGTTCTCAGTTTTTAACAGTCTCTTATGCTTTGGCTCTCTCCCACTCTAACCTCTTTTTTTTTTTTTTTTCCCTTCCCCTCCCCCATGGGTTTCTTATCTATAACTTCAGAGTCATAGTAATAGCGATGCTGTAAGGATCACATACAAAGCTGTGTGTACAGGGTTTTATAAACGCAAAACACTACATATAATGCTTATGTGTACACATGTGTGTGTCTATGTGTAAACGATTACACATGTACGTGTAAGCTGTCACTGCTGATGTTCCTTAGTGGCCTGCTTTTACAAATCTCACAGGAAATGCTTCTCAAGGGATTTCAGTGGCTCTAGTCATTAGCTATTCACTCTCTGAACCTCACTTAGTAACACTGCCTATGACTGGCCGTCATTTTTTTTTTTTTTAATTTTTTTTTCAATGTTTTTTATTTATTTTTGGGACAGAGAGAGACAGAGCATGAACGGGGGAGGGGCAGAGAGAGAGGGAGACACAGAATCGGAAACAGGCTCCAGGCTCTGAGCCGTCAGCCCAGAGCCTGACGCGGGGCTCGAACTCACGGACCGCGAGATCGTGACCTGGCTGAAGTCGGACGCTTAACCGACTGTGCCACCCAGGCGCCCCTGGCCGTCATTTTTAAAAACACAGGACATTCTTTCCACAGTTTAACCCCGTGTTGGCTTTCTCTTCTCGTTTTTATTTGTCTTTTGAAAACTATTAGAAAAGGCAAGTTTCTAAACTCACAAACCTTGGGTCTTAGCCAGAAGACTCTTTTTATTCCTCGACAACTACTTCTTACTGGGGAACTAGGCGTCTGTATGGCAAAGGGACAGGCCAGGCCTGGACGAAAAGCCCTGCTGACCAAGAGGGTCTGGCAGGCACCTGGCACAGTGTTCCTTCTCCCGTGACAGCCTCTCAGACTCCCATGGCTCCTCGCGTTGGTTACATAGTCACCAAGTAAGTCGGTGTTTAATAGTATGTAATACCTCGCTGTATGCAGTGAATAGGTTTTAAAAATGAGGTACGTAGAGTGAGAAGTGAAGGCTGTCCCTCCTCTCTTTGCCTTCTGTCCCACTATTAGCAGTTCAGAGCATGGCTCTCAAAACCATGTTGTATGTGGTTTTTTTTTAAGTTTATTTACTTATTTTGAGAGAGAGGGGGGAGGGAAGGGCAGAGGGAGAGAATCCCAACCAGGATGTGCGCCATCACAGAGCCCGATGTGGGCCTTGAACTCACGAGCCATAAGATCATGACCTGAGCCGAAATCAAGAGTCAGATGCTCAACTGACTGAGCCACCCAGGTGTCCCAACGTTGTGTGAGGTTTTAATATGCACACCCAAAGATCTTTTATTTATGTTTATTTATTTATTTTTTTTTTTGAGAGAGAGAGAGAGAGAGAGAGAGAGAGAGAGAGAGAGAGAGCTAGTGCTTGAGCAGGGGAGAGAGGCAGAGACAGAGGAAGAGAGAGAATCCTAAAAAGGCCACATGCCCAGCGTGGGACCTGACATGGGGCTCTATCTCACAAGCATGAGATCTCCACCTGAGCTGATGTCAAGAGTCAAACACTTAACTGACTGAGCTGCCCAGGTGCCCCCCAAAGATCTTTTTAATAAAGCAATTATTCTGTTAGCTCTACACTGAAGCAATTAAACATTAGCTCTACACTGAAAAAAAAAATCTTTTCATGTCAGAACATACATTGGTATACCTATTCCTTAGTATGAATATATGTTATTTAACTTCTGATGGACCGACCTTCCTTCCTTCCTTCCTTCCTTCCTTCCTTTCTGTTTCGTCTTCTTTCTCTCTTTCTCTTTGCTGGTACAAACAATGCTTCAGCAAACATTCTTGTAAACACACACACACAGACTTTTATAATCTTGTTTCATATAATTAGGTCTTTAATGCATATAATGTTTGTTTTATACATAATGTGATATAACTATACTTTAAAAGAAATAGACACTAATTTGTTATCAACCATTTATTGAATAGTCCATCTTATTCCTGTTGGTCTGAAATGTTAATTTTATCATAAACCAAATTTGTATGTATGCCTGCTGCGGATTCTTTGATTGATTTATTTATCTTTCTACAGATCTGTGTCTCTGTACCAGCCAGTTATGATAATCTTATAGGATATTTTCAAATCTGAGAGATCAAATCTTCAAACATTGTTCTGCTTCAAAATGTTTCTGTTATTCTCATTCTTTGTCTCTTCTGTCTGACCTTTAGTATTAGCTTGTCAAGTTCGATTTCAAAATTACACTGGAATTAAGAATTTGTATATAATAAAATTGGCTTTCAGGGGGATGCATGGTTCTGTGAGTTTGACACAAGCATAGATACGTGTTGGTACCATCACAATCAGGATACAGAATGGTTTCGTAGCCCCAGAACTCCTTCCTGCCATCCCTTGGTTGTCACATCTTCCTCCAACCCATCAATTCTCTGTCCCTAAAGTTTTATCTGTTTGAGAATGTTATATAAGTGGAATACTACAGTGTGTTGCTTTCTGAGGCTCACTCGGCACAATGTATTTGAGATTCATCCAAGTTCTTGAGTGTATTGTTAAGTAGCACTCCATTGTGTGGAAGTAACCACAGCTTATCTGCTCTCCCCTGCTGAAGGACATTTAGGTTGTTTTCAGTTTGGGGCCATTATGAACAGAACTATCTTAGACACTCATGTACAGATTTTTCTGTGAACATAACTCTTCATTCTTCTTGGGTACATGCCAAAAAATGAGATGGCTGGGCTGTATGGTAAGTATAACTTGGTGAAAAAAAAACAAAAACAAAAACCTGCCAGACTCTTTGCCAGGATGGCATGCTGTTTGGCCCTGCCACCAGCGAGGCCTGAGAGCTCCAGCTCCTCCATGTCCTTGCCAGCACTTGGTGGTATCAGCTCTCTACTGTAGTCATTCTGACCAATGCAATGTTACCTCATCACGGCTCTAGCCCGTGTTTCCCTCATGGTCAATGATGTTGAACATCTCTTCGTGTGCCTGTTTGCCATCCTATTCTCCTCATTGGTGAAGTGCCTGTTCAAATCTTTTGCCCATTTTTAAGATGTGTTATTTGTTTCCTTAACCATTGAGTTTTGAGAGTTCTTTGTGTATTCTGAACACAGATCTGTTGTTGGGAGTGTGATCGTTGCAGTCACACAGACCCTACGTTCAGAAGGGCCCCCCACTTCATGTGACGCTCTGCACTCATGGTCTTGAAACTCTTAATAACTTTCAACAAAGGACCCAGTACTTCCAGCCTGTGCTGGGCCCTGGGCATCATGTAGCTAGTCCTGTGTGTGGGGTGTGTGATGTGCAAATACTTTTTCCCAGCCCACTGTTTGTTTTCCCTCTCATTCTCTTAGCAGTGCCTTTCCCAGAGCAAAAGTTTTAAATTTTGATAAAGTCCAGTTTACCTATAGTTTTCTGTGACAGATTGTGTGTTTGGTGCCATGTCCAAGAACTCTTTGATCACAAAGATTTTTTTCTTCCATTATCTTGTAAATGTGTTACAGTTTTACGTCTTAAGATATATGATCCGCTTTGTGTTAAATTTTTTTATAGTAGATGAGATTTAGGTTTTACATCAGAATTTTGATTGGCAATATATTTAACTTACAGATTAATTTAGGAAGAACTGACATCTTTACAACATAGCTTCTTTATATCCAGGGACATGATAATGTGTCCTTCATTTAGTCAGGTCTGCTTCCATGTCCGCAAAGCTTCGTGCTTTTATTCAGACACATCTTGGTCTACACATACACACACCTATTTTATTACTTATTCCCAGATATGTTGTAGTTTTTGTTGCTACTTGATATGAGACTTCTTTTCCATCTTGTTCGCTAATTCTTTATAGTTGATGAATAGAGCGGAAAAGAAAGCTGTTGCTTTTTGGATGATCTAGTGTCACAGATACTTCCTAATGGGTTCTGCTACTTGTCTGCTTTAGGCAGGTTCCCAAGGAGATGACTTCTTCCCCTCACTTCCCAGCTCTCCCTGTGTGAACTAGAGGCAGAGAGTGGGGTCCAAGGTTGCTCACAGGAGCCGCCAGCCCCATTGCTGCAGGGTGCCAAGTGCATTGTTGTCAGCAGAGGGTTTCAGAAGCTAATTACCTCAAACAATAAACACATTTCGTCAGTTCAAATTCATTCAGCTGCAAGCAACAGACTAATTAAGTGGCATTTACTTTTAAAAACGTGTTTTATTTTACAGGAAATCTGAAAGTATGCCATTGGTTCAATAATAACGTTGGGAATACAAATTCTTCCCTTTTAGACTTTTTTTCAAAATAAACTTTTGGTTTGGAATTATTTTAGATTCACAGGGAAATTGCAAAGAAAATACAAAGAGTTCTCCTACATTCTTCACCTAGTCTTCTGGGTGTGACCATCTCCTATAACTATAGTACATTTGTCAAGAGAAAGCCATTCGTGTGGGTTCATTATGATTAACTAAACTACAGATGTCATTGAAATTTCATCAGTTTTCCCACTAATGTTCTTGTCCTGTTCCAGAATCCAATCCAGGGTACTTCATTGCATTCATGCCCTCATATCTCCCCAGGCTCCTCCTTGGCTGTGACAGTTTCTCTGTCTTTGCTTATTTTTCATGACCTTGACACTTTTTGAAGTGGACTGGTCTGGTGTCTTCGTAGAATGTTCCTCGGTTTGATTTTGTCTAATGCTTCCTCGTACTTAGTTTGGGGTTATGGGTTTTGGGGAAGAATACCACAGGGCTGGAGTGCCCTTCTCATCACCTCAGTTGGGGGGGTAGGGGTATGTGCTATCAACATGACTTACTTATCACTGGTGAGGTTAACCTTGTGAGAGTCAACTGATAATGTTGAGCTTGATGACAGAGGTATTTTCTGCCAGATCTTTTAGTCTATTTATTATGGAGAATTCAAAATATCCATAACAGTAGAGAGAATGTGGGTCTGTATCTAGCTTAGCTGTTATCTATCTATTTATCTATCAATCTTGTTTCATCTGTACCTCTATCCACTTTCCCATCAGCCTCCACTAGGCTATTTTGAAGCAAGTTCTAGACATCACATTTAATCTATAAATATTTCAGTATGGATCTTTCAAAAGATAAGGACTCCTAGAAACATAGCCACAAGATCATTAACATTCATAAAAAATGTAACTGTGATTTCAAAACTGTTTCTGTTTTCTCGTGGAGGGCATGTGGTTCTCTATCCTTGCTGTTTAACGGTTGCAAGAGAGCCTCTCTGGCTTCAACCGTCACATCTAAGTTCAAGACAAATCACTGGGAGGCAGAGTAACAAGAAATCAGAAGCTTTCCCAGGTCCCTTCTCCCCTCACCCACACCAACAGATTTCAAAATATGTTTCATGGGCCAGAACTGTGTCACGTGGCTCCCGTAAGTTACAAGGGAGGTTGGAAAAGCTAGCATTTGGCTTCCCAGCCTTTCTATAATGGAGCATGGCATGGAATAATGAAGCTGGGAATAGATGCTTAGTGAGCCAAACTGTAGTCTTTTTTACACTAATTTTGGGAAGAGAAAGGTTTCACTTGGACCCTTCTCCATTCTGTGAGACTAGTCATTAGGACCAGACAAGGACAGAGCGGGATTGGCAACAAGAACAGCTGAGCTGCTGAGCCATAGTTGTGCTCATGTTCGCCCTGCCATTGGCTTCACAAGGACGTCGGCTCGGACATGGCTACACCTAGTAGTGGAGGCTGAAGCCTCAGCTGTGGGTGCTGGAACCGTGTGGGGCTGGAACCAGTCTGCCATTTTACTTCGTCTTCAAACAACTTGAAGATGTGGATTTAAAGAATGTTATGCAATAGGACATAAAGTCAGGGCATTCCTAGGGTGAATAGGCTAAGTATGTGCTTGGAGAACTACCAATGGGAGAATGGATAAGCTACCAAGGTAGGAGTACTGCGAGAAAGTTTAATTTTTATGAGTTTAGCAGGAATTTTGCAAAATACAAAAAAAATAGAAGCTACCAATTTTTGGTGAATCTAGGAGATACCATTATTTTATGTACTTCTAGGAAAGAAAATATGCTGCCAATAAACTGTGACATCTCATTTATTCTAAGGCACATCCTGACTTCAGAAATGTTGAAATGTGGGGGAATGTGTCTTAGTGTTGATGAAATGCATTTTAATTATATTACACAAGTAAGTTTTGGATTCTGTGTCACAGAATGTAAACTCTCTAAAAATTGAGGTATATACAGATCAGTGAGATTTCACCTGTGTATCTACCTCTGTAACCATCATTTAGATTAAAGATACACAACGTTTTCACCATCTCAGAATGTTTCCTACATCTCTTCCCAGTCAATCCCAACCACAAATGTGGCCACTTTCTGATTGTTTTTCACATAAATTAGTTCTGTTTGTTCTGGGACTTCATATAAATTGAACCTTCAGTGTGTACCCTTTTGTGTCTGGCTTCTTTATTCAGCCTAATGTTTTTGAGATTTATCTAACTATGTAAAAATGTAATAGTGTGTTTATCCATTCTCCTGTTGATGGATATTTGGATCATTTCTAGTTGGTTGGTTGTTTTTTTTTTTTTTTTTTTTTTACTATTGTTGACAGAGGTTCCATGACCATACACGTAAAAGTCTGTGTGGGCTTGTATTTTTATTTCTTCTGGGTAAATAACTAGAGTGGAATTACTAAGTCTAGGGTGGTGTATGTTTAACTTTAGAATAAACTGTCAAACAGTTTTTCAAAGTGGTTTTACCATTTTATGCTCCCACTTACGAGGTATGAGAGCCCCAGTGTCCTCACATCCTCACCAACACTAGAAATGTTAGTCCTCTAAATTTTAGCTATATAAATAAAGCTCAGAGAGCTCTAATCAGGTAAATACAGTGATCATGGAGAGATGTTAGATTAGAAAAAAACAGTTTTAAAAAGGGTAGAATAGTTCACAGGGGCTAGGAGATTACCCCAGGAGGAATGACTGACTGCCAATGGCAAGGAATTTCAAAGGACTCATTTCAGATCAGTCAGTGGTAAATGGTGGAGATGGTCTGGAAAGAAAAGGGGGCAGACCCCTTTTACAGATATTCAATGGGGTATTTTCTTTCAGTGGAGGGCCTTTGTGGAGGAAGACTGACCTAAGAGTTTGCCTGGGTAAAGGGGAATCTGTTGAATGCACTACAAACTTCGGTGCCTGGGAGAACTCATGACCTTGGGTCTGGAAGCAGTAGAAGCCACTGGAGGTCCAGAAAGGAAAAGGAAATTGCAGAAGGCAATAATAGATTGGCGAAGCAGATATGGACTGGAGCACAGACTGGGATGGAGAGTGGGAGTTGGGGATCAGATGAGATTTCTGACTGCATGTGTGGGCAGAGCTACGGAGACACTCTGAGAGAACAGGTGGGGGCTTACAAGGAGGAACCATGGACAAGCTAGATGGTGTCCTTCAGGTTATCTGGTCCAGTGTGCTGCCCAGTACAATGATGCGTCTGGCTTCAGCAAACATGTTCTGAAATGGTTCCTTGTACTGGTATATCAAGGGGTTAACTGGGTTCTCCAGCTACTCTTTTAGAAAGACAGCATGCCCTAGGCTGTGGGACTTACTTCATTGCCTCTGTTTGCATGTGTCTTCTCCAGAATGTGCCCGTGACAGTATGAGACTTTATGCTAGCTCTCTCACAGGCCACCATCCCTACCTAAAGCCTGGAGCTAGAAACCCCTTATAAGGCCTGCTGCCCCTCTCTATTGGGTGACACGGGGTGGAAACTGCTCCTTCTTCACTCAGCCTTTTGCCACTCTGTTCCTCTAATCTCAGAATGGACACACTGACTATGGTCTATGAAATTTCTTTCTTCAAGAGTTAGACAAGAGAATTATAATGCTGGAGAGTAAAAAGCTGATGAGAGCTAACCTTCACTGCGAGCTTGCTCTATGCTGCCAGTGGTTCCAAGAGCTGTACGTGCATGCTTTGTTTAATCTTTTTTTTTTTTAATGTTTATTTTTGAGACAGAGACAGAGACAGCGTGCAAGTGGGGGAGGGGCAGAGAGAGAGGGAGACAGAAACTGTGAGATCATCACCTGAGCCGAAGTCCGGATGCTCAATTGACTGAGCCACCCAGGCACCCCTTGATAGACTTTATTTTTAAAGCAGTTTTATATTAACAGAAGAATTGAGCAGAAGGTTTAGAGTTGCCTAATCTCCTCTCTCCCTCTACCCTCACAATTTCCCCTATTTGTCTTAGTGCAGTATATTGTTTACAATTGAGGAGCCAATATTAATACATAATACTAACAGGTCAGTAGTTTACATTATACTTTTTGTGTTGCATAGGCTAGGGGTTTTGACAAGTAAATAATCTCATGCATTCGCCATTCCAGTGTCATACGGACATTAATTTCTCTTTCAGGGACACTGTAGCTTGGTACTGTATTGATGAAAGAACTGTCCTTGACCACCAAGGCGTCTGTCCCTGATGGAAGTCAGTGGGTCCCTACTGTTATGGCAAGGAGCTTTGAATGTCCTTCCTGCTTTGCAGGTGGTTTCTCCTGGCATCCCCAAAGAACTATATATGTATATATGTAATATATACTCCCAGTAGGGTAATATGAGTCATGTGCACTGGAAAGATTTCCTGAAGTCACAAAGACACTGGGTTCCAAACACACCTGGCCCCAAAGGTTTTGGGTTCGGAGTCATAGGCCTGTGTTGCTTAGCATCCCCGGCAGGGTCAGCAGCAGCACCAGAGAATCAAATACTTGTTTCTGCAGAGAAATGATCTCTGCACATATTCACACAAAGTGGGAAAAGTACAGATAAATATCTCTACGTCAGTTTAAAGCAAATCTTGCTGCCAAGGTGCAAATGTATCTATGGTTGAAAAACAAAATTCAGCCAAGTAAATTTGAAGATCCAGCTGGCTTTATTAAGTGATTCATGAATTGGGTAGCATCCTATCTAGCAAGTGGGGCGACCTCTGAGGAGTTGTACAAAATGGAAGGTTTTTATAGGAAGCAGGATGGGCCAGTAAGTTATTAACAAAAGAAAATAAAGGATTATTTCAGGCAAGGTCCCCTTCCCCCCACTGCCCCTACTGGGAAGGACAGAGAGTCTTATCATGCAGATTACCTCATCATCCTTTGAAGGATAGAGAGGGCCCATGTGACAGATGACCTCACTGGTGCTGACCAGAAAATTCCTGACTGATTGGTTTAGACTACATTTTTAGGGGAGGTTGAAATTGTAGTTAGGATAGGCATTAAGCCTTTGTTTGGTGTCTTGGCCTAGCCAAGATGGATAAGTGACTCCATCTTGGGCCTATGATTTTCTTTTTAACTCTAACTTCAAAAGAAGTTTCTGTCTTTTCAAAGCATGTGGATTTCACAATTTCAGATGAGGGATGGTTGACCTAGACAATGCATGGCAAAGTGGAACAAACGCCAATATAGAAGGGAGTGTGGACATACAGTTGTCTTATGTCTGTAGCCCTTAGCTGAAGCTGATTTCAGAAAAGAAGTGATACAGGAATGGAGTGGGTGGGTATTGACTATTTGTATAAGAAGCTTCTTAAAGTATATCAAAGTTTTTATTAAAAGTAAATTCCAATTCAAGGAACCTGAAACAAGTGATATTATCAAGGATTCAGACTGGTCTTTCTGCTTTCCCCTGAGAGTTGTTTGCTCTCAGGTTGGCTCTCCTCATGGTTCCAAGATGGCTGCCAGCAGCTTGCAGATCTCCACGCTTCCCCACTCAGGCCCAGAGGAAAGAGAAAGCATCTCTCTCTTGGACAAGCTGAAGTCACATGCCCATGTCTGTTGCCAGGAGTCGGGAAATACCACGATTGATTTAGCCTAGGTTATCAGCCTCAAACTGGCTATGCATATCCTTAAAGGTAAATGAAGACTTTTTCAAAATGGTACATAGGCTTAGATAGTTTTAAGGCAATCAATTTCTATATATTCATTTTTCATACTCACTCTTGCCTAAAATTGATCTACCTGAGAACCTGTCTGCAGGTGAGGCCTCAGTTGGTTCTTTTCATTCCGTTTTTCATGATCACCCTTCTCTTGCTCCACCAGAACAGGGGGCATGTCTCAGCCATCCCAGCCATTACCATGGTGTGTTGACCCAGGCCATAAAAGTCTCTGGGGTACACTCCAAAAGGACAGTTTTGCAATGTTGCTGTTGAACAAGCTCCTTTAATCAAGGCTTTATGACATTCCCTGTCTTACCCATGGATTTGGTTGGGGTGAAGCATGACTTAGAAAGCCAGCATTAGACCACCCTGGTGCATTCTGAACCCGGATTTAATAGATGGAGTGTTAGGACAGTTTCCATTGGAAGCCCCAGCTGTGCTTAGAACACATTCTAAGAAATTCATGAGAACACAGCAAAGGGGACTAGGTGAGGGGAAAAGTGCTGGTGGCTGATCTCCTGGTGTCCCCTCAACCAGACGCCTGGGCATCAGAGGTGACATGATTGCCATGCATGACATTTGTATTTGGATTGAAAAGCGAAGAGAAGCTTCACCTGACAGAAAGTAAGTCTGTTTGGCTGCAGGTTTGGCCGTGAGGGCCGCATTTGCCAACATGAATAGATGACGGACATTTTCTGTGTAAACACAGCGAGTGAAATCTGCTGTGGCACGGTTTCTGTGAAATACATTTAAAGCATGCAGTGCACATTTTATTTTATTAAAATGTATCGGAATGCTTTATCGACATTGGCAATACTTTTATTTTCCACACCCTTTCTGGGTATATTGGGTGAAATAAAGTGTCTCTTAGTAAGAGAATGACAAGTATAGTTAATGGTCATTTGCTAGATAGGTAAACCCTTTGATATAATTCCCCCAAATTGAGAGAATGAATGACTCTAACAGGGAAACAAGTCCATTAGCAAGACATGTGACTTCCAAGTCTTTGTTCCCAACACAATTAAAGACAAACCCTAACTGACTTACCAGCTGATTATTAAGAAGAGTTTTTTTCATAAACCACTGTGTGGTTCTGGCATATAACTTGTGTGCATAATAATAAAACATTAATTTCTGGGATAAAATTCCTTCTCTTGCTTCTATTTATTTATATGAATGAGGTCTCTGCACATACATTTATAGAAAGAAAATATAACAATAGAATTAATCCTATTTCTGAAAATTTCTCAAAATGAGTAATATTTATTCATGGATTTATGAACTAATAACTAAAATATAAAAGTGGTCCCATTTATCTCATTAAAAAATGCCTTTCTGATACAATTTTACTATTAGTGTTTGGGCATTATTTAATCAAAGTCTGTCCTATATTTAGATTTTTATCAAAATTTACTAGCAATAATTGTAATAATAACTTCATGAGGAAAAAGCTAACTTGTAGAACCTTATGGTCACAATAAATAAGTTAATCTCAAATAATGGACATTTTTTATTGCCCAGAGAAATAATAGCTTGCAAAAGGAATGTTACATTATGGTCAGACTCTGAGGAAGAAATAGAATAGAAACCCAATTTTTAAGTAATAAAAAAAAAAATAACAGTGGGAAATTCGGTCTGTTATAGAAGAACTCATTCGGGTGTATTTTAGATGTTGGGAACCAATTGCCACAGTATTTGGAGTTTGTTGTATACCTATAAAAAATGAATTGATGGTTTTATTTTAAAATGTCAGGAGTTACATATACAGGATTACTTCTTTTGCATCTAAAACTGATAATGAAAGATTTTGGATGTCAACAGAAAAATGTGTAAGGGTCACATAGTTTTTCAAAAATCTTTCAGCTGTACATCAACAGTTAAAAAAAAAAAAACAACCAAAAAAACCAAAAAAACAAAAAACAAAAAAACATTGATCAAGGTGGCTTAAGCCATGTGCTCCATCCATCCCTGGAGATCCCCTTCCCTAGAACTTTCTAGATACCCAAACCCAAACTGGAGAATATTAAGAAGGGGCAAAGGAGACTGGCTGATGCAGAAGGCAAATAAAAGGGGGGGGAAACCATTCAAAGGTCAATAAAGTCAAGATAAGTTTTTTTCTTTGTCAATATGGTGTGTATGTGCTTGTTTGAAGGCAGAAAGGAGGATCCAGTGGTGAAATGGGGTCTAGACGTCGTCCAGTGAAGAAGTCCTGGGGGAGGAAGGGAAGAAAGAGGATTTAGAGAGGCAGTGGGAGTGTGGCTTTGTAAATAGGTTGTGGCAACTGGCTCTGACATCCCTGAACTTGAATGGCCTGAGAGATGGACAGGCACAGCTGGTTACTGCTGAGAGCAGAGTCTCGTGGGGATTGTTGTGGTCACAGAGCAGTGTTTTTCTGCAGCCACAGCCTTAACCCCAAGCTACCTGAGACCAAAACCCATCTGTTTAATAATTATTGAAATAATTATTATTGGTCAGAGGGTGCAACTTCCAGTTTTAAGAAGAATAAATTCTGGAGATCGAGTGTACAGCATGGTGGTTATAGTTAATACTGAATTACATATTTGGAAGTTGCTAAGAGAATAAATCTTATATGTGCTCACCACAAAGAAGAAATGGTAATTCTGTGACAAGATGGAGGTATTGGCTAATGCTGTAGTGGGTAGCCATACTGAGATACATGGTGTATCAAGTCAGCACATTGTATGCTTTGAACTTACACAGTGTTATACTAATTGTATCTCAATAAAGCTGGAGGTGAAAAAAGGGAATTGCTGTTGGACATGCCCCTACAATGAAAAAACATGCTTCCAGGACATAAGATTGGGTCCCGGAACTTACCCACCTTGGTTCCAAGCAGCAACCATTATAACAGTTGTAACCGTTATAACAGACTATTGGTAAGTCCCTGGAGATAGCCATGAACATAGCATGATTGTTGTTTTAACTATTTATTAATTCACAATATAAATACAAAATAAGTCACCAAAAAACAAAATTCAACTGAGTAAATTTGAAGATCTATTTGGCTTTATCAAGGAATCATCAATGGGGATGCATCCGATTAAGCAAGTAGAAAGGAGCTCCGAGTGGAAGGCTTTCCAAAGTGGAAGGCTTTCTTGGACAGAAGGGAGCTGGGACAGGGGTGTCACAAACCAAAGAAAGCATTACTTCAGGCAGGGCTGCCTTACTGTGGGGGAGGGGCAGGGCTCTATCCTACAGATCACCTCCCTAATGTTCTGCTGATTTGTTTAAAATTCCACTTCAGGGAGAGGCTGAAACTGCAATTTAGGTATTAAGTCCTGGTTTGCTAACCTACAACTTAGCACAAATGACTCCATTCTAGGCCTGTTGTTCCTTCCTTCCTTCCTTCCTTCCTTCCTTCCTTCCTTCCTTCCTTCCTTCTCTCCTTTCTTCCCCCCCTTCCTTCCTTCCTTCTTTCCTCCCTCCCTCCTTCCTTTCCTCCTTCCTCCCTTCCTTCCTTCCTCCCTTCCTCCTTTCTTTCCTTCCTTCCTTCCTTCTTTCCCTCCTCTCTTCCCCCCTTCCTTCCTTCCTCTCTCCCTCCTTCCTTTCCTCCCTCCCTTCCTCCTCCTTCCTCCCTCCTTCCTTCCTCCCTCCCTCCTTCCTTTCCTCCCTCCCTCCCTTTCCTCCCTCCCTCCCTTCCTTTCCTCCCTCCCTCCCTTCCTTCCTTCCAACAATTCCCCGCTTTTTGACCAAACTCTCAGCCTAACTGAAAAATGTGATCAAAATTTAAGGCATTAGCACTGTTCTCAGTTACTCTTCTATAGTTCTCACAGCTTTTACTGATACTCTGGGTGACATTCATGGGTCATGATGTTTTCTTTTTGTGTTTCTATTTTGTTTTGCTTTTGCTGAATCTCTGTGGTAGTCACAGGTCATGACTTCAGACTCACAACTTTTTGGCTGGTCATTTTCTTTTTTCTTTCTAATGTTCCAGTCTTAGAGAGATCATTTGCTTAGTGGTTAGAAATTGCAAGATGCATGTAAAGCCTTTGAGAGAGTAGAATGCACCAGGGAGATTACTATGAGTATTATAAACAGGATAGTTCCCAACATCTGTAGTTATACTCTGGAGCCATAGTTCCCAAGACCCAAACCAATCAAAATCAAATAAGTAAGAGATGCCACTAAAGGAGTCACCTTTTTAAGCCAAGTGACTTGCTTGGTGATCTTACGTAACTGAGTTTCAACTTCCCCAGAAGTGTTACTTGTGCAGTATGTGATGTAGGCCACAGAGCCTCCCTGCTCAGCTAAAAGATCATCAAGGGCTATCCTCTTGTTCAGAACGACTTTGGCCAGAGAGTCTAAGGATTTTTGGGGGCAGTATTGCTTTAGCCACAGATTCTGCAATACTTCCAAGAGTTGAGGAGAGGCTCCTGATTGTAATCTAATGTACATTTATTCCAAACCAGGGAAGCTGGGCCCTGCCCAAGGGAGCATAGCCTGAATCATGAATGCTTCCCGGTAATTCACATTTGAATCTGTGGCTCAGGACTGGAAAAGTGACAGCCATGGAGGCCAGTAAAAATTTAAAGGTCTGTAAAGCAAACATGCAGTTTTATTCTTAACTCTTGCCTTGTGCCCCTTTCTTTGCATACAGCCTGGACGGAGAATTCCCCAAATTTGGGGGTGTTGGCTGGAGACAGGTAAATGGACTAGCGTTTCTCTAGCATCATGGGCAGATGAGAGTTTTGATGACAAATCCATCAGTTACCTTGCAATAGCCTGGGAGTTACGAATGATGGTGTTATCCTTCCGGGCCAATGCCAGTGTGAAGGAGAGAAAGAAAAGAAGACAGGGTTTCATATTTAGTTAAAGTGTGAAGCCTTGATCTGGCATCTTGGGTGGAAACAGTCTACATCAATGTCTGCTACTTCTCCTCCTAGTCAGTTGGGTTTGGAGGTCTCCAGCATTTGTAGAGAACTGGAAGCCAGGTGGACACCTTTTCTGCTGTGAGATGTGTGTCCAAGGTCCAGGCTTCTGAGGTTTGGCTGTCATGTGGGTAGTGAGGAGGAGCTGGTATAGTCCCTTCTGAAGGGATTTAAGGTCAGTCTTTGTTCTCAGTGATTCCAAACCAGAAGGGGAGGAACGATTAGAAACATCAGCAAGTCCTAGTCGGGTATTTGCAGAAACCAGAATTCAGGATCCAGTCCAACACAGAGGTGTGTCATAAAGATGACAGCCATCCCATCAGCTCCATCCCAACAGCTCCCATGTTACGAATCCTTGTTCTGCTTGAATCCAGTTTTCCCATTAGTTTTGGGATGTCTTACCCAGTTCAGTTTAATGATCTTAAAGTTGTCAGAAACCTGTATTCTAGAGTACTTGTCATGGGTCTTCTTGAAGACAGAACACTTTTGCTGAAGCACTTCTGTAAAGCATCGAAGTAAAATAATAACTCTGTAAATGACAGACTTAAAAATGTCCATCATTAAAGATCCGTTGAGAGTTTATTATAATTATAATAAAATGGACAAGGAAATTTGGTTATTTCTGTGAAATACAATATTTTAAAATGATAACTGGAATTATGGTAATAACATTATACCAGGAAATATACCTATACAAACACAACATAAAAAAGGCTTAGTATTACTTCTTATTTGATAATGCTTCCAGTGTGCTTTAACATATCCAATTAACATAATAGTAAAACATCTTTCTTTTTATAAGGAGAGAGAACAAATAAGGAGAGATGTTCCACGTACCCTATGAAAAATCTCACATATATTTGTTGTCAACAAGAATTCACTTAGAATTTGATTTGGGGGGAAGTCTGTAAAAAAAGTATCAAAAGGTTTTAAAGCACTTGGTCAGCTAGGATCACAGGTCACTGTGACACAGTAGTTAGTTCTCTGTTTAACCAAAGTGACAAAGACCACAGGCAATTATAGAAGGTTACATAGTTCTGAGAAAAGCTTAACTCTTTTAATACTCAGAATACTAGATTTAAGTAATCAAAGACCCTCTGAAGATAGTAAACACAGAAAGTGATTGATAAAAAGATCATTTAAAAGGTAGAGAATCCATGAGCATGGAATGGTTTTCCATTTCTTTATATCTTCTTCAGTTTCCTTCATAAGCTTTCTATAGTTTTCAGCATACAGACCTTTTACATCTCTGGTTAGGTTTATTCCTAGGTATTTTATGCTTCTTGGTGCAACTGTGAATGGGATCAGTTTCTTTATTTGTCTTTCTGTTGCTTCATTATTAGTGTATAAGAATGCAACTGATTTCTGTACATTGATTTTGTGTCCTGCGACTTTGCGAATTCACGTACCAGTTCTAGCATTCTTTTGGTGGAGTCTGTCGGGTTTTCCATGTATAATGTCATGTCATCTGCAGAAAGTGAGAGCTTAACTTCATCTTTGCAAATTTTGATGCCTTTGATTTCCTTTTGTTGTCTGATTGCTGATGCTGGAACTTCCAACACTATGTTAAACAACAGCGGTGAGAGTGGACATCCAGCATTCTACTCGAAGCTAGAACAAGTAATCCTAAAATTTGTATGGAACCACAAAAGGCCCCAAATAGCCTAAGTAGTTTTGAAGAAGAAGACCAAAGCAGGAGGCATCACAATCCCAGACTTTAGCCTCTACTACAAAGCTGTTATCATCAAGACAGCATGGTATTGGCACAAAAACAGACACATAGACCAATGGAATAGAATAGAAACCCCAGAATTAGACCCACAAAAGTTTGGCCAACTAATCTTTGACAAAGAAGGAAAGAATATCCAATGGAAAAAAGACAGTCTCTTTAACAAATGGTGCTGTGAGAACTGGACAGCAACATGCAGAAGAATGAAACGAGACCACTTTCTTCACCATTCACAGAAATAAACTCAAAATGGGTAAAGGACCTGAATGTGAGACAGGAAACCATCAAAACCCTAGAGGAGAAAGCAGGAAAAAACCTCTCTGACCTCAGTCGCAGCAATTTCTTACTTGACACATCCCCAAAGGCAAGGGAATTAAAAGCAAAAATGAACTATTGGGACCTCATGAAGATAAAAAGCTTCTGCACTGCAAAGGAAACAACCAACAAAACTAAAAGGCAACCAATGGAATGGGAAAAGGTATTTGCAAATAACATATCGGTCAAAGGGCTAGTATCCAAAATCTATAAAGAGCTCACCAAACTTCACACCCAAAAAACAATCCAGTGAAGAAATGGGCAGAAGACATGAATAGACACTTCTCTAAAGAAGACATCCGGATGGCCAACAGGCACATGAAAAGATGCTCAACGTCCCTCCTCATCAGGGAAATACAAATCAAAACCACACTCAGATATCACCTCATGCCAGTCAGAGTGGCCAAAATGAACAAATCAGGAGACTATAGATGCTGGAGAGGAGGTGGAGAAAGGGGAACCCTCTTGTACTGTTGGTGGGAATGCAAACTGGTGCAGCCATTCTGGAAAACAGTGTGGAGGTTCCTCAAAAAATTAAAACTAGATATATCCTATGACCCAGCAATAGCACTGCTAGGAATTTACCCAAGGGATACAGGAGTGCTGATGCATAGGGGCACTTGTACCCCAATGTTTATAGCAGCTCTCTCAACAATAGCCAAATTATGGAAAGAGCCTAAGTGTCCATCAAATGACAAATGGATAAAGAAATTGTGGCTTATATACACAATGGTATACTACTTGGCAATGAGAAAGAATGAAATATGGCCTTTTGTAGCAATGTGGATAGAACTGGAGAGTGTGATGCTAAGTGAAATAAGCCATACAGAGAAAGACAGATACCATATGTTTTCACTCTTATGTGGATCCTGAGAAACTTAACAGAAGTCTATGGGGGAGGGGAAGAAAATTAAAAAAACGTTAGAGAGGGAGGGAGCCAAACCATAAGAGACTCTTAAAAACTGAGAACAAACTGAGGGTTGATGGGGGGTGGGAGGGAGAGGAGGGTGGGTGATGGATATTGAGGAGGGCACCTTTTGGGATAAGCACTGGGTGTTGTATGGAAACCAATTTGACAATAAATTTCATATTAAAAAAAGAAAAAGGTAGAGAAAACCTAATGGACCAATCAACTCAAGAAAACTTGTCCTTTCAGTAGATGAAAGACAGTGAGGGGCGCCTGGGTGGCTCAGTTGGTTAAGCGTCCGACTTCGGCTCAGGTCACGATCTCGCGGTATGTGAGTTCGAGCCCCGCGTCGGGCTCTGTGCTGACTGCTCAGAGCCTGGAGCCTGTTTCAGATTCTGTGTCTCCCTCTCTCTCTGACCCTCCCCCGTTCATGCTCTGTCTCTCTCTATCTCAAAAATAAATAAATGTTAAAAAAAAAAAAATTTAAAAAAAAAAGACAGTGAATGTTTAGTTACATATATTTAATAGATATTAAAGCTTATTAAAATTTTTTTTAATTCATATAGCTTGACCAGATGTAAAATTCCTTTCCCAAGATACCTTCCCATGAAACTTCTACAACCTTCTCTTTTATATTTAGTGGGGTTTTTTTGTTCTTTTTTTGTTTTTTTTTTTTTTAGGTTTTGTCTTATGTTTTTCCTTTTGAAGCAACCAGCCTCACTTTAGGACAAAGTTGTCTTCTTTTTTTTCTCAGTCAAAAACACATCTCCATTCCTCCTCATCCCTTCTCTTGCTGAAAACGAGCATCCTACTTTCCTTGCACACAGAGGTATTTCCCTTATTGTTTCTAGTAGCTTACATGTAGATTGAAGTTTTGGACCTTAACAATCTTAATTCTAGGGAAAATAAAGAAGCAAACCTTTGTGAACTGCTATTCTAGCAAATTTATGAATACATTTAGACATTAGATAGAGTCGGCCACTGTTTCAGCTGTTTCGTTGCTGACAGATTTTGTAAGAGGAAACATGAACTTATTTGACCTTTAGGAAATCCAGGTAGAATGAAGACATTACATTTTATGCTTATAACTCTAAAGTCATGCCTGTTTTTAATTAAACTGATAAACTAGCTTTAATACCAAATATTTTTCCAGATCACATGAACCTGTAATTTCTTTGGATTAAATATCTGTTTTATTTCTGAGAATTGAATTTATATAAGCATGCAATTTTCTTTTACCAATTAGATAGAGCTGTTTTACAAATTAATTTTTGCAATATCATCCCAGGTGGCAAATATCACACATTTATGACCCCTGTATATAGACACATTTGAACATACACATGGGCTTCCTGGGTTCCATTCTAAAATTTTAGCCATGAGGGGTGCCCGGGTGGTTAAGCCCTTGACTCTTGGTTTCAGCTCAAGTCATGATCTCACGGTTTGTGGGTTTGAGCCCTGCATCAGGCTCTGTGCTGACAAAGCAGAGCCTGCTTGGGATTCTCTCTCTCTCTCTCTCTCTCTCTCCCTTTCTCTGCCCCTCACCCACTGGCACTGTCTCTGTCTCTCTCAAAATAAACTTAAAAAATAAATAAATAAAATTTTAGTCATGATATGGGTTTTGGTGGAGAAGGCACTCAAGGGTTTTTTCCTGCTTAAGTTTCAAATGACCTTTCCCTCTTTTGTTTTTCTCCTGATAAGAATTACCTCCCTTAAGTTGATATTTTAAAGAGATGACCTAGGGGCACCTGGGGGAGGTTTTAGGATTGGTAAAAAAGATTGGTGGGCTTTGAATTCTCTCTGGAGCCCATACCTTGGGTCCTGTGAAGACTAAATTTGTACAATAGAAATAGCTGTTTTTAATTCCTCAAAGAACTGGGTTGTTGCTAAAGGATATCAGAGGACTGATACATCCATTCACCAATGTTGGAATGCTTTTCTTTCTCCCCGGGTACGTTTAGCTCAGGGGAAAAGGCCGAAAACAAAGTTCTTACCAGGCTCTGAATATTGGCCTCCCTCCTGGCCACCTCCACCATAGAGCTACTTAAAAAATTCTTATAAATATCATGTCAGTTTTCAGATGGAACAAATAGCAAATACTTCTAACATCTTAAACCACCCCATGGATCCAAGAGGTGTCCGCAGGAGGGTGCAGAAGGCATTATCTTCACAAGATCTAGGTTCACTCCCAAGTATCCTGACCCATGGCCTGGATTTGGAAAGTAAGTGTAAAGGCTGCTGTTAGGCAACAGGCTTGAGCAACGAAAGGTAGAAAGGGCCCATAGCGGCCACCTGGTTGAATACAGACAGGCCCATCAGGTGACCCACCTCAGAATATCCTTAGGCCCTAACTAACCAATGGGCTACTTACAACCAGGCACAGTTAAATTCCATACATCCCCACGCCTCCTCACCTTCCCCATTTAAATACAACCCCCACCCACTGCCTCCTTGCAGTCTCTCCTTGGCGGTCCTGCCTGCCACTCCCTTGTGGTGTAGTCCGTAAACTTCTAGCTCCTCTGTTCTCCCTTGGGTAAATTCTTTCACAGCCCACACCACCAGCTTCCACCCAGTCAGGTCTCCACATTTGGGTGCCCCCATCTGATCGGGAGAGACACTACATTAGACACAAAGTCTCCACATATAGGGCCACCAAATGTAGTCTCTCCCTGTTGGATGGGAGCTCCAAAATGTGGGTGACCTGATCAGATGGGAGCCAGTGGCCCAGGCAGTGGAAGGATTCACTGGAGGCAGAACAGAAGAGATAGAAATTTACTGAATACACTGTAAGGGAGTGATGGTAAGATAGCAGAGGAGAGAATGTCTGTCATGAGGCAGTGGTGAGAGGTCACAGTTACCAGGCAATGTGAGGGAGTATGGGAACAGGTGGAATTTTCCCTTTTCTGGCAATCGTAGGAACTGTGCCTGGCTACAACTGGTCAGTTCTAGCCTATGGTTACTTTGAGTTGGGTCACTTAATGAGCCTGTTTGCACTCAGCGCGGTGGTCACTGTGGGCCCTTTTAGCTTACTCAGGTTTCCATTGCTTAGGCCTGTTGTCTATAAGCGGCCTCTACATGACCTAGTGTCAATCTAACCTGTTCTGGGACCAATTTACCCGGAACTTGGGAGTCTTTGGGTCAGGCGGGGAGCACCCTAACATAGCTTTAAATGCTTGTTCCATGCCCACAAATTTCTGTGGCTTTTCTTATTTCTGAGATTCCCACAAGCAATGAGCCTTTAGCTACACCAAGGATAAACATATGCAGTGTAATATACCAGCAGTCATCAAGAGATATCACCGCGTCCTGGCCAAGAGAGTGGGCTGTGCACCACCACAAATTCCCCGGGAGCCTTGGATGGGGGAGAGGACTGAACTGGCAGGTGACAACTGGAGGCTCCACACAGATGGGGAACTGCACACTGCCACTGACAGATCCCACATGGGTCTTGGGACACAATTATGGGCTGGGGGTTTTCCACTCATAAACCTGGGAACTGCGGTCTGAAAGACACGTGGGTCCAGGCAAAACTGTCTGCAAGCTCAGGTTGGGCTCTGAAGAGAACCTTCTGCCGTCTCCAGCTGACCTGCCCTGTGTTGGAAAGCCGATTAGATCAGGAGCTCGACGCAGAGATCAGAGCTCACAACAGAGAGGAATTTATCCACAGTCCACAGAAAGTGAGGAGAAGAACTCAAGAGGAGTTCATAGCTTCCCTGCCTGTGTTTCTCATTGTTCCCAGATACTGTTAGCATTTTGCTTTGGATCCCACCTCTGCCACCAAATCTGTTAAAAAACAATTCACCTTGTATGAACACATACATTTGAAGTAAATCTGAGGATTTAATTGGTTTATTCAAAGACTCATTAATAGGGGCGCCCAGGTGGTTCACTCAGTTGAATGCCCAACTCTTGATTTTGGCTCAGGTCATGATCTCATGGTTCATGGGATTGAGCTCTGTGTCAGGGTCCATGCTGAGCATGGAGTCTGCTTCAGATTATTTCTCTCCCTTTGCCCCTCTCCACCACTTGCACTCACATTTTCTCTCTCTCTCTCAAAAGAAAAAAAAAAAAAGGGCCAAGAATGGGGGGAGAGGGGGCGGTGCTGGGATCATGAATAGGACAGCATCCCATTGAACAAATAGGAAGGAGCTCTGAGGAGCTGTACAAAGTAGAAGGCTTTCATAGTCAGAAAGGGACAGGGACAGGACATCATAAACAAAAGAAAGAATTATTTCAGGCAGGGTTACCTTACTGTGGGGGAGGGGGGCAGGGCTCTATCCTCTCTAGTGTTGACCAGGAAATTCCAGACTGATTGGTTTAATTTTCCACTTTGGGGAGAGGCTGAAACTGCGGTTAGGTTAAGGTGTTAAGTCCCAATTTGCTGACATAGGGCTGAGCACAAGTGACTCCATTTGGGGCCTGTTATTTCTTTTTTTTTCACAAAGTAAACATATCATGAGATTACAGCTTGATGAATTTTTACAAACTGAACACACCAGGTCGTCAGGTTCCAGGTCAAAAGCAGCAACCACCTTCTACGGGATATTCTGCTAACGTTTAAATTTAGTCCAGTTTAGGCCTGAGGCTACAAAAAAAAAAGAAAAAGAAAAAATGTAGTCTTCCTTTGAAATACTATGATGGCAGTTTTAGAGTAAACTGTTAACTTGGTTATATGAGTATTTCACTACTGGAAAATGGTTTCAGGAATATTTTGCTCTTAAAAACCACATCTTCAAGCAAAAATCTGAATTGCTCACAGCGATAATTGTTCTCTTTTGGTGCATCAGCAGAATCTGTCAAATGAAATGGTAAATTGGTGAGAAGATAGGGGTCTTTATGAAGCAGTGATGAATGAGCCAAGAAGCAAAATACTAGGTTGCAAAACAGTGGTAACTGTCTCTTATTAATTGGACTCAGGATACTGCTTTATAAACACGCTTTATGAGTGTCATGAATCTGTTAATGGCTCGTTAAAGGTGTTTTGCTTTGTAAAGGTGGTTATTGTTAGAGAAAAAAACTTGTGCTTTTACTTCATTTTATACCAGTAATAATATCAATTAGTATCCTGCTTTATATTTTTATAGAGCATTAACATAATCATTTTAATTTTTCATATTTCTTCTTATTTGTATATCGATGCAGATCTGGTATCTGTCTCTCTATCTACATTCAATCCACAGAGGCGTGTTTATGTAAATGGAGTGTTGGACATTGTACCTGTGTTTTATTTTTATTTAAAAATTTTGTTCTTAATGTTTTCTTTTTTATTTTTGAGAGAGGGAGAGAGAGCATGAGTGGGGGAAGGGCAGAGAGAGAGAAAAATACAGAATCCAAAGCAGGCTCCAGGCTCTGAGCTGTCAGCACAGAGCCCAACATGGGGCTCAAACTCACAGACCTTGAGATCAAAGTCAGATGCTTAACCTACTGAGCCACCCAGGCGCCCTGTACCTGTGTTTTAAAACATCAGTGGTTAGCTACAGGTTTATAGTAATTTCTTCCCCCTGCTGGGGTAGGGTAGAGGAAGCAGTTGAGGATGGGAATGGGAAAGATAAGAGGCCTAGAGGTCATGGGCGTTACTCTGCTGAAGTTGATTGTCAAACGAGGGGCCCAGATGGCCAAGTGGCGGTGGAGGGGACATGCCTGCAGTGTCCCTGGCTCCCTTAACCTCCGGGTGCTGTTGGCACTGAGTCCTGGGAGAGGGGTTGCCGTTGGCTCACCTCCTCCCAGGTGATTCAGCATTTCCCTGTTTCCTTGCCTCCTTCCATACAGCAGCTCCTGGGCCAGGCCATGTGTTTACATACGTGCACCTGTTTGTATGTGCACACCCTTGTCCTATCACACACTGTTTAGTGCGAAAATAGCAAACATTGACATTTGTTAGGCTGAATATCAACAGTAGCCAAAGAAGTCTGGCGAATGTCAGCTCTCTCAACTTCGAGGCATGGTGTCGTACAGCAGATCTCTAGAACTTACGCATTTTCGAAACTGAAACTTTATACCTATTGAATAGCAACTCCCAGTTTCCCCCTCTCCCCAGCCCCTGGCAACCACCCTTTTCCTCTCTGCTTCTGCATTTTAGATTTTTTGTGTAAGTGCAATCATGCCTTATTTGTCCTTGTGTGACTGGCTTATTTCACTTAGCATGATGTCTTTGAGGCTCATCCAGGTCACATATGGCAGGATTGCCTTCATTTTAACGGCTGGATAATATTCCATTGTACATAGACCACGTTTTCTTTATCCATTTATCCATCAGTGGACATTTAGGTTGTTTCCACATCTTGGCTATTGTGAATAAGGGTGTAATGAACATAGAAGTGCAGATACCTCTTGGGAGAGGTATTTTGATTCTTTTGGATGGACACCAGAAGTGGGATTGCTGGATCATATGGTAGTTCTATTTTTAATTTTTTTGAGGAACCACCAGACTGTTTTCCACAGTGGCTGCACCATTTGTGAGTATGTGATATGTTTACATAAGTTTTTTAGGTAATACTCTCATTGCAATATGGTCGTGGGTACAATTTCTACTTCTTGAGAAATGCCCACACCAGTAGTTGTGCCATTTTAAGCTTTTAGCTTTTGATAAGAAAGGAACTTGAATATTGGGAAGATCTTACTCTTTGATTCTCAAAAAGTGACTTTTGTCGGGGGACGGTGTGCCTGGCTGGCTCAGCCAATTGAGCCTCTGACTTCGGCTCAGGTCATAATCTCACAGTTCGTGAGTTTGAGCCCCACATTGGGCTCTGCACTGACAGCCTGCAGCCTGCTTAGGATTCTGTCTCCCTCTCTCTCTGCCCCAACCCCACTCATGCACACACATGTGTGCACGCTCTCTCTCTCTCTAAATAAATGAATATTTTTTTAAAATAGTGACTTTTATCTGTCAAAGATAGTTTAAATCTGCCTTTTGCT
Organism: Neofelis nebulosa; assembly: GCF_028018385.1. Taxonomy (NCBI): domain Eukaryota; kingdom Metazoa; phylum Chordata; class Mammalia; order Carnivora; family Felidae; genus Neofelis; species Neofelis nebulosa. Next base: position 4,897,909 of record NC_080797.1, read on the forward strand.
TTTTCCTTTCTTCCCAGTGGGTTTTCAATTTAAGACTTTAGATTCATTATGTTGTGCCTTCATTTAAATTTTCATTCAAGGTAATTGAAATGTGATGGATGGTCTTTAACACCCTACCACTCTCTATCAAAATGAACAGTTGCAAATACACCCTTTCAGGGGGGAAAGTTTATGCCCACTGTAAGGGCAGGCTTGTGTCAGCACTCTGTGAAATGGAGACAGTGGTTTGGAAACTCAGAATTGTAGGTTACTGACATGTAGACATCAAGAAAGTTGCACATGTGTTTCCATCGATGGAAAAGTGTGAAGGTGACTGGTGATTGGAGAGCAAGTCACACATGGAGGGAGGAGTCTAAGGCAGCAGACCCAGAAGGTAGAGGGAGGGGACCAGAGTGGATTTGAGGAGCAAGGATACCGGTGGTGGGAGCACAGGGCTTGGAGAGTGCAAGGGGGGAAGAGGAGGCAGGAAGAAAACAGAGTGAAATAGGTTGAGAGGTGGCCCCTGGAATATGAGAGAGAGGACCTCATGATCCTGTAGCATGCAGGGACTGAAGGGGGGCTGAGGCCAAGATGGGAGGGTTGGCGGGGGGGGGCAGTGACATCTGTTCCCAGCAAACCCACCAGCGTTCTACCTGCCTGTAGAATTCTGGCCTTGAAATAGCACCCATGGAAAGCTAGCACGTCTAGAAAAGTAATTGGATACAGAGCATCTGTCAGTTTACTGAGCCTCCGAAAGACAAGAGCTTGATCTCCTAACTTGTGAATAAACATTTACTCTACTAAGAAAAATTAAGGGATTCCATCTCCTCCACTTAAGTCTAAGTCAGAGAACTGAAGGCATGGTCCTGCTTCAAAGCAAAGTGAGTCCATTTTTTTTGATCAGCTTAAGGGAATATTTTTACTTGTCAAGTGTTCCAGAAGTAGTACATAAGGATATTGGTATTGTGTATTTTGCCAACTATTAGTAATAATTATATTAGACAGTTGCCTTAATAGAGTAATATGTCTTGTACAGAGATTTTTTTTTCTATTAATCAATTCACCAGAATACAAGGGTCTTAGCCAAAGACTTCATACATCCTAGCTGAAATGTCCTCACTGTTAACCTTCCTGAAAGAATGAAATAGATTGATATGAAGGAGAAATACCTTGGTTTAAGAAATGAAGTATATCTGTTAATAATGAAAGGAAAATGTGCTTATTTCTTCTGGGGCTCCCCAGTGCCCAGGAACGTCTTGAGCACAGAAGTGTTAAGCACAGTGTTGCCCTTGGAAGTCTCACAATCAACCTGGTGAAAGATGGCTTGTGTTGAAAGACAAACCACCTTCATCTGGAGCTTGTAAATTTGAGCTGGGGACACATTTGTCACATAGCAACCTTGAAATAAACAAGGTGGCTGCTCCCCCAGAAATAGGAGTTTTATTTGCTGAGGGGGTTGGATCAGATAATCTTTCTGGTCTGGTACAGCTCTAGTCCTCTGTGGCCTGTTCGCTGCCTTTTCAATACACCTGTGGTGAGGGATTTTCAATTCATCTCAGTGGTAGTATAACCCGAAGAGTTATCTTTCAGAGGGCAGTCAGGGAATTATGTATCAATAACTGAAAGTCACAAATCTGTTGGCCAAACAGTTCTACTTCTAGAAATTTAACTTTTATGCTAAGTTCCACAGGTGCACCAATGTATATACACACAAAATTCACCATAGCAATGTTTGTAAGGAAAAAAGTAGGATAAAAACCCTACATACCCATCAGTGGGAGACAAATGAATACATTATGATTACTCATTCAATGAAATACTAGTCAGCATCTAAAAATATGAGATAAAGCTGTATGTGCTCATATATGTGTATTCTTATCTCCCTGAGGACATATATATTTGTCTTTTTTTTTTCCCCTCCAGCACTTAAAACAGTACCTGGAACATAATAGGTGCGAATAAATCTTTTAAGTGAGCAAAGATTCATGATGAATGAGTCTTAAAAGTGAGTTTAAAGATGCCTATTATAAATGTCCCCAAAGCACTGTGTATTACCCAGGGCATTTCATAATTGGATCCTTGGCCATTCCCAGTTGCATTTGCAGGAGATATGAATATTTTGTACCACTCTGCCCTTAAAGGGTAGATAGTTTGTTTAGAAGTGATAAGGCTTTATCCCAAATCCAGGTGACATTCCTGGGTTTTAGGGGTGGAGGTGGGGAAAACGCCACAAGCACTGTCCCCCAGTCAGAGCACTGCACAAACCAAGCTCATGGCTGCAGGCAGCTCCAACTGTGCTTGAAACCTGAATAGGAAAGAAATTGCCAGCTGCTCCATCTGAAAACATTTTCCGTGATTCCTTGTTAGTTTTTACCACAAATTCTTTAGCTCAGCAAAGTTTACTCCTTAAATGAGACGAAATATTTCAAAAGAATGTATGTTTGCAATGAGTGTGATGGAGTTAGACTTTTTCATATGAAGGAGTTTGAAGATATATACTTAGTGAGACGAGAGTAATTTTTAAAATGTTCTTTTCCTGAAATGATAATGTAAGAGACAAAAATCCTAACGTTAACCTAATGGTTACCGCTGTTTTGATAGGCTGGGATTTCAGTTCTCCTTAGCTATTTTATTTCTTTACCTCATGTTTGTTTGTTTGTTTGTTTGTTTTCCATTCTGTCCATTTCAGTAAAACACTTGGGGATGTGCTCTTAAAGGAACACGTCCTAGTCTTCGCATCCCCAGTCTTTTATAGAAGAGATCATAAAGCCTAATAAATATAACCACACCTGTTGGTTAGTGATACACGTTACAGAAAATAAAACTGCTGCTCGTTTTCCTTTTCGTGTTTACAAGATTATTTAAAGATTTGTTTCAAAAGAACTCTGCTGAAAATATGGAAACTCGACATCATCGTAAAAGTTGCTGAGATGCTGGGTGCTGGATTTACAACTCCACTCTCTCGGCACCCGCGTTTGTGGTAGATAAGCCAGGTCTTGGCAGCCTGTTTGTAGGCACTGAAACTTGTATGACTCTCGGACCGTCAGAAACTTAGTATAGCTTCTGATGGACAGCTATATGGCTTTCAGGACCATGGTATTACACGCAAGGAGTGGGGAGTTGTGTCCTCCCTCCTCGAGAGCAGAGTGTCTACATCAATTACTTGGAATTCTTCTGCATGAGTAATTCACCTCTTCTTCCCCATTTATTCATTTAATTTTTTTTTAACGTTTATTTATTTTTGGGACAGAGAGAGACAGAGCGTGAACGGGGGAGGGGCAGAGAGAGAGGGAGACACAGAATCGGAAACAGGCTCCAGGCTCTGAGCCATCAGCCCAGAGCCCGACGCGGGGCTCGAGCTCACGGACCGTGAGATCGTGACCTAAGCCGAAGTCGGACGCTTAACCGACTGAGCCACCCAGGCGCCCCATCCCCCATTTATTCATTTAACCAACTATTGGTGTCAGTATGGATATTTATTTTATACTTTGAGTTATAATCCAATACTGCTTTATTTCCTTTTGTCTCAAATTGTTCCAGTTTTGGCCATTGGGAGCTGTTTCGATTGGCTCCTGTGTCCCTTTGACCTACTCCCATGTGTGTTTCTTGAGGGGGGGGAGCGGTGGGGGGAGGTAGGATTTTGTTTGTTTTGGGTCAGCAGTGCCTGGCACTATAAGATGCTCTGGGCTCATCTTCTATACTTCCCTCTCTAATCCTTCCTTCAGCTATTTCTTCAAGGAACTCCGCTTCCTTTTACTGGGGAATGGTATTAGAAACCAATATCTAAGCTTGAAGTGTGCTTGCTGCTAATGGGGTCATTACTTTTAGGCCTTTCCAGCTGACAGAGCAAAGAAACATAGGTGTGAATCCTAACCTGTGTATATGTACATAGCAACATATAACCATCTGTCTATTAAGCTAAACAGGAGTTAATCCTGGTGAACCTTGGTCTGTTCCACATGGATCATTCTAGCCTCCTTCCTTTGCTTATCTGTAAACTCCCACTCCCAAGAGTGAGGAACCTGGATCCCAACATTGGCCATGCGCTTAATTGTTCAATATCAGTGCATATGTATAGCAGCATCAGACTTACTACCCTATACCCCCACGGGAAACAACTTCATCAACTAGAGTACAGAGCATATGCTAGGCCCTTTTGTTTTTAATGTTACAGACTCTATTCACCCCTAAAGTTATTAGGTCACCACCTTTTCTCCCTCCCCTCCCCCCTTCATCATTACTGTTTCATACCTTTGTAATATAGTTATATTCCCTTCTCATGGTCTGCATTCCTTATCGGGATCCCCTGGCCTCCATTTAGATTTTTTTAATCTAATCATTGGATTGAATTAATCATTTAGTTTTTTAAAATTTTCATACATTAAAGTTCACCCTTTGCTCTATGGATTTTTACAAAGGCATAATGTCATTTATCTAACCGTTGGAATATCATACAGAATGGTTTTACTGGCCTCAAAATCTCCTGTGCGTTACCCATTCATGCTACCACTTCTCTACAAATAAATTAGCCTAAAAACAGAACATCAGTCTCTAACTTCCTGACAATGACACCATTTAACTTTTTAAATAATAATTAATGGGGCGCCTCAGTCGGTTAAGTGTCTGACTCTTGATTTTTGGCTCAGGTCATGATCTCACAGTTGTGAGATGCAGCCCTGTGTGGGGCTCGGTGCCGGGCACGGAGTCTGCTTAAGATTCTGTCTCTCTCCCTCTCCCTCTGCCCCTCCCCTGCTTGCAATAAATGAATGAATGAATGAATAAATAAATAAATAAATAAATAAATAAATGTTAGTATTGTGAAATATACCTACAAAACGGCATATCTAAGATGTATGTATGGTTTTAAAAAAATAGTAAAAATTTTCCTATCTTACAGTCATGATCTTTCAGAATGTAAAGGGACCTCATACAGTTCACACTGGGGCTACAGAGGCTTCCTGGCTGTCCAAGGTGACGCAGTGGCAGGGTCACTGGTTCTGGTAACTGGTTCTACTGATCCTTGATCTAGTGGACTTTTCATTGTTCAGTTATAAAATGCTACCATATCTTTAAAATCAAATACTTGATATTCATTTTGAACACGGATCATCTTTTAAGTCAAACTAGATGCCTAATGATTGTTACCTCCATTCTCTATTACTTTTTGATTGATACAAACGTTATTTTTCTCTAGACCTTCAGTGGAGGAAAGGCCCAAAGATTTCTATCTCATTATATAATGAAGGAAGTGAGGGAATAGCAGTGATTTCTAAATACTAGATATTATGGCTTTTAAAATAGGGACAGATTCTAACAAAGGGATACTTAGTATCCCTTACATCCTGGTGCTACTCAAAGTGGTCCACAGGCCAGCAGCATCCACATCACCTAGGAGCTTGTTAGAAATCCAGAGTCACTGGTTCTGCCACAAGATGCTGAATCAGAATCTGCATTTACTGAGATTCCCAGGTCATTCATGTGCGTACTTCCTAGTCTGGGCTCCAGGATGCATACATAGTTAAATGTTCACACAGCTCACATTTAGAACACAGAAAATCATTTTCCAAATTCTAGAGTCCCATAAGGAAGGAAAAATAGAGTTTTCTAGACTGTCTTTATCTCCTAACATACTATTTCTCATATACACACAATTAACGTATCCCTGAAAACAAACAGTCAAGATATCTGTCTGTATACCCTTAACAACCTTTTATTTACCACAGGGAGCTGTCCTAAGCTAAATGCCTAAGAACAGGATCCGGTCCTGTCTCTCACCTCTGTAGGATCAGGAGGGATCAGTAGCCTATGAAATTGCAGATACCCCAAATGAGCTCAAGTCAACTTCATTCGGTGTCATTGTTAAATGACAGTTTTGAGACGCAGTGATAACATATGGAAATCTATTGAGTCAGCAATGCAAGTCTCAAAAATGAAATGCTGTAGTGTAACAAAGTATGGGTCTCAAATTAATCCCTATGTCTGGGTTTTTGATTGCCAGTTATATGTCAAACCCTGAGCTGTAAATTGCTAATTTGATGGATAATGGCCTGTCGGCAGATTGGCTTGAAGTAACAATTGAAATACATTTCAATATATTTTAAATATATTTTGAACAAGATGCCACAGCAGGATAAACAAACAGCTTTGATCTCCGTGTCCCGCACTGACAGGGTAATTCCTTGTGGTGGAAGTAAGCATCTCCATTGTGTGGTGTTTAGCAGCATCCTTGGCCTTTTCCCAATAGAGGCCAGTAGCATGTTCCCTCCCCTGAGATGTGATAATCAAAAATGTCCTGGGGTGCCTGGGGCTGAGTCGGCTAATTGTCCAACTCTTGGTTTCCACTCAGGTCATGATCTCCTGGTTTGGGGGTTCGAGCCCCAAATGGGGCTCCCTGCTGCCTGTGCGGAGCCTGCTTGGGATTCTCTCTCTCCCTTTCTAAGTCCACTCCCGCCCCCTGTGCTCTCTCTCTTTCTCTCTCTCTCTCAAAATAAATAAATAAACTTTTAAAAAAGTACCCTTAGACATTGCCAAATGTTGCCCTGAGGGGCAAAATAGCCCCTGGTTGAGAACCACTGTCCTATGCCAACATTCACACCCAGAAAAATGTGTGTTCCTTGGCAATATGCTGAGATCATAGCCACAGTGTATCAGACAATGAAGTTTCTGCACAGTGGCTGGAAATATCTAGAAGGTTGAATTGTGAGGATGAGGTCACTTAGTTAATAAGCTTGGTGTCTTCTAATGTCAGCAGTCTACCACTGACATTCAGTTATGGCTGATATAGCGGTTTCTTGCAGAAGGACTGTGGTAGCTTCTCCTGCCTTTGGAATTAGGAAATCCTGTGAAATGCAGTCATGAACCAGGACAGAGCACTGTTTGGATACGCAGAGCAACCAGTTCTCAAGAACAAGAAGATGACTTTTTCAGAGTTTTACACTCATGGTGACTCCTTATTCTCCTTGACCATAGCCCTGGACTCCCAGGGACCCTTAAAGGATCGTCAGTTCAGGCTGCCATAACAAAATACCGTAGACAGGCAGAAAACAGAAATTTCTCACAGTTCTGGCAGCTGGGAAGTCCAAGATTAAGGCATTGGTAGGTTCAGTGTCTGGGGAGAGCCTGCTTCCTATGTCATAGACAGCCATCTTTTCGCTGTGCCCTCACGGTGGAAGAGGCAAGGAACCTCTGTGGGAGTTCTTCTGTAAGGACACTGATCTCATTTGCGAGGACTCCACCCTCATGACCTACTCACTATTCGAAGGCTCCTTCTCCAAATACCATCATGTTGTGGGTGGGTTTCAACATGAGAATCTCAGGAGACCTACACATTTTGTGTGTAGCAGGGAGAGAGAGTCAGAGAGCTAACTCCTCCCAGCTGTGTTTAAGCAAAGCCTTCCTATCACGGGCTCCAGGAAGAGGATTGTATTCGATTAGATCCAGGCATTATTCTATAATGCTCCTGGCTCTAAGAGTTTACTTCCAATCCAAATGTCCTCTCCTCTACAGAGCTAGGGATGACTGAAAATAGCAACAGCCCCTAAAGTGACCTCTAGGAAGTTTGCCCTTCTTAAAACATGGCTCCCGTGGCCCTCAGAACTCAGGGGCATCAGCTCAGAGATAGTTTCTCCCGTTGTCCTCTTACCGGTCTGGGCTTTTGCATGAGAGATAATGTCTAAGCTTCAAGTTTCTTTAAAGACACTAGTTGGATCACTAAGATCATCCCTCTAATCCCTTTGCTGCACCATAGACCCTTCCAGTCCTTCCGAGTTCACAGTTCCCCCCACTGTACTTCCCGGCTGCTGCTTCTGCTCCTGGCCCACCATCTGCCCAAGGGCAGTCCTGGTCTTCATTTGCCAGACTGCTCACCTGTTTCCATCTCAGTCCTACTCCTTCCCAAGCTCCCTGGGTGGAAGGAGACACTATGACCGCCACTGCCCTGTCCTCCCATCCTGATGGTGCAGCTATGGACACTGATGTCGTTGACCCCCTTTCCGGAGTTCTGCGCCTCAAGGGTGGGGGTGGGGCCTGCTCCTCACTGAATCTCTGCACCCCCACAGCACTTACCCATCTTACCCATCATGGCTTTCATCATTTGTGTGGAAATAGGGGGACACTGTATCTTCCAATGTCTGGGGTGTACAGTCGATCCTCGTTATTTAGAGGTTCCATATTTGCTAACTTGCCTAGTTGCTAAAATTGACTTGTAACCCCCAAATCAGTCCTCGTGAACTTGGGTGCTCATCATGGACATGCTCAACATATGATGAAACACTTGTGTTCCTGGCTGAGGGACAAGAAGGTGACACAACTGCCCTTTGTTTCAGCGCTCGTACTGTCAACAACGCCCTTTTCCTCCCATTAGCTGCCACTTTTTTTTTTTTTTTTTTGCATTTTTGTGCCTTTCGTTGGTGATTTCATTGTTGCAAACCCAAGTGTGGTGCTAGCCATTGTTCAGTGTTCCAAAGTGCAAGAAGGCCAATGGTGTGCCTTACGGAGAAGAAACTCGTGTTCCGTAAGTTTCGTTCAGGCAGGAGGTGTGCTTTTGGTGGGACATTCAACGCTAATGGACCAACAATATATATTAAATAAGGTGCTTTTAAACGGGATGACACATAACACAAGACTATGTGTTGATCCCCTGGTGCGATTGTTGTGACCAGAGGCTCACAGGAACTGAACCCTGTGTCTCCCCTAGTAGCAATCACTCAATGTGCACTAATTTATAATTAATTATATATGATTACATATGCAGGTGCTCCCTTGAAGGGTCTACAAAAAGCTGATGACACTGATTGCTCCAGAGAGCAAAACTAGGTGGCTGAGCGACGGGGTGGGAAGAGACTTTTTATGATACTGCCTTTTGTATTTTGTGCCATGCAAACATACCCATCAAAAAATTAAATGTAGTCATTTAAAAGCAAATCATAAAGTGAAAAAACACCATTTAGCGTTATTTCTCTTCAGTGTCAGGGAAACAAAGCAACTACTGCTAAACATCTGGTCTATCAGGTGACACTTGACTTGCTCCCTGATCTTTAATGTCCTACACCAGCTCCCCCATGCTCTCTCTGCCTTCTCAGCCCTGCTTCTCCCCACCCCTTTGTGAATGATTCGGGTATCCCTTCCTCATGAGAAACACTGCTATCCTCTATCCCTACAGTCTACTTTTCCATCAAAGTCCTGGAAAGGTTTCCTGACCACTTTTTCCTTTCTCTGTTGGAACTACTTACAGCTCACTGTCACTCAACATCCCCTCCTGATGTTGTCGGTTGGCTTTAAGTTTCAAGTCTCTCCAAACGTGTTACCAGTTCTTGAGGATGAGATGGGGGTCTTCCTCCCCTTTGAACTCCTTCAGTGCCTGGCATGTAACAGACAGTAATATTGATTGATTGATTGATTGATTGATTGTCCTTTATCATTCAGTACCAAAAGCATTTTTATTGAAGCCTTTATTTCTAAGTAAATTCCTATCCAGTTGTGTAAAACTGAAGCCTAGGTGATTATGCTTTAAGAGTAGCATGAGGATTTTGTTTGGAGCTCTGGGAATGACTTGTAACTATTCTACGAGATGGAAGTAGGTTATTCCATCTGTGAGCAGAGAATCTAGAAACCAGATTTTTATCTCAAATAAGTCACAAAGTGGGAAGGGATCTGAGCTTAGTTTTGCTGAGTTGTTATAGTGCTGACCACTGTCTCTGGCACCTAATGTAACTCACTGATCTACGAAAGCCTGTCAGGTAGCTATAACGAAGCCTGTTTCATCAATGAACAAACGGAAGCTTCACTAGTAATCTAAGCATAATGTAGCTGAGAAACCAGAACTGAGCTAAGAACTCGGGTCTGAAAGTCTACCACGCTGGCTTGCCCCCATACAGAACAAACAATAAGCATTTTGAACAGATAGGAGTGAAAGTACCATTTTGGCTGTAAATTCACAGTCTTGTGCCTTTGGGTAAAACACAGGGCAAGAACATTTGAGATGGTCCCAGGCAAGGCACTGGATAACTATGATATGTGCTCTAAGCGAGGAAATAGAATGAGGGGCTTTGCCCTCCTTCAAAGTGCTGCTATCAGCCGGCAAAAGTTCTCGATCCTGGATGAACTACAATAGACACACCTGGGGACTTTAAAAAATACAAGTAAGAAAAAAATAAAAATATGAAGTACAGATAGGGAAGGCATTCTGACCTAATTTTTGGGGGAGGGACTCAGGCCCCAGTTATTTCATAAAGCTCTCTCCAGAGGATTCCACTGTGCAGCCAGGATTGAGAACCACCGGGATGGAACAATAGAGAGGTGCAAGGACCAAGGCATTTCTCTAGCGTAGCGGCTTTAAAATCTGGTCCCCAGACCAGCAGCATTTGCATCACCTGAGACCATGTCAGAAATGGACTTTCACATTCAATCACTGAATCAGAAACTCTGGGGTGGGGGGTTGGGGGGGCTGCAATCGTATTTTAGGTTTTAGAATCATTTTAGGATGATTCTGATGTGTGGTAACATGTAAGAAGCCCAGCTCTTCAAGCAGGCAATTCACTGAAAAGGGAATACAGATAGTCAGTAAACATATGGAAAAATGTCCAGGAAAATACAAATGACAATAACAAGGAAGTACACTTTTAGTCTTTCAGATTGGTAAAAATGTGAAGGATTGATAGTATGTAGTGTGGCAGTCGGATACAGGAAACACATACTCTCAGATAGGACTAGTGGCAGGGAAACCAATGCAACATCTCTGGAGCAGAGTTTGGCAGATTAATTTAAAAATTTAAATAAGCTTATCTCATGACCAGGCCGTTTCCTTTCTTAGCCTCTCTGCTACAGAAACCCTTGCCCCAGCGCATAAACACACGCATACGAAGATATTCATCGTGCTGTCGTTGGCGATGAGGGGAAACTGGAAACAACCTAAATACTCACGGATAGACAGACGGCTAGATAGCCTGAGAGCACAGCCTTCCTATGGGATACTAGGCAGCAGGGGAAAAAGGAAGATGTGGCTCTAAGTGTGGAACTCTCCCTGAGACAATGTGGCATGCAGAGGCAGGTTGCAGAAATAGATATAAAATATGGCACCATTTAAGCTAGGAAAATCACATGCAAGTGCTCTAAATGTTCTCTGTGAGTGCAAGCTTATGAAAATGCATAGACCAGCTCTCACCTCTGTAGGGGACAACAGTAAGGGGAACAGATAGAATGCAGGTGTGAAAGAGACTTCAGACTTACCTATAATTTTTAAGTTTCTTGTAACGTTTATGTAATGAAGTATTTCTTGAGCAATGAAAAACAATTTTTGAGAACACAAAAAACACCCATGGAAATGTTCTACTAACTTGATGATTCTTAATCATTTTTTGGTCATGACTTCTGGGAATTTGATGAAAATTCCACACACACACACACACACCCTCCCTCAGCCCCAAATTCCACAAAGGCATGAAACTTTTTGTTTAATTTCAGGGAGTTTCTAGATACCCTGATGCCTCTTAGGGCTTCTGTGTCCTGGGTCGAGAGTTGCTGGCCTGCCTGATCTTTGAGGATCCTGAACAGCTTTGCTTTTCCACCTTGGGTTCTATGACCCCGTCTTCACCGTATGTGTCCCGGAGGAGTCATAATGTCTGACAGCTATTTTTATGAGCGTCAGCAGCTCTTCTCCAGCAGATTAAATTTCCCCAGAAGGTAGATTTTCGCTGACATCTTAATACTTGGAAAGGAGCGGATGATCCTTGAGGAGTGAGTGAATATAGCATATGGTTTGCCGAGCCGCAAACAGAAGCTGATCTGTGTCAAGGAAGCTCCAAGTGTTATGCATTTGCTTTGAGACATCATCAGGTTCTTTTTTTAAGTTTTGCAGTGTCATTCTGCCTTCACATGCGCACGGACCCCTTTCCAGACCCTTTGGCTATAAGAAGAGCCAAAGGGTCTTTTCTTTTATGTTTTCAAAGAAGAAAGGGGGCAGGAAAACAGTATCTTTTCACTTGTAAAAATTTTAATCAATTTCCCTTTTGCTATCCCCAAATGGTCTTATGAAATGAAGGCTTTTATGTGTTCTTTTTGAGTCTACTTTAAACCGTCTTGAAGGGCAAAGTTGGTCCTCATAAAAGTGAAGCTCGTTGGTAACCTACTTCTTACTAAGTTCCTGAGCTGCCGGTGGATTTATGGCCCTCAAGCACTGAGTCTCATCTTCAGTGTGCGTGAATGCCTTCCATCCAGTCTCCCGGGGAAGCACTTTCAACCCTCTTACTGTGCCCACCTCAGTTCCTCGTTGCTTTTCACACCATGGCAGGTTTGGGAGAGACCTGGAGAGGTTGGTTATGAATGGATCTATTTATCCTTCTTCTGGCTTCTCCTTGACTTGGTTACATTCTGAGTAGGAGACGAGAGGTCAGAGTACTGGATGGGATCAAACTGGTGCAGCCACTGTGGAAAACAGTATGGAGGCTCCTCAAAAAGGTTAAAAATAGAACTACCTTATGACCCAGCAATCACACTGCTGGGTATTTACCCAAAGGATACAAGAATACTAATTCTAAAGGGATACATGCACCCCAATGTTTATTGCAGCTTTATCTACAAGAGCCGAGATATGAAGCAGCCCAAGTGTACATCAGCTGATGAATGGATGATGAAGTTGCAAATATAATGGAATATCATTCAGCCACAAAAAAAAGAAGAAAATCTTATCATTTGCAGCAGGATGGATGGAGCTAGGGGGTATTATGCTGAGATAAGTCAGAGAAAGACAAATTCCATGTGATTTCACTCTTGTGGAATTTAAGAAATAAAGAAGTAAAGGGAAAAAAATAGACAGACAAAGCAAGACACAGACTCTTAATTATAAGACAAAACTGATGGTTACCAGAGGGGAGGGGGTGGAGGGATGGGGATGAAGGGGTGCACTTGTGGATTTGAGAATAGGATGATGTATGGAAGTGTTGAATCACTAGGCTGCACACCTGAAACTCCTGTAACACTGTCCGTTGACTAACAGGAATTAAAATAAAAACTTGAAAGAAACACCGTATGGCATTTTCTAAGAAATGTGGATGGTCATACCTTCAAAACAACAACAAACTCTGGCCTTTATTCAGTAAGGATGAAAATGAGTATTCCTGAGTCCTTTCTCCTCTTGGAGAATATTTTCTGCCCTGGGCATTGAAGCCTGTCTGTGGGCCGGTCCAGCCTGCTTTTTCAGGCTCGCTGCTTGCATCCGTGAACTCTTGGTTTCAGCCACTCTAAAGACCCCTTCCTGCTTCCAAGTCCTTTGCCCATGCCCTTCTGGCCCACCCTGTCATGGCCCCAGCCACATTCATATTTTCTTTGTTCATCATGATCTAGATTCCAGTATAAAATTTTCAGATAGCATTTGCTGATCAACGCAGTTGACCATACTCATTTTGCTTTGAGTGTTTACAAAACTTTATCTCTTCTACTCATAAGGTACTCCTCACCTTTACCTCAACAAATGTGGTTGAACACTCACTGTATTCTGGGCGCTCTTCGGGTTCTGGGGATACAAATGAGATTCTGTTCCCATGGAGCTATGTTCAAGTGTGTGAAATAGAATGAACAGGCACACAGATAAATGCACTAATTTCAGAGTGAAGAAAAGAAAGCAATGATATAATAAAGTGAACAAGAAAGATAACATTAGATAAGATGCTTAGGAAAGGTTTCTGTGAGGAGAAAGCATTTGAGTTGAAATCTCTACGGTCAGAAAAAGAGCATTAGGCAGACAGAAAGGGCACATACAAAGGCCCTGAGGCAGGAAGGAGCTTGGCATGTGGGTGGCCATGGGTTTCCTTGAAATAAAGAGATTTTATAAGATGACTGTATTTCCTTTGCAGCATCTAGCCCATAATAAGGCAATCAGCTCCTAGACTGTTCTCTCCATGAAGGTAGATTCCATGTCTATCCCACTTCCCATGACTAGTAGCACAGTGACTGTCACATACTAGACATTCAAATTGATGAATGAATGAAGGATGAATGCTCATTGAGTAACTGAATGCCTTCCATCTGGTCTGACAGAAACTTTGCAGCAGAGCCAGAATGGACAAAAGAACTCCTTCTTTTCCTAAATGTTAGTCCTTGCTTAGCCAGCTCTCTTCAAATCTCCCTTACTATTCACTCAGTGAAGTCAGACAAGGCACTGAACTCCCTTTTCAGAGGAACACTGTACTCATGAGAGATCTCATATATGAAATGTTTGGAACTTTTGGAAGCTGCTCAATGAATTCAGGCAATTCCTACAGCATGGCTTAGCAGGTGGGAAGCCAGAAGTCACTGTATATTAAATTTTACTCAAGCAGCAGTAGGAGTGCAGTGTGACCAGTCCCTGCCCTTACTGCTGTAGGATTCCAAAGCTGGCACCGCTTTTAAGCTTTCGGAATGTGGATAAAGCATTCCATCATGTTAGCAGGACACTATTTTACCTTCCCCGCTGCTGAGCTGATTGTTGTAGTAATCCCAGGGCACCCGTCTGGCCCTCCTCTTGCATTCTCTCATGGAGAAGGCTGTGCTACAGTCATTCAAAAGTGATCCCTAGTGGAGTGGTGTCTTTAGCGAATCGAGGAGCCTGTCCATTCACAGTAGAAGCAATAATGTAGTAAGATCAGTTTTCAGGAGCATCAGGTCCAGTAAAGAATGTAATCAAGAGCTCTGTTAAAATAATGAACTTGCATTCAATAATGAACCTTCACACAGCACTAGTTGAAACCAGACTCACTGCGGCTTTCAGTGGAAGTAGAAGCAGCATAAATGACTGTGAACATCTTTGAAATGGCTGAGAATAATTTACTCTTTCCGTGTCCCACCTCTGTCCAGTATTCCTAGTTAGGATTACAAAACGGTAGAGACAGTGGCTACTGGCTCAGACGGGGAAGTGGATGAAACACTTTGATGCCCTTCCTCCCGTGAAGCTAAGAGACACCCCAGTTCACTCCATCAAGGGGTCCATTTTTTCCCTAAACAACAAAAAGCAAGTGCTTTCGCAGTGATATTTCCTAGAAAGAATTCTCAGCCCACACCTACTTCCAAACCCACGCTGCTGCTATTACCACTGCTGACGGCAGGCCGGACCTGAGCACAGGTGCAGAGAACACCCATATGCTAACAATCTCTCGTGCGACTCCTGAGCCAAGCTGACCTCATAGCTAAGCTTTAGTGTTGCACAGCAACAGAGAACCTGGGCTGAGTATTTCTTTTTTTTTCTTCTTTTTTAAAAATTTTATTTTTTTTAATTGACATCCAAGTTAGTTAGTGCAACAATGATTTCAGGAGTAGATTCCTTAATGCCCCTTCCCCATTTAGCCCATCCCCCCTCCCACAACCCCTCCAGTAACCCTCTGCTTTTCTCCATATTTAAGAGTCTCTTATTTTTGCCCCTCTCCCTGTTTTTATATTATTTTTGCTTCCCTTCCCTTGTGCTCATCTTTTCTGTGTCTTAAAGTCCTCCTATGAGTGAAGTCATATGATATTTGTCTTTTTCTGACTAATTTCACTTAGCATAATACCCTCCGGTTCCATCCACGTAGTTGCAAATGGCAAGATTTGCTTCTTTTAGATTGACAAGGAATACTCCATTGTATATATAGACCACATCTTCTTTATCCACTCATCCATCAATGGATATTTGGACTCTTTCCATACTTTGGCTATTGTTGACAGTGCTGCTATAAACATTGGGGTGCATGTGCCCCTTTGAAAGAGAACACCTGTATCCCTTGGATAAATACCTAGTAGTGCAATTGCTGGGTCTTAGGGTATTTCTATTTTTAATTTTTTGAGGAACCTCCATACTGTTTTCCAGAGTGGCCACACCAGTTTGCATTCCCACCAGCAGTGCAAAAGAGAGTCTCTTTCTCCGCATCCTTGCCAACATCTGTTGTTGCCTGAGTTGTTAATGCTAGCCATTCTGACAGGTGTGAGGTGGTATCTCACTGTGGTTTTGATTCGTATTTCCCTGATGATGAGTGAAGTTGAGCATTTTTTCATGTGTCGGTTGGCCATCTGGATGTCTTCTTTGGAGAGGCGTCTGTTCATGTCTTTTGCCCATTTCTTCACTGGAGTATTTGTTTTTTGGGTGTTGAGTTTGATAATGGACTGAGTATTTCTTAGCACACTACCTAGTTGTTTTCACCACTCAACTTAAAATGTCAAGTTCACCAGTGACCCGGTGTAGTGGCCAGAGTTTACTATCGTGTATGTAGTAATAATGTGTAGCTGATGAGGGTGGGAAGAAGAGACAGAGGATGAAGTGGTAGTGTCCATACTCCTGGTTTAGCCCCCTTTTGACCACTTCACAGTTACTCTCTGAAAGAGCAATGCCTGTGATGCAGTTTGAGCTTAGACACCGACAAATGTTAGTGCTGGTGCTAATCACTTGACTGGCTGATTAATTGATTGATTGAATTAATTAAGTTGGGGACCAGTTCGGCAGCTGTACTCCCTAAGTATTTCCTGCTGCACCGTTATATCTCCAAAGCATTGTCCAGCCTGCAACATTAGAGGGCCTCACTAGAAGGCAACCAATATGGCCTGGTGTAAGCACACTCGTGGTCTCTCTGACTGATGTTGAACCCAGGTTGGAATGAACTGGAAAGTCCTTCTGAACAGCATGGGGGCACATCATGAAGGATTATTATTTGCCACACAGTTACAATAAAACTTGTTTTCTAACTGGTGTCTACTTATTTCCAGAAGAAGCAATTTCCCTTCTTTCTGGGGAGTTCTCAAGGATGCTTGACTCTTAGAACTCAATAGATGAGGAAAATCTTGACTCGTTCTCAGGAAAAATCTTCCCATTAGATCCTTATGTGTCATCAAGTAAGCCCAGTTTTCAGAACATACTTTCCATCTTGGACCACTTTTCATAAAAAGAAAATTTACAAAAGAAAAAAACCAAAACCCCACATTTACAACTAGGAGGCTATCAGCCGAGACTGAGGGTCTGCTCAGTGGACTGACACTGCTTCTGATTTAGCTTCTGCCTTCAATTCTTTGGTGATCTGGGTAATATGACTTCGACTCAATAACTGTGAGCCTCGGCATGCAAATGGAAAAAAACAGCGGTTTCCAAAGTCCTAATTGTGTTTTCCAATTACACTAGCTTTCTCCACCCAGTTTAACTCACTTGATGCATTCACTTGCACTACAGGTATTTCAGGCACCCAGCTGACTCACTCTAAGAGACACCCAGCATGCCTTTGGCCCATTACTAGTACTAAGTCACTATAAAGATGAGGAAGACGAGGCAGGAGATGAACAGCTTTTGCCTTTTGCACAGAGTCTAGTGGAAAAGACAGTGACGCACACCAATGGTGAAGAGCCATCTGTGGGAAGCTGGATTTGAGGGTGACACAACGTGGAGAGCACAGTGGGGAGAGGACAAGGAGTTCTTGCAAGACCAGGAATTTGTTTTCGCTGAGGAGGGGACAACACTGGCATTCACTGTTGAAAGGAGGCTTTGCCAGACAGAGAATAGAGGAAGCGCATTCCCAGCGGGTGGAACCACATTAGCAGCACACCCCACATGGAGACGTAGGGGAGCCTGATACGTCTGAGAAAAGTAACTGTCCAGGCAGCTACTGTCTGAGGTGTGGCAGGGCACACACGAACACAGAAGAACCTGGAGAGCCCTGTAGCGGTGAAACACAATGGGGCTTCAGTCAGTTCAGGTCCGGGCACCATGAATCAGCTGCAACCACTAACAAAACCCAAAGGGCTCCTTTGTTCATGCTGTGATATTACTGAGGCCCAAGGAGCAGGACTTAGGAGGCAAGAGCGTGTGCTCTGTTGTGCAACAGACTTGAGTATGTTTCTTGGCCACAGATCTTGCTGTAATTGTGGGTTTGGAAAATTATTAGCTCCTCCTAAACCTCAGCCATATTACCAGTAAAATAGGGCTAGGAGTAGTCCATCCTTCTTAACTATGAACATGAGGAACAAGTGAGAGAATGTACATGACTGGCCGGTACACAGGAGGTGCTCAACAAATGTTGGCCGGTACACAGGAGGTGCTCAACAAATGTTGGCTCATATCCAGGAGGTGCTCAACAAATTCTGAGTTCATAATAACACGATTCATAATATCCGGCGAATAACATATGATTGATAATGACGTTTCCTTGGTCAGGGTCAGTAGAGAAGCCCAGGGTCAGGTAGATCAAGTGAGGTCAGATAACCCCATCACTCGGTTTCTGAGAACAGCCCTGGTGGGATTTACAGCTTGGGCCCCATGTCTCAGCCAGATTTATAGTGTGGGGAGGACATGCCCAGCAGGCTCATCTGTCCTCAGATTTCTTACCCCCATCCCCCCTGCCAGGGATCAAGGAGAGGGAGCCCAAGCCTTGGATTATGAAGACATTCTTGCAGCTCCCTGTGTAAAATGATAATGCCAAAGGTTCCTGGCCCCAAGCACAGGAATATGTCCCCCATCCAAGGCTCCTTGTCCCCACATGATTACTAGGTGCCTGCTGATATTAGACCCTAGGGACTATCTGTAAAGTCCTTGTTTCTTTCCCCTTTTGTCTTTTGTGTGTTTAACAGCTGCCTTGTACAGGTGGATACAGGGTGTGTTTCTACTTCCTGGGAGTGGTTGTTGCCTTGAAAAGAGATTTTTTTTACTAGACTTGATTTTTTAAGAGCAGTATTAGGTTCACAGCAACACTGAACAGAAAGTAATAGAGCTTCCATGTTCCCTGCCTCCCTGCCCAGCCACCCACACCCTCCCCAAACATCAGCACCCCCAGAGAAATGGCACATCTATTACATTCGATGAACCTATGTGGACACGTCATCTTCACCCCAATTCCATAATTTACATGAGCGTTCAGTCTTGGTGCTGTACCTTCTGTGGGAGTTGTTAACTTTTTATGCCAGCAACGTTTAAGATTGCGTTGAACTACAAAAACAAACAAACAAACAAAAAAGTAAGAAAGGCAT
This sequence comes from Neofelis nebulosa, assembly GCF_028018385.1. Taxonomy (NCBI): domain Eukaryota; kingdom Metazoa; phylum Chordata; class Mammalia; order Carnivora; family Felidae; genus Neofelis; species Neofelis nebulosa. Next base: position 4,916,833 of record NC_080797.1, read on the forward strand.
GAAGAAAGGAAGGAGAGGAGACAAAGGGCCATCTGCTCACCCAGACAAGTCTCATCCCCAATCTCTGAAGCTCTTAGTAAAGGTTAGTGATAGTTCTTGCCTAAAATGTCCATATTCTTCTCCTGTTTCTGGACTCTGCTTCTACTGTCCTGCACCTGTCTCTGGGCCTTCCTCTTCCTGTGGAGATAACTCCTGCCTTTGAGGCTTTTCCTTGCAGCCTTTCCCCCCCACACACATATTTTCCAGGGCTACATGATGGGCCCCTCCAAACTGTGATAGGGGAAAGTGTTTTGAACCAGATGTCTCAGAAAGGGACGGGGGCAATTCTGGAGAGATTTCTTTCAGCCCCTAAGACAACTTATTTTAACTGCTCTGGCAAAGTTCTTGTAAGGAAATCTGAGTCAGCATCTTGCTCTGACGGGTGAATATGCTTGTGTGAAGTTGGCTGCTCCGGGAGCCCTGGGCAGTGCTGAGACGTCCTTCCAAACAGGGACCCAAACAGCTGAAGGGCTCCAGTTACCCAAGAGGTGAGTGACGTGGACACTTTGCCAGTTGTAGACAGGAAAGGAGTGGGGCGAGGGAGGTGCTGGAGGGAAGGACAGAGGAGAAAGGAAGGACAAGGTTGTGGGGGGAGTGAAGCAGGACACAGTGGGCCACAGTCAAGCAGCCTGGGGGAGGGAGCAGAGTCCTGTCGCTGACCATACCCCTTGCCATACTTTGGGGGACAGGGATGCCTCCCACCTTGAACCTCAGGGTGTGATCAGTGATTTACCAACCCCGAATACGCCCTGCCTGAGGTGGAAACCATTCTGGGTGACTCCCGGGGTCGTGAATGTCCTCTCGTGGCGAGTGACTGTGGCAAACGAAGTTAGCTGCCTGCAAGCTGGCAAATGGAGTCTGTCCTAGACCTTCGATTCAGGATTTGCATGTGTGTTAAGTTTTTTTTCAAACAGAAAATTAAAATGCACACCCATTTAAATGTTTTCATTTTACCTTGTTTTTGTTCATTTGCATGTCCTGTATTTTTCTAAAATACGGATGAGTTGTGCTGGCGATGATAAAGATAAATTATTTCCAGCTGTCAAAATTGAATCAGTTTGAAAAAAAATTACAAAACAATTTTTTTTTTTTTTTTTTTTAGTTTTACAGAGGATAGGATAAAGGGATACATATTGTCGGCCTTGTTTAACCTGTGGGATGGAGCTGGAACAAGAGGTGGGGGTAGGGCCTTGTCAGCCTTAAACTGTCTCTATATCGCTTACATCATTCAAATGAGTGTATGTTCCTTTTGCCATTTTTTAAGGAAATTCAGGAAAGAAAGGAAAATTTAAAAAAATGTTTTTTGCCATGTGTTTTTCAAAAGCAAATCTGTTTCATTAAGTGAAACTTTTAATTCACTTTTTGAAATTGTACAAAATGTTGTGAACTGAATGTTATTTTCTTCACTCTTTAGCAGATCCTTTCTGCCAATTTTACATGTTTCAGCCCACCTGGCAAAAGTTTTGCATTTGTCCCTCAATATGGACCACACGGGCCTTTCTGTCACAAGCAACTGTTTCCACCAAATGGATTCAACATGCGCCTTTAATTCAGAGCTTCGGTAGTCAAATGACATTTTTTCAACTCTGAAGTTTTGTTTGAGCTGACAAAAAAAGTCTGGGAAATCATTTAACAAATATCCATGACTCACCGTCTTGGTTTAACGAATGTCATTTTCCCATACTTGCTTTAGATCTTTAAAAACCATTGCAATTTAATAATAATAATAATAATAATAATAATAATAATAATAAACATACTAGGTATTTATCTCCTGCCTTTATTCCAGTAGTAAATGTGTCCCCGAAGCTGGTATGCATCTTACTGTCCAGTGTTTTACGCTTTCATTTTGTGGGTGCATCCATAAACGATATGCACCATTATTTTATATTTTACCATACTAAACCAAAGTAGTATGGTGCTGCCTATGTAATTAATTTTTGCTATTTTCATCAACTTTTTTTCTTGAGGTTTATCCAGATTGATACATGTAGCCCCAGTTCGTCTGTACACATCTCGTTGTATAGGTCATCTGCAATTTTTTTATCCATTCTCTTACTCATAGACACGCAAGACATCTCTGGGTTTTCCCCATTATAATAACGGCTGCATTGAACATCTTTGTCTCTGTGGTCTTGTGCACTTGAACCGGAGCCCATCCTAGGGATGGTCCTTGCAGGGAAACCACTGGGTCACTGAAACATCTTCTAACATTCAAGAGCCCATCCTAGGGATGGTCCTTGCAGGGAAACCACTGGGTCACTGAAACATCTTCTAACATTTAAGAGAGAGGGAGACACACACCCAAAGTCTTGGTCTTCTTCAGGAAGCAGGTTTAGTAAGGACTCTGGGTCATTTCATTGCCCCCAAGGGTGAATTCCCCACTTCTTTTCATTACTTTTCTCTCACATTGGAAACCTGGGAGCCTTCCTCCTTAGAATCCAGGTTGCAGAGAATTTGTTGGTCTGAACTCAAAGAACTAACTCATCCTGAAGCAGAACTCATGAAAGTTGTTATTTTTTCCTTTCTTTTCTGTTTCTATTGCATGGTGATTCAGAACACGTTAAATAAAATATCAAGGCCAATGAGCTTATTCAAGAAAGAAAATGTCTTGCTAACTGGGAGGGTAAATTCAAGACCCTGAATGGCTATGAGCTGGACTGAAGGATGTCCCTGGGCTGTTACTTGACAGAATGCTGGAATGGTATTTTTCCCCTCCTTCTAGATCAATTTCAGCGTGTTCCCATCAGCAAATTCCCAGGTGATGGATAGGCAGCTTCATTTTAAGAGTCTGTTGGTCACAGTGGTGACCTGTGGCCTTTCCAGGAGAGGTAAAATAAATCCTCCTGATGTTGCCCCCTCCTGCCTCATGCCAGCCTTGTCATAAATCAGTCCTCCCAACCTGAGTGCTTCTCAGGACTGACAGACCCTGTGAGGATCAGATGATGCCTGTGCTGCCTGGTACCTGTGGTCACCTGAGGATTCCTCAGCCCCACATGTGAGCACCTGCTCCAGAGGTGTGCAACATGTGCCCCAGACCTTCCCAAGCTTCCCGCTGCCATCAGGAGGACCCCCCAGCCCTTTGGGTTCCAAAGTGTGCCACAGGCACCAGGCATGATACGCATTGTGAACTAAGGTGGCCTGCCGCTAAATCTGTTGCATTTTAACGGTTGTTGATTTTTAGGAGTCTTTCACAACTTGTATTGCATTGAAGTTCAATCATTAAGTCATTGGTTTTAAAGAAAAATATTAAAAACATGAAGACGCATGTGTCTATGGCAAACATCATGAAGGTATTGTGCAAATGGCTACATTGAGGAGACGTTGCCTGAGCCAAAACATAGTCTGGCTCAGTGTGCGAGAAGTCACAGCTCATCTGAGCATTACACCTAGTGAGTGTTGCTTTGGGTACATCTCTTCAGTTCAGTTGAGTCTGAGCTTACCCACCTGGAAAATACAAGGGTTGGAGTAGGTCAGTGGTTCTCGGCCCTGCCCTCACCTTTGAATCACCTGGGAAAAATTTTAAAATACTGATGCCTGTCATTCTCTGCAGACCAACTCCATGATCATCTCTGGGGTTCGGCCAAACATCAATATTTTTTTTTAATGTTTGTTTGTTTATTTGTTTATTTATTTATTTTTTGAGAGAGAGAGAACATGTGCACATGTGAGCAGGGGAGGGGCAGAGAGAGAGGGAGAGAGAATTCCAAGCAGTCTTTATGCTGCCAGTGCAGAGCCCAATGTGGGCCTTAATCTCACGAACCATGAGATCACAACCTGAGCCGAAATCAAGAGTCAGACACCCAGTCAACTGAGCCACCCAGACTCCCCCAGACATCAGTAGATTTTAAAAGCTTCTTCAGGTGATTACATACAGGCAGGATTGAGAACCAGTGGATATAATGATATCTGAACTTCCTAGGATAAACTAATTTTCTGGCCCCTTGGGTAGACTATAAAATACTGTTTCAGTAACAGTGGGGGAGGGTCATCACCCTCTTCAGGCTTGGCCATAACCAGCGTGATATTTAACCACTGGGCAAGCCCGGTCAGCACAGGTCTATAATCCTCCTGAGGGCAGGGACTATGTCCTTTATGTGGATCTTACCTGTTGGTACCATGGTGCATGGTATAGAGTAGGTGCTTAATAAATGTTGGATGAACATGTTTTATTAGGATATGTAGGATTAATCATCAGAAATTTGTAACCAAACTCACAAGAGACTGGTTTTTATGCCTAATTTCCAGGTTATTTGTTCCTAAAAGGAGCTCTCAGGGTTCAGGAAGTGGAACCAGTCTTTGTCCCAATGCAGTCTCTTCCTGGCGAAGGGGATCCAAAGGTTACTTGGAGAGCACAGAGCAGAAGTTGGATCTTCTTATGTGCTATTGTTATCAAGTTCTGGTGATCGGATGGCCCGGTCTCCATTTCTTCAAGGCTATTTTAACGTACAGGGTCAGGATCAATCATGCAGAGCCAGATGATGAATGACAGATGCTCATCGTCCCACTTTCCCTTTTCAAATATTCATGCAGACCACCACCCTGCCGTGCACAGTCGTTACCACAACAGTTTCTTAAGTGCTGGACAGGTTCACGTGGAGTTTGGCTGCTTGTTAATGACATACTCAAGGCAGGCACTTTAATCTCGGTAAGGTCACTCCAAAGCACTCTGCAAGATGGGTTACTTCTGGAAAGCTGTCCTGTAGACAGCTAATCCCATCCTTCTTGAGGGCTTGACTTACAGAGACGGCATCTGCTGACCTTTCTTTTTGGGAGCCACCTTATTTTGAGGGCAGTAGCGTTTGTCCACCGTCTACAGTTACCACAACTAAAAATACTTGGGAGGGTGAAGAAACTTCAAGGGGACTTTGCAGCCAGGACTGTATTCCTTGTATTTTGCTACCATATTTCAAGGCGGTAGCCTTTTCATTGTACTGAGCTGCATGTTACCTGCTAGACCAGTGTTTTGTGTCATGGTTGATTAGAAGCAGATCTTTATGCTGAGCCTTGTGATTATGTTGCCTTTTCCCTGCGAACGCACCCAACAGCCACGTTGCCTGTGATTTTCCTGATGGCACTATGACCACTTAGCCTCAGCATACAGAATTAGCCACCTTCCCCATGCATCATGCCAATGCTTCACTTTTCTCCGGCCCGTGTGAACTTCCATCCTTCTGTGGCAGCCATAATCCCCTACGTGCCACCACCATCTCCGGGTCCGGTGGTCTAATCGGAGCACTCCCACGGAGACCTAAGACCAGAGGAACAGAGGCGTGCTGGTGTCGTGTGTGTGCTGGTGTTTGTCTAAGGAAAAGCATGGAGTGTGCCGCTGTGGTTCCACGCTGAACGGTGGGTATGTTCCTCCACCTCTGCCCGCCTTCAATGCCAGTGAGCTGTGTGAGTGCCACCCAGCGTCATTCAGCTGCCAACAGTCCGAGTCCACGCGTGCATCTGCTAGGCTCCAGCACTTGCCGCCCTGCTTTCCAGTGTGCTCGAATCGAGGGAGGTCCTTCTTCCGTATAGAAATGTTAGAGGAACGCTGAGGACTTGCTCTTATATAAGGAAACTCTTCCTTAAAGTTAATGTACATTTTCCCTCCATTTCGCCTAATTGCACCAGGGGAGGTATATGTATGTCCTTGCACATCGATACAACATTTATGGAAGGACATACAAGAAACTGGAAGCAGTGATTATTTTAGGGAATGTGACTTGATGAACTGGGGTAGGAAAGAGGCCTTAATTTTTTTAATTTAAGAACCTTTTGTGCTGTTTTAGACCACTTCCTCGTCCATTAAATAAGAGATTCTATCTGAAGGATCAGATGGTCTTCTGAGCCCCTTTTCTGAGAGTCTGTAATTCTCTTGAATGGAGGGGTACATTTTGTATTTCTTTCTCCAACCTTTTTAATGGAATTCAACTCTGCTGATTATTTTAGAAACACCTCCTTTTCCCACCATTGCCGGAGAATGAAATTTTCCATGCTGTGAATTCTCTAGGTAAATGAGTCTAATCCCTTTACACTGCTGAACTTTGGAATAACTTCTGATGGAATATCTATAAATCGTATGACATACCTTCCCATCTTCCCTGTTTCTCTGCAGCTATACTGAGGTACGTATAGTTCACATATCACAACATTCACCTATCCAAAGTTCAGAGGCATTTAGTATATCCACAGGGATGTACAAACATCACCATGCTCTAATATTAGAACATTTCAACACCCCCAAAAGAAACTCCATCCCATTAATCTGTCACTCCCACTAAACTATTTATGTCCTTATGGATTTGCCTATTCTGGATATTTCACACAGATGGAATCATCTCACATGTGGTCTTTGGTTTCTATCCTCTTAAACAGAGTAAATAGTATTTTACCATTTCTTGATAGTATAAGCTTCTTATCATTGACACGGTGCTCACGAGAACCTCAAGACTACGGAGGCAGGGAGGCTGTTGGCCTCTTGATTCCATGGCCCATTACCATGCAGGGGACTCGGTCAGCTCTCTGCTGCCCAGGCCGTCAGGCGACCTCTGGAATACCTTGTCTTATGACCTTGGACTCTCATTTTAACAATCATTTCCTTTCTGATTGTCCCACTTTTGCAAATTAGTTCTCCATTAGTGCATAAACTGGATCCGACCGGAGGTCCACATGTCTTGTCTTGACCTAGGCTCATAATGTAACTCAACTGTAAACCTCTTTGATGCATTTCTCCTCCTGGAGTGATTAAAAAAGCTGAAACCTTCCCTTCTCTTGTTGCTATCTTGAGCAACTCGTATCATTCAGTCAGCTAAATTCCATCTTGGAGATAAATCCCGCACAAGTATTTTATGATCTCTCTGGTTTAAGCAGCGCTAAACCCTTTGATTCCTTATATCCTTCCTCTCCCCTTTCTTAAAATAGTCTGTAGTTTGTGTCAAGGATTTCATTGACTTCCCTTTCTCTAAAATTGTATAATTGTGAAAGAACAGGTTCCCTTATTTCCCTCGAAGAGCATGCATAATCAAAACATTCTCGAATGCAAACCTCCAGGCAGGGTGGGGCCGGGCAGCCCCTAAATCGGCAGGGCAAGTGTTTGCCAAGTCTAAGAGCATTTGAATGTTTGGCTCAGAGAGAGGCTATCTGACATCTGAACTATCCTAAAAAGCAGAGTCTCTGCAAGTACTCCCTTTACCTTTTGGTAGGAATGGAGCAAAGTGGGGAAGAGCCGCGGGCCTGGGTCCGACTCTCACAGGGGCTGTTTGCAGTTTGAGTCCATCTGGCAGGGAGGGGATTGTCGCCATTCTGAATTTAGCTGGAGGACATGGCAGGGTCTAACCGGGAGTGTGTCGTGGGAATTTGAGATTCCAGGGCTTCTCTCATGCTCAGTATCAGGATAAGCCCAGAAGTTTGGGGCACCCATTGCCGAGAGCGGCTCTGAGACGTGAATCTGGAGACCCGAGAAAATTCAGTCTGTGTCGGGGAAACCACCCCTTGTTGGCCTGCCTTGGGCGGAGAAGGGTGGTGAGTAGCAAAGTGCCTGGCGCACAGCAGACTCTAGTAACTCCCTACCAAGTGACCAGATCTCACGTGTTGAGTCTGAGCAGTTGGTAGGAACTGACACCAGATGCTGAGGAAGATCTTCACACCGTAGGCTTGGCGGGAGATGCCGTGACTTAGGCTCGATCTGCCGCAGGTGCAGGGGAGTGACTGGAGAGAAGCAGAATGTACGGCGAGTCACCGTGGGAGGTGAGAACAGAGTCTGAGCTTGAAGACGTGGAGGTGGCCCCAAGGTGGCCTTGGAGTTGGGCACCAGAGAAGAGTTTGGGTACATCCAGCTCTGGGTGACCTGGTAACCAGGGGGCTCGCTGAGCTCAGATCCGGGCAGACTAGCAGACAGGATACGCTCGCCCCAGGGGAGGTAGCCAGAATCCCGGCGGCCTGCACAGCCGCTGTGCCCTGGGCCCGCATTGGCCCCACCAGGAAGCAACTCTCCATACGTGGCCCAGCACTGCCCTCTGGTGGCCAAGCCCATGAGCTGCTCACTGGCTTAGAAGGATTCCCGGGGGAGCCTCGTTTGTTTACAGCTTCCTAGCAGATGCCCTCAGCATTTGGGCTTTGGGGCTAATTTAACTAATCTACATGAACCCACTCCTGCTGTGATATGAGTACAATAAGCAGGGAGAAGAAATGTACTCCGCGCCTCTGGTTCCAGACAATTCAGTTAGCCTTTAAAAACTACCATTAGTAACACCGCATGGGACCGGCATTGTGCTCGGCCCTTTACTCGCGTCCTAGAACTAATCTCCAGGAGAGGTGCTGTGATTACTCACGTTACAGAGGAAACATCAGGCTCAGAGAGCAAGTTTCACTCCTGCTGCAAGACCGGGACGTTTGCCTCCGGTGCACTCTACCTGTTAACCGCGGTATCCTGCCCCCGCCCCCACCCCGGACAGTGGGAATGACGGGAATGGAGGGGGCAGGGGCGCTTGTATTTTATCTTCTGTTTTACAAGTATATTTTAATGATGCGTATTGGGAGACGTGGTTTTATAGGAATAGGGTCGCTCTTTTTTTGACCCCCTGAAGAGTCAGGAGAGCAGCTTTATTCTGTCTGTTCCTCTGCGCGCGCAGACCCAGGGCCAGCAGAGCGCATTTCTCAAGGCCGATTTCCGCCCCAGGTCGAAGCTTTTTGCTAGCCACTAGGGGCTGCCCCACCGGGGAAAATGGAAAATGGTGGCACGTGGACGTGCGGCATCTTTGGAAGAGCTTAGACTGGAGGTCGCTGGGAAGTCTGTACAGGAGAACCATTGCTGGGTGGAAGATGTGTGCTAAGTCCTCTGTTCCCCAGTCTGTGACGCTACCAGCGGACGGCAGTGCCCGCTCTCGCCTGCAGGTGGCAGCCACGGCTCAGTTTCGTGCCTGGGATCCCACGGTTGACCAGGGGTCTCAGTTCTCTATCCACCTGAGGGGACTTAACAGACTGCCCATGGCCGAGGGGAGGGGGAAGGAGTGCACCCCCAGAGATCCTGACTTCTCTGGTCTTGGGTGTGGCCCGGGCCTTGGGATTTTTAGAGCTCCCAAGTGCTTGTAGAGGGAGTGGCTGACGCTGGCATTTCTGTTGGCTTAGTGGACAGCCTGTTTCGCTTTCTTTTCTTTCACGGAACCCTGCAGGGGGAACCCGGGGATGCCCCTCCCCACCTCCGTCCCCCACCCCCACCCCCAGCGCTGTAAAGATCACCGGCTCACTTGGGGAGAGGAAAGAAAATAGGGCCCTCCCAAAACGAGAGGGAAAGAAGAAACAAGAGCCCACCCGGGGCACTTGAAGCAGTGGTAGGCAGTCGATTCCCTCGGGAAACAAATTACACGAAGCCATGCAGGGCGGCAGAGGAATATTCTAGAAGGCAGGGTGATACAGTGGGATGCTGTTCATAACAGCAGAAACAGCTGTTTCCACAGGCCTGTGACACTGGGGCACAAACCACGTTGCTGTGGCGGGCTGGGACCCGGGTGAGGCCAAGTGAAGCACTTGGTAATTATGAGAACTAATGATTTTTTTTTTTTTTAATTTTTTTTTTCAACATTTTTTATTTATTTTTGGGACAGAGAGAGACAGAGCATGAACGGGGGAGGGGCAGAGAGAGAGGGAGACACAGAATCGGAAACAGGCTCCAGGCTCCGAGCCATCAGCCCAGAGCCCGACGCGGGGCTCGAACTCACGGACCGTGAGATCGTGACCTGGCTGAAGTCGGACGCTTAACCGACTGCGCCACCCAGGCGCCCCGAACTAATGATGTTTCAATGTGATTTTTTTTTCCAATCAAAATCAATGCAAAAGAACCCATGATGAACATTTTATTTTTTATTAAAATTTTTTTTCAATGTTTGTTTATTTTTGAAACAGAGGGAGACACAGCAGGAGCAGGGGAGGGGCAGAGAGAGAGGGAGACACAGAATCTGAAGCAGGCTCCAGGCTCCGAGCTGTCGGCACAGAGCCTGATGCTGGGCTTGAACTCAGGAGCTGTGAGATCATGATCGCAGACCGTGAGATCATGACCTGAGCCAAGTCTGACGCTCAACCGACTGCGCCACTGAGGCGCGCCCCAAATATTGACAGTTTAAATTAAGGCTGGACGGGTATTTGTGTGTCCTCCTTTTGCCTCGGCTTTGATATGCAGCACAGCCCTGCTCTGGACGTCTCCAGAAAAATCCAGGCAAAGGACAGAGGGGCGTCTTCTCCCCTCTGTTGCCCGCACTTCGCCAGAGCCACCCTCTGCTGAGTGGCATCCACAGAACGTGGGGACAGGGGCGGCTGGCAGAGCAGTGCTGCCACCTAGTGGAGCCTCTATGTGTGAAAGGAGATGCCCAGCAGCCATCCCGGGGCAGCTTGTCCCGCACCTCACCTGGTAGACACTACCTGGGGCCTTGTTGGGGGGGGGGGGGGGGGGGCTGAGGCAGGGCAGCAGGGCCTGTGTGCACAGGTGGGCCAGGAGATAGGGAAGCGTGAGGTAGTGTCGCTGGGACTCCTGTAGTTCCTGCAGGCTGGGTACACCCCCCCCCGGGGCAGAAAGTTCCCGTGACACAGTCAGCAGGGCCAGAACCAGTGGGGTAACCTCGAAGCAGTCACTTACCCTCACTGTTTAGCTAAGGACGTGGAAGAGGGGGCTGCCTACGACCATGAAAGAACTGGAAGCAAAGTTCAGACCAGAACTCAGATGTGCTCACCGCTGGGTCGGTGTCTAGAGTGACTAAACTCTGCATGTGTGTATGTGCATGCGTGCATGTGTGTGCATTGTGTGTGCATGTGCATACGCGCATACGTGTGTGCATTGTATGTGTGCGCATGTGAGCACACGTGCATACCTGTGTGCATGCACGTGTGCACACATGCGTGTGTGTACATGCGTGTGCATACGTGTGTGTGTGTAAATTTGAAAACGCAGGGTGTTGGGGTAGGAACTGTAGTACAAAGGTAAGTGAAGCAGTAAGTCACAGATCCCACTTAGGATCCAGGGAATAAAAACATGTCCCCAGAAATGTGTACGAAGGATCAGGGGGTGACCATCGGTGGATGTGGGGGACGGAGAGAACTCCAGATGTGTTAGGATTTCAACAGATGGAGGTGACCGGGCGGGAGGAGGAAGGGCGGCCGTACCCGCAGGCGTGCGGAATGTCGGGTGGGTGTCAGTCTGGGACCTGTGTGCTCAGCTCATAGGCAGAGGGGGCCCTTGATGATGTCTGGGCAGAGCAGTGACAGCTCAGAGCTGTGTTTCCAACAGGCTTGACTAAGGAGGACCATGCCGTCTGAGCCAGTGTGAACGGACTGGTCTGTGACATTGGTCGCCTCGAACCCTGATCACTTTTTGGCCAAATGGCTTGTGACCCACGTGTAGCTCAGATCCCCACGTCTTCAAATCACTAACTGCTGAAGTCCAAAAAGTGGTTTCAGTCAACCTGTGGAAGGCAGGAGGAGACTGTCAAATTTGCTTCTTCCTTTTGCTGTGGAGCAATGATTGATGGTCAAACCATCTTTATCTCCGGAGCTCAGAGTGATTTAAAACACAGAACTATTAGTAGTTCCTTACAGAAATGGCTAGAGCCACAAAAAAAAAAAAAAAAAAAAAAAAAAAAAGCCTGTGTGTGTCTTCAGCCCTGAATTTCAAGCAGTGGATCAGAGGCAGTGGATTGCTCAGAGCTGCGAGGGAGAAAGGTGGGCGCGACCCGGACCCGGTGGGCGCTGAACCGTGTGCCCAGCAACGGGCCCCTCAGGCCTCAGAAGCGGCCCAGAGATCACAGTGCGGAATTTGGATCCCCGCCTGGGGGGCTGTCTGGGGTCCCTCATGGCTGACAGGACTGACTCCCGCTTGAGGGCAACCCAGCTGGTGTCACCACTCTGAGCTCTCCCCAAGGAGGCTCAGACGAAGGGGGAAGAGAGAGGCGGCAGGAGACTCTCTATTTAAGGCTCCCTCCGAGCGCCAACAACCTGCTAAGGTCGCAGCTGAGCTGCGCTTCCCACGGGAAATGGCCTTCTTGTGCCCTGTCCCACGGAGCCTCCCGGAAGGTGACAACGTGGCCCACGGGGCTGTGCCCTTTTGGCCGCGGGGAGATTATTTTCGGCTGCAGGTTTTATCAGGTACCTTTACTTATTGATCGCTCCTGACACCAAAGACCCTGTGAGGGTCCGGATTTACTGTAAGGACTGAAAGCAAGTCACTTACAAGGTAAAAAGTCGTGTCCTTTTAACCTTCGGACAAGTGGTCACCGTGTCTGAAGGGTCACTGTCTGTGCTGCGTCCCCAGGCGGTGGCGGGAATGAGCCTGATAGAGGATGTGGGGAGAGTGCCTAACCTGCATCTGGCAGCCGAGGTCAGGGTCTCCTGTAAGGCCGCCCTTGTCATTCCCTCATCAGCATCAGCACGGCCAGGCCTCGGCCTGGCGGGAGGGGGGGGGGGGGAGGGTTGCTGGTAGGCAGAGGGGCGCTGACTTCTCTCTGCCTCCTGCCTGGACGGGCTGTGCATGTGAGGAGAGCATGTACACCACCCTATGCAGCCCAGGGAGGGGCTCACATCCCAAACCCGCCCTCCTCCCAGAGACCTGCAGGCCTTTCCGCGGTGCAGGTGGAGATGTGACCGGCTCAGACGGCCATAAGCTGGTGGGCGCAACCAGGGACACAAAACAGGAGGAGATCTTAAGTTTCTAGCTTGAGGAGACTTCTCAGAAAAGCTGGCTTTTGCCCCTGCAGTGGTACCGAGATGCCCTCAAAACGGGCGCTCACGGGGTATGCCTTGTTCTTCAGGCCTTCACACCCGTTGCCCATGGGACAGACCCCAGGCCCAAAATAGGTGCAGCTGCTACGGAGGCTCATCTCACCCAGAGCTGAGGCCGAGCCGTATTTGGAAACGTATGTCCCCCCACCCCCGTCCTTCCCCGCCCTCCCCACTCTGAGCTTTGAGGCCTCAAGACCTGGGTCCTCCCTCCCTGTCCTGCTCTAGCTTTCTTGGGGACCTCTTCTCTCATTCCCTGTGCCTGGGCCCCTAGTAAGCAGCGGGTAAATGACAGATGAATGAAGGAGCATCGAAAGAAACACAGGCCTGAATCTTCTAGCAGCCAAGCTTGGGGGAGGCTCTGGCCCTGGGGCTCACGAGCTGCCAGCCTCCAGCCTTGACACCTCACCCCCACGGGCCTCCTCTCCGACACTTGATTCTCCCTTCAGGCTCCTGAGCTGGTGTGAATTGCAAACACCCATTGTTTCAGAAAGCCAAGAAAATCAAGTTGGGGGTTAGGATGGCTCACAGATTTGTAGAGACCCCTGCTGGGGTATTGTGACTTTGCTCGGGATCCTAGGAGGCAGTCAGTACAGAAAGAACAAAGAAGACCACAGGGTTTTCCCCAAGGGCACACAATCTCCACCACTGTACTTTTCTTGCCAGGAATTCCGTTTGGCCTAAAGCACTGAGCCCCTGCTGTTCACAGAGCACCTGGATCACTGCTAAAGGGATTGACTTTCTTATGCTCTTAAAAAAGCGTGTCACCCTGTCACCTTCCTCTGTTTCCCATTACCTCTGTGTTTTGTTTTTCATCATTATTACTTGAGTGCTTGTGTTTCCCTTACTGTCCTGGAGGTCCGAGGTTCTGGCTTACTTTGATTTTTTATGCTTGAGTCACTGGGTACCCCTGTGTTGATGATAACTGTCCCCCTTTTTTTTTTCTTCCAATCTAAGCTGCCCTTTCTCTCAGCAAGCTGGTGTCAGGTTTCTTGATGAAGGTGGTCTAAGAGTGTATATCACCTGCTCCCCTAAATCTCCTCAGGGCTCCTGAGCGAGGGTCATGTGTACTTTGATAAAATGCTCAGAAGGCCCACAAATGCCCGGGTGGTGGGGGCTCCCGGCTCCTCACTGCCATGGAAAGCCTGAAACATCTTAGCTAAAAATAATCAGTGCCCTAATGGCCTGCCTCCGGACGCATGAGAGCCTCGGGAATGTCTCGGCATTGCTCAGGGTAAACCAGATCACTGCTCAGCTCCAGCAGGCGGCCTCAGAACCTCTGAACCTCAGCTGTTTTTCACAGTGGGATTATTGGTAGGGGCAGAAATAGAGCTCCGTGTCCTGGTGGCTTCCTCAGCCCACATTCCTAGGCACACTTTGCTTTATTAAAGCTCTCAGCTGTCCCCGTGATCCAAGCGTGGAGAAAGGAGAGACAGCCCTCAACAGCTGTTGGCGGGCTGCAAACCAGCCAGTTTGCCCCCATAAGGACATGTTACTCTTATTAGAAGCTGTGTCCCTCTTATGTCCTTAAGAAGGGAGCCATCTGCCAATCATAAATCAAGATCTCGTCTGTTCCAAATACAGAAGAAGTTGGCCATCTTAGTCGGCAATCCCTTTATAGCTGACGAATTTTTTTTTTAATCGTGTGCTCCAGCATGTATTTCTTGTGTAATTAAAAATCATAAAAGGTAATAAAAAATAGAAATCTGCTAAGAGACTTGAGGCTCCATAAAGAATCCAGAAAGTCAGAGGTTTCTGGACAGCATAAGAGTCACAGGGAGAGGAAATAAATAACTTCCATGCTCAAACCTCAGGGGAAAAAAAATAAAAGAGAAAAGGGAGGCTGTTTAGAAAAAGGAAAAGTAATCTGAAGTGGCCCTTAATTTGGAGGTAGTGGGGTTCTACCTAAAGAAGTTAGCCAGAAGCGGAGGGACCCTGCACCCTCTTTTGTCATCCTGTTTTGGGGCTCACGTGCAGCAGAACCAGTGGGTACTGCAAATGGGCGAAAGATCACCCACGTTCCTACCAAACGGTCATCTGGCCCAAAGGAGGGAAGACTGTCTGAAGAAGGGGTGGGCTGAGTGGGTGGGCAAGAGAGGGTTGCGGTGGAATCCCTGGAGGAAATCAACACAGAGAGTCAGTAGTTAGAAAAAAATTCACACTCTGGGTTTTGTCAGCCCCGTCCTAACACACCTGTGCCGATGCCCCCATCTCCCCAGTGTTTCTCAAGTCGGTTTTGCCCGCTGCTCTTTGCGTTTTGGGGTCTAGAGAGATTCCCAGCTCTGCCATTTTGACCTTGAGCAAGTTATTCTATTTCAGTGTTCCACGGAAGACGTGAGGCAGTGTGTGCTGGGAGCCCACAGTAAGGGTTCAATAAATAGTGCCTGAGATCATCATCCTCCCCTCCGCTCCCAGGCAAGGCTTCCTCTCTCCTGCTGTGTGGCCTGCTGAGTCCCTATTTGGAAGGGGATCGTGGTTTCATTTCCCCTCTGCAATAACAAGGCCTGTATTTTCTGCAATCATGACATTATGACTTACGTTCCCTTGTTTTACAGAGCAAATGCACTGGCAAAGTTGTTCGTAACAGGAACTCTTAGGAAATTTGCTTTTTCCGTTTTACCCTTCACAAAATTAAAGCCTACTAGAGATAGTCATGGATCTCTTCCAGAACCAACTGTTCATCACCTTCTCCTTTGTGGGAAATACGGTGCTTTGCTGATAAGAGGACATATGGGGTCCTACAGCCCCAGAGGTTTTGAAATTTGTGGCCCCAGTTCTGTGTAGAATGCATCGGGGCCTTGTCTATCAATTTATGAAGTCTGAAGTTCTACAGAATAAGTTTACTTCAAACATGGCCCTTCCTTCATTCCTTCCCTTCCTCCCTCCCTCTTTTCCTTCCCTCCTTCCTCCCTTCCTTCATTCCTTCCTTCTCTCTTCCTTTCTTGTATTTTAGTATGTATTTTTTCAAAGACTATTTCAGAAAACATAATCATAACATCACATTATACCTTGAAAATGAACAAGAACCCCGTGGCACTATCAAATATCCAGTCAATATTCAAATTTCACCAATGGGGAGGCGCGTGTGTGTGTGTGTGTGTGTGTGTGTGTGTATGTGTGTGTGTTGTGTGTATGTCCCTCACAAGGCCGTGCTGAGCACTCGGTGGACAGGTCTGTTAAATATCTTTTAATCTATAGTTCTCCCTCCATTTCTTTTATGTATTTTTCCTTGTAATTTATTGATTGAGAAAACTGGATTTTTTTTTCAGTTGAGTTCCCCACATCCCGGAGTTTATTGGATCTCGGGTCCCTGTCGCCTACTGTGCGCTTCCATCAGGAGGTGCATAATGTAATATCCGGTTGTCTGTGTTTTTGCGACACCAGTAGCCACAGTCCATCAGGAGCTCATGATACATATCACAATTGTGACGTTCCAGTTTTTGCGACTTCTGTATTTACCCGTTTGACAACGAGAGACTGTCTGCTTCCCGGGGCACCCACCTCCCATGGAAGGCCACCTGTAAGCAGTCCTTATCACTTCTGAGCGGCTCTGAGCCACCGCCAGCCTTTTGGGCCAGCCTCGGGCCTGGGTCCCCATGGGACTTGTTCCCACTGTGACTTCCTCCCAGCAGCCGCCGCCCCAGAGAGCCATGTCACTTTGTAGTCTCAGTGTTCCCAGAAAGTATTGAAAGCAAGTCAAAGAGACACGGTCTTTGAGACAAAATTCTCTGAAACCACTGACACGTGAAGTCTGACATTGATATTGGCCTTCTTTCTAGTGACGGATCGAGGAGGTGCTAAACTCCATGCTGGGTGCTGAAGGGAACTCCCCGCTGGGCCTTTGATGCCCACGGAGTCTCTCCTCTTCTAGAATTGGACAGAGAAGGGAACTTGGCAACTCTTTCTGATAAGTTTCATTATGACAAGAAACAGATGATTCCGGGTTGGAAGGAGCTATTGCCAGCAGCAGCTCAGCCAGAGAGTAATAGTGACTTCCTGCCATTTTCCTCTCTCTTAAGGCAAAGGCAGGTTCACCCTGGGTAAAGGGTAAGATTTTCCGTTGTGAGGCTTTGAAATAGTGCAGACGGAGCCAGGGACTCAGTGGTAGATTCAGACTGAGCTCTTGGACAGGCCCAACACCAGCTCCTTCATTTGTGTGTCCCTGATAGTTGGCACAGTGCTTTGCTAGACTCCAGGGGGTCTTCCTGGTAGGCTGTAGACAGGGGACTCTGCCCCTTGCCCTGTAACCCTATTCAACAGGAGACAGGATTTTCCCCAACCTGAACCTTTGTGTCTCCCTCATGTCATATTGAGGGGCAACTCTTTTAACAAACTCCCCCATTTTGCTCCCCCTGCCGAAGCAGTGGTTAATCTAGGAGTATCTTTTCCTTATGATCCAATCTCATATTTAAAAGCAGTCTTGGGGCACCTGGGTGGCTCAGTTGGTTAAGCGGCCGACGTCTGCTCAGGTCACGATGTCGCGATTTGTGGGTTCGAGCCCCACGTGGGGCTCTGTGCTGACAGCTCGGAGCCTGGAGCCTGCTTCCGATTCTGGGTCTCCCCGCCCCCTCTGCCTCTCCCCTGCTTGTACTCTCTCTCTCTTTCTCTCTCTCCCTCAAAAATAAACATTAAAAAAAATTTTTTAATAGATAGATAAATAAATAAATTAATTAATTATTTTAAAAAAACAATCTTCCTCTGTTCCCAAATACACACACCAGAGGAGTTTGTCAAGCCATCTGCCTACGGAGATTTCAACATTAGGCATAGAAATCCCCAAGCAATGAACCATTTCCACACAGGGAAGAGAAAACAAACACAATGCTACAGCCTTAAGTTGAAAAGGAAGCAAAGTTTAATGCATGAGAAGAAGCAGCCACATGGGAATTAACTGTAATGGCCAGGAACCATGAAAATACACATTTTGCATATTTTCTGCCCTGTTCCAGAAGAGAGCTGCTCACTCTTCACTCTCATGGACCACCATCTGGAAAGAGAGTGGGCACTTTGAGTTGCGTCAGACGGCAGAGACACATTTCCTCCTGACCCCTCTCCCCACAAGCACCAGGGAGTTGCTTGCTTGGGTTTTTCAGGAGGACACAGGATATTTTTTGGACCTCAGGAGAATACACGACTGCATCCATGGAGGCAGTCACCCCATAGCCTGAGAAACTGGCCCCCAGGGGACAAGCCCCATCCTCAGGGACCTGGTGCCCGTGGTTATTTGCCTACAGGTGCAGTGAATGAAGACCAGCGCCAGCAGAGGGCGTCTGAAAGATCTCAGCAGGAAAACGCTCCTTCCTTTTCAGGATGGTGTTTTAGTGCAAACTTGTGTTCCAATGAGACTCTTCTTAGCTAAATGACTTCAAGCAGACCCCTTGCTTTCCTGTGCCTGAGACTGACCAGTTCTAAAGTAAAGGCTCCTCCAAGGTTGCTTCCAGCTCCAAAGTGTCTGAGTCCAAAGTGCTTCCAGCTCCAAAGAACCCATCACTGTGGGTTCTTCCCAGGTGCCCCGGAGCCACAACCCTCGCCCACACCTGCCGCTCTCCGTCTAGTGCCCATGGGGACCACTCACCCTGCTGGAGGTGAAGTCGCGGGTCTTGGCGCGAAGCTTGTTGACTTGAGATTCTGCAATATCAGCACGTTCCTCCGCCTCCTCGAGCTCGTGCTGAGCTTTGCGGAATTTGGTGAGATGCGCATTGGCTTGTTCATCCTAAAACCAAAGAGCCCAGGCAGGGAAGGTGAGCGCGCGCCTGTCTCAGAGCTCCCTGCGAGGGACAGGCCAGGCTGCTGTTGGAAAATCACAGTGTGTGTCTGACTTACAGCCTCCTCGGCCTGCCTCTTGTAGGATTTGACTTTCACTTGAAGTTTATCCACCAGATCCTGCAACCTCAGCACGTTCTTCCTGTCCTCTTCACTCTAGAAGCAAGGACACAGCGTGCGGCTAGAGGAGGGGGCAGAGTTGCACGAGGTCTGGCCACTTTCTCTGGGGCACTGGGTTGCTTCCTGTATTCTGGAGCGGGAACCCAGGGCGGTGTTTGCGCTTTGCAGAGAAAACGCTTTGCAGAAATGCTTTCTTTCACTTACCTGGTAGGTTAACTCTTTGACCCGCCGCTCATATTTCCTCAGGCCCTTGACGGACTCTGTGTTCTTCTTCTGCTCCCCTTCGAGCTCAAACTCCAGCTCCCGGATCTGCAGAAACGGGTGGGAAGTTAGTCTGGGGCTGGAGAACGAGCGGTTGAGGCCAGAGGCTCAACCAGGGCTTCCTCCCACAGGTACCCGCGTCTCCAGTTTCTGGATCTGCTTCTTCCCGCCCTTCAGGGCCAGCTGCTCAGCCTCATCCAGACGGTGCTGAAGGTCCTTCACCGTCTGCTCCAGGTTCTTCTTCATCCGCTCCAGGTGGGCGCTGGTGTCCTGCTCCTTCTTCAGCTCCTCGGCCATCATGGCCGCCTGCAATTGCATCACACCACAAACCCACCAAGATGCATACAGAGGTCAGGTGCCCTGGAGCTACCCAAGGACCAGAGTCGTGCTAGGGAAAAAGGACGAGGGACAAGGCGGTCCCTGAGTCCACTCTTCCACAATGGAGCATGAGAAGAGCTACACCAAGTACAGAAAGTAACCCGACTAACACAACCTCCGGGGACTGGATGGAAAATGGGCTCTTCCCTTTCTGACACTGGCCTCCCTGGGACCTTCCTCACAGCCCCAGGAAATTCTTTGCTTCATTATCACCAGCGTGTGTCTTCAAAGGAATCTGAGACCTGCAGAAGACCGGGTCGGCACCCACAGTGCAGGTTTGGGGATAGCGAGCCGAAGGGAAGGTGGGTAGGGAATAGAGGCGTGGGCGAGCAGAAGGGCTGCGGTGGTCCCCACAAGCATCAGGTGGCACTATGAGAGCTGTGTCTGGTGGGGACAAGCCCGCTCAGGCCCAGGCGGCTTCAGGCCAGGCCAGGTGACATTTGGTGAGATAGTGACATCTCAGAGTTTCATTTTCATGTCTGCAACAAGTGAGATGTTGAAGGAGAGAACAGCATACCTGTCTGTGGGCCTTAGAAATAGACTGTAATCCTTTCCAGTCTTTTTTTTTTCTTTTCTTTGCCCCATTACTTATCGCATTGGCCTTTTAAATGTGCGGAGGGGATGTGCTGAGTCGGATGGAGGGGAGGCAGATTGCAATTTGGGAGCAGAATGCACCCCACGTGTTCCCCCCAGAGGGGCCCCCAGCTGTCTGGTGGGAACTGTCTCAGGCTTGGGAGAAGGAGGGGCTTTAAGGAAACGCAGATTTGGCCGCCACACAGGGACAGCACGGGAGAGCCTTACGTCTGTGATGGCCTTCTTGGCCTTCTCTTCCGCATTCCTGGCGTCCCTGCTGGCATCTTCAACCTCGCTCTGGAGCTGCGTGAGGTCTGTCTCCAGCTTCTTCTTGGTGTGGATGAGGCTGGTATTCTAGGGCGGGGAGGAGGGCCGTGTCACCCGGCGCGGGTCAGGCCCGGGTCTCTCCCCCTCCACCGGCCCGCCCGGCCCTCACCTGGGTGTGAAGCAGCTGCACCCTCTCGTTGGCGTCCAGGAGCTCCTGCTCGGCCAGCTTCCGAGCCCTCTCCGTCTGCTCCAGGGTCGCCCGCAGCTCCTCGACCTCAGCCTGCAGCAGGTTGGCCCTGCGCTCCACCATGGCCAGCTGCTCCTTCAGGTCCTCCTGGCCCCGGAGCGCGTCGTCCAGGTGCAGCTGGGTGTCCTAGGCGGAGAGTCAAGGAAAGGTCTCGTTGGCGTCGAGGCATGAGGGCCACGAGTCTAGTCGACGTCTTTGAGCGCTTGCGGACGGGAGAGGCTTTCCCGCCAACGAGCCGTCCCAAACCTTCAGCTGCCCCTGGACGCTCCGGAGGTGCTTGAGGGTCTCCGCAGCCTGGCGGTTGGCGTGGCTCAGCTGGACCTCGATTTCATTCAGGTCCCCCTCCATCTTCTTCTTGATCCTGATGGCCTCGTTCCTGCTGCGCACTTCGGCGTCCAGGGCGCTCTGCATGGTCTCCACTGTCCTCTGGTAGTTTCTCTTCAGCTGCTCAATCTCTTCGTCTTTCTCGGCGATCTTTCTGTCGATTTCTGATTTCACCTGTGTCAGTTCAAGCTGGATTCGGAGGATTTTGGCCTCTTCATGCTCGAGGGCGGCCTTGGGAGAAGAAAAACACAGGAACAGTGCCCGTGAAGGAACAGAGCCTGCTACATCACCCTTTGTGGGGGCATTTCATAACCGTAACTCAACAGCATTCAAAACTATCTTTTAAAAAATTCCCTTTTTAGGGGCGCCTGGGTGGTGCAGTCGGTTAAGCGTCCGACTTCAGCCAGGTCACGATCTCGCGGTCCGTGAGTTCGAGCCCCGCGTCGGGCTCTGGGCCGACGGCTCGGAGCCTGGAGCCTGTTTCTGATTCTGTGTCTCCCTCTCTCTCTGCCCCTCCCCCGTTCATGCTCTGTCTCTCTCTGTCCCAAAAATAAAAAAAAAACGTTGAAAAAAAAATTCCCTTTTTAAAGAGCTGGTGAATGGATGAAAAAGATGTGGTTTCTATATACAATGTAATACTACTTGGCAATGAGAAAGAATGAAACCTTGCCGTTTGCAACAACGTGGATGGAACTGGAGGGTATTATGCTGAGTGAAATAAGTCAGTCAGACAAGGACAGATATCGAACGTTTTCATGCATATGTGGATCTTGAGAAACTTAACAGAAGTCCATGGGGGAAGGGAGGGGGAAAATAGTTACAGACAGAGAGGGAGGGAGGCAAACCCTAAGAGACTCTTAAATACAGAGAACAAACTGGGCGTTGATGGGAGGGTGGGGGAGAGGGGAAAGGGGGTGATGGGCATTGAGGAGGGCACTCGTTGAGATGAACACTGGGTGTTGTATGTAAGTGATGAACCACAGGAATCTACCCTCAAAACCAAAAGCACATGGTATGTTAGCCAATTTGACCATAAATTATATTAAAAATAAATTTAAAAATAAATTAAAAATTTCCTTTTTAACTTCAGTGCAGAAATCATATCTGTTTCACTGCCGTTTGTTTTTTATTATCTGATCAAACAGTAATAGCATTTAAATCAGCCTATCCCTTAGGAGCATAAAGCGCCTTATGGATGCTTTAAATTCATCTAAGATTCTGCAAGATCTCACTTTTAGACCTATCTTAATGTAATGATTTTTCCGCAATAAATCCAAGATAGTCCACAGGGGTTGTTTCATGCCGGCAGACAGGAAAGGAGCCGGCATCAGGAAGGTGGCTTGGCAGAGATGGGAAGGGTGACACGGGGCGAGGCCAGCGGGCATCCCTGGTGGGAGCTGTCCCCACGGCTGCCTGCCCGGTGTCTGCTCACCTCCGCTTCCTCAAGAGCCAGCTGGATGTCTGCCTTTTCCAGTTCGATCTGCTTCCTTGATTTCTCCAGTTCGTGGATGGTCTTCCCATTTTCAGCGATTTGCTCCGTGAGATCT
The DNA here is from genome assembly GCF_028018385.1 of Neofelis nebulosa. Taxonomy (NCBI): domain Eukaryota; kingdom Metazoa; phylum Chordata; class Mammalia; order Carnivora; family Felidae; genus Neofelis; species Neofelis nebulosa. The sequence continues at coordinate 4,939,099 of NC_080797.1, forward strand.
GCTATCTCCTCTGCAAAGAAATCAGTTTGGGTTTGCACGTGAGCGCCTCCCCACAAGCACCTGCGGGAGGCCCTGTAACCAGCCCGTCCTGGTTCTAAGGTGGCTGTTTCCCAGAGACAAGACAGCGGACAGACAGACAGGAGCTCCTCAGTCACCCCAGCGGGTGACGAGCGCTTTCTGGACACGCTCAGAAGGACGCGCGAGCAGGGATTTGCGTCCCGAAGCCATGCCCGCCCCGGTGACAGCACCAAGGCAGACGGCAGGCTGTCTAGAGCTGCTTACGCTCCAAATTCTTGTTCTCTCGCCTCACGGTTTCCAGTTGATCCAAGGCTTCCTCGTAGGCATTTTTCAGTTTGAAGAGCTCGGTGCTCAAGGACCGGGACTCCTTCAGAGATGCCTCCAGCTCTGTCTGGCTCTCCTCGCACTTGGTTTTCCATTCGGCTAGCACCTGGAACGCAGGCATGGAAGGGGTCCCCTTCCTCAGCTCTTCTCCAAGCCCCGAACTAAACAGAAGCGTGCAGGTAGCTAAGCCTAAAAGTGCGGCTTCACTCAATACCATCCCTTGCCTTAGTTCCTTGTTCCTGATTATCTGACTGATGGAGATTTCCTCCCACAAATATACCCGAGATCAGTAACATATCAGCAACGGTTGCCATGTCTAAAAAGCCCATGCATCCTTTGAGAAGGAATTCTCTGCCCTTTTCTTAATATGAGAATGGCCCTGAACTTCTAAAGATTTCCTTAAAACTTCGGTTCAAGTCAACCTTCGTGTCCTACTAAAAGAGAGGCTTCCAGAGAGCCTCCCGAAGGGACCCGAGTTAGATTCCCTCGTGTCAGCCCCCCCAGACACACCAGCAGTGTGGGGAGCGGAGACGTATGGAACGGAACAACACTGTAGCAACTGGTTTGTCTCCCCCGACAATGTTTGAGAGGGGCCTCCACCCCCAACCCATGCCCGTTTCATTTTACACAGGAGGAAAAGCCAGCCCGGTGAAGTTCAGGACTTGCCCAAGGTCGCGCTGTTGGTCGGGCCGATCAGGACTGGGACCCAGCCTCCTCCTCCCAGGACCGCAAGGGAGTTCCCAACACCAAGCGTGCAGCTTGCATGGCGCTGACCCCACACCTTGTCAAAGTTCCTCTGCTTCTTGTCCAGAGCGGCGGCCATGGAGTTGGCCCTTTCAACGTCGACCATCAGGTCCTCGACCTCTCCCTGCAGCCTCTGCTTGGTCTTCTCCAAGGAGGCGCACTTAGCATTCACTGCCTCAACCTGTTCCTCAGAGTCTTGAAGGCGCTGAGCAAGTTTTTTCCTTAAAGAATACGAAAGAGAAGCAGATGCTATTTAAATCTCAATCCTCCTGAACAGCACTATTCATCAAGTCGGAAGCACTCATCTGTGTGACTGAAACAGCCGCCTGTTTTCATAAGCCCAGGAGAATTTCCTGTCTGCTAAAGCACAGTGATCAGTAACCTGCCTTGTGTCTAACCAAGATCAACGTTGTTTGTCTTCATGAAATGTGCTGCTGCCAGGTCCCTCCAATGGCACACGCAGTGCCACGTTAAAAGATGTTAAGAGAGGTGAGGGAAGGGGCGCCTGGGTAGCTCAGTCGGTTGAGCGTCTGACTTCGGCTCAGCTCATGATCTCGCGGGCTGGGAGTTCGAGCCCCGCGACGGGCTCCGTGCTGACAGCTCCAGAGCCTGGAGCCTGCTTCGGATTCTGTGTCTCCCTCCCTCTCTCTCTCTGCCCCTCCCCTGCTTGCATTCTGTTTCTCTCTCTCTCAAAAATAAACATACAAAAGAAAAAAGAGGTGAGGGAACACCTAGTAATGCAACAAAACCATTCCCAAGTACATAGTTCAAAAGTCAGTGCCCTCTGTCAGTATCATTTGAGAGTTCTCATTCCTCTAAAGGCAAATGGAGTTGCGTACTTGGCCTCCTCCAGCTCCTCTGTGCGCTGGATGGCGTCCGTCTCGTATTTGGTCCTCCACTGGGCCACCTCGCTGTTGGCCTTGGACAGCGCCCTCTGCAGCTCGGCCTTGCCCTCCTGCTCCTCCTCGTACTGTTCCCGCAGCAGGTCACAGTCGTGGCGGGAGGACTGCAGGGCGTGGGCCAGCGCGTTCTTGGCCTGCAAGAGTCAAGGAAGAGGAGAGCCCCCAGTGGATTAGCATTTTGGTGTCTTGCACCGTGACCCTGCTACCATCGCCTCCTGAGTCAAGTTGCCGTGTTTTCCCACAGGTGGTAATGGAAGAGGAGATCAAGGAAGCACTCCTTTGGATTTCCTACCTTACTTTCTTCCTCTAACTGCCTCTTGAGCTCCTCTATTTGCTGGGTGAATGCTTGCTTGCTCCTGGAAAGTTGGGACACTATGCTTTCCTTTTCTTCCAGTTGACGACTCAGCTCACCTGTGTCCAGAAGGAGATATTTTCATTTTATTCACTTTTTCATTCATTCATTCATTCATTCATTCATTCATTCATTCATCAAGTTCCTGCTATGTGTAAGGCACTGTGCTAAGATCTGGGGAGAGACTAAATGAGCAGGTGTGGTCCTTTCTTGGGGGAGAAGAGAGGTGTCCATGAAAAGGAAACCAAAGACACAACTGATAAGATATTGTTATAAACTCCTAGAAGCTTGGAGTGACTTTTGCCAATAAAACCCATTGAGAACGATTGTAAATTTAAACATTACCACCTAGGGGCACCTGTGTGGCTCAGTCAGTTAAGCATCCAACTTCGGCTCTGGTCATGATCTCACAGTTCGTGGGTTCAAGCCCCACATCAGGCTCTGTGCTGACAGCAGAGTCTGGAGCCTGCTTAGAATTCTGTGTCTCCCTCTCTCTCTGCCCGCCCCCCCCCCCCGCCCCAACTTGCACTCTCTCCCTCTCTCTCTCTCTCAAAGATAAATAAAACATTAAAAAAAAAAAACAACCATTACCACCTAAAAATGCCCATCAGACCTTCCAGTGGCTGGTGTTTCCAGCTGTTTATTGGTTTGCCATGAAAGAGAACTAATGCTTTCTTAGGACTTTACAGCTAGTAATTTGAGGTTAGACTCTTGGGTAAAGGTGGTAGGTTGAAGTTTATATGCTTCTGCGGAGGGAAGAGGGGAGGGGGGGGGGTCGGGGAGAGGCCTTATGACTCCAGAGGTGAATTCCCAAGAAATTCCCAAGGTTATTATAGAATGTGGCAACTGAGCCTCTCTTCTTCCCTGTGTTGGTCGTGGCTGCTAGCAAAGGGTTGACTGATTCACTGGGATGATGGGCTGGAAGAGCAGGGCTGGGGGCAGGGCACATTTCCTAGGTGAAAGCCCCAGATAATGTTTCCCTGTATTTCCACTACTACCCAGCAGGAGCCTATCCAAACCGGCCGTGTTTCTTGATCTATTGTCTGAAACACTTGACTCCACACCACATATCTGAATTCGTGCGTGGCAAGATATGGAAGAGCCAAGAGCCTTATTTCTAGTCCTGTTTCTGACATTTAGATCCTTCTTGATGCAAGGTATTATTGGTGTTGAAAGAGCTTGAACCAGGTGATGTTCTGGATCCCTTCTCATTCTGGTCTGCTTCTCTTCACCCCTGTTTTTACTGAACTCTGAATGGTGCCCCCCCTTCATGATATTTTGAATGATCCCTTTTTTGTTATTCTAATGGATTTTCTCTGATAATATGCTTTCCTAGAGGTTCTCCCCACACAGTGCTGCCCTTTCCTGTCAACCAGTCGCCCCCCCACCATAGGCGACCAGAAGGCATGGCCCCTCCCATCCCATCGCTCACCAGCCTCCGTCTGCAGACGGGACTTCTGTGTGGCCAGCTCGCTCATGCTCCTTTGAATTTCCTCGTTCTTGCCCCTGGCCTCGCTTAACTGATCCTCCAGAGTTCGGCATATTTTATCTAGATTGGCCTAAAGGATTGAGAAGGGGGAGAGAACCAAGTCCGTATTCAGACCGCAAAGACCCAGAGGCGGCTCTCCGCAAAAGCACTGGGCCCCGTCCTGCCAGAGCACCTTCGATTTAGACACGCTCTCCACATTGCTGGCCAGGTCGTCGATCTCCATCTTCAACTCGCTCTTCTCCTTCTCCAGCTTCTGCTTGACCCTCTGTAGGTTGTCTATCTGCTCCCCCAGCTCGGCCACGCTGTCCGCGTGCTTCTTCCTCAGGGTGGCCGCCGTGGCTTCGTGCTGCAGGGTGGCCTCCTCCAGGTCCCTGCGCATCTTCTGGAACTCGGCCTCCCGCTTCTTGTTCAGCTCGATCTGGGTGGAGGTGACGCCTCCCGCCTCCTCCAGCCTCTCGCTCAGCTCCTCCAGTTCCCGGGCGTAGTCGCTGCGCTGCTTCTCTGTCTTTGCACGGGTTGCCCGCTCTGCCTCAATCTCTTCTTCCAGTTCCTCAATCCGAGCCTGTGGAGGGCAGCCATTCACCCATGGGCAGTCGGTCCCTAGAGTGACTCACCCTGCATGTCAAGCATGGGCTAGTTTCCATTCTCATTAGATAAACCAAAGTTTAAGCTTCTCCTATAGGAGGAAACGTTGCTCATTTCCTTTAATACAAGTTTTTCCTGCCCCAGCGTGGTCATTACCTCTGCAGTGACCAACCCAGGATATTGTCCCTTCAACTACATGTTGACCCCAAACACCTTTGTTATGTATTTTATTTTAAACCGTGGAAAAATTGCTCATCGCTGCTGGGTCAGCCTAGCAGAAAGGCAACCAATGAGGCGGGCATTCCCGTGGTCCTGCCCACCTGCTCGCAATGGCTTACAGCAGGCAGCACCCAGCCTACGGTGGGCGACCTTCATGTGAAAGAAAAGTCCAGGATTCCTCCTACCTGTAGCTCTTTGATCTTCTTCTGAAACTGGAGGCCCAGAGTCTGCTCATCTTCCATTTTGCTCTGCAGCTGACTGTATTCGAAATCCTTCCTGTGGAGGGAAATGTAGAATGCGTGAAGACAGAACAGCCAGAGGCTTGGAAGACTGAAAGCAGTGGTTTTAGGACCTACTTCTTGAGCCTTTCATCCAGCTGCTGCTTATCACTCTCCAGATCTAATATGGACTCTTGGGCAAGCTTCAAGTCTCCCTCCAGCTTCCTTTTGTTCCTTTCCAGATCTACACGGAGCTTCTTTTCTTGTTCTAGGGAGCTTTCCAGCTGAAAAGGACACCATATCCTTTTGAAAACAAATGCTCTGCACCAGAGGATTTGGGGGGTTCTTCCAACCCTGAAATTCTGGGACTCCCAATTAGTACTATTCCCTTACATCATCGACTTGCTGCTCCAATTTGCTCTTGATTTTGCTCAGAGAGTTGACTTTGTCCTCTTCGGCTTGGAGGTCATCCAGGGTCTGCTGGTGGGCCTCTTGGAGGGCCTTCTTCTCCCTGGTCAGCTTTGCAATGGTTTCATCCAACCCAGCAAGTTCTTCAGTAAGGTTTTTAACCTAAGAAGAGGCCACAAGCAATTAGAAGAAGAAATAAAGTCTGGTTCGCAAGGACTACACGAAGCTGGAAAGACCCACGGAGAGAGAGTACCTTGTTCTCTGTGGCATGCTTCTCCTTTTCAACCTTGGCCAGGGTCAGCTCAAGGTCATCGATGTCTTTCTTGAGCTCTGAACACTCGTCCTCCAGTTTCCTCTTCTTGGCCGTCAGCTCGGCATTGATCTCCTCCTCATCCTCAGCTCTCTCAGTCACCTCCTTGATCTTGGCCTCCAGCTGGAATTTGGCTTTGATCAGCTGGTCACACCTTTCCTCTGCATCCAACAAGTTTTCACTTTCCTTAAAAAAAAAAAAAAAAAAGAAAAGAATCATGACTTCCTTTGATGAGATAAGGTTTGTGACATTTCCAGCACCTTGGTATACATGAAGTCCTTTATGAAGCACCCCAACTAAAAATCAAAAATCCCACCCCAAGTCCAGTTTTTCTAAATAATCAAATCTACAAGAAAAGTTAAAAAAAAAAAATTCTAGACACGCACAGCTTGCACTTGGAGCTGTAGGTCATTCTTCTCTTGTACTAGAGTCACCAATTTTTCCTCCAGTTCCTTCCTCTTCGCCTCTGACTTGGCGAGTTCGTCTTTGGTTTTCTGAAACTCCTCCTTCATGGTGGCCATCTCCTTCTCGGTCTCCGCGCTCTTGAGGAGGGGCTTGATCTTGAAGAAGAGTTTCATCCAGGGCCAGTGCTTGACGTTCATGAAGGCGCGGACGTTGTACTGGATACAGAAGATGGACTCCCTGAAAAGAAAACATCGATTATTTCCAGGAGAGAGCCCCCCCGCCCACCGCTGCCTTCCCCAAAGGGCTCATGCTTGAACAGAGACCCTCCTCGACCTTCTCTGCACCATCTTCTGGAATTCCACACGCATGAGAAACCCCCTGCACACCGCTTGTGTCCGGGTGATCAGTTTGGCCAGGCGGTCATCCCGCATTTCTTCCAGCGTTCCCAGCAAGCCAGCCTTGAAGAACACCTTCCGGGGGAGAAGGATGATATGAGTCTGTGTGCTGGAGAAGTCTAAAAGGGACTATGGGCCAGCATCTGTCAGAACCAAGGCATTACCTTGGTATGCCCAAATTTGTACTGAGTGTGGTCAATATCGATGGACGCCAGCAGCTTCTCACAAGCCTTCTTGCTGTCGATGAATTGTCCCTCAGGGATTGCGCTGGCATTCAGCACTCGGTATCTGCCATTGTAGATACAGGGACAATCATAGACCATCAGCAAAGACGTAAACCTTGGAGACCAACTAGTTTGGGCCTCTCTCCTAATAGGCAAGAAGGCCAAGGTCCAGAGAGGGAAAGAAACTCGCACACAGTCACACTGCTGGGTGATGGCCTTTAATCCAAGCCTCCTGATTCTCAGGGAAGGTCTTTTTCTGCCATATTGGATATCAGACAAGCTCTTGAGAAAACATGGAAGAAAGAAGTGCATACATACTTGGCCAGGAGGTACGTCAATCATTTTACCTGAAACTCTGTACCTGCTCTGTTGAAACGGGCCTTTTCATACCAGTATTTCTCCCTCTCAAATCCCAGCCTCTACACACCTCAGCAAGAAGCGTATATGACATTTTATCACACACCTTTGCTTAAAATCTCCATACAGAATCCTATTTGGGAATCCCTTCCTGCAAATGCGGATGCCCTCCAGGACACCATTACACCGCAGCTGGTGCAGGACAAGGCTGTGTTCCATGGCCCCTGAGAAGAGAGGTGAGAAACATCAGCTTCACGCAGGATCTCCTGGAAACTGGGCACCATGTACAGCACCAGCAGGTGTCTTACCTGGAGTTTTGGTTTCATTGGGAATTATACAGCGCACAAAGTGAGGATGAGTCGTTCTTAAATTTGACATCAACTTGTTGAGGTTTTCCTAAAAGAAAAAGACTACATTTGACAGGCTGCTGTAGGCTTTTACAGAGACAGAGATATATCGTAATGAAAAATGAGGCATCTATTTTGAACTTACCATGAATTGTAAAGAACGAAATCTTTTAACTCTTTCTTTGAATACCCCAATGGCTAGAGGTGCAGGCAAGTAACCGATAACAATAGCCTTTTGCTTCACAGTGAGCTGGAGACTAACCATGTACAAAATGCTCTCTGAAGTCAATTCCAGAAATGCGTCTGGCTCCACAGGGAGCTTGGGATGCTATTGCCTGTGTCCTTTTGGCAACTTGGAAGGTTTGTGCTGAGGACTCACCCCCTAGGCCATCTAGCCCAACTCCTTGCTGTACAAAGTGATAATGAAATTCTGGACCCACATTTGTTACACCTCATTTACATATTTGTATATTTATATAATTATTATATTATTATAGGTTCATATTTTATCAAACTGCCACTCAGCTCCCCGAGTAACAGCAATCAGAGACCACATTACTACTATTCTTGAATAAACCAAGGTTGTCTCCATTGCTCATTTTGCAATCGCTTAAACCAACTGCAAGCAAATAAACTTGTATTTTTCTTACCCTGAAGAGGGCAGACACAGTTTGGAAAGAAGAACCCTTCTTCTTGGCAACTTTCTTCTTTCCACTGTCAGCTGAAAGACATAAAAGATGGCGCACACTCTTATCAGATCTACAGGGATCTTTTGGGCCTGTGAACTGAGGCACAGGAGACAGCACGGACACAAGGCGCTCTGTGGAGTCTCTTACCATCTGCCGTAGCAAAGGTGGCGTAGAGGTGTGCCAGGAGCCTGTTGGAGGACTTCTGGTATAAGCCGACCACGGTCTCGTTCAGCGGGTCCTTGTTCTTCTCCAGCCAGCCCGAGACACTGTAGTCCACAGTGCCTGCATAGTGGATCAGCGAGAAGTGCGCCTCAGCCCTGCCCTTGACCACCTTGGGCTTCTGGAAGTTGCTGGACTTGCCCAGGTGCTGGTCGTACAGCTTGTTCTTGAAAGAGGTGTCTGTGGCCTTGGGGAACATGCACTCCTCCTCCAGGATGGAGAAGATGCCCATAGGCTGGATTAAAGCAAAGCAAAATGCGTGTAAGGTACACGTGAGCTGCAGCAGTGAGCCGCAGAGTAGACAAGACGAGGTTACTGAGTGGACAGATCAGGACACCTTCTCGATGAGCTCGATGCAGGCAGCCAGGTCCATCCCGAAGTCGATGAACGTCCACTCGATGCCTTCCTTCTTGTACTCCTCCTGCTCCAGCACGAACATGTGGTGGTTGAAGAACTGTTGCAGCTTCTCGTTGGTGAAGTTGATGCACAGCTGCTCCAGGCTGTTGTACTGATGCCAAAATACAGAGTTCACATGCAGAGTTAGACGTTGAAAACCAAAGACCCATCAGCCTCCCTCTTCACTGCCTCAGGCTCTGCTAACTCATTCATTTCCCTCCCCCCCCCCCCCCCCAACACGGGCATGTTCTTCAGGGTCTAGCCCAGATCACATCTCCTCCTTGGAGACTTCTCTTAACTTCCAGCTAGAAGGTGTTTCTCTGTCCCCCGAGTCCCCATGGTCGGGATCTCTCCTGTGCACCAAGCACGGTCTGCTTATTTTGTAGTTACTCTTAGGTGCACAGTACATACCTTCTGTTTTCCTCTACAAACTACAAGCTCATCTTTCATTCGCCAGCATGCCTTGTGTCTCTTGTAGACACAAAATATATGCTCTCACGGATGGCTATATGAGAACCGAGAACAGCAGGGTATTTATGTGAAAATCCCGTGACTGGCTTATCAACTTCTCTATGTGGCTGGCTCCTCCTATGCCAATAATTGCATTTGAGTTCTTTCTTTTATCCACTTCACAATGTCTTTTATAAAATTCCACTTACCACACATCTCCTCCTCTCTTGAAATTATACAGCCCCCCACCCCACAAAGTACTTCTCTTCTACCTGATCCACCCTACGGTGCCCTACAGGGTGTGCTGCTCTGACAGGTTGCTCACCTCAACCTGTTCCCTCTAGGATCATCATGACCAGTCCCTCCACACACAGCCATGTGAAGACATGAGCACTGGGAACACAAACCTCAAAGATCTCAAAGCCCGCAATGTCCAAAACACCAATGAAGTGTTGTCTTGGCAGCTTTGTGTCCAGTTGTTGGTTGATGCGAGTGACCATCCACAAGAACAGCTTTTCATAAACTGACTTGGAAAGGGCATTCACAGCATGGTGGACCTGTTAGAGGAAAGGTCACTGGGGTTGGAAGGTGATGGCCGTCGGGTGCCTGTGTCTCTCCCAGCCTCTAAGCAGCCACTTACCTGATCCACGGTTTGACCTTTGGTAACGTACTCATTCCCAACTTTCACTCTGGGGAAGCACAAAGCCTTCAGGAGGTCCGAAGAGTTCAGGCCCATCAGATAGGCTGTTTTGTCGGCCACTGCCAGGAAAAGAAAGACAGAGGGACACCCGTCAGGCTTGGCAAAGTAGAGGAACCACTCTGAAAATCATCCAGATGTTTCAAAGCTTGGTGAAGGTTGTCTTGTTTTATGTTCCATATCTTTATATTTTTAAAAAACGTTTATTTATTTTTGAGAGACAGAGCATGAGTGGGGGAGGGGCAGAGAGAGAAAGACATGCACACAGAATCCGAGCAGGCTCCAGGCTCTGAGCTGTCAGCACAGAGCCCGATATGGGGCTCAAACCCACATACTATGAGATCATGACCCGAGCCAAAGTCGGATGCTCAAACAACTGAGCCACCCAGGCACCCATGTTCCATATCTTTAAACTGCTGGTATGTGGCCAACGGAAGCCAAGTCACTCAGAGGATATGATAGCTTTTATGAAAAGGTAGGACTGGGCTTCCGGAAAGCCCCGGTCATGTCTCATTGCCTCGGAAACAAGCCCATTCCAGTGATTCAGCAAATGGGGATGGTAACACTAGGCATCAGAGCCCCAGAGAGGTCCACCTCTCCAGGTGGAAGAAGGATTAATTGCTTTCAAACGAGGCACCAAATGATCTCCACGGACCCCCCCCCCCCCCCCCCCCCCCCAGCTCGGGCTTATGTCCTGTTGTGGTGATTTTGTACCTTCGGTGCCGTCAGGCTCTGCCTGCTCTTCCCGCTGCTTTTGCTTGAACTTCATGTTCCCATAGTGCATCACGGCACCCGTCAGCTTGTAGAGTCCAGACTTCTCTTCTGGGGTGAAGCCCAGGATGTCGATGGCGCTCTGGCATTCAAAGAACAGCATGTTAGTCCGCGGACCCTCGTGATGGAGGAGGGGCACCCCGCACGTATTGCCTCTGTTTTACTTACGTCGGTAGCCAACAGCTCCTCTGCGTCATCAATGCTGGCCACCAGGATTTCACCCTGGCTGATGAACGGGTAGTCATAAGGGTTGGTTGTAATAAGGAGCAGCTCTGAAATGACAGATTCAAAATCAAGAGGTCCCCCAGGTGCAAAGAAAACATCCACCCAGTGGATTTGATCTCCTGGATTCTGGGCTGAGGTTCTCACTGCTGGAGCCCAAATTGAGCTTAGAGTTAGAAATCTCTTCAACAGCTTCCCACTACTCAGGCTGTGGCTGACCATTTAAAGTCCAGGGAAGACTTTGCAGCCTGCCCAGGCAATGTAGATTAGGAGCCCGAGAGAGCATTAGAGTTCTCTTGCCTTGCACATGAATGGTGCATATCAGTGTAGGTTGGGAAAATTTAATACAGAAAACTGGCTTAGTGGGGGTCAGGAGAGGAGCCCCCATGGAGGGGAAGCACAGGTGGTTTTCCAAACCCCTTGAAAGGCTGCAGCGTGTTTCCAGGCTTGGGACCAGAAGGCGGGCCAAGTACAGCCAATGAGCAAAGACCCTGCTCACCTAAGCCTCTGTTGGGTGTGGAAAAAGGGGCCAGGTGAAAATCCTGTCCTGGTGCCTCGCGGTATTTGGGGAGAGGTTGGGTCCTACGTCAGGACACTAGGGGGCGCGGAAGGACAATTAAATGCCTAGTTGTTGAGAAGGTGTTTTTGGAACCAGTGCTAAATCCAGTCATGGTTTCATCTTGTTCCTGTCCACTGGATTCTGGTTTTTCGTTTTTTGTTTTTTTCCAAATTGACACATCACTGTCAAAATAGCCTCATCTATGCCTAAAACAAACTTCTTCCGTTGGCTACCTAGTCCCCTATATACAGGTGCAACTTTCCTTGGTCCGGTGACGCCAGAGCCCGGACGCCTCACCTATGAGCTCAGGCTTCTTGTTTGAAAGAATCTGATAGAAGATGTGGTAGCTTCTCTCAGCCTTCAGCTGGAAGGTCACTCTTGATTTTTCCAGCAGATCTATGAACACAAACATGGCACTGTTTTCCAAACCGGCCCCACCACCCCGAGCCGCCATCCTGTCCGTAATCTACTTACAAGTTTCAATATCTGCAGAGGCCAGCTTCCCGGTGGTTCCAAAATGGATTCGGATGAACTTGCCCTATGGGAGGTGGGGCGAGGAAGAGACACCAATGTCTAAGCGGTTGCAAATGTTCCCGCTAGTCTCTTGGGCAGTGTGAACAGGAGCTTTATTTCCCTACCTAAAATTAAGTATGTCTCCTTCGCCCTTCTCTGTCCATTTTGAGGGCCCCCTTTCTTCCATGCCCTTTGCTCCACATTTCCTCCAAACGGCCCCCACCCCATCCAGTCATAAGGTAACAGAGTGATTTTTTTTTTTCAAGATGCAAATCAAACCATATCACTTCCCTGCTTACAGAATCCCTCAGTAGCTTCCTGAATAAAATCCAAACCCCTTCTTGTGGCCTCCACATGACCAGACCTCTGTCTTCCTCTTCCCCCACCTCTTGGGACCTACCTCCTGCCCACCTTGCTGCCACCATGAGAACTCTCTCGGGTCCCTTGACTACATAAGGTCTCCCCCCGCCCCAGAGTGTGCTTGCTTTTCCCTTTGTCCTTCCTCATCCTGCAGATCTTGGGGTTCATGGGCCAGTACCCGCCCCCCAGATCCCTTTTCTACCATTCCTGTCTTAAGGAGATCCTGCCCCCAGTCACTCCATCACACACCCCATTTGTGGAGCTTTTCATGAAGGCATCATTATCTAAAATGGTCTGGTTGCTGTGTTCCATTCCATCGTTGCCTGTCTCCACCACCCCCCCCCCCCACACACACACACACAGCCTGTTGCCTCCGAGAGGACAGGAAGATTGCCTGTCCTGAGGGCCCCAGAGAAAACCCCAGCTGAACTGAACTCAGACTCACAAAGCGAGATGAGTTGTCATTCCTCACGGTTTTGGCATTCCCAAAAGCCTCCAGCAATGGGTTGGCGCTGATGATTTGGTCTTCCAGCGTCCCCTAATGCAAGGAATCGCGGGGAGGAAGAAGCCGCAAGGGACAGGGGAAACCACTCCCTGGCCCTGTCACTCCCACCCACCCTTGCTGTCCAGGGCAGAGCCCATCCCTCCTTGACTTTTCCAGTTCAAGTACCGACAAATCCTCAACATGGCCCACTTCACACCGTCTTGCTGTTTTGTAATACAGTGAAACCTTGGATTGTGACTAACTTGTTTTGTGAGTGTTCCAAAAGACAAGCAAACACTTCTAATACATTTTAACTTGATAAATGAGCAGTGTCTTGCAATACAAGTAGTACATGATGCTCAATGTCACATGATCCCAACTGAGCCAATGGTTCTCGAAACTCACTTTGAGAACATGAGTGCTTTGGATTTCGAGCCTGTTTCTCCAATGAACTCTGCTCGCAAACCAAGGTTTTACTGTCCTTGGGTACACTTAGGTGTCTTGATGTAAAATTCCCATAATGCTTCATTCAGTCCCTCGGTTCTTCAGTTAGTTGGATCATCTGTATTCACTTTGTACTGTTGTCATCTGTTTGTTTGGAAAAGCACATGTGGCTACGGTTTTCCTAAACTGGTGCATGTGATTCTGCCATAAAAAGAAAAAAGCTCTCCGGGCACCTGGGTGGCTCAGTCAGTTAAACCTACTTTGGCTCAGGTCATGATCTCTCGGTCTGTGAGTTCGCGGTCTGTGAATTCAAGCCCCTCGTTGGGCTCTGTGCTGACACCTCAGAGCCTGGAGCCTGCTTTGGATTCTGTGTCTCCCTCTCTCTCTGTCCTCCCACGCTTATGCTCTCTCTCTCTCTCTCTCTCTCTCTCTCAAAAAGAAATAAGCATTTAAAAGATCAAAAAAGAAAAAAAGAAAAAGCTCTCTGAGCTGCTCCCCAAATGACCTTCCTTAGCCTTACATCCCTGTTTCGTAGGAAATCACAGGATCTGGTCGTGTAAGCTGGACCCCACACTGGGTTGTCTGCAGCCACGGGCTCTCTGAGGACTTCAAGTCTGAGCCTGCCCTCCTTGCCTTGAAGAGAGCGGAGTGTGGCCTCCTCACACCCCTCGCTGTGAGGCTGAGACCACGGTCACAAGCAGAAGCAGGGCAAACCCCTCCCCTTCCCTGTACCTTCATCTTGGAGTCCTTCTTCTTGGCCAGGTCTCCAGTAGCCGCGATTGTTGCAAAGTACTGGATGACCCTTTTGGTGTTCACAGTCTTCCCTGCCCCGGATTCTCCGCTATTTGTTGTGACCGAAAGAGAGAGAGAAAGAAACACGTCCTGTAGGTATAAACTGCCTCCCCAAGATGTCACACAGAGGCCTGGACATACCCCTGAGCCACAGCGGACACACCCCTACTAGACCAGTGTGAGAAAGTACTCAGAAAGGCAGAGGCCGCAGGGAAGCCTCATCACTTCTGAGCTGCCCCAGAGGTGGGCGATCCCAGTTTCCTGAGACCTTGCACATACCCTCTTGCCCATCACCGTCTCCATCTTTTTATCACAGACTCCGCTTTAGGTACTTTCTATTAAAAAAAATTTGTTTAGGCTTCTTTACTTATTTTGAGAGAGACAGAATGTGCAGGGAGGGGACATAGGGAGAGGGAGAGACAAAATCCCAAGCAGGCTCTGCACTGTCAGCGCAGAGCCCGACGCAGGGCTCAAACCCATGAACCGTGAGATCATGACCTGAGCTGAAATCAAGAGTCAGACGCTTAACCGACTGAGCCACCCAAGAGCCCCCTTTCTAATCCACAGAGCAAACAGCACCTTTGCCTCCTGCATTGGAGACAAAGAGCCACAGCTATGACACTTACGTGATCAGAATGGACTGGTTTTCACGGTCTGCAGGAGGAGAAAATAAAATAGAGTTGATGGCGGCAGAAAGAACTTCCCCATTTTGTCAGGCGGTCCAGGTTCACTACGCCGGTCCTCTTGCCTGTAGCATTCTGTGTGGCCCCAGGGGTGGCTCCAAGAGCCTCCTCTTTGGCAGTAAGACTCAGAGGGTAAGGCTCTGCTTCAAACCAGCCAGTGACTTCTCATCTAACCAGCCTGGACCACATGACATTGGCAATCTTTATTTTCACCCCGTAAACATGTCGGTTTCATAGGCTTTACGCAATGCTTGCATTCAACCCAAACTCTCTAGCAGGGCCCCTGCAAGGCCCTAAAAGATCTGGACCCTTTCAGCCTAAGTCCCTCTACCCTCCTCTCTTCGTGCTGGAGGGTACAGGCTGGCCCTCCATTCCGGCGCCACCCCCATCCCCCCCTCTGGAGACGCACCCGTCAGCATGAACTGATAGGCGTTGTCGGAGATGGAGAAGATGTGGGGCGGGGCCTCCTGGCGCTTCTTGCCTCGGTAGCCCTCCACCACCTCGGGGTTGTACACCGGCAGCCACTTGTAGGGGTTGACGGTGACGCAGAAGAGGCCCGAGTAGGTCTGTGGGAGTGTAAAAACGGGGTGTGTGTGTGTGCGTGTGTGTGTGTGTGTGCGTGTGTGCGTGAAAGCCTTTGCTTTTATTATTATCTCACTTTCCTTACGCTAAACTTGTACAGGAGAGATTGATTTCTCTTCAGCAATGGGGCAGATGACTGACAGAGGGGAGCCGCTGGCCCTTCGGCAAATGACCCTGCCCAGACCTGGAGCTCAGCCTGGCTTTCCTGCCCCTGCCTTCCCTCCCTGCTTCCAGCCTCTCTTCCCAGTCCCCTCTTCCTCTGTCACCTGCTGTCTGTCTCTAACCCCTTCCCTCATCCTCTCCTCCCATTTCCCCTCTTTTGTTGGACAGCTGAGTCGAACACTAGGCTTTCTGATGCTGTTACCCACACAAATGTCCCCACCTGCCCCCACCCCCCAGCACCATCAGATGCCCCAGGAAGTGTGGGCACTCACATAGATCATCCAGGAGGTGTACCGGTCCTTGAGGTTGTACAGCACGGCTGGCTCGTTCAGGTGCGTCAGCATGGCCATGTCCTCGATCCGGTCGAACTTGGGGGGGTTCATTGCATACACGTCCTCGGGTTTGACCACCAGGGTCTGCGTGGGAAGAGGTACAAGGACTACCTGGGGTCCGCTGTGTGTGTTTCCCCCTGCAGGTATCTGTCTGGATCCCACAAAGAGCCTGGATCCCAAGGGGCAAGTCCTGGGGAAAAGGCCCCTCTGACAGCGGGAGAAGATGGGGCAGTGACAGCACGTGATTGTTTCTGTCACTCCGGGATTGTGCCTTTTGCTCTCTGCAATGGTCCCATCTCTGGGCAAGGCTGGCGGGCGGGCAACCTGCCTTCTCCTGGCCTCAAGCAGGGATCTACTTAAACAACCCCATGCAACTAGCCCTCCTTGGGACAGGTCCAGACCATCTTGGTTATGTCTGGCTTTCCCCTTCCCTGCTGCCTCGCAGACCCACTCTCAGCTTCGCCACCTGCCACATCCCAACAGCCACCCTCCCGGAGCGCCGGTGCATGGTGGCATCGAAGGGCGATTCTCACTGCCTGTTTTCTTCACCCCGACCCACTGACACCATTTCCTCTTCTCTTTCAGATTTTCTTGTTCTTCTTTTAATTTTCTTTTAAACTTTTCTCGGAACATTTCCAGATTCTTCTGGTCTCGATTCCAGAGAGTAGTGAAGTCCAGAATTTCTCCAAGCACCCCCACAGTGTTCTGGGCCGGAATGTAATAGGCCACATAGAGGGAGGCTGCCTTTTCACATGGCGCCTGTGTGGTCCACTAGGACCCCCTACCCGTTTCCCATACTTCATACTTTCCATGCTTCCTCAGATGGCTACCACTAGAAGGAAATAGGGAAACCCAGGCTACCAAGCGAGAGTGTTTTACTAAAGGAGATCTTCTCGCAGTTGGACTCCCAACCCCACACCCCTGCGTTGCCCCTAGAGTGCTGTGAACATCAGCAAAGGCTCCTGAACGCGAATCGCTTTAACCAGCCACAACTGGGATCTTCGCCCACCCTGCGGTCTGAGGCCAGCGTTACTAGGCTTTCCCCGAGGACACCAGGGAAGCCGTGTGGGCGCGGGCAGGGGCACGCACAGACGCTGGGACCCCAGGGAGGGACAGAGGGCCCAGTGGCCTGCAGGGGGCGTGCGCAAGGCTTACCCGGTTGTCTTCGGTTTCCACCGTGACCTTCCCATCCTGAGTACTCTTAATTCTCCCCTTGGCGTATTCCTCCTTTGAGTCGACCACAAAGCAGTAGGTTTTGGCATCAAAGGGCTGGTTCTGAGCCTCGATCCTCTCCTTTTCCGACTTCCGGAGGAAAGGAGCGGCGATGCCGAACACTTCCATCTCAGTGTCACTACTCATGGTGTCACTGGAAGGCGGACCAGCAGGTGAGCCCTGGAGGGGACCCCACCCCGTTCCAGGCCCGAGTCCCTGCGGCTCTACCTGAGCCGCCCTTCACTCCCCGGGGCTCCACCCACGGGACCCCAGGGCTGCGAAAATCAAATGTGCACATATTTGCCCAGTGGGTTCTCTGCACAAAATGCACAGAGCACAGGAAATCCGGGCTCCTGACTCGTTGAGGCTTGGATGGGAAGGGGCCCCAGGGCCGAGTGCAGCTCTCTCTGCACCTCACTTTCCTCTTCTGCGAAGCCCAGGTGGTGCCGAGGGAAACTTGACAAATAAACGCCATTCTTCAAAGGCAGGGTGCTGAGTGGCAGATCGCTAAGGAATTTGGGGGCCGTTTGGATTCAAGGTGCTCTCTCCTCACACAAGGAAGCCTCTGCTTCCTTCGGTTGCTAAGACTACAAGTGGCGTCAGATGCCAGCATCCGTCTGGAAGTTTCCTCTCCAGCCTAAGTTGTGCTTGTCTGAGCCGTCTTGGCTCTGAGCCCTCAAGGCCACTGGGAGGCAGGAGAAACTGGTAACCTTGAAGTACCTGGAGCCTTCCAACCGCAGAGGGACTGGACCTTTCTTACCTGGAGAGTCACACCCACAGGAAGGCAGCAGGAAGCAGCAGCCGTGGAAAACCTGACCTGCCATAAATACGCAAAAGGCAAAGTCAGGGCACGTGGGAGCATCCGGTTCAGCTTTGAAACGGCTCTCTGTGGGATAACTAAGTAAGACGAACAGACAAATGACTTAGGAAGGGCCTTGGCCCAGAGGCAGCTGGAGGAGCAGGTGGGACGTGACCCACAAGCAAGCCATTAAGGCAGTAAAAACCCAGGCTGCCCCCAAATCTGGCTGCTATCAGCAGGGCCTGCCATTCAGAACTGGGCAGGAAGGTCGTAATCCCTGTTAGGAAGCTTCTGGTTCCCGCAGGGGCAGGTCTCCTAGACTTCGATGAGCAGAGAAGATTCCCTGACATTGGCTCCCGGCCGCACAGCCGGCGTGGGCTTGAGGGGACAGGGCACCGGACAGACACACAGCCCAGGTGGGCCAGGTGAGGGCAGGGAAGGCGCTGCGTCCCGCCGGATCCGGTCTGCGCGGATCAGAGGCGCCAGGGGAGCACAGCGAGCCATGACGGACAGGCCACGGTCCACGGCGTGTGCAGCGGGTTCCTGCCCAAGAGGGCGCTCGACGACGAGGTCAAGGGGAGAGAGCGGAGGTGGAAGGAGGGCCTGAAGGCCCCCTGCTTCGGTGGCTTGCTGGAGGCAGAGGCGGATGGCCACTTGGCCCAGAGAGATCCAGCTCCACATCTAACTGATTTCTTACCAAAGCCAGGCAGGGCCCGCACCAGCGCCCAGCCACTCGGAGTCGGTGTCCCCCGGGGACGCAGAGTTGAAAAGGGCCCCCAAGAGGGGCGCTGTGACTTACCTCCGCCCGGGGAGAGAGGGAGCTACAGAGGGGCTGCTGCCTCCTGGGCTTTTATAGGCCCCCCGCCAAGCCCACGGCTCAGCCCTTCTCTATATTTGGAAAGAGAATGACCGACACCACAGGCCGAGAACCAGCTCCTTCCTCACGTTTTTTTTGGTCGTTGCCAAGGGACAGGTATATATAGAAATGAGCGGGATCCGTCACCATTTTCCAGCTGTGGAGGTTGGAAGTTTGAGATGCCTTTCTCTGAGCTTGGGGCTGGCACGGCCTCACCCGTGGGGATGTAAGTGGCCGTCTGGCTGCAGAGGGCCCAGTCCACAGGCGGCTGGCGCTTGGCGGTCAGGGCGAGCCGGGCCCTGAGGCCAGAGTGCAGCCCATCCCGCCGTGTGGCAAAGGGGACGAAAACTTAAATCCTCTGGGAATTGTGAGCAAGACTTTTGTCACAACACAGGGCTGGGACAAGGCTGTGCGACGGTAGAGTTTGTGCCGGGAACAATACCAACAACAACACCCATAATAGTAACTCCTCCGTCACCTCCCCCCTGCTGCTTTCACCGTGTAGCTTTCTGCCTTATTAGGATCATTTTTAACTTAATCCTTTTTGAAACCCCAGTAGGACCACCAAGTACATGAATTCCAGGGAGCTATTCTGGCCCCAGTATTCTCAGCAACAGCTGCTTAAGGACCCGCTGTTATTAAGATATATTACTAATCGGGGAGGACCAGCTGCTGGCCTGGGTGGGGGTATGGGGGAGCAGTGGGGCCTGCAGAGAGGGGGGGCGCAGGGGGCTGTCTGACACATGCGGGTGTTTCCAAATTGAGATTGGAAAAATAAAACCTCGGGACAAGAGTAAGGGTGTATTTGGGGCACCTGGATGGCTCAGTTGGTTGAGCGTCCGACTCTTGACTTTGGCTCAGGTCCTGATCTCATGGTTTGTGAGTTTGAGCCCCACGTTGGGCTCTGTGCTGACAGTAAGAAGCCTTCTTGGGATTCTCTCTCTGACCGTCCCCCCCCCCCCCCCACCTCAAAATAAATAAACTTTAAAAGAAAAAAAGAGTAAGGGTATATTTGAAACTTTTACCCATTCTCCTTCTATTTTTGTTTGTTTGTTCCTTCACCCCACCCACTTTTTTCCCCCCTGGCCAAACCCTTGGGAGGGTGGCCAGGTGGGCATCCTGTGGTTAATTGTGGCCAGAACTGGGTGTTCCCACTTGAGAACAGGAACTGCCACCTAACGACCCTCCCATCCTGAGCCCAGACAAGAGGCTGTGCAGAGAGGCATGCAGTAGGGAAGGGGGAGCTGGGCCACAGTCCCCGTGATGAAGGGACAATAATTAAACACCCACTGTATGCTGGTCCCTGTATGGGTCACATCAGGAAGATTCAGAGGAAATGGCAAACGCAGGCTTACGCTGAGTGGTTTCTATTCTACATGGTGAGTCGTTGTTTTCAAGATTTGGGCAATTTCAGATCATAGCAATACATTTGAAAATGGCTGCCACACCAGAGAGCTGCTAACCCCCCTGCCTGCTGCACCAGCCAGCTGGGACAGCTGGGTTTCACTGCCCCTTCTCCTCCAGTTTGGACTGGGACCCCCGTCCCTAGAGCCCCACTTCCTCCGGGGAGAGAACACTGGCCTCCCAGTCTCTGGGCGTGCCCCGAAGGTCTGTGGTCTTCTTGGGGCTCATCCTGCCTATTCGGTGACACCCTTTGATATCTGCTGGGCATCTCGGGAGGCCAGATTAGGATTAGGACCATCCCCTGTGAGACCAGGGATGTTAGGAAGCTCGGGGGTGCTGAGCACCTGTGACAGGGGCCTGGCGCCTCTGGGTGGTGGGCGGGCAGGGTGGGCCATGCTATTCCTTCTCAAGCACCCACGGTACCTGGGAGGGACTTCATGGGACTTCAGGGTTTCCTTTTTGTAGCCACCCATGTACTCATCTCTCTGTCCGACCATGTCCGTACCCACCTCTGGAAACCGAGGGGCCATGTTCTGTGCAGGATTCCTTCGAGTGCCTGTCACGTGGCCAAGCTCAGCACCCGCTCTGAAATGTCAGTGGCCGCCAACCCCAGCTTTTCCAGAATCACCCAGCCTTTCTCCCTTCTCCCCATCACGTTTGTGGTCATAGGATCTGAAGCGTCAGCTGAAAGACTGGACAGACCATTTGCTAAACAAGCCCCTCTGCATGTGAGGACATGGAATGAGGGGGTGGGGGGCTTGCCCAAGGCCATAAGGAAGAGGACTCGAGTCCAGGATGGACTCAGCTCTCCAGGAGGAGCTCCCAGGAAGGCAGAAGTGACAGCACAGAAAACAGTGCCAGTGCAGAAAACAGGTTAAAAATTAGACATTAGAGAGGCACCCGGGTGGCTCAGTCGGTTGAGCGTCTGACTTGATTTTGGCTCAGGTCATGGTCCCAGCCTATGCTAGGCATGGAGCCTGCTTGGGATTCTCTCTCTCTCCCTCTGCCCCTCTCTCCCACTTGTGCTCTTTCTCTAAAAATAAATAAAATGAAAATAAAATCTGTTTAAATAAAAAAAATTATGAAAAACTCTAGACATTAAGAATTAAAAGATCTGGCACTCTGGAAAAGCGTCTTTAGGAGAGGGAAGAGCCACGTGTGTGCATATGTGACGTCGGCAGGCTACGGTCGTAACAGGTCACCTTGTAAAGTGCAGGCCTTGGGCCTCACTTCTCTGAGCCTCTGTGTCCTCATCTGTAAAATGGGGATGAGGCAGCTGCCTCACAGACTACGTGTGTCCATTCAGTAGGATCTCAAACTATCAGGCAGGCCGTGCCATGTGTTGGCACATGGTAGACATTTACACTCTCCCCTGTATCTGAAGGCTTCCAAGTAGTTAGTACAGCAAGGCTGGTTTTCTTGAAGACCCTGAGTAGATCATATTGAACATTTGTTTATTGAGATGAGGGGGAAAAGGACATATATAATATGAATATTCTCTTGAAAGATGTCCATCCAAAGAGAGAGAAATCTTAAAGGGGAGAACCTCTCCCCGCATGAAGGGAACGGCTTTCAGGGGCTAAGCTAATGGTCTGCAGGCATGGAGTCTCTCCTCTGATCGGGGAAGGGGGGAATCAGATGACTCATTAGTATATTATTAGCCGGCTTTTTGGGAACAGGAGGAACCCTTGTTCCTTCAGCACTCACTCGGCTAGAGCTAATCCCCTCAGCCAGGGCAGAGAGCCACATTTATTCCTGGATGAGTTAGAAACCAAGTGCATTGTGTCTCAAGAATGCTTGGGAGGCAGTAATGAGGGCGGCTGGACTCCCCTTCCCCGAGCCTGGCCGTCTCCTCCCGAACCCTTGTCTTCTGCTGCTGTTTGATGCCCGCCGTGCAAGGGGACCTGGGGCTCTAGCTTCACGGTGCAGTGCCGTCGAGGCCACTCTCTGCCAGAGCATGAAGTCAGCGTTTAGAGCAGATGCCTCCTAGATCAAGTGCTTTCTCCGTGTCCCGCTGTGGTGGGGATTAGGTGTCACTTCAAGCAAGGCACTCGGTCATGCTGAGCCAAGGCCGGTCCTGGCACTTGGAGGGAAGGATGGGGGTCCTGAGCCCATGCCCAGAGCCCCAAGTTAAAATTCAAGTGGGGGAGCGGGGGGCCCATAACTGTTCTTAAATCTAATTCGGCCAACACCCACTCTTCCTAGCTTTCTGGTAGGAAAATCTCCAAATGTACAGCCAAGTTCAAAGCCTCGTAAATGAACACCCGGGACTATAATGCTGCTGGGTTTGAAGCCAAATCCGCGCTCCGAACTGCCTCACTGTGCACGTGGGAGGAGTTCAGGGACATGGATGGTTGGGGAGTTAGGACCTGAGCCAGGAGGAGGTTGTGAAGTGAACCAGAGCAAACTGCTTGAAAAGGTCAAACCTGAATCTATAAGTGAAGGGCGGGAGGTGTTAAAATGTGAGCAGATCAGGAGATAACTCCCACCCCGGAAAGCATAAGGAAAACCCACAGAGCACAGAGATGAGCAAGCAAGCCAGCCAGGGCAGGATTGGAAGTGGCCCGGCCGGCCAAGAGGGGATGATGAGCCCCATACCTGCTGTGCTGCTGTCACAAGCGTGCTCTAGATTCAGGTGATTGATGGGCCCTTGTGGTTGGGAGCACGGAGCATGACTGAAGCCGGGAAGAATGTCTTGAGCTGATGGGGAGAAGATGGGCATTCCAGCGGAAGGCACAGGCATGGCCCAGCGCCTTGCCAGGGGATTTGGGGATAGGAATAGAGAGTAATGCAGGGGTCAGAACAATGCCGTAGAGAGGGAAGCAAGTCAACTCGGCCACGGGCTGCATGTCAGGCGTGGAAGGCAAAATTCAAAGACCACCCAGAGCCTACCGATGGGATGCCAGGGAGAAAAAGTGGTGGCTGGTTTGGGCAGCGGCAGTTGGTGAAGATTTAAGGCATAGCCTTTAAATCGAAGGATAACACTGAATTTTTTCACTTTAAATTGTGGTTTTCAAGTTTAGCCGTACCTTAGAGTCACCTGGGGAGCTGTTTAAAAAAAAAAAAAAAGAGGGGCGCCTGGGTGGCGCAGTCGGTTAAGCGTCCGACTTCAGCCAGGTCACGATCTCGCGGTCCGGTCCGTGAGTTCGAGCCCCGCGTCAGGCTCTGGGCTGATGGCTCGGAGCCTGGAGCCTGTTTCCGATTCTGTGTCTCCCTCTCTCTCTGCCCCTCCCCCGTTCATGCTCTGTCTCTCTCTGTCCCAAAAATAAAAAATAAAAAACGTTGAAAAAAAAAAATTAAAAAAAAAAAAAAAAAAAAAAAAAAAAAAGAAAAACAAAACCTTGCCATAAGCAATTGGAAG
Organism: Neofelis nebulosa; assembly: GCF_028018385.1. NCBI lineage: Eukaryota > Metazoa > Chordata > Mammalia > Carnivora > Felidae > Neofelis > Neofelis nebulosa. Next base: position 4,962,383 of record NC_080797.1, read on the forward strand.
ACCTGACCTCATATTGCAGAAAAGGCTCTGTGGCAAAAGAGAAAAGAAAACGCTAACGCGTAAACTTAATGCGATATGCGCCAAAGCCTCACCATAGTAGTGAAAGACACACAAATGGATTTTCCTTGCTACCGGATAGGATGATGCAACATCACAAAGATGCTGATTATGGCCAAGTTATTATAGAAGTTCATTGCCATCCCAATAAAAATAGCAACATTTTTTTCTTTTCTGGAGCAGGATAGTTAATTCTAGATTCCTTATATGCACAGTAGAGAAAACCCTGAGAAAAGAAGCCACAGGCAGGACATTCCCCCAGAAACCAAAACAGACACCATAAAGTCTACATATTGAAAAGTGTCATTCTGGGGTGCCTGGGCGGCTCAGCCAGTTAAACATCTGACTCTTGATTTGGGCTCAAGTCATAATCTAACCGTTCGTGAGTTCAAGCCCCACATCAGGCTCTGTGTTGGCAGTGGGGAACCTCTTGGGATTCTCTCTCTCTCTCTCTCTCTCTCTCTCTCTGTCTCTCTCTCTGCCCCTCTCCCACTCACACTGTCTCTGTCTGTCTGAAAATAAATAAACTTAAAAAAAAAAGAAAGAAAGAAAAAGAAAAGTGTCTTCCTGTGGTGTCTGGGTGGCTCAGCTGGTTAAGCATCTGACTCTTGATTTCGGCTCAGGTCATGATGGTGCGGTTCGTGGGTTTGAGCCCCACAGCAGGCTCTGTCTGTACCTACATTGTGGAGCCTGCTTGGGATTCTGTCTCCCTCTCTTTCTGCCCCTCCCCTGCTCACGCTCTCTCTCTTTCAAAATAAATAAAAATAAACTTAAAAAAAAATAGAAAACTGTTTCCTGGTGCCTGAAGAGGCAGACAGACCACAGAAACATAGTAGAAAGGCCAGAGAAAGGCCCACATATATATGAAAATGTGGTTTCGGATGAAGGCGACATTTCAAGTCAGTGGAGCAAAGATAGAGTCTCTCTAATGAGTGTTGGAGGGACAACTGGATGGCCATTTGGGAAAAGATAAATTTGGATCCATACCCCATAGCACACACCAGATAAAATAACAAATGTATCAGATCCACATGTAAAGAAATGAAGCAAGCACTAAGAAAACATGAGTGGAATCCTTTATACTCTGGGAATGGGGAAGGCCTACCATGCCTTAAAATTCAGAGTGGTAAAATAGAAAAAAAAACCAAACCAACAACCAGAAATTCAGCATCATAATAATTAAAACTTCACAAGTCAAAGAGCATCTGGGTGGCTCAGTCAGTTGAGTGTCTAACTCTTGATCTAAGCTCAGGTCTTGATCTTATGGTCGTAAGTTTAAGCCCCACATTGGGCTCCATGCTGGGCATGGGGCCTTCTTGAAAAAAACCAAAAAAACAAAACACCTCACAAGTCAAAAGACAAAAAGTTAGCAGAGTCAAAAGACAAATGACAAATAAACAATAAAAAAAAAAAAAAAAGGAAAAATAGGGGCGCCTGGGTGGCTCAGTTGGTTCAGCATCTGACTTTGGCTTAGGTTTTGACCTCACAGTTCATGGATTCAAGCCCAATGTCGGGCTCTGTGCTGACAGCTCGTGCTCTGTCTCTCTGTCTCTCTGTCTCTCTGTCTCTCTCTCTCTCTCTCTCAATAATGAACATTTTTTTTAAAAGGAGAAAGTGACAAACTGTAAGAAAATATTTGCAATTTAAATGGCAAAGAGCTATAACCTCCTTAATATATCAAAAATTTCTTCAGGTTGAGAAGAAAAACAAAACCCTCAGAAACAAATAACAAACAAACAAGGGGACAATGCACAGAGAAAGATACACAGGTGGCATTTAAAGATAGGAAAAAAACGCCCATCCTTATTTTAAGAGAAGCCTATATTGAAATTTCACTTTCTCATCAGTGGGAGTGGAGAAAAGCCAAATGCTGGACAACAGAGTCTCTTGAGAAGCTGTGATAAAACACGCACTCTCGTGCTTTTCTGGAGGGTGAAAAAGCGTGCACTTGCTATGGAGGAGAATTTTTACACATTCACTGCATTGAATATGCAGTTTCTCTTTGGCCCAGCAGAACCACAGCTAAGAATCCACCCCGAAGATAGGAGTCCACAAATAGCAAACCATCGTAAGCATCAGATTATTTATTGTGAACTGTTGATAACAGTAAAAGATTGAAAGTAGACCAAGGATTTATCTATGGGATGGTTATCGAGGAGGATGATTCAACATCACAAAGATGCTGATTACGCAAAAAAAAAAAAAAAAAAAAAAAAAAAAAAAAAAAAAAAAGAGGATCCACCAGGAACCAATAAAAATGGCTACTTTTGAGGGGGAATAGGGTCATGAGAGCTTTGCCTTGTAATGTGGTTTTTGACTCTTGAACCATGTCAGTGGTTTATGTATTCAGAAAAAAATATTTTTTTTAAAAAGGAAGGAAAAAAAAACCATTCCCAAAATTGAACACGAACAAAACGAATAAACCTAAAGTATATCAAATTCGTAATATACCCACACACAGAAAAGACTTCATTCCTGTCAATTCTGAAAAATACTCTGGATATTCTTAGGGAGATGTGTTCAAAGCATAAAAACAATCAACAGGCTTCTCTATAGGTTTATTGCAAGTTGTAACACCGGGTTAGAATATGGAACAATTTTAGATGTTTTTGGATAATGCAAATAACAAAATTTTCATAAAAAACAAGCATTGCATGGGGAACCAAGATTTCACTCTCTATGAGAAAAATGGTACAAGTGTAAAATAAAAAGAAGGCGAGAAGAACCCAGGAATGTTCATTTGAATTGGACCTGTTAGTGTGAATCAGTTGGAGTGTCTGGAAGAGTACTGACTGCGTTTGAATATCAACAGATTGTATAGGAGATAGTCAGTGAGTCCTGAAGTAAGATAAGACCAGGTTGAGGAGTGAGGGGATTCTTCTTCCCAGAAGAATGCCACTAGCAGACCAGACAGAATGAGAAAATGAGCAGTATCATTTTGCTACCTCCGTTGTAATTGGTCAGAGCAGGGATCATTAATGACACTAAAACCACTGGGTCAAAGCGTTAGGGAGAAGGATATTTACCACCCTAACTGGGTGATGAAACGGGGCACCACAACCTGACATCCTCCCACGGGTGGTGCAGGATATCCTCCTTGAGACAGCCCTGCCGGGATGTCTAACCTGAACCTGACCAGGCCTCTGGACACAGCGTCATGCCTTCAGAAAGTAGAGCGAGGAACAGAGGAGTGACCCCATGAAGAAGAAATCACCAGTCAAATCCAGAATGTGGGACATTCCACAAGAAAAAAACTGGCCAAGACTTCAAAATGTGTCATTACTTTTTTAAAAGTTTATTTATTCATTTTGAGAGAGAGAGAGAGAGAGAGAGAGAGAGCCAACATGGGAGGGGCAGAGAGAGAGAATCCCCAGCAGGGTCTGCACAATCAGCTTGGAGCCTGACATGGGCCTCAATCCCACCACCCTGGGATCATGACCTGAGCTGAAATCAAGAGTCTGGCACTCAACCAACTGAGCCACCCAGGCACGTCCCAAGTCTATAATTGTTATTTAAAAAAAAAAATCTGCGGGGCGCCTGGGTGGCGCAGTCGGTTAAGCATCCGACTTCAGCCAGGTCACGATCTCGCGGTCTGTGAGTTCGAGCCCCGCGTCAGGCTCTGGGCTGATGGCTCGGAGCCTGGAGCCTGTTTCTGATTCTGTGTCTCCCTCTCTCTCTGCCCCTCCCCTGTTCATGCTCTGTCTCTCTCTGTCCCAAAAATAAATAAAAAATGTTGAAAAAAAAAATTTAAAAAAAATAAATAAATAATAAAAAAAAATCTGCTTGAGGTTAAAAGAGACCACAGAGATAGAACCAGATCCAATACATGAACCTTGGTGGGATCCTAGACTGAAACAAAGAAATGAAGGTGGGGAGAGAGGGAAGAAAGAACAGTCTGGAACAATTTGAAATGGCATTTGGGGACAAGCTGAGGAAATCTGAGCTCAACTGGCTATTAGATAGGAATTATTGTGAATTTTCTTAGGTGTAAAAATGGGATTGTCCTTCTATAAAAGGCTCCAGCCAGAAACATGAGTCCTCTGGGATACAGACCATCTCTCCAGTGAAATACTTCATTCTAGAAAAGCAGATTCAGGGGTTCTCAGGAAACAGAGTTATAATGAGTGAAGAGTACATTTAGAAATGATGTAGCAACCAGACCTTGTGGGAAAATGTTCCTTTCGTCAATATTTTTTTTCTGATAATAAAATTAACATTCATATAAAAATCTTTATTTTATAAGAAAATATAAGATAATGAAGATAAATCATAATTTCCCCCACTGAGACTAATAACTGCTAGTATTATATATTACTTCCAAGTATTTTTATATGCCTATCCATATTTGTCTTTTCAAAATAAAAAGGGGAGATTGTACATATTTTCTACTAAAGCAGCACATACTTACTGAAAAATCAAATGATACTGTGCAAAAATGTATTTGTAATCAACTTTGCATTTACATGATGTTATTGTGGACATCCTTCCAGGTCAGGAAGTTTAATTTTTTAAAATTTATTTTTATTTTTTGAGAGACAGCACATGAACGTGAGGGAGGGGCAGAGGGAGAGGGAGGGACAGAATCCCATGCAGGCTGCACCCTCAGTATGGAGCCCACCACAGAGCTCAATCTCACAAACCGTGAGATCATGACCTGAGCCGAAATCAAGAGTCCAATGTTCAACCAACTGAGCCACCCAGGCGCCCCAATGTCAGAAACTTTAATGTATACATTAAATATTATATATATGTATAATATTATATATAATAATATATATTTTTTTAGTTTATTTATTTATTTTGAGAGAAAGAGTGAGTAGGGGAGGGGCAGAGAGAGAGGGAGAGAAAGAATCCCAAGCAGGCTCTGCACTGTCAGCACAAAACCCAACGCAGGACTCAAACCCATGAACCGTGAGATCATGACCTGAGCTGAAATTGCAAGTTGGATGCTTAACCAGCTGAGCCACCCAGGCACCCCACGATGTCAGAAACTTTGCATCATCATTTTTAATTGTGCCATGCAATTCCACTATGTAGATGTACCATAGTTAATGTAGTAAATCCCGTTTTAACAAATATAGTGACAAATATCCTTTATCTTTGAGCATTTATCGATTGCTGTAGGATACATTTCTAGAAGTAGGATTACTGAAATGTATTGCTTTTGGTTCATATAACCATGCCACTATACAAGTCTCCCAAAGGATGACATCCATTCACAACCCCCGCCCCCACATGCACCCCTGCCTTCCTCCCTGTGTAAGGGTTATTTCCCCACATTTTGCCAACTCTGGGTATCATCACTCTAATTTGTGCCAGTTTATATATATATAAAATATTTTTTTAAAAGAATGAGTGGCAGAGGGGCAGACGGAGAGAAAGAGAGAAAGAGAAAGGGAGGGAGAGAGAGAGAGAGAGAGTGGAGGTGGGGGTGGGGGGAGGGAGAGTCCTAAGCAAGCTCCACGCTCAGCTCAGAGCCAGACTTGGGGCTCGATCCCATGACCCCGGGATCATGACCTAAGCCGAAATCAAGAGTCGGACTTTCAACTGACTGAGCCTCCCAAGTGCCCCCAGTTTGTGCCAGGTTTACAGGTGAAAAATGTAACTTCCTGAGGTTTTCCCTTGTTTTTCCTCTGTTATGAGTGAGGCTGAACCTCCTCTACTTCTGGTCATTTGTAATTCTACTATAAATAGTTTTCATGCCCTGTGTCTTTTTTCTCTGTAGATGCTAATATTCTTTTATTTTAAGAACTTTCATATGTCAAGGATTTTGGTAATCTCTTGTGTATATTACCAGTAACTTCCTCATTTGCTTCTTATCTCATCTGAGCCTCCCAGTAATCCCAGAGCAGGTGGAATTATCCCCACTTAATCGTGGAAACTATGAGTCGGTGGCCACGTTTGGGTTTCCTTGCTCGGAGTGTGGTGCACCCAGCTGTCCTACTGCTCCGACAGGGTCCTGATGGCAAGTAACGTTTATCCTCGACATGTCAAAATGTCTTAAACATATGGTCCTCAGTTTCCTCTTCTGTAAAAAGAAAAACATGGAGTTGGATCAAATGATCCCTTACATTCCCTTTAGCTCTGCTCTCTTTCGGTTCTGTGATTCAGAGCACAGGAGAGATCCACTGGGACGAAAGGCGTTGTCTGCATCCTCAAATCGTGTGTGGCATGTGGGAGGCAGCTGGGTTGTCTTTCTCCACGTACGAAGTGCAGGGTGAGTGTCTGTGACGGTGTGTTACCAAGAGCGTTTCCTTCCTGGACCTTTCCCGGGGCTGGAAGTGGGAACGTGACTCTGGCCCTGTCTCTCCCCAGTCGAAAGCAATTCAAAAACAGACGACAGCATTGATAAACTCCAGCATTTCTGTGTCATGGCGGGAGGGTACTAGGTCAAGGTAGCTACTTCCTCTTCTCATGATCCCAGCATACATCATCAGTGGATCAACACACACTATCTGAGCCAGGTCACAGCTTCGTAATCCTTAGAATTGTCTTACAGGAAGCAGCAACTATTTGCTTAAAATTGACACAGGGATGAACTAGTTGTCTTCCTGATACTAGGGTGTTTTTCCTAAAGATCTCTTTCTCTTTTTTTGTAATTTTTTTTTGTTTATTTTTGAGAGACAGAGTGTGAGTGGGGGGGTGGGGGCGGGGCAGAGAGAGAGGGAGACACAGAATCCAAAGCAGGCTCCAGGATCTGAGCTGTTAGCCTGGAGCCTGACACAGGGCTCAAACCCATGGACTGTGAGATCATGACTTGAGCTGAAGTCACTCAACCGACTGAGCCACCTAGGCATCACAAAATTAAAACATGTTCGTTTAGGTGGGTTTAGGAAATAGATCCTCAAAAGTAAGAAAATTTAAAAAAAAGTCCATAAACATATCATCATTGTTAATATCACTTTCGTATGTATTTGGGGGGTTTATATAAAAAATGAGATCAAACTTTTGCCCCTTACTTACCCGCGTGAAGTATATATTGGATATCTTTCATATCATTAAACATTAGTCAACCATTCCCTTTCAAGGGTCCATGGTGCTCCCCTTAAGAATGTACGATGGTTTATCCCCTGTAGCTGGGTACCTTACGGATTCCCCCTAGGCTGGGTCACCTAGGTTGCTTTTTGTGGTTTACAATTTCTATTATCTGCTGTTACAAAAATGTTGCAATGAACAGATCTTTGCACATGTCTATGGTTCTTTTCGTGGGTAAATGCATAAAGATGAAATTGCAGGCTTGCTTTAGAATGACAAATTGCTGGGGGCGCCTGGGTGGCTCAGTCGGTTAAGCATCCTACTTCGGCTCAGGTCATCATCTTGTGGTTTGTGAGTTCAAGCCCCGCCTCTGGCTCTGTGCTGACAGCTCGGAGCCTGGAACCTGTTTGGGATTCTGTGTCTCCCTCTCTCTCTCTCTCTCTCTCTGCCCCTTCCCCGCTTGCACTCTGTCTCCTTCTCTCTCAAAAATAAATAAACATTAAAAAATATTATCAGAATGACAAATTGCCATCCGGAGAGACTGCCACACTTTTATAACCCACCAGTTCCATGAGACAGTCCACTTCTCCCTCACGCGCAGTGAGTAACGTTCTTTTTAGCATTTTGTCAAAATTGTCAAATCTGTCAAAAATTCTTCTTGTTAAATTTTCATTGTTTGATCACTAGTGATGCTTTTCTTTTCTTAAATGGCTGTTAACTATTTGATATTCCGCTTTTCTGAGCTGCCTCTTTATATCCTTTGCTCAGCTTTTCGGTGGGTGTTTATCTTCTATTGCCTAACAGGTTTGTAAACATGTCTTATGTACTGGTGTTGGTAACTCTGTTACTTACGTTTTTTGATCAAGCCTAGCAGTGACTTACTTTATGCTTTCTGCCTTCAGAACCATGTTTTACAAAGTCTTCCTGTACCATTTTAGGTAGCCTTTTATGCTGGCAAGTAACAGGGGCTCATTCAGAAGCTCCAGAAAAAGAAGGTGGGATGGGGAGGGTGGGGACTGTAAGAGCAGGTGGAGGTGAGATCTAAACCAGGAATCCCCAGGCACGCTGAAGCACTCTGGAAGTCTCCAGGGTCAGTTTGAATGGGGGAAGAAAATGTCAGCCCCTCTGCTTAGCTGCATATATGTTTCAAATTTGTATAGGGAAATAGAGCAAACATACGTAAGATACACACAACTATACACATTCAGTTTGTAGAATAATAACACAAATTCCCATGTACACATCACCCAGGCTAATAACATCATTTATTTGCTATCTCAGCCTTTCAAATTTCCCATTTTTGTCTTTTTTTTTTCCCCACGTGTTACCTCTGGCAACCATTGACAGGTGTATTCATGGAGTAGTATGTGCATATAATTTATAAATAGCTAAGGGTACATATGTTGGAGGCTGCATTTCTTATTTAAAAACCTGTTACTCCAAAAGCTTTGAGATGGCTGCTCAAGGAATGGTCTCTCCTTTGGGGTTCCTGCTTGTCTGTCTGCCTGCCCCCTACTCTGCCCACAGGGCCCCTTTGCTCACTGCCTTGCGTGCACGAAGCTGACCGGCTTAGTTACCTTCCTCTGTTCGAGTACCCAAGGGACGAGCTGAGCCGTCCAGCCTGTGAACTGGCCGCCCCCGGGCTGCAGCGCGTGTGACCGTGTGGTACAACAGACCATCCACTGCCGCCCTTAGGCGTGTGGGCAGGTCACGCACCGTGTCACCTGGGGTAAACTTACCTCCAGTGGGATAGCTAACTACTCACAGGTATTGCCTCCCAGAGCCTTTATTATTAGTCTTTATTCCTGAATTCTTAATCTACCTACGTCCATTTTAATCGATTCCATTTAAGAATCTAACATTTTTCATTTCACTAAGTTCATTCAGTTCTGATACTAATTGTTAGGAATCGTCACCCATATACCACGTTTGTTACAAAGTTTTATAAAAGCGTGTATCTGTTTCCCTATTTCTACTTGTGATTTGATCTATATGGTGAATGCGGTTTATACCCTGCACTTTTTTTTTTTTTTTTTTTAAATTTTTTTTTTTTTTCAACGTTTTTTTATTTATTTTTGGGACAGACAGAGACAGAGCATGAACGGGGGAGGGGCAGAGAGAGAGGGAGACACAGAATCAGAAACAGGCTCCAGGCTCCGAGCCATCAGCCCAGAGCCTGACGCGGGGCTCGAACTCACAGACCGCGAGATCGTGACCTGGCTGAAGTCGGACGCTTAACCGACTGCGCCACCCAGGCGCCCCTATACCCTGCACTTTTAAAATTTGATGGCTTGGTAATATGTCATAATATTGGGGAGGCAAGTCTTTTTCTTCTCTTTGCCATTATTTTTACCACCTTCTTGTACTTTCCTGTATAGCTTTTCCATAGCTATTTTTCATATTTATTTTTCCAGATTGATTTCAGAATCTTTCTTGTTGAGCTTCCCAAAAATGCCATTGGAACTTTTTAAAGTAAGGTTTATCGAGGCGTGTGCGTGAGATCTATGTTGTGGATATGCCTAAATTATACGCTAACTGCCAGGCCCTTTTGAGGAAGGAAGGTGATCCTCTGCAGGGCTCCGTGGCCCCACTTTCAGTCTTACCAGAGCCTGAGCTGCCCGGGAGACAGGCAGGTTCAGCCTCTCCCAGACCTACTTCATTACTTGTGCTATTCTCATCAGCCCCGGGGCGACTGGAGGGCAACGTTCCTCAATCTTGTTTCAATTCAATTCTCCAAAATGCCCAAGGGGAAATACTGCATTTAGCCCTGATAAGGCCTCACAGGCTAACCAAACAGCATATCTTTTTGCTTTTTGCTGTAATTACATCAACAGAGAAACCCTTGGCATCCTCTGTTGCAGAGAAGTTCTGACAGGGAGTGATCTATGTGTTTGATTAAAATTTGAAAAATGGAGCGATCCAACCATTATCAGAAAATGGAATTTGTTTACTTGAGAGACTCTTTCAAATTATGTGTTTGATGGAAGGAAAATTAATTAAAGAAAGGGCTTCCTGGTTGGGGGAAGATGAATTACTTTATTAGTTTTTACTTTCCCTCTTCCTCCTGGGGAGAAACGAGGGGGCTCTGCGGCCTAGAGGGGACGGAGGTCAACGTGTCGTGGAACAGTGGTTCTCAAACCTTCATGTGAGTTACGAATCACCTGGAGGTCTCATGAAAATGCAGGTTTTTGATTCAGGAGCTCTGGAGGGGAGGCTGAGACCCTGTGTTTTCTAGTTAAGCCCCGGGGTGCCACGACACTGCTGGCCCAGGGCCACACTTGGGTGAAAGGGCTGGGAGGTGGTTCTTGTATTGGTTTTACCACAAACCTGCAGAGGAGTCCCCACTCGGGCCTTTCCTCCCCCACACGACGAGGACCTGCTGGAAGGTCTGCGACACGTCCCATAGCCAGTTGGCATAAAGGCCTCAAGGCCATCGTGGAGACCTCGCGGCCCAGCGGACACAGCCCAGGGCTCTTGGTAGGACTGGTTGAGACCGGAAGGCCCGCACACATCCACAAGGTTCAGCTTTGGCATCATCTTCATGGAAAATGGCTGAAGGGCCGCCAACTGCAGACCCGCCCAGGAATACTTCAGATGGCTCGACTACACGGCCGTGTCCCTGGGTGCGTCCCTAAAAAGGGCCTTGACAGGCACAGGAATCATCAGAGCGGCCCCCAGCTTGACTGACAACGGCCAGCTGCTGCTCATGGTGGCGGCCAGCGAGGAACATGCCTGCTCCCTCCTTCCGCTGGCGGCCCGTGGTGTTCCGGGCCCAGGAAGCCTCCAGGAGCCTCTGAGCAAGCTTCTGTGCCTCACACAGCCGGGCTGTCTCTGTGCAGTCCACTCCCCCCACCGCTTAACCAACTGAGCCACCCGGGAGCCCCATAGAGCTGAATACGTTTCAGATGTGCGTGTCATTGCCGGGCTCACGCTGTCCCTTTGAGCTTTGCCATCAGTAAGCACCCAGCTCCTGCCGGGGTGGGAGCACCAGACGGACTGTGCCTTAGTCTTCCCTGTCCTCGTGGCGCTTGGCTTTGTGCTCAGTTATTCCTGCTGCGCAAAGAAAACAACTAAGAGCAGGGTGGGGGGCAGTCTTTCCCATGTGGTCCAGCCCAAACACCGCCACTCCCGAGGGGGAACGCAGGGAGGCTTGTGGGGGCCGTGCCACTCGAAACCCCGCGTGTCCTGGGCTGAGTGCAGACACGGACACAGAGTCCACGTGCAACCTGGACACAGCGCACCTCTGTGACAACGGTGTCGAGGCCCCTTGCAAGGAAAGCACCCAATTGTAAACTTGACTTTTCACTGACTGCCTATTTGCTGATATTAAACAAGACACCCAAGCTTCTTTGTTTTGGTTTGTTTTTTAATTATTTTTTTAATGTTTATTTTTAAGACAGAAAGACAGAGCACGAGTGGGGGAGGGGCAGAGAGAGAGGGAGACACAGAATTCAAAACGGGCTCCAGGCTCCGAGCTGTCAGCACACAGCCTGATGCAGGGCTCGAACTCACAGACTGTGAGATCATGACCCGAGCCGAAGTCAGATGCTTAACTGATTGAGCCACGCAGCGCGCCCCCCCCCCCCCAAGACTTCTCTGGAGGTGATGATGGCACTGTGGCTATGTTCTGCAAAGACAGAGTTGGCATCTTCCAGAGAGTCACACCCATGGGGCACTGGGGTGGGTGGGGGTGGGTGCATGTAGCTGAAACCAGATCAGCCCTGCAGCGATAATGAAAGCAGCTTGGTGACGGGCGTTACCAAGTCCGCTGAACTATTCCACACTTGGATTGGCTTTTAAAACTCCCACCATGAAAGGAAAAAAGAAAATTCGTTTTCTTTCGATTAGACAGCCAGATATGTTCTCCTGAATTAGTACACAGGGTGCGTGATTTTTAAGACCGCCCCCACCCCGCAATGAGGGGGTACATTAGAACCCGGACTCCTACGTGAACCAAAGCAACAATTACAGCGGGGTCTCTGTGCAGATGGGTCGGGCCAGGCTCTTGCTCTCAGCCCTTCTGTAGACTGTAGAGCCAGAGTCCCTGCCGTGCACAGAATGTGACACCGGGCCTCTTCTCCAGCCTCTACCTGCCGTCCTCCCTGGCTCCTTGAGCTACTGTGACGCCAGGCCCCTTGCTATTCTTGCTTCCCAAGCACACCCCGGGGTCAGGGCCCTTTCTCTGGGAGGTTCCCCCCAGGTACTCACACAGCTCGCTCTCAAGTTTCAGATGGTCACCCCCCAAAGGACCGTCCATGACCAGTTAATGCCAGTCCTCCCCATCACTCTTCAAACTGTTACTTCTTTTCTTCACAGCACTCACTGACACCATTTAATACATCTGCTCATATTCCGTCTACTTCACTACAGATAAGGGGACTTCATGAGGCCTCCGTGCCCACCAGGTCCTTGAGAAAGGACCCCGTCACACCGCCTGCTCTTACCGTATAATCGTGCCCTGGTGTTCTTGTGTCGACCAAATGCCTCAAGTTTCTGGTTCGAGCCTTATGGGTTTTTTTCCAAGAAACTTGTCTCTAAATCTGAATGCCATTTAAGCAAGCAGATGTGAGCAGTTCGTTAAGGCAGGACGACCAAACAGGTCCAGGAGGTACGTGTGTGCCAGTACGGGAAGGGGGTCAGAACAGGCAGGGGCCTGTCACGAGACCACACACTTCAAGGCAGGCTCAAGTGGACCCGTGACGGAGGGAAGGCAGGACACGCTTCTAACCAACCCACTTGTGGACACCGTCTGTCAAGCAAGGCCCAAACCCCCACGCTCACCAGGGCCAGAAGGAACAGCAGCCCCCACCTAGAGGCATGTTAGGCACGTGCTGTTCTCCTCGGCTTCTCGTGACTGTGACGTTGACCCAGGGCCAGCGGTGCTGTGAGCACTCCCAGGTCACGGGCAGGAAAAGAGGTCTCTGAAGGGTTAGCTCGGCGCGCACGGTCCGTGTTGAAACCAGATCTGGTTTCGGTGCCACAGGTTCCCGAGGAGCAAGACTGTGATGGTTCCGGGTGAGCTCGCAGGCTGTGTGCTCAGTGCACAACTTCCAGCACCTGCAGGAGAGGCTCTGGACTACATGTGTGCATGTGTGCACGTGTGCGTGACAGGGTCAGGGGAGCACGGACAGGACAGCTCAAGTTTGCCCTGAAAAGTATTTTGTCTCTGGCTAATCCACCACCTAACCTTGGCGAGAACACTGGGCTAATTTCATTATTGACCAAAGTCAGCAATCAACAAATGTACAGTAATAGGGGTGCCTGGGTGGCTCAGTCAGTTAAGTGTCCAGCTCCTGATTTCCACTCAGGTCATGATCCCACAGTTTGTGGGTTCAGGCCCCACATCAGGCTCTGTGCTGACAGCGTGGAGCCTGCTTGGGATTCTCTCTCCCTCTTTCTCCGCCCCTCCCCCACTTGCTATCTTTCTCTCAAAATAAATAAAAATAGACTTAAAAAAAAAAACACCAAAATATATATACAATAATATAAAAAACTATAACAATTAAGAGTCACATAACAGCCGGGCATCATCTGTGCTAGTCACCGTAGCAACACGTGGGGCTCGAACCCACGAACCGTGAGATCACGACCTGGGCTGAAGTCAGATGCTCATCCTGACTGAGCCACCCAGGTGCCCCTAAGAGATTTTAAATATTGATGATTCAAGGTAAATACATCCCAATGCTGTTTCTTGGTTTGGGAATAATGGTGATTTTTAACTTACTCCCTCCAGTTTTTGTGTATATTCCAAATTTCCTTTACCGAGAATATAGTAAAATTGTGGAAGAAGAGCCAATAGACTTTAAAATACATCTTAGCAACGAATAACGAATGATGACCGCCTGAGTTCTGGAGGTGTTAAGGAACGCTTGGCTAGGGGCGCCTGGGTGGCTCAGTCGGTTAAACGGCCGACTTCGGCTCAGGTCATGATCTCGCAGTCCGTGAGTTCTAGCCCCGCGTCGGGCTCTGTGCTGACAGCTCAGAGCCTGGAGCCTGTTTCAGATTCTGTGTCTCCCTCTCTCTGACCCTCCCCCGTTCATGCTCTGTCTCTCTCTGTCTCAAAAATAAATAAACGTTAAAAAAAATTAAAAAAAAAAAAAAAAAAGGAACGCTTGGCTAAAGGGGTAACTGCATCCCGTTAGCAAATAGGAGGAGCCACCCATATCATTAAGAATAACGGGACTCTTGGGGCGCCTGGGTGGCTCAGTCGGTCGGGCAACTGACTTCGGCTCGGGTCATGATCTCATGGTTGATGAGTTCAAGCCCCATGTTGGGCTCTGTACTGACAGCTCAGAGCCTGGAGCCTGCTTCTGATTCTGTGTCTCCCTCTCTCTGCATCTCCCCTGCTCGTGCTCTGTCTCTGACTCTCAAGAAATAAATAAATGTTAATAAAAAAAATTTTTTTAAAGAGTAATGGGACTCATGACTATGAGTAGAAAGTATAAACTCAGTGGATGAAAAATGCTCTGCGTGGGTGGCTGCTCTTTTAAAAGTAGCTCACGCAGATTTAAATTGTACTATATGAGGGGCGCCTGGGTGGCGCAGTCGGTTAAGCGTCCGACTTCAGCCAGGTCACGATCTCGTGGTCCGTGAGTTCGAGCCCCGCGTCGGGCTCTGGGCTGACGGCTCGGAGCCTGGAGCCTGTTTCCGATTCTGTGTCTCCCTCTCTCTCTGCCCCTCCTCCGTTCATGCTCTGTCTCTCTCTGTCCCAAAAATAAATTAAAAAAAAAAAAAAAAAAAAAAGTTGAAAAAAGAAAATAAATTGTACTATATGAAAAAAAGATGTTGAGGGATTGTGGATGACTTCAAAAATTTAATCTTTTTATGGACTTAAAGCAATAAAAGATATTTTAACTTTTTTATACTTTATTTTGTGACAGATAGACAGCAAGTGGGGGAGGTGAAATCAAGAGTTGGATGCTTGGGGCGCCTGGGTGGCGCAGTCGGTTGGGCGTCCGACTTCAGCCAGGTCACGATCTCGCGGTCCGTGAGTTCGAGCCCCGCGTCAGGCTCCGGGCTGATGGCTCGGAGCCTGGAGCCTGTTTCCGATTCTGTGTCTCCCTCTCTCTCTGCCTCTCCCCCGTTCATGCTCTGTCTCTCTCTGTCCCAAAAATAAATAAAAAAATGTTGAAAAAAAAAAAAAATTTTTAAAAAGAGTTGGATGCTTAACGGACTGAGGCACCCGGGCGCCCCAAAAGATACTTTAAAATAACTCATCTGCAATTCCAAATCACTCTACTGTGGGGGGTACCTGGCTGGCTCCGTGGGTAGAGCATACGACTCTTGATCTCAGGGTCATGGGTTCAAGCCCCACGTTGGACACAGAGCTTACATAAACAACAACAACAACGTCAAATCGCTCTACTGGGTTCCCATTAGCCTCCAGCCCTCGGGTGTTTTACTGTCGACTGACCAAGTGGGTGTGTGTTCAGTGAATCTCGCCCCCTGGACCTCAGGTTACCAGCTGCCTCGCGGATAGCCGGGTGCATGAAGTACTTCCGTGCATGCTGCACAGGGAGGATTCTTCTACTTTTCAAATAAACAACAGCGTTTCTAAAAATACGAATTCCCTTGGAGAGCCCAGCACGAGCACTTGAAGGTCTGCAAGGGATACTTTGTTGAAAGGCAGCCTTCGTTCTGATTTCCCCGAACTCACAACTGGAAAGGTTGCCCGCCCGCCACAGTGCACCCCCAGGCTTGGTTGGATTCACACGGTCACGGTCAGCACCCCACGGCAGTGGGTCACGCAGGGGCTTGACCGGACACGGAGACCCACGTTCTAACCTAGGTTCACGAGGAAGGGCAGTAGCCGCATCTCTGGGACTGTCCCCTCGCGCTTAAAACGAGATTTGACGTCATCCCTGCTTCTAACATCCTGATTCTAAGCCTTTAAACTTGACACCGGAACGAACAGCAAATGCGGTTCTTCAAAAGCCGCTGTTCGCTCTCTGGATCCTCGTGCAGCTCTAACCTGTGACATCAGAGAACGAAGACTCCATTTTATCTGGGGCCAGCCTGCTGCAAAGTGACCCACACAAATGTCCTGTGGCCTAAAGCAGACCAGCTTCTCTCACGTCTGGCATGTTAGACATTTGGTATTTTCTTTGTCACATGAGACCAGTCCTTCAGCGAAGCCCCTCACCTTCTTGACAAGGTTCCTAGGAAAGTCATTCCACCTTGGCGTTTACAGGAACTCAGTCCTGTGGCTATTTCTTCTCTTCTGGATACGGGAGAACGGCCAGGTGCCAGCCGGTCAGGTTGCTGGCACAAAGCCACACAGACTGGGGGCGGGGTGCGGGGGGGGGGGGGGGGCTTCAGCATGGCTCATTTTCTCACCAGGCTGGAGCCTCCGAGCCCGAGATCAAGGTGTCAGCGGGGTTAAGTTTCTCATGGAGCTGGTCTTCTGTGCCCCCGCCCTCTTCTTTAAGGACACCAGTCACACTGGGTGAGGGTCCACCCTAACGGCCTCATTTTATGAGTCACCTCTGCAAAGACGCCCTCTGCCAATACAGTCCCATTCTGAGGTACTGGGGATCAGCACTTCACCATCCGAATCCTGGGGGCGGTGACCATGCAGCCCATGGCCACTTTGGAGTGTAAGGTTTTCCTTTTTCATGTACTTTGACGTATTTCTTGTAGGTTTAACGGAAGTATTGTGAATTTAAAAACCGCGATAGGCCTGTATCATGTGCACGTGGAACCTAAGTGATGTGCAAGAGTGTGTCTGACTATAAACTGTACCCGTTGCATTAGGATTTACTGAAAAACTTGGGGAGCACTTGGCCCTGGGTGGCCGCTTCTGGTAGGAAAAAGGGACACTCGAGCCCAGACGGCCAGGGAAGCTGAATTCACAAAGGATTCACACCACCCCTCGTTCTCCTCAACGGCTGTGTGCACAGCACGCTGTTAACAGACACACCAAAGGATGGGTCAGCTTTTCACGTGTGCAGATCAAAATGCTGCTTCCCCACAAAACGGTTTCTCCAGCCTGATCCCCAGGCCACCAGCATCTGAGGCACCTACGTGTTGTTTGTGAACACAGGGGTCCAGGGTGCCTGGGTGGCACCCTCAGTCTGACTTCGGCTCAGGTCATGATCTCGTGGTTCGTGGGTTCGAGTCTCGCATCAGGCTGTGTGCGGACAGTGCAGAGCCTGTTTTGGATTCTGTGTGTCTCTCTCTCTCCACTTCCCCACTTACGCTCTAAAATAAAATAAACGTTAAAAAAAAAAAAAAAAATGAGTGTACAGGTCTGCGTCCCACCCGGAACCTGCGAATCCAGCCCTGGCCGGAACCTGAGCTCTAACAAGCACCCAAGGGGCCCACCCGAGTCTGCGGGTCTCTGTGCTGCCGTGGACGCACCCACCCTTCACCACAAGAAAGGTCACACTGTCCAAGCTGCAAAACCGAGCACACCTTTATTTCACACCCACTGCAACCCAGCCAAGGCAGAGGAGAACCCTGTGCCACAGTCCCGATTCAAGATCCTCCTTTGCCCATTTGGTAGCTGGCTGGAAACCCGGCACATTTAAATGAAAATCACATAAAAGGACCCTAGAGAAACTGACCCATCTTCCCCAAACAACAGACTTCCTCGTTTGTAAAATCAGCAGGTGCCGATGGAAGCACAATACAAACTTGACCATGGTGTCTGTTCGCACGGAAGACTATACTTAAATGCTTTCAGGTCTAAAAACCCAACTGTGAACGTCCAAGAGCCCGATTTTAATTTGACTGTTACCAGCCACCAAGAACTCGAAGAGGAAAGCGAGGGCACTGTGGAAACTACTCTTCCTGGAAATTCAGCCCCACAACCCGGGTGACAAGGGTCCAGGACACAGGAGAGACAGCAGTGCTGATCCGAGGGCCCCTCTGACGTGGAGAAATGCACCTGCTGAGTCTCTCCTGAGTCCATCCCACGGCTTCACGGTAACTTGGTCCTCCGGTCTCAAGCGACTATTCGGTTGTAATCTTTACAGTTCCAAGAATCGATCTTGGCTGAACCCAAGGGTAACATAATACCCATTTGTACTGCACCCATGATGTCCACAATACAGATGTTCTTGCGGTACGAAGGCCATTCTGTCGGTTGCATATGTATATACACAGATGGATGTTGGCTCCTATGGGAGACAAAGCTTTTCTCCTCTTTGGCAAGAGAACATCCACCCGGCGCCACTGCTCTGGCTAGCCCTTTCTCCTATGTTCCCTCATGTGCGCAGCAATGGAACCAGCTATTTCTGCATTCTTCTTGTTCTGGCCAAAATAATCTAGAAACTGGCCATCTGGTCCAATCAAGTACATTATTATTGTATGATCCACCTGCAGAGAAAAAGGTGGGGGAGGGAAAGGACAAAAAGATTACCAAAATAAGTCGCTTCTTTTTCTGATTAAATGCTGCAGATGAGAACTTCACATTAATGATTAAATAACCTCTGTAACATGTATCGTTTACAGAATGCGTCTAAGCCTATTTTCATAAATTCACGGTGACAAATATCTAAAATTGTTTGCATTCCAGCACTCTCCACAGACTACTGCCTTAGACATCAGCTAGAATTTGGGATTCTTCTGGTTCTGTCCATAACACACACATGCACTTGATCTCGGAGAATCGACTTCCAAGAAATGGCTGCTGCTTTTGGAAGAAACGGGTACCTCATTGGTCCCAAATGCTGCCTACCACACTGTATCAGAAGAACCCAGAAAAGTCACCACTACTGTAAGTGTATGATTTATACATTCTGGAGTGCTATTTAGTCCTGATATTAGTGACTCACATGGAAACGTGGAAATAAGGGTTTTTCTCCCCCAGGAAGCTGGCATATACTCTGCCGAATGATCCTATCTGAGGCAGATCACCTGGGCCGTCCTCAGGAGACATACATGCTACCCCTCCGAGGAGTCGTCTTACAGTTATCTATTTTCCGAGCAAAGTTCTGAAAACATTCCTACCTCTAACCTAAGCTTGGATCAGTCATACAGTTTTTATTTATATGCCTGCACTTAATCCAACTTTAAATGAGCAGAAGGCTTGGCGCTTAAGGAGTCCTTGGAATTTATTGCAGGCTTGATTGCTATTTGGCAAGACAAAAAGAAAGACCGAAATGTGATCACACATACCGAACCGGAGACACCCCCAAATACACCCGCCACACATTATAGGTCTGTGAGGTTATTGCTTTTTTATATACACACATTTGTAAACACAGAGCAAATGGAAAGAGCCACTTGCCTGCGCACAGAAGGAAAGAATGTGCCCAAGAGCTCAAACAGCTGGTGATTTCACGTGTCCTGGAATAATTCGCTGAAGGAGCAGGACGGGGGATCAGCGTTTCTCCGCATATCTGATACCGACTCAGAACTGGGTCTCCAGCTCACGCTTTACGCCTTCCTCTGTATCTATAGCTTCCGTTTTTCTGTTTCTTTTTGTACTCGATTCTCTCACTCCCTTAAAAAACTAAAATTCCAGGGGACTTATGTTATGAGTGTTCTTACTGGAAATTACTTTCTAGTACAGAACGAAAATACCGTTCTACCCGTATCTGTCAAACTTGTCAGTGGCCGTGTCTCAACGTCCAGCTGGCTTGTGGGCAGAGCGAGAGCTGTCGTATGTGTCTAACCCACAAGTTTAGAGTTCTAGTAGGTCCCAGGACAGATACAGGAAGCCAACGTTCGCCGACAAGCTCTGTCACATGCCACCTTCGTCCCGAGCCAGGCATCCCACTCCTCTAGAAATAATCCAACAGGCTGGAGAGGAAGTTATAGAACAGTAAGAGCCAGACCGAAGCTGAGAACCCAGGCCTGCCCGATTTCACAGTCCGCTTCTCCTGCCACCTTGCTGCACGATCTCTGCCAGCGTTCTGCGGAGCAGTGTGTATGCTTCACAGACACGTGCATTTTTATGTTTTGCAAAGTAAATATACGCGCATAAAAATCGAAAAGAATATACGGTAAACTTCTACAGGGGAAGCCTGCCACTCCTTCCAGACTTCCAGGAGTCCCTCCCGTTCTCCTCCAAGGGGACCACTGCCACCAGATCCTTCTGGATTCTTCAAGAGAAAACTGTCCACATCTGTTAGCGAGTGTACATACCTGCCTACTTCTTTCTATACAGAAGCAACAACGTCCCGTAGACGCTTTCTCATTTAACAAGGTGTTGGACACCGTTCTCCGCCAGTAAGTACAGGGTAGCTTTTAAAAAATGGTTGCCTGGTTCTTCCCTATGAACAACACTGTAGGGTACAGGTGTAGAAAAATCCCTCAAAGTAGAATCTCTGAAGTAAACAGTATTCCACTTTAAACGCTGACAGATACTGACAGTTTTGGCTTCCGAAGAGGGTCTCTCAGTTAAATTCCTATCATCTATGCACAGAAATGCCCATGGTTCCAAATTTCCTCCCAACAGCATATTCCCTTTTTCCCCAAATTAGATTTCGATGATACATTTCCAACTTTTGACCTTTGCTGATCTAACAGGTACAAAATAGCATTGCATTATACAATTCACATTCTTTCATTAGGAGTGGAACTGCACATCTTTTCTTGGGTTTGAAAGCCAGTTATGTTGTTTTTCAAAAATACTTCCTACTTAATACTTACATATGAATGTAATATTATATATATATAATGTATGTATATATATATCAATAATATATACATATAGTTTCCAGTGGACCCTAAATGGTTGGCACACCCATTTCTTTAATTTTTTTTTTTTTAACATTTATTTATTTTTGAGAGACAGGGCATGGGCAGGGGAGGGGCAGAGAGAGAGAAGGAGACACAGAATCCGAAGCAGGCTCCGGGCTCCGGGCTCTGAGCACACAGCCTGACGCAGGGCTCGAACTTATGAACTGTGAGATCATGACCTGAGCCGAAGTCGGATGATTAACTGACTGAACCCCCCCAGGCGTCCCTGGCACATCCAATTCACATGTACTATCAGTCTGAAGATTCCACGGGCACTCAAAAGCCAGAAGCTTCCCCTTTGCTACTGCTGCTTGAGATTAAGAAAGCCTGATTCCCTCACTCCCTGCGGGTCCTTAAATCTTGACTGAAGTTTCCCACACCATTTTGCGGACGAAAATCTGTGACCTCAAAGGACAGAAGTCATACCAATGAAAAACCTAACAAGCTGGAGAGTGCCTCCCCCTACTGGTTGATTTAGCAAAGAACTCATTGGTTCTTTTTCATTATTATTAACTCCAGCGAAGCTAACATACAGTTCCATTAGCTTCAAAGGCACAATTCACTGGTTCTGATCAAAAGGTCAAATTCTTATGGCAGTAAACCAGTATTTCTCAAAATCGGGTCTAGGATGTATTCCAGAAGGTCCAAGAAGTCTCCATAAGACTTAGATATCTGCATTTTAATTTTTAAACTTAAAAAAGTAATACTCATATTCTGGATTATCTGCGTGACTATCTTATAACTGAATACAAATCTCCGTGGCCAAATACGTGTCTATGTCTATGATCTCGCACACACCTGCTGTCACTCCTGGTTACAGGGCAGACAGCATGAAAATGATGTGTTCTTGCTGGGTCCCAGACCAAACAGTCAAGGTAGACGACACCAACATTTCAAAGTATTTTAAAGAACACACGAAGGGCAGCTGATTGTATAGCTGGGCATGTTTTGGAGACAGGCTCCTATAATTAATCACTCCACCCGACCAATGTTACAGAGAAACCAGAGCATGACAGCTGAGGGGGAAGAACTGAACTAATACTAAACGGCAAGGCCAACTATTAATGGACAGGAAAAAGTGTCCCGTTTGAGAAGAAAACCGGGTGGGTGGGGTGGTGCTGATGCCCTTTGTTGGTGCTTCACTGTGAAAGCCCAGGTAAGAAGAGGGACCGGGTGATGTGGACACCTAGGGCTCCGGGGGCAGTGCTGGAGGATGTATGAGCTGTGCAGGAATGACCGCATTTCTGGTCACCATCATCAGAAAGCAAATAGTAAACACGTAATTGTGCATATAATTCATATTTGAATTGAATATAATTGAAGTATATAATTCATATAAAAATAAACCTGATGGAAAGTCTATCTTCTTATAGCTTTCAGTCTTTTCTCTTGATTTTCAGAACTCTTGCTCATTCCAAAAACGCAGTTCTCCATGGCCTAACACTGCTCCTTATACCTTTTGCCTGGGGACACAGAGAACCTAGACAATGGGTTTTTATTATTTTATTATTATTATTTTTTTGGAGAGGGAGAGAGTACGAGTTGGAGACAGGGGCAGAGAGAATCTTAAGCAGGCTCCACGCTCAGCGCGGAGCCTGACGCCGGGCTCGATCCCACAACCCCGGGATCATGACCCGAGCCGAAATCAAGAGTCAGACGCTCAACCAAATGAGCCACCCAGGGCTCCTATATATATATTTTTTAATGTTTATTTATTTTTGAGAGAGAGACAGAGCATGAGTGGGGGAGGAGCAGAGAGAGAGAGGGAGACACAGAATCTGAAGCAGGCTCCAGGTTCTGAGCTGTCAGCACAGAGCCCGACGTGGGGCTTGAACCCACGAACTGTGAGATCGTGACCTGAGCCGAAGTCGGATGCTTAACCGACTGAGCCACCCAGGTGCCCCAGGGCTCCTATATTTTTAAATTTAAATAAAGCTTTGTCCCCAAATGATGGGTTCTCTTTATTTCCAACATGGTATCCAAGTACCATGTTCTACTGAATCTAAAATACCACTCATCATATCTTTTCCCATAATTTTCTGGGCCACTGAAAAGGAAAATGGGCAATTCAATTACAAGGACACTGAATATATATTAAATCAGCATCCTTAAAAAAATTATACTTCTATTATCCTTTCAAATATCCCTAATTCCTGAGGAATTTGTGATGATCTCAGCTTTTCTCTCATTTCTGCAGCCCACTGTCAGACTGGCACAAACGTGCGGTCTGAGCACCGGCCTGTGGGCGGCACTCAAGTGTCTACTTACGATGTAGTCCTCGTCCTCGTCCCTGGGGCCAGGACTGTAATACACCCTGTACGCTCTGGCCACTTGGTCGATCTCTTCTTTGGTGCCAGTCAAGCCAACCAGTTTGGGAGAAAATTCTAAATTAAAAAAAAAAAAAAGAAACACAGTGAAAAATAAGAAGCGAGTGAAAGCACCCCCCATCCCCTGCCTTCAGAGTCTCTGCTGCTGCTTTCTCTCCGTGTGTCCTGGTCCCCCCCTCGTGACTCACAGGAACAGACACGCACACAGAACAAACGCAAACTCTCCCTTGTAATGAAGAAGTCACGTTCACCAAGACAGGCCACATTCTGGGCCATCAAACACACCCTAACACATTTAAAAGGACAGAAACCATATGTGTGCTCTCAGATCACAGTGGAGTTGAACTCAAAGTCTGTAACAGAAAGATCGCTGGAAAATCCCAGGACACACAGGGACGAAACATACTTCTGAATAACACACGGGTCAAAGAAGAAATCTCAAGAGATATTTAAAAGTATTTTGAACTAAGTGAAAATGAAGACACAACTTATAGAAATGTGTGGGATGCAGCCAATGCAGTCCTTCGAGGGATATTTGTGGCACTGAATTTATACAGTGGAGAGGACCTAAAATCAGCAATCTAAACATCCCCCTAGGAAGCTAGGAAAAGAAGAGCAAATTAAATCCAAAGTGAGAAGAAAAGAAGTGGAGCAGAAATCAATGAAACTGAAAAGAGGAAAAAAATCACTGAAACCCAAAGCTGGTTCTTTATCATATGGAAGTGAAATCCTTTCAAAGTCCTCTTGTAATGATCTGGAGGGAATATGTTCTAATCATTTAAATCACATTTCTTATTAATTTAGTTGTTTTTAAATACTCAGATACGGTTCTGAGACATGCTCAAGCTTAAAGATACTACCACGAATTAAGCATTACAGTGTTTTGTTGTATCCTGAAAAAGAGGTTTGCTTTTTGCTTCACAATTCACTCGACTCTGGTCCAGGGCTGTGTCTCATCTTCCAGCAAATAACCTCCCGGCATGTATTTACTGTTTGGTTTTTGGGATTTATGGAAGTGAGCTGGTGAAGTCACCAAACCACCACGGGGATGGAAGTACAACACTGAGCAGCAGTGCCTTCTTCCAAAGGCAGAGAGGAAAAAAGCCTGTTTTCATTTTTCGGACTAATCCAACCTAAATTGAAAATCTGTTCAGCTACTGAAAAAGCACAATGGCTTGTTTTTCTTTTCCACTCTGAGTAAACAGAAAGGTAAATGAAGTCTGAATTAGTTGTATATCCAAAACTTTTAAAAAATATTGCTGAAATTGCAATAATTTTCTAAATATGAACTTAAATATGTAAAAAAAAATTATTAAGTTTCTTTATTAATTTTGAGAGCAAGTGAGTGAGCACACAAGCGGGGGAGAGGGGCAGAGAGAAGGAGAGACAGAATCCCAAGCAGGCTCTGCACCATCAGTGCAGAGCCGGATGTGGGGCCCAAACTCATGCACTGTGGGATCATGACCTGAGCCGAGATTAAGAGTCGGACGCTTAACCCACTGCACCACCCAAGTGCCCCAAACTTAAATATTTTCAAATCCGCCCACCCCATCCAGTGCAACTGGTCAAGATGACCACTCTGCATGTATGTGCTGGTGGAGAATATTACCGTAAGGGTTTTGCATTTCAGTTACAGGAACTCAGATGCCTACTTATCGGGAGATATTTAGGATTTGGTTAATTTATGGTTAAAAAGAAAATAGCCACCAATGTAACACACACTTCCATCAGAGATCATTTATCACCCCATGAGTTATACCTGCTTTTTACTGCTTTTGGAATAAACTATGCCATTGTTCTAATTTCTGCCTAACCTGCAAACAGTGAACACAAATTCACCTTGAATATCTAATAAAAGCTCTAAAATTTTAAGAAAACATAAGCCTTTGTAACCTTGGGCTGGACAAAGATTTCTTACACATGAAACTAAAAGAAGGGTCTCTAATTGTCTCTAAACCAATAAAGTGCTCTTCAAACCACACTAAGTGTGGGGAGCACGGGCAGGAGCCAGAGCTCTCATGCACGGCTGCTGGGAATGTGAAAACGTACAACCACTTTGGAATACTATCAGTTTCTTAAAAAGATGAACACACAGCCACCACATGGTCCAGCAGTCAGGCGTTTACCAGGGAAATGAAAAGTACGTGTCTGTACAGAGGCTTGTACATGAATGGTCTTGGCAGCTGTCTCTCTCTGTAAATAGCTCCAAACTGAAAGTGACTCCAATGTCCATCATTGGAATATTACTCAGAAGATAAAAAAGAGTCAACTGATAACATGCTAAATCATGGACGGGTCTCAAAATAATTATGTGGAAAGAAGCCACTAAAAACAAAAGAGTACACTAAATAATTCTGTGGACACAGACTTCTAGGAAATGGAAACTAATCTATGTTGACAGACAGCAGATCTGGGGATGGGACGGGGGCAAGGGCACAAGGGGTGACAGGTATATTCATTTTTTGGTGGTGGTGATGGTGTCACAAGTCCAGACATGACAAAAGAGAACTGTGCACTTTGAATATGTACATGTTATCATACGTCAATTGTATCTCAATAAATACGTTAAATGACAAGATACAGCAGGTCCTTCACAAAACACACTTTTAAAAAAACCTCAAAGCTTTAGATGATACACAGTGCAAGGGGTCATATAACAAAATTAAATGTAGAAGTACTCATGAGCTCCTCTGGCCTAAATCAATTTCACCACAATGAGACTTAAAATTCCAATTCCTGACTTTTGAGTGCCCATGTTCCTGTCACTCCTATAACAACAAAACAGATTCTTATTCCCGTCATGTTTTCAGCTGAAGAAACTTGGATCCTAAGAGATTATGCAACTTGCCCAAGTTCCTAAGAACGTAGGCGTTCATCCTTAATTCTACCGGCACTTGGTCTTGAGAATTGCTTTCTCTTAGGTTTTAACCTGCATGTGATGTTTCAACTGAGATTCTTCTATGAAAAGTTATAAATGTGCTTCTCATACTAAATGTTCTGGATTTATAAAGTATACGGTAGGAGTTCACACTGTGCTCACATCTCATAATGTCGTTAATCTTGGGGCACCTGGGTGGCTCAGTCAGTTAAGCGTCCAACTTGGCTCAGGTCATGATCTCACAGTTCGTGAGTTTGAGCCCCGTGTCGGGCCCTGTGCTGACAGCTTGGAGCCTGCTTCGGATTCTCTGTCTCCCTCTCTCTGCCTCTCCCCTGCTCGCTCACTCTCTAAAAATAAGCAAACTTAAAAAAAAAAAAATAATAATAATGTCATTAATCTCCCAATGTCCATACTCCCAGGATGTACACCTGTCCTATTACAGAGAGAATGAGGTACAGAGGCAGAAGGAGAAGCAATGTGTTCTGCCTCTCAACTCAAGATTCTGTTAACTTAGTTGATATCTGAGGCCAAGTCTGGTCCTTCCTGTGACAAAATACAGAGAGCTGTGCATCAGGAATTGAGAAACTTGTTTCTTATTTGCTTATTCACGGTCACAACTGAGCCTCACCTTTTTTATTCACCTGTAAACCTGACGACGACACCATTTGTCCTCCTGTGTCCACGAGGCACGTAAGGTCGAATGAATCCATCTTTCAAGAACTCTAAGAGCTACACAAATGTAAAGCATTATTAATAGGACCTACCTTTCACATACTTGGCGATGGCTTCTTTGGTGTCCCTCTCTGGGTCGATAGTGATGAAAAGCGGAGTTAAATTTGGCAGAGTTGGAATTCCATCTGAAAGAATATTCCCACTGGTCAGTACTCACGCTCCGGGGGAAAAGATGAACGCTGGCAGTTACAGCAGAGAGAGCGGGAAGTGCTACAGCGAGGGTTAGGGAAACACAGGGACACCTAAGCGTGGAGGAGAGGATGGGGAAGGGATGGGATGGCCTGCGAGCAGGTCCCCAGAGTATCTGCGGTGGGATCAGATAAGAATCCTACTGAACACCTTCACCGGTGCACACGCATTACCGGGGTCCTGTCACGTGGGCATCTCGTGTTCTGATCCAACGCGATGTTTGCGGTTTTCCCCCCACCACACCTCAAGGGCAAGGTGAACTATTAGTGAGGACTGAATCCCCGGAAACAATCCAGTTTAAGGATGGAGGCCTGCCTCCTGTCTGGGACTAACCAGTGCGGCTGACGGCACATCACAGACCACACCGCCGTCTTGCTAGTCCGTCACGGGGACGACGACAGTGTCAGTGACGGATGTCTACAATCAAGGGACATTAAGCAGCGCTAAAGGGGAACAGACCTCACTCACATTTTTAAGCAATTTAACATTTGGCATCAGAACAAGCTCCCTCTGGTAGAGAATATGGTCGTGGGAATCAAAGCAGCAAATGAGCCTGATGCTGAAATTTTATATTCTCAGAAAGCAAATAATTACAACACCTTGCCCAACGGAAATCCGAGGACGTGCAACTACGGAAAAGTAGTTTTTACAGTTAGCGGTGGCTTACCTATCTCATCCACGACTTGAATCATTTTTTCTAGTTCTTCTGGACAGATATCAGGGCAATGAGTGAAACCAAAATAAATCAGGACCCACTGACCCAGGTAGTCTTGGTCAGTGACGGGCTCTCCAGTATGAGTCGTGAGGGAAAACGGTCCCCCGAGGAGAGGCTTTCCCAAGCTCCGCTGCCGCTCCTTCTCTAGCTCTTAAAGAGATACAAACACTCACGTTAAACAAGTCAATCTAACCACAGGTACTGAAATGCCTGATGTACGGTCAGTACTGTACTAATGACTGTGGGGGCACAAAATGTGCTAAACAGTCTGTTTTCTAGAAACTTAAAAAATATTTCAAGAAAAACAATCCTATGACAATGCAACAAAACCAAATTGAATGGAATGGTATGTAGAGAGGACTCTAAGAAAGTGGTAAAGGTATTTCTTCCTCTTTTGGAATAGTTCAGTCCTGTCATCAGGTGTGGCCGTGGTGGGGGAGGGGCCACAGGGGCCCAGAGCGGACTGTCTGAGCCCAAGTGGGGCAGGGGGGTGGCCTGGCACCAGGAGTCTTAACCCGAGTGTCCCAAGGGCATCTGAATGGGGTGGGGACAGCAGTGATGGGACCTCAGTTCCATACAGGGGATTAGTAACAAGTAAGTAAATTAAAGATAAGCGTTATACATGGCAAGAGGTAGAAAGATGGGGAGAAAAAACCCAAATGCAGTCTGTAGTACTGTGCAGAAACTGGAGGTGCCAGGGTCAACTTGTGGCTGCAAGATGCATTCACACAGAAGCAAACGTAGATGTAACCACATCTGTCCACTGAGAGGACCCTGCAGTGGACACAACCCAGCAGCAACGGGCCCTGGGTTCTAAGTATCATCCTCCACTAAAAGCGAACAGGGCTTTCTGGAGACATGGCGGGTGTCAGGGCCATGGCAGAGAAGTACAAGACGAGCCTGGAACATCCTGTCACGTCAGACCGAAGGAAGAACTCAAAGAACACTGGAGACGTGTCCCAAGGAACAAGAGCTGCTCAGACTGCCAGGGACCAACAGGGGACAGTGGAGCATCAAAATGAAGAGAATATGGATTACGATTCATTAAATACGTAGGAGAGCACGAGTCCACACGGATATAAATAAACGGAGAGTTTGATGCGGACTGGGATGAACATTTAAGTGTGTAAATGCACACCACGAAATATATACTAATTACATTTTCGGGACAGAAGCCTGACAGACACACCCTCAACCTGAGCACTATCAGTAACGGGACCAAAGGAGGCCCTGTGCCACCAGACTAGACGCAACGAGAACGGAGCACGAGTTCTGTGACATTCCTGCTGAAGGAACGTGACCCGAATCTGATCACGAGGAAACCAGACAAACCCAAACTAAGGGACATTACTGGCCTGTAATCGTCACAGTTTTCAAGGTCATCCAAGTCTCGTAAAGATGGAGAAACTGCTACAGACTGAAGGAGCCTAAAGAGACAAGTAGGTACAAGGCCTGGTTCTGAGCTGAACTCCTGCTACCAAGAAGGCCAAGTTGCAAAACTTGAATGAGGCCTGAAGACTGGATGGTAGTGAACATGTCAATGTTCATTTTCCGATTTTGGTGGCTGTATCATGATTAAATTGGAGAACGTACCTGCCCGTCTGTAAAAAAGTACACAGTGGAGTAGAGATGATGATGCATGTCAGCAGACACTCTCAAATGGTTTAGAAATACTTGAATTTTTTAAAGTTTATTTATTTATTGAGAGAAAGAGAGAGCAGGGGAGAGGCACAAAGAGAGAAAGGGAGAGAGAGAGACACAGGGAGAGAGAGAGAGGGAGGGAGGGAGGGAGGGAGGGAGGGAGGGAGAGAGAGAGAGAGAGAGAAAGAGAAACCCAAGCAGGCTCCACACTGTCAGCGCACAGCCCAACACGGGGCTCGAACTCGCAAACCGTGAGATCACGACCTGAGCCGAAACCCAGACACTTAACCGACTGAGCCACCTATGTGCCTCTGGAGATACTTTAAATATCGTTTCACAATAGGGTTTTTAATAAAACAAATATTATCGCAGGTGAAATTCCAAACTAAAGTCAAAAGCTTGCTTATTCTAGAATGGTCTCTGCCACTACTTTTCCTGGCTTGTTTTGTTTCTTTATGAAACTAAAGGAGCTTAATTTCTTACTAGAATATGAAAATCCCATCAATAAAATACTGGTTGTTACACAAAACAAACAGGTCTGTATATCAATATGGGCCTTCTACTGCTAAGATTCTAGAAGCCTATGAATTCTCCCAGATCTAAACATATCCTTTGTATCAAGGCTTCAAAACAGACTCTGAAGAACCAGAACAGATTTAAGTGATATTTTATCTTTTTATTATTTTTTTCACGTTTATTTATTTTTGAGACAGAGAGAGACAGAGCATGAACGGGGGAGGGTCTGAGAGAGAGAGGGAGACACAGAATCTGAAACAGGCTCCAGGCTCTGAGCTGTCAGCACAGAGCCCGACGCGGGGCTCGAACTCACAGACCACAAGATCATGACCCGAGCCGAAGTCGGATGTTCAATGGACTGAGCCACCCGCGCGCCCCATGTGATATTTTAAAGTTTGACTAGAAACTTTTAAACCAAATCTTAAAAGCCTGGAGTAGTGACTAAAATATAAAGTTCTCGTAGCCAATTTCTGGACATTTCAAGTGCTAAGCCAGAGCAGTTCCTGGCACTCCCTGACCAGATTCTCCCTATTTCCCTCCATCATCCAAGGTCAGCCTGTGGCCCTTCCCTCTGCTGATACTTGGTGGTCTGTAGGAGGGGCTGGCCCTTCAGAGGCTGGGGAGAACCTCTTCTAGTGAAATCCTTCTGTGTCTGCTTCCCTGTCACGAGCACCTCGATGGCTGGAATGCATCTAAGTCATCCTTGGGAACCCTCTGGGCGTCATACCACCCACGCTCCCATCTGTTCACAATTAAGTCTTCATATTGTTACACAGTGGCATCTGAATACAGATAAAAACACAATGAGAAACCAGGTGAATTCCAAATCCAGTTTGGAATTCAGTGAACAGTACTGAACCAATCTTAATTTCTTAGTTTTGATAAATGACCCATGGTTATATAATTTGTTAACAATAGGGAAAGCTAGGTGAAAGGTACATAGTAACTCTCTTGTGTCATCTTTATAACCATTCTGTTCATCTAAGATTATTTCAAGATAGGAGTGCCTGGGTGGCTCAGTTGGTTAAGCATCTGACTTCAGCTCAGGTCATGATCTCGAAGTCTGTGAGCTCGAGCTCTGCGTTGGGCTCTGTGCTGACAGCTCGGAGCCTGGGGCCTGCTTCGGATTCTGCGTCTCCCTCTCTCTCTGCCCCTCCCCTGCTCACACACTCTCTCTCAAAAATAAAAAAACACTAAAAACTTTTATTGCAAGATAAAAAGTTTAAGAACAAAATAAAAGATGCTTAAAAAAAAAAAAAGAAAGGTTTTATTCAGAGCTGAGCAGAGAATATCTACTTACTCTCTGTCTTTTCTTTCTTGAAGTACTTCATTCCAGCCAATAAGGCTCCACCAATAGCAAATGTGAATGCTAAAGACTTCCAGGAAACAGGCTACTGGGGCAGAGATTTTACAAACAAAAATACTAGTCAGATGCAAACATGCAATCGTCCTACATTTATTACTATGGTAGTTTTTAACATACATAAACACACATCTTGATCTTCTTCAACATGTAGAATGTTTCGTGTTGCTCTGGGATAAGAAAATACTGGGGCGCCTGGGTGGCTCAGTCAGTTAAGTGTCTGACTTTGGCTCAGGTCACGATCTCACCGTTTGTGAGTTCGAGCCAGCCCCGCATCGGGCTCTGTGCTGACAGCTCGGGGCCTGGAGTCTGCTTCGGATTCTGTGTCTCCCTCTCTCTCTCTCTCTGCTCCTCCCCCATGCAAGCTCTGTCTCTCAAAAATGAATAAATGTTAAAAAAAAATAAACTGAAAAAAAAAAATACTTGACAGTATCTGTGGATGCAATTCCATCTGGGCTCCCAACACAATTACAGAGGCATTCCTTTTCAAGAAGAAATTCCCTAAGTCCATTTCCTTTCATGTGAAAGAGGACCTGAAGCTCAAGTACCAGGACTGTTAACACGTGTGACCTTGACCATAGTGGCTGATTTCAAATCCAGTTAACTATGTGTTTGTGCTGATATGGAAAATATAAATAAACCAAATAACAATTTGGGAGGTCACTCTAACTCTGGCTTCCAGAAGTAACAAAGTCAAAGTAGAAGAGATCTAAAAATGGAGCTTCTTGCAAATTGCATGAAGTTAATTCTTTGTACTCTTTTTCAGGTCCCAAGGTAAGTAAGATGTTCACTACCTTGGTCTAATTCATTACCCTTCTCCCCCCAGCTTCTAAAACCCACTTCTCTTAACCATCACTAGTGCGGAGCGGCTCTCAGGTTTTTCCAGATCAGAACTAGAACCTGAGCGAAATCAAAGAGGGCATACCCAGCACGCAACTACGACCCACATTTTGCTCAATTTCAACGTACACATCGAACATCTAAAGGGGCGTTCAAGTGACAGGAATTAACATGCTTGGATTCCTCACTCCTGGTCAGTTCAAGGTTGAGACCTTCAAGAACACCCGAACTCATTTTGGGGGCAGGGGGCACAAAAGCGCACTACAATCCAAACCCGAGAATCTAACCGCGGGGAGGCGTCGGTTCTCTCTTCCGCGCTGGGACCTCCCGCAAACCGAGGGGGTCGCGGGATGAGAGTCCGGGATGAGAGTCTGTGACCGCGTAAGGCTGAGCCGAGGACCCTTCCAGGCCCGGCCGAGTGGTTTCCGAGATTGCGACCAAGTGGGATGGGGAGGTCGCGGGCCGGCGTGGAGACGCGACGGACAGAGGGAGGGCTCCGGCTGTGCACTCACCCCGGGCTTGGAGGGCCGCGTGGGGTCTCTGCGGCCCTTCGGCTCGGGACCCGACGACCCCGGTGGAGGTGGCGTCGCCGTGCAGAGGGGCCGGTCTCCCCGGCAGCTGCGTGCGAGCTCCGAGGTCCGTCGCGCCTCCTCTCGCAGCGCGCAGAGCTGCCTCATCCAGGCTCCGGCGGTCCCGTCCGCCGGGGCCCAGACCCCGAGTCCGTGGGGCAGGAGACGCCAAAGTCGGCTCCCCGGAAGCCGCATAGCGGACCCCGGTATCCGTAAGAAGCCCGCCATGGACCTAGGAGACCGCGCCTCCTCTAGCCCGCCCCCCAACTTCCGGCGCCGGCTCCACTTCCTCCGGAAGTCGCAGGGGGCCGCTCTTTCCGCTCCGCTCGTTGGTGGCGAGGTTGCCGAGCCCGTAGCCCGGGAGGACTTGGCCGCGGACCCGCCGCGCGGTAGGTGGTTCCTTGCGGCTGGAGGCGGGTCCGGCCGGGGCTGGGCGGGGGCTTCGCGGCGCGGGCGGGCGGCCGACCGACCGGGGGTGGGAGGCTGCGGCGGCGTCCGGGCCGCGCGGCGGGGGCGTGGCGGCAGTCACCGCCCGCAGAGCCCCGGTCCTCCTGGACGCCGGCGGGGAGCCGCTGGGTTCTGACTGCGCTGCGCCCCCAGTGTGGAGGCGGACCTGTTGGGGTAATTGGGGCGGCCGCGGTGGGGTAGGAGTGCCGGGCGCCCGCAGCCGTCCCCTCGCCGCGATGTCACCTCTCTGGGAGCCACGGCTCTGGCTCAGCCCGCTGGGCCCCGGCGTCCCAGGGTGCTCTCGCCGACGCCCCTCCCCGCCTCGGTTCCCGGGTTCAGCCTGGCGGGTGAGGCCCTCACCTGGGACCCGCTGCCTTGGGGGGCAGCCCGCGTTCACGGCACGGAGCATCCCTGCGCCTCCCATGCTCGCGGAGGTACAGCTTGCGCGCGCACACACACACACACCCTCACACCCTCTTTGCCTTCTTAATCTCTTCGCGTCTGCACTCTTGACGCCTCCCCACCCCACGGGATTGGCAAAACACTGGAAAATGCCCAATTCTCTTCCTTAACTTCAGGTCACACTCCCGCGTGGCCTTTGTCAGCGAGCTTCCAGTGAGCAGAAGCAGCTCGTGTCCCAGTGATTGGGGAACTGGGGCAGGCTGTGTCCTCGAGCCCGCACCACTGGCCCAGGACGGTCAAGTTGGAGCCCGGTGATGCCTGAGTTTCTTGCTTCTGGAGTCGAACTGGGATTTTCTGGAAGTTCCGCTCCAAGTACATGGTGCACTTAAGATCATTTTCAAAGTAAAATTTTCTGTTCTGAGATTGCCCTTGGGTAACTTTTTTTTTTTTTAATCGTCTTATTTCTGTGTATTTGTTTGCCCAAGGAGTTTTCCCACAAATTGCCAAAAAGATTCAGTAACAGCTTGCTAACTCAGGCAAGGAGCACACAAAATTATTGTTTATCTTTTTTAATTGCTCCTTTGTATGTTAAGTATGTCGATCATATAGCTTAAAATTCAGTGTTATTTTTAGCTGGTCTGTTAAATTGTGTTTGCCAAAGTGATTCCTTCAATAGCTTTATTCTTAATTTGTTTACCAAAGCATTTTTTACAACTGTTTTTTTTAAGTAAAAAAAAATTACTTATTTATTTTTATTATTTATTTTTGAGAGAGACAGCATGAGCAGGGGAGGGGCAGAGAGAGAGAGGGAGCCAGAGACTCCGAAGCAGGCTCTGTGCTGACAGTAGTGGTTTGGCGGGGGCTCAAACTCACGAGCTGTGAGATCATGACCTGAGCCAAAGTCAACACTCAACCGACTGAGCCACCCAGGTGCCCCTACAACTATTTCTTATTACATTTATAATATTAAATAAAATACTCATTTGTAAAACCATTCTTGACTCAAAGTAGGTGTTTTAAAAATATATGTGGGATGAATTGCTCATCACACTTCTAAACCTGATTTTATGGACCCGTGAAACTCTAGTGTTAAAAGATCCCTAAGTTTTCTGGTGTAAACCTGTCGCTTTTATTACGACTTTTAAACCATGGAGATCAGCAAATGAGTTTTCCCCTTTTAATTAGATACTGTTTTTGAAGGAGACGGGACCTAGATAATATCATCTAACGTTTGTTCTATCAGTAGCGACCAGGCTGATCAGATTTTGTGCTTGACCTAACATTAGGCTGTCTTGACTAGGACAGGACTAGCCTGACTTTGTGTGGCTCCCTGTCATTGACTCTAAGTCTAAAGTTCTCTTTTGGCCAGCAAAAGAGCGGACGCAGGATTAAAGTGAGAGATGGCTAATATCTGGGAAAAGACAAGAGCCCCAGACAAAGGTCTTCCCCGTTTTTATTAGGATCAGAAGGCTTATAAATGTGGTGATGGATGTGCACAAAGGGACAATGAATCTGTGAATGTTAACTTGTGGACGTGAGGGAAAGGGGGTCTTAAGGATATTCGGGGTTGGGGGTTTGGGTTAATACAAAACAAAATCCAGGCGCTGGGAAGTCAGGAGGAAGGTTGTTTACAGCGGACAGGAGGCAGGACCTCTGTTTATCTTAGCTAGCCTAGGGGATGAGACAGGTAGGAGGAATAACCTCAGGGTTGACAAGGCACCTTTTCTTTTGTTAACCGTCTATGCTCCAGGCTGCTTTGCCTGCAGCATGGGGTCCATTGTCCAATTTACCTAACCTGGCCCTATCCCCCTGTGAAAGCAGCTTCTGCCATAGGACTAAACTGGGGTGCTTCCACCTTGAATATCTAATCTTGTTTATTTCATATACCTGTGTACTGGGCACCTTTGCACCGTTTCTGTTTCAGGACTTTGCCCCTCCCTCTCTATTCTGGGGGCTCTGCACCCCCTCTCTATTTTGGGGTGCCTTTGTACCTCCTTAGTCCTGGCACCTTTGTGCCTCCTTATCCTTGGGGTGCCAATCTGGTTTACCCAAACTCAGGTTTGAGCATTTTAATGGCTTTGTATTTCTTTAAGCATTGTTAACCCATTGGCATAAGCCTGGGGGGGGGGGGGGGAGCGGGGGGGGGGGGGGGTTCCTAAGCTCATCCCCCATAGCTCCCAGCACTGTAACTTGTTCACTTCATCTCAGGTCCAGATTCCCGCCCCATGTGCCTAGCCACAAACCTTTCCAGCCTCAGCTTTTCTGTTACTGTAATATTTAGCACAATTAAATGCTCAGACTGCTCACCCCCCCCCCCCCCACCTTTTCTTTCCACAGCCACCCATCGCATGGGCTCTGCATATAAAAACTTTGCTGACTCCACCTGCCTTCTTCCCTAAGATGCTTCTGGCTTAGCCTCTGAGTGTCTCTATCACAGTGGTTCCCCTTGCTAGTCTCTCCTTATTAATACCTGGACTTCTTTGCCCACTGCTTTGGTTTCCTTTGACAATAGCGTAGGGCTGTCTTCATGCGCAAGTTGATCATAGATGCTTGAGGGAACTTCAATATGGAGCTTCACCCTTCTGCCGGTCTTATTACTGAAGTTTTATTCGTATCATCTTGTAGCAAGTTTCCAGAAAATAAGCATCTCTGAGATATTTCTTCCTGATTTTTTTAAATTTTTTAATGCTTATTTATTTTTGAGAGAGAGAGATAGAGAGCGTGTGCATGCACAAGCAGGGGAGGGGCAGAGAGAGAGAGAGGGAGACACAGAATCCAAAGCAGGCTCTAGGCTCTGAGCTGTCAGCACAGAGCCCGACGCGGGGCTTGAACTCACGAACCGTGAGATCATGACCTGAGCCTAAGTCGGATGCTTAACGAACTGAGCCACCCAGGTGTCCCTAGAGTGGTACAAATGATGAGACTACCTTGACCCATCATAATTAGTGTTTATAGTTTGCATTAGGATTCAGTCTTGGTGTTGTATATTCCCTGGATTTTGACAAATAAATAATGACAGGTATTCTCTGATATGGTAGCATACAGAATAGCTTCACTGCCCTAAAATCTTCTGTGCTCTACCTGTTCATCCCTCTTTCCTCTTTGACCCCTGGCAACCACTGATCTCGTTACTGTCTCCATGGTCCTGCTTTCCCAGAATGTCATATCTTTGGAGTCCTATGGTATGTAGCCCTTTCACATTGGCGTCTTCCTCTCTCTTTTTCTTTCTTTCTTTCTTTTTTTTTTTTTTTTTTTTTTAATTTTTAACGTTTATTCAGTTTTGAGAGACAGAGCACGAGTGGGGAAGGGGCAGAGAGAGAGGGAGACACAGAATCTGCACAGGCTCCAGGCTCCGAGCTGTCAGCACAGGGCCTGGCGCGGGGCTTGAACCCATGGACTGTGAGATCATGACATGATGCTTAACTGACTGAGCCACCAGGTGCCCGTTTCTTCCTGTTCTTAAAAATCATTCATGCCTAAGGAGGTTTTCACAAAATGCTGCCTGTGTATCATGCACCATGACTATTGGAAGGAGTTTTTGTAGGAATTTACTAATAAAGTTTTTGAAAACCTGGTAGAGTTTTCTACCGTATACTGATCTATAAAAAGCTGCAGTAGTTTGGTTATTTTGAGGTTCACTAGGCAGATGTATTTTCTGATAGATAATTAAAAAATAGCATGCAGTACTTTGTGATTTACAAGGTGGATTGCCGTGCATTATAAGTGAGTTGAATCTCACAAGTGCTGATGAGGGTTATCTCGCTCCGGGAAAAACTGGGCCTACAGTTCACTTCCAGGTCTTCAGTTCCAGAGCCTTCAGCAGCCATCCTGCTGCCCGGTAACTAAAATGTCGGTAATGTCACGTATAGTGGTGTGCGGTCCAAACTTTGAGAACAAAGTCCCACTTGAAACTTGGGATTTTCCTTTCTTTTCAAGAGCACATTATTTCCTTAGGTCTTCTAATCCGTCTAGACTTGATCTTCTCTACAAATCCTCTTAAAAAACCTTACAGACATTTAGAAACACGCAGAAAAGTAGAGAGAGTAAACCTCCCGTGCCCATTACTCACTTCAGCGGTTACCCTGTACTCCCCCACTTCTGTGTGTATCTGGCGGAGGATGGAGGCCATGGAGGCCACTCTGAAACACTTTCATGCCATTGGTGTGTTTAGTAATTCCTAGTTTCCCCACCGGAGGCGTGTGAGCTTTTTATCTCTCTGTCCACCAGGAGCAGTCTTTCTGAGCTCCAGGCATCTTGTAGGGCCAGACTGTAAAAGACGCTGAATTAGTTTCTTGGGTCAGTCCCTGCCCACTCGGGGTTCTTCTTTTTGACCCGCCTTACTCACCTCTGACCCTAACAGTCCTTCCCTGCATGTGGCCTGGTCCCTACCCCCTGCTTCATGCCTTTCTCCTAACAGATTGCAGTAGCAATTTTCATTTCTGTTTTTCAAAATAATTTCTTTATTTCATAAAATGGTATTTCCCTGTCCTTAGCCTTGTTTTCTTTTCTTTTTTCTTTTTAAATTTTTTTTTAACGTTTTATTTATTTTTGAGACAGAGAGAGACAGAGCATGAATGGGGGAGGGGCAGAGAGAGAGGGAGACACAGAATCGGAAGCAGGCTCCAGGCTCTGAGCCGTCAGCCCAGAGCCCGACGCGGGGCTCGAACTCACGGACCGCGAGATCGTGACCTGGCTGAAGTCGGCCGCTTAACCGACTGAGCCACCCAGGCACCCCTCTTTTCTTTTTTTTTAAGCAGACTTCACGCCCAGCGCAGAGCCCAGTGCGGGGCTCGAACTCATGGCCCTGAGATCAAGACCTGAGCTGGGATCAAGAGTCGGTTGCTCAGCTGACTGAGCCACCCAGGCGCCCCAGCCTTGTTTTTAAAAGCTCTACGTCTTTGACATTACACGTCTCCTTTCTACCGCAGAACACGCTACTGTTTCCAAGTGTGTGGCCCCTGCTGCTTCTCTGCACACTGCTTAATTTTCCTTAAGAGGTTGGCAAATCTTAGTTTGCCCTTGAGTTTCTCCAAACTGTATTCCAGTGGAAGGTGTATCTGATGGGACCTTAGAGCCAGTTCCGTTTGGCTTTACTGAGAGGAGAATTTAATGGCTGATAGAACGAAATGATCAAGCAGGGACAGGTGGGTCCAGGCATTCAACTAATGTTTCCAGGAACTTGACTTCTTTCCATCATTCCGGTCTGCTCCCATCTGGGTTGGGTTTCTTCTCAGGTCGCCTTCCCCAGCAGCTCCAGTCTTCGCCGTCAGCTTCACACCATAGTTCTGGTAGTTGGGCTGGTAACTCCAGCAACAGTCCCGCACGCAGCTGGTGCTGGCTAACTCGGCCTGGGTCACGTGCTTGCCCCTGACCGACCAGAGGGACGCTTCCACAGCCAGCAAGGGAAGGCCACACCACGTGCGCTGAGAGTGAGGATTTGTGTAGATGTCTAAAGAGACGGGGGTGCTGTTAACCACGAGA
The DNA here is from genome assembly GCF_028018385.1 of Neofelis nebulosa. Lineage (NCBI taxonomy): Eukaryota > Metazoa > Chordata > Mammalia > Carnivora > Felidae > Neofelis > Neofelis nebulosa. The sequence continues at coordinate 5,001,204 of NC_080797.1, forward strand.
ACAGGAAATGAATACTGGGTAGGCAGGCAAAAATGATAGCTGTCTCTGGAGAAGATCAAATTAATTGGGACTAAAAGCTCCCTCTAGGAGATCCACCATACCAGTCATCACCTTAAAACTTCTGAGCGTAAACACAAAAACAAAGAGGCTTTTCTGGCAAGGGAGAACAGCGTTCCCAGAAATTGTTTTCTCTGAAGCTTTGGTAATAACGCTCCAGGGACACCTTTACTCACTTACCTTCTGGTTGGATTCTTCCGTTAATCTGTACTTGGAGTCACAAATATTTGAAACCTAGTATGACTACAGATTGTCATCAGATTTGGAGGAGTTGTAGATTTATTGTATCTGAGTTCTTCACCTTTCAAATGAGATGATCTGACCCACCCCCCACACATACTGACTGCCTCGCTATCTACTGGGATTTTCAGATGAGGACTGCAGGAAGCAATGAGCATGTGAGAAGAAAAAAAAAGTGTAAGGACACCAAGCCAGTTTTCAGGATTGCCATCTTTCTAGTGCTGCTTTGCCTGTGTTAGGGCTAGAGTTCCACCAACCAGAATAAGGAAGAAAGTAGCGGAAGCTCCCATTGGGTGGGTCAGGTAGAATCGTGTCCTTCGTGAGCACCAGTTTCGGAATAAAGGCCCGTCGTCCGCAAGCCACATTGAAGTCCCGCCCTTTTGCCGACTGCGGAGGGTCCCCTTCACATCTGACAGCAGCGATCTGTCGACTAAGACTTCACCTATTGTAGATGGTTCAAAGGACCCAGTAGCCATAGTGGGACCAGGAGTCTGAAAGTAATTTTAGAAATTCCAAATGGATTTGTTGTTTTAGAAACAACTAGGCCTTAATAAACTTAGATATCACAGCGCAGTTTATTACTGCAGACTTAGAATAAGAATAGTCAATAAGAATAAGAATAGACTTAGGACCATAGCCTTTGATTTACAAAAAAAAAAAAAAAATTAATGTTTACTTTTGAGAGACACACACACACACACACACACACACACAGAGTGTGAGCGGGGGAGGGGCAGAGAGAGAGGAGACACAGAATCCAAAGCAGGCAGGCGCCAGGCTCCAGAGCACAGAGTGGGGCTTGAGCTCACGGACTGTTAAAACATGACCTGAGCTGAATTCGGACGCTTAACTGAGTCCCCCAGGCGCCCCTGATTTTTATTTTAATTTTTAGTGTTCTTGGCTCTTTTAAGGTGTTACAAATGATTCTAAATTTCGGTTATAAACAATCTAATAAAATCATAGCTTTTCAGGTCTAAATCCCTTGTTGTTGGCTAGTGAGGGAGGGCACAGATCACATGTAAGAAGAAAAGATTATGTAGTTCCCATTTTGGTTGTGGGGCCAGGCTACTTAATCGTCAGGTTGAAAACTGGTTCAGATTAGAATCCAACTATTGAAGAACCAGGAGCGTTTTCTCAGAAATGGAGATAGTCACATCAATATTACAGTTTTTGTGCTGGATTTTGTTTGTTTAAAATGATTCCTCTCATACCTTTATTTCCTCTCCCTGTTATTCCAGGTGTAAAATACGAGAAAGTTATTTCAAGTGGTGTGGCCACCAAAGAAAAGATTCAGCCTGACACAAAAATAACCTAGAGGGGGAATCTAACATATCGAGTGCAATGAATGAGTGTAATATACAACTTTCTGAAAAAAAGAGTTCTGGCATTTTTTTTTTTTTTATTTAAAAAAAAATTTTTTTTTTTTAACGTTTATTTATTTTTGAGACAGAGAGAGACAGAGCATGAACGGGGGAGGGGCAGAGAGAGGGAGACACAGAATCGGAAACAGGCTCCAGGCTCCGAGCTGTCAGCCCAGAGCCCGACGCGGGGCTCGAACTCACGGACCGTGAGATCGTGACCTGAGCTGAAGTCGGACGCTTAACCGACTGAGCCACCCAGGAGCCCCGAGTTCTGGCATTTTGATAGAATTATTTTGGTTTTTGTGGAAGAAAGTACTGTGCGTGTGTCTGTGTGTAAAATGACACATTCTGTCGGATGTGAATCTGACTTGCCTGGAATTAGAATGCCTGTTCATGATAGGATAATACCCTTTTGTTAACTGTTACTCTTGTGAAGAATAGAGATGATCATGTATTTTACAATGAGGGAAAGGAACCGTGTCAAAGACGGTTAGTTTGGACCCAAGACCGTTTGACTCTAAGACGCCTGCACTTTTCTGTCTGCCATGCTGCCCGGCAGGTTAACTCTTAACATTCACTTCACCATTGTCTTCAGCCCATTCAGAAGACTAAGATGTTTATAACGCGGATATCTTTTTTACTTTATTTTGTTTTATTTGTTTGTTTTAGAAAGCCGTGTGGAGGTTATGGATGATAAGCCCGGTCCTGGACCACTGAGTGAGACTTCAGAATTTCTCTTCTCCTTTGGAGTTATAGCAGATATTCAGTATGCTGACCTAGAAGATGGCTATAATTTCCAAGGAAACAGACGGCGATACTACAGACACAGTCTGCTCCACTTACAAGGTGCTATCGAGCACTGGAATACAGAAGGCAGCCCGCCCCGCTGTGTACTTCAGCTTGGAGACATCATTGACGGATATAACGCGCAGTATAAAGCCTCTGAAAAGTCGCTGGAACTTGTTATGAACACATTCCAGATGCTTAAAGTTCCCGTTCATCATACATGGGGGAACCACGAGTTCTATAACTTCAGCAGAAACTACTTAACAAATTCTAAACTTAACACAAAGTTTCTGGAAGACCAGATTGTGCACCATCCCGAGACCGTGCCTTCAGAGAACTACTATGCTTATCATTTTGTACCGTTCCCTCAATTCCGGTTCATTTTACTGGATGCTTACGACTTGAGCGTCTTGGGCGTGGATCAGTCCTCTGCAAAATACCAGCAGTGTCTGAAGATACTGAAGGGTCACAATCCAAACTCGGAATTGAATAGTCCTCAAGGTGAATTATTCCTTTGAGCTGAGAATCTAATACATTGTCTTTAAATTCTTCAGCCACCTTTTATTCAGCAGGAAGATGGACGGTTAAGGTAAAAGTATATCGTCGCCGTCGTTCAGGGTCAGGATTTGTCACAAGCCCCATGGCACGTGCATTGGTTGCAGTCGGTTGAAGATACGTTTCACGGATGTCTGAATGTCTCTTCTGGGCCAGGCCCTTTTTCTAGGGCTAGCTAGTCAGAGCCATAAGCCATGCTGACAGCATCCCCTCTCTTTTTAGTGGATTGAGTGGAGGAAACGAGAGACACGGTGGGCGGGACCGGGAATAAATGAAACAAATGAAATTACTTCCACGGTGATAGATCCTACCGAGAAAATCACATAGGATGTTAAAGAAAAGGATCGCGTACTGTTTTAGCTTCAGTGGTCAGAGATGGCCTCTCCAGAGAGAAAAACATGGAAGCGGAAACCTGGACGGTTGGAAGGAGTCGTCCTTGGGAAGCACGGGGTGGGCAGAGTGTTGGGGACGGAGTCGGGGACAGATGGGAAGGTGCCCGGCAGAGGGAGCCTTGGGCATCAGGACACAGGAAGAGGCCAGTGAGGGAAGCAGGGGAGCATGTGCAGCGCGCCTCATCCGTACTTTGCCCTGTGCCTCGTGGCTCCCCGTTTTAAGTCAGCCGCTGCCCAACGTTCCTCAGGAAAGGTGCAAGTGTCCCCACGTTAGCCGAGTTCGAGTGCCCAAATGAGGGGAAAACTGGCCGTTGATGGGTCTAACGTACCTCATTCATTTCAGGACTGTCTGAGCCCCAGTTTGTCCAGTTCAATGGAGGATTCAGCCAAGAGCAGCTGAACTGGTTGAACGAAGTCCTCACCTTCTCGGACAGAAACCAGGAAAAGGTGGTGATTGTGAGTAAGTATTTCAGTTCCTCGATTGCACCAGCGTCGTGGAGGACGGGAGAGTTGGGTCGAAAGTGCACTGGTAGTATTTCGGTTGTGATGACCTCTTGCTGTGAAATGAATGCTTCCATTCCCCCCCCCCCCCCGCCCCCAACCGAGAACCGGAGTATAAGATTGACGTTTACAGCCGAGCCAGGAAAGAACTGTAAAATAACAAAAACATGTTGCCACATGTTAGTGCCTGGGAGTCGGCCTTTTAGGTTTCAAAGTAGAATTTCAGCACGGGGGATCAGTTTACGTAGCACAGTTGACTCTTGAACGACGCAGGGGATGGGGTGCCGCCCCCTGCACAGTCGAAAATCCACGTGTAACTTGTGACTCCCTAGAAGCTTAAACTACACGTGGCCTCCTGTTGGCTGGGAGCCTTACAGGTAACGTAAACCGTTGGCTGACACATATTTTGTCCGTTACGTGCATCCTACACTGTATTCTTACAATAAGTGAGCTAGCGGAAAGAAAATGTCATTAAGGGAGTCATAAGGAAGAGAAGGCACGTTCACAGTCCTGTAAAAATCTGTGTATAAGTGGACCCGTACAGTTCAAACCTTTGTTGACCGTCAACTGTAACATCTGAGTGCGAGATTCGGTCCAGACCCCCCCCCCCCCCCCCCCCCCCCGACCTCAGCCGGTCAGGCACTGTGGCCGCTGGACGGAGGCATCGGCTGTCGAGTGTTGGGGTGTCAGGTGTGACATGCACGTGGCGGTCAGTACTTCACATCTGGAGCTGTGTCTGCTGCGTCACTGCAAGGAGATAAGATTTACGAGGCTTCTGCTTAGAGTCATCTTCTACAGAACTGCTGTCGTCGTAGGTTGTAGGAACCTGAGGTGCAGGTGTGCGCACACACACAGAACTGAATTTGGACTTGGCGTATGGCTGGTGTCCTTGGTCTGGGGTCTGAGTTTCGATCCTCGCTGTAGAATTGATGTGGCGCAGTGGCTGAGAAGACCGTGCTCGGGGTCCCAGGGACGGGACGCCGTTCCGTGCACGGGTGTTTGCGTGAGCTATGTGACTGGGTAAACGTGGAACCTTCAGACCGATTCTCTGAGTGTTGTATCACATGGAATCATGGACACGAAAACCCCTCGAAAACGACGGGCTAGTCTGACAGCTGGCGATAGAAACGCGTATGTCTCTAAGTGTGGTTTTTACTTGGTGATCCTGCACCGTGGGAAAACACGTAGACGGAGCAGGGCTGTTGGGGCTACCGTTAGATCAAGTGTCCTTCCAGGCTGGGAGGACACAAGGTGCCCCGGGGTCATTGGTGCAACGCGACACTCCCTGACTCCTCCGTAGCTGGTCTCATTGTTGACTTGTCTCTGTTCAGCTTCCCGCTGCCAGGCCGGCCCTGTCACTTCCGAGGACACTGGCGTGGAAAGGGACCTACGGGTCGTGCCGGCAAACCTGCCAGTGTCAAAGATCAGGAAACAGAGAAATGAAGCAACGTGGTTCTTTTGGTGTGGTTTTCAGCGTGTGGTTTTGGCAGGGACTAGAGCCCATCCCAGCCTCCTTTCCCCCTTGTCTTTTTACTTCAGGGCACCTGTCTCCGTTATCGTCTCTTAGGTTCTTGCCTGTTGCTGTAAGCTGAGAAACCGGATGAATGAACCTTTAACAACTGAGTCCTCAGGTTCTCTATGGCAAAGTTTAAAATGGCTGATAGCCCTTGGCTTTCGTTTTTCTGTGCTCCTTCGCTTTGATTTTGGGTACCCACAGGCCATTTGGCCTGCGTCTTGGAAGGCTGGCGCGGCTGGTGGCCGAGATGTGGTGGGGACACCACAGCAGGACGGGGTTCTGCGTGGAGGATTCAGCAGTTGGGGTTTGGAAGTGTGAAGTTTCAGAGGCCGCTAGATCAGTGGAGATGCTGAGGAAGCAGTTTGGCTGTTTGAGTCTGACATTCGCGGTGGGGAGTCCGGGCGGGATGTAACCACGAGGGACTTGGAAGGTGCCCGTGACGGTCGGAACTGTGGATTCCTGGATCGCCAAGGCATCAGGCGCGAGTGGAGAAGGGACCCAGGGACCGAGTGTTCAGGCGCTCCCAGGAAGAAGCGGGGAGTGAGAATTCGTGGAAACGTCCGTGGAGCAGGGAGGAAGAAGAGGAGGACTGGTGAGGTTCTGGCAGCCTGGGGCCTCCGGGATGGGGAGACGGTCCCTGGGTCACGTGTTTCCAGGTCTCTCGATCTGGAAAGTCACCTGGCCTCTCTGGACCCTGAGCCCTTAGCACGGCCTCAGGAGTGGGCATGTGTCGTGCGTGGGCACACTCGTAAATTCTTTGGATGCCTTTGGCTCTGTCTTTAGGGAGCTATTAATCCTCCATAGTACAAACTAAATAGAAACAAAACAGAACAAAAATTCAGAATAAATGTCAGAATAAAAATAACAGTTTAAGGAACAGAAAAGGAAAGTGACGTAACGGGAAGAAGCAAAGCCAAGTGAGCTGTTGTGCCCACGCTGCAGACCGACAGACGGGGTGGCCTCCACGTGTGTTCAGGAATTCGAGACTCTCCTGGCTCTCCCTCCATGCACCTCCTGTGGGACCTAGGATAAATAGTCCCTGCTTTACCTCACTTTTCGCATCCGTTAAATGTCTCCGACTGCCTTGATCTCGTGGAGGTGTTTACAGTGGCGTGCATCCATTTTAATGCACTGAGTGTCTGTGTAAGTGACCTATGACCCGTTGACCCATCCCTGAACTGTTGTTACATTTAGGAGTACCTCTTTCTGCGTCTCTGCCGCTCGTGTCTGAGGAAATCGGCGAGACGGATTTCCTGCACAGCATCCGCCTGACTTCTGCGGACGCCCTCAGGGTTTCTCCATGTCTGTGCGTCTTCAGACGCTCTGGGCGTAGGGAGCCAGGGGTTCTGGCCTCTCCCCGTGTATGCGGACTGTCTCCCTGTGTCTACGCTGCACAGATGTGGCTGTAGATTAGCCAGTTCTTCGCGTATGTGGATTTTCTCTGGTCTTAGTCCATCTGGAAGAAGTAGCAACGTGCTTTTTTTTTTTTTTTTTTTTTTTCCCTTCCCCGTGAGTACTAGCTTTTAGCCATTTCTTTTGATGAAAGAGACATTTCCTACTCGGCTCATAACTCTTCTTCTCTTTAACTAACAGGCCATCTTCCCATTTACCCAGAGGCCTCTGACAGTGTGTGCCTGGCCTGGAATTACAGAGACGCGCTGGCCGTCATTTGGTCCCACAGGTGTGTCGTGTGTTTCTTCGCCGGTCACACTCACGATGGTGGCTACTCCGAGGATCCTTTCGGTGTGCACCACGTCAACCTAGAAGGGGTCATAGAGACGGCGCCGGACAGCCAGGCTTTTGGCACCGTTTATGTCTACCCTGACAAGATGATGTTGAAAGGGAGGGGCAGGGTTCCGGACAGGATCATGAATTATAAGAGGGAGAACGCCTTCCGGTGTTAGTCTGGCTCACTGCGTTCCATCTCGTTTGCCTTTGGAGAGAGAGAGCACGGCTGAGCTTTGTGTTTTTGTTCATCTCCCCCCCCACCCCCGCCCCCACCCCAGAGCCCTCAGTCTCCTTGCTTAGTATTCTCTTTGCACGACAAAACGGATCTGTGGCCTCGGGGCGCGTCAGCTCCCGAGATATTCTGACCTGTCGTTTTTGGATAACAGATCCGGTGCTGAGAACTGGACACAGAATGAATGCAGGTGGCGTGAATAAACCAGGGCAGAGACTGAGGGGGGTGGTCGAGTCCTCAAGACAGACTTCATTTAGCCTGATCTGGAATTTTTTTTTTTTCTTTCTTTCTTTTTTTTTTTTTTTTTTTTTTACCAAGGAGGATATATTCATGTATTAACCATGTAACTTAACGTTCGTAATAATAAAATAAGCTCAGGTAAACTCTTTCTGTGTATCCTGCTGTGTGAATGAGCTTTGGACTTTTTTTTCTCAGAATACCCAACATATTTGTACATTTATTGGCTTGTATTCCTGTCCTGTAAACAAAGTAAGTTGTCTCACGGGTGAATGTGTGGTCCCTTCCATGCGAGGCCGTGAGAAAGGCCTCCGGAGAAGTCACGCGGTCCCCTCGTGATTCTGAGTAAAGCGGGATCAAGGGCCGGCACAGCCGTGCACCTGCTGGTGTGGCCCCTCTGGGCAGCAGCTAGTGCTGTGTGAGACTGCAGGGGGGATTGAGTTTACTCTCCGCTCCCCGTGTAGACGAATGGGGCACGTTGACTCGGCTGTCCCACGCGCTAAGGTTTCTTTGCGGAAACATTTACTAGATGGCGAACGGGACCGTTGAAGCTTGGAGCAAGTTTGAGTCAGGGCCTAACGAAACATCAAGCGAGAAGACACCGATACTAGTCAGCCTGAGTGCACCTGCCGAGCACCTGGGCTCCGGGGGCGAGGGGTGTGTTCGTGTTCTGTGGCTGCTGTGGCAAATTACCCCCACGTTGGTGGCTTAGATTGCGTGTATGTGACGTTTCTGGAGGTCGGAAGTCTGAAACCACATTCCCTGGGCCAAGCTCAAGTTGTTGTCAGGGCCGCGCCCCCTCGGGGGTCTCTGCGGCAGAATCTGTATCCCAGCTTCTAGAGCCTCCATTCTCAGAGCCACCAGTGCAGCCTCTTCAAGCCTCCCTCTGCCTCCCTCTCTCTCATCGGGATGGCTGGGATGACGGGGAGGCACCCCCTGGCCGATCCAGGATCGTCTCCCCACCTCAAGACCCTTAACTTAATCGTGTGCGCACAGTCTACTTTGTGATGCAAGGTAACAGTCCCAGGCTCTGGGGATCGGACCGGGCGATCTTTGCGGGCCGTTATTCGGCCCACCAGAAGGGTGACTGTAATGCGCTCCCTGCATTCACCGACTTTACCATCCGTGGACACAAATGTGTGAAGAGAGGCCTAGGAATGCAGAGCGGAGGGGTGGTTCGCTTTTGTTTCACGGGACTAGGGAGGACTTGAAGAAGGAGGAAAAGGGTCTTGATGGGGTGTTAGGCAGAAGAGCATCAGCAGAGGTTAAAGGGCACGGTGAGTTGAGTGGCAAGTAATGCTGTGTAGACTCCCCGAAAGGTGCCTGGGGTTATGGCAAGAAATCGCGAAGGCAGAGCACCGGCGAGGGCCGTGCTGTGAAGTCTTGAATGATGAGCCTGGAGTTGGAAGTGAGCTTGTCGGGTTTCTGAGCTGGGGAAGTGTGGTTACAGGTGCCTCTCAGTCCTCGCAGGAGGAGAGGCTGATGGGGAAGAGAAAAGATGGGCGGGAAGGCAGGGGCTCTGATAATAGAAACGTTAAGCTTGCTTAAATTCAGCGGAGAAACAGAGATCACAACAATCTCAGTGCCTTTCCGAAGGCAGCACTCCTACCAGAAGTTTTCTGTGCTCAGAGATCTCAAAGGAGCCGCGTGTATTCACAGAATTCGCAGTGACACGGGGGCCGCAGATACGATGAAAGTGCATTTTGAACGTCACTTCTTTTTTAAAAAACTGGAACATTACGGTCTTTTAAGCACAGAAGCAGGCATTCCTTGGATGATAGATCCTATACAGGCTTTGCAAACAAATCCACTTCTTCCTGTGTAACTTTGGTAGTGACATGAAAAGGGGTGTAAAAACCATCAATCTCATGTGAACTAAGTGTGCACTGGACTGAAATCCTTTATGTGTGTTTTATCGACCTTGAAATAAATTTCACGTCGGTTGCTTACAATTGACAAGATTTTCTTTTTCCCTTTTCCCTCATCTAAACCTTGAAAAGAGAATTTCGCTTGTCCAGTGACCACTGTGTAAACCAAACACAAAACATACGTGCCTCCTTTAACAAGTATTTATAGAATCCTTAATATTGTGTTAAAGGCTATAAAAGTAGACAAATGGACAGACTTATTTCCACTCTCCTGATACATGATTGGTACTAATATTCTTTTGAGTGAAATACTTCCTAAATGTCATGAGACGGTATTTTGACCCCAGAGCTTGATGCTGACCCCTCAAAATTGCCAGCCAACAGAAATACGATGTGAACCATTTAAGTAATTTAAAAGCATTCACGCTTCGGGGCGCCTGGGTGGCTCAGTCGGTTAAGCGTCCGACTTCGGCTCAGGTCACGATCTCGCGGTCCGCGAGTTCGAGCCCCGCGTCGGGCTCTGTGCTGACGGCTCAGAGCCTGGAACCTGCTTCAGATTCTGTGTCTCCCTCTCTCTGACCCTCCTCCGTTCATGCTCTGTCTCAAAAATGAATAAACGTTAAAAAAAAAAAATTAAAAAAAAAAAAATAAAAATAAAAGCATTCACGCTTCAAAAAGTAAATAGAAACAGATGACAAATTTTAATGATATATTTTATATTAACGCAAATACGGCTAAAATATTTCAACATGTAATCAATATGAGAATATTTTATATTCCTTTTGTACTATGTCTTTAAAATCCAGTGTGTGTTTTATACAAGCAACCCCTCCATTGGGACGCCACATTTTCACTGTTAATACTTCATCTATATTTAGATATAAAAACTGGAATTAAGCAGATTCACATAACCATGTTGTTCCAAACACACTTAAAACAAGCGTTGCAGACACATTTCTAACTTTTCTAATAACTGAATCGACATGTTATAAAATTAAAGTGAAAACCGTAGAATTTTACTTCCTCAGTGTAGCCACATTCCAAGTGCTCAGTGCTACATCTTATGGTTATGTTAGCATGTTACGTGACGTTTGTATGCACCGTGGTGATGTCACCGTGTCACGCGTGTGTGCACGCACTGCGGTCATGTTACCACGTCGTGTGTGTGCGCACCACGGTTATGGTAACATAAGTCGCCAGGTTGGAGAGTACAGCTCCCAGATGGTCTTCTCCCCAGGGTTACCTTTGACATTCATTTAAAAAAATATCGATTTTGGTCATACTTCTCATTTACCATGTAGTGAATATTCCGTTTCCTTCTGGTCCCAAATTCCTTTATTCTACCTAACTCTCTCTTTCCAAGATGTGCTCGTTCCTTGGGCATCATTGAGCTCACTGCACTGCACGGGTCCAGTATAATGAGTTCATTTCGGGGGCACAGCCCTCTCTTGAATCTCTGTTTCTATCATTCCACCGAAACCCTGTTTTCTTCTGTTTTAATCACCTGTAAGCCCCTTATAAGCACTTGGTAATTTTGGAGGCTCTCATATTATCCACTCTAATCCCGTGCAACTGTATTAAGTAAGTAGGGGATCTGGTTTTAATCCTGTCTTACAGATGAAGACATATCCGCCAGGAGGTGTATATATTTGCCCAAGTCATATAGACAGGGGTAAGCTGAGTCAGAATTTATATCTCTTCACTTTTGTTCTGTGGCCTTCTCTACTCTACGGGGACCCAATCGAATATCAGACCCCTCTCTTACCAGTTCCATGCAACTCTATGCCGTACCGTAGACATCCTCAGAAAGTTCTTGGCATTTTTTTTTAATTACCTCTAATATTAGCTGAGATTACCTGAAGTTCCTAGGAAATTGGCTTGTTACAAGCATGTTTATAAAAAATTGATTGACAATACTCATTTTAATAATGGGATTCTTGGCTTCATTTAAAGTACTGTCTTGCAGTGAGTTGGCCAGGAGGACCGCATCTCCTTGTTTATGTATATGTAGACCCAAGAGAGAAATGGGAAGAGAGCGATTACAATGGCAGTAGCCAACTGAATTCTTCCACCAACTGGATTCCTATGAAGACACACAGGAATGATTATCAGTAAAAATCCAATAACATTTATGGATTGCTTTGGAAACAAATATCAAGGTTGAATTTGGTGAACACATTTTTATAGGACTTTTTCTTAATTTTTATTGGCATATAGCTTATTGATTTGTGGGAGTTCTTTTTTTTTATTTTTTACCTTTTATAAAATGTTTATTTATTTTCGAGAGAGAGAGCATGAGGTGTGGAGGGACAGAGAGAGGGAGACATAACAAGCTCCAGGCTGAGCTGTCACCACAGAGCCCCAGGTTGGGCTCAAAACCACCAACCGTGAGGTCATGACCTGAGCCGAAGTTGGAAGCTTAACCAACTGAGCCACCCAGGCGCCCCAGGAGTTCTTTATTCTTAGTGCACATCTTTGTTGTTTATATATGTTGCAAATAGCTTTTCCCACTCCTATAATGATGTCTTTTGAGGAACTGAAGTCACTGATTAATTAGGCAGTGTGACAATCGATCTTTTCCTAATGATTTCTGTATCCTGTTTAAGAAAACTTTTCCTCCCCAAGGTCTTGGGGAGGATTTGGGGTTATCTTCTCTCAAAGGCTCACTGTTTTGTTTCTCACATTAGATCTGTAATCCACCTGGAACGGCTGTTTATGAAAGTCAGGTGGGGAAAGTTTGGCCACATGGGCATTCCGTTGATCCAGCAGGATTTGCTGACAAGTCTGCCTTTCTTTGCTGCACCTGTACTGCCACGCGGTCAGGAGTCAAGGGTCTACCTGTGCGTGGATGGACCTGTTTCTAGATTTACTCTTTCATTAGTCTTACCCTTTTCCCAGTACAGGTTTATCCCTCCACTTGCTTAGGTCTTCTTTAATCTCTCCCACAGTGTTTTGTCGATTTATTTGTAGAGCTTTTGCCTATCTCTTTCTAGATTTATTCCTAGGGAGTTGATTTCTCAATGTTCTTATTTATGGTTAACTTTGTTTTCACCATTTTCCGTGACTTGTTGATTTGAGTACATTCACCTAGTGGGCAGCAATCATGCTAATAAACTCACTCTAACGACTTTTCAGATTCTTTTTGATTTTTTGTGTACACAATCACGTTACCCACGGATAGCGAACGTTTTTCTTTTCTAGTCGTTGTGCCTCTAATTTTTTTCTTGCCTTATCGGACTGGCTACGATACTAGCTTGAACAGTGTTGAGCGGAAGTCGTAATGGTGGCTAACCTCACCTTTTCCTGATCTCAGAAGGCAAGTTTGCAACTGCTGGCCACTGAGTATCAGGCTTTGGTGTAGATCCCATTGGTCAGCTTTAGTTCCTTTCTACACCTGTTTCCTAAGACCTCTTGTGGATGGACGGTGAATTTTACCAGGTATCCTTTCTGTATAGATTGAGAAGAGAGCTTATTTATTCTTTTATTCTGTTAACATGATAGAGAACACTGGTTGGTTTTTGAATGTTAAACCGTGTTCACAGAATGGACCCAAGACGGTGGTTGGGTGACATATTGCAGGATTTTATTTACTGGTGCTTTATTTAGGATTTTCTAATCTGTGGTTGTGAGTGAGGCTGCTGGGTAATTTCTTTTCTTCTCTCTCTCTTTTTTTTAATGTTCTTGCTAAGTTTTGGCATCAAGGTTATTCTGTCCTCATAACATGAATTGTAAAGTGTTTCATCTTTTTCTGTTCTCTGGGAGTGTGTTAAAGGCTGACGTTATTTTTTCCTTAAATATTAGGTAGAATTCTCCAGTTAGGGCATCTGGTCTAGAGTTTCTTTAATAGTTATGGAATTGTCCTGGAGTATTTCTTCTCGTGTCAGTTTTGCTAGTTTATATTTCTGAAGTGACTTATTCATTTTTTTAAAGTTAATCTATTTTGAGAGAGAGAGAGGGTGCACGAGTGGGGGAGGGGAAAAGAGGGAGAGAGAGAGAGAATCCTAAGCAGGCTTCACACTGTCAGCACAGAGCCTGATGCGGGGCTTGATCCCACGAACCATGAAATCATGACCTGAGCCGAAATCGAGAGTCAGACCCTCCACCGACTGAGACACCTGGGTGTCCTCAAGACATCTGATTTTAGCTAACGAGTTGAAAACTTACTTTGATGAACTGTGACATAGGCTCATCCATGCTGTGATAATCACCAGACCAAACAGTTCCCTATAAAACAGCATACATTTCAGATATTTGAAGTAGCTGCAAATGACCTGTGTATCGTCCCTTTCTCTCTGTGACCACCAGCTGCTGCTATTAGATGACCTTCCCCCAAGATACGTAGCATCTACAGAATATTTTCAAGTCTGGCCATGAGTCATAAGTTACTTCTTTCAGACCATTTAAAGCCTTATATGAACACACGTTTCGTCTTATGAGGCAGGTGTGAGCTCCATCACTGCTCCTCAGCTTCTAAGTGAACAACAGCACAACACAGAAATCACTTCAGGTCACGGGGAGGATTAGAGTACAAGCAGGGAAACGATCCTAGATCGATCATACAGGCACCACTTTACCACTGTGTTAGAGGGATCAATGTTAGGTAAGATGAGCTCAAATCAATAAATAATTAAGCACGTGCAGCAGGAGCATGGGTCACGTCTTAGTGGAGAGGAATGATTTGTAGTATGAGGCAACTAATGATTTTGGGTGGGTAGATGCTTCTAGAAATATGCCTTAAAAGCATCTTTTACATAGAGTAGAAGACAGTCATAGCTGGCCATGGTACCACCGGAAGCCAGAAGTAACTCCGGAAGTTACCGGAAGTAACTCATGGGCCTGAAGTCGGTGGAGGTGATTCAGCCCAACCTGATTTGCTCTCTGGTTTTCCAGGGATTAAGGCCTATGGCAAAGAAGCACCCTGCCAGGGACGAGTAACTTCTAGGTCTCTAACTCTTGGTGTTAGCAGTAGGATGGACAGGAAGGGAAGGGGGCTATGCAACAGGCCAAGGAGTCAAGGGTGGGAGGAAGCAAAGGAAGAGGTGATAAGTTCGGATCAGATGGCCTTGACAAAGGGAGGAGATGACAGGAGACTTAGCAGGGCAAGGCTGACAGACGTTGACTTAAAATACTGACCTCTGAGGTGGCTGCTCACGCTTGTAGGTAAGATTTTGGCCAGAACCACAACTAAACCAGAATGCTGATGGAGTTTTCGCCTTGTTCGACCAGACTCTTAACTGTGCGGCTTCCTTGGCTCGTTCATTATAAGGGAGCCGAGGTCAACTGCCCGACCTGTGTGCTGACCGCCTCCAGCAGTGATTGTGGGATGTGGTGCGCAGTGCTGGCTGTGCATCCTGGCTCCATTATTCCTTCGGCTTCCCCAGGCTCCTCTCAAGGAGGTGATACCTTCCCTGCTCCTGATGGTGTGGCTGAGGGAGCTGAGTCATCGTGGTGCGGATCAGGGGTTGCGGAGGACCAGGAGCTTTCTCAGTTCTACCCCACCCCTTCCAAAGAGCAAAGGTCACTGCTCACCTGCCTTCTTCCTCATGTAAGACGTTCTGTTGTGAATGAAGCCAGAGGTGGCCCGCCAAGCCGACAGCCCACAGGATACACAGGAATGTGTGTATAGCAGAGATACTCTTCCAAATGATGTTGCCTGAAAATAGATATTCTGACACTGTCAGTCATGGAATCACCTCCCAGGGAAACCATGACCTCTCTGTATCTGCTCTGCCATAGTCTTTCAGGTAAAGCGTTCAGAAAAGGCTGGGGTGGTGCCTGGCTGGCTCAGTGGGTGGAGCATGGGACTCTTGATCTCAAGGTCCTGAGTTTGAGCCCCACGTTGGGAGTGGAGCTTACTTAAAAAAAAAAAAAAAAAAGCTGGGGTTTCTTTAAGTTTTGTTTTGGGGAATGTCATAGAGGTTAAAGCAGTAATAATCAGCTTAAGTGGACATGTGCCCTTTCTATGATGACTACCCTCATTTTCTTTGGGGATCTGCCCTTCCCACACCCCCCCTGGCCGTGTGTCCCAGACAACTGGACCTTAGCTTGATTATTCAGTGCATTTCATCCCTTTAGTGGTGGTGCTTTGGCTCCAGAAGAACAGCTGACAAATCAGGGCCGACAACTCAATTCTGAGACGTCGGTGGAGATATCGGGGAAGCAGATCCTATCTTCTGTTGGACTGAGCGGGCAGGAAGAAGTGAACTTTGACCTGCCGGGCTACCACGAGGGGCCCTGGACTGAAGTCCATCGGCACGTGGTGGAACAGAGAGGTGCCGAGAGTTCTGAGCCAGTGCCTGAAGCGAGCACGACCCCTGCATTTCTTTCAGTCACGTACCCCAGTACGTCTCCGTTCGAGCTCACAGCCCGTTTGAGTTCAGTTTTTTCCTTGCCGGCAACTAATGGAGCCCAAACCACTGCACCGTAAAGATGCGGACAAGAGTTCCCGGCGCCTGTACGAGGAACGTGTGCATCTAGGGGACATGAGTTTTCCCCATCCAGCTGGGAGCCACTGGTCTTTATTCTAAGGCCCTGAGAACTCTGAGGACTCACTGGCAAAGGAGCTGTTTTCACAACAGTGAAGAATAACCTGTCAGGACCAACAGTCCCTGTTAATAAGAAAATGTTAGTAAACACAGTAAAATGTAATTTCTTTTTTGTTATGAGACACGGTTTTATGGTATAAAACTGTCCACCTCTAGGTTCGTTGAGTTTTTGGGGCTGTAAAAGGTGAAGCGACTATGTTTTGCCCACATCGTAGTAGGTAGCTTGTGGGCAACACAGACCTGATATTTTAAGGGAATTTCTTTGTATGTATATCCACCTGGCAGATTTTATATATGTATGCGAAATGAAAAAAAAATATATGTATATACGTGTGTGTGTGTATACATATATATTTTTTTTCATTCCAAGGAGCAGTTTACAAAATGTATGATAAAGCCTCTGTGTTACAGCCATCCATTCACTCAACAAGCATTAAGTACCAAACCGTATTCGTGGCCTTATTTCAGCGGGGCTTGGGCAAAGATGGGCTAGACATGGCCCGACTTTTAAGGGGCATACAGCCTAGTGGGGGGAAAACATAAAAAAAGCATGAAATAAATTGTCGTAGGTACTACGACAGGACAGAGGGAGGTTGGGGGGGGTGATACGTATTAATGCAAAACCTAGACATTTGTATGGATGTTATAAACCGTTTCTCTACATAGAGTAGCCGGCCATATACACGGGGGTTGAATGAGTTCAAATAAGAAAGTGATTCCCGGCAGTGGTACCGGAGTTAAGAAGAATTGATGAAGAGTAAACATATAATAGACACTGGTTGCCACTGACTCTGGAGATACCAACTTAGCACTTTGTTGCTGATTTTCTATCAGCTTGGTGGCTTTAGAAATCGGTGCGGTGACTGACGCCCTTCTCTCTCACGGGCTAACCTGCAGAACCACTGTTGCCCACGAGCATAAGCGATCTTGGGTTCCGAGTTGGTAAAAGACCGTCTTGGTATGGCAGGTCCTTGTGACACTTGCTTGCAGATGGTGTGGGTGATCTAGATTAGAATTAGCCCCTCTCATCATCAGAAATGAGAAGACCTGGACAGCCCCGTGTTTCTCCTGGGAGTCTGTCATTATTACAAGAAATCTGATTTGCTGTATCTCCCTGCAGAATCCAGGGTTCGTACCCGTGACAAGGGGGTTAAGTCCAACAAGCAAGGTCAGCACAGCAGGGATCATGTACACCACCTGTTAGCAAAGAGAGAGAAAATTACGTGGGTAATTTCCGCCCCATGGCATTTGTTCTTAGTGTCTCTCTCCCTTGCCCACCTGCCATTATGAAAGCCAAAAAAGCCAATTTATATTCCCAACCTCTTCAGCTAGGGTGATCATGCTCCCGCCATGAAATGTAGTAAGAAGTCTTGTAGGGGCAAGGCTGATACCTAGAGCATTTAACAACCAATAATGCCCGGATGCTGACCGAGCAGGATGGATCCCAGACCATAAACCAAGTTGGTATGCACACACTGACTAGCAGCCTGTCTGAAGGGCTTCCTGGGAAACATTTCCTCCCCAATAAAAGGGAAGAAAGCACAGGAGGAAAAATCATTTTGCTCCTGCCTTACTTCTTCCTACTTGGGATGCCCTTGTCTGGGGATGATGTCTGGAGCTGCAGCAGCCATTCTGTGAACATGAGAGAATATATCACCCACACATTGGAGATGGCAGAGAAGAAAGGAAGCCCGGGTCTTTGATCACGTTGTTGGCTGCTAAGCAACTCCCTCTGGACTTCTTGTTAAGTGAGATACTCTACTCTTATAACCTGATGCTAGGCAGATGTTCTGTTATCTGCTCCTATATGCATCCTGATACAGGAGTCCTCCGTGAACAAGATGAAGTAGGGGACGTGGAAGTGAGTCAGGTGTGAGGTACAAGCCCCCAAGGCCCAGTGACGTAGTACTGGTTCCTGTTTGCATCCATTCATTCTTTTACTCAACGGTCAATACAGAAGGACTGCCATAGGAAGGCTCTGTTAGGTTGCCTGAGGAATACCAAGAAGAAGGAGTAAGTGGTCCCTGTTCTCCCAGGAGCTGGCATGTACCGAACCAACTTAAATGTAAAGCAGAATGGGTTAGTGTTAAAGGTTTGAAGGAAGGACGGTTAGAACCTATGGGAAAGAGGGAGAGAGACTTGAGTGACGTAGCATTTGAGACAGACTTTGAAGCTTGAGCACGACACACACAAATCCCAGGGGCGAGGCACAGTAAGTTTTACAGGTGGATCGGGCTTCCAAGACCAGGCTGGGAAGGTGGGTTGGAGCCATCCTGCGGTGGGCGTTGAGTGCCAACCTGGGGAGTTGTAACTCAGGGATCTTGGGGAGCGGGGGAAGTTTCTGAAGCAGGAAGCGATACGTGGGAAGCGGAAGGGATCAGAGGCAGCTCCAAGAATTGGGAAGCTGGAGGGCTGTCTGCGGGGACATGCTGTCTGTTGGTGTTATGTCATCTAAGCGTGAAGTGAGAGGTGACATACAGAGACTGTACAGATAAGCGGTCGGACCTACACGGGGCGCTGTTGGATTGCTTTGTTCTTCGTTTTGTTTTCTGAAAGGCTCTCAAAGGTGGTAGTAAGGGACTGAGATGTGGTTTGGAGCAAGGATGACCCGGAGGATGATTCAGCTGTTGATAGAAATGGGTGAGTCAGGAGGAGGAGGGGGCTTTGTAGGGAAAGGTGCTGGGCAGGACCTCGGGGTGTTTGAGGAGCCAGTGTGATATACAAGTGGAAAGATCTAGCAGTCTTTTGCAAATTCACCATTAAGCTGGGTGTTGGAGAGTCGCCTGCAGGGAAATAATATTTGGAACTCAGGACATGGCCCCGCGTGCTGAGGAAGAGGCAGTTTGATTTGATGCGAGAGCATGTGAATCTGGACAATAAGCACTATCAGAAGGAAAAAGACTGGCTGGGATTTCACATTACAAATCCAAACACTTCCATTTGTTGCTAATATTCTTCCAAAGCCAAAAGTCATCTTGGCTGGCGATACTGCAGTCTTGCGTATCCGTTTTGAAAGAAACTGGGCAAGATCCAGACATTTCAGGAAACGTGTGGACGATCTCTCCCTCCTCCGAACAGTTCAGCCAGAGCATTGGTTAGATGTATCCTGTAGATTTTATGGGCTCGGATTACTCTTTATAAATATAACTCGCTGAATTAGAGGAACCACAGACCCTAAGCCTGCCATTTTCTGGTCAAATGTTTGTTGGAGTGTCTGGGTAGAAACTCACGGGGAATGGTTCAGTTGACCTTGGGAGGTCTACTCTGTGTCTTCAGAAAAGTGTCCTCAGTTGGCCCATTTTTATGCAAAGGGAATACTGCCCTAAGGACCCCTGTGTCTGGAAAATTCTTTGTTCTCTCCCCCATACACATTACTACCCTGATCCCTTCCCCTCTGACACTTTAGGAAAAAGAGCTTACAAAGAATTTATTTCTGAGTTTTTCCGCACATGGAGCCGGGAGGGGCGACAAGATGGGTAACAAGCCTGTGTTTCGTGCACGGCTCCACGGTTCTTTGGGACGCAGGAAGCAGCTTTTACTCACCATCCACAGTTCTGCATCTGGATCGTTCACCTGGAAAGACAGGACGTCTGGCATTAGCAGGCACGGCCCGTGCCCCACTCCCGTATCTGGTCTGCTCCTCGATGCGTCCCAGTCCTGTTAGGTGCCAGGCGCGGCGCCAGGCGGCGGGGACAGAGTCTAGCGGAGGGCGGGGTCGCAGGGGCTTCTGGCTGAGCGCCGCAAGGGGGCCGCACACACTGCGCACACAGTACCGGTGTTGTGGGCGCCCCCGTCTGAGGAATAAGGAAAGCCCTTATCGGGGGTCCCAAGGCAGACCTGAGGGGTACCCGCGCCCCAGACGGTTCTCCCGGGCCCTCAACCGCGCTGGGTCCCCGCTCTGGGACGCGGGCGGGCGGTCACGGGAACGCGCCTGGCTTTCCGCTGGGACAGAGGCGGGGGCTCCGGGGCGTGACCCCCGACCCTGCGGCCCCGTCAGTCCACACCGCGTGCCGGGAACCCGCCCGCCGCCGGGAGCCGGGGCGCTGACCTGCACCAAGGCCGCCAGCGCGAAGAAGGCGGCCATGAGCCCGTTGCAGGCCCGCCACAGGCCGGGGGCCCAGCGTCCCGCTGCAGGCGCCATCCGCTCGGGGCCAAGGGTCTGGGCGGGCCGGGGGCGGGGCGTCGGGCTTTAGGGGCGGGGCGGGGCGGGGTTGTGGCGTCCCGGACCTAGGGGCGGGGCGTCGGGGCTTAGGGGCGGGCGTGGTGCGGAGGTGGGGGCGGGGCGTCGGGGACGGAGCCAGGCGTGAAGGCTTAGGGGCGGTGCGAGGCAGGCCGGGGGCGGGGCTTCGGGGCGTGGTGAGGCTGTGGTGTCGGGGCCTAGAGGTGGGGCGTCCCGGACAGAGGCTGGGGGCGGGGCAGCGGGGCTGGGGCGGGGCTTGCAACAGGGCAGCGGTGGGTGGGCTTCCCCTGAAACCCACTTTGTCCTGCGCCGGTTTCTTTCCCCAAACACCCCCCCAGGTGTCGAGTGGCCGCTGGCGGCCGCTCGCTGGGTAAGGATGTGGCACTACTTTAGCCTTACTACTCCCCCCTTTAGGTTCTCCCGAAGGCGTGGCCAAGGAAGGTGCTGTGTCCCCATTTCACAGATGGGGAAAGCGAGTCTCAGAACGACTGGATGACTTGCCCAAGATGGCACACGGCTCCGGGGCCTCCACACAGACCAGATTCGGTCACTCGCCGCTGAAAAAATCCAAAGGCAGGGCGACCACTGGTGGCGAAACAAGAAAGGAATTTGTTTCAGTGAGGCCAACACCGGCAAGACAGCGGACCAGCGTCTCAAACGCTGTCTCCGAAGTGCCAGAAAAACTTCTAGGCTTACGGAAGGAAAATGTAGGGCGAGGGTCGGTGTGTGCCAGCAGGTGGCAGTGCAGGTCAGGTGGAACCCTGTGTTGGGGTCTCATGCAGGGTCTTGCTGGCTCAGGAAGGTCCTTATGGTTTGAGGGGGTGGTTCGATCCCCATCTGGGGACTCTTTGCCCGCAGGGTCTGTTGCCCGAGTTAAGGGATGAGCTGGAAAGCAGAACTTCATCAGTTAGAACGTTTGAGGTCAAAACGGAAGTAGCTGGAGTCAGTGCTGCTCCTGGGTGGCGGAAGGTCATGTTTGAACCCTGTAGGTCCAACCACCCTGCCTGTTCCCCAAAGCTACCTTCCTCACATTAGAGGAAAAAAGAGAACGCAGAGTGAGAGGCGGAGAAAGAGGCCTCTGTCTGTGTGCATTTTCTGATTAGTATTTATGCATGTCTTTCCAAAGCTCCAGGAACTTTGAGTGCCCTGTAAGCATTATGGTAATTTCTTAGTGATGACAGTTCTGTTAGCATCTTACACAGCTCACAGCTTTTCTGCAGACAGCCTCGTTTATCTTCATGGGCTTTTATTATAAAAGGTATTTACATATTCTACATATTTACAATTCTTTCCCACCCCCAAAACCAACAAAATTTCCCTGCGCATTGCTCATGAATTTCTTATGAACTAAAGACACCGAAATATTCGCTGTCCTCCCCTTGCTTGTTTTACAGTCCTTTTTTTTGTTGTTGTTGTTGTGTAATTTATCCTCTGATTAGTCTTCCCCAGGCTCATTTACACATCCATAGGCCTCATCATTTTTACTGTTCTAAGGCATCTTTATCTCTTCAAATCAGGAGCACGTGCTCCTGGCCTTCTTTTAGCTCAATCTCGTAAAATGCTGTAGGAGTTTCTTTAACTCAGTGTCATTCCTTCTGGGTGCCCGGCCCCGTGCTTAGGGCCTGGACCCTGCGGGTGGATTTGCAGTGTGTTCTTGGAGTAGGGAGTCTGTGGGCTGGGACGGGGCGGGGTGGGGGGACAGACAGGCACACATAGAAACAATGGCTGCATGTTGGGGATAAAGGCCAGTCAGAGAATGTGGCTTCTTAGTGAGTTCCGCTGCCTAATCAGCCCTGGAACCCGAGAGCAAGTCCTGACCACCCTCACTGTTCTATTCCTTATCTGAAAAAAAGGGGCCCCTGAGTGGCCCAGTTGGTTGAGCGTCTGACTTCGGCTCAGGTCGTGATCTCACAGATTGTGAGTTCAAGCCCTACATTGCGCTCTCTGCTGTCAGCACGGAGCCTGGAGCCTGCTTCGGAATGTGTGTCTGCCCCTCCCCAGCTCATGCCCTCTCTCTCGCTCTCCCTCTGTCAAAAATAAATAAACATTAATTATTTTTTAATTTTTCTAAAAAAACTAATAAAGGAGAGGGTAGTGTTTTAGGCTGAATTGCACCCCCGGCCAAGTTCATATATCAAAGTCCTAACACCCAGTACTTCAGAGTGTGGCCGTGTTTGAAGAGTCGACCGAGAAAAGAGGCAGAACTGAAATAAAATGAAAGCATTTATTTGGGGGTCCCAGAATTGCATTTTGGGGGGGGCACAGATTCGGGTAGCAGCCCAAATTGTGTCCCATGAGGAACACAAGTCAGGTTTCTGAAGACACAAGGGAATGTTTGTGTATGTTGTTCACAAATAATTTTGATTGGTGTTAGTGGCAGAAAGCCAGTGGTGGCTGGACATCATTGGTCACCAAGGATGCCACCAAGCAGAAGTCCATTCCTGTGGCAACTACAGGTGTTCGTGCAGAGTCCCTGGAACATTTGTGGTTTGGCCCAGTTCAGAAGTTCTACCCAACGAGGATGTACTCGAGGACCACCTCCCTAATAGTCCCCTGGCTCCCTTGTAAAACTGCTTGACGTAAGCGACTCCATTTTATTTCACCTTTCACAAGAGATAGGATCTGAAAAGAGGTAATTAAGTTAAAATGAGATCACTAGGGTGGGCCCTGATCCAATAGGACTGGTGTCCTTTTCTTTTTTAATGTTTACGTATTTATTTAGAGAGAGAGAGCAGGGGAGGGGCAGAGAGAGAGAGGGAAAGAGAGAATCCCAAGCAGGCTCCATGCTGCCAGCACAGAGCCCCACACGGGGCTCCATCTCGCCAACCACAAGATCATGACCTGAGCCAAAATCGAGACAGATACTCAACCGACTGAGCCACCCAGGTGCCCCCATGACTGGTGTCCTTCTAAGAAGAGGAGATGGGGACACACAAACACAACACACACAGAGGGAAGATCACGTGAAGACACAGCGAAGAAAGACGACAGCCATCTAGGAGCCAAAGAGGGAGGCCTTGGAAGAAACCAGCCCTGTCTGCACCTTCACCTTGGACTTCCGGCCTCCAGAATCCTAGAAAAGGGATGTCTGTTGTTGAAGCCCCGCAGTCTGGGCTACATTGTTACGGAAGCCCCGGCAAACTCATGCAGGGAGTGATTATACTATCTGTGGACCAAACAGGAGTATATGGCAAAGGAGAGACTAGTGTGGAAAGTGCCTTGTAAACTATGGTGTGCCATAAAGCCACCGTGGAGTTTTATAACTTTCGCTATTGTCTGGGACCTTCAAGGTCACTGTGTAGACATCTGTTGTTTTCACCTGTGCAGGGCTCATCCCCCTCCTTCTAGGGTCAGCACACCAGTTATTTGGGGAGGGACCCACCTCCCTCCCCTGGGGCATGTATTATACTCAGAGGGCCGACCATGCTGCCCCCTTTCCAGAAATAGGGAGGTGACCCCAGGCTGCCACTCGGCGTAACCCATCCTCCTGACCACACCGACTGGGTCTGGGATGGTACGTGATCCCAGTTGGCCACGTTCGGTCCTGGGAGCTGTGCTGGACTGGGGTCGCCAGATAAAATACGGGGTGCTTAGTGACATTTGACTTTCACATCGACAAGGAATCATTCTTTTAGTATGAGTATGTCCCAAATCTTTGCAAAGTCTGGTAACCCAGACTGCTTCCCTTTTTTTTTTTTTTTTTTTTTTTTGCTGACTGTGTTGAGCTGACCACATATATGCCAAAGCTTCCAGCAGAAAGCCTTCCTGAGGGTGAAATCATGTAGAGGAATCCGAGGTCAGAGACAAAGAAGGCAGGTACCAGAGGACATCACTTGAGGCTCTAGAACCAGCCATGTTCAACGCTGGGGGCTGCCGCGCCCCCCCTTCAGTTTTGTGAGCCAGCAGAGTCCCTTCTTTCTATGTACGCCTGTGCGAGTTGGGCTTTCGTCACCCATGACCGCAGAACGATGGCTTGTAAAACCATGAATCAGTACTTAGACCTATGCTTGAAATCCTGTGTTTTGCAAAGACAGGGAAGAGAAGGCTTAGCCTGAAAAGTCATGAGAAATAAGTTTTTTTCTCAAAGTATATTTATTTATTTTGAGAGGTAAAGATAGCATGAGTGGGGGAGGGCCAGAGAGCAATGGAGAGAGAGAGAGAGAGAGAGAATCCCAAGCAAGTTCCGTGCTGTCAGCGCAGAGCCCAGCTCGAGGCTCAGTCTCGTGAACCATGAGGTCATGACCTGAGCCAGAATCAAAAGTCGGACGCTCAACTGACCGAGCCACCCAGGCGCCCCAAGAAATAAGTTTGAAAGAATCCAGTATCCCAGAGAGGTCTGCCTGAGGAGTCACTTCGTCTCCCTTTCTGACTGCAGCGTTACAGTACAGTCGAGATGATGCCACGTGGGTGGGGGCAGGGACCTGTCACGGTGGCTTCTGCAGAAGGGGCGGCTCGACAGGCCTCCATTCTGCCGGGCTGTCCCCCAGCTTCCAGAGTCGTGACAGCATCAGGAAAGCAGCGGGAGCCACCGGTGCCTGGGCAGCACGCGGATACCTGTCCCCGGAAGACTTGGAAACAGAGGTGCTCGCTTGTGCTCTGCAAGTGGGATTATAAATTCAGTAACTTGAATTTTTTGACGGAGCGGAGACCGGCAGACTCAACACGGACAGACGTAGCTGGCCTCCCGGGGCCACAGGATTGACGGGCAGCTGATGAGGCCTTGAGCGTGTCTAAAAAAGAGTGTCAGCAGAGGGGGCTTGGTGGCCGTGAAAACCCAGAGTCATGTCCATCCAGTGGGCCAGGGTAGGCCCATCTCACACCAGCTCAGGCCGAAGAGGGGCTTTCCTCTGCCGGCCGGGGACACTCAAGGTTCCCCGTCAAACGTCCTCGCGCAGGCTGATGTCGACCGAGAGGCACCTTACAAGCTCCGTTCCTCTCTGTGCTGTGATTCTAGAGTTCTGGAGAGTGTGGCCTCACACCCACCTCGCCTGCAGAGTGGAAACCGAGCTGACCTGCTGGCCCCAGCCATCTCGCCCGCTTCTGAGTGCAGCTGAGGAGGCACCGTTCTCTCTTACAGACTCACTTATCTTGTACCCATCCCCATTACCTGTCCTGTCATCAGCCACTCAGGGGTGGGGTGGAGCAGGAGAGACTGAGTCCGTGGCAGGGTCATCGTCGGTGAGTGTCCTGAACGCGGGTGTTGGTGATGCCCGTTGGATGCCGTGTGTGGGGGCAGAGATGACAGGGGCTAAGAATCCTGCCTGTGCCAGATCCTGTCCCATCCACCTTTCTCCATCCACCGCACTGGATCTCCACCTTTCTGTCCAGTCTGCTGATTCTGTCTGTGTGAGGGAAGCGTTGCTGTTGGCAGGGGTTGGGGCAGGGAGGTGGGGTCGGAAAAAGACAATGGAGGGATTCCTCCCCCAGCTCTAAAGACTGCACCTAAGGTCTCTGAAATCAGACGTGTACCTCACCGGGGCAAGGATTGATTTGCTTTTGCAAAACCCACCTGGTCTCCATCAGGGACTGGGTTTCTGATGAGGGAGCGTGGGGCAAGCTGAGGGCAGAGGACAGGCTAACACACCTCCTCCCTCCAGGCGGGATCTGTGTGATATTCCTGGGACACTCCTGCCTACCCGAGAACAAAGGAACGGGGTTTAAGTGCTGGCCGTGGTGACGTGGGAAACTAAGGCAAATGAAAAATTCAATTCCCTTATTGCCTACCGCCCACTGACAAGTCCTTGAAACGGGCAGAGTGACCGTCCTCCAGGAGCTCAGCTGCCTCGATGACGACACTTTGCTGGGGGCAAAGAGAGAACCTTAGCTTAATATTATCCCAACCTCGAGGATTCTGCAAGTCAATTTCCTATATCTCAGCTGCCCCAAGATATATGCTGGCAATCGTACTCTAAGCTTATGGCCCCCTGATATGCATCTGAAGGGTCTCATGACTGGGGTTTTATTAGATGGTCATAAATGGTGTTTCCTTAGCAACAGCTAGCCCCTCAAGGTCCTGGAAACCTTGCTTCCAAAATTCCTTAGAGACTTATGCTGTCCCTGCCCCCCTCCCAACCTGACGGTATGTAACCAGTCTTTCCTCACAACCCCAGGGCAGCTCTTCTTGCCCACGGGTCCTGTCCCTGGGCTTTAATAAAATCACCATTTTGCACCAAAGATATCTTTTTCAAGAGTTTTTTCTTGGCCATCGGCTCTGGACCACCCCACCATCACCCCAAAACTTCGTTATTTCTACTACCAGCAAGACTCAGACCACGTTATGAAAGCCTTAAAGCCCACCCATACTGATTGACAGTGAAAGTCACCTGCCTCGAATAATGTTCCTCAAAATTCCGGATGTTCCCCTTATACCCACGGAGGGAGAATGTGGACAGTTCGACATAGCGTCGACGTATATTTCTATCCATCGCTTGGCTCCCTAGCAGCGTACTGATTTCACACATTCACTAAATATTTATTCAGACTCTCCTCTGCATCAGGCGCCATGCTGGTAACCGAGGACGTGACTGTGAACAGAAGCGCCGGGTCCTTGCCCCTTGGCGTTTGCAGACTGAGCGATAATCATGGCAACAGGCCGGTGATCACAGCAGGGAAGGGCGGGCAAGTAGGACTGCAGTAGGGATGTGTGAAACAGGGGAATCGGACTTTTTCCAAAGGCTTCTAGAAACTTCCTGGAGAGGGCACTGAGAGATGAAGGGTGAGTGCAGATGAGGGAGGTATGGGGCAGGGCTTCATGCAGACCACGGGGCAGGCCACAAGGCCCCGAATTGGGAAGCGAAGGCCGGGGCCCCGGTGTGAGTGGAGAAAGGTGCAGGTCAAGGAGCTTGGTTTTATCCCGAGTACAATGGAGAGCTGAGCTGGGGTGGCGAGGAGGGAGGCTTGGGCGGGCCAAGGCTGAGAGAGCCCAGAGGAGGCGCAGGGACTGGCCAGCAGGTGCTTGCAGCAGACCAGCCCACACGTGATGCTGGCTGGGACTGGGAGGGAGGGCAGTAGCCGCGGGGAGAAAAGCCCGCTCGAGCAACACTGAGGACAGAAAGCCAACGGGGAATAGCACACGAGAGTCCGCTCTCTGCGTGATGGCCCATTAAGTGTTTGGGTCTGCGTGCTTGAGGCCTGGCTATGGCAGGCCGGTGAGCTCTGGGAGGACTCTGAGACCTCTTGACACCTGCCCACGATGGGATCCCTCCCCTACATGGCCTTGGCTCTGTTCAGATTCCCTGGTGGGTCATTCGTTGCCTGGCCTCAGTTGGACTTCCCTCGTCCTCTGGTGGGAACCAGGGGTCCTTTCTCCTGCTTCTCCTTACACTCGGCTTTTATTGCTTTCCTAGCGCATCTTGGTTTTTCCCTTGTGCTGGTTGATCTGTGTGTGAGTGTGCTGTTCCTGTTCCTGGACTATCCCACGAACGGTCACTTATTTCCATCTCTCTCGCGGGGGTACATGGCATACTTGGATACAGGGCCTGCTTGCTTGCCTCTCAGCCGTTCTCAATACCACAAAGAGTTACTACCCCTACCCTTGACTTTTGGAGCCTCATTCCGTGAAGGTGGGAATACTACTTGGAGGTGGGAAAGGTGAAGTGACTTTGGAGCCCTCGTCTCTCTGATCCCCACGTGAGTCAGGACCAGGCTGTTAGGACCGTGGGTGTCCACAAGGTGGCGGACTCCTGCTACCAGTGGAGTCCAGGAGGCTCAGCGGCTCTGTAGTGGGGTGGGGGGGGGAAGGAGAGAGGGAGGGAGGGCAAGGCGGGGCTGGCTGTTTCCGTTGGCTCCCCCTGCCTGCTTGCAGTGTAGACTCTCTGGGTGGTTGCCGAGTCGGGATCGGGGGAAGAGGTACAGACAGAACTTTGTACCAGGAAATACTGGTGTCCAAATGGGAGCGTTGCAAGGGTAGAGCTGAGCTTTGCCTGTGTCCTAGTGCAAACTGCTTACTGCCCGCCCCGCCCCCGCCCCCGCCCCGCCGAGATTCCAGGGAAAGTTAAGATAGATATGTTTAAGAGGAACAATCGCTTCTAATGTTAGAGCACTGCAGAAGTAAATAATAATGATAATAGCAATCAGCTGTTGAGTATTTACTGTGAACCCGGCTGCTGCCTTTTGATGTCCTTGACACCCTAAAGTGACCGCGAAGTCTGGATTTCCAGATCTAAACTCACACTCTTGCTCCCATCCTACAAGACCTGGCCCTCCCAGCTCTCCCTCCGTTCCAGATGGCACCATCACCCTTTTACTCTTTGGATTAGTTGCCTAGGAATGACTTGGCTGGTTACCACAAAGCTGGGGACTTAAAACAACAGAAATTCATTCTTCCACCGCTCTGGAGACCCGAAGTCCAGCCAGGGGTCAGCAGGAACGGGCTCCCCGCCGAAGGCTCTGGGGAGACTCCTTTCTGGCCTCTTTCAGCTTTCGGTGGCTTCTTGTGGTCACGTGACTCCAGTCTCCCTCTGTCCCTTCACAACGCCTTCTCTGGTCCCTGTCTTCATTCTTTTGTCCCTTATAAGGAGACGGATGGACAGGATCGTTGGCACTTAGGGCCCCCCTGGGTAATCCAGGTTGATCTCACCCGCAGATCCTCAACTCAATTATATCTGCAAAGACCCCTTTCTCTAAAACAGGTCCCATTCACCAATTCCCAATAGGTTAGGTCGCAGATAGACATTTTCAGGGCCACCATTCAGTGCACGAATGCCACTGTGGAAACCTAGGTGTTACCCTGGACACCTCTTCCTCCTCCCTCCCTCTGAAGTCCACCACCGATTCCGGAGGACTTTTCTGCTCCATGACTCTTTGTCTTCGTTGCCAACACCCAGTCCAAGCCATCGGCGTTTCTTCCCTAACCTCCTCACTGGTTTCCCTGCGTCCACCATGTTGTGGACTGAACCGTGGTCCTGCTCCCCAATTCGTATATTCAAGCTCTATCCCCCAGTGTTGGTGGCTTTGGGAGATGGAGACTCACGAGATAAAGTTAGATGAGGTCCCAAGGGTGGGACCCTAATACGATAGGACTGCCGTCCTTACAGGAAGAGATACCAGAGAGATCTCTCTCCACGCAGGGACAGTGGAAAGCCACGTGAGGACCCAGTGAAAAGCTGGCCGTGCGCAAGCCAGGAAGAGAGACCGCTCCAGAATGTCCCCCTGATGGCACCTTGGCCTCAGACTTCCCATCTACTGAACTAGGAGAAAATAAATGTCTGTGGACACAGCCACCCAGCCTGTGCTGTTTTGTTCCAGGGCCCAAGCAAACTCATGCACCTCGTATACGCTCCCTCCCACCCTGTCTCTCCATTGCAGCCGGCGACCCGAGCGAGACGCAAATCTCAAACCTGTGCTTAAAGTCAGGCCTCCTTCCCTCCCTCCCTTCCTTGCACAAATTGGTGCAGGCACTGTGCTGAGCACTAGGGAGCTGGCGCTGAGCAAGGCAGCCAAGGCCACCTGATGGTCCTGTGTGAAGCATACGCCCTCCCTAGCGGCCTGTGGCTCTGAGGCTTGAACACAGTCCGAGAAACCCAGTCTGGCCAGCCTCTCCCCTTGTTCTCTGCTCCTCTGCCCTCCCCTCCACTTCTCGTAGACACCTGCGCCCCTCTCTTGCACAGCCTTCTCCTGTTCTTCCGGCATAGCTTCTCCACCCCTCCGGGGAGCTGTGGAGCTCTGTGGCACCTGCCCAGAAGGCTTCCCGTTTGCTTACTTAACTCTGGCTCCTCTGTCTGCTCTGGCAGCTCTTTTACAGGCTCTCAGCAGCTGCCCATCTCCCCTCACAGCCCTGATCACAATGGCAATTAAATAATTAACGGTGCAATGTGGTGTCGGTCTACACCACCAGTCTGAAAGCCCCATAAAGGCGGTCGGTGCCTGCTGTTGTCTCCTGATGCTTTCCCAGGGCTTAGCAAAGTCAGAACCTGGCAGGCACTTGTTACTTATTGTTACATGAAGGAGCAAAGGAATGAAGTCGCAGCTCTAATCCTGAGAAGCATCTCACATGCTTGAGATATTTTTGCTCCCAGTGTTCAGCTGGGAAAAGGAAGGCGCGGTAAGGCCAGGTGACTGGCACGGGGTCACCCAGTTAGTAACAGTTGGACCTGAAATAGGAACCCACAGCTTCTCGGAGCCGTGATTCAGACCCAGTTTGCTAACTTAAATGATGAGAGAATTCTTAACAGAAAAGCGGAAGCGTCCCAAATAGAAATTCATTAGGGAATAATTTCTTTTATCAAAATAATTATTGCAGGGAACAGGAGAATGGATAAACAGTCTGTGATATATTCATATGGTGGAATGCTACTAACACAAACAAGACATGAACTAAAAAATGCTATTGCATTAGTGAATTGCAAAAACATCGTACTGAGCCAAAGAAGCCAGGCGGACAAGAGCACACGCTTGGAGAATTCCATTTAAGTGAAATTCTAGAATAGGCAAAATCGTCTATGGTGAAAAGCATCAGGTCAGCGGTTGCCTGTGGGGTGAGAGTGGGAGAGGGCAGGAGGGAACTTTCTGGGGTGGTGACAATTTTCTGTATCTCAGTAGAAGTTTCAGTTACCCGGGCGTGTATGTATTTGTTCAAACTGCATATGCAAGCTTGGGATTTGTTAATTTCTCTGTTTGCAAACTTTATCTCAAAAAAGGAAACCCTTAAGCAAATGTTAAATTCTAGTTAATGATATACACGCCAAAGGGTGGAGGGTACTAACGTTTGCATCTTGAAAACTCATCAAAAATAAGATGGGTTGGGGCACCTGGGTGGCTCAGTCGGTTGAGTGTGCGACTTCCGCTCAGGTCATGATCTCGCTGTCCCTGAGTTCGAGCCCCGCGTCAGGCTCTGTGCTGACAGCTCAGAGCCTGGAGCCTGCCTCGGATTCTGTGTCTCCCTCTCTCTCTGCCCCTCCCCTACTCGTGCTCTGTCTCTTCCTCTCTCTCTCTCTGTCAAAAATAAATAAACATTAAAAAAAAATTTTAAAAACCTCCGATTCTTGATTTTGGCTCAGGTCATGATCTCTCGGTTGTGGGATCGAGCCCTGTCCTGTGTTGGGCTCTGTGCTGAGTGTGGAGCCTGCTTGGGATTCTCTCTCTCTCTCTCTCTCTCTCTCTCTCTCTCTCTCTCTCTCTCTCCTGCCCCTCTTCCCCGCTTTTGCTCTCTCTCTCTCTTTCTAAAAATAATAAAGAGAAAGAAATAGATTTCTATTAAAAAAAAAAAAAAGGAATAAAAGCAATGAAAACGAAACCCCAGGCTTCTGTTTCAAACTGGATCAAGCTACTTTCTAGGAGCACCTCATGCTGACACTGTCCTCTTGGCGGTAAATTCAAGACCGCCCTCTCAGGGGCTGCAGGGGGTGAGGAGCCTGGATGGCCCCGACAAGGCAGCTCTAAGGCCAGATGCATCTGCCTCCCCATCCTGTCCCCACCACTGACCGGTTACGTGGCCCCGGGTGCATCACCAGACCCCTCCCGGCCTCAGCGTCCTTATCTGTAAAATGGAGCAGGTAAGGTCTAGCTGGCCGCGTGCATACTGGGATTACCGATTATGACCTTATCGAGGTCGGCTACCACCTCCATGCACATCTGCCCCTCCTGTCAGTTCCAAGGTGGGGTCTCCTTGTCCTGTTGCCCCGTTTACTAGCAGCTTTTGACCTTGCTGATCAGGCCTCCTCCTTGAAATACTCTCTTCCCTCAGCCACAGAGCCCAGCCTCCCTGGCTTCTCACAGCCTCCTTTGCTGGATCTCTGTCATCTTTCCAACACGTGGTCCAGGGCTCAGTCTTTAGCCTTCTTCGCCCCTGGCCCTACACCCAACCCTATGTGTCATTTCATTTTAATCTGTTCAGGTCTTTTTTTTTTTTTTTTAATCGAGGTAAACTTGATATATAGCATTGTTAGTTCTGTGTGTATGCCATAATAATTCAATATTTGTATACACTACTAAGTGATCACGCTAAATCTAGTAACC
This sequence comes from Neofelis nebulosa, assembly GCF_028018385.1. Lineage (NCBI taxonomy): Eukaryota > Metazoa > Chordata > Mammalia > Carnivora > Felidae > Neofelis > Neofelis nebulosa. The sequence goes on from NC_080797.1 coordinate 5,033,357, forward strand.
ATCTGTCACCTTACAACTGACCCCCTTTGCCCTTTCTGCCCACCTCCCGCCTCCCTACCCTTCTGATACCCACCAGTCTGTTCTCTGTATCTATGAGTTCTGTTTTGTCTATTCCTTTTTGTTTTTCAGATTCTACATATAAGTGAAATCATACAGTATCTGTCCTTCTCTGTCTGATGTATTTCACTTAGCATAAGACCCTTGAAAGGACTCTATTCAACACCCTCCCCTCCGCCATGTTCGCAAGCAAAACTCACACATGTCTGCGCTTGGTCCTAACTCTGTTTTCCAAGGTCACGGTGCGTCACATTCTCAGAAAGTGGACCCCAACTGCAAAATGTATTCTTCTCTAGCCTGACCACACCTGTGTCCCAGACAGGCGCTACACGGAGCCCCTTCAAAACCTGTCCACCCATGTTGTTCTAAATGGCAAGATTTTCTCCTTGTTCATGGCTGAGTAGTATTCCATTGTACATAGGTACACATCTTCTTTTGCAACCATCCATCAGTGGACACTTCGGATGTTTCCACATCTCAGTTCTTATGGGTAATGCTGCAGCGAACATGGGGGGGGGAGCAGACATCTTTTTGTTTTTTATTTTATTTTATTTTTAATTTTTTGATATGTATTTATGAGACAGAGAGAGAGAGACAGAGGGTGAGCAGGGGAGGGGCAGAGAGAGGGAGACGCAGAATCCGAAGCAGGCTCCAGACTCAGCTGTCAGCACAGAGCCCGACGTGGGGCTCAAACTCGTGAAATGCGAGATCGTGAGCTGAGCCGAAGCTGGATGCTTAACTGACTGAGCCACCCAGGCACCCTGAGCGGACATCTTTTTGAACTCGTGTTTTTGTTTTCTTGGGATAAATACCCAGAAGCGGAACAGCTGGATCATACGGTAGGCGTATTCTTCGATGTTTTGGGAGCCTCCATTCTGTTTTCTGCCGTGGCCGCACCAACTTACGTCCCCGCCAACAGGGCACGAGGGCTCCCTTTTCTCCACGTCCTTGCCAGCACTGTTCTTTCTTGTCTTTTTGAGACTAGCCATTCTGACAGGTGCAAGATGAAACCTCCTGGACGTTTTCACTTGCGTTTCCCTGTTGACGAGTGATGTTGAACATTTTTCATGTGCCTCAGGGCTGTCCGTGTCTTCTTTGGAAAAATGTCCATATAGATCCTCTGCCCGTTTTCAGTCAGATTGTTTGTAGGGTTTTGCGCTGTTGAGCTGTTTGACTTCCTTCTCTGTTTTAGCTTCTTCACCTCTTACTGGATGTATGATTTGCAAATGGTTTCTCCCGTGCGGGAGGTCGTGTTTTCATCTTGTTGAGGGTTTCCTCTTGCTGTGCAGAAGCTTTTGAGTTTGATATGATCCCACTTGCTAATTTCTGCTTTTGTTACCTCTGCTTTTGGAGTCAAACCTAAAAAGTCAATGCCAAGGCTGATGTCAAGGGGCTTACTGCCTATGTTTTCTTCTAGGAGTTTTATGGTGTCGGATCTTACGTTGAAGTCTTTAATCCATTTTGAGTTAATTTTTTTTAAGTTTATTGATTTACTGAGAGAGAGAGAGAGAGAGAGAGAGAGAGCTGGGAGGGGCAGAGAGAGGGAGAGAGAGAATCCCAACCAGGCCCCACACTGCCAGCACGGAGCCCAATGTGGGGCTAATATAGGCTTTTGCTTTGTGATTATCCTGAGGGTCACATAGAGCAGCCTATGTGCATATTAGCTTGTTTTGAGTTGATTGCAGCTTAAATTTGAATGCATTTAAAAACCTCTACATTTTTTTGCCCCTGCTACAAATGTTTTATGTTTTTGATGTCATATTTTACATCTTTTCATTTTGTGTATCCCTTAACTAATTATTATAGTTATAGTTAAGTTTTACTACTTAAAAACAATTTTTTTAATGTTTCTTCATTTTTGAGCGACAGAGAGAGACAGAGTGTGAATGGGGGAGGGGCAGAGAGAGGGAGACACAGAATCCAAAGCAGGCTCCAGGCTCTGAGCTGTCAGCACAGAGCCCGACGCGGGGCTCAAACCCATGAATTGTGAGATCATGACCTGAGCCGAGGTTGGACACCTAACCAACTGAGCCACCCAGACACCCCACTACTTTTTAAACCTTCATTCTGTCTTTATAAGTGGTTTATACCTTTAATGTATGTTCACATTTACCAGTGAGATTTTTACTTTCATGTTTTCTTGTTATTAGTTACTCGTTTTCTTTTCTGCTTGAAAAAAGTCTCTTTAACATTTCTTATAAGGCCGGTGTGGTGGTGATGAACTCCTTTAGCTTTTACTTGTCTGAAAAACTCTTTATCTCTCCTTCAATTCTGAATGATAGCCTTGCTGGTTAGAATATTCTTGGTTAGAAGTTTTGTTTTCTTCCCTTTCAGAATTTTGAATATATCATGCCACTCCCTTCTGACCTGCAAAGTTTCTACTGAAAAGTCAGCTATTACGAGTTTTATGGTGATCCCTTTGTATGTAACAAGTTGTTTTTCTCTTGCTGCTTTCAAGGTTCTTTATCTTTAATTTTCGACATTTTAATTATAATGTGTTTTGGTGTGGACCTCTTTGAATTCATCTTATTTGTAACTCTCTTTGCTTCCTGGACCTGGATGTCTGTTTCCTTCCCCAGGTTAGGGAAGTTTTCAGCCATTATTTCTTAAAGTAACTTTTCTGCCCCTTTCTCTCTCTTCTCCTCCTGGGACCCCTATGATGTAAATGTTATTCTGCTTGATGGTATCCCATCACTCTCTCCAGCTCTCTTTACTTTTAAAAATTCTTTTTCTTTTTGCTGCTCTGGGTGAGTTCCACTGCCCTGTCTTCCAGGTTGCTGATCTGTTCTTCTGCTTCATCTAGTCTGCTTTTGAACCCCTCTAGTGTATTTTTCATTTCAGTTATTGTATTTCTTAGCTTTGTGACTTCTCTTTGGCACTTTCTTGTATTCCCTGCCTCTTTGTTGTGCTCTCACTGTGTTCATCTGTCTTGCTGGGTGCAGTGAGAATATTTATGACTGTTATTTTGCACTGTTAAAAAAAAATTTTTTTTAATGTTTTATTATTTTTTTTTTAAATTTTTTTTTTTTCAACATTTTTTTATTTATTTTTGGGACAGAGAGAGACAGAGCATGAACGGGGGAGGGGCAGAGAGAGAGGGAGACACAGAATCGGAAACAGGCTCCAGGCTCCGAGCCATCAGCCCAGAGCCTGACGCGGGGCTCGAACTCACGGACCGCGAGATCGTGACCTGGCTGAAGTCGGACGCTTAACCGACTGCGCCACCCAGGCGCCCCAATGTTTTATTATTTTTGAGAGAGAGAGAGAGAGAGACAGAGTGTGAAGGGGTAAGGGCAGAGAGAGAGGGAGACACAGAATCCAAAGCAGGCTCCAGGCTCTGAGCTGTCAGCACAGAGCCTGACGCGGGGCTCGAACTCACAAGCTGTGAGATCATGACCTGAGCCGAAGTTGGATGCTCAACTGACTGAGCCACCCAGGCGCTCCAGTTATTTTGAACTCTTTATCATACATTTTACTTACCTCTGTTTTATTAAGATTTTTTTTTCCCCTGAGATTTTGTCTTTTTCTTTTGCTTGGAACATATTCCTTTGTTTTCTCATTTTGCTTGGCTCCCTCTCTTTCTGTGAATTGGCGCACACACAGCTTCCCCCCCCAATCTTGAAGGAGTGGCCCTGTGTAGAAGAGGACCCTTATCTTTCAAACTTGCCCTAGCTCTTGGTTGTCCCTCACGCTCGTTAAGGTCAAAGTAGCCTGACTTACCCTTGACAGGTTCCAGTTGTTGAGCGTGTGCCAAGTGTGTTCCAGATGGAGTGATCTCAGCACCTAGTTCCAGGCTGATGGGAAGCCAGGTTCTCAGGCAGCAGCTTTTAACATACGTAAGTACGTACAGTCCTATGGAACTGCAGTTGTAGACCCTGTTGACCTCTGGACCAGGAGATCTGGAGGTGTTCCCTGGATGACAGGTGAAAGAATCAGGGCTTCGGACAAGTATATAAGCTCGCTTCTGGGAGGTACCTTCAAGCTGTGGCCACGCCAAGAGAGATTGTGAAGATGATGTCTTTCTGCCTGCATTCCCTGAGAGTATCTTTGTAGCCACTAAACGTGTGGCACACCTAAAGCCTATCCCTTAGCCTGAAGTTCCAGGACACGTAAATGGGCCTTTTTCACAGGCAGAATGGGTGTGTGTTTCAGGCTCTGTCTGTGCGCTGAGTGCCCGGGTGTGCTCTGAACCGTCCTTCTGATTGTTGCAGTCCCATGGGGCCCAGGAACACAAGCCCCTCTGGCCACCAGAGACAGGCGATCAGGAGGTGTTTCCTGAGTGCACACTTTCCCACCAGCTTTAGCAAGGCTGCTGGAGAGTGTCGAGGGCGGGGCGTGTGTCCACAGCTTTATTTGATGCAACCCGTGAGTGCTGGGACAGTGCCCGCTCTTGGCTTTGGTGGGTTGGGAAAGAGCCCCGGGGGGGCAGGGCACACCCATGGTCAAGCCAAATTCTTGATTTCTCCCCACCAGCTCCGCCTTCAAGTCTTCCTCTCCCAGGTGCTCAAGCCAAGACCCTTGGAATCATCTTTGACTTCTTTTCCTCTTCCATAGCTAATCCAGCAACAAACCTGTCACTTCCACTTTGGAAATCTATTCACAGCGGGGCCACTCCTGTCCACCCTGAGGGTTAGTGCTAAAGCTGTCACCTGGACTGTTGCCTTTGCTGCCTCGGTGGCATCTGGGCTTCCCCCATCTTTCCTCCTCAATTCTGTTTTCCCCACAGTAGCCAGAACTGTTCTAAAGGAAAAAAAAAAAATCAAGACCCTCCTCATCTCAACACTCTAGTGGTGCCAGAAGAAAGTTCTATGTCTGTGTCCTTCCTACAAGGCCTATGACCTCTCTGAGCTCATGTCCCGCCTCTCTCCCCTTTGCTCATTCTACACCATACCTACTGGGTTCCCCGCTTCCCTCCCACATACCACGCACACCGTCCCCTTTCCCGATGGCATTTCTTCCACACGGATTGTTCTCTCTCTGTGGCTTGATCTCTCCCTTCCTTTAGGTTACCATCAGGGGACACCCTATCCTAAAGACTGTACTCTGAAATAGTACCCTTCTTCACTTTCTACCCATTTAGCCTGCTTTATTTTTCTCCTAAGCACTTCTCATTGCTTTATATTGTGTATTTAGTTGTGCATTTTTTAATTCTCTTCCCACTTGAACGTGAGCCCTTTGAGAGGATAGACTTTCTATATTTTACCCACCATTGTATCCCCAGGACCCCCAAACAGAGCCTGGCACACAGCAGGCTTGGCAGTAAAAGGTTCACAGGTTGGATGAACCAGTGAGCAAACACATGGCTCAGTGCTGGCCTAGAAAATGCTCCCACAACCTGACTTCCGTTGCCATAATTATGGGCCTTTATGGACAAATAGGACAGAATTAAGGGGCGAAGACCTGCTTCTGGTCCCAAAGTTGAGACCTGAGTGGAAAAAACCCCTTTATCCCTTGGGTGGTTTCATCGTGGGTGTGAGTCAGAAGTTGTTTTGCAGAGCTGGAGGCTGGAGTGTCACATGCCCCCAGACATTACTGCCCCTTCCTGCTGAATAGTTTTGTCCTCCTGCCCACGCCCCTTCCTCACTTGGCTCCCTGTTTCTGCCTGGGGAGCATTTTTTGAAATGATCCTGACACACCGTCACTCAGTGCCTATGCCCCAGGGCACAGGGCTTTCCACCGGCTGCAAGAGAGCACCACTACCCATTTCAGCAGAGTCTGTTAAAAGGCATCCAGCACAAGTCTGCTGGGCGTGCTGTGGAATTAGCTCAGCTTGGATGGCGGCCGGCCGTTCTTATCTCTGCAGACAAATAGAGACGGCCCTGCCTGCCACCTGCAGGAAGTGGTGCTTTTGATCTCTGTGGGGAAACCTGCCTTATAGCTCTTAAAAATTGAATTATGTTCTGTGTAAATGTGTTTTTAAGACCTCATAGTCTACGGAAAGAAGCAGGATTCACTTATCAGAAAGGAGATTTGAAGTTACTACAATCAAACAATTATCGAGTGATTTCTTGGTTGATGACGCAGTACTTGTGTGTTAGATAAAGTCCAAATACCTGACAGAAAGCAGGCAGACCAAGAGGGGAGGTTGAGAAATACAGGCATACAGGGGGGCTGGGTGGGGAGATGGAGGGGGGTGGAGAGGGAGAGTGGGAGAGGGAGGGGAGGGAGTGAGGGAGAGAGTTAACCCTTCACATTTGGGGAAGAGTAATCCCAAGAGTTCAAGCTGATGACTGGTGTGGGAAGTACTGTAGCTTCTGTGCCTAGTTGGTGAGCTGGCAGCTAGGGACAGAGTAAATCTTGCTCCCTCCTTCCTTGATTTTTCGTCCTTTGCGTCCAGCCTATCTGGGAAGAACATAATTGGCTAGAGAGGCTTTGGCAGCAGCCCAACCCAGCTACCAAGCAGCAGCCTGGGAGGGACAGAAAGTTGGGTCCCCTCGCGAGTGACAGGTGTTTCCCCTGAAATCTCAGAGGCGACCTGACTTGTCTACAGAGTGCGTGGAGGGCAGAGTCCCTCTGGAAGCCTATCTCCCACATGCCCTAGCTTCCCTCCCCCTGCCCACAAACAGACACACTTGAGATTTTTCAAACCACACTCCCTGTGGGGAAGGAGAGAAGGGGCGATTGATTCTCCAGGGACCACTGCCCGGGGTGGGGGGTGGGGGGCACGGAAGGGGATCAGGTGGCTGGGACTCCAGGTGCATCACCCCACACCCCATCTCCAATCAGAGAAGCTCCGTTTGGTTTTGTTTTCCATACTGTGGATCTGTTAGAATATATTAACTGAAAAAAGAGGTTTGTAGCAAATGCAGATTTAGGGTACGTTAGAAAGGGCAGTTGGTACGGACAGACTGAAAACCGGAGTACCTCAGAACACAGATTCTGGAACAGCGCTCCGTGGGTTCAAATCCCAGCTATGCCCCATACTAGTTTTACTTCTGGTCTGTAAAGCGGCTATAGGAAAACAGAAGGACCCCATGGCGCTGGGAGTATTAAATGAATGGAAATATGTAAAGCATTTAGAAAAGGCACATTCCATGGCAGACCCTCAATAAACGGGAGCTGCTTTTAAGTCTAGGTGGGGAACCCACGTTCGATTAAGCAGCTGTTGCTTTGCTTATCATTTGGGAAATCAGAAAGCCCTTTGATGACGAGTTCTCCCTACCCAAACACTTCACTCTTTAGTATTGATGCCTGGCCAAGTTAATGAAGGCATTGTACGGAGTTAGCCCTTGTGGTTGGAGGACACACAAAACACTGTGTAGGCTCAAGAAGTAAGTAAACCGGGGGTGGGGTGGTTATCGTGAGAATGGCACAGGCACCAAGAGAAGACAGAAATCCCAGAACGGGACCAGGGTGGGCTCCTGAACCCGGGACCCAGGATGGTAGGATTCCCAGAGCCCGGAGACGGAAATGAGTCTGGGATCCACATCAGCTTCGGGGCTGGGTTTGGCAGTAACGGCCCATCGTTAATGTGGGTTCAGCTACTTCAGTGTCCGTTCATTCTCACGCCCCTCGCTGGCTTATTCAGCGGCTCTGTTTCTTCTCTGTATCACCCTGCTGATCTCCCGACCCCCACCTCCCTCTCCTTGTTTTCCTCTCCTCCCGTAGCTGATACAGCACCGTCACCCTGGTGGATTCCGGAGAGAGCACAACTGACTGGTCCAGCTCCCTCTACTGGCCTAGACTCTGGTCTATGGAGCTTGCCAGCCCAGGATTGGCTCTTTGTGGGTCACCTGATCACCACTGTCCAATCAGCTTTGGCGGAGCTGGGATGTTGGGGGGGGGGGGGGCGGCGTGTTGAGGAACGAAGGATGGAAAGGTCACCCAGAACCTGCAGGGGGGGCAATCGGGAGGGCTGTTGGGGAGGGTCGGGGGGAAGGCACTTGTCCCAAGACCATCCGCAGGGCAGGCCCCCGAGACTGACTTCCCTACTGCCGAATTGCCTTCATTATTAAGAACAATGAAGTGGGAAGGCCTGCCGGTCTCCCTCTAGGGAGGGATCCCTGTTTGAATTTCTTCTGCAACCAAGGCACCTCCACTCAATGGGCAACCTCATTACTTCATTTCAAGCCAAGTGCTCTGGAGGAAATAAACAGCCCCGAGTGTGAGGTTTGCACACCCAGACACCCGATGGCTCAGGGAGGCAGAGCTCCAGTTTCTTCCCTGATGTGGAAGGAAACCAACTTATCCGAGACAAATCTCTGAGGAAGCAGAATTCCCAAGTCTTTGCAGCAGCTGCATTTTGTTTCTGTTTACTCTTGACTGCCTCAATTTAGGTAGTGTGGTACAAGAATGAAATAAACCAAAAGGTTTATTTGACCTCAGAGTACCCAAAATTGCATCAGTGGATTCCATAAATAACGAGATGGCCCAAAGTTGATCTGATGGGCAACTCCTCATTTCCGCTTTGCATCTTCTTGCTCCCTGCTTGGAAATACCAGCCTGGGACTGCAGCAAACGCTCACAGGTGCTATCATCTGCCTCTCACCCCAAAAGAAGGGTAGAAGAAGAGGGTGCATCCAGCAGAAGGCAACAGATAGGTTTTGAGCATCTCCTGGGTGTCAGGCACGGGAGGTAGACTGGTGTAGCGAACAAGACAGAGAAAAGACCCATTTCTAGAGGGGAAAACAGACAACATGATGAGTAAGAGAAACAGATGGTTTCTGTACGTCACTGCAAGGACTTTGGCTTGACTCTGAATGAGACCGGAAGTCACAGGAGGGTTTGGGGCAAAGGACTGATGTGGTTGGACTTCCATTTTAAGAGTCACTCAGGGGGCACCTGGGTGGCTCAGTTGGTTAAGCGTCCCACTTCGGCTCAGGTCATGATCTCACGGCTTGTGAGTTTGAGCCCCGTGTCAGGCTCAGTGCTGACAGCTCGGAGCCTGGAGCCTCTTTGGATTCTGTGTCCCTCTCTCGCTCAGCCCCTTACCTGCTCATGCTCTGTCTCTTTCTCTCTCTATCTTTCTTAAGAATAAATAAAACATTAAAAAAAAAAAAGAGTCACTCAGGCTGCTGTGTTGAGAATAGACTGTCCCATCCTGCTGGCGGCATTGACCGTGGAGAGCCTATGCCAATAATCCAGGCAGAGGTCTATCTTTAGGTCTGCTGTTACATCATTGCCTGGACATGAGGTGTTTGTTCACAAACAAAAATCCCTTATTTCCCAAGCTGTCAAGCCAGAAGAGGAACCGTCTCCCCTCTCATATCCTTACGATTAGATTCACTGGTATAAGATCAGAACTCTTGGCCCCCTCAGCTGCCCTGGGGAGAGGTGGAGGTAAACAGGAAGGGGACGAGAGCAGTGGAGTAAGAAGGTACTTACCTCTTCTAGTCTCAACATAGCTGGTGGGGAGACTCTTAAAATGGGAGTCAGGTCATGGCAGTCCTTTGCCTGAAACTTTCCAGAGGCTTCCTATTGACTCAGAGTCAAGCCAAAGTCCTTCATTTCAGACACAAATCACCGAAGTTCCAGAGAATTCTGGAGGAGAATACTCTTCCTGCATCTACAGGTTCCCTTTTCACTACTTGGGGCTCATGGTGATCGAGTAATGGTCAGTGTCCGTCCACTCAGCTAACCCTCACTCTTTCCCGGTGGCTGGCTGACCTCAGGGTGGGGTGCTGAGGCCAGCTAACTTTTGAGGAGAATGTCTGAAATGACTCAACTATAGGATTTGAAAACTGAAAGAGATATAACCTAGCCCATCCCCAGCCCCCAGCTCATTCTACAAATGGAGAAACCAAGACCTAAAAGGAGGAAGTGCCCTGTGCCCTGAATGACTTCATTCAGTGACGGGGTGGCCGCTGGACCTCCTCTGGACACGATGGCCCAGCTCCATGCCAAAAACTTCTCGAGATAAGACAGGCACCTGTCTTCCCCATGAATCCCATCTGCCTCACAAACTCCCTTCTCTGAGTGAGAACCATAATGCTCTCCTCAAGAGCTGATTCATTCTTCCCCCTACCCATGTGTCCATCCATCTATCCATCATTCATTTCTAGTGGGTCTTCATATCTTCCTTTCCCTTCCCTTTCAACACTGGGATTTTCCTGTATTTCATTTATTCTCCATTCTCCCCCATGGAGCTTGGGTAGGATTGACCCCACCCCCAGCTCCACCCATGCCCTTGACCACAGGGATGGGTTCAGAGAAAGGAACGTCCCCTCCCTCCAAAACATATGCTACTGTTATTGGAAGTGACTTGCTTTCTTCTCCTGGACTGTATGGCGATGGTGTGAGGCCATGACATGTCCCCAGAGTTTCTGGGCCACCACGAGGAGCCTAAAGATGACACTAGCAGCACACAAAACAGGAGAAAGAGACATAAAGACCAAGGTTGATTAGGTCCTGGATGAGTTACTGGATCAAGTCTCATTTGAGGTTAGAATTATTTTTGAGTATCCAAGATGTTTTCGCTAAATCATTCTTTTTTTTTTTTTTTTTTTTTTTTTGCTTGAGCCGGTTGTAATTGGGTGCTTAATTGGGTACTTTAATTATGTTGCTTGCAACCCAGGGAATCCTGACTGGCACACCGTTTCACCAGCTAACATTCATGGAGTGATTGCCATGTGCTAGCTCTCTGCTCAGTGAGTACCAGTGAGCCTGGTGGAGTCTGGTGTGCCGGAGAGCAAAATTTGCCCCTCCCAGCATGTATCTTTTTGGCAGGTGGATTTTTTAAGGCTATTTTGAAGAAACAGAAAACTCAATAGGTGTTTCTTTCTCCCTCCTCCTAATTGCCTAAAAGAATTTGGATAGAAGACATGCTCCCGGAAGGGTGCTGTCGCTATAGAATATACTAGAGTAGAATATGAACTAGGTACCGTAGGGAGGAGCCTAGCAAGGCTGGTTTGATCAAAATCCCATGTCCCAGTGTTTCTGGATGGCCCAGCAGACATTTGTTTACCAAACATTCATTTTTTTCCATTCTTTCTGTGAATAGCCTTTCTTGCCTTTGTAGTCCCAGACCACTGCCCCCTTCTCCTTAGTCCAGAATGACATATACACCTCATTTTGAGTGTCTTTGGAATCTCTAATGTTTATGTGGATTCCCTGTATGCACATCAATACGTGTTTATTTTCTTCGGTTAATCTGTTCTCACGTCAATTCTTAGACCAGCCAGAAGAATCTTGAGGGGTAGAGGAAAATTTTTCCTCCCTGATGGATGCTGTCCACAGTGAGCAGACACTCATTGGAAAGGCAGACAATTGTATAAGCAATTATAATGAAGCATGGCCATCCTGTTGTTAAAAAACCAAACAAACAAAAAACCAGGGTGGATGGTGTGATCAGCCCTATTTTTTTTAAAAAATGGTATTTTCAGATCTTTATGTGTGCGTCTGCATAGAAAATATGTTAGAGAGGTGTATGATCATCGAGTGCTGTGGCAATACAATCTGTTTCCTTCTGCACACTTTGCTTTTTCTCCCCGCCAATGAACCTTAATTACTCTAATAACCAAGATGGGAAATGCTATCAGAATCAAGATGGTAAGCATAATAAATGTTATGCTGGGAGAGGTGCCGGATGCCCTTAGAACGCTTAGCAGGGACTTGCCTTAGGCAGCAGCATAACTATGCAGGGAGCCCTAGAGAAGGCTCAGTGAGGCTCTTTTGTGCACAGAGACCTGCCTGCCTCTGCCTATACGGGCTGACCCTCTGCAAAGTCCTGGGAGCGAGAGCTGGCCAGGGAACCCAGCCCCCGCCCCCTCCTCAGGCTGTCTGCATTGTGGGTCCCCCGGTCTGGCCAGGAAGGGCCTTTCCCCAGCTCGGGTTCCTGCCTTGCCCAGCAGAGAGCTGATTACTGGAAACACAAGATGCTTTCCTCTCAGGTCTCCAGAAGCTGAACATTAAGAGACCATTGCAAATAGAGCAATTAGTCAGAATGAGCATTAGCGCCCTATTAAAAAGAGGCAGCTGGCATGGCTGTAACCTCTAATTCAACAGCATTTCCTGAGAACCACGTTAATGCGATTGGAGCTAATTCCTTCCTCGCTGCCCTGGGGGTCCTGTCCAGGCTCCTGGCTCTCAGTCTCTGCAGATGCACAGGAATCCTTCACTCCTTTTCCTGGCGGGAGTGGGCTGGAGGCCCAGGCCAGGCAGGAAGCAGGCAGCAAACTGCTGTTGATTGTCCACTCCTATGCTTGACATTGGGCTAGGGGCTGAGGGGTGGGGCTGGGGGGGAGGGGACCTATGCTTATTAAGTCTCAGTAAGCGCCTTTGAGGCATTTGACATGTGTCTAAAGAGTTGGGACAGGGGCGCCTGGGTGGCTCAGTCAGTTAAGCATCTGACTTCAGCTCAGGTCATGATCTCACAGTTAGTGGGTTCGAGCCCCATGTCGGGCTCTGTGCTGACAGCTCGGAGCTTGGAACCTGCTTCAGATTCTATGTCTCCCTCTGTCTCTGCCCCTCCTCTGCTCATTCTCTCTCTCTCTCTCTCTCTCTCTCTCAAAATTAAATAAACATTAAAAAAAATTTGAAAATGCTGGGACAACTGTGCTAAGGAACGAAAGATTTGAAGAACTGTGTGAGACCGAACGTATGCGCTCATCAGGCTATCCATTCTGGGTGTGGGGGATGAACTGTGAATAAGACACCTGCTGAGTGCAGGGTGCTGGTTAGAGAATAAAAGGGGAGTGGGGTGGGCACTGACCCAGCCTGGGGTTCCTGGAAAGGCTTACTGGACACGAGGAGATCCGAACAATGAGCAGGGATTAACAAAGAGAGGGAGGAGCCTAGTAGGCAGAAGTTGTTGGATTGGTTCTTCCTTTGGGGTGGGGGCTGTCCTGTGTGATGTAGGATGGCTAAGTCGTGTCCTGGGCCTTTACCCACTAGATGTTAGTAGCACCTCCTAGTCATGACAATCAAAAATGTCCCCAGAGGCGCCTGGGTGGCGCAGTCGGTTGAGCGTCCGACTTCAGCTCAGGTCACGATCTCGCGGTCCGTGAGTTCGAGCCCCGCGTCGGGCTCTGGGCTGATGGCTCGGAGCCTGGAGCCTGCTTCCGATTCTGTGTCTCCCTCTCTCTCTGCCCCTCCCCCGTTCATGCTCTGTCTCTCTCTGTCTCAAAAATAAAATAAAACGTTTAAAAAAAAAAAAAATGTCCCCAGAGGTGGCTAAATGCACCCCCCCCACCGAGGGAGGGCAGAGAGGCAAATATTCCTGGCTGAGAACCCCTGATTTCAGTGGTTCTAAAAAGCAGAGAATTTCTCTGCTTCCCCTGGGGACTTCACACCAAAGAACAAATGCCACCAAACCTGTCCCAGCATCTCTGAGCTGGTGGCCTTGCCATCATCATCTTGCCTCACCGGACAGGATGGAGTGCCCATCCCTCTCTCTCCCCTCGAGGGAGGGACCGGCGGCCATCGTTTCTTCCCAGGGCATCCCGGGCATCTTACTTTCCCCACTTTCCTGAATCGACCACCTGACTCTGTGTGTGTGTGGCGGGTGGGGGTGGGGGTGGGGGGAGAAAGCCCTCAGTGCAGGTGATGGTCCAGGGGAGGCCTCATCTGGTCCCACCACAAACTCCTGGAGCGGAGAGCAGGCACAGGCTCCTGAGCCCTGGTGAGCACAGCCCCTTCCCCTAGGTGCTCAGAGAGATGGTTCCCTAGCAACTGCACAGGTACCTGCATCCCTGGGGGGGAGGGGGTTACGGGGGGTGGGTAGCACACAAAGGGCAGAGGAAACAAAGGGTCTTTCCACGCTCACTGTGGGGCACTGTGCGTGTTTGCTCCAGGGAGCTGCGGGCTCCCCTGCTGGCCCTCCTCGCTGGGAGACAGCCATCTGCTTCTGCCCTTCCCACTGGGGCTGTTCCCTGCAGAGGCCCTGAGACAGGAGCCTGGGGAGCTGTCCTGGGTCCTCTCAGGAAGAGCTACAAGATTTAAATCCACCCACTCACTCACTCAGTGGGTATATTTTGTGCCTCTATCTACCATGTATGTTTATCACGCAACTAATATGTATATGTCTCTGGAAATATCAAGGTGGTTGACACAGGAATCCAACATGCCGTGCAGCAGTGTGGAGCTTAACACACAGATCTTGGGGCACCTGGGGGGCTCAGTCGGTTGAGCGTCCGACTTCAGCTCGGGTCATAATCTCAGGGTTCGTGGGTTCGAGCCCCGCATCGGGCTCTGTGCTGATGCCTCGGAGCCTGGCACCTGCTTCGGATTCTGCGTCTCCCTCTCTCTCTGCCCCTCCCCTGCTCACACTCTGTCTCCCTCTCTCAAATATAAATAAACATTAGAAAATTTAAATAAATAAATAAATAAAACACGGATCTTGGGGGCACCTGGGGGGCTCAGTCAGTTAAGCGTCTGATTCTTGATCTCGGCTCAGGTCATGATCTCCTGGTCAGTGAGACTGAACCGTGCATCGGGCTCTGCATTGACAGGGCAGAGTCTGCCTAGGATTCTGTCCCTCCCCTGCTTGTGCTCTCTCTCTCTCTCTCTCTCTCTCTCTCTCTCTCTCACTCTCAAAACAAATAAATAAACTTTAAAGAAAAAATTAAAAAAAATAAAACACGGATCCTGACCTCCAGATTTCTCTTTTTATCTGGTCAGTAAACCCTACACTCACGGGAAAGCTAAACGGTGTTGTGAATATCCCATAAAATACGAGCACACGGGAGGAATCGCCAGGCAGTCTGTGGTGCAGGCAGGTGGAGCGCGGGGGGGTGGCCCGTAGGGTGTCGTCACATGTGGGAGACATTTGGCAGCCTTGCAGTCCAGTCCAGAGCAACGTCCCATTTTACAGATGAGGAGAGTGGCGGTCAGGGAAGTGACCGACGTCCCGAAGCACATGTCTGCTGTGAACGGCATTGAGGGCTTTGACAAGTCAAGGGTTTGTCAAGCCCCGGGTACCAGGGCTGAAGCTGGGACTTGGAACTTGGGACTGACCTGACCTGATGTGTCGTGTTTCCCAATAGTGGCACTCTGGGACCCACCTAAGGGACTGGCAAGTTTGTGGCTGGGTGTGGCTGGGCGAGGCTGGGTGAGGGCAGGTGAGTCACCTTGGGCAAAGAAACTCATCCCAGAATGATCTGTTTGGGGACACGGACCGGTAGCTTCCTTTCTGTCTCTGTCCGTCCCTATACGTCAGCTGCACCAAGGACATTACGCGTCTCTTCCCGAGGGGCTGGCCAGCGAGGCCAGCTATGTGTTTCTCCCACCACCTCAGAGCTAACAGACCATGCACGGCTCAGGCTCAGGCAGTTTCCTTCTACCCAGAATGCAAATGGCATTTGTGCCGTCGGCTCTTCTGATGCACCTGGTGTGTCCTCCCTTTTGGCCCCATTTGGGCCCCAGTGAGAGGGGAAGGTCAAATGGACCTTGTCCAAGCAGTGGGGGCCTCCTCACCACCACCCCCCCCCCCCCGCCCTGGGCTGGGCAGCCCCCCCAGGGGATCCTTCAAAAGTCCAGCAAAGGGCCTTTTAAGAGGTGTGAACAGTGGTGAAGCCGTTTTTTTTTTTTTTTTTTTCCAATTTTTTTAATGTTTATTTATTTTTGAGAGAGAGACAGCATGAGCAGGGGAGGGGCAGAAGGGAGGGAGGGAGGCACAGAATCCAAAGCAGGCTCCAGGCTCTGAGCTGTCAGCACAGAGCCCGACGCGGGGCTCGAACTCATGAACCATGAGATCATGACCTGAGCCGAAGTCAGACGTTCAACCGACTGAGCCACACAAACACCCTGGTGTTTGAAAAAGTGGTGAAAAAGTGGTGAAGCCACTTTCTTAACCATGGAGCAAACACGTTGTAATTAAATCGCAAAGAGCAAAATCTCTGGCTCACTCTTGGAATCCAGCAGAAAGTATGGCCGGGAGGAAAATTTACCCTGGGGAATATCCAAGTAATACATATTGTGTAGTTTAGAGTATGAGTGGAGGGGGTGGGGGACAAGGCAAGGAGGGTTGTCTTTGCCTCCAGCTACCTCCCCACGCCCCCATTCCCCAGCCGGGCGTCTTGCAGAGAAAAGACAGGAGTTCTCACCTCCCTGGGTTGTGTTTATTTGCATCTTGGTATAATTGTTGGCCTCAGTTGGGCTGATCTTCCTCTAAAAGGAGGAATTACGGGAGTTAAGGTGGGGAAGGGGTGGAGAAACCACTGAAGGGAGTTGTGCTGACAGCTCGGAGCCTGGAGCCTGCTTCGGATTCTGTGTCTCCCTCTCTCTCTGCCCCTCCCCTGCTCGTGTTCTGTCTCTATTCTGTCTTTCAAAAATTAATAAACGTTAAAAAAAGACTTAAAATACAGATGCTAGGCCCCATCCCCAGGTGCTGATCCAGTAGGGACAGGGGAGGGGCTGAAAAAGTTCAAGTCTAATGGCTTCCCAGGTGATAACGGCCACACTCTGAAACCCTACTGCAATAAAGCAGAACTTCTCAACCTGGGCACTGTTGATATTTTAGGCTGGATGATTCTTTGTTGTTGCGGGGGAGAGGGGGCTCTCACATGCACTGTCTCCAGACATTGCCACGTGTCCCGTGGGGGACACCATCACCTGGGTGGTTGGGAACCACGGCTCTAGACGCTGCCCTGGGGGTGGGGGTTGGGGGGGATTCTGTGGGAGACTTGGCAGGTCCACTAACCCTACTTTGCAGCCCACTAACTATTTTGAATTTTGTTTTTGAGAGAAATCGAGAGCTCGAGAGAGGGGCAGAGAGAGAGAGGGAGAGAGAGTTCGGACCCCGACACGGGGCTCAAACTCACAAACCTCCAGATCGTGACCTGAGCCGAAGTCAGATGCTTAACCGACTGAGCCACCCAGGCGCCCCCTCACCAACTGTTTTTATACCTAAAGACCTGTTGGAACATGGCCCAGCCCATTCTTCGGCTTGCTGTGTAAGCTGCTTTCTTGCTAGAATAGCAAAGTTGAGTAGTTCTGGTTCTTGAAATCTGAAACATTTGCTATGCGGCCTTCGACAGGAAACGTTTGCTGACCTCTGTCCAGACCCTTGAAGGGGCCTGGTGGACTGCGTGGGGGTGGGATACCCCAGGCCTGTGCCTTCCGCACCCCCCCCCCCCCCCAGCCCCCTGCCCTGCCCTGCCGGATGTTAAAGAGGCAGGGCCGGAGACGAAGGGGGCTTCTGGGCACAGACCGCCTGGCGCACGGAGCCTCCAGGCTGCAGCTGGATAAGGGGGTTTCTGCTCAGAGCTCCTGGTCTCAAGCTTTCCTGCACCTGCCAGCCAGGCACCGAGGCCCCGGGCTAGCTGGGGGCCGGGCTGGGGATTTTCCACTGCTGTGTGATTCATGACCAAACTGTGCTCGCCTCACCCGGACCAGACCTGGCTTCTGCTTATCCACCAAGTAAATGGGAGCCCTGCCCACAGCCCCGAGGGAAGGGACCAGGAAGGCAGATTCTGGGGTCACCAGGCCACGCGGTGCTGTGCGTACTCAGCATTTGGGTCTGGTGCTTCGGTGGGAGAGGGACACTGGAGCCACCGCTGGGCAGGAGGAAGGATCCCTGGATCCCTCATTCACTGTTCACTTGGTTCCTGCAGGGCCCGCGGAGTGCGAGGCACCCTATGGAGGACACAGTGAATACACTGTGCTTGCCTGGAGGAGACAGTAAAACCAGGACCCTCGGGAAGCCCAGGGGCGGTGGGAGCACAGAGGAGCCAATTAACATAGTCCCCGGCGGGGCCAGAGAGGGCTCTGAGAAAAGACCCCCGGTACCTGTTTATGAGCCCTGCCTCTACTCGGCCCGAGGTGGCAGCTTCCGTCCCTGTGCCTGGTCCCCCTCCTCCCCCTTTCTCCTGACCGTCACAGCCTCTCTGTCCCGTCTGTAAAGGGCGGTGGTAGCGCGGAATGCAGACAGTTCCGGTGGATCGCCCTGTGTGGGGGCGGTTCAGGACCATTCCGAGTCTCATCTCCAACCTTTCCTGCCTGCCCTAGCGCCAAGCTGAGCCCCAGGTTCCCAGCAGGTGGAGGGACGGGTGGCATCCTAACACCAGTGGAGACGAAGGGCTCAGGGAGATGTTCTTTACATCTGATCAGGACTTTGCAGTTTGCAACGGTGGCGCCTGAATGCCGCGGACATTGGGAGACCCGCAGAGTGGGTGCCATTTAGCAGTCAGAGCTCTTTGGTGGTAAGCAACCGAAAACGGCTTTGGCTAGCCTAACCAAAAAGGACAGGGACAGGGAGCTCACTGATTTAGCCGGAAACCGCACGACCGGCCCTCTGAAAGGGCCCTCCAGAGCAGGAACGCGACTCTGTCCGGGGCGGCCCTGCAGAGTGAACGCAGCTGCGATCCCGGGGACAGTGTCCGATGGCTTAGCTTAGGGCAGGTGGCTCACGTCTCAGGCTAACCCCTGTCAGGTTCCACAGGCCTCCCTGATCAGAGTGTCCAGCCCTTAGCTCATTTTCTGCACCTGGTCTGCTTCTGCTGCGAGCCAAATTGGCATCTCCCCGCTGTCCCCCAGCTCGGGTAATGGCACCATTGTCCTCCTACTCACCCACCGGCAACGGGGAGCCTGTCCTCTTCTTGGTCAGGCCTCCAGCTGGCGCTGGCTTTCCCGATCTTGCCTGGAACTTCTCCTCTCTGTTCCGGTGAGCACCGCTGAGGTTTGGGCCCTTAGCATCTCTCCTGTAGATGGGCCTCAGGCTTGTCCCGAAGGGTCTCTCCTCCACTCTTGTCCACATGCAACCAGCAGCAGAGGGGTCTTTGAAACGATACTGCATATCTAATCATCTAGCATTCTTTTTATTTTTTATTTTAGAGTGAGAGAGAGAGAGAGAGAGAAAGGGCAAGTGGGGAAGGGCAGAGACAGAGAATCCCGAGCAGGCTCCACACTCAGTGTGGAACCTGACCTGGGGCTCGATCCCACGACCCTGGGATCATGACCTGAGCCAGAATCAAGAGTCGAATGTTCAGCCAGCTGAGCCTCCCGGGCGCCCCGATCATACCATTCTTTTTAAAAAGCTTCAAACCACGTTTCTGCCCACGACCGTGGATTTTAAACTTCTGTACCTTGACCTACAGTAAGACATTTATTTTACTGGGACGCCTGGGTGGCTCAGTCACTTAAGCATCTGACTCTTGATTTCAGCTCAGGTCATGATCTCATGGTTTGTGGGTTTGAGCTCCACATCGGGCTCTGTGCTGACAGCTCGGAGCCTACTTGGGATTCTCTCTCCACACCCCCCCCCCCGCCCCTCCCCTCCTCACGCTTTCTCTCTCTCTCAAAATAAATGAACTTTAAAAAAAATTTTTATTTTACATTGCAATTGATTTTATAACACACTTATTTCTGTAACTGAAGCAGAGTTTCCAAGAATTGATACTTAACCTGAGTTTCTCTTCTACATCACGTTTTAAAACTTCTGGCCACGACCCACTAAACTGATCGCATGACTCAGGAGTGAGCCGTGATCTGTTTGAAAACACTGGCTGAAAGAGAAAGCAGGACCCCCTTGGATTGGCTTGGATGGCTGCTGGCTAACCCAGACCCTGCCCACCCCCCAGGCCTCACCCTGTTCTGGCTTCCTGTCAGTCTCTGTTTCTTTGAGTTCCTTTATGCCTCCATGCCTGGCCTCACTGCAGTGCTTTGGGCTCATCCCATACCCTCTGCCCGAATTGTCCTCCTCCTCCTCCTCCTCACCTCCCCCACCCCACCTCATTCTTCAAGACTCCGTTTTTCCCTGTGGATTAGATCCAAGCCTCCTCTGTGCCCTCAGAGCAACTTGGGCAAGGTACTGGCATCTGCTTGGGTGTCTATGCGAGTTTGGGGACCACCTGCCTCAGTGTCATGTGTATTTCCAGACCCCATCATCGGCGGATGGGGTCCAGGTCTTTAAAGAGTGGCGAATGTGCAAGTTTGCTTACCTGCCCCGGTTGGTTCTTAACGCACGATAAAGTCAGTATTTGACATTGGCCGGTCTGCAGGCTCGCGGTTCCTCCAGGCTACAGGCAGTCTCACCCTGTGGTAATGGCTGTCCAGGATGTCACCCCTATGTTTGGGGGGCTCCCTGCCATAGTGTCCTGGTGGGAGACAAAGCCCACAGAAGCTGCAAGGTCTCAACTGTCCTCCCAACCCCCTGGCAGCAGGGACGTGGCAAGTGGCTTTGATTCCCAACCAGTCCCACCCACCTGGGACTCTGAATCAGGAGCTGCTGACCCAGAGAAGCAGGGAGGGGGCAGAATGCATTTAGGCGATGGCACCTGCAGGAGGCCAGCTGGGAGCCCAGTATGTGGGGGACAGAAGCCACACGACCGGCTCTTTGGCATGATTTTGGTCGGGCCTGCATTTTAGCCGCCCATTTCCCAGAACCTGATTCTCGAGTGTTTGTGGCCGTTGTGGCACCCACGCGATATCCTCCCAATTAATTACTTTTTTCTCCTTATATTGACCTGGGTTGACTTCTCCCACTTGCACGCGCGAACCCTCCCAGATGCTCTGGGCCCCTCGCAAGCAGGAAGTGCTCACTGGCACAATGGACCCACCCCTCTGGGCTCGAAGCTGTTGTCCCCTCTTCTCCGTCATGCCCACACCTAGTCCTCACCCTGAGCACCTAGCAGCCAGCTCCCGACCTTGGCCAGCTCTCCAGCCAGTGAGGCCTGACGTGGGCAGAGACACGGCTGTGTCTCTTCCTTAGGGACACAGAGTGAATGCCAGTAGTCCTCGGCGATGGCCCATGATTAGGGGCGTGACCAGGGCGCAGGCTGGTGTGGGGGGCGGGGGGGAGTGCTGGTCTCACTGGGCCACGGGTAACGGATTCAAGCTTTCACTGTTCTCACGCGAAGCACAGAAAAGCAGCAACTAGAATGTTCTCTGGCATGAGCTTGCTAACAAAGTGTATCCGACAGTCCCCTGGGGGTAGGGATTCTGGTGGGGAAAACCCCTGTTTTCTGATGATCATCTTCCCACTTCTAAAGACCCCAACCAGCCAGCTGAGGTCAGTGAATAAGGCTTAGGGGTTGGTCAGGGGCGCCCCGGGGGGCTCTGTCGGTTGAGCGTCCGACTTCGGCTCAGGTCACGATCTCGCTCGGTTTGTGAGTTCGAGCCCCGCATCAGGCTCTGTGCCGAGAGCTCAGCGCCTGGAGCCTCCTTCAGATTCTGTGCCTCCCTCTCTCTCTGCCCCTCCCCTGCTCATGCTCTGTCTCTCTCTGTCTCTCAATAATAAATAAACGTTAAAAAAAATTAAAAAAAAAAAAAAGACTTAGGGGTTGGTCAGAAAGACGAAGCCAGTGGGGCTGACGAGCCTAGGACACAGCTGCACAATGTCCTGTGGTCATAATGGAGGGTGGTCGAGTGATGAGGACGGGAATAGCATTAACCCTGCCTGTCAGGCTCTGGCAGGAAATGGAAAACACCCTCAAGTGGAGCTAGCGAACAGACCTTAGTAAAGAGACTCTTCACCAAGATGTGGGCTGGTGGTGCTGGGAGAGCCGCCCGGAGGGCTGGGCCCTGGCCTCCAGCAGAGGGACTCGGCATGGCGACCAGGCAGGGAGGAAGCTACCTCTCTCTCCCCCTGCCCTCCAGCTTCCTGTGGGCACTTCTCAGTGCCTGAACCCAACTGGAAGCCAGGGGGCAAGACAAGGGGGTCCTTGATGTGTCCGTGGGGATCTTGCTTCTGGAGGACAGAGTGGGGTGGAAGAGAGAGGACAGTGGATGTCATGCACATAAATAACAGACAGAGCAGCTCAGGTAATTCTCAGGAGAGGCTTGGGTCCTGGCATCACCCCACTGTCCAGAGAGGTAACGTGAGGTTCAGCAACTCGTCCGGTATCGGCGTGAGGGTAGCTGCAGTTCAGACCCAGGCCGCACGAAGCCAGACTCTGCGCTCTGAACCGCCAGGCCGAGCCACCCAATAAGGGAGCCACTAGCTACACCTGGCTATTTAAATATAGATTGGTTGATATTAAACAACATCCAGACCCACGGATTTCCCCTTGAGCCGCATTTCAAACGGCTCACTCCCTACGTGCGGCTGGTGGCTGCTGTAGAGGACAGCAGAGATAGAGAACACGTCCAGCCTCTACATTCTGTGGGAGAGCCCCCCAGTCGACCTGGACATGTCGATCTGCACCGTTTCAGCCCCCTAGTCCCTCGCAAAACACACTCCGTCGGTAGCTCTGGTGTCCCCGGGCTGAAAAGGACGCTGGAGATTTCATGGACCTTTGATGGCTGCCCAATGGATAATGTAGCCTCAAGCACAGCTCAAAAGAGATAAATCTGAGGTCGTTTTATAAAGGCCGAGCCCTTTTTCGCATTCCAGGCTCCCTCTGCTGTCCTGCCCTCTCCCGTCGAAAGAGCAAGGACACCCCATAGTAAGCAGCAGCATCCCTTCTATCAAAAGAGACAGGAGGAATGGCTGGCGTATCAGGCAATCTCCTCTCCACCCCATTTCCGAGATACTTGTCCTCGGGGCTTGTGAGATGCTGGTTTCCCAGCGATAGATAATACAGCATCTTCCCATCAGCTCCCGGGAGACCGTTGGCTGGATTTAACGATCCCCAAATCTTGACATCTATACGTTATCTCCTAAATGTCTCGCATTTGTAGATGAGATAAATCCGACCTGCCAAGTAGGCCAAAGGTGAAGCCTGGCTCCGTCTAGACTGCCGGGACATCTTAAAAGGGAATGTGGGTCAGTGTCAGACGACCCTCCCTCCGCCAAAAGAGATGCGGGGGGTCTCAGTAATCTATCAAAGCACTTTCTGGGAGAAGAAGCAAAAAAGCTATAACTCCAAACCTGTAAGTCGATATGCCAGCACACACGAGAGCTAGCATTTTCATGAACATCCTCGCACATGCGCTCCGTCACACGCCCCCACCATCCTAATGGTGGAACAGGACTCGTTGAAACAGGACGGGAAGCTTCCAGTCTTTCCTGATCCTGGCCCCTGGTTTTCTCCCGTGCTACTGGTCCCCCACACCCCCGCCACGGGCAGCTGCTGAATCTGCTCAGGGAACCCCTTGGACTTGGGGAAGGTGGCCAGTTTGGAAAATAGTGTCAGGGCGCCTGGGTGGTTCAGTCGGTTAAGCGTCCAACTTCGGCTCAAGCCATGATCTTGTGGTTTCTGAGTTCGAGCCCCACGTCAGGCTCTGTGCTGACAGCATGGAGCCTGCTTGGCATTCCCTCTCTCTCTGCCCCCTTTCCCCTCCCACCCTCACGCGTGCTCTCTCTCTCTCTCAAAAATAAATTTAAAAGAAAGAAAGAAAGAAAAAGAAAATTCTGTGTGTCCCTCTAACAGACTCCCCCGTGTTTACCTTAATGCATATGGCATCATTAACAAAACCAACAGCGTCCTGCTCTGTAAGTCATCTTGATGATACATTTTGTACACATTTATGGGTTTTTTTTCCTGGATAAAATTTGTGGAAGTGGAATGTTTGGGCTAAAAATGTGCCAGGTTTTAACGGCTCAGTCGGTTGAGCGTCCAACTTCGGCTCAGGTCATGATCTCGCAGTTCATGAGTTCGAGCCCCGCGTCAGGCTCTGGGCTGACGGCTCGGAGCCTGGAGCCTGCTTTGGATTCTGTGTCTCCCTCTCTCTCTGCCCCTCCCCCGCTCATGCTGTCTTTCTCTCTCTCTGTCAAAAATAAATAAACATTTAAAAAAAAATTTTTTTAAAGATAATAACCACATAAATTCCCATCTGCAGAAACAGGTTCTGTACATTCTCCTCATAACCAGATATTACTATTTAAAACCAATTTTTGTCAATGCAAAGTTACCTTGTAGTTGTTTTATTTTACTTTTTTTTTTTTCGGTTACTAAAAAATAGACATTTTACAGTTTGCCAACTGCTTGCCTTTCTTCTTTTGTGTATCTCCTTTGCAATTCATACATTTTGTTTTTTATTTTTCCTCCCCGGGACAGTGGTCTTTTAGTATCTATTTTTAAACTTTATTTATAATGCAGGGTCATTAATCCTGTGTATGTCAGAATGAATGCAGACTGGGGTATATTCACATCTCTTCTATGCGTCATACAGAATATGTAACATTGAATTTTACCGTTTATTTGTAGTGTTTTTGATTCACAGAGTCTTAAATTTTGACCGCGAGCTCACATCCTCCTATCTTTTAATTCTTAGATTCTTTTTGAAAACTCAATTCTTTTTTTTTTTTAATTTTTTTTTTAAACATTTACTTATTTTTGAGACAGAGAGAGACAGAGCATGAACGGGGGAGGGGCAGAGAGAGAGGAAGACACAGAATCGGAAGCAGGCTCCAGGCTCTGAGCCATCAGCCCGGAGCCTGACGCGGGGCTCGAACTCACGGACCGCGAGATCGTGACCTGAGCTGAAATCGGACGCTTAACCGACTGAACCACCCAGGCGCCCCGAAAACTCAATTCGTTAATCCACCTGAAATTGAATCATGAACCAACGGCTAAAATTGAAGACTTAAAAGTGAAGGGGCCCCTGGGTGGCTCAGTTGGTCAGGCGTCTGACTTCAGCTCAGGTCATGATCTCAGGGTTAGTGAGTTCGAGCCCTGCGTCAGGCTCTGTGCTGGCAGTGGAGAGCCCACTTGGGATCCTCTGTCCTCCTCTCTCTGCTCCTCCCCCAGTCATGTGTGCATGCTCTCTCTCTCTCTCTCTCTCTCACTTTTTCTCTCTCGCTCAAAAATAAATAAACATTTAAACATTTAAATGTTTCCTGTAAACCTATGAGATAGTTGATGTTATTATCGCCGCTGTACAGATGAGAAAGCTGATGCCCAGAAAGGGTAGTACGTTGCCCATGGGCGCCGAGCCAGTAAATGGTAGAGGCTGGGTGTAGAGCCGTGCACTTGGCCGCTTCATTGCACTGCCTCCTGATCCCTTCCAGCCTCCCAAGCAGCTCAGCTGAAGGACCCTGGCCCGGCCACCCCACCTCCAAGGTTCTTGCTGCTGTCACTCCTCTCAGCGAGGCCCCCAAGCCTGTGTTTTGGGCTCGAGGCCCGCGGGCAGTGCTGGGCGGATGCTGAGGACAAGGGGACAGCGCCCCCCCCCCCCCGCAGTCCTCAGGCCGCCATCTGTGGACGGAAAGAGCTCCGGGCTCAGGTGCTGTCCCCAGGGTGCCTGCCACTTTCCGGCATCCCGGAACTGTCCCCGAGGAGCCCTGCCGGCCGGCCTTCGTGGCCTTGGGAGATGTACTTAACCTCTCCGTGCCTCGGCTGGCATCTGGGAGGAGATTCAGTTACACGGTAATGAGCCGAGTCCTGCAGGGCCTGTCTCTTAATCACCAGCTGGAAAATGCAACCATCTAAGACACGGGCAGGCCACCCGGCCACGACCTCATTAACCTAATCCCGTTAGACTCAACCGCTCCCCTTAGCTCAGCTGCGGGGAAGGTGACCTTCTGGAAAGGAGGGCTCTGCATCCAGGGATGCTGCATCTGGGCGAGCTGCGCTGTGGGTGTGGTACACGCGTGGCCCGGCCATCGTGGGGGTGGCAAGGCGTCCCCATGGCTGTACCCAGAGAGGGCCAGCGAGACGGCTGCGTGCCAGCCACGTGGTGCGGCCTCCCTCTCTGTGGGAGGCCCTCTGCCAGCAACGTCCTCAGCAGCACGCGGGGCTGGGCTCTGAAGCTGGGCTCCGGGTGTCACATGCTCCCCACGGCAGCTCCATACCTTCCACCTTTCCCAGGCTAGGGAACCTGAGGCTCAGAGTTGTCCGGGAGTTTTCCCAAAGACACACAGCAGCGGAACTGGCTTTGGTCCAGTGCGGGCTCACCCCAAAAGTCCACACTTCTGGGAGAGTTACAGAGATGTCAGGGCGTATCTCTCATGTGTTCCTGGAAAGCGTCCCTGCTTGGGGGTTCGAACTTGCAGTGTGTGTCAGGGGATCGCTAGAGACTCGAAGCCCGCGTCTGCATAGGACAGAAGAGGCCTCTCATCACTGAGGGCTCACTGGGGCTCTGGCCTCCTGCGGTGCTGGCCTGCGGAAAGATGGGGTGTCGGCCTGTGGGTCTCCCGGGCTCCTGGCTTTGTGGGACAGTGTGAGCATATCTGCCTCTTTGTGTGTGTCCTTGGGCTCCTGCTGGACAGACGCTCACGTCGCCTCTTCCCACGTGTCAGGTTGTATTTCCCCCCCAAAAAAGGCCACGACACTCGTCAGAGTTCCGCATGTGCTTCTAAAACCTTGCCAGGCCCCCAGTGAGGAGGCGGGGTCCGTTCCCCCTCCTTCAAGGGGGGGGAACTGCATTGAGGACTAGGTCGAGTGGGGAGCGGCACAAAGTCACCTTGGACACCGGTCCTCAAAGGCGAGACACCTGCTGCTTTCTGTCTTGGGCCGCGTGGCTTTGGAACGCAGCGGCCACGCTGTGAGGAAGGCCGGGCCTCGTGAACAGGCCATGTGTTGGGGTGGCCCCAGCTTGGGTCCCAGCCCTCAGTCTCCAGGCCACCCCATCCGACACAGAGTGGGGCACACACAGGTTATCTCTGCCGAGCCCTGCCCCATTTTGCACGTCTGTGAACAAAATAAATGATGTTACAGGTTTTAAAAAAAATTTTTTTTTAATGTTTATTAATTCGAGAGAGAGAGAGACAGAGCATGAGCGGGGGAGGGGCAGAGAGAGAGGGAGACACAGAATCCCAAGCAGGCTCTGAGCTGTCAGCACAGGGCCCGACGCGGGCCTCGAACCCACAAACCGTGAGATCGTGACCTGAGCCGACGTCTGACGCTTAACAGACTGAGCCACCCAGGCACCGACGTTATGGCTTGTTACACAGCCATAGTGAACATTCTGGACCCACTGCTTGTCCAGGAGCAGCCCGTCATGCTGACACACAGGGCTGCCCAGCCGGGTCATGCATATTGTGGCCGACTCATAGGTGAGGGCACAGCTCCCTGGACCTGGGCCCCAGTTCCAGGCTGTGCCAGCCTCAGAGTGGGCTTGTGTGAAGGGTCTCGTCCCAAGGGGACCCCCTTATGTTTTCTCCTGACAAAGCCACTCGTATGGGCTAGCTGCCTCCCCGCCCCCACATCGTAAGTTCTTAGAACGTTTTTCTTCATATCTAATAAAACCTCCACTTTTACATTTCCGTCCATTTGTCCTAATTCTGTTATCTAGGTCCACACAGAGCTAATCTGGTTTCATTCCAGTGTTTGGATGATAGAAGACATCCCTCTGTCTTCTACTTGTCTGGCTAAACCTCCTATTTCTTTTTTTTTTTTTTTTTCTAATGTTTATTTATTTTTGAGAGAAAAAGAATGTGGGCTGGGGAGGGGCAGAGAGAGGGAGACACAGAATCCGAAGCAGGCTCCAGGCTCCGAGCTGGCAGCACAGAGCCCGACGTGGGGCTCGAACCCGAGAACCATGAGATCATGACCTGAGCGGAAGTTGGAAGCTCAAATGACTGAGCCACGTAGGCACCCCTAAACTTCATAGTTCTTACAGCCTTTCCTCTTAGAAAAGTTCTTGGATTCTTCAGTGTCCTGGCCATCTTTACCCTTCCGTCTTTGTGCTTGATGGGCTGTGTTGTGTTGTTTTTCCAGCTTTCTTGAAAGTTCAGTTGAACCGGGTGTTGACCATCGGCTCCAGGCCCATGGGCCGGAACTCCTCACCGCCCAGGAGTCAGGGACTCACTGTTGGGCCCAGAAGGCCAGGCCTGCATTTGCCTATAAGGCCGTAACACTGCGTCCATTCAAAACATTGTCTTCACTGCCCAGAGGCCCTGTACCCATGAAGAGTTTACTCTCCATTCCCCCCTCCCCTGGCAGCCGACAGTCCACTTTCTGTCTCTGTGGATTTGCCTTTTCTTTTTGTTTCTTAAATGTTTATTTGTTTATTTTTAGAGAAAGAGATGGGGAGAGAGAGAGAGTGAGTGAGCGAGCATGAGCAGGGGAGGGGCAGAGAGAGAGGGAGAATCCCAAGCAGGTTCCGCACCATCAGCACAGAGCCTGACGTGGGGCTCTTTCTCACGAACTGTGAGATCATGACCTGAGTCGAAATCAAGAGTTGGATGCTTCACTGACTGAGCCACCCAGGCTCCCCCAACCTGAGCCCCCGAGCTCCTTTTCTTGCTTTATTTCTTAGCCTCAATTCCTTGCTAATGTGCACATGTATTGTTTTTTATCTTCCCTTCCCCCCGCCCCCGCCTGCCCATCCAACTAGAGTGGAACCTTCCCGAGGCCAGGGATTTTGTGTGTTTGGTTCACTGTCCAGGGCCTGGCACATAGCAAGTGCTTAATAAATATTAGCTGGATGAATGAACGACCGCTCTGCCCTGGTGCCCAGAGGATCTGAAGCCGTGTTGGGGGTGCTGTCTCCCAGCCCTGGGTGTAGAGACGAGACTGACCTCGAACCCACAGCTAACCCTGCTGACTCAGCAACCTGTTCCTGGGTGGTGTGGACGGGCTGACCCGAGACCTCTCTGGATGCTGTAGTCCTCAGATGGGAGAAAGCGGGGAATGGGCCAGGGCTTGGGAGACTTTCCCGGCTTCTGCTCTCTGACACGGGTGACAAAGAGCATCCAGTAGATGCAGCAGGCAGTGGGGGGAGGGGGGGGGGGAGGGGGCGGGTCCTATAATCCTGGAGTGGTAGGAACCCAGTAGTCCCCCTTGAGGTGTGGGTATGAATTATTTACAAAAGAGGGCCAGTCCTAATACAGAAAAGCACAATGTGCCCTTTATGTTATCATCGAGGTGTCATACGTGTGTGTGCGTCTGGATGTGACTTTGCGTGTGTGTCTTAGGCAGAGGTCCGTGTGCGTCTGGATGTGTCCGTGTGTACCGAGGGATGGGTCTCAGAAGGGCGGCTCTGGATTCCGCCTCCGTGATGCTTAAGACAGTCCCTGGTGTATGTGGTGTTTTAGTGGCGATAAAGCTTTCTGAGACTGAGTGTCATTCCTTTATCTCCTTCTGTTCGATTTCTCCAGCACCATGGTTTTCAACCCTGGCTGCACCCGAGCCTCGTCTGCAGAGTTTTATGAAGTACTGATGCCCAGGTATTACCCCCACGCTGGTTAAATCGGTTCCTGGACGTGGGAGCTGGGCACTGGGATGTTTTTGGAGCTCCTCAGGTGGCTCGAGCTACAGCCAGGTGTGTCGGTCAGCCACACCTGTGAGGTGCACATCATGAGGGAGCCTCACTGAACTTGAACCAGGGAGGTTTCAGTGCTGGCTTCGCCGTTAACTCATCTTTGACCTTGAGCAGGTTACTTTGTCTTTCTGGTTCTTAATTTCCTTTCTTTCTTTCTTTCTTTCTTTCTTTCTTTCTTTCTTTCTTTCTTTCTTTCTTTCTTTTTTTTTTTTTTTTTGAAGTTTTTATTTATTTTTATTTTTTGAGAGAGAGAGAGAGAGAGAGGGAGCACAAGCAGGGAAGGGGGCAAGAGAGAAGGAGAGACAGAATCCCAAGCAGGCTCCAAGCAGACCCTGATGTGGGGTTGAACTCACAAACTATGAGATTATGACCCGAGACAAGATCAAGAGTTGGATGCTTAACCTACTGAACTACCCAGGTGCCCCTTTATTTCCTTTCTTTTAAAAAAAAAAAAAAATTTTTTAACGTTTATTTATTTTTGAGACAGAGAGAGACAGAGCATGAACGGGGGAGGGGCAGAGAGAGAGGGAGACACAGAATCGGAAGCAGGCTCCAGGCTCTGGGCCATCAGCCCAGAGCCCGACACGGAGCTCGAACTCACGGACCGTGAGATCGTGACCTGAGCTGAAGTCGGACGCCCAACTGACTGAGCCACCCAGGCGCCCCGTTTCCTTTCTTAATACGATGGTAGTCACTATGCCTTCCTGTCCCTTCTCTGGGTACTTCCCTGGTCACTATGCCTTCCTGCCCACCTGCTGCCCATGGTTTGAGGTCATTTATGTGAAAGAGTTTTGTACATTCTGAAAGGAAGGCCACACGGATGCAAGGGAATATTATTAGCATTATTTGTGTCAGCCCTTTGTAGACACCAAAACATGAGGCCAGAGCTGGGTGCATAATTACAGCGAGGTTGTAATGAAACACAAGCTGGGGTCTGGCGGTGCTCTGTACTCTTGTTCACTTCTGGGAGTTAGCTTTACAAGAAAGTAGCCAAATCCAGTAACACCTGTGCTTGTAATTCCAGGAGCTGCCACTGGGTGGTGCCTGATCTGTATTTGAGGACCTGTTTTGCCCTCTTGGATGAAAATAAGATTATTTACAGACATAAGCATTTATATATCAAGACAAGCCCTTAGATACCCTTCTCATGGGGTCTTTGCCCAATCAGGTGGTGGCTTTCATTCTGGGTAGAGACCGGGTTTCCAGTTCCTCCTCTCCTGATAACGTCCAGCAATAGTAACATAGACCCTCCTTCTGGGGCCTGAAGTCCGCTTTGCCCACTCACATCTCATGGCAACACGGGGAGCTTTGCTGCTGGCAGTGAACCAGGGAGAGGCCTGCTTGGCTCCTGTGCAGACTTGATCAGTCCTGGAGCTGCTCTTCCATCAATCTAGCCTTCTCTGTTCCTCCCCCTGCCCCCCCCCCCCCGCCCCCTTGCATTAAAGGGGGAGAATCTGATTTTCTTCCCCCAGGAGCTCATTCTTTGCAAGTCACGTTAGCTTTCTTGCCTTTCCATGATCAGTGATCAGGAGATGTCCCGGGGACGGGTAATTGTAAAAGCTGACTGACAGTTTTCTCTTCCTGCAATTAAGGAAGAGAGACTTTGGCAAGGAAACTCAACCCTTCATTCCTGCTGTCTTTGAAACTGAGCCCCGTGGACAGAATTTCTTTGCATGAAATCACCCAATACTTTCATGCAGCTGACCCAGCAGCGTTCATCAGGTTTTCTTATGAGAACCTAAGTGGGCTGTTTGTTTGATTTTTTTTTTTCTCCACCCCTAACTGTTTGAACAGACATCTGAAATACACAGTGGTGGGTGTTATGGCCCATTTGGTATAAATACACCAAATATTTGGAACAACACACATAACAAAGATTAATAATTGCTTCTGCGGAGGGGACTAACAGTTTGGGCTGGTCCATGTTGTTCCATAAAATCTTCTGTGGCAGGGGAGGCTGGGGGATTCTTTAGTGATCCAGTGCAGCCTTAATTCACTGTGTCAGATCCCAAAGAATAGATACAGAGTGGGAGGGGACGCCCCCACCCCACCATCTTGACTAGGAGTCCAAATCCCCAACGGTCCTTTTCCTAGGCTTATGGGAGCTCGCGGACACAGATGAGGTGCTCAGTTAGGGACCAAGGAAAGAGGTTCCTGGGAAAATTGCCGGATGCTGTCAAAGTGATGTCTTCACTGGCCCCAACGGGAAGGTTAGCTTGAGTGGTGACTGAGTGTGGGCAGGGAGAGCGCCTGGCCTGAGTGGAGGCTGGGAATCTGTGTGTCTTCTGGTCACTAGAACAAGGCGGTTCACTGTGATCTCTTGTCAGTCTCCCTCTTTCAACTCATGCCCTCCCATTTGGTGGGCAAGTTCCTCAGGATCATCACCCAGCTCCCTGCCAATCCCCTCTCACAACACCTTCCTCTCTTCCCTTCTTTCTAGAACTTCCTTTTAAACCACCCGGAAACCCTTCCTTTCCCCCGTTCCCTGGAGATGGGGACGTGTGCCATTCACCTTTGTGTCCCTCATGTGGAGCAGTGTTTGCCCATATGCCACAGAGTCTGCTCATTTCTAGTCCAAGGGTTAATGTTTCAAGGTCATTGACCTAGGAGTGTGATCAGCAAAGTCCAGCCTGCTGCCTGTCTTTGTATTGCCCATGGGCTAGGCATGGTTTGCACGTTTTTAAAGGATTATAGAAGAAGGAGGAGAAGGAGGGGGGTAAGGAGGAATGGGAGATGTGACAGTGGTCACATGTGGCCTGCAAAGCCTAAAATGTTTAATATCTGGACTTTTATGGAAAAAGTTTGATGATCCCTGACCTAAGGAAGCTTCTTAACCCAGATTGCACATTAAAATTGCCTTGGAGAGGGGCGCCTGGGGGCTTAGTCGGTAAAGCGCCTGACTTCGGCTCAGGTCATGATCTCACAGTTCGTGGGTACAAGCCCCATGTCAGGCTCTGTGCTGACAGCTCAGAGCCTGGAGCCTGCTTTGGATTCTGTGTCTCCCTCTTTCTCTCTCTCTCTCTCTCTCTCTCTCTCTCTGCCCCTCCCCCACTCACACTCTGTCTCTCTTTCTCTCAAAAAATGAATAAATATTAAAAAAAATTTTTTTTAATTGCCTTGGGCTTCTAATACATTCTAGTGCTTGGACCTCGTAAAGCCTGTGTTGGGGTCTGGGACATCTGTATATTTTAACAGCTCCCTGGGGGACTCACACTCCCAGGTATCCTGGCTCCCACCTCCCTCACTGTTTCCCTAATTTGCCTTTCTTCCCATGTTCCCATCTGGTCCCAGCCACCCTGAGTGTTCCCTGTCCTGGAGTGAGGATCTCCTTAGGGTTGCCTTGGGTCTGAAAGGCGTGTTTCACCTGGAAATAAGTGAGAGGGTGGGCGGGGGCTCAAGGCCGAGCAAACTAGAGACTGGAGGTCTGATAGCTGAGCTGAGCCCTCAGCCCCACCCCCAAAGCATGGAAGGACTAAAGACACTGGTCGCTTCCTATTACTGATTTTAAGTTTAATTCTGTTGTGATCAGAGAACATACATCGTATGATTTCAATTCACTTGAATTTGTTAAGATTTGTTTTATGAGCCGGCATATGGTCTGTCTTTTGAATGTTCCACGTGTACTTGAGAAGAATGTCTTTTCATTCATTTTTGCTGTTGTTGGGTGGAGTGTTCTATAAATGTTAATTAGATTCAGTTGGTTTATGGTTGTTCAGTTCTATCAGTTCTGAGCTGATGGAAAATTCCACCTTTATGGTTGACACTTGGCTGATTTTCTCTCTACTAGTTCTTTCAGTTACTCAGAGAGGAGGTAAAGTCTCCTAACAGACTCTGAATGTGTCCCTTTCTCTTTCTCGTTTCCATTCTGTAGGTTTTTGCTTTATGTTTTCTGAAGCTCTGTTATTAGGTACATATACATTTATGATTGTTCTGTCTTCTGGTGAATCGACCCTTTTATAATTATGTAATGTTCCTCTTCATCCCTGGTAATTTTCTTTGCTCTGAAATCTGCTCGTTCTACTTTACTATAATTTTATAATGTATATAGCTACTCCAACTTTTTGGTGGCCATGTTTGCATGCTGTATCTTTTCCCATCCATTTATTTTTAACACACTAATATCATATTTGAAGTGAGTTTTTTGTAAACAACATATAATTGGATAATTTTAAAAAATCCATTGGTATAATCAGTATCTTTTTGTTTATGTATTGGATTTAGGTCTACCATTTTACTATTTGCTTTCTCTTTGTTGACTCTCTCTTTTTAAAATTGGTTCCCTGGTTTCCACTTTCCTGCCTTTTTAAAATTCCACTTCAATTTTACTTTTGTGTTTTTGACTCTACCTTTTTTTTTTTTTTCAAAAATAGGTTTTTTTAGGGGTGCCTGGGTGGCTCAGTCAGTTAAGAGCTGTGTGACTTCAGCTCAGGTCATGATCTTACCACTCGTGAGTTTGAGCCCCACATTGGTCTGACAGCTCAGAGCCTGGAGCCTGCTTCTGATTCTGTATCTCCCTCTGTCTCTGCCCGTCTCCTGCTCATGCTCTGTCTCTCTCTGTCAAAAATAAGTAAACGTTAAATTTTTTTTTAAAAATAGGGTTTTTTTTTAGTGTCTCTAGAGCTTACAGTATACATACTGCACGTACCTGCTCTCACTTAGAATCAGTATTGTACCACTTCTCACAGAACACGGAGACCTTCTAATAATGTAGGTGCCTTGGCCCTTCCCCTTATATTACAGTTATCATACATCTTACACGTTAAACTTGTGGTCAAGAACTTGAGTTATTTTTGGAATTAATTTTGGTTACTCAGCTCTGTCTGTTTGATGTCCCACCACTCTGATACCTGGCTAGAAATCCAAGGCTAGAAACATGACATATGGAATGTGGTGAACATGTTTTTTAATAAAGGAAAAAAGGACAGATTTTTATAGATATACCCAAAGTGGGCGTTGGCAACAGTAGGCTGCCATTTTGTAACTGATTTTCAACATTCATAAGCAGAAATGGGAGAAACTTGGAGAAACGGGGAAGAAGATGTGGCTTTGGCTGAAATGTCACAAGAGTGAGGAAATAGGCTATCTGGGTGAGACTGGGGAGATGAAGAAACCTGGTGGGCTGAGGAGGAGAGAGTGTTCAAGAGCCATGGACCTCTTGATTTTTCTGTTGGAGCAGAAAGACTTGGATGGTTGAGTTTGAATCCCAGCCCAGCCACTTGGAAGCCATTTGATTCTGTGAGGTTTACCTCTCCTCTTCCAGCCATACTTTCCATATAAGAAAGCTGTGAGGTGACAAGAGTTTATGTGCATAAAGGAATGAGGCACTTCATAAATGGTGGTGATTATTACTGCCACCCAGGCCTCCCTATGTGTAGTCTGTGCCCTCACAGACATGTAAAAGCAGCTTGTTTTATTCTAAAAATATTGACCTGCGGTTCACCCTCAGAAACTTTCCCTTACTGGTGTTTCTGAGCTCTGGTTGCACATTAGAGTCACCTGGATTCCTTAAAATATGTTTGGCCCCTCCTTCAGATGTTCTGATTCAGTTGATCCAAGAGTGACAGGTAAATGATAGATAGGTAGATAGATAGATAGAGATTAGATAGATGGATGGATGAATGGATAGACAGATGATTGATAAATGGATAGATAGATAAGATAGGTAGATAGGTGGGTAGGTGGGTGGATAGATGGATGGATGGATGAATGGATAGGTAGGTGGGTAGATAGATTGATAGATAAGCTAGGTAGATAGGTGGGTGGATGGATGGATAGATAGGTAGGTAGGTAGGTAGGTAGGTAGGTAGGTAGATAGATAGATAGATAGATAGATAGATAGATAGATAGATAGAATGGATCACTGAGAATTCATTGTTCAAGTGAGAACTTTTTGGTTATAGGAGGTGCAAATGTGCAAATGCAGGTGTCTAGTAACTGAGACATCTCTATCTCCAGGTCTCCTTGAGTGTGGTCTATACTCTCCTAAGCTATGCCAAAGTAGCCTCCCCCCTCCCCCACACACATCTTTTTATTGAGCTAATTTTCAAACATACATGAAATAGAGGTAATTATTTAATGAACATCCATCACTCAGCTCCCAACAGTTACCAAATCGATTTCATCGATCTTGTTTCGTGTACCCTTCCCCCTCCAGCCCCTTTTATGTCCCGGATCATTTTTTAAGCAAATCCCAGATATCATGTTATTTCACAGTGGCTAACGTTGGCTGGGATTTGAAATTCGCTAAACGAAGCCTCTTAAAGTTGTGGGCAAATGCTTGAGCCATTTAGGAGACAAAATCCTTCATAGCGTTTCCTAATCAAACGAAGCCTTGGAATCCGTCTGACGTAGATGCGATTGATGTACGTGCATTTTCATTGTGTGTATGCTAATCCAGCATTAATGGTAAGTAGCTCACGTAAATAGGTAGTTAGCATCATGCAGCTGATAAACAATGCTGACGTAGTTTAATTTTCATGACATACCCACAACCACAGAAAGACACCGCTAGTACCCTGCAACAAAATCCAGAGACCTATGGGTCCAACCTCCCCAAAAGCCAGCATTCAGCTTTCCCAGGACTCAGACGTCTGGCACTTTCTGTCAGGCCCCCTCCCGTCCCCATCCTAGGCTCCATACTGCCAGTGCCGAATGTCTCAGGTAAGATGCCTCCGATGGCCCCCAATCTGCCAGGCCCTGATTTGAAATCATTTGCAGTGCACTGATAGGCTGTGAACAGATGATCTTAGATTGGTCTTTGCTCTCAGTGGAGAAGCAGAGCTACAAAACAATGAAAAAAACAAATGGTCCTTTGATGGGAAAAGGAGAAAGAAGAATAACTTAAGATGTTTATTGTTCATTCCTTCCGTGGGTATTTATTGACCACCTGTTGTGTGCCAAATAGTGTTCTAGATATTTGGAACATTTCAAAGAACCAAATGGACAGAGATCTCTGCCATCATGCTTATCTCCCCCAATGAACAGCACCCCCCCCCCCCACCGCCCATCTGTTTGCCCACAAGTCAATTTTGTCATCCCTGTGGTCAACTGTTGCCCTCATGTTCTCTCTGCCAGCCCTTTGTTTTGGGAGACCAGGACTACAGAAAGGGACTACAGCAAAGGGAGGTGGGCAAGAGGGGGAAAGTGGTGAATTTCCCAGACACCTCTCAAACCACCCAAGCTGGCCTTGGGCGGGAGTCTGAGCCTTTGTGGTGGATAAATGTGACCTTTCTGCAGAGAAGATGAGGAAGTGAGTGCCAGGTTCTCAGTTGCATGATGGAAGACCCAAGGAGAAGGGCTTGGGACAAACATAAATGGGTGTCCTACGTGCCCAGGTACATAGGAAAACATCACGATGCCCAAACATTGGCAATATCTGCTATGGAGTCTGGAATGGGGTAAAGTAGGCACTTTGTCCCCTTAATCCCTACACTAAATTTTGAAATCCCTCTCTCCCTGTCCAACCCCCTCCCTCCCACCTGCCCCCCTCCCGGGGATCTGTTTTCCATTACTATAGCTTAGTCTCCACTTTCTCGGGTTTTATGTAGAGGGAATGACACAATACATACTCTTTCACACCTGCCTTCTTTCACCTAGCGTTAGCATTTGGAGATGAATCCCCATCATGGCCTTCATCGGTAATTCATTCTGTTATTTCTGAGGAGTATTCCACTGTATGGATCACACAGCAGTTTGTGCATGTACTCACTTGTTGACGTGTTGATGGATATTTGAGTTGTTTCCAAGTTTTGGCCATTCCAACTAAAGCTGCTACAAGTATCTGCCTCCAAGTCTTTGTACGGATGTGTATTTGGTTTTCTCTTGGGTAAATCGCTGGGACTGGAGTGGCTCGGTCATCTGGTAGGTGTTTGTTTAAGGTGCGAAACTGTCCAACACTTGTCCAACGGGGTTGTACCGTTTTACATTCCCATCAGCAATGCGTGAGAATCACAGCTAGTCCACATCCTTGCCAACTCTTGGGGATGTCAGTCTCTCGCATTTTCATTATCCTAAGACGTATGTAAGGATACTTCACTGTGGGTTTAATGTGCCTATTAATGGATAATGACGTTGGACATCTTTTCGTGTTCTTACTTGCCTTCCTGTCTGGTGAAGTGTCTTTTGCCCATTTTGGTTTGTTTGCTTGTTCCTTGTTAACATTTGCGAGTATTTTATATGTTTTAGGTACAAGTCCTTTATGTGATAACGTGATTTGCAAAGTTTTCCAATTCCCTTACCAGTGTCTGTTGCAGAACAAACTTTTTCTTTTTAAGTTTATTTCTTTTGAGAGAGAGAGCGTGCACCCAAGTGGAGAAGGGGCAGAGAGAGAGAGGGACAGAGAGAGAATCCCAAGAAGGCTCCGTGCTGTCATTGCAGACCCCGATGTGGGGCTCAAACTTAGAAACTTCGAGATCATGACCTGAGCCGAAATCAGACGCTTAACCAACTGAGCCACCCAGGTGCACCAGAACAAATGTTTTTAATTTTTAAGAAGTCTAATACATTAATTTTTTCTTTTTGGATTGTACTTTTGATATGTCCAACAACTTTTGCCTACCCCAAGTTCACAAATATTTTTGTTTTGTTTTGTTTTGTTTTTTAGAAATTTTCTAGTTTTTAGTATCCTGTTTAGATCTATGATCCATTTTGAGTTATTTTTGTACAAGGTGTTAGACGTGGATCATTTTTTGAATGTGGATATCTGGTTATTCCAATACTATTTATTGAAATGACTACCCTTTTATTTTTTTATTTTGGAAGGAGAGAGAGAGAGAGAGAGAGAACTTATAAGTGGGGCAGAAGACCAGGGGGCGGGGGAGAGAAAAGGAGAGAGAGAGAGAATGAGAATCTTAAGCAGTCTTGATGCTCAGTGCAGAGTCCAACACAGGGCTCAATCCCATGATCCTGGGATCAAGACCTGAGATGAAATTAAGAGTTGAACGCTCGACTGAGCCACCCAGGTGCCCCTAACCCTTTCTTGATTAAATTGCCTTTGCACCTTTGTAAATAAAAAAAAAAAAAGTCCTTCATATATCTCTGGATCTATTTTTGGACTCTGTTATGTTGATTGAATTTTCTTCTTGGTGCCTTCACCACATGATATTGATTATTCCAGCTTTATAACAAGTCATGAAATCAGGTGATGCTACGTCTTTTCCATTTCCATATGAATACTGGAATGAATTTGCCAATTAAAACAATAGTCTTTTGGGATTTTTATTAGGGTCATTTAACTCTGTAGATAAATTTGGAGAAAACTGACATCTTAAGAATGTCAAATCCTTTGACCCATGGATAAGATGTATCTTTCCATTTATTTGAGCTTTCTCATTTCTCTCAGCAGTATTTTATAGTTTTCAGTGTAAAGAAATGTCCTTTCTCTGATGGTTTTTTTAAATTAAATATTCAATTTCTTTAATAGATACAGGCTATCGATTTTGTTTTTTTCCTGAGTAAGCATTCATAGTTTGTGTCTTTCAGGGAATTTGTCCATTTCACCTAATTTGTCCAACTTACTGGCATAAAGTTGTTTGTGTTAGTCCTTTAATATTTTAAAATCTCTATAAAATCTATGCATATCACTCTTCTCACTTATGATGTTGATAAATTGTGTCTCTGTTTTGCCTAATCCATCCGGCTAGAGGTTGATGAATTTTATTTATTAAAGAACCAGCTTTTGGTTTCATTGATTTCTTCTTCTTTTTTTTTTAATTTACTATTCCATTGATTTCTAGTCTGATCTTTCTTTTTTTCTGCCCTTCTGCTTCATTTGGGTTTATTCTGCTGTTTTTTTTTTTTTTAAAGATGGAAGTTTTGGTTGTTTATTTAACTCCTAATATAAGAATTCAAAACTGTACATTCCTCCTAAGCACTTCTTTAGCTGAATCTCACACATTTGGATATGTTGTATATCATTTTTTTAAATGTTTATTTATTTTTGAGAGAGAGAGAGAGAGAAAGACAGAGAGACAGAGAGAGAGAGAGAGAGAGAGAGAGAGAGAGAGAGAGAGACGCAGAGTCCAAAGCAGACTCCAGGCTCTGAGCTGTCAGCACAGAGCCCAACATGGGGCTCGAACCCACAAACTGTGAGATCGTGACCTGAGCTGAAGTTGGACGCCCAACTGACTGAGCCACCCAGGCGCCCTGTGGGGTATCATTTTTATTCAACTCAAAATACTTTCTAATTTCTAATTTCTCCTTTGAATCATGAACCATTTAAACATGTAATAATTACTTTCCAAATATTTGGGAGATTTTCTAGATATGTTTCTGTAATTAGTTTCTAACCGAATTCTATTGTGGTGAGAGAATGTGCTTGGTAGGATTTGAATGATTTAAAGTTTATCGACACTTGTTTTAAGGCCCAGAATATGGTTTGTCTTGGTAAATGTGCTATGTTCACTTTAGAAGAATGAATATATTCTGTTGCTGTTGGGTGGAATGTTCTATAAATGCCAATGAGGTCAAGTTTGTTGATATTGTTCAAGTGCTGAATCTCCTTGCTGGTTTTTCTATCTACTTGTTTTATCAGTTATTGTGACAGGATGTTGAGATCTAGGACTATTATTGTGGATTCGTCTATTTCTCATTGCTGTACCATTAGTTTTTGGCTAATGTATGTTGAAGCTTTGTTAATCAGGTGCATTTTTACGTCTTCTTAATGCATTATTCCCCTTGATCACTATGAAATGAACTTCTTTATCTTTGGTCATTTTCTTTGCTTTAAAATCTACTTTGTCAGAGGTGTCTGTCAGGGTGGCTCAGTCGGTTGAGTGTCTGACTCCTGATTTTGGCTCGGTCATGATCCCAGGGTCATGGGATCAAGCCTCATGTTGGGGGCTTGTCAGTCAGTCCTTCAGTCCCTCAACTTAAGATCCCCTCTCTCTCTCTCCTTCTGTCCCTCTCACTGACTCTTGCTCTCTCTCTAAAATAATTTTTTTAATGCTTTTAATGTTTATTTATTTTTGAGAGAGAGCCAGCCAGAGCGTGAGTGTGGAGGGGCAGAGAGAGAGGGAGACACAGAACCCGAAGCAGGCTCCAGGCTCTGAGCTGACAGCACAGAGCCCGATGCGGGGCTCGAACCCATGAACCGTGAGATCATGACTGAGCCGAAGTCAGACACTTAGCCCACTGAGCCACCCAGGCTCAGTTAATTATATTTTAAAGAGATTTAAGTAATATGTTAAAAATCTTATATATTTACCCATATAGTTATTACTCTTTTTACGTTTATTCCTTGAGTAGATCCGTATTTCCATCTCATGTAATTTTCCTTTGCCTGAGGGACTTCTTTTATAATTTCCTGTAGTGTTGCTAGCAATGAATTGTTTCAGGTTTTGAATTTCTGAAAACATCTCTATTTTGCCTTTGGTTTTTAAAAGATATTTTTG
The DNA here is from genome assembly GCF_028018385.1 of Neofelis nebulosa. NCBI lineage: Eukaryota > Metazoa > Chordata > Mammalia > Carnivora > Felidae > Neofelis > Neofelis nebulosa. The sequence continues at coordinate 5,073,766 of NC_080797.1, forward strand.
CTGGATATAGAAATCTTAGCTGTCAGGTTTTTTTTCTTTAGTACTTTAAAGACATTGCTACGCTTTAAAGTCTTAACACTTCCGGGGCGCCTGGGTGGCTCAGTCATGATCTCACAGTTTATGGGTTCAATCCCGCATTGGGCTCTGTGCTGACAGCTTGGAGCCTGGAGCCTGCTTCGGATTCTGTGTCTCCCTCTCTCTCTGCCCCTGCCCTGCTCGTGCTCTGTCTCTCTAAAAAATAAACATTAAAAAATAAATTTAAAGTCTTCACACTTTCATTGTTGCTGACGAGAAATCTGTTGTCGTTGTTATGTTTGTTTCTCTGTAGGTAACTTGTCTTTTCTCTGGTACTTTTAAGCTTTTCAGTTTCTCACTGGGTTTTGAGCAATTTCTGTATGATGTGCCTTAGTACAGTTTTCTTCTACTTTCTTACGATTGCATTTTCTCCGAATTCTGGGTCATATTATCCGGCTTGTTTGCATGCCCCGTAATCTTTTATTGGGTGCCAGGCATTGTGAACTTTAACTTGTTTGGTGCTGGGTGTTCCTGTACTCCTCTAAATATTTTTGAGCTTCATTCAGTAACATGGTTAAATCACTTTACAGATGACATTGGAGCCTCCAAGGGTAGTTTAGTGATGACGTCATTTGGCCAGCGAGTTGCACAGTTAAAAACTAGAACACTTTGTTCTGTGACACAGTTAAATTGCTTGGAAACTATTTGATCCTTTAGGGGTTTGCCTTTAAATTTGTCAGTAGCATTCAGCCTAGAACCAGTGCTGGCCACTAGGGAAGCAAGACCCTTCCGAGTATTCCCCTTAATGTGTGAGTTTTCAGAGCGGTTTGTTGGAACAGATACTCTTCCTGGCCCCATCGAACACCTTTTATTGTGCCATGTACAGCCTTCTCAGATGGGGGGCGCCTGGGTGGCTCAGTCGTTTAAGCATCCAACCCTTGGTTTCGGCTCAGATCACGATCTAAATGGTTTTGTGGGTTCAAGCCCTGTGTTGGGCGCTGTGCTGACAGCACGGAACCTGACTGGGATTCCCTCTCTCCTCCTCTCTTTGCCCCTCCCCCAACTCACGTTGTCTCTGTCTCTCTCAAAAATAAATAAATAAACTTAAAAAAAATCTTCTCAGATGATTCTTTCTGCAGCCTTAGGTAATTTCCTTCCACCCACCCTTGCCAATCCGTGCCTGCCGGGAAGTCAGTTGGGAGCCTCTGCGGATCTCTTTCTGTACAGCTCTTCTCTGTGGTACTTTGTTCTTAAACTCTGCCGCCTTGTTACCTTTGAACCCTCCCTTCCTTGTCAGCTCGGGCACTTGCCAGCCTTCACTTGGATTCCGCCACCTGCACCGTGGCCTGGAAACTCCCTCCAGGCACCAAGACAGGGCAGTTGTTGGGATAACCCTATTCGTTTCCCGTCTCTCGTGTATCTCCACCTTTCATTACTTGAGGCCCAATGTCTTATAAGTAAGTTGTCATTTCACATGCTTTGTTTGTTTGTTTTTGGTCATTCCAGACAGGAGGGTAAATCCCATCTCTGTCCCTCCATCTTGGCCAGAAGTGAAACTTCATGATTTACTCCTAATCCAGAGGGTCTCAAATTTTGGCATATATAAGAATCACTTGGTGGGGCTTATGAAAATGCAGATGCTCCTACCAGTAATGCTGGGGCCTGGGGAGGGAACAAAGAATCTGCATCATAGTGCGGAACCCCGACGCACTGAATGTAGACCTATGTCCACCTTTGACCTGCAGGCCGAGTGGGCTCTGGAGATCTCACAGTGCTGGGGAGTCAGCCTGCGTGGTTATAATAACTATTAAAGAGGATAAGCCATGCAAAGCACTAGCACGTGGTAAACAACGAAAGCTAGTTATTGTCGTATGCATTATCTCACTCGATGGGTATAAGATCCCACTTTGCAGGTGACATTGGAGCCTCCCAGGGAGTTTAGCAAAACCGTTATTTGGCCAGTGAGACGCACGGTTAAAACTAAAACCCAGGGGGCACCTGGGTGGCTCAGTTGGTTAAGCATCTGACTTCGGTTCGGGTCATGATCTTGCAGTTTGTGAGTTCAAGCCCCACATCGGGCTCTGTGCTGATGGTGCAGAGCCTGCTTGGGATTCTTTCTCTCCTTCTCTCTGTCCCTCACCTGCTTGTTCTCTCTCTCTCTCTCTCTCTCTCTCTCTCAAAATGAATAAACTTAAAAAACAAAGAACAAAAAACTAGAACCCAGGTCTCACAGCCAGTCCAAGGCTCTTTCTACCTCCGTTGAGTCTGAAAGACAGGTGGAGGGCCACCAGCAGGGGGAGAGGGACCTCAGGGTGTGTGTGTGTGTGTGTGTGTGTGTGTGTGTGTGTGTGTGTGTTTGCAATAATGAGGGGAAACTCCCCATTACACTTTGCAAGACAGCCAAATCACCTATCAGCTTTCTACTTCGTGGGGGTTGCCACCAAATGGTGGTGCTTTATGTTATGCTAAGTCCTAGACTGCACTCCAAACTAAAGCCCCCGCTGCTGGAAATGATGTGTGTGGATGTCTCTTGTGTGGCTCTTACTCGGCCTCCAGGATTCAGGGAGTTGGAAGCATGTGTGTGCTGGGGGAAGGGCAGGCTCTGGATTTATGAGCTTTGCCCCCTCCCTCCATCCCGCCCCCTCCCGGCCGCTCTAGCACATTCAGAAACTCTTCAAGTGCAAAGCTATTTATAATACAGAATAGGGTCTATTTATGGACAAGGTAAGTAATGAGCCCACAAGCTCAGGCCACTCGGCTAGCTTGTCGGGTTTGGGTTCGAAGCACTTAACTGCCTGTTCCAAGCCATCCTCCTCTTCGATTTCCCTTTCTTGCTTTTATACTCTGATTCCATCCCAGACCTTCTCTGAGCTCTCTTTGTAAGCCTCCTTGGTTTGTGGGGAAGCAGGGTGTTTTGTTTTTTGTTTTGTTTTGTTTTTTGTTTTCTGTTCCGTGCACCACGCCTATCAAACCCATTTGAAAAGTTGGTACATGAAAAGCATGAAGACTCTCTTTCGCCAAGTCAGGCAGACCAAGCAGGGTTTGGGAATGAAGGATAATAGAAGTACAAATGTCTAGAACTTAAGTAGAACTATATTGATTGGTACGTTTGTAATTAACCAGGATTCTTTCCGGTTTGAACCACTGGTGGCATGGGGCATGGCTGGGGGGAGGGCGGGGCGATTTATAGGCGTCCGCCCATTGCTGTGGGTGGGTAATTGACCCCTGACAGTCAGCTTATATCAACTAAATGACGAGGGCAATAAGTGGGTTTCTCTACCGGAGGCAGTTCAGGCCCCTGAAGTCCTGGGTGAAGGCCGTGACGTGCCCACAGCACTGTGACGCGACCCTTGATCAATGCCTTCCGTTGGCTTTAGAGACCACGTGTCGGGGCACGTGGTTCGTGGGCCGCCTTGGCCGTCACTGTCAGAGTCAGCCTCCCAGAGTCGCACACGGGGCGAGAGAAAGGACGGGACTGAATGAGCGAAGCTACACGCAGGCCTTCGCTGGCTTGTTTGTACCTTTCCAAAGCCCCTGACGTGTGTCGCCCAGCATTCTTCTCAAACAGCCGTCTGAAGTACGTCGTGCTGGCCTTGATCCTCCCATCCTATAGAAGGGGCTCCGGAAGTTTCGCTGAACACAGCCTGACCCACCAAGCAGCCCTCTCGGTCCTTGAGAGAGTCCTGTGTCACTGGCAGCCCCGTGTGTCCACCCAGAGAGGAGAAATGGGGCAGCAGACGAGGAGGGAAAATCTAAGTTCCCATCCAGGCCCTGTGAGTAGCAGGCTGTGTGGCCTTGGGTGAGTTGTTTCATGTGCTGGGGCCTCAGCCTTCTCACATGGAAACATAGGGGCTCGGGCAAGAGAGGTGCTCCCTGATCGTGAGTGGGGGTTCTAGGTGCGGCTGGACCCGCCCGGCCTCCTGCCTGGAGGGCCAGGGGCGCATCTGCATGCCGTGGGCTTGAGGAGCCTCCAGGGGGTGGGGGCAGATTGCTACCTACCATGAGGACCACTTCTCACCTGTGCTGCGTGACCCCCTTGGGGTCTGTGTCATGAGTGTGGGGAAGGTAAACCCACAGGTGAAATGAAACCAGTTGAAGACTTGGGGATATTTTAAAGGTGGTGAACAAGGGGCACCTGGGTGGCTCAGTGGGTTGAGCGTCCGACTCTTGATTTCCGCTCACGGTTCGTGGGATCAAGCCCCCGCATCAGGCTCTGCGCTGTCGGCATGGAGCCTGCTTGGGATTCTCTCTCTCTTCCCCCCCACCCCTCTCTCTGCCCCTTCCCCGCTCACCCTCTCTCTGTCTCTCTCCCAAAATAAATAAATAAACATTAAAAAAAATGAAGGTAGTGGGATGCCTGGGTGGCTCAGTCGGTTAAGCATCTGACTGTAGGTCACGATCTCATGGTTCGTGAGTTCGAGCCCCACGTCGGGCTCTGCGCTGACAGCCCAGAGCCTGGATCCTGCTTCGGATTCTGTGTCTCCCCGCCCCTCCCTCTTCGCTCCACCCCTGCCTGCGCTCTCTCTCTTTCAAAAATGAATAAACATTAATTAAAAAAAAAAAAAGTAGTGAGCAAGACAAATGTGCCATGGAGCAAAAGGCAACATTTGTGCGACTTTTCAAGAGCAGAAGTTTTTTGGGGCGCCTGGGTGGCTCAGTCGGTTAAGTGGCCGACTTCGGCTCAGGTGATGATCTGGCGGTCCGTGAGTTCAAGCCCCGCGTCCAGCTCTGTGCGGACAGCTCAGAGCCTGGAGCCTGTTTCAGATTCTGTGTCTCCCTCTCTCTGACCCTCCCCGTTCATGCTCTGTCTCTCTCTGTCTCAAAAATAAATAAACGTTAAAAAAAAAAAAAAAAGAGCAGAAGTTTTTCGAGAAATTCCTTGTTGGAGGCAGGCCTCTCCCAGCTCCACCCTGGTCTTGCCCCTTGTCGCCTCTGCATCCTGATGCCTTGGTTGACAAGCCTCCCAGGCAACCAGGGAGGGACGCTAGCAAAGCGAGGGGGCTCCTGCTGGGAAAGCGGGGGGGGGGGGGGGGGGGGGGGCAGGAAGGGGCAGAACAGCAGCCGCCCAACAGCCTGTGAGTTTGTTCTCCTGGTTGCTCTTTGCAGGCGGTTGAGATCTGCAGTCTATGGTTTCATTTGTTCCTCCCCGGATCCCTCGGGGCTCGTGGCAGTTGGAATGGATTGTTTTGAAGGTTTCAGAACTCTAATGGAAATCATAATACACCTGTTTTCTGCTCTTTGCATACCCATCTATGGCTGTTTGATTAATAAATCATGGGGAAATGAATTAATTATTCCTTAATGATTTGTCTCCTTGGCAGACAACATATTTCAAGGCGAGGGAGATGCAGGGAAGAAATAATAAAGGAGGGAGGGCCTTGATGTTGAATCAGTTGAGGAGGAACGCAGGATCAGAGGCTCCCGAGGGTTCTTTCCGGGCCCATGGACCTTCCGGGGAAAGGCTGCTCAGTGTTAGAGCTGCAGGAGGCTGGTGGCACCAATGGTGGGGCATTGAGGGTGACGGAGGACAAGGGGGGGCACAGTCTCTGCAGGTGCAGGGAGTCGTTAGGTCAAGAGCACGAGGCGGTCAGTATGTGTGAGAGTCACATCAGGGCCATCCTGGCCTCTCTTCCAAGTCGCTGTGCCCAAGGCAGACATTCGAAAACACTGGAAAGACCCAGGATCGTGGGGAAGCACGGCTGCTTCAAATAATACAGCCAGCCGTTCAGCCCAGCGGTTCTCAAACTGAGGTTTGTGTCAGAATCCCCAGAGGGACTTCTTTTTTTTTTTTTTTTTTTTTTTTTGCAGTGCAGACAAATGGGCCCAGTTCCCAGAGCCCCTGGTTCAGAAGGTCTAGGGTGAGACTGAGAACCTACCTGTCAAACAGGGTCCCAGGACCACACTTTGAGAGATGCTCTCTTCCCCAGTTGCTTCCAACTCGATTTCTCTCTTCCATGGCTCTTCAGTCACCCTTCCCCACCCCATCCTTTCCCCCATCATCTCACTCCCTCAGGGCCTCTCCCTTTTGCTCCCCAAACTCTTCTCCTCCCTCCTCCTTCCTCTTTCCTGCACCAGCCTCCTCACCCCCACAGCCTCCCACACCCAACTCTCTTCCTTTTTTTTTTTTTTTAAAGTTTATTTATTTATCTGAGAGAGAGAGAGAGAGTCCAGGTGGGGGAGGGAAAGAGAAAGAGGGAGAGAAAGAATCCCAAGCAGGCTCTACACTGTCAGCACAGAGCCCAACGCAGGGCTCAAACTCCTGAACCATGAGATCATGACCTGAGCCGAAACCCAGAGTCAGATGCTCAACCCAACTGAGCCACCCAGGCGCCCCCCCCAACCCCGACCCCCGCCTCTCTTCCTAAGCAATGGGAAACCTGAGTTTCTTGAAGACTGAAATGCAGACAAGACTGGAAGAAAAACCAGTCCAACTCCCTGGCCAGGAAAGGACACTAGTCACAGGCCACTGGGGACAGTATGGGCTGGCCAGCACGCAGAGTTCCCCACAGTTGATTGATAGAGCCGCCTAGGGCTGGTGCAGCCCGGCAGGACGCCATGTGACGGTGGGTAAGGTTTGCTCTCTGGTGCCTGGGGAGATGTAGGAGACGGGGTCACCTGGAGGACAGCCTCCAGGCTCCCAGTTCAGCTTCAAAGATCTGTCCCCGTAGAAGATCTCAGGCTTGAGCACGCGTGCGTCAGAATGCGCCGGAGAGCTTGGTCAATGTGGTTGCTGGGCCCACCCCACAGCCTCTCACTTTGTAGGTCTGGAACAGGAACCCCCTGGATGGGGGCAGGTGAACCCGGATGAGCTGGTAACACAACCAGGGCCGGAGACATTGCTCTTCCAAGAAGTTCCCGGGCGAGGCTGACACTGCTGGTCCCAGGCAGCTGCAGAGACACAGTTCGGGCGGCCTAGACAAGGAGAAGCCCTGAGCAGGGGCCAGAATTCAGACTCTGGAGGGCTCTAGTCGGGGAGGTAGATGTGGTTGTGGGAACTTGGACCACAAGTCAGGGATTGGTCTGGGGCCCAGGAGGGCTGATCTGAAAGGTGGGGTCGTAATGAGAGGATATTGGGCTGAGGCTGTGTGTGCCGGGGTGGAGGGGGGAGTGCCCCTGGGAACAGACTCCAGAGGCCCACTGCCTACGTCACCTGGGGAGAGGCCTGCGGCCTGGGCTGGAAGAGAAGCTGGTGAAAAATGGCTGTTTGGTGGCAGGGGCTGACACGGGAGCAGTCAGCTTGGAGAAGGAGGAGAAGCAAAGAAGCAAAGGCCGGAAGACGCTTGTCAACCAGAAGCAGAGGTGGGCCCAATGCACATCCAAGCGGTCAGCCTGTGAAGTATCATCTGTATGCACGTTCTTTCTTCACAGGCCGACTCGGGGAGTTTGGGGGCACCAAACCCGGCAGTGTGGGGGCATTGCAGAGAAGTGGGGGGAGGCCGTGGGACTCTGTCCCTCATCTCCCCCTCCCTTCCCGGCAAGTCACCAACTTCAGATGCTAAAGGATCTCCCAGTAGGAGCTGTCTGCAGGATGCCAGAGGGCCTTGGGTGCCCGGTCCTTACACACAGACAGAGCACTTGGTCATACGGTGAAACCTCGGCATTCCCGGCACCGTTCAGTTTCCAGCATAAATGAGTGCAAACAGCTATTAACATCTACTGTCTCGCTAACACGTGTCTACCGGGAACTAATACAGCCCAAGTCTATGCCACATGCTTCTAGGTGCTGTGATGTGAATCCCCGTATCACACACAGCCCTCCCCCTACCACCTGCCCCAAAGTGCCTAATCTGTCTCACAATCCTTCTCTCACAAACAAAGAGAGATTGTTGAAGGATGAACAAAGGTGAGGACACCTACATTCAGTCTCTGTTACCACCCTGAGCTTGTCTGTCAGCCTCCCTTTCCCCTTAGGGTTGGTTTTTACCTAGAAGGCTCTTTGGTCCCTCATGCAAAGGCTTGGCCTTTTTCCAGGCTGGCCTCAGCAGCGGCCGACTCAGGATCACTTTCCCCCTTTCACCACCGCACCGTAACGTCACCGAGAAATGAGCTGACTCCCAGGAGCCTCAAGGCTACTGACCGTGGGTGGGCTGCAGAGCCTGGCTGGAGCCACCCTTCCCCAAGGATGCTCGTGCTCCCCTGAGTTTGCGGGTCCCTACAGTAAACTGTAGCACCAAGGTTGTGTGAACTGCTGACTTGCCTATTGGTGGCAGATTTGACTTTATTTATTTTTTATTGTTTTATTTAGAGAGAGAGAGAATATGAGCGGGGAGAGAGGGGCAGAGGGAGAGAATCTTAAACAGGCTCCACGCTCAGTGCGGAGCCCAACCCCAACGTGAGGCTCGATCCCCCGACCCTGGGATCATGACCTGAGCTGGAATCAAGAGTTGGACGCTCAACCAACAGAGCTACGCTGGGGCCCCAGACTTGACTTCAAATAGGTTTATAAATGACAGGTGCGAAGTTCCTGGAATCATCAGGGGTCTGAAATTTCCAGCTCTACAGTTGATTCCTACCAAGGAGCAGAGATGCTCTCCATGGTGTTTCCCCCTTCAAGAGGCTGTGGGATTCCCAGAAGGCCAAGAATGCCCAGTCACCTTTGATCCTTGAGTGTGTGATGCCATTATTTTTACCCTCTAATAGGCAAGGATCACCTAGAAGGTCACTCAGCCTGTCAGTGGCAGACTCCACTGAGAGTCTGGGTCACTGGAAAAGCCCAGCCGCCATCCAAGGAGGAGGGACTGCAGGGATGGTTCTGGAGAGCCCTTTGGGAGAACTTTCTGGGAGGACGAACCCAGCTCCATGCGGTCCCGCCCGTAGAAACTCGGCCCCTCCTGTTTCCCTCCTCCCTCTCTGGCCCGCCTTGCCTCGCCTCGCGTGACAGGCACTCATGCGCTCACGGCTCTGGCATGTGCAGTGACACGGAGCAGTGTGGACGCCTGGTCGGTCAGGAGAGTGTTCCTGGGCACGCAGCACAGCCACGTCGAGGCCCGAGGCACAGTGGCTCCTGAGCACGAGGGTGCCTCACCTCCTCTGGGGCGGCCCTGATTGCTTGTTGTGCCCGAGGCTCAGCAGGGCCCTGGAGAAGCCAGTCAGCAGTTTACGGAGGGGAAAGGGGCAGCCTGGGTACCTGGGCACCTGGGCTTCTGGGCTCTGGGCTTCGGTTCTGCATCTGTTGCTTTGCAGCTGCCTGAACTTGGGAAAGTCATTTCACCCGCTGGCTTCAGTCTCTGCCCATCTCCAAAATAATGGGGCTGCTCAAGATCTTTGCTCTTCTTTTTCTCTTTTTAAAGTTTATTTTATTTATTTATTTATTTATTTATTTATTTATTTATTTATTTATTTATTTTGAGTGAGAGCGAGAGAGAGAGAGAGCATGCGTGCACGAGCAGGGGAGGGGCAGAGAGAGGCGAGAGAGAGAATCCCAAGCAGACTCCGTGAGGTCGGCACAGAGCCTGATGCGGGGCTTGAGCTCACAAACCGTGGGATCATGACCTGAGCCGAAACCAAAAGTCAGACGCTTAACCGACTGAGCCCCCCACCCCCCGCCCCGGGCACCCCGATCTTTGTGCTTCTGTGTGTCACATGGACCAGCAGCCATGGCGTCACCCGGGAGCTTGTTAGAAATGCAGAGCCTTTGGCCTCTCCCCAGACCTCCTGAATCAGAATCTGCATTTACCAAGAGCCCCCGGAGATCCGCCAACATTTTAAGTGCCGGTCTCGTGCTCTCTGAGATTGGGCTCTGTTCTCGTGTTCTCTCATTCTGCACCCTAATGGGTCCCCGAGTGTCATCCTGGCACACGGTCAGTGGCGGACCAAGACTTGCCCCAAAGGGATTGCCCCCAGTTTCCACGTGCGTTGTCTAACTGTGCCCCTCTCCATTCTGGCTCTTCGTTAGGGATCCTGGACGGTTGACGCCCTCCCGCGTGGACCTCCCTTTTCTTCTGGGGGGCTAATTCCAGGGCCAGCAAGTAGCCAGCTGCACCCACGACAGCTATTATCACAGATTTACTCCAAAAGCGGCGGTCAGACACCTCCCGTCCCGCAGAAACACGCCCTCTAATTTGGGAGACGGTCCAGGAGTTGAACCAACAGGCGCACTTAAATGGAGAACCGTCATGCACGCATTTAAATTGCCCAATAGCAGGTGCACAAAAACGAGGGCGGTGGGGGAAGGTCCCAGTACGGCGTGCAGGTCCCTGGAGTGGGCGTGATGTGGGAGGCCGGAACCCGCCGCTGTTCTGCCCATCTCAGTTCCTTCGGCCCCTCAGATTCTGAGAACGTGTGCTCCCCCTCTTTCAAGACTTGCCTGTCTCGAACAACGCAGATGAAAGCCAGCTGTTGCATTTGGCTCCAAGGGAAGGAAGGGAAACCCGTTCCGTTTCTAGGATAAAAAACCAAGGAAAGGAAGTGAACGGGGCCTCCAACACAGCGTCTTCCTAAGGAGCTGTTCAGGGTGATGTGGATCACGGGTGACTTTTCCTTCCGTGCTGACGTTAGAACCTCCGGTAAGAGGACGTGCTTCCTCGCTCGTGGGGAGTCAGGTTGGAAACACAAAGAAATGTCCACTCGGGAGAATCGGTAGGATTACATGTGCAGATGGTCAAGGAATCTTCTGGAGTAGGAGGGGAATCTTTTTTCTTAATGGCTTATCTGGAATGTTCCTTTCGTGATGGCTTCCGAGCCCAGCCTCGTTCTGAGAGGCTGGGTTGGTGTTCAAACACAGAACTTCCAGAAGATTCCATGGTGTCAGGACAACCCAGGCACTGTCTCCATCCACAGTGCTGTGCCCAACGTCGAATTCCAGGACTTGCACAGAAGCAGGTTAACTTCCGAGCAGGGGATGCTGTAAAGCTGTGGCGGTTGAGGAGGATTCTTGCGGGAGCATGCACGCCCCGAAATACGGCACATCCTGTTAAAGCAGAAGGTCAAAGGTCAAACCTACTTCTATAGCTAGGTTCCCGCCTCATAGCACAGAACATCTGAGGCAGCTTCTAGGGAACACTTACAGTTTTCGGGGTGAAACATAAATAAAAAGTACAAAATTAGACCAGGAGAAACATAAATTACATAGGCAGGCCGAGCCCTGGGGACAAGAGCACATCGGATGAGCCTCCGAGCCGGGCTGCGTTTGACTGGACGCAACTGAGTTAAGATAAAAACAGAGTCCTGCTCTTAGCTAGGATCGAGAAACGGAGAACACGAGGACAGCACAGGCCTCGCTACCTTTGTCAGGGTATCGCCTGGAGGAGGCCTTCCGTTGACTGAAAGCTCAGTGTGAGCCCCCCGGGCAGCCTGGCTGTGCAAATGGACGGGGCTGCCTTCATAGCAAACCGTGTGAGGCACGGAGGGCGGCGTCCCTCACACATCGCACAGCATCAGCTACGCTTTGCTTTTGCAGCCAGCGTGTTAGAATATGCCCCTTGGGCCACCCTGCACCGTCCTGAGATGGGTGAGGCGGAGCCCTTCAGGGGCTCACACGGCCCGTCCAGACAGCCGGGGAGGGGAAGCAGCAGCCACACGGCCTGATGTGTGCTTGCGGGAGGCCCCGTTTGGACTCCTGTGCTCACTTCTGGCTGTTAGTCCTTAACGGGACCTTGACGAGAGTTGGCCTCTGAACCCCACAGCAAGGTCGCTCCCATCAGAGCCCCAGTTTGAGAACTTGAAGGCTTCTGGGGCCATCCCCGAACGGCTGGGGGGCCAGCCGTGGCGCAGGGGTGCCGGACTCTTGGTGGAGACTGGAACCTTCCGGAAGCCTGACATCCATGCCACTCGCGGGCGTCCTGGTGGGTGCTTTGCAAGCCTCTGGTTCCTCCCAGATACTTAGTAGAGGGCATGCGGCCAAGAGAAGACATCTTCCCGGGGCTCTGATGCTACTCTGTCAGACAGCACCTGTGTTGAATAAATGAAGGAAGCTGTCAGCCAGAGACTTGACTATGTCATTTCAAACCCGTGTGTGGTTCTGAGAGTCAGCAGGACTCAGGTTTGGATTCTAGCGCTGCCCCTGCATAGCGCCCCTTCCGCGGGCTAGTTGTGAACCACTGTGGGGCTCCGTCTCCCCAACCCGTAAAATGGGTGTTTGAGCCCCTAACTGAGCTGTGAGCATCGGCTGAGGCCCTGGAAATAAGAAATCGGTCAGTAAACACCGAGGCACTCATCGAGTCTGAGCTCCCTCTCCCCACCCCCTTCCCTGCACCCGAAGCTAACGGAGTCGTTCCCCGGGCTCTGGATTCCACCCCACGTCCACCTTGGACGTGGCCAGACATCTGTCTATCTTCGGCTGTGACTCCAGTGTCCTCTCCCCCTCTCTCCTGGCTCCTCCTCTCTCCTGACCCTCCTGTTCAATGTTCTCAACCCCCTCCTCTGAAAAAAAAAAAAAAAAATCCTACTGCAAGATCAGCGTGGCCAGCAGAGCCTGATTCCTATCATTTCATCATCTCCAGATACGACTGAGGATTGGGATGGATCTGTGCTGGTCCCTTTGTGCATCCCAGCGGCCACTCTGTGCACAGCGCTGGTCCCATTCTGTCCCCACCATCTAAGGACAAAGGCTCACAGCCCAGTGCAGTCAACTTTCCTCAGGCCACTACAGCCTTGTTGACGGCTCTGAGGCCTTCGACGGTCAGTCCCCCATCTTGACACCATGCCCTCCGTCATCCTCTTTGTCACCTGCAGGGTGTCGCTCCCTTATTACCGCCGGGGACCTCTCCGTGAGCTTCCCAACCTGCCTGCCCTCCCCCCACTCCCCAAAAGCAAGCCCGGCTCAAGGTTCTGGCTTTGGCTCCCGTGGGAAGTAACGACGGCCAGGCCAGAGGCCAGCAGACTACGCGGTAAGAGGCCAGATAGAAGATATCGGAGGCATCACGGGGCCATACGGTCTTTGCTGCGATCACGGAGCTCTGGCGTTACCACATAAAGCACCTTAGACAGTGCACGCGTGAGTGAGTGGCTGCATCACAGTAAAACGCGACGTACAAAACGGGAGAAGGGCCAGATTTGGCTCCCCGGGCCGGACATGGCCATCCCCAGGCCTGGTGCAGAGGTTGTGGACCTTACGGGCGGGTTCGCTTGGTTTCACAGCCTGGCACCACCCCTCGTTAGTTCCATTATGTCAGACACAGTAACTTACGAATGGGATCTTGTGCAGAGAAACTTAGGGTTCCCCCTCCTCCTCCCTTCCTTCTATTCCCCGCTCCCCCACACCGTTTTCTTCCCCTCTCTGTCTACCTCCTCACCCTGTACAATCTCATCCACACTCGGGTCTCCAACCCCTCACTCCGTCCTCCTGCCCCGATCTTCCTTCTGACTCTAAAATCTGCACGTTCCACGCCAACTGGGCCGTTCTCATCCCGTGTACCATTTGCATATCAGGCTCCGCCCGTGCGAAGGAAGACGCATCCTCGGAAGCAAACCTGTGCCCTCCCCTGACCTCCGTCCTCACAGGCATGGCAGGGCTCTCCGAAAGCTTTGATGTCGCGGGACACTAGGACAGGCCGTCTGCTGGGTCTGTCTGGTCCCACTCATGCTGTCTGTGTCTCCTTTGCTTTCCGTGGCCCTAACCTCCTGCCCGCGTCTTACTACCTGCCCGCCGAGCTTCCTGAGCGGTCTCCCTGCCCCCGCGCCTCTCTCCCACCTGCCTGCACCTGCTGTCACTGAACAGAGCCCGGCCACGTCCCTCTCCAGTCCCTGAAGTCAGCGAAGCCTCCTCCTTGCTTTCCAGGTGTTGGAATCCTCATCTTGCCCCTGACGTCCTCCAACGAACACCCCTGACCCACTCACATGTGCTTGCTCGCTCTTTCCGGAATATTCTTTCATTTTCTTTTTTCCTTTCTGCAGTCCTTCCCTGTGGCTCTCCCCAAGAGCCTTCTCTGCCTGTCACATTCTCTCCTGCTCCTCGGGACCCAGGCCAGATGTCCAAAGTCACACACAGACCCCTGCCCCACCACAACCAAAGGATCTCCTCACCTGGGCACGCAGGGCCCACGCACCCGACCGAGCTTATCTCGCGGCGTGCATTTTCCGTGTGCTTTTGTGACGCCCTGTGTACTTACTTTATCTCTCCCTCTAGATTAAACATTCCTCCAGGGATCAGAGAGGTGTTTGGCCCTCCACGCAGCCCCAGCCCTGCGTGTGCAAATGGCACCGGTGTGCCGGGCCAGCTTGCCCACCTCTCCACCTGGCTGTACTCCCAGCTGACTTAGCCAGTCCACCCGCCTCTCTGTGGGTGGAAAGTTAGAAAAAGTTGACGGTGAAGGGCAGGTTTCACTTTCCTGGGCTCGGAGCTGTGAGCCTTGCATGCTCTTGGGCTTTGATTGTTGCCAGTGTGTGTTTGTTTCTGGGGTGTGTGTAGCAGGTGTGAGGGAGTGTGTGTGTGTGAGTGTGTGTGTGTGTGTGTGTGTGTGTGTGTGTGTGTGTTTGGGGGTGGTGTAGTCATGCACCCTCCTGGAAAAGGACAAGAATCCTCACCTGACTTTGCCTGGGGGCTTATCTCTATCTACAAGAAATGCCCAGCAAGTGAAATGCGGAGCAGGCAAATCTCAGGAGAATATGGCGACTGAGTGATAAAATCAAATGGCAGGTTGTCTCCCTTGACACACAGTTGGGCTATAAAAACAAGACACTCGTTCTGAAACTCCTGTGGGGGTGGAGGGGAGGGTTGACCTTTGAGGTTTAGTGGCCCAGGTTGCCCTCTGGTCTCCGGAGAACCACGGAAGCCACAGGCTCAGGGCTCGAGGGACAGCCAAGCCTGTCCTGTCCTGCCCTGAGTTCCATACCAGACCTCACGCCAGGGGTGGGACCCGCTTATCTCGGGAGGCGGCGGGTGGGGGGAGTGTCCAAGGACAAGCTTGGAATGGCATATTCGGGTTCTGAATTAAAGGGGTCCGTGCTCTTTCCTTTCACTCCATTCTGAGAATTGGAGAACTGCCCATCAATCATGAATATGGTTGGAGATTGTGCCCGGGCCAAAGGTCACAGAATGTAAGTGGATTGGGATGAGTCATTTTCTGAAATACGTTTTAGTTGGGGCATCCAGGTGGCTCACTTGATTGGGCATCCTGCTTCAGCTCAGGTCATGATCTCATGGTTCTTGGGTTCGAGCTCCGCATTGGGCTTTGTGCTGACAGCTCAGAGCCTGGAGCCTGCCTGGATTCTCTGTCTCCCTCTCTCTCTGTCCCTCTCCTACTCATGCTCTCTCTCTCTCTCTCTCTCTCTCTCTCAAAAGTAAATATACATTAAAATTTTTTTTTAAAAGAAGAAGTACGTTTTAGCATCAGAACCCGTGTTCACGGGAAGCCTTCCGTGAAAGTTCAGTAGACAAAACTGTGGAAACCCCACTATTCTAGAGGTATGTGTGTGGCAGGTAGGGCTGCACGAGTCCTGCCTGCTTGCTGTCCACCCACTCCAGCCCCTGAGGGGGCTACTCGGACCCCCGTTCAAACCTGCCATGGGTCCCAAATCTCCTACTCTAAAGGGAAGTAATGGGATGTGCCCAAGGTCATGGGGCAGGGGGCAGCTCCATAAGTGAGCAGCCTCCCTGAGCAGCCCTAGCCCACACTGATTGGTCACTCTGGGCCAGCCCTAGGCATTGCAGGGGATGGAGGGACCAAGGGACACTGGCTTTGAGGGTCCCACAGAACATGGCAGTTTGGGAACTGAAAAGAAGACATTTGCATGACTGTTTAGTGGAAAGTACAGTGGTTCTCAAGCATTTAAGTCCCTTTGAGCCTGGACGAAAGTCTCGTGTTCTGGGACAGCTTTCTCACGTAACTACTGAAAAAACTTTAATGCCATACACCGTCTTAAGAATTGATCATAACACGGGTGCTCGGGTGGCTCAGTTGGGTAAGTGTCCGACTTTGGCTCAGGTCATGAGCTCACAGTTCGTGAGTTCGAGCCCCACGTAGGGCTCTGTGCTGACAGCTCAGAACCTGGAGCCTGCTTCAGATTCTCTGTTTCCCCCTCTCTCTCTGCCCTTCCCCTGCTTATGCTCTCTTTCTCTCTTTCAAAAATAAACACTAAAAAAATTAAAAAAAAAAAAAAAAAGAATTGATCGTAACACCTCAAGTATGTCTATCTCGGAGGAAGGTCTTACGCCTCTGCCATGCATCGGCCGCCAGTGTCGTGACGGAATGTCCGTTGCTGCCTTTAATCGTCACTCCTGGAGTGTCGTCCACACATTAGTCCACTTAACCCATGCGACATCGTCATGAGGCAGGGCTAATCTTACCATCCTTTCTGAAGCTGAGGCTGCTGTCCTTAACATCATCTACATGTTACAGATTTGGAAAGTAGGGCATGGGGGTGTGATGTGGCTCGCACCGGGACACAAACAAAGCTGGTAAGGAATGGAACTGGATTCAAACCACACGGCCTGGGTCTTGGCCCATGCTCTTCATCATTGGTCTGTTGGACTTCTTTCTATTCAATGCGGAAACGATGTAAAGGGCAAGGAGCCTCACACTAGGGACCCCTTGTGGTTTGGGTAAGTGATTTCGCTCCCCAGATGAGCTTGAACTGGTGACCATCATCCTCACCATCACCATCACAACATCATCATCCATGCCATGGCCAGGGTAGTCTTTTGGAAACATAGATCCAATTATGTCAAGCTCCCACCCCTGCTCACATCTCCTTAATAACTTCTTATTATTAAGATAATGATCAAAGTCCTTAGGATGGCCTTCAAGGCTTTGCCTGACCCGGCCTCTGCCTACTGCAGGCAGGACCCTAACCTCCTCCTGCACTTGCCTCCTCTGCCCTTCAGTCTCCCTGCTGTCTTTTTATTTCCTGGTACCCCAGGACCTTTGCTCAAGCCATTACCTCTTCCTGAGAGACTCCACTTTCTGGGTCAGCTTCTCTGTTGACCATTCCCGTGAAGTGATATTCCTTCTCTTCCCAGTCTTCACCTGACTCTGTTATCGTACCTGCATTAGTGGGACTATTTGGTTACTATCTACGTCTCCCTTGATGGGAAACTCCTCGAAGGTAGAGACCTTGTGTATCTTATCCTTCAGGGCATCCCCAGTGCCTTGCACGGGGCCCGGCGTGTCTTTGGGAATGAGCAAACACATTAGGGGTTCCTTCTTGCTTCGAAGTTCCATGATGCAAAGTGTAAACTAACCCCTTCACTGCCAGTTTGAGGTACCCTAGGTCCTCTCAGTACCCCCAACTCTCAGTTGGGAGCCTGGATCAGTTTGCTTACCCTCTCCTATGCGTTTAGTAAGGGCATAGGACATTTGTAAAAACCACATTGTGTGCAAAAAGCCTTCTTCTGCCTTACCTCTTTTTGGCCATTGCAACCACAAGGGCAGGTCATGTTGTCCTCATTTTACAGATGAGGCTACTACCCAATGCAGCCTGTCCACTGTCACCCAGTGATTGAGCGGTGGCACTCAGAGCAGGACCCAGGCACTCGGACTTCCCATCTCTTTTCCTTCCTTTCATCTGCCAGGACCAGGTTTAGGCTACCCTCCCCAAAACCTCTTCAAACGGCTGCTCTGGTCTCTTGGTTCCAAAGGTCAGATGGAATCCCCCAGAAGAGGCAGGATTATCATTTCCTCCTTCCAACCCAGCAATGACCTTTATCCTTACACCCAGCGCTAGAAGGGAGTGCCCGGCTGTGCCAGTTTCCTGGCCACCGGGGGCGGGGAGATGATGCTTGTTATCCCAACCAGGGCTCCCCTTCCAGTCCCCTGGGGGAGAGTTGCCTGTAATTCAGGGTCATGGGGGCCAGACCAGCTCTATCCTTGGTGCTTCACGTCCCTGTGAAACATCTTTAACGATGATCTGCCTCCTTGGTCACATGCGGTCAACCAAGCAGCTGGCCCAGCTGGAAAGTGCAGCTCGGTGGGTGAAATGGTCCGCCATGGTCTCCTGAGCACTGAGGCTCCCAGGCCAGCCGTGGCCGGGTGGGGGTGGGAGTGAAGGGTGGGGGTGGCCGCATGGGAGTGTGTGTGAGGGGGGGGCACTGCTGAGAGAGGAGGCAGGTGCCCCAAGGGAGGATGTGGAGGCAGGTCCTCCCCACTGTGGTGTGTGTCCCACCTGCAGGTACAGGCAGGAAGGGAGGGAGAAGGGCCATTCTGGGTGGTTCCCCGCCACCGCTCCATCCGTGCTAGGACACACACGGCCATTGGAGAGCTTTCCATTCTCTCCCAGTGCTAAACCCCCTCCCCACCCTGCAGCCGGCTGGTCTTCCAACAGAGAATCAAGATGGGCTCTCCTCTCCAAAGTTCTGAGCTGACGGAATAACTTCCTGTTCTGCATGGCGGGACCACTCTTGGCGTCTCAGAAATGGAGGGGGCCGTGGACACCCTCTTTGTGGTCTCCATAAGGACAACGGGCCCCGGAGGGGGAGAGGACAGCCTGTGGCCACCATAGGTGCCCACCCAGGTGGGCAGAGCCCCCAGCCGGGGTGCAGGCTTCCAGTTCCTTCTCAGCCTCTCCAGCCACCCCGCCAGGCGGGCCTCGTGTGCACTCACCTGCTCCCCTGTGGGGCGTTCTGGGTGGGAGTGGAAACACGCCCCTACCCCTCCGGCCACGCAGCAGCCCCAGGTTCACGGCCAGCTGCCTGTGGAGCCTGCGTCCCTCCTCCTGTGCCCACGACCAAACTACAAGTCCAGCTTCTCAAGAGGTACCTCGATGTTGAGGGAATACCAGGTGATCCAGAAGAGCAGGCTGAACACCAGGATCAGGGCCCCCGTGTAGACCAAGAAGTCCCAGTAATCGAGGGAGGCGAAGACGCCCAGCAGCAGAAGGACCAGGCCCACGGCGTCGAGCAGCAGGGCCAGCGCAAGGAAGAGCACACAGCGCCCCAGGTTGCATTTTCCCCAGCGCCTCCCCAGGAGCATTGCCCTGCAGCAGCGGGAGAAACCCGGCTGCACCCCTGGGGCTGATTTGCATGGGAGGGTGGCGGTTCTGCCTCCTGCCGCCCGCACCGGCTGGCCGCTGGGTGTGAGCAAACGAGGGAGACGTCAGGCTGTCTGGAGCCACAAGGAAGTACACGCGGAGACAGCTTTATGAGCACGGCAGCCAGTGGGGCAGGCTATTCCTTAACTGCTTCGTGACTCAGGAGTGGTCTGGACCAAAACACACTGACATCAGTGCTAATGGGACTGGTCAGCGCTGGGTTACGTGGCCGGGGAGGGGTCAGGTGCCCCGGGAGGGATTTTCCGTGTCCGAGAGGGGGGCTGTCCCGTGCCTCGTCCCGTGCCTCTCGAGTTCTTGGCAAGTCCTGGCAGGTTTCTGAGCCCTGTGCTGGTGGTGGGGTTTCGTTCCCCTCACCCGTCCGCCCTCCTCTTCCTGGTGCAGAGGGAGGTTTTAAGTAAAAGACGTGGAAGAGACTCTGTTGACATACATAGAGTTTGAAATGGTGCGGTAAGAATCCGTCAGTTCCTAGGGACCAAATAGGGACCCAGAGAAGGTGGATGTGCCTCGCGGATGGTCTCCATTCTGAAGACCTGGGGACCTGGGAGGACAGACGGATGGGGCAGAGTGGGCGGGGCAGGGGGACCTCTGGTCTCTGGCTGTGGTCCATCGGGCGTGAACCAAAAGGCGACAGAAGTCGAGAAATATCTGTCTGGTTCTCTGCGTCTTTTCCAGACTGACTGACTCGAGGTTTGCCTTATGTCCCACGAACACTGCTCGCTCACATCCCCGAGGGGTGATGTAGCCGTGTCACTGTGGCCGCTCACAGGGTGTGCGGCCTCCCCTCTGTCCCTGGTTCACTGCGGGGCCTTGGCCTACACACCAGACGTCTCTGGGACTCGGTTTCCCCCAGGCATACTGGAAGAAATAATTTCCACTCTTTCTCCTGCCTTCTCTGGTCGAGGAGAATGAATAGACAGCTCTGACTTTGTTCCCTAGTGTGAAATAGGCCAGGAGGAGTGAGAAACTTCCAGAAAAAAGGTCCTGGGCGGGGGGGAGGAGAATTAACGTGTTAGAGATTTTAGGATCCAAAGCTCCAGGAGACTTGACTCAGGCCAAGTAGCTGATCTGGAGCATCTCCAAGTGAGAAGTAGCTGAGGCTACTCCCCCCACCCCACCCCCCCGGTGTCTGTCTCCTTTTCTGGATATATGCTCAGAGGCAGTTAGGTATCCACACAGGAGCACCTCCAGTGCTGGAGAGGCTGACAGCCCTCCCATCTGCTGCCTCCAGCTCCGACCAGGAGAGTGTCTCGGGAAGAACGGTGGGCGGACGGCAATGCCCTGTGGGGGGCAGGCCAAGAGTCTGTGCCGTGGAACCCCGGATGCATGTGTGCAGGTCTGGCTGTCCGCAGGCTCCCAGGTGCCTTTGCAGAGGAGTCCCGTGAGCCTGCGAACGATTTTACCATGAAGACTTTTATGTGCCGGAGAGTCTCTTGAGTCCCGGGCCATCAGGTGGTTGGTCACTGTAATCCTGTCTGACTTCGGGTGACAGGTCAGAGAGAAGCGGGTGACCACTCTGCCACTCATCCCCAGCTCAGCACCCCAGGTCTTCTCACCATGTTTATTTCTACTGTTTTCGCACGCCTGCACGCACACACGCGCGCACACACACACACACACACACACACACTTCCAGCTGAACAGACTCTGACACATTCCCCAGCAAAAGGAACAAAATCGAATCAAAACCACTCGCAATTTCGTGTCCAGAGCTAACCAGCACACGTCACTTAGCGTTTATCCTCCAGAACCGTAAACACCCCTCTTCCGTCTTAGGGAAAGGGGCCGCGTTGCACACCCTGTCCTGCCGCCAACACGTGGCCGTTCTTCCGTGGGGCTAAACAGGGGGGGGGGGGGCGGGGGGCCCGAGGGACCACCCAGGTTGTGAGAGCCCTGGGCACCGCCCACCTCCGCGTCTCTGCTCCGCCCATGTGCCAGGCCCTCTAGATGTTTACACAGCTGGGACAGACAGGGATGGCTGGTGGAAAGCCAGGTGACAAGGGAGCCCTCTGAGTGGGGCCGCTCAAAGAGGAGATGGGACTAGCAGGGGGAAGGAGGGCGTGGCTGGCCCTGGGGACACTGAGAGTGCCAGGCACAGCCCAGAGCAGGGGCGGGTCACCAGCAGGAACGTTCACTTGACTTGATTGACATAGCCCTGTCTGCGGTGCTCGCTTTTAACAGAGCTTCCCGGCCCTGTTCCGTCATCAGGTGTAGTGGCCACTGTAGGAAATAGCTGTGTGAGGTCCCTGGGTGGCCCAGAACGCCAACGTGGGGGCTTCAACCACAGAAACTTCTAGAGGAGGGAAGTCTGAGCTCTGGGCGTCAGCAGGGTGGGTTCCCTCTAAGGGCTGTGAGGGAGAACCTGTTCCCTGCACCTCTCCTTGCTTCTGGGGGTTTCCTGGCAGTGTTGGGCTTTCCTTGGCTTGCAGGTGCATCACCGTCCTATGCGAGCATCATTCTCTTTGTGTGCCTGTCTCTGTGTCCAAATTTCCCCTTTTTATAAGGATACCAGTTATGTTGGATGAGGGGTCTACTCTACTGTCGTTTGACCCCATCTTTTTTTTCTTGTTAAGTTTATGTATTTTGAGAGAGAGGCAGAGAGACATGGAGTGAGAATCCCCAGCAGGCTCCGCACTGTCAGCGCGAAGTCTGACGCGGGGCTCGATCCTGCGAACCGTGAGATCATGACCCGAGCCAAAGTCGGACGCGTAACCGACGGAGCCCCCCAGGCGCCTCTGAGACTGATACACACAGTGTGAAGAGTTAGGAGACAACGCAAGGAGACAAACGGACATCTGTGTGACTTCCGAAGCACGAACACAGTGTGTGGGGCACATCCACGGGCCCCGTTCCTGGCCTGCGGCTTCCAGATTTGGTCCCTGATGCCCCCTCGGTCCCCTCTCTTCTGAGACTTCTCGGGCTGCGCGGTCTGTCGCTGCCTCTGTGGCTCAGAGAGGTTCGTCCTCTCCAAGGAAGGATCCGCCTCCTCTTGGCAACTGACACCTTGTCGCTCCCGTGGAAAGTCATCACGACCTGTCCTCTCCCTGTGATGTCACCAGGATGACAGCGCTTGCGTGACCTGGATGCTCAAGGGCAGGCTGAGAACCGAGGGACCAGGGACAGGCCAGCCTGGCAGGCTCAGCTGACACAGAGTCAGTTCCCGGGGCATGACAATCTGAATGACCGAGGCGCAGTCACCACCCGAGTGTCAGGGCTCAGATGTTGGGCGGGCATAGCCACGCCAGCCTGTGCCACTCACGAGCTGTGTGACCTGGGCAAGTCACGTGCCCTCTCTGTGCCTCAATCTCCTCATTGTAAAATGATCCCTTGTCCCACAGGGTTACTGGAAAGATTACGTGAGTTCACAGGTGTAAAGTGTGCTTAGAACCTGCACGTGGTGATGTTGACGAGTGTTACCATTGTGGTTGTCAGGACATCTTTGCCTTCCTTCTGCCACGATGGCGCTTCTGTAGGGAAAACCCCAGGTTGGAAGGGACCCACACTGACTGTCCTGCTCCAGCACTTCTCCCCTCGATTGAGCTTGGCTTCCCCTGTTCTCCTGACTCTCCTGATACCCAGTGGGTCCAGTTAGGACACCCTGAGCCCTCTCTCCATCCTTACGGCCACAGATGCGACCTTGATGGGGACCCCTTATTCTCATGAAATGCTCTTCCGGTCCCCAGTCTCTTTATCTGCCCCATTCTCACATCTGTGCACATTGCCCACTGGCCTAATCCGGCATTTCTCAAGCCCTTGGCATCCACGTGCTACGCCCAGGATTTGGCCACAGCTGCGGTCTGCTTCTGTCATTTGTTATAGAAAATCATATTAATGTGTTAATGTGTCATTACATGGATTTGTTAATTTTACTGTATCTTGTTAATGATTTTCTTAAAATGGTTCTTTTTTTTTTTTAACTTCAATGAATTATTGTCACCATCAGTGGAAAACTGTTACTTGGAATAGACAGCAAGTATTTTAGAATATACACACTGAAAACAAAACACTGTAATTAAACTAGACCAGAGGTCCTCAAACTTTTTCTGTAATGGGCCAGATTATTAAACATTTTAGACTTTGTGGGCCGTAAGGTCTCTGTTAGAGCCACTCAGTTCTGCCATAGTAGCAGAAGAGCCATGGACAATATATGAATGAATGGTGTGGCTGTGTTCCGATAAAACTTTATAAAACCAGGCGGTGGGCCAGACTCATCAACTCCTGAACTAGCTGCTGTTGCGAGCTGAAGGTGCTGAACCCAAGGCCTATGCTTTCTTTGTCAAATAAAGGCCTGAAGTTCACATATTTCAGAGGGGATATTTGCGCCGTGTCACTGAGAGGTTTTGTCCTTGGAAATCCTACAAAGGACCGGATGAGAATTAAAATGGCTATGCCTTTTGAAGTGAACCTGTGTGCCAGCTAAATGTGTTTCATGTGCCCCTGGGGGTATGGGGCTAGAATTTGGAAAAGCATTGACACTGATCAATCGATCTCCAATCAGTCTTTACATGCTCTTGCTTTTTCTCAGGGTCAGCATTTTCAGAAATACTTTCATGCTTACCTGAGGAGTGTCTGACAATTTTCACAGCTCTTCATTCTTCCTCTGTTAAGGAGGCTTGAGAGACTTCCCCGGAGTGAACATCCTGGCCTTCCAGAATCCATCTAGCTGCTATCCACAGGCTCAGCAAACATTCCAGCTCTCTGCCCTGGTCTTCCTGTCTTCTTCCCCCCCGTCCTGATCTAAGCCCTCATCATTCCCATCCAGACCTCTAAATGCAAATATCCCCCCTCCCTCTCTTTCTGCCCCCAGTCCCCAGGCCGGCTCTCTCCCCAACACCCTGGAGAATCAAGTTTGTTTCTTTCTCATTCCCATTTAATCTTTATAGTTTATTCTCAAACGTTTAATTATAGCAAAATATGCACAACCCCAATTTAGCATTTCAACTGTTTTTTAACTGTGCGGCTCGGCGGCTTTAGGTATGTTCGCGCTGCTGTGCGTCTCCAGAACGTTTTCATCTCTCCAAATGAAACTGTGTCCCCAGGGAACACGGACTTCCCATCCCTCTTTTCCACCAGCCCCCCCCCCCGGCCCCCGCCCTTCTACTTTCTGACTCTAAAAATTTGATTCCTCTGTTAGGAGTGGAATCACACAGTATTTGTCCGCTTGTAACTGGCTTATTTGGCTCAGCATGAGGTCCTCAGGTTTCATCCCCATCAGAGCGTGTGTCAGAACTTCCTTCCTTTTAAAGACTGAGTAATAGGTGTACATACACCTCATTTTGTGGATCCATCCACCTGTCACTGGATGCCTGAGATGCTTCCACTTTGTGCCTATTGTGAATAATCCTGCCATGAACATGAGTGCACAGATACCCGTACAATGAATCCCTGATTTCAGTTCTTTGGGGTGCGTGCCTACCTAAAAGTGAAATTGCTGGATTAATTCGATAGCTCTATGTTGAGTTTTTTTAAGGACCCACCATACCGTTCTCCGCCATGGCTGCACCATTTTCCATTCTCGCCAGCGGTGCGGAAGGGCTCCGGTCTCCACATTCTCTCCAACACTTGTTGTCTTCTGTTTTGCTTATTTTTGTCATTGTTGTTTAGATAATGGCCATCCTAATGGGTGAGAAGTCGATTCCTATTTGACTTGATAGTTGCTTTTATAATAGTACCTGGTACACTTGCGGAGGTCGTTTGTCTAGTTCTCCATGGTCCTCATTCACAGGCTGGACACCTTTCCTGGCCAGGGAGCAGCTCGCCTCCTTGTAACTAACACCCAGTGTTTATTGAATGGTCCCTTTCATAACTCCCAGGACTCTCTGCTCTTGGGAAAGCTGAGTGTCTCACTAGAGTTGCTACAGCTCCTCCTGGATTCTGTGTATCTTTCGTCCCCCACCTCCCCATTTCTAAGCAGGCAGCGCTCCTGCAGCCCCCCTCCCAGAGTAAAGCGTCTCCACGGGAAGGAATACCTTGAAGCCTTATCAGGCAGGGAAAATGGTCTACTGCACTCCTACTTGGTTGCTGCCCACACCCGTTTAGTTTTGTTGTCTATTTCTGCCGGCACTCAGCTCTGAGTTAACTGCTGGGCACGTAGTCAGAGATGTCAGAGCTGTGGATCCTCAGACATCGCCACCAGGGTATCTGCTGGGTTTGGTGCCAGAATCCATTTTTCTGTTTAGCGTTTTTCTTGCCGTGACTTGTCTGCCCTGGGAACAATGAGCTGCAAAGCCTGTTTGCAGGGCTCCAGGGTTAAGCCGTACGGGGCTCGGTTGTCTGTGACCCCCTTCCTCTCCCAGCCAGGTCCCGAACCAAGCTCCAGGGACTCTGCTTGGGTGAGCCCCAGGGCCAGAGCCTCAGGCCTGCCCATCCACTCATGGCCTCCGCTGGGAATCGGGCTCAGCTCTCTTGAGCTGCCGATGCATCTTTAGGTGCAAAATCAGCGCTAAGTGAACAAGAGGAAATAAAGAGCCATGTTAACGTCTTCCTCCCAAGAGCATCGGGGACCCGTTGGAGCGTCCTGAGGAGAAGGTGAAGGGATCCATATTTTTAAAAGAGGGTTCCCGCTACCGTGGGGAGAGCAGTACGGAGGGGGCCAAGAATGGGCACCTGGCAAGCAGTGAGCAGGGAAGAGGTGGGGTTGGTGACAGTAGGAATGAAAAGAAGTGGATATGAGAGATAACCGGGAGGTGAAATCAACAGCACGTGACGACAGATTCAATGCGGGGATGCGGGAAAGCGAGGGAGCCACTGCTGAATACCAACCAGGTTTCTGTGTTGTACGGCTGGATGCCAGAGGTGCCTCCGGAGATGAGCTACACCGGAAGAGGGGCTGGGGTGGCTGAGAAGCCATGATACGCGGGCTGGGGGCTCGAGCTCTGGGCTATGCACATGGGCTTGTGGGTCCGCAGCAAATTGGTGGTGGGAGGAGATTGCTCGTCTCCTTGAGATCTCACACAGTTCGAGAAGACGCGGGCCGGGTCTCGACGATCTCCCCCATTTAACGGCTGGGTGGAGTAGAACGAGCCAGCTAAGGAGACAGGAAAAGAACGCCTAGAGAGATGGGAAGAAACCACGGGCTGGTTCTAACTTGAATCCAAAGGAAGAAGACGTTTCAAAGAGAACAGAGTGGCCAGTTGTGTTGAATGCCTTTGAAAGATCAAGTCGGCTCACATACCTTCCCAGGGCTCAATCAGCAGGGGGGATCCTCATCCCTCCCCCTCCAGATGGCCTCATCTTCCCCTCCCTTGTGCCACACACCTGCTGGTTGTCCTCCTGAGCACTCGGCAGCTGGGGCTGCAGGCAGGTGGGCTGGGGGGGAGGGGGTTGAGCAAGTGCTTTGACCCTTCTGAGCCCAGCCAGAGGAAATCGGCACGCAATTTTTTTTTTTTTTTTTTTTTTTTTTTTTACCTGTAGGATGAATGCGAGCTGGGAGACAGATAATGGAGAGTCTACAGGAAGAAGCAAAATGCCCAGGACCCTGAAAAGCCAGCCTGGAGGGGAGGGTCTCTGGAGAGCTGGGGGAAATCCAGCAGGCGAGCTAATGCGCTAACTCGGACGATTTGAAAACAAAACAAAGAGCATTCCTCTACAATGGGATATTTAAAATCCCACTGAGATTTCAGAATTGCAGCTATAGTGGCCAAAGAATGTTTCTTTAAGGATTTAGAAAAGCTCAGTAGTATATTAATTAATAAAAACAATAAATTATTAAGTAATTAATAAAAATTGAGTGAGTTGCGTTAATTAATAGAAATTAATGAGTGAGTGGTAAGAACACTTAACACGAGGCCCGCCCTCTGAACAAATGTTTACACGCACAACACAGAAGGAGGGAAGGGCAGGGAACAGAAGGAGACCAGTGTCTCTGCTCAGACCCATCTGTGGTGGTGTCTACAGAGCAGGCTGCTCCCCACACAGCCAGGGGTTGGTCCTCAGCTTCCCTGGGCATCCATGCCAGGTCCTGGGCAGGAGGCCCAGGGCTCAGGACACTTGGCCTCCGTGGCCTTGCACTGGGTTCTTTGGGACCTGCTCTCTTGAACCCACGAAGAATCGTGGAATATCTCTTCCCAGGCCCTAAGAGCATTGTCCTCACCAAGCCAACGGCTGCTTTTACTTGCTGGAGAAGGAACGGGGGTAGGATGGGAGTGGGGGCTGAAACACACTTCTCCGTGGGTCCCTTGTCCCTCTGTGCATGATGTCTTGTAACCTGGGGCACGTCTGAATTTCAGCTTCTTCACCTGTAAAATGGGAGCAGTAATATTTACCTGCATTACTCCTATGCAGAGCCGTTGTAAGGACTGTCACTACCCTTACACTTAACAAGCACAGAGTTCTCACTACAGAGAGGACTCACTTACACGTAAAGCACAGAGAATCGGCAAGGCCTGTGACTCCAGGATACTTTAAGGAGGACTTCCTGGAAGAGGCAGCGTTTGAGCTAGGAGTCAGCTAGATGGAAAAGGGCATCAGAATGCTGTAGGCCAAGGAAGGAGCACATGGAAAGATGCAGCGGCGTGAGGTCGTGGGAGATACTCAGCTGTGGGTCTGGGCTACAGGGTGAGTGGCCGGGAAGTAGGTAGGCTGGGGGAGGAGCGTGACTCTGCAGGAAGGACTCAGCTAAGTGAGGGAGTGTGAGTCCCATCTTCTTATAGGATGAGAGCAGGTTCAGGAGCAGGAGTGGTGACGTGATCAGAAGCACCTTCTAGAAAGACAGCTGGCTGGAATGTGGGGAGTGGATTGGAGCAGGACGAGCCTGAGGGCAGAGAGGCTGATGGGGACACCGGTGACCTAACCCAGGGGCACTGGGACTTGAGAGAAGGGGAAGGGAAGGACCTCTAGGTACTTGGGAGACAGACTGCGTGTGGGGCATGTGGGAGAGGGAGGCCAGCCCAGATTCGGGATTGGTGGGTGAGGTTGCCCTCCGCTGACACACAAGTGGATCTGGACGAAGCGGTGTGGGGACACACAGTGACTTCTTCCAACACCGGTCAGTGTGCGTTGAGGGCTGTCCGGGTTGGGACGTGCTGTCTGGAGCTCAGCACGGGTGTCCACAGCAGCGGCCGACTCGGGTGACATTGACTGAAGCTGGGGGGGGGGGGGGCGGTACAGGCAGAAGGGAGGCTGGGGGTGACGGCAGAGAGAGGGAGACCAGCACAGAGGGATGGAGGGCTGAGTGGGTACGAGGAGGAGGAGGAGGGTCCCCGACAGGCGTGTGTGGCCAAGGAGCCACCAGAGCAGCAGAAGGACCAACAGGACAGGCACCACCCAACAAGGCTGCAGGCCGACAGCATGGGGCCCCCTCCCCACAAGGTCCCCTTCCCGCGGGGGTTGGTGTGGGAGTTACACCTGGGTGAGGGTGGGGAGGAGAGCGGGGAGGGGAGGAGGAGGAGAGATGGTTTCTCCAACACCCACACGGCTTCCTTCCTCGGCCCCCCTTTCCCACGTCCTCTTCTGGAATGTTCTGCCCCCAGCCTTGCCTCGGTGGCCTCCTTCTCGTCAGGCCTCAACACAAAGCTCCCCTCCCTGCCTCCGTGGCCCGCATCAGTCTCTGACACCGGCTTGTCCGTTTGACAATGGCCTTGTTCACGGCCTGTGTGCCTCTGGGAGGGAGTGGGGGTGGGGGGGAAGCTCTGTTTGGTCCACCCCCCACCCTCGACTCCCAGTGCAGCGTTCCCAAGGTGCTCAATAGCATCGTGTCAAAAGGATGAAGGGAACAATGTCGTCTTTCAGGGACCACGTGTGAAAGGGCCTGGTGAGCCATCCCAGGCCCTTCCCAGGCCAGTGTCCACACCATCAGGCAGGCTCCTTCTGCGGCGGCCACGCCCCTCCCCCCCCCCCCCCCAGCCTTCCCGCCTCCCTCCCCCATCCTGTTGTTGGGATGAACCTGAACCTGGCCTTGACTGTGGCTCTCTCACACCCACGCTGGGCGCCGCTCATTAGTCGGGTCGCCCTGCGCCAGCCCCGAAAGTGAACACACCCTCTCCCCAGGCCCATCAATCACTGCCGGCTCCTTTCACGGAGCCTTTCTTCCCTCTCCCAGTGAATGGGCATCAGCGGAGTGTTCGGCGGATGTGCTCAGAATTATTCGCTTGGGGTTCCTTCCCTGAGTTTTATGAGGCTCTGCCCTGGATTCTTTTTTTTTTTTTTTTTTTTTAATTTTTTTTCATGTTTACTTTTGAAACAGAGAGGGAGACAGAACATGAGCAGGGGAGGGTCAGAGAGAGAGGGAGACACAGAATCCCAAGCAGGCTCCACACTTAGCACAGATTGAAATACTGGGCTAACAGCCACTCCCAAGGCACAGGTCCAGAGGTTGTGTCTGAGAAGGGGGTCGGAGAAAGCGAGGGACTAAGGGCCAGGCGGCGAGTCAGACGACTGTCACCATAGTTAGAATCCTATGTCCCTCCCCTTCCAGGCCTCCTTCCCGTGAGGCCCTGCAGGAAAATGGCCATTATTTGCACCCACGCTTCTTTATGGATGGAGGGTGAGACCAACGTGATTACCAGAGAGACTGTTGGCTGCCACTTTTGACGCTCGTGCTGGAGAGCTCTGCTGGGCAGTGGGGGGTGGGCCCTTGCTCAGCTTTCTCCTTGGTAGGAGACCTGATTGGGAGCGCCCCTCCTTCCCGCACCTACAGCACAGTCCCTCGGGTACAGCAACCCCCCCACTGGCGATCTGAGGGAGCAGACGGCACAGAGCCAGGGCCTGGCTCAGCTCCCATAGCCCCCAGAGCCATGCACAGCAGTCTGCATAGACAGAAGCCTCCGATGGGATGGGAAAGAACTGGCCGTATCCTGTGGGTGCTAAGGGCACGGGCTCAGGGATCCGGGGTGGAGCAGGAAGCAGGACCTGGATGGGTGGCCACCGGTTTAGCAGAGACAAGGAGGGACCAGTCCCAAGGCTCACCAGGGAGTCCTCTCTAGTCTTTTTTTTTTTTTTTTTCTATGTCTTTATTTTCTTTTGAGAGAGAGAGACAGAGCGTGAGCAGGGGAGGGGCAGAGAGAGGGAGACACAGAATCCGAAGCAGGCTCCAGGCTCTGAGCCATCAGCACAGAGCCCGATGCGGGGCTCACGCTCACGAACTGCGAGATCATGACCTGAGCCAAAGTCGGACGCTCAACCGACTGAGCCACTCAGGGGCCCCATGGAGTCCACCGTAGTCTTAAAGGAAGCAAGGAGGGTCTTTCTTTGGAGAAAGGGCGGACAAGCCCCCAGCTTCTCTCCCTGCAGAAAGCTGCGGAGCTCAGCCACTGTTCTTCCTGGAAAAGTGATACTGGCTCTTGACTTAGATCCTTGTTAGATCCTTCTCAGCGCTCAGCAGAAGAGCCTGGCCTGGGAGGTACCAAGGCCACCCTGTTGTGACAGCATCACCTCGTGCCAGCAGCCGGAGACCCCCATCCCCACCCCCTGCATTTGTGCCTGGCTAGTAGTAGATGCTCAGAACGCTGGCTGCTTTCCTGGCTGGTGGCTCCGTCTGTCTGTCCTCCTGGTGCCTGGCCACTTCCCTGCTTGGCGTTCTGGGCCCCTACTGGGTGTGTCCTCCCCTCCTGTCTCCCAGCCCCAGCTGCACTCCTGCTTTCCCCGCCTCGCAGCCCGGAGCCTACCACAGCGACCCTGGGGTCTCTGGAGAGCTGAATGGGGGGCAAGGGGTGTAATGGGTGTGGCCTCAGGAACCAGGCCTTCTGGATTTTAATCCTGGCTTGCTGCTCCTAGCTTGGTGTCCCCGTGCCTCACTTATCTCATCTGTAAGATGGGGTTGATGATAAGAGTAGCAGCTGAGAACAGGGTCTTGGGAAGGATTGGGTCAGTTTCCGGCATGCAGTCAGCACCCAAGAAATGTCCTCTATTTTCCGCCTGGGTCCTTCCTCTGCTCTTCAGAGACCCCGCTCCAGAGTGTGCTTGCCCACTGCACTTACCCGCTCCCCCTGCCCCTTCTCAGAGCCCTCCCCTGACGCACCCCACAGCCCGGAAACTTCACCAGGCACGTGTCTGGCCAGTCCCCTCATGCACACCTCATATCAGACACGTTCAGGGGTTGTGGGGTGTAGTTTTCCAGTCACCTCTGGAGATAGTGACAAAGTGACGGGCGTGGGGGGGGAGCGGGGACAGGCGGGGGCGAGGTGTCGTGAGCCTGGCGATGCTGCAGGAACCGAGAGAGGAACCCATCACTGCGTGCTCGTCCAGACCCAGAGCCGGCCTTTCTTCTCCCGTTAAGGACAAGGCAGGCAGGACGTCAAGGGCACAGTGAATCTGGCGTGGGGGCCAAGTAGCAGAGGGCCAGGTTGTAAGACCCAGAGAAGCAGAAGAGGCTGGGCCAGGAGGGAGGAAGAAGGACTTAGGAGGCAGAGGGAGGCCACGTGCCCCCTCCCTGTGCTCGCTGTCCTGAGTTCACGGCGACGTCGACAGGCTGACCCCCAGGTCGCCGCCTGCCCCACCCTGGCCCCGCTGATTCATCCCAGAAGGTTCTTTCCCCACATCTCTTTTTGGTCTCAGCGCTGGGCTTGTGGGGAAAGAAAGAGTCAGGAGCGTTTGCTCTGTCTGCGACCTCAGCGTCTCAGAGAGGGGCTATCAGCTCCTGGTGGGGGGCGGGGGGGCGGGCGGCGAGGACCCGTGGGGACAGTCTTGGGACTCCGGGTGGGACAGAATGAAAACGCAGGGGACACCGAGAAAGAGCGCACGATTCAACATTACGTCAGTTCCTTTAAGGACTCAGATTAAAACAAAATCTCCCAAAGAGAACAGCTGTGGGTGGAAGGGTACAGTCCGCGGAGCAGAGACACGTGGATGCCGGTCCCGTCCTCCGATCCACGGGCACCGGAAGAGTCTCGGTGGAGATGCTTTCCCCCAGAAATGCGGCGCCTGGCCTGGGCCGCATTCCAGACCAGGTGCGCAGACGCCCCAGCGTCCCATGCGGCGATGGCCTTTGGCAAAAGCCCCTCAGCGTGATGCTGGCATGTTCCCTGGTCCACGCCCATGTGCGGGGATCCCAGTGGTGATGAGTGATGCTCGGGGGATGTTTCCTCATTATTCTTGCTGAGATGCTAGCTTAAGGGTCAGGGCGCGTGGGCAAGCATTGCTGGAAACTTCCAGGTGAGTCCAGACCTTGGATACTTCCTGGAGTCATGGCTGCCCCCAGACTCCCAGCAAGACGTACACAACAGTAGCCTCCGCATGGGCCTCTCTACCACAGCTGCGCCCAGACCACGAGCTTTGGGGCGGACGTAGGGAGACACAGGGAGTGTGGATTCCCAGTGAGCGAGCTGAGAGCCCGTCCTGTTTACTCTCACGTACGAAAGCATCAGGGGAGGCGAGAGTGATAGTACAGGGCCGCTGCAGAATCTGCATTCATGCCAGAGAAAGGCGGGGAGATGGTCTGTAAGCCCCGTCACTCGAGGCACTAGAACGACAGTTAAGGACAAAGCACTTGCAATGCACCCCAGACGGGACTTGACCGCCTTATGCAGGGGACAGTTCAGCTAGAGGACCTGGCTACGCTGTCCGAATGAGACACATGGTCGTTTTGGGTGAAGCCCCAAAGGCCACAGGCCCCCCAAGTTCTGGCTTCTCAGGTGGAAGGAACTAGGTGAGGTTCTGACTCTGCATCTGGAACTACCACAGAGGATGGAAATACTGGAGGCTTGTTGGGGGGGGGGGGATGGTTGCCACGGTGACAGGGGAGCGGGGCCCAGAAACCCTAGAGAGGCTGCCCTCCCTTCACACCTCGTTATCCGTGCTCTCCACTGGACCTCTGGCCCGGCCCAGGGCAGCCTCCTGGTCTGTCACCTAAGAGCCTCTGCTTGCCCTAAGCCCCAGATTTAGGGAGCGCTTACCTCACGGTGTTCTCTGCTTGGTGGGCCCCCTGGAAACCCCCTTCCGGTCTGTGGCCTCATCGTGGCCCCTGGAGAGGCTGCACTAAGGCAGATGGGAAGCAGGTGGGAAGCAGGCCAAGAGGCAGGAAGTTGCCGTGCAGTTGCCTAATTTCATTAATCTCCCTCCCCTCCCCCTTCCCCCACCTGGACTTTTGCCCCCCAAATTGCCTCCCCCCCACCCCCCGCCCCCTTTGCTAGCTCCTATCTTTCCTGTTGTCCTCCATTCCAATGGCACAGTCCTGCAATCCCTCCGTCCTCTCCCCTGTCTGGGTGAGATGCCCCCTCTGTGTTCCTGCACCTGCCAAGTTTCCCCCATAGCACGCCCAGCACGGGTGTTGCAGCCGTACCTCGGCCTGGCCATATGTCTCGCTTTGGAACGAAGTTGTCTGGCCGGTTCCCATCCCAGGGCCTGGCCCCGGAGAAGGGCGCCCAGTAAATGTTCGCTCCTTCGGTGGCTATAGGCAGGGAGACCAGACATTGGGATTTTTCTAAAGCAAATCCTCTCTCTCTGGAAACCCACAGACCGTTCAGGTGCGGTGCATGGTCTTTGGTCCTTGATGGAGCTGAAGGACAGAACAATCTTACAGAATCCCTCTGCGGTCTCTGTCTTGCTGTTCTAGAATTGGGGGTGGGGCCGGGTAGACAGACAGGGGGAAAGGGGGAGTCAGGGCAACATGCACTTGTGCTTGGCCAATTGTCGAGTTCACAGGGGAGCTAGAAGGTCAAACTGTGGCACCCCCAGTCCAGCCCACACGGCCTCTGATGTAAAAACTCTATAACCCGGAGTTAAATTTCCTCAGCTGGCTGACTCCCAGCGCCTTTTCTGGGGTCGGGGGAGGGGGGACGCGCCTTCTTCCAAAGTGTTTCTCCCTGGCCACCCTTACTGTTCACTCTTTGCCGTGTTTTATACATGTGACTCGTCTCGTCTCTTGAAATGCCAATCAGTATCTTGCCCACAGAGAGAGCTGGGGCCGGTGAACACAGGGAGCCAGACCAGTCTTCTGGCTCTTCTGTGAGGGACCTCTACCAGTCAGTTCGGGTGCAAATGGGCGAATCCAGCTCAGGCACTCAGATGCAGAAACAGGAGGCTCTCTTTGGGGCACGGCCTGGCCAGAGGAATTTCCCAACATGCATAGCGCTCTGCGGAGAGAGTTAGATGGCTGGTACCTGGATGCAGGAGCAGGGAGTGAGCCTTGAAAGGGGATGCCTGCGGCCAGCGTCTAAGGGAGGCAGGGCAGTTACAGAGAGCCTAAACCGAGAGCCTAAATGAGACACAGCCAGCAGCCCCCTCCAGCTGCACCCGGAGCCCTGAGCTCTTCCCCGCAGGGCCAGGAAGAGGCTTCGCTGGTCTGCTTTATGGCTAGCCCCACCCCCAAGAAGATGGGGATGTTGATGTCCTTGTCAGATCTCCTCCCGGTGGAGGGGGCGGGGCGACAGGGAGAACAGAGCTGTTGGCCGCCATCAGCGATTCAGGAAGAAGGACTTGAGGCTCTGGAAGAAAACGGACTTCTGCCTCTGCTTCTGTTTCTTTTTGATGATGGGCACCCACACCAGCCCGCACACCAGCATCATGAGTCCCAGCGACAGGAAGGCGGGCCCTATCATCTTAAGGACCTTAAGGCTGTTGTTGCCCAGGTGCAGGGTGTAGGCCAGGCAGGTGATGACCACGCCGAAGAGCAGGATGGCGCCCCCCACCGACATGATGACGATGGGTTTACGGTAGATTTCCCAGTTACTCCTGGGGGTGGCGGTCCAGACAGACTCACTTCTGGAGCTGATGCACAGGGAGCTGGCGGTCTGGCTGGGCAGCAGGTCCTTGGATTCCGGAGACTTCTCCTCGACCTCCAGGGCCCTGGGGAGAGCCTCCATTGTCACGGCTCCTCGGGACTGGGCACCCGGTACCCGCAACAGTTAGAAGCAGGGGTGAAGCCAAAGCGGTCCTCACACGCCCTTCCTGTTCTCAGCATCCGTCTGCAGCCTGGCTCTCAGTGGAGGGCGATGCCTGGCTTTGTGCTAAAGCCAAAAAGAAAGTCAGACGAGATCCACATAAATAAGAAACCACTCCCTGGCGTGCTTTTTGTCTTACTCTTTTTTTTTCCCTTTTTTTTTTTTAAAGAATTTTTTAATGTTTATCTGTTTTTGAGAGAGAGAGAGAGAGACGAAGCACAAATGGTGGGTGGGGCAGAGAGAGGGAGACACAGAATCCGAAGCAGGCTCCAGGCTCTTAGCTGTCAAAACAGAGCCTGACGCGGGGCTCGAACCCACGAACTGCAAGATCGTGACCTGAGCCGAAGTCGGACGCTTAACCGACTGAGCCTCGCAGGCACCCCTCTCTTGCTCTTAAAACACCAGACTGTGTATGGACTGGAGAACAGCACAGCCCAGGATTTTATGTGCTTTTTCAGCACTGGACAGTCACGCCCCGGGCTCAGAGTGTGACCTTTTTGATATCTAAATGCCCCCTTTCCCCACCCTCTTCATGAGTTACATCAAATCAGATTCCTACCTTCCCATTCTTTAGCAGGTAAAGGAGTGGAGTCGATCCCACCACCTGTTTGGATTTCGCATCCGGAACCCGTGTGTGTACCTCTCGGTCACCAGAGCCCTCTCCTCCCCTGGCTGGTCACCTGTGCAGAGCAGTTCTGGAGCTTCCTAGAGGCACCACTTACCTGGAAAGCCAAAGCTTTCCACCAGAGCTGTGCTAGCTCAGGGGCCTTGAACGCAGCATTAAAACCTTTCGTTCAAAAAAAAAAAAAAAAAAAAAACTTTATCAAGTTCGAGTGCCAATGCCTATGTATTTGCAATAAGGCACTAAGATATGAATGGCTGGATTTAGATACTTTTCCTGGTATTTTAGGTACTTTTTGTGTGTGGGAGGAAGGGGAGGCTGGGAGAACCAGGGGGCGGGGAGGGGAGGTCTTCACCGAGTCACCGTCACCCCCCGGATTCCTGTCCTTGACTTGCCTCCAGAGGGTCTGGTGCAGGGTTCGTGCCCTAGAGATGCGACATCCCCATCGGGGAGCGAGCAAGTCAGAGGACAACTTCCTTTCTGCTTCCTCCCTCCCTCCCGATGATCCTGAGCATAAATCCACCACTTTTTTTGTAATGTTTATTTATTTTGAGAGAGAGAGAGAGGGAGAGAGAGAGAGAGAATCCCAAGCAGGCTCTGCCCTGTCAGTGCAGGGGTGGGGCTGGATCTCATGACCCATGAGATCATGACCTGAGCCAAAACCAAGAGTCAGATGCTTAAAAAAAAAAAGAGAGAGAGAGAAAGGAAAGGCAACTTGGGATAAAGGAGATGGTGTCCAGAGCTTGGAACACTCTGGAACTGCTGCTTCCTGTTTATCAAGGCTCTTCCACGAAGAGCAGCGTCACTGAGCGAATGGTTTCTCCTCCAACGCTTCCCTCCCAGTGCTCATCTCAAACTTAATCCCTCACCTCCCATCCTCCCTCACCCCTGCAGCAGCTCAGGCCTGAACCACTGGACCTGGTGTTGTCCCCCACATCCCCGTCCCCGAACCATAATGCTCCCCCTTCCTACCACGAGTGGTCATAGACCCCTCCCCTTTGCCACGGAGGAAATAAGAGCTGTAAAATTGCCTTGCCTTCAGAATATAGATATTCACGTTCATGTACGCTCATCTAGAGAGAGGCTATTTGGATCTCTATGTCCAACGACTTTGAAGAATATGGCAGATGTGCTTTTGTAAGTAAAGGCGCCCAGGTGTTCCCTTCCCCTTGGGTCCTGTGGTCTCTTTGCATAAGCCACGCAGCTGTTTGTAAAGTGATCTTTTCCCCTGCGGGCTGGGGGTAAGGAGGGGCATCACAGAGCGTGTTATGAGGTCCTAGCGAGGGGACTTTGTGCCGGTTAGTGCAGCCTGGTTTCTTATGTGGATGTATTGACGTCCCCAGTAGGATTTTCTCTCTGGATAGTCATTTCCACCGCTTGGCAGTGAAGATCCAGCCCAAAGGGTGCTGCCTTTGGATGCTGGGGGTCCCTTCCTCCCTGCAGTGGGTTGAATTGTCCACCCAGAACCTCAGAATGTGACCTTATTTGGATAAAAGGTCTTTGGAGGTGTAATTAAGGCAAGGGTCTGCAGAGGAGATCATTCTCAAAGAGACCAGTCCAATGACCACGTCCTTTTAAGAGGAAGGAGAGGAAAATTTGACATACAGAGGGAAGCCTTCCTGAAGACGGAGGCAGAGGTCGAAATGATGCTTCCACAGGCCACGGACAGCCAAGGATTGCAGCAGTGGCCAGAAGCGAGGAGAGAGGCATGGCATGGCTTCTCCCTCAGAACCTTCGGAAGGAGCCAGCTGCGACGTCACCTTGATTTTGTACTCTGACCTCCCGAACCATGAGAGAATAAACTTTCGTTGTTTTAAGTGACTGAGTCTGTGGTAATTTAGTACAGCAACCCCCCACCCAAAACGAACACACCCACCTTTAATGCCCTTGACATCTCAGAGGTGGACAAGGACTGAGGCCCCAAAGTTGGGCTGGCAGAGGAGACAGTGGAAGGAAGGCCGGAGATGCCGGGGCTTCTGGACTCACCAGAGATTTGAATGTGGGGCTCAGCCCTCAGAGCAGCCATCTGAGAAGGGAGGATGGGTCCCTCTAACCTGGAGACCATGTTTGGAGCATCAGAAGGCAGACTTAGTCACACAATTGGGGTTGGGCAGGCTGCAGGCTGGCCCAAGATGGCTCCCTGGATTGGGACCACACAGCCGTGAGAAGGAAAGAATCACCAGCTGACAAGCCCAAGCACGAACGAACATGCACTCATCTCCAAACACAACACTGACCGAGAGAAGCCAGACACACCTCCGTTTACATAAAACCCCATTTACATAACATGAGATTTCATTTACATAAAATTCAAAATCTGTGCTATTTGCAGTTAGGGATAGTGGTTCCCTTTGGTGGGGGTAGCGGGTGGGGGACACAATGGAAACTTCTGGGGTGCTGTAATGTTCTGATTCTTGGCCTGGCTACCGCGGGTTACATGGGTGTGTCTGTGCTGTATATTCATGATATGACTAGTTTTCTGTGTGCACATTAAATGCCAATAAAATGTTTAAACAGAGATAATTAAAAGGCGTAACTAAGGGCAACATGTTCCCCTTTTTGGATTCTGACTAGAACAGACCCATTATATAAAGACATTTGGGGATAATTTTAAGGAAGTTTGAATTTGGATTGGGTTAGATGACACTAAGAATTAAAAATTCGTATTTGCAGGGCGCCTGGGTGGCTCAGTTGCTTGAGTATCTGACTTCTGTTCAGATCATGATCTTGCAGTTCGTGAATTCGAGCCCCGCATCGGGCTTGCTGCTGTCAGCACAGAACCCGCTTCGGATCCTCCGTCCCCCTCTCTCTGCCCCTCCCCCACTTGCACTCTCTCTGTTGCAAAAATAATAAACATAAAAATTAAAACAATTAAAAAATAAAAATTTGTATTTGGTAACGCTATTGTGGACACAAAAGCAAATGTCTTAAATTTTTTTTAATGTTTATTTATTTCTGAGAGAGAGACAGCATGAGTGGGTGAGGGGCAGAGAGAGAGAGAGAGAGAGAGAGAGAGAGAGAGAATCCAAAGCAGTATCTATGCTCTGAGTTGTCCTCACAGAGCCTGACACGGGGCTCGAACTTGTGAACTGCGAGAACATGACCTGAACCAAAGTTGGACACTCAACCCACTGAGCCACCCAGGGCGCCCCCAAAAGCAAATGTCTTAAAGATACGGAGATGCGTCTTGAAACATCATACAGGGGAGAAATTCTATGATGCTGTGATTCACACAAAAACAGTAAACTCTGGATGCAATATGACAAAATGCTTAATATTATTAAATCTGGGTGGTGGCTATCTAGAAGTTCATTATAATACTACCTCTCTACTTTTGTGTATGTTTGCAAAAGCTTATGATAATGGGAGTCTGAATATACATATAGACAATGACCAGACCACATATAAAGTCAGAACTCTGACCCACAGTCTGCAGGAATCAGCCCAGGAAGCCAACCTGGTATCTGTAAGTCTGACTTTTAGGAAGTCAGGCCACGGTCTCTAGCAACTGACCCAGCAAGCTAGACGATAACCAAGGACAAATGCCTTTTGACAACAGGAGCAATTCGACTGGGAAAAGAAAGTCCTTTGGACAAACAGTGTGGACCAACTGATGTTCCAAAGGGAAAAAAATGAAACTCGACCCCACCCCACCGCATCAACAAAAAAATTAATCTGAGACAGATCACGGGCAGAACCTGAACATAAAAGCTAAAACTGTAAAGATTCTAGGAGGAAACAGAGGAGAATACCGTTGTGATCTGGAGGCAAGCGAGCGTCCTCAGGGCAGAGCAGGCCATAACCAAGAACGAAATCTTAACCAAGTAAGACCTCATTGTGACTGAAAACTCCTGTTCATTAAAAGCCACTGAGAAGAGGGGCCCCTGGGTGGCTCAGTCGGTTAAGCGTCCGAGTTCAGCTCTGGTCTTGACCTCATGGTTTGAGTTCGATCCCCGTGTCCGGCTCTGTGCTGACAGCTCAGAGCCTGGAGCCTGCTTCCGATTCTGTGTCTCCCTCTCGCTCTGCCCCTCCCCCGCTCAAGCTCTGTCTCTCTCTCAAAAATGAATAAACATTAAAAAATATTTTTAAAAAATAAATAAAATGGGCAAAATATTTAGACATACCATTACAAAGGGAGGTAAACAGATGGACAAGAACCCCATGAAAAAGTGCTTGATGCTGATACTCAACAGGGACATGCAAATTAAAACCACCAGGAGATACAGCCACACACTCACTAGAATGGTTAGTATTTAAAACTGAACCGGGAAGCAATCAGAGCTCTCTCCTATGCTGATGATGGGGACGTAACATGGCAGGTGCACTTTGGAAAACAGGCTTGGGAGTTTCTTATGAAGTTAAACGCACACCTACCTTATTCCTCCTAGAAGTTCCACCCCCAGCTAATTATTTGTCCAAAAGACATGAAAGCCTATGCCTACAAATGACTTGTGTAAGAATATTCATACAGGGCCTTCGCCCACAGCACCCCAACCAGAAACAACCCAACAGCAAAGTGCGGATCCATACAGCGGAATGCCAGGCAATAAAAAGGAACGAACAAGGAAAAGGAACAAAACTTTTGAGACACATGCGGCATGGATGAGTCTCATAGACATGCTGGGTGAAAGAAATCAGATTTATGAAAGAGGACATATGTTGTATATTTCCATTTATAGGACATTCTGGAAGCTTCTAAGAATGAATTGAAGGTGACAAACTCAAAACAGTCATTGTAGGGAAGGGAATTAATTGCAGGAAGGAACTAATGGATTTCCCTGGAGTGAACGGACATGTTCTGTGCGTGGTGTTGGTGTGAGTTTTGTGGCAGGGGGAGCCCATTTCCCCATGTAGCACACCAAGACCTGTGCGTTTCCATGTGTGTAAATTGCACCCCACAGATAAAAGGACCATTAAAACCCTAAAAATAATTGATGGGTCATGGTAGGGAGTAGGTGGAAATACAGCTGAACCGAGAATGGCAGAATGTCGATAAGGGTTGAGGCCGAATGATGGAATGTGGGGATCCAGCAAATGGGCGTGAGCAAGAAAGAAGCGGGTGCCTGGTTGGCTCCGTTGATTGAGCGGCCGACTCTTGATTTCGGCTCAGGTCATGATCTCAGAGTTGTGACTTGGAGCCCCATGTCTGGCTCTGTGCTGGGCTGGATGTGGAGCCTACTTGGGATTCTCTCTCTG
Source organism: Neofelis nebulosa (assembly GCF_028018385.1). Lineage (NCBI taxonomy): Eukaryota > Metazoa > Chordata > Mammalia > Carnivora > Felidae > Neofelis > Neofelis nebulosa. The sequence goes on from NC_080797.1 coordinate 5,114,335, forward strand.
TCTCTCTTTCTCTGTCTCTCTACCCCACCCCCACTTGTGTGCTCTCTAAATAGAAAGATAGATGGATTGATGGATAGATAGATAGATAGATAGATAGATAGATAGATAGACAGATAAAATGGATGGATGGATGGATGGATGGATGGATGGATGGATAGATAGATAGATAGATAGATAGATAGATAGATAGATAGATAGACAGATAAAATGGATGGATGGATGGATGGATGGATGGATGGATGGATGGATGGATAAGGTGGATGGATGGATAGATGGATGGATGGATGAATAGATAAGATGGATGGATGGATAGATAGATAGATAGATAGATAGATAGATAGATAGATAAGGTGGATGGATGGATGGATGGATGGATGGATAGAGAGATAGATAGATAGGGTGAAACATGTTACCCAGGAAAATGAGAGTTGTGGGCAGAGCAAAATGACCCCAGAATAGGGTGGAGATGTTATAGGGAGATCTGGAAGGTGAGGGAGTCACTTGGCTCTTACAGGAAAGACTGTATAATTGATATTGATGAAGAGGAAATCCAGAAAGGTAGAGAAGGTGCTTCTTGGAGAAATTAGGAATTGGGACAGAAAATGCAGATGAGAGAGAGAGAGAGAGCTAAGAGTTTGTCCACCTTGTTTCTGGAGAGACACCATCTCTTGAGGGGAAACACAGACTTGCAGTGAGCCAGGGGGCCCTGGATGGAGCAAAGACTGGGTCCAGTGGCCTCAATGATCTTCTCCAGGAGGGAGGGACCCACAGGACCATCCCTTAATCTTGTTAGAGCTGGTCTACTCATCTACCACGTGCTCGTGATGGTGCACTTATTCGGAGATCCCGTCTACATGTGTCATTTCCGCGTGGGGCTGTTGACCTCGTATCCCCCAGGTTGCTATGCAGTGCTCCGCAAACAGTGCTCACCAACACCACAATGCTTTGCGACAACTCCCATGTGCTATCCTCTGCTAGATACTAGGAAGCCAGTCTCCCTCCCTGCAGAGGAGCTCAGGGGGTGCGCGTTCCTTCACTCTTCTGCGCATAGTTGCTCGCTCAGTGGTGTCTCTGACAAATGAGGTGAAGAGATGTCTCCAGTGAAAGGGGAGAGAACTGGCTGGAAGATTTGGGCTTTTTCTCATGAGGTCAACTATTCATCCGCCAATGTGCAAATGGTCTGGTGCCGTGTGTGTGTGTGTGTGTGTGTGTGTGTGTGTGTGTGTGTGTGTGGATTATGCGAGCTGGAGTGGCAGTGAGTGTCCCGGATAATAACGACCAAATACTTGTCCTCCAGCCGATTCCCTGAGCGTCTGAAATGTAGGGAATGGAGGTTGGAAGGGAAGTGAGTGAATTAGTGCCCTGGAGGTGAGCAGACAGTGTCTGTACCTTCTTTGGGACTGAGAGTGTTCTGTCCCCTCCCAGATCCCTTGAGGGGCTGGGGCTGGGGCTTTCTCAACTCCCTACGCTCTCCAGCAGGTTCGCTCAGTGCTCGGTGCTTTGCTGAGTCTGGGGACACAGCAGACGCTTGTTAAGTTAAATGATTCAAAAAGCAGGGGAGCTTTGGCAGGAGAAGGAGGAGAGGGTTTTGCAGGCAAGTGGAGCTCACCCTGCGAATTTGCTTGCTTTCCTGTCTCTGGTTGGGACTGTGGGGGCGGGGAAGGTGAGAACTGGCCAGCATCAAGTGCCCAGTCCTGTTTCTTCCACCGATTGTTGTCAACAACACCCCCTGACCTGAGCGGGGCTGGTAGGGTGGGATTGGCAAAGCGGGGGGGGGGGGGGGCGCTGAGGCAGCTGTGAGGGGCCAGGCGGGCATGCTGCCCACACCCCCACCCCCGGCCTCTGATGGACTGGCATCTGTCAATGGTGAGGAAGCTAAGCATCAGAGAGGTTAAGTGGCTTGCCCAAAGTTACTCAGTGGTGAGTAGCGAGCCAGGGTCAGAAGGGGAGTTTGGGAGTCTGGGTGGCTCCAGAGCCTGGGTTCAAGCCTATCCTGCTCCGCCTGGGGACAGTTTCAATGTTCTTTCCAAACCGAGGGAACGGTGAGTGGGGAGGACACTGGGAATGGGGCCCAGGCAGCACACTGAAGTCCAGTGGTGGCTGCATTGGGTGCCGGGTAAGGCCTGGCGGTGCTGGGTAGAGCCATCGAGGAGGCCAGGGGCTGGAGCCATGGCCCCTGAGCAGGGGCCAGAGCGGCCGGAGAGGACACAGAGTCCCCACCACCGTCACTCAGATGGAGCTAAAACGCCTGGTCCCTTTGCCTCCTGGCTCTTGGTGGGGGACAGCACTATCCCAATCCCTCCCATTTTACAGATAGAGAAACTAAGGTCCAGAACCGCCTGGCCCCACACCCTGGACCATGCTTTCTCAGAGATGGGCGCCCTGTCTTTCCCCGCCTCCCGTCTTTGCTGCCCCCATTCCTGGCTTCCCACCAGCGCCTTCCCGCACATCCTCGCCTCGGCCCTTCGCTGGCCGCGCCCTTCTCTGAATGTGCCAGAACTCGGTCCATAGTATCACGTTGCTAGATTTCGCCAATAAAATGACAGGGTGCCAGTAAATCTGAATTTCAGATAAAAAAAACAAGTGCTTTTTTTTGGGGGGTATAAGAATGTGCGCTATCCCACGTGAGACAGACACCAAAAGTTCCTTTTGTTGTTTATGGGAAATTGGATCTGGGCTGGGCATCCCGCTAAGCGGTCTCGGAACCCTCCTAAGGGACCCCGCTGTGCTTGGGCCTGGAGTTGTCTGTCCCTCCCCTGGTAGGAGCTGGGGCTATTCTGGGAAGCGTAAGGACGGAAAGCAGAGCTTGGAGAGAGCCCCCCCCCCCCCCACCTTGATGGACGCTGGGGCCAGAGAGCAGGGTCACCCGGTGGGAGAAGAGGGGGAGGGCAGGCCACAAAATACAAGTGGCAGAAATAACACGATTGGTTATTCCTGAGAAAGACCCAAGCGTGGGTCTGTCTGTGACATTCCTGAGACACGGAGGGTCGTGCTCTCTCTCTCCGCCGGAGTCCCCACCAGTGACCCCCTTCTGATGAGATGAGTGGGGCCCGGCGCCTGGGCTGATAACGTAGAGGCTACAGCAAACGTTTCTGAACGCACTGCCGCCGTCCCCACGGCTCGGCCACCCATCTGTCACCTGCTCACAGCACTTCTGGGAAGGGAAGTTCCCCAAAGGCCATACTCCACCCAGACAGTGCCATTCACCTCCCTCTTCATGTCACCGGGCCAGCGTCCAGACCCTGCCCAGTAACGAGGTGGAAAAAAATAGCTCAGGTGATAATGTCTCCTTTCACGGGGAGGATTGGTCCCCGTGGCACACGTTCACCCTGCACGTTCCTGTCCGGGTTTCGCCTTTTGAGCCGAAGCCCGCCCCAGCCAGCTTGCTGCACCTTGTCTCCCTGGCACCCGCCCTCGGCGCCTGCCGCACCTGTGGCTGGGAGGGACGGGCAGATGCTGAGGTCTGATATCTGGGATGCACAGGAGGACATTCTGGGCGTGAGGTCCCGCCCGTGCACTCTGGGAGCTGAGGGCAGCCTGGCGCTTGGCCGTCCGGCGATTTTGTTCCCGCCTCTGCCCAGGTTTGAGACTGAGGTCCCTGCCCGGCCCTCCCCGCCCCTCCCAGCTGCCAGGGGTAAAGGCTGGATGCTGTACATCTAGCTGTCTGCACACAGCTTCTGCTCTCCCAGGTGCATAGCAGGGCGCCCCCTCCTCTCCTGCCACCACTCTCCCTGGGCGGTCCCCCCAGCCTGCCGGTGGCCGCTTCCCCCCCACCCCCGTCCCCAGGCACGGCCCCCATCTCCTTTATCCCTCATTCACATCGGCCTTCCCAATTCCAGTTCCAAGACTGAACACGCTCTAAAGCACAGTGAAAAATCATCTCGTTTCTCCGGGGAAACGGAAGGGCAGAGGGGACCAGTCCCCTCCTTACTTACTGTCCTCAGGGTCCCAGGAGGGGACGGTGAACCTGGGAATCAGAGGCAGCTTGCACGGTGGGGGAGGCACCCGGCAATGAGTTTCTGTTCAAGTTGTTCATCCCAGCCCTGGAGAAAGCCTCCTCGGCCCCCTCCAGGAGCTGGTGAGCAGTGAATCCCAGCCACTGAGCAGGCTCCAGTGGGGATGAGCTCACCAGGATATGGGCTAATGGGTTAACCCTTGGCGGGCTGCTGGCAGAGGCAACGTCCGGTAGCTTTGTCTCCTCTCTGCTCAGCCACTATTAGACGAATCTTGTGCAAAATTAATGAAGCTTCTGTGCGGTCTGTCTTCAAGTTTTGGAGGAGATGTGCCTTCGGTTGGTCTCTGGGCAGGGCTGCTTCTCGGGAATCGGGAGAGCTGGAGTTTCTGGGTCGGTGGACTGCGTGATGGTGGTGGAGGAGATGGCAATGGGGCTACCAGAGGGTGGGCTCAGAGGCTCTACACGCGCTCTATGGGGCAGGCCGTGACAATGAGATCTGGGAGCTCTGTTTGTTCTGGAAGTCAGAGAGGGCAGGTGTATGCTTGTTTAACGTCCTCGGTTCCAAGGTGGCAGGGACGCCTCTGGGAACCAACCCACCCCCCCGCCCAGTGCCTGTGGGTGTGTGCCATATGTTGACGACATATGGGACCCACCCCAGGCCCAGGCATCTCTGAACTGGTTATGCCCCTGTGGCTTTTCGTGTTAGTGATGGAAAGAAGATGATGGCAGCCTTTGCAATGGTGGGGCAGTGTTCCTACCTTTGCAGTTGGGCTTATAGAAGCTGCTTACGAAGGGTTGACTTGGCCACCCTCAAGGTGCTGAAGGGCACCCAGAAGTTGACAAAATTGCCCGAGACCCTGAGCGCCAGACTGGCCCTGCCCTTCTCCACTAACTGGAGGATGGGAGCAGCCATTGCTCCGCACTGGCTGTGCGGCTCAGGGTAGGGGAGGGTCCTTGCCACTGGCCCCAGTACACTGGGGGGCTTCCCCCATGCTCCCCTGTAGAGGCTCCCCCAGGAGTGAGCTGGCAAACGCAAGACCGAGGCAGGCGTGGGAATCTTCCATGACTGCCATGTTGATTTCTGTACACCTGACATGAACAGGAAATTTCCAGACTGGAAAGACCCCAGACAGATGGCCGGGCGGGCCGTACACGGCAAGAGACCGTGAGAGCCGCGTGGGGTCTTCTCAGGGGGTGAGTGTCCATGGGAACTTGACCGGAAGGCTTTGGGGGATGCCCCTTGCCTCTATGCTCAAATCTATGTAAGATCCGTTTCTCCTGTGAAGACACACGGGGGTGAATTATTCCGCAACGCAAATAATCATTCACTTTCTTCCCCCGAGTCCAGACTCCTATGCTTGCTCCACTGTCCACAGGGTGTGGGAATGTGGCGTCACATGGTCGTGGGCGAGATCGGCCCTTACTGAGCACTTTTGTCTACGTCAGACGCCAGGATACATGCTTTGTATGTGTAATAATTCACCGCTTGCCCCACAGAGCCCTCTGACGTAGGCATGTGAGGTATGTTGCTGTCCTTATATTTGACTTTGGACGAGTCACTCAACTTCTCTGAGCCTTGATTCCTTCACTCATTGAGTAGATGTGCTCATGACTACCCCAGGGGGTTTATGTGAGGATTGAATAAGCAAATGCACATAGCAAGTGCTTAATGAACAAAGCTATGTAATGTCGTCTGTGCACGTATACGACATACACGTAGGTCTGTGCGCTCGTGTGTATGTATGTGCACATATAAGCACGTATGCAGATTAAGGGGGGTTGGGGTCCAGGAGACAGTGTCCAGGGTTGAAGTCGTGCTGTCTGCAGCCTCATCGCCGGAGGGACAGACGAGGAGGCGTGAGAAGCCGGCTTGGTCCCTGGGCAGTGGACTCCAGCCATCCCCGCAGAAAGGGATGCTGTAACTTTGTGCTACGCAAGGGGCAGAAAGCTGGCCTGGCGTTGCCTGGGTGATGGCCCTCAGCCCTCTTATCCTGCATCTCGAAGCTCCCAGCCGCTCCGGCTCAGCTCTGCTCTCTCTTGCCCGGCTAGCCCAATGCTCCAGGGTGGGGTTGGTGGGGCGACCAGCTACCCAGGTCTCTGGGACACAGCACGGGGACTTCCAGTGCTAAACCAGGCCAGTTCCAAGCAAAGCAGGATCATCCAGTCACCTTAATAGAAGCATCCGGAGCCTCTGTGCCCATACACATGGGCTCTCCTTGCCTGGAATGTCCCTTCTGCCCACTTGGACCCGATCTGGTCTCACCTCTTCTCTAACTTCCCCAAGCCCCCCTCCTTGGGTCCACATCTCCTCCTCTGGGCATCCACAGCCTTTCTTCTGTTCTTGATGATCATCTGTCCTGCCACAGTCCTCCAAAACTTGTTGGCGCACGTTTTTAAATAAAAAAACTGTGGAGGGGGGGCGCCTGGGTGGCTTGGTCGGTTAAGCGTCTGACTTCGGCTCAGGTCATGATCTCACAGTCCGTGAGTTCGAGCCCTGCATCGGGCTCTGTGCTGACGGCTCAGAGCCTGGAGCCTGTTTCAGATTCTGTGTCTCCCTCTCTCTCTGCCCCTCCCCTGTTCATGCTCTGTCTCTCTCTGTCTCAAAAATAAATAAACGTTAAAAAAACAAAACAAAACAAAACTGTGGAGGGGCGCCCGGGTGGCTCAGTCGGTTGAGTGTCTGACTCTTGGCTTCAGCTCAGGTCATGATCTCGTGGTTCGTACATTCAAGCCCTGTGTCGGGCTCTGGACGGATGGTGCGGAGCCTGCTTGAGATTCTCTGTCTCCCTGTCTCTCTGTCCCTCCCCTGCTCTCTCTCTCTCTCTCAAAATAAATAAATAAAGATTTTAAAAATAAGGAAGTTTAGCATACCCCAAAATGGAGAAAACAGTTCTCTAACGAGCCCTCATATATCCACTGTCCAGCCTCAATTATCAACGCTTTTTCTGTTCCGCTTAACTCCCTCCTACATTTTTTTTAGTGTTATAAGCAAATCCAGACCTTTGTCCTGTAGTTAATCCCTGCAAGGAGAGATGTGTATCTCTTAACAGATGAGGACTTCCTTCCTCCCTTCCTTGATCTTTTTACAGCTGACAGCTGCCATCATAATCACGTGTGAAACGTAAGCACTCTACTTAATGGTAACACTCAATCCACATTCACACGCCCCTGGTTTTCTCCAAACCACCTTTTGATGGTCAGGTGTCCAGAAAGCGGGATCCTGGCCAGTGCCAGCCCTTCTGGCGATGCCTCCCGAGTTTCGTTTCCTCTGTGGCAGCCACTCCCTGTTCTTGCCCACGCCGTTCGGTTCCCGAAGATGCCAGGCTGTCTGACTTAGCCAACTCCCCGCCTTCTGGATTCGGCTGGCTGCCTCCTCCGTGATGCCGTGACGCATTTCCCTACATTCTGCAAGGGCTTTATCTCCAGTTCACTGTGGCCTGGGGTCTCAGGACGGTGCCTTGGCCTGGAAGAGGCACCCGGTCAGTGTGGGACAGATGGCCGAGGGAACACTGACAACGTATGGAGGCCTTTTGCCTACGTGCCACGGGGTCCTCATGGCAGCCCCGTGACACAGGCAGGTCCGCGTTGGGTATGTGCTTCTCAGTCCTCGGTCGTGCCGGTAGGATGGGTCACTGTGACTGGCGACCCCAGGTGCAGCGATCATTTCCATCCTCCGCTCCCTGCGTCCCCCATTGTGTCATGGGGATTCCCTAAAAGGGACTCTCAGGCGGGCCGCAGGCCTCTGAGCCCTTAGGAGCTACCGTGGGGCCCTGTGTGGCTCCTGCCAGGGCCCCTCCAGATGGGGAGCTGGATCCTAATGTGGGGAGGGAAGCAGGGAGGGGTGTATCATTGGCTGCGGGGCTGCAAGACTAATGAGGGGGTGTCTGTGTTGACACCCTGTCTTTTACACTATTTGCTTCCGTGTCTTTTTTTTTTTTAATTTTTTTAATGTTTATTTATTTTTTGAGAGAGAGAGAGACAGAGTGTGAGCGGGGGAGGGGCAGGGAGAGAGGGAGACACAGAATCCGAAGCAGGATCCAGGCTCTGAGTGGTCAACACAGAGCCCGACGCGGGGCTCGAACCCATGAACCGTGAGATCATGACCCGAGCGAAGTCGGATGCTTAACCGACTAAGCCACCAAGGCGCCCTGCTTCCATGTCTTTTTATTATGATTTCATAACCATCATGGCAGCTCGCTATCTTAAAAAAAAAAAAGAAAGAAAAAAACCCAAACACCATCACTTTTGGAGAATATGCTAATAGGATATTAGCACCCCAGTGATGCTTCTGACCCAGACTGTACCCGAGGGAAGAGCAAAGAAGACAGATACGGACACAGAGGACGTAAAAGGGAAGGCAGCTCTGTGGGTGTGGGAGAGAGGAACCCCCTGTGCTCCATGGGGGCACCATAGCCAACGAGATGGGGTTCCATGGCCCCACATCTCTCCCGGTCCGGCGCCTTGGTCCTCTTGAAGGCGTCTCCCTCCCGGTCCCTCCGGCTGGCTCAGGCATCTGCACAGAGCCTAGGGCTGTGACTAAGGCCTTCTCCTCCAGCCACCATCATCTCAGCTCCTCTTTCTTCTTGTCTCTTCCGGCCCTCTTTTTCCTTGTCTATACCTATCCGTCTTTCTTCTTGTCTGTGACACTTCTCAAGATGTGCTCCTTTCCTTGGGTGGCGGCGGAGGGGGGGCAGCCAAGGAGCTATTACACCCCCTTTCTTGGTCCCTTACAAATTAATGGAGGAGCCAGGCCAGGTCCTGTGAGGGGGGGATTCAGGAGCGCCTGCTGCAAAGGGAATTTTATAATGTGGGGTGGGGGCTGGAGGGGTGGGGGCCTGAAGAGCCCCCTGAAGGGGCTTGTAGAGTTTACAGGAGCCAGGAGGAAGGGACATCTTCTGGGGGGTGACTCAGGGACATCGGACCCTCCAGGAAGCCTGAGTCCCTGGGGAGGAGCTGTGCAGGTGCTGGGAGGGGGACCACGGCCGCCACCGACCTCCTGGGTGAGGGCACGGTCAGAGGCCAGAAGCCACCTGCTCCTGGGCTGCGGCTGCCATCTCGTGGCGCATGTGAGGTAGTGTTACCATTTGAAGTTCACTTCCATTGTTCCGTGGCCCTCCTTGGCCGGCAGCAATCTTCGGGTGCTGTGTAAATTACACTGGATCTGCAGGTGGAGAAGTCGACTTCACGAGGTTTGCTGATAAATGCAATCTCACAAAAAATAGTCACCACAGTTGCAAAATGTCAAAGGATTAAGACTTGTTAGTTTTTGAATGATTAAAAAGATTCATGCATTCATCGCTTCATCAAATATTTATTGTGTGCCTGTTACACGCCGGGCATATTTCAAGTGAGGCACTATAAATAAAGAGATGACTTCAACGAACTGTACAATTTTTGTGGCAAAAGAAAAGCAAGTAAACTAACACTAGCAATTCAGAAGGAAAAACTCTTCGAGAATTCAAAGGACGATCGTCTTACACACAGATTGGCCTAGAGTGGCAACTGAGATGGGAAGGAGAGGCTTCTCGAAGGAGGCGATGGCCAGGATGAGTCTTGAAGGACACGTAGGAATCAGGAAAAAGAATGATGGAGGGGAGGTAGGTTTTGGCAAAGAGGTGGAGGGGCTGGAGGGGGAGGTGGGGTGGGAGTGGGGGCGGTGGGGGAGGCTGGAGGGGATCCTGGTTCAAGAGGCAAAGTCTGCGATGGTGGCCTTGATCAGGAGACGGAAGGAAAAGACCGTAGGAAAGCATAAACCCTTCCCTTCCTCCTTTATGAATCCGCAAGCACTCAGTTGTGAATATAAGGAATCCGACAGAAATATTGTAGTATGTTATTTAACCAAGTCTTCTATTAATAATACTAGTATTATGAAATTTGGGAACTAGCAGTGATCCCAAAGAAATTCTATTTAATATGTTTAACAATTCTTCTGTTAATATTTATACCGCGTCCCAGTGTCTCGCTAAAATAGCAGCACCTTCCTGTGCCTTGGGTGATTGGGATGGGGCCGCGATCAAGTCCATGAGGGGTGCGTGTAAATGCTGCTCAAGGCTCTCCCTGCCTGAGCTAGAGCCTCTTCTGACCTCCTCACAGGAAGAATCGGATGTGTTTGTTCTTTTCCTTTCTTCCTTCCTCCCTTTTGTCTCTCCCTCCCTCCTTCCCTCCTCCCACTCTTCCCTCCTTCCTTCCTCCCTTCCTCCCTCCCCTCCCTGCCTCCCCTCCCTTCCTTCCTTCCTTTCTTCCCCCTTCCTTCTTTCCTTCCTTCCTTCCTTCCTTCCTTCCTTCCTTCCTTCCTTCCTTCCTTCCTTCCTCACACTGGACATTTTGGTGATTCAAAGATACATAACATTCCAGCCCTGCCCTCAGGGGAGGAGACAGACAGGTAAATAGGTGCCAACAACCATCAACAGGTCACCCTACCAAGGCTACAGAAGGATCTGTTTCGTGCCCTCCTCTTTTGGGAGTCACCCCGCTCTAGGATATTTGGAGAGAGGGTCTCCTGAGCTGGCCAGTCCTCTGTGTACCTTCCCCCTTGGCTGCTGTCTGGCTCCACCTACCTTTGTCCCCGTCCATCTCAGGCCTCCGGGTGCTGCCAGCCGCCCCCAAAGCTCCACCCTGACAGGGCACATGCGTGTTACTGATACCTACCCCACATTCGAGAGAGAGCACAGGATTTCTAGGCAGGAACCACTTAATTGTTTTTTTTTTCTGATTTCGAACGCTTTTACTGAACACAGCTGGGCTGACGTAGAAGGTTAAACCCTTCCCAGGATACCTGCATTAAAGACGGATTATACGATGAAATTGAATTTCTTTCCTTCTGATGTAGTTTTATGACTTTTAACGGACGTATAGATTTGTGTAACCACTACGTAATCAGGATAAAGAACGATCCCTTCACCCCACGGTGTTCCCTCAAGCCATCCCTTTATAGAACCTCTCTGTCCTCTGGCCATCCCTGAAATGTTTCTCGTCTCTGTAGTTCTGTCTTTTCAAGAGTGTCATATAAGTGGCATTGCATGGTAGGGAAACTTCTGAGACCGGCGTCTTTCACCCAGCACGATGACCTCAGGATCCATCTGAGTTGTTGTAGGTAACAGTACTTTGTCCCTTTTAGTGCTGAGTAGTGTCACTTTCGATAGAGACATCAGTGTCTTCACCCATTCACCTGTTGAAGGGCATTTGAGTTGTGTCCAGTGTGTGACAGTTTCTGGTAGAGCTTCTAGAAACGTTAGCTTCTAGGATTTGGGGGTTAACATACGTTTTCCTTTCTCCAGGGGCCAGCCTTCTGGGTCATAAGGTACATGTAAAATTAACATTATAAATGTTAAGCTGTTTTCCAGGGTAGTTATGCCATTTGGATTCCCAGTGTATGAGAGCTCCATTGCGTGCTCATTGGCCTTGGTATTAGCAGGTGTTTTTTTTTTTTTTTCTTTTATTTTGGCCAAACGGGTGTAGTCTTATCTCTTCCCTGTTTCACACCCCCTCCTACCTCACGATGTTGAATGTCTTTTCACGGGTTTACTTGACATCCTTACGCCCTCTTGGGTGAAGTTGGTTGTGGCTGTCTTTGCCCAGTTTTACATTGGATAGTGTGGCTTCTCATTGTCGAGTTTGGAGATTTCTTTATACGTTCTGGATACAAGTCTTTGGTTGGATATGTGACTTGCTAAGATTTTTCTTCCAGTGTGTAGCGGGTCTTCTCCTTCTTTCGAGGAAGTGTGTGTTCTTAAGTGATGGACAACGGTCCCCCGTGATTTTCCACTGCCCCCCTGGCTAACGTGCACCTTCCCTGGCAGGGTATGGAGGGCTGTCTGTGCCCTGCACCTGACCCACTGGTGTGGGCTTAGATCTCAGTCCACTCACGGAAGCCAGAACTGTCATCATCCTTTCATTTATTTTTTTTTTAATAACAATTTGACTTCTCTCTTGAGCCACCATTGTGCTTGAGTGACAGAAACTTAATATCAGTCGATCCGGTTTTCCTCTCCACTTTTGGGGGAGGGTTGTTCTGAGTTTGGGGGATGCCGGAGCTTGGAGAAGGAGCATCTGATCTTCAAGCCATCCACAGATGCTTCTTCTAAGCAGGTCACTGCTAAGCCTCTACTGGTTTTACCTTCATGGCCTTGATGGGTTTGAGGACCTCACTTCTACTTCTGTGTCACTCTTGGATCCTCAGAAACCCTCTTGCTTCCTCATTACCCAGGGGTGGGGGCAAAAAAATTGCCCAGCAGCCATACAAGGTGATATTTCTCTGGATATACAAACAGCCACCTCTCGTCACCATCTGGTCACCTCCTACCCCTTTTCTGGAGCTCCATGTGGAGAAAGGACTTCAGTCTCGCCTGCTGTATTTCCTCCCAAATATAGCTGAGGTTTTCATCACTATGGTTCTCAGGCCAGGCAGTGGGGTGCAGGCTCCCTGTCTCTGGAAATCGTGTCTATGTTTTCTTCCCTTGTCCCATGTTATGGACTAAATTGCGTCTCCCCCCAACCCCCAACCCCACTGCCAAACCCCAAGTTCTTATGTTGAAGCCCTAACCTCCGATGTGATTGTATTGGAGATAGGGATAAATGCAGTCATAAGCGTGGGGCCCTAACCCAGTAGAAGAAGAGGAGGAGACACCAGGAACACGTGCACACAGACGAAAGACCATGTGAGGACACAGACAGAAGGCAGTCATATGCAAGGCAGGGAGAGACGCTTCCAGAAGAAACCATTCCTGCCGACACCTTAACCTTAGACTTCCAGGCTCCAGAACTGTGAGAAAGTAAATTTCTGTTGTTCGAGCCCCCCAGTCATGGTACTTTGTTACAGTAGCCTGAGCAGACAAATACACTTTCTGCTTCTCTTCCTTCCTCTCAACTCAGGAAATCCTCTTCCACTGTTGGGTGTGGGGCGGTGGGATAATGCTGTTGTTGGTGGGGGAAGCTTCTCTCTTCTTAAGGCTTGTTTTCTTGACTGTGTCATTCGTGTGGCATGCCCTTTTCTTCTCATCTGTGCACCAGTCCGGCCTGGCTTTTCCATAGGCAGGGCCCAAGAACCTCAGCCAAGATGGGTTCTAGCCAAGAACAACAGCGAACACATCACATGGAGAATGGGCCACATCAATAGAGGGGAATATTACAGTGACTCTCGATTCCTGCTACTCTGAGATTAACACAGCATTATATTTGCAAAAGGAACAGTGTTAAGCTCTTTCAAAAAAAAGCTGTGGACTGGGACCTTAGCCACGGAAAGATCTTAGACCTTGGTGAGTCTCCGAAGTGCCATGGGGGTAAGGCTCGGGCAGGGACCACAGAAGGAGTTTGGCCAAGGAAGAAGTGACACCTGGTGTTGGGCAGAGCCCAGAGACTTGCAGAGAAGTGGAGTGGAGGCCAGATCCTCCACTGAAATTGGCCTGAAGCCAATTTACCTCTGGACTTCTTGTGTGAGATTATCTATGTCCTTGTTTAATCCACTGAAAAGGGCATTTCTGTAATTTGCAGTGGAAAGAAATGAGTTCCGGAGTCCTGCAGTGCAGTGGCAGGGACAGGCTTCACCAAGCCACCAGACGACACAACCAAAACATTCTATTAACTCATTCCCTCAGGAAAATGATGTTCTTTCTAAATACCCTGTAGAGGTCTCTCTTTGCTGATTCTTTCCCCAAATAAGGATCTGCACCATGATTTCTTACGGATTCCACCACCAGGAACAAACAGGGCTGGTAAATTGTACAAGCAGGTTCTATCACTAAAAATTAATAAAGCACCTTCATTAGACCCCTGCGATTATCTCTAAGTATATTTTGGGATGGGGAAGGGGGAAATGTATAATTATAATGAACAAGGGCATTTCTCTTCCCTTTTAGTGGCATATGAGAAAGGCTTCCTGAAGACGGCATTGTTGAATTACTTTAGTTATAATACAATTTTCTTTTTAAGCCCAGTCTAGGGATGAAAAGTTCATCCAATGTCACACTTTATTGCACTAATTTGTCCACAAGTGTTCTTTTTCCCCTAGTCAGTTTAACTCCTCAAGGGCACAGGTGGTGAAAGATTCCACCCCCACTTCCCCTACCTGTAGCACATGAATTCATTCAAAGAGTGCTTCCTTTTTTTTTTTTTTTTTTTAAATTTTTTTTTCAACATTATTTATTTATTTATTTATTTGGGACAGAGAGAGACAGAGCATGAACGGGGGAGGGGCAGAGAGAGAGGGAGACACAGAATCGGAAACAGTCTCCAGGCTCCGAGCCATCAGCCCAGAGCCTGACGCGGGGCTCGAACTCACGGACCGCGAGATCGTGACCTGGCTGAAGTCGGACGCTTAACCGACTGCGCCACTCACTACCTGCTCTTCTCCAGGCTCCAAGATGCTCTGTTCCATGGTAGACCAGAAACATGTGTAGCCCCTGCTCCCTGCAAGCATTTAGAAGAATGGCATTGAGTAGGTTACTTCATTGTAATAAAGACTAGAAAGGAGAAGTACAAGAGCCATGAGGCTATGCCATGGAGGAGGCTGACATATTATGGGGGATCAAGGAAGCTCTCCTAATAATGAAACATTTCAGTACAGACCTGCAGGCTGAGAGGACACCATATGCCAAAATCCAGAGCCTGGAGGAGCCTGACTCCTTTGAGGGGTAGGTAGTAGGAGAGCAGAGGGTGGGGGTGGGGGGTGACTCAAGAGTGACTCATGATGAGACTGCAATTTCAAGCAGGGTCAGACCTGGCTGGACCTTGTAAGCTGGGATAAAGCCATAACAGAGTCTTAACAAATGCTAGCTTCCATGTATGAATGAAGGAACTATCAGAAAGATGGCCTTCCTTAGGCAGCCCTGTGTGGGTTTCAGGACAACAATACAGTGGTGGCAATGTTCTAGTGAGGGAAAGGCAGGATATATTCCTAGGTACGCTTGAGGAAGAGGTAAGTTCAGGCAAAGGCAGATCGTAGGATTCTTGGAAGGCCGGGGAGACGCCGGGGGAGAGATAGGCTGAGTTAACTACAGTGTTTGGTGCCTCTGGGAGTGGTAATGAGGTAAGTGTGGTCCCCTAAAGCTCCAGTCCCCCCTCTTTCCTTTTCTGGGACATTGACCTCAAAGCCAGGGTTCCAACCCAGTGGAAACTCTCAAACTGGTGAGAGGGGACTCCAAGTCCAGTGAGGCCAAGAGTTGCCCCACAATATTTTTGACATGTCTGGTTCCAGATGGCTTGTTGAAGGACACAGGATGCCCTCTGTTTCCATCAAGGAGTTCCTAATAATGGGGGCGAGGGTGTAGGGACTCTGGGATCAGGCAATCATGCCGCCCCCCTCCCCCACCTCTGTGTAGCTTAAACGGCCTCAGAGACAGACCTCCTTCAGCACACAGGCCAGTGGACACTGCATATATTCATCCATTAGGGGAGCTGTTTATAGACTATTCCTGTGCCAAAGACTTCTAGGGTCTACCCACTAGCCCCTCTTCTTTTGTAACAATTGCAGTTGCGTTTGGGCAGAAATGTTTCTGTATTTGGTAGAATACAGTCTCGACTTGGAAAAAAACAAGATTTTAAAATTTCAGTGGCTAAGCATAATAGAAGTTCATTTCATGCTCTGAAAATAATAATTGGCAGGTACTTAGCTTGTCGTGGCAGTTTCTTTTCTACATGGGTACTCGGGGCCCCAGGCTCCTCCCGTCTTGTGGCTGTGCTGTCTCTCAGGGCTGTGTCATTATTGTCTGCAATGAGCCGTTAGAAGGAAAATAGTTAGTTTGGAAGAAGAAAATGTAGGAAGAGCAAATGTAGGTTTGTTGGCCAACCCAAGAAGTGGTATATATCACCTCCTTTTATATTCCATTGGATGGCACTTATCACATGGCCACATTTAAGTGCAAGAAAGGATGAGACACGTAGTCTAGCCATGTGTTCAAAGAGGTGGTAAGTAGACTTTGGTGGAAAAATAGCAGTCTCTGCCAGGGCTGACCAAAGTCTATGTTTCATAGGCTCCCTCTGTATTAGTTATCTATTGCTGTGTAACAAAGCATCCCCAAACTTAGCAGAGTAGCACAATAAAAAGTTATTATCACCCGAGGTTTCTGTGAGTCGAGAATTTGGGAATAGCTTCGCTGGGCATTTCTGGCTCAGGGCTACTCCTGAAGTTGTGGTCAACAGGTTGGCCAGGGCAAAGTTAAGTTGTGGCAAGGTGTCCACAAGTCATGTGCAGGCTTGCCTGAGGCTAGAGGGTATGCTTCCAAAGTGACTCCACTCCTAGTTCCAAAGGACCAGTGGGGGTGAATGCTGGTTGTTGGCAGGGAGCCTCAGTTCCTCTCCACGTGAGCCTCTCCTTAGGGCCCCCTGCCTGTCCTCACAACATGGCAAGACCCAACACAACACCCAAGAATGAGTGATCCCAGAGAGAAGCCATGATACCACTTATGACCTACTCTCACAAATTGCACACCATCATTTCTGCCACTTTCTATTTATTAGAAACAAGTCCTTAAGTATAGCACACGTGCAAAGAGAGAGAAACTAGGCTTCGCTTCTCAAAAGGTGGTTTATTCAAGAAGTCATGGACATATTTTAAAATTACCACACGCTTAAAGCAAGGGGTCTCCCTGAGACATAGTTCGGGGTAATGAGATGTGGTAAAGACACAGCACAGGTCTTCCAGGAGATCTTCTTCAAGGATGGGCACGCTTGGTTCCTCTGCCCTTCACCTTCCTCTTTCCGACTGTCTGGACCATGAGCGAGACTGTCATTGCTGCAGTGGCCATCTGGGGGCAGCAAGGAAGTCTTGAGGATGGCAAGAAAGAGCTCTTGGAGCAGCGAAGGGATTGGAACAGGTACAAAAGGAGCTTAGACATTGATGTCATTGTGGAATCTCTACGACAGCCTGGCACTTCCTACTTGTGGACTAAATTATGGGAAAAAAAAGAATCATCATCTGATCTAAACCAGGGTGTTGGGGAGTGGAGGGGAGAGGTCCTTGTTACTTATACTCCGCGTCACTTCCTAACTGATGCAACTTCTATGCACCGGTTATTGTCCTGGGCATCGGAAAAATAAATTTGAATGAGAAAAAGGTCCCTGTCCTCAGGCTCACTGGGCAGCATATGACAGAAAAGGGACCCCTTTCTCATACAAACAAACAACACTCAATCAAGATTGTAGAAGAAACTCACCAAATGCAATATAAGCCCCACGGGGCCATGATCTTGGACTGTTCTGTTTACTGCTTCATCTCTTGTGCTTTCAACAGAATCAAAGGTATTGAAATAATATGTGCTCCATGAATAAAATGGAAACAGAGCATGTCTTCAAGTTAGAAGAAAATGTCTTCTGTAGGGAGAAAAGGATGATGAAGGGATTTCTTGGCTTTCTGGCTGGGCTGGAAGACAAAGCCAGTTGGGTGGGGCCCTTAGGAATTGGGTTCCCACAAGGACCCTTAGGAGGTGGGGGCACGCACATCCTACAGTTACCTTGGTAATGGCTTGCAAAGCATACAGGGCTTATTGTGATGACATTGGCTCCAGGGGACTGTGGGTGCTCAATTTGCCTTGAAAATGCTTCTCCTGAAAGTCAGAATAGCAATTAAGGAAAGCATGGGGAGAATATTAACCCATTTAATTAATGAGGTCATTTGTTTTGCTGGGAATCCTCTCACCAAGGTCTTTGAGGGGACTGTTGCAATGGATTACGCCCCCAAAGGATGGACGTTTCCTGTTTAGTCCATAAAGTCCCCATCCTGTCCTGCAAAAGCCAGTTGCTGGTTTTCATTGACATTCAGGTGTCCTTTTGCACTAATTCCTCGGTGGGCCTGTTGGACTCAAGCTGTCCTCCCTGGTGAGATTCTCAAAACGGATGACACAGTTTCAGCCAGTGTTTGTAGCATCCCGGACCCCTGTCCTAAGAATAAGGATGAAATCACACAGCTATGATGTGCTATTTTCCCCGACCCTAACATTACAGAGGATGCAACCTTGGCGTCTGACCCCTGCATTTACCAAGCTGTCAACTTTTGCACACTGTCTCTTCCCATCCAGGTGGACGGGTGGATTCAGCATTTTAGACGCATGTCCGGGGCCTCCCCCCCCCCCGCCCCGACCCCGTGTCAGGACCCCGCGAGGTTCACAGAAATTGTTGGGGTTTAAAACAACGTCTCCCAAACATAGAAAGAAAAGATTAATTAAGTCTTTGCCAAGGTAGCATTAAATCATTGAGTGTACTAAAACACAACTCGACACTCACATCATTATATATGAATTATGTTCCATGTGGGCATAGTTTAATACGATGTAAGATCAGAAGTGTCCAAACATCAAGATGGCTAGTGCCTTTCAAAGTCCTAACATGTCCTTGGGTCTCCTTGCTTCTTGAAATCCAGGTAAGCTTATTCTAGAATGCTGTGGAAATTCAAAGCCCTCCTTATGATTTCTGCTATTAGCTGTGTTTCTGCTGTAGGTGTGGTTTATAATCTCGTGGTCCAAACTCTCAACGTTCCCCCCCTCCCCGCCCCTCCCCCGCCCCACCTGCCCCAGGCTCCAGGAGATGCTTCAGCAGAATTAATGCAGCTTAGTGATCGGCTTGTAGGTGCTTTGTCTTATCCTCCCTGTACCAACTCGGCTGTGAAATTCAGCTCACCCGTCAGTTTCCACAAATTCCCCCACCTAAAGAATAACCTTAGAGAAGCAGAGGAAAGATATTACATAACAACACTGCCGACAACTTCAGCCCATGCTTGCAAGTTCCTTAGCTATCACTATAGCGCCTGGTAACTTAGCTCAAAATACTTCTGAATTAACCGTGGGATTCAGGGCAAGTGTATAAATTACCCCTGGGATCGTGCAGATTAAACTTAACTTTTGAGCTACCCCCTGAGCTGATTTCCAACACCAATAACCAATCTACCCAACTGGGTGTCTAGCAATTCAATTCAATCCTGACCCTGAGGACTAACCTGAAGTTAGTGTCAGATTCCATAGATTTAAGAGTTGGGTCCCACTAGACGGTCCCTACTTTAGATGCCAGTCGTAGGCATCTGAGCCTCTCATACCTCTGCCCAACCAGTTATAAATGGTGGGTTCTCATGGCACCCTCCTTGGGTTCAAAATTTGTTAGAACAGGTCACAGAGCTCACAGAAACACTTTACTTTCATTTACCAGTTTATTATAAAGGATGCAGTTGGGGTGCCTGGGTAGCTCAGTCGGTTAAGCGTCTGACCTCAGCTCAAGTCATGATCTCGCAGTTCATGGGTTCAAGCCCCGCGTCAGCCTCTGTGCTGACAGCTCAGAGCCTGGAGCCTGCTTCGGCTTCTGTGTCACCCTCTCTCTCCGCCTCTCCCCTACTCACACTCTGTCTGTCTCTCTCTCAAAAATAAATAAACACTAAAAAATTTAAAAAGGATGCAATTTAGGGAGAGCTGGATGGAAGAGATACACAGGACGAGATGTGGGCATGTGGGTCGGGGGCGCACAGAACTTCCACGCCCTCTCTGGGTGCACTCCTCTCCCCAAACCTCAGTGTGTTCACCAACCCAGAAGCTCTTTGAACCTCTTTGTGTCAGGGATTCTAGGAGGTTCCATTACGTGGGTATGATTGGTTAAATCATCAGGCATCAGTGATTGAACTCGCCCGCCAGGCCCTCTTCCATCCTGAAGCTTCCTGGGGGCTCTTAAGCATCGTCCGTCCCACTGGCAAACAAAAGTCACTCTTACCACACCAGACTTTTTAAGAGCTTTAGGAGCTGTGTGCCAGAAACAGTGAACAAAGACCAACTATATATTCACACACCCTAATTAGGAATCTACGAGGTGGTAAGTAACATGCTTCATATAGTGCTGTATAAATCTGCACGGCATTTTATATGTATATTTAGATGCACAGATATATATACACACATATAATGTTTGTATTTATACATGCACACATCTGCATGCGCATACATGTGCATGTGTGTGCATCTGTGAAATGCACAGAGCTCGAGAAGATGTCAAGCTATATTGCTGGGTCCTGTCCTCGTCGATTCTGATGCGGGTCTGTAGCGGGGCCCAGAATTTGCATTTCTAACAGCTTCCCGGGGATGTTGGTGATGCTGATCCTGAGACCCCACTTTGAGTAATGATTCTTTGGAGGACCCTCCTCTGACTCTTCCAGTCGTGCCCCTCCCCAAAGAGGAAGACATCTGTGGGGTCAAGGGTCCGTGCCCCCTGCTCCTAGATCATACTCTCGGTACTTGGCATCCCAATTCCCTATCCAAGCAGCCTTGAGCTGGCTTCTAGAGCTTCTGTGGAGTCTTTTATGGGGAATAGGAGAGGCAGTTGGAGGTGGGGGTATCCACACAGTGGGTGAGGCCCGTGCAGTTTAGGACGGGGCCAAGTGTGGGAAACATGGGGGTGGGGGGTCGGACCAGAGCTCAAACATTCTCTCCACCAAGGAACAAAAGAAATTCCTCCCTCCGTCTGGGGCCATCCTGATCGGGGACAGGGAACACGGGCACTTAGGAGCATGGGCTCTGGGGTCAGGCACACTTAAGTTCTACCTTTGACTCTGATACTTGTTTATTAAGTGACCTCAGGCAAATGATTTAACCTCTCTGAGCCTATCTCACCTCTGTAAAATCGGAATGAGCCGAATATGCATTGCGTTGGTATTTTGGGCAAGAGGAAGGTATATAAAGCATTTAGTATGAGCCTTGGTGTTGTTATTTTCAGCTGCTGCTTTAAGTCCTTGGGGGCTGAGTGTTATTCATGACCGACCTTGTCTTGTATTGCACCAGAGTCTGCCAGGCACCCCCGAGCGGGGTTCCAGCCGTAGCAGATGTCCTGTGGCAGATCCCCACTCTCCGCTGCTCATACTTTTGAGTCCTAGTCTCTCAGAACACGAGCAAAGGATATTAGAATCCAGAAGATAACACGCCTTTTTTTTATAAAATGGCTGATCTCGACTCATAATTCTATAGGAAAACAATACTCTCTCTCTCTTTTTTTTTGTTTTTCTTTTGGCCACTGTAATTAGAAGGTTCAGGAAGCTACCTATCTGTGGTCCAGACAGTGACGTTTGCTGAAGGCAGGGCACCTATGATTATTTGACCCTTGGTCCTATTTTTGCAAATTCTGTGTTCGTCGCTCTCGTGACTGCCTTCGATGCGGTGGCGGAATACGAGCGCCGAGGCGGTCCCATACCCCAGATGCTTGGCGGCGTGTGGCTGGGGGAATGAGTGCCTCCCTCATGTGTGTATGAAAATTCCACCATCCAGTAATGGTGATCTTAATATAACTTGTTATTATTCGCACCAGGCTTTATCACCGAGAACGGGGCTGTTATAAAACTTTCGACAGTGAGGACGAGATGTCCTCTGTATGTGCTGGCCAGTGCAACGGCCACCGGCAGCGTGTGGTCATGAGTCGTTTGACTAACGGGACCAAAGAACTAACTCTTTCAATTTTGTTTAATTTTAATTAATTTGTATTTAAAGAGCCACTGGACACACGTGGCCACCTCACTGGCAAATGCAGGTTAAGGCAGTATTTGCTTGTTTGATCTTCGAAACCCCTCTGAGAGAGGAATAGAGAAATATACCATTTTATGGACAATGAAACAGCAGGCCAGATGTTCACCTGTGTCGGGGAAGCAGGTGGCCATCACATCGTGTGATTTAAAGTATGTATCACATTTTCCTGAAATAGTTGTGTAATCGGGCTACCGCAGGGGATGTAGTTCTCAGGAATTTGAGTAAAGACAATAGCAAGAATTTGTCTCTTCCTGTTAGAGGTCACTGGTCTACTTCTCATTCCCAAATAGCTGATCGTTCCGTAGGTAGAAAGTAACCTTATTAAATAAAGGTTTTATTCTTGCCTTTGGAAGGAAATACCCTTTTTTGTTGCTGTTTATTTATTTATTTATTGTGTGTGTGTGTGTGTGTGAGAGAGAGAGAGACAGACAGAGAGAGAGAGAGAGAGAGAGAGAGAGGCAGAGAGAGAGGGGGAGAGAGAGCAAATCCAAAGCAGGTTCCTCTCTGTCAGTGCAGAGCCCGAAGCCAGGCTCCATCCAACGAACTGTGAGATCATGACCTGAGCCAGAATCAAGGGTCAGATGCTTAACTGACTGAGCCACCCAGGGGCCCCATCGACAGGGACACTTCTGATTAAACAAAAGCACTTAGCTCTCTCTCTCTCTCTCTCTGTCTCTCTCTCTCTGAGAGTATGGATCCAAAACACATAGAAAAACTTAGTGGTTGATAGGGCAGAAGAAAAAAACACAGGGCAGAGCTAGCTCTGCGTTAGCAAATGCCCGAGGCAGAGAAAAGCTGGTCACATCAGAGAGAGACTGGATCACAATAGCGGTGTGTGGGACTGCAATGATCAGAACCTACGGCTGGGGGAAGGACACTTGGAGTGTTGAAATGACGCAAAGTCATTTGAATGACCTTGAAGTTAGAATTCTGGGTCAATTTCTTTCCGTCCCCTAAGATCTAACTCTTTGGCTATTCCTGTGTTTCCAACCTACTTACCTCATCGCCAACGGTGACTATCTCTTTGAAACCTGAGAAAGCTTAATTAATAATTGAACCAATAAAAAAAGGACAAACCCTCCAGTAAAAAAAACCAAAAAACAAAAAACAAACAAACAAACAAAAAACAGGACCAAAGAGCAGCATTCAAAAATTCAAAAGTGCTGTTATATACTAGGAGTGGCTGATTAGAAAATGTCAGACTTTCGATATGAAGAAAAGTTCTATAGTTGTCTAGAAGGACAAAAAGGAAGAGGTGTATAAACAGAGGCATATTGTAAAGGCTCATTGTGTTCCTGGTGGGAAATCTCATACCGTTAATAGGTTGATTCGACACAAATAAATCTATAAATACAGAGTGATTTCAATATGAACTCACAGGATCTTTTAAACTGAGGGGGAAAAAATGCATCCGGAATAGAAATTGCACAAGATCAGCCCAGAAATTTTACACTAACAATCAAAGGGTGGCACCCAGGCAGCTCAGTCAGTTAAGCATCCACCTCTTGATAATGGGCTCAGGTCACAATCTCCCCGTTCGTGAGTCTGAGCCCCACATCGGGCTCTGAGCTGACAGCGTGGAGCCTGCTTGGGCTTCTCTCTCTCTCTCTCTCTCTCTCTCTCTCTCTCTCTCTCTCTCTGCCCCTCCCCTGCTCATTCTCTCTCTCTCACTCTCAAAATAAATAAATAAACTTAAAAAAATAAAATAAGAATCATGGATAACAAAGTTATAATAAGTAAAACAATACAGGATTGATGTACAGATAGCTTGAGAGATGGAGACAACAGAACAGAATGTACAATAAACCCTTGTATCTATGGGAATGTTAGTATGTGGTCGCAACCGCGTCGCGGGTCAGTGGCAGAAGACAGACGTTCAGCCCATAGCGACAATTTGGAACAAATGTCCCACGATAGAAAATTAATGAAATGCGTTTCAAGACCATGCATCACAGAGTGACAAAACACCAAACAAACACTGGTACAGAGGGGTTCACGATATACTGTTAAATGAAAGAAAACACGGCTACAAAACGGTAAAAAAAAAAAAAGTACGGAATGATTAGCATTTTCTAAACACGCGTTGGTCACCTATGCGTATATTTATATTTACAAGGTCACAAACGCAAGGGTCTAATCCCATCCCATTTCTTATTTTTATTATTATTATTTTTTAAGTTTATTTATTTATTTTGAGAGAGAGAGTGCACACGCAAGCAGGGGAGGGGGAGAGAGAGGGAGAGACAGAGGATCCCAAGCAGGCTCCATACTGTCAACTCAGAGCCCCATTTCAACTCACAAACCGGGAGATCACGACCTGAGCCGAAGCCCCCCATGATCCATGCAGATTATTCACCCTTTCCATCCTCGCTCCCAAAATTTCTGGAGCTGAGGATCAGTTAACCATCCATCGGGTGAACACTGTGCTTGGCACACCGGCCTTACCGCCGTAGCCCGTCCCCGTCTGGACCAATTCTGTGTCATCCTACTACACCCAAATCATGATGGTTTCCCAGAAGTCACTGCTTCATTCCTGACCACTCCCCCAACACATTCCTGCCTCAACATTTCAGGGACACAAGGTCAGAAACACAGGGAATTGGGATCATGTTGTAGCTGGGTATAGTCTAGAACAAATTCCTTAAATTGATCCTCAAGTGTTCCCCAAGCCTGGTGGCTGAGGGAGAAATAATTAAATGGCAGTGTAGAAGCTGAATTGCCACCCACTGCTTCACTATTATAGTTGGGTTATTAATTAAAACATAACTGGCAGGGGCCTCCTCCGCACAGGGAATCATTATGTGCTTCTTTTTCAGGCCATTGTCACCAAATATGAAAACTACATCTTACAAGGTAAGCGTTCTCAGAACTGCTTGGTGACGTCAGCTTGAATTGTTGCCCAGGCTGTATGGACACTCAGGTAATGATCGCGTCTCATAGCTAGAATATCAGGCGTGTGGAGGAGTCACTGAGGTGGGTCCTCCTTTTCATGAAACAGATCACACGCGGTGGGGTTCACCCTGGGAGGACATTTCAGAATATCCCAAGGATCCCAAGGGTCTCTGTTGGGAGATCCTTAAAATGGTCTTCATGAGGATGCATAATTCTATAACAAAAAGATTCCAGTTGGGTTTTCCATGATGGAAAACACCTCTTTCTAGCCATATGGACGTTGTTATAATGGTACAGTCGCTGAACAGGTTCCGGTCCGGTATACCCACCAGTGACAAGTATTTGGGGTCTCGTGACAGTTGTGGGGGAAATTTAGGGGTGGTGACAGAGTATCCATGTTGGGTCTGAGAATAAAGGGACTAGAGTTCTAATGCCAGTTCTCTTGCCACTGGCTTACAAGCCTTTGTCCACGCTTTCCCTCATTAAGCCTCAGTTTCTCCATCTGTGAAGTAGGTGGGATTCCGAAAGGCTGAGCTCCTGCCCAGAGCTGGTGGTGTAGACATCGCCGTTAGTAAAACACAGAAACACTTCTGTAAGACTGGGGGTTATCTACCACCCAAAGCCCTCCAGCCCATGGCCTGCCCATTGCTCTGCTGTGGGTTCCCTCACCTGGATCTCCCCATCATGCGTCCAGTAAGGTTTAATATCCGGTCCAGTGGGGCCTCCTGACATGGCACATCATTGTCAGGGTCTTGTCTTTTCTTTTTTCTTTTCTTCTCTTTTTTCTTTTCTTTTCTTTTCTTTTCTCTTTTCTCTTTTCTCTTTTCTCTTTTCTCTTTTCTCTTTTCTCCTTTCCTTTCCTTTCCTTTCCTTTCCTTTCCTTTCCTTTCCTTTCCTTTCCTTTCCTTTCCTTTCCTCTTTTCTTTTTTCTTTTGAGCCCTCTGTACCTCTGATGTGCCCGTGGCTGAATAACTCAGGTATTCTTTCTGATGATAGCCATCTACTCAGGGAAGGGCATTACCCACGTTATGCATTAGTGGCTGTTTGCATTTCCAACAAACAAAAAGAAAAGTGATTTTCAGAGTTTCCCATCTGTCTCCTTGGTTTGAGCCAGCTTGGGTCGAGCATCGATTTCTGGCTGTGTCTATTGATACATGTGGCTGTACTTGAACTTCATAAATAGAAGAACATCCCATTAATGGCAGAGTCTGGATGATTCAAGCAAGGATTACACTGGAGATGACCTTGGCTTTGGAGATAATTAGGTTTAATTATGCAAATACAATTTGAATGCTAAAAGCAGATAGATTAAATTGTTTTCAAGCATCCAAGCTGCTCTTGAGACAGTGGCCATCGAAGTGATTATTATTATAGCTGGACAGTCCCTTCAGGCCATCCTTCATCCATGGAAAGGGCGGCAATAACACTGTATTTCTTTTCGAAGATCCTGTTGGCAACCCTGTCTGTTAATTGCAAATTACTAAAGACTCATGATATGTTTTCTCTCTAATCCAGAAGCGATTTTAAATATCTTTGAATGCCTAAGACATATTTTCTTTCATTCATTCATTCATTCATTCATTCATTCAAAAAATAGTTACTAAGGCTTTACTCTTGTGCCACGCATCTGGCTTAACTGCTGGACTAAAGGCATAAAACCCTCTTGGGGCGTCTGGGTGGCTCAGTCGGTTGAGCATCCGACTTCGGCTCAGGTCATGATCTCGCGGTCTGTGGGTTCGAGCCCCGCGTCGGGCTCTGGGCGGATGGCTCGGAGCCTGGAGCCTGCTTCCGATTCTGTGTCTCCCTCTCTCTCTGCCCCTCCCCAACTTGCACTTGCTCTCTCTCTTTCTGTCAAAAATAAAAAACTTAAAAAATTTTTAAGCCCTCTTTACTAAGGGAGCTTCCATCTAGCAGGGAAAGAGACACACTAACGAGAAATATGATGCACGAAACAAGCTCTTTTAATGGATACTTTTGGGTCATTTCTCCTGGTCTCTTACGTTTCCATTCTTCTGGAAACACCCACTTAGCATGATCTCACTGGTTCCCCTCGTGTCTCTTGGCTGCTCCTTCTCAGTCTGCTCTGTGCGTTTCTTTTCCTCCCCCTCAGACAATTAGAAGCTGGAGCCCCCGGCACCTGCTCTAAGCGCCTCTCCCTCCTCATGCTCCGCGCTCTCCCCAGACCATCGCTTTTGCTTCTGTTGTTCTAATTACCGCCTCTCTGCCAGTTGCTTAAGGACAGCCGTCTCTTCTGAACCCATTCATGCAACAGCTGGTGGCCGTCCCCAGTTGGGTATCTCAAACTCAACATGTCCCAAACAGAATTCAGTCTTCTCTGAGCTGCGTCCACCCCAACCTGCGTCTGTCCCGATGTCTGCCGTGTTTTATAAATGGCATTACTGTCCACCGTGAACCTGACAATCACCTGGCATGCCTCTCCCTTGTACCTCATGTCCTGTAAGTCAAGTTTTGTTACTCCCACTCTTTCGTTACCTCCCAAGCATTTCCCCAGTCCCACAGTCACCAGCCTCAATCAGTCCTCACCTTCTCTTACGTGGATGGGGTAACTTTTTGGTGTCTCTCGCATCACGGTCACACCTCTGCAGGGCAGACGTGGTGATCTGTGATGATAAAAGTTTGGGATCCAATTAGGTCTATAATAGCTGCCATTCGAGGTCTGCTGAGCCCAGGAGTCACCCGCCCCATCTCCTGGAACCCTCATTTGTATCATGAGACCCTGCACTTTGCGTGCCTGGCCCCCAGCTGGGGTTAGGGGTGAACGCTCTGACCCTAGCTGGCTCTGTTGAATTCTTTCTCCAGGGACTGGAACTAACCAGGAGCCCTTGGTGACTCTCTGTAGGGCTAGGACTCTAATCTATAACCTGAGGGCTGTAAGGTGGCTGTCGTCTGGCCTGATTTTGGAGAAACAGAGAAAGCAAACCTTGGGCTGTTAACTGCAGGGTCACTCCTTTTAGGGGACAGTCGGGGCCTACCGGGCACATCACCGCAGTCTTGCAGACCTGGTGACTGCTGATTGACTGCTTTGAGGTTCCATTTCTGGGAGAGCTGAGATTGTAATTAAGTCAAGTCTCGGTTTGGCGACGTGGCCTTAGCCTAAGCGATGCCATTTTGGGCCTGTTGTCTGGAGAGTGTATCACCCTCTCAAGCTGCCTTGAACCTATTTCTGTTCCTCCAGCCAAATGGTTTTAGGTCACGCCGTGACATTGTCATGTTAATGCTCCCCACCCCCAAACTCCCCTTGACTTTAGGACACAGCCCCAACTCCTGGGCCAGCCCAAAGGCTCGCAGCCTTCTTCTGGCCTCATTCCCCTTTGCTCCCCCTGCTCCAGTCACTCCAGAAAACTTCCATTTCTTGGGTGTGTGCCTTCCTCTCTTGTGTCCCCACCCTGCCACGCTCCTTCCTGGAATGCCCCCTGGTCGCCTCCCCACCTGCTAGTGCTGTGTCCTTGCTTCAGGCCTCACAGCGACTGCTGGCTTCTCAGGAAGCCAGCTGTCTGACCTTCTGGGCTCAGCCTCTGCCCCCCTGCAGGTGCATGAACCACTTCCTACAGCCTCTTTCCCCTACCGCACGTCAGCTCTGAGGCAGGGGCCACGTCCACTGCATCCAGTCAGTCATCCAGCTGTATTTTCCATCACCAGTGCGAGGTCCGGCACGTGGACGGGACCAGTAAATGTCTGTGAATGAACTGGTGGCTGGTGGGACTCTGGAGAAGGAAGAGCTAAGTCTGCAGGGATAGCCGGGAAAGGTTTTGCACAGGAGCTGGTGTCTCAGGTGAGCTTTGAAGGATGCCCCCGGGAGGATCTCATCTAATGCACTCACTCCTTAAGAATTTAGGAACAGACCAGGCACCTGGGTGGCTTAGTCGGTTGAGCTTCCGACTTTGGCTCAGGTCATGATCTCTTAGGCCGTGAGTTTAAGCCCTGCATCTGGCTCTGTGCTGACAGCTCAGAGCCTGGAGCCTGCTTCCAATTCTGTCTCCCTCTCTCTCTGTCCCTCCCCCACTCGGGCTCTGTCTCTCTCTCTCTCTCTCTCTCTCAAAAATAAATAAACATTTAAAAAAAGAATTTAGGGACAAAGGGGCACCTGCATAGCTCAGTACGTTAAGCATCTAACTCAGTTTCAGCTCAGGTCATGATCTCATGGTTCATGGAATCAAGCCCCGCATTGAGCTCTGTGCTGACAGAGCACTCTCTCTGTCTCTCTTCTCTCTCAAAATAAATAAATAAACATTAAAAAAAGGATTTTTTTTTTAATTTTTTTTCAACGTTTTTTTATTTATTTTTGGGACAGAGAGAGACAGAGCATGAACGGGGGAGGGGCAGAGAGAGAGGGAGGCACAGAATCGGAAACAGGCTCCAGGCTCCGAGCCATCAGCCCAGAGCCTGACGCGGGGCTCGAACTCACGGACCGCGGTCGTGACCTGGCTGAAGTCGGACGCTTAACCGACTGCGCCACCCAGGCGCCCCTAAAAAAAGGATTTAAGGGCATGGGTGGGACTCTTGGGGACAGGCCTGGACTTTCAAGTCAGATGCTCCTAAGACTGAGGGACTCTCCCTAGAAGGGCTAGCACGAAGATTTGAAATAGCAAATATAGAGTGACTGGCATTACTTTGCAATAAGTGAAAATAACTGTTGGGTTTATTTTCTTCTTTTTATTTTTTTATTTTTTTTTTTAATTTTTTTTTTCAACGTTTTTTATTTATTTTTGGGACAGAGAGAGACAGAGCATGAACGGGGGAGGGGCAGAGAGAGAGGGAGACACAGAATCGGAAGCAGGCTCCAGGCTCTGAGCCATCGGCCCAGAGCCCGACGCGGGGCTCGAACTCACGGACCGCGAGATCGTGACCTGGCTGAAGTCGGACGCTTAACCGACTGCGCCACCCAGGCGCCCCTATTTTCTTCTTTTTAGATCAAAGCATTCTGCAACGCTAGGGGGGTCTTGCATAAATCATCTTAACTCTCTAAACCTCATTTTCCTGATCTGCAAGTGATTCATACTTAATGATTGATTATTGTAGTCATCAGAACTTGGGGGCCACAGTGAGGTGGCCCCTTCCGTCAAGAAACAGGGCAGCCATTGTTTGCCTTTGAGAGTTAAACTGCGCTGGATGCAAAGTCACCAGAAATATACAGAACGGTTCCCAGACCAGCAACATCTGAATGTAACTTGGCTGAATACATTAACATGTTTAAAAAGAGAACGTCAATCACCGAATGGAGGAACGGAAAATGTTGTCACACAGGCAAATGGGGGTTCAGCCAGCAGAAGTGCCACATTTCTGCTTCTAAAGATAAGGCCATCCCTAGAGTTCATAAATGTCCTGAAGATGCCAATCATCTCCTCTCCGATCCCCGATGCCTTCTTAAAGATGCTGCCCAACCCGCAGCCCCAGATGTGGCAGGCCTTTGTAGTGAATGCGCTTACTCCCAGCCCCCTCCACGCCGACCATGACTGATAGAGTCAGGAGTAAACACCAGATTAGAGCTGAGCTTATCATTTTCCCTGCTGCCCTGACCATATGGAGCAGGGATGGGGAGACTGAATCACTTGGCTGTGGGGAGCACCAAGCTGGAAGTTTGGAAGGTCACTGGGACAGAGGCCACACTCTTGGGATGGCCATGCTGAAGCCTCCCGCAAACAGAGGATGAAGCAAAGATATGCCTGCCAAAAGAGAATAAATATGATGCATGGAAAAGTGGAGAGGGCTGGGGCAGAGAGAGAGAGACAGAGACAGAGACAGAGAGAGATCTACTGATTTTTCTGGGTCTGCGAGCCTACCTCTGCTTCTAAATAGCCTTCCTTTTTAACCTAGCCTCAGTGGGCAGGGATAGGTCCATGCAACTAAACCATCCTAACTAAGGTGGAATTTTAGCCAGAAGACTTGGCCATTTTCATTTGCTTTGGCAAGGTCATCCTGCTGTGGGTGAGATGAACGAATCAGGCTATCTCAGGTGGACACGGTCAGGCAGGGATTTGAGCCTCTTTCTGCTTGTAAGATTCATGGCCTTCCACTGCTCTCCTGCACCAAGAAAGCTAGCACCTTGTTGCATAATGCGCCATATTGGTTTTCATGCGCCATATTGATTTTCTGTTGCTGCTGGGAAAAAAATTAACACAGACTTAGTGGCCTAAAACAGTATACATTTTTTCCTTGCAGTTCTGTAGGTGGGAAGTCCAACCTTGGTCTCACTGCCGTGAAATCAAGAGGTCAGCTGGATTGCATTCCTTCTGGTGGTTCCAGAGGGAAATCCACTTCCTTGTCCTTTTCCATTATCTCTCCCTGTCCACATTCTTTGCCACATGGCCCCCTCCTCCATCTTCAGACCAGCAGCACAGTCGCCTTCTGCTCCCGCTCTGCTCTCACACCTCTTTTTCTGACTCTCTGACTCTGTCCAGCTGTCACTCTTAGTCCTCTGCTGATTACATTGGGCCACCTGGATAAGTCGGGCTACTGTCCTCATCTTAAGGCCGGCTGGCTAGCAACCTCAATTCCATCTGTCACCTTAACTCCCCTTTTCCATGTAACCCTAACAATTCACAGGTTCTAGGGATTAGGGCACGGACATCACTGGGGGGCCCATCATTCTGCCCACCTCATGTAGCTTGACCGAAGAGAGGGAGAGTGGACGAAATATTGATGTACAGCATTCTTTCAACATTCATGTGGCTTAGGAAAATTCAGGGTTAAATCAGTAAACTTGGAAGTTTCCCTTCTCTGTTTGGTACCTTAAGACCTAAATGCATACCTCAGTGGAAGGAAATGGACTTTCCAGTCATCTGGGGCCGAGCTCCATCTTTCGATGTCTAGGACTTGGGTACATATTTCACTCCTGTTCCCCGCAGTCTCCAGAGAATGCAAATGATAATG
The DNA here is from genome assembly GCF_028018385.1 of Neofelis nebulosa. Taxonomy (NCBI): domain Eukaryota; kingdom Metazoa; phylum Chordata; class Mammalia; order Carnivora; family Felidae; genus Neofelis; species Neofelis nebulosa. The sequence continues at coordinate 5,145,550 of NC_080797.1, forward strand.
GTATTGTTTGGGGGATTAAATGAAATCAAATGTTTTTTTCAAAAACTTGATCAACACCTGTTTTCTTCTCTTTCCCGTCTTCTTTCCTTCCCTATCATGGCCCGGAAACACAAACGGAATATCCTAGGAATTCTTCTAAGTGAGGGAGCTCTCAGTGAGTCTTGGCTGCAGAAGTGACCTGGTGCCAGGCATCTGAAAGAAGCATTGTGCCGTGATGGCAACCCATAAGCTTCTCTTGCTTCTACCCCCTGCCCCTCTCGCCACCATTTATTGGGTCTTTTTATCTCTGGGAGTGTCAACTCCCCCAGCGTTTCTTTCTGTCTTTCTTTTCTTGCAACCTAAAATGACAAGGGTCAGAGAGCCAAGTATGGGATGTGTTTGGGGCCACCACGCCAGAGCTGTCAGGACAGATCTTCAGGGCCTGAGGGACAGGGGGTATTGGAGAATTCCCAATGGACTGCTTCCTGGCCCTGACCTAGAACAAGCTTTGTCCCTGTCCCTTTGAGCAGCTTATTATTTCTTTGAAGGATTTGCTGTCTACAAGTGTGGGTAACCTCTGTGCCTGGCTATAACCATAGTCATGGGCTTCTCATAGGGACAGTTTTTTTCTTTCACGTTTGGAGGCACTTGGAAGCTTTTGACCTCATCACCCTAGTCATTCAGGATGGAGTTAAGCGAAGGAGCTGCTGTGCCGGTTTATAGTAGGAAGACTCAACCTGGCTGGATTTAAAGGATGCCCTTATGGAAATGCCACCAGTTCAGATATCAGAGACTCTGGACAAAAACATTCTAGAAAGTTACTCTTGTTGGGGTGCCTGGGTGGCGCAGTCGGTTAAGCGTCCGACTTCAGCCAGGTCACGATCTCACGGTCCGTGAGTTCGAGCCCCGCGTCGGGCTCTGGGCTGATGGCTCGGAGCCTGGAGCCTGTTTCCGATTCTGTGTCTCCCTCTCTCTCTGCCCCTCCCCCGTTCATGCTCTGTCTCTCTCTGTCCCAAAAATAAATTAAAAACGTTGAAAAAAAAATTTAAAAAAAAAAAAAAAAAAAGAAAGTTACTCTTGTTTTAGCTGAAAAAGCAGTCTGCTAATTGGGAAGTATGGTCCCTTTTAAACCTTCCTTTCCTTTTCCAGTTTTAGACACAGTTACCCATGTAGCCTCAATGGCAGCTCACAAAACATCACCACACACATTTGCACTTTTTTTTTTGGACTCTTGAGTTCTGGGTGGAATCTCAGATTCAGACAGGCCGGTGTGGAAATCCCAGCTTTCCTGAAACTAGGAAAAGTTGTGTCAGTTTCCATTCTCTCATCTGTAACACGGGAGCACTAAATGCTACTTCATGGGATTGCCATGCCAATTGGAAGCCCCTCGCATAGACCGAAACCCTTATGAAGCATTTGGGAGTTCAGACTCATCCTTCCTTTGTGGGTCCTTTGCACCCAATGGTTATATGTGCTTTAATTCAAACGAGCTCTGTGTCTTAAGAGCCTAACATTCCGGAATGGAAAATCCTTAATGGACAGAGACGGTCCCCACCTGTCCCTCCGTGATCCTTCCTTGAGTAGCGCAGACACCTGCCTTTCCAGATTTGGAAATGAAGGAAGTAAGACTGCCCTTTGGGAGTGAAGCTGTGGGCTAACACAGTGGATCCCAGAAAAGATATGCAAAGTCAGCTGAAGGAGAGGCACAGTTCCCAGGTGGGCAAGCCTCCATGGTCGCCAGATGAATGCATTACCATAAAGAAAGGATGTATCCATCAACGGAAGGACTGGTTCTCACTGAAAGTGAAAAGAAATGAAAGCACCAGATGATGGCAGGGTCCAGCCTACGAAGAGGGAGTCTGGAAGAGTGCTGGTTCCATGCGGGCAGACAGTGGAGCCCACACACTTTAAATATCCCTGGTCCCATTGGCGGGGCCAGCCCTCTTGTGAGACGAAAACTTCCGGCTATCTCAGCTGGATGCCTTAAGCAGCCGATTATTAAATTCCCCTTCTTCTGATTCCAGGCTCTCCAGAAGCTTTCAGGTTGTGATTTGGTTCCTTTGGGAGTTTACCTGTGAGGTGAGGATGAACTAAGTCCACGGAATTGAAGTTTTTAGGTCTTCAATGTCAATAATTTCTTACCAGGAATGAAGGAACTGGCATTTGGGTTTTATACATCAGTGTTCTGTGCTAGGTTTGAGTGTCTCTACTGAGCGATGAATCCCTCTTCAGATTGTTGTATCCCAGGATCAGAGATCAGACTCAGGTTGGTGGTAAATTCCCCAAGGTAAGTAACACCTGTTTATGAGACACCGTGGAAGACAGGCTGCTGGCCTTTCCTCTTGGTGACGACCATCTGGCATTTCAGAAGAGACAGCATTTCAAAATTTGACACTAACCACACTCCCCATCTCACTCCATGACAGCTCGTGGTGGCAAGTGTTATATGGTGGAAAGATTCTGGGATTTGGAGTCAGACACTCCTGGGTTTGATTCCATCCCTGTTGGTTTCTGTCTGTGGGACCTCGGGCACGTAATTTAACATTTCTGAGCACCAGCTTCCTCATGTGTAAAATGGGACACCTCACAGGGCTGTTGCAAAGATTGCTGACAAGACTCAACAAATGTAGGGACGCCTGGGTGGCTCAGTCGGCTGAGCGTCCGACTTCAGCTCAGGTCACGATCTCACAGTTCGTGGGTTCAAGCCCCATGTTGGGCTCTGTGCCAACAGCTCAGAACCTGGAGCCTGCTTCGGATTCTGTGTCTCCCTCTCTCTCTGCCCCTCCCCTGCTCATACTCTCTTTCTGTCTCAAAAATAAACATTAAAAAAATTAAAAAAAAAAAAAAAAAAGCTCCACAAATGTAGTTCTGATTGTCATGTGCATCAACAGGGACTTACCAGATGGGGATGATGATCAAGTATGGATCTTCCATTCTACCATAGACCAAGGGTCTATTTTGTGCATAATCGAGTCCAGTCTAAGACTGTTCCTTGCATCCCCTTGGCCCATTCCAGCTTTGGAAGTCAGCAGTGGGGGATGACCTGAACCCTTTCCCACGTTCTGCACAGTCTTGAACTTCCACAGAATGCGCAGTCATAAGAGTAGATTCAAAGAAGCTTTGCCCATGGCCTTTTGTTGAGTCCCTGAGGGTCTCAAGAGATGGCTTCCAGCAAAGCGAGTTTGCCTTTAAGGGTCTGAGCATGTGTGTGTATGCCCACATGTTGATCATCCTGGAAGAAATTGTGGCCTCCTGGTGCCGTTCAGTCAGAATTTGGCAACTGGTTTATTGAATGAGCTAGACTCAAGCAGAAAACAGCTTCCCTCTTTCTCATGTCTTTCCATTTTTACCTGCTCTCTGCCCCTGGATAACACTTCGGGTCAGTGCCATAGCTTTCTGGTCACTCTTAGACAGCAGTAAGGACAAAAAAAAGTTATTTGGTTAGTTTCAGGTCATAGAAAACCCAGTCTAGGCTAATACATAAACGACAGACTTTCCTTCCATCGCTTTGACCTATTTCGGGTCCAGAAATCAGCACTGGGGGAAAGCCTTGTGATCGCTCCATCTCTCATTCCCACCTCACCTCCCCCAACCTCCAAGCAGGCAATGTAGGAGCTTCCAGTATGGGAGCCAGAGGCGGGGAGGAGAGGAAGAACAGAATAGGTCTCTCGGGACTGTTGCAACAGGATGTTTTAAGTGTGCACAGATGGTGTTCTCCCCCTGGCACTTTGTAGAGTTCCTCAGCAATCCCCCCCTCACTGCAGCCCCCTAAACTGGTGAAGCCACCACAGCCGGCTGCTTATGAATCACTTCTGTCTACACGTTTCTGTGCCTGATGGCACTCCCCCCAACCCAACCCATCTGCCGAGATCACCACCCCAGCCAGAAAGCCCTCATGGCTGAGCTTCTTCTCTTTCTTTTCGTTTAAAAACAAAAATTTGCTTATACCCTGATTATAAAAGCCATACACCTGACAACAGGATATTTCTAAAAATAATGGAGCAGAAGATAGTTAGATTTCTGCAACCTACAACCTAAATAGATGAACGAAGACACAGATTGTGGGCCATTCATATGCCGGAGGACACTCCACCATAAAAAGGAGTGAGCAATTGATATACACAAGCAACAAGCCACACGGATGAATCTAAAAATAATTATGCTGAGGGAAAGAAGGCAGACAAAATAAAGAGAGTGCATACTGTATGATTCCGTTTATATAAAATACTTGAAAAGACAAGCCAATTCATAGTGACAGAAAGCAGATCAGTGATTGCCTTTCCTTCTGTAGGGAAGTCGGGAGGGTGGGAGGGATGGCTTCCAAAGGAGCAGAAGGGGGTGATGGACACGTTCACTATCTTGAGTGTGGAGGCGATGGGGTGCCTGGGTGGCTCAGTCGGTTGGGCGTCTGACTTCAGCTCAGGTCACGATCTTGTGGTTTGTGGGTTCTGGCCCTGCGTGGGGCTCTGGGCTGACAGCTCGGAGCCTGGAGCCTGCTTCAGATTCTGTGTCTCCTTCTTTCTCTGCCCCTCCCCTGCACACGCTCTGTCTCTCTCTCTCTTTCTCTCTCTCTCTCTCTCAGAAATAAACATTTAATTTTTTTTTTTTTTTAAAGAGAAGGTTCATGGCTATCTCCCTCCTCCGGGCTTCCATTTGGACCACTCACTGGTCACAGGCTCTCTATCTCACCCTCAATGGATGGGCCCTCTTTATTGGGCCATAGCCTCTTTTTTTTTTAATTTTTTAAAATTTTGTACGTATTTTTTATTTTTTGGAGGGAGAAGTGCATGCAACAGGGAGAGAGAGAATCCCAAGCAGCCCCGATATGGGGTCCGATCTCATGAACCTCAAGATCGTGACCTGAGCAGAAGTCAAGAATCAGATGCTCAACCCACTGAGCCACCCAGGGTGCCCCACTAGCCTCTTGACTGTAGACTCTTTCAGCCAAGAGCCCCGCTCTTGGCCAGCCTTCAGGACCAGCTTGTATGCGGTGTCCCGAGTAGTTCTTCCAAAGCCTGTGCCCTTTGTCTGTCTTAAGGTGGTGGCTGCTGTGAAGGCTCTTCCTCCTTGGTCTGGCCCATGTGTGGAGAGCAGCTCACCCAGAATATCAACGCCTCTCTTCAGAGACCCCATCACTTCTTAATCCCCTCACCCTCGACAAGTGAACCTTGACTTCGTCCTGCAGAGCTTGGAGAAGACTGATGGGCTGACGGAAGCACAAGTAGATCTGAGCAGTGCCTTTGCTGGGGCCGCACGTGTGGCCCAGCACCTCAGCGTGGGTCTACTTGGCACCCACTGTTTGCGTCTTTGGGGCCTCAGCTGGAACTCTGAGACAGGAAAAGCCTCGTGTTAATAACCCCCCATAGTTTGCTTTGCTTCATTAAGGTACAAAGAGATGAATTCCCCCCCCCCCCCAACATACTTTTCGAGGCCTATTTATCGAGAGAGCCGGCAAGGAGCCTGTCCGAGCACCAAGGCCTTAAGCAGGGATGTGTACCTCCTCCCCCTGGAAGACGCTTGACGTGCCTTTTGGAAGACGCATGCGTCCCCTTCATTGCTTTGTTTAAGGACGCCTGACAGTGGTCACAGATACGAATGCCATCTGTTTCCTGTTCTGGAGAAGGGAAAAATACGACAAATACCACGAAGACCCACATGTGCCAGACACTGTATCCAGGACGGATACCACAGGGGTGATAGATGAGTGACCTCTGCCAGAGCGGATCCCATGGTCTCAGGCCGCGGGGCAGGAAGTAACCTGGAGAAGGAGGTGGGATGTGAACCAAGGCCAAAGGACCGCACGGCTCGCTTTCAGAGACATTCCATGGGAAGGAGTCGGGAGGGGACGGGGTGAGCCTTTCCAGGGTAGCTGGGAACGCTCCTGTGCCAAGATCCAACCATCACAGAGGCCACAGCATGAGGAAGATTCAGGCACATTCCCTTTCCTTCTGCCAAACCACATCCAGGGGTAAAAGTCAGTGACACGAGTGGAATCTTCTTTCCTTCTGTTCTTGCAGCCAGGCCACTGGCCAGCGAGAGCCCTCTTTAGGATTTAGAATTACACAGGAAGATGGAGGAGAAAATTCAAGGAGGGAAGAAAGAAGGAGTTGACCAGATACTCCTCTTTCCCCCGCCCAGTTCCTAGTTATTTAGTTATTTATTTTGAAAGAGAGAGAGAGAGAGAGAGAGAGAGAGAGAGAGAGAGAGAGAGAGAGAATCCTGAGCAAGCTCTGTGCTGCCAGCTCAGAGCCCAACACAGGGCTCGATCTCAAGAACCATGAGATCATGACCTGCGCTGAAATCAACAGTCAGACGCTTAACCACCTGAGCCACCCAGGCGCCTCATGAGTAAAGTTTTAAATGGGGTTGGACCAAACGTTAACAATGAAAAGTGCCCCAAAGCCCACAGAATTGGACCCAGATCTCGTGAGGAGTAAAAGAGGAAAACCACGGAGAGTTTTAAGTGCCCGGTATAAACTCATTCAATCGTCACAACAGCCCCGCCAGGCAGGTGTTGTTATTAACGGCCTCCTTTGCTCCCACGAGGGCAGTAAGACACAGAGAGGTTGCGTAACTTGCCCAGCGCCACGCAGCTTGAACCTTGACTCCAGAGAAAGTGCTCCCGTCCCTCGCCGACCTGTCTATTCTGCAACTGCACGGAGTGACCCGTCACCCATTCGAGGTCAGAGGTTCTCCCAGGTTCTGGAGAGAATCCCGGGAGCCCTGGACAGAGGCAGCCGGGGCCAGACCGTGCAGGATCACGCTGTGGACCGCGGTTTTATTCCGAGTTAAGGCAAGCCACCGGTGTCTAAATGAATCATTGCTACTTGCACGCTTCCGTAGCCAGCACCCTGGCTGTGCCTGCGTTTAGCACGCGAGAGCTGCCTGTTTGCACGCCCGTCTCTCCTGCAGACTGGGAATGCGTTACAGCCGGGACCACATCTCAGCCATTTTTATGTCTTCTTCACGCTGTCCCAGTGACGCGGCACAGCGCGGGCACATATTAAACATGTAGTACGTGTTTATTGAAGGAAATTAAAGGGGGAATGGATTCTTAATTATCTTCAAAAATTTCATTTTCCCACGGCCCAATTAATTTTCAGGAGACGCAACTATTTCTACGGTATTCATGGCGATGATAATGATGGTGTTAATAATGGCAGTTCCTATGCGCCGAGCATTTCATGCGCCAGGCTCTGGGCCAGGTGCTTTATGTTGACTCTAATAGATCTATCATATAGCAACTGTAAATCCTGTCTGTCCCTAGCATTTGTTTCCACAAGCGAAGACCCCCTCCCCCCCTCCCCGCCCACGCACACCCCCACCCCCATCCCCACCGAGGGCTCGCAAATCCCGAGTGAAGAATATGGCTTCTCAGGAGTGGCCACAAGGTGGCGGTGCGACCCCATCATCATACCTCCATACCTCGCGGTGCGAGAGTGAGCCAGGTGGGCCAACTCTGAGGGGCTGGCCAGATGGCTGGGAGCCTCTTGGTGACCGAGATGGCCCAGCTGGGGGCCCAGGCACTAAGCCCTGCAGTTGGGGGTTCCAGTTTATGCCCACGAGGGGGCCTTTTGAAAAGACCCTCGCGGAGCTGGAGAGCATCTTCTTGGTGACATCTGAAAGGCAGTGGCTTCTCTCTCGATATTTGAAGAACTTTAGCTGACCTGTTCGTAGTCCCATCCAAACGACTGACTGGTCGTGTCTTCTCTGATCCCACGGCTTTTTGTCCTCACTCACTCTCCTGGAACCCTTGGGTGGTCCTGAAACAGCCAGATTCACCCCGCCGTAGTGCATAAGACTCCAGGCTGTTATTCCTGCGTCCTACACTGTGTCCCCTAAGAGACTAAGGGTCCTCCATCTGGGATCTACAGACGCTTGGGCCATCCACAGAGCCCCTCACATTTGCAGTTATTTACCAACTGCCACAAAACAATAGTAGACCCACACGTCCACAACACCTCCGTGGCGTCCCACCGCAAGTGACTATTACTTGTGCGTCTGGACTCAGGTGGGTTTCTTCCAAGGGTTCTGCTTATCTTGAACAGGCTTGTTTAAATCTCCGAATACCTGGCTGTTGGCTGATCTAGGTTGGCCCTTTTCCTGGGGCAGCTGGGCTCTGTGGCCCACGTTTCTTGTTTCCCTTCTGGACCAGACAGCCAGCCCGGGCCTGTCTTCCTCACGGAAGCAGTGGAAACACCAGATCTGAAGCCCCCCAAGTGCAAGCCCATTTCAAGCGTCAGCCTGTGCCACTCCCACTAATGTCCCACTGGCAAAGCAAGGTCTGCACACTAGTTAGGTCAGAGCGAGATGGCGCGGGCAGGTCTTGGCAGGCCACACGGCCAAGGGCATGATGCAGAAACAAGTCAAAAACTGGGGCCATTGCTGCGGTCTACCGAGGACTGTATGCTAGAGTTGTGTGTAGTTTCTGGAAAGATGCTCTAAGGCTCTCACCGTATTTTTCAGTGTGACCCATATCCCCCAGGTTTCAAGAACCTCCAATACCCATTCATTCTTGAATGCAGGGTCTACATCTGCTAAATTCTTACATCTTGAAAAAAAAAACTTTTTTTTTTTTAAATTTTAGAAAGAGAGAGAGTGTGTGTGAGTGGGGGAGAGAGGCATAGTGACACAGAGAGAGAGACAGACAGAGAGAGAATTCTAAGTAGGTTCCACGCTGAGTGTGGAGCCTGACACGGGGCTCAATCCCACGACCCTGGGATCATGACCTGAGCTGAAATCAGGAGTCGCACGCTCAACCGAACGAGCCACCCAGGAGCCCCTAATCCTTACGTCTTTAAAGCCACGAAAGAAATCTGGAGCATAGTAGGTACTGAACAAATGTTTGTTGAAGGAATGAGTGAGTGGGTGCATGAATGAATGAGTGCCTTCTGTATGCTGACCCTAAGCTAGATTCGGGGGATACGGAATTGAACCAAACGAGGCTTCTACCCACAAGGAGATTTTACTGTGTGCACCGTCTGAGAGAGTCTTGGCACAGGGCTTGAAGTCAGGTGGACGGACAGCCCTCAGCCTCAGCCAGAATAAGGTGTGCGTCATTATGAGACCTTAGGCGTGGAGGCCAAGGAAGGATAAGCTTGGGAGGACACAGAATACATGAATACGCTTGACCCCCCTGGGTCCCAGTGTGACTTATCATATAGAAGCCATACGCTACACGAATAAACATATTTGTGGGCTTAAAAAATGCAAGCGGGGACCTCATCTTTATGGGTGTCACCAAGTGAATAATGAATTTTCTTAGCAGCTAGCTCTAGAATCCCTCTCAGAGGAGGAAATTGCCTCTGTCCAGGAAAATATCTTGATATGCTGCTCAGGGCAAGAGGTGAGACCCCAAAGGCATGGCTGTCCAATGCAATGAATTGTTTGTTTTCTCCTCACATGGAAGGAGAGAGAAAAAGAGTAGAAGAGCGTGGGGTAAGGGAGGAGATAAAATCTCGGGCGGTAAATCACAGCTGAGACCCACATAGGAGAAAAGAGTAAGAAAGCCATTTAAAAAAAGTCTCCAGGCCGTTGCAGAAAATGTCAAATAAGTGTTTGTCGGGATATTGCTGGGACGTGCTCTCTGTTTTGTGACCCCTGCGTTTACGACGGGGTAACAAACGCATCCTGCATTTGGTTTGGCCTGGCCTTGTTGGTTGGCTTTGTCAGCGCTTTTGTAGGAACTGAGAAAAAAGATTGGGTTCGTCGTTGGGATCGATGTGGTCCCAGATACAGCAGGTTTGGAAGCAGGGACCCAGGGAAGGCTTCGGCCACCCAGAGACTGTGGAGCCCGGGACTGGCCCACCACCCTCAGCTGGATGGCGCGTGTGGGCGTTTTGTGTCCGAGAGCCACTCTACGACACTCTCTGCCCGTGTAACTTGGGGCTGGCTTCTACAATTCTCTCCGCCTCTGTTTTCTCTCCTCTAAGCTGGGGATAAGAGTAGTGTCTCCCTGAGGTCCTTGGGAGAGTTTAGCAAGAGAATGAAGCATAGCACCCAGCACGTACACTCACGCATGTCAGTTATCACCGTTGTTATTATTATTATTGGTTTTGTTATTTGGCGGTTATATTAGTGGTTTTGTTATTTAGCCCTCTGGGCATTTGGCAAGGTGATTCTTCTTTCCAACCTGCAGGAGGCGCCACGGCCCCACAGCTCAGCCCCTGGCCTCCCCACCCCACAAAGCCCAACTTGACATTGGAGGAAGGAACCCTGGGTTGCAGTCCACTCAGAAATCCATTTTCCCCACTCAGCACAACAGCGAAATGAGACTGACTTGGTGTGTTTGTTTACACCCCTTGGGAACTTATTTCCCTTTCACTTAATTACCTGAGACTCAGACATTGCTGTGCAAAATTCGCCTCAGATACATTTTGTAAAGTCATCGAGACGCGCTCATTTGGTGCTTTGATTAAAATGTGCAATCTTCCCCAGGCTTCTGCACCTCGTTAAATAATTGCACCTCCAGTGAGAAAGTAAACAGCACACTCTGGGGCACAGAGAACAAGATAAATGAGGTGAACGCCCAGCAGATATTTTACACTCCATCCCCCAGGCCAACAGATGACAGCTGGGTCAAGTGCTGTAGCGGATGGATGCTGCCTTTACGTTGCTTCCGTCTTGCAACCTTGTTGGGGGGAGGCATGATCCAGAAGCAGAACAGAATCCCCTCTGCCTGCCCTTTTCTGCCTCCATGTCTGCGTGGCTTGCACCCAGTCTTGGGGAGAGAACGATCAAAGGGTTGGTTGCACACTGGGAAGCTGGCTCAGCCCCAGCTGTTCTGTACCTGCTACGCACTCAAGGTGCAGGGGTGAGGGGACTGGACACAGAACACACTGCTTAGAGGGCATATGGCGCCCTTGAGAAGTTGCCAACTTTGAGTCAAGCCCCGCCTATCTCAGTAATTAGTTATATTGACCTTCGCCATTTCACTTTGTGGGGGTTTTTTTCTTCTTTTTCTTTCATAAAATGAGGAACTTTGACATTGCAGATAGCCCTGGGTGAGGTCCACCTGTGCTATTCGCTTGTACGATGACCTTGAGCAGGTGATTTATAAATACCTCCCCAAGACTCAGTTTTTTCATCTGGAAAAAGTGGCTGAGAGTTGACAAGAGAACGAAATCACTTGAGATAATGTGTTTAATGCATGGCACACATTATCAGGCACAGAGATGGTGCTTGTTGGGACGATAATATGGTGGTTTGGAGTGAGTAAAGGTCAGATTTTGGGTTGAATCTTGGTTCTGTCAATTTTTAGCTGTGACCTTGGGCACGTTGCTTTTTTCTGTGGGTCTCTGTTTCCTAATCTGTAAACAGAGGTAACAAATACTTATAAGGCAGGAGGAAGGTGACACTGAATTAAATGAGATGATCTGTATTACATACACATCCACCTGTCCGCATAGAGTAAATGCATCATAAGCACTATGTCATCAAGGTGGTGGTGATGACCAGTGGCATCATGAGCCAGTTCCAAGCTCAGACTTCCAAGGGAAGTCTATCCAAGATGTCCCAACCACTGTGGTCTAAGAAGAAGCTGAATGAAACTGGTTCATGAGGGTGTTTGTGGAGAATTCTTTTCCCTAGTGTTATAACTCCAAGGTATAGGAATAGGAATAGCCTAATCACCAGACTAACATGGGTCCTTCCTGAATTTTCCTTCTGGTTCCACAGGGCAAGGCAAGGAACTTCAGGAAATAGAGAAAGAAAGAGGCAGACCATCTGACATTTTCCCAATTTGCTATCCATCTACTCATTCATCTATCTATCCATCCCATCCATCCATCCATCCATCCATTCATCCATCCATCTATCCATTCATCCATCCAGCCATCCTTGATCAAGCTCTCACTATGTGCTGTACTGTACAAGGTACATACTTTCTACTCTTGAAATTTGATACTCTCAAATGGCATGGGACCATTTCTCCTTTCCCATGTGTCTACTTGCATCTTCAAGCTGACAGGGAAGATTAGACAGGATGCTGGAAACTTTCCTGTCTAATCCTTCCTCAGTCTGGGGGAGACATGGTTGTACTGGGGCAAATGAAAAGTGTTGTTCCACTAAAGGGTTGGACACACGAGATCTCCCCTGCCCTTCACCATCTACCCTGAGGTTGCCTCACATGTAGATAAAAGCAGAGGCAAAGCTACTTGAGAAAGTGAATACTTGAGAATATGAAAATTCCTAGGACAAATTAATTTGGGCATGACTACATCATATGCCCACCCCCACCCCGAGCTATGTAAAGCATAAATCTGACCCTTAAGCAGTTCACATAACTTAGGGTCTAGTAGCCATGTTCCTTCTTACCTCAGAACCTTAAACATACTAGTTGTACAACCTTAATTCATTCTGTCCTTACCCTTCACAACACGTATCAACAATGTAATGGATTATATATCATCAGTTGCTCAATGTTTGTCTCCCCAGTGGAGTGTAAGCTCCTGGAGGGCAGGGATCAATCATACCACAAATAACTACAGCACACCTACACATGTTCCAGGCACTGTTCTTAGCTCTGTAGATGCATTCTGCCTCATAGAACTTCCATTGTCATTCCAGGGGAGGGAATAAATGGTATTACTACTGCCTAATATGGTGGTTGGGTGTCATTCAAGAAGGTATCTGAAGGAAGTGAGGGACCGTGTCATCAGGATACCTGGAGGAATGGGGTTTGGGGGAGAGAGAATGGCAACCACAAAGGCCTTGAGGCTGGAGAGTGCTTGGGTTGTTCAAGAAATAGCAGGGGGACCGATGTGGCTGGTGCAGAATGGTCCAGTTCTGGAGTGGTGGAAGACAAAATCATAAAAGTAGCAGGTGGCCCTGGCCGTTACTCTGAGTGAGTTGAGAAGCTAGTTTTGAGCAGAATGGTAACACGGCCTGATGAACACTTCAAGGATTCCCCTGGCCGCCATGGGTACAGATTGCCATGGGGGCAAAAATGGAGGCAGAGAGTCATTTCCTGTTGCACAATCCAGGTAAGAGTGCCTTAGATTAGGATGGTGAGAAGTAGATGGTCTACATGTTCCACAGGCAGAATGTTGAGCAGAGTACCATGGGCTAGTTATCAGTCCTGGGGGAGGACCGCAAACACTTTGGCCCTTTGCATCTTAGTTTTGAAGTCACCAAGGAAAACAGCACAGTCTAGTGCTGGGTAGGATGATGCTTTACTTATGTAGAGAAGAGACAGAGCAAGATCAGCTCCAATAGTGTGGATCAGTCTCTCATGGCAAGCAGGTTCCCCCCGACGGCCGTCACAGGGCAACTGGCCCCCCCACACCCCTCTAGAGCTGCAGTGGAAGGACCTCAACCTTTCCCCTGTGGAGTCTGAAATACTACCAGCTGGGGGCATGTGTGAGGGCCATTGACACCCATGCTTAAGCAGAAAATGGAACACTCGTTGTGTCTGAAACAGGGAAAGATCTTCCCACATGAGATGATAAGCTGTGTGGACTCTTTAATGTCTTGGTAAGGAAGTGTTCCTGGCCCCAAACCCATTCTTATGCAGCCAAGTGGGGGTGGAAAGATGGTGTGCATGAAACTGCCTTTCCCAATACTCTACAGTGTTTGTTGTTTGAGTGTTGGGAATGAGGGGGAGGAGGCAAGAATGACTCCAAGGCTTTTAGGTGGGAGATTTGAGGTACCGGTTACTGAAGGTTGTGGAGGGATGTGCGTGTGTGTGTGTGTGTGTGTGTGTGGGCATGCACTCATGGGCATGCATGCGTGTGTGCTGGACAGTGAATCAGGAATTGGATTTTGTTCACGTAATAGATTTTGAAATGTCTATTAGAAACCTCACTGAGATGCAAAGTGGAGTTCTGCAAAGTTGAGTTTTCTGGAAGTTCGGGGAGAGGTCTAGCTGGAAATAGAAAATTGGAAGCCATCACTGTAAATGAGTTTTAGTCCCAGGAGACTGGATGAGGTCTCTAAATAGGATGACAGATAGATAGAAGAAAGCTGAGAGCTGAGTCTGGGTCCTGAGTCTGGGTCCCTCCAAAGTTTAGAAGTCTAGGATATGAGTTGGGACCAGGAAAGAAGACCAAGAAGCAGTCGTCAGTCATGTAGAAGGGAATCTAGAGAATAAAGAAAGCATTCTGGAGGCAAATCAGGGGAGCGTTTCAGAAAGAAGGGAGGGGAAAAGTTTGTTAAATGTTTCTGGGATTAAGTAAGATGTGGACTGAGAATTGACCATGGGATTCGGCAGCCCAGAAGGTACTGATGATCTGGATAAGAACTGTTTTGGTGGAGCGATGGGGAAATCACTCTGGGAAGATTTGGTTCAAAAGAAAAGGAGCAGAGAAACAGGGTTGGAGCAGGAGGGGAATGAAGGGTCAGGAAGGCTCTTTTTTTCCCTTATCTGATGGGAATGATCAAGGAGAGAGAGAAAATGTGATGATGTGTGGAAGAGAGTGATTGGCCAATGACTTTGGTGTTGAAAAAGAGAATGAAGATACAGGTTCAAACAGAGGCATTGGGTGTAGACAGGTGCCTTTTGGTTATTCTATGGTAGTGGGTGGAAAGGCAGAGTATATGGGCCAGATGTTCCGAGGCTGGTAGATGTGTTGGTGGGAGCCTGTGGAATTCTCTTCTGATTGCTTCCATCTTCTCAGCTGAGAGTGAGGAACAGAAAAGAGAAGTTTTAAAACAATTGTTTAGTTCTCTGATCAAATTTCCTCAGAATTACACCGGGCAGGAGAGTCGATGAATGAATGAGTCAGGAAATGTGGTAGGATCGCAGATAACATTTGGGACTGTTGAGGTTGGTCGTCATGCATTTGAAGAAAGCCAGTCAGAACGCTTGTGTATTTTTCTCCCCCCAAGTTGAATTGCTTGGATGAAGGCTCAGAATGGTTAAGGAAGTGAGATTTAAAGGGGGTTGTGTTTTTCCCAGGTCTGTGTTAGGGATAGAGGAAGAAATATTCGGAGCCTATGCTGGGGAGTAGTAGTGATAATAATACATATCGCATATAAGCATGGTCAAAAGAAAAGCAAGGCTATAAAGGAATTGAGGGACAGTAAAAAGGTGGTAACCATCGCTGTATTTAGGTTATAGAGGGGTCCATAACTTTTGGAACTGGCAAACTAAAGATGAACGGTAGTGATTAGAATGTAGGGTCCTCAGAGTTAGTGTAATGGCAGAGTAAGTTACCTGTAGGAAGAGGTCTAGGGCATGGCCGCGGGAGGGACTGGGCTGAGTTAGGATGAGTTAGAAAGGGACTGGAGGTGGTCCTGGACCTGTGAGAAGTGAAATCACTGAGAACCCGAACTAAAATAGTATTGGAGAAGGTGACGAGTCAGGTGCTCAGCTCTTGTAGGAGTGAGGGAATGACTCAGGGCTCTAGACATGGTTCCCTAACCAGGGGGTTCAGTCGGCAGCATGACCGTCCGAACCAGGAGTGTTACAGCATCAGGGGCAGAGGTGTGGGAGGTTAATAAAGAGCCAGGAGGATTCCTACCCTACCACCAGACCCAGTGGAACCAGGGGTATGGGAATGGAAAAAAAAAAAAAAAAAAAGCTACTTCTTCAGAGGACAGCGGAGGAAGCTATGTCCATAGGTAGAGCTTTGAGATTTTTTTCTTTTTTAAGGGCAGGTTCTAGACCCATACAGATCTGGCCTCCCCCCTGATGTGGTCCATGTTGCCCCTTCCTGGAGTTGTCTTCTCTTTGCAGAGAACCTTTATTTATTTATTTATTTATTTATTATGCATGCAATTATTTATTTATGCATGCAATTTATTACAGTGGTGACACACACAACCTTTGAAGTCCGACTGCCTCGATTCCAATCTGGCATTCCTGCACCACTGCTCATTAACTCCATGAACTTAGGCTAATTGACGAAACTTTCCGGGCTTCAGTTTCGTCATCAGAAAATGGGGGTAATAATGGGCTTAATTATGGGGTTCTTGTGAAGATTAATGGAATCAATATAGGCACAGTCCTTGGAGCCATGCCTAGAACATGGCAAGTGTGCATATTGGTTTCTGCTATTAATATTATTTTTGAAATTAATATTCTACTCCTGCTGGGTTCCTTGTTCTGCGAGGACCGAAAGGCGAACGGAGATGCAACTGAAGATATAGGGATTTTGCTGATGACGGGCCATGGGTTCCAGAGGGCCCAACGGGAGGATTTGGATAGTTAGGGGTAACCAGGTTAGATGGTGGACAGAGCCTGAGGGACGATGAGAGACGAGTTGAGGGGGTCTTAAGGCTTCTTACGCAGCAGTGAGCAGAGGTGAAGAGCCACATGGAATCAGTCCTGTTGAGTCTCGGGCTGGAGGGAAGGAGGGGCAGTGTTGCTAGGGGGCAGGGAGCCCTGTGATTTCCTTCAGGTCTGCGGGTGGGTGGGCAAGGCTGCGCGAAGGGCCATCTTGCTTCCTCGTCGCTTCTGCCAATGGACGTGGTGGGTGTGATTCGCAGCTATATGCCTACTATCTAGCATGGTGCCTGGGACCAGGAGAGCCTCCCCTCCATCCTTGCTAAAGAAATGAGAGACGCTTCTTTTTTTTTTTTAATGTTTATTTATTTTTGAGAGAGAGAGAGAGAGAGAGCGCGCGCACGAGCAGAGGAGGGACAGAGAGAGGGAGACACAGAATGGGAAGCAGGCTCCAGGCTCCGAGCTGTCAGCACAGAGCCCGACGCGGGGCTCAAACTCACGAACCGCGAGATCGCGACCCGAGCCGAAGTCAGACGCTTAACCGACTGAGCCTCCCGGGGGCCCCTGAAAGAAGCTTCTGGAGAAGAACACAGTGTCATGAGCTTTCCCATCAGCCGGGCCTCTTCTGACACCTCACGCCGCCCTTTCGGAAATCTATCTAATCCCTTGGTCAGATTCCTTGTGAATTGTACCAGGCACATCCTGGTACCCCTCTGTACCTGTGATGGTCTTGCTCGTAAATAGTTGTCCTTGTCGCTCACCTCACCCAGAGCTGAGATAAAAGGTGTCATGCGATGTTCCCAAAGCTGGGTCTCACGCTGCCTGGGCAGACGGGAGCTACTGCTGCAGAAACACCAACAGTGTTAAAATCGAAACCAGAAGGACTTGTTGAGCCTTGTAGTTTTCTGATGGGACAGACAGTGTCTTTTCTCTTTGGCTCAGTGCTCAAGATTTTGTGAGACTCGAAGCCGTCTGCTGCCGTTCCCCCGTGGCTGCCCATCCTTACCTGCTGTGGCCGTCTGCTCTTGGGGTATGCGCTGTGCTGATGAGCTCTGATGAGCTCATCGAGGAGGACCTGGGTCCTGGGAGACAACGCTATTGCAGACAGTAATCCAGGGGTCGTGGACTGGATGGAAAATTACCCACAGGCATATGCTGTTTGGCTCCCGTACTGTCTTAATAAGTCAGGAAATTTTATGTAAAATTCCAGACTTATGGCTTTTGGGGGGAGATCAGAAGGCTCAGCCACACTGACTCCGGGATCCTACATGGCAACTGTTAGTGGGGAGGTGAGTTATGACGCCCCCTGCAGACAGAACACAAGCTCTCTGAGTCACCAGAGACCCCTCCATGTATGCTTCTTGTGACTCTAACATTTGTATTATGGGTCTGTGCTTTTTTTATGGGCATTGGCATTTAAAAGTTAAGCCACCCAACCTAATTAGAGGGGCATTTGAGGGCATGCGCAGAGTGTAAAGTAATTTGTGAACGATTAATGACTACATGGAATATTGATGTTCCGGCCACCAAACAGCTCTTGGGCTCCTTCTGACTATTTGTGAGAGTAAACAACTTACATAATCTCTAAAAAAAAAAAAAAAAAAAAAAAAGGAAAGAAAGAAAGAAAGAAAGAGCGAAGTCCTAACTAATTGACACATTCTGCTCTTCCTGGAAATTTTAAACGAGAAGCATGGGAAAGTATTGCTTAATACGTTTGAGAAGACTGTGGTTATCAAAGTCGAAGAATGCCCTATTCCTTCCCAGGATAGTGGAGAATTTCACAGTTCCCTTTACTCTTTCATGTTGTAGCAACACCAATTATCACCTACTGGACTGTTCATGGTGTGTGTGTGTGTGTGTGTTTTGTCACTTCGGAAACAGGTAGTGGAATATTGCTTTTTTTTTTTTTTTTTGCGACAGCCGGGCAAAAAAAACTGAACAGTCTCATGACAGAGGTTATTTTTTTTTCCCCTCCAAGAACGACTCAGGCCCTGACTAGCTGTGATCTTGGGTGAGTTATTCAACCTCCCAAACCTCAGTTTTCACCTCCATAAATCTGAAGGTAACAGTTTTCTCTTACAGTGTTTTTGTGGGGATGAAATCAATGCTCTATGTAGAGGTGCTTGGCACAGAGCTTCTCACTGAGGAGTTTGCACTGAGCCTTTCTGTTTGGGGCATTCATAAGGAAAGACCCTGGGGATGCCCTGAGCAGAATGGGAATCCCTGGGGACGCCTGGCAGTCTCCCAAAGCCCAGACTCGGAACAGTGGTCGTGGGGAGGGGGAGGCCGACGTTCTGCCTCATGGAACCAGCGTGCAGACAATCTTGAGAGAGGGTGGCCGTTCATCGGCTTAGCTGAGCTACCGGCCCTGGGAGATTTCTCTTCCTTCAAGAAGCAGGTTTACACCATTACTGCTCAAAACAATGATTTCCCCCAGGGAACACGCAAGGAAAAATTCTTTGGCCACAACTCTCTGACTCTGATGTCTATTTCTTTAAAGCCATTTCCCCAGGGGAGGCAGGCCAGTCAGCCTGGATTTTCTAAAGTAGTCCAAATCTAAGCTATTCCTTCCTCATTCGTCATTAACCGTGTTGAGGTAGCAAGTATTTACTGAGCACCTTTTAACTGCAAGGCATTTCATTACGTTCTGGAGATACAATGATCAAAGAAAAGCCTCTGCCCTCAAGTAGCTGACAGTCTAGGGGAGGGCATAGATAAGTAAACAGACATTAAATATAGTTTTTTTTTTTTTTTTAACGTTTTATTTATTTTTGAGACAGAGACAGAGCATGAATGGGGGAGGGGCAGAGAGAGAGGGAGACACAGAATCGGAAGCAGGCTCCAGGCTCTGAGCCATCAGCCCAGAGCCCGACGCGGGGCTCAAACTCACGGACCGCGAGATCGTGACCTGGCTGAAGTCGGACGCTTAACCGACTGAGCCACCCAGGCGCCCCAAATATAGTTTGATAAGCACTACAACTGGGGTATACTCAGGATGCCGTGGGAGTTCGTGGAAAGGGCAACAGAACCACTTTAGGGAGATACAGGAAGTCTTTCTGGAAGAGGCAAGTTCAAATTGAGACATGAAGAACAAATAGGGGTTCTCAGGCCAATAAGGAGGGGGAGGACAATTCAGGCAGAGGGAGCAGCTTGTGCAAAGGCCCAGAGGCAAGACAATATAGCATGTTTAGAAGCCTGCCGGTGTTCATCGAGACCAGACTGCTGCTGGGAAGTCCCAACGGGACTGGTCACAGAAGCAGAGTCCCTCTCAGGGCTTTGTTTGCCGTACGAAGGAGTTCGAACTTGATCCTTGAATTGTTCCAGACACCCCAACATTTTGGGGCCCAGTCTGCATCTCTGAGACAACTTTGCATACCTGGAAGTGGCCCACATAGCCCCCCCTTTTGAAATGCACGGTCACCAGAGTTGTTACCTGGTCAGGATGACATAGTCCACGTTTCTGATGTAGAAAGAAAATGGCCTGAGCACACACCCTTCACATTTTCAGGGGCAAGTTCCTTTTACATGTGTCCCCTGGTCAGAACAAGGCAGCCCCAGCTCTGAGTTTTGACAACCTAGAATTCCTGTACACAGCATAAAAATGGCCCACCGCTTCTGCTCCTAGTGCTGTCACCACTGACATACCCGTCCTCACATCTCTGAGCTTTCAGGAATTTCAAACGCGGCGAGTGCCCGTTTCAAAGACTTCCAACTCAGGTTTGCAAAATCATGGGTAAGGCTCTCTGTTTCGCCAAAACTGGATTTGATTTGTATCTCCAGCTCCATGCCACTGGCAGGGGAAGCTTAATCTTAGTCAAGTCAGGAAAAGCTCGACCAACTCAAGGGTTTCTCAGTCGGTTCCTCCCTCCTCTCTTCTCCACAATTGTGTCTAGCTTTCAGATGCTCAAGCGCCGTCTGTCAAGGCTTTGAGAGTTGCATCTGGTTCTTGGTCATCACATATGCTCTTTGCCTCTATCACGACTGCCTGTTTGTCACTGCTTGCACTTGCTGGCCTCCTTTGGGATGTCTGAGCCCTCATCTTTTCCTGGGTGGTTGGTCCATAGAGGACACTCTTATCTCCACAAGCTTACCTGGAAACACTGGGGCCCACCAGCCTTAAAGACTGAGTGGAGAGCATTTGCCCTCTTACCTCACCATGTGGTAAGATCCTTGAGTCAATGTCTCTATCACTATGGCTCCATGTTGGCGTGGAAATGGAGAACCCTAAGGCCTTGTTCACTTTCCTAGGCTCCGCTCAGCAGGTGAGCTATGATTCCTTCCCCTCTTGGCCTTGGGATTTTCCCCTAGCCCTACCGACTTGACCCCAAAGGGATAGGACACAGAGATGTCTCACAGGGCCACTCATTATTTCTGCCTTTTTCCACTTTAGGAGATTTTAATCTAATTGGAGTGGCCATAAAAACTGGCTCTAATTGGGGCGCCTGGGTGGCGCAGTCGGTTAAGCGTCCGACTTCAGCCAGGTCACGATCTCGCGGTCCGTGAGTTCGAGCCCCGCGTCAGGCTCTGGGCTGATGGCTCGGAGCCTGGAGCCTGTTTCCGATTCTGTGTCTCCCTGTCTCTCTGCCCCTCCCCCGTTCATGCTCTGTCTCTCTCTGTCCCAAAAATAAATTAAAAAAAAAAAAAAAAGAAAATATTGAAATGTGAAAGCTGAGCAGGACTATATTTATTTATCTTTTCCTTTTTGATTGCTGCAGCAGTAAACAACCTTCCCCAGGAGCAGTTGGAACAGAACAGTCTCACTGTTGGTTGACGGGAGGTGGGAATGAAGGAGTAACCAGGCAAAAACTCTCATGGATTACCTCCATAATAGACTATTCTTACCCCCAAAATTACTCATTGCAGTTAATAAATAGAAAACACTGGTGGGTCTTAGAGTGGGCTGTAGAAGGAAGAGAAGTAGAATCCATAAAGTCATGTGACCATGACATATGTCCATAGATACAGTCCATGCTGTCCAGGGTCTAGAGGACTGAGTATAAAGGGCCCATTCACTTTCTTCCCTACTCAGAAGGTATATCAGAAGGCAAGCAAGTGATAGAAATGCTATGCTAACAAAACCATCTGCTCTAATCTCCCTCTGCCTCTTCCCTCCCCTCTGTGTGTGTGTGTGTGTGTGTGTGTGTGTGTGTGTGTGTGTTCAACTCTTTACAAGCCTGTGCACCCAGGAGAAAGCAATGGCTGTTGCTTATTGTGCCCTCCAAGTGCAAGAGGGTGGTGGTAATCTCAGTTCTGTCCAGTGAACTCACTGCAGACTTAGACCAAAGCAGACTTAGACCAGCAGCTTCCTGGCTGTTTGGATGTGGGAGGGTTGAAGCCATGGAACTCCCAGGAACATGATTCCAACGCATGATGTAGAGAAGAAGTCTTCTGGTCCTTACTGTGCTGTGGCCGAATGGGTATCAGAGATGTCTTCCAAACTCTCTTTCCAAAGTTGGGCATTAGAGTTGTCTGTTTATTCGTTTGCTTTCCTTCTTATAATGTGACCTGGGAGAGTTGAACTGCCTTGAGCAGAGACAGCATAGACTGTCCACAGTGTGTAAATCCTTGGATTAGCCTCAGAGACTCGTTATAAGGCCCAAACTCAAAGAATGACATCCTAGTTTTGAATGAAAAGTTTACCTTCAAGTGACTAGGACATCTTTGGTCCTTGGAGGTCTCTGTAGTATTCAGGGCCAGAATGCGTCTCAGACATTACAAGTCTGGTTTTTTTGTTGTCGTTGGTGTGTGTGTTTTGAGAGACAGTCAGAGAGAGAGAGCAGGGGAAGGGCAGAGAGAGAGAGAGAGAGAGAGAGAGAGAGAGAGAGAGAGAGAACCTTAAGCAGGCTCCACACTGTCAGTGCAGAGCCCGATATGGGGCTCAAACTCATGAACCGTGAGATTGTGACCTGAGCTGAAACCAAGACCTGGATGTTTAACTGAGCTGAGCCACCCAGCCATCCCACAAGTCTGTTTAATTCAGGTCTCTGGCATGGGGTTCTATAAAGGGTTAGCTCAGAGGTCTTGGGACACTCAAACCCTGCACGTTAGAAAGAAAGGACTGACCCTCTGATCATGGGAACCTTCTAATCCCTCAGAGACTTCTGCCTGATAAGAGCATCTTTGTGTATTTGGGGCCTTGGGTCACCCCAAATAGTTTATGGCCATAATGTAATTTATGGTGAATGCCTGCTTTTGCTCACCTGGAGCCCTGGGCCATGCTGTATCCATTGCACCTCTAGAGGGTCCCGAGAATGAGCAGCTAAGGTTAGTCTTGTGGAGGCTCTGTGCCCACGTGACTGACCTCCAATAAAAACCCTGGACACGAAGGCTCAGGTAAGCTTCCCTGGAAAACCACACTTCCTATGCATTATTAAGCACCATTGCTGGGAGAATTTTGTCTTGTCTGTGCTACTCTATGGGGAGAGAGGGCAGCTGGAAACCCATACCTGGTCTCCCCTTGACTCTGCCCTATGCACCATTTTCCTTTGCCAACTTGAATCTGTATCCTTTCACTGCTATAAACCATAACCATGTGCATGAAGGCTTCTCTGAGTTTTATGAGTCCTTCTGCCGAATCACTGGGGCCCCTGACCCAACTGGAAACAGTACAAAGTGCTGCCTCTTGCCATGTTTTGGAGTTCTCACAGCCCTTACAATCCCTGCCCACCCCCTGCCTCCAATTGGCTTAGGGCTCGTTCTTCTTCACAAAAACTCTCCCAGAAAATTAAGGCTTCCTTGTGATCTCTGAGGTCTCTGAGTCCTGGCCCCCTGGCACAACATTAGCACCCTTGTTGTGGGACGATCCAATGCTCCAGTGACAGATCGCTCTGACCTCCTCAGTGCCAATGACTCTATTTCTATTGACTTCAGCAGTCTGCACCCACTGCTGCCTCCTGTACCTTGCCCCTCACTTGGGAGAGCTCAACATACAAAACCATCTGCTTGGAAATCGAGCCCTACAACCCCATTGGGCCAGATTTTAGGAGCATGAGCCTTGGAGTCAGAGAAGGTCCAAAGTGCATTTACTTTTCAGTAAAGTTAGGGTGGACTGAAGGAAATCCTGTGTGTGGAGCTCTCAGCATAATGGCCAGGGCAGTAACGGCTACCATTATCAAGCTTGTAATGGTTAATTTTATGTGCCAACTTGACTGGGCCATGGGATGCCCAGATATCTGGTTAAACATCATCTCTGTCTGTGAGGGTGTTTCCAGAAGAGATTAGCATTTGAATTGGTGGCCTGGGTAAGGCAGATGGCCGTCCCAGTGTGGGTGGGCATCATCCAACCCACTGAGGACCTGGACAGAATTCAAAAGGCAACGGAATGCTCCAGTAGCTTTCTCTGCCTGACTGCTTAAGCTGAGACATTGGTCTTCTCTTGCCCTTGGACTGGGGCTTACCACATTGGCTCTCCTGGTTCTCGGGCTTTCAGACTTGGACCAGCACCACTAGCTTTCTTAGCTCTCCAGTTTGAAGACAGCAGACCATGGGACTCCTCTCACTGTCCACAGTTGCAATCACGAGTCAATTCCTTAAAGTGAGATTTACAAAGGATTGGTTCTGTTTCTCTGGAGCACCTTGACAACGACAAAGCCTTATTGCTTAAATGTGCACTCTCTAAACTTGGTGCCTGATTTTGCAGACTGTAAGACGTCTCTTGGTCTTGCCCATCTCCCTTCCAGGCTAGGTTTAATCACTCATCCCTGTAAGGGAATACACATCCCAGCCCGTATCTCCATCATCTTCTTGTTGTCCTTCCAAGGCTGTGCCTCTCTTCCATTCCCAGTGCTGTGTCGGCCCACCTGCTTGTCTCCTCTCTCCCTACTCTGAGTCTGCTGGACAGCGTTAGAGAAAAATCATAGAACCATGCCGAATTGGTTCCATTACACATTTATGAGCTTCCCAGCCTCTGCTGGGGATAATAAGCCAACTAATTATCTCTGGTTGACCTTCTCTTACTTTTCCTTCAGTAGCTGCCCCGACCTCCACTCACCCCATCCAACCCACCATCACCCTCCCCTAACCGACAGCCTATGGCCAGCTGAGGCTCCACAGAGAAAACACAAACCATCAGAGGTGACCTACCTCACATACACTCCCTGTCCTCCTAAAGCTAGCTATGTGTTTACCTATAGTTACTTCCTCCCTGATTCTGCCTGAAGAAGTTGTTACTTGTTGCCAGAGTCAACCTTCCCACCAGTAACGGCTGGCCCTTTTGTTTCCTATTTTCTTCTCCAGGAAAAATTTAACTCCTTCCCTCATTTCTCTCTCTTTCTCTCTCTTCCTCCCTCCACCCTCCAGGCTTTTCTTGCCTATATACAAGTAAATCTATACTCCCTCTCCTCCATTCTTTTCCCTCTTCTTTCTACTTTGCTTCCCTTTCAAGACCTGCCCACCGGGTCCCCAGCTTCTTCACTGCCTAAGGAGTACCTGCTTGTTCTTATCAAGTTGCCCTTCCCATTGCTGCCCAGTGACATCATGTCAGGGGGAGCTTTGCAAACTCCCCACACTCATTCCCCATCCCAGACCATGGCTGACGACTACTCTGTTCCCTCACGTCCAATTCAAGTCCGTGTGCATGATGATCAAGTGTCTGTACTGAAACTGAACCAAAGTCACCAAAGACTCCCTCATTCCCCAGTTCTGTCTCCACCTCTCAGACCTCAGGCTGTACAACATCTATGGAGCATGCGACTCTTAATACACGCTTTCCCATCTGGACTTCCATGACATGGTTCTCTCCTAGCTCTGCTGGTGTACCCCTACCTCTGCCCTTACCCATCTGATTCCACTGTCTACATTATTTAATGGTAATATCATTCACTTCCATCTCTCTCTCTCTCTCTCTCTCTCTGTATTTTTTGTCTTCTCTGTTTCTTCTCCACCAATGTGGCCAACATCTCTCCTGTCCCCACTAAATCAGCCAAGCTACAAAAACTCAGAGGTGTCATTGACATACCGCCTGTCATACCTTCATCTAACTGCTGGGTCTCAGTTGGCAACAAAATAAAGTCTCAATACCTTAGCCTGCATTTGAAGCCCCATTGCAATTTGGTTCTAGTTGCTTTTCAGCCTCCTTTCCAGCCACATCTTGCACTCCAATTTCACCGCAGAGATGCTCACTGTTCCCTGAACGTATTTTTATCCCTCTGTGCCTCTGTACTTGCTCTTTCCTGGACTCCCATCTATCTATCTCGTGACCTTCTAACTCACCTTCATGGCCCAGATAAAACATCACGTCTCCCTGGCGCTCTGAACTCGTTTGTATTCTCACAGAACTTTATAATAAACTCTAATTAAGCGCTCACCAATGTGTTTTGTGGTTGCTGATTTATTTTCTGCCTCCCCTACATGATGGTAAACTACTTGAGGCCAGGGGGCCATGGCTCATATATCTTCTGCTTCTCTAGCACCCACCATAGGGAACACTGTAGGAGGCCAGTGGGCATCTGCTGAGTAGAAGCAGTAACGATGGTGTGCATGTGGCCCAGAGAGACCAGAAGAGCAGGAAGCTGGACTGCAATGAGATTTTGGAGAGAGAGTGAGGGAGGGAGCTCAGGACTTGGCATTGCATCGTGTCACATGGAACAAGTACTGGAATTACTCACAGAATATTCCTTGCTCTCGGTGTCGGGGACAGAAGGCTGAGCCGGCTAGAGCCTGCATTGGACATAATATGTTATATATTATGTTTTTATGCCTGTGTGCTGGGAAGGAGCTGAATTGGATTATCTCCCTGCCCCAGGAAATAGCCATGTAGCGAGCGTAATGGGATCAACGTACAGTGACTAAAATTCTTCACAACCTCCTGGGAGGAGATCGATGAGAGTCTCTCAGGGGGAGGGTGTGTGGGCTTCCCCCTCGAGGATAAGCAGAGACCTGTCAAATCAGGTGACAGTTTTGGGAGCTGCTGGGCAGCAGGTAAAGCCAGAGTCCCCAGGTGAGATGCCTTTTCCACATACCTCCCTAGCCAATTATGCTAATTAAGTTTCCGCCTTGGGTAAGAAGGGCATTTGCAGCCCTTTCTTCAAGGCACAAAGCTACCGGAAGCTTCTTTCCTTTTCCCTTCTTCCCCCTTCTTTGTACTCACTGACATTTCTGTGTCCTGAATTTTTTTTCCCCCCACATCACCATTATAGCAAGTTTCAACCATATGATGTTGCCGATTTCTGGTGCTGAGGGTTTAACATTAATGCTTTCGACTCTATGTGTCGTATCCCAGAGACCCGTAGCAGGCAGGGAATGTGTCATCTTGCTAAGGTACGAATGCACCTGACTTGTTCTGTGATGGAACAGGGCTTAGTTAACAAGTCAACCAGTGTGGTCACCAGCCCGGCCTCTGTCTTTCACCGTTGCTTTCTCTGTTCATTCCTTCTACAAATATATTCTAAGTATCTACTGCATGTTAGGCTCTATGTAAGGATGCCAGGTTGGTGAAAATGTGGTGAAGGAAAAGGTTCTCTGTTCCTGTGGACTGTGATTTGGGAGGAAGATGGGGGGGCTGGAATATAAGTAAGTGAAAAAATTAATTGTATGTGCCGATGTGTTTTATGAAAACAGTAAAACAGGGTGATGTGATGGAAAGGGAGAGGGAGGTCGGCATTAGAAGGGGGCCCCGTGTCACTGCAGCGTGGCTCAAGGTAGCCAAAAGGTGAAGGCAACCCAAGTGTCCATCAACAGGTGGCTAAACAAAATGTAGTGCATTCATAAAGTAGAATATTACTCTGCCATAAAAAAGAACAAAATTAGGGGCGCCTGGGTGGCTCAGTCGGTTAAGCATCGGACATCATCTCAGGTTGTGATCTTGAGGTTTGTGAGTTCAAGCCCCATGACAGCTTGGAGCCTGGAGCCCTACTTCAGATTCTGTGTGTCCCTCTCTCTCTGCACTTCCCCCCACCCCCACCCCCTGTACTTGCCCTCTGCCTCTCTCCCTCTCAAAAATAAATACACATTTAAAAAAATTTTTTAAAAAAAGGAATGAAATTCTGGTACCTGTTAGAACGTGAGTGAATCTTGAACACGTTATGCCAAATGGAATAAGCCAACACAAGAGGGTAAACACCATACGATGCCACTGACATGAAACATCTAGAACGGGCAAATCCGTGGAGACAGAAAGGATTAGAGGTTACCAGGGGCTGGAGGAGGGGGACACGGGGAGCCCTTGCTGTTAGTGGGGACAGAGTTTCCCTTTGGGGTGACGAAAACTTTTTGGAAAGAGAGTGCGGTGAGAATTGCATGACACTGTGAAAGCAGTTAATGCCGCTGAACTGTGTGAACTACCATGAAGTGTTAAAGATACGTTTCTTTGTTCAAAAAAAAAAAAAAAAAAGGCTTCAGTGCTGGTGGAGTAGTGGAAAGGTCTAAGGTCTAAAAATCTGCCCATGCCCTCCTCAGGAGAGCCAAGAGTCCTCTGCCATTGTTGGTTTGCCTGGCCCGCTTCCCGCCAGGCTGTGGGTGTCTAGATGCTTCCTGAGACTGTACCGTTTTTGTTTTCCTAATTTTTTAATATGTTTAATATTTTTGAGAGAGAGAGACAGAGTGTGATTGGGGGAAGGTCAGACAGAGAGAGAAGAAGACACAGAATCCAAAGCAGGCTCCAGGCTCCGAGCCATCGGCACAGAGCCCGGTGCGGGGCTCAAACTCACAAACTGTGAGATCATGACCTGAGCTGACATCAAGAGGCAGGCGACTAACCGACTGAGCCACCTGGGCGCCCCGAGACTGTGCTGTTTTAATTCTGTGCCTCCCACACCTAGATTTGATGAGAGACGCAGTGACGGAGTGGACGGCCATGGTTGTATTCTCGTGTGACAAGGGGCTATTGGGTTAGTAATGCCAAGCCAATATAGCAGGAGGGATGGATGGTACTTCTCCTTCCACAGGAACTAGTTGTAACAGAGAAATGGCTCCACCTCACTGGGCTTCAGTTTCCTCCTCCATAAAATGTACGCTTTGGACAAGTCTGATATGCATATTTCCTTTTGCACGGCTGGCAGCTGAGCCAGATGGTCACGGGTGGGCAACCCAGGCCTAATTGGCTCTCATCTGAACCAATATTCTTTACACTTTTTTTTAAATTTTAAATGTGTTTGTCTGGGGAGGAGGGAGAAGTCAAAAGCAAATGATTTCTCTTTTTATTAATGAAAGTTGTGTTTGCTAATTTACTTCAACAAGGCAAAACGGAATCACTGAAAACTTCCCTAAAATACACCCTTATTTTTGCGTGTGTTCTTGTCTTGTCTTTGGTTCTCTTTAGGTTTCTTTAGCCCATTTACCAAGGTATGTAATAAACTAAATTTCCCCTTCTGAGAAAACAGCACTACATCTTAGGATATTTAGATGGAGAAACCTTGCTCCCTGGGACCCCCTGAGAAAGTTGTAAAAAGCCTCAGCAGAGATGGATGGGCTTTAAAATTTTTCATTTCAGGGTGATGCCCACTTTGGATCGGAGTAGGACAAATGACCTTTAATTGGCTCATCCCAGTGATGTTTTCGTGTTCCTGTTGGGTCAGCGTCTCCTAGCAACCGCCCCAAAGGCCTGGGGTTCCCCCAGGAGTCCAGGGCAGACTTTGCTAATGGATCACAGCGCTCCTTCCTGCAGGGTCCAGATGGGACCCCAGCATCCCCGTCACCTTGCACGAGGCAGCCACTTCCAGTTATGGATGCTACTGTCATCCTTGATGTTGGAAGCCAGAAAAATTCCTCCTAGACATTCTTCCTGGTTTTATGGCATTTCAAAGGAGAAACAATTGAAGAACATCTTATGAGAACATTCTGGGCCACTGTCAAGCAGTATGGAGAGCAATCCAAGACCCAGAATTGAGAGGGAAACCCCTACGACCTGAGTGGAAAGGGAGATCTCGCGTTTTAGAGACGAAACCAGGTTTTTAGGGCTGGATTCAGGTGGAGGATAAGCCAAGAAGGTCTGCAGACGGCTGCAGAGGTTTTGTTTATGTGAATCGTGGCAAGAACCCATCTGGATTTGGTTGAACCTTGACATAGGCAATGCTGTACGACACTGGATTCTGCTTCTAAAATCTGACAAGAATATTTAAGGGGGATGAGCATAGGCTTTAGAAATCAACAGGCACTGGGGCGCCTGGGTGGCTCAGTCGGTTGAGCATCCGACTTCGGCTCAGGTCATGATCTCACGGTCTTTGAGTTCGAGCCCCACGTCGGGCTCTGTGCTGATGGCTCAGAGCCTGGAGCCTGCTTCCGATTCTGTGTCTCCCTCTCTCTCTGCCCCTCCCCAACACGTGCTCTGCCTCTCTCTGCCTCTCAAAAATAAAGAAAACTAATAATAATAAAAAAAGGAATCAACAGGCATGGCTTTGAATCCTGGCTCCCGCGATTAGGTGCTGTGGGAACTTGAAATAAGTAATTTATCATCTTTGAGTCTGTTTGCTTATCTGTGCAGCAAGGCTACTCACCGCTTACCTTTCAGCGTGTGGTGAGCTTGAATAAGATGCTGGTAGCAAAACCACCCAATTGAGCCCAGAGCAGGAATTAAATACAAACAGGGCAATTGAACCAAACTCGAGGAGTGAATCACGTCCTCTTTCCAGGAGGGACTCTGTGGGAAGAACACCACGGGGACGCTGACAATCCTGGAGCCAGAAACCAGGCCTGTCATGGAGAACTATGAATCAGTTGGACAACTCAATAGGAGACCGACACCAAGAGGCAAACCGCAAATTAAGGAAATGAAAATCGATATAATATTTTTTGTACCCATCCACCGTGGGCAGGGGGAGACAATCTTACTGTTGATTTGTTTATTCTTTCTAAGTCATAAACTCCTGTCGTGTTACATCTCTATTCATTTATTTGTCCTTTTCTACCCATTGGGATGTAAGCTCAGTGAGGTCAGGATCTTTGTCTCTCAGGTTCATCGACAAGTGTCATCAGGAAATTCAGAACATGAGTATATAGAAAAGGTCCTACGAGGTTCTAAGGAGAGAAAAAAAAAAAAACAAAAAACCTTTCATCTGAGGAACAGAGAATCAGAAAATAGGTTGCATTTAAATATACATAACTAGGGTGCTGGGTGGCTCAGTCAGTTAAGCGACTGACTTCGGCTTGGGTCATGATCTCGCAGTTCGTGAGTTCGGGTCCCATGTCGGGCTCTGTGCTGACAGCTCAGAGCCTGGAGGCTGCTTCAGATTCTGTGCCTCCTTCTTTCTCTCTGCCCCTCCCCAACTCATGCTCCCTCTCTTTCTCTCGAAAGAAATAAATAAACTTTAATTTTTTTTTTTTAAATATATGCATAGCTAATATCCTAGGTATGTATTATTCTGCACCTTGCTTGTTCAGTCCACAGTGAGCCATGTTGGTACTCACAGATCTGCAGCATTCTATTTAAATTCAGATTCTGTAATCATTGCTTTCTTGCAGGCATAGCAGACTCGAATTCTATAGAAGTTATGCAGAGCATGAGGCAGCCCCTGAGGGGGACATGTTATTAGCAGATATCATGCCTGTCCAATTACACGGCCATATAAAGCACCGTATATGACTCACGTGGGTAACAAGCTTTGGGATTAACTTGAGAGCCAGAAGATAGGAGAAGGAAGATCAAAACGTCAGTTGCATCGTCCTAAGGCTGATCGGAGAAGGTGATTTTAGAACTGTGGCCAAAGGGGCGTGTTAGTTTCTACCTTCCAATTTTGACTGAGTCGGGTTACAAGTGCGTGTCTCCACCCTGAGGGCTGGACCCCCAACACCTAGCAGGTAAGGACCCAGGGTGTATGCTTTTAAGGCTGATGGATTTGACCAAAGAGGGACGAGAGTAGGGGCTGGGCCTCACACGGCCTCTTCCTTTTCTCAAATGCAAATACCTGCTGAACCACTGCTCCTTTTTTGCAGGGAAATTACTGGAGGTGGAGAGGAAAGGTAGGAGTGTTGTTCTCATGCAAGTTCTTCTTCATGGAAGCACGAGATTCGCAGGGGGGTTGATTCCCTTAATGGGAAACGCACATTTTCTCCTGGGTTTTCTATTTCTACCATTTCTAACTTACTTCTCCCTCTCCCTCCCCCTCTTCCGTAACATCACAAACTTAACTAAGAAAGATCTTGATCTTGGCCTCTTTTCATTATTTTTTTTCCAGCTACACAGGCAAAACCTTTTCACTGGTAGTTTTTGGTATTTCTACAAGGCATTTCTTTCTACTGATGCCACTTTGCTATTTCTATTCTGTTCATCTTGATCTGTTCTCTTATTCATTATCATTTCCCTTTGTCTTTAAAATATGTTGACACCCAGGGGCACCTGAGTGGCTCAGTCGGTTAAGTGTCTGACTCTTAGTTTCTGCGCAAGTCATGATCTCGTGGTAGCCTGGATCCTGCTTCGGATTCCCTCTCTCTCTCTCTCTCTGTCTCAAAAATAAGTAAATAAACTTTAAAAATTTTAAAATATGACTTCCATAGGTGATCTCATCCTTTCCCATAATTTCATTTTCCTCTTAAAATCTGCATCTGCAGCCCAGACTTTGTGTCCTAAGCTTCAGATCCATTTTTCCAACTGTCGTCCAGTTTGATGTATCAAAAGTAAGTTCATCTCTTCCCAGAACTTGGTCCTTCCCCTGACATACAGCCCATTTAACCTTTAACCATGGGAATTAAAAATCACGTCCGCTTTGTAGGGTTCGCTGGGCAGATGACATGAGACCATGCAAAGTGTTTGCAGCTTGCATGTCAAGAGAAATTAAGAACATTGAAGTCTAATTGCAGAAGTTAAGCCTGCCCTAGACTGTAGAGCACAGCTATCTTGGAAAGTCTTCACTTCACATTTACTGTTTACCTTTAATTCTTGGTAGGTTCCTAAGAGAGACTGAACAGCAAGAAAAAGTTTTGAGGCGAGGGAGACACAGAATCTGAAGCAGGCTCCAGGCTCTGAGCCATCAGCACAGAGCCCGACGCGGGGCTCGAGCCCACGAACTGTGAGATCATGACCTGAGCCGAAGTCGGTTCCTTAGCTGACTGAGCCACCCAGACGCCCCCTTGTGTTTCTGATTTCTTATCCTTAGCATGGGACCTATTATTTTTTCCTCTCTGCATATTTTTGGAACCCTTCCTTTATCCTCAGGGTTCTGAAAACTCAAGACGATGTGCCTTATCTGGCTTTTTACTATTCATCTTGCAGAGTGTTTCATGGGCCCTTTCAATCTGGACACTTATGTCTTTCAGTTCTGAAAAAATGTTTTCCTATTATTTCCTTTCATGATTTCCTTTCCTTTATTTTCTCTGTTGTTTGGAAGTCCAATTATTCACATACTGTAATTTCTGAAAAAATACTCTTTTGTTCCTTTGCTATTTTCTACCTCTTGATCTTTTGGTCCATTTCTGGAGTATTTCCTCAACTTTATATTCTATTACTGGATTTCTGTTCTCAGATGCTTTAATTTCCAAACGCTCTTTCTTTTAGAAATGATCATTTGTGGGGCACCTGGGTGGCTCAGTGTGTTAAACATCTGACTTTGGCTCAGGTCATGATCTCAAGATTCGTGTGTTCGAGCCCCACACTGGGCTCTGTGCTGACAGCTTCAGATCGATCCTCTGTCCCCTTGTCTCTCTGCCCCTCCCAATGCTCTGTTTCTCTCTCTCAAAAATAAACAAACATTTTCAAAAAAAGAAATGAGGGGCACCTGGGTGGCTCAGTCAGTTAAGCGTCCGACTTCAGCTCAGGTCATGATCTCACAGTCCATGAGTTCGAGCCCCGTGTTGGGCTCTGTGCTGACAGAGCTCTGTTGGGCTCAGAGCCCGGAGCCTGCTTCAGATGCTGTGTCTCCCTCTGCCTCTGCCCCTCCCCTGCTCATGCTCTGTCTCTCTCTGTCTCGAAAATAAATAAAAACATTTAAAAAATTTAAAAAAAAGAAATGATAATTTGTGTAGTGTGCTGTTCTTTTTGTAATATGTGGTTTGTAGGGGCAGTATCTTCTAAATAAGATGCTATTTTGTACATTTTTCCTCTGCTTCTTGACTTGTCTCTGAATAATCTAGGTCCCTTATTTATATGTAATCGTTTTGCTCTCTTTCCATCAGAGGCCTTTCTCACGTGTCTGGTTATCATTTGCTGGGCATTTTTTTATTGTGGGAAATACGCATAATACAAAACACACCCTTTTAACTATTTTTTTCAGCATAAAATTCAGTAGTACTGAACACATTCACAGTGTCGTGCAAACATCACCACCATCCATCTCCAGAACTGTTCCAGCATCCCAGACGAAAATTCGGTACCTATTAAGCCATAACTCCCCATTTCCCTCTTCACCCAGACCGTGGTGACCATTGTTCTGTTTTCTTTCTCTATGAATCTGACTCTCCTAAGTACTTCCTATAAGCAGAACCATACAATGTCCGCCCTTTGTGACCGGCTTCTTTCATTTAAGCACAGCGTCTACATGGTCCATGCATGTTACAGCAGGTGTCAGAATTTCGTACCTTGCAAAGGCTGACAAATAGTCCATTGTGTGTCTACCCCACATTTTGTTCATCCCTCCATTGATGGGCACCTGGGTTTCTACAACTGTCAGTAATGCTGCTGTGAACGTGGGCGTAGAAATACCTGACTGAGTCCCTGCCCTCAATTACCTCTGCCAATTTTTTAAGGTGAGACAGTAAACAATTATTACTCTGGGTAGGTATGTGACACCCTTACTCTGAAAGGGTGTCGGACTCATTGTTCATTACAGGATCCCAGGAACAGCATATTCGTTTCAAAGCCGTATGCGTCGTGCTTTCTCCCGCATATCCAGCAGAAGTATCATTCACAGCACACAGCCCAGCACCTAGCACCGTGCCTGGAGCTTACCAAGTGAATGGTATGTGGGTGACATTCTTTCTCAGCCTTCCACGTGTGATTTCCTTGTACTTTGGTATTTCCTTGATAATTACAGTTGTGATTTGGGAGGTCGGAAATGGGGTGTGGAGGGGCGCCTGGGTGGCTCAGTTGGTTGAGTCTGACCTCGGCTCAGATCATGATCTCACAGCTCATGAGTTCGAGCCCCTCATCAGGCTCTGTGATGACAGCTCAGAGCCTGGAGCCTGCTTCCGACTCTGTCCCCCGCCCACTCATGTGCGCTCTCTCTCTCTCTCTCTCTCAAAAATAAGTAAACATTAAAACAAATAAATGGAGTGCAGAGGAGGGGAGCTGTACAGTTAAGCATTTGTGCTCAAGCTGCCTTGATTCTTGGAAATTCCTCGAATATATATATATTTTAGTCAGCCTTCAGAGCAGACTCCATATTTTATGAGCACCAGCTACATATATCTTACTGTGTAAGATAGTTCAGGAATAAGAGTTCAGGAATAAGGGGCCCCTGGGTGGCTCAGTCGGTTGAGCATCCGTCTTCGGCTCAGGTCACGACCTCACAGTTCGTGGGTTCGGGCCCCGCGTCGGGCTCTGTGCTGACAGCTCAGAGCCTGGAGCCCATTTCGGATTCCGTGTCTCCCTCTCTCTCTGCCCCTTCCCTGCTCATGCTCTGTCTCTCTCTGTCTCTCAAAAGTAAATAAGCCTTTAAAAAAAAATTAAAAGATAGTTCAGGAATAAGGAATGATGGCTTCATCTTGGAATGCCATGCAGACGCCTGTAGGACATGAAGGTGTCACAGGAGACAGGGGACTCAGAGGGAGGAGGTCTTGCTCAGGGCTGGCATCCACCTGTGCTGTCTTCCATTTTCAGATGCTCCGCTCCGGCCGGTTCAGGGGGTGAGCTCACCAGGTCAGTGGGCTTCATGAGACAAAGTGCACTTTTGTGTTTTTATTTTCTTTTTTAAGTAAGATTAACTTCCGTTTGACTCTGCTCGCAGACAGGGTCATGTTCTCATTATCTCGATGGGGACAGGATGGTGAGCGAGTCTGAGCAGCTGGTGTTTGGTTCAGTCTCTTCCTGAGTCTCTCCGGAGCCATCAGAGAAGAGGAACGACCTCGGTGGGAGGCTGGGGTTGTGCCGTGCAGATTTCGAAGTGCATTTTCTCTGGCTTTTATTTTATTTCTTTTTTAAGTTTATTCCTTTAGTTTGAGGAAGAGAGAGAGCAGGGGAGGGGCAGAGAGAGAGGAAAAGAGAGAATCAAGCTGTCAGCACAGAACCCAATACGGGGCTCGATCTCATGAACCGTGAGATCATGACCTGAGCTGAAATCAAGAGCTGGATGCTCAGCCGACTAAGCCCCCAGGTGCCCCTGCACCGGCTTTTAAATGATCTTTCTCCTCTCACTTTTCTGCTGCTGGGGAATTGCTGTAAAAACAAGACACGTCTACTTAAATTTTGCTCCTATGGTAGTCATTGTTATTCATTTATTTACTTTACAAACTCCTCGATGGATTGTATACGATGTGGCAGTTTCTTTCTCGAAGTCTCACACTTTGATCAGCTGAACACCATCTGGGATCATTAGACAGCAGTGGCTGTGGCTGTGTCTCAGGAATTCGCTGATGCCCCGTGAACCAGATTTGCATAAGCCTCTAACAGTCCCTGCTAATCAGTGTAGGATGTCGACCAGGGCCTGCCACGCTGGAAAGCGATGATTAAACTGACAGAGATCCAACAGCCTTCCCCGTACACAGAATTGCAACAAACTGTGCAGACAGGCAGGAAAACTTCCCAGCGTCCCTCCCTCCATCTACTGTAACTAACTAGAAATCTGACATGTCTTCAAGGAAATGTCGAATACTCCCCCATTACGTACTTCTTCACAATTCTCTCTTTTCTGTTCGATGTTTGTCGGAGATACAATGCACAGTGAATGCACAGATCTTAACCTGACACTTGGAGGCATCGTAACAAGTGTATCTACTCATGGAACTAACACCCCAGCAAGACAGAACATTTCCTTCACGCCGGCAGTCAGTTCTGTGTGTCTCATTCCCTTCAACCTCCCTGCCTCACAAGGAATCACTGCTCCGATTTCTTATCAGTGGAGATTCGTGTTGCTGGTTCGAGAGCTCCACGTAAATGCAACCTTTGTGTCCTTTGTAATCGAACCGTGCACCGTGAATGTTCCTTTGTGTCTGGCTTCTTTTGCTCGTCCACGTAATTGTGTATGTGAGCGGTTTGTTCTCTCTGCTGCTAAGTGTTAGTCCGCAACATTTTTAAATCATGGAATGCTACTTAAAGGGAGGACACATGTTCTTTCACCAAATGTGTGGACTTTCTCTCCCCCACCCCACATTAAGCAATTCTGACACTAAGCACCCAGAGTTGGTGCAAGCCCTACAGGGCTCCGTCCCACAAGACCGGCCCCTCTGCCCCATTCAGATACCAATCATAAGTTCTGCTTGTCACACAGACCAGCCAGTTACAGAATCAGGGTTTCCCACAACCCCCTGCCTGGGTCCAGGAAATTGCTAGAGTGGCTCATAGAAGTCAGGGAAATGCTTGCTTATGTTTCCTGGTTTATTATTTTAAAATGTTATAAAGGATACAGATGAACAGGGAGATGAAGAAGTCTAACATAGGGAAAGTTCTGGAAGTCTTGAGCATCTGTCCCCCTGGAGTTGGGGTGCACCTCCCCTTGGCACATGGATGTGTTCACAAACCCAGAAGCTCTCCGAACACTAGTTCAGAGATTTTTGTGAGGGCTTCATCAGGTAGGCACAATATATTATTATTATTATTATTATTATTGTTATTATTGTTTATTTATTTTTGAGAGACAGAGAGAGAGAGAGGCAGAGAGAGAGAGACTCAGAATCCGAAGCAGGCTTCAGGCTCTGAGCTGTCAGCACAGAGCCCGATTCGGGACTCGAACCCACAAACCGTGAGATCATGACCTGAGCCAAAGTCCCGACAGAGCCACCCAGGAGCCCCAAGGCACAATATATCATTAACTCAATCTCCAGCCCCTCTTCTCTCCCCCAGAGGATGGGAAACAGCAGTGGGCTAAAAGCTTTAATCATGGCTCGGTCTTTCTGGTGACCAGCTCCCATCCTGATGCTATTTAGGAGCTGGTCAAGAGTCACCTCATTTCCTGGTGAGCCTATCCCCCAGAGAATTCCAAGGGATTTGGGAGCTCTGTGTAGGGAACCAGGGTCATAGCTCAACTATCAGAGCAAAAGAGGCTCCTAGTGTCCCTATAAGGAAATTACAAGGGTTGTGGGGGTTCTGTTTCAGGAACCTGGGACAGAGACCAAGTAGATATTTCTCATGGTGTCATATTATGAGTATTCCATGAAACTTTTTATAGATTCTTCTATGGGTAGATATTTGGGTTGTTTCATTTTATGAATGAGGCTGTTATAAACAGACTGATACAAGTTGTTTTTTTTTTTTTTTTTTTTTTGCCGACACATGTTTTTACTTTTCTTGGGTAAACACCTACCAACTAAGTAGCTGAGTCATAGGGTAGGCATATGATCAAACTTCCTGTTACATTTATTTCCAATTGCATCATTCTTGTTACCGTTGTAAATCGGATTTTTTTCCCCATTCCATTTTCCAAATATTTAGTTCTGATTTATAAGAAAGAGAACAATTTTTAAAAATATTCGTTTGGGTAATTAGAGTCTTTGTGGATCTTTTTTTTCCCCACTGATTCTTTTAAATTGTCTTTTATTTTACCCAAGCAATACACCAACAGTCTCATCACAAAAGATTCAACCATTAAAAATATAGAGGGAAAGTAAACATGAATGGTACCCCTTACCTTCATGCTAGTTCTTGCCTTCAGACTTTCTTCTAAGCATTGAAATATGTGAGTTTGCAGGTAATAAACTGCTCATGTAGATATCATAGATTTGTGTAGTTATCATGCTGGTTTGTTAGCAGGACATCCATTAAACAGACATTTATTAAAATGTCTTGTGCTAACAAAATCAGAATATTATTATAATTTTCTGACAGCTGGAAGTAAACTATCTTCAAGAGAAGGCACCTTTTGTAATTTGCACAAAAGTCTTGTGGACCTTACATTGATTATATATGCTACACATATACAGATAGTATCTATTTTTTACAAAAAACATACACATAGGTCTTTCTTTCTTTTCTTTTTTTTTTTTAAGTGGAATCGGGGCCCCTAGATGGCTCAGTCGGTTGAGCATCCAACTCTTGATTTCAGCTCAGGTCATGATCTCACGGTTCATGAGTTTGAGTCTCACGTTGGGCTCC
The DNA here is from genome assembly GCF_028018385.1 of Neofelis nebulosa. NCBI lineage: Eukaryota > Metazoa > Chordata > Mammalia > Carnivora > Felidae > Neofelis > Neofelis nebulosa. The sequence continues at coordinate 5,183,802 of NC_080797.1, forward strand.
ACGGAGCCTGCTTGGGTTTCTCTCCCTCTCCCTCTCTGTCTCTACCCCTCCCCCATGCACTCACTCTCTTTCTCTTCCTAAATAAATAAATAAGCAAACAAAGAAAGTGGAATCATACAATATTTATTGCCCTATGATTTTTTTTTCAGTTATCAATATACGTTAAGTATCTTTGCATTTCACCATTTAACATAGACTTAGCTCACTTTTCTTCATTGCTACATATTTTCGTATACTCTGCGCATTAAAATTTAACTTGGACATCCAGATTGGTTTCAGATTTTCATTATTTCAAAGACTCTTAAACGTGTATGTTTGTACACACATGTATATATTAGGGAGGATTCTTAAGCAAAGAATTCCTGGGTTTAAAGGTACACACAATTACAATTGTTCAGGTAGCACCGTTTATGTCTCCAGTAAGCTTTATGAAAGTACGCTTCCATCACTGATGTATGGAAGTACCTGTTTCCATCCATTTTGTATAATGTAGGACATTACTTCTCATCTTTCATTTTTCTAGGACATTGTTTATCTCTTTAACTTTTGGTCAAACAATGAGACTGCATTATTGTTTTATTTATTTTATTTTTTATTGTTTTATTTTTTTAACATTTATTCATTTTTGAGAGAGAGAGAGAGAGAGAGAGAGAGAGAGAGAGAGAGACAGAGTGTGAGCAGGGGAGGGGCAGAGAGAGAGGGAGACACAGAATCCGAAGCGGGCTCCAGGCTCCGAGCCGTCAGCACAGAGCCCGACGCGGGGCTCGAACTCAAGGACTGTGAGATCGTGACCTGAGCAGACGTCAGACACTTAACTGACTGAGCCACCCAGATGCCCCTGCATTATTGTTTTAATTTTCATTTCACACATTCTCATTAACAAATGAGCAACATTTCATATATATGTTGACTTCCATTTACATTTATCTTCGTGAATGTCCCTTTCATATTTTCTGCTTGTTTTTATTCTGTTTTTTTTTTTTTTGGCCTTTTTCTTATTGATTTATGGGAACTTTTTATATATTCCGGATTGTAATCTTGAGTCTATTCTTGCAAATATTTTCCCCAGTCTGTCGGTGGGTATTTTACTATGTGGAGAATTTTGAAAAAAATCTATATTTTTATAGTGAAGTCAGTTACATTTTCTTGTTATGCTCAAGATTTTTTTTTTTTCATCTTGCTCAAGAAAGTCTTTCTGAATTTAGAGATGGAAGAAAATGGCGCCCAAGTCAATTGGAAGTAAGATGAGGTGAGGTTGTAAACTCCATTAGATTGGGAGCTTGGGTCATCTGACTCAGGGAGCATGCAAAATATAGCCCAGGACCAAACATTTTTTGTAAATAAAGTCTTATTGGAACACAGCCACACCCATTTGATTATCCATTGTCTACGGCTGCTGTTTGCACTATGATGGCAGAGTTGATATTACGGCAAGCAAGACCAAAAATGTTTACCATCCAACCTTCCCGGAAAAGTTCGCGGATTCCTGATCTAATTCATTAGCATGTCCCCAGACATACAGACTCCAGCGTAATGTCTGGTGCATAATGTGTGCTCAGTATACAGAGATTTACACTGAATTGAAGCAGTACTGGAATTCGGGTAAGGAAGGGACCTGTCTTTGTTCCTTCTTGTTAAGGAGGTGGGGCATTACCTTAAAGGCAAAACATGTTGGATCCATTCATTCATTCATATATTCATTCATTTGAGACTAGACTCAAACTTGAATGGCCTCTCTATAGTGTGTTTCCATAGCAAACTGGATGAAACTTTCATCTCGCTGTTTTCCTACTTGCTCACTGGTTTTTTCCATTAGACTATGATCTACTTGAAGGTAGAGAGGATTTCCTTTGCCTTTGTCTCCACAAAGCATGGCATAATGCCTGGAACATCGGGATCCCTTGATAAATACTTTTTGAATGAATCAAACATTCATTTATCAAATGCTATTTTGAAAGAACCCAGAAACCCGGAAATAATGCTGATTCGAAGAGATGCTTGTGTTCCTGAGAATTACGTGGAAGTGCTTTGTAATCTGAAAAGAATTACACAAACGGAAAAATGCTTTTCTTGCTCCAAAACTCTTTCTACTTGTGCGCTTGAGTTAAGCATAGAAGCAGCTCCTTCAGGAATTGCTGACAAGAAAATGTGTGCAGTTTGGGTCCAGGTAGATGTGAGTCTTCATGAGTTCCTATGCTGATGAGCAACTTGCTTGCACAGGCCCAACTCAGGGGCCACATTTTAAATACAGCAATGAAAAATGAAAACTTTTATTGATGGGCCCATGGAAAAATGCCCATTCTTACCATTTGGATGACCCACATCTTTTGGTAGATTTCCTGGAGATCTTTGTTCTTCTAGTTCTTACTCTCTTGAAAGAATTGAAGAGTTGCCTCTGACATTAGACCACCTGATGTGAAAGGAGCTTGGGTGGGCATTTGGTCAACAGTGGGCTTTCACCGCTCAATGCTGTCTGTCCTAAAAGCTTTGTTGCCCACTCTCCAGTCCTCGAATCTTTTGGACCCAGTTGCTTCATCCTTCTAGAGTTTCGCCCCAACATCCTGAACTCCTAGAGTCTTGAGAGGCTCTCAAGATAATGGGAATAAATGGGAAATCCTGCAGAAAGGAAGCAAAAGGGCACAGTTGGAATAGTTAAGGCTGTATATCACCAAATCCCACCTCCGTTCCATTTCAGCCCATTTCCCTGTTATAGAGTCTGGAGTTTCCTCCCATCTCTACTCGCCCATGCTGTCCTCTTGGTCTGCAAAATCACCCCCGAGAGCTTTACTCCTTATAAGAAGGTGGGGAGCTGGGATGTACCTACAAGTGGCCATTTTACATTTGAAGGTCAAGGAGTCTTTCAGCCGGGACAAAGAGGCAGGGTCTTGAGAAGGGTGCCACGGATAGTCTTGTGTGTGTGAGCCGTGTTCACATTTTCCCAACATGTTTACCCTCAATAAAAGAAGAATCTTCCTACAGCACAGTCCTCAATCAATCTCCAAGAGGAGACTTACTGGGCAGGGTGCATTTATAAGTCTGCTCTAGATATTGGACCCACTGTAATTCTGGGAGAGAAACCGGAATGACCCGATGGGGCAAGATAACAGCCTTACAGAGCTTTAACAGAAGGAGAAGCGTGAGGTTGACTAGTTTTCTTATAGACTCATGCAGAGACCCAAGCTGACAGACTGTATGTGAAAAGTATCCAGGCCAGTCCCAGCCATCACGCTCAATGACCCTGGTTCCTTCATCTGTTTATTTCTCAATAGACTTACTGATTTTATCAACGCTAAGCAGATAGAAGCTGGTTCTGCTCAGGGGAAAATCCCACGGGTTAATTTATTTCCTCCTGGCCCGGAAAGAAGGAATCTCTGAAACAACGTGCAGTGTCTCGCACCCTGTAATTTCCCGGATCCAAGAGGCCAAAAATCCACCAAAGAAGGTGACTTCTTTGCTCTTTCTCAAAATGTTCAAGCCACACGGGCTCCTGGACTCCTCTGAGGTTTCTAAGCGAGGGGCGAGCTGCTCTGAGGATGAGCCAGTGCCCCACGCAGCACATGAAAATTTGATGTGTGCTTTACAAAGCCTGCCTTGCTCGATGCAGGCGGCCCTTTTGTCCACAAGAGCTAATACCCTTTTGGGAAATGTGATTTTAGCTGAAATGTCGAAGGGGGAGGGTGGAGAGGGAATGTGGGACTCTGCCACGTAACCCCCTATCTCCAACCACTTAATAACTTGGCTAAAAGCTGCAATCAATACAGAGCCATCAGCCGGGCTCCGGCCCCTCACTGCCTTCCCAATCAATCAACAAGATTTAGTAAGCTACCAGTTGGAATTTATGTCACTTAAAAAGTGTGGGTTCCTAGACCCGTCCAACAGAGACTGATTAATTCCTCCCGGGCACTTTGATAAGCTTCCATTTGGAGAACAGCAGCCTGTTGATAGAGGCCCAGCTGTTAGACCTTCCAAATGCATACCTAGGAAGCGGAGGCATTTAGCACAGTGTCTGCTCAGCCGTACGTGTTCCCCACTGAGCATAACTCTGCCATCAATTAATAGCACCCTTTTGTGGCGGTGCTGGGGTCGAGAAGAAAGAGAACCGCTGGAATCTCTGACAGGCGCCAAGCTTTTTATATTCGTTCTTTTGCACTTAGTCTTACAATAGCCTCAGGTGGTAGTTGTAATTAGGCCTCATTTTGCACACAAGGAAACTGAGGCAAGGCCTCCCTCTCCCTCCGCAGGAGTCAAGAGTGAACGCCGGCCATCACATCTATTCACCTTGCCAGGAAACGCAGCCTGTGCCCCAACCCCCTCATCATGTCACTTGGTTTTACCACCCCCCTGCTCCATGCCTACAGCCACATCGTGAGAGCAGCCCCAAATCACAACTAAACAGAATCTTTTATTTTTTATTACCATTAATTTTTTTTTTACAAATTTAATGTTTACCTATTTATTTTGAGCATGTGAGCAGGGGAGGGGCAGAGAGGGAGAGAGAGAGAAAGAGAGAGAGAGAGAGAGAGAGAGGGAGAGAGAATCCCAAACAGGCTCCATGCTATCAGCACAGAGCCCGATGCAGGGCTGGAACTCACGGACCGCAAGATCATGACCTGAGCCAAAGTCGGACGCTTAACCGACTGAGCCACCCAGGCGCCCCATGGAATCTTTTCTTCCTATTCATAGCTATAGACTTAGTGTGGCCAGCAGCCATGCCTAATTTTCTCAGTTCACTCACTCTCCTCCACCCCCAGATTTCTACTTTACGTCTTCCTCTCTTGCCTTGAAATCCCCGGAACTTCCTCACTCACCCACACTCTCAGATACGACCTTGCTTCCTGTCTCGCTGGGAAAGGGAAACACTTTGAAGAGGGCCTCCCTGGGCTCCCGCCACCAAATCCACCTTCTCCGTGCACTCTGCCTTCTCACCTGTTCTTATCCACGAACCATTAATTCGGTCCCTTCCCCCCTCTACCCCGTGACATCACATTAGTGGTTCTGCCACAATGCCTTCTTTAACATCTAGTTCCCCTTCTACTGGATCGGTTCCATTCAGAGCATAAGGACACCTACTTAAAGAGGCTGTTCCATCTTGGAGCACCTGGGTGGCTCAGTCGGTTAAGCCTCTGACTTCAGCTCAGGTCATGATCTCATGGTTTGTGAGTTCGAGCCCCGTATCGGGCTCTGTGCTGACAGCTTAGAGCCTGGAGCCTGCTTCAAATTCTATGTCTCCCTCTCTCTCTGCTCCTCTCCACTCATGCTCTGTCTCTCTCCTTCAAAAATAAATAAAAACATTTAAAAAAGAATTTAAAAATAAATAAATAGATAAATAAATAAGAGACTGTCCATCTGAAAGAGAAAACTTTCTCTTGACCCCATTCTCACCCCCCACCCCCCACCCGCTGTCACCTTCTTTCTCTGCTCCTTTTTGGATTTAGCAATAACCTTGACCAAAGCATTTTTGATGGTGTGATTGGGGCAAAAGCCTAATCGGAATGGGTTGAGGAACGGAGACGGTGAGTCTGGACTGTTACTTCAAGGAGTTGGCTGCAAAGAGGAGTACAGACCTCTCTTACACCAGCAGTATAGTTTTGAACTTTGAGACTTAAAGGTGAAGGAAGGGAGCCTGAGAAAGTAGGTTTACGTCGGTGCGATGCTCCCAAGAAGCCAGGCATGTTCACAAGCCTGGGAGGCAGATGATTGTAGAGAGATACGGAATTCGGCCAAAGAACTCTGGCTGGGTTGCGGGAACACGTGAACGGGACAGGTTGGTGGGGAGGGGACTGGATTGCATGTGACCAACCAGACAGAGGTCTTTGCTCTGTCTCTCTCTGCCCTAGGACCTCAACTTGCACACTCTCTCAACTTGGCCTTCTCGAGCCCCCACTCTGGGTCTTTTTATAGCCTTACCTGAGCCGCGCAATATCTCAGGCCAACTCTTTGTAGGACTCACCTAGGGGCAGACCTGAGCCCGAGTGAGGTAGAGCGCCTCCTTCATCCAGCCCTCAGGGCTCCAATCTTGCCACCCTATGGTGGGATCGGTTGTCCTTGCCTCCGGGTGCCATCCCATGGGAGACGGCCAACCAGCTCAGCCTGCCCTCCAAGGCTGTCTCTTGGCTTCTTGCCGCATTTTCATCCAAGGAATGGGGCCGGCCGTCTCTGTCCTCAGGTCTCCACCCTGCTCCTGCTGCAACGCACATAATGCTCACACACCCATACCTAGCCTACACCTTGACTTTCACTCTCCAGAAAGCATGTCCGAACACAAGTAAACAAGAATACAAAGTTATTCCAGGGGAAACTTTGGTGCTACTCTGATTAGTTTTGAAAGTAAATCACTTGCAAATATTGATGCTCTAACCTGTCATTAGCAACTTATAACTAGCATCCTACCTTGCAAGGGGTCAGGACACTCCCTGCAATTGAAAACTGTAATTAACATATTCAAGCTAAGTGCAGGCAGGGGCCAGACAGATCACCAGAGGAAGAGAGGGCTGGGTGGGGACTAAAACGAGTGTCTATCAGCAAGGGGTAGAAAACCAGTCCCCTCCGATCCATTGCTATTGTCGCCCGCCAGACACAACCCATTTTCTGAGTTTTCCAAAGAAGCTAGAAATTCAAATTTTAGGGGAAACTTCTTTAAAAAATTTTTTTAATGTTTATTTATTCTTTAGAGATAGAGACAGAGGGTAAGCAGGGGAGGGGCAGAAAGAGAGTGAGACACAGAATGGGAAGCAGGCTCCAGGCTCCAAGCCATCAGCACAGAGCCTGACATGGGGGCTGGAACTCACAGACCGCGAGATCATGACCTGAGCCAAAGTCGGGCGCTCAACCGACTGAGCCACCTGGGTGCCCCTAAATTCTTGATTTTTAAATACTGAACGATAATGCAAAACCTTCAAAAACACTTTGCATGACAAAATCCGACTGCAGGCTGAGTCTGGTCCCTGGGCCCTGCCAACTGGTTCTCCACCTCTGGGTCTGTGTTCCCCAGATGGCTTCCTCCCTGTCTCTCCAGCTCTGTGTGTCTGTCTGACCCCACTGTGCTTCTCTTCCAGATGGTGTTTCAGCACCGTGCCCTGAAAAGCGTGGTGTTCACCCTCACTGGCAGAGGGGCCTGGAGGTGGGGGGCGGGGGGGATGCACCTGCATTGCCAAGAGGTGGCCAGACAGGAAAGAGAGCAAAAGTGCTGGGGTAAATGCCAAGAGAGGCAGGGTCTGAAGACTCGGGCCACAAGGCCAACCCACTTCAACTGGAGTCACAGGGACAGAGAATGGGGTCACCTCTGCCACTTTCTGTCACCATCACATCAGCTGGGACTCCAGATTCCGTGTGCACTTGAGGGGCACCTGGGTGGCTCAGTGGTTAAACGCCCGACTCTTGGTTTCGGCTCAGATCGTGATCTAGAGGTTCATGAGTTCAAGCCCCGCGTCGGGCTCTACGCTGACAGCATGGACCCTGCTTAGGATTCTGTCTCTCTCTCTCTCTCTCTTCCCCTCTCCTGCTCACTCTCTATCTCCCCTTTTCTCCAAAATAAATAAATAAATAAACATTAAAATAAAAGACTCCGCATGCATTCGAGAGTTGGCTTTAACTTGTGGGAGGAGACTCTGAAGGCTTGTATTTGGTTAGGGGGCAGGGGTGCACCTAATCTCCAAAGGGCTCTTCTTTTTTAAGGAAAGAGAACAGTAAGGCATTGATGAGTTTGCGGAGAACCTGAATCTCTGGTCCCTACACTGAGTCCCCGTGAGGTCAGGGAACAGTCTCTGTGAAATCACTAGGTTCAACACAGTGGCTGGCACATAGTAGGGGCTCAAAACTCTTGTGGAATAGACAGACAGAAGACAGAAAGGAAGAAGGAAAGAAGAGAAGGAGGGAGAGAAGGAGGGGAGGGGAAAAGAGGTGTCTCTGAGAGTCGATCCTGTTGGTGAAGTCTTGCAGAATGTCTGATAAAGCCTATTTCATTTTCAGGGAAAGCATGGGCCGAATACCAGTCAGGCCTTTCTCTTAAACACACCACACAGAGGAAGGAGGAAGGAGAAGCCTTGCAGGCACAGATTTTCGATCTTATCTTATCTATCTTATCTTATCCTTCTGTTAAAATATAAAACTTTCCCTCCCATCTGGAGAGAAATCGTTTTAGTAATGTGGCAGCTTCAATTCGCAGCTGGAGAAGTAATTTAGGAACAGAAACATGAAACAGTTCTGGAAGAATGACCATATAATTTAGGGTCCAGAATGATCACATTAAGGGTGTAGTTAATATTGTGCCAGCTTTGAAACAGGGAGAAGGAGGCCGGCCCACCGGCGTGCAGTCTCCCTGAACCACCAACCAGTGGGTGCTGTGAAGTTACTTTCTCCGGGTTGCGGTGGACCTTGGTTCCCTAGGGTGGCCGTGGCTTCCCAAAGGCGCTGTTTCTGGAGCTGAGTGAACAGAAGGCACGCACTTCCCTGGCTACTGAACTCAAAGCCCAGTGAAGACCAGGTTCCGACCAGTGCATCTCACTAATGGGTACAACATCTCCAAAAGCACTGACTGCATAACCTATTAACAACTCTGATGCGTCCTCTCCGTCTGGAAAAGGGGCCGCCATTTTGTCCTGGGAAGGAGAATGCCAAGTTCTTTTCTTCTCATGCAAATCCCTCAGTGACTTGCTCCCTCTGTTGATCCAGTGAGCCTTCCGGGGGTATCTTCCACAGGCCCCCAATGCAGTTCTCTGGGCAAACCCCAATGAACACAACACCTGCTGTCGATGGGAGCCATTACTCCCTCTTCTCTTAGGAGGAGAACTTCCATCTTTCTTCACTGCTCTATTGCTGTTTCTTCTTCAGAGAGGAGGAGTGACTTATCCAAATGCCAAAACTGGAGAACGGAATCTTGCCTGTGTAGCTCAGCACGCTTCCCTTTTTTGCTTCTCGCTTGGATTCTGCTTTGTGTGGTAAATGCCTTGCTCTGCCTCCCTCTCTGGTGTGTGTGTGGGGGGGGGGGGGGGGGGTGAGTGGGGAAGAGGGAAATCTGAAGTTAAACCACAAGGTAATTTCCATGGGTGAAGGATAATTGTTATGGACTAAATTTAGTTCCCCAGGGCAACTTGCTAATAATAGAGTTAATGTTGTGGTTCTCATCTAATTTTTGTCTCAGTTGGTTCAGACTGTGAAGGAGAGAAGGGCATGATCAATGGCCCCCATATGCTCCATCATCTGTCTTTAAGGAGCCCACGGTCAACTTGGGAAGCAGAGGAGTAACCCAGTGATACAGTGATAAGAGTGATAAGTATAAAGGACTGTGACAGCCCAAGTGAGCCACATCTAGCCACGGAAGGCTTGGGGAATGAATAGAATTGGCCAGATGAAGTCCAGCACGAGCCTTCAACATGGTGGGAGGTGGGGAGCAGGAGCAGATAAGCAGAGACCAGGAAACAAAGAACCGTATGACTCTTTGTGGAGGAGTTTGGATTTTATCTTGAGAACAATGGGGGCCAAGCCAGGGTTTTGAGGAAGGGGGTGAAAGAGTGAATTGATCAGACTTAGAAAGATCGCTCTGACCTATAATGTTGAAGAGGTTGGAGGGAGGCAGGTTTGGAAAGTGAGAATGTTTTAGGAGACCGTTGAGATTATTCTGGGTGTGCCAGTGGTGGCCTGAAGTGCGGTATCGGCATAGACGAAACATTTAAGAGACTTTCTGCTGGTAAAATCCAGAGGGCTTGGTGAGTGATTAACTAGGCAGAGGAAGCCTGATAAAGGAATCTTTGATGACCCCCAGGCTTCTAGCTTGGGTCTTGGGTGGATGGTGCACCTTTCACTGAAATAAGAAACAGGAAGGAAACAAGCTTTGAAAGAAGGAGGCTCAGGAGAAGCTGTTTGAACTAGTCTCTGTGGACAGTAGGAGAGCCTGCAGCCTAAGGGAGCTCGGAAGCGTTCTTGGCAACTGTTGAGGCATCATCCGTATTTCGAGTTCAGTTAATGCAACTGGCTGGGCGTGGGTTTATTACTGAATGTCTCCAACCTATGAATCTATGGTGTCCCTTCTTCCGTGGTCAGTCTTCACCTTAGGCCACACCCTTAAGTAGAGGAGGTTGGTTCTGAGTGGATGGGGACACTCAGGGCTTCCAAGTAAAATGTCAGGGAATGTCTTTGCCTTCATTACCTTCAAAAGAAACTGATCTCCGTGACCCTGCCGTTCAGGGGCTGCTGGGCTGATGTCTACACCTGCGTTTACACCCTCCCTGTCTGTCTAAAGGCACTCTAGCAAACGCAGTGCACACTGGAGATACCTGCAGAGCTTTCCAGAGTAACGGATGCCCCGGACCCTGCCCCGGTCCATCTGAATTAGAACCTCCAGTGGTGGAGCGCCACAGGCACTGACATTTTTTAAAAGCTCCCTAGGAGTTTCTAATGGACGGTCAGGACTATGAACTACTGATCTAGGTACACTCTAGCCCTCTGAGCCATTAATCTTCACCAAGTTAAATAACCAGTCCTCCAAAAATAGGAAATACCTGCAGATCCGGAGATTTTGTCAATAGTGTTATAGAAAGTGATTTAAAAAAAAAAAAATTTTCCAGAATCTTCCAGCTGTAGGATAAGCTGATGTATCCTTTGCCAGAATGAGCCAGGGAGGACTGGGGGCAGTGGTGTCTGGGCTTGTCTGCTGGGGCCGCGTTAAGCCTCTGGCCGGTTGGGAGCACATCTCCCCTAAAGAGGGCAGTATTCCTACCTGTAGAGTTAGGGTGGAGATCGCAGTAAATGTTCAGCTGAGTTTCCAGAGAATTGGGTTCTGCCACGTGCCAGCCTCTGTGAAGATTGCTCTGGGCCGGTATTCCCAACGTCTGCCTGCATTTGGGATCCCACTTTACTTAGACATCATCAGGAGAGAGACTGAAGGTGATGTGCTGGCCATTGGGAATCTGCTTCAACCCTGGCGGGTTACAAACCAACCAAATCCTAAGCCCCAGTGAATCAAAGAATTGTTGCCCTCTGCCCATGGGGTGGGCTCCCACCTGTGCCCCACAAGTCACTCAAAGTCAAGGACCAGACATTTGTCTTTCTTCTTTCTGCTCAAACAGGGCATTGCCCACTTTCTTGTCCCGTGGGCACCTGTCCCGGTAAGCACGGGAGCCCACAGACAGGGTTTGCAAGCCTTCAGAGGACAAGAGGGCGTGCTCACGTTTTTCCCTAAGCTACACTAGCTTTTTCACTCACAGGAGTTGCCAATTTTCTACTTTTGCAGCAACCAAATGAGCTTTGTCCTATGCCCAAGACAACTTGTAATTCATCAAATCCACTTACACTCTTTTCCCTTGCTTTTTACCCAAAGAACGCAGCAGAGAAGTTATTAAATCCTTTTCTAGGGGTGAAATATGTAGAAAGGCTATGTGATTCAGCAATGCACTCCAAGAATTTAAGTAAATTTGCTATGCTTGATCTCACTGTTATGAAGCCAAATTTGCTGCTCTTTACAAGATAATACGTAAAAAAATATATTCAGCACACACAGCTCCTAATATTCCCTGCTGTTCTCAACAATGAGAGCTAAGCTTCCTGCTTTAGCTCATTTTTTCTGAATAAGAGGAAATGTAAGGACAATTTTCTGTCCCTTCCTCCTGTGCCTGGAATTTCAACCACATCCCCAGAAGGTTTTTCGGTGTTTCTTCCCCATGGTTCAGTGTTTCTACTGGGCCATAATTTATCCCCATTTCGTGGTACAGGAAAGTCCACTTTTAGATAACAGTGCAGATGTGGAAACTATGTCTTGGAAGTGACTTGCTTTTAGGTGAAATTAACTGCATGTTTGATAATTTTGCTATATTTGGACATCTAGGAAATGATCACGCGAACTTTTGTTGATTGAGCATGAGATATGTGCCATACTTTACACGGATGCTTCGCTACGTCAGTTCATGGGATTCTCATGGTAACCCTGCAAGATAAACACTATGATCTCGGTTGACAGATGATAAGTCAGTGTTAAGAGAGGTTAAGTTTCAGGGCACCTGGGTGGCTCGGTCGGTTAAACATCTGACTCTTGATTTCGGCTCAGGTCATGATCTCATGGTTTGTGAGTTCAAGTCCCATGTTGGGCTCTGTGCTGAGAGTGTGGAGCCGGCTTGGGATTCTGTCTCCCTCTTTGTCTGCCCCTCTCCTGCTGTCTCTCTCTCTCTCAAAAATAAATAAATAAACATTTTTTTAAAAAGAGAGAAGTTAAGTTTCATGCTCAAGATTAGAATTAAAATCTAATGAATTTATCCATTTATTAGCTTATTTGATAGAAAAGTTCATATAGAAAAATAAACAAGAATAGCCAGGACAGCTCTGAAAAGGAAAAGCACGATCAGGCTTTGAAATATATTTGAAAACCTCAATGGTTAAAGCAGTATGTTATGGTCCTTGAATAGACAGGAAGACCAAACCATGGAAGCAGAAATCCAGGCACGGGAGTAAGCGTGTTGTGGCAGGAATGTGACCACCTGGTTAGACCCAATGGATATCTTGGAGAATTCTTCCCCTTCCTCCCACCCCTCCCCAGAGCTGGGGTTCTGCCTTCCTGCAGCAGGGCTCACAGTGAGGACTGAGGAATATTGCCAGGCAACTTGGACTTGAGTTATTCCAACCCTCTTATTTTAGAGACAAGGAAACAGAGATCCGGACATGGGAAGGGACTTGCTCATTCATCATTGGCGATGTGGTAGGATGACATTTCCAAGTATTAGTAAATATCCCACTTCCCACCTGATGTGGTACAGCTGGCGACCCCCTCCCACCCCCAGAAAGAGAGTCGAGGCTTTCAACACCCCAGGGCCAGCCCACCACCAGCAGTGAAGGCACCAGACCCTGTCGTCAGCTCAGAGAAGATCCCAAGATTCGCCCAAACACGTTCAGATAGAACCACTTCTACAATTCCTATGGTCTAGGTCAACGGTTCTCAGTGAGGGAAAGTTTTGCACTGGGCAATGTCAGATGACATTTTCGGTTGTGACAATAGGAAGTGGGCATTGCGCCAACTTTGTGCATCTGGCGTCTAGCGTCTAGAGTCCAGTGATGCCACTCGTCCCACAGTGCACAGCACAGCCTCACGACAAAGAATTATCTGGCCCAAGATGTCAGTAGCAGCAAGGCTGAGACACCCTGTTCTATAAAGAGAGCTGAAGGACGGAAAGAAGGAGAACTTAGGATCGAAGAGATAGATGGAGGAAAGCAGAAGAGAAAAAGACACACCCAGAGCGGGGGCACCCGAGGGACCTGAAACAGGGACCACTTTAAGAGAAAGAATGTATTCTCCTACAAGGAAATGTGCTTTCCTTTATTCACATATTTCTGATAGCAGAGGGCTTCTGTCTTGACCAAGCACTGATGGAAAACAAATCTTCACTTACAAAGTTATTTGCCTGATGGGATGGGGAGAACGTTCCACAGATGGGATTCTGGCTCCTAACATTCCCAGGTGTTACTTTCCTGCACCGTGCCTACATTCTGTCTGCTGTGAGAGGCAGGGCATGTTCATATAGTGGTACAACTCTGGCCCTGAACCTACCTTGTACAAAGTCAAGATCTGGGTGATTGGCACAGTGGACCAGAGAGGGTCTTCCTGGAAGCCATTCCTGGACCAGGATGGTTGGCAAAGACTTTGCTATATTCGGAAGTGACTGTGAACCTCATAATTATATCCCACTAAACCCAAATTGTATTCCCAACTCAACTTCTCCCAAGCTATACACACATTCATGGTCATCCCAACGCCATCCGGTCTGAGAGGAGGTGTGGTAGAGGGGAAGTTGAGGTAGAAAGAAACAGTGACCTTATAACCAGTTGAGATGAAAATATTTGACTTCCGCGAATTTGACAATAGCAAGCGACCGCTGTGTGCGCGTGTTGCTAGGTACCTCCCAGGAACTCAGAGAGGGTCTGTGCAGGTGAGAGGCATCGAAGCTTACTTACGCTCTGCTCCCATCACCACAAATACACCTTGGTGGGTAGTCTTCGCCTACCCTGCTCCCTGCCGCTCTGGTCCTGTGTGATATAAGAGAACAAGAGAGCACGTTTGCGAACAACAGAAGTTGTACAGATTGCACAGGTTATTTCTTGACTTGGCAACTAAAGTTCTGGTGGCGTGGAGCGTGTAGGCACTCTGGGGCCTAGACCCCTTCTTCGATTTGCACATTTCTCTTGGTTGTAGTGATCTGAAGGGTAATAGAGAGTCTGTTAAGAATGCCAAGCGGGGAGGGGAGGGGGGGGTCCCAGAGCCACACAACATGGGCGTTCAAGATGGATGCAGCCAGAATCACACAGAAAGGACGGAAGGTACCCCCAAATCTCTTGGAGTTGGAGTGGGTATTGTGATATAATAAGAGATTTGGGCTTTGCCCCAGTTTCCTGGCACAGAGCTCCTAGAATCCTTGGGATTTCCTGAGTGATGGGAGGCCGGGAGTATCTTTTGCTCTTCATAATAAGCCCCTTTCAACCACACCTGAGTTTATGCTAATGAAGTGGCTCTTGGAGGAAGAGGCTGGTTGCCAGAGGAACCAGCCACGTGATTAGAGAGTGGGTGGGAACTCTCAGCTCCAGGGAAGGTGGAGGGGCTGGGATTGAGCTAATCACCACCGGCCAAGGATCCAATCAGTCATGCCTACATAATGGAGCTGCCATCAACAGTGAGCTTCTGGGTTCCTGGTGACGTGGTGGTGCATCCTGCGTGGAGAGGGAATGGAGACCACTTTCGTGCCTTCGCCTCTCCGTCTCTTCCAGTTGGCTCTTCCTGAGTTGTACCCTTTATGGTAAGCTGATACTGGGAAATGAAACACTTTCCTGAGTTCTGTGAGGGGCTTGTGGAAACTCCTGATTTGCAGCCAGTCTCTCCAGAGTATGAAAGGCCCAGACTTGCCATTGGCATCTGAGGTGGGGACAGTCTGGCGGAACTAAGCCCTTAACCGGTGGGGTCTGTGCTGACTCTGGGTGGTTAGTGCCAGGAGTGTTGTGAATCAACAAAGCAAACAATTTTTTCCATTCAGGAGTGGATAGGGGTCTTGCCCGGTGAGGCGTGTGGAAACCAGTCTGCCCCAGGAGACACGGCTGACTTTCACTGGCCAGAGCCCAGCTCCCTGGCCAGTGTTGAGAGTACGGACAAGAATACGCAGGCAGGTACTAGCAGGAGCCAGCTTGGAAGAGCCCAAGCCGGGCCCCTCGTCATCCCCACCAGTGCTGGGGTAATGGAAAGATCCATCCGCTGTTGCCTCAGGTGAGGCCGGAAGGGCCATGCGAGCCCCAGGGAGTTGAGAGCTGGTTGCGAAAAATGCAAGGCAATTACAGAAAGGAATGGCTTTGCTGTAATTTCTAACTCAGACTGGGGAAGAGTTAATGACCCTAGATTTCATTTTTAAATTTTTTTTTTCCAACGTTTTTTATTTATTTTTGGGACAGAGAGAGACAGAGCATGAACGGGGGAGGGGCAGAGAGAGAGGGAGACACAGAATCGGAAACAGGCTCCAGGCTCTGAGAGCCTGACGCGGGGCTCGAACTCACGGACCACGAGATCATGACCTGAGCCGAAGTCGGTCGCTCAACCGACTGAGCCACCCAGGCGCCCCTAGATTTCATTTTTAAGATATCACATTGGAATATGAAAACTCTGATTGGACCGTATGATTTTTATCTGCCCCAGGACAGGTTAGGTTTCAGAGCCAGAAATTAAAGTCAGCCCTAGGAATTAAGAATGCTTCTTTTTTTCTTTTCTTTTTCTTTCTCTTTTTCCTTCCTTCCTTCCTTCACCCATCCTTCCATCCATCCATCCACCCCTCTGTCCGTCCATCTATCCATCCATCTGTCCTTCCTTCCTTCCTTCCTTCCTTCCTTCCTTCCTTCCTCCATCATTCCATCCATTCATCCTTCCTTCCTTCCTTCCTTCCTTCCTTCCTTCCTTCCTTCCTTCCTCCATCATTCCATCCATTCATCCATCCACCCTTCCTTCCTTCCTTCCTTCCTTCCTTCCTTCCTTCCTTCCTTCCTTCCTCCATCATTCCATCCATTCATCCATCCACCCATCCTTCCTTCCTTTCTTCCTTCCTTCCTTCCTTCCTTCCTTCCTTCCTTCCTTCCTTCCTTCCTTCTTTCCTTCCTTCCTTCCTTCCTTCCTTCCTTCCTTCCTTCCTTCCTCCATCATTCCATCCATTCATCCATCCTTCCTTCCTTCCTTCCTTCCTTCCTTCCTTCCTTCTTTCCTTCCTTCCTTCATCCATTCTTCCATCTTTCTTTCTTTCTTTCTTTCTTTCTTTCTTTCTTTCTTTCTTTCTTCATCCGGAAGCCTGGGATTCTTGAAGTACTGATTATGCCTGTTAGATCAGCATCCAGGCTGCCATTGCACCACGGATATGTCTTACTCCTGCAGACTGCTCTCTCCCTGGCCCTTAGCTGAGTTTCTCCCTGGAGATTGAGGGGTGCTCCTGGAGTTCCAGGAGAACCAACCAGAGGAGTGCAATGAGGGTGGGCGGCACCAGAGAACTGAATTCTGTGACCTGGGACCAGGAATGGAGTGCACACATTGGTGTGACAGCCTCACCAGATGCTAAGTTCTACCTGTACCCTTCTCCCTATCACCACCAAGACTTGTCTTGAAGCAAAGGTGAAGATGAGCAGGATTTGAAGCCTCTCATCTATGGAGAGGGGCCTGGAGTCTCTTGCTCGACCTCTGGGATAGGGAGCTGTCCTTTGTGGGACTAGAGTAGACTATTTGGGTCAAAGCCACCACTTTTAAGCAGGAAATGAGCATTTTGCACAATGATTTATGTTGCTCACCATTCAATAGACTGTAACATTTTCTGCTCAGCTCTCATGGGAATGTTGCTAAAACATAGTGTCCACTTGCACCTCATGAAAAATGGAGGTGGGTTGCACAATGAACCCTAAATGCCAAGGGACATAGGTCCTACCTCCAGGAAAGCCAGTTTTCTTCAGCAGTGCCCAGAGAGGACAGGTGCATTTGGCTTTGAGGGGAAGCAGGGAGGGCTTGTTAGGAGGGGAGGAGTCCTGAAGGCTGAATGGAGATCTCTCCTCGGGCCCAGACAGGAAAGACTTTGTGAGGTTAGGAAACAGGGAGAACAATCTGAACATATTATGTTCTGTTTGGGAAACTCTGTAACTCCTGCCTCACAGCCAGAGCCTCTGGTCCAGAAACAGAGCCTTGATTCTACTCACTGTCTGAAAATCACAGCCCAGGAGAAGGTGGGAGGGAAGATTTTATTTCACTGAATGAATATGCTTTCTCATGTCCCGTCACCCTGGGGCCTCTGGGGAGCCTTGCAAGCAGTCTGAGGGAGTCCTGTGGAGTCTGGAAGCACTGCCTTCTATACTGACAAGCATAACCGAGGCAGGCTGTGTGCTCCCTCTGCAGGGTGGAGTAGAGGATGCCCTAGGGTTTGGCTACTGAAAGGGGTGAACACTCATGCTTCACAAATGAGTCTTAAGACGGTGTGGAGTGGAAGAGAATTGCGTGGGTGTGCCTCATGCCTGCCAAGGGCTTGTATGTAGAAAATGGCAAGCAGCAACTGGGGAAGTGGATCCGTCTCACGTGGGGGCTCCGATCAGGGAATGGGGAGACTTAGGGTTGACTCCCAGCTCTGCCCTCTCCTGCTCTGTGGGCTGAAGCCAATGTCTATACCTCTTGTGCCTAAGTTTTCTTATCTATATATGTCATCCATTTGAACAGTATTTATTGAGCCCCTTCTCTGTGCCAGACCCTGCCGGATGTTAAGGATACCAAGAATAAAAGGCACCAAATCTTGGCTTCAAGGTGTGTGCCCCATGGTGGGTCAGAGGAGACAGCCTTTGGACCTCTCTAGTCCCATACTATGCGTTCTATTCTGAGATTTGAAAACCCTCCTGAGAAATTCCTAGAGGATCTCTTCTACTTCAGTCTCCTCTCTTTCCAGGTGCTTCGCAAAAGTTGTCCTTGGCCCCCATCCCTCATCCTTTGTCCTTCTGGAGCCCCACCCCCACCCCCATCAGGTTCCCAGGGCTCCAGGGGCAGCCGCTCTCCCCATCTCCCACCTGCTTCCTTCCCTCCATGCCATTGCTGAAGCTGGGGACTCTGATGGAACTACCTAATTCCAGCCAGGGTATCTGTTATTGATGTGCATGTTTACACATTTAATCTGTTACTCCTTTCACGTAACATTTACCTATTAACGGCAATTTCCAACACATCGATCCCAACATCGATCTCAAGAAGGGTTTGATGGTTCTTGAAAACTCATTGATTACAGAGAAGAAATAAAGGGAAGGGAGGTGTCCGAAACTAGTATTATGGATCTGAGTCTGGGTGATTAAAGAAGAATGGCAGTATTAGCCGATATGGGAAATTGAGTGGGATAATCAGGGTTGTTTTTTTTTTTTTGTAATGAATTATTATTACTCAAATAATATATGCAAACATTATCCTCACTAAAACATGACAACATGACAGTCGTTATCACACTCGATCTTAGCCAAAAGGCCGAGAAGCGATGACAGTCGTTATCAATGACTTCCCAACAAACCCAATACCGTGCTTAGATGTAAATACTTTTATTATTTTCATATGTGTTTTTCTAAACCTTTCTTTTTACACTTAATGAGTGAAGGACAGTGCCCCAACATTGTAAGCTCTATACAAAATAACAATTATTGTTCTTTCTGACAGCGTGTGATTTCACAGTTGGAATCTGCCATAGTTAATGGGTACATTACTCTCTACTGATACATTATTGGGTGCTTGCCATTTTGCCATTATGAATGATGATGAAATTATTGTACCTGCTTCCTGTACACACGTGCCTGTGTTTCTCTACATCAATGAGGCACTCATCTTTTAAATGTCAGTATTTACCATCACCCTGCCATCTGGATGTGTTGCCTCGAAAGTGGCAGTGCCCCCCTACACACGGAGGCAGTGTTTGCGATCGAGTTGAGAATATGTTGAGTCTGAAGAGTCAGCACAGAGCATCTCTACTTGAGTACCTCGTGATGTTTGGGGAAGATGATGGGGTGAAGGTTTAAGGTTAGATATGTGGAGTTTTAGAGTGATTCTGTAAGATCTCCAAGAGCGTGGGAAGAGCGAGAGGTAATCAGAGCCAAAGACTGACTTAGTGGTAAAGGGAAAAATTTGCACCATTGTGCAGAAAGAGAGGAGAGGAAAGCTGTAGGTTAGGGTAACTGTCCACTTAGCCAAGATGGGAGGAGTTTCCAGAATGTTGGACTTTCACTGGTAAAACTGGGTAAGCCTCAAGCAAACCTGGATGAACTTGTCACTCTACTGAGAGGAGGGATCAATTTGAAAGAGGAAGGACACTGTTTTCCCTAAAACAGTGTAAGGAAGGAGGCTCAAGTCAGGTGACTTAAGGCAGCTAGAAAACACACAGATTTTGGAGGGGGAGGCTTAGCTTCTTTCCTGGAGGAAGTTTTGAAGCACAGCATGATGGTTCAGGATCTAGCATCACAGGATGATTTGGTTGCAAGCAATAGAGAGCTAACTTCAGCAAGAGGGAAAGTACCAAAAGACTATTAGAGATTCACAGGAGGAGGAAAGGTTGGGAGCTGGCCCCATCAACACTGGCAGATAGGAGCAGAAACATGGCTATGATTTCATGTCAAAGAGAGCTTGGTCAAAACAGTGGCATCTGGGGGCACCTGGGTGGCTCAGTGGGTTGGGCGCCTAATGCTTGATCATGATCTCATGGTTCATGGGATCAAGCCCTGCGCTGGGCTCTGCACTGACAGCTTGGGATTCTCTCTCTCCCTCTCTCTCTGCCCCTCCCCCACTTGCACACATGCACACACACGCTCTGTCTCTTTCAAAATAAATACAGAAACTTAAAAAAAAAAAAATTGGTACCAGATAGCATGGAATAGCCACACTGTCAATAGGGAGAGACCTACTGGCCCAGCTCAACACCTGACCAGGAGAAGGTAGATATCAGAATATCAGAAGATACTCTGATCATATCCTTCCATGATGAATCCAAGAAGACAGAGGTGACTCCTCAAAAGGAAATTAGGAGATTGTCAGAAGGTAGAAATGGATAGCAGTCCACCAAAAACATTAATCGAGCTGCACTATCAGTCCCTAGAGATGGAACTCATTTCCTGGACATTCCATGTGCTGCATGTATATATTCATATAAATGTAAATGAATGTATTATGTGCAACACAGGTACAGTTTTGTTGGGTATAGAAATGGGTGAACATTCCTACAGAGGCTCATATACTCCATTAACAGTGAGCAGGATGGGCTATTTTTCCCATACAATACCCTTGGTTTATACCAAGGGCAACCCCCACCCATACTAAGCCACAGACTCTTGTCTGCACCAAGTGGCTCCCACAAGAGAGCATATAAAATGTCCCAGACTTGCTGACATAAACCTGCTCCAAAGATATGGGTCCCTTTGTATCACTGACATCCTCTTAAAAAGTCGTCCTTAAGTTTATTTTATGGAAAGAGTTACACGTTTTTATGTATGTATGTATGTATGTATGTATGTATTTATTTTTAATATAATTTATTGTCAAGTTAGCTAACATAATGGTGTATACAGTGTGCTCTTGGTTTTGGGAGTAGATTCCCATGATTCATCACTTACTTACAACACCCGGTGCTCATCCCAACAAGTGCCCTCCTCAGTGCCCATCACCCATTTTCCCCTCTCCCCTCCCCCCCCCCCCCATCAACCCTGAGTTTGTTCTCTGTATTTAAGAATCTCTTATGGTTTGCCTCTCTCCCTCTTTGTATGGAAAGAGTCAAATGTTAGATTTAGTAGGGGAACTTTCTGTTTATAGGAATATTACAGCAGTTTTTAATACCATATTATTTGTTTTATAATTCTAGATTTTCTTCATAGATTGGATTTCTTTAAAGTGGAATAAACTCCCCGTTAGGGGATCGGCTATCTGAGTTACTTAAAAAAAAAAAAAAAGACAACCCTTAGCTTCTTATACCGGATTTTAGACGCACAACATGAATTGGTGACAAAGTGTTTCTGAGTGGAGACCCTGGAGGACCACTTTGGAAACTCTCTGAAACCCATTGGTAATTGGTTCTATCCATCTTTATTCCAACGATTAATGTGCCGACGTCCTTATAATCAGTTTGCCCTAGTAATTCCCTTAAATGGGATTTATGCAATCTATTTTACTTTGCAAACCTTCTTTTGTTGCAGGGAATGCAAGTGTGAGCTTTACTCCCAATTCAGAAGCCCGATTAATAAGATTTAGGTATAATTTCAAATAGCAATCCATGAATGCTCTTAACTCTCCCATCATAGGGCCTGTGCTTCCTTTTGGGGACTATTCAGTCTGAGTTGGGGTAAGCCACTCTGGGCTTTCATTAAGGGGCAGGGGTCTGAAACCAAGTCTCCCTTGGCTAGTACTTCACGTCTCTTTTTTTAAAGACAGAGAGAGAGAGAGAGAGAGAGAGAGAGCAAGCGGGGGAGGGGCAGAGGGAGAGGGAGACCCAGAATCGGAAGCAGGCTCCAGGCTCCGAGTGTCAGCACAGAGCCCGACGCAGGGCTCGAACTCACAAACTGCGAGATCATGACCTGAGCGGAAGTCAGACGCTTAACCGACTGAGCCCCCCAGGCCCCCCTCGCTTCTCTTTGATCTTTCGGTTAAATCCTGTTTTTGCTCAAGAAAATTCTGCATTTCCATATGTACAGATGGGCTGTCTGGAGATTCTAGCTTGCATTTCTTCTGATGTCCCAGGATTTGCTTTCGCTGTTCCCCCAATACGTAGGATTTGTGTCCTTTGCATTTGACTTGTCTTTTGTTGCTTGCTATTGGCGATGATGCGTGGATCCAGGATCCAGGATCCGATTCTGGATCCATCCAGGTTTTTCCAGGACTTACAATGAGGTGCTGTCTTATGCTCTGAGGTGCTTCACAAGCATACGACGAGAAGCTGAGAGCATCGGATGAGATCTCCAAGGAGAAACAGCTCCAAACCTGGGCGATAGGACCTACATAAACCTTTGCCAAGACTCACTTCTGGTAGCTGGACTTGTCATATTCCTTGCTCCCAAGCTGCTGGCCCAGGGGGCCAACAGTCTTAACAGTTCTCCATACAGGCTGGTTTCTGCCTTCACGTGTCATCCCAGGGCTACGGGGGCCAGGCCTATTTTGTGAGAATGGATCTTCTCACCAGCGACACTGCCCACAGCTGCAGTCAGAGAGCGCAAACACCTCGCACAATTGCCGTGACTTGCTCCCACCCGGGGCCTTCGTCAGATGTCACACGACACTCCTTCCTGATGAACTCAAATGTGGCCTTCCAGACCTCAACTGAGAGAGGCACTCACCGATCACGTTTAACTGAAATGGAATTAAAACCCTAGATTAATTAGATCATGTGGGGTGGTGGTTAGGAAAAGGATTCCAACATCTGGCAGTGCATGGGTTCTGATGAGCTTGGATGTCTCTTTGCGATTCTGCACCTTGGTGCGGGGCGCCCTCACCGCGAGCCCTGCTTTGCGTGGAATGCACCCTGTGCTTTGCCTGGGCTTCCTGTTTTTCCAGCTGGTCTCCGTGAAGCTGTGTGGATCCCAGGGTGACCTGGCACAGGCCGGCTTTTCTGCATTAGGTACATCATCTGCTTCCAAACTGCAGCTGTCACTCTGAGCGAACTCACCAGCTGATGAAAGCCTCGTCTTTCGGAGCAGAAAATGAAATCTGAAAAGTAAGGCCATGTTGCTGACACCTTTTGGGCAAAGCCTTTTATGAGGGGGGAATGTTAGCTTTCGTGGGTCCCATTTCCATATCCTGCCTGAGCCCCGGCAACCCAGCTGACAGCTGGCAGCAGCTGAGAGGCACCGAGAGCAGAGAAAATCAAAGCTCTCCCTCGCCACCGGAGAGTTAAACCCCAAAGGGCCTGTACAGAATGCTTACTTGGAGAGCTGCAAGGGGCTTTTTATTCTCTTCAGGTTAGCTTTGCTGATATCCAGGGGCTAAGTATAACTGTAAGCATGTGAATTTCAATAAATATGTTTCCTTCAATTACCCAGCTGGACGGTTTAGTTCACCAGAGCCTGTAATCATACAAAAGCTGCCAGGGAATTGTTGTGATTTAGATAATTTCTAATCTCCTCTCTGCTTAACCTGCAGGGGCTATGGGCAGCCTCAGAGACCAGGGGGTGGAGAGAGCCTGTTCTCATCAACCCAGAGAGGCAGTTCCTTGGCTCAGCCTGATGGACTAATGCTGTATTCAGACAGAGAGGCTGAAGAACAGGGTGGGGGGCGAAGGTGTGAGTGTTGGGGTGTGGTTTGGGAGTGAGAAGGTTTGGGGTGTGGTTTCGTGGAGAAGGTAGAGTAGCCATGGGATGGCAGAAAAGAGCTGCTAGCCAGCTTGGGTGCTAAGAAGCAAAAGACCTCCCCCCGCCACCCTCCAGAGGCTCCCCCTCTGAGCGAGGACTCAGATTTGAGTCCCCGATCTTGCACCCAGCACCCCTTCTGCAAGTTCCAGAGGGGCCGTCCATGGTCAACAGAGATCACCATTTTAATGTATTACTTGTAAATGCAATTTGGTAGACTCCTTGCCAACACAGTGTTCCCTGCGATGTCTGTTTAGCTAAACCACTAATTGTATGGAAGATTTCTCCCTAAGTTACTTGTTAGGGGGGGTCAACGATCAAGGGACTCTTTCTCGGTCTTTATGGAAAGCTGCGGAGGACAGTGGGGAGCCGGCGCTGTCATTTGGGGGCTGGGTAGCCGTGCTGTGAACTTGGAGGCTCTCTCTGGTTGCATGTGTGGTCCAGGGCCGTTGGGATTCTAGACTGCAGGGAAAAAGCATTCCTCAAAGAACAACAGCATTTGTCTCTCCTCTTTCCTGTTTCCTGGATGCTTGGCATCTGTTTCCGTTCTTCAGCGCCTTCTGATTTCCTCTGAGGCAAAGTTTCTTCCTTGTTAAATGCAGTCTGATGGAGAAGTCTTTGGAGGTTCATCATCTCATGACCCGGTCTAAGCCAAGGAGGTGAATTCCCCCTTGCAAAGAGACAAGACGCCCGAAAATGGCTGGCATTCCATTGCATCCAGGGACGGGGTGCCAGCCAGTCACTCTCGTTATGGGACAAATGTGGCCCCGGCCTCTTGCCTCTGGAATTCTGCCATTCCCAAGCCCGACTCTCCCAACACCCCTGAGTCCTTTATGACCCATTATCCCTTGAGCTTAACTTAGCCAGAATTGGATGCTCTTCCCTACAAGTAGCAGACTCTGTCACCGCAAAGATCCACATCTGGTCCTGGCAGCAAAGGCATAATGATTCGTTTATTGCAGGTTTTATTCATTCCAGGGCAGGGACTTTAGAGAATTCCAGAATCCTTCGTGTTTTGTTTTGGCTTTTCGTTTTTAAGACGTGGGGAAGCTAAGAAATGAGATGGGTTGACTCGCCTGGCGTCCCGTGGCTGGTTAGTGACAGAGCAGGGACGCCAAGTCAGGACTTGGGTTGAGTCTCAGTTCTTCCCGCGGCAGCCCACATCTGCCTCAGCTGAACGTTCTGGCAGCTTTGTGGCCGGTCTGCCCTTTGGCTTGCGAGCAGCATGGAGGAGAGGCACACGGCCAGCAGTCGTGCCCTCTGCAGTGGGGGACTGGCCGGGGCGTGTCGCAGGGCTTCGGGGAGAGAAGGGAGCTGCGTTTCAGAAAGTACCTTCATCTGCCCTCTGCTTGGTCAGAGAGCTCGAGCCCATGGTGGTTCGAAGTGGCACATAATAAGAGGACATTAATATAAATAGGAAATAAATAAGCAATAACCACAACACGCACATCTCAAGATCACCTTGGAAAAAAGTCCTACAGATCCCCCCGGGGACAGGTTCTTCCTCCCTCTGCCTTATTTCTCAGTGTGACCCCCCCCCCCAAGGCCCTGCCAGCTGCCATCTCTTCCACTCACTTCAGTGTCTTAGCAGGAAGCTGCCCTCTGACACTCCCCAGGGCCCTGGGTGGGCCCTTCCTCCTGTGAATAACCGCACTAACGAGGGTGACATTTCCACTTCCCCTCCTGTTGGCTTTGTCATCCTACAACATCCCCGGCCTGGTCTCCTGGGATACCTAATTAAAGAATTGACAGTGTTCTTACCAATAGTCATGTTCGGAGGTGAGCAAAAAAAAAAACAAACAAAAAACAAAAAAAAAAACCAAAAAACCCCGACGACAACAACAACAAAAGCATCTTTGTATCTGTTGCAGAGGCTTACTTTCCATACGGTCACGTAGCTCACACCGTAGGCTGCATACGGTAGGCAGCCGGTGTTAGACCGCATCTGCAGCCCCTGGGGACACCGTATATCATGGCGCAGGGTAATAATGGATGGTTTTCACGACAACCCAGACTATGTTCATTTGTTACGCTGATGCGTTTACCAAGCATGAGCTGCCTTGTATGTGCTCAGCGCTATGCGAGGAAAATGAAGATACATGAGAGAACAAGAAGACAAGGTCCCTGCTCTCAAGGCGTCTAGGTGTACCGGGCCTCTGCCGTGTGTGACTCACTTTGGACCTGGCCCGTCCGAGTACATTTGCACTCCTTCCAAGCTGCAGTGATTGGTTCCTGGAGGGAACATGACCCAGGGCGGTCCCAGGGAGAGTCAGTCCAGGAACTCTTATCAAGACTCTGGGGACTAAGGTGTTCTTCTTCTGCTAAAAGGCAGAACGGAAGCCTGGAGATTCTCACAGCCATCCTGGCAGCCTTCTGCTTTGAGAAGGAAGTCACACTCCTGAACTCGTCATTGGAGCCCCTGTATCCCATGGTGACAGAGCCACCCACGAAGTTTGCAATTCCACAAGCTAATCAATTCTCTTTTCTTCTTAAGCCAAGTAGAGGTGGGTTTCTCCCTTTGAAATAAAAGTAGTCCTGTTACTAATACTACGAGAAGAGTTGATTACTTACCACAACACACTGTCTCAATCGAAAGGCACAGAAATGCCATAGGAGTAGAGCGAGGGGAGAGCCTCACTCCAAAAAGAAAATCGGGGAGGGATTTGGAAAAAGATCCCAAGAAAAGAAACCACTCGGATTTAATCATGACAGATGAGTGGGAATTGACTGGATACATGGGGGGCATTCCAGGCCATGGAAGAACACACATAAAAACAAGCTCACATTGGGGCGCCTGGGTGGCGCAGTCGGTTAAGCGTCCGACTTCAGCCAGGTCATGATCTCGCAGTCCGTGAGTTCGAGCCCCGCGTCAGGCTCTGGGCCGATGGCTCGGAGCCTGGAGCCTGTTTCCGATTCTGTGTCTCCCTGTCTCTCTGCCCCTCCCCCGTTCATGCTCTGTCTCTCTCTGTCCCAAAAATAAATAAAAAACGTTGAAAAAAAAATTTTTAAAAAAACAAAAAAAGCAAAAAAAAACAAGCTCACATTTCATTTTTTTTAAGTGGCATTGATGTCCAAAAGGAGGAACTTCCGTTTCATTCATTGAAGAATGTGGGGTAATGATGCTGTATAGTTATGGCTTATGATGCCATATAGTTAACTACTGCTGTATTGATGAGCTAACTATTCCTGGACATCCCCTTCAAGTTCTTTAAGAATTCTGGAAGCAAAACATGCCCACATGGGAGAATGGGATCTGTGGCAGTGGTCCACAAACCTGGACGCTCATGAGAATCGGTTGGGAAAGTGAAAACCCAGACACGTACACCCCACCTCTGACTGAATGAAACTCAGAGTGGCATCTAGTGTTATATGAAAATTCCTCTGGTGATTTGGCTGTGTAGCCAGTTCTGGTGCACTTAATCTAAAGAGAGGAGAAAAAAAAACAAACAAACAAACCCAATGATAGAAAGCACCAAGATTTGGAAATCAAGCCTATCTGGGACCCCAGATTCATCATTTTATCCGCAACACTAAAGTTGACCTCATTTGTGAAACAGAAACAATCATATTCATAGAGTATTTATAATTATTTGTGGGATGTCTCCCAGGTACCGGGGGCTATATTATATGCCTGGGATATATTAGTGAATAAAACAGATGAAGATCTCTGCCCAGCAGAGACAGATTGTGAAAATAGTTCAATGGGTAAGTTACATGTGATGGAAATTAATAGGTGCCGGGAGAAAAAGAGAACAAAAGGAAAGGGGGATTGAGAGTGATGGGGGTGGTCAGGGTATGTGAGGCTGGTCAGGGTGGACTCATTGAGAAGGTGATTTGAGCAAGTATTGAAGAAAGAACAGGACTTAGTGCTCACGGGTTAGAATCTCACAGGCAGAGGGTTGGGATACTGAGATTCAGAGAGTCACCCCAGGGATGACTCCAAATTCTAGGTCTGAGAAATTGGAAGGATGTACCTACCATATATGGAGACAGGTAATCAGCTTGTGGATAAAGCAGGTTTTGGAGGGAAGATCAGCAACCCAGTTTAGGACATGTTAAATTGGAGATATCTATTAGATCTCCAAGTGGAGATGTTAAGCACGTGTTGCTTATATGGTTTCAGGTTTGGAGTTTAGAAGAGGTTTCTTAGCTGGAAATGTAAATTTGGAATCCAGCACAGATGAGTTTTGAAAACCTTGGAACTCTAAGAGTCCAAAGAGGGAGAGGGTAACCCTGCAGAAGAGAGGAGGATGAAGAATTGAGCCCTGGAACTCTCCAATGTGGAAATGTCAGAGAGGAGAGGAGGAAGCAGCAAAGGAGACTAAGACTATCCAGTGAGGTGTTCTGGAAGCCAAGAAAAGGAGTGCTTGAAGGACGAGGGAATGATAAAGTATGTTAAATATTGCCACTGTTGCCATATAAGTAGGAGGAATGCGAAGAATTGACCATTGGCGTGGAGAAAATTGTTAGCCATGACCAAAGAAGCTCTGAAGGATTGGTGAAGTCAAAAAGTTTTGTCAGAGAGCGTGTGTGAGTTTCCATCACATGATTGTTATGAGGATTATATGATAGCTCTAATGTGTAAATTAATTACTATCGTGGGTGGTATTTAGCAATAAATCTTAATCCTCCTTTTTGATCTTGAAACACCTGAATGTGTCTTCATTCCCAAATGAGAGCATAGCCCAATACTACAACGGTGGACATAAACTCAGGGATTTGGATTGGGATTGCACTGAATCCATAAATCAAGTGGGGAAGAATTTGACATCTTAATAAAATTGAGTCTTCAATCCATGAACATGGAACACCTCTTCATTTATTTAGATCTTTGATTTCTTTCATCAGTTTTGTTGTTTCCACATGTACTTCTTGTACATTTTCTTAGACTCATACCTAATATTTTCCTTGTTTTTTTGCAGCGCTATTGTAAATAGTATTATAATTCTAGTTTCAAATTCCAGTTGTTCATGGCTGTTATATAGGAAAGCAATTGACTTTTGTGTGTTAGCATTTTATCCTGTGACCTTGCTGTAGTTGCTTATTAGTTCCAGAATATATGCTGATTCTTTGGGATTTTTCACGTAGACAATCATATCGCCTCTGAACAAAGGCAGTTTTAGTTCTTCGTTCCCATTTTGTACACTCTTTATTTCCTTTTCTTTAAAATTTTTTAATGTTTATTTATTTTTGAGAAAGAGAGAGACTCAGAGCACCAGCAGGGGAGGGGCAGAGAGAGAGGGAGGCACAGAATCGGAAGCAGGCTCCAGGCTCCAAGCTGTCAGCACAGAGCCCGACACGGGGCCTGAACCCACAAACCGTGAGATCATGACCTGAGCTGAAGTTGGACGCTTCACCAACTGAACGACCCAGGCACCCCGTTTGTTTCCTTTCCTTATCTTTCCCCTCACCCCACACACTGGCTAACACTTCCAGTATGATGTTGAATAGGAATGGTGAGAAGGGACATCCTTGCTTTGTATGTATCTTAAAAGAGAGGTATCTGGATAGTTTCTCACCATTATGGTGTTTGCTGTGCACTTTTAATAGATTATTTTGGTCAAGTTAGTGTCTCTATATTCTTAGTTTTTTGGGAGTTTTTATCATAAATAGGTGTTGGATTTTGTCAGAATATTATCTGAATTAGTTGATATTTTGTGATTTTTTTTTCTTCCTTTGTTGATGTGCTGCATTATACTGATTGATTTTCAAATGTTACACCAGCATTCATACCTGCAATAAATCCCACGAGATTGTGGTACATAATTATTTTTACACTTTTTCCCCTCTTAAGAAATTTTCTTTTTTTGCCTTCTCTGATTATAATAGAGCATTTCGTATGATTCCATTTTGTCTCATGGAATACCAATTATACTTACTAAAAAAAAAAAAATAGTGGTCGCCCTAGAGTTTGCAATATATATATTTAAGTAACCTAATCCCACCTTCAAATAACATTATACAATTTGGCATTTAGTACAACCACCTTATAACAGAATAATCCCAATTCCTCCTTCCTGTCCCTTGTGGTATTACTGTCATTCAATCCGCATATCCATATGTCCTAAATACCCAGTATATATACTGTTGTTACTTTAAACAGTTATCTTGTTGATAAATTAAGCATAAGAAAAAACATAACACTTTATTTCACCTTCAATTACTCCTTCTCCAAAGCTCTTCCTTTTTTCATGTAGATACGGATGCTTCAAAATTTTTCTCTTTGCTTTTGATTTTCTGAAGTTTGAACACAATATGCCTAAGTGTAGATTTCTTGGTATTCTTTTTGCTGTGTTCTCAGAGCTTCTTGGATGTGTGGGTTGGTGTCTGCCATTAATTTTGACAAGTTCTCAGTTATTATTA
The DNA here is from genome assembly GCF_028018385.1 of Neofelis nebulosa. Classification (NCBI taxonomy): domain Eukaryota; kingdom Metazoa; phylum Chordata; class Mammalia; order Carnivora; family Felidae; genus Neofelis; species Neofelis nebulosa. Next base: position 5,213,487 of record NC_080797.1, read on the forward strand.
TTTCAAATATGTCTTCTGCTTTGTCCTTTCTTTGCCTTCTAGAATTCCAATTGCATGCATGTTACACCTTTAAAATTGTCCTACTGTTTTTGAACATGCTGTGTTGTTGTTGTTGTTGTTGTTGTTGTTGTTGTTGTTGTTTTCATCCTTTCTTCCCTTTGCATTTTAGTTTGGGAAGTTTCTCTTGACCTCTCTTCAGGTTGGTGATTCTTTCCTCGGTGATATCAGAGGAAAGAATTTTACTGACGAGCCTATCAAAGACGTTTTACGTTTCTGCTACAAAGTTTTTTGATTTCTAGCATTTGCTTTTTTATTCTTTCTTAACATTGCACCTCTCTTGATTACATTACATCTGCTCTCGCGTGTTGTTAATTTTTTCCATTAAATCCTTTAACATATGAATCGCAGGTATTTTTAAATCCCCTAGGTGATAATTCCACAATCTGTGCCATATCTGTGTCTGGTTCTCATGCTTGTCTCATATCGTCAGACCGTGTAGACGTCTTGTAGCTTTCGTTATCCTTTTTAGTCGTGAAGCAGAGATGATAAATCTGATAAGAGGGCCTGAGTAAATAAGGCTTTGGAGTGAGGTTTTATGTTAACCTGGCTAGGAGTTGGCTTGTGGTTACAAGTACCAGAAGCTTTACATTCCTCTCGTGCCCTTGTTTTTGTCACCTCCTTTATCTTTGCGCTTCCCTAAGAATTCCTCTTTTAAAAAAAAAAAAAAGTTTATTTATTTTTGAGAGAGCGAGAGAGTGTGTGTGGGCAGAGGAGGGGCAGAGAGAGAGAGAGAGGGGGAGAGAGAGAATTCCAAGCAGGCTCCATGCTCTTAGCACAGAGCCTGACACAGGGCTCGAACCCACGAACCATGAGATCATGACCTGAGCCGAAGTCAAGAGTCAGATGCTTCACCGACTGAGCCACCCAGGCGCCCCCACTAAGAACTCCTCCTTAAATAGAGTCTGTACCTTGCAGCCCTTTTAGCTGTAAAATGTTATTATATTGGAGGCCTGTTGATGTGGTGATAAAAAATCAGAGAGGGAAGCATTCTATAATCTTAGGATTAAATCTCAGTGTTCAGTGGGTCTGTGTCCTGGGTTGTGACCTACAAGTTTTTCATAGCTTTTATTTTACTTCTTAGATGACAGAAGAAAACTACAGGGTCTGGAGTTAGAGATATGCCCTTCCCCTGAGTGGGATGTGTCTTTCCCTCTGGAGAATAGTCCCTGTGATGGAGAAGGGTCTCGGTGCATTCACAGCGATCTCTCTCCTCCTTACCCTGCCAGAGCCAGGAGGAGCTCTTTCCCATCTCTTACTGCTATCTGACCTTGGGTGAGGAAAGCAAACTTCCCTGAGACTCAGTATTTTCATCTCTAAAATAATTCAACCTCCTCACAGGGTGGTTGTAAGGATCAAGTCCAATGACTCATGCAAAACACATGATGCTGTGCCTGACACGTGTTAAGACCTATTTTGGTCACTCATTGCCACTACTTTATATGTTCCCATTCCAGGCTCCAACCTCGTGTCGTTTCTGGTAAATATAATAGAAAAGCCTGCTTCGTGTAAATATGAGCCCGAGGAGACCTCTTTTATCTCCTTGATCTACTCATTCAACTACTTTTTCGCCCTTTAATGTTAGAATCCTCCAGGAAATGAGGATTCTTCAGGTTAATTTCTGTATTACTTTGCTAGGGCTGCCGCAACCTAGGACTGCCGACTAGGGGCATGAACAACAGAAATGCATCTTCTCACAGTTTTGGAGGTTGGAAGTTCAGGGTCAAGGTGTTGGTAGGGTTGGTTCCTTCCGAGGGGTCCAGGGGAAGATCTGCTCCACACCTCTCTCCTTGGCATGGAGATGGCCATCTTCTCTCTGTCTCTTCACATGGCATTTTCCCTCTATGGGTATCCCTGTGCCTAAATTTCCCCCTTTTAAGGGACCCCAATCAGAGTGGATTAGGGACCACTCTGATGAACTCACTCTAACTTGACTACCTCTGTTAAGACCATATCTCCATATAAGGTTACATCTGAAGGTACTAAGCATCGGGATTCAAAATGCGAATTTGGGGGGGACGCAGTTCAATCCCCTTGCCAGTAGCTTCTTCCCACTGCTACGCCTTTCCCGTCTTGCATCCTGCTATTGCCGAGACTGAGGGACCTCTGTAAAAGTTAGTCATTGCTTTGCACACCTTTCCCTATTTCAGAAGTTTTTGGCTTCATTCATTCTCTGCTCTTGGGCTGTCATTACCTTCTGTGACTCTCCTGATCCACTGAAGAGAAATGTTATCACGAGTTGGCTGTTCTCATCTTCTGGCTGCGTTGTTTGTCTTGGCTTTGAAAAATTTCCAAAAATAATTCTTGGTAACCTGTAATTTTATCTCTGTGTTGTCTTTTGTTTTTCCCCACGTTTCTGGAACCATGACAGAAGATTCTGAGTAATTCTGATCAGCATATATTCATGACAGCTCCAAAAAAAAAAAAAAAGGTTATTTTATGCTTCGGCAGATGCACCTGTAACTTTGCATCTCTTAGTACTTTTGGACGTACCGGGGAATTAGTATCTGGACTTGGCTTTGGAATGCTATGTATTTGCATACCTACAGATTTTGTTTAATTTATTTCAACTCAACAGATATTTATTGAACACTTAACTAAGCTTCAGATCCTGAAGGCATAATAATTTGTAAGATGTTGCTAATTGCCAGAAGCACTTGGTCCAGCAGAAAGGACACAGGTAAATACCATATTGACCCAGGGTGACAAATGAGATACCCATACGGTAGCTATAAAATGCCATGGAAGCTCATGTTGCTTTAGTTTTTTCATTTTATTTCATTTTAGAGAGTATTCTGGAGCTTTTCTTCTCCTCCCTCCCTTGAAGTTTTGTCATGGAGGTTAGCCTGGAGTATTCATGATGATTTACCTTGATTTCATGTCTTTCCAGAGTTCTCAGGATATACTTAAAAGCCTCTGGGGGCGCCTGAGTGGCTCAGTCAGTTAAGTGTCGACCTCGGCTCAGGTCATGATCTCACGGTCCGTGGGTTCGAGCCCCACATCCGGCTCTGTGCTGACAGCTCAGAGCCTGGTGGCTGCCTCGCATTCTGTGTCTCCCTCTGTCTCTGGCTGTTCCCCTGTCTCTCTCTGTATCTCTCTCTCTCTTTCCCTCTCTCTCTCTCAAAAATAAATAAACATTGGGGCGCCTGGGTGGCTCAGTCGGTTAAGCGGCCGACTTCGACTCAGGTCATGATCTTGCGGTCCGTGAGTTTGAGCCCCGCGTCGGGCTCTGTGCTGACAGCTCAGAGCCTGGAGCCTGTTTCAGATTCTGTGTCTCCCTCTCTCTGACCCTCCCCCGTTCATGCTCTGTCTCTCTCTGTCTCAAAAATAAATAAACGTAAAAAATAAATAAATAAATAAATAAATAAACATTAAAAAAAAATTTTTTTAATCCTCTGAGTGTCCTCTGGGGCTCTGTGTGATCTGGCCCCTGCCCCACTCCCCTGCCTGCACTTGAGTCACCCTATTCCCTAAAACACTGGTGGTCTTCCTTTCGGCCAGAGCTCTGTACTTTTTTTCCCGCTCCAATGTTTGAGCACAGGCCTCTGCCCGGGATGTCCTCATCCGCCCCACTTAGTCAATACTTCTGTTTCCTGTGGCCTTCAGATGATTAACCTCTTGTTCAAAAGAACTCTGCTGGGCTCCCCTCTACCCATCTCATCCAATTCCACTGTATGGCCCCCCTTGTCACTCTGAATAGCACAGTTTATTTCTGTTGTCATGTGTGCCTGTAATAATTCTTTTTTTTTTAATGTTTATTTGTTTTTGAGAGAGACAGACCACGAGGGAGGGAGGGGCAGAGAGAGAGGGAGACCCAGAATCGGAAGCAGGCTCCAGGCTCTGAGCTGTCAACACAGAACCCGACGCGGGGCTCGAACCCATGAACCGTGAGATCATGACCTGAGCCCAAGTTGGAGGCTTAACTGACTGAGCCACCCAGGTGCCCTTGGGATCCACACTTTTGAGGGCAGAATTCTGAGTGTTTTGACAAAGCTATAGAGTCATGTGACCAACACCACACAATCATGAGACACAAGAGTTCCATTACCCCCACGTGCCACTGTGCCTGTTCCTGTCTCCTAGCCCTTCTTCTCCCTGTGTAATTTTGCTTTTGCCGGAGAGTTATGTAAATGGAATCAAAAGTTTAGCTTTTTCAGTCTGGCTACTTTTACTTACTTATAATCCATTTGAGAAGTCATCCATACTGCTCATGGGAACAGAGTTTTAATGCAAGTTTGTAAAAAAAAAAATCAATACAATGGATTTTCATTTACCTGTTTAAAAATATTTATTGAACTAATCTTTCTTTTCTTTCTCTTTCTTTCTTTCCTTCCTTCCTTATCTATCATCTTTATATCTGTATCTCGTAAGTTATCATAAAAATTTTTATTTTTATTTTTATTTTAAGCACATTTGAAATGGGTACTTAGAGACAGTAGTTTCTGAGAGCATTCCCAGGAGAGAGAGGTGTTTCTTTACAACAGGGGATGTTTTCGTAAGGTGGATGCATTGGAGTGAGCCTTGAAAAACGGCTAGGGCATTGCTTCAGGAAATGTCAGATATCACTCAGAAGGCATCAAAGTATTCTCTTTGGCCTCTTAGGGACTCATCAAGCCTCCCCTACGTCTAACCCAACCTTACATCTGTGCACAAGCAGGACAAGGAATGGCCTGATAGATCTTATCTTTCTTTTTCTTTCCTTAACAAACATTCACTAACCATATACTAGCTGTGAAGTTCAATGCAAGGTGCCCAGGGAAATGCGAAAGTTAATAAGAGAGTTTTGCCTACTCGATTTATCCCCTGTCGATACTCCACTTTCCTTTACACTAGCCTCATTTTTCCATTTTCTCTCTTCTTATCTTGTTTCATAAATAAGAGGCAGCTTCCAAAAATATATGGAAAATAAATCATGGAAAATGTTGGGACAAAGAAATAATGTGGGTGAAAAAACAATCCGAGGGCAAATTTACCTACCTCTCATTGCCACATTGTTTTATAGAGGCACCCAAGATGGACCACTGATGGGGTTGTATGTTTCCCGGAAACTGAAGTAAGTACGGAAATACGTGCTGTTAAAAGATCCAGATGGTCCGCAAGATAGAGACAAACCCGTTGTTTAAAGTTTTCTCATCTTGCTGACCTAAGAAAAATTCTTCCCTCGGGTCTTCATAAAGAAAACACTTTTTAATTCAGACAAGAACATCCTGGACTCCAGCCCAGCAATAAATACAAGAGTAAAGTTTGCCCGGCTGCTTCTTACAGCATCCCTCAATGCAAGCCAGTCTCACAACAGTGAAGTTCAATCCTGTCAAGTAAATTTGACAAGAGTCAGAATGATGCCGTTCCGATATGCAGCTCTCAGATGGTGTTATTTGATCCAAGGGTAAAATTTATCATTTCCAGAGAATAGATGAATAACATGTCCTTCAGGCAAATCCTCCATAAATATCTGTTCTCATAAACAGGATTTTGATGGGATTTGGACAACAGAGTTATCTGACAAGCAGCTAGGGTGCATCTGTGTGGGGTTTCCATTAAGGGCTGACACCAATCAGACCCAAGGTAGGATAAAATTGTTTATTAAAAATCATGGAGACTGTATAAAAGCATATTTAAACAGGTTATTCCTCTTTATAATGGCACCAGGGTGTACTTATTCCAGAACAAGGCAATAAGCTGAGAGCTTTAAGAGTATCCTGTCGTTTCAATATCCTATAACATTCCTATGTAGTACCTTCTGTTTGTCACCCCATTTTACAGAAGAGAAAACCAATATTAGGAGGAGTTCAGTAATTTGTTAAGCATTACACAGCTTGTAAAAAGAGCCAGGATTCAAACCAGTTCTCTCTGGAATTGGAAACAGCATGAGCCTTTGTTTTTGTCTTTTGTTTGTTTAAAAACATTTTAGACATAGGGACACCCAGGGGCCAACTTCAGCTCAGGTCATGATCTCACAGTTCATGAGTTCGAGCCCCGTGTCGGGCTCTGTGCTGACAGCTCAGAGCCTGGAGCCTGCTTTGGATTCTGTGTGTGTGTGTCTCTCTCTCTCTCTTCCCCTCCCCTGTTTGCAGTCTCTCTCTCTCTCTCTCTCAAATATAAATTAACATTTAAAAAAAAAATTTTTAAATAATGGCAAAAGACATTTGCATAGATATTTCTCCAAAGAAGATAAACCAGTGACCAAGAAGCATAGACACAGATGTTCAACATCACGAATCATTAGGGAAATTCAAGTCAAAGCCACAAGACCCCACACTCCACCCATTAGGGTGGCTATTATCAACAAAGTAGGAAAGAAGGATTGGTAGGATGTGGAGAAACTGGGACTCTTGTTTATTGCTAGTGGGAATGTAGAGTGGTATAGCCACTGTGGAAAAGGGTATAGTGGTTCCTCGGAAAGCTTAACATAGGATTGCAAAAATGGTCCAGCTGTTATACTTCTAGATATATACTCCAAAGGACAGAAAGCATACTTGAAAAGATGTTTGTAAACCATATTCATGGAAGTGTTATTCACAATAGCCAACTCCAGTGTCTATCAATAGATGGATAGATATACAAAGGAATATTATTCAGCCTTAAAAAGGAAAGAAACTCTGACATATGCTATAATATGGATGAACCTTGAAGACATTATGGTTTTTGTTGTTGTTTTTCTTAGAAAGGTTTTATTTATTTATTTGCCTGTTTGTTTTTAATATAATTTATTATCAAGTTGGCTAACATACAGTATATAGAGCGTGCTCTTGGTTTTGGGGGTAGATTCCCGTGATTCATCGCTTACGTACAACACCCAGTGCTCATCCCAACAAGTGCCCTCCTCAGTGCCCATCACCCATTTTCCCCACACTCATCAACCCTCAGTTTGTTCTCTGTATTTAAGAGTCTCTTAGGGTTTGCCTCCCTCCCTCTCTGTCTGTAACTGTTTTTCCCCCTTCCCTTCCTCCATGGATTGCTGTTAAGTTTCTCAAGTTCCACATATGAGTGAAAACGTACGATATCTGTCTTTCTCTGACTGACTTATTTCACTTAGTGTAATACCCTCCCATTTGAAGACATTATGTTAGATGAAATAACCCCATCTCAAAAGGATAAATATTGTATGATTCCACTTACATGAGGCATCTAGAGTAGCAAATTCATGGAGACAAGAAAGTTGAATGGTGGTTTCCAGGGACTGGGGAGAAGAAAGAATAGAATAGTTATTATTTAATGGGTATGGAGTTTTCTAACAGTGTGGATGTACTCGGTGCCACTGCAAATGGTTAAAATGATGCATTTTACATTATGTATATTTCGCCACATCAAAAATACATTTTCTTTAAAAAAAACCCACAAAATACTTATGTATCAAAATAATATAATTTTATTATAATTTATTTCCTTTTGAAATTACAGTTATCATACTTTTATGACTTTATAAATATAATATCTTTAATTGAAGAATCAAATAGCATTACATTTTTTTTAATGTTTATTTATCGTTGAGAGACAGAGAGAGACAGAGCATGAGCAGAGGAGGGTCAGAGAGAGAGAGAGACAGAATCTGAAGCAGGCTCCAGGCTCCGAGCTGTCAGCACAGAGCCCAACGCGGGGCTTGAACTCATGAACCGCAAGATCACGACCTGAGCGGAAGTCGGATGCTTAACCAACTAAGCCACCCAGGCGCCCCATTAAGTAGCATTTTAAAATTATGTTAATTTCTTCAAGGGTTTAATGCTCCTCAAAGGTGACTGTTCCTATCTTCAAGATAAAGTAAAGTTGCCTTCCTACTCTCCACCAAATGCTCAAAACCACACCAACAATTTAGTTTGCTTCATAGGAGATCCTAGAATATCTGTTTTATGTTGACTTGTTGAAAACAGAAGAACAATAGAGAAAATCAGTAAAACCAAAAGGGTTTTGTTTTGAGAAGACAAATAAACAGATAAATCTCCAGCAGGCTAACCTAAAAAAGATACATAGTAAGGAGCCGCACATTAACTATACCAGAAATGAAAGAGGAATCAACGTGACTGATCACATGGACATTAAGAAAGTTAGTAACAGAACAGGAAGAGCATGTACAGGACCAGGCATTTGATACTTAAATGAAACTGATCAGTTCCTTGAAGGATACAAGCTACAAAAGCTCATTCAAGAAGCAATAGACAATAGGAACATTCCTGTATCTGTTAAAGAAATAGAACCAATCCTTAAAAAGCTTCCACAAAAAGAAAACACCAGGACCAGATGGTTTTGTTGGAGAATTCTATAAAATATTTAAAGAAGAGGTAGCACCAATTTCCCACAATCTCTTCCAGAAAATACAAGTAGAGGGAGGAACACTTCTCAACTCATTCTATGAGAGCAGTATTAGGCTAATACCAAAACCAGATAAAGACATTACAAGAAACTCCCATAAACATAGATATAGAATCCATTAAAAATTTAGCAAATCAATGAGGCACCTGGGTGGCTCAGCCGGTTGGGCGTCCGACTTCAGCTCAGATCATGACCTCACGGTTCCTGGGTTCGAGCCCCACGTCGGGCTCTGTGCTGACAGCTCGGAGCCTAGAGCCTGCTTCGGATTCTGGGTCTCCCTCTTTCTCTGCCCCTCCCCCACTTGCACCCTGTCTCTGTCTCTCAAAAGTAAATAAGCATTAAAAAAAAATTTTTTTTTAATAGCAAATCAAATCCAGCAGGATATAAAAAAGGATACTTGATGGTGACCAAGTAGGGCTCATCCAGGGATGCAAAGCCAGTTTAACATTTGTAAAGAAATTAATGTAATTTATCCTATTAATAGACGGAAAAATCAAAACGATGTGATCATATGAATTAATGCAGAAAAAACTTTTGACAAAATTCAACACCTATTTGTGACAAAAACTCTCAAAAAAAAACCCCAAAAAACAAGGAACAGAAGGAAATTTCCTTAACCTAACAATAGCTAACGTAATAATTCATGGTGAAAAACTGAATGCTTTTCTCTGAAATAGGGAATAAGGAAAAAATGTCCTCTTTCAACTCCTGTTCAGTGTTGTCTTGGAAATTCTACCTAGTACAATAAGATAAGAAGAAGAGATTGAAAGTTTGTGGGTTAGAAAGAAATAAAATTGTCTGTATTTGCAGGTGACATTATTATCTGTGTAGAACAACTTAAATTATGTACCAAAACACTGATAGAACTTCTAAGCATGTATAGCAAGGTCACAGGATACATGGTCAATGTATAAAAGTTGATTACTTTCCTATATACCAGCAATGGACAATCAGAAATTAAAATTTAGAATCAATACTATCTATAAGCACGCCAAAAAATTAATTTGGCATATTTAATTTGGCAAATTATTTGGGCATATTTCTAATGAAGTATGTATGGGATGTGTATGCTGTACAAAACACTGGTGAAAGAAATTTTTAAAAAAATTTTTGTTTTCAACGTTTTTTATTTATTTTTGGGACACAGAGAGACAGAGCATGAACGGGGGAGGGGCAGAGAGAGAGGGAGACACAGAATCGGAAGCAGGCTCCAGGCTCCGAGCCATCGGCCCAGAGCCCGACGCGGGGCTCGAACTCACGGACCGCGAGATCGTGACCTGGCTGAAGTCGGACGCTTAACCGACTGCGCCACCCAGGCGCCCCACTGGTGAAAGAAATTTTTAAAAAACTCAATAAATGGGAAGATATTTCATGTTCATGGATCAGAAGAGTCAAAATTATAAAGATGTCAGTTTTCCAAACCAACTTAATCTGTGGATTAAAGGCAATAAGTTAAAGGCAACCAGAATCCCAGTCAACTATTTATAGATATTGACAAACTTAATGTAAAATGTATATGGCAGGGATGCCTGGGTGGCTCAGCCGGTTGAGTGACCGACCTTGGCTCAAGTCATGATCTTGTGGTTCGTGAGTTCAAGCCCTGCGTCAGGCTCGCTGCCGTCATCACGGATCCCACTACCGATCTTCTGTCCCCCTCTCTTTCTGCCCCTTTCCCTCTCATCCTTTCTCTCTCTCTCTCAATAAGGAAAACATGTTTTAAAATAAAATAAAATTTATATGGGAAAGCAAAGGATCTAGAAAGATGGACACACTGTCGAAGAACAACAGAGTTGGAAGAGTCGCACTAACTGTCCCAAGACTTAATATAAAGTGACTGTATTCAGGACAGTGTGGTATTGGCAAAGTATGGGCACGTCAATCAGCAAAAGAGAAGACAGAAGCCAGAAATAGATCCACATAGTCAACTAGATTTTAACAAAGGTGCAAAGCCAATTCAACGGAGAAGGGATAGTTTTTCTTTTTAAAAATTTTTTTAATGCTTATTTATTTTTGAGAGACAGAGAGAGAGAGAGACAGAGCGTGAGTGGGGGAGGGGCAGAGTGAGAGGGAGACACGGAATCCGAAGCAGGCTCCGGGCTCCGAGCCGTCAGCACAGAGCCCGACGCGGGGCTCGAACCCGTGAACTATGGGATCATGACCAGAGCCGAAGTCAGACTCCTAACCGACTGAGCCACCCAGGCGCCCCAAGGATAGTTTTTTTCAACAAATGATGCTGGCTGGCACAATTGAATGTTCATATGTTAAAAAAAAAAAAGCGGGGTGGGGAGAGGGGGGAGACCTAGACATAGATCTTACACTTTTTAGTAAAATTAACTCAAAATGTATCATAGACCTAAATACAAAATGGAAAAGTGTAAAACATCTAGAAGAAAACCTATGAGAAAGTCTAGATGACCTTTGGCTGGCGATGAGTTTTTAGATACAACACCAAAAGCACAATCCAAGAAAGAGACAATTAAGTTAGACTTTATTACACTGGAAACTGTTACTCTGGGAAAGACATTGGTAACAGAAATGAAAAGGCTAGCCACATAATGAAACGTTCTTGAAGCACGTGTCTGATAAAGGACTTATATCCACAACCAATGGATATTGGTTTCACAGTGCTGAGAAAACCGGCAACCCAATTTAAAAAATGGAAAAAAACATCTGGTCATTTCACCCAAAAAAAGATATGTAAATAGCAAATAAACAAATGAAAAGATACTCAACATCATTAGTCATTAGGGAATGGCAATTTTTTTTTTAAGTTTTGTTTTCTTGGGGTGCCTGGGTGGCTCAGTCGGTTGAGCGTCTGACTTCGGCTCAGGTCATGATCTCACGGTTCGTGGGTTTGAGTCCCACATCGAGCTCTGTGCTGACAGCCCGGAGCCTGGAACCTGCTTCAGATTCTGTGTCTCTCTCTCTCTTGGTCCCTCCCCTGCTCTCTCTCTCTCTCTCTCTCTCTCTCTCTCTCTCCTCTCACAATTATAAATAAATATTTAAAAATAAAAAAAATAAATTTTGTTTTGTTTTTTATTTTAGAGAGACAGCATGTGCAAGTAGGGGAGAGAGGCAGAAGGTGAGAGAGAGAATCTCAAACAGGCTCAACGTGGGGCTCGATCCCACGACCCTTGGACCATGACCTGAGAAGAAATCAAGAGCTGGACCACTCAACCAACTGAACCACCCCGGTGCCCTGGGATTTGCAAATTTAAGCAATAATAAGATACCAACCATACAGAAGATCCCCAACTTACTATAGTTTGACTTACTTTTTTGCTTTAACTTTACCATAGTGTGGAAGTGATACACATTCAGTGGAAATTGTACTTTGAATTTTGAATTTTGATTTTTTTCTTAGGTTAGCAACATGCTGTAGGGGACCCGCTCACGATCCTGGGTAGCAACAGTGAGCAGCCAACCCCCCATCAACCCTGCAATCATAAGGGCTAACACTCGATATACATAAAACCATTCTGTACCCACACGACCACTCTGTATCTCACCTTCAGCACAGTATTCCATAGATTACATCAGATATTCAACATTGCATTATAAAACTTTTTTAATGTTTATTTATTTATTTATTTACTTAGAGAGAGGTGGAGGGGGGCGGACAGAGAAGGAAAGAGAATTCCAAGCAAGTTCCACACTGTCAGCACAGAGCCCAACGTGGGGCTCAAACTCACGAACCATGAGATCATGACCTGAGCCTAAATTAGGAGTCAGACGCTTAACTGACTGAGCCACCCGGGCTCCCCTCAACATTATATTATAAAATAGGCTTTGTGTTAGATGATTTTGCCCAACCCTAGGCTAATATAAGTATTCTAAGCATGTTTAAGGGAGGTTAAGGTAAGCTATGGTGTTTGATAAGTTAGGTGTAGTAAATGCATTTTCTACTTAATGATTGATATTTTCAACATGTGATGGATTTGTCAGGGTGTTATCCCGTTGTAAATCCAGGAAGATCTGTGCAATCCGGGATTCCTGACTAAAATCCAGGAAACTGACCATATTAATCAACTGGGGAGGCTATGGGGCAGTAGGAATTCTTATTCAATGCTGGTGGAAATGAAAAATGATACAGTCACTTTAGAAGAATTGAAACATAATCTTACCATATGATCCAGCCATTCTATTGTCAGTATGTATCCAACTGATTTGAAATTTTCATGGAGGAAATTGCTTACAGTTTTATTTTCTGCTGGTTTCTTTGTCTGACCTTATTATCAGGGTGATGATGGTCTCATAAACTGATTTGAAAGTGGTCCCTCTTCTACTTCTTGAAGAGTTTAGGAAGGATTGGTATTGATTATTCACTGAATGTCTGATAGAACTTACCTGTGAATCCATATAGCACTGGGCTTTTCTTTGTCGAGAAGTTTCTGATTGCTGATTCAATCACCTTATTTGTTACTGGTTTGTTCCGGCTTTCTATTTCTTCTTGATTCCGTTTGGATAGGTTGTGTGTTTTTAGGTCTTTGTACATCTCTTCTAGGTTATCCAATTTGTTCGTGTATAAGGTCCCTCAAAAAATTAAAAAATAAACTGCCTTATGATCCTTCTAGGTGTGTATCCAAAGGAAACAAAACCATGATCTCAAACAGATGTCTACACTCCCATGTTTATTGCAGTATTATTCATAATAGCCAAGATATGCAAACCACTTAAATGTCCATTGATGAATGAATGGATAAGGAAAATGTACACATATACAGTGGAATATTATTCATCCTTAACGCAGAAGGAAATCTTGCCATTTGCAATAACACGGGCAAGCCTGGAGGACATTATGCTCCGTGAAATAAGCCAGACACAGAAAGACAACAGTGTTGAAATGTTCTCATTTACATGTGTAATCTAGAATAATCGAATTCATAGAAGCAGAAAAGAGAATGGTGGTTGCCAGGGGCCAGGGGGAGGGGGAAATGGGTCCAGGGCACAAAGTTTCAGCTACACAAGATGAACTAATTTCAGAGATCTAACGTACAACAATAGGAGTGTAGCTAACGATACTGTGCTGTATACTTAAAACTTGCTAAGAGGATAGATCTTTTTTTAAATTTTATTTTTAATATTTGTTTGTTTATTTTTGAGAGACAGAGAGTGAGAGACAGAGAGAGAGAGCATGCGAGCAGGGGAGGGACAGAGAGAGAGAGGGAGACACAGAATCCGAAGCAGGCTCCAGGCTCCAAGCTGTCAGCACAGAGCCCCACGCTGGGCTCGAACTCACCAACGGTGAGATCATGACCTGAGCTGAAGTCGGAGGCTCAACTGACTGAGCCACCCAGGTGCCCCTAAGAGGATAGATCTTAAGTGTTTTCACAACAAAGAAAAAAAAAGGAAAGAAAGAAAAAAATGCTAACCCTGTAGGTGATGGATATTTAATTAGCTTGATTGTTGCAATTATTTCACAATGTATACATGTATCAAAACATCAGGTTGCCTATCTTAAATATATACAATTTTTATTTGTCAATTATACCTCAATAAGCCTGGGGGGAAGAAAGAAATGAGCTATCAAGATTCTCAAAAACAAAGATGAATCTAAATGCATATTGTTTTGGGGTTTTTTTTGTTTGTTTTTAAATTTTTTTAATTTTTATTTTTTTAATGTTTATTTATTTTTGAGACAGAGAGAGACAGCATGAATGGGGGAGGGTCAGAGAGAGAGGGAGACACAGAATCTGAAACAGGCTCCAGGCTCTGAGCCGTCAGCACAGAGCCTGATGCAGGACTCGAACTCACGGACTGTGAGATCATGACCTGAGCCGAAGTCGGACGCTTAACCGACTGAGCCACCCAGATGCCCCTCTAACACCGGCAGGTGAAGAAAAGCCTAAAAATCCTTTTATGTATCTCCACAGAGACATAAGAGAAAATATTGTACTGTGAAACAGAAACAGGCTGCTATAAAAAAGGAATATTTTACGAGAAACGAAAAGCTTTGGGGAGTTAAAAATAGGATAGAAGATGAAAAATTCAATATAAAATTTGGAAGATGATGTTGAAAGACTCCCTCACAAATAGAGGAGAAAGCTAAAAGAAACAAAATACATAGGGGACCAGTTTGGTGGGGTTTGACAGCCGAGAATAGGAGAGGACTGAGAAAATGGGTGGAAAATGTTTTTGAAGAAATATATCAATAGAATTCCACATATCGGAGGTGTATGACTTTCCAGACTGGAAAGGCAAACCAAGTATCTGTCTTGTATCTTTACAAAGAGAGAAGGAGAAAGAGAGGGGGGGAGAGAGAGAGAGAGAGAGAGAGAGAGAGAGAAGGAGAGAGGATGGGAGGGAGGGAGAGAGGAGGAGGAGGACAGGGAGGAGGGGGAGGAGGAGGGGAGTGAGAAATCATATACAAAGTATCAGGAATCAGACTAACACTGTAACTATTCAACTAACCTGGAGGCTGGATGGCAACCCAATCAGTGCCTTCAAAATTCTGAGAGAAAATTGCCGCTTAGTTTCTGTAGCTAGCCAGATTATTGATGAAGTGTTAGTGTAGAACATACGCATCTTAGATGGGAAATGTCTGACACGTTCTATCTCCTGTGCCCACTGGCCCACTTTCTCAGGGGGTTACTAGAAGATGAATCCTGTAGAAACAAAGAAGCAGATGAAAAGGGAGAGAAACAAAAAACATGATCCTGGAAAGCAGGGGATCCGATACACGTGAAACATAAAGGCAGCCCTTTGGATGATGGTAAATAGAGTTCCCAGGGGTTTTGGGGACAGAGAACGACCAGTTCAGGTTGGAGCAGGAGAGGGGGGGAAGGCTCTGGAGGAGGCTGGGATCAAGCATGCCAGTTACTAACGTGTTGAAATGTACCACGAGAGGATGCGCACAATTGGTAGAGAACTCGGGAATGAACTGGTTATGGACACTTGCAAAATGAAGCAAATGAGGCTCAGAAAAAAAGTAACACGATACCAAGAAAGGACCATCTTGCTCAACTATGAATAACAGTCATATAGTAAAAATATGGTAGGTAATAAATGTGTCTAACCAAAGCAAGATAAATCTACATTTGGAAGGAGAGGTACTCTCTATGTCTATAGAGACAGGGAGCCTGGCATCGGAGAGCTAAATTCTCATCATCTGCAGTGGTAGTTCAAGAGACAATATTTAAAAACTGAAAAGAAAAAATCAAAGACCGAAAGCATGTTACTTAGAAAGGTAGAGGTAAATACAGCAGGTGTGGATGGGGGCGGGAGGGAGGGGAAGGAGAATGAAAGGAACTGAAAGATGTTGTCTCTAGAAAATGGGGATTAGAGATGTTGAGGGGTAGGTAAAGCATAGTTCTTTTTTTCGTTTCATTTTGTTTTGTTTTGTTTTGCTTTAAGTCATGTAGAACCATTGGACTTTTTCAACAATTATTCAATAAACAAATAAATACACCAAGAGAAATTGACTAATGGAAAGTTGTTATACTTTGGAAACTTCAAGAGGTTTGCCTCTGGTGGTGTTTCTCAATGATTTATTAAGTGTCTTGGGTATAGCTTGAAATATCTATCACCTTAGGGATAAAATATCCTAATTTTAAGGATGAAAAATCAAACATCGGGATTTTCCAAGGAGACCTAACTTGGGACAAACAGCTCCACTGTTGAAAGCTTTCTTTTCTATAACTTACTGATTTTTCTTTTCACTTGTCAAGAAGTGACTTGGGGGCATATTATTTAAAATCACGGGGGTGCCTGGGTGGCTCAGTCGGTTAGGCGTCCGACTTCAGCTCGGGTCACGATCTCACGGTCCATGAGTTCGAGCCCCGCGTCAGGCTCTGTGCTGACAGCTCAGAGCCTGGGATCTGCTTCGGATTCTGTCTGTCTCTCTCTCTCTCTGCCCCTCCCCTGCTCATGCTCTGTCTCTCTCTGTCTCAAAAATAAATAAAAACATTAAAAAAATTTTTTTTAAAATAAAATCATGTACAAAGGCTGCCACAAATGTAAACCAATACGGATCACTGGGTCCAGTCAAAGCATAGATTAGGAGCTCTTGACCATCATCTCCGGAGTTGAGACACCCAACCTTCTAGTTTGAACTTTGTTGTCTTCATGGCACGATGTGGGAATAGTTTTCAGTGAGAAATCTTTTGGGTCCACCCAATTCTCTTAAAAACAAGCAAGTGCTTGTAACTGCCACTCATGATGACCCACCGCTGAGATTTAGAGCTTTCCAATTTGGGAGAAATCAGGTGCACAGGAAAAAATAAAATAAAAAGAGAGAGAGATGGAGGGAAGAACTGGACTGAGCCATCAGTGAACCGGGCACTGCTGGCTAAATGCAAGATTGTCATCAGTATCTCACATTGTGATACGAAACAATATTGTTGATGTAAAATACTTCCCTTTGTAATTGCATGAAAAAAAAATGGTGGTACATTTAAAATTATTACTAGACGTCCAAAGGTTGACCAAGCTTACCCACTGGAAGGTAAGGGCGGGGCGGGTGGGTGGGGGGAGCGCAAGCCCTCATGTTCGTTCTGGCTCCAGAAGCCAGACGCAGGTGTTACGGGTGGACCTTTACTCTATGGGCAGAACAGTGCAAGTACAATCATGGTCTCCGGAGTCCGACAGCCTGGAACTGAGTCCCCTCATTCCGGCTTTCCAGCTGCATGACTTTGACCTTGGGAAAGTCACTTAACCCACCTGGATTCCTGATTGCAGGGGTCAAGCAGAAGCTGGCTGACAGCTTCCTGGGGACGGACAGGTGCATGCAAAATGCAGGAGGCGGGATTAGAAAACGTTGCACCCCTTTTCGCTTCTACTTAAGGGGCTCAGGTCTGAGCCACGTGGTTGCTGAGCGGGGTAGACAGGCCTGGCGTGCTGGCTTGCAGTCTGTCGCTGCGTCTCACGTGCCTGGCCACGGTGGGACCCGGTCCCTGGGGACTTCGTCGGTGTGATGGACGGCAGACTCTGGACTGGGCCCGAGAACAGTCTTCCCTTCAGCGCGCACCCAGAGCAGAGCTTTGGTGCCCTCCGGGTCTGCGAAACTCCACATACAGAAAACCACCACAACAAAGGCTTGGAGCAAGCCGCACAGGAAGGAGCTGCGTGTCTCTCGGTGCGAGGAGGCATAAACGCGCGAAGTACGATGTGTTTTGACACAACGAGCTCACAGGCACAAACCCACTCTGTCTGCCGGGCTGCGTCTCTCATGCGCACCAGCCACCTGCAGACGGGAAGATGCTGTCAAGGCAGAGCAGCATGAGAGACAGAGAGTGAGTGGGGGAGGCGCCCCCATACTTTTTTTGTTGTTGTTAATGTTTATTTTTGAGGGAGAGATAGACTATGAGCAGGGGAGGGGCAGAAAGAGGGAGACACAGAATCTGAAGCAGGCTCCAGGCTCCGAGCTGTCAGCACAGAGCCCGACGTGGGGCTCGAACCCATGAACCGTGAGATCATGACCTGAGCTGAAGTCGGACGCTGAACCGACTGAGCCACCCAGGTGCACCCTTTTTTCTTTTAAAAAAAAATTTTTTTTTAAGGTTTTTTTTCTTTTTTAACTCCGCACTGTGTTAAGCTCCAGGGATTCAGCAGCTAGAAAGATCAGGGGTTTTGATCTGAGGTTCCCGAGCAAGGAGACAGAACGTCTGAACATGAACATAATTTCAATTAGCGATAAGTATCATAAAAAAAATAAAATAAAATAGGAATAGGACATAACAGGAAACAGAGTGTCTTGGAGACACGAGTTTAGATAGGGTGATTGTGGGAAGGTGAGTTTGAATTGAAATCTGAAAAATGAGAAGCAACCAGTCCGATAATAGCCCCGGGGTGGGGGCGGGGGGTGGGGGGGGGGGAGAAGAAGGAATAGTAGGGGTGAGGGGTTGGGGCGGAAGCCTCAAGAAAGAAAGCAGTTTGGTATCATCTGCAACCAGGAAGCAGGCCAGTGTCACTGAAACTTAGTGATCAAGGTAACTTAGTGATCAAGAAACTTAGTGATCAAGAGTAGACAGCCAAGTCAGACGGTCAGGCAGAGGCCAGCTCATATAGGACCTCATAGGCCATTGAAAAAGAGGCCTGAGGACAGCAGAGATCACTGGAAGGTTTTAAGCAGGGAAATGACAAGTAGACTTTTTCTAAGTTTATTTTTTATTTAAAGTGTTTAATGTTTATTTTTGAGATGGAGTGTGAACAGGGGAGGGACAGAGAGAGAGGGAGACATAGAATCCCACGCAGGCTCCAGGCTCTGAACTGTCAGCACAGAGCCCAACACGGGGCTCGAACCCATGAACCGTGAGATTGTGACCTGAGCCGAAGTCGGACACCCAACCGACTGAGCCATCCAGGCACCCCCGTGATTTTAAATAATATGCCCCCAAGTCACTTCTTGAGAAGTGAAAAGAAAAATCAGTAAGTTATAGAAAAGAAAGCTTTCAACAGGATGACTGAGCCATCCCGGCGCCCCGAATACTTTTTTTTTTTTAATTGCAAAACCAATATGACAACATTAGAGAAAACACATCACATGAAATGTCACTGCCCCAATATGATTTCTATAATTTGTCTTTACTCGCGATCTTTTTTCCCTGTGCTTCTTACCTTTTCACACAGTTGTAACTGGTCTTTGGACTTAATATTATTAACATAAGAATTTTTCTTGAGTTTTGTCTTGGTCTTATTTATGACCTATTTTCTTTTTAAGTTACCCAATGCTATCTCATATGCATTCACTGTACTTTAAATTACTAATCACGGGGGCATCTGGGGGGCTCAGTCGGTGAAGCGTCTGACTCTTGATTTCAGCTCAGGTCATGATCTACGGTCGCGAGATCCAGCCCTGTGTCAGACTCCACACTGGGCTTGGAGCCTCCTTAAGATTCTCTCCCTCTCAGAGGGACACCTGGGTGGCTTAGTTGGTTAAGCTTTAAGTCATGATCTCACGGTTCATGGGTTCAAGCCCCGTGTCGGGCCCTGTGCTGAGCCTGGAGCCTGCTTCGGATTCTGTGTCTCCCTCTCTCTCTGCCCCTCCCTTGCTCATGCTCTGTCTCTCTCTCTCTCTCAAAAATAAATAAACATTTTCAAAAATTAAAAAAAAATTTAATGCCCTGAGGAGGGCACCTGTTGGGATGAGCATTGGGTGTTGTATTGAAACCAATTTGACAATAAATTTCATATTTAAAAAAAAAAAGATTCTTTCCTCTCCCTCTGCCCTGTCCCCTGCTTTCACTCTCTCTCTCTCTCTCTCAAAAAAACAAAACAAAACAAAACAAAACAAAACAAAAAACACTAATCACAGACTCCTGGACTTTAAACTGGTACCAATTTTGTACTATGGTAATATTGATCATTTTGGCTTCTTTTTTATTCCTTTTACTCACTTGCATTAAGCAGGATTCCTGGATGAAAGAGTATAGGTATTTTTATTACTCTTACATATTTTTTTTTTTTTACTTAAATAATAAGCAATGGTCTTTCAATAAAATAATGCAGACTGATCACATGTGTTTGTATGTTTGTATCTTTGTTCTCCCGAGATCCCACTAAACTGACAGAGGGCGGAGAGCACAATACGTGTTTGGAGGGCTCGAGATAGGGACTGAACACAGGGGTAGGCTGTAGCCTGCTGGAGAGACCGTGTGGTGAGGCTCTGTGGATGCAGAGAGGAGGGGCCGGCTGAACCGGAAAAACTAGAACAATGAAAAGAAAAAAGAGGAAATCATAGAACATACCTCAGCCTCTTGTGAATGTACCAGAATCGGCTTAACCTTTCCCCAGCATTGAATGTCGTAATGGCTCATTTTATGTGTCACCTTGACTGGATCCTGGGGTACCTAGATATTTGGCCAAACATTACTTCTGGGTGTGTCTGTGAGGGTGTTTCTGGAAGAGATTACGTTTGAGTCAGTAGACCGACTGTAAAATAATCGAAAACAATAGAATATATTTAATTGGTCTCTGCCCCTGACCCCGGGCACAAAGCTCCTAGAACCTTCATAATTTCACCTTGTTCTAATGTGGCGACTCTCGTGGGGTCTTGGGTGGCTGCTGGGTGGGGGCTGGTCACCAGAAGGACCAAACCATGATTAGAAGCTTGGAATTTTTGTGCCCAACCCCCATCCTCCAGAGAAGGGAGAGGATCTGGAGGGGTTCATGGAGCTTCCAGACTGGTAAACACCTCCACATTGGGAGGGTGATGCTCTAACTCCGTGGGAGACAGAAACCCTTGTGCTCAGGACCCTCCCAGAACCTCTCCCTATGTATTTCTTCATCTAGCTCTTCCTCTGTGTCGTTGGACAAACTGGTGAACATAAGCGTTTCCCTGAGTTCTGTGAGTGTCACCAACAAATTAATCCAACCCAAGGGGAGGACTGTGGGAAGCTCCGATTGGCAGCCGATTGTCCAGAAGCCCGGGTGACAGCCCCGACTCGTGGTTGGTATCTGAAGGGGGTGGTGTGCAGTCTTGTCCGACTGAGCCCTTCACCTGTGGGACCTCATGCTACGTTAGACAATGTCAGAACGCAGCTAAACTGTAGGATACTCAGCTGGTGTGGGGGAGAATTGTTGGGTGTGGGGTATATCCCACACCCATTTGGTGACCACGAGTGTTAGGAGCGTTCTTTTTTTTGTCTTCTTTTTTTAGTTTATTTTTATTTACTTTGAGAGAGAGATAGGGAGCCAGTGGGGGAGGGGCAGAGAGAGAGGGAAGGAGAGAATCCCAAGCAGGCTCCTCACTGTCGGCGCAGAGCCCGACGCAGGGCTAGAACTCACCAGCCGTGGGATCACGACCTGAGCCGAAACCAAGAGTCGGATGACTCATGGACTGAGCTACCCAGGCGACCCCATTCGCGTTCTGTATGAGCAGAGGAGACATATTCAGGAGGAGGACTGGGTAGCTTTTCTAACTCGCTGAGTACAGCAGATTGCCCTTCCCCAAGTGGTTGGGGATCATGCAATGTGTTCAGGGCCCGAATGGAACAAAAAGGCAGAGGAAGGAAGCATCTACCGTCTCTGCTTGACGGCTGGTGCTGACCTTGGTCTTTGGCCCTAGGTCTTTTGCCTGTGGTTCCCACATCTATACCGCTGGCCTCCCTGGGTCTCTGGCTTACAGATGGCTGGTGTGGGACTTAGCCTCCATAACGGTATGAGACAGTCCCTCATAATGAACTCCTTTATATATTAAAAGAGTATGTAATATATCAAAAGAGTGTGCCTAATATACAAAGAGATTTTACATATGCCAAAGAAAATATATATATTATATCTCTAGTATCTATCACCTACCCACCTGTCCTATTGATTGATTGTCCTATGGCATTGTCTAACACGATAGGTTACCTCTAGTGTCGTTTGGCGCCTAGTATGACATTGGTTTGCACTGTGAACCACGTTTCATTGACTGCCCGTGCACATCCCAGCTCCCTAGGACAGCAGCCTCCTGGGAGTGAACTCGCCAGGTCACGCCATTGGAGGGTCTTCTCCAGGTTCTTGTCAGGCACTGTCAAGTTGCCTTCGAAAGGGCCACCCCGCCCCCCCCCCCCCTTGCATGCCGAGACGCTGGTGTCCGTTTCTGCGCGTGCGCAGTTTCACCCCGGTGCACCTGTGTCCTCAGAACCTTGAAATTCACCTTCCTCTCTCCTTTGGAGTCCCCCATGCTGCCTGCCCCTGGTGTTTTCCTAGTGCCTCTCCTCTTTATTGACTCTCAGATAACCCACCCCTCTTCCCTCTTCCAGCCCAGGATGCATTTCATCAGAAGTCCAGACCCAGCTGTTACAGGACTTGGGGAAAAATCACTTAAATCCACTGGAAACCAGTTCCCTCAGTGGCAAAGTGAGAGGATCTTATCACATAATCTCTAAGGTCCTCTCATTTTAAGGTTTTATTGATAATAGAGAATGATTGAAAATAACCAAAATGTTTGGGGTGCTTGGGTGGCTCAATGCATTAAGCGTCCAACTCTTGATTTTGGCTCAGGTCATGATCTCACAGTTCATGAGTTCAAGCCCCGCGTCAGGCTCTGGCCTGATGCATGGAGCTGCTTGGGTTTCTCCCTCTCTCTTTCTCTCTCTCTGCCCCTCCCCTGCTTGCTATCTCTCTCTCCCCCCCCCTTCTCAAAACAAATAAAAACATGATTTAAAATTTTTTTAAAAAGAGGGGCGCCTGTGTGGCTCAGTTAGTTAAGCATCTGACTTCGGCCCAGGTCATGATCTCACAGTTTGTGAGTTCAAGTCCCTCATCAGGTTCTGTGCTGACAGCTCGGAGCCTGGAGCCTGCTTCGGATTCTGTGTCTCCCTCTCTCTCTGCCTCTCCTCTACTCCCTCTCTGTCTCTGTCTCTCTCTCTCTCTCTCAAAAATAAACATTAAAAAATTTTTTAATAAAAAAGAGAAAGAAAAGAGAAAATAACCAAAATGTTTGACAACAGGGTTTAGTTAAATAAACAATGGTATATCCAGAGGATAGGATACCAAGCAGTCATTTTTTTTTCTTTAAGATGGACCTAACTGTCTCGTGTTACCATGCTAAATGAAATCCGCACAACCCTGTAGGATTCCACATTTAATCTCACAAATCTTAATGCCTAAACATAAAAAGAAACACACCGCAAGGCTAATAGCAATTTTCTATATAATAATTATATTCTCGGTAATACCGTCGTCATAAAAATGGCATTTTCTTTCACTATGAAAACCAGATACTGAAGTAGAATGAGCTTAAGCTTTTTGGCCTCTGTGCAGCTTTTCTGGGCCCCCAGGCAGGACTAGGGCACTTGGTCCCGGCTCCCACCGTATCTAGAATAAGCTTCCATCACAGCAGACATTACCCTGCATGGTCATCACAAGCCAATGGGTCTGCTTCCTACCGAATTCTGAGTCTCCTGACAGAGTCTTTGTCTCGTTTATTGATGTAGCATGTGACGCCTGGCACTTCGAACACGCCAGACACATGTTGAAGAGTGAAACGATTCCTGTCGGAACTCCGGACCGATTCAATCGGATTTACTTCGGAGGCTTGATATTGCCCACTACCTCTCAGTTTCTACGGTGAATACTGTGAGCCCCTCAGATCATAGTTTCTCCTCAAGGCTTTGTCTACAACTGAGCTGAACTGCAACCGGGAGATGGGGGCTGCCCAGGCATATGGGTAGGAAAATTCCTTCGAGGGACATGGGGGCATCAGGCAGCCATACCTGGTGCATCAATTACGTGCACACACATCTATCTCCCCACGCAGGCTTCAAGCTGTGATTTCGCTTCTTGCGCAAATGTCAAAACGGAGTAAATGTGCCAGCTGGGCTAGAGGACATGAGTAACTGTTCCCCCCGGCAGTTACGTTTCTCAGGGCAAATTAAAGAATGGGCAAAATTTTGTTAGCTCAGCCTTTCTGAACTCCATTAACTCTGGAACACCGAGGAAATTAGTTTTGGGGATCTGCAAAGCTGGGGATGGGATTTCGGACTCTGGGGACCCAAATGGGGTATTGGTGCGCCCTGGAAAGCCTCCTGGGATGCTTTACACTTGGGATGCCACCCTCCTCACCTCCACCGATGGTCACTGTCACGAATGCTATAGAAAATACGTCCAAGATGGGGCGCCTGGGTGGCGCAGTCGGTTGAGCGTCCGACTTCAGCCAGGTCACGATCTCGCGGTCCGTGAGTTCGAGCCCCGCGTCGGGCTCTGTGCTAACAGCTCGGAGCCTGGAGCCTGCTTCGGATTCTGTGTCTCCATCTCTCTCTGCCCCTTCCCTGCTTGCTCTCTGTCTCTCTCAAAAATAAATGAAACGTAAGAAACAAACAAACAAACAAAACAAAAAACAAAAAAACCCTCTCCTCCGGCTCTTGTGGGTACCCCATAAAGCCCAAATTCCTGAGCTGGTATAAAAGGGCTTTCACAGTCTGACCCAATTCCCCACCACAGAGCCCATATCGCAGACACACTGAGATGTACACATTGCTCTGGGATGGCTTCCCGACTCATCACGCTCCTGTGTCTTTGCACCCGAAATACTTCTGCCTGGAGAGCTTTCCTCTGCCTCTTTGGAAATTTTGTTTGCATCCTTAAAATCAGCAAGCATGGATTCTTGCTCTCTCCTTTGGGTTTTCACAGTCCCTTAAGCAAACCTATTCTCTAGCAATTACCCCCGGCGTTATAAATATCTGTTGACGTATGTTCGTCTCTTACTAAACTATGAGATTCTTGAGAGCGGAGACCTGCCATTCATCTCTGTGGAGCCAGTGCTTAGCAGAGTGTCTGACTCATCATGGATCCTTAATTCATGTTTATTGAATTTATTAATTAAGCCATAACCAAGGCATCACCATCCATTTAATTGCAAATGAAGTCCCAAAGATGAAATTAACAGCCTCATTTCTATCAGCCTCACTGATAAAGTGATGACAAACACTGAGTGCTTCTCACCATACCAGCCAACGTAGAGCAAAGAAAAGCATCCAAGGGCATTGGCCTTGCCCTCGAGTAGATTGTGACAGAGTGGGAAAGATAAGATTCCCGTTTACAAAACAAATTGAGGACAACATCAGGAATGTTTGAAAGCTATGTTAGTTGTAGCGGGCCTCTGAACTACCTGGGAAGATCCCCTTCCTCCTGGCCCGCCATCTCTTCCTAAAGTGCGGTTGGAAGGTGTAGTTGTTTGGAACCCAATGTGGGGGGGGGGGCAGGGGACCTTGAACTCATCAGGCTCAGAAGAGGTTTCTAGATGAAGCTAGGTCAAGGTTGTTGACAAAAATATGGTTTGGGGAGGAGTAAAGAAGAAGATTGGGAGGAAAGCATCTAGAAAGGGGAAGCAATGCTGTGAACCCACATCACAGGCAACCTGAGTCAAATCTTTAGGTACCACAGTTGTTTGAAGGATTCTGTTGTGCTGTGGACATAGAGAGCAACAATAAAGATAACTCTGTTCATCTTTTTTTCTTTACCATCTACACAGCGTTGATGCATCCTTGAAATAGTCATCGGGTGATCCTCATGACGATCATATCTGGCGTGTTAAGTGCTTAGAGGTTGAGTCTTCCTTGACCTTGTCATACCATAGGCTAAGGCAGAAACCCTTCTCCATGCTCCAAGGGGCCTCCGAGGTTCCCTGTGACACAGCACATTCACATGCTATGTTCATTGGTTTATTCCTGGGGAGAGTAGGTGCCATATCTTACCTGTGTCCAGCACTTGGAGTAAAATAGGAGCTTGGTAAATGTTTGCGGCATGAGTGATTGAATGCATAAGTGGAGTACAATCCATGGCGACCCTACTTACCATCACTATTGTCTCCATAAAGTGCCTCATTCTCCCCCTGAGTTCACAGGTTACTCACCAAGTCCCTGGCAGCGAACACAAAGATTCCCAACCCATCTCAGCATCTCCAGCTCACCAAACACCAAATGCACAGAGTTGCCCAGCAGAAAGCTGGATCCGTCCTTCCTCCAGGCTTGGAGTTACTAAAGGCTGGATAATAAAGATAACAAAGCATGGCATGCCAGCTAGAGCACAGAAACAGACATGACCCAGCAGCCCCAGGCTCTGCTGATAACAAAGGCTTTCTGAGCAATGGCCCTTCAAAGCAACAAATCAAGATAGACAGCCTGCCAAAAACATGCCGATCCAGCAGATGCAGAATCCTTTACCCGCTGAGAAACAACACTTCCAGCCCATCCATCACTTAGACAACTCAAATTAGATGGTGAGAACATCAAAGAAGCAGAGTCTGCCTTTGTGGCTGTAGGAAAGCTCCTGGGCAACTTTGCTCCAGGTACTCCCCTCCTCCGCACCTTTCAGGTAACCTAAGGCATAAGTACCCTTATCTGCCTGTCAGATTTCCATTCATCCTTCAAGACTCAGCTCCAATGCCCTCTTCTGTGATGCCTTCACCCATCTCCAAACAGCACGTTGTTAGGTCAAGAGTAGATTTTAATGTTGTTCTGGCTAAGGGTCTGTGCCCTGCCCAAATTCCAATCTTCTGACCCATCACCTTTTCCCCAAAAGAGGTACACACAAAGAGAAGTGACATGGGGCACAAAAACCCCATTTGTATTCAACGCCTCAGTGTATAGCTCTCAGAAAAAGCAGAACTAGATTATAAAATTTAACTTGAAGCCCAAATTGGGTTTCTATCTCCTCCTAAAGCCAGAATCCAAGTCCTGGGGTCTTAGCCCCCTTAAACATGGCAATGATGAGTGCATTCACTTGTGTAGGATGAAGGAGAGACTTGGCAGTCCTGGCCTGATGAGGCAGGCTCTGAGTTCACGCATCAATCCTACCCCATGGGAGGGGTAGGCGGGAGAGGAGAGAGATTATTACTTACCTTTTTCAAATCAGGTGGCCCCACTCATGTATGGCTTGGCCAATGGCTTGGACTCTGGCCAATTACATTAGCAAGGAGAAGGAGGGTCACCTTTCTTTCAAATGTGACTTTAACCCTTTAACTACTGATCACATATCCATGGAATCCGATTTTTGAAGTGACTCTTCCATACTCAACACCTGTGTTCTGATTTGGATCCAAGAGCCTGGAAAGTTCCGTTTTCAGGTGCCGCTTAACAATGCCCTCTGTGCCTTCTCATGAGTGGGCAAATTCAGCAAGAGGAAGGGTGAAGGTGTTCCATTTTATAAAGAATCAAAAATATCTAAGTCCTTCTACAATGGGCTTATGTGTCGTAAGAACAGCTCATGACACTTCAAGACTGTCTTGGGGGAAATGTTCAGGACTTGTCTCCAGGATGGAGTGGGACACTGTTAGGGAAGGAGAAGTAGAGGTGTACAAAAAGTAAGGAGATCCTTTAGGGAGGAAAGAAAAAGAAGCTGGGAGAGATCAGGGAAGGAAGGGACCCCTGACATCCTTCTGTGAAGACCCTAGGGACTGAAATGAGACTCAATAGACAAGTTTGTTTGGGACCACCTCTACTCTGGTTGAGTTCATGGTCACCTGATGGTGAAATTACCTCTTAGTAATACACTGTACCTGCACAGCTTCCTGAATGTGTGGATATAGCTGAGAACTCTGTTACTTCTGGGAACACTCCAGCTTTCCCATCCTTGGTTATGGATCCTGGTTTCAATTCTGGCATTTCAGACCCAAGTGGCCTCTAGTATGATGTCTGCCCTAAGGTTTGGCACAGATTGTGAACTATGTCATCAGCTCTTTCAAGGGCAGGGGAATCGGTAGGACAAATATGGCACATGTACGTGTTGGAACACTCTGCCTGGCAGTCTGCTTACCAGTATGGGGCCCCCTCCCCTTTCAGACACAAGGAAGGATTGTATTTCCCTGCCAACTTTGATGTTAAATCAGATACAAGACTACCTTTGGCCTAGGAAATGTGAGCCAGTGTAACTTCCATAAAGGTGCTGAGCATTTAACTGCCAGTGGCCAACTTTCCATTGCTTTCTCCTCCTCTCAAAAAACCTAAAGCATTATGTTCAGATAGAGGCATAATAAATAGTGTGGAGTGGTTATGTGGCACAAACCACCTCCCAAAACAGTGGGGCTTGCGGCACAGACAACAGATTTTTGTTGAGTTAAGCCACAGAGTTTTTGCTGTTTTCTACAATATGCATTAGATGTAAATTATAAATTATAAATCTAGATAGGATTTATATAACCAACTGGGGGTTCAGTTGGTTAAGCATCCGACTCTTGGTTTCGACTCAGGTCATGATTTCATGGTTTGTGGGATAAAGCCCCACATCAGGCTCTGCACTCGCAGTGGGGAGCCTGCTTGGGATTCTCTCTCCCCTCCTCTCTCTCTGCCCCTCCCCCACATGTACATGCTCTTTCTCTCTCTCTCAAAGCAAATAAACATTTAAAAAGTACAATATCCTTTTGAAAGTAAATCTATAATATTTATATATGAATAATATATACAATTTTTTTGAATGGGAATATTAGTTCTTTCATCATTTAACTCTTTTTCACCATGAATGTATGTTATTCTTATAGACACAAAAGTGCGATTTTTAATATATGTGTATGTGCTCTTTCTCACCCTGGTGCTTCCCTGAGTGGGTCGTCTGATAGGCTGACAGTCCTTGAAGGCCGAGTTTTGCTTTCTGCTTCTCTCACGCAGATTTGTCACACACAGATGGTGCTCAAAGAATATGTGTTAAATGAATGAATGATTAGATGGAGGCTCTCTCCTCCTTAGCTGTCAGAGAAGCTCAGAAGAGCATCACCTTAAAGCAGGAGTGGAGACAGAGTGAGGGGTCAAGGAGAAAATGAGAATGATCTGGACACAGGAAGTCGATGGGGAAGTCCAGGGTAAAGAACTTTCTGAAGACCCATCAGACACAGTGCCTTGGAAATCTTGTCTACCACCTCCTATCCATCCTTCGAGGACCAATTCAGATCCTACTTCTTCCATGAAGCCTTCCTTGACTTCTCCAGTCTTCAGGAGTCTTCTTCTTCCAAGTCCTACAACACTCAGACTATAGATCAATGGGATTTCAAACATAATTCCTTATGGGGTCTTGGAGCCCTCCTGTCCTCCAGAAATCCCTTGTGAATGGGGCGACTTGGTGGCTCAGTCGGTTAAGCGTCCAACTTCAGCTCAGGTCATGATCTCATGGTCTGTGAGTTTGAGCCTTACATCGGGCTCTGTGCCGATGGCTCAGAGTCTGGACCCTGCCTTGGACTCTGTGTCTCCCTTTCTCTCTGCTCCTCTCCCCCTCACGCTCTGTCTCTTTCACTCTCTCAAAAGTGAATAAACATGTAAAAAAATTTTTTAAGAAATACCTTGTGAACTATCTCAGAAGAGGGAAGATGTGCAATCTCTCCATCCTGTCCTTGACCAGAACAGCTAAGACAGCTGTCCTATTTCACCTGCTTCCATATACAAAGAACAGGTTCTGCTGCTATAACAAAAGAGGGTGTGTGTGTGTGTGTGTTAAACAGGCTGTGGTATCTCCTCAGATACTTTATTTCAGAAGGCGTGGAGACCAAGGTTTTGCATCTATTGGGGTGTCTGGGTCTTCTGCCACTGGTGAGGGAGAGGTTAACTGTGCCCATCTGTGATCTGGCAGCCAGGGCCTCTCAGCCATGGGTTGCCATAGTGACAGTCACAAGACACTCAGTAGTACAGACAACTGCATCAGGAGGCTCCCCCTCGCTCAGCCTAAGGCAGGTATGTTCCTACAGACAGTGTATTCTGCTCTTGTCTTTTCCCATTCAGATTCCTTGGAAACTGCTGCCCCGAGAATCCATGTAAAAGAACGTCTCGTACTTCTGGTGTATTTTTCAGCTCACTTGCCCTTTTCAGGAAAGCAAAGCAAAGCCGGACTTCCATTTTGGAAGTCAGAATCAGAGGGGACCTGATGAGCTACGTATAGAATCATTGCTTAGACTTTGGGTCCCAAACTGAGACAGAGCCTGCCTCTATGCTGAGATCTCTCTTCTTCATCAGACGGTCCTTCACCCAGACCCTCCAGTCTCAGAGGCTGGTTCCCTGAACACTGGTCCTTGCCCACTATTGGAGCACTCTGTTGAAATTCTTTTTCTAACCCTAGTGAAACCAAAGAGAATATGGCCTGGACACAATGCTCAACACCTTAAATACTTGTTCCCTATTTTATATACGATAAAATCGATGTGAAGAAAGTCAAATTGCATGCCTAAGATCGTATAACCTGTCGACTCCAAAGTTCATGCTCTCAGCTACTCTGCTGTCTTGTCTCTCATGCGAAGCTGAAACTAACCTCCCTGGTGACTTCTATTCTCATTCATTCTCTGGAGCAGTAGGGGCACAACTCCCCTTCCATTTCACAGCCCCGTACCTTGGAGAGAACATACGTGACGTCCTTCAGTGGATTGGGAACACCACAGGCAGTTGTGATGCTCCCTCGGGCCCCTTCCACTCCAGACCAAACTTGTCTGTCCTCCCTTAAAATGTATGACAAGACGATCTGGTCATCATTCTTAACAAACAGATGCGTTTATATCAGAGTCTTTCCAGAAAAGGGCAGACGACTCTGGAATGCTGCTCCCCCAGCCACCCCCTCCAGTGACTCAGCATTGGGCCACCAGGAATGAAATGCCTGGCCTCCACACCATCAGCTTATGCACTGCCTAACACCCATCAAGCAAGCAACAACTATGAGGCCATACTTGGTCCCCTGGTCCCAGTAGTCATGCCAGCGACAGGAGCAAAAGTTCGTCTGTCTTGGCACAGACTTTGGGAAGGCAACTGGGTGACAGACAGTTTGGTGACAGACAGGATACACCTTTGGGTATTGACTAATTGTCAAGCATGGGTTGAAGTCCTCAGAAACTCACCCCTTTTGCACTGTACCCTCAGAGAACCCCATGATCATAGGATGCGGTATTTAAAGGGACAATGGTGATTTTTTTTCTAATCCAATCTGATAGTAACTGAGACCCAGAAAGATGAGACTTCGTTGTCAGTTAGCAGCATCAGGAATCAAATCCAGGTCTGTCCGAATCCAAAGTCCATCCTCTTAACCCCCACACTGTAAGGTGTATTGTTCTCTAGTATTGACCAACACCCTGGCTTTGGGAAGTGTGCAAAATGGACATAGTATAAGTACAATATAGAACTATGAATACTAACTGGAAAATAATCTGCCATCTGCCCAGCCCTCCCCATCAAAGGTAGCCAGTGTTGTCAGCCGGGACCAAGACCCACACCTCTCTCGTGTTTCCCTGAGGCAGCCCTTTGTACTCTGTACATCAGCCTCCCTAGTGCACCCTATCACAACATGGGCAGGGATGGCATGATCTGGGGCATAGAGTGACCCAACAACAGAATCATGGCTCTCGGTGAGCTTGTGATTCCATGGTAGATGCAGAAACAACCCCACCTCGTGCATCTTCTCAGCAGACTGTGACACAGCTGTGTGATTCGTCCTTCTTAAAACCCTTCCCTCTCCTGGTTTTGGAGACAGTACCATCTATTAGCTCCTACATAATCATGAACTCCTTTGATGACTCCTCATGCTCTCCTAGATCTCTAAGTATTGGTGGCCTTCAGGGATCTTCCCTCTCATCTCCAAAGAGACCTCATCCTAGGTGACCTCATCAGTTGCACGGCGTTGAGTACAACTGATGCTGACGACCCTGACATTTTCCTCTTCAGCCTTGACCCCCTTCCTAAGCGCCAAGCTCCAACATCCAACAACCTATATGATGTTTTCAGTCCAATGGTTCCAGGGATCCTTGAACTTAACATTTCCTAAACTGAACCATATCCCCCCCCCCATCCCAAGCCCATCTCTCTCCCTCACTGCTATTGGACTTACCTTTCATTCCCATGGGGTATTCATTCAACATATGTTTACTGAGTGTCATCATTATTACAAGCATTATTCTAGTCCATGGGGCAAAAAGAAAAAAAGACGAAGTCCCTGTTTTCATGAAGCTTATACTCTAGTAGCAAAACCAGAAAATAAAGCAGTAATAAGCTCGATAAATCACATAATTCAGGCATCAATACTTATGCCTCCCTCTACATCTCAGTAGATGACATCACCATGGCTACTTGCTGAGGCCCACATGCTTGAAGTCATTCTTGACTCCTGCCTTTCCCTCAATATCTCTATGTGATCCATCAGCAAGTTCCACCAGCTCTACCTCCAAAATATATTTGTTTTGAAGAGTTAAGTGGTGGAGGTGTTAAGAATGGATGGGATCAGGGATGACTGAAGTATAAATCGTATGCTGTATCTGGAAAAAAAAAAAAAAGGAATATGTTAGATGAAAAAAATTTTTCTTCATTCTTCAGAGAAATACAGGGAATGGGGATCAATCACCAAGCACACTCATGTTGGTTACCGGGACAATTCATGCTATTGCTGCTTTCCTGGGTTTTGTATTTCTCCAGGACTTGTTTTTTGGGGAGGGGGCTCTCTAATTCCTCTTTTCACTGAGGTGGGGGTGGTGGTACATCTCTTGCCATTGTATTCAATCCAAGGAAGATCTCCAATTGTTCTTACGAAGTCTGACTGAGGCATGGGTGCAGGGGCATGCCTTTCCATGCCTCTTCCCACCTCATTGGTATGTCCTCATCCCATCCTCTGAGTATGGGTCTTAGAAGTGTCTTGCAGTGTTTAAAGGAGGGCTTACAAATGGAGTTAGATGGCAACCAAAAATAAGTGTGTGCATCATAGGTGTCACTTCTGTAGGATGATCATCAAATGATCTGTTGGTCACGGCTGACATCAAAATGGGGGACAGCCACAGAGTTTCTCTACAGGGCTCATGCCCCCTGCAAGGACTCACTTGGCTCCCACGTTTTTCCAGAGTCTTGGCAATATTGAAAGCTTTCTTTCTGACACAGGGTGAAGTTTGGGAAGCTCTTTGTGTTGATTCCATATCTTTCTGCCTGGTCCCTCTGGGTGTCATCCATACTCTGTCACCTCTCTTTCCTTTCTTTGGTGGTGGTGGTGAGGTAGAGAGAAGCCTTGCTTTGATGCAGCCTGTACAAAATCTATTGCCATAATCCTGCACTGCCCCCCTTCTTCCTGAGACCTCGCGTTTCAAATTGCAAAAGCTTAGCCATTTTGCCAACCTTCTTCTGAGACAAATATGTAGAATGTCTAGTGGACAGAATGGTGAAGTTGATGGTGAAGAAAACACACCGAAAATAACAGAATCTCTCTACCAAGGTCGTGTTGTCATTGAGAAAGTCCCCAAATTGTGGGGTAGGCTACACCTGTAAATATAAGACCGTTGGGGTTTATAAAGAGTCTCTATGTACAAAATCTCACTTAATCTTAACATCAATGCTGTGAATTAGTTACAGTTAAGATAATACAAAGGATAGATGATAGATAGAGTAGGTAGGTAGGTAGGTAAGTAGGTAAGTAGGTAGATATGATGGGTGGGTAGATGGATGGAGAGAGAGAGAGAGAGAGAGAGAGAGAGAGAGAGAGAGAGAGAGAGAAGGGTGGGGGAGAGAGAAAAGCTGCCCAGACCTTATCACCAGGTGAAAACCCTGGCATTAATGACTACCGATTCTACTGGTAGACCTCTACCCTGGACCTTTGACCCAAATACCCAACGTTTATCCATCTGAGATTCACTCAAACAACCAACTTAAGGCAATTTCTCTTCCCCTCTCAGATCTGGGAAGCCCATCATGGGGTCATAGGCTTACCGTCCTTCCCCACTGCCCTGAGTGAGTCCTATACTGTTGCTGTCCCCCACTTGCTGGAGATAATGTGATCTGGAACCAAGGCAGGAAGATGGGGCTTTAAAAGAGATGGGTAAAAGGGAACAGACTTACAGGTGACTGTGACAGGGGTGGGAGGGAGCTGCATGCTTGAGCTTTAAAGAGTGTGGAACAAACTTTAGGTCTTCCAACCATGAGCAACATAAAGTGGAATGTGCTGATTTTTTTCTTTTTGATTTGTTTTTAACTAGACATGTTCCAGGGGGGTAGAGCAGACCTGCATTGCTTCTAGGAGAACTTGAGTTTCAACGCAACTGCCAAAAGCCCTTTAAGGACACTGTTGGCTTCTATCCTTCTTATCATGGCCGAGAAGTGAAGGTGCACTGAAAAAAAAAACAAAAAAAACTCATTCTGGTTTAAACAAGAATGGGGGGAGAGGAATCTGGAGTCGACCTTCTCTGCTTTTTGTGGTGAGAGACCACTTTATATTATTCATGATTGCAGCAACGTTAGAGTATCAGTGCTGGGTGGAAGGCCACTTTAAGAAAAAGAAAAAATGATAGAAGAACAAATATTAGAATGAGAAAATAGCCAAAATGAATTTCCGGAGCCGTGGGAACTCAACTACTTTTCTTTTGAAATCTCTCTTCAATTTACAAAACAAAACAAACAAACAACCCCCCCCCCCCCCCCGCCAAACTGCTCAAAACCCCAAATCCTGCAGTTTGAATTGAATAGAAACAATTTCCGATGGCAAAGCTGGTGTCCCCACTCCTCCTGGAATACTCCACAACCCTCAATGGCTCCCAGCATTTGAGGTCTCTGAAGGGGAGGGGGCCCTGGAGGCTAAGCACCCATTGGCTTCTCAGGAGATGTACAGACATTGATAGGTTGGTTGCCAGTGGATTGTAGGGAAGAGGGCGTGTCAGAGGGGTTAATTACCCTTCCTCTTACCTCCGGAACATCCCTGGGCCGTGGGGAGGAGGCTGTGGTGAGCTGTCCCCACCCCAGCTGGTCACATATTGAACTGGTTGGACATCTCTGCTCAGGAGTCTGCCCCCCCCACCCCCCACCGGCAGCCTGAGCTGGCTGAGGGCATCTCTCAAGACCCTGGTACCTCTTTATTCCAGGCTTCAAGTGGTAGCCAAGGCAGGCTCTGGATGGGGGCATCTGAAGCTTTTCCCCTGCATGGGTCTCTTTGGGCATATAGACTCTTTCCCCATTTTTACAGTGGTAGCTTCCCTCCCAGTATCTCTTCTTCACCCCACAGGGAATGGAAACTTCTATTCCCTCTACCCATGATGGGTAGGGCTGGGTAGAGGAACTTCATCTCTCTGCCAAACCCACTTAGAGACTTGTCACAAGAGCAATGAATTACTAATCTAACTGTCCCACATCTGGATGTGTTTAATGACTATAGTGACAGCAACCAAGATCATTTTCTTCTTTTACTTTTGGAGTCCCACCTCCCTGCCCCAGACACACACACACACACACACACACACACACACACACACAAGCCCTCTCCCCATGAGGTCAAGCATGCATAAGGTCCCATCTGCCTTTCTGGGCTGACTGGCCAGAACCTGCGTGTCTCCGCCTGCACCTGGGAGGGGGAAGCAGACTGGCCACCTTTGTTCTTGTGGTGGAGGGGACAGGAGAGCATTTCTACAAGACAAGGAAATCCTGCTGGTCTCTTTGGGCTTATACGCCTGCCTGTACTGGTAGACAACTGGCACATTGGGACACATCAAACACTGGCTCAGAGGCTCTGGTTTACAGCCTTTTTTCTTTTTTTTTTTTTTTCTGTATTGAGTTCTCTATTTGGCTATTTTTCCGTCACTACCTCTCCTTCAGTCGAGAACCCAGGAGGGAGGAGAAATGCACTGCAGGGTTCAAGGACTGGAGCGCCATCTGTGGCCTAAACACGCACAAGCGTGTCGGGGCAATTTTGCATACCGTTTTAGGGGTGTCCCAGATCTTTCTAAGGAAACCAAGGAGGTCCTCTAAAGCAGGTCTGAACGCAGACCCTGACTCAGGGGGCTGGGAGGTGGGACTTGCGGTCTGCATTTTTAACAGGCTCCCGGGTGACGCCCATGCCTCTCATCCAGAGCATCTAGACACTCACTACTCAAAGGCAGTCCTGGGACCAGCAGCGTCAGCACCCCTGGGAGCTTGTTAAAGATGCAGAATCTCGGGCCCCAGCCCAGATCTACAGAAACAGAAACGCTGGCTACCACTAGGTAGCTAATCACCTTCTCATTTTTCTTACCGCCCCCACCCCTCCCACTCCACCCTGCCAGCTCATCCAGGGTTGCAGTGCTTAAACACATGCCGTCTGCATTTTTTCCGGGCAGGACTTGGTTAACTCTAGAGGCTGGTCAAGTAGGAAAATCGTTAATTTCCCCCAAGGAGCCCCAGAAATGCCGCTGGCAGCCAGCGTTCCTCTGTGAGTCATTGGAAGGCTTGCAAACAGGACCTTGTGCAGTGTTTGCGGAAGGTAATGTGGCTGAATTAATGACGATGCAGGAGCCTTCACAGAGGTGATTCTTGGCTCTTCTAATTGTACCATTTCTCAACCTTAATGCTGCCTCACTGTCATTTCTGAATTATATCACCACGCACATCCAGAGACACGCATGCCATAGATTAATTCTCCCACTCCAACTGATCAACTACCCACCACATAATTTATACTCATCTGTCTTTGCCTTAATCTAGCCAAACCCCCTTCCTTCTTCTACTCTGTCAACCGGCGTGCTTTTGAGAAAATTAGTCTTTGGAACGTGTCCCTGTCCTGACGCACCATCCATGAAAGTCCATTCAGAAAGCTACGTAAGGAAACTGGGGACGAGAAAGGTCTAGGCTCTTTCCTGACTTTTATCTCTGGCTTCATTCTGATCGGGCACGTTATCTAACCATCAGTACTTTACATACTGAAAGTTGTGTGCTGTTCCATCACTGACCAGGAGACTGTCCTTCTCCAGCTGCCCTGGACCCCACGGCTCACCACACCCTTGCCCCCAGCCTCAACTCTGTGTCCTGACCTCAGAGCTGGAAATGCTGCTTTCTCCAATCAGCACCCATAGCTGGCTTCCTTCCCTTTCTAGTCTTACTTTCTTGGGTACCTGCCCTGACTGTTGGGTCACAGATGCCAAGAGTGCTCAGCTGTGTCACCTTAGCAGACACTGCTGTCTCCTCCTCAGCCTTCCTTGAGCTCATGGGGAAAAGAGCCACGGACTTGATTCTGACTCAGTGGTCCCACCCATTGTTGCTCCTGGCGTGAACTTGGCATCTTGCTGGCCCGGGCACATGGTGCCCTGTGTGACACGTCTTGTCCCAGCTAACTTCTGGGGTTGTGTCTGCCTTTAATCCTGGACCTATGGTGCTCCTAGAGTCTCCCAGACCCCTCGGGTCCTCCTGAAAGTCACCTTCTTGTATTTAGACAGCCACCTCAATGTTTGTCGGCATTCTCCTATCCGGCTGGCCGTCCAGTCTTTGTGCTGCGGCCTCCCTGCAAGTCCCATCCTGCTGTGGTCCAGGGCCCTGGAAGGATCCAAATCTCCATCCAAATCCAGAACGTGGGCTTCTTTCTCCAGCTAAGACCCTCCTGGGCACTTGGTCCTCAACCCTATTACCCTCCCCAGATGGAGCCAGATGAAGCCAAGGGGCCCGGGGGACGCAAGGAGTCCTGTTAGTGACAACCCAGCCAGCAGGCCCATGAGACCTATTACGGTGAGCCAGCAAAGTCTTAGTTTGGGATTGGGGGTTGGGTGTGGGGGAAAGAGCATGGACCCAACTGTTTTCCACAGACAGCTCCATTGAAGATTCTGGGAGTCAGCACAATGCCACAGTAAAACAACAAAGGAACTGGCCCAAATGTGGGGCCAAAAGAGGCACAATTTTAGATATTAGTCTTTGTTCTTTGCTATTGGATTCAACCGAGCATCGTGAGGTCCCAACCTGTGGCAAATCACAGGAGAAACTATTAGCTTACGACCCCATCAGGGGAGGCACTGGGGTGGGGGGCCGGAAGGGGAGTTTCCAGAAGTTATGAGCTGTAGTCAGTTTTGCTCCCTTACAGAGCCTGACGTGCATGGTCAGCCATTTGACAGTGATCGCGGAACTCCCACAGAACAGAGCTCCTGACCATTTGTTCTGCCCACGCCCCTGCTCTGAGTAAATTGCACTGTTTTTTATCTCCACTCCTTGGCTACGGGGTCTTTCTAGAGAGAGTTATGAAACAGTCCCTGTAGATCACAGGTCTCTGCTATTGGATCTCAACAGGGGCTTCTCTAACACTCATCAAGCCTTCCCTCTACCATGTAGCAGGGTCTCATTCCTCATGCCCCTACAGCCCCTGACTTTATTCCCACATGTGCATTCTAAGCTGATGACCTCCCCCCTCCACCCCGCCCCTTTACAAAGTGCTCCTCCAGGCCCAGCAGCTACTTGACCCAGCCCCTCACTAGCTCCCTCCTCCTGCTGCCTTCCTGCCATCCTTGACCCAAGGTTTTGGCTGGAAATGGAGAAGACTCTGCCTGCAGAGGCTGAAATTCGCACACAAAACACCCACTGTTTCTTTGTTAGCTTTTATTTAGAGGAGGAGATGATGTTGACCACAAATAACAGGACTGAGGAAGTCTCTGGAAGTTCCTGGCATCTCACGGGACACAAAATCAAACCTTAAAGTTCTGGCTTCCAATAAGCTCAAGGCAATCGCCAAGCACTCCCTTCCAGGGGGAAGGACAGATGCAAGGCCCCAGGAACTGTTAGCTGGACTGTGCCTGAGACTGTAGAATCCTCGGGGAAGGACAGGGAGGGGAAGAGAAAATCCAAACCCCAAGGCACCATTCAAGGAAGTATGGTATTGTTGGCATCACTCTGTGCTCTAGGTATGTCCTCTGATGGAATACAAATGCCTTCTCATTTTTCTCTTCTTTTAAAGTTTATTTATTCTGAGAGAGAGCGCGCGCGCGCCAGAGGGGAAGGGGCAGAGAGAGAGAGAATCCCAAGCAGATTCCACACTCTCAGTGTGGAGCCCGCTGTGGGGCTCGAATCCACGAACCATGGGATCGTGACCTGAACTGAAATCAAGGGCTGGACGTTCAACCGACTGAGCCACCCAGGTGTACAAATGCCTTCTGAATTCATTCCTATTTTCCATCAGAACTGACCTTCTGGCCACATCACATATTTCTTCTTTGCTTCAGTGTTCCCCCCCCCCCCACCTCCTTTTCGCTCTCTCTCCTGGTTTTATTGGACAAAATCCATCCAGAAAATCAGAAACCATGCGAAATACTTCAAATGTCAGAAACGCGCTGGATGAAATACGTTACAAAAGCATTGGAAGGGCTGAAAGAGCCACAGAGAGGAAGATGAACTATTCCAGAGATTCAAAATGGCAGGAAGCCACCATTGCCTCCTGGAGGAAACAAAGTGGGGAGGTCCCGGAGCCCAGGCGCACAATGGCGGCTTGGATCACGGGAGGCAATTCAGAGCGATCACTGATGTGCTACAGGAAGCAACAAAAGGCCACTGGACCCTACAGCTGCCTGCCACTGCTGGAATTAGAAGTACCCCTCCTGACACCTGCAGGGTGCCGGCCGCTCTTAAGACCCAGGACCCAGTGAACCACCTGGGATGGGGTGCATGGGTGGGGGCTGATTTACCTGGGGGAAAGTGGAATTCTCTTCAGGACCAGCAGAAAAGCTTCGTCCTTCCCTGCACTCCTCCTTCCTCCAGGTCCACATTCTCCTTTTATTTTCTCTTCTCTCCACCAGCCCCTGTCCTGGAGCGTGTAAGGCTGAGAGACCCCCAGATTCATTTTTCTGGTTGGCCAGCGCACCGGACCCTGTTATGACAGCCAGCAGTGTCGGGGAAGCAAGCTGAGCAACCTCTCCTTATAGCCTGAGTGGGGAAAAACTGCCCAGTGTTCATGCAAAACAAGCTGATCTGGAGGGGGCCGTTTCTTTGTCCCCTGTTCCCCCCCCCCCAGGCCCTCTGCCCCTAGCACAGCCCCCCTCTTAGGCTGCCCCCACAGGCTGGTCTGTGCCCATGGACACCTCTGGGCCCATCAGCTGTCCCCATAACGAACAATGACAGCTCATCACATTACCGGCCTGCCCCTCTGGCAGGAAGGTTAAGGGCTGGTGAGGCTCATTAGCATCTGCCTGGAAGGGGACCAGGCTCTGCAGGCTCTTCCTCCTCTCAGAGCCGCCCCCTCCTTCCCAGGCCCCGTTCTAGCAGGCTCTGGGCTGTGCGTCTCGAGCAGTTGGGGTGTGTCGCGAGGCGTCCTGAAGGGGGTCAGAGTAATCTGTTGTTTGACGGTAGTAAAGGGAGGAAGACACACGCACACTTTGCTTTTGAAAACTTACAGTGGGTTGAAGCAGTCATTTCCCGCTCCCTGGAATTCCAAGATGCTTTCTGGAGTAGGAGAGGAAGAGGTAGGGTCAGCGAGAGCTGGGGCTAACGTGCCGGGAGCTTGTCCCACGGAGGTGAGTGTGAATATCCCCCCAGCGTTGCCGGTGAAGAAAGAGTGAGGCCAGGACTGCCCGCTGACTGTCCCCCTGCATCTTGACTGTTGGCTGGGACAGGCAGAGATGAAGGTAAAAGGGCCATGCATCGTCTTAAGTGGCCCACGATTAGAGCATCCGTCCAAGGGGATCCTGACCCAGCACGTCTCCAACGCGAGTGCCACAAAAATCTCCAAAGGATCTTGTTAAAATGCAGGCTTTGACTCAGCGGGTCTGGCGCGGGGGCAGCTGGGGATTTCCATTTTCACTGGTGTGAAAAATGGGGGAAATGTGCCAAGGCTTCTAGGCCCAAACCATCCAACGCCTTCTGTGAAGTAGAGTCTGGAGGTGGGGTGTTTTCTTACAGGGTCCCTTTTCCTAGGGCTCCTCAGAGTCCCCTAAGCCCAAGTCTTCAAGGACAAAGGCCACGCTGGACCCCAGTGACCATGACGGGGGCTGGTTATGCGTGCCTGAACTCGTGCACGCTAGTTTGGAATGGCTGACTTATTCATGAAATGTAATTACATCCTGCTTCTCCACATTTAATTGAAATCACAGATGGACCAAAATTTCAAACTGGAGGGGACTGTAGAAAATATGCAGTTCAATTCTCTTATTTTAAATATTTTTAAATGTTTTTTATTTATTTATTGGGGGGAGAGGGGGAGAGAGAAAGAGTCCCAAGCAGGCCCCTCACCATCAGTGCAGAGCCTGACTCAGGGCTTGATCCTACGAACTGTGAGATCATGACCTGAGCTGAAGTCAAGAGTCAGACGCTTAACTGACAGAGCCCCCCAGGCTCCCCCAATTCTCTTATTTTCCAGAGGATGAAACTAAAGCCCAAATGCTTACATTAGTGGCTTAGCCCCCAACACAGGGTCTGGGCCATCAATATTGGTTCATCCAATTGATGAAATACCCAGCATCCTGCCTTATAAAGTCCATCAGAACAAGGGCCCTTTGCTGTTGTTTTCCAACTTTCTACATTAGGAGTTGCAACCGCACGTCTGCAGGGGCCAAGGACTGAGGTGGCCGAGAGGAGAGA
This sequence comes from Neofelis nebulosa, assembly GCF_028018385.1. Classification (NCBI taxonomy): domain Eukaryota; kingdom Metazoa; phylum Chordata; class Mammalia; order Carnivora; family Felidae; genus Neofelis; species Neofelis nebulosa. The sequence goes on from NC_080797.1 coordinate 5,254,493, forward strand.
GCTGGTGTGGGACCCAGGAAGATGGCTGACACTTTTTTTTTCCAGAGAAGTTTGGGGTGAACGTCTGATGTTTAAATATGGGCAGCTAATTCAAATTTAAAGTAGAATACTACGGAGCCAAAACAAGACAAGTTGCCAAAGCAGATACATCTGCTTGCTATCAGCCTCCGATCTTCGTGGATGTCAGGGGTTGAAAAGTGATTTTTGTTCACATGTCTGTCTGGATGCCACAACACAGAGCCAAGGCTCAGTAAATACTTTTCCTGCTAGCTTAGTCAGAAAGAGAGCTTCTTTCCTAAATACGAAGGGAAGTTTTCTGACAGTCAGGATGTAGGCGATAGGTCAGACTGTAGAAGTCTCTCTCCGTGTAACCAGAATAAGTCGTTTAGCAGATTTAACTCAGCTTGGAACATGCTTGGAAATCACCTTAAGGATGGGTGTCCAGTACTCTAAGGCAAGTGACTGGGGATTTTTCTGAGCTGAACTGCTCACTTAACGAGCGAGCCATAAATGGGTCCCCGTATCGACCTACACACTCAGTAGATTGTGTGCAGGGATGTTGGATGAGGTACAAACTGTAGTGTGACTGTCTGTCCAATAGGCATATTTTGTAAATGTTTAATCAACATACATGCAAGAAATGTGCACATAATCTAAAAACAGGAAAGTGCACCGAAGAATACCATTGAATGTGGTAGCTACTGTTGTGGTGAGCATAGCACAATGTATAGACTTGTTGAGTCACTAATGTGACCCTGTGTGTCAACTGTGCTTCGATTTTTAAAAAATACCATCCAATGCATTTTTATAAACTGAACATACCTGTATAACCAGTACCCAAATCAAGAAAGAATATGACCAGCACCCCAGAAACCCCTGAGTCCCCTTTTCCAGTTACTCAGCCCCAATCCCACCAGCGTGAACACTCTCACGTCTTCTAACAGCATAGAGTTTCTTTCTTTGTATACATATTGTGTCTGGCTTCTTTTGCTGAACATTGTAAGATTAATTCATCCATATCATGTGTCGCTGTGTGGCCATGGTGTATCATTGCTAGTCTTCCATTGTGTGTATGTGACACTATTTGTCCATTCCACTATTGATGCACATTTGAATGGTTTCCATTTGGGGGGGTTATTACAAATGGCGCTGCTATGAGATTTCTGGTACATTTTTTTGTTTTGTTTTGTTTTTCTCTTTGAGACTATCTATTTAGTTTGAGAGAGAGAGTGTGTGCGAAAGAGAGAGAGGAGGAGGAGGGACAGAGAGAGAGAGAGAATGCCAAGCAGGCTCCATACTTTCAGTTCAGAGTCCGACACAGAGCTCAATCTCACAAACCGTGAGATCATGACCTGGGCTGAAATCAAGAGTTGGACGTTCAATCAACTGAGCCACCCAGATGTCCCATCCAAGACATTTCTTTGGATGAACATATGTACATATTTCTTTGGAATATATACCTAGGACTGGGTATATATATTGCTGGACCATACGTTATGCATATGTTAAGCTCTGATAGATCTGTCCGTTATCCAAAATGATTGTATCAGTGTGCATTCCTGCCAGCAGTGAATGAGTGTTCCGATTGTTCCATATCCGTGCCGACACTTGGTTGTTGAAAGAGAAAAGCTCAGTTTTGTTTTTCATTCGGTGACAGTGTACTGTATCACATCACTATATTTTAATTTGCATTTTCTTGATAACTAAGAAAGCTGGGCACTTTTTTTGGTATACTTAAGGGCCATTTGGGTATCCTTTTCTATGAAAAGTCTGTTAAAATCTTTTGCCCATTTAAAAAGAAAGGTTATCTTTTCGCTCCATTAATGGTGTCTTTTGATAAATAGACATTCTAATGTTTATGTTCACCCATTTATCTTTTTTTCGTCTTTATGGTTAGCTCTCTCACATCCTGTTTAAGAAGTCTTTGTCTACTCAAGGTCACAAACATATTTCCTTGCAAAGCTTTATTAAGTTTTACCTTTCACATTCTAAACAGAGATTGGAGTGAGCTTCTTTCTGTCTTCTCGAGATAATTTCTCCCAGGCCCAGCAGGCCCATGGCATGGCTGAGCGGCCGTACTCCACACGGGCAGGAGCAGGGATCTGAACTTGGACCGCCAGACCTTCCAATCACCAGCTGCTTCACCTCTCTGTGTCTCACTTCTCCAGGGATAATAACCCTGGCTTCCTCATGGTTTTCTGGTGAGGACTGATTATGTGAATCCACACCCAAGACTGAGAACAGTATCTGACACAAAATAAACACTCACTGAGGGTTGGTGATCTTTACCAGTCTCGATTTGATGAGCTAAGGCAGAAAGAGTGACAAGGAGGGATAGAATGGGCCATCAGTGGGCCCCAAATCCTGGAGAGGGTAGAGGGGAAGAGACTGAGGACCACTCATCTCTATCCATCGCTTAAGTAGGCTCATAGACCACAGACCGTCAGAGTGTAAAAGTCGGAAGGTTCCAAGAAGTACACTCTGGGAATTCAGGGCCACAAAGCCCAAATAGCCAGGAAGCCCCTTGGTCACATTTAGCCCCTCCCCTGAGGCTAGGAATGACGGGCCATGACTGTACAACTTACTTTAAGCAGAAAATAATTAAACAGTGAATTTGGGGGAGGAATCAGATATGTTGACAGTCTCTCAGCTTCCGAGAGGTAGATCCTCATCTGGGGGTTTAGACAGTTTTCCCAGAGTGGGTCCCATGGGAGAATGAGCACTTGACCCTAAGCCCACCAGGCAGAGACCCGAGGACCGGATCACTTAGGGGATCAAGAAATTCCTCGAGAGGATTTCTAGAATTGTGTATATTTCTTCTATTCAGATAAATCTCCAGAATTATATAAAATAACATCATACCCCTTTGCTCAGAACAGGGGTCCACAAACTTCACGTGTAAAAATCCAGCCGCCAAATATATTCTGGGCTCCTTGGTTTCTGTCGCAACTTCTCAACGCTGCCATTGTCTTGTGAAAGCAGCCACGTAGACAACACGTAAACAAGTGATTGTGGCAGTGCTTTATATTTATGGACACTAACATTTGCATTTCATATAATATTCATATCAGAATATGATATATATATTTGGTTTTTTCCAACCACTTAAAAACGCGAAACCATTCTGAGTGTGTAGGCCTTGCACGAATGGGCACTAGGCCAGATTGACCCGTGGGAGGTAGTCTAAGTCAATCCTAATCAGTGGTTTCCCAAGTGTGGTCCCTGGACAGCATCAGCATCACCTGGCACCCTGCCAGAAATGGGATCTCTCAGGCCCAACCCACATTTACTGAGTCAGAAAGTGGGGGGGAGGGGCCCTCATGGTGATTCGTATACATGGTCCAGTTTGAGAATCGCTGGGCACTTGTTCCAAGCCAATGTTCCCACCTTCTGTCTCTATCTTTTTTTTGCATTAGACAAGCCAATTAACCTGAAATCTGGAACCCCTTCTGAGAAGTCCTGCCCCATAGCTGCTGCTTGAGACAAATGGCTCCAGAAAATTACTGGCAGGTGTCCACGTCCTGGGCCACCTGGGCCGATTTGCCTAGTACCAGATGCACGATCAAAATCTGGTATCTGTCACCAAAGTGAATGCGATTCCCCTTTGTGAGCATTGTAACTGGCTAGGTCGGTAGGAAAACATTCACTGCTGTGGGGGCCAAAGTAAAGACCCAAAACTGCAGAGATGGAAGGCAGCACACAGCTTTCATGGGGCAGGACACGGTGAGGGGACAGAAGTGTTAGGGGAGGCAGCCAGCTGAAGCTCATCGTTACAGACAAAGGTCTCCAGGAAAGCGGGTAACTGAGCTCCCTTAGCAGCCAAGCACTAGGGAGGACATCAGACGACATCTCCACTAAAGGGGCAGCAGGGAGACCTGGTCACTGAACTGCTTTGCACCCTGAAACATGAGGCTGCCTCCCATGCCTGGGGGATCCCAGGTCCCTGTAAAATTTCTGGTCCCACGTGAGTCCTGCCAACACACAGTATTGGAGTGTCTGTTCCTTGGCACCAGAAGAATAGAACATTCTCTCAATGGACAGAACTCGGTTCCACTACCTTATTGAGGCTTCCCTTAACGCGTTATGCACGTATGTGTTTTCCTCTCCGACATCTCCTCCTTCATGGACCTAAATCTTACTCTCCAGGACCTCACTTAGAAGCAGTCCTCCCCTCAAAAAAGTCCCCCTTGGTTCTCCTGCTCTTCCTGCCTGATGATTTCACCTTCCACCCCAGAGCCAGCACCCTGTTACCGGAAACCCTGTGCATTGCATTCTGCCATATTTTAAGTTAGCCATTGCAGGGCTGTTCAGGTGACTTGAGGACTCAGGAACCTTTGTGTCCTTGCCCTCCCCAGTCCATGGTCGAAGTTTAATCAAAGTTGGGGGGGGGGGTCAGAGAAGGTCCAGTCATCCCATTCTGGGTGACCTCTCCACCCTCGCCACCCACAGCCATTGCACAGACAAGAAGAACAAAGTCCAGAGAGGTGACAAGATTTGACAGCCTTGGTTGAACAATGTTCTGGGACAGGAAGGACCGGACGTCCCTGGTAGGTCCCTTTTCCTAGCCCTGTCTCCTTCACACTTCTAAATCCCTTCTTCACACTTCAAGCTGAGGGGACCCGAGATAATTTCAAGGGCTTTCAATGACCATCTGCAATGAACTGTACGGGAAATATCTCCAGTCATTTAGTGTTGGCACGTTTCCAGGGCTGTGACAACCTGCTCTTGAGCAATCAAACTTAATTATCTTGTTGTCTTTTCTTTCTTTTTCTTTTTTTTTTAATGTTAATCTCATTTGTGAGGGTTTCTGTAAACAATTAGGTAAGCAGAGACTTTTAATTTGAATGAAGCAAATCGGATGAAGGACTGTATTTTACCAAGAACTCCCTCCAAGGCTTTAAAAATCTCAGCTGAGTCCCGTGTTCGTATCAGAGCCTGCATTATCTCCTTCTAAAAATTCGCTAGAACCTTGCTCCCTGGGAGCAGACACTTGGATGAGCTATGGAAGAAAATTCACTTTTTTTTGGTTTGTTTGTTGACCACCACAGAGCCCAAAAGAGGAGCTGAGGAGGGGACGGTCCCTATTTTGTTTGGGCTCCACCTCTTTGGACCCAACAATAAACTCATGGAATTAGGCTGAGCAGCTGTTTAATAGCAGCAGTGTCTGCTTAGGGAGAAAGAAAAACCCAATCACAGCCCTGCGCAGGCTAGTGTTTCCACCTGCTTACCCAGCCATCCGTTGTCCCTCCAGGATCAGGCATCCTTGCCATTTGAGTCCTCAACGCCCAGCTCTTCGTGGGGGTGGCTGGTCAACCGTCCCGTATTGCCTGATCATGGCCATTGGCTTGCGAGGGACAAAGGTGAAGGAGAGGCAATTATGGGACGTTTTCTGGAATGCTGGGGCAACAGCAGCTCTCTTTCTGCTGGTGGCGGTAGGCTGTAAGAAGGAGTGTCTGGTCCTGTCAGTGGCTATGTTGTCACTTTGTGAGAAGAGTGATCTTCATGAGAATGAAGGGAAAACAAAGGAAAGCAGAGGAGAGAGAGAGAGAGAGAGAGACTCCTGATGCCAGTGGTTGAGTTCATACCCCAATCAAACTACATCCTGGATTTCTCAGTTATTTGGCCAGTAATCCACTTTGCTTCCTCCCTAATCCAGTTGAACTTGTGTGTGTTACTTACAACTCAAAGAACCCTTTAAAATACAGTATTGAAGGGAAATCTTTTCAAGGCGAAAAATGAGGACTGAACTATGTATCGTCAGTCTTACACCAGCAGTTAAAGCCCCATTTCAGCCGAAGCCCACTCAAGAGCCTGAATGATAAACCAAAGTAGGATTACTCATATGGAAAGAATAACTTGCATTCTACCTCTGTTCACTCCTGGCCCTCTGAGGCACTGGGACCCTTCTTCTCCAGAATCCCCAAGGATTTGAGCAATGACCTGGGTGCCTCTTGGTGTTTCTCTGCTGACACGTCCAGGGACGACTTGGCCATACCTTGGCTGCCTGGAGTCCACAGTCCCCTCCCACTGCAAAGGGCGCAGGGCCAGGATCCCCAGATCTTGCCCCTAGTCTGTCTACGACTGTGTACATTAGCTTGGGCAAGGCACACAGCTACCCTCTATCCATTTCCCTCGTGCAAGGCAGTTAGGTATGGCCAAGCATGGTACCCAGGGGTCTAACCTGTTGGAGCGCCTTTCAAAGCCTCCTCTGAGTCCTTGTGCTGCCCTAGCCCTGTCACAGCCTCTCCTCCCAGGGATCTCATGCTCCTGACTCAGACCAGATTCAAACAGCCTTTCTCACCGCAGCCCATGTTCTGCAGAGCTCCTGGTGCCCCCAAACCCAAAGCCAGCACAGCCTCAGAACCCCATGCTCCCCTGTGCCTGCTTAGCCGTGGCCTCACACTTCAGCTCCCCTCTGTGTTTGGCAGCACTTAGAAAGAAAGGAGAATTCCATATGCAGCATCTGCTGGGATTGAGATTCTGGTTCCCCGGAGGCCCCAAGGGGAGATGGGAGTGAGGAGGGGCCCTGCAGCTGGCACGTACAAACGTGCCCAGGAGAGACTGGAAGGCTCTGTACCTGTTAACCACTGACAGTCATCACACGTCTGAAGAGTGAGCGAGACAAGAAGTCCTCAGTGTGAACTGGAAGAAAAAACAAGAGAAGAGCAAGCTAGTTGCAGGGCTCACCCTTGTGGGCAGATGCAGCCTGGCCTTTATGAAGGGAGAATTGAACTTTAAGGCTTCACATGTGTCCCCCATGGGTGAGGCAGATGTGCCCTGAGTGAGCTGGATTCCGGGACATCTGTCAGCCCCGCTTTGTATGGTGCAGCTGGGCAGCCTGGCTCTGTGCCCAGTTATGAGCATCTCTTGGGGCCTGTCCAGCTTACGAGGGGATCAATAAACATTTAAATGTCATGCTTCCAGCAGCCATCCGTCATAGTAAATGTTGCTGTTCAATAAATGTCACTAGAGGGTCACAAAGTCTCTCTTGCAGAACACCCTCTGGCCACCACTTCCTCTCTTGACCCTCCTGCTGGGATCATCACTGTGCCCTGCTCCTGGTTTCAAGTAGCAAAGGGTGAGGGGCTGTTTCTGAGCTTGAAGCTAGGGGTGGTCTTTTTTCCTGGAACTGGCTTCCTTACCACATATACTCTGTGGTCACCATTAGTGCAGTTTGCTGGGCATTTCTGGTTCTCCTTGTTTCTGGAGCAGGGTAAGATCGCACTTCCTGGCCCCTCTGTGATTGGATGTGTCTAAATCACTAGTTCTGACCAATGCAGTGTGACCAGATGTGACAAGTGTCACTTTGAGACTGGAACGTTTAGTTGCTGATACGAGGTTGTCTCCAGATCGCCTTTCTTTCTGACACGGCCACTCAGAACATTGGATATAGTGGCTCTTCCATAAATCTGAGTTTCTGTATGGCTCCAAGGAGTTGAGCCCCTTCTGTCATTGTGGACACACAGCATGAGCAAGAAATATACTTTTATCGTTTGAACCTCGTGAGATTTGGAGAGTCTTTTGTTACTGCAGCATGACTTAACCTCTTCTGACTGATACAGGTTCGAAATTGCTGAGATATTTGAGAGAAAGGAGCAGATATCAACCTGATCCTTCCTCTCACCTGCCCCAGGCATCTAAAAGAACCATACAAACTTTGCGGCTGGAATATAAGCTGTCCTTTTAGTCTAAGAGTGGCTGTTTTTGTAGCACTGGAGAGATTTCTTCACCCCATGTCTGCTCAGGACACTCCTTCCATGGCACCAGGTTCTCGCTGCTCTGGATTCGGGGCCACTTGGCATTCTGAGCGGGCTCTTTGAAGTTAACGCTCACATCCCAGCAGTGTAGCTTTGTATTCTCGTCATTGATGATATCTTTCAAAAACTGTAAAATGAATTTCCATAGTGTCTATATAGTATTTGCACTTCCTTTCCCACCGCCAGGAAAAACAAAACCATTTACACAAACATTCAGTTAAGGACATCATGGCTTTTTGTAAACACATCAGAGTCATATTTTTATTCTTTCCCGCCTCTTTGCTCTCCCTCTGCTTTTCCATAATGCATCTGACCCTTTTAGAATGTCTTTCTCCTGTTTATATTATGTGTATATAATATATTATATATATTCCCACTCCAGAGTTTCTACAGTCTCAGGAAATATTTAAGCTTACTACCCTTACACATTGATTTTGTTTTGTCCTCCTTCCTTTCAACAAGGCACCATAAGTCTTGTTTTTTTTTTAATTGCAGCTTGTTTTCCCCATCTCCAGTCTACCTCCCCCTAATATTCCTCAACTTGTTCCAAAACTCATGTAACACTCTCAGACGGCCACTGTTTTCCTGTGTATGCTCTTTGGATCCCACGGGTGTTTTCTCCTTAACCTTCTGAAAATAGAGGTAGGCATTCATCCATCCATTCATTCAACTATTCAGCACACGTTTATTGAGCACCTACCACGAGTGGACACCGTACCAGGCACTGGAGATACTGCAGCAAATAGGTGGGCATAGTCCCTGACTGCCTGATCTCATAGTTTTATAGAAGAAACTAACAAAGATGTAAAGTCCTTACGTCAGATAGTGATACGTGCTCTGGAGAAATATACAGCAGAGTGAGGTCATAAAGAGTGGTAGGGGCTGGGTATTTTTTAAAAAATTACCAAGCAGGTCTCTTTGAAGAAGTGAGGTTGAAGCAGACACCTGAATGAAGCAATAAGGCAGCCATGCCCTACGGGACGAAGAAGCACCACATGGCTGGAAGGTGTTTGATGTGTACATGGAATATCGAGGAGGCCAGTGTGGCTGAGCCTGGTGAGTGATGGGAGACGGGCTGGAGGTAAGGCTGGAGAGGTAGGCCAAGGGCCTCCTAGGTCACAGTCAGACTTTGCAATGGATCTAAGTAGGATGAGACCCCCTGGAGAGGGAAGAACAAGGGGTGGCATACTCTGGTTCATGTTTTACTTGGATCACTCTGACTTCTGGGTGACGAACGGAGAACATACAGAAACAGAGAGTCTACTTAGGAAGCCAAGGCAGACGTCCAAGAAAGATAATGGTAGTGTGGACAGAATGGTGCTGGTGGATATCCGGAGACAAGTGACTGGATTCAAGATATACCTCGAAGGTAGGGCTGATAGTCATTGCTTGAATACTTAGAGGGTGAGGATGCTTTTGGTGTCAGTAAAAGTGGATGAGTGGTGTTATGAACTGAGGTGGGGAGTCTATGGAGGAACAATGAATGAGGGAGGGCAGGACATCAAGTGTTCATATGTTTTTAAAAATTTTTTAACATTTATTCATTTTTGAGAGACAAGGCACAAGTGGGGGAGGAGCAGAGAGAGGGAAACACAGAATCCGGAGCAGGCTCCAGGCTCTGAGCCATCAGCACAGAGCCCGAGGCAGGGCTCGAACCCACGGACCGTGAGATCATGACCTGAGCCAAAGTTGGATGCCCAACCGACTGAGCCACCCAGGCACCCCATCAAGCATTCAGATATAAACATTAGGCTTCATATAAAAAATAGAGATGTGGGGGCGCCTGGGTGGCTTGGTTGGTTGAGCGTCCGACTTTGGCTCAGGTCATGATCTCATGGCCCGTGAGTTCGAGCCCCGCGTCGGGCTCTGTGCTGACCGCTCAGAGCCTGCAGCCTGTTTCAGATTCTGTGTCTCCCTCTCTCTCTGCCCCTCCCTTGTTCATGCTCTGTCTCTCTCTGTCTCAAAAATAAATAAACGTTGAAAAAAAATTTAAAAAAAAATAGAGATGTGGGAAGGAAGCATCTGGACAGCTAAGGGAGATACTGAGGCTTGAGATGCAGACCAGGGACCCATCAGGGTATAAGTACTGTGTAAAGCCATAGGACTGGCTGGAATCACCAGGGAATGAGTGAGGGTGAAGGGAGCATAAAAGCAGTCCAATGACTTAGCCTTAGGAAACTTCAAATTCTAAAGGTTAAGAAGAAGCATGGGAATCAGCAGAGATTTAGAAAGAGCAGCCGATGATATAGGAGGAGAAGCAGCGGAGAAATGGCTCCCAGAAGCCAAGGAAAGGAGATGTTTCAGGAAGGAGGGCATGATTAATGGGGTCAACTCTTGGCACCTGATGTCTTCTCATCTGCATCACCAAGTTGGAGAATGTCCTGTGAGGGTCCATGGTAGAAACTTTAGGGAACAGAGCTAGCACAGTCTGCTTTCCTCCGGTGGCCAGAGTGGGGGTTTTAATGCCCTTAGAAAGGAGACAAAGAGACTTGCATACTGGCTTCCGTTTCCCTGCTGGACCATCTTCCAGAGGGCAATTACGCAGTTAACAGGCTAAAGGAAGGTACTTATAAGCAAACATCTGTAGCCTCCCAGAGGGTGTGGGCTGGCCTTCAAACCACCACAATCTGAGCTGCGCCTGCACAGAACGAGGGTCTCTCTCTAGTTAGCCAGAACTTCTGAGGAATTTCCAGGAAGGAGATTCTGTCCTCTTATCTTTAATGAATGACAGGAGTTGGGGGATGTCGTTCAAGGGCTGGGAAGTAGGCTATTCAGAGAAAGAGCAAAACAGCAGCTCGTGAGTGTTCCCTTTCTCCATCTGACTTGCTGACTTGCTTACTTTGGACCTCTAAATGGAAATGAGACTCATGGAGCTGGCCAGAAACTCAGGAAACCTCTTCCTCCCTCATGCCTCACGCCGGATCTAGTCCCACACCTCGCCAGTTTTAGCTCCTAAGTACCCTGATCACGTCTTCCCATCTCCACTGCCATTACCGGGATCCGAGCCATCACCCTTGGCTGGACTCCTAATTAGTCTCGCCACATCTACTCTGAGCCCTCCAACCTTTTCTCCACAGTGCAGAGTCATTCTTTCCAGTCTCCGCTTAGAAATGTCCAGTGGCTTCCCACTGATCTTGTGATGAACCCCAAACGCCCAAACTTCCCAGCATGCTGTCCCACTCTGGTCTCAACTCTAGTATCATTCTTTCATGAAGACCTTCTCTGACCCCCTTGTCCCTCATGGATTCCTTTGCTGTCTACTCACGTCAATTTGTAATTATAAACTTTACACCATGATGATTTGATTAATATCTATCTTCAACACCAGACGTTAAGCCCCATTACATGTCTGTTCTGTCCCCGGCCCCATCTCAGTGGCTGTCACACGCAAGAGTGAAAGACCATGTGAAGAGAGCTGCAGAGAACCCAGGTGAGCCTATTCAGCGAGGAAACAAGGTACAAGCAGTTGTCACTTGGGGACCCACTGCCATTGGAAGCACAAGTGCCATTGCCTTGGACACCAGGTAATTTTACTCTCCTCCCGAAGTGGCTTCTGCAGGTCCTGGCTGGGCTCTGAGTTCAGTGACTTCATCCACATGCCCGTAATCATACACTTCAGCTCTTTTCACCACATCCCTGTAATCATACACTTCAGCTCTTTTCACCACATCCCTGTAATCATACACTTCAGCTCTTTTCAGGTCTCCACGAAAAACCCACTCATGCCAGCCATGTTGTGTATTTCAACAAACTGTCACACTGGATGAAGGTCTCCGTTTCTATCCCCACGCTTGGGTGCAGAAACCCTTGGAGGGCCTGAGGAAATAGCTCTTACCCTTCGCATGATAGGAACTCCTTGAAGAACATTAAGGATTATAAGAGGAAAAGATCCCAAGCCTTCACTCAAGTATAAGAACCAGCAACACCCTAGGGACGAGAGAGTGCTTACAGTGCTTTAATAAAAATGATCCAAGAGCTAGTTCTCAGCCTTTTCTGGGATATCACCCACTCAAGTTCAAGATACATCTGTATCTAGAAGGGACTCTACTGGTCATTGAAGACTTTGCATCTGTGGCTCAGGTCATCAGTTTAAGGAGATTTTTCTTTTATTAAATCATTGGTTTTTGCTTCTGCTCAAATTTGCCTCATTCTTCCCCCCCCCCCCCATCAAATACACGCTTTATCTGTACTTTGGATCTCTCCTTTCTGTTTTCTATTTTTAGCATTGCCCCTTTCTTGATTTTATTTTATTTTTCCTTCCTGATTTTGGGTGAATTCCTCAAAATTGTCTTCCACATTGCTGATGTGATTTTTTTTTTATGGTGTTGATTTTTTACTTTTTTATGCATTTAAAAAATCTCTTTTCACACATTTAATACTAACATTCTCTGCTTATCTCATCTAGTTCCCTTTTTACAACTCCTTAGCAGCTGCCTTTTGATCTCACTGTGTTGTCTTTTGTTTTCATATTGTTGATGATACAAGACAAATGTCTAAAATGTATGCAGTAAATTTTTTTTTTTAAATGTTCCCCTCTTGCTTCATAAGTATACCATCCATCTGTGTTCAGGATCTTTTCAGAGGTCCCGTATTATCTCGTTTCCACTTTTTCATCTTTTTTTTTTTTTACATTTATTTATTTTTGAGAGACAGAGCACAAGTGGGGGAGGGGCAGAGAAAGGAGACACAGAATCCGAAGCAGGCTCCAGGCTCCAGGCTCTGAGCTGTCAACACAGAGCCCGATGAGGGCTCGAACTCACAAACCGCGAGATCATGACCTGAGCTGAAGTTGGACGCTCAACCGACTAAGCCACCCAGGCGCCCCTTTTCATCTTTGAACAATAAAGCTTCTATCTGTGTCTGGAATTTGTTCACCAAACTGGATTGAGTAGATCCTTCTGGAATCATCTCATCGAGGTCTTAAGCTTAAGGGTAGCTTGAGGACTTGAGAGGGACCTAGAGCTATGGACAATATCAGAAGGTTAATTTCATGACAGGACAGTGTCTTTTCTAGGTAAAGCCACTGACTTGGGCCCCTGGCTGGCAAATGGTCCCATCCCCAGTCCATCACACCTGGATGAGGCATTCTGTTCTGTGGAATAGTGGGGCATTTGCCACAGTCTCCAGCCCACTGTTTGGTTTAGCTGCCCATGCCCTGGTATACCACGTGGATGTCCTTAAAACTCCCCATGTGTTCTTTCTGCGCTGTTACCCTCCACATCAACAGGAGACTTCCCACCTTCCATAGCTGCCACCAGTAGTCTCATACCTGACACCCATAATTCCCTAGCATTGATCAGATTTTCATTTGCCAAGAGTTCATCCACACATACACAGGACCCACACACGACCCTTCATGTGTTCACTCTTTCCGGTGCCTGGAATATATCAGCATATCTTACTTATGCTTCCATTTCCAACTCCTCCTTGAATACCTAAGTCACTGGTCATCTTCCGCGCCAAGCACTTTTAGATTTCTCCAGCTAGAGTTTCATCTCCCATTATGCCTTAGAAGCATCTCTATTCCCGCCATTGGTAAGTTGTGTTTAAATTGCTTATTCTTTCGTTTCCCCCAGGTAGGTTATGAGTTCCAAGTTGTCAAGGAAGTGTTCAATATACCCTTATTATCCTGTCTGCGTCCTTGACATCTGACAGACAGTTCAGTAAGTGCTTGTAAATGAACCCATCGAGTCAGGAGGCATACACACCAAAACAAAAACAAAAACAGAAAGCAAAAACAACAACAACAAACAAAACAGCATTTTCAAGCTTCAGGTACTTTCTTCATCTTTGCTTTGATAAAGAGCACGGTGGTCTGCTTGGATGCTCCATTTTGACAGAATGTGGGAACTGCAGTTCTCGTACGCACGCTTTTCGACGCCATGTGTCTTGTCTGTGACAGTCCTTCTGGCTTGTGAAACCACACGTTCGAGCTACAACTCCACTGTCTTCCATTCCTCACGGGTACATGGGTGTTTGCAAACATCCCCCTCCCGTCCCCAATGCAGCAAAAACAAGACCCGTTCTCTGTTAATTAGAAGAGTCCTTCAGCTTGAAAAAGAAGAAAACACGCTTTCTCATGTTCTCATTGCTATAAATCACACTGTGCAGTGAGGTGCCTGTCTTTCTCTCCTGACAGACATGGAGAATTGGATATGCCAAGCCCTCTGTGTTAGGTGTACCTTATTTTTGATATTTCAACCAGATGTCAAGAGCCGGGAAAATTTCTTTCCTCTAAGAAAATCCTATCTAATGGTTTTGGAAGAAAGATTGAGATGCACCTGGGTGCTAATTATATTCTGGTTTTAGGGGCACCTGGGGTGGCTCAGTTGTTTGAACATATGACTTCAGCTCAGGTCATGATCTCAGCATCTGTGGGTTCGAGGCCCGCGTCGGGCTCTGTGCAGACAGCTCGGAGCCTGGAGCCTGCTTCCGATTCTGTGTCTCCCTCTCTCTCTCTACCCTTCCGTGGCTTGTGGCTCTGTCTCTGAAAAAAATAATAATAATAGTAAGTAAATAAAATAAGTTATATTCTAGCTTTCCCTAGAGGTGAGTGGTACACTCAGGAGCTATCTCGAATGTGCATTTATACCCTTAGATGCAGAAAATGCCTCCAGTAAACAAAAGAAGTTACTTTTTTTTTTTTGTTAGCTTGAACCTGTGGCCTTTTTCTTTCTTTTTTTCACAGCTTTACCGAGGTACAATTGTTATATGACAAACTGCACTTCCTTAAAGTGTATAGTTTGACAACTTTGGCCAATATACACCCGTGAAACCCATACCATGGCCCAAATAATGTACATAGATATTTACACCCTCGTGGGTTTATAGGCCAGCAAGACCAAGGATTCTACATCCCTAGGAGCTAATGAATCTTTTTCAGCTTTTACCTGTTGCAGACATTGCTTTTTTTTTTTTTTTTTTTTTAGTCATTTGACCCTCTCAGCTCTTCTGGGGTTTCATTTTCTCCTGTTACCCAACTGCCAATGTTGGAGTGTTGGAGTGATTTCTGTTGCCTCTTGAAATCGATCCTGGTCAGTCTGTGGCCACTGGCATTGTGCATCTGGGGAGGAGAGGGATCTCAGCCATTGTGGTCATGCACATCTTCCCATGGGATTATGGTTCTTGGGTAGCCGTCTTCTTCCAGAACTCTTGGGGTCCCCTCTCTCTATTCTACCCCGACTCCAACCAAGTGAATGCAAGTCAGTATTTCTACCACCTCGTCTCTCTCACTGCATCATGACCTTGGCATGTGCTGATGCTGAATTCTACCCTCCTCTTAATCGTGGGTTCCTTTACTGACTGGCTGGCGGTAGCTGTAGGGTGTCAGGTCCCAGCTAGCATGCTAGCAAGCTTCTAGAAGTGGTCTTTTTTTTTTTTTTTAATGTTTATTCATTTTTGAGATAAAGACAGAGTGTGAGCAGGGGGAGGGGCAGAGAGAGAGGGAGACACAGAATCCGAAGCAGGGTCCGGGCTCCGAGCTGTCAGTGCAGAGCCTGACGCGGGGCTCAAACTCACTAACTGTGAGGTCACGACCCGAGCCGAAGTTGGGTCATTTAACTGACTGAGCCACCCAGACGCCCCAAGGTGGTCTTCTTTTAACGTAAGCTTTCTCCTCTTCTGATGAGTGCTAAGGTAGCAAGCATTGTGTGCTTAGAAAGCAAAGGGAAAAGTATGGGCGTCTGAATGATATTAGATCATTATATAGGTTTAACCTGAGTGCAGAATTGAAAGCATGTTAACTTAGAATAAGAGTTGTCATTCACATTCCCCGCCTCACGAGGGGGCATTCATTTTAATTTTCCCATACAGAATATTGAAAGTTAAGTAAGAATCATAGGGCCTCTAAATTACCTTGTGATCATTTGTTTGATGAACAGGGAAGAATCATTTCTCCCTGGGACTATAAAAGTGGTTTTACAAATAATTTGGAAACAAGCAAGTCACACACTGGGGCTTGGAAGTCTTTTCCCCATGGGTAGACCCTTATAAGTGTGAAAATTGTAACGTCATTTACTGTGTTTTTGTTTCCGTGGCATAGTCACTGCCAGGTCTGGCAAAGGCTGAAAGAGGTGACAGGGTCTAACAAAGTTCATGGAGAACTAGGTATATTTGAAGATGAGGCTGGTTGGAGAAAGAGAGAGAGAGGGAAAAAAAAAGAGAGAGCAAGAGGGGGAAGAGAGAAGAGAAGAGATAGGATAGCAGGTTATAGGACATTGAAAAGGATTGGGATAGAGACTTGGAAAAGACGTGGGAAAAGCACTGATTGTAGTTTACAAGGATGAAGATCAATGAAAACAGGCATGGTTGTGTGTTTTCGTTTCAATTACCGCATGACAAACTATCCAGAATGTAGTGGCCTAAGACATATTATACTCACAGATTCAGTGGGTCTAGTCTCCTAGGGGAATGGCTTGTCTTCATTCTGAGATATCTGGAAACTTGGCTGGGAAGACATAATGGCTGAGGGCTGGAACCATCTGGAACTCTCTTCACTTACATGTCCCGCGGTGGATGTTGCCTACGAACCAGGATCTCTGCTGGGAGACCCCTGTGCACAGGTGTTTCACACATAGCCTGGACCTCCTCCCAATATGGCAACCTCAGGGCAGTCAGACTTCTTACGTGGGACTCGTGGTTTCCAGCACGAATGTTCCAGTCAACAAGGTGGTTGTGTTGATTTTGAGAACCCAGCTTTGGATGACCCAGAACAACTCTCCTGCTATGTATACACTTTTGGCCAAAGCTGTCACACGCATGTCAAAATTCAAGGGACAGAGGATGCAGAACTCCACCTCTTGCTCTGGGACGTGTCCGAGAATTCGGGGCATGCTTATTGAAGACATCACAATTTGGCCATTCACCTCACCTGCCACCTTGAAGGATTCCTCCAGACCTCTTACCTTATACTCCTGTCTCACTCCTGAGTGAATCTCAATTTATTTTAATACATAGTTGCTGAATCAGTAAAGGAGGGCACTCACGTTACGCAACCTGAATCTTCCAGGGAAGATAAGGCCAAAATGTTGAGAGGAATTGAATGCTAAGATGGTAAAGAATACAGACCAAAAAAAAAAAAAAAAAAAAAAAAATGCAGTATGTTCAGCGAGAGAGAAATAAAAGGTCAAGGACAGTGTAAAACATATTCATTTTTTTCCCCGTGAGAATGTGAACCCCGTAAAGATAGAGGCAGAGTCTGTCTTTTTCCCAACCTCATCTAATCCTTCCCTAGGGCTTGACGTGGAGGAAGTACTCTGTGAATGTTTCTGGATTGATGAAAAACTTAGCCTTAGTTTGAGACTATCCCCCAAGGTCTTAAAAGTGCCCTAGAAAGCTGTGTTTTTAGCAGAACATCCGGGCAATTCTGATACAGGCCAAATCTGAGAACCACCGATTTGGACAATGTCTGAGGCTCTTCTAACTCTGGCATCCTGTTTCATCAGTACACATTCCACATGATCACAAGCTCCTCAAAGATAGCTATGATGCCTCATAATTCTTTTCTGGTAACTTCCCAGGAGCCATGGTCCCGACACATATTAGCTCAACAAGAAGAAACCAGTAGTGTGATTCCAGGGACCGTCTCAAAAGGACTGACATCTTACCTTCCTGTTGCGGATGTAGATGTCCCTCCTATTTCCCGAGCCTTCCTTGAGCTTTGAGAACTAATCAGATAGGATCTCATTTGGTTTTCCAGAAGGGAATCTTGCAAAGCTTGTGGAGGAGCAGTTCCTAGGAGATTCAGGTCCATGTGAAGAGACAGTGCTCTTATCACCTTGGGATTGGATTTACACGTGATCACATTGTTTCAGATTTTTACGTACATCCTGCAAGGAACATATGTTATGAAACTGTAACTTCTCGTTTGATTGTCCTATACCTCGGTGGCAGATGCTAATAACCTGTGGAAGTAATATAGAGACACTTCCCTTCACAGATGTGCCAACCGAGGCCCAAGGTTGCACAAGGTTTGCTAAGGTTGCACAGCTGTTAGCGATACATCCGAGATCAGACCCCAGATCTTCTGACTTTCAGATGAGAGCATTTGCCCTCATATTTGGAATCCACATAGTAGGATGAGGGAGATTCTGTAATGCCTGAAGTTCCAAAACCTCCCACAAAAGACCACCAGAGTCGTAAGTCAAAGCCAAGCGGCAAGGGTCGTTTATTGCAGGTTCGAACCTGGTCCTCTGCGCACTCATCGCCGGTGACACAAGAGGCCATGATTAGGGTTGGTATAACATTTTTATAGACAGAGACAAATAGCACAGGGGAGGTTTTTACTTGTGGCGGGAGGAAGAAAGGGGGAAGGGGGTAGGTGAGGAATGTGCTAAGCAAGCAGGTTTACAGAAGCGAGAAATGCCGGTTAGTTTGTATACAATCACTCATTCCATTACATATCAGACTACATTTAGGGAGTTTTACAGCCCATTCTATAGCGGGTTACAATCAGGAAAGGCCTCACAATGCTCATAGCAAACAGCAAGCAAAACAGACTTCTCAGCAATTGTATTTCTTATCAAAGATCCATAATAAGCAGAAAAGAGAACCTAGCTTTAAACTAAGGCAGGGCTGTCATTTGGATTCAAAGCTGTTCCTTTCAATTCCTCTCCATCTGGAAAAATCCTAGACTCACCTCAGCCTCAGAGTCACCACCACCATGGCCAGCCAGTTAGTTGCAGGGCATCTGGGCCAGAAAGCGGGCCTCTGAGAAGGTTTCTGAGGCCCCAGAAGCTGAAACAGACCCAAGAAGAAGCTCAGGATGAAATTGAAAAAAACCCTCTGCAAAGAGAGTAGTTCAAGGCCAAGGAAGCCGCAGCTCGGGATTCCAGGGCAGCTGTGGCACTGGTGGACAAGACCCAAGAGAAGATGGCCATCCTGCAGACCTACTTCCAGCAGAACAGGGATGAAATTCTGGATAACCTCTTGGCCTTTGTCTCTGACATCCAGCCAGAAATGCATGAAAACTACCACACAGCTAGGCATGGAAGGAGCAGTTCTGAGCGTGGATGGGAATTTAAAATGCCTTCATAGAAGGGCACCTGGGTGGCTCAGCCGGTTGAGCCTCTGACTTCAGTTCAGGTCATAATCTCACGGTTCGTGAGTGTGAGCCCCATGTCCCCTGCATTGAGCTCTCTGTTGTCAGTGCACAGACTGCTTGGGATCCTCCATCTTGCTTTCTCTCTGCCCCTTCCCCGCTCATGCTCTCTCTCTCTCTCTCAAAAATAAATAAAAACCAGGGGTGCCTGGGTGGTTCAGTTGGTTAAGCATCCAACTTCGGCTCATGTATAAGGCTGTGCATTTATTCTTATAATGTCACCATTGTTTAAAATGCATCTGGAATGTTCTTTGGGATTGCCTTCAGATTCTGTGGCATATTCCTTGGAATATCATTAAGGATAACACCTGTTATCATTTACATGCAGATTTGTTTTGTTTTGTTTTTGCAATAGCCAAATCCACATGGAGCCAACCCTATAAATACTGTGATGGACGGTAGAGGTGTCCCCTCACTGTTTTTGGTCAAGAGTGAAGAATCTATTCGCTCTCTCTCACTCTCTCAAAAGTAATTACACATTTAAAAAATTATGAAAAAAAGGTGGAGGGTCGCCTGGGTGGCTCAGTCGGTTAAGCATCCGACTACAGCTCAGGTCATGATCTCACAGTTCGTGGGTTCGAGCCCCACGTTGGGCTCTGTGCTGACAGCTCAGAGCCTGAAGCCTGCTTCAGATTCTATCTCTCTCTCTCTCTCTCTCTGCCTCTCCTCCACTGTCACTCTCTCTCAAAAACAAATAAACACTAAAAATAAATAAATAAATAAATAAATAACATTTTAAATGCCTTCGTCGAACCAGAAACTTCAGCAAAGCTTGACTTACATTCTTGTGAAAAGGCGTTAAATTATTTCTGTATATTGCATCACGGGGCCCTTCACTTTTTGGAGAATAGCAAATCTAGCTTCTTTGTGCGAACTTACAGCTTACGCAAAGATATTCCCCTTGTACCTCTTGTTTCTTAGAAACAATAGTGTATACTTTGTCCATTTTCCTCTGCCTTCTAGCAACATACATTCAATGCGTTTTCTTTCTTCGATGTTTTAAAAAAAAATCGGTGAAAATAAAATAAAAACTAAAATAAAAAACTAGAAAATAAAAAACTAAAATAAAAAACTAAAACTAAAATAAAAATGGACACAGACCACAGCAGTGGGTTGAACTGGCCGATTTATTGCGGTAAACGTGGCATTAGATATGCTTAGTGATTTCCTTGGAGCGTACGTCAGCTATGTTTTTCTAACATTACCTAACTTTGAAAATGTTCCTATGTATAAATGACCTTTAAGAAGTAACATGGCGATTTTCCCCTAACTTGCCCGCCTACCCTTTGATTATAGATTAATTTCTTACATTATTCCATTACGCATCTGCGTTTATCTATAATCTACCAAGCATTTGCTCTGCTGTTCTCGTGAAAGGCCCTCCATTTCTCAACACCTCAAGTGGAACAGTGACAGGGACATACTCCTAACCACATGAGGCCAGAAGAACAATGTGTTTGCCTGGGTCCGAGGTGCCAGGAAGGGGCCGAAAAGGCCTTAGAAACCCATGCCTCATACATTCTGAGAGAGACAACGCACCTAGGAACCAATGAACCATTCTGTAGCTTAACCGACTAGGTTCAGTCATCATCTGGAATGCCTCCGGGGGGCCAGGTGGGCCTAGGGGTTGAAGTCACCTGTGCCCAGAGATACACTCCTTAGTTGCCGGAGTGGGGATTTCAAATCCATATGTCTCTCCTTTACAGGCCCTCTTGCTGGCAAAGGCATGAGGCTATCAGAGGAGTCTCCATAGAGGATGGCGAGGGCTAAACGTAAGGCCGCACAATTTCTTGCGGAACCTTATTTTCTTCCCTAATGGTTCTTTTCCCAGGGGGCCTGCCGAGGGCAATTCCCCAACAGACAATACCCCCGGTAGTTTTAAGGCCAAATTACCTAAAAGTGGGAGGACGAGAAGCTTCACTGTCGGCGGGCCGCCCTGCAGTCTCTAATCCATCCACAGCCCGGGCCCTGCCACTCAGGCTGGGACAGCTCGGCTTCCAGCAGCCAGCCAGCCTTCAAAGAGCCCTTTCTGGCCAATTTCATCGTTTTAAAACAATGAATACTACTCTAAACGTTTGGGCTGCTTTTCATCTCTCTTAATCAAAATTACTAGAGGACAGGATCCAAGAACATGTTACATGTTATTACTCAGCGTGCAGATAATCGTTTAAAGGTAAAGACTTTGTCACGCAAGAAAAAAAAAAAAACAACTCCTAAAAAGAAGTAAATGTCAGGTTGTTTTTTTAGAGTTAAGCAACACTGGTGTATGCAAATTGCCTGCCTCTCTTCAGAAGATACGGGCGTGTCTGGATTAATCTTCTCTGTTGTTACTTTAAGTAGCAGTGACTAGTCATGTATTTCCCTAACCGAAGCACATTGAATGGAAAATAAAATCATTGCCCCGGAGCCCTTTCTGACACTAATTTATGCCTGTTTATCTTTGATCTTCACATATCCTACCAACAGTCATGTCTGCAAAGATGCTTCCAAAACGTGTTTTCAAAGGAGGAGAGAGCTATGCTTACAGCTCTACCTGGATTTGGTGATTGTTTGGTCATGGACGGGATGAAAAGGACCCATTGTCATAGATCACAAAGAAGATTCTGGAGCAAGTGGTTTGCCCCACGCCAGGTCCAGGCTCTCTGGGCACCAAGTAGGGACTCAGGAAAATAACAACTTCCTGACTCGGCAGCTCTTACCATTTCGGATATTATATTTATGTGAATTCATTCACTTGGTGAATTTGTATTCAAGAGGCCACATGACCTAACAAATAAGAACGAGAACGTGAATGCCGGAGTCAGATTAAGTTCTAAGCCTGGTTCTACCTCTTTACTTGCCTTGAGGACTCAGACGAATTATTTACCCTTTCTGGAAGTCACTCGCCTCTTCTGTGAAAGGTCAGTTAGAATTCAATCCCAGAAGCAGGGCCACGCTGGAATATGTATGTCAAGGATTCGGCCTTAGTCGATCGTGTCTGTCCGACAGTCCCTGGGGAGGCTCTTATGTCCCTGCCTGATGCTGGTACTTGAAATCTGTGGGGCAGGCAGATGGTTGCAAGGCGGTGAAGAAGCACAAGATGGAAGCCATGGACACGAGTAGGAGCAGGCCAGGACCAGCCCAAACTGGTGTCAGTCCTCACCGCCTCCCACTTCAAAGAGGTGGGTGTCCTACAAGAGAGGCTGGCATCCTTCACCGCACAGCCAAACGCACCCCTGGCCCAGGGGATGGTGAAGAAGAAGGAGGGTCCAGGGGAAGGTGGGGCCAGTTCATAGCTGCGGCCCCAGGCCAACAAGGTGGGGGGAGTCCAAAAACAAAATGGCAGCCGTGTCACAGCCACCCTCAGAATCTGGCACCAAAAATATCTCGTAGGGCCCACCCTAACCAGAAGCACACTGCAAAGGGGATTCTGGGAAACGTAGTGAGCACATCACAAAGCCACAAGGTAAGGCTAATGGCAGGACCACACGTAGACATGTCACGAGGACTCATTAAGCATGAAGCCTGGGACAACGCACGGTGATTATGGTGACGATGATGGCACGAACAGCCGTCTATCTTGGGCACCACAAAGGCCAGAAATAGGTCCCCAGTCCCTGTTCTCAATGCCCGTACGTTCTAGTCGAAGAAAGAACACACGCAGACGAGACGTTATCATTGTAACAAATCCCAATTACAACGTCTCAGGAACTGGCCAGTTCCAAATGGGCCAGTTCAGGGGACTTGCCCTTGAAGCACCGGAACCCCTTCTTAGCGTTAATTGGTTTCAATGCACAACTTTGACAACTGCATTTTACATTTCCTGACATCCGACAGAGCGTGAAGGAAACCATTTAAGCTTTGCTTTGCGAGTCTGAGTCATTGCTGGGCGCGTCAGCTATGGTACTGTTCTATACTGGGACCCGTTGCATTGGGGGCAGTTTGGGTTGATGCTAAACAGCCCCGCGATTGATCCTGCTCTCTCGCGCTCTCAGCCCTCAGCCGGCATTTCTCAATCGTTTTATTCTTCCCGCCGATGGCCGTATCTCTCCCGTCTTTTAACGTGCGGCTTCCAATCTGCTATAGCTCGAAAAACCTGATAACTAAGCTTGTTAACACTGTATGCCAAGCGCAGTGAAATGAGCCCTGATGAGACCCCGAGAAAAACGCATTTTGTTGCATTTGTTTCCCCGTTTTTAGGAACAATGCAATTTCAGTGCCCCGCGTAAGCAGTTTCTTCTGTTGTGTGGCTTACTGAATGTGTTCCTGTACAACTCAGAGGCATTCCCGGCGAGTGAGGCCGTGTGCTGCCTGGCTCCCTGTGTGAACAAAGGTCTCGCCAAAGCCCTAGCGGGGAGGACCCCGTAGAAGGACACAGGGATCACACAGCACAAGGCGGTCTAGATGTGCGTGCCCCAGACGACCTTCCTGTGGCCGTTGGGACCGTTGTCACACTGGGCTTCCAGGTTTCATTTCAGCACGGCGTCACCTAGCCCACGACACTTACGTTTCCAATTTGAGGTTAATTATATATTTGGTTCTTACTTGATTTCTAAGTCTTGTGATTTTAAAACACCTCCGAACACGGAAAGTTCAGGAGGTGTGTGTCATTGTAGTGAGGATGTGCGTGCCCGGGGAAGCATTGTCTTTCAACAAGCAAGAATAACTTCCCTCTACACTTCAGCCCGTCGTGTTATCCTAATTTCAATTTTCTGCTTACGTTAAAGAGAAATCTTTCAGTTCTGCCTGTCTGGGGAACTGCATTACCTTTCCAGCCTTCCTTCCGGGGGTGGGGACGGCGGGGAGGTGTTTACTTCTGCTTTGCGACACAGTGTTGAATAGTAGCCAAGAAATGGGCTCTGGGGCCAGGCGGGGTGGGTATGAATCTCAGCTCTGCCCAGTGATGGTTGCATGACCTCAAGAGAGTTAACTTCTCTGTGCCTCAGTTTCCTCATCCATAAACAGAGATAATACAGTATATGCCCGCTAGGTATACAGCAGTAAGGATTAGTTTGAGCAATATATCCAAAGTGTTGAGAACAGTGCCTGGCAGAGAAAGGGTGCTTCTCAAATGTTGGCTATCGATACTCTGGCTTTTCTGCCACTCCAGAACCTCAAAGCATAAAACGAGGCCCAAATGAAAGGAAAGGAAAGGAAAAGGAAGAGCCAGACCATGAAAGTTAATACTGGCATTAGAGCAAGGATTGCTGTAAATCAAATTTATGTAATTATAAGTGTTTTTAATTAATTTCAAAGGAGAACGGCCATGCCCATCAGTGTTTGGCAGAATGCCTGTATTTGAGGATGAAGAAAATTTGTGTGCGTGTGTGTGTGTGTGTGTGTGTGTAAGTGTAAGGCTTTTAGGATTAAAAAAAAATAATGAATTCAGTCATCCATTTAAAATCCCTTTCGAAGTGAAATCACATTTGCATGACAAACAACATAATGTCTATCAATTAGAGTCATGTTTGCCTGGTAGAAAATAGAGCATTCCTGAAGCCAAACACGGAGAAGTACGGCATCTTGTCTTTTCGGTTCCAACTTCCATCCTGGAACCTCAAGAGAAACCCATTGGGTGCCTATAAGAATTGAATGATATCTAGGGGCGCCTGGGTGGCTCAGTCGGTTAAGCATCCGACTTCGGCTTATCATGTGATCTCGCGGGTCATGGGTTCGAGCCCCGCGTCGGGCTCTGTGCTGACAGCTCGGAGCCTGGAGCCTGTTTTACATTCTGTGTCTCCCTCTTTCTCCTCCCCCGCTCATGGTCTGTCTCTCTCCTCTCAAAAATAAATAAACGTTAAAAAAAAATTAAAAAAAAAAAAAGGAGTACACAAGGGAAGACGACCAAAAGAGAGGAGATGGGTGGAAATCCGTATTTTTCTCAAGCTGCTCGTGTGAGCTGGTCCAGCACTGTGGGTCTCGTGTTGATGGGCCCTCCACGGCAACCTTAAGATCTGGGGTTGTGGGAACAGCGGCGTGACTGTGATTGACGCGTGTGTACATGCATGTGTGTGTGTGAGCGTGAACGTACGTGCCATTAAATTAATGTAGCCTGGCTGTCCGGACCTCTTCTTCTTGAGTCCCAAATCACAAAAATCAACCTTGAAGGTCCTTCGTTATCTGTCACCCATCCCAGATGGAATCTGCCAGTTGCCCCCTTGAAACTCGGTTCGGTCTTTCCCTGACTGGGACCAGTCTCCGGTCCTCTTTAACCATAGGGGGGCTGGCAGCGGGGTCTGCTTCTGTCTCTCACCTGTGACTCCTCATTAGCGTCAGAACATCAAAGAAGGGGAAGACCCCAGCAACCCAACCTTTGGAGGTCTCCCCAGCCTGGCTTGGTTTGCACACCCTCTTCTCCCCTCATGCATGATGACGGGTTGTACTCACCGAAGCTTCTGCAGATCGCCTGCTGGAGCCACTGTTACCTGCTTTCCTCCTGAGGGACTCTTAATCAGAAGCCAGGCTTCTGCCCCATGCAAAGGACTGAACATCCCAGACACCAGGTAGAGAGAGTTCCCAGTGGGCCCGGGTCCGGGATAGTTACTATCTTCAACTTTGGTAAATCAAATTATCTGTCTCTCTCTCTTGCTTGCTTAATACCTTCCAGTGACTTCCCAGCGGCCTTGAAATGAACTCTGAAGTCCTCACCATATTCCTCATGGCCTCGTCAGTGCCATCTGCTCTGGCTTTAACTCTTCCTCCAAATTCACTCACAGTACCTTTCTTCTTAGCATCCACGCTACACTCCCACTGGCTATTCTGAGAATGTCCTAAGGTCTTCGTCACCTCAGGACCTTTAACCATTTTTTTTTAACATTTATTTATTTTTGAGAGACAGAGCACTAGCGGGGGAGGGACAGAGAGAGACAGAATCCAAAGCAGGCTCCAGGCTCTGAGCTGTCAGCACAGAGTCCGACGCGGGGCTCGAACCCACAAACCGTGAGATCACGACCTGAGCCGAAGTCGGACGCTCAACCGACTGAGCCCCCCGGGTGCCCCTCCTCAGGACCTTTGCACATGATATTTCAGCTCTAATGCGCCTCTCCTGGCTCCTTGCACAAGCAGATGACTTCTCATTCATCAGATCCAGCTCAAATCTCACTTTTGGAAGGCCTTCACGAACCACCCAAGCCACAACCCAGGTTACTCCCCAGCACAGTGCATGTAAATTTCTTCTAAATCACGTTCCACATTTTAATGATCTTTTTATTAGCCTACTTGATTCTAGCCTGTTTCTCCCATAATTACGTAAGCCCAGTGAGCAGGTATCACTTTTCCCATCCTGTTGTATCCCCGATGCCTATCAGAACAGCACCCGATACATATTAAGTGCTTAGTAAAGAATCGATAAATGAATGCGAAATATTAGGGCCAATGTTGCTACCAGGAAGAATCACTATAGTTAAAAAGCTGAGCATTCAAAAAATAAAAAAGTAAAAAAAAAAAATAAAAAGCTGAGCATTCATGAGCCATCTCTTCTGGTATTTACCTGGAGAGCAAGCAGGGAAGGGCAGACTGATACAATTTCTCTTTCTTACCTACTTCCTCTGTAGGTACAATTGGGTGAGTAGTTTGGAGCCTGCTTTGGAGATTTGATCCTGTTAAATTCAGAGAGTGAGGAAGTCTTTGCAAGAGGCCTTACGCTGTACTTCCTAATCAATTTTGCCACCAAGCCCCTCGGAGGCATACCCAGTGCTCGCCATCTATCAAGTAAGGACGACTTTAATTGTAACTCTTCTGTTGTTCCTAACATATAGGTATTGCAGGCATATCCAGGCATTGATGGCCCTTGGACGTGATAACACCATATTAGCAAAACCCGACACTGAGTCAATGTTTTCGTGCCTGATCCGGAGCCAAGTTGGTAAATGCACAAAGGGGAGTCTTTGGGGCCAAGCGCTACTCGGGGAGATGTAAACTCAGGTCCCAGTTCTAGGAGACAGCTCTGGCCAGGCTCGGGCTGGTGGCAGCTGTCCCCAGTAACTGGATTTATCAAGAAAGCAGAAGGCCTAGAGTCAGGTGAGGAGTGTCCCAGACCTCTCACTGAAATCGCAGGCTCCTGGTTTGGGCCCAAAACGGAGAGATTTTTTTCGTGGAATTTAGGGAGGTGCTTTCTGTCCTGCTCCACTGTGGTGTTGTGTGTGTGGGGAAGGCAGGTCTCTCCTGGGGATGACACAGTCCGACACAGTCCCTGTTGTGGATCCAGGCTCACCTTGTTGTGGATCTGCTGTTTCTGCAGCTGTCAGACCTCGTCTGTGTGTTGGGGGAGGCGATGTCCTACACCACAGAAACCACGGAAGTCTCATTGCCTGGGCTACTCAAAACTTTTTGAATTAAAAGAGTCAGAAACTCGCTCAACCGGTCTAAGCAGTGCAAGGAAAGTAATGGGTTCCTGTAACTGGGGCGTCTTGGGGTGGATCTGGCTTCAGGCTGGGATGGCTCCAGAGGTTCACGTGATATTGCCCCAATTCTCTTTCTCACTGTCACTCGCCATCGCTCAGCTGTTTGTCTCTGCTTGTTTTTATTTTCAGTTAGGCTTTGTTCACGGGACAGTGGCATCGTGACATCTCGGGTCAGCAATTCCCATGGCTAAAGCCTCAAGCTTACGTTGTCTCGAGAGCTCTCGCTCTTGGAAGAGAAACCATGTTTTTTATTCTGATGTTCATGTAAATCCCCCCACCCACCCCAAAGGTCTCTGATTGGTCTTGCTCAGGTCCTGTGTCCAGATCAAAACCAACCCGGGTGTTGTGGGAATGTGGTCACTGATCGCCTGTCTTGGTGGCATGCTCAGTCCTCTGGTAGAAGGGGTGAAGATACTCGAAGGACCTCCCCACCAGACTCACCGTGAGCAGGGGAATCGGTTACCACAAGGAAGGGATACGGAGCACATAGAAAGGAATGCCGACCTTTCGTGCATTTGGAAGGTAGGACGTGTCAGAGCCCAGAATCGGATTAATGCAAGTTTAGAAATGCCAAAGGCTGAGGAAACTCAGCGTGTGGCCAAAAAAAAAAAAAATCAAAGCACGCCCCTTTGGCCTGGCTAAAGCATCCATGCGGAATTAGGGAGGGGGGAATTTGGTATTGTAATTTGGGGAGATTTTCTTTCGAGAAGAGAGAGCCATTTTCAAGTTTAGGTCTTGATTTCTTCCTGTTGTCTGTTAAAACTTAGACATTCCTGGGGCACCTGGGTGGCTCAGTCGGTTAAGCATCCGACTTCGGCTCAGGTCATCATCTCACGGTTCGTGGGTTCAAGCCCCGCGTCGGGCTCTGTGCTGACAGCTCAGAGCCTGGAGCCTGCTTCGGACTCTGTGTCTCCCTCTCTCTCTGCCCCTCCCCTGCTCAGGTTCTGTCTCTCTCTCTCTCTCTCTCTCTCTCTCTCAAAAATAAATAAACATTTAAAAAAAAGTAGGCATTCTTGTTTTGTCACGTGGGTTCATTGTACAGTGTCTGGTCGACTGTATGGATGGAAGGAGTTTTACATACTCTGAGAGAGAAAGTAGACAGCATTGTGACTATCTGGCATTGTATACTCCACGGATTCTGCATACATAGGGTTCAAGTATACACGGTCCTACGTTAGATGCCGTCATGAATCATAAATATGCTGCCCCTATCACGGTCCCAAACAACACAAAGGAGCAGGGTGGCTCCACAGGGCTGGGCTCAGGAGGTGGGAACAGAAATATCCCCGTGGACCCCGGGCTTGTCTGCTGAGCGGCTTGGCTAGAGAAGAAAAACGATGCACATTGAAGGTAACGGGATGATTCCACCAGTCTGCCTAGCCTTCTTCCTTTTCTCACGGAGAAAGCGAGACTTGAGCACTTCCTCCATGCTCCCTTCTGACAATCCCCTTTTCTGTTCCTCCCTCCATCCCCACGCACAGAATGGAGAAGGAGTCCCTACTCTAATCAGACAGTCTCCGGAGACACTTTTTGGTCCACGGTATTTATTAGAGGGGAGGGGCAGAGAGAGAGGGAGAGAGAGAGAGAATCCCAAGCAGGCACTATGCTGTCAGCACAAAGCCCAATGCAGGGCTCAACCCCATGAATCGCGAGATCATGACTCGAGTCGAAATCAAGAGTCACAAGCTTAACCGACTGAACCACCAAGGCGCCCCTCTTGTTTTGTTTTGTTTTGTTTTGTTTTGTTTTAAATTCTTTCTATTCTCAATATTTTCAAAACGAAAACAAAACTTTTCCATCTATAGTATCTGTTTTCCATTTTTGACTCTCCTTCCCTTCTGGTAATTGGAAAGTTAAACACTTTGTTTTCGTTCTCGTAGCAGCTGTCTGTTATATTTTCTTGAATTTCCACCTGTAAATGGTACCTAATGGCACCCACTGCTTAAGATAAAGACCCTGGTGCACTCCCCTTCCTCCTCTCTCTTCACCCTGAATCTTCCATCACCTGACTTAACTTGGTTCTATCATTTTCTATGGTTCCCTTGTGATTAAGCCTATGAATGAGATGACGTTCATGTAGTTCTGTTACTTGAGGTATCACCTCTATTCTATCTTTCAACATCCTTCTCTAGCCCGCCTCGAAAGACCAGGAAGTCAGCCCGCATATGTGATCCCCTCCCCTACTTTCTTCCTATATCCCAACTCCTGAGTCTTTGGTGACTTACATTATTATACGTTTTCAAGGTTAAGCACACGCTGTGGTTTTCACAGACATGTAGCTTTCGTTTCTGGTGTTATTGTTTGTTTTGGGAAATGTTCTAGGACTTTTGCACCCTGAGTTCTTGAAGATTTTGCCAGTATTTCCTTTGGGAACATTATATCTGAATTTCAGTTACTCCCCAAACTCACCTCCCACCCACCCACCCCCGCCCCGTACTACCCTGAGAATTTTCTAGACACTGTTTTGTAACTTTGAGTGTTCCTATAGATAAGTCTTACCAACACCTGTATACGTATATGAGTTGCTTTTCGTGTGTTTACATGTGTGTGTAGGGTGTATACTGGGGACTCCCTAAGATCCTGACAACAATCCCTTTCCCCTGGTGTTCATGCCCTTGCGAAATCCTCTCCCCTTGGGAGTGGGCTGTACTGGGTGATTTGCTCCTAACAGGCAGGATATCATAAAAGTGATGGGATAGCACTTCCACTATTAAGTTACAAAAAGACCGTGCTTTCTGCCTTTCTTGTCCTCTCCAGCTCCCTTGCTGGCACATCTGGGCAAGGTTGCCAGATTTAGCAAGTCAAAATGCAGATGCCCGGTAAATTTAAATTTCAGACAAGCAACAGATAATCATTTAGTGTAAATATGTCTCATGCAACATTTGAGACATACTTACACCGAAAATTATTCGTTGTTATCTGAGATTCAAACAGTTGGCTCTCCTGTGTTTTATCTGGCACCTCTAACTCAGAGGGAGGCCAGCTATCCTATTGTGAGGAACTTTATGGAAATGCCTCATGGCATGGATCTGAGGACAGCCTCCAGCCAATAGCCAGAGAAAAACCAAGGTGCTCAGTCCAACAGCCCTCAAGGAACAGAATCCTGTGAACAGCTGCATGAGTGAACTTGGAAATGGGTCCTCCCCAGCCCACCCCTGAGATGACCACAGCTCAGACCAACCCCACGGTTGCTGCCTTGCGGGTGATCCCGAGCCAGAGACCCCACTGAGGCCACGCTTAGATCTCTGTCCTACAGAAACCATGGGATAATAGATGTTCGGTTTTCTAAGCCATTGAGTTTTGGAGCATTGTGCCATGTATCAATAGATAACTAACACGGGGTGTCTGGATGGAATCCTTTCTTAACTAGAATGTTTCACTGAACTCCCCTCACTTCATGAGGGGTAACTTTGCAGCTGGCATTAATCAATCCCTCTTTGCATCCATGGGAGAAATCTCCAGATGCATCCAAGTTTTCCTTCTTTTTGAATAGCTTTCCTGAACTATTTTATCGTTTTCTATTTCTTTGAAACATTTTATTCTTTCCAAATTCTTTTTTTGTTTGCCCCATTTTCTCAATCCCGTCTCGCATATTCCTGATGGTGTTTCTGAATTTCATTTTCTTCTTCTTTTTCTTTCTCTTTTTTTTTAACTGCTTCCGGTGTTACCATCATTTCCCAGATGTTTTCCTTTTGCGTTTCCGCATGTCCCTTGAGCCTAGCCAACCCACTTCTCATCCCCTTCTATTGTTCTGCCATTTCTTCCACAGAGCCCAACACGGGGCTTGAACCCCGCAAGCCATGAGATCGTGACCTGAACCAAAGTCGACGCTCAACCGACTGAGCTCCCCCAGGCGCCCCATGAAAATTCTTGAGAATTCTGTGTTTTGCCCACCCCATCCGGGAACCTCAGAGACAAGAGCCATCTTACAGCATCTTCCCTTAGGAGGATTTTAACTGTGTGTGTTCTCCCTAACACTCACTAGTTATAGTTTGAAGTAATGAACATGTGTCCGTTTCATCAACTAGGAAATGTTTCCGTTCCTTGATGTCTTTGTTGTTCTCAGGGAGCTTCCAGGAGAAAAAAGGAGCAGAGATTCTGGTACAAGCCTAGTATAAAAAGTCCAGGAGCGCCTGGGTGGCTCAGTCGGTTAAGCGTCTGACTTCAGCTCAGGTCATGATCTCGCGGTTCGGGAGTTCGAGCCCCATGTGAGGGTCTCTGCTGTCAGCACAGAGCCTGCTTCGGAGCCCCTGTCTTTCTCTCTCTCTGCCCTCCCCCCTCCCACTCTCTCTCTCTCTCAAAAATAAAACAAACATTACAAAAAATGAAAACGTTTTCAAACCATTCCGAAATATAGAGAGTAAAACTAAAACACTTATGCCAATATCACACTCTTTCCTTGTGTATAGAAAAAATAATTATTTTTTAACAAAACTCACTTTTTATAAACACTCACATATTGACACTTATCTTGTACCTCCTTCCGTGTCAGTCCATTTAGACACAGGACACTCTCTGTGTGATGGACACACATGCGCGTGCACACCCATGCGTGCACGCACGTGCACTCACACACACACACACACACACACACACACACACAGTCATTTTCCATTTTTCTGGAAATTCAGGCTCTGATTGGTTGTCAGCACTTGGGATCGCTACAGTACAGACCCGTAAGAACTGTGTTCCGAATATCGAACCCATTAGCAAAGGCTTTCCTTTCTGTTCCATTTCCCTGAAGTCAGGACAGGGTTTGGTGACAGATTCCTGGAACACAGAGTGATGGTTATCACACTTTCCTAAAGTGAAAACACGCCCGCTGGCCTCTGAATGCCTGCTGAATTTTATACCCCTCTGTTCCCCC
Organism: Neofelis nebulosa; assembly: GCF_028018385.1. Classification (NCBI taxonomy): domain Eukaryota; kingdom Metazoa; phylum Chordata; class Mammalia; order Carnivora; family Felidae; genus Neofelis; species Neofelis nebulosa. Next base: position 5,286,596 of record NC_080797.1, read on the forward strand.
TCGATTTCCTTCAGGGCACCTGGAGACCCCTGGATGTTTGCATGAAACCTAGGCTGCGGTGCTCTGCCTGGCTCTAGGGCAACACTCCCGACATTCCAATCTGTGTGTCTTCTGCGGGCCACTGTGGTCAACACTACTTTCTGTCACATGATAGCAGCCGCGAAAGAGGTTGAGCGGAGCAGACAGACTGGCAGCCAGCCTTCCACCCGGGGAATTCCGTATCTTCCTTTAGCGCGTCTTGGCTAAAACACGTGATGAGAGTTGTTGGCTCTTGTGGTTGATACGCTATGGGAAAGTAATTCTGCATTACTCGGAACTTTTAATGGACACGTATCTATGTTTTCGATATTAAATAATGCTGACGTTATTTTCATGAATCAGTGCTCCCCAAGGTAGGGTTTAAATAGGTTCGTGCAGAATCAGATCCTGAGACAAGGGCTTGAGTACAAATGGTTTATGTGGCAGTTGGGTGTCCCCGGAAGCACAAGGGAAGATGGAGATGGGAGGAAGGGGTGGTGGTCCAAGGAGCGCTAAATGATCAGGTGACCACTGTGGGCAGCTGGAACCCAGTCCTACTGGGGGCATCTGGGCAACAGTATGCACCAGGATATCCCACTCAGGAGCAGAGAAGTAAGGGTCCTAGCCCCCCAACTCCCGTCTGTCATTGCTGAGGGCTGCTCCTGGAGGCGGAAAGCCCCCACACTCTGGCGCATCCTGAGTAGGTCAAGAGAGAGCTCGTAGGTGGAGAATCACCGGTGCTCACTGTCGGACACTGTTGACGTGTGTAGGCCAAGAAGTTACGAGCGGGGAGCCCAGGCTATCTGCTAGAATTGCTCACATCCCTCTGTTCATGCCATCCCAGCCCTGCCCTCTCTAGGAAGTCGTGATCACGATTTAAAAAAAAAAAAAAAAAAAAGACTGACAAGAGGATTGGCTAGAGAGACTCCGATCACCTCTGCTGTGCTTGGTCCCGATTCAGCATCTCCTTCTGGTGGCTTTTATTGCAGATGGAAGGAAGCTCCTCAGCCAGCCCTTCAGGCCCCGGCTTCCAGGATCCTCGTAAAGCCTTGGTTGCTGCACTTGCCCGATCATGACTGCCGCCAGGTATAAGGGCACCAAGAGGTGGCCCAGTGAATCCACACGGTCCCAACCAGTTCTTCCTTCCCTCCATTTGCTCATGACAGTCATGATCAGTTACCCCTGCCAGTGTAGTAAATCCTGTCTGTCTGACGACCCACTAAACTGAGAAACCCCAGAAGCTATCGGCCACAGCTTTGGGCTCAGTGGAACTATTATTATGCCCCCGGTACACCTATCCCCTCCATACAAGTAACCAGTATTTCCAACCCAGAAAAGCCAAATGTTATGGGGCAGAAAGCACAACTTCCCCACCTGAGTCCCTGGAAGTGGTGTGGAGAAAAGCCATTCTTACTTTGGACCTTGGCTTTTGGACCTAAGCCTATGATCTCTTGAAAGACAGCACCATACCCTTTTAAGAGTATCATCCCTAGGCTGGTGCATTAGCTAAATGTTAAGAGGTCATTCCAATTTTATTCAACAAGCCACTTCTGGATGAAACAGTACATGAAAAGGCCACTGGATACCACGATCATGCACCCATTTGTCACAACTCCTTTGCTTTAAGATAGGTCCCTTGTTCTTAGGGGATGTTATTCAGGATCCCACATTTAGGTTCCATGGACCTTTGGAAAGTGGTGCTGATTGACACACGGTGGTCGGGAAAGCAAACCTATACCCAGAACATGTACTAATCCTAATGAGGATTCATTACGGTTCTTTCCAGAGAAGAATGATTCCATTGGGATCAACTTGACATCTAGTGGTAGTTGGTCTCCTGAAAACCCCAGGCTCAGTGCTGGGCTGTGTGGCTTTTTAGGCCAGGACAACCAGCCACAGCAGTCACAAGGCCAGCCATGGCTATCGGGAGCTCATGCTGTTGGGTCCACAAATACTTTTCATCATGGATGAAGGCACTAGGTGGTTGAGGACAGAGGTTGGCTGAAATCTACGTCATTCCATTCCCCTGGTTCTTTGGTGACTTATCAGTGGATGTTTTCTCGTCATTATTGACTGACATGAGACACAAGGACCCATGCACTTGGTGCCCACACCATATACCCCATATGTCTACCGGATGCCCCTTCCCTTCTCCCAATTGCTTCTTCATGTTCTTCTAGGTCCCTTCCCCTGCTACCCAGGCACCTGACAGTCAGCCAAGCCATTTGCCAGCACCCAGGGTCCTTATCAGAGACCACTTCTCTTTCCACACCAAGTTGATGGCTTGGTGTACTGCTCTGAACTCTGGCCCCTGTGAGAACATCCCTTACCACTATTTTAGGGTCCACCCTATATGGAGTTATGGTGTGGCAACACTCTAATTTCTTTTCTTTTTTTTTTTAAATTTTTTATATTTATTTATTTTTTTTTTAAATATTTATTTATTTTTGAGACAGGGAGAGACAGCGCATGAATGGGGGAGGGTCAGAGAGAGAGGGAGACACAGAATCCGAAACAGGCTCCAGGCTCCGAGCTGTCAGCACAGAGCCCGACGCGGGGCTCGAACTCACGGACCACGAGATCATGACCTGAGCCGAAGTCGGATGCTTAACCGACTGAGCCACCCAGGTGCCCCTATTGATTTATTTTTGAGAGAGAGACAGAGCACATGCACGGGAGGGGCAGGGAGGGAGACACAGAATCCGAAGCAGGCTCCATGCTCTGAGCTGTCAGCACAGAACCCGATGCAGGACTCGAACTCACCAACCGTGAGCTCATGACCTGAGCCAAAGTCGGAGGGTTAACCCACTGAACCACTCAGGCGCCCCGGTAACACGCTAATTTTCTAATTTCTGTCCACACCAGTAGGCTGAGCCAAACCCTTGATAAAATACAATACAACAGCAGAACACCAAGAGCCTACCCTTGTGTGGCTCTGCTCCAGTAACACCTAACAGAGCAGCAGCCGTTGGCTCTGCTGTTTGGTTACATTTGCAGGGGGTTTAGCACCACGCTTGATGACCTGTCTGGTTTTTGCAAGGGCCGACTCAGTGCATTAAACAGAGATACGGGAACCACCGCCTCTGCGACCTTTCAGTGGGGCATGATTTTCTGCCATTTCAGCTGGGATGAGTTACTGCTTCTAATTTGCCGTCTTGGCTGGAATGCTGAGCAGCTCCGGGGGCTTCCACTTGGCCCTTCCTACCATGATAGCTTCCCCACTTTGGGGCAGGAACCAATGACAGGGTTCCTCCAGCTGCCAAGCATATCCAACCCAATTAAGCACGCAGAAACCACGAACATTATCACAGTGTGGGCTGGCAGACTCGGTGGTCATTTATGAAATGGAAAGAGGCCAAGACTCCATTTATCACCTGTTTTTCACAAACCCACTCTATGCCATCGTGATGGTGCTTTGGTTTCTCTGGCCTTGGGTGTCAGCTCAAGCTCTGGATCCAATTGCCATTGAAATATGTAGGTGGTCCCCTTTCCGCAGGGCACGGTGCAGTGAACCCTGGGTGATTTCCTTCCCTGTAGTGCAGGTCCCCCTGGAGGAGGGTTGGGGGAATTCATACCATGTATTCTGAGGTTTTCCAGGAGTTTCTATGAGAGGATCTCCCTTAATCACAGGGTTCTGGATCTGAGAACTGGCTCAAACCTGGAAACCAGATGAGGATTATGATCTTGCATTGGGCCACCAACTTCAACACTCTGATCCTCTGTTCTTGGGGTTTATTTTGGTTGGACAAGCCAAGCAGCATCCTATTTGCTCCCCAGCTAGCTGCCCCTAGCAATGCCACCGTTTGTTATTCTTTGCCAGAGAGCCCTGCACCTCTAAGCCTCCTAGTTACTATTCCAGCATTGCTGTCCATTACAATCATTAAATCCACCTTTCCTCTGCTATTCTGGAATTCTATCATTCCCATTTGATACAAGGGAGTCTAGCTTCAACCTCCCACTATCAACCCCGGGCTATAAGAGGAAGCTACCACTGAGCTTCTCAATGAGGCTGGAGGCCCCTTCACTAGCACATTCTCTATTCCCTTAATAAAGGGGCTCTCCTTTGGGCCCTCCCAGGGAACACGGTCAGCTGGTGGGCTGGCTGGTCTCTATTAAATGTCCATTCTAACAAGCACACCTCTGAGCCTCTTGACATCTTCCTCAAAATTCTACCAAGGCCATTCCAGAATCTCTACTTGATTTTCTGCAACCCATCATTGTGTCCAAGCTTCAAAAAGAAGCCCTTCCAATAATCTAGTCTGTCCTGCTCCTTCTATCCTCTCACTATATTGTCTGTTGTCATTGGAGACTATGCCTGTGCCATAAACTTTCCACGACTCAGCTTCTTATATTTCTTCTTTAGCCTCCCACCCTCCAGAGCCCAGATATATGCTCTTATTCTAGTACACACAAGCTGTGCCCTGCAGCTCTTCTGGAAAACAGCCACTCTCTTCCTGTAGCAGAAATGGCACTTCCCTGCTTGAGTCATGCTGCGTCTTGACCCTCATTATCGCTCTTGAGACAATGAGAGAAAGCAAAGGCCAACTTTGAGGAGGATGAGCTTTCTTTAAGGCATGCTCCTTTTGCTGACCTCCAGGCAATAAGGTTGATGTCCTCCAGCAAGAGAGAGAAGGCCACCTGTGTTGACCCATAGCGTTCAGAGGGAAGAAAGTGTTCCAGGTTCTCAATAATCAGCGTAGGAGACATACTGGGCTGTGCATTCAGCCTCCTTTATAAGTCTGCCGCTCTCCCAATGAAGTCTGGAGTCTGATTTTCAGCCCAGTCTTCCCTCTGACTGCAGGAGATGAGAATCTCTTTGCAGACGACCATGGATACTTTCTGGCGTTCTCACCATGCCCTAAGCTGATACACGGTTGATCTGAGTCTGTTAGGTTCTTCCTGTAGAGACTCCATGGCAGTCAATGACGCCCGGCTCCATAATCCTTACAATTACTGCCATGCCCATATCTTTCACGCATCACAGCATAATCATGCACCTCTCTTTCCACCTATCACTCTATCCAAATAAACCATACGTGAAGATCTTAGCACACGTGAGTCTACAGCATGATAATGATTTTGATGATATCCCCTTAATGTCGGGAGTCCTATGGGTGGAGAAGGACCCAATTTCAGAAACCCACCCTGAGGGTCTGCTTCTCAGGATCACTCCTTTTACCAACCGTCTTGGGCTGCGTTACCCCCAGAAACAGATCTTGAGACAGAAATTTTAGTTGAAACGGTTTGTCAGGGAGATGATCCCCAGAAAATCTGTTAGGGGAGTGCAGAAAGAGAAAGGGAAGGAGAAGAAGCCAACAGAGGTAGGTCAATGAGCAGGTTGCTGCTGTGGACAACTCAGACTTGATCCTGGTAGGAATCTCAAAGTCATTTACCCTCCAAAGGGCAAGGACCCTGTAGGACTTGTCTTCCAAATCCTTTCTGTCATTAGGTGATGGCTATTCTTGGTAGCATTAGCTGCCTGGCACTTTTGTCCTGCCCTACCTATACAGGAGCTGAAAGAAAGCCCTTAGATCAGGGGGTCCCCAAACTTCAGCCTATGGGTTAATTCCAGTCCACTTCCTGTTTTTGTCAATAAAGTTTTATTGGAACATGGTCTTGCCCATTCACTTACATTTTGCCTACAGTTGTTTTCATACTATAAAGACAGAGTAGAGATTGTCTGTCCCACAAAGCCTACAATGGCTCCTACCTGGTCCTTTGCAGAAAAATTTTTGCTGCCTGCTCCTTGAGAGGGTCATAGTGCTTGCATATAGGATGCCATTGGCATATACCTAAACAGTGAGTGCTGAGGTGGAAGGAATGGGCAACAGTGAGCATGTACTAAAATTTACTTTACCCATTTTTGGTAGTTACTTGGATTATTCCCCACTTTGCACTTTTGTAGAAAATCCTACCAAGTTATGTATATCTTTTTACACTTTTGTGTATATCTTCTGTCTTTTTTATAGCTTTATTAGGATATAATTGAGATACAAAGGATTGCATGTATGAAATGTATACAATTTGATTGAGATATATTCATATACCCACAATACATCCCCACGATCATGGTAATAAACATATCATCTCCAAAAGTTTTCTTGTGTCCTTTTGTTTTGTGTGTGTGTGCGTGTGTGCGTGTGTGTGTATATTAAGAACACTTGACAGTTACCTCCTTAATGAACTTTTAAGTGTACAATGCCGTATTGTTAACTATAGGGACTATGTCATACAGCAGATCTCTAGAATTCATTCATCTTGTGTAACTGTAATTTTATACCCGTTGAACAATAGCTCCCCATTCCCCCCTGCCTCCACCCCCTGGCCAATATCTCTGATGAACATAGATGCAAAAATCCTTGACAAAATATTAGAAAACCAAATCCAACAATACATTTAAAGATATCATTCTCCAGGGCGCCTGAGTGGCTCAGTTGGTTAAGCGGCCAACTTCGGCTCAGGTCATGATCTCACGGCTCATGAGAGAGCCCCGCATCAGGCCCTGTGCTGACAGCTCAGAGCCTGGAGCCTGCTTCGGATTCTGTGTCTCCTTCTCTCTCTGCCCTTCCCCAGCTCACACTCTGTCTCTGTCTCCCTCAAAAATAAATAAACGTTAAAAAAAATTTTTTTTAAATATCACTCTCCACTATCAAGTGGGATTTATCCCATGGATGCAAGGGTAGTTCAATACATAAACTCCTAGAAGAAAAAACTCCTAGAAAGTAAAACTCTTGGAAGAAAACATAGGCAATGATTTCTTTACCATCAGCTGCAGAAACATTTTTCTAGAAACATCTCTTCTGCAAGGAAACCAAGAGCAAAATTAAACTATTGGGACCAAATAAAAATAAAAAGCTTCTGCACAGCAAAAGAAACCATCAACAAAATAAAAAGGCAATCTACTGAATGAGAGAAGACATTTGAAAATGATATATCCAATGAGGGGTTGATAATAAAAATATGTAAAGAATTTATGCAACTAAACACCAAAAAACCCCCACAATCTGATTAAAAATGGGCAGCGGGCCTGAATATTTTGTTTCCAAAGAAGACATACAGACAGCCAACAGATGCAAGAAAAAGATGGTCAACATCACTCATCATCGGGAAAATGCAAATCAAAATGACAATGAGGTATCACCTCACATGGCTAAAATTAAAACCACAAGAAACAAGTGTTGGTGATGATGTGGAGAAAAAGGAATCTTTATGCACCATTGGTGGGAATGCAAACCGGTGCAGCCACTGTGGAAAACAGTATGGAGGCTTCTCAAACAATTAAAACTAGAACTACCATATGATCCAGTAATCACACCCCTAGGTATTTGCCCCAAAGAAAACAAAAGCACTAATTTGAAAAGATACATGCACCCTTATGTTTATTGCAACATTATTTACAACCCAAGATAGGGAAGCAGCCCACGTGTCCATGGATAGCTGAGTGGATTAAGAAGATGTGAGACATACATATCTTACATATATATAATATAGCTGACAATATATATATATATAATATTCCGGTAATTTAACAAGCAATAAAAAAATGAGATCTTGCTATTTGCAACAGCATGGATGGAGCTAAAGGGTATTATGCTAAGTGAAATAAGCCAGTCAGAGAAAGACAGATACCGTATGATTGCACTCATATGTGGAATTTAAGAAACAAAATGAATGAGCAAAGGGAAAAGAGAAACTGAGAAACAGACTCTTAATTATAGAGAACAAGCAGATGGTTACCAGATGGGAGGTAGGTGGGGGATAGGTGAAACAGGTGATGGGGATTAAGAACACACTTATCTGGGGCACCTGGGTGGCCTGCAAAGAGAAGGTACTTAACAAAACTTGGTTGAAGAGTATTGGATGGATGGATGGATGGATGAATGAATGGATGGATGGATGAGTGGGTGGACGGGTAGATGGGTGGATGGATGCATGGATGAGTAGGTGGAGGGATAGATGGATGTATAGATGGATGGATAGATGAGTGGATGGATGGATGGAATAGAAATTCTGCAGAAATATGAAAAGTCCCTGTTCCCTATGGGTGCTCTCACCTGTGCTTGCCCACTGACTGTTTCAGTCATGGATCTAGCCCGGGGTCATGCACATGCTATATTTTTAAATACTACTTTTTTTTTTTTACCATGCATATGTTGGCTATCGTTCTTAACTGTAAGAAAAGATGTAACAGAATCATATGCCTGCCTTCCATCCCTGTCTCTGAGTCCCTAGCTTCCCTCCTACCACTGTCTTTTCCGAGCTGCTCTGTGCATGCAGCCGCATGTAACTCCATAACCCTGTGTTCCTCCTGCCTCGGATTCCTGTGACACCGCCTCCCCCACCGCCTCCCAGCATGGCCTGTGGCCAACTGAAGCATCCTGAGAGTGAGAAAGAGTACCATACTCCCTGTACACACAGGAAACTAAGGGTCTGGCCTGGCACTGAATCGGGAGATGGAAGTCAAAACCACCTGCTGCCTTGATCGGGTGAAAACAAAGTCTATAGAGTTTGCTCTGTGAGATGAAGCTTGATATGGATATTCTCAGCTCCCCACTCCACCCTGCCCCTAATATGTACTCCCCTTATATTACCAACCTCTGCTTTCCCTAGCTGGGATGATAGCACCCATCCAGTTAAGGTAGACCAGCCACACCTTGTGATTCCACTCTGCTGGCCCTGCCCTCCACCAACACCAGTCCTCTGTTCACCTCAGGAACCCTCTCGGGCAGCCCCACAGAGACCCTCACCTACGCTACTCTCCTCCACCGATTCTGGCACGAGACGGACGCCTTGATTTGTCTGAGCTCTGGTACAATTTGCAAAAGGCTGTGATTTTGTAGGAGTCGAGACTGCGAGGTAGCCATTGTTTACTGGCTCAAAGCCTTGGCATTCCTAATCACACCCAGCCTCCGGCTTCAGGAGCATGAAGAAACCCTATTTACTAGCACTCAATGGGCCTCTGGGTGTTATTTCAGATGCGGAATAATTAGCAATATGCCCAAGAAGCAACAAAGCCTTGAATGGTATTTAGTGACAATTATTCAGCCAAACCATTGCTTACTATTATAGGGGCTTATTAGCACCAAATTGTTTTGATAGGAAGTGGCATCAGCAATAAAAAATAATGGCTGCAGCTTGCTGTGCAATCCGAGTCAGCAGAAAGGGACTGAAATGCGTGCACATCTCTTTTACTCTCCCCCCCCCCCTCCAGAAAATCAGGGGACCCACTGAGATGTGTTGGCAGGGACAGGAAGGGACTCAGGTGGCTCCGGGTAGCGAGCAGGTGGGGGCTGTTCACTGCAGTCACTCTGTCCTTCCTCTTAGTTCTTATCCCTGCGCGGAGGAGAGGTGTGGGGACCAGCCCCCTGTACACCTGTGCCCAGCTCCCCTTCAGGTCCAAGTGTCAGAAAACAGGGGACACGCTGCCATCCCCTCCCCCGTCTCTCTTTACATTTATCCACCAGAAATCTAGGGTCAGATTTCCAGCCTGATTCTAGGCTGGAAGGGAGTTCAGGGCAAAGACCTACATTTTACAGAGCAAACTAACCCATGATTAAAGATGTTTACCTGATATAAGGTCACAAAGCAGGACTGAGATGAGAATCTGTGTAGGCTTGATATGTCCTTTCTCATATGTCCTTTCACACGCTTTAAGCAGCCTGAATCACACTTAACGTGCTTTACTACAGTAGAGAACATATTGTCAGGTGCACGAGTCAATTCTTTGGGCTGCAAATGACTCGAATAGTTTGGAATGGAGTTTCGGTGTGTGAAGTATGTGCACACGTAGGTATTTAGAGGTACACCCAGTACTCAATGAACTTGGCTTAGCTTCAACTCTTTATTTTCTTTCATCTCCATTTCATCTCCCCACAGTCGGGCTCTTAGGAACGTTTTAATTTTCTTTTCTTTTCTTCTCTTCTCTTCTCTCTCTCTCTCTTTTTTTTCCTGTTTATCTATTTTTTAGAGAGAGAAAGACAGAGCACCAGTGGGGGAGGGGCAGAGAGAGGGAGACACAGAATCCAAAGCAGGCTCCAGGCTCCAAGCGGTCAGCACAGAGCCTGACGTGGGACTTGAACTCACAAACCACGAGGTTATGACCTGAGCCGAGGTTGGACGCCCAACCAACTGAGCCACCCAGGTATCCCAGGAAATTTTCATTTTCAAGGTCAATCCCAAATTGCACTTCTTATAGGCTATGGAGAGTACTCAGGGACGAGCCCCCTGCCTCAGCTCTCCAACTTACAAGATTTACTCTTGGAGACAGTGGAAAAAGTGTTATAACAAAAAGATTTAAGATTTATAGAAATAAGATTGAATGAGAATACAAAATGGAGGGGCGCCTGGGTGGCTCAGTCGGCTGAGCGTCTGACTCAGTTTTGGCTCAGGTCATGATCTCACATCTTTTGGGATCGAGGCCTGAGTTAGTCTCCTCACTGAGCATGGAGTCTGCTTGGGATTCTCTCTCTCCCTCTCTCTGTCTCTGCCCTGCTCACTTACACACACACATACACACACACTATCTCTCTCTCTCTCTCAAATAAATAAACTTAAAAAAAAGAATGTGACATGTAAATAGTGTTAAATGTAAATCTTCACATTTTGGTTCTAAGAAAATCAGTGCAACAAGGAAGGGGAGCCATGTGACTGCAGATTTGGGAGTTCTGTTGAGGTGTCTTATGTGAGTCAGTGTCTTAGTTGGCTTGGGCTGCTGTAAAAGAATCCTAGAGGCTGGGTAGTTAAAGCCACACACATGTATGTTCTTCTCCCAGTTGTGAGTGCCAAGGTCAAGGCACCAGAATGGATGGATTCTGGTGGGAGTGCTCTTCTTGGCTTGCAGATAGCTGCCTGATTTCTTTCCCAGTGTGCTCACATGACTTCTCCTGGGGGCCTGCACACGGGGAGGGAGACAGAGGACACACCCTTCAAACTCACCCCACTATTACCTCCAAAGGATGTTTGTTTTCTTCCAGGGCACAAGAGCAAAATTAGGGGGAAATCACAAATTCTACCTCCACCAAATTTAATACAACAGATGAACAGTGAAAACTTTTAAGAACTCAAGTCCCACCTCACCCCTGTCAGAATGGCTAAAATTAACCACACAGGAAACAACAGGTGTTGGTGAGGATTCGGAGAAAGGTGAACCCTCTTGTACCATTGGTGGGAATACAAACTGGTACAGTCACTCTGGAAAACAGTATGGCGTTTCCTCAGAAAGTGAAGAATAGAGCTACCCTAGGGTCCAGCAATTGCACTACTAGGTACTGACCCAAAGGATACAAAAATGCATACCCAGAGGGGTACATGCACCCTGATGCATATAGCAACATTAACAATAGCCAACCTATGGAAACAGCCCAAATGTCCATCAACTGATGAATGGATAAAGAAAAAAAAAAAAAAAAAAAAAAAAAAAATATATATATATATATATATATATATATATATACACGCACACATATATACTGATGGCTGGGACATTACTCAGCCATCAAAAAGAATGAAATATTGCCATTTGCATATGGATGGAACTAGAGTATATTATGCTAAGTAAAATAAGTCAGAGAAAGACAAATATGATATGTTCATATCCTAACAGATGAACATATGGGAAGGGAAAAAAAAAGGGAGGGGAAAAAAAGCCATAAGAGACTCTTAATGGTAGAGAACAAACTGAGGGTTGATCGAAGAAGGTGGGTGGGGGATGGGCGAAATGGGTGATGGGTATTAAGGAGGGCGCTTGTGATGACCACTGAATGTTGTATGTAAGTGATGTATCACTAAATTCTACTCCTGAAACCAATGTTATGCTGTGTGTTAACTAACTAGAATTTAAATAGAAATAAAATAAATTTAAAAACCCCAAATCTTCTCATCAACAAAAAGGAGCTTCAAGCCATAATATTTGAAAAAGAGAGACAGAGAGAGAGAGAGAGAAAGACAGAGGACCCCAAGAATCTTCACAGATCGGTGCATTGGGATGGTATTAGAACCCCCTCCACTCATACCCCTTCCCCCAGAATACTACTTGACGTTGAGAGGGGGTGAAAGGATACATGAAACCATTCTACAAAATCAATTCATTGTCCCCAACTTGGGGAAAGGTAGGTAGAGAGCCACCCAGTCAACCCAGTGTGTGGATGCATAAGGCTGGAAGGGAAGAGATTCCACCACTCACCGCCCCCGCTCCCCGCTGCAACCATCCCACCAGAGACCAGAACAAACAGACAGGAACAACAGAATGATTACAATCACTGGGGGCTAATTATCTCTAGGAACAAGCAAGGACTTAGAAAAACAGAAGACAAATACATAAGAGAAAATACGTAAGCCAAGATCCTCCATGAAAACTAGAAGGGAGAAGAAAGAAAAACCCAGGCAGAGATCATAGAAAGACTAACAGACCACAGAGCTTCTGAAACCAATTGGACAGAGCCCCCCTCCAAAACAGAGAAAACAGAGCTCCCATAGGAAAACAGAAAAAAAAGGGAAAGACTTTCTAAAAAAGAAAACGTAACAAGAGAGAATCAAGGTCCTGTAAATCTTTTACATATGTAAAAGCTAATGCTGTCAATTTATCCATGAAAAGCAAAACATTAGACTCTGGGGATCCAAGCCCCCAACACTATGTGAGAAATTCATCTAAAGAAAGAGGACTTTCTGTGAAGACCTAAGAGAAGTGAAAGAGTAAGCCATTTGTGCATGTGGGGAAAGAGCAGGTGCCCAGACTCTGAGGCAGGAGGTTACCAGACATGTTTCAGAAATAGTCCGAGGCCAGTGTTGCCAGCGTGGAGTAAATGAGGGGGAAAATGGTGGGAGGTGAGCTGGGAGAGGAGATGGAAAGTTAAATCGTCCCCCATCCTGGTGAAGATCTTGGCTTTCACGGTGACGCAGCAAAGCCCCCGCAGGCTTTGTGATGGAAATACGCCACGTTGTAATCCAATATTAACAACACCATGTCTTCCGCTGCATTGAGAATATGCTCTAAGCAATAAGGAGGAAGCTATGGACTAATAAGGAGGCTCTTGAAATAAACCATTATGGTGGTTTGGACCAGGATGGTGGCGGTTGGGGGTGGTGAGAAGTAGTGAGATTCTAAATATATAGTGACATTAGCGCCAACAGGATTTTCACAAGTGGAAGAGTTGGCCTTCGCTGATGAATAGACAGCTCATCCATAATAGCTGGAGAAAAGAAGTAAGTTTTCGGCATGGGAGCCCATAGGTGTGTAGAAGTAATGACAGAAGCATATGGAAGCTACTGAGTGTGACCTTTTTTTTCTCAGTGAAGCAGGAAACAAGGTCACCAGCCCACACCAGGCTGAGGACGGGGGCGGCAGAGGTTTGAGAAGAGAGGAACATGTTTGGAACAGCCATCTAAAGAGAATGGAGACAGTGGACGTCCTAGAAAAATATGGTAGAGTGGCTGGTCAACAAGAAGGGTCCACTGAAGGGCTAGTGATCATTAATTTAAAATGAGACTAATCGACACGCTGGTGTGCCTTCTTCCAACCACATTCAGCTCAACAGATGCAGACATGAAGAGCTTGGAAAGCTGCATTTCATTAGGGCTGAAGATTAGCCAAGACAGTATGATGAGGTAGAAGGCAATAGAGGAGGGGGGGTGACTGTACTGTAATGATAAGCCATGAACTGAAACTGGGTAAGGATGACAGGAGGAACCAAGAGGGTAAGGGCTGGTGAAGATTAACAGGCTGGATAAAGAAATTGCGATTTATATACACAATGGAATACTACTTGGCAATGAGAAAGAATGAAATATGGCCTTTTGTAGCAACGTGGATGGAACTGGAGACTGTCATGCTAAGTGAAATAAGTCATACAGAGAAAGACAGATACCATATGTTTTCACTCTTATGTGGATCCTGAGAAACTTAACAGAAGACCATGGGGGAGGGGGAAGGGGAAAAAAAAGTTAGGGAGGGAGAGAGCCAAACCATAAGAGACTCTTAAAAACTGAGAATAAACTGAGGGTTGATGGGGGTGGGAGGGAGGGGAGGGTGGGTGATGGGCATTGAGGAGGACATCTGTTGGGATGAGCCCTGGGTGTTGTATGGAAACCAATTTGACAATAAATTTCATATTAAAAAGAAACAAACAAAACAAAAACAGGCTGGATAGACTGATTGACAGTCTCCATGGAGAAGAGGTTTTCAAACTTTACTAAAGAGAAGGATCTGGAAAGATAGAGGTAGTGGTTATTGAGGTAGAAACTTAGTTTATGGATATCCTCCTTCACACCCATTGGATTGATGAAAAATCTAGACTCTCAGATAATGCTACATGTTAGTGAGGGTATGAATTAATAGGAATCTTCAGGGCACCTGGGTGGCTCAGTCGGTTAAGCGGACAACTTTGGCTCAGGTCATGATCTCGTGGTTCTTGGGTTTGAGCCCCGCACTGGGCTCTGTGCTGACAGCTCTGAGCCTGGGGTCTGCTTCAGATTTTCTGTCTCCCTCTCTCTCTGCCTCTCCCCTGTTCATTCTCTCTCTCTCTCTCTCTCTCTCTCTCTCTCTCTGTCTCTCTCTCTCTCTCAAAAATAAATAAATAATTTTTTAAAAAATTTTCAATAGGAATCTTCATGCCCTGCTTTGGAAGTTCTGCGACTCTTCAAGCAGAGTGGTCACACTTAGTGAACTTAAGTAAGCTTCTATCCCAAGATCCAGCACCCTGCCAATACCCACGAGAAGCTTCCCACAAGTGTGTAGAGAGACTCCTACGGCAGCGTTCATTGTAAGACTGTTCGCAGGAGCACAAGGTTGGAGGGAATCTGGGCACCAACCACTGGGGAACAAAATACAATGTAGAATATGTATAAAATGTAATATACTGCATCTATAAAAAAAACAATATGTACAAACAGCAATATAGAAAGTTCTTTAAAAGATAGGGCTTAATGGGGGAAAAAAAGGTAAAGAAGAAAGCAATGTTTTTAGAGCTACATAGTTAGGTAAAGATATAAAATTTAATACACTGGAGTGGGTGTCTAAGAGGGAATGATGAGTTTGGGGGGAAGAAGAAGAGAAATAACACAGGAGAGAAGTCATGTCCAGATTGATAAGAATAATGAGTTTTGTTACGGAAGAGATTGATTTCAACTGCATGAAGCTTTAAATGGGGCAGAAACATTAAAAAAAAAAGACAAACTTCACTCTGAGGAATACCTAAAGATGCAAATTCTTCCCTTACTAAATAAAAACAAATGAAAATAAGTAAATTAAAAGCTCAACTCAAGAAGTTTAAAAAAGGAATAAATCTACAGAAGGAAGGGACTAGTAAAGATAAAAAGCAAAAAAAAAAACCCACAAATTTTAAAACTAGAGAGACAGTAGAGTTGGTTTAAAAAAATTAAGAACGTTGAGGGGTTTTTTAAGTAATAATTTGAAAAACCCATATATCACTGATTAGCCGGATCAAGAAAAAAGTACATCATTAGCAATGGGTTCGGTAAAATAACATCAGAAAGAATATTGTAGGTAAAAACATTGTAAAGTGATTTACTTTGATGCAAATAAGTCAGAAAGTAGTGGAGGAAATGGATAGCTCTCTAGAAAAACATAAATGGCTGAAAATGATTCTGGAAGAGATAGAAATTCTAAATGCACCGGTAATATTGGAAGAGCTGAGTACAACAACAGCAAGAAGAAATAACAAGCATTCTAAAGGGTTGCCCATTTCCACAGACATCATTCTAACCCTGAAGGAACGTATAATTCCAATACTATTTATTCTTATCTAGTTAGTAGGACTTAAAGAGAATTTTTTTTTAATTTTGTACAGAATCACAGTAACTCCAATGCTAAAAGCATATACAATTTTATTCCAAGATCTGATACAAACAGCACAAAGAAAAACAACAACTTTACTTATGATTATCAATAGAGAAAACCTTCAAGAAAATTTTATCTAAATAAATTAGCAAATGTTGAACGAATGGTATACTGTTGCGTGGGGTTATTTTTCCCCTGTGAGTATAAGGATAGTTCTACGGGTTGAACTGTGTTCTCACAATAGATGTTCAAATCCTAACCCCAACATCCACGAATGTGACCTCATTTGGAAATGGTGTCCTTGGTCAAGTAAAAATGAGGTCATTAGGGTAGGTTCTGATCCAATAGGGCCCGTATCCATGTAACAAGAGAAAATCTGGGCACAGAAAGATATATACAGAAGGAAAACACCATGTGAAGATGAGACAAAGATTGGAGAGATGCATGTACCAGCCAAGAAATGCCAGAAATTTCTAGCAAACCACAGAAGTAAGAGGAGAGGTGTGGAACAGACAGATTCTTCCTCACAGCCCTTGGAAGGACCAGCCCTGTGGACAGACACCTTGATCTCGGATTTCTAGCCTCCAGAGCCGTGAGACAATAAAATTCTATTATTTAGGCCTCTCAGTCGGTGACATTTTGCTACGGCAGCCTTGCGAAATTAATAGAGACGATTCAAAGAGAAAAACTATATGATAATCCCAGTGGATGCCCAAAGTCATGTGAAAAAAATTCAACAGGGATTCTTGGCAAAACAGTAAAAACGAAGCCTTATGAAAATGCTGGAATCAAAAGCCAGCACCTTGCTAGCTGGGGAAACGCTAGAATAATGCTCATTACAGTCAGGAACAGAAGAAGATACATACTCTCAGGGTCCATATGGTTTTAAAACACTCTTCTGGAAGTTCTACCAAAGCGATTAGACAGGGAATAAAATCCGAGGAGGCACAATTACCACTGTGTCCAGAGATACGATTGTACGTCTTGTGAGAGCCTACGCGTCAACTAACAAATCAAAATAGGAAATTTCGATGTGCTATCTGGTTAATTGACAAGGAGGAGAGCACTCTTCTCTAAAGAAATGGAATAAACTGCCTCGGAATAACGAGAGCGGGGAAAGAGGTTGACAGTACACCAGAGGTGAATCATCCCAGTGTCGGCAGTTGGGCCCCCACCAGGCTTCGTCCCATCTGCCTGCACTACGGCAAGCTGCTTACCTGCAAGCCTCTCCCACTACATATTCCCAGTCGGCCTTACCATTAATGGCTCAGACCCAGTGCAAAATCGACTGATATAAATAGCAGTAGAGAGCTCTTGGAACTCTTGAGAAAAATCAGCCCAGTCCCTCATTTACTAACCATGGGATTACACAGCGACACTAGAGAGAAAGACCAAGGTGAACAGAGAAAAATCAGTGCCAGACACAAAGTCATTTAAAAAATAATAATAATAATAATAAAGAAGTTCTACTTAGTAACTCAGAGAGTTTGGGGAAGATACTGTAATCATGAAAGAACAAAAACGTGGGGCGCCTGGGTGGCTCAGTGGGTGAAGCGTCCAACCTCGACTCAGGTCATGATCTCACGGTTCATGGGTTCGAGCCCCGCATCAGGCTCTGTGCTGACAGCTCAGAGTCTGGAGCCTGCTTCGGATTCTGTCCCTCTCTCTGTCCCTCCCCTGCTCACGCTCTGTCTTTCTCTCTCTCGAAAATAAATAAGCATTAGAAAAATAAAATAAAATAAAATAACAAAAACGTGTTACAAACAGTAGCAATTTTATTTATTTATTTTTAAATGTGTAGTTATTTATTTTGCAAAAGAGAGCATGCGTAAGCAGGGGAGGGGCAGAGGGGGAGAGAGAATCCCAAGCAGGCTGCACACTTAGTGGGGAGCTGGATGTGAGGCTCCATCCCACAACCGTCAGATCATGAGCTGAGCTGAAATCAAGAGTCTGATGCTTACCCGACTGAGTCACCCAGGCATCCCCCCAAAATAGCAATTTTAAATATATGAAAGGGCTTGAAAAGTAAGCCTATAATGGCTCAAACTAAAAATTTAATAAAGGGCTGGAAGAAACCATTAAGGCTACCTCGCAGAACACAGAGCAAGAGATCAGAGGTGGAAAGTCTCTGAGTGAGGGGACAAGGAACATGGAAAATAAAGAGAATTCAAGAGGCACACCTTCTAAGTAGAATCCCAGAAATAAGGTATAGGGAAAATGGAAGGGAGCCCTAAGACAATATAAATAGAAATTTGTGTTTATTTCCAAGGCTATAAAGAGATGTGTTTGGGGATTTCCAGGGGCTTCCTAGTGCAAACTACCATAGGTGAAGAAAGATCTACACTGACATGCATCATGGGACATTCCAGAAAGATCCACACATCGTATGAAATTCCTAAACACTACAGATAAAGAGATAATCCTTAAAGACTTCAAAGAAAAGAAAAAGAGTCATAGATAAAGAGACCCAAACTAGCCCATCAACAGACTTCGTATTAGCAACACTCAATGTTAGAAGACCAAGTTTTAGGAGAAAATTATTTTGAACCTAAATTATGATCAATTATCCTATCAGTCAAGAGGAGTTGAAGAGAGAAAGACTTCCTGACTTGCAAAAACATAAAATGTACCCCCCTATGATCCCTTTCTGAGGAGACAGACTAGTCCAGAAAAAAACATAAGTAGAGAAGCAGGAGAGAAGATGTAAGTAACAAGAAACAGAGAAAGTTAAAGAAAAGAAATTGCAGCTGTGCAATAGGTTGAGATTAATCGGAAAATATACAACAAAGTCCTAGAAGTATGTCTTCGTGAAAGAAACTGGAAATTAATCCAGCAATAGAATGATGGAGTGGCTGGATGATTATAAAAACATGGTAAAGGGAGCATGTATTTCTTTTCTCAGGAAGAGAATTGAGATTTAGTAAGAAGGAAAAGCAAACATAAAAAAAAAAAATCCCAACAACCCTTTATCCAGATATGAAGCAAAATAAAACGAAGCAAGTTGTAAGCTATTGATCAAGTATAGGGAAAAAGATAATTCACTTGACCTGGGTGCTTGAAATAATTCTACATCAAGCGCTATGGGATTTGTGTCAGGGTTCAACCAGAGAAACAAAACCAGTAAGAGGTAAAAATATTAAGAGATTTGCTGCAAGGGATTGGATGTTGCAAACGTGCAGCTTGGCTGGGCAAATCCAAAATCCAAAGAGCAGGCCATCGAGAAGGGCAGTTGGAACTCTTGTGTGCAAACTGAAGCTTCTGTCCGCGGGTGAAATGTCCCTTCTTCCCGGGAAGCCCCAGCTCTGCTCTTAAGGCCTTTGCATTAATTGATTGAGGCTCACACAGGTTATCTAGCACAACCTCTACTTAAAGTCAACTGATGAAGGACTTCAGTTGCATCCACGAAATGCCTTCACAGATACACCTAGATTTGTGTTTAATTGGATAACTGAGGACTGTAGCCTAACCAGGTTGACATGCAACTGCCTATCACAGTGTGCAAAGAAAGCGT
Organism: Neofelis nebulosa; assembly: GCF_028018385.1. NCBI lineage: Eukaryota > Metazoa > Chordata > Mammalia > Carnivora > Felidae > Neofelis > Neofelis nebulosa. The sequence continues at coordinate 5,305,918 of NC_080797.1, forward strand.
TATAGGGACACCTGGGTGGCTCAGTCGGTTAAGCATCTGACTTTGGCTCAGGTCATGATCTCATGGTGCATGAGTTCAAGCCCTGCATCGGGCTCTGTGCTGACAGCTCGGAGCCTGGAACCTGCTTCGGATTCTGTGCCTCCCTCTCTCTGTCCCTCCCCCACTCATGCTTGCTCTCTCTCTCTCTCTCTCTCTCTCAAAAATAAATAAACATTAGAGAAAAATAAGACATTATAATCTTAGGCCACCCTGTGGCTCGTGTAATAAATGGGGCTTGCATATGATACTGTAAATGCATTTGGTTGTTCTTCAGCTTCCAGGATAAGCTTTAGGACAAATGATTGCCAATATGTTTGTGGGGCACGAGATAAACATCATCAACATTGTCAATGTCAAGATATGGATAAATCTTGATGTGGAGCTGTAAACAACCCAAACACTCATTAATAAATTATGGAATGTCCATATCACCAAGCGCGATGCTACGCGTAGTTCAAAGGCGATGCGTGGGTTAAAAGGAGGATGCAGCTCTCCCTCTTCTGATACGAGAATTCCAAATTGTGCTATTAAGTGAAAAAGCAAAGGACAGATCAATATATTTATACACAAGATATATGTGTATACACATAATTTTTTCTAGACCATACATATACTAAGGATATACACACAGACACACACATATAAATACACATGTATTTATGTATGTTTAGACATATATGTATACTTGTAAATTTTTTAGAAAGATATCTGGGAAAGAAAACATTTTTAGCCTGACATGGGTTTTTTTTTTTTTTATGTTTCTTTATTTTTGAGAGAAAGAGGGAGACAGAGCGTGAGTGGAGGAGGGGCAGAGAGACAGGGAGACCCAGAATCTGAAGCAGGCTCCAGGCTCTGAGCTGTCAGCACAGAGCCTGATGAGGGGCTTGAACCCACGAACCGCGAGATCATGACCTGAGCCAAAGTCGGACGCTTAAGTGACTGAGCCACCCAGAAGCCCCCTCTTTTTTCTTTTAAATCATATTCTTTCTGTTTAAAGAATTTCCATCAGCCATTATTTTAGGGTAAATATGCCGGTTGTCTTCATTTCTTTTTCATTCCTGAAACATATTTTCTCTGGATGTGGGATTCCAGATTGGCCATTCGTTGCGTACTTAAAAAATGTTTCGTTCCTTTTGGCTCTCATGACTTCTGATGAGAAATCTACTGTGATTTGAATGTTTTCCCTCTCAGGGAAGGTGCTATTCCTCTCTTGCTGCTTTCAAGATTTTTTTCCTTCTCTCTAGTTTCCAGAAGCTTGCCTACGATGTGTTTTGGTGCGTATTTCTTGGCCTTATCCTGTTCAGGGTTCACATAGCTTCTCGAATCTGTAGTTTGTTTGTTTTTTTAATTTTTTAAATGTTTTTATTTATTTTTGAGACAGAGAGAAAGACAGAGCATGAGCACGGGAAAGGCAGAGAGAGAGGGAGACCCAGAATCTGAAGCAGGCTCCAGGCTCCGAGGTGTCAGCACAGAGCCCAACACGGAGCTCGATCCCATGAACCGTGAGATCATGATCTGAGCCGAAGTCAGACTCCTAACCGACTGAACCACCCAGGCCCCCCTAGCTTGACATGTTATAGAAAGGTACTGAGATGTTAATGGAGAAAGAGAAACTTTTATTTTTCACTTTTGTGCTAGTTGAATATTGTTTTATAATGTACATGTAACATATTTATTATTATTTTAAGGTTACCAATGTTATTTGGATGGTGGGATTAAAAGCCATTTAAATTCTCTTCATATTTTCCAGGTCAAAACACACACACACACACACCACCTAACAAATGTTACTTAAAACCGTTTACGAGGGCGCCTGGGTGGTTCGGTGGGTTAAGTGTCACAACACTTGGTTTCAGCCCAGGTCATCACCTCATGGATTCATGGGTTCGAGCCCCACATCCAGCTCTGTGCTGACAGTGTGGAGTCTGCTTGGGATTCTCTCACTCTCCCTCTCTCTCTGCCCTTCCCCCACTCGTACTGCCTCTCTCTCTTTCAAAATAAGTAAATAAACTTAAAAAAAAAGTAACTCAAAAACTTACTATAAAAAATGTTTACTGAGTACTTACTATATGCTAGGCAGTATGCAAAACCTGGTTATACAAAGGTAGATAAGAGCTTCTGCAGGGCGCCTGGTTGGCTCAGCCAGAAAAGCATGAGATTGTGGGTTCGGGCCCCACCTTGTGTATAGAGAGTTAAAAAATAAATAAGTAAACTTAAAAAAAAAAAAAGAGCTACTGCCTGGAGGGAGTTTCAGCTCAGTTGGGAGATATGTGTATTCAACCAGAATATTATAAAATATCATGGTGTAATGATAGAAATAAGAACATGGTGTGATAGAGGCACCAGTTACGCCCCCTGGAGCATGACGAGCATTCCTGTCGCGGGTGGTCACAGGAGAGGCTGCAAGTGTGCCGTCTGGAGAGGGAGGGACGAGCCAGGTGACTGGACCCTGAACTTGGCTTTCCCATCTGTAAGAGTGACTAAACACTTATCTCAGGGTTGCGAACAGACGAAATGAAATCGTATCTATAAAAAGCTTGTAGCGGCATTCAAGTCCAAGTGCTTTTCTCCTTTCTCTGACTCATACCGGAAGCTGGAAGATTGCACCAGCTAGAGGTTTCTGTTCTTTCTAAGTCAGACACCAACAACAATCCAGAGGGAAATGACTTGCCCAACATGACTGGCTGGCGGGAGGCAGAGGTGAGACCAGAGCACAGATCTCCTGACACTGTCGTTGACACTCCTTGCATGGTGCCCACAAGCAGGGACACCACATCGTCTCCAGTTGTTCGTGTGTTGTGATGGGTGCTGGGCGAGGTGCCATTATCTCCAGTTGCCCGAGTGTTGTGATGGGGTCTGGATAAGTGGCGTGGGGACCAAGGGAGTCACAGAGCCCCAAAGCACAGGTCATTACACTTCTTGATGGAAGGCCAGGCTCCAGGTCTGCAATGAGTTGTCCACCTGTGACCCTAGAGCCTGCGGTCTTTGTTGATCTGTTCCTCCTCCCTCCCTTCTCAGCAACCGCAGGTGGAGGCGTCTGCTCCCAGGTCTGGGAAGCTACCCATGAAGGCGTATTATCATGTTCAAATGTGTGTGTGTGTGTGTGTGTGTGTGTGTGTGTGTGTGTGCTGGTGGGTTAATCCCCTGCATTCTACCAGATAAAGGTCTATGTCAGCCCAGCCCCGGAGTTAAATTTGATGGGGGGCATTTGAACAATAAGGCGGTGCTCGGTTTGTAATACAGATGGAGATGAAAAGTCCATGGCTCCATTTTATAGTGCTTCTACACAGAGGAGGGGCAGTGGGAGCGTCAGCAGCCAAAGGCATCTCAAGAGCTCTTAAATTCGGAAGGAATCTGAGGGTCGGAGCTAATGAAATAATCACCCCCGTGCTCCTGAAGGGCAAGCCACACGCAAAACTGCACCGAGGAGCCAGCTGGGTGTCTGCACGAGCTAAGTTGACAAAGGGGGCTCTTCAAACACTTCTTGCTAATCAGCTAATTACAGATTACCCTGTAGAGAAGTTCCAAATTGCCAGCGAAATGTGCTTCACAATTGCTCTGTACAAAAGGCAAAGGTTATATTTCAGCTGTGCCCATTATTAAACCAAGAGACTGTCCTTTATATTAAAAAGTGAGTGAAGACAATAGGGGTAGTTCTGCTCCCTGCCGTCCTTTCAGCCTCAAGAAAATTTAACTCCGGGGCTGGGCTGACACAGACCTTTATGTGGTAGAATGCAGGGGATTAATCCACCACTAGGGGGTCCCAATTACATCCAGTTATCTAACCAGGTACCAACTCTACAGGTACATTAACATGTCAAAGGACAGATGAATATTTTGCCTCTTAAATGATGTCTTTCTTGAGTTCCTTGGTCCAGGAGATCTCTGATCCTTGGAGCCCAGATGATTCCTTAATCAGCTAGTGGCATGCCTTTTGTGATGATGTTTATTCTGTTGTGGACAGGATTTGCTGTAAATAGGAGGTCAGCTTCTTAAAGTACCCCAAGAGACCAGGGCCATATGCTCAATTGAATCAGGAAATATATATCATCAATAACAGTGCTACTACTAACTGAACACTCCTATGTGCAGGGCACTTTTATAGTTGCTATGCATGTATTAGCTCACTGCATCATCTTAACACTTTGCAATAAGTACTGTTATTACTCTCATTCTGCAAATAAGGAAATTAAGGCTTATAAGCAACTCCCCCATACTACCAACATAAGTAGTATATTAGCTCTCTATTGTTGCATAACAAATGATCCCCACAGCCTCGGGGCTTACAGTGATGATAAACATTTACCACCCTCACACAATTTCTAGGTCAAGAACTCAGGAGTGCCTCCATAGGCACTTCTGACGCAGGACTTCTCGTGACGTTATGGTCAAGACGCCAGTTGGGGCGGCATCATCTGAAGGCTTGACTGGGGCTGGAAGAACTGCTTCCAAGATGGTGCACCACACAGCTGGCGAGCTTGTGCCGGCTTTTGGAAGAAAATCTGGTTTTCACCCTGTGGGCCTCTCCGGGAGATGCTGCAATGTTCTGGCAACATCGCAGCTGACTCTCTTCAGAGTGGGTCATCCAAGAGAGAGCAAGGTGGGAAATTCGATGTCCTTATAATCTAGCCCCAGAAGCCACACATTGGTACTTCCACGGTGCTCTGTTGGACCCACAAGCCTGCCATGATCCAGCGGAGGAAACCCCCTAACACAAGGGCATGACTACAGAGAGAGAATCACTGGGGATGCCTTGGAGACTGGCAGAACTTGGATGTGAGCCTGGGTCTACTCTCTGCAAAGCTGTACTCTTGAACGCTGAACTCTGAAGCATGTGAGATACCTGGAGAGTCATGGAAGAGTCAACGATGGCAAAATTAAAACGACAACACATTGCGTGCCTACTATGTCCTAAGCATTATACTGAGTTATCTGCATCAGACCTAATGATAAGGCTCAGAGAAGTTCAATGATTTGCCCAGCGTTTCAGAAGTGAAATCAAAATTGTCTTTATGAATGCGAAGCCTATAGAAGACAAATGAGCAAGTATGAATGCAGGCCACTTATGTGAAGAGGGGGAAAGAAGCCAAAGTAGTGTGAATCTGTGATTGAGAGCAGACTGACAGCAGAAGGCAGAGTTGAAGTCGAAAATTAAGCCAATACAGACAAAAGAACATCATCACTCAATTGGAATGCCATTGAGCTAAACTTGAAGGGTAAAATCTAAGAAACAGATAAGAAGAAAGAATTCTCAGGGCACCAATTATACACTGCAGTTAGTCAAAGTATCACATTGACATTGCAATCTAGTTCTGTTGAGCTGAGTGCACTTGTCTTTTCAGAGATACATTTTGTGTTTTTAAAGACAAGGAGATAAAAGACAAAGAGATGAAGGTAACTTTGTTTCTTTTTTTTTAATGTTTATTTTATTGTTGAGAGAGAGAGAGAGACAGAGCGTGAGTGGGGAAGGGGCAGAAAGAGAGGGAAACACCGAATCAGAAGCAGGCTCCAGGCTCTGAGCTGTCAGCACAGAGCCCAATGTGGGGCTTGAACCCATGAACACAAGATCATGACTTGAGCCAAAGTTGGATGCTCAACTGACTGAGCCACCCAGGTGCCCCTTTCTTTTTAAAAAAATTTTTTATAAATATTTATTTATTTTTGAGAGAGAGAGAGAGAGAGAGAGAGAGAGAGAGAGAGAGAGAGAGAAAACACAAGCAGGAGAGGAACAAAGAGGGAGGGAGATACAGAATTTGAAGCAGGCTCCAGGTTCCAAGCTGTCAGCACAGAACCCAACCTGGGGCTTGACCTCTTGAACCATGAGATCATGACCTGAGCTGAAGTCAGTGCTCAACTAACTGAGCCACTCAGTGCCCCAAGGTAACTTGGCTTCTGAACATGTCTGTAGACCAGATATATCCGTTTGGGTAAGGAGGAAAATTTTAAAAGCCAAATGTCATTTTCACCTTAAGTGAGATTCCTTTTCTTCTTTTGCTATTATCAATGGTTTAACTAATACACAACTTTACAAATCCAACCCATGCACTAGTCATAGAACTGTACAAACTGGCACAAAATATTTAGAAGCATAAGGTATTATCCATGGCCTAGAGCATCTTGGATTTATTTGGAAAGATGTATGTGGGGAGCCCTCTGCACACAACTCTACACAGTGATTATCTGTGGGTTCAATTTTGTTCATGGATAGTAAGCCGAGAAGAAGGACAGGGGATGTGTGAAGGCAAAGCTAGTAGGGGAAGGATGGGTGGAGAAGAGATTTGAGTCCTGCTTTGGGGATGGTCAGGTTTGGATTGGTCTCTCCATACATTGGCTTGGGTTTCTGCAAAAGCAAAGCCTGAGACAAAGGCTTGGCACATATAATTTGGAAGATAATCCCAGGAAACAAGAGTAAGGCAGAACACAGCGAGACTGAGATAGGGAAGCAGGAGCCAGTGAAGGATGTACCCTCCCTGTAGGGGACCTTGGCTCCTCGGAGATCTTAGAGAAGCATGTGGAGCGCCTCATAGAATGTTCTATCTGAAGGACAGGAGGCTTGGGTATTAATCTAGGGGCTGCCATCCCCCATTGTTTGAGGCTTAACCACAGAGACGTTCACCTCCCTGCTCTTCCTGACTGTGCCAGGACGTGAGGTGAGTGGACTTCTGTGGCTTCAAAGAAAACCTGAAGCCAGGAAAACAAAGGACTTGCCGGGCACAGCCGTGGCTCAAATCAGAGGTGGTTGGAAGAGATGTGGTAGGAGGCACAAAAATCACCTGCTACGACCAAGAAAGTAAAAACCACCTCCCCCTGTCCCCAACTTGTCATCAGCCAGAAATGCATCAGATGGCCACCCCTGAGTGGAAGGGGACGTGGAGAGCAAGCGGTTTCAGCGGGGTGGTCTGTAAGTAAAATACAGCCTGGGAGGCAGAATGGGAATGGGTACTGGGCGGGCAGCTAACACAGTGTGCTTCGTGTCCTAACTGAGTGGCCACTACAACCTGTCCCCCCAGGACCCATGAGTCATGCGGTGTGGGGACAGTTCTACTGGGAGCCACCAGCCACGCTTCCTTCCAGCAACTTGTCAACACTTCACTTTGGTGGTTCCTATGCCTTCCTGCCCCCAGGGAGTGAGCGAAAGGGGCAGCAGACACATAATCCACCATTCACACCACTGCCATCCACCTCTTCCATAAGCTGAGCTTTCTATCGGAATCCTGGAGACAAGCAGAAGGTCAAGGATGGGCCGTCGCCTTGGCAAACCAGAGAAACAGGAGGGGACAAGAGTGAGGCTCCTGCTGCTGCTGCTCACTTGTGCTACTTAACTGCCTGACATGGTGCCATGTTCCTGGCGTGGGTTGCCCCCAGGGGAGGGAAGGGTCTGTTAGACTCTTGGCAACAGGTGGAGACCAAAAGGCAGACATGGCTTCTCCCCCTTCCTTCTCATTCTCTGCTGGTTTTCTTCCAAGAAGGAATCATCAAGACTCTTGCATCTTGAGCTTCTCCTTTCCAGACACCTCCAACACAAGGAAAAGGCTGTAAAATGGGAAATTCTGTCCCATCTCTTAATGCATTTCCTCCCGTCCCCATCTCTGTAGGGAAACGACCCCGCCGAGGCTGGTACCACGGTGGCCATGGTAACCGAGTAATTGACATACAGTCTGTAAGTCATAAACTTAATGAAAGTGTAGTTTTTATTGCACTTCACTCTCATCTCTGATTAAATCAGATCTGCATAACGCAAAGGTATTAAATTTCCATGTTTCTCATTGTCTCTCCCCTGCCAGTAGGAAGAAAGCTCTGTGGTGAGGGAACCCTGCCAGTAGGCTGAGAACACCATGGCTCTAGATTTTGCTGAAAAATGTTTTTTAATAATTGGTGCTGGCTGGCTCACGCAGCAAAGCAAACTTTTGAGAGACGGTTGGATTCTGGCTCCACGGACACACAGCTGCTTTCCTCTGGCGGGTGGAGACCATGGCGGGAGAGAGGAGTAAGTCACAGAGGAGAAAGGAGACATGAATGAGGGACACGTTGATGCCAGAACTAGTTCCAGAGCCCCACGCTGGGGCCAGGCCTGCCTGAGATCTGGGGACACAGAAAGGAACGAGTCAGAGCACCCGAGTGCAAGATGCACAGAATCTAGATGAGAGACTCACCTGGATCATGTGTCCTTGCTAGCAGTAAAAATCAACAAGAATGGGGACTTGGGAGGAATCTGTGCCGGCCAACTGGTAAACCGCTGTGTGGCTGTTTCAAGCTCTGTGCTTCAGGGTTCTTTGGGGATTTAAGATCAATCACGTTGATGCTTATGCTAGAAGAGCTATCGTGCTAATGGGGGCGATGTGGGAACCACTACACTGTGAGAGGTAATGTGACACTAAGGACAAAGGGTGGCCAAAATTTTCAGGGAGGAGTGCTGACTTCTAGCAAGGGCTTTCAAGAAGGTATCGAAGAGGTGTTGCCTTCAGACAACGCTTATTTATGGCAGGGGTCCTGCAAAGCACTTTTAGGTGGAAGGAGGCATCATTCTGTTGACAGTTTTTAAAGTTTATTTATTTTCAGGGAAGAGGGGCAGAGAGAGAGAGGGAGAGAGAGAGAGAATCTCAAGCAGGCTCCACGCTCAGTGCAGAGCCCAATGCAGGGCTCGATCCCAGGACCCTGGGGATCATGACCTGAGCCAAAATCAACAGTTGGATGCTCAACCAACTGAGCCACCCAGATGCCCCCTCTTGAATTTTAATTTAACTTCATCTGAGTAGAAAATAGAAAAAAAAATGAGAAAGGAGTGTATAACAAGGCAATGGTGCTCAACTGGAGACAACGTTTGCCCTTTCTCCCCTCCACCCGAAGGACATTTGACAATGTCTGGAGACACTTTTGGTCGTCCCAATTCGGGCAGGGGCTCCTGACATCCAGAGAGCAGAGGCCAGTTATGCTGCTCTATATCCCATAATGCATGAAACAATCCCCCATCACAAAGAATTGTCTGGTCCCACATGTCAACAGTGATGAGTTTGGGGGACCCTGTATAAGGGAAAATATGCTATTAACTGATGACTTCAGAGATAAGGAGAGAGCTGAGCAGATTTTGAAGTTAAGTCCCTGCCCCAGCAGGACAGATGCTGCACAGTCAGGGCCATGTCCGGTGAGAGGACCGACCCTCTGGGTTCAAGGTGTGTGATCCATGAGGCTGACCAAGGAGTCTGGGCATTTCAGGCCAAGGTGAGGAGCTGCAAAGAAGTCACACCTAGTTGTACTTTTAGTAGGGCTAAATTTTGCTTCCTTGCCTATGATTATGTGTCAAGCATCCCCGGGATCCTCCCTGGGTTTACCCCTTTCCTGCCCCCCTCCCCTTCCATTCTTGGGATACCTCTTCCTATCCTCTGTTCTCCCAAAGTTTAGATAGCAGATGCATAAGCGTGATGTGTTCAAAGTCAGAGTCAAAGAGGTGAGAGTCGGGGAACAGGTCTAATCTCAGGGTCCCATTCCTTCCATTTAAAGACTTTCTAGCAAAGAACTGCTCTTCATTTTCTCTAGTGAGAGGAAGATGTCCAGAAGAGAAGTGAGCTGCCATAAAATTGCTTGAAATTCTTGGGTTTGAATTTTTGATCGATTGAGTGATTGATTGATTAGGCTCCATGCCTAATGTCAGGCTTGAACTCACAACCCTGAGATTAAGAGTCATATGCTACATGGACTGAGCCATCCAGGCACCCCGGGATTCTTGATTTTAACATCAACCATTATTTGAGGTAGTTACTATCAGTTAATGGACGGAGAAGCCATATCTCAAAGACATTATGGAAATCTTGCAAAGTAAAGGACTAGGAAATTATGGCGTATTGTGGGGTGACAAATTCTGGGCCCCTTATAATAATCGCCACCATTATGAAAAACTTATGTTTGGCAAGCATATAGGTTGGGTCAGGCACGTACTACGCGATCTCCCTATAGCCCTCGGAGGTTACCCAAAGTAGCCACGATCTGCAGAATCAGATTGAGGAGCACATCTCTGGGTCTCAGGCCGGGGTGTTATTCATGTTACAAGCAGGGATACCCTCTCCTTCACCCCCAGTTTCTGCACACATCTCATCAAAGTATCACCTTCGGTTCCTGAGAAATGTAACACAGGACACACACCCCCCAAGAAGCATGTATGTGCCTCCTGACTTGGGTTTCTGTCCTGGTTCACTAGCTTCCTGGCCACTGACTATGTCTGCCCTGTCTGGGGCCAACCCTGGACCAACCTTCCAGGCTGAAAGGAGTCCCCAGAAAGAAAAGAAACCATGCCTTTTAGCAGGGCAGGAGCGCACGCACAAAAGCCCCTGTGGATCCTGAAGTTACTGGGTACCCTGAGGAAAGCTGTCATTTCCCAGATTTCAGCTTGAACATTATCTGTTATGTCTTCCTAACAGGAAGCTCAGCACAAAAAGCAGTGGTGATGAACACTGCAGGCCTCATGGGCCACTGAGGGCCATGACCCTTGGGGGTGGTCTTGTCACATGTCAACGGCAGAACTTGCCTCCCCAGGCAGTGCTGGTCAGAAGGAAACTCTACTGAAATGGATCCCTTTTGCAATGGAGGAAACATCCTCTAGAAGCCAATTATAGGCAGGGCTGGGAAGGCGGTTCTGGGGCTGAGGAGGGCCCGCGGTCTAGGGTGAGCCTGTGGGTCGATAGAAGGGAGGTATCTGTGATGAGTCCTCATCTGGTTTCTTCCTTCCCTTAATCTCCATGATGCTGCCCAAGAAATTAGAAACGGATGAAGCTTAGTGATTATGTCTCGCCTCAAATTTCTAGAGAAATGAATGGAGTCCTATGATGATAATTCGGTCCATCAATGGCTTGCCAAATATGACCCTTCAGACAAGCCCTTCAGAGTTGGGTCTCTGACATCTGCCAACACACTGTGAGTATAGTACCTGCCAAAAGATGAACAGTGAAAATGACAACAATCATAGACACTCGCTAAATGCCTTACATGTGTCTTAGCCCTTTTTAATCCTCACAACTACCCTAAGAAGTATGGCTTAATATTATCCCTGTTTTACATTTTAGGTGTAAGGAAATTGAGGCCCAGAGATTATGCCATCTGCTCCTGGGTCCTGAAATGGATGAAGGGAAACCAGGCCTTTGGCTCATGCTCTTTTTCTTGCACAACCTTGAGTCATGACTGCATGAGATACTACTCTGGCCTTTCGGAAACAGGGACAACGAATGAAAAGTAGAGAATATGTAGGATGTGACCTGATCCATCTTCTATTTTCTCAAGAGAGAAAAATCTTAGAAGTAAATGAAAAAAAAATATGCAAAGTAGTAACCAACCATAACTTTTCTTAAAACATATTAGGAAAGGGGCGCCTGGGTGGCTCAGTCAGTTAACCAGCCAACTTCGGCTCAGGTCATGATCTCGTGGTTTGTGAGTTCAAGCCCCGCGTCAGGCTCTGTGCTGATGGCTCAGAGCCTGGAGCCTGCTTTGGATTCTGTGTCTCCCTCTCTCTCTTCTGCTCCCCTGCTCATACTCTGCCTCTCTCTGTCTCTCAAAAATAAATAAATGTTCAGAAATATTAAAAAATAAATAAAATAAAAAATAAACATTAAAAAATTTTAAACATATTAGGAAAAATAAAACCCAATAAAAGATTTAAATACAAAAAAATATATATAGGTAAGATATAAGACTTTCCTTAATTTTTTCCCCCTATAGTCTTGGGTTTTCTTACCGTGGTTCTGTAGCTAACTGGTTTGGACCCTGTCTGGAAGACAGGATGCTTTGGGACATTTGGAACTCTCTAGTTTGGCTGAGGCATTTCACAAATTGCTTGAAGCTTTGGGATCACGTCTTGCAGCTAGTGCTTGCTGAACTCACCTTGTCTGGCTAGTAAAAATTATTTGAGATGTTAATTAAAAATATGGATTTCAGGCCTCACTCTAGGAGTACTTGATAAAGAAAGGAAAAGCCTAAGTCCATGGTCCTTGGCCATAGCTGTGCTGTGAGATTCTTATTCAATTATCCTGGCATGGGACTTGAAGCAAGAAAATGTATTTATTTTTTATTTATTGTTTTTATTTGTTTGAGAAGGATAGAGAGGGCACAAGCAGGGGAGAGGCAGAGGGAGAGGGAGAGAGAGGATCCCAACCCACAAACCGTGAGGTCATGACCTGAGCCGAAATCAAGAGTTGGACGCTCAATCGACTGAGCCACCCAGGCTCCCTGAGAACGTTTAAACTCTTGGGTGATAACAGTGAGCAGCTAGGGTTGATGATGGGTTTGATCTCGCCATGTCAACCCATAGTTATCCTCTGGGTGGTTAGCCTGTTCTCAGCACATGCCTTCCACACTTTTCCTGACCCCCCGCAAGAGGAACCTGTACTCTAAGGCATAAGACAGCTGCCTCTATTCCTTGCATCAATAACCAGACACATGCTGAGTCCACATCAAAAGTGTCCCCTCCCTGGAAACGCAGGTGACCACCTAGTGAAAGGACTTGGAAGCGAGTGAGTCCAGAGGCCTGGCATAAAGCAAACTGCAGCAACAGAAGAGAAATGCAGGTCTCAAGCTGGGGGATCAATGTCCAAATGGGACGAAGGGAAAATAGACAGACTGTAGGCACCGTGAACTTGAGTGAGCTCAGCCTCAGAGTCGGAGTCCATATGTGCAGGGAGACAAAGCATGTGGTCCCTGGAGGTCCAGGGCGCTTGGGGCCATCCAGCTGCAGGAAGCAAAGAGCCAGGGATGAAAGGCAAGGGCTGGGGTTCAGCACGCTTGGACCCTCAGAGTGGATTGCAATCAGCAATGGCATCGTGCGGAAAGGGGCAGGGCTGGGCAGGGATGAAGCAGTGGAGAAGTGAACGGAACATGGAGAAGTGAAACGCTGACCAAAGAATTCCTCCCATCCTCTATTTAAGGACAAGATTGATCCCAGAATCTTTGGAGTGGAAGAAAGTACTTTCACAACAGCTCACCGGATAGAGGACATTCCATCTGGAAGCTCGGAGATCCCCCCCGAAAGCAGGCCAAAAAGAACTTCCATTATCTGCCTATTAATCTCAAGATTCTTGTCCCCGGGCCTCCCGGCAAAGGCTTCTCGCTGATCCTTCCTCCTGGTCTGACCTTGGGAGGTGCACCCAAAAGACTCCTCTGTGTTCTGTCTGTTCACAGAATACTCTCCATACTCCTGGTCACCAAATGTGTGCGCGTTCTCCCCACACCAAGCAGATCTCCAATTCTCCCACACCAGCTGTGTGTCCCACAGTAGCTCAAGTCTGATGCGATTTACCTGGAGTTAGTGCCCACCCCTCAGGTGAGTGGCTCAGTCCCACAAGGCTGCCCCCTGCTTTGCGCACCCGTGGCAAGTCAAGGTTGCCACCAAGGCTCTGCATCAGATGTCTTTGTAACCCTCTTTGGGTTTGATCGTTTGCTAGAATGGCTCACAGAACTTGGGAAAAGCATTCACCTAGTAGATTGCTGGTTGATTACAAAGGATATGACTCTGGAGCAAGCAGACAAGAACAAGATATGGGGGACAGGCATGGAGTTTTCACATCCTCTCTGGGCCCCCACCTGCCCAGCACCTCCGTGTATTTACCGACCTTGAAACTCTCCAAGCACCCTCATTTAGGACTTTTTATGGAAGCTTCATTACATGACGCACAGCTAATTAAATCATTGGTTTTTGGTGACTGATCTTAATGTTCAGCCCCTCTCCTCTCCCTGGAGGTCAGAGGTGGGTTGAGGAAGAGCTGAGAGTGGAAGGTTCCAACTCTCTAATTGTACGGTTGGTTCCCATCTTTAGGGGGCTTCCCGGAAGTCACCCCGTTAATGTAAACTCAGGAAGGGTTGTGATGAATGACAAAAGACAACTTTATGGCTCTTATCGCTTAGAAAATTCCAAGGGTTTTAGGAGCTGTGTGCCAGGAGACCTAGATGATGACAAATCTCGATTTCTTATTATAAATCGCAATATCATAGGAGGTCACTTGCGGGAAGGGTGTTCCCAGCCTGTGGGCACGTAGGTCTACCTTGACTCCAGATCCGGGTCCCACTCACTCAGGTCCGTTTGACAGTTGCCCGTGAGCTGGTGCCAGTGGAGGACAGCAGTCTAAACACCTGTGTCTGTAGGTCTCTAAGCACCATTCCCACGGCTCTATGTTCTAACCCGAGCCTCTAGTTTCGGGGAATATGTGCTCTGTGTAAAAGACACCACACAGCCCAGAGTTGTTACTCATCATAATGACATCACAAAAGGAGGAACTTTTCTCATGAAATACAGCAAAGCCATTTGGGGTGAGATGATCTTCCCGATGCGTATTCCAGAAAACCAGCTGGATGGACATTGCAATCCTCCGAGCCCCAGACACATCCAGGATCTGCCCTTTCCATTTTCTCTGGCTTGTTCCATGGGCTCTATCCCACTGGGTACCTTCTGGCCTCTTCCATGTGCTAAAAGGGCCTCTCCCCAGGAAGGCTCATCATACAGTCTCAGAGCCGCGTGAGGATTTCGTGTGTTCAGCGGGTGAAGTCTCCTTGAGCAGAAGTGAGCACGAGCACAGACTGTGTGTGGGAGTAGATGTTCTTTCAGTGTCTGCTCTAAATGTTCATTGTTCCAAGACAGGGAAATGAATGGGGATTGCCTGAACCACGCTGGAGCTGAAGCAAAACAGCTAACCGAGCTCACGGGGCTCCGCAGGGCAGAATTTTCCTTTTGCTCTTTTGGCCCTACGATCCGTGGGCAAACTCATGGACCAGGCAACTCCTATTTGCTGGCAGTACCTTTCCCAGCCTTCCCCCTACTCTGCTCCTACTGGACGCCCCTTCTAAGGCCCCAGTTTCTGAGTTCTGGAAATTTTTCATGCAGCGGTCCCTGCCCCTGTGGGTAGCAATGACTCCCACGGTGGCTGATCTCATCTTCCCATCCCCCGTCCACCACCTGTGCCACTGAATTCCCTGAATCAACTCTCTGTGCTAAGACCTCTAGGTCTGCCTCTTCACCGGCTGATAAAGTTCTTAAATACTAGCGAACACTTTTATAGCATGGGTAGCACTTTATATCGTTAATTAATTTAATCCCCATGACTTTCTTGTGAAGTGGGTACCATGATCATCCCCATTTCACAGATGCGGAGAACAAGCAGTAGAGAGGTCCCACGGGAGATCAGCGATGGCGCTGGGATTCAGAGGTCGAAGACTGAACCCAGACTGAAAACACAAGCAAGGAAATACACGCACACATGCGCAAACCAGCAAATCAAATACCTTGATTCATAGAAGTGTTAAGTCATGAAACCATGAGGGATATGGCTCTGAAACTGAAGCTTCTGGACCAACAGCATTAGCATCATCTGAGAACTTGCTAGAAATGTACATCTTAAGGCTTCACCCCTGACCTACAAAATCAGAAATGGGGAGAGGGAGAAGGGGAAGCACTCTGTGTTTTAACAACCCCCCCCCCCCTCCACAGGTGATTCAGATGCTTAGTGAAGTGTGGGAACCACTGCTTTAGATCACAGGTCCATCCTTGGATGTTGAGGTCCTAGAAGTGTTCTCCAGCCACTGTGCTCGACTTCCTGAAAACCAAGCTTATTTGCCACACAGCATGGCTCCTTTAAGGGGCTCTGCAGGTCCCTGCCTCTTGGGGAAGACACTACGGTGGGCAGACTTGTGATGTCCCCATCCTAACCCTGGGAACCTGGGAATGGGTCGTGTTACATGGCCAGGAGCAATTCAGGTTGCCAAATCAGTTACTTTAAAATAAAAAGATTATCCTGGATTATTCCGGTAGGTCCAATATAATTATAAGTGTCCCTAAATGGACACCTCCCCAATGGGAGACAATGGGGGACACTTCTCCCCAATGGGGGACACTTCTCCCCAAATGGAGAAGAGGGAAGCTGATGAAGCAGAACTAGAGGGATAGATAGGTGGCTTTGAACATGGAAGAAAGGGAGACAAACCAAGGAAAACAATCTCTAGCCGCTGAAAAGGCCAGGAAACACATTCTCCCTTCAAGCCTCTGGAAAGAACACATCCCTGCCGACGCCTTAGTTTTGGTCCAGTGAAATCTGTTTTGGGTTTCTGACCACTAGAACCATAAGATAATAGGGGCGCCTGGGTGGCTCAGTTGGTTAAGCGTCCAACTCTTGGTTGCGGCTCAGGTCACAATCTCGCGGTTCATGAGTTCAAGCCCCATGTCAGGCTCTGTGCTGGCAGTGTGGAGGCTGCTCAGGATTTTCTCTCTCTCTCCGTCTCTCTCTGCCCTCCCCCCATTCACTCTCTCTCTCTCAAAATAAATAAATAAACTTTTTTTTAAAAAAGAACTGTAAGAGAATAAATTGGTGTTGTTTTCGGCTGGCAAGTTGGTGGTTACTTGTTACAGCAGCCATTGGAAGCAAATACAGACTGCAAACAAACATCCCAGGGCATATTTGACCCCAGCAGCTGTAGAGTCCTAACCCCCCTTCTCAACTCACCTCTTACCCTCCACGTCTTGGCTTCATTTTTTTTTTTAAATTTTTTTTAACGTTTATTTATTTTTAGAGAGACAGAGACAGAGCATGAGCTGAGGAGGAGACAGAGAGAGAAGGGGAGTCACAGATTCTGAAGCAGGCTCCAGGCCCCGAGCTGTCAGCACAGAGCCTGACGCGGGGCTTGAACTCATGAACCACGAGATCGTGACCTGAGCCGAAGTTGGACGCCTAACCGACTGAGCCACCCAGGCGCCCCTTGGCTTCATTTTTTAGACTTCCAAATGGAGTCCACTTTCCACACTTCCTCCTCGTCTAAATCCTACAGTTTCTGTGTCTTCTGGAACTCCCGCTCTCGTTGTCTCCCCTCCAGCTACAGCCTTCTGTAGCTGGGACATTCCTTATCTGGTGCTGGAGGCCGACTGGAAGCCCTGGTGTCTCTGAAGGCCCCTCAAGTAGAGCCTGAGTTTTCTTTCACAGCCTAAAGACCTCAGGGTCAGAAAGCGGTTTCAATGTCCACCAGCGCTAATCCACTATTGCCAACCCCAGCCCATTTCTACGCCCATCCTGCAAAAACCCTTTCTTATTTAAGGCTCATGCTTCTCTTAGCTCAATCACCCTCTCCCCCACCTCCTTCCTGCCATCGATCAGCCTGCCAGTCCCTCCCCACCCCTCACTGAAGATGATATGTCTTTCACTTCTTCTGTCTACCAACACCCCCGCCAACACTCTTGAGGACTGGAACCTCCATGACAATGACACAAGCAGCACCTCCGGCAGTGCCTTCCAACTGCACATCATCTACGCTCTTCCACGGTCACACCTAGACCTTGTCACCTCCAGCAACCACATCTCCCTCAGAACTCACTTTAAGAGCTCAACCCGGTGTCTTTTACTCTGGCCTCCCCCGATGCTACAAACCTTTGATTTCATTGCGCCTTGCAAACCCTGTCCTCATTTTGCTAACTAGCTACAAACCCATGACCCATGAGTTTCACCCCTTCCTTGCAAATATTCTCAGTCCCTCGGTCCCTCTCCGCCACCGGCCCCAGATGTCACACTGTCTTGTTCACCTGGTAAACCGCAGTCCTGGCTGGACCCCCATAGCTGCGTCCTCCATATTGTCACAGGAGCAGCTGAGCTCTGTGTAGAAAATCACACATCCAGGTTAACGGCTTTGCTTTAAAAATCACAGCCGTTATCCCCACGCGAGCCCTTCCTTCTGCCTGATGCATCTGTTGTCCTTCCTTACCAACTCCCCTCCTCCCCACCCTGCCACGACTATTCCATGGTTTCCTTTTTGCTCAGATCTTCCCCACTCTCCCCTCCCACACACTTAGTGGGTGTTCTCCCTCATGCATGCTGGGGAAATATAAGCCATCCCATGGAGATGCTCTCAGGTTCTCATCAGCAGATCCGTAAGCCTTCATTCATCATCACGCTTCTTCGCCTTCCCCCTCCTATAAGCAAGAGAGAGCGCTTTGCTCCTAACCCAAACGAAATCCTCCCCCTGCTTTGCTACCCAAAGAACGCGCTGTTTTGGTTTTTCTTCCTCTTTCCCTCATCATAGATCTTTCTGGAGGGACATCCAGAGCTTTAAGGGCTTCTATCAGAAATGAAAAAAAAAAAAAGGCCTAAAATCAATTACCTACAATTCCACTTTCAGAGGTGAGATAAAAGCCAGGAAAATTGACTGAAAATAAGCGGGAGAGAGAAATCATTGAGATAAGAGCTGACATCACTGGAGTTGAAAATCATCCACAAAACTAAAAGTCAGTTATTTTGATCAGAAGGTTAGCAGAACTAGCAAGTGCCAAGCAAGACTGCTTAAGATAAACAGGGGGGAGCGATCACAAATGACCAACATCAGAACAGGAAGAGGGATTATCATTACAGATTGCATGATTATCAAGACAATTGAAAGAGAACGCTAGGAATAACCTTATGTGAACAAAATGGACAATGCAGATGAAATGCCGTCCCCTGAAAAACTCAGATTATCAAAACCGACACGAAAATAGCCTCATACCTCCCGAAACGTTAAGCTGTTGATCCAAAACCTCACCACAAAGAAAACATTGGGCCTGCATTATTTCACAGGGGAAATCTCATTAAATGTTCGAGGAAGAAATAACATGGAATTTACACAACCTATTCCAGAAAGTACAGGAAGGTTGAGCTACTGATGGAGACAGCAGAGGAGTGAAGGGAGTCAGCCACAAAAAGTTACGGCTTCATGATTCCATTTAAATGAAGTTCTGGAATGGGGCACCTGGGTGGCTTAGTCGGTTAAGTGTCCGACTTCAGCTCAGCTCGGGTCATGATCAGGTCATGATTGGGTCATGATTTCGCAGTTCGAGAGTTTGAGCCCCACGTCGGGCTCTGTGCTGACAGCTCAGAGCCTGGAGCCTGCTTCAGATTTTGTGTCTCCCTCCCTCTACCCCTCCCCTGCTCGCGTTCTCTCTCTCTCTCTCCAAAATAAATAAATGTTAAAAAAATTAAAAATAAATACATAAATGAAGTTCTAGAATCAATACAACTAATTTATCATGGAAAACTTCAAAAAGAGTGATTTCCTTTGTTGGGATGAGAGATGAACTGGAAGGGAATGCTAGGGAACATTCTGGAACAAGAGGGATAGGTGAAACGGACGTCAAAATCAGATATCATGCATTTCACCATAAGTAAATTTAATGACTAGCCACCCAAGAAGGTTAGGTTTGGAGAAGGACATGAGACAACGAGAGTTGGTGGTAAAAGTTGGGTGATGAGTGACAAACCTCATTATTAACCTTCTGTTTATTAACCTTCCGTTTCTGTTGGGGGTGTTTTACATCCCCATAACCAAGCGTTTTAAAATGGAACAGTCACAACAATGGTAGTGTGACGTCTAACGTGAGATATTCCGTTCGTCTGTCACGCCATGTCAAGTCGGCAGACTTCAGGTTTGCACAAGATGGAGTATATTGGTATTTCCTTGCAGTCTGATTCTGTAAAATTGTTCTCATCGGTACCCAATATGCACATTTGCACCCGGCTTTCCTACTCACATTACACCGTAGACATCTTTGCACAGAAACCCAGTCTTCGTGGTCACCACTTTTAATGGCGACCCCTCTGGCCTCTTAATGCTGAAACTCAAATTTTGTCTCATTATTTTACCTACGTCGAGTGTTAGTGCTGCTGGGAATGATACGGCTTGAGCAAGAGTATCCCTCAGGACCAGGCATTTAACTATTTATGCTCTCTATGCTCACGGTGTATTAAGGAGGATTTAAGGGTAGCTTGAAAAGACGCATAAAATACAAGATAGGATAGAGATCAAACAGAACACAAAAAGAAAGAGACACATGGTTAAAGAGGGAACTGAACCAAGGATAGTTAAGGAAGGACAAATCCGGCACTCTTCTTTTGTCTTCAACAAAACATTCCCACAACACCAAACTTTGGGCAATGATGCTTAGTGTGTATGTTGGTTGGGGTCGGGGTTGGGGTTGGGGTACAGAAGGGTAACCAAAGAAGCCTCTTACAAGACGTAGTTATCGTTGAAGCCCGAAAAAGTTAGGGAATGTCTGCGCAACTGATAACTAAAAATAGCTGAGTAGCTTCAGATGTAACTTAGGAAAGCTTTTCATCTTAGAATGGCTGATACACAAGAGCAAAGGGGGGAGGGTGGATCCAGATCCCCGTCCTGCTGCTCCCCTGCTGGTTATTTTGAGAAAATAACTTCCTCGCTCTGATCCTTCGTGTCCTCCTTTGTAAAACACGCACCTCCTAGCACGGTTGAAGGATTTCTTACAGATCCCACGAGCACTGACGGGGACACGCTGGGTGGTGGGCACTATTCCGGTCCTGCGGGAAGGGATTGGCGGGTAAGGCTCCACCTTTACGAGGCTCACCTTCTGGTGGAGGTGAAGATACAGAGAAGGAAACAAAGAAGGAAGGTAGTTTCAGATGGTGACACTTTGATTCGAGAAAATGGCCCTCCAAAGGGGGCTAGAGGGAAAGGGATATGTGTGTGCACTTTGCAAGATCTGTGGATTTGGGAATTCCTCTCTGCAAAGATCCTATTTTGTTAATATTTATTTATTTTTGAGAGAGAGAGAGAGAGAGAGAGAGAGAGAGAGAGAGAGAAAGAGAGGGAGACAGAATCAGAAGCCGGCTCCAGGCTCTGAGCTGTCAGCACAGAGCCCGACGCGGGGCTCGAACTCACAAACCATGAGATTGCAACCTGAGCTGAAGTTAGACTGAGCCACCCAGCTGCCCCAAGATCCTATTTTAAAGGGATCTGAAAGATGAAAGGTGTCAGGGACGAGCCATCGAAATGAAGGGAACATAACACGGAGGCTTGTGTTTTAAGGATCAGCAAGAAAGCCAGCGTGGCTGGAGCAGAGGGTAACAACGTAAAGAGACAAGGCTGGAGAAGTAGACGGGGCCCAGCGCTCATGGCACCAGGGTTCAGGGCCTGCATTGTGTGCCCTGCACACAGAGGCCTGTGCAGGATTTAAGCAGTGGACTTAAATGGGATTCACGTTTTTAAGCCACTGCATGGAGGACGGGTTGTAGCAAGAGTGGAGGCAGGGAGACCAGCTTGGAGGCCGTCAGATTTCAAGGGTGCAGTACAGTTCCTGGCACAGAAAAAGCACTCGCGGGATCGCCTGGGTGGGTCAGTCGGTTAGGCATCCGACTTCAGCTCAGGTCACGATCTCACGGTTTGTAAGTTCAAGCCCCGCGTCAGGCTCTGTGCTGACAGCTCGGAGCCTGGAGCCTGCTTCCGCTTCTGTGTCTCCCTCTCTCTGCCCATCCCCACTCAAGCTCTCTCTCTCTCTCTCTCTCTCTCTCAAAACAAATAAATAAATAAGCATTAAAAAAAAAAAAGCGTTCACTAAATTCCAGTTATTTTGAATTGGTGATCTGTAGCCCTTCTTTTTAGAAAAAAGATATTAGTGAAGATAAAAAAAAATTAAAAAGAAAGAAAAAGACATTAGCGAGGAGGGACAGTGATCTCCTTAAGACATCCACTATTTGAGAAAATCAGGTCTTTCTGTTCTCTGTAGCAGAGATACCTTCTCCTGGCTCATCCAGTGTGGAAGCTTGGGACCGGGGCCTTTTCTAGAGCTTCTTTTCCCGGGCGTTTCCAGGGAGGGGGGTGTGGGGGTCACAGAGAACTCCGTGGGAGGTTGTGAGGCTGGAGGCAGGCACTCTGTGGCTCATCCATGGGGGCGGGCTGCCCCAACTTCCCCGGGGAGTCCCTCCACCTTCTGTGACTCCCACTCCACCAGGCTCAGCCACAGCAACAATCGCCAGGGGCTTCGGTGCGTCCTCATGGGCCCAGCTCCGATTGTGGCTTCTGGAATGTTCTTACTCTCCTCTACTTTACACCCATCCTTCCTTCTCGGGGGCTGCCCTGCGTGCACTTTGGACTCCAAGCTCCAACATTCACTGTGAAGGCGGAAGGCTTGCGGAGAGCATTTGATTCCACAATTGGATAAGGTCAAATCCCCGCATCTGATCATGTACACGTATTGAATAATGTTCATAATTACTCATATCATATACAACTATATATATATATACATATATATATGTATATATATATATATATTTAGAGAAGAGGTAGAAAGTTAGAGTCGTATGGTTAGAGTTGTATAGTGAATATGGTGATATAGTTACAGTTTATAAATTTACATATATATGGGGTTATGTAGTTATATAGTAATATAATTACAGATTGTGAATTTACACATATATAGTTATATAGTTAGAGTTTATGAACTTACATATATATAGTTATATAGTGATACAGTTATAGTTTATAAATTTACATATATAGGGTTATATCATTATATAGTGATATAATTAGTTTATGAACTTATGTATATGTATATAGGTGCATATATGTGTGTGTATATATGTTGTGCTTCTTCAATTGACCCCACTGTTCACCAACAGCAGCAGATCAAAGAGAGAAAGAACCAAATATATCTCTGATTTATGTGGAAATCTCCAAGTGTCCAGTCGCCTGGGTGGCTCAGTTAGTTAAGTGTCTGACTCTTTTTAATTTTTTTTTAATGTTTATTTGTAAGAGAGAGAGATAGACAGACAGAGTGTGAGTTGGGGAGGGGCAGAGAGAGAGGGACACACAGAGTCGGAAACAGGTTCCAGGATCCAAGCTGTCAGCACAGAGCCGGACATCGGGCTCGAACTCATGAACCATGAGATCATGACCTGAGCCGAAGTCCGACACTCAACCAACTGAGACTCCCAGGCACCCCTAGAATTTTTTTCAAATCTTTTTTTAACTTTTATTTATTTGTGAGAGACAGAGCATGAGCAGGGGAGGGGCAGACAGAAAGGGAGACACAGAATTGGAAGCAGGCTCCAGGCTCTGTGCTGTCAGCACAGAGCCTGACGCGGGGCTGGAACTCACGAACCGTGAGATCATGACCTGAGCTGAAGTCCGACGCTCAACCGACTGAGCCACCCAGGAGCCCCAAGTGTCTGACTCTTGATTTCAGCTCAGGTCATGATCTCACAGTTCGTGAGTTCGAGCTCCATATTGTGCTCCACAGCTGGCAGCTCAGAGCCTGCTTGGGATTCTCTCTCTCCCCCTCTCTCTATCCCTCCCCTTCTCTCTCTCTCTCTCCTCTCTCTCTCTCAAAATAAATAAATAAATAAACTTAAAAAAAAAGAAAGAAAAGAAAACAGACCAAACCAGAAGGAATGTATCCTACAAACCAAGCCAGCCCCCGAGATTGACAAGGATAAGACTTGCCAAATTGTATTCTTTGCGAAAGTTCCCCGGTTCATTTTCTGACAGCTGGCACAAGAAAGATTTAAAACCCTGAAGAGGAGGGAGGAGGTGGTTTCCATCTGTGGTCATTACCTGATCCTGCAGATTTCAATTGCCAGGACTAACTCCATGGGGCATGCAGTTTATTATAGATTTCAAATCCAGAGAAGGGTGCAGAAAATAATATAACATACATCCCTGTACTCACTGCTGGTATTTGACAAATGTTAACATTTGCCATTTGCTTTGGAGGTTTTAAAAATAAAACTTTTCAGATACTTTAGAGTATCTGTAAATATCCCACTCAATCCCATCTCCTTATTGTTCTAATTTGAATTTCATGGTGCATGTCTTTGCAGAGTTAGACACATCTAACTTGCACATCTCAAACTTGAACCATCTTCAGGAAGCTGTCACATAGAAGTCTGTTTTCAGGGGCGCCTGGGTGGCTCAGTCGGTTAAGTGACCGACTTTGGCTCAGGTCATGATCTTGCGGTTTGTGAGTTCGAGCCCCACATCAGGCTCACCGCTGTCAGCGCAGAGCCTGCTTCGGATCCTCTGTCCCCTTCTCTCTCTCTATCCCTCCCTCACTTGCTCCCTCTCTCTCACAAAAATAAATAAAACATTTAAAAAACACAAGTCTGTTTTCAATACATACTTTGGTTGGTAGAATTAGGGAGTGATGCCGCTCGGTCTATATCATCTCTGTGACTCTCTTCTAATCCTTGATGATATTCCACATTTTGCACGAGAGCCCATACTAACAAGACCACACCTTTCTTCCTTTGTCCCCGCAACCTTCCAACTCACCGTGGGCCTTGCTAGTCTCAGACAACACATCAGATTCCCGGAAGCCATGCCTCAGGTGACCCTCAAGGCTACTGAAAGTTCTGGTCAGCAATGCCAACGTGGTGGAGGTGGGGATCCCCACACCGCTGAGCAATTCTCCAGCACCCGCTGGATGTCCTACAATTCATCTCAATTCCAATACGGTCTACCTGGAGATATTGTCAGATCCCTCAGGTTAGGGGTTCAGTCCTACAGGACTGACATCCCTTCCCTCCACTGTGAGAACTAAGCCCACTGAGTCAAAGGAGGGATGCAGAGACTCAACACAGGGAAGTGAGGCTTTTATCTATGTTCTTGCAAGAGTGGGTGTCTGACAGACAGGCACACTGGGGGCAGTCACAGCAGACAATTTATCTCCTAGCATGCAAGTCCATCCCCTGGCTCTTCATTGGCTGAGTGCTGCAGAGGTAAGTCCCTCCCTTGGCTCCTCATTGGCTGAGTGCTGCAAAGGTAAGTCCCTCCCCTGGTTCTTCATTGGCTGAGTGCTGCAGAGGGTACAGCCTTACTTGGAGGTCGCCTATGCCCATATAAAGCAAAAAATAGTCTGATTGGAACAAAGGTACATTTTCTGAAGTGACACAGACTTTCAGTCCTTCCTCCCTTTGTTCTTTGGCGTGTGCTCATTGCAAAGCCCCAGAAAAGAAGCCTGTGAAACAGAGAGGGGAAGAAGAACCAGGAAGTGAAGTGTCTAAGGGTTTGGGACTCCACTGTGGTGGCGGTGGTGGGTGGTACATATTTCCAATAGGTTGTAAACGTATTAATTAGTACAGCTTTTATTTGGTATTTCTGGAAATGAATCACCTCCCTTACTTCTCACACTACATCAGACACTAACAGCAATCCAGGTACCACCTGGGCTTCTGACCCACTGGCTACACACGGATCAGAAGTTCCCACAACCCCTTCCTTTGGTGTAATTAATTTGCTAGAGCAGCTTACAGAATGCAGAGAAACATTTTACTCACTGGATCACTGGTTTATAATAACAGGATACAGCTCCAGAAGAGCCAGCTGGGGAAGATACGGAGGCAGGTGTGCGGAAGGGGTATGGAGCTTCCTAGCCCTCTCTGGGTGCACCACTCTCCCTAAAGCTTCCCAGGTGCACCAACGCATAAGTTCTCCAAACCCTAGCCTTTTGGGTTCAGCACCTCTCCCATCCCCAGAGGTCAGGGGGTGGGACTGAAAGTTTCAACCTCTAATCACTGGGCTGTTCCCCCACCCCACCACCAGCCCCCAAATTTAGGTCACCCAAGGGCTTTCCCAGAGTCACCCTTCTAACCAGCTCCCACATCCTGTTTCACCAAAGAAAGGGGACCTGGGTGGGAGATGAGATGAGAGGAGGTGAGAAGGTACAGGCCTATCCACATCTCACACATCTCCCTCTCTGGGGCTGTCTCCACATCCTGTCTCCTTCCTGAGACCTTCTGCTCTGCATCTCCAGGGCTGTCCCCTGCCTCTTTCCTGCTGTGCCTGCTGGGGACTCACATCTCATTGTCCCTGCCAGGCCCAGCTGGAGTGTGACCTTCCTGACAATCTCTTCCACTCCCAATCCTAGCTCTCCGATGCCCTGTCCTGGCCACAGTCCTATAGAAAACTCTATTACAAGGGGAATTTGACCTTTCACAAGCTTATCACCAGGGGATATCACAAGCCTATCACCAGGGGATAGAGAGTTTAGCTTTTCCTTAATATAAAGAACCAATGAGTGTTCTTCCACTGTCTCTAGGAGATAATGATTCTAATGAGTCCTGATTGGGGACAACTTACTTCCTCTAAGAAACCCGAAATCAATACTTTCCTCTCTCTGGGTGCCTGGCTAGTGCAGTTGGGAGAGCATGTGACTCTTGACCTTGGGACTGTAAATTCCAGCCCCACGTTGGGTGTAGACATTACTTAAAAATAAAATCTTCTAGATACATACATACATAATTTCCCTTTTCTTTACGGAATGAATAAAATCACAGGAATATAAGACACAGCATAAAGAATACAGTTAATGATACTATAATAACGATGTAATGGAATGGTTGATAGATACACTTGTGAACATAGCATAATATATAAACTTGTCAAATTACTATTAATACTAGTTATTATTATTACTCCTATAATAATCATAGTATTATAATTAGATTATAATAGTAGTTATATATAATGTGAATAATAGTATATTACTATAGTATATTATTACATAATAGTAATTATAATAATTAAACTCTATACAATTTTAATAGTAATTATATTAGTTATAATAGTAATTATAATAGTAATTATAATATTTAATATTATAATCTAATAATTACTATTATAATCATTATTATTACTATTATGCTATTATTACTATAATAATAATAATCCACTGAAACTAATGTAACACTGTATATCAGCTACACTCAAATCAAAGAAAAAATACTTCCCACTTTTTGAATCTACTAATCCAACTAGTTTTCTTTAATTGGACATTTTCTTCTCAAGGTTCATGGGTTCAAACCCCACATCGGTTCTGGGCTGATGGCTTGGAGCCTGGAGCCTGCTTCAGATTCTGTGTCTCCCTCTCTCTCTGCCCTTCCCCTACTCACCCTCTGTCTTTCTCTGTCTCAAAATAAATAAGCATTTAAAGAATTAAAAAAATAAAAGGGTGTCTGGGTGGCTCAGTCGGTTAAACGTCCAACTTCAGCTCAGGTCACGATCTCACAGTTCATGGGTTCGAGCCTCGTGTTGGGCTCTGTGCTGACAACTCAGAACCTGGAACCTGCTTCAGATGCTGTGTCTCCCTCTCTGCCCCTTCCCTGCTCGTGCTCTGTCTCTCTCTGTCTCTCAAAAATAAATTAACATTTACACACACACACACACACACACACACACACACACACACACATTAATTGGACATTTTCTTAGATCAGCCTGAAAAAAAAGCAAAATCTACCCTGACTTGCTACATGTTTTGTTTGTTTATTTGTCTCTCCCCCCATTCTCCCTTCTCTTGGTAGCATTTGTAGGTGTCTTTGAGTCTAACTCAAGCCAATACTTAACAAAAGAAAGGAGGTTTAGGTTCAGGACATCCTATACTTGAGGCAAATTTATCCCTTCCAGTCCACGGTGTATCAAAAGGCAGTCCCTGCTGGCAAGCGGTGTTTCTATCATCCAGCTCTCTGGGTGCTAAGCCTTGGTCAATACAAAGAGGAACTGGAGAAGCAAAGTTCTGGGGACAATGTGTCGGGAAGCAGGGACCCCTCAGGTGATGAATTTTTCCCAATTCACCCAGGACTTCCCCGGTTTTCAGTGCTGACAGCCCCGCATCCTGATAAACCCACCAGTCCTGAGCAAGCCAGAGAGGTTGGTCGCCCTGCCCTACATGTAAAAAAGATTCTTAAGATCCGATTGGAAGTATTTGACAGAGAAAAGGAGTCTTCAAACTTGGGAAGGTTTTGGATGGAGCTAGAGAACATAATGCCAAGGGCAATAAATCAGTCAGTCAGAAAAAGACAAACACCATGTGATGGTGTTCATGTGGGGAATTTAAGAAACAAAACAAATGAACAAAGAAAGAAGGAGACCAACAAACAAAAAACAATCTCTTGAATACCGACAACTAACTGGTGGATGCCAGAGGAGAGGTAGGTGGGGAACAGGTGAAATGGATAAAGGGGAGTTTAAAAAACTGGGAAGATTTTGCAAAACCCAGGGTCTCCAGGCATTGAATATAATGAAATATAATGAATACAATGAAAAATAGTTGAATATAATGAAATCATATGGCCAGGGGAACCTAAAAGATCATGGGTGCAGGAGGAGTGAGGGTTGTCCCATACAGAGAACTTATGTTTAATCCAAGAACTAAGGGTTGACTCCAAGGGGGGAGTAGGAGACCTTACAGTATCCCCCCCCCCATATTTGCCGTTTGATGAGTGTTCAACAGAAATGAATAGAAAAAGAGATCCCTGTGGCATGTTACTAGAGATGTCTATTTTTTTAATTAAAAAAAGTTTTTTTTCAGTTTATTTTTGAGAGAGAGAGAGACAGAGAGGGAGGATGGAGGGGCAGAGAGAGGGAGACACAGGATCTGAAGTAGGTGCCAGGCTCTGGGATGTCAGCACAGAGCCCGATGCAAGGCTTGAACTCAAGAACGGTGAGATCAGACCTGAGCCAAAGTCAGATGCTTAACCAACTAAACCACCCAGGCATCCTGAGACTTCTATTCTTGATGTGCTCCTTTAACAGTGCGTAACTCTAGGGTGATCTATTCTGATTGTCAGTAATCTTCAATTGTTTTAAAGTTTATTTATTTTTGAGAGAGAGAAAGTGTGTGCACGCATGCAAGCAGGGGAGGGACAGAGAGAGAAGGAGACAGAGGATCCCAAGGAGGCTCCACAGTGTCAGCACGGAGCCCAACCAGGGGCTCCAACTCAAAAACCGTGAGATCATGACCTGAGCCCAAATCAAGAGTTGGACATTTAACCAACTGAGCCACCCAGGTGCCCCTTCAATATTTTTTTTTAAACAAAAGCTCACAAATAATTTTAATGTAATGATTGCGTAATATTTAAATAACTCATGATGGGATTTTTCTTTTTCTGGGAGCATATCTCCATTTCGAAGAATCCAATTTCTCTCATTTAAGAGAATCAGTCGGGGCGCCTGGGTGGCTGTTGGTTGAGCGTCTGGCTTTGGCTCAGGTCATGATCTCACGGTTTGTGAGTTCAAGCCCCGCATCGGGCTCTGTGCTAATGTCTCGGAGCCCGGAGCCTGCTTTGAATTCTGTGCCTCCCTCTCTCTCTGCTCCTCCCCTACTCATGCTCTGTCTCTTTCCTTCAAAAATAAATAAGAAACACTAAAAAAAAAAAAAAAATTAAAAGAATCGGTCACTGGGGCACCTGAGTGGCTCCATCGGTTAAGCGTCTGACTTTTGATTTTGGCTCAGGTCATGATCTCGAGGTTCATGTGTTCGAGCCCCTGGTCAGCCTCTGCGCTGGGTTAATGTGCCAGCATCGGCTCCCAAATAGTCTGATTAAATGTGATTAAAACAAAGGTTGAATTCATTTGAATGACTTTTATATTTTGGGCTACGTGTTTTTATTTTTCAGCTACTTTTAAATATAGGCTTAGATTTGCCCCAGGAATTGGACAAAGAAGAACAAAAATGTATGAGTAAGGGAATGGAAGAAATTACTCAAATTTCCGGGAAGTTAGTTCTTTGTGGGTTGGTGTTTATTATCATATAATTTATTTTTTATATAGGTTATATTTTACATACCTAGTTTGGCTATATCTAGATAGATAGATATATAGATGATAGACAGATAGATAGATAGGTAGATAAATGATAGATAGATGATAGATAGATAGATAGATAGATAGATAGATATAGATGTAGCCAATTCATTTTTTTTTTTTTTGGCTGCCCTTCCTAATCCAAAGGCTGCAGCTTTTTTTTTTTTTTTAGTTTTTTTTTAATGTTTATTTATTTTCGAGACAGAGAGAGACAGAGCATGAATGGGGGAGGGTCAGAGACAGGGAGACACAGAATCCAAAACAGGCTCCAGGCTCTGAGCTGTCAGCACAGAGCCCGACACGGGGCTCGAACTCACGGACTGTGAGATCATGACCTGAGCCAAAGTCGGCCGCTTAACCGACTGAGCCACCCAGGCGCCCCAGTAGCCAATTCATTTAATGAAGAATTCAGTTAATCAACAGAATGTTCCCCGTCCCTAGCCCCTCGGTCTTCCGCATATTGGCACAACAGAGCAAACTGTCTGGATTTTTCAATCGGCTTTAATTTCATCACCTCCATTAGCCAACTTCCCTGAGAGACCCCCAAAGACCGCGAAAGATGAAGCAGGAACAAAGAAAGGTATTACCTGAGAAGACTCTTCCCTTGCTCCCACACAGTTCTCTTCCCAATGCGTTGTGCGTTTCTCAACTCACTTCATTCAACGAAAGCTGTCAAGCATCGAACGTTAATGAAGCTCTGCGTCTGGTATCATGAGTAAACCGGGTGGAAGAAAACAGGATCCCTACTTTGAGAGCCTACTTCCTCTGGAAACTAGGACACGTGTGCACACTGACAGCTTAAGACATGGAATGTGGGTCATTCCAGAAGACAAGGATCAGATAAGAGGAGTCATTAATTTGCCTAGGGAGTCAGGGAGTCCTTTGGAGCCAGTGTGATGTGAACGGACTTGCCGTGGGTCACTGGGTAGACATCTGACAGTGGGGTAGTGCCCAGAGGGCACGCCTAATGGGAGAGATGGGGTGGGAAGCTACGGACTGTGTTTGAGAACGTCGATGAGGTCAGAGCCTTGGGGGTTTGCAGAGTATAGGGACGCATAGCCCCTCCAGGGTCACCAATGTCTTTCTATAGGTGTGTCTGCAGGCCAGGTGGAGTTAGCTGGAAATGCAGAGTCTCGGGCCCCATTGGCAACTTACTGAATTAGAATCTGCATGTTGACGTGATTTGCGCACACGCTACAGTTTGAAAAACACTTGGTTATCGCATGCGGGTTTCTCTCCGGTCGTGTGCAAGGTGACATGTTCTGGGCTCTCAGTCGGATTTGCCAGGATCCCCTTACCTACTGCTCACAAGGCGGTGTGGGCTTCTCTGGCGGGGAAGTTTCCTGCTGATTCCTCGTGTCTTTCTTGGGTTCGGCGGGACCTGCTCTTCCTCCACAGGTAACCACAATATGGTGGGTCAGTAGCAGACTGTACAATCTGTGTGGTTGGTACCAATTCCCCTGCTTCTGCCCTGAGAGAAGTTGTGGAGTTTTCTCTTTATGGGGGCTTCGTTTCGGTCACTTCCTGGAATAGAACTCAGCCGTTCATTCACCACAATCACGGTGAACTAGACTCTATGTTGTCTCCAGCTGTCGTGTTTCAGCTTCGAGCCTGTCCTCTGTGATTCTGGGTCCGGGGTCCTGTTTGGCCAGCGGGGGCCCCCTGAAGCTCTGCCCAACAGCAGGTGCCAGAGGGAGGGAGGCTGTCCAGAGGAGAGGAAACCAGCTTCTTCCTGTTCTTGGCCGTCCTGGTCAGCCTTGCTACAGGATGCTCTTTACCCTGACAGCGGCCTCTAATTCCAGTTTCTGGTTTTCTCCCCACGGTCCCCAAACTAGTCACATCTGTCCCTGCAACCAAGAGAGAAGGGCTGCAGCCAGCCAGTGGGTCCCAGTTCTGGGGTCCCTCCCCTGAGCAGCCACACACCAGCACCCGCCAGCCAGGTAGCGGCCTCTCCTCCAAGACCCGGGTACCCCAATCCGCAGGGTCCCTCCTGAAAGCCTTGGGGCTCCAGGACCCGCAGCCTCTTACCTTCAATCCCCAAGCCCTAGGGGTGGTGGCTGCTTCCCGTCCCACCTCACTATTCCTCCTCTGCCTTGTCAGCTCTCCGGTACCTATTTCCCCAATTCCTTGTATGAAGCCCCTTCTCTCAGGATTGCTGGGATTGACTCTGTCTTTTGGACTAGACCAGGACTGATGCAAGAGCAAACCTTCACAGAGCTTGTCTGTATCCATCCAGTTAAGGGAACATGCAAATAACCGAACAAATACAAGGCATCAAACGCTCTGCTAAAATAAACATAGGGCACAAAAGAGACACAAAAGACAGATGCTAACCTGCCCTCAGGGGAGCCACGAAGTATTTTACAGATAAAGTAGCATCTAGCTGAGACCTGCAGGTAGGTAGGAGTTAATTAAGGGATGGACGGAGGGGAAAAAGACTGTTCAAGACCCAAGCCGAGAGAGAACATGGCATGTCTGTGTCCCCTGGGCTAAGGGAAATAGAGAATTGTTGAGACCCAGAGGTAAGACAACATCTGGTGTGACTGACAATGTTTATTACATTGCTAGAACACACTGTGAGGGGTCAAGAGTATCAACAGAGCAGTCTGAATAGTTAAGGAAATTTCAACTCAGGAATGACCTTCTTGTACGCAGTCTTAGGGAGTCTGAGGACAACTTGGAGCCACTGACGAGTTTCGAGCAAGAAGGAGACTTGATCAGATTTGCATTTCAGGAAGACGGATGAGCAGGAGAAAATCCCTGCCATCAGGGAGACAAGATAGGGGGTCGCTTCATTTATCCAAGGGGAGAAGAAGACAGGTGTGGGAGACTCAGTGAAGTTGGAACGTAGTATTGCTTGGAGGAACAAGGTCAGGCAGAGAGAGAATGAATCAGGGACTCATTCATTCAGTAGATATTTCACATGGTTGGTGAATCTAAACACACGTGCATGCACCCATCTAGGTATCAGGAGCTGTAGGGTTATGTCACTGAGCAGGTGGCATTCGGATGTTTGGTCTGTAGAACTTGCTCAATGCTACAGTGCTGCTCATTGAGCCAGGAGGATCTCTGGTGTCTGATGGGATACTCTTGTATAATTTGTTTCTACCCCTATCGATTCCATAGCCCACGAAACTCTGGAGTCCGCCCCACAATTTGTGCTAATTCTCAGGGACGTCCCCTCCACTGTTTCCAAGCTGTTTTCGACCTTGAATGTTGTCTCTGTCCTCACCATGTTGAACAAGGTAAGAATCTTCACACGTCTTTCCATAGCTTTAAAGTAACTCCTTCTCTCAAGAGCCCTACTGAGCCGGGATGGTGTTACTGGGGATAATGTAGCTGGAGGGTGGGGGGTGGGGCGGTTCACATCACTCACCGCACAGCAAACTGTCTTAAAATCCTTGTTTGAGATTTCAGCTCTGTAAAATCCATTCTGTGATCCTGTCCCGAATAGTTCAGAATCAGGTGCCACCTCACGTGGTCTTGAATTAAATCCCCACCCTCCAACACACCCAAATCCTCCCCGTGGATGTGAGACCTTTGGACACGTGGTAGAGGAATATAAAGATAGGACCTCAGAGGTCACTGATGATTCCACTCAGATTCCAAACGGGAGTTACGAACACTTCCTTAAGGCCAACCCTTCTATGCCACGGAAAAGGGGCAAAAGTGCTGTGGAATCCCAACATGTGCTTGTGTGTGTGTGTGTGTGTGTGTGTGTGTGTGTGTGTTTTAAGGGATAAGCACACTCTTTTTTTTAACGTTTATTTATTTTGAGAGAAAGAGACAGAGCGCACGCAAGGGCAGAGAGAGAGGAAATCCTAAGCAGACTCCATGCTGTCAATGTGGAGCCTGACTTGGGGCTTGAACCCACGAACCGTGAGATCATGATTTGAGCAGAAGTCAGAAGCTTTAACCGACTGAGCTTCTCAGGCGCCCCAAGAAAAACTCTTAGAAGCTAGTGCCCGTGGTCGGAACACGAACGAGAGGGCTAACCCATCGTGTTCAAGTTGCGGATGTCCACCATGGTGGGGGACACCATGAACTAATGCAGATGGAAGGGCACAATTTGCCAGAACTGTGCTCATGTCAGAGTCTCGGCAAACCAGATCCATGGTAGATGGTTCGAAGGAAGAGACGTGTGTGAGCAGACCGCTGACCGGAGAGGCGGGCTGGGCGCAGGGCACAGATGAGGGAGGAGGGATTACCCAGAGACCAGCACCGGAAGGAAGCTGTGGTCACCCCTGGGGGCTGAAGCAACTTGAAGTGGAAAGATGTTGATGGAGAGGAGGAGGGGCACCTGGTGGGGGGGCTACGGTCAAGGAGGGAAGTCGAAGATGAAGCATCCAAGCCGGGAGGAAGAGAGGGGCACCTATCCTGACCTCTCTCCTCCACTCAGTCTCCTGCTGATACTTCCCATTGGCTGAACCCAACCAGGAACCATCTGGAAGGAGAGCCTGGGGGTGACACAGGATCTAGAGCCCAGCGGAGAAAGACTCTGAAGGAGAGGCGTTGGCAGACGGAACATAACCACAGAGGGGGCTGCTCTCTGGTAGGAAGTTCTGCTTTGGAAAAGAAAAAGACCTCAGCAGTCTCTGGTGTGTGGGTTTGGGACAATTTATTCCAGCAGGGCACATGCCGGGAAAGACTAGTGGGCAGGAAATCACAGCCCAGAAGGAGGCCCAGGCGAGGTCCAGGCTCTGACCCTGCAGAAGAACGGGCTTGTGTGGTGCTTCTGAAGGGGGAGTGCTATGGTAGGCTTGTGGCCAGGCTTCTGGCATCGCGTGTGACCCGTCTGTGTCTAACTTTTTTTTTTTTTTTTGTCATTTCCAGGATGGGCCACTGCTCTGCTTGGAGGGGTCATGCAGGATTCTCCTGGAAGGCATCCAACCCCCGCTGACTGACGCTGAGTAGGGTTGTATAACTCAATATCCCACACTGAAAGCTTTCTTTATAGGTCGCGTCCCTCATGGAGCCATACAGGCCTGTCCGTATCAACAGAAATACAGGGAAAGAGAAGCAGAGAAGGGGCCTCAGTCCTTTGGGAAAGACCTCAAGTTTGCAGAAGTAAATTAGGCTGTAATTCCACGTCTCTGTCCGTCTGTCCAAAGGAGAATGGTCCGCTACTCTGGGGACACTAGACTCCTTTAAAGATGTCATTTTGCACCTTCGAATCTCAAGACACAACGTGGTTCCTGCCACGTTCCTTGGCCCCTCTCTGTCCATATCATCACCCTTCTTTCTCCGCTGAATCACTACGGTGGCCTTGTCACCGGCCTTGACATCTGTGGTGTGCCCTCTACCCTGTTCTCCAGGCTGCACCTGGAGACATCTTCCCAAAATGCAAGTCTCATTAAATCAGAGCCTGGCTAAAAACCCTTTGGTGGTTTCCAGTGGAATATTCTCATAGATTTTTACTACCTGGGCACTGCCTACCTTTATTCTCACTATTCTGTAACATCCACTCTCCACCCACCTTGCGCACACACACACACACACACACACACACACACACACACACAGACAACCAGCACAGACCATTTATTTCTCTATTTCAGCTTGACTGGACACCCCGCAGTCATCTTTAAGATATATGGCCCCTTGCGTTTTCTGACTCGGGGTACCAAGATGCAGAGGCCCGCTTCATTCCCCTGGGCTCCCTTTCTAAACATCGTGGAAGAAAACTGCCTGAAATGTTTGCTACAAATGAAGTGTGTGATCTTCTCATTAGTTTCTTTCTTTCTTTTAATCATCCTAAAAGGAGTCTCATAAGTCATGCTTAGGATTTACTGGGGATGCATGATAATGAAGGCAGTCTCCCGATTTAAGAACACTCCTGGGATTTCTCCCATCTCTTACTGCAGGGCACAGATGCTGTGCCCTAGATCAGATCAAGGCGGAGGCTTGGATAGCGGGGGCTGCCCTGTTGATGACTTCCAGTGGGAAGGCGGACCCAGTAATGTGCTCGGGGAAATTTCCTAAGTGTTCACAGAGAACGTCAGGACACTGGGTTTCTAGTGACATTTTACTTGATTGTTACTGAATATGTTCTCAGAAAGCCAAGCTCTCCATTAAAAAAAGAGAGGGAAGTCTTTTATTATGTTTTGAATGTTTGTTTTGAGAGAGGGCATGCGTGAGTGGGGCGGGGGGGAAGGGGTGCAGAGAAAGAGAGAGAGGGTGAGAGAGAAAGAATCCCAAGCAGGCTCCACACTGCCAGCACGGAGTCTGATGCGGGACTCAAACCCACGAGCCATGAGATCATGACCTGAGCCGAGATCAAGAGTCGGACGCTCAACCGACTGAGCCACCCGGGCGCCCCTGGAAATCTTTTATTAACATGTCACAAGAGTTGTTGTTTCACGGAAGAGATTATTTTTAAAAAGATGATATAAAATCCTCAGGGGCCAGGTGCTGTTCTAGAGGTTGGAGAATGGAGAAGTAAACCACAAAGACAGCGTCTGCGTTGTCCAGAGGCAGGACCGGGAGAAAATAAATAGCCAAATGATGACACGATGTTCAGTCAGCAAGTGATAAGACCTGGGATGGGAAATAAAGCAAAAATAAAACGCTTGTGTATGATGGGACACGGTGCCTATTCTTGAGGGAGAGTCAGGAAGAAAAATCTCTTTGAGGAAATGGAGTTTGTTCAGAGACCTGAAGTGATGGGGGAGGTCATGCAGACGTTTAGGGAGACAGTGCACCAGGAAAGGAGCCGGCAAGTGCCAAGGAGCGACAAGGATGCCAGTGTGGCCACATGTCAAGAGCAGGAGCGACACAAGATAAGAGAAGTAGCCGACGCTGAGCTCTAGTGGGCCTTGGGGGCCACAGTCAGGACCCGGGGTAAAGGGAAGCCACAGGGGGACTGGGGACGGGACGAGGGCGGCATGGTGGCCAATGCCTTCAGAGGACCGCTCTGGCTTCCGTGTGTGAAGTGTTGACCGTGGGGAGAAGAGAGAACAGCGGTAGGGACACCGACGAAGAGGAGACCACAGGTCTGTGCGGGACACTCGTACGGCCGGGACTAAGGCGTCAGCGGCGTGGGGTGTGTGGGATGGCCGGGCTCAGAATCTATTTTGGAAGCAGATCATCAGGCCTTCCTGTTGAACGAGAGGAAAGTAGGAGGGAAAGGAATGAGCAAAAGAGAATTCAGGGGATGTGTCCTGAGCAAATGGGCGAATGATGTTCCCATTTATTGAGGGGAAGGCACAGCAGGATCGGCAAAAGTGGAGTGAGAATAAAGACTGTGCTGTGGATATTTTACGTCTCAGAAGCCTAGCAGGTATGAAGGTGGAGTATCGACTGGGCAGTTGTATATTCAAATCCGGAACTTGGGGTCACCATCAGGACTGGAGATTTTTTAAGGCAGGTAAATTCAGGGTGTGTATCAGAATTAATAAGATGGGTTTTAATTTTTTAAAACTGTCTAGGGTATGAGGATAGGGAAGAGAGGAGGGCTGACGTGTTAGAGTGGGTGGGAGAGGAGAATACTCGCAGATGGGACTATGGATGAATGGCCAGCGTTCTAGGAAGAAATACGTGGCCACGTGGGGTTCCGAAAGCCACGCAAGAAAACATTTTAAAAAGGAAGGAAGGAACGCCTGGGCGGTTCAGTTGGTTAAGCATCTGACTCTTGATTTCTGCTGGGGTAGTGATCTCGCGGTTCGTGAGATGGAGCCCCGCGTTGGGCTCTGTGATGACAGTGGGGAGCCTGCTTGGGATTCTCTCTCTCCCTTTCTTTCTGCCCCTTCCCCGCTCATTCTCTCTCTCTCTCTCTCTCTCTCTCTCTCTCTCTCTTTCTCAAGATAAATAAATACTTTTAAAAAAAAAGGAGGGAATCAAAAAGAATGTTGTTTTTTAAAGAACACATCCACCAAGATGCCTATTATTTTAAAAAACAGAGCGTAAGAAGTGTCGGTGAGGATGCAGAGAAATTGGAACCCTCGTGCATCGCTGATGGGAATATAAAATGGCACAGCCACTGTGGAAAAGAGGATCATGGTTCCTCAAAAAGTTAAAAATGGAACTACCATAGGATCCAGCAATCCTGCTTTTGGGTAGAAAAGACTCCAGCAAATATTTATAGACCTATGCTCATGGCTGCATTACTCATAACGGCCAAAAGGTGGAAGTAACTCAAATGTCCATCCTCCCATGAATGGGTTAACCAAGCGTGGCTGGTATTCAGCCACAAAAAGGAAGAGAACTCGGGCACAGGCTACAATATGGATGAAACTTGAGGACATTATGCAGAGGGAAATAAATCAGTCACAAAAGGGCAAATACTGTATGGCTCCACTTAAATCAGGTTCCTAGAGTCGTCAAATCCATGAAAAGCAGATGGGTGGTTTTTAGGAGAAGGAGGGAAGGAGAAATGGGGGGCTATTTTGTAATAGGTATAGAGTTTCATTTCTGGAGGATGAAAATCATTCTGGGGACGGAGGGTGGTGATGTTTGCACAAAGTGAACACACTTAATGCTGCTGAACTGCACTAAAAAAATGAACTATGCTAAACTGCGCTAAAAAACCTTTACACTCAAAAATTTTGCCAAAATTATCAATTTTCTTCTATGTATATTTTTGCACAGTAGCTGATCTTTTTTTAAAAAAATGTATTTTTTAGGGGCGCCTGGGTGGCGCAGTCGGTTAAGCGTCCGACTTCAGCCAGGTCACGATCTCGCGGTCCGTGAGTTCGAGCCCCGCGTCAGGCTCTGGGCCGATGGCTCGGAGCCTGGAACCTGTTTCCGATTCTGTGTCTCCCTCTCTCTCTGCCCCTCCCCCGTTCATGCTCTGTCTCTCTCTGTCCCAAAAATAAATAAAAAATGTTGAAAAAAAAATTTTTTTAAATGTATTTTTTAATATTTATTTATTTTTGAGAGAGAGAGAGGGAGAGAGAGTGAGAGAGCAAGCAAGGGAGGGGCAGAGAGAGAGGGAGACACAGAATCCAAAGCAGGCTCCAGGCTCCGAGCTGTCAGCACAGAGCCCAAAGCGGGGCTCGAACCCATGAACCGTGAGATCATGACCTGAGCTGAAGTCGGAGGCTTAACTGACTGACTGGGCCACCCAGGTACCCCAGTAATTGTTCTTTTTTAAAGGATGATTTATTTTTCAACAAATATGCTGGAACAATGGGATATAAATTTTTTAAAGATAAAATTAAATTCTTATCTCACACAATAAACAACACCCAACTAAAAATGGATTATAATTCTAAATTTAAGAGCTGAAACTATAAAAGCTTTAGAAGAAAACATAGCAAAAAAAAAAAAAAAAGAAGAAGAAGAAAACATAGCAGAAAATCTTATGACTTTGGGTTAGTGAGATTTCTTAAGACATCAAAAGCACATAATCCATTAGATCAAAAAATTAATAAATTGGACTTCATCAAACATTAAAATGTCTCTGAGATGACACTGCTTACAAAGTTTTAAAAAAATCACAGAATGAGAGAAAATACTGGCAAAATACATATCTGAAAAAGGATTTCTATCCAGAACGTAAAGAACGCCTATAATTCAATAATCAAACAACCCAATTAAAAATGGGCAAAAGAATTAAATAGACAATGCATCAAAGAAGATACATGGATGGTTCATAAACTCATAAAAATATGCTCAACACAATTCATCACTGGGGGAAATGCAAGTTAAAACTAAAATGAGATACAATTAACATCTACAAGAATAGTCAAAATCCCAAAGACTGACCACACTAAGTGTTGAAACCCTAATGCACTGCTAGTGGGATTGTGTAAGGGTATGACCACTTAGAAAACATTTCGGCAGTTTGTTAAAAAGTTAAATTGAGGGGTGCCTGGGTGGCTCAATGAGTTGAGCGTCCACCTCTTGATTTCAGCTCAGGTCACGATCTCACCATTCACGAGATCGAAACCCATGTCAGGCTCTGCACTGACAACGTGGACCCATGGGTTTTCTCTCTCTCTCTCTGTCTCTCTCTCTCTCAAAATAAATAAATAAGCTTAAAAAAAAAAGTGCAACTAAGGTAAAATCTAACACACACATAACCCTATTTTATGAATCCAAGCCACCAAAGGTTTTAAGGCACACTATTATTTTATGCGTCGCTTACAAAAAGAAAAATGGAGTCAGTTACAACTTGAAGACACTGTTGACTGTAAGATACATCCTGGTATCAGGAATGTCAAAATGTGAAACACAAATGTGTACCCTCCAGCTGAGGACAGTTAAAACTAAAGAATAAGCATTAGAACACTAGGATACAGCGATCCTGTGTCAGGCTGCATCCAGACATGTTTCCATGGCATTTCCCCCAACCATGTAGAGGAGGTATCTCCCCATCTGACCAGTAGTTCTTCCAGGAAAATCCAGCCCCTTGGTCCCCTGTTTCCTATCCTGCAAGGATCTTTTCCCTGATGGACTCAGTGTCATCTGGTTGGTTTCAAGTACTTTGACCTTGTAAAGGAGTGTTTCTCAAACGATCTGGGTTGAGTCAGGTGGGTTGCTTGTGAAAAACACAGATGCCCTGTGGCCATGGGGTCCAAGTTCATTAGAATTCCCGGAAATGGTGCCAGGAATCTGCATTTTAACAAGCCCATCCAGGAAACTCTAATACATACCAAGGTTTAAGGACATCTACCTTGAAAGAAAACCATTGCCTACTTCAACGAAAAGACTCTCTTCCATAAAAAGGAAATTAGAAATATCACAGATGTGTCACCAGTATAGGCCATGCACCATACCCTGAAGGACAGGGATAACAAAATAAGGCAAAAACCGGTGAGATGCTCACCAGACCCATTTCTCCCCTCTGTCAACAAGTCACATTACATTACAATTTTTTTTTCTTTCCCCTCCTTTTCAAAAAAGATTGCATTTTTATTTTATCAGTTGCCAGTTTCCCCAACACATTTGTTGAATAATCTACCCCTGGCTTACCGATCTGAAATGCCAAGTTCCTCCTGAAAAACATTCTCACATGTTCTTGGATCTGTGACGGAGGTTTGTGTTTTGTTTCTTTTCATTCCCTGTGAAGCACAGACTTGGAAACCTATCTTTAAAATCAAACCAATCAATTACATTATTCAGATCTCTAGCCTCCCTATCTTGTGCCTTTTGATCTGTCAAAGGTTTAAAGAAGTGTCATAACTTCCTTGCTACCTTTCTAATTCTGTCAATTTCCCTGTGAACATCCAATGTTTCGCTTGTGTATGTTTTCATGCCATCTCATTGCCCAGATAAAAGTTTGTGTCAGTTACACATTTACTGTGAACTGTAACGTTTATCAAAACAAACTGAGGCGTCTGGTTTTCAAGTCATAGGGAAAAAAAGGTGGTTTGTTTTCTGTTTCTTCTCAAACCATTGCAAAGAACAAGGAGAAATTTTGAAAGGTAAATTCTACCTTTGATGAAACCAGATTTATACAGCCCCAAACAATATCACTTCTATGGAACAGGAGTGTGAATGAATGACTGCCAACTGACTTAGCAATGAGAGAAAGGTCCATGCCCCCTATAGCAGGGGGTTGCGGGGGAAACTGAGGAGAAGTACGTCAGTATTGCCCGGCTGAGTGCTGGACAACCTCAGGAACTGGAGACAGCAATTACCAAAGAAGCCAGAGGTGAGGTAAGGCTGACAATCAGGTGATTATTTCAAAGTTTCTGGGAGAAGCAATTACATCCAGCATCCCCCACCCTACCCAGCACCACCCTACACAGATAAGGTAAGGGCCAAGGGCACTTTGCCATGCTGATTATTCTAAATAAAAGTTACTTACGAGGCAGCCCGTGCAGGAAGGACACTCAGACCCTCCTCTGTCCCTGTGAAAGCAGGAAATAAGTCTCCCATGTGAAAGGTGTCCTTACTGTACCAGGAAGTAAAGAGACAACCTTATCACCAGAGGTGAGGAAATGCAGAGACGAAAAGACTGTATAAACAATGCTTGTTACTTTTTAATCATTTACTCCACCCAGTCCAAATTCTGTTTAGAATTCCTCACTAAAATGGAGCACCTGGGCAGCTCAGTTGGTTAAGCATCCGACTCTTGGTTTTGGCTCAGGTCATGATCTCATGGTTCGTGGGATCGAGCCCCGCACTGGGCTGAGTGTGGAGCCTACTTAGGATTCTCTCTCTCTCTCTGTCTTTCTCTCTCTCTCCCTCTTTCTCTCTCTCTCTCTCGCCCTCTGCCCCTCCTCCTTTCTCAAGCATGCATGCTCTCTGTCTCTCAAATGAAATTTTTAACAACTTAACCATAAATTAAAAAATAAATAAGTAAAAGTAAAAATGTGAAAACCATCACGAAACGTCCAGCAGAGAGTCTGGAAAACAAAGTTGGAAAGTCTTCAAGAAATAACAACAAAATGATAAAGAGATAGACAAGAGGCCACAAACAGATAAAGGGGGATTAAGAGGTACAAACTTCCAGTTAGAGAGTCAATATGTCACGGGGATGAAAGGCACAGCAGAGAGGAATATAGTCGATAATCTTGTAATAGGGTCTCATGATGATGACACTTCTCTTTGGTAGACCAGAAGTACAGAATCACCGAGTCAATATGCTGTGCACCTGAAAGTAGTTTAACATTTTATGTTAATTATACTTCAATTAAAAAAAAAAAAAAAAGAAGTAGACAAGGAGAAAGTTTCCAAGTCCTAATTATATTACAGTTCCCAAAACCAAAAATCAAGAAAATGTACGGGAAGATATTATCAAGCGAACAATAAAATTAACCTCCCCAGAAGTCAGGGATTAGAGGTTCCAGATTACTTCTGGCCAGATGTTCAGCACAACGGGTGATAAAATCTGCTCGCCAATTCACACAGTGGTGAAATTTCAGAGCACCGGGATGAAGAGAGGATCCTAAAAACACCCAAGGTGGGATGGGAAACAGGTCGCCCGCAAAGGATGAGTAATTAGAATGGTGTTGGACTTTCGCAAAGCAGGAGCCAGACGGTAATGAGGCGAAGACCCCAGATCCGACAGAAATCTATTCCAACCCAGGACGCTGGACTGGCAAGATTTTCAATCAAGTGTTAGGATGGAAATGCAGAAGTCGAAAAACACAAACAAAAACAAAAACCAAATGGCTATCATACATTTTCATCCGCACCCCCCCCCCCTTTTCTTTTCCTTCTGGAAGGTAATCAAGGATCTGTCCCAACACGATTATCTAGTAATTCAGGAAAATGAAAGAGAACTCAGGAGAGTGGGCAGAGTGGATGAAGGGAGTTCCGGACGGCAATAAAGGTAAGTCCCAGGTGGTCAGATGACTCAAGCCTAGAGCTACTGGAGCAGGATGGGTAGCCCGAGTGGGGATGTCTCCTCAAAGAGGTTTGCGACGACAGGTTATCCGACAGATGTAACATGCAAATAATGTTGAGAGATGTTTTTGCGGAGCTTAGTAATTATGGGAAAAGCCACAGGTTCAAGAAAAACAAACAAACAACTAAGCAAGTGAAAAATAACGAGGCGAGTGTGACTCCAGGAAAAACAAATGATGCACCAGAAAGAAAATACTCGTATCACTGGTTGGAAAGGTAACACTGTTCGCATAGTGGTAATAATAACAACCCCTGTAACAGACGTGGTTGGTTCTTCGCCTATTTCTACAGCCTCTTGATTTTCTTATATCGAAACCTCGATTGTGTTCTAAAAATTCTTGCAGGGGCACCTGGGTGGCTGAGGCAGTTAAGCGTCGGACTCTGTACTTGGGCTCAGGTCATGATCTCAAGGTTTGTGGGTTCGAGCCCCGCATCAGGCTCTGCGCTGACAGCTCAGAGCCTGGAGCCTGCTTCGGATTCTGTGTCTCCCTCTCTCTCTCTGACCCTCCCCTGCTGCCCTCTGTCTCTCTTAGTCTCTGAAAAATAAATAAATGTTGGGATTCCTGGGTGGCTCAGTCGGTTGAGCGTCCAACTTCGGCTCAGGTCATGATCTCACGGTCCATGAGTTCGAGCCCCATGTTAGGCTCTGTGCTGACAGCTCAGAGCCTGGAGCCGGCTTTGGATTCTGTGTCTCCCTTTCTCTCTGCCCCTCCCCTGCTCATGCTCTGTCTCTCAAAAATAAATTAATGTTGGAAAAAAATAAATTAAAATAAATAAATAAATAAATAAATAAATGCTTGAAAAGTTTAATTAAAAATAAATAAATAAAATAAAAATAAATACATATTTTTTTAAACCATCAAAAATAAATAAACTGATCAAATGAGGTCAGTTTGTGTCCACGAATTTTAACATTGAACTACAACTAAGAAACAGCTAAAAGAGTTGAATAACGTTGCCTTTAGAATATTGGATAAGAGGGAAGGAGTAAGGACCCGACACATTTGTTTTATCTTTTGAGAATTAAAAAAAAAAAAAGTTAGACTATGCACATCCCTAACCTTTTTCATTAAAAAATTAAAGCTACTTTAAAAGTAAGGCAAAAAATCTTTGTCTCATATAATGTCTTTGACCTTGGATTTTTGTATTCTGCTAATATGATAACCTCCATGTTCCTCATTTTGCCTTTTATGAAATATCACAGTCATGGGGACGCCTGGATGGCTCAGCCGGTTAAGTGTCCAACTCCTGGTTTCGGCTCAGGTCATGATCTCACGGTTAGTCATGAGATCGCACCCCACATCGGGCTCTGCGCTGATGGTGCTGAAGCCTGCTTGGGATTCTCTCTCCCTCGCTCTCTGCCCCTCCCCTGCTCACGCTCTCAAAATAAATCAACGCACATTAAAAACAATAAAAAGTAAGAATAAAATATTACAGCCGTATCTTTTGCCCACGCTCTTATCTTAGCCTGTTCAGATTGTCTTATTTCAGGTTTGTAAAATGTAAACAGTATACACTCAGGTTTGAGGTTCCGACCCCATCTGTCTGTCTCTTGGTAAAGAACCTTGTTCCATTTGCTTTTATTGAAAAGACCCCTATGGTTGATCTTTCTTCTGCCGTCTTTTCCTATGCTTTCCACCGTTTTGGGTTTCTTTGCATTCAGGCTCAATGAATGGATTTAGCATTTTGAGAGACATATTCCATTTTAGCTCTCCTGATTGTTATCTGTAAGGTTTTTCAAACCTGCTTGTCAAAAGGCGTTTCTTAAGCGGTTCTTCCTTAATCATCTGAATCAGGACTGAAACATTAACTTAGCCAATTTTTATGTTTAAGACAGATCATCAATTTTTTTTTTTTTGCTGCTCCCTTTCTCTTTACCTCTTCTTTTCTTCCCCCTTATGATCCACATTTGCCTTTTTACAACTTATTTTTGAAATGTTACATTCTTTCAACT
This sequence comes from Neofelis nebulosa, assembly GCF_028018385.1. NCBI lineage: Eukaryota > Metazoa > Chordata > Mammalia > Carnivora > Felidae > Neofelis > Neofelis nebulosa. The sequence goes on from NC_080797.1 coordinate 5,350,580, forward strand.
CAGCTGTACTCATACTCATGTAACCAACTGTGTTCCATAGACTGTCCGAGACAATAGATTGGAGAGAGGAACACAGTCTTTGACCTCCAGGCACTAGGGAAGCAGTTACAGTCCAGAGTAAGTGGTAAGAGGTGCACCTGTGTTACCAGAGGACCCAGGAGAGGCGTGAAATCTGGACTGGATTCTCCGGGAGGACTTCCTGGTGGTGATGCTTGAGTTAAATTTGAAAACATGATGTTGAGGACTCAGCCCAAAGAGTGGGGAGAGCTCTTTCCAGGGCAGACAGAAGGAACAGCCTGTGCAGGAAGATGCTTTGGTTTGGCTTTTCTCACTCGTGCCACCCTTCATGTCCCCCACCCCCAACACCACCACCCCCAGAACAGAGAGAATGTAGGAGCCCGTTCCAGGTATGGATCTATGAATCCAACTCCAAAGTCCATTGCTAAAACTGCCGAGTTATAAATTAATCCCCTGCCTCTCGCTGAAGTATAATGGACACCCAGTGCTACATTAGTTTCGGCAACTCAGGGCATTAAACAAGGCTCACCAGGATGAGCGAAGTCACCACGTGTCCCCACGGAATAGTTATTCCGCTATTATGGACGGAAGTTCCCCACGCCGTACTTTTCATAGGCCTTTTGTCTTCCACACAGAGATACCGTAACAAGGGTTGGCCATGCTACACACGTGACGAGCCAGAACTGTGACTTCGTGCGTCCCAGGGTTTTAGGAGCAGAGTGGTGGCTTTGGGGATGGTGGCCGAACGGTCAACGAGGTGACAGCATGAATCCTGCAGCTGAGTTTTGGAAGTTTCTATTGACGTCTTCAAGCTCACGGATTCTTTCCTCGGCTGTGTCCAGCTCATCGACGAGTCCGTCCAAGGCCGCCGTCCTTCCTCTCCGACCTGTGGGCTGTCCTGGTTTTGTTTTGTCTGCCTTTCAGTGTCTCTCTCAGTGTCGTGTTTTGCCGCACATCAGACATGACGATGGGTGAAAGGGACCTGGTACTGGCTCCTGAAGAGTTTTCTTCTCCTGAGTCAGCCCCACTGAGTTGTGATTCTCTGCATGCCTGTCTGCCTCATCCATTCTGGGGGCAACTGTTTGCTCTTTGATATCAATATTCTGATGGAGCTAAGAAAGACAGTTGATTTTTGGCTTGTCCATCTTTTCTCTTGTTGTGTGGACGGGAGAGATGACTTCTAAGATCCTTACGTGTTGGCCAGGAAGCCCAAAGACGTCCCTAGTTTTGGATTTTATTCATTAGGAGTTTGCAAGCAACATTAAGGAAGCTGGTTTTAGAATTTTGGAATGAGACTCCTTAACCGCTCGCTCTGATTGCCTGCCTGGTGAATGGCAGGAAAGAACTAGGCTTTTGTCTTCAAATAAGGATGTATTCATTCACCCAGTCCTGTTCTTACAGACCTATAGAGCTTTAAATTTTTTTTTTTTTTTTACATTTTATTTATTTTTGAGACAGAGAGAGAGGGAGAGAGGGAGCACAAGTGGGGGAGGGGCCAAGAGAGAGGGAGACACAGAATCGGAAGCAGGCTCTGGGCTCTGAGCCATCAGCACAGAGCCCAAGGCAGGGCTCGAACCCACGAACCGTGAGATCATGACCTGAGCTGAAGTCGGATGCTTAACCGACTGAGCCACCCAGGTGCCCCTAGACCTATAGAACTTTAAAGAACACTCCCTCTCCTTGTACAGATAAGCCCATGGAAATTTTCTCAGGATCACACAGCCAGTGACAGATATGGGACTTGGGTCCAGTTCACGGTTCCCTCCACGGCCCCTTTTGTCTCCCTGGTCTACGCTGCTGAAGACAGCGAGCGTCTGTTAACCCTCCTCCACAGAGATGATAACCCCGACAGCAAAGAACCTGGAGCAGGGGCATGGCGTGGCCTCTCTGGGGGAGGCGGGAGTATGGAGGAGATACCAGGATGATTCAGAGCCAGGAAGAAGCATCCTGAGTGGAGGAAGATGGGTGCTGAAAAGTAAAAGGCACTTGGTGACTACAGCAATGTGACAGTCGCCTTACTCCATACTCCCTGGAGCTCAGCACCCTGCCCACATCCGGACATTGTCTGCACGCTGATGCCCTCTAGTGGTTTACAGGAAGAGATCCTTTCCCCAAACCTGCAATGGGAAACTTCACAAGGTTGAGCCCCTGGGAGGGAAAGAAAATATCCTTCCTCCACCCGTCTCTTGGGTGCAGAGATTTGTCTCACCAGGTTTTTTTTTTTCTCCAGATATACCCTTTAACTTCTTATTATTAGACAATCCAAAGACATTTAGAAATATGAGTGAAGGAGAGCTTCCCCCACCCCCCACCCCCCATATGGAGAACCATATGTACCCAAGTGTGAGGCTGGAAGAAGGGAAACCATTAGAAACACACAAAACCCCACGGGGTGTGCATGCACAAATATGCTCACCCGGGTGCATGAAGGCTTTGTGGGTCCTATGAGTTATGAAATGTGCAATGTCCCTTCGAGGAAAAAAATATATATATACATATATATGTATATATATATATATATATATATATATATATACATATATATGTTACAATATATATTTTGTATTTATAATACAAATACAAAATTAAGCACAGAGCCTTGGAACAGTCCCACTCATCAGCATCATAGTGAATAATCTTCGCATGTACCCATCTGGTTGCGCACACACCCAGAGGAAATGAAGATATAAAGCAGAGCTATTTCTGTGTTTTGCTATTACCCTTGAAATCCCATATATACTGAGAATGGCCTGTCTCAGCAAAGTACCTTGGAAGGCTGTGCATTTCTTCTTAGACTGTCACCATTGTTTAAAATGTATCTGGAATGTTCTGTGGGATTGCCTTCAGATTAGGTGGCATATTCCTTGGAATCTTGGAATACCTTTAAGGATAACACCTGTTATCATTGACGTGCATTCTTTTTTCTTTTTTGGCAATAGCCAAATCCACACGGAGACAACCCTATAAATACTAAGATGCATAGTCGAGCTGGCCCCACACTGTTTTTGGTCAAGAGTGAAGAATCTTTTCGCTCTGTGTCTCTATCTCTCAAAAATAAATAAACATTAAAAAAATTATGAAAAAAATTGGGGGCGCCTGGGTGGCTCAATCGGTTAAGCGTCCCACTTCGGCTCAGGTCATGATCTCGCGGTTCGTGAGTTCCGGCCCCGCGTCAGGCTCTGTGCTGACAGCTCGGAGCCTGGAGCCTGCTTCGGATTCTGTGGTCTCCCTCTCTCTCTGCCCCTCTCCCGCTTGCACTCTGTCTCTCTGTCTCTCAAAACTAAATAAACATTAAAAAAAAAAAAAGAATTATGAAACAAAGAGTAAAGAGTCTTAAACATTTATCAAACTGCTTTTTCCTTTCCTTGCTTCAACCCTATTCTGTGAAGAAATTACTCTGAAAAGAACGCCACCATCCAAGTGAAGGGAAGAACCATAAGACGAGGTGCGTGTAGGTGGTGGCCAGGAGAAGGTGCCTCACACCCTCTGGGTACATGAAGGACCACTGACCAGGGGCCCAGATCCCTTCTGTCAGGCCAGGCCTCCCACAGGCTGCTCCCAGCTCAGACATGGCTACAGCGGGGACAAGCGGAAAGACCCCTTCCTTGCAGGGACTCCTCCGAATGGCCCACCTGGGCACAAGTAGACTTTGCTGCCACTTTTTTAGACTACGTGGCGGTCTGGGATATTTCCACCAAACCTTCTCTTCTTGGGTCCTTTGTTGAGGATCGAACCTGCACCACAGTCTGAGCGTTCTTCCAGCTTCCCTGGGCCCCTCCCTATTTTTTCCCCCATAGGCATTTTTCCCGAAAAATGCAGTGAATCCCGTCTTAGTTTCTGCCTCTTGGAGGACCAGACCCAGCCTTCCACGGTGACCACTCTGGAGCACAGCATCGTCCTCGTTGTCTCTAACATCCACATAACGACAATCACGTCTCCGGCCCCATTTGACTTCTGACGGCTGACGGCTTTTAAGCTTCACCCCTTCCGTCGACCCCTTGTACCCCACATCTGGGGAAAATGATGAGAAAGCCTTTGTGCTCCTTCTTTGGAGCCAGGAGGGGCCTCCGACTCCCCGGGGCCTGACCCTTGTGGGAACTGTCACCATGGCTTCATCACCTAACTGCCATGGAAACCCAGGCCAGCCTCCCTCCCTCTATCTGCTAAGTCCTTTTGGACCTGCTTGACAGGCTTGTCCTGCTCTCCCCGGAGCCTTCAACTATGTAAGTACTAAGCCTATCATGCCTTCCTGGTGAGTATAAGGCATCATCGGTTTTGACATCCGAACCAAAGGGGACGCAGAGGGGGCCCATCCATCTCTGAAGGTGATCACAACCGTAACCACGTGTTGTCAGTTGCCAAATACTAGAATCGGCTACCTAGGTCCCTGACAAAGAACGAGTGTTGCTAAGCACCCCACGTCCTGACTTGAGAGGGTCACCTGCTGCACAGCGAGCCCCTGCCTTCCGCGCACGTTCAGCGATGTCCCCAAAGACAACACCATCCACCACTCCTTACGCACAACCGCACAGACTGAAAGGAAGTCTCTTAAGAGACAGAGGAGGTGGCATTTTGATCCTGAAAAGTGGATCTTGCTTTTTCTCCCCAAAGTTGAGAGTCCTCCAGGGAATCCATCATCAAGTGGAAAATGCCAGAAGCTCCTGTCGCTCCACGAGGTCGGGAACCTGGGCACCTGGTCTGAATGTGTATGAGCTAATGGGTCGGCCAAGCGCCTTCTGCTGGGGCAAGTCAGAGGTGACAGGAGAAGGAGGGTGTGGCTGAGCTGGGGGAGGTGGTACTTGTCACCATGTCGCATGGCCAAAGATGCACAAGCTTCCTGAGAAGGCGTGAGAGTAGGCAGGATGCTACTTCGGCCGACAGGGCTGCTAGTGTGGTGGGGAGACCTGTGAACAAGACGTTCTGGGTAGACAGCCGGGAGTGGACACCGCGGGGGGCGACGGAAGAGGAGGAAGACACGGCAGACTGAGACACAAATCCAGGGTGATGTGTATGTAGCGGGCTCTCTGAAACACCCACAAATACCCTCTGAGAAATAACCAGAATTCTTCGGGAAATGTGGCACACACAGAGAACCAATGGCCACTAGGTGTTAGAGAAGAAACAGCAGCCAACAGAAAGAAGAACTTTCGTACCTGGCAGCCGATAAGGAGACAGACATCACCCACTCCCGCCCTTGGCCCCCATCATCGGGTGCGGTGTGAACAGCCCTCTGTGTTCCAAGCCACCAGCTGCCAGTTGGGCGAGGGGGGACTGAAACGATTATGGAACTGGTGATTTAAAATTTAATGTTTATTTACTTTTTGAGAGACAGAGAGAGAGAGAGAGAGAGAGCTCATGGTGGAGGGGCAGAGAGAGAGGGAGACACAGAATCCGAAGCAGGCTCCAGGCTCTGAGCTGTCAGCACAGAGCCTGACGCGGGGCTCGAACTCACGAGCTCTGAGATCAAGACCTGAGCCGAAGTCAGGCGCCCCGAGGAACTGGCAATTTAAAATAACACTGAATGGAAGAGAAAGGAAGCAAGACCGATCTCATAACCAAAAGTGACCAAAGAGTTTTGGAATTTACCTGTGATGTCCTCAAGGGGATCCTCTGTCCAGCGGGGATGGGAAAGCCGGTTATCACCTGAGTCAGAGCAGGAGCTAGAGAAAAGAAAAGGACTCTGTTTCTATTCCAGTGACTTGATATCCTTCTCTAAACACGGCTACATATAATTTTTAAAAATACCAACATCTTTAAAGGAAATAATTAAACACTACCTACAATTGGATGCCCGCCCTCCGTGCACCCAATTTATGGCTTTCACATACTAGGCAATGTTAATTTCAGCTACAGGTTATGGCCGTATTTCCGACCTTCTGGGATTTGCTCACATTGTTCTCTCCACCTTGGATATCCGTCCTCAAGCTCCAAGTCCTATCTTTCCATTTAAAATCTCACGATGCTAGGAAAAACACAACCATCCTTTCTTCTGTCTTCACGGAGTCTGGGGAAGAGAATGGCCCTTGGCTAAGGATTTAATCTAGCATTTTCAAGAAGTAATTACAGAGCCTCTGTTAGGTCTTTGTGTAAGCAGGAGAGCAGTTCTTAAGAGGCATAAAACTGGAAAATGGGCCCATTTCGTATTTCCAACAGGCCCTAGGGGTCCCAGTTTGAAAGGGCGGAGGCATCCTCACTGTTCAAAGGTAAATTATATGCGGTGTTAATTACGCATACTGAGGAGGCTTTGAGAACTGTGGGGATGTTAGAAAGGCATTTCTCTTCCACCTTATGGGTTTAGACTGTAATATCTCTGATAATTAACACTTGTCTTCAGGAAGTGTGTTATGTGTGCGTGCTGGAGGAGGAATTGGAAAGAAACCCCATAGCTCTCCAACTGGCAATCAATAGACGGAGAAGGATTGTCTGCATTTGCCATGGGACGGAGCCCCCTTGGGGGCTGGAACCGGAGGGTCCACGTCGACCTTGGACGGCTCTGTTAGACTTGGGATGCCAAAGGCATCATCCCACATGGGAAGAGTCAGAGCTGGGAGCGTGTATTTCTGTTGGCCGGGAGGGAGGTGGTTTCTAGGTGGTCAGTCCCTGCAGGAAGACAGATAGGAGCTAAGACCCCCAAATGGGAGAGCACAGCCAGGAGCTAGGGGAGCCCATGAGGGCACCCCTGTGTGGGTTTAACACTATGAGTGCCTTTCCCCATACCGGGGCGAAAGTCCTATTAGAGGTTTAGAGATCTGTGCCCCTCCGTCAGTGTCCTCCCATTGCTACAATCCTGCACAAAGGTTGATATGTGACTGATACGGCATACAGCTGAGATGTGCATTAGACACGGCTGTGGCGTGAAGGACAGAGGAACAGCCCCATGAAGGGAAGCGGGCTGGCCCCAGGGGCCGGTGGCCTTCCACGTGTGGCCTTGCGGCGGGAGAAGCATCGCAGCAGGAACTGCTTCCTGGCCGAGCGCTCAGGGAACAGAGATGGGGCTGGGAGCCGTGGGAAGGAGAGCAGGGTGGTGTAGCCGCGCAGGCCGGCCGCCGAAACCCTCGTCGCTTCTCACGCATAACAGCGACGAGCGACCTTTCCAAGTGGGAAGAGGCTGACGTGTCAGCTCCTCTATTCACTCTTCAGGGCTGTCTTCTCAAATGCCACATCCTTCACCAAGCCTCCTCTGAGCTCATCCAAGCTGGCAAGATTCCCCCATGCCTCCAAATGCCGAGAGACCTTGATGTGGGCCCGTCTTGTGGCATTTACCAACTTCTGCTTTATTTTTTTTTTAATGTTTATTTATTCTGGGGGGAGAGGGACAGAGAGTGTGAGTGGGGGAGGGGCAGAGAAGGAGAGGGAGAGAGAGAGAGAGAGAGAGAGAGAAAGAGAGAGAATCCCAAGCAGGCTCCGTACTTTCAGCACAGAGCCCGAGGCGGGGCTCGATCCCAGGAACCGTGAGATCGTGACCTGAGCCGAGATCAAGACTCAGACGCTTAACCTCCTGAGCCACCCAGGCGCCCCACCAATTTCTGCTTTAAGTGAGAATCATTTGTAAGGTAACTTTTTGCCCAGACACCTTTGGCCTGCCCTCACTTCCTACATGCCCGCTGCACATCCCCCTGCCTGACACACTCCCTTCCTAAATAAACGAAGAACATACCAAAATATGTTTGAATTATGCTTCTATCTGAGCCAGGACTAAAACAGCGTCTTGAGAATTACAGGTGCCTGCCCGCCCAATAAACATTTGTTCAATATGCCTATCTCTCTGTCTCTCAACCTCAGCACTATTGACACTTTGGAATGGATAACTCTGTTGTGGGGGCTGTTCTGCTCACCGAGCATGCTTGATAGCATTTTTGTCCTCTGATTCCTAGCTGCCGATAGCACCCAGCTCTAGCCGTGGTAACCAAAAGCGTCTGCAGCCACTTCCAGATGTCTTCAGGGAGCAAAATATCTCTCCATTGGGGTCCACTGCCCTAGATGTTCGGTCCTCTTATCATTTCAGCATTCGTGCTACAAAAAACATTAATGGTTCATAATACGCATGTATGTATATATATATACACATGCACACACGCATGAATGCACACATCGGGATCCATAAACACGAAACACTCAGAGTCGCAAAGCGTGACATAAATAAATCACGTGTGAAAAATGCATTTGAAAGGAATTTCCCAAGCTAGGAAACCAAAGACATCTCTTCCGATTTTTAAAAAGCAAAGTCTTTATTATCAAGTGAAAAAAAAATCAGCCACAAATTGGAGATAACATTCAATGAGGTTTTTTTGACCTTTGTAGAAATTCATGCACTTAGATCTTCAAAAGATCACAGGCGTACGTATAAACACAGGAGGAGATAAACACCGTACATGGAATAGAAAATGACCAAAGGCAACAAGGTGTTTCCAGCTACAACGGTGAGAACGCAGGGGTCTAATGATCCCCCGCCCCCTACACCCAGGTAGTCATTGAAATGACCACTGTTCTGCAAGCAGAAAAACAGATCAGGATGTCGTTCATTTTCCTGCCTGCAAGGAAAGTGTATTATGGGTCTCAAACGTCTAAGGATGGAGGAAACTTTCCCAGGGTTCTGGTGCATGGAACTCAGGCACAATCACTGGAAACTGTCTTAAGACTCAAATAAGACTCAAAAGTCTGTCTTAAGACTCAAATAAGCAGCTTAAAATGGGGTCCCCCTTCAAACAGAGCCGAGCATAAAGGAAGAGCCAACACATAACCCCGTTGATGTCAGCCATGATGGGAGCCAATGAAAGAAGGGTCTGGAATCGATAAGAAGAAGCCTAAGACAATTCATAAATCCAGGGAAGTTCTAGAAGCAAGTACAAGAATCTGGGTTGGCTTCTTCCCCCAGCAGGTGACAAGAGTCTGTTGGATTTAAAGGGACAGTGCTGTAAAAGCAACCACAGTAACAGCAGGCACCTTAGTTGAATTTTCACCAGATACACCCAAGTGAGACTTTGATTTGAAAGGGAGTCAGGAGACAGGTGTGGATCATCCATTTTACCCAGAAAAGTAATGGCAGTAGCTTTCTAGACACGGATGAGGTAATGGGTTCTGCTCCCTATTTCATACCCGTAGTTGTTTCTGGAAATTTAGCCTAAAATGTGTTCTACCAGCCCTTCCAAATATTTCCAAAGTGAATTAATACAATTTAATAAACTCCTTACTGCTTAAAGTAGCTACAGAAGATAGTATGGTCTATAGCTACTAACACAGAAATCCTTGGATTTTTTTTTTTAATGTTTACTTATTTTTGAGAGAGAGAGACGGAGCATGAGCAGAGGAGGGGCAGAGAGAGAGGGAGACACAGAATTGGAAGCAGGCTCCAGGCTCTGAGCCATCAGCACGGAGCCTTACATGGGGCTCGAACTCACCAAACGTGAGATCATGACCTGCGCCAAAGTCGAACGCTTAACTGACTGAGTCACCCAGGCGCCCCAGAAATCCTTGGATTTTAATTCAAGTTCTGTGTGTTTGTGCGTGTGTGTGTGTCTCCTGAAATAACACACGCCACACGAACGCGAATTTGGAAAAAAAAAGGATTCAAAAGATATTCTCCTTAAGAGATGTATTTTATTTTATTTAAAAAATTTTTTTCATGTTTACTTATTTATGTATTTTGAGAGTAGAAGGAAGGGCAGAAGGAGAGAGAGAGAATCCCAAGCAGGCTCTGTGCTGTCAGTGGGGAGCCTGACGTGGGGCTCGATCTCACAAACCATGAGATCATGACCTGAGCTGAAATCAGGAATCAGACGCTTAACTGACCAAGCCACCCAGGCGCCCCAAGATGTATTTTAAATGTAAGGATATAGAAAAGTTAAATATAAAAAAGGTGAGGGGCACTTGGATGGCTCGGTCAGTTAAGCGTCCAACTCTTTTTTTTTTTTTTTTTAAGTGTAGTTATTTTGAGAGAGAAAGACTACGAGCAGTAGAGAGGAAGAGAGAGAGGGAGAGAGAGAGACAGTCCCATGCAGGCTCTACACTGTCAGCTCAAAGCCTGACTTGGGGTCTAAACTCACTAACTGCGAGATCATGACCTGAGCCAAAGTCAGGAGCCAGACGCCTAACCCATTGAGCTACCCGGGGGCCCCAAGTGTCCAACTCTTGACTGCGGGGCCCCAAGTGTCCAACTGTTGACTGCAGCTCAGGTCATGAACTCATGGTGTGTGAGTTCGAGCCCCTCATTGGGGTCTGCACTCACAGCAGGGAGCCTGCTTGGGATTCTCTCCCTCTCTCTCACTCTCTCCCTCATTGCCCCTCTCCCCATCATATAGGTATGTGCCCTCTCTCTCTCTAACAAACTTTAGAAAAGGAGGAAAAGAGATAGTATATGCTATCAACTAAATGCTTGGGTCCCCCCACCCTCCCAGCCCCCACCAAATTCATCTGTGCAAACCTAATCCCCAATGTGATGGTATTTGAAGGTGGGGCCCTTGGGAGGTGCTTAGGTCATGAGGGTGGGGACTTCGTGAATGGGATTTGTGCTCTGATAACAAATCCCAGAAAGCTCCCTTACCCCTTCTGCTACGTGAGAACACAGCAGGAGGGTGAGGACAGAGCAGGAGGGTGGCCGTGAACTAGGAAGCAGGGCTTCCCTGCACACCACACAGAATCTGCTAGTCCTTTGATCTAGGACTCCCCAGCTTTCAGGAGAGTGAGAAATGAATTTCTCAACAGATACATTTCTGTTGTTTATAAGCCACCAGTCTCTGGTAGTTTGATATTACAAAAACCTGAACGGACTAAGATATTATGCAAAACCAAATTTTTAACAAACCTGGCATAACTTAATAGCAGACAAAACAGACTTAGGGCGAAATGTATTATGAAGATAAAAGGGAATACTTTATAGTGACAGAAAAGGTTTGATTCACCAAGTGGATATAACAATTGTAAATTTGTATTCACTTAATCACATAGCCTCAAAATACATACTGATAAATTGATAAAACCAAAGGTAAATAGACAAATCCATGATCAGAGTGGAAAATTGTAACACCTCTCACAATATGTGTTAGAAAAGCAGGTCAACAGGCACCTGGGTGGCTCAGTTGGTTGAGGTCTGACTTCGGCTCTGGTCATGATCCCACGGTTCGTGGGTTTGAACCCCGCGTCGGGTTCTGTGCTGACAGCTCAGAGCCTGGAGCCTGCTTTGTATTCTGCGTCTCCCTCTCTCTCTGTCCCTCCCCTGCTCACACTCTATCTCTCTCTCTCTCTCTCAAAAATAAATAAGCATTAAAAAAAAAAGAAAAGGTCAAAAATCAATAAAGTTATAGATGATTACAATTATGCAATTAGAAAACATGACCTCATAGAGATATAGATAATATTCCTCTCAATAACTGAGGACTATACTCTCTCTCTCTGTCTCTCAAAAATGAATAAATGTTAAAAATATTTATATCAAATGTCTAGAAAAAGTAAATCCACACAAGCAAAAAGTAGGTTAATGTTTGCCAGGGGGTTGAGAGGTTGGGGGAATGGGAAGTGACTGCTTAATAGGGACGGAGTTTCCTTTAGAGGTAATGAAAATATTCTGGAACTAATAGTGATAGTCACACAACATCATGAATGCACTGAGTATCACTACTGATCAATTTTATGCTATGTGGTCCCTCTCCCCACACAAACTAGTGGGAGATATATATTTTTTTGGCTTTTTAAAAAAGTTATTTATTTATTTTCAAAGAGAGAGAGAGAGACAGGCAGAGAGAGAAAGAGAGAGAATCCCAAGCAGGAGGCTCCATGATGTCAGCCCAGAACCCAATGTGGAGCTCAAACTCATGAACCACAAGATCATGACCTGAGCCAAAGTCGGATGCTTAACTGACTAAGCCTCCCAGGTGCCCCTGGGGATGTACATATTTTAAGAAATTTGAAATAAAGTAGGTTAAAAGCATAGCCAGTGTAATCTCAACAAAGTAGAAGAAAGAAAAAAATAAATATAAAAACAGACATCAGTGAAATGGAAAAGAGTCTACAAAGGAGGATCAATAAAGCTACAAACCTGAGGCAGAGGAGGAAGACTAATAAAATTGATATGTGCTTAGTAAGACTGATCGGGGGAAAGAAAGAAGGCACAAGTATGTAATGTGAGGCATGAACTAGGACACATCACCAGAGATCATGCAGACATCAGAAAGGAAGAGAAAAGTTTGAACATCCTTATGCCAACACATTTGAAATTTTAGATGAAATGGATCCAGAATCACTTCATTTGTCAAAAGTGACATAAAAGGAAACAGAAAACCCAAATAGCCTGACAACTCTTCAGGAAAATGAAACCACAAGTTAAGCCATTCCCACAAATACAGTTCCAGGAGCAAATAGCTTCAGTGACAAAGGACAGTTTTACACGGGGATTAAAACAGAGCCTACCCCCCAGTTTGTTTTATGGGGTCAGATTTCTCAACACAAATACCTGACAAGGTCAGTCTGAGAAAATACTCATTTGTGTGCAGGGAAGCAAAACCCCTAAAAAAAAAATGTCAGCAAGCTGAATCCAGCGATGTAGAGAAGGAATGATCTATTCATTATAATTAAGTGGAGTTTATTCCAGGAATGCATGGTTTAATTAAATATCCGAAAGTCAATGTAATATAGCACATCAACAGAATAAAGGAGAAAAACAACAGATGCAGGAAAGTCGTTGACAAATTTAAACATCTGTTCATTTAAAAAAAAGGCTTAGCAAGCTAGGAATGGGAAAAGGCTTGCTTAAGCCGATAAAGAGTGCACACACACACACACACACACACCTATAGCAAATTTGATCCTTAATGAATTAGTGAGAGTTTCCCTTTGCGATTAGAAATAAGACTTGGTATAAAATGAAAAAATGTTAGCATCTATACATCTTACATTAGCATCAAAAGCATCAGATATCAAATACCAAGGAATCGATCTAACAAAAGTTGTGTAAGACTTCACTGTACAAAATGTAAATGGAAAGAGGCACCTGGGTGGCTCAGTCAGTTAAGCGTCCGGATCTTGGTATCAGCTCAGATCATGAGATCAAGCCCCAGGTTGGGCTCCATGCTGAGTGAGGATGGGATTCTCTCTCTCTCTCTCTCTCTCTCTGTCCCTCCCTCCCTCTCTCTCTCTTAAAATAAATAAATAAATAAATAAATAAATAAATAAATAAATAAATGTAAAAAAAAAACAATTGGGGCGCCTGGGTGGCACAGTTGGTTAAGCGTCTGACTTCAGCTCAGGTCATGATCTCAAGGTCTGTGAGTTCGAGCCCCACATCGGGCTCTGTGCTGACAGCTCAGGACCTAGAGCATGTTTCAGATTCTGTGCCTCCTGTCTCTTCCTCTCCTCCACTCATGCTCTGTCTCATTCTGTCTTTCAAAAATAAATAAATGTAAATACAAAAAATTTTTTTAAAAAACAAAAAACCACAATCGTTTCAATACAAACAATAAAATTGTTAGGGGCTGGAGAGTAAAAGTAAAAAGTTGTCTTACTTACAGCAGTTTTGATAATAAAGGTACTTCCACAGTTAAACAGCTATTTTCACTGCAAACTAAAAAGAACAAATTTGTGGATAACAATGAACCAGATGTAGGAAAGCCCTCTGAGTTTGCATCTCAGTCCACAAGCCCAAGGTTCTCTCCTGAGCTCTGGTACTTTTGCCTTCGATCTTTGCAATTTTGCACATGGGACAGTTCAACCCCCTTTCCCAAGGGGTGGGCTGCACTCTCAGGCTGAGCACCCCCTCTCCCACCCCAAGGAAGGGGCAGGGGAGTGGTCTGTCGAGGCAGGATTCACGAGCTCACTCCAGCAACTAGGAGCTGCTTTCGTGGGCTTACGTTCTAGAAGGGAAACACAGGAGAATGTCAGATGGTGAAAAATACTATGGAGGAGAAGGAAGTCCTAAGAAGTTACCCAGCAGGGGAGGGGTCTCTACAGCCCTGGCAGCCAGTGGGCAGCCTGCACGGCAGAGGGGAGGCACACTTTGGGGGATCCCTGGGCTTCGTTCAAGTTGCCAGGTGGGCACTGACCTTAACAAGAAGCTCAGGGCCGAAGAACTTAAGAGGGCTATCCGTGATCACACCGGGGTCCCCAGGCACCGACAGTGGGGCTCTGGGGAAGGGCCTAGGGAACACGCAGAGAGCAGGAGTCAGCAACATGGGGTACCGGTCCACACGGATGCAACCTGGGACGCCTGGGGACCGAAGCAAGGATTTGAGGAAGCCCCGATGATGATTCCCTTCAAGTTGCTACCAGATAACGCGAGCCGGGAAAACTACCCCAACCTCAGGGCTTGAGATCTCTCAGAATTTCCATTTCCTTCCGCCCCTCGGGAGACCTTGCCAAGGCTGCTCTGTTTTCTGTAAGAAAACAGGAGGGTGAGTGCCTCACAGCCTACCCCGGCCAATAATTCATTTGGAGACGAGCTGTTCATCTCTGTGATCTGGATTCCAGTGGGGCGCCCCTGTGTGCACCTGCTCAAAGGCGGGGTGCTCTTGCAGGCTGCCATCGACCGTGGCAAGGGATGCCGGGTGAGGGAGCCCCTCCACATCCGTGTTAACCAGTTTGGGGCCAACCAAAGGAAAAGGATGGGACTCCTCTCTCCTCAGTGTTTCCGGAAAAGCTGGAGGCTGGGTACGGGTTGTTGGGCAGAGGACGGGACTGTAGGTGCAAAACTCACCAGAGCAAAGATGCTGGACTCTGGTGACATTCCTCCCAGCCTCCCAAACGCCCTGCCACCAAGAGATTGTCTTTCTGGCCAGAGATGTGCATCTCCTTTCCCAACCCCGGCTGCTTTAAAAAATGTTATTGTAGGGGCGCCTGGGTGGCGCAGTCGGTTAAGTGTCCGACTTCAGCCAGGTCACGATCTCGCGGTCCCTGAGTTCGAGCCCCGCGTCAGGCTCTGGGCTGATGGCTCGGAGCCTGGAGCCTGTTTCCGATTCTGTGTCTCCCTCTCTCTGCACCTCCCCCGTTCATGCTCTGTCTCTCTCTGTCCCAAAATTAAATAAAAAACGTTGAAAAAAAAATTAAAAAAAAAAATGTTATCGTTACTAGCACAACAAGATCCAAAAGGCAAATAAGAACTGGAAAGAAAATTCACCCCGGGATGGCACATCCTTTGTTTTCATTTTCTAGCTTCCTACCCACCCCATCTCTCTCCCCTCCCGCCCCCCAACCTCATCCGTAAGCATGGAGTGTCCTCAGTCATAATCATGGCAGGCAGAGTTTTTATTCGGCCATCTTTCACTTAATAGCTGATCATTGTTTTCCAAGTTATTGCAGTTTTTTTCTCATTGTAATTTTAATGACCATAGCATATGCCACGGAGCTGATGCTCTAGAATCCACCTGACGACTCCTTAATGAAAGTGAGTCATCCTTCCCAGGTGCATCGCCAGAACCACATCTTTGCAAAGCCTTCCAGGGGCAGCCCAGACTCAGAGAATGTGCCCTCCTCAGAACTCATGAGCATTTCCTCTGGTTCTCAGCCTCCTGGTATGTGCCCCCTTGTGTTAAATTTTTTTTTTTTTTAACATTTCTGTGTGTAGACATGTTGTCTCTCTCTCTCTCTGGATTCTGATGGCCTTGAAAACCAAACTAAGTCATTTACACCTCCGTATCCCCCACACGTCCCCCTTCTCTCTGCCCCTTCCCCGCTCACACTCTGTCTATCTCTGTCTCTCAAAATTTAACATTTTTAAAAAATTAAAGAGAAGCCTATTTAAACTAAAAACAAATTTTTTAATGTTTATTTATTTTTGAGAGCGAGAAAGAGAGTGCGAGCAGAGGAGGGGCAGAGAGAGAGGGAGACAGAGTCCAAAGCAGGCTCCAGGCTCCTAGCTGTCAGCACAGAGCCCGACGCGGGGCTCGAACTCACAAATTGCGAGATCATGACCTGACCGGAAGTGAGATGCTTAGCCGACTGAGCCACCCAGGCGCCCCTGAAGCTTATTTAAAATTAAACATATGCCTAAAAACAATTAAAGGTACACCTAACTTAGGATCCAGGAATCCCACTCCTAGGTATGATGAACCCTTGAGGAATAAAACATATGTTCACAAAAAGCACCTGTACAAGAATGTTCCTATCAGCCTCATTCAGAATAACCCCCAAACCAGAAGACAAAACATATTTCCACTGACAGGAGAATGGCTGAACGATTTCTAGAAGTTCATATAATTCTACTCAGCAGGACAAAGGAGTGAGCTATGGGTTCACAGCACACCTCGGGTGGATCTCGAGGACACCACGCTGAGCGCAGGAAGACGGACACGGGCGAGGCCAGGAACAGCCCAAACTAACCCACGGTGATAGAAATGTTGCCACTCCGCGCACTGACAAGCACTGGACCCCAAACATGAGCTTGCCAAGCACATGAGTGCAAGCAGCTGCCATTCAGACCCTTTTAACTGGATTAGGACCCTCTTCCTTGGACCCTCGGGAAATGTCCCAACGTATCAACTGTAGGGAGCTATCCCAGCAAGAGTTCACTGACAGAGCAACCATGACTCTAGGTATCGCTGATGCCCTAGGCACCCAGGGCAGCTAGAGCGGGGAGTGAAAGGCACCATAAAGACCCTGAGATGGAAAGTCGCTGCTGGATTCTCCCCTCTGTTCCCCTGTGGGGATGTGGCAGGTGTGGGGGGGGCACACGCACACAGCACAGGGCAGAGCGTGGGCCACTGAGCCCACATACCCCTCAGGGGACCCCAGGGCTTTGAGGGTAGGGGAAGAAGGGGATGTGGCTCTCCTCTTGGCCGACTTAATGCCCCACCCTGGTCCTGCCCTTCTTCAGCCAGGGTGTCTCCTTGCCGGGGTCGAGCCTGGGATCCGGGAACCCATCCCCAGCAGCCTTTTCCGGAGTGTGGGCTGTCCGTCAGTCGGGAAGGAGCAGGTCCCATCGCCTGAATTGAGACCACTGGGATGAAAAGGACTGGTTTAGAGATTTTGCCTGGAGCTGGATGTAAGCTTTTCCAGTCCTGGGAAGTGGGCAGACAAGGAGGCTGAACAATACTTTTTTCCTTCGTGCTTCGCCTAACGGAAACACTTTTGTTGCCGTTTTTTGTTTTTTTAATTTGAGAGAGAGAGAGAGAGAGAGAGAGAGCCAGGGAGAGGGGCAGAGAGAGAGAGAGAGAGAGAGAGAGAGAGAGAGAGAGAATCTTAAGCAGGCTTCACGCCCAGAATGGAGCCCAGTGCAGGGCTTGATCCCTTGATCCTGGGATCGTGACCTGAGCCGAAATCAAGAGTCGGATGCTCAATGGACTGAGCCACCCAGGCACCCCAGAATTCTGTTTGATGAGCCCTGGGTTTTAGAGACAAGCAAGATTATCTAATGAAGGCCGTCTGAAATTCAAGTTGCTTTGCAGTGAGCGAGCCGAGGCCCAGGGCTTCCCCTCCATCCACAGGGAGAATTTGCACATGATCCCAGCTTTCTCCCAAGGGTCCAGGTGCTACCCAGCTGGCACTTCCCAGCTCCTCTGCCAACGGTTGGCCCAGCTAAGCCCAGATTCGGTTCCCAAGTCTGTAATGTTTATTTGCTGCCTGCAAAATCACTCCCAAGTTTGCCCTGAAAAATGAAAGTGCAGAAATGAGCTGAGATCCCTTTCCTCATACCTGACCCTGTGGTGCACCTGGCGGGTCTCTACAGGACTCCGTCCTGCTCCGTAAGACGACAGGAGAATGCACAACCTATGGGAGCTGCTGACACTTTGCCCTTGCATCTCAGCACATATCAAGTGATATTTGCTGTTCACCCAAACCCACTGCAAATAGTTCTCCCACCAAGACCCCAAAGTGGGGAGTCTCTCAAACACAGAAAGAGGTCCAGACAATGGGTAACCAAAGTGAATGACAGCCATTCGTTAAATTTCTAACGATCAGGGGCACCTGGGTGGCTCAGTCGGTTAAGCGTCGACTCTGGATTTCGACTCACGTCATGATCTCACCGTTCGTGGGTTTGAGCCCCGAGTCGGGCTCTGTGCTGCCAGCTCAGAGCCTGAAGCCTGCTTCGGATTCTGTGTCTCCCCCTTTCTCTCTCTCTGCCCCTCCCCTGCTTGCACTCTGTCTCTCTCTCTCAAACATAAATAATAAACATTAAAAAATGTTTTAATAAAAAAAATAAATAAAAGAGGAGACAGTGAACATATGACTCTGGCTTCCGAAGGACCTCCTCAAACGAGTCAATATCTCCGACCAGCTTCCCTGTTGAGGTTGGTCCTGGCATCTGAGAATTGTGATTTACTAATCTAAACAGTCCAGCAGAATTTGGCTGCTCCCATCAATGGCATCAAGACAGGAATAAATACAGTAGTTAAAAAACCAAACAAACAAAAAAAAACAGGGATTGGACCAAAAGACAAAACTATCCAGGAAAAAACTCAGTTTAGGTCTCAAACGCTGATGTCCACTAATGGTAGAACATGTAATCTTACTGATTCAAGGTAATGCACTCACTGGTGTTAAAATTTAATCTCATTTAGGTAAATGTTCTGTTATTCTTAGCGTTTTCCCTCGTCTTTCCAGACCTGAGACAGTGACTTCAGGGCCTGGGAATCGGGGGAGATAGGGGGACGTACCCCCCTGCATAAGCAGCGGCCGCGGAGGGGCGGCTGCAGCCGTATCTGCTGTTTCCAAGCCTGGGGCATCTGCCCTTGACCGTCCAGGACCCACTGCTGGAGCTGCTGTGTGGCCCTCACTCCATCCCACGGCTCTTTCAACCAGGCAGACCTCCCCACATCAAGCATGACTGAACCTCCTGCCTTCTCCCCCCAACCCCCTAAATGCCCCCGCACTTTTCAGGGAAGGATTCAGCTCCTTTTCAAATTCCTCTTTTTAATCTATTGTTTATGGATAAACTTTGCCTTCTCTCTAGGCCTCACCTCTTGATCTTTTTACCAAGCTTCCTAGAATTCAAAACATCTGTTTTTGGGTGTTTTTGTTTTTGTTTTTTTTTAAGGTAGCTTGTTCTCAGAATAAAGATCTATGGCATTCAAATTCTTATACTTCCTATGGATTTACCCACCCACCCCCCCCCCCACCAATTAATTAAAAGTATAAAAGCCTTGAAACTGACTCTGTACCACTGGGACCCGATGGGAAGTGTATATGAAAAGCCTCTTCTTCAGTGATGAAAGGAAAGGTAGAAGGCAAAAGAAATCAAACAAAACCACACACATTAGTATCAAAATATTACTAGGGCGCCTGGGTGGCTCAGTCGGTTAAGCGTCCGACTTCGGCTCAGGTCATGATCTCGCGGTTCCTGGGTTCGAGCCCCGCGTCGGGCTCTAAGCGGACAGCTCGGAGCCTGAAGCCTGCTTCTGATTCTGTGTCTCCCTCTCTGTCTACCCTTCCTCTGCTCATGCTCTGTCTCTCTCTGTCTCTCTCAAAAATAGCTAAACATTAAAAAAAAAAAATTTAAATAATGAATTAACATTTAAAAAGTTGCAAAAAATATATCAAAATATTACTTACTGCAAACCAGATTACTTCTGCTCACACCTTCTACCGATAGCCCAGAGCTGGTCGGAGGCATGGCCCAGAGCCTGCCCACCCCCACCCCCGGCATCCCCACATACTTTGTGGGTGCTCCACCTCAAGGAGCCAGGGACCAGAGGAGAGTCAGAGTTTCTCAGGTGGAGTGTGGAATGCGCATGAGTAGGGGAGGGGGCGGGGAGGAGCCTGCCATGTCCCTTTCTGAGCTGGGAGCATGGGCTAGGGATACCGATGAGGGGAATACAAAAGTCCCCGTTATCAAGGTAGGGTCAGAAGACAGGAACAAAGGGATATGACATATTCCAAAACTTAGAGGCTACTCTGCTGTGCTTGGCTAAAAGCAGACCCATTCCCTTCTGCGTCTGGCACGAGTTTGGGGGATAGAGCGTGCCAGACTGAAAACAGATTATCGGATGAGGGGTTTCTTGGGACTCTGATGTCTTCTTTATTTGAACTTCTCCGCCCAACTTCCCCTTGTTGAATGGAAGAGAGTTTGCTGCACACAGTGCTTTGCGTTAGTCCGGCTTCCCCAGAGAACCAGAATCGAAATCAACAGGATATGTAGATATAACAAATCTTCATAAATAATTCTTTATTTTATATAGATATAGGTATAGATAGATATGGATATATCTATAGATATGTAGATAGATATGTATCTGATTTGTCTGTATAAAATAAGGAATTATTTATGAAGTTTTTTTATATCCAGGGGCACCTGGGTGGCTCGCTCAGTTGGTTAAGTTTCTGACTTTGGCTCAGGCCATGATCTCATGGCTCATGAGTTCAAGCCCCGCATCGGGCTCTGTGCCGACATGTCAGAGCCTGGATCTTGCTTTGGATTCTGTGTCTCCCCCTCTCTCTGCCCCTTCCCAGCTCATGCTCTGTTTCTCTCTCTCTCTCTCAAAAATAAACATTAAAGAAAAAAGATTTATTATATCGGGGCACCTGGGTGGCTCAGTTGGTGAAGCGTCCAACTTCAGCTCAGGTCATGATCTCGTGGTTTGTGGGTTCGAGCCCCATGTCGGGATCTTTGCTGACAGCTCAGAGCCTGGATCTTGCTTTGGATTCTATGTCTCCCCCTCTCCCTGTGCCTTCCCTGCTCATGCTCTGTTTCTCTCTCTCTCTCAAAAATAAACATTAAAGAAAAAAGATTTATTATATCAGGGCACCTAGGCGGCTCAGTTGGTGAAGCGTCCAACTTCAGCTCAGGTCATGATCTCGTGGTTTGTGGGTTCAAGCCCCACGTCGGGATCTTTGCTGACAGCTCAGAGCCTGGAGCCTACTTTGGATTCTGTGTCTCCCTCTCTCTCTGCCCCTCCCCGGCTAGTGCTCTGTCTCTGTCTCTCTCTCTCAAAAATAAACATTAAAAAAATTTTTTTAAGATTTATTATATCTATATATCCTGTTGATTTTGATTCTGTTCTATATAAAATAAGAAATTATGTATCAAGATATTTTATGAGCGATTATAATCATCACTCACGCAGTTATGGAAGCCAAGTCCAAAATCGGCTGAGTCAGTGTGCCAGTTCAAGTCCAAAGGCTATCAAGCTCCTGCAGAACCAGGAAGATCAGAGGTCCCCGCTCAAAGGTGTCAGGGAAGAGAATTCTCCCATACTTGCAAGCAGGTGGGACATTGTGTCCTATTCAGGCCTTCAACTGATTGGACGAGGCCCACCCACACCAAGGAGAGCAATGTGCTTTACTCAGTGTACTGATTTAAATGCTCTTCTCATCCCAAAACATCCTCCCAGAAACTTCCAGAATAATACCTGGGCAACATCACCGGTCCTTTCTCCCCACTAATGCTGTCTGCCCATCACCCGCAGCCCCCTGCGATTCTCCACGACCTCTAACCTTCAGGCTGACGCTTTGTCTCTAAGTCGGGGAAATGGCTGCATGTGCACAGGCATGGTGCCATTCTGTGCCTCTCTCCGCCAACTTCCCTAGCGCCCAGAGAGCCGCCCGTCCGCCTCAGGCCCACGCTTCCCTCCATCTCCCTTCCATGGCGAAGTCTTCCGGAAAGAAGCACACACGCTGCCCAGCCTGACCAGGAAGGCCCCCCGGGGAAGGAGAATCTCCGGGCCCAGGTTTGAAGGCCGAGGTCCAGTGTCCATTCTGCCACGTAGCCTCCGAGGTTTGAATCCAGCACCGTTCCCCGGGCCCCAGCCGTCCGCAGGAGCTGCTGAGCTCACAGCCCCGGAACAAGGAACTGGTGGTTGTGCTGAGAGCGATGACCAGAGCTCGGAAACATTAGCACCGATAAAATTAGATTTGACCTGGGAGATCATTCCAAACACCAACTCGAGCGCCTTTGATGTTCTGAACCCCATCAAACTGCACACAGTTCTCTCTCCCTGGCTGTAAAGTCAGTCTCTTCATCAGAGAAATCAAAGAGACCTGTTTTTGTTGTTGTCGTCAAAATCTTTAAAGCTCTTTCCCCGGAGGTGCTGCACCAGGCTGGTGGCTGAGGCTTCCGCTGGTTGAGGACAGCACTGCAGCCCTCGAGGCTGGGAGCTTAGCCGACTTCCCACTCTGAACGGTGCCACCCAGAGCCAGAGAACGTTAAACGATAGCTGCTTCTTAGAGATGGAGCGACTGAGGGCCAGAGAGGTCCCCAGACCTGCCCGTGAACCCTAAGCTTTTAGTTCAGCCTCGGGTGCCTTTTCTTATTGCAAGAGGTGAGGGAAGCAGGCAAGGGAGGTCGGGCAGGAGGAGGGCAGGAAGGCAGTGAGCAGGAGCAAGGAGAAAGTTCCCTGAGAACCGGGACTCATCTGTCCTGTTTACTGCCTCAGCCCACCCCCCCCCCCCCCCCCGCCGTGGTGGCTCTGTGTTTGACGTATGATAGATGCTCAGTAAACATTTGGGGAAGAGGGATGAGAGGAGGAAGAGAAGGAAGGAAGGAAGGAAGGGAGGGAGGGAGAGAGGGAGGGAGGAAAGGAGGGAGGGAAAGAAGGAAGGAAGGAGAGGAGGGAGGGAGGGAGGGAGGGAGAGAGGGAGGGAAGGAAGGAAGGAAGGAAGGGAGGGAGGAAGGGAGGGAGGGAGGGAGGGAAGGAGGGAGGGAGGGAGGGAGGAAAGGAGGGAAAGAAGGAAGGAAGGAAAGAAGGAGGAAAAGAGGGAGGGAGGAAGGAAGGGAGGGAGTAAAGGAGGGAAAGAAGGAAGGAAGGAAGGAAGAGAGGGAGGGATGGAGGGAAGGAAGGAAGGAAAGAAGGAAGGGAGGGAGGGAGGGAGGAAGGGAGGGAGGGAGTGAGGAAGGAAGGGAGGGAGGGAGTGAGGAAGGAAGGGAGGGAGGGAGGGAGAGAGAGGGAAGGAAGGAAGGAAGGAAGGAAGGAAGGAAGGAAGGAAGGAAGGAAGGAGGAGGAGAGAGGGAGGGAGGGAAGGAAGGAAGGAGGACAGAGGGAGGGAGGGAAGGAAGGAAGGAAGGAAAGGAGGGAGGGAGGGAAGGAGGGAAAGAAGGAAGGAAGGAAAAAAGGAAGGAAGGAAGGAAGGAGAAGAGGGAAGGAGGGAGGGAGGGAAGGAAGGAAGGAAGGAAGAGAGGTAGGGATGGAGGGAAGGAAGGAAGGAAAGAAGGAAGGGAGGGAGGGAGGGAGTGAGGAAGGGAGGGAGGGAAGGAAGGAAGGAAGGAAGGAAGGAAGGAAGGAAGGAAGGTAGGGATGGAGGGAAGGAAGGAAGGAAAGAAGGAAGGGAGGGAGGGAGTGAGGAAGGGAGGAAGGGAGGGAGGGAGGGAGGGAAGAAAGGAAGGAAGGAAGGAAGGGAGGAAGGAAGGAAGAGAGGGAGGGATGGAGGGAAGGAAGGAAGGAAAGAAGGAAGGGAGGGAGGGAGTGAGGAAGGAAGGGGGGGAGGAAGGGAGGGAGGGAGTGAGGAAGGGAGGGAGGGAGGAAGGGAGGGAGGGAGTGAGGGAGGGAGGGTGGGAGGGTGGGAGGAAGGGAGGGAGGGAGTGAGGAAGGGAGGGTGGGAGGGAGGGAAGGAGGAAGGCAGAAGGACAGAGGGAGGGAGGGAGGGAAGGAAGGAAGGAAGGAAGGAAGGAAGGAAGGAAGGAAGGAGGAGGAGAGAGGGAGGGAGGGAGGGAAGGAAGGAAGGAGGACAGAGGGAGGGAGGGAAGGAAGGAAGGAAGGAAGGAAGGAA
The DNA here is from genome assembly GCF_028018385.1 of Neofelis nebulosa. Lineage (NCBI taxonomy): Eukaryota > Metazoa > Chordata > Mammalia > Carnivora > Felidae > Neofelis > Neofelis nebulosa. The sequence goes on from NC_080797.1 coordinate 5,374,217, forward strand.
AGGAGGGAGGGAGGGAGGGAGGGAGGGAAGGAGGAAAAGAAGGAAGGAAGGAAGGAAAAAAGGAAGGAAGGAAGGAGAAGAGGGAAGGAGAGAGGGAGGGAAAGAAGGAAGGAAGGAAGAGAGGTAGGGATGGAGGGAAGGAAGGAAGGAAAGAAGGAAGGGAGGGAGGGAGGAAGGGAGGGAGGGAGTGAGGAAGGGAGGGAGGGAGGGAGGAAGGGAGGGAGGGAGGGAGTGAGGAAGGGAGGGAGGGAGGAAGGGAGGGAGGGAGGAAGGAAGGAAGAGAGGGAGGGATGGAGGGAAGGAAGGAAGGAAAGAAGGAAGGGAGGGAGGGAGTGAGGAAGGAAGGGAGGGAGGAAGGGAGGGAGGGAGTGAGGAAGGGAGGGAGGGAGGAAGGGAGGGAGGGAGTGAGGAAGGGAGGGTGGGAGGGAGGGAAGGAGGAAGGCAGAAGGACAGAGGGAGGGAGGGAGGGAAGGAAGGAAGGAAGGAAAGGAGGGAGGGCAAGAAACGAGATGTGACGTGAAGGCAACCTTGCTCTGAGGCCATGGGTTTTTACCATCACTTCCTGATGCTTCTGCTGTTTTCCTTGCACTTCTGTGTTCTGTGAGGGTTGAAGGGTTCGGTTGACTGGTTTTTGTTTTCGTTTGGGGGCTTTTGTTCTGTCTTGCTCTGTCCAAGTTTAAGAGACTGGGGTTGCCAGGGCTCCAGCTTCTGGATGAGTGGAGTCTGCTGATGGTCACGGCGTCATTCTCGTCGAGTGTTCCCCGAGCTCTCGCCTAATGAGAACTAGGGTCAGAACCGGACCACAGAAGTGTGACCGTCACAGTCCACAGGGGTCCACGTCAACGCTCCTCCCTATTGCTTTCCGGGACTCTTCAGGCCCCCGAGGGAGATCTTCCCTGGGGTATCAGATTGTCCCCTCTGGATCCAGATCGTCCATGAGCGAATTAGACCGAAAGACCCAAGCCGCTATCATTCATTCACTCATTCCCGTGCTCATGCGTCTGTTCATGCACTCAGTCGTCCAAAGAGTATTTATTTGTGCCACACGCTTGGCTAGGCAGCTCCAAAATGAATGGGACTCAGTCCCTGACCTCCAGGACTCACCACGAACACAGGAAACAAGCATGTCTACCCCTAACGTCTCCTTCTTCTTGCTCTGGAATAAATGGAGCAGGGCCCCCCCGTCCGCCCGGGTCATGACTCATCTCCAGCATCCTGCACAGCGCCTAGCAGAGAGGACACGCTCAGAAAATATTTTCCGAATGAAGAAATGAGCAAAAGCCCAGGAGAGAGGAAGTGTGCATAAAGAAAGGAGATGTGGGGAAATCGTAAGGAAATAGTAAGATTTATCTGTGATCCTTGGGAACACTGTCCGTATTTTTAGCCTCCTACTCAACGTAGTGACAGTCGTTAGAAACAAAGGACAGGAAGGAGCAGGGATGGTGTCTGGAAGGTAAGGAATGGGGGGGGGATTGAAAGTTTCAGAGGGGGGCAGAGAATCCTTGCAATATACCCCCAGTTGTGACATACAAATGATTGCCTCTCTTGGGGCACCAGGGTGGCTCAGTAGGTTAAGTGCCCAACTTCGGCTCAGGTCATGATCTCACAGTTCATGAGTTCGGACCCCGCGTCGGGCTCTGTGCTGACAGCTCAGGAGCCTGGAGCCTGCTTCAGATTCCGGATTCTGTCTCTGTCTCTCTCTCTCTCTCTGCCCCGCGCCCGTTCTCTCTCTCTCAAATATAAATAAATATAAAACAAGGAGGAAGATAATGGGTGTCACTTCGTGGAGGTCCTTCCCATAAAGCGGTAATCACTGAACAGCAGGAAAATAACTCCCTAAGAGGCCTCTGTGCTGTCACTAGCTCAAGAGTCCTCTCCAGCTGACCAAGTCGAGATGGCCCCAGCAGATAGTGTTAACAAGCTCTATCTGCGGTCTGCTGTCTGCCAGAAGCTCTCTCTTGGCCACAGGTCACCGATCTCTCCCCAGCGAAGGGCTGTGGTGTTCAACCGGACTATGTCACCTCGTCTGGTAGGCTTTCCAAGATGGCAATGGTTCCAACACAGGGAGGGCTGCTTCTGACCAGGGCTGTGTGGGCACAGCCCAGACTCGCTGTTCTCCCAAAGGGAAGAGCCCAGACTTGCACTTTGAGATTCTGAGTCCCAGGGGAGTCTCCCAACTGCTCACAGCACTCCTTTCCTGGCCTCGGAAAGGAAGTCACAAGACCTAAAGGTTGGCCGTTCTCTTGGCTTTCTGGCAAGTAGACCCTCACAGCTCCAACTGGGCTGGCCGGGGTTTAAAAAGTTGTAGTGCAGGGGCGCCTGGGTGGTTCAGTCGGTTGAGTGGCTGACTTCAGCTCAGAGCATGATCTCATGGTCTGTGAGTTCGAGCCCCGCGTCGGGCTCTGTGCTGACAGCTCGGAGCCTGGAGCCTGCTTCGGATTCTGTGTCTCCCTCTCTCTCTGACCCTCCCCCATTCACGCTCTGTCTCTGTCTCAAAAATAAATAAACGTTAAAAAAAAAAATTAAAAAAAAAAAAAAGTTGTAGTGTATGTCCACGAGTTTCAACCCCTCCACATACGTGCTAACCCGGGAACCGAACACACGTATCATCACGACCTGTCAACACACCTACGTGTTTGGGGAAGGATTTCTAAAATGTGGTTTCTTCGTTTGAAAAAGTAGTTCTGTTTCCTAACATGGAGGCCTCCGTGCTTAAAACCAAAGATGCAAAGACATCTGTAGCTTCTAGCCTTGGGCAGAGTTGATTTAGGACTTAAGTGTCAGAAACGTGATCGGTACTGAGGTGTGGTCTCTCGGCCAGGTAGGGCATCATCAGGTTTCAAAGAAACTCTATGAAGTTCAACCTAGATGTATTCCATCCAGGGTTTTCTAAACACACGATTCCTCTGCGTCAGGGGATGCGGGGTTACAAAGAAGGAAAAGAAGATGGGGTGAGCATTGTATTCCTGGGATGGGTAGGGGGTGGACTTGAGATTGGTCCAATTCAGCCCCACTTTAACTAAGAACCTAGGACCTTGCTTCTAAACCATCATCGTTCCTTTATTTGTCTAAACCAACATCATCTACATCTCGAAGAGCATCCAAGAGTCCCAGGACATTCGAGTAGGAAAGTCCACATGGCAAGGTGCAAGAGGGCTGCCCGGAGTGTCGAAACGCGGCTGGACATCCCTCGTAATCAACAGGCAATGTTCTGGCAGCCATGTGCGAGAATTACTCACTGGATGGCAAAGAGATGGAAATTCTCACAACTTCTTGGCATACGGCATGTTCAGTTCTCACTTGAATGGGAAGGGAAGAACTTCAGGTGGTGAATCAGCTCTCACATGCCACCGTGGTGCCGGGGACAGATGGCAGTCCCTTGGGCACAGGAGGGCTAGCCCCTTCTTAGCGGCTCAGCTCCTATCTGTTTGGCCTGAGTCCCTGGTATCTCTATCTGGTCTGGAAGTAGGGAAAACTGTTGTGTGCATCCTTCTCTTTTTTTTTTTAAGTTTATTTTTATTTTGAGAGAGAGAAAGAGAATCCCGAGCAGGCTCCGCTCTGTCAGCGTGGAGCCTGACACGGGGCTTGAACTCACGAACCGTGAGATCATGCTCTGAGCTAAAACCAAGAGTGAGACGCTTAACCAACTGGGCCACTCAGCTCTGCATATTCTTCTAAATCTATTGGCCTTATATCCTGAATCCTGGCTTCAGAAATCCAAAAGACAAGGGGCGCCTGGGTGGTCCAGTCGGTTAAGCATCCAACTCTTGGTTTCGGCTCAAGTCATGATCTCACGGTTCGTGAGATCGAGCCCCAAGGCGGGCTGTGCACTGAGAGCGTGGAGCCTGCTTGGGATTCTCCGTCTCCCTCTCTCTGCTCCTCCCCTGCTCATGCTCTCTCTCTCTCTCTCTCTCTCTCTCTCTATCAAAAATAAAGATTAAAAAAAAAGAAAGAAATCCAAAAGTCAAAAATTTGGTTCCGTTGTTCCGTTTCTGCTTTGACAACCCTTCCGTAAGGTACAGGGTACCTCCGTTCTAGTCATCTGGGCTGGAAGAAAACGCTTCTGTGTGTGTCTATAATGGTCTTCCTAACATTTCCCCTCCTAATTAGGTACAAATACTGCCAGTTACGGGCACAGATTGTCAACTTCTGGCCTCCCCCACAGGGCACAGCCTCGTAAGCTTAAAGAATGGAGAGCTGCTCTGTGTTCCTCCCATGTTTTCCATCCCTGTGCAATGGAGTAGGAATTCGCTCCTCTATGGACACATGAACAGGAGGCATGGGTACCATCCCTCATGTTTGGCAACGGAGGACAGTGGGTATGTTAGAGGTACCATGGGGTCTACTGGGAAATCAAGAAGGGCACCAACCCAAAGTAGACCAGATCTCCTATTTCCATTCCATTGATCTAAGTTCTGCCACCATCTCAAACCCCCCTTGTTCCAAAAGGAAGGAAACCAACCCAACCCAAACCAAAACAGGAGTTTAACTGGACAGACTATCATGCTGTGTGCTGTTAAAGATTTCTCTGGAGTAGACTAAGAAACACACGTGCTGATGGGGCCCACAGGGGAATTGTTCAACCACAACTCAAAGGCCTCCTAATCAATTAATCAACTGGTCGACTCGAATGCCTTTAATAGAGCACCTACTATCTGTCAGGTGGGCGTGGGGTTTAAGTGCCCTCGGCTGTGCGCGAATCCAGAGATGAGCCTTTGGAAAGCGAGATCGGGGTCGGAAGAACATTGAACAGTCAGCAGAAAAGACAGCCACCGGTGCAGTGTGGTGTTAGGGTAACATCACTGCGTCTACTAAATACCTCCTGTGAGTCAGACGCTGTGTGGCCTGCTGTACACGCATCATCTAATTTAATCAGAGAGTAGGAATTATTCTCAATTGGCAAATGATAAGACTGGAGTTGAAGAGGTTAAGGATTTTTTTTTTTTCAAGGTTAAATAGGAAGTAAGAGGAGACGCCGCTCAAAACCAAGTCCCCGGGGACCTTCAGGTGTTAGCCCATTGAAGCATGTGGATGGCTGTAAATCAAGAACGAGAATTCTCTCCGTTTTAGAAACAGAAAACTAAAGGGGCGCCTGGGTGGCGCAGTCGGTTAAGCGTCCGACTTCAGCCAGGTCACGATCTCGCGGTCCGTGAGTTCGAGCCCCGCGTCAGTCTCTGGGCTGATGGCTCGGAGCCTGGAGCCTGTTTCCGATTCTGTGTCTCCCTCTCTCTCTGCCCCTCCCCCGTTCATGCTCTGTCTCTCTCTGTCCCAAAAATAAATTAAAAAACGTTGAAAAAGAAAATTAAAAAAAAAAAAAGAAACAGAAAACTAAAGCACAGAATTCAGGCGACGAGCCCACGATCAGACACCGCTCCGCTGGGTAGCTGGCATTCGAACCCCACCAGCAGGCCCGGAGTTGAATAGTCCCCATTTTTTAGCGCATGGGGTAGTGTGTCTGTCCATTTTATCACGCGCTAAGGCCATAAATTTAGACAACACTGACTACCAATAAGTGGTACTTGCAAAGTCCTTCCTTGGGGCGTGATTGACGCCTTATCTATCATTCAATCTCCTAGATCCACTCCAGACCCTGGCAACTGTAGTCGGTGTGCCCTAATCATGGCGATGCACCGTGATCGGTTGGTGCCCATGACAAGCAATATGGTGGAATATAAGAATCAGTCGAATCAAGACTAGAAGATGGGTTCTTAACCACAACAAAAGCCCTGGACAAGTCATCCACATTTGCTGTATGTCACCTTCCTCACCTGTAACACTGTTAGACGTTCGCCTCCTCCCGCTTGACTTGCTTGTGGTTCAGGGAACCAAATAAAAGTCTTTCCGAAGGGCAGAGAACTAGGTAGACACTTTTGCCTAAAATACAGTGTCTAGGGCAAAAGATTTAAGCTATCAGTTCAATAAAAGAATATCCAAAAACAAAAACAAAACCCCCCAAAACAAACAAAAAAAACCCACATCTTTTTAGGTTTCTTGATTTCATTATGAGGGAAGTGCAAATTGAAGCCACTCTGAGACACTACCACACATCCTACAGAATTGCTAACATGAAAAAAAAAAAAAAGAAAATACCAAGTCTCAGTGAGGGTGGGCAGATAATGGAATTTTCACACACTGTTAGTAGGCATGTGAAACAGTTCAACCACGTTGGAAATTCTTTGGCATTATCTCCATCTGCATATCCTATGACTGAGTAATTCTACGCCTTTGCATGTGGTAGGGTCCCCTCCCTAAGGAATAAAAAAAAAAAATACCCTCAAGGCAACCTGGCTATCCATGTACTAACAACATCCTTCACGACCTTGTAACATGAGACCACTTAATCAGACTGCATGTTTGTGTGTTACCATATATGGGAGAGAGAGAAGTAGAACATGTGTAAAAAAAACGACACCATGTGGTGTTCGGGGCTCAGTTCTTTGGGTACAAACCCAACTGAGCGGTGCCAGCATGGATAAAGCTGCCTCTTGGGAAGAAAAGCTTCAGTGTCACGACTCTCTGTGCGAGAATCCTGCTACAATGCATACACACGTTCATGAAAAGACACATAGTAGAATGTTCAGAGCAGCTCCATTCATAAGAGCCAGTGTCAGGAAATGCACCAGATGCCCAAAAACCACGAAATGGGTAAGCAGTGGAGTATCATGCAGCAGGGACAATAAACAGATGTAACAATGTAGATGTATCACGCAAACTTAATGCTGAATGAAAACCAGACGGAAATAAAAAAAGAAGATACAATATGCAATTTTATTTATATAAAAAGTCAAAAGCAGGTGTAGGGCCAAGGGCAGGCTGTCCCAGATGTGCCACTTTGGCATATTCATTATTTAAGTTACTTTCTTTTTTTAAATGTTTTATTTTGGGGAGAGAAAGAGAGCAGGGAAGGTGCAGAGAGAAGGGGACACAGGATCCAAAGCAGGCTCTGTGCTGACAACAGAGAGCCCCAAAGTGGGGCTCGAACTCACAAACCGTGTGATCATGACCTGAGCCGAAGTCGGATGCTGAACAACTGAGCCACCCAGGCGCCCCAAGTGGTAGGACCTTAAAGCCTGGAAAGCTATAGAAACAAACCTTGTTACTTTCCTTCTCCTTTACTGCCTCAGCCCCAATTCCGCTTAGAATTCCTTACTAATTAAAGTCCCAAAGCACCTGTTTTCTTTATCTTGTCAACTTCCTCACAAATGCAATGTCTCTTTGTCCAAACGTATAAAACGCTGCCAGCCTTGGTCATTCCTTTTCAAGACTGGGACTCTGTGTGCACGCACATAATGAAGATTTGGCTTTCCTCCTGTTAGCCCGTTTCATGTAAATTTAATTCTTCATCCAGCTGGACGATCTTGAAGGTAGGACTCCAAAAAAAATAAAAAAATAAAAAATAAAACCAAAAAAACAAAACTAAACTAAAACCCCCAAATTCTCCATAAAGCAATATGCTGGGTTTTTTTTTTTTTTTTTAATTTTTAACGTTTATTTATTTTTTGAGAGACAGAGACAGAGCATGAGCTGGGGAGGGGATGTGGTGGGGGGGAGTCACAGATTCCAAAGCAGGCTCCAGGCTCTGAGCCATCAGCACAGAGCCCGATGCAGGGCTTGAACTCATGAACCACGAGATCATGACCTGAGCTGAAGTTGGACACTCAACCGACTGGGCCACCCAGGCGCCCTGATATGCTAGTATTTTTATTGCCCAGTGGAAGTGTGCTGAGTGGAAAATCTCTGTTTACTTAAAACTTCTCTTGAGGCTGGTATCTCTAATAGATAGAGTGCTCCTGCGCTGTAAGTAAGAAAACAAGAAAACAGACCGAGAGACAGCGGCAGAGGATAAAGACTCACAACTGACAGAATAAGTGGAAATGGCCATAAACATGAAAGGATACACAGCCTCACCAGTCATGAAATAAATGCAAACTAAACACTGACATTCTTTGGTTATTGGATTTTCAAATATTAAAGATATTGAAAACATCCAATGTTGGGGCACCTGGCTCAGTCACTTAAGCATCTGACTCTGGATTTTGCTCAGGTCATGATCTCAGGGGTCGTGGGTTCAAGCCCCGCCTCTGGCTCTGCATAGTCAGAGTGGAGCCTGCTTGGGATTCTCTCTCCCTCTCTCTGCCCCTCCCCGCCTCTCTCTGTCTCTCTCAAAATAAATAAATAAGCTTAAAAAAAAAAAAAAAAGGAAAAGAAACTATCCAGTATTATCCAAACAGGCAATTTTGTACATTGTTGGTAAGAATGGGACTGGAGTATTCCTCTTGAAGAAAACAGATGTTAAGATTTAAAATATACATTTTTCAACATTTAAAACAGATGAGGGGGCACCTGGGTGGCTCAGTCAGCTAAGCGTCTAACTTTGGCTCAGGTCATGATCTCGCTGTTTGTGAGTTCGAGCCCCGCGTTGCGCTCTGTGCTGACAGCCTGGAGCCTGCTTCAGATTCGATGTCTCCTTCTCTCTCTGTTCCTTCCTCTCCCCTTGCACACACACTCTCTCTCTCTCTCTCAAAAATAAATAAAGACTAAAGAAGAACTTTAAAAAACATGAGCTTTTAACCCTATAGTTCCTATAAAAATACTCAGCAAAGTGTGAAAAGACACAGGTTTGTATATAATAGAAAAATGGAAAGAAACATAAACACAAAGCAACTGGAAACATTTAAAAATAAATAACACTGTTGCCATATCATGTTGCTAAATGCAACAAGGATATGGGAGAATGTACAGATGCTATTATATATACATATATGTATAGTTTTTAGATATGGGTTTTAGATTTTTACAGTGTGTATAAACTGGTACAATCAGGAAAGGCAATGAAGAATTTCTAATACTCCAGGAATAGACCCCAAATGCTAAAAACATTATGTCTAAGTGATGGGAATCTGGAAGTTTAAAATTTTTTTCTTCATCGTGTACTGTCCAAAATTGTCTGCAATGAGTATCTACCCCTTTTCAAATCAGAAAAAAACAGGCGGAATTTAAAATAAAAAGTATATACAATTTAAACTACAGCATATGATAAAAATCATGTCTAAAATATGGACAGCTTAAAGCTTTAAAGGATAAACACCCCAAAGTTAATGGCGTTTAAATGGATGGCAGGATGAGAGGTTTTTCCTCCCTTCTGCTCATTTGCAATCAACAGCTGAGTGATGTGTCGATCATTGGTTGGAATGACAGTGAGTTTATCATTATTGTAATTGATGCGCTCATTAGTACCTGACTTCTCCCTCCTCTGGTTTCCTACGTGCTTGTTATTTCCACACGGCGATATTAATTACGGGGATATAACACTAAGATGAATGGTTAGGAGGGATTCCAAAGGCATCATGGAGACACACGCTAACAGAATAAAAAGGGGTCTTCGGAGTTCATTCTGTCCTGCCTCGCGGCTTAAGACGAGCAGATTTCTGGACCATTCATCACATAAGGCGATCAGTGCTGCTCCTAAAGATGCCCACGGAAATGCCCAGTTTGTGCCCTGACATTCCAACAGCCGCCTGCCAATAATTCACTCTCGCAAACCAACCGGTCAAGTAACCCACCCCGTGGTGCTTTCTTCTCCTTCATAAACAAAACTGACCAATGGTCGTGGGTGAGTGTTTTTCTCCGGAACAAAATCTAAAATTTCAGAGTTTACCTTTGGAAGGAAATACCTAAATGTCAGGGGCGGGTGGGGTGCAGCTGGTGAATGGCCCCAGTGCTGAGGCCCCTCATCTTTCCAGGAACCCCTGATTCATTACATATTAATGAATGAATTCTAATTCATTAGAATTATCCCACTGTCACCAATCCTGCCATGCTGCTTCCTAAGAATACATGGGTCCCTTTATAACGGCCTGGGCAGAAATAGATGCCTTTGCTTTTGTCCCTTGCACAGAATTTTCCAGAAGACTTTTCAAAACACTAATATAGCCGTATAAGCGAAGATAAGAGCACAGGCCACAAGGATATACCGACATGTCAACCACGGTTACAGGCACAAAGTCGGACTACACGTTATTATCGACTATTACTTTCTCTCTAGGTTTTTATTTTTCATTTATTTTTAATTTCTTAAAGGTTTCATTCATTTATTCTTTAAGTTTTTAATGTTTATTTATTTTTGAGAGAGAGAGCGTGTGCAAGCATGTGAGCTGGGGAGGGGCAGAGAGAGAGAGGGAGACACAGCACAGAGCCTGATGTGGGGCTCGAACTCACAAACCGTGAGATCGTGACCTGAGCCAAAGTCGGATGCTTAACCGAATGAGCCACCCAGGCGCCCCTATTTATCTATTTTGAGAAAGAGAGAGAGAGAGAGAGAGAGAGAGAGAGAGAGAGAGAGAGAACACCCCAAGCAGGCTCCATACCATCAGGGCAGAGCCAGACTCGGGGCTCGAACTCACGAACCATGAGATCATGACCTGAGCTAAAACCAAGAATTGGAGGCTTAACTGACTGAGCCACCCAGGCACCCTTTCTCTACATTTTTAAAAATAAGGCATATACATTTTTCCTGTGCAGCGAGCCTTTTGCTATGTGTGTACAATTCTCTCGTCTCAGGAACATTTTCTTCTACTATATCCTTGATGATCCATTTTAATTAAAGTGTATCATTCTGCACATCGAGAACAATATCTGTCTGCTGATTTTACATTCTCTGTTCTCATCTATTCTTTTTTGCTAATTGGAATGTTTCCCCATTGTCCTCTATACCTTTGGGGAACTTTTCCAATGTGTTTTCTGTGTCACTTATATGATTTTTTTTTTCCTGCAGGATCAGTGCTATTTCCCCCCCCCCCCAACTGCTGTGGAAATATTAGCTTTATTGCCACAGTCTTTCGTCTCGTTTTTATCTTACCCTGCTGTCTCTTTATTTAGTTCATTCTCTCTTTAAATTTTTTTTCAACACGCATTTATTTTTGAGAGAAAGAGCATGAGCAGGGGAGGGGCAGAGAGAGAGGGAGACACAGAATCCGAAGCAGGCTCCAGGCTCTGAGCTGTCAGCACAGAGCCCGATGCGGGGCTTGAGCCCACGGACTGTGAGATCATGACCTGAGCCAAAGCTGGACACTCAACTCATTGAGCCACCCAGGCACCCAGCTCAATCTCTCTTTAAAGATATTTTTATTATGTGTCAGAGAAACACTACTCCTTGTTCTCTCTTGAAAATGCCAGGTCACTTCCTAATACTCTGTGCTTTCTTCTCAAACATAGACTTTTCAGATACAGGTTCTTCCTCATCTTTGGCTTGATATACCTCCCTCGGGTTCACGTTCTCACAGATGCGTACTTGAAGACCCCTCAGTGCCTTGGTGCTGCATTCTGTCCACTGGGAGGATGACCCAATCCCTGCTCAGATCTGTGGCTCCAGAATGAGTGAATAGGTGCAGTTCCCCATCCCACCCTCACTTGGATACAATGAGCCAGTGGGGAGCAGAGTGGGTTGTCTGAAGCTGACAAAGGACATGGAGGAGGGCTCTGGGCCTTGAGCCCTGGGTGATGAGAAGTGTCCAGAGAGTGGAACGGGGGTGCATTTGATCCAAATGCGACCTTTGCAAATTCAGCTCTGGGCTAGCATTAGCCGTTCCCCTTCCTTCGAGATCCCAGAATCTCCCATAAACGTGAGACAGGATGGGACCCCTGGGTGGCTCAGTCTGTTGAGCATCCAACTTTGGTTCAGGTCATGTTCTCACGGTTCGTGGGTTCGAGCCCCGCGTCGGGCTCTGTGCTGACAGCCCAGAGCCTGCTTCAGATTCTGTGTCTCCCTCCTCCGCATGTGCTCTGTCCCTCTCCCTCTTTCAAAAGTAAACATTAAAAAAATAAATTAAAAATAAAAGGTACGCAGTTGCATTTTTGTTATTTAACAAAGTTTAAGAGGTTTGTTTATTGTGTCCGTATTCAGACACAACAATGCGCTGAGGGCACGGGGCCGTTATTAGGCAACATTTCCCAGACTTCACAGACACCAGTAAACATTCTGAGGGAGTCTCTTATTGGACGAGCATTTCCTGGAAGACACTTTGAGAAACAGTGTTTCTCAGGCCAGTTATAGGCGAGTTACAATGTGTCAATACCAGCAGCCGCCCTAGAAGAACCTAGAAGTGTCTGAGGAGTGGCTAAGCCAGGACCAGCTGTGCATGGCAAACACCACGTGGGGCTGGAGTGTTCCCTGCCGTCCAAGGCGGTGGATAAGGATTAAGGGAAGGAACGCATCCAAAGCCAAAACTCAATAGCGGGGAAACTCGCCCAGATGCAAGGCCCCAAGTCTGTCTTCCTTTCCATGCCAATCTGCCAGCACGAATCTGGCCAAGAAGCAAAGTGTATTTACCGTTCTGTCTGAGGAAGTCACAGCACAACGATGTTCTCTTGATCTGATACGGCTCATAGTTTCTCACAAAATTCAGAGTATTCGACTTGAAAGGAATAAGGAATTGACCGACGTCAATACCTTTGATCTCAGGGCGCCTGTGTGGCTCAGTCGGTTAAGTGGCCGGTTCTTGATTTTGGCTCAGGTCATGATCTCACAGTTTGTGAGTTCTAGCCCCAAGCCGGACTCTGTGCCAATAGTAAAAAGCTTGCTTGGGATTCTCTCTCTCCCTCCCTTCCCTGCCCCGCCCCCCCCCCGGCTTGTTTTCTCTCTCTCTCTCTCTCTCTCTCTCTCTCTCTTTCTCTCAAAATAAATAAAAACTTTAAAAAATTGAAATATCTTTGACCTACAAATGGGGAAACAGCCTAAAGGGCAAAGCAGGTTGTTATAGGTCATCCCAAAAGGGCAGTGCTGAGTCTAGGACCCTCATGCCCAGTGCCCTTTCCATGAAACCATGATGCTTAGCATTTAACTAAAAAATACAAGTGTGGAAATTTAAGGCCAAATAGCTAAATAAGAGTACTTTATTCTAAGTGTGTGACTCAGCATTCTAAACACAAAATTTAAGCTTTTTTCATCTTCCAACTTGGGCAGAAAAAAAATAAATTATTAGTTTGTTCATTCATTCATTCATTCATTCATTCACTCATTCATCTACTGGGCATCTACAACCTACCAGGAACTGTATGTAGAGGCTTGGAGTATAATGGTGAAACAATGTGACACCATCCCAAGCTTGCGTTTTGATGGAGGAGACAGACGTTATGAAAATAATGACGGAAACAAATACCAGGGTTGGGGTACCTGGGTGGTTCAGTCAGTTAAGAGTCCGACTTCGGCTCAGGCCACAATGGCACAGTTTGTGGGTTCGAGCCCCGCATCGGGCTCTGTGCTGATGGCTCAGAGCCTGGAGCCTGCTTCGGATTCCGTGTCTCCCCCTCTCTCTGCCCCTCCCCCGCTCACACTCTGTTTCTATCAAAAATACGTAAACATCCAAAAAAAAATTTTTTTAAAGAAACAAATATCAGGTTGTTTCTGACAAGACTCATAGACAGCTGAAGAGTAATAATAAGATAAGCAAAATTAATACCTAACCATAAATACAAAGAATCAAGCGGTCGGTCTAAAAACAGGAAATATTTTTTTGACCCCCAAATCCCATTGGCTGGAAAGCTAGAGGAAGAAATCCAAACACAGACATCAATCGCCATCCTCCTTCCTTTGAAAAGAGCTCTGGGGTAGACCCAACCCACAGCTATGGCTCCAGACTAACCTCCTATTTGGTAAACCGCCCGTTGGGGGCGGGAGGAGGGATCTCTCTTCCTTTAGCAACACAGCTTTGTAGGGGAGCAACAAAAACCATTTATCATCGTGAACCTGAGTTGGATCATACCACTGAGCCAGTGGGCATGGTTACAAACACTCTCGAGAAGTATTGCCCAACGGTCTACACCATGCCCACAGATTACACACCATAGTGAGCCGTGTGTGGGGAGGAGAACTCAGGGCAAGAGAACAGAGGCCCTTGCTCGGCAGGGCTGGGAAATGGAGTTCGTGCCATACCTAAGAGAAGGTCTTTCTCTTCCAAGTCAAAGTGATGGCAGGGCTGCTGGAGGGCGCTCTCGGGATTTCACCACACTGCCAAATACAGAACCAACGGGGCCAGGCAGCTTATCCCCAAGGGCTCCCCGACTCTGCCCTGAGTGACACTGGCCAAACCCTTGGACCACGGAGAGTCCCGGTGCTTTCTTTTTTAAAAGTCCCCATGAAAGGGGCGCCGGGGTGGCTCAGTTGGTTGAGTGACAGACTCTTAATCTCAGCTCAGGTCTTGATCTCAGGGTTGTGAGTTCAAGCCCTGCGTTGGGCTCTGTGTTGGGCTCTACGCTGGGTGTGAAATCCACTAACTAGCTAAACAAACAAACAAACAAACAAACAAATAAATAAATATAAGAAAATAAAGGCCCCATTTGAAAACTAAAGGAGAGTGTGAATTTTAAGCCTGGCTCATAGTAGGAGTTCAATACATATGAATCCTTCCTTTCCACCTGCTTTCTGCTTCCTAAGTTAGGTTCCTTCCTACGTTTGTCACTAAGCACCAGGCCCTAAGTTATCTGGGTCTCTGGTGTCATCATCTGTGAAATGAAAGAAGAGGGCGGGAAGTGATGGCCGGGGGTTCCTTGTAATTCAACCCGTTTCGGATCCTATCATCGTAACAGGTGCACCTCTCGGAGAAGGAACAGGAAACGCTGGGATCTCTGTCACCTGGGTCCCTAGGGGTGAGTTCTAGGAGGCTCCCGGGCATCAACCACGACCTCCACAAAGGCACGAAAAATAAACGAGGAGGAAATTGCCAACAATCCCCGCACAGCTGGAGGCGCTCCCCCGGAAATCAGCATTTCATCAGTAGCTTCATTTACAGCAGAAAAGTTGCTATTTGCAATAACGTCGGGACCTGCCGGCTGGATTCAGTGGCTCCCCGGCGACGTGAGCCATCACCAAACTACCAATTTTCACTTCGCAAGTCAGAATGACCCCTCCGGGGTGCCCTGTGCCGGAGGGGAGAAGGGGTGGGTGTCTGCTGGGACAAGTTTGGGCACAGACTGCACAGGGGCATCGGATGGCTGTGGCTGGCCTGCAGTTCCTGCTGCTTGCAACCTCTTCCCAACACAAACACGTAGCGTTTCTCCTTCTGGAAGCCCCTCAGGAGCCCACCCATCGTTGCTAGAGTCAGAAAGAGGAGAGGAAGGCGGGCGAGGAAAAAAAAAAAAAAAAAAAAGGAAAAACAGGAAGACGTGACTGTTGGAGCACAGAACATCAGGTGGTCCCAGGAGTCCCGGTGTTGTGCCGAGATCCGTCACGAGCCAGCTGTGTGGACCTAGCAGTCGCTTCCTCCCTCTGGGGATCCAGCATACACAAGTGTTCAAGGGTCGAGGTCGGACGGATTGGCCTTGACCGGCTTGCGTCTCTAACGTTCTGGTTCTGTTATTCTCCACCGGGAAGGGTGGAGAAAAGGAGGAGGTGGCAAGCAGGGGGGATGGGGGCAAGGAAACAGGACGCAGACTGCCACAGGAAAGAGGGAAACGACACAGACTGGCAGAAGAGTATCCCTCCCAGAGCTTGAAGGGATCTCAGCAGCGATCCTGATGACAATCAGGATCATGAGCGACCGAGGTTCAAGGGCAGCACCCTGCAGATCAATCAGGATGGCTCCCACTCAATGCCCCACTCTCCAGGACCCAGGAGACCCCCCACCCTGTGAGTTCCGAGTCCTGGGGAACCCAAGGGGAGGATGGGAGGCACTCGGGCTGTGAGTCTGGTCATCTGGCATTGAGGTGCCCAGGGCAGTGCAAGGGACCTCCCCCCGCCCCCATCAAGGTTGTCCTGAAGAGGTAGGTCCTGAGCATTGACCCCCATGGGCTCTGAGGATGCACCCCCCCAGCACCAGCACCCCTAGTCACTCTGTACCATCGAGGGACTGACTCCCAGCTACTTCTGTAAGCCTGGAGGGCCATGGGCTAAAGCCTTCACAGGGGCCAAGGGCAGGCCACCCCAAGATGCACCACCTTGGCATGAAAATTATTTTGAGTTAAAAAGCAGGGGCACCTGGGTGGCTCAGTTAGTTAAGCATCCACCTCTTAGACGCTTTGGGCTCAGATCATGATCTCATGGTTCGTGAGATCGAGACCCACATCGGGCTCTGTGCCAACAGTGCAGAGCCTGCTTGGGATTCTCTCTCCCCCTCTCTCTGCTCCTCCCCTGCTCACGCTCTTGCTCTCAAAAATAAAATAAACATTAAAAAAAAAAAAGCAACCAAATCCCTGAAGATTCGGGAAAACCTCTTTACCTCCCCCATAACTACGTAAAAGAATTTAGATAGAAGACCAGCTTCAGGAGGGGAGCTATCCCGATAGAGAGCTAGTGTAGGATGCGAAGGAGGTAAGGTAGGAAGGGAGGAGTCTGGCCTGTTGGTTTCTATGCCCCATTTTTTCTCAGTGGCTCAGCAAACATTTACTTACCAAACATTTAACTCTTTTCATCTCCTGTGAATTGCACTCCTTCCCTTAGAAGTCCCAGACGCCCACCCCGCTCTCCTTAGATCAGAATGACGGACATACCTCATTCTGCCCGACTCGACCCTCTTTGGAATCTCCACGTCTGTTTGGATCCCATATACGTACAGAATTAAATCTCATTTCCTCCTGTCACCCTGTGTCATGTGACCTTGATTCTTAACTCCAGCGAGAAGGACTTAAAGGGTAGAGGAAATGCTTTCTCCCCCTTCACCTTCTTGTCCACTTGTGACTTTCCTGGCTACCCTGTTCTGTTATTCTCACCTGCCTTTGTTTTAAGCTCTTCTAACAGCTACTGTTATTAGCTCAGTGCCTGCCTCTCCTGGCCCCCAGCACGTGTGCTGGTTTCTGACTCTCTCTCCACGTCCTTTTTTCTTTAAAATGGACCTGGCTCGCCTTTTTTGCCAAAAGTTAGAACTCTTTGGGTCTAACTTGGACAACCAGCTTCATCACTTCCTTGTACCCAGCACGGGACACCCCACCCGTAGCAGACGATGAGGAATCCACTCCAGTCATCCCTTAAGGACTTATCTGCTATATTCACATTATGTTTACGAGATCGAGAATGGTGGGAGTAGAGGAGGGATGAGGTAATTGTGAGGGAGGAAAATAATTCTCCCTCTATTTCTTCTAGTTCTTGGCTGAGATCCCCCCCCATTAATAAAAGACAAATTAACAGGAGAAAAACAAACAGAAGTTTAATAACATGTAAAGCTCCTGTATGCATGGGAAAGATCTGGAAAAACCGAGTAGCTCCTGGAAATGGCCCAAGCCAATCTTTAAATATCAGCTAAAGACAAAAAATATCCAATGGTAGGGAGCCAACTATGAGAAGCTATCAGGAAAAGCCCCATAAACAAGGGAAAGGCTGCTGTGCAGATGTAAGTCTTTGCCTACTGCATTGGTAAGAGTTTCTAGAGACTTAGTCATCCTTCTATTTCTGGAACAGAAAGGGAGACACCATTACAGATGGAAATTTCCCTTATAAACGTAGAAGTCTCTTACAAGGGCAACTTCTACTTGGTTTTCAAGAGCTCTTCCTGTGTTTGCTGTTTCGTAAAAGTGACAAAAGTTGCTTTTATACTTTTTTAAGATTTTATTGTTTTTTAAGTCATCTCTACATCCAGTGTGGGGCTCGAACTTACAACTCTGAGATCAAGAGTCCCATGTGCCACCAACTGAGCCAGACAGGCCCTCTGGCAATAATACTTTTATATCTAAAATAATATTTATGCCAAAGAGACATATTTTGGGGCCCCTGGGTGGCTCAGTCGGTTAAGTGCCTGCCTTCCGCTCAGGTCATGATCTCAGTTTGTGGGTTCGAGCCTCGCGTCCGGCTCTGTGCTGACAGCTCAGAGCCTGGAGCCTGCTTCAGATTCTGTGTCTCCCTGTCTTTCTCTGTCCCTCCCCTGCTCACTCGTGTGTGTGTGTGTGTGTGTGTGTGTGTGTGTGTATACACACTCTGTCAAAAATAAATAAACATTAAAAAAATTTTAAAAAAAGAGACATATTATAGGGTGGCAATTCAAAGACAATTCAAAGACAATTTCTATTCAATTCAAAGACAATTTCTATTCGAAGACAATTTCTAGCAGTGCCTGGCTGGCTCAGTCGGTAAAGCATGTGATTCTTGATCTCGGGGTTGTAAATTGCAACTTCATGTTTGGTGTAGAGATTATATTATTTTAAAATAAAATCTTAGGGGCGCCTGGGTGGCTCAGTCGGTTAAGCGGCCGACTTCGGCTCAGGTCATGGTCTCGTGGTACGTGAGTTCGAGCCCCGCGTCGGGCTCTGCGCTGACAGCTCAGAGCCCGGAGCCTGTTTTGGATTCTGTGTCTCCCTCTCTCTGATCCTCCCCTGTTCATGCTCTGTCTCTCTCTGTCTCAAAAATAAATAAATGTTAGGGGCGCCTGGGTGGTGCAGTCGGTTGGGCGTCCGACTTCAGCCAGGTCACGATCTCGCGGTCCGTGAGTTCGAGCCCCGCGTCAGGCTCTGGGCTGATGGCTCAGAGCCTGGAGCCTGTTTCCGATTCTGTGTCTCCCTCTCTCTCTGCCCCTCCCCCATTCATGCTCTGTCTCTCTCTGTCCCAAAAATAAATAAACGTTGAAAAAAAATTTTTTTTTAAAAAATAATAAAAAAATATAAATAAATAAATAAATGTTAAAAAAAATTAAAAAAATAAATAAAAATAAAATCTTAAAAAAAAGAAAGACAATTTCTTTTCTTATATATTTATATATAATCTATTGTCAAATTGGTTTCCATACAACACCCAGTGCTCATCCCAACAGGTGCCCTCCTCAATGCCCATCACCCACTTTCCCCCTTCCCCACCTCCCATCAACCCTAAGTTTGTTCTCAGTTTTTTTAAAAAAAAAATTTTTTTTTAACGTTTATTTATTTTTGAGACAGAGAGAGACAGAGCATGAACGGGGGAGGGGCAGAGAGAGAGGGAGACACAGAATGGGAAGCAGGCTCCAGGCTCTGAGCCATCAGCCCAGAGCCTGATGCGGGGCTCGAACCCACGGACCGCGAGATCGTGACCTGAGCTGAAGTCAGACGCTCAACCGACTGAGCCACCCAGGCGCCCTGTTCTCAGTTTTTAAGAGTCTCTTATGGTTTGCCTCCTTCCCTCTCTGTAACTTTTTTTTCTCCCTCTTCCCCTCCCCCCTGGTCTTCTGTTGAGTTTCTCAGAATCCACATAAGAGTGAAAACATATGGTATCTGTCTTTCTCTGCCTGACTTACTTCACTTAGCATAACACTCTCCAGTTCTATCCACGTTGCTACAAAAGGCCATATTTCATTCTTTCTCATTGCCAAGTAGTATACCATTGTGTATATAAGCCACAATTTCTTGATCCATTCGTCAGTTGATGGACATTTAGGCTCTTTCCATCATCTGGCTATTGTTGAAAGTGCTGCTATAAACATTGGGGTACAAGTGCACCTATGCATCAGCACTCCTGTATCCCTTGGGTAAATTCCTAGCAGTGCTATTGCTGGGTCATAGGATATATCTAGTTTTAATTTTTCGAGGAACCTCCACACTGTTTTCCAGAATGGCTGCACCAGTTTGCATTCCCACCAACAGTGCAAGAGAGTTCCCCTTTCTCCACATCCTCGCCAGCATCTAGAGTCTCCTGATTTGTTCATTTTAGCCACTCTGACTGGCGTGAGGTGATATCTGAGTGTGGTTTTGATTTGTATTTCCCTGATGAGGAGCGACGTTGAGCATCTTTTCATGTGCCTGTTGGCCATCTGGATGAAGAAAGACAATTTTTGGAAAGAAATCAGGTCCAAATCTTTTCAGAGAGTTAACCGCACTTAAGTTTTTTGTTTTTACTTGCTGCAAACTATTGAAAGGCCTGTAAGTAATTCGGGATTGAGTCTTAACCTGTTGCAAGAAAAACCCAAATCTGAAACAAGAGAATCCTAGACGCCGAAAGAGATGGGGTCATATTAGTTTGTGTTGTCTGGATGATCTGAGGGACAACGGGATAGGAGGGAGTGGATATGAATCAGAGAACATTTATGAGCCAGAAAAACCAACGTGAACCCAAAAACTATGGTGAGGACTGGGTTGGCTACCTCTAAGAAGATGCCGGCTGGAAGGATTTTTAAGTCATCCCCAGCGATTACAGAAAGCACAAGAACACCCCCAAGAAAATCTGTGATATTGGAAAAGGATTTACAGTAAATCCATAATCGTGGACGAGGAGCACAAGAGAAATTGCATTAGGCAGAAATCGAGGACAGTTGCGTTCCTAAGAGCCTAATACTTGGTTTCCATATAGCAACATTTCTCCAATTCTACCTCAAAATTTACATGTGAATACAGTCATTTTTTTCATCTTTATATGTTGTTACATTGATAGCTCGTTTTTATAGACTTGGGAGCCCCAGCATTTTGGCTGAGAGTATCTCTATGTTTTCCATACTTGGGGGAAGCACAACAGCGAACCTTCAATCGCACGGTGGTGGCCACCAGGGACATGGACCAAGGAGGCCCTAAGTAGGATTCTTAAGACGGCGAGATTGCAGAGCTCAGCATCAGAAGCATCTGAAACGTTTGTTAAAAGATATGCTTTCCCGGGACCTGATAAAGGTGTTCAAACCTTGGACTGAGGGGCGCCTGGGTGGCTCAGTCGGTTAAGCGTCCGACTTCGGCTCAGGTCACGATCTCGCGGTCCGTGAGTTCGAGTCCTGCATCGGGCTCTGTGCTGATGGCTCAGAGCCTGGAGCCTGTTTCCGATTCTGTGTCTCCCTCTCTCTCTGATCCTCCCCCGTTCATGCTCTGTCTCTCTCTGTCTCAAAAATAAACAAACGTTAAAAAAAATTAAAAAACAAAAACAAAAAACCTTGGACTGAGACCTGGAAATCAGAATCACTTGGAGAAAGACCCAAGAATCAGGTTTAGAGTAAGGGTCTGTGCCAAAGTCTACTTTCCAAAGCAGCTGAAACCAAATCTCTAACACCCACATCCTTTTCTGCAATATAATCCTGCCTCCAGACTGTTGAGAGGTGAGCTGTGTTAACACCGCTTCCCCACCCCCACCCTCCCCCCACCCCCCTTCAGTCTGAATGAGCTAATGGCTTCTTTGACCAGTGGAATACCGTGGAAATAACACTGTGTGACTTTGAGGCTTGGTCATAAAAAGTGATGCCGTTACCGGCTTGTTCTCTGGAGCGCTCACGTTTGGAGTCCTGAGCCACTGTTTAAGACCAACCATGCTGAGGCTGCCATGTTTTTTGGAAGCCCGCCGCCTGAAGGGACCCAGTCTCCAAGTCATCCCAGCTCAGATCTTGCAGGGAAGAGACACCTCCCCAATCCAACGCTTTCCAGAGGGCAGATGATTAATACTGGGGTTGTAATTGACATTAGAGTTAGTTTCAATGTCAAGACTGATCATTATTTATTTACTCAGCCATTCAATAAAAATGGTTATGGATTCCCGCCATTGCCAGATTGTTCTAAAATCCAGAGAAACAGCAGAGACCAAGAAAGACCCCCACACACACACCCCAGTGTCCTGGAGCACGCATTCTAAGGGTGGCAATGACATACATATACTAACAACTTAGGGAAGGTGTTAAATGTTGTGAAGACGGTCAGGTGATGGGACAGGCAGGCGCGAATTTAGATTGCGTGGTGGTCCCTGAGAGTCTCCGACAGAAATGGAGTGAGCTGAGACCTGGTACTAGTTTCCTGGGGCTGACAAAATAAAGTGCCACAGGCGCAGAAATTTACTGTCTCACAGTTCCGGAGGTCAAATGTGAAGATCATAAAGGGCCTCTAGAGAGAATCTACGCCTCTCTCGCGCCTTCTGGCGGTTTTCTGCCAATCCCTGGTCTTCCTCGTTTGAAGAGGCATCGCCTCCATCCCTGACTTGACTGCCTTTTTATATGCACACCAGTCTTACAGGATTTAGGGGTCCACAGCACTCCAGTCTGACCACAACCGAACTCAACTACACGCGCCATGACCCGATTTCCAAGTAAGGTCACATTCTGAACCCCTGGGGGGTTGGGGCTTCAACATATAAAAGGCGGGAGAGCACACGGTCCAACTTGAGGCAGGACCCGCGGGCTGAGGACCCTGCTGGTTCCGTTATCCAGAGCTGGGCATCCCGGGCAGAGAGGAAAGCAAGAGTAGAAACAAGCTTGGTGTTCAAGAACTGGGCTAGCAACCATCCACGGCTGGCGTGTAGAGAGGAAGGGGGAGCGAAGTATTAGCTTCACCCTGGCCATTCCAATTCAGACACAGGGCTCCCAAGCTGGCTGTCCTCTCCATCCCCACCACCCTTCAGAATATCCAAAGAATCCTATTCTAAGACAGAAATCTGATCCAATCTTACTAATTCTTTCAAAAAACAACAGCCAAAAAAGAGGCTCCCTCCATCACCTCTCCATGATTTGTAAGAGAAAGAACAAAACTCCAGGGCCGCTCTGAAGGTGATACAAATCGAGCTCCACTCCAGCTGACATTTCCAGCCTTTTCCGTAAGCTCGACTCACCTCCCAGCCCCAGGACCCACCGTGCAGGTTCAGGACTCTATTGTTTCATACTTTCCCCAATTTTCCGGCTCTTTTCTTGATGAACCTCACAAACCTTAGGAGTTATCTTGGTATCATCTTTGCCTCTCTGGTCCTCGGTTTCTCTGTCTGTAAAATGAGACATTGGGACCAGGTAAAACACGAGCCCCATCTTCCACGTTAGAGTCAGAGTTCATATAATAACCGTATCGCCATCAGCATCAACGTCAGTCTCGCTCTTTGCTTGGTTTCAGGGACGCGGGTGTGGGGATATTTCTCTGTTGCTCTAGCTTTTGTTGGTGTTTTTGTTTTATGGTTTAGCTCTTTTGACACTGACATTCGCTTTTGCATCTTTAAGTCTTGTGTGTTAGGAGAAGAGTGTGGTTTTCTAGGTAAGGGTTTGTACAGTTTTTTTTTTCTTTCCTTGTTTTACTTATCTGCTCCCGGGCCCCTGCTAAATCAAGACAGCTTTTCTGAAAATTGACCCCACAAGAGGCTGTACGGAAATTCTCCCAGACCCCCTCCCGATTAATCCTCTTTTCATTAGCATGTTTATCGGAAGCCAGGAGAAATTCTCGGGCAGCTAATGTTTAACACCTGCAAGTTCTGAGAGTTGGTAGCAAAACCACATCCATAAAAGAATCGCTTGCTTTCTCAGAGATGTTAAATTTGAACCCTTTAAAGGTTGGACTTTTGTTACGATTCCTATTTCTGTTTTTACATCAAGTCATATGTTAATTAATGCTCTCCTCCTTTCAAATGTAAAGAGAGGCGGAAAAAAAAAATCTGAATGAAACCATTTCAGTGCATGAATGGCCACAGTCAAGAAAGCCTTCTGCATTTCAGAGGCGGGGTGGTTTTCCTCCGGCACAAGCCTCAGCCCTGGCCTGGAGGAGGAGGTGGGTCCCCACCAGGGAGGGGGTGTAGACAGGGAGCCGGGTGAGGTCTCCTGGTTTGAAGGCTCACAGAAACTGGGAGGCTCTCTGCTGTGCAGTACTGGGTGAGCTGGAAGTGTGGCAAGAAAGGACCGGCAGGAAAATCGTCAGAGGCTCAAAGCACGGTGTCTGTGTGTGCGTGTGGCGGGTTGGGGGGGGTGGTTACCGCCTCCTTCTCATGGGGGCTGGGGCGCAATCCCACCTCTCTCCAAAAAGCAAGCAAAAAGCCAAGTGAGAGGTGGGGAAGAGGGCTCTAAGAGCATCCCAGGGAGGGTACCACACTGCGATGGGACACGGCCGGGGAGAATCTGACCAAGTCCTTCGGAGTGATACAGGCATGGTGACCGAAGCCCCCGTATTCTGGAAGTTTCTAAAGACAGGAAGCTTGCAGAAGTCCTCAGCAGGTGGGCAGTGAGGAGCCTCACAGAGGACCCAAGGGCTGCCCCTGCACCTCTAAGAGCCAGAAGAGGCGCTTAGCCATCCCAGAGCATCACTGGAGGACCGTCTAAGTTAAGAGAGGAGGCGGATGTTTGGTGACCAAGCCTGACCACATCGGGAAGGGGCGAGGCAGAGGGCGTGGACCCCCAGCAGGTCCAAAGGGAGACAGGAGGATGTCAGTGACAACAGAGGATAGCAGGACGTTGCACATTATCCTAGGTACAGCAGGCACCCATCTACACTGGCGGCACTGTATTTCTAGGGACCGACAGGGATGCAACGAGCTGGCTGGACCCCGAGGCCAGGATATGTGCCACCAAGCAGACAGGTAGGGAGGGTCATCTCCAGTGTCTCTCATTTCTCAGTGCCCTCCTGGGGGGAATGCGAGGTGGAAATGTGCTGGGGAGAAAAGAACCCAGATGGGGACTCTGCCCTCCCCGCCGCCCCTCTCCGCACAGCAGGGAAGAACGAAGGACTAAGGTGCCCCTCCCACCGCACCTCTGCAAAGCCCCAAGGCTGATTGAGAGGAGAGAAGTTATAGTAGGGTGTTTGATTAAAGCCTTGAACCAGGCTGGACTTTCAGTAACCGAAAGCAACCAGTTACACAGTTGGCCCTGGGGATGGGAGGCCGAGTCAACCGAATGTGGTTGGAAGCTCCAATGGAAAGAATAAACCTGACTGATGTTCAGAGCTCACCACAGTCTGCTTGCTAAGCAAGATGTTCTTCAGTGTTCTTCAGGTCACAGTGAGGAATAAATGTGATACTTAATTAATTTTTTTTTTAATTTGAGAGAGAGAGAGAGAGAGAGAGAGAGAGAATCCCAAGTATGTTCCATGGTCAGCACAGGGCCTGATTCAGGGCTCGATCTCATGACCCTGGGATCAGGCCCTGAGCTGAAATCAAGAGGCGGATGCTCAACTGACTGAGCTGCCCAGGCGTCCCCAAATGTGATCATTATTAAAGGCACGCATGCACGCCACACACACACACACACACACACACATGCACGCTTAGCAAAATCAAACTTCCTAAAAATTCTCCTTTGTCTGACTTTTCTTTCCCTGCAGTTTCACACGTGACAGCTTTTCAAAAATATGTCCCCTGCTTTCTACACACAGTCCCTTCCCTGCTGCAGGCCCCCCCTGGAACATTAACATGTCCCAACCCTCCTGACCCACACACACCAGACAATAAGCAGAACCCTTCAGCTCAGGCTGAATTTCCAGGAACAGCCTTGTGGGAAATGCAGAGAAGGTCACTGTCTCAGTCTGTTCGGGGCTGCTGTAACAAAAGTACCAGAGACTTACACAACAAACTTTTTCTTTGCCCCACAGTCCTGGAGGCTAGGAAGTCCAAAATCAAGGTGCTGGCAGATTCGGTGTCTGGAGAGAACCTGCTTCCTGGTTCTTAGAGAGCTGTCTTCTCACTATGCCTCCCGTGGTGGTAAGTCAGGAGACAGCTCTCTGGGGTCTCTTTTATAAGGACACTAATTCCGTCATGGGGCTCTACCCTCAGGACCTCATCACCTCCCAAAGCCACTACCTCCTAATCCATCACGTTAGGGGTTAGGATTTCAGTGTCTGAATTTGAGGGGAGGGGACACAAACATTCAATCCATAATAGTCACCCTTTATCTGGTTTCCTTCCTTCCTTCCTTCCTTTCTCCTTTCTTTCATGACTTGCCTATTCATGATATTTACTCATAAAATATATATATTTTTGTATTTTATTACTCATAATATACATATATATAGAAATTTATTTATTCCTTTAGAGAGAGAGAATGAGGGCATGAGTGGGGGAAGAGCAGAGAGATAGAGGGAGAGAGAGAATCTTAAGCAGACCCCACGATCATTGCAGAGCCCAACTGGGGGCTCAAACCCACAATCCTGGGATCATGTCCTGAGGCGAAATCAAGAGTCGGATGCTCATCTTGTATTTCATATAGTTTTAGGAGTACTGGGTAAGTGAAGAATGTGCCATTTGCTAACGTCCCATGAGAATAATGATCTGGGGGAAACCCGTACAGAAATGCAGTTAAACGAATATTCCTCAGGGACAGTGGTACGTTTGCCCGTGTGATGGAAGGCTGGCCCCACCCTCCACATACACACCGGAACAGCATAAGACGCAACACCAGAAAGGAAAGGCAGGGGGGCGGGTGGGAATGACAGGATTTTACCCCCAACATGAAAGCTTTAGAGGCAAGTCCTTGATATTTCTATGAATTTGAAGGGTTGCTATTTTATTTTCACGTTTAAAGATTTTATTTTTAAGTCATCTCGACACCCATTGTGGGGCTCAGACTCACAACCTTGAGATCAAGAGTCACATGCTCCTAAGCCAGTGGGGCGTCCTGGCCTATTGATTATTTTAAATCAAAGTTACTTAACAGGCAGCTTGTGCAGGAAGGACACTCCTCGGTCCCCTGAAAGCACCTGTATTATAGACACCCTTCCTGTACCAGGAGGTAAGAGACATCCTTATCACGAGAGGTGGGAACTTTACAGCCAAAAATGCTATATAAACAACCCTCCTTTCTTTTTATTCGTTTACTCCCCCGGCTCACATTCTGTTTACAATTCCTCCCCAACTGGGGCTGCCAAAGTTAACTTTCCTTTGTCCTGTCAATTCCTCACTGATTTCTTGTCTCTGTCTACAAAGTACAAAAACTGACCACCTTGGTCATTTCTCTGGGTCTCAGTGTTAATAGTGGGCATCTGTGGGCATCTGTGGGCTCGTAATAAAACTTTGTTGTTGTTTTTTTCTCCTGTTAACCCATCTCATGTAATTTATTAAAAAAAAAAATATTTTTTAAGTAATCTCTACACCCAATGTGGAGCTTGAACTCATGACCCCGAGATTAAGAGTCACATGGGGCCCCTGGGTGGCTCAGTTGGTTAAGCGGTTTTAGCTCAGGTCATGATCTCACAGTTTTGTGGGTTCAAACCCCACACTGGGCTCTGCACTGCAGCACAGAGCCTGCTTGGGATTCTCTCTCTGTCCCTCTCTCTGTGTCCCTCCCCACCCCGAGCTTTTCCTGTCTCTCTCAAAATAAATAAGTAAACTTAAAACAAAAAACAAGAGTCCCATGCTCTACTGATAGAGCCAGCCAGGTACCTTCCTCCCCTTCCCTTGTTGCATCTAAATTTAATTCCTAGTCCAGCTGGAAGACCTTGACCGGTAGAGGGAGAATTTTCCCTTCCCTGCACAAATGAACTCTTATTTGAGATTTTAGGGGCTTACTTGGCTTCTTTTTTTATTTGGAAGCCATGAATCCTGCGGTCTCTAAGTCCATGGGCTGACTTTTTGCAGGAAGGGGATGGGGACTTGGGAGAAAAATCCTCAAGAGTAAAAATGAAAGAATTGGAACACTTCGACAGGCCACCCCGAAATATACAGGGTTTCTGGAAAGGTTACAAATTCGGTGCCTCTTAGAGCTGATAGAATTTGAGCACTTGTGGGTCCATTTATCTCTAAGCGCCAATGGTCACAGAGAAGGCAAAGCAGTGATGGACGGGCACAGACATTGGGCCCTAACTTGTTCTCTCCTCCAGAGCATCCAGCTGTGGCCCAAACCCTGAACATTCCATGCAGCAAACCCAACACCTTGCAATTCACCACACCCAGTCTCCTTAGAAATCCATGCACCGTCACCGTCGTTGCTGTCATTATTATTATTATTATTTGGACAAGCTTCTTGGACGGTTGCCCCTTTAGCGACTCATCAGAGTATTTCTCCAAGTTACATGCATGCCTCTTCCTAAGAGCATTCCGATAAAAACAATATCCTCCACTTTGATTTATTTTCAGTAACATTTTAATGGCCCTATTAGGCTGGCATCCCATACAAATGTGCCCTTGGCCTGCCTCTTACTCTGGCTCTGTTCTAGTCTGACTTTCAGAAGAGAAGAAATCATAAGAGATGAGTCAGAGAAGGCTTAAGAAGGATCAGACATAGCTCCATCTAAAAACCAATCGAGCTCAGGAGATAGCATTGCTAAAACCTTTTAAGATTCCTTCTGTCCGGGCTGGCTTGCCATGTTTTCCCACCAAAAAAACCTGTTTCCTGGAGCATTTATCTTCACATTTTAATGGGTTTAAGAATCACACTGTGAATCAGCTGACAAGTCAGATCACCAGAAATTCTGATTTGTTGGCTTTGGCATGAGGTCTAGAGAAATAGCGGTTCTAATAAGGACCTCAGCCTGGTAAATTTTGGTGCAGGCATCATATTGATTTCAAAGCAAGACATAATAGGCACACATTATACAAAATCAGCCTTATGCGACCTGGAAAGCTAGAGGTTATTTATTTAAGATGTGATAAAAAAAAAAAAAAAAAAGATACGCGTACCTGCATCCTTTTCCAAATGGAGTGCAGAGGCAAGAACCCCAAAGGTAGGAATGAATGGTATTACCAAAGATGAGGGGAAACTTAACCCATCACTGGTGGTTACAGATAGCAAGATGAGTGATTTGGGGGCAGCTGATTATGCTTTAAAATAATCCTTGGGGCGCCTGGGTGGCGCAGTCGGTTAAGCGTCCGACTTCAGCCAGGTCACGATCTCGCGGTCCCTGAGTTCGAGCCCCGCGTCAGGCTCTGGGCTGACGGCTCGGAGCCTGGAGCCTGTTTCCGATTCTGTGTCTCCCTCTCTCTCTGCCCCTCCCCCGTTCATGCTCTGTCTCTCTCTGTCCCAAAAATAAATAAAAAACGTTGAAAAAAAAAATTAAAAAAAAAAAATAATAATCCTTAGAGGGGTGCCTGGGTGGCTCAGTTGGTTAAGCGTCCGACTTCGGCTCAGGTCATGATCTCTCGGTTTGTGAGTTCGAGCCCCACGTCGGCGGGCTCTGTGCTGACAACTCAGAGCCTGGAGCCTGCTTCAGATTCTGTGTCCCCCCCCCCCCCCCCCCCCGTCTGACTCTCCCCTGCTTGTGCTCTGTCTCTATCTGTCTTTCAAAAATGAATACACATTAAAAAGACAATAATAATAATCGAGAAAATGCTCCTATAGGAGGCACCCAAGAGCCATGATCTGAGAAGGAACACTTCAGGAAGAAGATTCATAGATTCATCCGTTCAGCCCAGAGAACCAGTGAGCCACCAAATGGATTGCATCCTTAGGAACAACATCGGATCAAACGAAAGAGGCTAAAATTTATGTCAGGCAGGTTTTATCTCTATTTCCAAGTCTGATCAATGGGTAATAGCTCCCTGGAGCACTTCATCAAGAGAGAATGTGAAGTCATTTCTAGGCTCAGCGGAAAAAACAAAAAACAAAAAAGAGCATTGATTGATTAGCGATGTCTGCCACCAGCAAGGAGAAGGGAGAATCGGAGGCATCCTTGCAATTTCTGCTTAGGCAGTGATTGGCAAGTTTATCCAAGCTCTGTGCTAGCAGAAGGACTCAGTCATTCCTGAGAAGTGCCATCTCTTTCCTGCTCTTTCCAGTCGGGGAAAGGGTTGCCATGTGAGCAATAAAAACAACAAAAACACAAAAACACCTTATGTGATTACGTTTCTCCTGCTAAAGACAGTCGTTGTACTAGCACATCAAACACTTACCTGGTAGACGTCCAGACCTGTTGTCCTTGCCCGTTCACCAGCACAGACTCTCTTATCCAGGTCTTCCAGACTCCTTGCTTTGCCTCATTTTCCAAGAGAGAAGAGAAGCCAGTAAGTAGCTCTTTCCTGTTCCGTTCAAGGTCTTAATTGCCAAACGCTTCCCCTCCTACCCTAGCGATCTCAACATTTCAAACGCACAAAAACGAGCAGTATTTCATAAAATGGCTGGTATGCCTGCCTTCAAAGAGCAAACTCGTTTTAAGTACCTACTTCACAACAACAACAAAAAGTCGGTGTGCTTATATATAACTGAGAAGCTAATTGCCAATCAACCATATCAGAGTTGCTTATGTGAGCGCCTGTCAACACTTTGGTTAACTAATTCGAGTCGGTGCATGCAGACGAAAGAAAGAAAACCACAGCGTAAAGTACTTCAGAAGAAATTTAGGTTGGCGGTCTTCTAGAATTCAGAGTTTTCTCCAGTACAGATTCACCTTCCTCGACTATAGTAAATACCTTTTGGTTGTTGTGTCTGTCCCAATAACCCCTCCGAGCTACTACTTTCTTCCTAAGGGCTCCACAGTTTGGTTGGGGACACCCATTGTTCCAGGGAAGCTGACTTCCAGATCACATAAGGCTGATTTCAACCCAGTGCTAGAGATAAGAGCGAGGGACCAGTCAGGGCACTCGTCCTGCCCGGCCACATTGACAGGCTCAGTGTGGCCATGTGATCTCAACCAATCCGATTGGATTGATACTTAAGACTCTTGCTGGGAAGAAAGATGGAGGCTCTTGCTTGCTAGAGCTGCATAGACCTTAAAACTTCCTCAAACCGTCTTAGACTAAAGAAGACAGCCAGCCTTAGCAGAAAATAACTTTGAAGAAAACATTGTTGAAACAGGGATGAAAAAAAAAACCCCTTGAGCTGCTCTCTTGTGGATTTTTCAGGCAAATGAATCAGTCTGTTTTCTGTATTGTAAACCCACTTTTAATTACCTTCCTTCTCTGTCCCTGGTAACCATAGCTGATACACCTAGTTAATCTGAGTCAGGAGAATCCATTTCATCAGTGCTATCTTTGTTTCCTATGACTCAACTTTTTCCCTTTCTCATTTTCTTTCATGAATGAGATTTGGGAAGCGGGGTAATAAACAGCTGATAATGATTGGGATGAAAATCTCTGGCATGTTCCAGGGAATGCTTTGGAAAAGAATATGCATCTTCTGAATCAATACCATTTACATGATGCTAACAGGAAGGGAAGGAGAACTAGGCTGGTTTTGTTGTAGATTGAAATGCCTGTGTACTACGGGGAGGAATTAATTATGCAAAATAGTAAACTATGCGCAGACAAATGCTAATTTGTCAACCTGCGAACTGAGCTTCCTAAATCTTAGCTGGCCATAAATCGAGTCATTTTCAAATATATTAGGCAGATGAGCTGCACCGCTAGGGTGATATATGTATTTAATCCCGAGGCCCATGCACGTACTATCTTTCATAGGATATGAACACCCCCTACCTCCAGGGCCAGATTTTATTACGTCTTCCGTGAATACATCTGTGAACACTGCACCTTCTTGTTTCTGCCACTAACTACAGCTGAGCTGCTCAAAGAATAAAAGAAGGTAGTGAAACAGAAGCTCGGATTTACGCGTGTGAGGGGTGTGCAAAGGAGAGTCTCTACCTGGCAACACAGGCAGAGGGAGCGGTGACCTTCGATCTAATGCATCCTTGGGAATTTCTCTCGCCCATCAGAGCAGAAAACATAACAGGCCCTCTGAAGACCATTCAGGAAGGCGTAATCACAGAATCTTCTCCTGGGCGAGTAGCTTCAGAGCTTTGCAGAAACAGGAGACAGTTAAGAGAGGAACAGGTGGCGTGGGCAGCGGTAACCTGTTGGTTTGGGTTGGCCCTTGCCGAGGTTAGCGGTGTCTTCATGCTGTGGGGCAGACTTCCACGCCGGGTGCGGGTTTGGCCTGAGGCACCTTGCATCCAGCCACGGAGAGAGTTACAGCCAGCTGCCCCCCACCCCGCCTCGGGGTTGGGCTAGTCTTGAAGGAAGGACAAAGCAGCCCTGAAAGTTGAAAAGTGCTTTGCTTTCGGGCTGCCCCTGGCTGGGAAAGGAGAAATTAACAGGAAATGTCTCCTAAACTTGGTGGGAGGAGGTCGTCGAGAGGGCGTGACTGCTGGTGAACCCCAGAGCTGGACACAAGCGATCTGAGACTCCTCACCCCATCCTCTGTCCTTGGAATGCACATTCCACCCCGCTAGGAGCCACTTGAAGGGCACGCCCTTGAGAGAGCAGCGGGCTGTTGAGACCATCTGGGCCGTGTAAGTGATCAAAGCTTGGTAAACCCTCTACAGAAACTCACAGGCTATCCAGGGGTAATGCAGGAAATCTACTCTTCCTGCAGCTGCCCAGTTAGCAATCTGGAGTGGTCTGTCTCTTTCTTTGGTCTCTGTTTGCCCTCTGGGGCTGGGGTGGGTTTCAGATTTCACCTGGGGGGACTCGGGAAAAATCCACCAAATGCACTTAACCAAATGCACTTACTGAAACCACCAAATGCACTTACTGAAATTATTCCAGGTAGGATTAATTTCAGCATTAAGCTATAACAGGAGATTAAAAATAACAAGGCAGGGAGGGCACTACCTAACTCTTTTTTTGTTTCCTCGCCAACGTGGTTCTGGGGAGGTCTGGTAAGGGAAGCCCTTGTCGTCATTGGACGTTGCGTGTCCTAATTGTGTTGATTTAGGTGAAAAGACCTTTCCGCTTTTCTAAGTGCAGCTTGTCCTCATGCCACCGTCCCCGACTATCACCAGATTATCATGGAGATAATTTTCTCTCAGTATACAAACCACTCACTTCCTTATACTTTTTTATGGTTGAATGGTACTCCACTGTATGAATGCACCATTATTTGCTTGTTAAACTATTCCCCAGGGGTAGGGCACGTAGGCTGTTCCCAATATATTGCTGTTCAAACAAGTGCTCCTATAAATAGCCTTGTCTGTGTATCATTTTGCATGTGGACGAGTATTCAAGTGAAATAAATTCCTAGAAGTGTAATCGCTGAGTCAAAGGGAATGCACAACTGTAATTGTGAGAGATTTCTAAAAAAAAAAAAAAAAAAAAAAAAATGCATGACTGTGGCTTTAATTTTCATTTCTATTATAATTGAGGTTCCTATCTTTCTAGGTATTGGAGGGACACTGTGTCCTTTCCCATGGACAGTCTGCTCACATCTTTTTGCTTATTTTTCTATCGGGTTATTGGTCTTTTTCTTATTGAGTTGGAGAAGTGTTTTATGAATTGGGAAAATTAGCTAATCGTCTGTGATAGAATTACAAATGTTTTCCTAGTTGCTGTTTGCTTTCTATTTTGCTGAATGAGTATTTCCCACATGCAGACCTTTTATTGTTATTGGTGTTGTTAAGTTGAATTTATTAATATTTCTTTGTGTGAAATTTGGGCATAAAGTTATACTTTATGGCAGCATAATCCCATCTACCCTTCATCCAGTTCTTCCCAGTGGTAACATGCTGCAACACTATGGAACAGTATGACAAACAGGAAATTGACATTGCTGTAATCTATCAATCTTATTCAGATCTTATCCATTTTACACGTACTCAGTTGTGTGAGTATATGCGTGTGTGCGTGTGTGTTTTTAGCTTTCCACATTTTGATCATATGCTTGGGTTTATGTATCCACCACGACAGCAGATACAGGACGTTTCCCTTGGCCACAAAGATCTCTCATGCTGCCCTTTTATAACTACCCTCCTCTCACTCACCTTCACCCTGCCACAGAGCCCTGGCAACCATTGATCCGGTCTCCATCCCTATAATTTTGTTATTTCAAGAATGTTCTATCGGTGGAATCATGCAGTGGTAAACTTTTGGGGACTGGCTCCTCCTCCCCCCCCCCCCCCCACCAGTGTAATTCCCTTGAGATGCACCCCCCACTTCTTGCATATCGGTAATCAGGATCCTTTTTATTGCTGCCAGTATTTTGTGATATGGATGTACCATCACATAACTATTTCTCGTTCAAGGGCATTTGGTGTTTTCAAATTTG
This sequence comes from Neofelis nebulosa, assembly GCF_028018385.1. Taxonomy (NCBI): domain Eukaryota; kingdom Metazoa; phylum Chordata; class Mammalia; order Carnivora; family Felidae; genus Neofelis; species Neofelis nebulosa. The sequence goes on from NC_080797.1 coordinate 5,407,711, forward strand.
GGGCTATTACAAGTAAAGGCACTATGGACATTCATGGACAGGTGTTTGCGTGAACATATGTCCTCATTTCTCTGGGATAAGTGCCAAGGAGTGCATCCGCTGGGTCATTTGTAATCACATGTTTACTTTTGTAAGCAACGGCTCAACTTTTTCAGACCGGATGTACTGAAAATACGTTACATTCCATTAGTACCAGCAGCGCACAAGGGATCAAGGTTCCCTGCATCCTCCTCAGCACGTGGTGTTGTCACTCTTTATCTTAACCATTCTGATGTGAATTTAGTGGTACCTTATTGTGCTTTTAATTTGTCTCCCTAATGGCTAATGATGCTGAGCATCTTTTCATGTGCTCATTCACCTTCTGTATATCCTCCTTGGTGACATGCCTGTTTATGGGGTTTGCCCATTTTCTAGTTGGAGGGTTTTTTTGTTTGTTTGTTTTGTTTTTGTTTCTGTTTTTGTTTTGCTTTTTACTTTTGATTTTTGAGTCTCTTTGTATATTCTAGATAACCACTACTTTGTTAGACGTGTGATTTGCAAATGTTTTCTTCCAGTCTATAGTTTATCATTTCATTGACAGTGACTTTCACAGAAGTTAATTTTAATGAATCCCAATGGATCAGGTTGGTTTTTGGTTTAGGTTAGAAAAAAGATCGTGAAATGTGACATGTGTACTCCCCAAGTGTGATGGTTGAAAAATGAACGTGCTTAACGCATTCTGTAGAAGTGAGAGGTATAGAGGCCAGGACCAGAATTTTCTTCTCACTTGACAGATTAAGGGTCCTGTACCTTGCCTTCACTTCCTACTCGAGAACCTTCCCAGTATCCCACAATGAATGGATTTCTGTGTATATTTAGGCAGAATGATATAATCTGGCACAATATGTCTTTTGGTCATGTTTAACTCGTAGGAGTCAAAACTGAGAGCTTCCCAGTTCTCCAAGCTTCCTTTGAGCTCACACATCACTTTCAACCTGCTTTTCTTTGTAATATCAATGCTTTTCCATTAAAATTGTTTACGGGGACACCCGGGTGGCTCAGTCGGTTGACCATCTGACTCTTGATTTCAGTTCAGGTCATGATTTCACGGTTCATGGGTTCGGAGCCCTGCATCAGGCTCTGTGCTGACAGTGTGGAGCCTGCTTGGGATTCCCTCTCTCTCCCTCTCCCTCTGCCCCTTCCCTCCTCATGCACTCTCTCCCTGTCAAGTAAATAAATAAACTTAAAAAATTAAAATTATTTATGATGTGTTGTGATAAGTATGGACTCTAAAGGTACCCACTTGACCCACCCCAGCTTCCGCAGCCATGGATGCAGGAAGGGACCATGTTCTGAGATGCACGAACTGAGCCCATGAAATTCTAAAAGTTGAGATGAAAGCCTTACCGAGGTAGTCACAAGAAATGGCATCATATACTGGGAGAAGGGCCTTCATCAAAGGGATCATACCATGTGGCATCAGGATGGTCTTGGGTCATCCAAGCCGACTAGCGCCCCTCGGCCTGGGCTCTGAGCCCACCCACGGTTCTCCAGGAAAAGTGGGAGCCTGTGACCTTGGTCGGTTGTGCCCTCTGTTCCCAGACTGGCCTGTGTTAGTTCATGCTATGCCTCGTGGTCTGGGGAGGTTCTGGAGGAGTCCACTTCTCTGAGTGGAGGTGTGTGTCTCATCCATCGCGCCCTATGATTATCAAGTTAGCTCAGGCCCAAGCATCCTGCCTAGTTGGCACATCCTCAGAGGAAGGCTTGCTTGGGAGGGCGGTAGCTCTCCCCGGGGAGCCGTCTCCTACTTGTTTGCACTCCGCTATCAGGAGCCTTGCCCGGTCCCACAATGCCCAGGGGAGAGCTGGAGGGCCCCGGCTGCTGGCAGAGCTGGGTCACCCCGAACAACAACCCTCTCCCCCCCACTGCTGGGGAAGAGGCCCCAAAAGACTGAGTGAGCTCTTCAAGATGCCCGTCCCTGGGAAGACGCGAGGAGAACGCTTGGAGAAAGAGCCAGAAGGATCTGTACTTCTCGTTCCTGGGAGAGGACACGGGTGAGGGGAGAAGAGCATGTGTCCGGCTGCAAAACTGCAGGGACGTGTCGCCTGAAAACACGGGGGTCAGTGATGACCCCCTGCCCCCTGAAGCGTAGGGCCCAAGCACTCGGAGGCACTCGTAGGTGCTCCAAGGAGCCCATCGCGTGTTCCCGGGTGCGAGCCTGTCACCAGACGTCTTACAGGTGGTTGCTGCCAGTGCCCGTGGCTGAACCGCTGGGGTCTTTCCTTTCTTGGCTGGGCCCGGGTCCAGGGCCCTTCACTGCCGCCCTGACCTCCCCTCTGCTCCTGAGGTTGCTGCGTTGCTTCCTGGTCTTTGCCACAACCTCCACCTGGCCCCTGGCAGAGCACATCCGCCTCTCAGGCTCTGCCCTGTAGGCACCTCAGCCCTCCTCCCACACTTGACTCAGTGTCCGTGCACCACGGGGAGTGAGGGCGTTTCCAGGGAGCCCGTTTGCAGCCCAGTCAGTGCCCCCACCTTCCTAGCCATGCGGGGTTGTCCCATGTGCCTTGGTTCTAGATGTTGTAACTATATAGATAGAGAGATTCTAGATGGGGAAATAGCGTGGCATGTTTCACAGTCCACTCTTCCTTCCCCCCGCTCTCTGTTTCCTTTTTATTTTATTTCTACAGTTAATTAAATTAATTTATTTAAGTAATCTCAACTCCCAAAGTGGGGCTCGAACTCACAAACCACGAGATCAAGAGTCGCATGCTCTTCAGACTGAGCCGACCAGACGGCCCCCCTCCGTTTCCTCTTTCTCTCTGCCTTCCACTCCCTCTTCCACAGTCTCTAAGGTCGTGAAGAGTGAGGTTTTCTTGCACTTGTCCTACAGCGACTCAGACCTCCTGCACCTAAAGCTCCAGGAGCTTGTTGCTTGTTGGCTGGTGTCGCTGAATGTGCTAAGTGGGGGGCACGGGGGCTCCCAACACCAGCACTTTCCATTCTCTCTTGACCGTGGAGGGTCCAAGGCTTCCTGTTTGCGTCCCTTCCCAGCGAGCCAGTCCTCTCCCTTCCCCGGGCGGGGGGGGGGGGGGGTGGGGGTGGGGGGGATAAATGCCCTGAGTCAATTGGGGAGCAGATCATAAGCATGGAAGGTTTACAAAAGAGACGAGCATATTAACGTTTAAAAAATCTTGTCCCCGGGGCACCTGGGCAGCTCAGTCGGTTAAGCGACAGACTCTTGATTTCGGCTCTGGTCATTTATCTCACAGTTTCGTGGGTTTGAGCCCCATGTAGGTCTGTGTGGTGACAGTGTGGAGCCTGCTCGGAATTCTCTCTCCCTCTCTCTGCTCCTCCCCTGCTCATGCTATCTCTCCCAAAAATAAATACATAAACTTAAAAAAAAAAAATCTTGTCCCTATTACACAGAAAAAGGAGAGCTCCTTTCCACCAACATGCGCGCGCGCACACACACACACACACACACACACACACACACTCCTCTCCCTATTCTGTCCTACTGGAGTCTCTGAAACCCTGTGAAACCAGGGCAAAACTTCTTGAATAGGACATACAAAGGAAAACCTCAAGTCTTTGGGGCAGGGAGGGGCACTTCTATGCTTCTGGCAATGCTCTGTTTCTCGATCTGGGTATTGTTTAATAAAAAGCATAAAGGGATAGCCATGGCTGGAAATCTTCAGTCACACCAAACCTCTCCTTTGGGAACATACGGTCTCTTGCCTGTGACCATGACCTGCTCAAAAGACGATGGCTTTGCCAACACGCCTCTGCTTTTTTCCGGTCCCACCTGGGCCTGAGAACCATGGGCCTCCCTCTCCAGTCTCCATCCCGGCTTGGATCCCTTCTCCAATGCTGCGTCCACTCCTCTACTGCTTCTCTTGGTCATATTTGTTTCTCGCGCATTTCCCTGGCTGGTCCCCTTGACCTGGTCCGGCCTGAATTAATCGATGAGGACATCTGTGTGCTTTCCTCAGCTCCAGGCTCTGTCTTCAATTCTGATTATTCCATTTTGACAGGAGCCATCTTGGCTAATCCACATTCCAAGCATTGCCTGCAATTTTGTCACCAACCCAGGCTAAGTGACAGGTGGGAGAGAATGAAAGCAGAAGGGGAAGATGAGGCAGTGATTGTCAGCCGTGCCGTTTTGAGTTAGAACATCTTTTTAAACACAGACCTTCTTCTGCGGGAAGATGGACAGTGAACCCCAAATAGCAGTCGCTTCGGGATTTGGGAAGGAGGAGGTATATACGTGGGTAGAGGTGATAGGCGTGTTAAGTGTGTTAAACGGAGCTTTAACTTCATCTGTAATGTTTTCTTTTCTTTTTTTTTTTTAAGTTTATTTATTTATTTTGAGAAGAGAGAGAATCCCAAGCAGCCAGCACGGAGCCCTACTCAGGGTTCAATCCCACGAACCACGAGATCATGACTGGAGCTGAGATCAGGAGTCAGACGCTTAACGAACTGAGCCACCCAGGCACCCTGTAATGTTTTAATTTTTAAAAAGGAGAATGCATTCCTATGTTGTTTGAGAAAATCAAAAGATAACAAATAATAAGTATGTCTAAAAACAAAAAGTAGGGGTTTTTTTTTGAAAAATACACAACCGGTAAAAGCCCCAGTGCATAGGTATATAACATGTAAATGTCGGTCTGTATGCTAAAGATAATGCCCAGTCTGATAGGATCTGCTCGTAGTCTAGTGTTATCTTTGCACTGGACCATGAGCCTTATCATGCCCCCATTTGCTCCCCTTGGCACAGACCGTGGACACTGGTGTGCATTTGGCCCCCCAAAACGGTTTTTAGCCAATCTTAAAGGAAGCCATCTGGCTTTCTTAGGGGATGGTGATCTGAAGCGCTGGGCCGAGAAAGGAAGGAAGGAAGGAAGGAAGGAAGGAAGGAAGGAAGGAAGGAAGGAAGGAAAGAAGGAAGGAAGGAAGGAAGGAAGGAAGGAAGGAAGGAAGGAAGGAAGGAGGGGAAGGAAGTGAGGAGTGGACAATCTCTGTTCTTTCTGGAAACGAACAGCAAGGTGTTGAGGGTGCTTAATTATCCCCCCACCCTGTGCTCCCCATAAGCTGGCCCTATGCCCAACTGCAGGGAACTCAAGAAAGAATCTTCTTCAAAGTCTCTCAGCGTGACAGAGTAGGGATTGCTACCAGTCATGGAGGAAACGTGTTCCTGGAGCTCTCGAGTTCCAACGCGGAGACTCGCCGCGTTCTGGCACTCTGCATGTGACTTGTGTCTTGCTCCAAAGCCTACCCAGATTGGGGGGTGGGGAGCTGTCACCCTCTCCTTTGAAACTGCTCTTCCTCTCCATTTGCTGCCACAGATGCCAACACAATTCTTGTTGCATTAATTTGGCCGGGAGAGGGAAAAACGGCAGCAGCATTAATTAAAAAATAATTTGCCACCCAAGAGAAAGCTAGCCCATTTTCCCCGACTTCCAGTCGACGGTCCACAGATTCAAGGGAGGGGACGATGTGAGTTCGGTAGGCATGTGAATGAGAAGCGAGAGGTAGTAGAGAAGCGGCTCTAAATGTGATGAAAATCTTCAATCTTAGAGGTATCTGGGAGGCAGATCTTTGAAGGCACTAAAAAAAAAAAAAGCTGTGAAGAATCAGGGGAAAGTACTGGATGGGAAGGTGATGGTGATAATGGAGGGATTGGAAGAAAATGGCGTAAGTGGATTTTTTTTCTTTTAAACAAAGAGAAATAACGCCATTCTTCCATAAAAGGAACCTGGACCCTTTGGAGACATGACTTGGGTCGAGGGTGGGGGCAGGAAGTGTAGATAGTCCAGAAGATCTCATGCTGGAAAATAAAGACATGCTTGAAAACGAGACAACACAACAACAACAAAAAGCTTTCAGCAAACTGAAAGAGCTCCCGGTGGGCAACGCTGGGACCATTTGAGCACAAAAATAATACTGCAATCCAGTAATACTGGGCTGTGACTTAAAGTAGGAATACCCACAAGGCCATAGTGATGTCAGGGAATGACTGAATATATAAATACGTGGAGGAGAAGAGACGAATCTCCTATACAGAAGAATCCCATAGAATTTATGTGTCTGTGACCCCTTCTTGGAAGTGGAGGGTCACTCCCCACTCCCAACCTGTGACCTGTGCATAGTGACTTTCCTTCCAAAGAGTACACCGTATGGAGAAAGGGGGGGGTGGGGGTGGGGAGCGAATCATTTTGTAGTGGAGGAATCTGACAACGCGCCCCCAGCAGGGGTGATCCAAGTTAACATCATTCCTGTTAAAACATATTAATAGCGTGTGTCCTTGATAAGACGACAATGACACTTCACCTCGGTGGTTCCTTTCTTCCCCCAAACCCATAACTCCAGTCTAACCATGAGAAGAGTCATCAGACAGACTGAAGTGGGAGGGCATGCTACAAAGGTCCTGACCAGTCCTCCTCAAGCCTGTCAAGGTCATCAAAAAACAAGGGAAGTCTAAGAAAGTGTCCCAGTCCAAAGGAGCCTAAGGGGACATAACGAACAAATGGAACATGGGGGGTCCTGGATGGGATCCTTGCACAGAAAAAGGACCTTGGGAAAACACTGAACAGATCAGAATCAAGCATGGGCTTTAGTCAACAGGGACATATCAATAGCATTTGCTTGGAACCATCAATGTCAATTATAATACGGACCTGGGTCAAGACTGAAAACAAAAAAACAAAAAACCTTATATTTGCATTCAGAACCGGAAGCCTCACACCTTGTCAGCCCTGCTTACATTGTAAAAGAAAAAAAAAATTACAGTGGTCGCAAGCTGTGTTTTTAAAACGTAATGCTGTTCTAACTGCGTCTAATTTCAGGTGGACTCCTTTCGAAGTGAAGGCAATATTTTCAGCCATCCAATTTTTTTTTTTTTTTTTTTTTTTTTTTTTGTCCTCGCCTTGTTGACAGAGTAGGAACCACTGAGCCAGAGAAGCAAAGGAGCAAATCTGGGGCAAGAATCCACAAGGCTGACATGCGAATTATTCGAAATCCAACAGTCCTCGTAAACCCGTGTCTCCCGGGCCGCCTGCCACGAAGGGTGATTTTTCTTTTTCATAAGACTTTCCTCTTACTGTGGAATTAATTGAGTTATTTTCGGTTCATTATGTATGCCTTTAAAAGAGACTTTCTAATAAACTCAGTTCTTATCAGTTAGAAGCCTCCTTCTGTTTCACATTTTGTCTCCTGTGTGTGGCCCTTTGTTCGCTAATCAGAATCACAACTTCCAAATGAAGGGGGGAAAGCATTTTGTTCTCTCCAACCCATTTGGCGTGTGAGCGAATCAGAAGCGAGCTAAGACTGCCACCTCTTTATTTGTTGTGTTAACCAATTAAAAAGTGTTACTCTCTTGGTAATAAAGTGTAACTTTGTCCCCCTGGGTCCTCACTCTGGTCCCTCTTGATCTGGCTCCTTATTTAATTTTCTAGCCGGCCTCACTCTGGTCTCAGATTCCGGAATCATCCAGGGCTCTACCTACGTCAAAGCCCTTCTCCGCTGGAGGGAACACATGGAACCATTCTGTCCTTCCCTCTGAGCTGACCGTCCACAGGAGCCGGTGACAGAGTCAACGCCACATAGGGCTGTGTCAGAAAACTCTTGGAAGAAGTGATCTCCAAGGACAGCTGTCCATACAAGGGCTGTGCCCTCAGCAATGTTTATATACCAATAGAGAGCATAAGGTTCGGACAGGAACAGTGAGACCAGAATCTGTACGCATGTTTGTTCAAATATCCAGATAACTGATTTAATAAACTGGAGGGCAGCCAGGATGGACGCTTGTGTACAAAGCCAGGAAGGAATTCAGAAATATCATGGAGGAAATGTGTGTCTCGGAAACATCACATCCCTTGCTGCCAGGACTGGTTCGGTTTGACTTTTGATCCAGCCCTTATGGTTTTGTGTAATGGAGAGATTTGGCAGGATAGGAGAAATGAACATTTTTATTGAACTTCTGAGTTTCCAGAATATTTGAGCATTCATGATCTCACTGGATCCCCACACCCTGTGTTGTTTCAAAGGCCAGAATTACCTACTGTCTTTTTACAGCAAAGGAAACCATGGCCCCCGGAAGTCACCCACTACTTGCTGAACTAGTAAAGAGTAGCCTCAGGACTGGAATTCAGGTCTCCTGAATTCAAGGTTTAGGCTTTGCATCCTACAGCGATGGTTTAATTTTTTCTTCGGGGGTCTGAATTCATTTGATTGTCTGATGACACGTCTCCTAAGCAGACACATGCACACTTTTGCTATAATTTCAAGGGGTTCCCCATCAACCCCAGGGTGCAAACCACTGTCCTCTGCTATGTAATCTCTATAAAGGTCGTAGAGCAAAAATAAGGAAATTCTGAAATAGGACAATAAGCAATTTGAAGATGAGAATTAAGACCAAATTCCTAAGTTCTTCGGCCAAATTTTCTCTCTTGTCCTGGAATATATTATCTCACAGAGGGAATGGCAGATCTTGAAATGAAATGTGTTAAGAAGATACCCTGGGGGGATATGTATACACAAAAATGGGAACACGTTGATGGATGGAAAATAAAAACCTGAGAAGATACAGAACGGCAGGAACAGGGGGAAGCGTAAGATGAAAGGGAATAAAAATAACGGTCAATTAGACATTTCGATCATGATGATTGTGCCACCAGCATAGAGTGCATATTTATGAAATCTGTCGGGGGTGGTGGGGACCGAAAGAGGAACTTGAGGGGTATGGGATGTGGAGGGAATTGGGCGTCATCGACAAGATGGGCTAACGGAAGCCAAGGGGGCACTGACTCGCGTCACACTTGGTCTAGTGGGGCTTATCCCACACGTCAGTTGTGTCTCTAGCTATCTCTGGAGAGCCCATGCTTTAGAATAAATACCTGCTCATGCTGGAAGCTTGTAAGCCACTTCGTGGCCAGGTTCCCTGTCACTGTGACTGGACCCACTGACAACGTCTTTCCTTGCCTGTGGGTTCCTGTGGATGTTCTTATTCCCAACCACTGGATGTACACTGAATCTTTCCCTCCTTTCCTGCTTGGAGCAGGTTTTCCAGGTCTGCTGGGTTTAATTTACCACCCTGCCTTGACTTCCTTCTCCACTGCAAACTCTCCGGGCTGCCTACCTGGTTCTCAGTGGATTTTCTGCTTCATGCTCCACATGTGACTTCGTTGACTTTGTACCCATTGCAAATGGCCGGAGACACCTCCAATGTTGTGTGGCTCAGGATCTTCCTGGTCTCAGTTTCTCAGTTTGATTCACAACTGTCCAGTCGCCACACCAACACCACCATGACATTGTTCTTCAGCCTCTGGGGACTCCTCCTGGAGAAGGATTTGCAGCCGGTTGGTCTCCTCCCTCCAGGTTTGGGATTCTAGGAGATAGAGTTGGGCTTGGGGGAATGGGGTATGAATAGGAAGATACAGTGAACAGGTACACCAAGTGCTGAGCTCAGATTTGCAAAAGAAATGAGAAAACCTGACCCTCAAGCAAAGGTTGAATAAATGGTTCTCAGGCTCTCGAGCCGACTCTCTCCAGAACTTCCTTTGCCAAGCATCTTTGGGCCAGCCTTTCCTCCTTTCCTCGGTACCTGGCTCCAGCAGGCCCTACCTTAGCACTGGTTATGTCTGCAGAGGGGGTTATTCAGGGTCTCGTTCAAGGCTCAGGATGTCACAATGGACGTCTGTCCACCGAAAAGTAATTCCAGGATCCAATTAGTAATTTTGAAAATTAATGGGAGTTAACAATAACAAAATTGGCCCTTTTCAGCCCAGTTACCTCAGTTATTTTAATGATGGTGATTCACCCTTAGCTTGGCACTCAGCCAACAGATGGTCCATCCAGATAGTATCTACATCCTGATGCAGAATCCAGAATTGCTGTTTATTCGTTTGGCTGTATTAATGACCAATTTGTGCTCAGTCAATTAGATTAGATCAGTGAGTTAGATCCAATTAGTTTATTCAAGTTTTTTTCCTTTAAAGGAAAAAGACAAGCCATGCCAACCAGTTTTTTAGTATATATTTTTAAAATCACGTGTACCTATTCTGAAGATACCATTGTCTATGGCATGTTTAATGTCATGAAAGTCAAGAAACAGAATTCAAGGTGACCCAAGTGACGATAGACACAGTAGACACTACCTAAAAGGTAGGACACCAAAGGGTGAAAAGAGTTGAGACCGATAGGGAATGCTGGTTGATATGAATCCTATGCCAAGAAAATATCACATCTGTGTTTAATGTGCTCAGCATTACAGGGGAACATATTTTTTGCAGGTTAACTCATGGGGTTTTGAATAAGATGTCAAAAAATTCCAGCCCAACAGAAAATGTAATAGTGATGCATGGAATTTGCACATGAATATCTAGGACTGGCCGTGTGGTGATTATCCTTGGCATTCGTTGGGTAGAGTCTTCATTATCACTTTTCTTGGGGAGAGCTAACCCTAGCATGCATTTCCTCTAGCTGCAAATCAGTGACGTCTTTCAGCAAAAAGCACATAATAACCAATGACGTTGGTGTCCCTCCTTTTATACATATTTCAGGTTGGGCCAATGGAGCTGCAGAATTGGAATGGAATTCTAAAACCATGTCTATGTAAAGAGGTAGAACCTATATTTGAAACTTCTTGAGCTGTCAGACAAATAGGATTTATTCCTTGTACTAGTTCCAACGCTAGTTAATCTCTGCTGGCTCTTTGGAGCTTTGTGTGGTGAAGAGATTTTTGAGGCTATGACCGGTCTCAGCGGGAAAGCGTTCCATAATTGATTAGTGATGTCTGCCATGGGCGCGGGAGGAGAGCGTTATAGCACGGGATGTTGTTGTAGCCTGTTCTAGCCGCAAGGAGTGACTGAATGCAGTGCCTTGTAGCTAAATGTGTCCTTTTGGAGTTAAAAGTATAAAAAGTGTATGCCCTTTAACCTGTCATTGCTAACAAATTTGGAACAAACATGGACAAAACCACATTTGATAGTCTAGATGATCATAATAGGATAGCAGCCCCTTAAGGGGGCGACAATTCTCAAGAAGCTATTAAGACATTGAGCGCACATGTGGCCCACACATTTGACTCTTCAATTATGTTTCCAGAATATCTCCTGCGGTGCTTTGAATCTGCTAAGGCTTCCTCCTGGAGGTGTGGCTCATGACCTAACTGTAAGAATCTGTGTCCTAGAGAGCTTCTGGACATTCAGCTAGTGGGGGAAACATTTCCGAAGTCCTCTCCGAGAAGTACTTTTTCCTTGCAACCACTGGTGACTTAATTAGCTCCAGCTGCCATGACAAAATATCAACAACTGGATGCCTTGGAGAACAGTCTATTTCTCTTAGTTCTAGAAACTGAAAATACAAGATGGCGTCAGCAAGGTTGATGTCTGGTGAGAGCTCACTCTTGGGTTACAGGTGGCTCCCCTCTTGTTATATGGTCGCATGACAGAGGACTGTGGTCTCTTCTTCTTTTTTTTTTTTTTTTAATTTTTTAATGTTTATTTATTTTTGAGACAGAGAGCATGAACGGGGGAGGGGTAGAGAGAGACAGGGAGACACAGAATCCCAAGCAGGCTTCAGGCTCTGAGCTGTCAGCACAGAGCCTGATGTGGGGCTCGAACCCACGAACTGCGAGGTCATCACCCGAACTCAAGTCAGACACTTAACTGACTGAGCCACCCAGGTGCCCCATGTATTCTCTTCTTCTTATACGTATATTAACTCAGTTGGGGGCGGGCGGTCACCCTCCCAATTTTATCTAAACCTCATTACCTCCCAAAGACCTCATTTCCAAATACCATCATATTGGGGGATAGAGCATCAATGTATACATTTTGGAGGGCCACAAACAGTCATTAGACAACATTTGGTATGTGGTAGAGAGAAGGCAGTTCTATGAGGCCCCAAGTAGGATTCTGGATAGCAGGTCAGAAAGCCTAATTTATTTGTTCGTACTTTGACTAGCACCTAGCAGGACCCATTAAATATTCATTGAAAGACCGATAGACAGAATAAATGCTAAGGAATGAATAAAGGAATGCAGAGAAGAGGTGATCCCAGGCCAGGCTAGCCGTAGAGGTAACATGAGGTCATTCTTGCCCTCACATGTCTGGCTGATCAGATACAGGCTGTGAAGAGTCCAGAGGATATCAATTCTTAGGTACCCATCCAGTTCTAAAATGATGCAGTTCTGGGGCCACCTGGGTGGCTTAGTCAATTAAGCATCTGACTCTTGAGTTTTGTTTAGGTCATGATCTCATGGTTCGTGGGATCGAGCCCCCACAGTGGGCTCCACACTGAGTTTGGAGCCTGCTTGGGATTCTCTCTCTCCCTCTTCCTCTGCCCCTCCCTCGCTCATGCTCGCCCACCGCCCCCCCCCCCCAAATTAAAAAAAAAAAGCCACAGTTCTAGAATTCTAATTATGCAGGATGCAAACTTCCTTCACTCCATCTCTAGGTGGGGAATGCCGGAGCAAGGCATTCCCTTTCTTCTGCTTCCTGTTTGGAGTCTCTCTTATTTCACTACAGCAATTGCTTTGAGTTTTGGAAAGGGTCTGAAAAAGACCTTTCCATTTCCAGTATGACCTAAATTGGCATTCTCTAACATCTCTCTAATCAGAGACAGTAGCAAACATGACTTCCTTCCTTCCTTCCTCCCTCCCTCCCTCCCTTCCTTTTCTTTCTTTCTCATCTGCATACATGTTTTCATGATATTTTGGACAGAACACATTACCCTTCCATAGAGTCATGTTGATCAACTGTGAGGTCAGCTGTATCAGTTAAAATGCTTTCTAATTGCAGACAGACAATCCAGTGAAAAGAGCTTAATTAAAGTGGGGATACATTGGCTCAGGTAACGTAAAAGTGCAGGGGTGGGCAGACTTCACAAGGGGTGAGATTCCAGGTTCAAATGGTGCCAGTGAGACTGTGTTTCTTTCCATCTCTTGGCTCAGCCCAGGATGCTGCTGGCTCCTTCCTCGGGAGCAGCTCTGGGTTCTCCCTTCCCAGGGCAAGATAGCTGTCCTGATGCCATGCTGGCTTCCTCTCAGGGGAAAGGAGTGATCATCTTTCTCAGTCCTGCCCACATAAGTTCCCAGTTATTCTATGGGCTTCTGCCACTGACTTATTTTCTCCGAGTCTCCCAAATAAAGAGTTAAGATGTGCTGTGGGGCTTAAAGCTGGGTCCTGTGGAACCCCGGGCAGATCCCATTAAATGAGAGTGATGGAGGCTAAACCTCTGAATAAAGATTTGAGACTCTGGCTCAAAAAAAGGGGGAAAGAATGTTGGGAGAAATAGCATATCAGATGACAAGTTCCCCAAATGCTCAAAGAGCTGGCATCATGGGCTCCAATCCATAAGATTAACCAACCTACGTATGAAGGATTTCACGTGGATGCCAAAAGTCATCCTAACTCGTACAGGTGTGGAAAAGACTCTAGTCAACTGTAAGCTTGGTCTGAACCAATACATTGATTGGCCTCTTCAACAACAATAAAAATCCAATGTACTCGAATTTTCAGCCGTTAGAGCTGTCTAGCATTGAAATTAATGGCCTGAGAAGATAGTTTCTAAGTTGTCACTAGATGTCCTAAAGCAAAAGCTATATAGTCACCTACAGGGATATCACTGAGGGAATGTGGGGAAGCACAGACTCATTCATTCATTCATTCATTCATTCAACACGTATTTACTGAATGCCCCTGGTGTATGCTCGGATCTCTTGAAGTAGAGGCTGAGACAAATGTCGACAGGCTCCTTTTCAGGGGAGGAAGCAGGACGGTGCAAATGCAACAGAGGCTCTACAAAACCTTGGCCACAGGGAGCCTGGATCTTTGGAGAAAACGTGGCCCATCAGAGTTCCTGCGTTGAGCTAAAATAGCTAGGCCTTTGTACTTTCCAACTTGATTAGTCATTGGATGTGGGCCACTCAGGGAAGGAAGCCTGTGTTCCTGGAGGAGAAGCCTCTGTCCCTAGAGGAGCTGACAGCTGGAGATGTGTCCTTCTGTGTCCACCACAGTCTACTGCGTGCCAAGCAGCGTTTTGACATTGAAAGTACAGCAGTCAACAAAACAGTAGCAAAGCTCAAGCAAGAGCCGGCATTCCGGTGGAAGGTAAGAAGAGAACTTTTTTTTTTTTTAGTTTTTTAAAGTTTCATTTAAGTGATCTCCACACCTAACATGGGGCTTGAACTCACGACCCCAGTATCAAGAGTCACATGCTCATCCGACTGAGCCAGCCAGGCGCCCCTGAGAACTTTTAGAAAATATTTAAATGGGTGTGTAGCGCTTGGTGATAAATGCCGTGGTGCATCATGGTGAGGAGAAGGTAGCCGTGATGGAAGAAGAAATAGCGGGTAGTGGTGGGATAGTTATGCTATATTCATCAGGACGTTGGAGGAAAAACCCTGTAGACATCGAGGGCTTGAAGGGCTCCAGGCACTGAATGAGTGCAAAGGCTTTGAGGACGAGTTAGGACATCACTGTGGCGGGAGGGAGTGAGGAACAAGCAGTAAGACAGGGGCTTAGAAGAGTAGCAGGGGACCAGATCGGGCAGGGCCATGAGGCCATGGTTACACTCAGAGGCCATGGTAAAGACTCACGGTGGGAAGACACAACGGTGGTCGTTTGGTAGACACACTGCCTCCGCTTAGCGTCCCACTTTATAGAGGAGAAAACCAGATCCCATGGCAAGGGTAGGATCAGTACCAAGCTGCACAGGTAGAAATCCTAGAGAAAGTCAGAGTGGAGACAAGATACCGGATATATCCATTAGGATGCATTGGGCTGCATGTTAGAGAAACTCTAGATTCAAAGAGGCTTCCGTAAAAGGGAATTTACTGATTTCGCATTACTGGGAGACCAGAGTTGTGGGAGCCCTGGGCGCAGTTCCGTGAGTGGCTCAGTAATGCTCCTTCTGTCTTTCCATCTGTCGTCCTCGGTGTATCAGTCAGGATGGGCTAGGATATGCTGCGAAAATAGACCCAACTCCAGTGGCTAAATTTAAGAAGCAGACGTCTAGTTTTACTTCACGTCCATGGCCGGCCACCATTTCTGTAAACTGGGGGCTGTCCCTACTGCCATCAGTCACAGGCTGACAAAGCCACGCGCACACATTGCCAATCACCATGCCAGAAGAAAATGAGAATTCTACGGAGTGTCTGGAAGTGCCGATTAAATGCTCTAGTTCGGAAATAACATACATCATTTCTGCCCACGTTTTGTCCACCCTCCTACTCACAAATGGGCCAGAGATTACAATTCTAATATATGCCTGGGAGGCAGAGATACTCAGCGGCCCTGATGATTATCAAAGGAAGTGTCAGCTTCGACTAAGGACTAGTTGCCCCCCACCCCCACCCTCCACCTCCCTGCAAGGTCAGAACATTCACAGATACAACACTCAAAAAAGTAGAGGAATTCTCACCATTTTTGAGAGCGAGGATCATTTCCCCAGAATCTCCCAACGCTTCCCTCAGTTTGTATTGGCCAGAAATAGATCACGTGTTCATTCTTAACCAACCACTGGCCCAGGGGGAATTATCATGGTTGGTTTAGCCCAACCATGATAATTGGGATCTATCCAATAGGGATTTACCTTCTAGAGCCAGAGGTTGGGTCACTTTCTCTTGAGCCTGTGGGCTGGCTGGCTGAAGTCGGTACAGGTGTTGAAAAGATAACTCTTCTCTGGCACTTTTTAATGAGTTAAACCCACAAAGGAAGGATACTTTCATATGGGCAACAATTCAGGTATTGCAACCAGAAGGACAAAAGTAGAAACATGGATGCTGGTGGGCAAATGGATATTGGTAGGTAACGAACCTGATCTACCACGAAGGGCAGAAGAGGAGGGCTGGGGGTGCCAATAAGAAATATAATGCAGGGGTGCCTGGCTGGCTCAGTCAGCAAACTGTGAGACTCTTGATCCTGTGGTCATGAGTTCGAGCCCCACGCTGCGTGTAGAGATTGCTAAAAAATAAGTAAAGCTTAAAAAAAAAAAAAAAGAAAGATAATGCACTGCAGTGAGGGTTGGAGTGAATAACCTTGAAGATCCTATCCAATCCTGAGATACCATTATTTTCTGTGAGTTTGTTGACATTCCCATCTGTGAGCACAGGGGTTCAAATCACATTTGCGGGTGGGACTCTCTGAGGAACCAAACCCATTTCCCTCACTCAGTACCACCAGCTTCCAGATTGCTCTTCTGTGCCGTGGTCCTTACTCCGGTGGACTTAAGAGATCCAGCGATTGGGTCAATCTGACAGTGTCCTCCCCTGGAGCGGAACCCACCAATAGCTCTGGAGGGTTCTGCAGTGGAGGGAATGGGGTGGGGGGAACGGCGTGGGGGCAAGTGCACAAGAAGAGGGAGGGAGGGGCATCCCAGAATCCGCCCCTGGTGCCTTGGAATCTGGGCTCCAGCTCTCCCATTCATCCATTCTGGAGTTCCAAGGAGCGGTTCTCTGCCTTTCTGGCACGGGGGATCCTCAGTTCGGATCACGCAGGAGCCGGACCTAACACCCTTCCCACAATCTCTACGGCCCACGCTCTTGACAACGGCCCCTGCCTTCAACCTAAGCCACCCCGGCCCTTGCGCAAAAGGTCAGGACACACAGGCAGAATTCTGGCAGTGGCCGCGGCTTTTTGTTCTCATTTCCCCCATCTCCTCCATGGACACACGCCAAAGATGATGATTATGACTCCCTCTTGAGGTGGCCTCAAGGCTTCGACTTGGACCCGGGACTCCTTTCCACAGATCCCATGGGCAATCACACAGGAAGACTTCTCTCTCGGCACCCCCCCCCACCCCCCCCTTCACCTACAGCAGATGCATTTCAAAGCTGAGTCTTAAGAGACTCAGGCAGCTTTTTCCAACTCCGCCTCAACGCTCTGGAAAAAGTCCTTGAAAGAGGCAATAAAAGGTGCCACCCAGCGCCGGGAGCGGCTTGCGCCTGTGTTAGGGTTGCGGTTGGGGTCCTGGGAGGGGGGGGGAGGAGTGTGACTCAGGGCGAGAGACCGCAGGCCCTGCTCACAGGCAGCCCTACCACCTCAGACAAGCCACTTGACCCCTGGCCTCAGTTTAGGGACCTGTAGCAATGGGTTTGGCCTCCTCCCGCGGCTGCGAGCGTCGCCACTAGGGAGAGGCAAAGGCTTGCAGATCCCCGAGTCCCCCAGCGGGACTCGGGGAAGGTGGGACCCGCGCCCAGGGCGGCGCGGGGCAAAGGCGGCGGAGGTCTGGCCCAGCCGCGGGGCCGGCTCCGGAAGGGACGCTCCCGCCCCGCTCCCGGCCCCCTCTCCGCCTCCAGGCTCGCCGTTTCCAATAACGGGAGTCCTGGGCTTCGGTGACGCGGAGCTTCAAGTGCCGCCGAGAGTGGGGAGCGGCGAAGAGGAGCCCCCCCCCCCGCCAGGCGTGTAAACGTGGGCGGCGGTGAGCGGCCGCCTTCCCCTCCCCTCCTCTCCCCTCCCCTCGCGGCGCTCCCGCGTGTGCGGGTGTGTGAGTGCGTGTGTCTCCCTCGCTCCCTCCCGCACGCGCTCCGGCCGCTGCGCTCCCTCCCGCCGCCGCCGCCGCCGCCTCTGCAGTCGCAGCCGGGCATGGTGAGTGAGTGAGGGCCGGCCGCCGCGCGCCCCCCGCCGCAGCCCGCTCCGTCCCGGGGAGCCAGCCCGCGGCGGGAGCGCGCTGCGGGGCCGGCGGCCCGTGCGCCCTCGGTGGCCGGCGCGCAGGGCCGCCGGGCCCCCCGTCTCGCCGCGCGGGCTCCGCGCCCCTCCGGCCCCGAGCCCGGCTCGTCGAGGGCGGCGCGCTCCCTCCCCGCCCGCCGCGCGCCCTCCGCCCCCCGCCCCGCCCCGTGACCGGCTCCCCGTCTTGTCCCGCAGGACCCGCCCGGACGGGACCACGCCGCCGCCGCCGCCGCCCGGAGCCGCGCTTCAGGTCCCGCCTGAGCCGCGCCGCCGCCGCCGCCGCCGCCGCCGCCGCCGCCGCCGCCGGCGGGGGATGGGGCTGCCCGGGAGGCGCGCCGAGCCCGCAGGGGGAGCGCGGAGCCGGCGCGCAGCGTGAGCGCCCGAGCAGCCAGCGCCGGGCCGGTCCGTGCGCACCGCGCGCCGCCGCCGCCGCCGCCGCCGCCGCCGCCCGCGCCCCGATGGCGCCATCGCCCCGGCGCCGCTGAACGCCCGCGCCGCCGCCCTCGGAGCCCGGCGGCCGGGGAGCGGCCTGCCGCGGAAGCCCGCCCGCGCGCCCTCCCGCCCGGCCCCGCCATGGCGCTGCGGCGCCTCCTGCTGCTGCTGCTGCTGCTGCTCTCGCTGGAGTCCCTGCACCTGCTGCCCGGCGCCCGCGCCGCCCGCGGCCGCGCCGCCAACCGGACCCTGAGCGCCGGCGCCGCTGCCGTCGGGGGCCGGCGGCCCGGGGGCGCCCTGGCCCGCGGCGGCCGGGAGCCGAACGGCACCGCCCGGGCGCCCGGCGGCCCCGAGGCGGGGAGCCGGCGGGGGCAGCCCGCGGCGGCGGTGGCGGCGGCCAGCGCGGCCGTCACCTACGAGACGTGCTGGGGCTACTACGACGTGAGCGGCCAGTACGACAAGGAGTTCGAGTGCAACAACAGCGAGAGCGGGTACCTGTACTGCTGCGGCACCTGCTACTACCGCTTTTGCTGCAAGAAGCGCCACGAGAAGCTGGACCAGCGCCAGTGCACCAACTACCAGAGCCCGGTGTGGGTGCAGACGCCCAGCACCAAGGTGGTGTCGCCGGGGCCCGAGAACAAGTACGACCCGGAGAAGGACAGGACCAACTTCACCGTCTACATCACCTGCGGGGTCATCGCCTTCGTCATCGTGGCCGGCGTCTTCGCCAAGGTGTCCTACGACAAGGCCCACCGCCCTCCGCGGGAGATGAACATCCACAGGTGAGAGGTCCCGCTCCCCGAGCCTCCCGCCGCCTCGCCTCGCCTCGCCTCGCCCCTCCCTCCTGTCGCGCGTTCCCCCCCCCCCCCCCCCCCCGCCCGGCCCTTCTTCATTCACCCTCGGCCTCGGCGGCGGCGACGGCGGCGACGGCGGCGTCGCCACAGCTCTCTGGCTCTCCGAAACCCAGCTTCTCCCTTGCTCCCCTGACATGCGATAAATCACAGCCCTCTTGCCTTTTTTCACCATTTCTGCAGAACCCAGAACGCAGGCTTTGGTGGCAGGGGCAGAGTAAGGAGCCGTGGAACTCGTGGAGTTGGGAGTGTAAGAATTTTACAAATTGTAGAATTCTGGATGGCCGGGCAGGACTGGGGGAGGGGGGCGGCGGTGGCGGTCCAGGGTTCAGTTTTCCAGGCAAGTGGGCACTTTGGCATAGGTTTCTCTTGCATTCGGTTTTCTGAGTGGAACCAGCACAGCGTCTTTCAGACTAGGGTTCTGAACAATGCCGGCAGCTGACAGGAGAGAGTACCAAGCGATTTAGTATAAATCGGATGTTCTCTGGGTGTGAGAGCTGGGGGTGATCTGGAAAGGATGTTTTCCCCCCGGGGTAAGAAGGGGTAAAGATCTATCTATCCGTTCCGAGTGGACCAAGGGCAGATGGTGTCTCTTCATTACATCCTGCCCAAATGGGATGCTCATTTTCTTGCGGAGATTGGAGGACTTGTTCTTTCAAACCCTGTAGGCAGAACTCTCCGAGTGAACATTCTTGCTGTGCTAAACCTGGTGGGCAGCGTTTCCAGCTTACGTTTAGGGGGCCGGTGGGGGAAGCCTCCTACCAAAACTTACGCCAAGAGCACAGAATATGGTAATGTTTGGTCCTACCCTGACTGCCTCCCATCCCACCACCCTAGCCCCCAGTGAGTCCTTAGGGAGGTCGGAGCCCAAAGAACGGGAAACCAGACTGTCTTCACCACTCGGGGACCGATGCACCCAGGGGAGGCAGAGTTAGCTCTGTTTCTAGTCCCCTGGTGGTGGTGGTGATGAATGAATGACCAGACTTGGTTCAGCAGAGTCTTTCGGGGAAACAAACCGTGCCCCAGGACCTGCCTCCGGTTTTGGCACATGGTGCGGGCACCGGCTGGTAACTGGGACCCCCCTCCCGCTGACCCGTCCTCTTTCTGAGTTTGCCTAGCCGGTCCCCACCCTGAGCCATATACCTGAAGCTCGTCTCTACACTCTGATTGTTATCCTTTTGGCCTGGAAACCTCCTTCCCTTGCTGCTGTGGACGTCGTAAATCACCGATACCTTGATGAAGAGAGAGAAAGGAGGATAGAAATTTCTGGGCATGATTTTTTTTTTTTCTTCCTTTAAAGCTGTTGAGAAAAGATGATGTTCCCTGGCAGGTTTTATGGAGTCAGACGCACGAAGTTTGGGTACTTACACAGTGACATTCTTGGGTGTCAGGACTGGGTGCTTCCAAAACCGTTCGTAATCTTCACTCGTCACCCTAAGGTGCCACTTAGGTGGCACCCCATCTTCTCTTCCAGGTAGTGAGTCTGTGCCTGGCTGGTCCTGGGGGCTGATGGAGGGATTGAGACAATGATGTGTAGTCAGTCGGTGTCCCCTTTGGATTCTCGCTCTTGGCTCCTCTTGGAAAGCAGAGAAGGAATTGCCTGTGAAGCAGGTGGTCCTGGTCCAAATCGTCCCCCTCTCTGTGCCTTCAGGCCTCTTCACCTTTCTCCTGGGCTCCTGGCCTCTCACGCCACCTTCCCACTATGGCTGTGGTCTCCTGCTGGCTGGTGCCCACAGACCTTTCTTTGGGTTTCTTTCTTCTCGGAGCCTTTGTTCTGTGCTCTCTTAGACGGAGCCTTCCCCTGCCCTGACCTTGATGACCTGAATTGAGTCATCAAGACCTGGGAGGATGCTGATGGCCTTTGGATGCTGGCGCTGGCCTGTGTTCTCCGGGACTGTGACCCTGGAGATGTCCCTGTCCCTCTCGGTGATTTTTCCCCTCCCCATCCCACCGACCCCCTTCCCCAACCCCAAACTAGGGTGCTGGTCTGTGTGTGGGTGGATAGCCCTGTGACTGGTGATGTGATTAGAGCAGTTTGTCTCTGGGGTCGGGGAAGGCAGGTGACCAGGGTAAGGGAGCTGAATTCAGCCTCAGACCATTATGTAAATAGGGGACGTTTCTGCCTCAAATTCACCTCCTGATTTTATTCAGTTCACAGCACCTCTTCCAGCAGCTGCAATGTTGCCCTGCTCAAGGCTTTGGAAACTACCATACTGATGCTTGTTAAGTAGGGGATGATGCCTGTCTCTGTGTTTGGGGGAAGGGGACGGAGCATGAGCTACTCATCGAGGACATTCCATGAGTGACCTTGGGCAGCGGGGGGGGGGGGGGGGGGGGGGGAAACTCCGTGTCTGGCCCTGGGTGACTCAGGCACAACAGCATCCCATCTCCGCCCCCCGCCCCTCCCCCCCCCCCCCCCCCACCAGGCGTGTCAGGGTGAGTGTGCACATTGAAGGTTGCTCCTCCCCGACTCCTGGGTGTGTTCCCATGAGTTGCTTCACTTTGCTCACACTTTAAGAGGTCACCGCTTGCCATCCTGGGGAGTTTTTCACGCAGCTCTTCTTGTTGGGAGCCAGGGTAGGGAAAAGGGAAGAGATCAATCCCCACCATAGTGAGTTTTCCCCCCAGGGCAGAGTGGGGAGGAGGAAGGAGGCTCACTCTTCAGAGGTCAGCGGAGGAAGCGGGACGTGCGTCTGGTTCCATGTGCCTTGAAATAGTTCAGCAGAGACGTTTCCATTTCTGAAAAAGGCAAAGAATCTATTCCAGGGCGTGATCCTTTCTCTGGTAGATGGCTAGCTGGGCCGGCAGGGGCTGGGGCCCAGGGAGGAGAACTGCCTCCTTGAAAGGGGTGTTGGTGGCATGGTCCGAAGGGGTGAGAGGGAGGAGAGAAGGGAGGCTGCAGCCCTGAGATCAGCCATCTGCCTCCTCCTGGTGGCCCTGGGCTGGCCAGCCCTCCGCCTGCCCAGGGTACACATTCCTCAGAACAGGGCTTGCTTTCACTGCTCTGGCCCCCGAGGGGAAAAGCAGATTTAGTCTTTTCCAGAAGTGATTAGACCTGGCCATCCTGTTTCTGTAGAAGTCAGCGTCTGTAGGGGAAACTCAGCTCTCCGGTGATTCTGATAGATGAGCAAAGTCACACTCAGCTGGACCCCGGGGAGGAGAAAGTGACGGCCAGAGGGATCAAAGGCAGAGCTGTGCTTTGGATCTGGGGAGCCACTGGATGCCGGGTGACCACCTTTCCTGGCCGGAAGCATGTTTCCCACCTGGATCTCTACCTCGCCTTCCCCTGTTCACCCTCCCCGGGCTGAGGCTCGAGCTGGTACTGATTTGAATGCTTCTTGAGCGGTCTCTGCACCGCTTCCTGGTTCTTGGGGCTCTTTGCTCAGTGAGGGCTGCCCGCCCGAGGCAGGGCTTTGACCCAGCAGCCGGCCCTGTCTGAGCATCTCACATGCAAACCTGTTTCTTCCTCCTCCCCCAGAGTTGATTCATTAGCGTCCTCGACATGAGAATCTCCAAGGGAAGAACCGTAGCTTTAATGGCTACTTAGCAGATGAGGTCTGAAGCCATTTGGGTGACCTAGTTCAAGGTGGTGGACCCAGACCTGCCCTGGGTCCCCCCGCTGTACGGGGGTGGAGGGGGTGGAGGAATTTGGGGTTGGGGGGGGTCGTGCTCAGGGTTGCGGGCCAAAGAACCTGAGCAGATGTTACCAGGAGAAAGGAAGAGCGACAGGAGGTGACCCTACAGCCGTCGGGAGGGTCCTGTGTCTTTGGACTCCTCTGGTTGTTTCTAGAAGAAGCCAGGGAACCCTTTGTTTCCCCTTTTCTCCCTCTAGAAATTAATTACAAATTAATTACAAACCCAAAGAGGTCTGTTCTGTGCGCACAGACCCGGTAACTGTAATAGCAGGACCCCTTTGCTGGCTGACTTCGTGAGGTTCTCTTCATAGGTTCCCTGGCCATGAATTGTCAGAGCACCCCCACAAACACCCCCATTTTTGGAAGCACTGTGAGCTCATTCTAACAAGTCGATCTAAACAGAGAGTCAACTTTTTTATTTTATTATGTTTTACTTCTAACAGAGCAGTTGCAAGGACAGGAAAAAGAAAATCTTGCCTTGGATGGAAGGCCCCCCTTTAATGTTTTCTGTTTCTGCGGGGGAAAGCAGTGAAGTTGGGGAAGGGTTCAGGAAGGCTCATGGAAGAGGGTTTAGGGAAGGTAATGGGGTGAGAAGTGGACACAACGTGCATTCCTTCGTTCCACGGACAAGTCCCACTCACCTGCTGGGGGCCAGCTCTGTTTATAACCACAGAACGTATAAGCCTCTAAGGTGTGTGTGACCTTGGACACATGAGGCCAGCAGAACTCATTCTTAAAAAAAATTTTTTTTTTTAATGTTTCTTTATTTTAATTTTTTTCTTTCAATGTTTGTTTACCTTTGAGAGACAGAGAGAGACAGAGCATGAGCAGGGGAGGGGCAGAGAAAGAGGGAGACACAGAACCGGAAGCAGGCTCCAGGCTCCCAGCTGTCAGCACGGGGCCTGTCGAGGGGCCCGAACCCATGAACTCTTGAGATCATGACCTGAGCAGAAGTCAGACGCTCAACCGGCTGAGCCACCCAGATGCCCCAGTTCATTCTTGATTTTAACATGTCTGCCATGCAACTACTTTTCAAAAACCCTGCACTTTGAGGGTTCCGCCCGGCATGTTGCTGGCTGTCTTTTGCCCTCTCCGGTGCCCCCCGCCCCAGCCCAGGAGGCGTGCACATCGGTCCCCCTTCCCCACCCACAGCCGCACCCCAGGCTCTGAGCACATTCCTTGGGAAGAGCCTACCCACAGTGCTAGGCTGCCAAGACACAGGTAGAGGAAAAAGTCCGTTTCACTGTTTTCAGCCTATTTTAATGAGAGATCAGATTGACTGTGCAGTTGATTCAGATCCATTGTGCAGGAAGCAGTGGTTCAGACAGCTGAAAAAGTGTGCTGATGGAAGGAGGTTAATTCACCAGCCCCAGGCAGACATGCCCACGAAGGATACGGAATAGAAGGGAACCACACCAAAGGAAGCTTCATCCTTCCTCCCCCTGCACTGCCTGATGTCTCCAGGGCCTGGCAGGATTGATTGCCTTTAGATCTTAACTTTCTGGCTCCTCTTCCGTAGTGAGTTAGAATCCCCACCACACGCTGAGAGAGCAGCCAGCCACTGGCTACTGAGTCCCGCATCATCTGCTTTTTAAATTGTGAATTCAGGTGTGGTTTGTCTTGTGGTGTTGATTGTATCCCTTGACGACATCCATCCTGTGGCGATGGGTGGAGGGGTGGTTCTGGAGGACTATATTAGGGTCTACGTTGAATTCATTAAAACAATTTTTTTTTAAAGTTTATTTATTTTTGAGAGGGAAACAGTGCGAGCGGGTGAGGGGCAGAGAGAGGGAGACAGAATTCGAAGCAGGCACCACAATGTCACTGCAGAGCCTGATGTGGGGCTCGAACTCATGAACTGTGAGATCATGACCTGAGTCAAAGTCGGATGCTCAACCTACTGAGCCACCCTGGCGCCCCTAAGTTCGTTCTTTGAAGTATCTTCTTCTGCGGTGATCCCCCCACCCCCTATGTTGGGAAACGCCAGCCCATTGTTTTTCCGAGTCACATTTCTGACCTCGCGTTTCTAGTAGGTACTGCAGACCAGGAGGAGGGTTTATCTGCAGACCCTCAGAGGGTCTCGGTCCCTTGGCCTTGAACAGGCTTATTTCATACACGTTCAGGATAGATTGTGCCTGTCCATTCTTGTTCTTTTTTATCTCTACAAGTAAAACCATGGGCGCCTGGGTGGCTCAGTCGGTTGAGCGTCCGACTTCCACTCAGGTCATGATCTCGCGGTTCGTGAGTTCGAGCCCCGCGTCGGGCTCTGTGCTGACACCTCAGAGCCTGGAGCCCTCTTCGGATTCTGTCTCCCTCTCTCTCTACCCCTCCCCGGCTCGTGCTTTGTCTCTCTCTCCCTCAAATATAAATAAGCAGTAAAGAAATTTAAAAAAGAAGTGAAACCAAAACATTCTGAAAAGGCATGGTAATATAGTTGACCCTTGAATGACTCTGGTTTGAACTGTGTAGGTCCATTTATACGTGGATTTTTAAAAATTAATTAATTTTTTAGTTTTATTCTGCACTTTTTTTGTTTTGTTTTGTTTTGTTTTGTTTTGTTTTGTTTTGTTTTGTTTTGTTTTTAAAGTAGGCTCCACGCTCCTGCTTGGGGCTCCAGCTCACAACACTGGTATTCAGAATCACATGCTCTCCAGACTGAGCCAGCCGGGTACCCTCAGGATACTTTTTTTTCAATAAAGACAGTGCAGAACTGTAACGTATTTTCTCTTACGAGTTTCTTGATATTTCCTTCTCTCTCGCTTACTTTATCGTAAGGTTACCATATATGACGCGTGTAATGTACAAAACGTGTTAATTGACTGCCGTGTTATTGGTAAGATTTCTGGTCAGCAGTAAGCTGTTGTGGTTACGTTTTGGAGGGAGTCAGAAATTATACTTGGATTTTCTTTTTTTTGTTGTTTTTTTAAATTTTTATTTTATTTTATTTATTTAAAAAAATTTTTTTAATGTTTATTTTTGAAGGAGAGAGAGACAAGAGTGTGAGTGGGGGAGGGAAGAGAGAGAGGGAGACACAGAATCTGAAGCAGGCTCCGGGCTCCGAGCTGTCAGCACAGGGCCCGACACGGGGCTCGAACTCACAAACTGTGAGATCATGACCTGAGCCAAAGTCAGACGTGTAACCAACTGGAGCCACCCAGGCACCCCTATTTTATTATTTTTTTAAAATTCACATCCAAACTAGTTAACATATAGCACAACAATGATTTCAGGAGTAGATTCCTTAGTGCCCCTTACCCATTTAGCCCATCCCCCCTCCCACAACCCCTCCAGTAACCCTCAGTTTGTTCTCCATATTTATGAGTCTCTTATGCTTTGTCCCCCTCCCTGTTTTTATATTATTTTTGTTTCCCTTATGTTCATCTGTTTTGTTTCTTAAAGTCCTCATATGAATGAAGTCATATGATATTTGTTTTTCTTTAATTTCGCTTAGCATAATACCCTCCAGTTCCATCCATGTAGTTGCAAATGGCAAGATTTCATTCTTTTTGATTGCCGAGTAATACTCCACTGTATAGATATACCACACCTTCTTTATCCATTCATCCATCAATGGACATGTGGGCTCTTTCCATACTTTGGCTATCGTTGATAGTGCTGCACATTGGGGTGCATGTGTCCCTTCGAAACATACTTGGATTTTCTTAACAAATTATTATTTTTTTATTTTATTTTGAGAGAGAGAGAGAGAGGGCTAGTGTAGGGGAGAGGGACAGAGGAAGACAAGGAGAAAGAAAATCCCAAGCAGGCTCCAGGCTCAGCGCGGTGCCCGACCGGGGGCTCGATCCCACAACCCTGGGATCATGACCTGAGCCGAAATCAAGAGTCGCACGCTCAGCGGGCTGAGCTGTCCAGGTGTCCCTGTCCCTGGGTTGTCAGCTGCACGAGTCATTGCCCCTAACCCCTGCCTGATTTGCTCAGGGGTCAACCTTCTTTCTGTTATTTTGTCGTCCGTTATAGAATCGTTGAATTTTTTTGCAGGCCAAGTCAGCAGCCTAACGTCCTGATTTTATAAGTGAGGCAGCTGACACACAGGGAGGTCAGATCACAGTGCCCCGGGGTGGGGGGAGCAGCTGGGGGTGGTGAGCTTGACCTGGAAGCCGAGGGCCACTCTGCGTCCCGGGCCCACTCTCCTGCCTGGTTGCCTCTCAGCCTTGTCTTGCGCAGTGAACGTCTATTATTGTCTTACGCTATGCACCTGTTTCGGAAACTCTGTTATTGTCTTACGCTACGCACCTGTTTCTGAGTCAACACCGGATAACTTCCCGATACTTAGGGATGTGAGCGACGGCCTTCTCCCTTCTCTTGCTTCCCTGACTTTCCTTGGTCCCTCCTCATTCAATTTTACGGTCCCCTAAAATGATTTCCGTCGCACTTCCACGGTCGCCTTGTAGTTTTCCCCACTGTCCCTTTGTAAAGGGCAATAACCTGACCTAAGCACAATCCTTGGATAAGATCTAAGGAATGCAGACCATCGAAGAAGGGAGATGCCCCGCAGGCCAGAAGGTTGTGAGACCATCAGGTAAAACCGGAGGTGGTCGTCTGTGATTCAGAAGGTGCGGTCTGAATGCTTTCTCTCTCTCCCAGAGATGGGTGGGGACGCGGCCATCTAACCAGGTCAATGAGTTTTGGTTTTGCCAGAGACCGGGAGACCTCCAGGCAACACCCTCCCTGGGGCCCAGGTGCGTGTGATTTCAGGTTTGTCCCCCGGGATGGCCCCCTGCATACAAGACAGCTCTGTGGGCCTCAGAAACGCATTCACTGGTGTGGGCCTTGCCCCTTCTCAGCTCTGGGCCACCATCCCACAGGGGCGAGGTGGATACAAGGTGAGGGGGCTGAAGGGGCTTCAGGGACGTGGCTAACGAGGCTGGAAATTTGGGTCTGACCATTACATGAAATTCACCTCCGCGGCCTGCAGTTTGGAGCCTGATTCTGTGTACCTCTCCTAAACGTGTCCCCCTTCTAAGCAGTCACCTTGGGAGGCCACACGCCGACTCTCCCCCGGACAGTGTTGTCATAGTGTTTTCAGAGCCCATGGCACGTCATCTTGACTCTCTCTGTAACGGGGCACATTTTTATCCTCTTGGGCTAAGATTTGATTCTTGTAAGAGGCGCTAAGTCACGGGGCGGAGGCCGACGAGTGGAATCGGCGATCGGCTGGTTATTGGCGGAAGTAAAGAGTGCCTCTAGCAATGAGGCCTGCTGTCCTGGGATCCACATCAGCTGTCTCCAGAGGCCGAGCCCAGGAGAGGCGCTCGGGTGATGAGTGGTGGGGCCCGCAGGTCAGAGCCCGGCTCTCTGTGGCGGCCACTTCTCAGGGGCCGCACCTCCCCGGCCGTAGGACATTCAGCTCTGCGTTTTATCGGTGTGTCGGGGCAGACCTCGCGGGAGCTGGAAAAAGAAAGGAGTTGAATATGCAGGAAATAGTTCAAATGACTGCCCAGAAAGGGAGGGGAAAAAAAGAAAAAGAGAAAAAAAGAATGTCCCACATTTCTTCAAGAGATAGTAGTCAGATAGCTCAATTTAGATTCCTCATTTGATTCTGAGGGTACAGGGACCCAGTTTCCTCGGAATGCATGCGGCCCAGCTTGGGGTCAGAGCCGGGCTTCTCAGTGCTCTCCCTTTCCTGCACGTGGATGTCACCACCTGTGCAGTTTGGCATTCGCGTGAGGTCCCCGCCAGGGCCGGACAGCCGTCGAGGAGGTAGAAATGTTTGCAAGCACAGGAACGTGGGGCTTCCCGTGAGAATTGCCTGTAGGTTTCTGACATGCGTGTACTGGGCCCCCAGGTCCCCCAAGAGTACAGTCACTGTGCGAGATTGGTCACAGAAGCAGAGCGAGGGTGGGGCAGGTGACAAGGGGCCACAGGGGCAGTTTGTGGCCGATTCTTGCGTTTTTTGGCGGGGGGGTGGGGGGGGGGCGTGGTGGTGGTACAGCGGGTGGGCTGATGTTTCTCTTTTCCATCAGGAGTTAGTAGGACGGTGAGGTGGCCCTCCTGCTGTGTGGGCTGGGGCAAAGCCTCTGGCACTCTTGGACCCTGGGAGGAACCAGCCCTGCTCTGTGGCTGGGGAGCCAGCTTCCTCGGCTCAAAGGTCAGGATGGTGGGGAGGTTTGTTGCCCAGAAGCCTACAGGAGCCCATCACCTGTGCACCTGCAGAGAGCTGGTGTCGAGGAGGGCCAGAGGCCTCGGTTAGCTGAGGGCTCAAGGTCATGTGGATGAAGCGGGGGTGGGGGTGGGGGTGGTGGTAGGGAGACTCTTGGGAGAGTGCTCAGTCCCCAGGGCTTGCTCTGTGTCTGGAACCCTGCTGTGCACTGGACCTAAGCTGCCTCCGTGCGTCTTTCCTTCACCCTCCGGGGATAGGTGCCCATTGAACAGACGAGGAAATCAACTCAGAGAGGCTTAGTAACTTGTCCAAGTTCGCACGGCTAGAGCTGTGCCAGTCTCCATCTCCTTCGGGGGCCAGCTGGCTCTCATCTTCCCAGATGTAAACGGGTCACCCAGATCAGGGTACTGCAGACCCGGGCTGGTGGCCTCGCTTGCATTGCCTGCAGGGCACAAGGCCACCAGGGTGCGGTGCAAAGGCTTGTTTTCAAGAATGGGTTATATTGGTCGAGGATAGCGAAGGCGATGCAAAGAAAATGTAAAAAATCAGAGAACAAAAAACCCAAAGCCACACACCCCGATTCCAATGGACAACCAACAGCAAAACACAAAACACAAAACAAAACAAAAAAACAACAACAGACCTTTCCAGTATTGGCAGAACCCCGGGGCAATGCTGCACGAGTCCCAGCTCTGGAATAATAGGGGCACTAGGGAGAAGAAGTGATTTGGGGGCAAGACGATGGACCTCGGGCCATTCCCAGTTTTAATTACTGAGACATACGGCTCAGAAACAGCTCCATTTATCACTGCCCCCCACCCCCACCTCCCTGCCCCATTTATAACCAGAGCACCGTGCACACAAGACAGAGTTTCAGCCAGCTCACTGCTGCTTCCCGCTCCGGTCCTGTCCTTCTCCCGTTTCCATTTTCCTAGCCGTGCTTCCTAATTCCTCATTCTTTCCAGGTGTTTCTCTGTTTCTTGTGACCTCAGGTCCTCTGTCCTGAAAGGCTCGCTCAGAGGAAGGCATCCTGGGGAACCCTCAGCGCCCCGGGCTTTCCTCCCAAACTTCTGTTGACCTGGTCGTGGCCATGGCCGTGGGCAGTGGTGGGGCTGGCCTGCAGCTCTGGGACAGGGTCTCTGACCGGGGCACTTACCTGCTTGAGGTGGGTGTGGGAACCATTTCTCTAGAAAGTGAACATGGATGCCACCACCTGTGCAGTTTGGCATTCGCGTGAGGTCCCCCCTCCCAGGGAGGGGGGTTCCTGAGCCCTGTTTGCAGTACTCCCCCCCCCCCCCCCAGCCCCCACCCACTTCTGGTCACAGGAACAGGAGAAGCCTTGATCACCCTGGCCCAGAGCCACTGTCCCCACCTCGAGACCATGGAGGCCGAGTTCCAACCAGGCTCTGGGTGGCTACAAGGTTGGCCCTGCTCCCCGGCGTTTGGGAGAGGAGTGCGTGCTCTCTGCCGGCTTCCCAAACACTCATTATTCCTTGCTTTTTTGGCATTTGGTCTCGTGTACTGTTCCCATTAGCTCTGGCATTAAAGTCTCATTACTTAGGACATCTGTCCTCTGGACATATTCGCGGCCCCCTTAGCCAAATGTCCTCTTCTGGGAAGTATGCTTTCCACTCTGTCCCCTTTTCCAGCTTCCTTCGGTCTGGCTGCCCCAGGGAGGAGGGATTTGAACCCGAGAGGGCCCTCCCCCCCCCAGGAGGAGGGGCGGCTGTTGATGCTGAGTGGCATCTGAGAGCGTGTTTCAGAGCCCATCAGCTCCTCCCATTTGGAGGTCTTGGGAATGCAGACCCTTGCTGTCATCCCTCAGTAGGGCAGGAATGGACGCAGAACGCCATAATAGCAAAGGAGCTGTTTCCAGGAGAACTTTCCTAGACCAGCCTTGGATCCCATCAGGCAGGAACTCTGTCCTCAGTCACCCTGATGTCGGGGCCTCCTGTAAACCCACCTCTCGGGCGCTGGTAGGCAGGTGGGTGAATCAGGATTCCAGCCACCCTGTCGGACTGGCAGCTGACACTCTGTGACTTTCTACTGTGTCCTGAGTAGTTCACTCCCTCCCATCTTTGCCCGGGGATGATCCCCCAGAGGCTTGGGGGAGGGGGGGTGGGATGGGGGTGGGGCTCTTGATGCTGTGGGAAATCACAGCGCCTTTCTGTTCTCAGATCATCAGCAGCCAGCTTTTCTTGCCCACCTCCTCTCCCAGCCTCAAGCGTTCATGAAGAGAGTTGGGTCTGTCGCTTCTGTCTCTCTCCATCTTTCAAGTCTGATCATTAAAATGTGTCTTCTCCTTCCCGCGGGTGTCTTTGTCCACTCTTGCTTATTTCTTCCTTCTTTCCTTCTTTTGATCTCTTTTCACTTCTGTTAAGATGGTGGGGGGGGGGGAGGTTCCTTTGCTTCCTTTGCTCTCTCCCTCTCGTTCTCCTTGAATTTATCCCGCTATAACTTCATTAAACTGCATCGATTCAGACTCTGCTGATTCAGAAATTATCCAAATCGGACCTGGGCGAAGTTGTTCTTTCCTCTGTCTGACAAAAACCTGCGACAGACTGATGAATGGTGAAGATTGTGCAGGGCGCACACACCATGCGGAAGGACAGATTTTTCCAGCAGGCTCTTCCGTAGACCATTGGCATGCTAATTACAAATCTTTCTCACCTAGTCAATGATGTAGCTGTCTGAAGATCGGTTTCTGTTTCCTGTTTCCTAGCCTAGTTTGTAATCCTGCAATGGCCCCGGGAAACAGTAAAAATGCATTCCCTTTGGAGCGTTTTTGTTTTTGTTTTTGTTTTGTTTTTGTAATTTCCATGTCTGTTTCCTCGATTGGGATTAGCCTGCTGGAATCCGTGATGCTTGACCTCAGGCTGCTTCAAAGTCCCTTCTTAATTCCCTCTGGGAATGCCTGCTGATTTCCCCTTCTTGTTTCTTTTCTCCTGTCTTTCCCGGAGTTTTTAACATCTGGAAACTCTCTCTTTTTCAGCTTTGGGAGTGGAGAGTCCTGCCACAACCCAAAAGGTTCACCTCATTTCCTCTTGCCACAGGGTGAGCAGCTGGGCACCGGGGTTTATTAGGAACCTGGAGGTGGACTTTGGACAAGTGGCTTTGTCACTTCCAAGAGACCGTGAGCTCTGTCTCTGCTGCTTCTGTGCTTTCTCAATTGCCCATTTCTGCCCAAGGAGCCTGCTCGTACATCACTGTCTCCAACACCACAGTTTGGATTGAGGAGACAGCGTTGCAGTCTAATGCAGGATGTGATGGGATGTGCCTAGACTGTACCCAGCCCCTTATAGGAAAGGAAAGGACTTTGACCTTTCTCTGCATGTGTGGTGCTCCAGGGGCACCTGCATAGCCCCCATTCTTTCACTTTTGGGGCCATCTTCCATCTTTCTGTGCCTTGAAGCATTTCCTGGGAGCTAAGAGGCAGGCTAATCCCAACCAGTGTTGCTTTCCGTGCCCATGACCTTGGGTATGAGTCCCTCAGCCAGCCCCCACTCCGGTCTGTTAGCCTGGCTGTGGGATGGGGCCTGTTAGGTGGTGCAGGTGAGTTCTTCCCTGGTTCATTCTGATCTCAGCATACCTGCAAAAGTTCCGGAAAGCAGAGAAGTACATCTGTCCTGTGAGTTGCAGACAGCCCTGGGGAAAATGTACTCTCCCTTCGGAAGAGAATGCTACCTGGAAATGTCTTCCTGTGACTGCTTGGTTTTAGCATCCTAAACTCATAGAATCTCTTGGGTGAGAGGGACTTAAGAGGTGTTTTAGTGCCTCTCCTTCTGGGGGCCAGGTCCCCCTCCTCTTCTGCAAGTGCGTCGAGAGCTGGGCTCCCTCTGTGCCTGGAGGAGTCCATGGGTTCAGAGGACACAATTCTTGGTAATTCTGATGGGGAGCTAACAGTGGCTTTCTGGCACGAGACGTACCTGGTGGGACAAGCCGTTGCCGTATCCCTTCTGTAAGATGGCAAGACTTCCCTTTGAAGATGGCGGTCAAGGCCCGCTTCAGTTTTCCTGCTTCTTGGATAAACATCCCTAGTTACAAATCTGTTCCTCACAGGACACGGGTTCGAGTCTTTGTGCCTGTACGAATGTTGCTCACATCGAAATGGGGTTGTAATTTGGGGCACCTGGGCTGCTCGGTCAGTTAAGCCTCCGACTTTTGATTTTGGCTCAGGTCATGATCTCACAGTTTCATCAGTTTGAGCCCTGTGTCGGGCTCTGAGCTGACAGTGCAGAACCTGCTTGGGATTCTCTCTGTCTCTCTCTGCCTCCCTGACTTGCACTGTCTCTGTCTCTCTCAAAATAAATAATTACACTTAAAACCCGAAAGAAATGGGGTTGTAATTCTATAACCAAACCGAATGTGACATTTCCAACAGCAACATACAAGTCGTTCAAACTCCATTCAATCCGAAGATTCCTTTTGGGAAATTGGTTGGTCTCCAGTGCTAGGCCGGACTCCCCTGCTGTGATGTCAGGATGATGCATGGGTTTGCCTATTTTGTTCCCACCTGTATTTTGTGGCTCGAGTAGTGCCTGGCACAAGGTAGGCCCTCAGCTAATGAGGTTGAAAGAATGAATGACTTAATTAATTAAAATGGAGAGCATGGTGGGTGGTCTTTCTGTGTGCCCCACTCTTCTGATGTTTGCCTTGATGTGAAGAAACTTGAGCTTGGAAATGACAGTGATGTTTATGATTTACAATTTATTTATTTTGAATGAGAGAGAGAGAGAGAAAATGAATCTCAAGAAGGCTCCATGCTCAGTGTGGAGACCTACACGGGGCTCGATCCCAGCACTCTGGGATCATGACCTGAGCTGAAATCAAGAGTCAGGTGCTCAACCAACTAAGCCACCCATTAACCCTACACACACACACACACACAGCCACGTGTGTGTGTGTGTGTGTGTATAATATATATATGTGTGTGTGTATATGTATATGTATATGTATATATATGTGTGTATATATATGTATAGATATATGTACATATACATATGTATATATATACATATGTATACACGTGTATATATATACATATGTATATATATATACGTATATATATTTATATTGAGAGAGAGAGCGAGAGCGCGCAGAAGGGGGGCAGAGAGAGAGAGGGAGAGAGAGAGAATCCCAAGCAGGCTTCATGCTGTCAGTGCAGAGCCCGACGTGGGGCTTGAACCCACAAACCGCGAGATTATGACCTAAGCTAAAATCAAGACTCAGACGCTTAACTGACTGAGCCATCCGGGTGCTCCCCTATAATTTTTTTTTTTTTTAAAAGAAGGAAGGAAGGAAGGAAAAGGAAGAAAAAGGGAGGTAGGAAGAATGAAGAAAAAACCCAGCTGAATCACTTTGCAGAAAATGTTGCCCTGGTGAGTTTGATACGTTTGCCCTTTCATGCCCCACTGGAATCCTGATTTGTTTTGTTCGTGAGGGGAGTCTCTTGGCTTTTCGGTGGCTGTACTTTATCTCGAAGCTTCCCGGCTCGCTAGCAGAAGCACGGTTTGTGATGGCCTTGCAGAGACGAACGAACAGACACTCTCTTTGCACTTGGCTCTCAGAATCCAAGTTCAGTGTGCAGTGAAAGCTGCTGTGTGTGATCAGACGCATTCCTGTCCTCAGTCAGGCCTGAGTGGAAAATAGGGGATGTGGGTGGTCCCTTCCAGGATGACCCGTGGCCGTCACATGCCATGTGGTTCACTCTCCACGGGAGGAGTTTTGCCCATCTGGCATCAGGGATTCAGTCCTCCGGGACGCCCCTCTCCCACCACTTTTTTGTCGTGGTCCTATAGGCCGAGTCTGTGCAGACACTGGGAGGTTGTATTTGGATTTATTTATTAATCAAATATTTATAGAGTGCTTACTGGTTGCCAAGTTCCGTTCTAAGTGCTCTGCAAATATTAACTCATTTAATCTCCATGATAACTCTAAGAGGTAGACATTATTTTTGGCCTTATTATTTTAGCCTTATCTTTTGAACGAGGAGGCAGGACCACAGGCCACGAAGTAGCTACAGGAGATCACTGATGCGCCCGGTGGCCAGCAGCCCCACAGTCCGGCTCCAGAATCCCGCATTTAGCCACTAGGCTATCCTACCTGCGTTTTGCTGCCCCCTCCGGACTTAGATCTGTGCCTACAGCAAGTCAGGCAAACCACACCGAGATAACAAAAGAGAACAGCAGTGGTGGCCACATTTATTTTTATTTTTATTAAAAAAATTTTTTTTTAATGTTTATATTAAGAGAGAGAGAGAGGGAGAGAGAGAGAGAGAGAGAGAGAGAGCGAGCGCAAGTGGCAGAGGGGCCGAGAGGCTGAGAGAGAGGGAGACAGAATCGGAAACAGGCTCCAGGTTCTGAACTGTCAGCACAGAGCCCGACGCGGGGCCCGAACCCACGAACCGCGAGATCGTGACCTGAGCCACAGTGCCCCTGTTTTTCAAAAACATTTTTTTAATGTTTATTTGAGAGAGAGAAAGAGAGGCAAGTGGCGGGCATATTTATTCACTCCTCTCCCCCCCCACCCCCGGCCGCCCGTGTGGCTCTGGTAACCAATCTCGGTAGCATTTTTGTCTTCCCTGTCCGAAATGGTGGCTGTGCTGGCCACATCTAGGTCTTTGGATCATTCCGGGACAATCCAGATATTTCTGAAGAGCCTAGGCTTGGGGTTGCTGCTACCCAGTCTTCCCAGGCCTGGGTGAATTTTCACAGGACTCAGGAGGCAAGGAGTGGAGTGTGTGGAGGTGAGGCTCTCAGGGGTGAACTGGGGCCCCATAGGATGCGCCTCTAGGCCCTGCCCAGCTCGTGGCTGGCCCCAGGCCACAGCCCCAGGACAGGGGCCCATCTGGATAGAGGACCTTACCCCGTTTGCCTGGAAAACACGGAGCCTGCGGGCTGAGCCTTCCCTGCCCGGGTCCTGCACTGTTTATTGGCCAGGGTGCATTCCGATTGTGATCGTGCCCTGGGCAGCTCAGACCTGCCGAACAGCTCAGTGCAGGTGCACGAACATTGTTACCACAACAAAGGAGATCTCCACACCCATTTGGAGCCTCTCTGTGACGGGAGAGCGGTCTTGTGCACACACAAAGCCAGCAGCTGTGTTTTTCAAGTGGACTGTGAGAGAACCAGGACTAAGAACTAAATTAAACCGTTCTCCTTGGTCCGTGTTTATTAAAAATATAGTCACTCCGATTGTCCGGAGTGCATATTTTCAGAGAATAAAGACCCCCCGTCTGCCCAGTGAATAGGCTCGGGCATGAGGTGAGAGAGGACACGGGCTGTACCCAGGCTGTCACGGTCAAGTATAAACCTCCCTTCTCTGGGACTCAAGTAGCCAGAATACTTTTTTTTTTTTTTTTTAACGTTTATTTATTTTTGAGACAGAGAGAGACAGAGCATGAACGGGGGAGGGTCAGAGAGAGGGAGACACAGAATCCGAAACAGGCTCCAGGCTCCGAGCTGTCAGCACAGAGCCCGACGCGGGGCTTGAACTCACGGACCGTGAGATCATGACCTGAGCCAAAGTCGGCCGCTTAACCGACTGAGCCACCCAGGCGCCCCATGTAGCCAGAATACTTTAACTGGAGTAGGATGTCTGTATTCTACTTCTAGGAGAAATAAGAAAGTAACTGTCAGAGATTTACTTAAAGAGAAAAAACAAAACAAAACCCAAACCCAACCTTTCCTGGTTTGCCCCGTAGTTTTGACG
The DNA here is from genome assembly GCF_028018385.1 of Neofelis nebulosa. Classification (NCBI taxonomy): domain Eukaryota; kingdom Metazoa; phylum Chordata; class Mammalia; order Carnivora; family Felidae; genus Neofelis; species Neofelis nebulosa. Next base: position 5,444,108 of record NC_080797.1, read on the forward strand.
TGAATAGCTTCGTTTCCCAGAATCGTCTTTATTTTGCTTCGTTTCTTCTCCGAAGAGACCTAAAGATTAGACTGGTGGCCCCTCTCAAGGAAGAAACTTGCATTCTTAAAATAAGTGATTTCGAAAATCCTTCAAGATCAAGAGTGTTCTCATTAGTCCTCAGGAATAACATTAACCAGAATAGCTCATTCAGGGAACAGTTGATGTGTTTGGCCTTTTATCATACCTATCCAACAGCAGAAATGTCTGCCTGTTCTTCCCAGAAAGAGGAAAGGCATGTGTAGGGGTCTAAACGAACCAGCTTGCTTCACCCTTGACACAGAAAAACTTATTGGGCTCTAGGAGAACTTACTTTCTCCCCTTTTGTGTGGCTCAGAAATCCAGAGATCTGGCGGGGGACAGAGGCTGGTTTCCATCGGCTCTATCTCAATGAGCAGTGATGTTCGTGGGGTTCGTATGGAAAGTATTAATGGAGATCAAACAGACTTCCCAGGTGAACTAAGAGTCCCTAGGTTCCCCCCACTTAATTTGGCGGGAATCTCAGTTTTACTCCCTGTTCAATGAGGGGAGATTGTGAGAAGAAGTTCCATAGTTTTATCTTTGTTTTTTTTGGTACTCTTTTCCTACATTTCTTTTCAAACTTAGAAACTCCACAAAGCCCAGGGACTGCCTGCTTTCAGAAGCCAAGGGTCTCATGGAGCAGGACTCTGGCTTCATGCAGAGCAAGGGTCTAAGGGTCTAAGGGTCTATGTCGATGTTCTGCTTAGATTTTGTTGCCCAAATCAGTTGCCTGCTGAAAACAGTGTAAAAAGCGTTCGAAGCTTGCTGGTGTCGAGGACCCACAGAGGTCGGTAGAACTGGGTAGCTGAGCGCAGCCGGGTTCTGTTTGGGCAGATTTTCCCACCAAAGATGGATCACTGTCTAAAACCCTGTGTTCAGAGACCGTGGGAGAGAGATAGTAGGTAGAAAAATAAATGTGACTGAGTGGATGGAGGGACAGATGGTTGGACGGGCGGATGAACGAATGGACGAATGGGTAATTTGGTGGTGGCACACCTCTGTTGCTTTGCCTGCCTGTCTTGGAAATCTGGATTTACCCCTTATTGGTTGTGTGTCCTTGGGCAATAAAGCTGACCTTGCAAAATCTTAGTATTCTCATCATACTGATTGTGGCTACCAAGAGCATCTACCAAATAACGTCATTTTGAGGATGATAGGGTATAATGCATGGAAGAGTTCAGCATTGATATCTGGATATCTGGCACGTAGTAATTGTTCAGTAAATGAGAGCGGTCAGTTTCCTAAGTCTTCGATTTCCCGTGTAATTTCCTAAGCAGGCAAGACGATGAAGGAAAGTCATGAAGGAGGTCTTAGCTTTCTCTCTCTTTTTTAAATCTTTTAAAAAATGTTTATTTTTGAAGGAGAGAGAGAGAATGGGGGAGGGGCAGAGAGAGAGGGAGACACAGAATCCGAAGCAGGCTCCAGGCTCCGAGCCGTCAGCACAGAGCCTGACGCGGGGCTCGAACTCACAGACCGCGAGATCGTGACCTGAGCCGAAGTCGGACGCTCAACCGACTGAGCCCCCGCAGGCGCCCCTACCTTTCTCTGGTTAAGGGGAATCACTTGCCAATTTCAGAAGGATTTCATGTCTTCAAAGCATGTGGCAGCATATCAAAAAGTGTTGGTTGGGCTGGGTCCCTTGTGTCCAGATCACTCCGCACTTAGGGACGTTCAGACACTCTTTCATTTCCTTGGGGGTCGCTGACAACATGAACCAAGGTTTTCATAGATAATTGGTCTTGACCTGAATCCCTCATCGACCGACTGAATCCCTCTTCTCTCCAAGCCCAAATGTTCACTGGCGTTTGCTCAGTTGGCGGACCCGGCTGGGGAGACCAGAAGGACTCGTGCAAGTTGACCGTGGCCGTGCACAGGGACGGGAGGTGTATGCGGGCAGCAGTCCCGGGAGCGAAAGGACACCCAGACACGAGTCACGGGCCCTGGATTTAAATTTGTGCTCCGTCACTTGCTAGTCCTCGAATCACTCGGAGCCTCGGTTTCTTGTTAGAAATTGGGGTGGCAGGGCACCCACAAGGGTCGAATGCCCAGGATGACGGCTCTTCCTGCTCAGATTTGCTGCCCAATTAATCCCCTGCCCACCCCTGCTCGCCACGCATACGAAAAAGCCAGAGAATCCATGTGCCAAAGGGAGGGGTGGACCAAGGCAACTGGGGCAAAAAAACATGCTTTTGATAGTGTGGCACAAGTGGGGGAGGGGAGGTTGAGAGGAACAGGGCTGTTAGCAAGCTTCTTCCAGTTATTTAAAAATGATGATGATGGGGCGCCTGGGTGGCGCAGTCGGTTAAGCGTCCGACTTCAGCCAGGTCACGGTCTCGCGGTCCGTGAGTTCGAGCCCCGCGTCGGGCTCTGGGCTGATGGCTCGGAGCCTGGAGCCTGTTTCCGATTCTGTGTCTCCCTCTCTCTCTGCCCCTCCCCTGTTCATGCTCTGTCTCTCTCTGTCCCAAAAATAAATTAAAAACGTTGAAAAAAAATAAATAAATAAAAAATAAAAAAAAAAAAAATAAAAATGATGATGATGTTGGTGATGATGATTTCAATGAAGTAAACTCTACGCCCGACCTGGGGCTCGAACTCACGACTCTGAGATCAGGAATTGCAGGCTCCAACAATGGAGCCAGCCGGGCACCCCAAGATTCTTCGGGTCTTTAAATGAGATGCTAGCCGAGGACCAGGGAGGGCCGGTGGGGTTGGCTGTTGGCTGGAAAGCCCCCTCTGCCCTCGCTTGCCTGGCTCTCTGTCCTGCTGTCTGCTCTCACCGCCCCTCCCCACTCTGAGTGTGCCCTCTGACCCCCCTCCCCCCACCACCTTCTGAGCCCTGTGCTTTCTCTGAATTTCTCTTTGTTCCTCACTGCCCCTTTGCTCCCTAGACCTTTGTCCCTGCCCGTTCTGTCCCTTCCCTGCGTCCCTTTCTCCTGCGTCCTGTCTCCCGTTCCCCCTGTGCCTCTCCCCGCCTCTCCTCTCCGTGGGCCCACTCACCGTCCGCCTGTCCCCCTCCGTCCTCTCCTCCCTTCCGCCCCTCTCTCAGGCCTGGAGCTGGTGCCCACTCTTTCACAGACCCCGCCTCCCTGTTCCTCAGTGACCGATTTTCTTTCCCGCGGTTGGAAAATAGCTCAGGCCCTGACCCATTTCCTGGGGCGCATCCAGATTAATTAGGTGAGCCTGGCATCACACATTTCAGAATTAGAATAATATTTATCAAGCGCCCTGGGGAGAAGGGGATGGAAAGAGGGAGAGGAACAGAGGAACAGGAGCAAGGAGGGAGGTCAGGAGCTGAGGGGCGGAGGGAGGGGGGGTGTGAGTGGGGCAGGGGAGCTGCCAGAGGGGGACTGCTCCTAAGGACACCTCCTGGGAATTAGGGCACCTGTTCCCCTTGCCAGAGGGCACTGGGGAGGGATGGGGACTTGGAGAAGGGTGTCCGGCAGTCAGGGAAGCCACAGAGTGGGGGACCAGGAGCGTGGCCCTGGCCACCACGCCCTTCGTGGGGACCGTGCAGGGCAGAAGCCTGCCCCCAGAGAGCCCGGCTCTTCAGGGACACCTCCTCTGGCACGTCCCTCTCTTTGGCCGTGCTGCCCAGCTCCGCCCAGCCCACCGGGCATCTGGAAGGGATGCCGGACAAGACGTCACCCTCAGGAGGAGATGGCCTGGCTGTGCCCCAGTTAACACTCATTCTCCAGCCGCAAGTCAGACCCAAGCACCCTGGTCTCCACCAAGCCCTGGTGGTCTTCACAAAGGTGTCTTCCCTCCCCACTCTGTCCTCAGAGGCTGCGTCTCGAAGGGCTTCTCGGGAGACGGGCACCGAGAGCCTCCCTGTCCTGCAAGAGGGGCGCTCCATTCGCAGCTCTCGTCTCTTTGCCGACGAGCCCCGGAGTGAATCAGCTGCTGTTAACGCTGTCAGTGTGGACCAGAGTGATAGGAGCCCAATGCCCTGCAGAGGCAGAAAGAAACTGGGCCGAGCTTTAGTTCTTCCCCTGTGTATGTCACATGGCTGGGAAGTGCGCCAAGGCCTAAGGGCACAGTGATGACCCCAACGGACGGGCCCACTCCTCGGGGACATTCCTTTCACTGAGCCCAGCCCGGTGTCTGACCCCTGGTACGGGCTGTTCAGTAGACATCGGGGGAGCTGGATGGCACTGGGCCCTTAATCCAAGACTCCCTTCCTTCTAGTCTTGCCTAGAGGTAGGTCAGGATGTCTCAGTCTCACCACTGTTGACATCTTGGGCCAGAGAGTTCTTTGTCATGGGGGGCTGTCCTGTATAGCGCAGAATTTCAGCAGCACCCTTGGCCTCTGCTCACTAGAGGCCAGTAGCACTTGCCTCCCCAGTCGCGATTGCCACAAACATCTCGGGACGTTGCCAGATGCCCCCTCCGCCAACCCCCCACCAGGGGACAAAATCACCGTGGAGAAACACGGATGTAGGCTCAGTCTTTGGCCTCCCGAGAGCAGTGGACTTAACCACAAGTCTCCATTCTCCTTCCCAGGCACCAGAGAATTGGGAGTCTTTGTAAACACTCGAGAGGCAAGAAACCGAAAAATAATATACTTTTGTTGGGGGGAGGGAGGGATAGCAGCTTTATGGAAATGTAACTCACCTACCTTAAAATTCATCCTTAAATTTTTTAACAATTGTTTTACTTATTTATTTTTTTTTTAGAGAGAGAGTGCAAGCGGGGGAGGGGCAGAGAGAGAGGGAGACAGAATCCAAAGCAGGCTCCAGGCTCTGAGCAGTCAGCACAGAGCCCTACACGGGGCTCGAACCCACGAACCCTGAGACCATGACCTGAGCCGAAGTTGGATGCTCAACTGACTGAGCCACCCAAGCGCCCCTAGCCCAGGGTTTCCTTACCATGGAAACGTGGTAGGAAAGTGTCTTTGATAACCAGAGCAATGAAGGAATCGAGAGGACCTGCGTGGACGTGTGGTTATAAACATACCGAAAATATAACATTTTGGAATGAGAAGGGGTCTAATTAGAAGGGCCATGTTCCTTTAAACCCTTTTGTTTTGCAAATGGGGGAGAAAAGATTAAATGTTGGTTTTAGAGGTCAGCAGATCTGCTGGAAGTTTTAAGAGCTCATCTGGGATTAGAACGCAAATCTCTTGACCTTTTAGGTCGGTGCTTGCTTCTTCTCCCCACACCCTGAATCTCAGGTCCCTGACCCAGACCCCGGGTCGGCCTGAACTTCCTTCACCAGGCGAATGAGCCTCTGTGTTCTCCCTCTGCTTGGTCCACCCAAGCGAACGAGGGCAGTGACACGTGTCTGCTCCTCCCTTTACAGCCTGAGAGAAGAGAATGCCAGCCAGGGGCAAGCGTTTGGAACATCTGAAATTGCTATATAAACGCCAGTAAATGATAAGATTGCCAGGTTGATGCTCTTTTCCTCGGAAGGTTCAGCATGTCAGAGGAGGCATAATGGAAGACAGCAGTTCACGCTGAGACACAGTTTTAGACTGATGTGGTTGTCACTTTGCAAGGGATCGGAGTGCCGGGCTCTGGAGGCCCAGTGTGAATGAAGCCTTGGGGAGGACTGGGGTGGGCCGGGGGAGGCGTAGAGGCCCCAGGGACACCCCGGGTGGATGGAAAAGCCTTTGCCTGGCTTGTACGAAACAGGGATGCACTCAGAACTGGGGACGTGGCCCTAAAATGGCATTCTCTACATGGTGGTCTCTTGAAACGTATCCACACTCACCTTTGCGTCCGCAGACGATTCATCCCTGCCTGTCTCTGTTTTCCGTCAGCAGTGGTCACGGCCACATGCCACACAGCACACCCACAGAGCCAGTCCTGTTTGAAACCAGGTGGGGGAGCGATTTCCCCTAAATTGTGAGCCGTTAGGCGACAGGGACTGTGTCCTATTTACCCGTGTCTCGGCAGCAACTGACGCACGCTGGGTCCTCCATGAACGCACATTCGGTCGTCCGAGGGATGTTTTGAGTAGATAAAAGCTGCTGTCTCGGGATGGCCGGGTCTCCTGCGGAAGGGGAGCTGTGTATCCCCGTTTCTTCCTCTCTGTGTTTGTGTATTTTCCCGTGTGTGTGTGTAATCGTTGCCTCCTCTGGGCTCCCGTTGTGATCATGGTCTGCACGGCTCGTGTGGTCTGATACTTACCCTGTTACCTACACGGCCCGTCTTTACAGTTAAGTCACCCCTTTCTCAGATGGCGGGAGCTATGTGCTGGGTCACCAGTATAACGTCTGTGCTAGCCGGTGTGTCTGTTTCAGCGGGGCGATTGCGCCCCTGTTATGCATAACCTGCTCCTGCAGATGAGGCCACTGATGCCAGCCCTTTCCTGCGGTGGCATCGTACTGACCAGGGGTACAGATATCTGCCTGGCATAAGGGGGTGTTTGAGGAGCTGGTAGTCTGAAAGGGCTCATGGGAAATAAAGACAGAAACCATAATCACTGCCTTTTAGTGCCGATACCGCCCAGGCATGGTGACCTCTACCTGGGTTAGGGTTAAGGTTACGGTTAGGGTTAGGGTTAGGGATAGGGGTCCCCCCAGGACCAGCAGCAGACACAGCTCGGACGACTGAGGACCGAATACTGTGTCTGTGTCTCCTCCCATAACTCTGTGCATCAAAGGGCCCATGAAAGCAAGCCAGTTCCCTCTGTGGTTGTGTATACTTGCTTCTTGAATCTCACTGTGTGATCTCCTCCTTGTTTAGGGCTCTGGCCGACATCTTAAGACAACAGGGACCAATCCCCATAGCACACTGTGAAAGAGAAACTATCTCAGCTATCAATACCTCTCCCAAAGAGAACACACCGGTCAGATCGTCCTCCAAAAACCACTACACCCCCGTGCGTACGGCCAAGCAGACTCCAGGTAAGCGAGCGCTGATCACCTTGTGTCTTTGCTGGGGGCTGGTGAGAGGTTTCGGTGATGTGTTGTCCCGGTGGGGCAGGTGGCAGTACGTGTGCCGTGGGAGACTCTACTGGGCAGGCGGGCTTGCGGATGAGTCCTGGGACCGTCTCCTGGGGAGGGACTGACGCGTCAGGACTGGAGGAGAGCAGTGATCCAGGGCATCCGTGATTGCGTGAGCGGCCGCATCTTCTCTTGCCTGAAAGGCAGCTTGTGGTGGGCGTGGTAGAGTGTGGTCACCCACTTGCCCATGTGGCGAGAAGGTTTACCTTGTCCAGGATGCCAGGTATGTGACGAGAAATTGCTACGGTCATTTGCAGAGATTTCAACTACTGGAGTCTCAGAGGGTAGGGATTATGTCTGTATTATGGGGTGACTTTTCCCTGTGCCTGGTAGATTCCCCGGATATGTGACAGTTGCCGTATCATGGTGGTCATTGCTGTAACCCCATGAAGGAAACTAAGTGGGGTGTATTTTCCTTGTCATATGGATCAACGAAGGAAGCTCAATGAAATTTAGTGACGTGCGCACCGTCAGTAAGATGTTACTACTAATAAAATACCACCGATACAGTCATATAACTCACATTTATTCAGGGGCCTTGTTCTGGGCCAACTGATAGGCTGAGCATTTTACGTGTATTTTCAACGTTTTTTATTTATTTTTGGGACAGAGAGAGACAGAGCATGAACGGGGGAGGGGCAGAGAGAGAGGGAGACACAGAATCGGAAACAGGCTCCAGGCTCCGAGCCATCAGCCCAGAGCCCGACGCGGGGCTCGAACTCACGGACCGCGAGATCGTGACCTGGCTGAAGTCGGACGCTTAACCGACTGCGCCACCCAGGCGCCCCTTACGTGTATTTTCTTATTCTTCACAGCAGTCTGAAAAGTACTTCTGTTGTCCCCATTTTGTCTGAAGAACAGAAAGGTTCAGTAATTTTCCCAAGGACACATGGGGAGAAAGAAAGCCGGGCTCCAAACCAAGGCTAGAAGTGTCAGGACTAGAAAACCCAGAAATCCTAATGAACCCAGCTGGGCTCATGAGTCCGAAGTATCTGGTTGGATAGTCTCTTTACAAGTGCAGCTGGGCAAGTCATTTCTCATCGTGATCGTGACCGGACAGCCTCGCGCTGACCCCGGTCTGCAACACAGCTTCCACGTTGACACTTGGATCAGAAATCTGGATGTCTCTCCCCCTATGGCTTTCCAGAGGATGGGATGTTTGGTCTGAACTTCACCTGCAATAAAGATATACAGGCGCTAGGGGGCAGTAGGTATGTTGCAAATTCAAAATGTGCTGCCAGGGTCAGTTTATTTTCCGTTCATTCTTGAACTTCGCTACGTTTGTTAAATCAGAAATCACATCCTTGCCTTTAAGGTAAGAGAGTTCAGTCTCTTGAGAATCTGATGAAAGTTAAGGACGTTCTCCTTCAGAACTATTCATTATGTATATATATATATACGCACACACACCTATGTATTCATCCAGCATTTTGAATACGATGTGGACGCTTGCAAAGTTAGAAATCCCTGATTTAAAAGTAAAGATGAGAACTCTACTTTTGCAAAAAGTCTAAGATGGCATTTTTAGCCTTGATATCCATCGTAGATGCTTAAAATGTAGGCAGTAGAAGGAATCTTGGCAAAAACATCTGGACCAGTAGTTCTAGCTGGATATTAGGATCACCTAGAAGCTCTTAAAAATGCCGGTGCCCACGCCCCACAAATTAACCTGAATTCCTTAGGGAAGCTGCTGGCATCATTACTTTCAAAATCCTTCCCGCGGTGATTCTCACACGCAAATCGGGTGAAGAGACCATTGGTCCGGATGGATTCCTTGTTTTATAAGTGAAGATACTGGTTCTCAAACTTGGCTGCCCATTGGCATTACCTGGGGAGCTCTCACGATGAGGGGTACCTGGTTCCCACCCCCCGGAGATTGTGATCTAATTGACGTGGGAGTGTGGCCTAAGTGTGAGAGGCCGGTCGCTGAGTGTTGAAGTCTTGTCGGGTGATTCGATCGTGGAGCAAAGTTCGAGAATCGCTGGGTGGTGGGAATTGCCTAAAGGTACAGTCCTAACCAAGCCTTCTCTTCACCGATCGCTGTTTAATCTAACCTTGGTATCACGTCTAGCTTTGAGGAGGGTATTTTTGTTTCCCCAAAGACTCATGGTTTGAGGTCAGGTTTCTCCAGGACCTCGTTTGCCATCCTGGAACTCCGGGTCACGCCAGTATCCAGAACACCCCTGGCAGTTTACCTCACCCCACTCTGATTTTCTCTGTCTCATTCACCAGCCTGCTTCTTCCCAGCCACTGAGTCCAGACTGATTAAGTGGACGGTCCCGCTTTCCTCTTAAATGCGTTTCGCCGGGCAGGGAAGATTTGTCATTTTCTTCTGGTTTCTGCATATATCCTCTCCCGCTAATCCCAGGAGGAAAGCTTACAGTTGGGGGATCCCCTTGTGTGTTTGGAGAAATCCCACCCTGTATTTTTCAAAGTGGAACTCTTCACTTGGCCTTGAGAGATGGGAATTGTTTCCCTGGTCCAGAGAGTGCTCTCGGTAGCGGTAACACTTAAATTCGAAAGCAATTTCATGACCCTCAATGCCTGTAGCTCATAACGGACACAACCCGCTTTTCCAAAATGACTGATGATATCCTTTGCCGCAGAATATTGCAGTTTGAGTAGGAGTTGAAACAGAATTTTACCGAAGTGTTCCAAGCGGAGATTTCCTGTGATTTTTGCCACTGTCGAGTCAACAAACCACTGATCGGAAGAGTACAGTGGTGGCCGTATCAGAGCATGTGAGCAGTTTTGCTCCTCGAAGCGCGGTCCGTGGGCCAGCCGTGTCAGCATGGCCAGGGGGTTTGGTGCAAATGCAGTGTCTCAGGCTCCCGATCGCCTGCTGAAGGAGAATCTACATTTTTTATTATTTTTTTAAGTGTTTATTTATTTTTGAGAGAGAGAGAGAGCGCGCGCGTGAGCAGGGGAGGGGCAGAGAGAGAGGGAGACACAGAACCCGAAGTGGGCTCCAGGCTCTGAGCTGTCAACACAGAGCTTGACGCGGGGCTTGAACCCATAACCGTGAGATCGTGACCTGAGCCGAAGTCGGATGCTCAACCGACTGAGCCACCCAGGTGCCCCAGGAGAGCCTGCATGTTAATGAAACCACTTAGCCAGTAAAGTTTGAGAAGCGCTGGGAAGGCATGGGGTCTGAAATACACCCCCCTGTTTGCTGTCTGGCCCTATGACTTACTACGTACGTGACCTTGGCAGGTTGTTTGTCTTTCCAAGTTTCCTTGTCTGCCCCTTGAGGCGAACAGCCCCTGCTGCCCAGAGTTGTTTTAAGGATATAATGAGTTCAACCAAATAGAATACTTTTTAAACCGGTCTTGACGGGTAGCACGCACTCCATATTAGCCGCGACTGGGCTGCGAAAGTATATCCACAGCTCGTGGCAAATTAGAAAAACAAAATGTGAGTAACAAAGACATTGGTGTTCTTAGACCAGGCGGGGTCCATGGGACTGTGTCTGAGATGAAGGCCCCTGGACCCCAGATGAAGGTTCCTGTGTTTGGCCCCTGCCTGTGGCTCATCCTCTCAGGGTAAAAGATTTGTAGGGCTTTGTAGGACTCAGTCAGGTTTTCGGATGCCAAGAGAATGTACTTGGTTGGGTTAGGAAATGGAGTACCCTGCGTTAATAATAATACAGTGAGAGCATGAGTAGCCAAGGTACCATTTACTGAGCACCTACTATGCGCTGGGTCCTCTATTAGATACTTTTAAGTTCTTATTTTTATCTTTTAAAGTTTGTTTATTGTGAGAGAGACAGAGACAGAGACAGCATGAGCGAGGGAGGGAAGAAGAGAGAGAATCCCAAGCAGGCTCCACACTGCCAGCACAGAGCCCGATGCGGGACTCGAACCCATGAAAATGTGAGACCATGACCTGAGCCGAAACGGAGAGTCGGACGCTTCACCGACGGAACCACCCTTATTTATTTTCTTTAAAAGATTTTATTTTTAAGTGATCTCTGCACCCAACGTGAGGCTCGAACTCAAAACTCCGAGATCAAGACTCCCATGCCCTACTGAATAAGCCAGCCAGGCACCTCTAAGTTCTTTTAATTCCAGTAGATACTTGATAATAGAGGGTGGGCCTGTAACGTTTCTTAAGTATAGGGCCCCCTATTCCCACACTAGAAAATTCCTCTTCCCTTCTGTAAGAACCTTTTAATAACTAAGTCTTTCAGAAGTCCCTTCCCGACTAGGGGCGCCTGGGTGGCTCAGTCGGTGAAGCGTCCGACTTCAGCTCAGGTCACGATCTCACGGTTCATAGGTTCGAGCCCCGCATCGGGCTCTGTGCTGATGTCTCGGAGCCTGGAGCCTGCTTCGGATTCTGTGCCTCCCCCCCTCTCTCTGCATCTCTCCAGCTTGAGTTCTGTCTCTCTCTTAAAAATAAAGAAGCATTTAAAAAAAAAAAAAAAAGAAGAAGTTCCTCCCTGACGTTAAAGGGAGATTCATAACGGAGGGTGACTCTGGACGTAGAAAATCGGTGAAGCCCGTTTCCGTCCCTCCCCCCACAGATCTGGCTGTGCCCCCAGGCCTTTGCCCTGCACTGTGTGGTCCACGCAGCAGCTGCGACCCTCTCCCATGGGAGTTTGTTAGAAGTGCAGAAGCTTGGGCCCTTTCCCAGAACTACTGATCAGAATCTGCGCTTTACCGAGCCCTTCAGACGATGTGTAAGCACACTAAGGCTGAAGAAGATCCCTTCAGCAACGGCGAGCCTCAGCCCTGGCCGCACGGTGGAACCCTGTGCACCGTTCTGGAAATACCACTGCTTGGCCCTCACCGCAGAGATTCTGGATTAATTGGTCTGGCGGGTGGGGTGGGGGGAGATGGGCAGGCGAGGGGAACGTCTTGAGGGCTGTGGAGTGTGGGTGCATCTCAAGACCCACAGCTTCGAGCCCCGCTGGCCCAGGTTAGCGGGCTGCAGGGACACGTCCTCTCCAGGGCAGGAGGGAGTGAGGAGCGGGTGCACTGAGAGGGGGAGGGGCCGGTCTGCAGCTCGGACGGGGACGCCTGGGCAGCGGCAGGGATGAGCACAAATACCAGAATTGACTGGGGGGTCGGGGAGTGCCAGGCTTCGCGAAATGCGCTTGCGTCCGTAGCTGAAGGTCCCCTGAGCCTGTCTGGGGGCAGCTGGGGGAGCGCGGGGAACCTGTCTCTCGCGGTAGCCGGTGACACCACGTGTTGGGGTTCCAAAGTTTGAATTTCCCACCCCCCCTGACCAGGAGTGGCATCAGCTGGGGGAAATGAGCAATCGGTCATCCTGCCTCTTGTCAACGTTGTGTGCTGTGATGGCAGACGAAGGGAGCCAGGGGACGCGACTGCGTAAGGGTTGTGGAGACCGGGAATGAAGCCTGGGCGGCTGGCCGAGGGGCGCTTTGTCACAGCCCTGCACGGCCTGGCCCCTCGCTGCTCCTGTGACCCCCTGCGCCTCCCGCCGGAACCCAGACCCTGTCCCTCCCCATGTCGAGTGGGTGCTGGCCTTGGGGGGTCTTTCCCTGTTTTGTGTCTCTGGCCGGAAGCTTTCCGTCACCAGATCTTTGGGCTGTGACAGCTGAGGCCCAGACAGCACGGCCCTCCCTGACTTCCCCATCTGCGCCCATCCCCTGCCTTTTCTTCCAGGCACTTAGGCCATCCAGCATCGTGTATTTGTGGCTTCGATGGTTAGCTGTCTTTGTCCCTGTCAGGACGTAAGCTCCGCGTAGGCAAGGGGTCTGTCTTTCTCTTCTCTGTGGCGTCCCTGGACCAGGAAGATGCGGTTGCTCGGATGGACGTAGGAGCCAATGTGCAGGTGCTCGTCACGGAGCCGCGTGCCACAGAGACCCCATAAAGGGCTTCTCTATAAAATTAGTAGGGAGTCGGTCACTTAGCCTGGCAGTCTGGTCATCCGGTGGCGAGCTGAGCCAAAGGCTGTGGTTCCAGCACCCAGGCTTTTCACCAGGCCCGTCTGGCTCTGTCCTCCTGTCTGGGGCCGACCCAGCCCTCCGGGCTCAGTGTGGCCGGAGGCTGGGAGTTTGCTTCCCTGGCTGGGTACAGAGGGGCCCCCTCCATTATGGCCAGTCTGTCAAGAAAGACTCTTGTGCAGAGAGAGGTCTCGGGAGCTCCGGCAAGCTCAGAGCCGGTTTCGGGCTGCGGGCGAAGCCGGCCAACCTGGACCATGTACCTGAACTCTGAGAAAATTCCGGTCAACCTCAGCCCCTGGTGGGAAGTGGGATTCTTCTTTCTCAGATCGCCCGCCCCCCCCTCCACTCCCCACCCCAAGGTGACAGGACTGTCTCGTTCTATGGGGGATGGAGAGGACAGCCTCGTACGACTTTGGGGCGCTAAGGGGATGGGGAGATCAGTTGAGCCAACCTGGACTTGGCCTGTGGGGAAACTGAGGCACACGGAGGTTGCCTAGGGGAGAGGTGGAAGGGTGGGGCCTCAGCGCTGGAGCTGGAAGTGTGGTGTGTGCAGCTAGAGAGAGCTTGGCGTGACTCCTCCCTGCCCGGTCACAGGCTCTAGGGCCCAGGCTGTGTTGCCTCCGTCCCACGTCTCTGCAGTGAGGTAACTGGCACCCTCCTCCGACAGCCATTGATGACCGAAGGGAATAATCCGTGTATCTCAAGGGCACTGACCTTTGGCTCAGTGGCTACCTTCACTGTTGTGACTGTCCTGTCATCATCACCCACACCTGCCATTCTCCTCTACCTTTTCTTTCTTTCTTTTGAAAGAGGAGCACGGGTGGGGGTGGGGGAGGAGCACAGAGAGGGAGAGAGAGAGAGAATCCCAAGCGGGATCGACACTGTCAGCACAGAGCCCGACGTGGGGCTCGAACTCAGGAACTGTGAGATCATGACCTGAGCCGGAGTTGGATGCTTAACTGCCTGAGCCACCCAGGCGCCCGCCTGTACCTTTTCCTTTCTCCTTCTCTGTCTTCCTGGCAACTGCCAGGCATCCCTCTGCCTCCGCTCCTTTTCACGGTTTCCCTGATCACTGGTTCTCAACTGCCCTGTTCGTTTTGAGGACCTTCTGGGCCATTCCCTGCCACTCCTGAGTTTTCTCTTGGCAGTAATTTCTTTCCAAACCCACACCTGTGCTTCTGACAGTCTCCTAGCAGACTGGCATGGCCTTTCCCCACCAGAGATTCATGGCCCTTGTCCGGATGTTGGGTTACCTCCCTTCCCCCCACAGCTTGCCCTCCCTCACTCTTAACAGCCATTTCTGTGGGTCCGCGTCTGGGGATGACGGAGGCTGGGCCATGGGCTGACCACAGCAGCCCCATGACATAGCCACTCTCTCTGTTCCCTCCTTGCAGGGTCTGAGAGACCCACAGAGTTTGCTGAGTCGAGGCTGGCGGTGGAGAAAAGGCACATCACTAATCCTTGATAACACGAGTCGCATTAATTAGTGCTTAGAACGGAGTTCATACAAAGCACCAGGCACCACGTAATGCCATTTATATCATTTACTCAGCGTGACCCTGTGAGGTGGTATCATAGTTGCCCCATTTCACAGGTGGAAACATTGAGGACAGGGAGACTGGAGACCTTGCCTAAGGCCATGGACACAGTCCTTGGTAGAGAGAGAGAGGGTTCCCAGCCAAGCGGGCTTCAGCCACTGTGCTATTGAGCTCTTCTATTACTATTTCTTTTTAAGTTTGTTTACTTATTTAGAGAGAGAGAGAGAGAGAGAGAGAGAATCCCAAGCAAGATCCTTGCTATCAGCACAGAGCCCTACATGGGGCTTGAACTCACGAAACGTGAGATCACAACCCGAGCTGAATCCAAGAGTCAGACGCTTTACGGACGGAGCCACCTGGGCTGGGTGCCCCTCTTCTCTTACTTTTCTGTTTCACTGACATTTCCTTATATCCCCATCACGTTGAACCTGGACCACGGGACGTCCTTCACGTATGCCTCGCAAAGAATCTGCCATTACACTCGACCCGAGCTTGGAAGCGTGTAAAACTGGTTTTGGTCTCACTCGTTGGGAAAACACGGGGTAATCAGGCCAAAATCCACTGTCACTCTGGCCTCCCAAATAGTTTATCATGGACCCGATGTTGTCCTGGGTCCTGGAGGGGTGGGGGGGTCCACGAACGGAGCCCTGCGGGTTCCCCGCCCCCGGAAGAAGTGTGGACCGGCATGTAGACATCCTCACAAGGACAACACCAGGCATGGGAGCAGAGAAGGGAGCGGGGGACCCGAGGTTCTGCAAGGACTGGCATGCTTGAGCGGGTTTTGCAGGATGCCCAGGAGTTCCAGAGGCTGGAAAGGGTAAGGTGTGTGAATAGTGCAGGCAGCCTGCCCAGATCATCAAGGGTGGAAGATAAAATCCGAAAGGACCGTTCAAGCAGCCCGCAAGCCCTTTCTATGGTCTGGACAGAGCCAGCAGGCAGCCGAGCTTGGTAATAAGCTTGTGGTTCCCCTTTCTTATGGAGGGACCTGCGTTTTACCCTCTGTTCCACATCAGTTTTGGCCGTCCCAGTATTCTTCTTTCTTGCTTTCCTCTGGGTTGTGGGGCACACTTCTAGCTGAGTGATTTCTGGCCAGTGAGATGGCCACAGAGTCTGTGTCACAGCTGTTTCTCCCGTTTGTGTTCTTGCTTTCATGCATTTTCCCGTAATACTGGCTCCTTTCTGCAAAATTCCACCACTCAGGTTAACTGTGCCTTCACCCAAGAATTCAAGGCAGTTTGGGGGGTGGTGACAAGCATAGACGATGGGGCCAGACTGTTGTGGGGGGGGGGATCCAGACTGCCTCGATTTTCCCATCTGTGAAATGGGGTTGGGCATAACATCTTCCTCCTTGGACTGTTGTGGGAGTGAATGAATTTGAGGGAAAAGGAGTCAGGGCAGCGTCTGACGTAGGGGAGCACTGTTTTCAGCCTGCAGGGGCTCATGTGTTGGCCACTAGGCCACCTGTGGCTGTTGAACGCTTAGAACTGAAATTGGGGGGCGTCTGGGTGGCTCGGTTGAGCATCTGATTCTTGGTTTTGGCTCAGGTCACGATCTTATGGTTTGTGGGTTCGAGCCCTGCATTAGGCTCTGTGCTGACAGTGTGGAAGCTGCTTTGGGATTGTCTCCCTTTCCCTCTCTCTCAGCCCCTCCCCTGCTCATGCTCTCTGTCTCTCTCTCTCTCAAAATAAATAAGTAAACTTAAAAAAAAAAAAAAAAGAACTGAAATTAAAATGTGTTTCAGAGCCTCACAAACTTCCAATGGTTAGTTTGGAAACAAGAATGTAAAATATCTCTGTGATTTTTTTCTGTTGGAACGCACGTTGAAATGATAGTATTTTGACTCTATTGGATTAACTAGAATCGATTCTTACAATGAATTTCTTTGTTTCTTTTCCTTTCTTTCTTCCTTTCCTTCTTTCTTTCTTTTTTTTTTTTTTTTTACATGACCACCAAAAAAACGTAAAATCACATTGAGCCAAATGTTAGTGGTATCGAGTGTCTACTTGGGTTCACGTTTCATTCACGAAAAAAACAAACCCTTCGTGGAGGTTATGCTGTGTTGGAGGAGACAGGAAGTATGCCAGTAGATAACTTTGGAGCGTGCTGAATGCTCAGACACAAGCAGACAGGAGATGTTTTCGAGGAACTCCGGGCGGGGGGGGGGGGGGTTGTCACTTTTGACAGCGTTGTCCTAGGAAGTGAATTTGAGCTGGTACCCGACTGGCAAGCAGGAGTCAGCCATGGAGAGACTTGGAGGAAGAGCATTCTAGGCAGAGGGAATAGCAAGTAGCAAGTGCAAAGGCCCTGAGGTAGAATGGTTTCAGTCCAGGGCACTCCCAACAGGGCTTGGCAAACTTTTTCTGAAAGGGGCCAGGTTGTAAATGTTTTAGGCTCTGCAGCCATAAAGCCTCTGTTGCCACTGCTCAGTTCTGCCATGGCGTGGAAAGTAGCCACCGTAACAGGTACATGACGGGCTTAGCCGGGTGCTCACAAACCTTCATTTACAATAACAGGTGGTGGGCAGGACTTGGCCTAGGGGCTCTAGTTTGTCAACCCTTGCTCTCACCCTCGCTCTGAAAGCCACAGCGGCCTTCTGTGTGGCGTGTGAGCAGGGCCACATCCCTCACCAGGGTGCTGTCCGGGAGCTGGTGGCCAGCCCACGACCGTGAGCCCCTGAGGTGCTTTGCAAATGCCAGTCTCCCTCCCTTTCCTCCAGCTCTGGCCAGGGTGTTGCTCGAACCTGATTTTACAGCCAGTGGAAGGGGTCCTAATGAGGGTTGATGAATTAACCACATCAGAGCCAGACTAGGGTTCTCCATGGACCTGAAGTTCTTGGAAGAAGGGGGTGGGTGGTTATTGATCACCCGGGTGATGAGGCACAAACGTTCTCATTAAGTGTATAAGCGGCCCACCAGGTGGAGGGAGGGACGGATGGCATCCCCTGATGATGACAGCCGCAGGGTGCAAGATATCTTGGGGTGTAGACACCCCGAGGTCACATCACACAAGCCCATTTTGCGGCGCAAAGCGTATCCTTCCGCTGGTCGCCCGCATCGTGTTTATTTCCGGTCTCCAGACGCGTCTCGCCCTGGCTCTTCACCCCCTCCCCTCCTTCTCTAGGAGCCGAGCTCCTCCAGCGTGTAATGCGCTCCACTCCCCACTTTTAACTCACGAGGACAGCCCTCCCTCCCCACCGCATCCCTCCCCCTCTCCGCCCCCGGACAGCCCAGCCGAACTTTGCAAAAACAGTTGTCTACACCTGCTGCCTCTACTTCCTCTCTCCTCCCACCCGCTTCTCAGCCCGGGCGGGCGCTGGCTTCCGTCCCCCTCCACTCCACGGCCTGGAGACCCCCTCCCCACAGCTTTGGGGGTTCAGGGAGCTGGCTCCGCTGGGCTGTGCAGCCAGAATAGCTCCCCTGCCCCCACCCTCTCGAAGCCAAAGCTGCGGCCCCCAGAGCCCGTTCAGGCTGCCCGGGCACGCCCTGCTCCGTGCTCTGGAATATTCTGTCTGCTCTCCCCCCGCCTTGCCCGCCTTCCCTTACCTCCCAGGTCTCAGCTGAGCTACCACCGACCCGGGGGGTGCAAGCCCCAGTGACGCCCCCACACCCTGGGCGGCCTGCCCTCGCAGAGCGTCAGGGAACTGGGTGAAGAGCGTCGGCCCCGGCTCGCCCTCCCCCTGGCTGTAGGGCCTTGGCCGCTTTACTTAACCTCTGCGTGCCTCAGTTTCCGGGTCTGTAAGCTGGGACAGCGACATCTCCTCTGCCTGTTGTAAGTGAGAATTAGAACCTGTGTGCCAGGTGAGGTCTGTTCTCAAGCCCCGTGGGGCCTCGGTGCAGCTCAACCCGCCATCCCTGGGGCCTGGCCTGCGTACAGCACAGCGCGGTAAACGTCCCTTTGGTCCCGGTAGGGGGCTGCAGGTCACCGCTCCGTGTCAACAGAGAAAAACGGCCGTTTGTGGATTGCATCGAAAGCACCTTGCATCCAGATCCGGGGCGGATCCAGAGGCAGACATGCCTGCTGTTTCCCAGGCTCGTGTTTGGACCCCTGCACTCCTGTGGCCTGTGGTAGGCACCTGAGTGTGCCAGGAGAGGGACGTGGTGCGGGGAGACCTGAGAGCCCCATCCATTTTTTGTAAAGTGTTGTTATGGCGTTATGATTATTATTTTTTGAAGTCTACTTATTTTGCAAGAGAGAGCGCGAGCACAAGTGGGGGAGGGGCAGAGAGAGAGAATCCCAAGCAGACCCCACACCCGACGTGGGGCTCGAACCCACGAACCGTGAGATCATGACCTGAGCCGAAGTCGGGCGCTTAACCAACTGAGCCACCCCGGCGCCCGGAGAGAGGCCCATTCTTCAGTGACATTAACGACTCTGGGTGCTTGGTAACACGCTTTCCGTGCACTGACTTACTTGAATCTCGTAGTAGCCCCATGGAGCAGTCACAATTATCATGCCCACTTTGTAGATGGGGAAACCGAGGCCCAGGGGCTTCAGAATCCCGTTGGAAGTTCACACAGCCAGGAGGGGGCTGGTCTGGGCTCTGAGTGCAGGCAGTCTGACCCCACACCCCAAGCCCTGAAGTCAAACTGATCAGAGGTACAGATGGGACGCGGGGAGCCCCCTCGCAGCTGCCTGGAACCCGTCCTGTGGCCGGGGGTCGATGCCGGCTCCTGCTTGGCACGGTATGCAGACTTGGGGTTTGTGGAAGACGCTAGAAGGGGCCGATGTTTTCTCCGCCAAAGGGCACATGTTTTCATGATGTGAGCCGCTCACCTCCAAGGCAGAGATCACTTGGGCAGTGCTGAGCCACTCGCCCCAGGATGCGTTTAAGTAGGGTGGGGGCAGCCCCTGGGTGTTCTTGGCTTCGGGAGAGGCTCGCCCAGCCACCTCTAGGGTTTTTCCTTTCTGAGAATATAACAGGAGTGGCAGCCAGCACCTGCTGGGGGCTGCTGGGGCAGGGTGTGGATCTGGCCCAGTCTGCCCCATCCGGAGCTCACTTAGCACCACAGGGCTTTGTCTTTCTCTTGGGATTCTGTGACCCCTGGGGTCAGAGCTCAGGCAAACCCAATGACCGGATCGCTGTCCCATTCTCTGTGCCAGGCTTGTTACAGGACCCCTTTTATTCCCACTTCAGAATTTAGTGCCACTCAGAGAGTGAGTCCCAAGCCCCCATGTTCCGATCCTGGGGGTCCTGGAGGGCGGTGGTGAATAGCTCTTCCCAGCCCAGGAGTGCCTTAAGAAGGGGTGTGCCCGGAAGCAGAGCCTTCCAGAAGCCAGAGGAGCTGTCCTCGTTCTGACCAGCTGCACCCCTCAGGGCCCCATCTTGCCTGGGGACCTCAGGGACTTGGCCAGCTTGGTCAGAGTGGACACCCTGCCCACGCCCTTCCTGCCAGGGAGGCAGCCTGGGGTCGGGGGTGGGGGTGGGGGTGCAGACGGAGCCCGCTCTCACCATATGGCCGGGGGAGAAGGGAGAGTCACTGAGCTGGCCCACTAATTACCTGCCGCACCCAGGAAGCAGAAGGATTTAGAATGTGTTCTGGCTGTTACCAAAATGAGGTGCAGGGGAGAGAGAAAGACAAGGCGCTGCGGACAGGGTTAGAATTCACAATGACCTCGGTGAGTTGGCAAAACGGAGGGACCGGCAGAACGCGCTCGGTGCAGCGAGGACACGAGCAAGAGGGCAGGGAAGACGCGTTGTTGCCGGCCTCGGGGGAGGGTGGCCTCACGTCCCTGGTCCCCCTGGGTTGGGAGGGACGAGAGCTCCCAGGGTGTGGGGACCCCAGCCTCCACCTGAGTGGTGGTGGGGGGGTCCACGTCCATCACCTACTGAGCACAGGATATTGGGGGGCCAGAGGCGGAGGAGGGGACATCGAGCCATGTCTGTCTAGGTATCAGGCACCCACTGTGCATCAAGCCCTCCATTAGGTCCTGTGGAAGCGAGAAGATAGATGAGATACAGTCCTCGACTCAGGGGCTTACGTCCGGGAGCAGGAAGACAAGTCTATACGGTCCAAGGATAATCAGCCATCCAGGTGCCCCAGCAGAATAACAAGCCACGTGCTGCTCAGAAGGTTCAGAGGGAGGCCACTGTGGTCAGGGCGGGCGTCACCTAGTACCTTAAAGGGTGGGCAGGATTAAATGGGCCAGGAGGGTGGAGGTGGTGAACGGGGGGCCAGAGCCTAGAGGCTAGAGATGCTTAAGGGACCAGTGGTTTGCAGAGGCGAGAAGTGACCGGTTCCTTTGGCAAGATTGGTTGGGGCTTTTCTGTAAACAGTCTTGGTGGAAGAACTGGGGAAAAGGCCGGAAGGAAATGGAACTCTGTGTCCATTTGGAGAAGGCTGCTCTGAGCAGGGGACTTGCCTTTCTCTTTCTTTGAACATAAGGGCTGTGTCCCTGAGGGACAGGAGGTATGTGGGTAGGGGTGGGGTGCCTCGCGTGGAGGCGCCATACGGCTCCTCCGTTAGTTGGGCTAATGATGGGGGATGGGGAAGGCGCAAGGCTGGACCCTGGAGGAGGCTTGGAGAGGAGGCTTGGGGGGGGGTCTAGGGTGAGAGGTGCACAGGGCAAGAGGTGTAAACACTGCAGACCGATAGCAGCACCTTGAGAAGAAGGGAAGGGGAGGTCAGAGTGGGACTCCAGAGATCCCTTCGTTCACATAGAAACGATTTTGATCCTTTAGTGGGGACCAGGCACCGAGGCTGTGGGAGTGAACGAAAGGAAGTGCCTAGCCTCAGGGTGCTTCCATTCCGTTATAGGAGACCGGAAATAAACCCATAAACATAAAACATACAATCAGGCCATGTGAAGTGCTTTAGAGAGAAATAGAGCAGGGAAGGAAAGTAGAGAGGGTTAGAAGTGGTAGGAAAAAGGCTGATCTGAAGAAGGGACCTAAGTTCCTGGTCACATTACCGAAGCAGAGACCTGGCTGGCCACTAGTGGCTGTGTGCAGGGCAGAGGGGAGACCGTGCCCGGTGTGTCTGGGGAACGAGAAGAGCAGGGTGGCTGGTGTGGAGACAGCCAGGGCAGAGACACGGCAGTGGAGGAGGTCAGTGAGCTGGGGCACCGTGGGCCGCGGCGGGGGGGGGGGGGGGGGGGGTCTTGGGTTTCATTCTGGGTGGGATGGGAGCCATGGTGGGGGTGTCAGCAGGAGACTGATAAGATCTGACTTGTGCTTGACATAATCCCTCTGGCTATTGTGTTGAGACGAGACCCTGGAAGGCAAACATGGAGGAAAAGAGGCGTGGGAGGAGGTGGAATCTCCTGTACCATCTTGGGGATGAGACCAAGGCTTCGACTAGGGATGGTAGTGATGGGGGATGTGAGAAAGATTCAGCTTTGGTGTTTATTTGCTTATTCTTAACTTCTTATTTGGAATAGTTTTACAACAATGGAGAATTTTGAAGTGATTAAATGATACAGTGAATAATACCTGTGTGTCCTTCATGATTAACAATTGCCTCCCTCCCTCTCTCTCTCTCCCTCCTCCTCTTCCTTCTCATTGTCATCATTACCATCGTCACCGTCATCATCATCACCATCCCCATCATTGCCTCCATCACCATTATCATCATCACCATCATTACTGTTGCCATCATCTTCATTATCATCACCACCATCATCATCACCACCACCATCGTCTTCATCACCATCATCATCACCACCACCATCATCACTATCATCATCACCATCACCATCACCATCATCTTCATCACCATCATCACCATCATCATCACCACCACCACCATCATCATCACCACCATCACCATCACCATCATCATCACCACCATCATCACCATCATCATCACCATCATCATCACCATCACCATCACCATCATCTTCATCACCATCATCATCACCATCACCATCATCTTCATCACCATCATCATCATCATCTTCATCACCATCATCACCACCATCACCATCATCATCACCACCACCACCATCACTATCACCATCATCTTTATCACCACCATCATCATTACTGTCACCACCACCATCATCACCATCATCATCACCACCACCATCATCACCATCACCATCATCATTACTGTCGCCATCGTCTTCATCACCATCATCATCACCACCACCACCATCACCACCATCACCACCATCACCACCACCACCATCATCACCACCATCACCATCATCATCACCACCACCATCATCACCATCACCATCATCATTACTGTCGCCATCGTCTTCATCACCATCATCATCACCACCACCACCATCACCACCATCACCATCATCATCACCACCACCATTATCACCACCATCACCATCATCATCACCACCACCATCATCACCATCACCATCATCATTACTGTCGCCATCGTCTTCATTGTCATCATTACCATCACCACCGTCATCAACGCTGTCACCATCATCACCATCATTACAGTCACCATTATTATTATCGTCATTATCACCATCATCATCACCATCACCATCACCATCAGCATCATCACCATCAGCATCATCAGAACCGAAGCATGTGAGAGTATGTTGCAGAAATTATGATACCATGATTCTTCGCTCCTGACTGCTCCATCATGTATCTCCTAGACTCAACCATGTTTTCTTACATAACCACGAGACAATTAAAAGATTTAGGAAACTCATCTTTGTTACAATGATAGTGTTTAATAGAGAGTATAGGATTTATTTGAAGTAGAAATGTCAGCATTTGCTGATGGATTGTATGGAGGGTATGAGGGGAAGATAGCAGTCAGCGATGACATCAAGATTTTGGATGGAGAAATGGTTGATGAGAATGGCCAGGCCAGTGCAAAGGCCTGGAAGGAATCGTTGGGAGCTTTTGCCCAAAAGAAAATTAGGAAGAGTCTGAATGTTGGCAGATGAGCTGAGCTGACCTGGGCTGTCCCATTTCTCCAGGGGATGTTGCCACAGCAATTATAAGCAAAGAACCTGGGCTCTCTCTTTCTTTCTCACCATCTCTCCGTCTCTCTCTCTCTGTCTCTCTCTCTCACACACACACACATATGCGCGCGCGCACACACACACACACACACACACACACACACACACCCTACATGTACGTATATATACATATATAGACTTCCTTCTCCCAGTGATGTGGATCTGAATTTAGCCATAAGTACGTCTCACCATAACTAAGCAGAACCCATGATGACCCATTAGACTGTAACTGCCTTGAGGCCAGGGACATGTCTGCTCTGCTTACTGTACTCACAGTGTACATCTTTTGGCATTTAATAGGTATTCAAAAACTACTTTTTTAATAAAATGGAATGACACAGTGAATGTTCTTGTTTAATACCTTAGACAGGATGCAGTAATCATGATTATGTATGCTTGCAAATGGCAGAATACCTAAAAAAACACCAGTTGTTAACACAAAAGAGAAATTTGTCTCTCTCTCCTGGAAAAGAGGTCAGTCCAGGGATGGTAGGCTGCTACAGCGTTAGGGAGCTCCTCTTATCTGTTTTGGTTTCTAAGCATATGGCTTCCATGTCGTGGCCCAAGGTGGCTGCCCAAGTGCATGCCATTGTGCCTGCATTCCAGACATCAGGAGGAAGAAAGGACCAAGATCATATCACATTTCTTGAAAGACATTTCCTTGAAGTTGTCATACCAATCTCGTTTGCATCACATTAGCCAGTATAGTCTTTATTTTGGGGGACCATGTGACCAGTTAAAATATGGAAATTCTTTTACTAGAGAAAAATGGCTCATGGGGGATTTTAGTGACCAGTGTCATAGTGTGGCCTGGAAGGGGACCGGGGCTATGTGGTGCTTTCTACTACAAACCATCAATATAAAAAGCCAGCAGATGCAGTGAATCACTGTGGCGATCATCTGTTCTTCCCCACTGCAAGGGACAATGAGTGGTGTCATTAAGGGCACAGTGTGTGGGATGGTCAGGCCGCTGAGACACCCCTGGAGAAACATCTGAAAACTCGGGAGGAGTGTTGTTTTCCCCCACTTTTGACTCTGAAACAGAGACCACGGAGCGTGACCCCCATCGTGAAGCCAGCACATTTGGGGGAAGCCTCTGGAGAGGGTTGAAGAGTCCCCAGCTCTGTGTCCCCAGCTGTGAGGTTCCCAGAACCCAGGGCTGGGTCCTCTTCAGCTTCGAGTCCTCCCGCTGTCACTGCTGGGAGCTCGTGTACCCTAGCCCATGCCTGCTGAATGAAGAGAAGGCAATCAATTTAGACTATTCAGGAGTTTTACAAGATGCAACCAGTTTTTCCAAAATAGAACGTCGGTGGAGGTTTTGCCAGAAGTATCTAGAGAGTATGTCAGTGTGGACCTTGCCACAGCCCAGCCACCTACCCATGTAAGGAGGCAGGAACAGTCCCTCCTGGATGAGGACCCTCCAGTGGGTGGGAAAGGCAGCCAGCGAAAGCCCACACCTGCCCGTCCCCGCTTCTGGATTCCGATCGGTACGTGAGCTTCATATTTCCCTTTGTGCATGTTTGGCTTAGGGATTTATCACCGCAGCTTAGATCTGCGATGAAATAGATAAGCCTGCACTTTAATAAATGTGGCATTCCTTTCCCCGTGAGAATTAGATGAAAGGAAACAGGGCCTCCGAGGAGGCCAGGGAGGGCAGGCAGTGGAGCTGGGGCAGGGAGATGCCACCCACCAAACAGCTTTGGGACGGGAACACTGGGGCATGGTCGGGGGGTCGTTTTACAGGGAGGCGGTCAGCATCCCTGCATCAGAGGCACAGCCCTGTGTTTTCCCTGGAAAGAAGCTAGAGCGACGAAGTTTTAGGCTTGCAGTTGAGTTCTCCCTTGTGAGAATAGTTTGGATCCTGGCCTTGAGTCCTTCTCCTGGTGTTGTTGTGAAGAAACCTCCTGCAGATCTCTGGAAGAGACATGGCGTGAGCTCAGAGGCTGGGGGACTCTGTCAGGCTACGGTTTGCGCTCCAGGGAAAGCAGAGAGGCACCGTGACAGTGGAGAGAGTGGCCAAGCTGTGCAATCTTGAGCAGAGACATTGCTTCACTTCTCTGGACCTCTGTTGGCTTTTTTCTCCGTGAAACTATGAATACCTACTTCTAGGATCCTTGTGGAGAAAAGCAACGATAAATGGAAAGAGCTAGCAGGGTCCCCGCGTGTGGTTGATGAGCATTATATGGTAGCATTAGTATTCTTAGTATGGAGTTGGGATCAGCATCGTGTAAGAAACAGACCCTTCCGGGGCGCCTGGGGGGCTCAGTGGGTTAAGCGTCCGACTTCGGCTCAGGTCATGATCTTGTGGTTCGTGAGTTCGAGACCCACGTCGGGCTCTGTGCTGACAGCTCGGAGCCTGGCGCCTGTTTTGGATTCTGTCTCTCCCTCTCTCTCTACCCCTCCTCTGCTCATCACTTGTAGGTGACAGGCTTATACGGGCTGACTGACTGGCTCAAGGCCACACGTGTGGCATAGATCTGTGCAGTCACACATGTGACCTTGTGCATAGCAGTACCAGGAGTGGTTATAAGAGCTTGTAAGGACGGGTCAAACAGTGTTTCCAGCCCTCTTCTGATTTTTCGTTCCTAGCCATAATGTTGCAGAGCCTGAGAACATGGAGAGAGAGAGACAGACAGACAGACAGGACCAGGGCAATGACCTGTGTTTCTAGTTTTCATTAGTAACTTCATTCTCTCAGGCCTGTTCTTGGCACACACCTGACTTCTTAGATTTTCTCGTAGATGAAGCTGACAGCAACTTTCAGAGTCATGAGGGTTTGGCTGAGACTGGCTGTTGCAAGCCTGTGGGCTTGCGTGAGTCAGAAGGAACAGACAGACATCCTGAGCCTTGTCGTTCTCTGAGAAGGAGTGAGATGTTTTCCCACATAAACCATCTTAAGTAGGAGCCATGGAAGAAACAAGCCTTGGTAGCATTTCTGTTTAGGTTGTTGCCGCATAGAGATTTGCTTAGACACCTTGTGGGTCTTTTCTTTGAAATTTCCTCTGGGATGTATGGTTGCTATGAGTGAAATTTACTCCCAAGAAGATTGAGATGCATTAATCCACTCGCTCGTCCGGTATGTATTGAGTACTGACCCTATTCTATGATGGGATGTTATGCCCATGGAGAGCTTACAGTCTAAGAGGTACACACAGGAAGACAAGAGTTAAAAATCTGCACAAAATTCTGATGAAAGAAATGTTCACTTATCATCCTTAGGAATAACACTTGTGGACAGAGAGGTTGAAATACAACAGATGACCCAGGATGCATTGAGGGGTACACGTGGGTGGTGGGTGGGCCTTCCTGTACGTGGGAGCATACTTCAAGTTCATTCGTTCTCTTAGGGTTTGGTGAGTGCCTGCTGTATACGAGGCACGGTGTCAAAGACTGAAATGATCTAAGGAGGCAGTACGGCAGATGACTTAGAAGAACAGATAAGACTCAGATGGTCAGAATGCAGGGGAGGGATTGGCTAAGATAGGAATGGAGTGGATTAAAAAACACCATCAGGATAGATAAAAAGAGTGGGCTTCATAGGATATAGGATAGACTTGCTTTTTCTTGAAGTAGCTTGCTTATGATGGGGGCAAATGGTAGGAGAAGGTTAGAGAATGGGTTTGGAAACAGAATGTGGAGGCCTCAAATGCTAGGATTTGTTCAAGGGGAATGCCTAAAGGGAACACCATAATGATAGTAGTGTTTACATTCATATTATCCTCACGTGCTAAAATAGCTGACTTGAAATTTTTGAGTGCTGGTGGCTGGTGTATAAAAATATGATTAATTTTGTATAATGATCCTGCACGCTGCCAACATGCCAAATCCCTGATTAGTTTTATTAGCTTTTTCAGAGACTCTTTCTTAGGATTTTCTACATAAATATTAATGCCATCTGTAATATAGTTTTGCTTCTTTTCTTATTATATGCATTGGATTTCTTTTTCTTGCCTTATTGCACTGGCTACGATCTCCTGTATAATACTGAATGAACAGGGGAAATTTTGTTCCAGACCTTAAGGAGAAAACATTCTTTTACGTTGTAATGTGTGCTACATTTTTTGGAGATATCCTTTATCAAGTTGAGGAAGTTTCTTTTTATTGGAATTTGTGGAGAGTTTTTATCGGAGGTGAATATTGGATTGTATCTCTTTCTCTCTTTTTTTTTTTCCTGTATCTATTGAGATGATTATATGACTTTCCTTTTTAGTCTTGTTTTTTAACCTTTATTTTTGAGAGAGGGACAGAGTACAAGCAGGGGAGGGGCAGAGAGAGGGGGAGACACAGAATCCGAAGCAGGCTCCGGGCTGTGAGCTGTCAGCATAGAGCCCGACATAGGGCTTGAACCCATGAACCATGAGATAATGACCTGAGCTGAAGTCACATGCTTAACCGACTGAGCTATCCAGGTGCCCCGCTTTTTTAGTCTGTTAATATGGTGTATTACATTGATTGGTTTTCAAATATTAAATTAACTTTGCATTCCTAGAATAAACCTTTCTTGGTCAGGGTTTCTTAATCATTTTATGTATTATTAGATTTGATTTGCCAAAATTTTATAAAGAAGGTTTTGTAATTATGTTCGTGAAGGATATTGGTCTGTAGTTCTGTTTTTTTAATCATTTTGGTTTCACCAGTATCCATGCAATACATTCTCATAGAATGAGAGAATTCTCATTCTATTCTCATAGAATGTATTGGGAAGTTTTCCCTCTGCTTCAAGTTTATGCAATAATTTTGCTAAGATTCACTGGCGAGACCATTTGAGCCTGGAGTTTTGTTTATTTTTATAGGAAGGCTTTTAAACTAAAAGTTCGATTTTTTTAATGGATGTAGACCTATCCAGATTCTTTCTCTCTCTCTCTTTTTTAACATTTGTTTATTTTTGAGAGACAAAGAGAGACAGAGCATGAGCGGGGGAGGGGCAGAGAGAGAGGGAGACACAGAATCCGAAGCAGGCTCCAGGCTCCAAGCTGTCAGCATAGAGCCCGATGCAGGGCTTGAACTCATGAACTGCGAGATCATGAGAGATCATGACCTGAGCCGAAGTTGGACACTCAACCGACTCAGCCACCCAGGTGCCCCTAAAACAATTCTTAAAAAGCTTTTCCTCACCTTCCTTACTCTCAATGTCTTATGTATCCACAGAAGCTGCTTCTGTGAACACTTTCCTGTCCCACAAAACTCCCCCCAAACTCAGCCCCCTGGCCCCTGCGGGTCTCCCCACCCTTTGCTATGTAAGCCGGCTTCCCTTCTTGCTCTTTAAAATTCTCTTCACCTATTACCCAGATTTCAAACATCAGGGTACCGTTCCAGAACTGCCTCTTTGGGGTTGAACGTGGAAGGTGGGGAAGGGTCAAGAGCAAATAAATTGGGCCTAAACACTAGTTCATGTTCATTTTGCTATCACACCATAGTTCACCATAGTGCTCTAGAGACATAGGTGATTGACCATCATTCTCTCCTCATCCCCCCACCCAAGGGGCTCCTGTGAAGGAAGCAGGTGCAATGAGATGCCTGCTCGCTCAGAACCTGAGTCTGTAAACTGTAATTTAGATGGATTTCCCCAAAAGCCACATTCCACATATAGGTTTATGTTGTGCAGAGCTCAACATAGGGTTACGTTAAGAAACCGTCCTGGTGTTAGTGTACGATTTGCCCCAGGATAGTTTCAACTGTTCTAGCAGCGTGCCAAAATCATTGAACTCGGACCGGGACATCTGGGTCTTTTTCCCAACCAAATCTTCAGGGTTATTGCATTCTGTAAAGTGTCCCCACAAAAACATTAACCGTTACTTACTGTCCGTGGAGACCGTGTCTGTAACAAAGCTTGTTGCCTATGCATAGCGCTCTACAAAGGCAGATCTCTCTGAATGTCTATCAGTTAATCATCACCTCAGTCTATTGAGGAAGAAGAATTATTTTCATTTCGTAGACGATTCTCTGTGAAGATTCAGAAGGTTTAATTAACGTGTCCATCACCACACAGCCCGGAGGTAGTGAAACCCAGACTTGAACTCGGGTCTTCTGATTTGATGGCTCCATTCCGCACCTGCTTCAGCAATGCCTTCAGAGAACCAGACTTTTCCTACCCTCTGTCTTCACCTTTCTTATTGTCTCACGGCTGCAAGATGGCTGCCTCAACTCCAGCCTTGCTACATTCCAGGCAACAAGAATGGGGAAGGGCAGAGTCCATGACCTTTATGTAGCTGGACTGACTGCTGCCCTAAATAATGTATGCTGTGTTAGCAAGGAGAGGGGCAGATTGGCTCTCGGGTGGATAACTCCCCATGTCTACACTGCTTTTTGAGTCCACTTTCTTCTATCTTATGGGCTCAAAAGGGACTTCCTCTTTGAGGAGAGGCTCACTTTGACAAATCTCTATACCATAAAACAATTTGGAGGCCCCTTGGAGTCCATTGTATTTTTCACTTGACATTTTCGGGGCGCCTGGGTGGCTCAGTCGGTTAAGCGTCCAACTTCGGCTCAGGTCGTGATCTCCCAGTCGGTGGGTTTGAGCCCTGTGTCGGGCTCTGTGCTGACAGCTCAGAGCCTGGAGCCTGCTTCCGATTCTGTGTCTCCCTCTCTCTCTCTGCCCCTCCCCTGCTCATGCTCTGTCTTTCTCTGTCTCTCAAAAATAAATAAATAAACGTTTAAAACTGAAAAAAGAAATAAACATTAAAAAATTTTTTTAAAAAACACTGGACACTTTCACTGACATGGTCCCATTTCTTTTAAGTTTACATTTATGTATTTAGAGAGAGAGAGAGAATGCTTAGAAGGGGCGGAGAGAGGGGAGAAGGAGAAAGCGAGAATGCATGGAAGTGGCAGAGAGAGAGAGAGAGAGAGAGAGGATCCCAGGTAAACTCAGCATTGCCAGCTCAGAGCCCAATGTGGGGCTCGAACCCTGGAAACTCGAGATCATGACCTGAGCCAAAATCAGGAGTTGGGCACTCAACCAACTGAGCCACCCAGGCGCCCTGACCTGGTCCCATTTAAACTCCCTGCGGTCCTGAGATCCAGATATTATCCTCTTTATCATTCGGGGGGTGGTGGGGGGAAACTGAGACCAAAGAAGGTTAGTTAGTGATGTGTTCAATCCAGGTCCTCCTTGTCTGGGGTTCCATGGGGCTCTGCCTTTGCTCCTAACTAGAGAGTGGCTCTGAGGAGGTGCTGGCCCGGGATGACCCGGGATGACCCTGTCTGGCCCCACGGCTTGTGCCCGAGCTCAGGACACCCACCTTGGCCCCATTTTGCGCCCATGAAATCAGCCAGGAAAACAAGCCCTGAAAAATATCCCCCCGGGTTTCAAGTCTCACGGACGCACATGCTCACCTGCAGCCAAGGCATCAGTCTTCACAGACAAGGCTCCACGCTTGGGGTGTCGGCTCTTTCCAGTTGGATCGGAGGAACTTCAGATGCGTTGTTGGAAGCCTGTGCTGGGATCAGGCTTGCGTGTCGCGTTTGGTGTGTTAGGGAGACGGGGACAGATTCGCCACCCCGAAGCTGAGAGGCAGCGCGCGACGTTCGCGAGACTTGCTGTCATTTTCTTCCTTCCCTTCAGCTTCTTGCAGATGAGACTTCTTCGGGGTGGGGGGTAAGGGGGTGATGCGTTATGTATCCCACCGCCCCTGTGAGCCCCGAGAGGAGCAAATCTTCCCTTGCCTTTGGGAAAGCGTGTGTCTGGAAAAGGAGAAAGGGGATCGTTTCTTTGTTAGGAGTGATGATGTTGATGCCTTTTGAAAAGTGAATCTGACTGACGGCTCAGGGGCCTTTGTGTTCAGTTTGTACAGTTCGCATTTAAGGAGAGCGTCATGGGAGCAAGGTGCCGCAGGGGGTGGGAGGGGGACGGGAATCCGGCTCTGCGTTTGCTATAAAAACCCACAAAACTTTGGCCAACGTGAGCATTAGGGTGGCTGGGAGGTGGCTCTTTGGCACTTTGTAGAAGCTGGTGGCTGCAGTGACAACAGTCGGAATGAGAGGGAGGGTGGTGAGTATCGCCTTGTAGGGGGAGGCGTGGCCCCACGTGGGAATGCTTCCTTGAGCTTGGGGAGTACCACTCACCTCCTCTGCAGGAACAGGTGTGCCTCAAACAAGGGAGGTCCCGTTCTTCGGCGGTCACCTCTCACCATACCTCCCCACCTGCCTGCGCCCCAGAATTTGCCCAGGCCTTGTCACTGACGGGGGACCAGAGCACCAGTGTGCATCCCTCTCTACATCAGGTTCAGTAACAGGTGCAAAGTAACAGGTGCAGATGCCCCTGCACCCCGAGCTTATGCAATTCTGTGCCTTTGTTGTTGCCATTTTCTGTGCTAGGAGCTCCCTTCTCCTCCCCAACCACCTACAGAATCCTTGTCATCTCCTACACCTTATGGGCAATGTCACTTCCTCCGGGAAGCCCCCCAGGATACGTCTCTTCCCTTCATCCACATTAGAATTACCCCCTCTTCTCTCCCCTATAGCTTTTGGCTTGTACCCCTAGTTGGCATTTCCATGATCCTGCCCTTTATCAAAGTTGTGTCTCTGGATGTTGCTGGAGCACAGCCAAGAAAAATCATGTCCGTTTCTGGGAAAGAAATGCTCTATGGAAATCAGGGGTAGTCGCATCAGTTTCCCTGCAAAGGAACCAGAACCCAGTCGGGGGACAGGCTCTTCCATTAGGTGAAATGTCTCTTTAAACCCCATAGTTACCCCAGGACATTTTGTCCAGAATATCATAATTCGTTTACTTATATCAATGATATGAATTGGGAATCTCTCCCATGCAGAGCACTGCACCAAGCCTCAGAAGCAGGATTCAGGAGAAAGGATTACCTAGTGTTCGTTAGAACGATGGAAGAAAAGAGGTGCTATCCTAAATGCCTGATGTAAATATTTCGGTGTGAGTTCATTTATGTAAAGAAGCATCTCATCGAGCAGACATGACTGACTATTCTATGCTTTTGATGGATATGGCTTCTGTTGAAATCCCCTGCTTTTTAAATCAAGTTTTAAATGTTTATTTATTTATTTATTTATTTATTTTTTTTTTTTTAATTTTTTTTTCAATGTTTTTTATTTATTTTTGGGACAGAGAGAGACAGAGCCTGAACGGGGGAGGGGCAGAGAGAGAGGGAGACACAGAATCGGAAACAGGCTCCAGGCTCCGAGCCATTGGCCCAGAGCCTGACGCGGGGCTCGAACTCACGGACCGCGAGATCGTGACCTGGCTGAAGTCGGACGCTTAACCGACTGCGCCACCCAGGCGCCCCCTATTTATTTATTTTGAGAGACAGGTAGAGCTTGCGAACTGGGGAGGGGCAGAGAGAGAGGGAGAGAATCCCAAGCAGGCTCCGTGCTGTCAGCATGGAGCCCAACGCGGGGCTTGAACCCATGAACCATGAGATCGTGACCTGAGCTGAAGTCGGATGCTTAACCGACTGAGCTACTCAGGCGCCCCCCTCCCCTTTTAAATTTGGGTAATTTTCATTACTCAAGTAAAACATTTTCATTATAGACAAAAATGCAAAGACACAGCGAATAAATGAGAAAATAAATGACTCGTAATCTTACCCAGAATCACAGGTTTACATTTTGGTCTTTAATTGCGTGTATGTGTCTGGATTTTTAGAATAAGGGTCTACCCTACACCATGTTTCAAAGCCTGTTCTTTTCACTTCACTATATGTCATAAATACCTGTACATATTAATAAGTACACACATAGAATGTCATTTTTAACAGCCCCCCCTTTTTTTCTTTTTTTGAAAGAAATGGAAATTTCTTTTCAAAATTTTCTTGGGAAAATTTGAAACCTATGAAAAGTAGAGCGGTATATATAACGGACCCCCAGGTAGCATCACCCAGCTCCAAAAACTGTCAACTCACGGGTAATCCTATTCATCTGTAGCCTCCACTCCAACACACACACACACACACACACACACACACACACACACACACCACTGTTATCCAGGTTATTCTGAAATAAATAATAAATAAATTATGAAATAAACAGATTCCAGATAGGACATCACTTCATCTGTGAACATTTAAGGCTGAGTCTCTAAAAGAAAAAGACTCTTAGAAAACACACACACAGCCTCAGTAGCATTAGCTTGCTTAAAGAGATTCGCAGTCCTTCGCTAATATCCCCAAATACCCGGCAAGTTCCAGAATCTCCTTTTGTAGCTGCATCGGACCTTTTTATGGAGCTTTAGCATACTTACTCCACTGGTGCCCTGGTGATGGCCCGAGAAGATGATATTCTTGTTTTCCACTATTACAGGTAATGCCACAGTGAATAACGCAGACACAGATTTTTGCACACCTGTGTAATGATCTTCGTGGGATGCGTGGCTGAAAGTGGCAGTGTTGAGTCAAAGGTTGTGTAGGGTTTTAAAGCCTTTTATTCCAAAATGCCAGATTTCCTTCCCCTTAGTTACACTCATTTACGAAGTTCGTGAGCAGTCCAGGAGACTGCTTCCTTATTACCCTTGCGGCTGTATTTTTATTCTTCTGTATAAACGTGAGAATTCCGTCATCAAAATAAAAATACAATGGAACTTGTTTTCATCTTATTTTTTTTTCATGTTTATTTATTTTTGAGAGAGACAGAGACAGAGTGCAAGCCGGGGAGGGGAAGAGAGAGAGGGAGACACAGAATCTGAAGCAGGATCCAGGCTCTGAGCTGTCCGCACAGAGCCCGACGCGGGGCTCGAACTCACAAACCCTGAGATCGTGACCTGAGCCGAAGTCGGACGCTTAACCGACTGAGCCACCCAGGTGCCCTGCTAGTTTTTATTTTTGACTGCTTTTTTGTATAATAGATTCTTTTCAGATGAATTTGTATTGTAATACCAAAATTCCTGTCTGAGATCAAGCATTTGATATCCTTCAGTAAATATATTAAGTTTTACCCATGTGACTTCCCTATACTCCTTTTAAAATACCATGAATTTTGTATAATTTTTCATAATTGTGAATAGGAGTGCTTTCTTTCTTCTCTCCCCCCGCTCTCTTTATCCCACCCAGACTAATTATTGCTGGTATAAAAGATTAATTTTTGTGCATTCTCTAATTGTCAGACTTACTGAAAATTCTTCCTCGTTTCAGTGTTCTCCCCCCCGACCCCGCCCCGCCCCGCCACCTGCTTTTCTTGGATTTCCTAAAACTGTGTTCAGAGCATCCAGTAATAATGATCGCTTTGACTCTTTCTTTGAAGTATTCTGACCTTTCTTTCTTTCTTGTTTAACTGCACTGGCTAACGCTCCACGTAAGGCTGGATGATGAGATGGTTGGCTTTCACGCTTCACTTCTTTACTTGTTTAAATTTTTATTTATTTTTAGTTGAGAGAGAGAGAGCACGAGTGGGGGAGGAGGGCAGAGGGAGAGAACCTTTTCTACTTAATTACGTATTTAATTTATTTTTTATTTTGAGAGAAAGAGCACACATGCATGTGGGGAGGGGTAGAGAGAGAGGGAGAGAGACTTTTAAGCAGGCTCCACACTCAGCATGGAGACTGATGCGGGGCTCGATCTCACGACAGTGAGATCATGACCCAAGCTGAAATCCAACCGACTGAGCCACCCGGACGCCCCAAGACTTATTTCAAAATTAAGAATAGGTGTTGAATTTTTTCTGCTGCCTTTTGGGGCATTTATTTAACTCATTATTTATACCCTTCTCTACCTTGTGAATATGGTGACGTATTAGTGTGAATAAATTCTTCATTCTTGGAATACAAACCCACTTCCATCAAACACGTGTTACCCATTTAAAATAATGCTGGATTCTATTCTCTGATGCTTTATTTAGAGCATGCACATCGGATTTCAGGAGTTAAACTGTCTCCTCCTTAAGGTTTGAGACGCTCGCTTTGCAAAATGAATCGGAAGGTGTTTCTTTCCACCCCGCCTTTACTCCACTGCTGCAGCCAGTGGATTCTGTGCTGGGAAACTTTGAAGGGTTTTACCTGTGCAGTTGCCCTCAGCAAGAAACTGAAAATATCTATATATTTATGTAGATATTAATATTTTATTAAATAGATGTATTTTTAAACAACATTTCCTGTTTCTTCCATGATTATTGCAACCCTGGGGTTTTCTGTGTGTTCTCGAATTCATATTGGTGAGTCATACTTTCACAGAAAATCTGATTTGGTTGAGTTTACTGGCCTAGAGCTGCAAGTGGCCTCTTATTATTTAAAAATACCTCTTCTGGATCAGCAATTATATACCTTTTTTCTTTTATATCATGGTGTTTGTGCGTTCAGGCTTCTGACTGTCGGTTGCCAGAGGTTTAATTAGTTGTTTCGTAGAATCCGTTAGTGCACACGTTGGGATTGGCCTCCAAATTCTTTAAATTTTATTGTTTCCTCTTAAATCTAACAGAACTTGAAGGTGTAAGTTCTTCTCTAAGGGTAGCTATAACTGACGTTTTTGCCTGTGTTTTTATAGGTAATATTTTTGTTACCAGTGTGTTCTAAATATCTACGGTTAGGGATGGGAATTACACTTTTACCCAAAGATTACTTCTGCCCCCAAAATAATCTTTTAGACTTTAAAGATTAAGACTCTACATTTCTTTTTTTAAAAAGAGATTTACGTATGTATGTATATTTGGTGAGGGAGAGCATGTGCGCAAGTTGGGGAGGGGCACAGAGAGAGGAGACAGAATCCGAAGCAGGCTCCAGGCTCCGAGCTGTCAGCACAGAGCCCGACGTGGGGCTCGAACCCATGACCTGCGAGATTGTGACCTGAGCCGAAGTCGGACGCTTAACTGACTGAGCCACCCAGGCGCCCCAAATATGTGTGTATTTTTAATGTTTGGGGTGTAAGGGCTCACTGGACTTCTGTGTCCACAGTGGGTTATACCTTCCTATCTCTAACAGCTATTTGCCTCGAGTCCTGTGCTCTGTAACATTAATATTGCCAGCCCTGACCCTTTGCGTGTTTGCATTTTCCTCCTATAACTTCGCTCTTTCCCCTTGTGATTTTGTTTCATATAATTTTATTTTAGGGACACCTTTTTTACACAATATACCTTCCATTCTGTTTTGCATCTCTACGTGAGAAGCTTTTGTTATAACAGAGGCATGACGCCTACGTGCATTTATTTGACAGCCGATACATTTGGTTCTTCTGTTTTTATGTCCTTCGTTTCCCGTCTATTTTAAAAAAAAAACCCTTCCTTACCGTTTCCCTTCATTCCCTTCCCCCCCCCCCATTGTTGCCTCTTTTATTCTCCAGTGATTTGGAAAGTATTTAGCTTATTTTTATTCCACTGGTGCCTCCCCTCCCCTTCCTCCCTTCCTCGTCTTTCTTCCGTTTTATTTAGAATGAACCAGAGTGTGGAGTCACGCATTCATTCATTCAGTGGATACTTACGAAGGGACTTGCACGTGCTATGTGACTGTGACTTGTTGGTGGTCAGATCCCAGCTCTTACGGAGTTGTAGTTTGATGCAGTGGAGAAGGTGACAAATAGAGCAGGGAAGGCATTACAGAGCGATACCACCTGGACACATGGGGTAGAGCGGTGTGCTGGAAAGTTTCTAGTGGCTTTTTTGCCCTGGACGACCCGGAAATGCCACTCTTCTGGCTTTCCCAGGCTGCTAGAGCAAAATTCCACAAACTGGGCTGCTTACACGCTAGAAATGTATTGGGTCGGGGCGCCTGGGTGGCTCAGTCGGTTAAGCGTCCGACTTCAACTCAGGTCATGATCTCATGGTTCGTGGGTTCGAGCCCCGCGTCGGGCTCTGTGCTGACGGCTCAGAGCCTGAAGCCTGCTTCGGATTCTGTGTCTCCCTCTCTCTCTGACCCTCCCCCACCCATGCTCTGTCTCTCTTGCTCTCAAAAATAAATAAAATATTAAAAAAAAAAAAAGGAACGACATGTATTGCATCAAAGTTCTAGATGCTGGAAGTCCACGACCGGGGTGTTGGAAGGGATGAGTTCTCCTGAGACCTTGACCGGGAAATGGTTGCTTTCTGTGTCTCCTCCACATGTCTGTCCCCCTGTATGTTGCTCGTTTGGTGTCAGAATCTCCTCTTCTTATAAGGACATCTGTTATATGGCACGTAGGTTCACCCTGAAGACCTCGTTTTAACTTAATCACATCTTCAAAGACCCTCAAGTCCCGAGAGAGTCACACATTCCAAGGAACTGGGTGTTTGGGCTTCAGCATATGAATTGTGTGTGGGGGTGGGGTGGGGTGGGGTGGGGCAAGACACAATTCAGCCCCTAGCAGCCTGTCTCGGGAAGTGACGCTTATTTGGAGATCGCCGTGGACGTGTTCCCTTTGAGACGTTCGGTTAGAGCTGCCCTTTATGCAGTACGGGTCAGTGTCTGGACAGCTCAGGAGTAGTCTGCCTTGGAATATAAATGCATGAGTCATCTGCACCCAGGGAGTCATGGAAGGGATGGGGCAACATCCTGTAGGAAGAGAATATTGAACTAGAGAAGCGAGAAGCGAGCCGAAGACCAAGTTGGGAGGTGCCCTAGCGCTTTGAGGTTGGTCCGAAAGAATCCTGGACAGAATCACGTGAAGGAGGCAGAAAGAAAACCGAGAGAGCGTGGTGTTCTGGAAGCTAAGGAGGACAGTGTTGGCATCCCGTCCAAAGCCATGGGAAAGTCGAATAAAACGGGAACGAAAGGGCACCCATTGGGGCAGAACGAGAAAGTCGTCCGCGCCCTCAGGAAGAGCAGTGTCGGTGGGGCCCCGGGGACTCGAGCTGGTTGGGTAACCCACGTGGGGACCCAGTCTGGGTTGGTTGGGTAAAAATGGTGGAAGGGGGGCAGTGGGACTGTAGAGACGGCATGTTCAGGAAGTTCTGCTCGGAGGAAGGAGGTGGACAAGGTGGTGGCAGAGGGGGCGTGAGTCAAGAATGGGTCTCGTACTGATGGGAGAAGCCAGAACGTGACTATGTGCTGAAGCACTTGGTCCGGTAGAACATAGGAGACCGAAGGTAGAGGAGGGGCACCCAGATGAGTGAGTCTGAGGCCATACTGATTCGTATGCGGGCGTGTATTGATTAGCTTGGCTGTGCGTATGGCATACCTCGAATCCCAGTAGCTTACATAAGATTATTCTGTCCTGTTCAAGTGATAGCCCAAGACAGGCTTTCTAGGGCTGGGATGATGGATCTGTTACTAAGGATTGTTCAAGAATCCAGCTCCCTCCATCCACTTATTCCAGCCCCACCCTGGGGGCTTGTCCTTGGGGACCAGATGACCCTACGACTAGACCCACATTCCAGTTATCACGATGGAAGCAGGGCCAATAGAACAGCCAGCCCTGTCCCTTCCGGGTGATGGCCCAGAGGTTTCCCGCACATCACGGTAGCCAGAACGGGGTCACCTGGTCGTGCCTAGCTGCAAAGGAGGCTGGAAAGTCTAGTAGTTTTTCTTAGCGTGCACGGAGTCAGCTCAGAGTTGAAGCTTCTCTCACCATTGGAGAAGGAAGTTGGCAGCGGTCGGAGTCTGGCCCAACAAAGTCCAGAGTGTCCGGCAGTTTCTGTCACAGTCCCCTTCAGCAAGAGGACACGGTTTCTCCGTTGTCAGCGGGAAGCAAGAGGGAGAGGGTGTTGGTGCCCAAGGGTGCGTGCCAGTCTGATGGCCAGTGGGCGAGAAAGTTCCCGGCTTTTGAGGTGAGGTCCTCAGCCGGCAGGAGGGAATGCCAGAGTTTGGAAGAGAGAATAATTGCTTGTATTATGGAGGGCTTCACTCTGTGCCAGCCTCTGCTCGAAAAGCTTTTGCATGTATTCATTGACATACCCTTTTTTTTTTTAATGTTTATTTTTGAGGGAGGGAGAGAGAGCGAGAGAGAATGAACAAGGGAGGGGCAGAGAGAGAGAGGGAGACACAGAATCCGAAGCAGGCTCCAGGCTCCGAGCTGTCAGCCCAGAGCCCGACGCGGGGCTTGAACCCACGAACCATGAGATCATGACCTGAGCCGAAGTCGGATGCTTAACCGACTGAGCCACCCAGGCGCCCCTTGACATACCCTTTTGGAGAACTGATGAGACGCCGAATCCCAGAGAGCTTTCGCCATGCTTCACTAAGACCGCACAGCAGGCATGCAGGAGCGCAGGGAACTTGAACTCCAGCCGCTCCCTCTCAGCCTTACCCCAGTGCACACTGCCTCCAGCTTGGAAACAGGGGTATAGGGTCTCTGAAAGTAGGACCCACATTATGAGGGCCTGCCTGACAACACCGAGCGCCCAGTGGAGATGTGTGACCATGACCATGAGTTTACGGTGACGCCTCGAAGCCCAGTTGTGCAGAGGAGTTGAGCTGTGGGGTGTAGGTATGGAGAAGGAGACAGATCGCTTGAATCCCGTTAGACTGTTCTGGGAGAGCGTAGCAAAGGGAGACCCAGCAAGAGCCCTGCGAGTGTTTGGGATGCGGATATTACAATGATCGACTCTGAAATCCAGGCTGGACCAGTGGGCACAGGGTAATGACAAGGGGTGGCGGCCGGGGAGAAGCCCGTGGGGTCCCTGCCAGTGAGGATGAGGGAGGAATGTGGCAGTGAGAAGCTGGGGCACCAAGCCTGCCAGGAGGTGATGCAGCGGGGCGTTCGAATGGTGATTTTATGGGTATGGATTCTGGCTCTGAGGTCGGCCCCCGGGGGTTGGTGGAAGGCGGGGGGCAGGCTCCCTGAGAACCGAGAACACTGGCAAATGGTTCCCAGCGGGGAAACCATGTGACAAGTTCATGGCTGGCAGCCAACTTA
Source organism: Neofelis nebulosa (assembly GCF_028018385.1). Taxonomy (NCBI): domain Eukaryota; kingdom Metazoa; phylum Chordata; class Mammalia; order Carnivora; family Felidae; genus Neofelis; species Neofelis nebulosa. Next base: position 5,484,215 of record NC_080797.1, read on the forward strand.
AGGAGATGGGGCTTGTTACTGACTTACAGGGAGAGGACGGAAGGAGCCCCGGCCTCTTCTCCTCTTGAAAGCAGCTGTTTGAGGGCATGTTGACATCGACAGTTGACTCGTCCGGGGACAGCAGAAAACCGGTCAGCCACTGAACGTGCTTTGCTTCTGGACCCCGTTTCCTCCTGTGACCTAGAAGACTTAAATCCTCTGTAGCTCCCATGTTCCCTTTTGTAGAAAAAGAGGGCCAGTCAGTAGTAAGGAGCTAGGAACGAGCACATTTCCCTGTGTCATTGTGACCTCTAGTTCGTCATATTCCCTGTCCGGACTGTTGTGTTCTCCTCCGTAAAATGAAGCAGTTGGACCAGGATCATCATAGCTAATGGTTATTGAGAATTGCTGAGTGCCAGATGTTCTTGTAAACGCTTTACATATATTACCTTGCATTTAATTGTCCGGACAGCTCGCTCTGAGGTCGATACTGTTTTTAATCCCCCTTTTTCCAAAGAGGGAGCTGAGACACAGAGGATAAGTAATGAGCTGTGTTGGCTTCCCATTGCTGTTGGGACGAATTACTACGGACTTAATAGCCGAGAACAACACGGACATATTCTCCTGTAGGTTTGGAGGCCGGGAGTGCAAAATGAGTTTCGCTTGGCCAACGCCAAGATGTTGGGAGAACTGGTTCCTTCTGAAAGCTCTAGGGGGAGGGACCTGCTTCCTTGCCTTTTCTACCTGCTAGAAGCTATCTATACTCCTTGGCTCATGGCCCCTTACTCCATCTTTAGAGTGCATCACTCCAGCCTCTGTTTGCCACCCCATTGCCCTTATTCTCTGATTCTGAGCTTCCTGCCTCCCTCTTTGAGGGGCCCGTGATCACCCGGGTCCCGCCGCATTCTCCAGGGTGATCTCACCATCTCAAGATTCTTCATGAACCCCATCTGAAATATTCCTTTGGCCCTGTAGGGTGACATAGTAACGAGTTGAGGGGTTAGGATGTGGACATCTTTGGGGACCATCATTCTGTTTACCGCACAAAGCCCCAAGGCAAGGGATCCCAACTGGTGTGGTCCTGCCCTGAGCATCACCCTGCTGCAGCGTCAGGATGGACCGCCACATGGCCGGTGAGCTGCCCGTCGTGTTCTTGGAGTATCACCGGTCGACTCTCCCTCTGAAATCTGAACGTATCCTCAGAACCCAGCTGGACACTGGGACCCAGGCAGCCACGTCAGTTAATCTGGATTGGCGTGCACGACAAAGCCTCGGGGGCCGTTCTCAGTTTGGGTCTTTACGGCCCCCATCCGGATCGGACATCCAGGACTTCCGTGGTTCTGGTGAGAGTGACAGAATTGGCCTACATGCCCCTCTTGAGAGAGAATTTTTCTTTTAATTTTTAATTTTTTTTAACATTTATTTATTTCTGAGACACCGAGAGAGACAAAGCACAAGTTGGGGAGGAGCAGAGAGAGAGGGAGACACAGAATCTAAAGCAGGTGCCAGGCTCTGAGCCATCAGCACAGAGCCCGATGCAGGGCTCAAATCCACAAACCGTGATCAAGATCATGACCTGAGCCAAAGTCAGATACTTAACCCATTGAGCCACCCAGGCGCCCCAAGAATTTTTCTTCCTTCCTTCCTTCCTTCCTTCCTTCCTTCCTTCCTTCCTTCCTTCCTTCCTTCCTTCCTTCCTCCTTCCTCCCTCTTTCCCTTCCCTTCCCTTCCCTTCCCTTCCCTTCCCTTCCCTTCCCTTCCCTTCCTTCTCTTCTTCTCTTCTCTTCTCTTCTCTTCTCTTCTCTTCTCTTCTCTTCTCTTCTCTTCTCTTCTCTTTTCTTTTCTTTTCTTTGCAAGTTTAGGGCCATTTGCTGTAACTCCCCAACTGGGCGTAAACATGAACTTAAGAGTAGATGGTTGTAGGAAAAGCAGTCTTCTTGTTCTGATTCCTTGGCATGTCAGCCAGGAATCCCAGCTCTTCCTGAAATGTTAGTGGATAATTTCAGCGTTTGGGCAGTGGGGGAGGGAGGTGGAGCCACGGCGGGGGCGGGGGGGGGAACACAGCCCCACCCTCCGGCCCCATCTGCCCCGTCTTCAAGAACATGCTGTAATCGCTGAGCCCCGCATGAAGAGGAGAGAGAAAAATCACAGCATGTTCACCCAGGAGAGGAAACAAACAGCCTTCGATATCAGGCAGGGGAAACACTTTTAAAGTGTTTCTGAAGCCAAAGGAAGTTCCCAGCAGAGCCTCCTGGAGTCCCGTCCTCAGCCTCCTCTTCCTGTGTCTGGGTGTCAGAGCCTCCCCCCACCGGGTGCTGGGTTCTCTCTCTCTGGTCCCATGTTGGACTCCCGCATGCAGCTGGCACCCTCACTGGTGCCCTTCTTCCCCTGCAGCCTGTAATGTCGGGGTGGCTGCAGAGAATGGGTTGGGAACACTGGACTGTCATTTGGAAGCTGAAGTGTTTATCCCCGGATAGACCGTAACCTCTGGGGCCATTAACCACACTTTCCCCAGAGTGTCAGATTGCCCAGATGGGGGGAAAATTCCATCTCAGTAAGAGGGGATTGCACACTGACCTTTAATTGTCTTTCCAATTTCCCACTTCTTTGGGGGGCCTACAGGGTTTGCTACAACGCCTACTGCACTAGGTCCAAATTATTGCTGCATTTTGGGTCAATATCTTCCTTAATCCACTGCTGTGCAGGGTGCTGGACAGAGGCCTACAGTGGCCGCTTTCCACCCTCCGGTCACACCGTGCATGAATTATCCTTTCTCCTCTTCTGAGCATCCTTGGTTCCATCTCCCTGCCGGGCCCCTCCTTCCTTGCCTCCCAACAGCCAGAGGCAGCTTCCAGAAATGTCCACGTCTGCTAGTTTCTTTGTGGGTCTGGGGGCCTCCTGAGAAAAGACATCTGACTGAGGAGCACCCTGGTGGCTCCCCATGAAGGTTCCCGCAGTCTGGGTGCATCCTTGCCGATCCCCAGGGTCAAAGTCATGTGGATAGAAGGGGTGCGGATGCGGGAGAGGTGTCCCCTAAGGCAAAGCTCCGAGCTGCAGGGGCTCCCTTCCCTCTGCAGACAAACCCTTTAGGGTCCTAGAGCTGAACCTTGGGCCTGTGGTTGGAGCGTCCTGAAAACATTTGCCAGGCTGTTTCCTGCCACCAGAATTTAAGGAGTTGCAGGGAGTGAAGTAGATTATAGGATGTTATGCTGGAAAGCGCCCCCTGAGTTTATCCAGTGTAAACCCCTAATTTTACAGATGAGGAATTTGCCCAAGGGCCAACAGCTAGCGAGTGGCAGACCCCGTGGCCAGAGTCCAGGGGCTAGGATACCCAGGTCCTTGCTCAGCTCCCTTTTGCACATGGGTTCCCTATGCCTCTGTACATGATGGTGCCTGCCACAAAGGCGAGCGTGTGCTTTCGAAAGGTGGTGGGGGGAGAGTATGGGGGAGAGGAAGGAAGCAGGTGCTGAGGAACTAGCCGGAGTGGCTTGGTCCCTCTAGAACATCCAGACTGGTCCAAGGCCTCTTTTGCTTCCCGCACGAATGATAATGCTCAGGCCATACATGGCCCACGACCCAGCCGTTTTATGGATAGGGCCGAGAAGGCAGTCTCCTAAGGGTCAGAGCTCTTGCAACGTCAGCCCTACCAGGGGCTAGAGGTTGCTATAGCAACAGAAGGGGAGGGGGAGGAAAAAGAAGCAAGGCGTAATCCAGGTAGGGTGGAGGAGGAGGTTTGACGTTAGAACTTCTTGATGGAAACCAGAACTTTCCACAAGCTTTGCTGGAGTTTAGTCAGAGGCTGGGGACTCTGTCATTTCCCTGCGAGGTGTGTTGCAGCAGGTGTCTTCTGGGGGCCTCCTGGGGAGGAAGATGTCCGAGGAGGAGTGTGCTGGGGGTCGAGCAAGGCCTCATCCCAGTACCGTGCCGTGGTCTGTCCACAGGCCTGTGTGATAGTGTGTGTGTGTGAGTGTGATCGCCTCTCACTCCACTGGGAGGCAGTCAGAAAAGTGCACCTGTTGGAGACCCACACAGGAAAGGGCTGTACCAGAGGCTGAGCCTGGGGGAGTCCTCTCCAGGAAACGAAGGACAGAGGGGGCCCTGGTCGAAGCCGAAAGGGAACCAGGAATAGTTCTCAGACCACGTGCATCCACAGACAGCCCTGTCGATCAGCTTAGAGAGGCACAGGCCTGGATGCCACCCTGGCCTTCCGAGGCTCCTCCGTGAACATCTCATCTCTGGTCACGCCAAGCACCTGCCAGTGAGCTTGCTACCCCCGGGCGAGTTATTAATATCTCATGAAGAAAACAGAGCCCCCAAGATCAACCTCATTGGGGGCATATTGTGCACACTGCAGAGGCAACTATTTATAAAGCACTTAGAACATTGCCAGCGTTCAGGAAAATTAGCCGTTTTGTGGATCTCCGAACAACCCTATTAACTGTGAATTCATACTCAGGGAAGTACTACGAGCTGAGCTAACCGCTGGGATCACTGGCCCTCCTTGAAGTCCTATTCGTATTCAACAGATGGAGGGCACCAAGATTCAGGGAGTTTAAAAAGGGGCACCTGGGTGGCTCAGTTGGTTGAGCGTCCGACTTCAGTCAGGTCGTGATCTCACGGTTCGTGGGTGCGGGCCCCGTGGCTGCCTCTGTGCTGACAGCTCAGAGCCCAGAGCCTGCTTCGGATTCTGTGTCTCCCCCCCACCTCTCTGCCCCTCCCCTGTTCACGCTCTGTCTCTCAAAAATAAATAAACGTTAAAAAAGTGTTTTAGATAAATGTCCAAGGGTGGCGGCACGCAGGAGGAGGAAGAACAGAGCTAACCAAAAGAAAAGGGACAAGTGGCTTCTGCTGGGAAGCTGTGACATGGGGGCAGGAACACCCTCGGCCAGGTGACAACATCTGGGTCCCCCTGACAGACTTCTGCACGGTAGGCTGGAACCGGCTGACAGCGCTCCCCGGGATGATGGGCTACACTGCTTTAAAAGAGAGACCCCCTTGGCACATCCGGATCTGGGTTCAAGGTCCCCGGACCCTGAGCAGTTCTTTCACAAGGTCTGGGCGAGTCTGCTCCTGGTGCAGGGGTCTAGACACTCAGTGATCCGAACCCTCCCCGAGCTGCACCCCCTCCTGTATCCCGCCTCCCCTTCCCCCTCCTCCCCTGTCTCCCACACAATGTACAGTGGTGCTGCGGAGTCAGAAACAAAGTCCCAAGGAGTGTCACCACTGAGGAAAGGGACGAAGGGAGGACCAGACCTGGTCCACAGCAGTGATGGGATTCCTCTGGGAATCAGGAAGGCCTGATGCCTTGGGAGTGGGGCAGGTTTCCGATGGAGACCCCGGTTCTGCTCTCTGGGAAGAGCTCTGTTATCCGTGGTCACATGCACTGTGACCACTGGACTTAACCTCCCAATCCCCCTGCCCTGGATGGGTCTTCCTTATCCATTCTCCCCTGTGCCTGCACCTGGGTGGTCGTTGGTCCGTGTGCCCCCCTGGAGGACAGAGAGCTTTCCTGCTTCCTCCCTTGTCCACAGTCAGGACCTTGATGGTGGTTCTATGCATAAAATAGGCTGTTCCAGCTCAGGTCCGGTGTTTTGCGGCAATGCAATTCCCGTGGAAAACTTAGTAGACTTCTGGTCTACCTACTTGCCATCAGCCCTGTGTTTCATTGGCCTCACTCAGTAATCTTTCCTGGCTGTAGTTCTTAAGTCTGCCTTCTGTCTTTGCTTCTTGGACCCCTACTGTCTCTGCACTCACCGGTGGCTGGCTGAAGGGCATCTGACACAGGAGAGGTTGATGGGAATGGGAAGCTGCATTCTTAAGTCTTGGCCAAAGAGATGGATGTTGTAGCTTGACTTGACCCCTGGCCACCCTTCGGTGGGGCTGCAGTTCTCCCGTGGAAGGTGGCGAGGACAGATCGTGATGGACAGAGAGCCGTCCCCATCACTCAGGCCATTTGCACCAAGTCTGTGCCTCATGGAGTTGACCGTGACTCCAGGAAGTGAATAAACACACAGATTGTTCATATGACTTTGAGTAACGATACATGCTCTGACGAAAAAAAAAAAAATAATGGGGTTTGGAGACACGGGGTGACCAGGACTGTTTCTGGGATGGGGTTACATGACCCTTAGGAATGCTGGTCCACACCTTGAATTTAGAGACGTGAATAATTTAGATGAAATAACTATACTGTTTTTAATATCAACAAGCAAATGAAAGGGGTGTCCTTAAAAAAAGGGCAGGGTTTTTTGCTGTTGTCTTTTCTGGTGCCTTCAAATCATCCAGCAGACTGAGCTGTCTTGAGCGGGGGTAAGGTCACTGGCACAAGGGAGCTAGACACGCAGGTTACTGGAATTTTATCACGGAAGTGCATTGGGCATCCCCCCTCCCCCCAGAAAGCCTCGTCCAAACTCTAGTTATATAAAGTAGCAACCTGCGGTCCCGAGGGAGGAATCACCTGCCCTGAATGTCACCCAGCGTTCTGGATTTTGCACAATTCCTGCTCAGGAGGACGTCCCCACCCCCTATAATATAAGCACACACAAATGCAGCCCAGTGACTTCTCCAGAAGATGCCGGGAGCAGGATGCTCTCCTTTCCACACCCAAGCCTGCCATGGGTCGCCTCTCATACTCCCTGTCCCTAAAGCCAAACATCTCAGGCTTCCCAAGTCGAATTTCCAGAGTGTTTCATTAAATATCTCACAACACCCCCCTCCCCCCCAGGTCCTGTGCTCTCCTGTGGCTGCTAAGCACCCTCATTCCAGCAGCTGATCCAAAAAGCAATGAGGTTTGTCCAGCATGATTTGTTTTCTTTCATAAAGAAACTCGGTGATCTCACAGCTGATCTTTGCCCGGGGCTCAGGCTGCAGCCAATACCCTTGAGTTCTGTTTGGTAAGTAGTCACAGGGGCTGTCTTGCGGCCACAGGCAACAGCTGTAAAGAGAATGTCGCGTGGGGACACCTAGGTGGCTCAGTCGGTTAAGCGTCTGACTTCAGCTCCAGTCATGATCTCACGGTTCGTGAGTTCGAGCCCCATATCGGGCTCTGTGCTGACAACCCAGAGCCTGGAACTTGCTTCAGATTTGTGTCTCCCTCTCTCTCTGCCCCTCCCCTGCTCACACTCTGTCTCTCTCTGTCTCTCAACAATAAATAAATGTTAAAAAAAAATTAATAGAAAAAAAGAGGATGTTGTGTGAAGGGGACAGCAGACAACCTTTGGGAACAGGTCCTGAAGGCCGGTGACAGAGGAGCTCAGGAAGAACGTGTAGACTCGCGCTTTCGTACTTTCACCTGATCCTAAGCTTCCAAAGACTGGTCACTGCTGGCGAAGCCCAGACCATCCACGTGCGCACTCTCGACGCAAGCATTTGGTGGCAGAGATCAGACATAACTAGATTTTTTCCTGCAGGGAAAATAAGATGCTACTTGGGTCCAATTGCAGATTGGTTTCTGCAATAGCTTGAATTGATCGACTGGATTGTCTCTCGCCCTGAACCTGTGTCTTTTCTGCCTGGAACCCATCGTATTAGCGGTCTGTCCGTTGTATTTCTTTGAACGCAGGAAGATGCTTGGATGCCCGGGTGGGGTCATTCCCCAGTGTCTCTTACGACTTGTTTTTGTTTGGGTCTCACTCTCTGATGCCTTGACGTGTTGACTTCGGATGTTGGATTTTTACTCCCTTGTGAGTGATTGCTGGATTCTGTTCCTTAATTCACTTTACCAACTGTAAAGTTCTTTCTGTTCTACATAGAAGTTCAAACTTCCTTCTCTTCTACAATTCTTCCCACGCAGTGAGATTCCCGTGGTCGGTGTTGGTGTTGGATTTCCCTTCCCCATTTCCAAATGCGGAATGGAAATGTCAGGAAAAGGGATGCATTCACTCATTCGCTCGTTTGTTCACTCAGACGTGTCAAAGACATTGTCCTCCTCTGCGTGGCCAAGGCGGGACTGCAGCATTCTCCAGCTTATAGGTTGGGGAAAAGGAGGAGTCCTGTCCACCTTCCTCACCTCTTATCACCTTCCTCAGGTAGGATACAGGTGCCTGAGCACGTCAGCAAAGGAGGCTGGGAAATTCAGTGCATCTGGCCACCCGTGTGTCAGGCTGCGTTTCTCCCGTGGAAGATGGGGAGAACGGATTGTGATTGACAGTTAAGGGTCCCCATCACGCCGGCTCTTTGCAGAATGTCTGAGCTGTCATGAAGGTCCCGTGACTGGCAGACGTAAATAAATACCCATATTCGTAATGTAACTTCACCTAATGATGCTGTGTGCCGGGCACCGTCTTAGGGCTGAGACTACCAGAGTGAGCAAAACAAAGTCAGAGCACATGAAGTCTGCGTCCTCATCACGACATTGGCGTGGGTTCCAGATCACGAACAACACATAGATAAGCAGGCACATCATATAACGTCACATAATGGCAAACCCTGTGAAGGAAGATAGTGCAGGGAGGGGGACATAGAATGACCAACGTGGCCACTTAGGATGGTCAAGACAGAGGCAGGGAATGTAAAACTCTGAGACTGAATTGCACATGGTTGGAGGGATCCCAGGGGGTCTTGAATGATTGGTGCAAGAAGATGCCGGGGGCGGGGGGAGAGGAGGCAAAAGAGGTCAAAGAGGCCACCAGCGCCGTTCCCGAAGGGACTTGGGGGCCAGTGGAAAGCTCTGGAGTTCGTCCTCAGTGAGACAGAAGCTCTTTGCGGGTCAAGAGCGAGGGAAAGATGTGATCTAATTTATGCTTTAAGAGGATCACTTCCGCTGCTATGTGGACAGGAAACTAAAAAGTATTTTCTCTACAACCTTTGCAATTATGAGCACGGGGTCTGGGCTGAGGTTTTCCTGTTGCTATGGGACAGCACCAAGTTTCAGAGTCAGTGGCCACACTAGTTAAAATGCGTTGTAATACGTTATGTTGCAAATCTGCTGTGAAACGATGCGAGTCAAATGAATTGGGATTGCTTACCTTTTTTTTTTTTTTTTTCCTATTGTAAGGATAATTTAAATAGAGTAACTATGACACATCCTTGAAGTTTGAAAACTTCATTTCTCAGGGGACATTTGGAAAATTCCTTCATAGGAGCCTTCCTGATGAAATGTGCCAGTTTTGGGGGCGCCTGGGTGGCTCAGTCGGGTAAGCATCCGACTTCGGCTCGGTCATGATCTCCCAGTTCGTGAGTTCGAGCCCCTCATTGGGCTCTGTGCTGACAGCTCGGAGCCCGGAGCCTACTTTGGATTATGTGTCTCTCCCTCTCTCTGTTCCTCCCCAGCTCATGCTCTGTCTCTGTCTCTCAAAAATAAACATTAAAAAAAAAAAAAAAAAGAAATGTGCCAGTTTTAATGTTTTTTCCCCCACAGAACTATGTGTCTTATACTATGCGTGTTTTCTAAATTCATTAATTGCTGCTTTTATGTATTAATTTCCTCTCTTGACTTCCTTGAGAAATCCTGGTTTCCTGACTCGAGCGCTTATTTGATGTATTATCATGCTTTTCTTTTTGTTTAATAATGAAAACGATACAAAGCTATGAGTTTCCTTCTTATTACAGCTTTTGCCACATTCCATAATTTTGCTATGTATTATTTTCATTGTCATGATTCTTAAATAGTCTGTGATTACAATGTGATTACCTCTTGAATCCAGAAGTTTTAGAGATTATGTTTTTTTCTGACAATAACATCTGCCGCTGTTTTGAAAATGCATACAGTTTATAAATGGATAAATTAAAAAGCAAAACCTGTCCCCTCCCCTCCACAGGATAGATCTTTCCAACAGCTTGGCATGCATCCAAATAGACCTTGTTCAAACACATATAAAATGATACAGTGCAAGCATATATGATTTGTAAAAATGAGATAATATGCATGGCCTCCAAGTCCTTTATTTATTCAGCAATAAGCTGTGGTAGTATCTGTAAATCTATCTGTCTTAGTCTTTGAAAATGGCTATATTATAATATGGAATGCACTGTAATCATTCGTCTACTAACGGGCATCCAGGAGGCTCGGTTGTCTATTTTTTAAGTATCTTTTTCCCCTCATGCACTCATTTCTGTGGAATACCAGACCGAAATTATGCCCGTTTTTCTTTGTTATGCATAAAGGCTTTGGGACGCCTGGGTGGCTCAGTCAGTTAAGCGTCCAACTTCGGCTCAAGTCATGATCTCACAATTCATGAGTTCGAGCCCCGCATCGGGCTCTGTGCTGACAGCTCGGAGCCTGGAGCCTGCTTCGGATTCTGTGTCTCCCTCTCTCTCTGCCCCTCCCCTGCTCATGCTCTGTCTCTCTGTCTCTCTCTCTCAAAAATAAATAAACATAAATTTGTTTTAAAGGGCATTAATATGTTTCTACACTGGCTGCCAAACAAACACACAGAAACAACCATCTGATTTATCGCACTTGCCTGGTGAGATTACAGCAGTCCTCGCCTTAGCCTTATTCAAGGGGAATATGTACCAAGACCCCCAGTGGATGCCTGTGACCGAGGATAGTACTGACCCCTATATATACCATATTTTTCCTATATATGCGTACCTGTGATAAAGTTTATCAGTTAGACACAGTAAGGCATTGACAGCAATAAGTAAGAATAAAATCGAACACTCATAACAATATACTGTAAAAAAAAGTTATGGGAATGCCGTCTCTCTCCCTCAGGATCCTGTTATAAGGTACCCACCCTTCTTACGAGGATGTGAGATAATACAGAGCCTCCGTGACAAGATGAAGTGAAGTGAGGGGAATTGTAATGTGGTGTTGGCATCCTATTTACCTCCTTGACCGTACGTCGGAGGGAAGGTCATCTGTTTCCTGACCGAGGGTAACTGAAACCATAAATGAGGGAAGGATACGCCCCCATGACCAGCTTCCAGATAGAGGCTGTTCTCAAAAAAATCCCTCAATATTTAACTGTGGACTCTTGCAAGCTGATATAAGCCACTTCAGGCTGATTCTAGCCACCCAGGTCCCCCGATTTACTTTTTTTTTTTTTAAACATTCAACGACACTTTAATTGAGCATTGTCTACATCCTGTCCATCTCTCTACCTGCTGGGGACGCAACATCGAACAAGACAGATTCCATTCTCTGCGCTGGTCGAGTTTATTTCCTAGGGAGCAAGACGGATAAAATGACAAGGTGAAAATACGCTGTGAGGTTAACAACTGGGGAGCTACACTAGAAAATAAAAGGAGGACCTCTTTTTTTGATATGACATTTGGGGAGACCTCTCTGGAGAGGTAGAATTTAAGCGGAGACCTAAGTGTGCAAAGGAGCCGGCCGGGCACACAGAGTTTAAAGACTAGAGGTTAGAGGTGGCATCCACAAGCTTTCCCGTGGCAGCTACAGCGTGTGCAAAATCCCGAGAATTGGGGAGAGTCGGAGAGAAGGTTCTCAAGGCTAGAGCATACAGAGGAAGGAGGAGGGAGCGACAAGGACAGGGGCGGGCTCTGGGGTGGCCGGACTGCATCTCATTCTAAGTAAGTGCGCAGCGATTTTAGGGTAGAGAATCGGTGTGATCCTGTTGAAAATAAAAATACAGGAAAATCCCTATTGGGGCGCCTGGGTGGCTCAGTCAGTTAAGCATCCACCTTTGGCTCAAGTCATGATCTCATGGTTCACGGGTTCAAGCCCCACGTCGGGCTCTGTGCTGACAGCTCAGAGCCTGGAGCCTGATTTGGATTCTTTGTCTCCCTCTCTGCTCACTCTCTCTCTCTCTTCCTCTCTCAAAATATCAATAAACACTAAAAAAATTTTTTTTAAAAATAAAGGAAGGTCTGGGCCAGGATCATCACATTGTACAAATCCTGGGGGAGCCGTTCAGACCGCATTCTGCGCTCTGCAGACTGGTTGTTTTTCCCTTCACTGATGTCATCTGTCTTCTGGGGAGTCGACACCCTCTGGTTACTACATATGTTGCAAATATTTTTTCACAGTTGGCTGTAACCCATTGCAGGATTCAAAGTCTCCAAGTTTTAAATTTTCATGAAGTCCGAATTTGCTCATCTTTTTCTCTTTTATTCTGAGTTTCTTTTATCCTGAGGTTCCTTGTTGCATGGAGAGAGACACTCTCCCTTTTGCAAATGTGTAAGACGGCTTTCACATTCTTTCCGTATTTGGACTGGGGGGAACAAAACCCCATAGATTTCAAAATGAATCCGGAAATGACTTCGGTATATAAACAAAGTAGGAAACTTTTATTGTGTGTATTTTTTTTTTTTTTTCCCTGTGTGCCTTTCTATCCGTCCATGCTGCTGTTTGAATTGGGGCTCCGTCCTGCATTTTGTTGTCAGGAAGGACAAATTTCCTGTCAATGTGTTCTGTTACAGAATGTTGGTGACACTTCCTGCATTCACTTACCTTTCATGGTTTCTGCAATGAGCTTGTCGCGTTCTGTTTTTCAAGAACGAGATTAAAAAAAGAGAGAGACAGAGAGAGAGAGATACGGATTTTATGTCTTAATTTGGAAGAGAACTGACATGTTAGATAGATACTTTCCGTTTTCCTGTTCAGTAATATGGTATGTGTTTTTGGTTTTCCAGACCCTTCCTTCTTTGACTTCCTTTAGCAACGTTTTCATATATATATATATATTTTTTTTTTTTTCATAGAGCCCTGATACCTACCTTATGTTTTATTACAGGACATATCATCATTTTGGTTATTAAATAAACGGGCTTCTCTTTCGTCGGCTTTTGCCGGGATGTAGGAGAGCTACTTTGATGTGCTTTTCTTCTGTCTGCTCACTGTTTTTGGATTTTCTCACTGGTTTTAACAGAAGTCCCGTTAATTGCCTTAGACTTTGTAAGTGATAGTATCATCTACAAATAATGGCAGTTGGACCCCTTTCATTCCAATATTTCTTTCTCTGACTTTTTTTGCTTGGTACATTGATGGTAACCTCTTTCGAAAAAGGTCAATTAATTTAAGGGTAACAGGTATTCCTTACATAAATGTCTTTGGGATTTGCCATGAAGTTAAACCTTTTGTTTTCAGGTTCCTGAAAGATGACTTTAAAAATGACTTTTTCTGCACTTAGGGCAACAGTCATGTGTTTTGTTTTGTTTTGTTTTGTTTTCTTATAATGTCATGAACTATATAACTTACTTTTATTTTTCACTCTTGAGCCTCTCTGTATTCCTGGAATGAATTTTCCTTGGCTTTGATGCTTTATCGTATTATCATGCTGAGATTTGGCTTGCTAATGTTTCATTTAGATTTTCTTTTTTGGTATTGAAATTTACAAATGAGATTGGTTTGGAACTTTTATTTTTCCTTCTATCTTTGTTTGATTTGGGTCTGAGAAACCGAACGAGTCTGAGACTTCACTTATTATTACAAGGCATTTATCATTTAGACTCAAAGAAAGACTGAGAAAATTTTTAGTCTTTTTCTCTGCTCTGATGTGGTTTAAATAACAAAAAAACATTATATATTATTATTTAAAAATTTGATCAAACTGGGTCATAAAGTGATCTGGTCCTGGTGATTTTTGAGGCAAGTAACCCCCCCCCCCCCCCCCCCGTTCATTATCTTCTGTTGTTATTGATAGATTAGTTTTTGTTATGTCCTCAGCCAATTTTGTCTATTTTATCTAATTTTTTTTTCAATATATGAAGTTTATTGTCAAATTGGTTTCCATACAACACCCAGTGCTCATCCCAAAAGGTGCCCTCCTCAATACCCATCACCCACCCTCCCCTCCCTCCCACCCCCCATCAACCCTCAGTTCTCAGTTAAGAGTCTCTTATGCTTTGGCTCTCTCCCACTCTAACCTCTTTTTTTTTTGTTTTTCCTTCCCCTCCCCCATGGGTTTCTGTTAAGTTTCTCAGGATCCACATAAGAGTGAAACCATATGGTATCTGTCTTTCTCTGTATGGCTTATTTCACTTAGCATCACACTCTCCAGTTCCATCCACGTTGCTACAAAGGGCCATATTTCGTTCTTTCTCGTTGCCACGTAGTACTCCATTGTGTATATAAACCACAATTTCTTGATCCATTCATCAGTTGATGGACATTTAGGCTCTTTCCATAATTTGGCTATTGTTGAGAGTGCTGCTATAAACTTTGGGGTACAAGTGCCCCTATGCATCAGTACTCCTGTACCCCTTGGGTAAATTCCTAGCAGTGCTATTGCTGGGTCATAGGGTAGGTCTATTTTTAATTTTCTGAGGAACCTCCACCCTGCTTTCCAGAGCGGCTGCACCAATTTGCATTCCCGCCAACAGTGCAAGAGAATTCCCGTTTCTCCACATCCTCTCCAGCATTTATATTTTTTATCTAATTTTTAAAGACTCGTTGGTATGAAGTTGAACAGAGGAAATGTCAAAATTAATTATAAAGTATTCACAGTCTCTTGTTACTTTGGGTTTATTCTCTCCAACTAAGATCAGATTTTGCAACGTTTTTATTGTGCTTTTCAATAAGTTAGGTTTGGATGAATCAGGTCTGCTTTTTTTGTGTTTGACTAGTTTCTCCCAGTAATTGTATTAATTTCACCCTTCTGTCTTCTTTAGGCTTATCTAACTTTGCTCATTCTTGTTTTCTGACAGATGCATTTAAAGATAGATGTAATTTTTTTCTTTGAGTGAGACTTTTGCCCCATCTAATAGATTTTTATTTATTTATTTATTTTTTAATGTTTATTTATTTTTGAGAGAGACAGAGACAGAATGCGAGTGGGTTAGGGGCAGAGAGAGAGGGAGACACAGAGTCCGAGGCAGGCTCCACGCTCTGAGCCGTCAGCACAGAGCCCGACGCGGGGCTCGAACTCACGAGCTGTGAGATCATGACCTGAGCTGAAGTCAGAGGCTCAACCGACTGAGCCACCCAGGCACCCCCAGATAGATTTTTAAATATCACCATTTTAAAAGCTTTTTTTTCCCTAAAGAATGTATAATTTTCTGAATTTCCCTTTTCACACAGAGATTTAGAAGAGTTTTTACTTTTGTATTTAAAAATATTCCATCTCTCCCTGTCTCAAAAATAAATAAAACGTTAAAAAAAATTTAAAAAATATTCCAGATAGCTATTGTTTTGGCCATGGTTAGCCTATCTGAGGATAAGCCTCTTGCTATGATTTCTACTTCACGAGGTTTATCAAGATTTTCCTTGCGGCTTAGTGACTGACTTTTTTTTTTAAGGTTTTATTTATTTGAGAGGGAGAGAGAATGAGAAGGGGAGGGACAGAGCAGGGGACAGAGGATCTGAAGCGGGCTCTGTGCTGATAGTAGAGAGCCAGATGCAGGGCTTGAACTCACTAACCTTGAGACCACGACCTGAGCCAAAGTTAGACACTTAACCAATGGAGCCACCCAGGCGCCCTATGACTTATTTTTCTAAATATTTTATGGATATTTGGGAAGCATGCATTTTCTGTGTCTTTGGCTGTCCATCCACAATTGTAAGTTTCAACCTATGCATTTTTTTCTGTCTCATGGTTTTAAAACCCTAGTGAAATAGCTATATTTTTCACCATGATTGAGGGTTATTCAGACTCTCCTTTATTTCTGTGAATTTCGCTTTAAATATTTCTCTACTGTATTTGCTTTTGTTCAAAAAAAAAAAATCAGGATTGCTGTTATTTCTTTCGTCTGTAGTTTTCCCCGAAACATAGTATTCATTTTTGTCTCTTTTGCTGCCTTTTTTTTTTTTTTGCCTTTGTATTATCTGTTATCTGATAGAATAGTTCCAGTCTTGATTCCTTATTAATAATAAGTGTATAGAGTGTCCTTGTTCAGTTCTTTATCTTTTGCCTGTCTGTAACATTTTGCTTTTTGAATATATCTGTGTATGTGTATGTACATATATAATTTGTTCATTTGTGTTTACGGCTTAAAAGTCCTTGAAACAAATAAATGACCGAGTTTCCCAGCCACAGTGTAAATAATTGTTTAGATTTTTCTCTAGCTTTTACTGGTTTCTTTCCTAGCCTGCCTTCCCTCCTTCCTTCCTCCCTTGCTTTTTTGGGGGGTGGTGGGAAGGGTTCTGGGGTAAAGTCTCCCTTTATTTTAAAAAATAGATTGAGTATTGGGGCGCCTAGGTATGGCTCAGTTGGTTAAGCAACCTACTCTTGGTTTCATCTCAGGTCATGCTCTCACAGTTTCATGAGTTCGAACCCCGTGTTGGGCTCTGTGCTGACAGCGTGGAGCCTGCTTGGGATTCTCATTCTCTCTCTCTCTCTCTCTCTCTCTCTCTCTCTCCCTCCCTCCCTCTCCCCCTCCCCCACTCATGCTGTCTCTGTCTCTCTCACAATTAATAAATAAACTTAAAAGTAAAAAATAAGTTGAGTAGTTGGGTAGCAAACCTATGAGCGAGCATGTGTCTTTCTGAAAAAAATGTCTTTATTTTCCTCTTCTGGCTTTTAATCAAATTTGGTTTCTACTTTTTTATTATGGAAAATTTCAAACATAATGTGGGTGCATAGAGAATCCCACCTGCCCCCACTCCTGCCTCTCACTCCCACGCTGGATTCTTTTGAAGCAGGTCCCAAGATCATTTAATTTCATCCATACACAGTAAATATTTTAGCTGAATGTTTTATTTCTGAAAGGTAGTAAGATAAAGACATGCATTGGGAAACAACCACAATGCCATTATTATACTACGGAACTGACACTGCTTCCCTAACGCATTCAAATTAGATTCAAATGATTTGAACATCAGCACTTTGAAGTTTTTGCTCCCTTGTTTCCTCACACCTCGTTTTGCAGGTGAGAAATAGAATCCCAAGTCCTCTTTGTAAACCGACTTGGCTTTTGGGAAACTGGCGATGTTTGATTTTTACACGGGGGGTTCACCTCTTCCCTGCCTCTCCTTATTTCCTGAGCTCTGGCCGCACTGGCTTTCTTATAGTTTCCCAACATGCCATGCCACAGGGCCTTTGCACCAGTGGTTCCGTCTTCTTAGAATGCTGTTCTCTAAATAGTCCATCCTGCCACTCCCCGCTTCCATAACTCTCAGTGTCCTTCAGATGTCAGCGTAATCCCTACTCCCCTGGGAGGCTGCCTGGGTGACCTCATAACACTGCTGCCTTATCAGCTTGTACCTCTGATGTATCCTTGTTTTAGTACAATGTCTCTTTCCTAATCCACCACCAGATAAGCTGCATCAGGGCAGGGACTGTATCTGTATTTGTTTCTCTTTGCACCTGCCGTACCTAGCATAATGCTTTGCACACTGTAGGTGCTCAATAAACATCCCTTAAAGACTTGACTGTTTGATTTGCTTCAGTGAATGAACGATGCGTATCTTCCTAAGGCTCTCACTGCATCTGTATTCCCTAAACACTTTGTTTTTGGATTTTTTCGCAGTCCACCTTGTTTCTGTGCTCCTGGAATTCTCAGGAGACAGACACCAGCTCTCACCTGAAGTTTCTACAGCTGCTGATCGATCACCTTTCTCTCACGATTATGATTTGCTCCTCTTGTCTGTGGAGTTCAAGTGTTTGTGCGTCAGCCTTGCATTAACTTTCCTGGGACTGGTGGTCAGCTCTGCGTGGGGTTTTTGTTGTCCTTAGGGCTTCTTTGCTAAGAAGTTTACATATTTTTCGTCACCGTGTGTGCTTGTTTTATATGCGTGATGTGCTCTCATATATCTCTGAGGAGGGACGCCTGGGTGGCTCAGTTGGTTAGGCATCCGACTCTGGATTTCGGCTCAGGTCATGATCTCATGGGTTGTTGAGTTCAAGTCCCACATCAGGCTCTGCACTGACAGCATGGAGCCTGCTTGGGATTCATTCTCTCTCTCTCTCTCTCTCTCTCTCTCTCTCTCTCTCTCTCTCTCGTAAATAGATAAATTAAAAAAAATATCTCTGGGGAGCAAATTTAGCTTATTATAAAGTTGTCTTCTGTTTCTCAAGTTAACTCCTTTTTTATGAATTCTTCAGTTTATTTAGTCCAGTACTGCTCTTTCATGCTGCTGTTTTCCTTGGAAGGTTGGGAATTAAGGATTGTCTTCTTCTTTTTTTTAAATTCAGTGCCCTAGGGGAGCCGGGTGGTTCTGTCAGTTAAGCGTCTGACTTCGGCTCAGGTCGTGATCTCGTAGTTCATGAGTTCGAGCCCCATATCAGGCTCTGTGCTGACAGCTTGGAGCCTGGGGCCTTCTTTGGATTCTGTGTCTCCCTCTCCTGCTCACACTCTGTCTCTCTCTCTTTCTCTCTCTCAAAATAAATTAAGCATTAAAAAGTTTTTTTTTTTTTAAGTCAATGCTTAATCATCTAGGTAAGTAATGTCTGACTTACTCCCTTTTACAAAGTGAAGGAAACATGAATGGCACCATAGCTCTATGATTATTCAAATTATTCTGTTCTTCCATGCTTGAGGATGTGAGGCTGATTCGCAATGTATTCATTCATCAACTCATTAAAGTACTTCATTAACATTAATTGAGTCTATGCTACCTCCCTAGGTCCTGGAGACAGAAATACGAGTAGGTTTCTGCTCTTTCCCTTATCAGGTCAGCTAAGGAAGGGGAGAAGTACACATAAATAAGATGGGTTACAGTACAGAGATGTTGAAGCAATCATGATGACGGATTGCCTAAAAGAACACTAGAAGACAAGAGCTTGGGGAAGTCCTTTCTTTGTTTTTAATTGTTTCATGTTTATTTATTTTTTGAGAGAGAGAGGCAGAGCATGAGCAAGGGAGGGCCAGAGAGAGAGGGAGACTCTGCATCTGAAACAGGCTCCAGGCTCTGAGCCATCAGCACAGAGCCTGATGCAGGACTCGAACTCACAAGACCGCGAGATCATGACCTGAGCCGAAGTCGGACGCTCAACCGACTGAGCCGCCCAGGTGCCCCTTGGAGAACTTCTGAAACACAGTAAAACCTTGGATTGTATCTTGTTCTGCCAGTGTTCCGCAAGACAAGCAAACACTTGTAATAAATTGTAACTTCATAAACGAGCGATGTCTTACAATACAAGTAGCACGTGATGCCCAGTGTCACATGTCACAGCTGAGCCAATGGTTCTTGAAATTCGCTTTGATACACGAGTGCTTTGGATGACAAGCATGTTTCCGGATCGAATTAGGCTCACAAACCAACGTTTTACAGGAAGTGAGTTATTTCCTCTTATATCCCTAGTCCTGGGACAAAATTAACACCCAATAGTAACAAATTTTCATGTAGTTTTTCTTTCTTGAGGTATGTTGACACGCTCTGTTAGTTTCAAATGTACAGTGTTGTGATGCAACATTTATATACATTACAAGGGGATCACCACAGTAAATCCAGTGATAAATGTCACCGAAGTTGTTGCACATTATTAACTATATTGCCTATTAACTCTGTATTCCTGTGTCGTATTTATTTTATAACTGGAAGCTTATATATGTTTTTAAGTTTATTTATTTTGAGAGAGAGACAGAGATAGCATGAGTGGGGGATGGGCGGGGAGAGAGAGAGAGAGAGAGAGAGAGAGAGAATGAGAATCCCAAGCAGGCTGTGTGCTGACACGGGCTCGAACCCACGAAGCTGCGAGATTGTGACCTGAGCTGCAACCAAGCATGGGACGATTAACAGACTGAGCCACACCCAGTGCCCCCGAAGTTTGTATTTTTTAATCCCCATTCCCTGTTTTGCCCACGTCTCTGCCTCTCTCACTTCTGGCAGCCGCCGGATCGTTCTCTGTATCTATAGGAGTCTGTTTCTGTCTCGTTCCGTTGGCTCATTTGTTTTGTGGTTTAGAGTCCACGCGTAAGTGAAATCATACGACTTTTGTCTTTCTCTGACTTGTTTCACTTAGCGGAACGCCCTGGAGGTACATCTGTGTTGTTGCAAATGGCAAGATCTCATTTTTTTTTAAAGGCAGAGTAAAATCCCCTTTATCCATTCATCTCGTGATGGACACTTAGGTGGCTTCTGTATCTTGGCTCTGGTAAGTAACGCTGCAGTGAATATAGGATTGCATATATCTTTTTGTCTTAACTGTTTGCATGTCTTCAGATCGATATCTAGAAGTGAAATTGCTGGGTCATAGGGTAGTTCTAGTTTTAATTTTTGGAGGAACCTTCATACTGTTTTCCACAGCGGCTGCACCATTTTGCATCCCTGCCAAACGTGCCCACGGCCTCCTTTTCACCACATCTTTGCCAACATTTGTTTCATTGCATTTTTCTTTTCTTTTTTCTTTTAGGGAGGGAGGGAGGGAGAGAGAGAGAGCATGAGCAGGGGTGGGGGAGGGGCAGAGGGAGAGAGAGGGAGAGGGAATCCCAAGCAGGCTCCTCAGGCTCCACGCAGAGCCTCACATGGGGCTTGAACCCATGACCTGTGAGATCATGACCTGAGCTGAAACCAAAAGTCAGACATTTAACCAACTGAGTCACCCAGGTGCCCCTGTTTTTTACAGTTTCCGTATCTCTCCTGAAACTTGCCGTCTTGTCACTCGTTGTATTAACTTTGTTCTAAAGGCTCTTAAACGCACTTCAGAATTCCTTTTTTTTTTTTTTTTTTTAATAACAGGATCCAAGTCATTTGTGAAATCCCTGCCATGAACTGATCTTTCCCTTAAACATTTGTGAAATACGCTTTGCACGTATGGTAATTTTTTTTTTTAATCTACGTCCTGGGTATTGTGCATGATGCATTGTAGAGACTCTGGATTCTGTTATCATCTCCCGAAGATTGTTGTGTCTTGTTCTAGTAGCTAGATTGCTGGTCGATCATGAGCTCATTGGAGACTTGGGTTTGCGTTCTGTTGGGTGAGTCTCTGTTGGTTTTGCCCTAAATCCTGGTCGTGGGTTATATTAATAAGTCTGAGGTGTTGACCAAGCTTCTCTGACTTGGTGGGACTCACATGTTAAATTATGTCGCCCGAGGTGGGCGGCACCTGCAACCCACCCACCTCTAACTTTGTGGCTTTGCCCCTCCGGCCTGTCACGGTCTTGTTTGCACATGGGGGTCAGCCAAAGATTTGGAGGGAGTTTAAGTGCAGACTTTGGGAGGGGTCCCACCTTCTGTGGCTCCCTCATTTCCAGGATCTCCCCCTTCAAGTTTCAGCCCCTCTGGGAGTCCCAAACTCTGTTCCTCCAACTCAGGCCAATGATCCTTTGGCTTCTGGCTTGAATTGGAAGCACTTGGTGCCTTGTGGGCTGGGGCTTTCCTGCAGGACAAACACATCTTACCAGACACGGTTTTCTGTTTTCAAGGGTCAACCCCACACCTAGTTTCTGGCTTTTCATCTTTCTCTGTACCTTCACATAGTTGGGTATCCATTTTTTGCCCAGAAATTGTAATTAACGCAAGCCTTTTTGGATACGGAGCTCAGGGCTTACGATACTGGAATCGAATTCCTTTTTAGTTATACTGGAATAAAAAACCTAGCTTTTATTAATTAGCGTGCAATACATCCACACTAGCTGGGGACACTAGCTGAATGCATTTGATCCACTTGGGGGCAATTCTCTGTGTTTATAAATGGGGCGATGCAGACGTAAAATGGCAGGTTTCTACTAGAGTGCTTTCCTCAAATATCTTACCCGAAGATTTTCAGCCTCCTAGTTAAAATGTGAGGCTACGTCCGTTCTTTACAGGGCAGATTGGGCATGAGAATATCAGTAGGGTGCTTGTTTTAGAAACTAGTTTTGAGGTGTTTCTTTCAGGTTGGGGGTAACCTCCGGAGGTTTGAGGGAGAGGAGGAGAAGGAGTTGGACCAGGAGAAGAGAGACAGTGACTCACTGACATTGTTTTCTGAGAAAGTGTTTCCAGGTCAGGTTAACCAGTCCTGCCCAATCCTGTGCCCGCAGGGGCCAATGTTCTTTACGCCCTTCATCAAGAAATTCACAGAGGATCTTGGGATTCCATTCTGTTCTTAATCTGTCACCGAGAGCAGGGTGAGTCCTGTAGAACTCACACGGTTCTAATTTTATCCAAACTTCATTAGCTTGTCTTAAAATAATTTCCCACGCCAAAGAATAATAGAAAGCTGGCACTCATCACATCCAAGCGCCTTTATTTTACTAATGAGGGACCCGAGGCTCTAGAGGGGACTGCTCTGGGTTGTCATACTCTTTAGTGGCTAAGCTGTCACTTGAACCTGAAATCTTTGCTCTCTTTCTTGACCATCCTGTCCTCCCCTCCCCTCCACCCTACCCCTTACCTCCATTCCTCATCTCCCCTTCCCTGTCTTCCTCTCCCCTGTCCTTCCCTCCACTCCTCGCCTCCCCTCCCCTCCACTCCTCGCCTCCCCTCCCCTCCACCCCTCCCTCCCCTCCCCTGTTCTCCCCTCCCCTCCACCCTACCCCTTACCTCCATTCCTCATCTCCCCTCCCCTGT
Organism: Neofelis nebulosa; assembly: GCF_028018385.1. Classification (NCBI taxonomy): domain Eukaryota; kingdom Metazoa; phylum Chordata; class Mammalia; order Carnivora; family Felidae; genus Neofelis; species Neofelis nebulosa. Next base: position 5,506,470 of record NC_080797.1, read on the forward strand.
CCTCCTCTCCCCTGTCCTTCCCTCCACTCCTCGCCTCCCCTCCCCTGTCCTCCTGTCCCCTGTCCTTCCCTCCACTCCTCGCCTCCCCTTCCTCCCCTCCCCTGTTCTCCCCTCCCCTCCACCCTACCCCTTACCTCCATTTCTCATCTCCCCTCCCCTGTCTCCCTCTCCCTTGTCCTTCCCTCCACTCCTCCCCTCCCCTCCTGTCTTCCTCTCCCCTCCCCTGTCCTCTCTTTCCCTACTCTCCCCTCCCCTCCCCTCACCTCCCTTCCTGTCCCTTTCACCCCTCCCCTCCTCTCTCTTCCCCTCCCGTCCCCTGCCCTGCCCTCCCCCCACCTCTCCCCACACCTCCAGAGGCCCTGGCACGGCTTTGGTATCCCCATCCACACTCCTGGTGTTATCTGGGCTTCACTTAGCTTTTTAGGCAGCTTTATTGAGATTTAATTTACATACTACACAAAGCACCCCTGTTTCATTAACTTCTTACTGCTGCCTGGAATCCAGATCCCAGATCCCAGAATGCCAAATACAGAAGGAAGGCTGTTCCGAGTGAGACCGTCGAGGGCCCCCCTGACACCTCAGGGTGCACCCCCCCCATGGTAGATGCACCCCTATTTCCTAGAAACCCCATCCAGCAAGAGCCACATCTCTAAGTTTCTGGCCCCAAATCCCCTGGAAATCCTTTCCCCACCCGTCTGCAGCTCTTCTCAGCTTAGGTGCTGGGTTTTTCGTCTCATCTCGGATCCGTGCACGCGTGTCAGACTGGCTCACGTAGGCTCTCAAGTCTGATGCCTGTACGCCCAGGGAGAGACTTCCTAATCCGTTTTCTGAGCTCCTTTTCTGTCTTTGACATCCTGCCTCTGCCCTGGAACGCGGCACCTAGAAGGGAACTTCGCCGTGAGTTGTCTTTGGCATAAAGGCGGAACAAAGAAACCGTGGTCCTGGAACACCGCCCCGGCATGGTGGCCCCTGTCGGGCACAGAGGTTGTGCAGTGAGTCAAAACAGACAGAGGCTCTCCCTCCGGGAGCCTCCAGGAAGTTAGGCTTTCTGGGGAGTAGTTGCTCTTTCGAGTTGGAAATCCACACCTGCCCTGAGTGGTGAGTGAGGAGTCTGGACAGGTGGACGCAGTTCTGGAGAATGGAGGCCAAGCTGGTGGTAACCCTCTGCTCCTCCCTGACCCCTCACCCCCACCTCGGGAGGGTTCACAAGCCTCTCAGAGTCCGGGCTGGAGAATCTGGAACGGGAGGTGCAGAGAGAGAGAGAGAGAGAGAGAGAGAGAGAGAGAGAGAGAGAGAGAGAATCTCAAGCAGGCTCCGTGCTGCCAGTGTAGAGCCTGATGAGGGGCTTGAACTGACGAACCGTGAGATCATGACCTGAGCTGAAGTCAGACACTTAACCCAACTGAGCCACCCAGGTGCCCCTGAAACCTCAAACTCCTCCCCTCCACTGCCAGCCCCGTTACAGTTAGGTCTTATTAGTTAACAGAGAAGAAAGCTGACAAGAGTCACCCGGGGTGCCATAGATGACTAATCCCCCCACCGGATCCCAGGCGCCTTCCCCCACCCCACCGCTCCTGCCCCAGATCTCCCCAATAAGCACCAGTTCTGCTCCGCCGCTCCAGACAGCCACACAAACTGACCAGCAGCCCAGTCACCAACCCCGAAGTCCCAGCTCCTGGCCCCCAGGTTCCTCATCCAGCAGGGGCTGAACGTCCCCGGAAATATTTCTGAGAATTTTGCCGTCACATCCTGACCCATCAGGATGCCCTCGATCTGGGCTTAGGATCCCCCTTAGGGGAGGGGAGACTTAGGGGTACAACAGGACAGGCTGGCACATGGAGCCAGGGACACTGGACTCTGGGGTGTCTGCGGATCCGGCAGAAGGGGGCGGGGAGGGGGCTCTGTCAGGTCGAGCCGCACGAGCTGTGGGGACAGGACAGAGCCAATACTTTTCTCAGACTGCGTCAGATAAACTGGGACATCTGCAGTATTTCCTAAGCAAACTAGGTTACCCACCCTGCCGCTGTGGCCACCCGAGGGCATCGGGCAGCTGGGTGACCCAGAAAGGGCCATCTCCTTGTCCGGCTCCATCTGGAATCCCAGCCCCTCATTCTGCACACCCCCAAGACAGGCGCCCTGGGTGGAAGGGAGCTTCATAGCACCGGGTGGGATCCAGCCCATTTCTGCTGCAGGATGCTTCTCCCAGACAATCAGGGGGCAGAGGCGTTTTGGATCATGTTAAAAAGACAGAATCAGGAAGGGAAAGGACGATAAATCTTCCCCGTCTACTTTTATGTTTTATAGTCTGGAGAGAAGCGAGATAATTGCAGGAAAGTGTGGCATGTTAGGTGGAAAAAAAAAAAAAAACCCAAAAAGCCTTGACTTCAAGACACATTGATGTGAGTTGCTAAACTTGGAAGAATTATTTCCTTTCAGGGCCTCTCTCGGTGGTTTAATGACGGGGCTGGCTTACAAAGCCTCTGAGGGGGTCTTTCCTGGTCTGAAGGGCCGTGGCCGGGTGTTATCTCTAGTTAACGATGCCCAGGAACAGTAAAGGAGGGTAGCCACTGAGAAGACACCCCTCTGCCGCCCCGAAAGGGGTTGTAGCCAAGAGGAGGACCCCGCAAAGCAGCGGGATGTAGGGCGAGGCCAAGGCGATGGCTCAGGTCAGCCGCCTTCTGTTCTTTCCTCCCGAGATATGTACCCTCCCCCCCTTGATGGCTACTCATCAGGGGCCGGTGCGCATTGACTAGGGTGCAGCGTCGCACTGGGGGTGCGAGTGAGGAGGGGGGAAGCCCGCAGCCGGGGAATCTCCCGGCCGATCGCCAACAGGGCACGTTGGCGCTGGGGGCTACGCTCATTTACTCATGCCTTCGTGATGGCATGGCACCTTATCTGGCGAGTGCCCCGACCTTCTGCACCCGAGGCCACCTGCCTCTCTTTGTGATTTGGTCTCGGAGGGCCGTGTGCATACAAGACCTCTCATGCATCCTCTGTATGAAACCCCCGTGGCCCGCGAGTGTGCCGAACTCCTTAATGCAGGGGACACAGGCCAACCTGAGAGCCTTTATGCCCCGGGGCTACACTTTCCTCCCCGCAGGTCCCGGAGCAGGGGCCCCCCACACGGGTAGGAAGCAGTCCCCGGCCTTCTTCCTGCCTCCACAGCAGGGTAGGACAGGAGGAGACCACCAAAGATCCACGAGACCCTGAAGTAACAAACAGAAGAGTACAAAAGACATCTTTCTGTCAAAGCAACAACTTCTGGGGCCCCTGGGTGGCTCCGTCTGTGAAGCGTCCGTCTTCAGCTCAGGTCATGATCTCACGGTTCGTGGGTTCGAGCCCCGCGTCGGGCTCTGTGCTGCCAGCTCGGAGCCCGGAGCCTGCTTCGGATTCTCTGTCCTCCTCTTTTTCTGCCCCTCCCCTGCTCTCTCTCTCTCTCGCTCTCTCTCTCTCTCAAAAATAAATAAAAATTAAAAGAAAAAAAAGCAGTAACAACTTTTGTCCCTATTTCTCACACTGAGCCTAAAAACCACGTGTTTGAAACCTGGGGCACAGGGTCAGAGACCGAAGTAACTATTATCTCACTTCCACATTCACCCAGGATTAAGGGATTACTCCTACATCGTATGCCACAAACACACACTCATCTGGAATAGCCTGACCGCGCTCTGGGTTTATGGGATTTGCAAAGAACGCCACGGCGGCGTTTCTGCCGTCAGTGTTGTGCTCCTGCTGCTCACAAGCTGGGTGACCTTGGGCCCCAGTCATCTCACCTCCCTGAGGATCAGTTTCCCCATCCGAGAAATCAGAGGGTGGGTGGAGCTTAGAGAGGCTTCAAGACACGAAGAGGAAGAGAGAGGGGCTCAGTTTACTTCGCTGGGGGGAGCCTGGTCGGCAGTGGCCGCGGTAAAGCCAACGTAAGTCCAGAGACGCTAGAGTAAGGAGGTAGAACTTGGGACAGAAGACAAGTAAGTTGAAGCTTTTCCGTCCAGACTTCTTCCAGAAGCACACAGACACATGCATTTTAATGCATGTGAACCCATGATAACAATTTTTTTAATGTTTATTCATTTTTGGAAGAGAGAGAGAGAGCACACGCATGAGTGGAGGAGGGAGGGAGAGAGAGAGAGAGAGAGAGAGAGCGAGGCTTTGGGTAGGGGTGCAGTTGGAAGAGCCTTGGGAATGAGCGTGCTGGTTAGCCCAGCTTTTCGTATTCTGTTTCTGTTCAGGAAGTGTTTGTGAACCAGTTAGCGGGGGCCTGGGGAGAATCACACGCTGGTCGAACAGAACCAGCTGTCCTGCTCTGGGTTCTTGGTGCGGGCGGGGTAAAGAAAACCAGCTTAAAGCAGCGTACGTGAAAGAGGAACGTGTTGGCTCATTGTGCATAATGCTGTCGGGAACAACTAGATCAAGGTGCTTGAGTGATGTTTTCGGTTCTCACCGTGTCTGTCTGTCTGTCTCCCACGGTCTCTGTTTGCCTCTGCTTCATTCTGGAGGCAGGCTGTTGCCGTCTAGGTAGAATATGTCCCCCAGCAACTCCCGAATGCGTACTCCTTACGCCTTCGCATCCCAGAGAAGAGTGGACATGCTCCCTACCTTTCCAGGCAAGACTCCAGGATTCTGGCTGAAATCTTGGTTGGATTGCAATCTAGTCTTGGATTGGCCCACATCGAACCCAGTTTCCGGGGGTCCTCTGATTGGTGAGACCAGGCAGGTGGTTTCCTCTCTGGCCAGAGAGGGAGCCACCTGTCAGAGCCACCCGGACCATGTGTAACTGCTGTGGAAGGGGGCTGACGTAGACCCACGGAAACGTCACACCCGTTCCGTCTGCGCTAGATGATGCCAGAGCCAGTAGAGGAGTACTGGCATTAGGAAAAATCTGGTCAAACATAGATGGATCTAGGAGGCATAATGCTAAGCGAAATAAGTCCGTCACAGAAAGAGACATACCCTATGATGTCACTCATATGTAGAATTTCAGAAACAAACGAGCAAAGAGCGTGCAAGAGAGACAAACCAAGAAACAGACTCTTCACTCCGAAGAATATAAACTGATGGTTCCCAGAGGACAGGGGGTGCTAACACAGTTTCACGACAGTTTGGGGAAGTAGGAATCACAGATACAAACACATCACCCTCCCTGGGTTTCCCCGCCATGAGGTCCGTGTTAACAGAACGCTTCTCATTACAGGCAAAGACAGAAGGGAAAAAAAAACGAAAAACAAAAAACACCTGTGCCCAGGGCACCCTACCAGATTACTGGAGTGTAGAAACCAAGTTTCAACATTCAGGAAACATCTAGTCACTTGAGATAATTTAAAAATTATTATATATTCAAAGTAATGAAATTCGGGCCGGCCCCGGTCTTCTGCCTGATGTCAAGGGACAGGGGACAATGGAAACGTGTCCCCAGGCTTCTGAGATTGGGAACCAGGAACTTTGCACCCAGATGAAACGTCTTTCTCCTATAGAGACAACATAGAATCGTCCTTGGATAGGCTCTGTCTTGGAAAATAGGAAGTCGGAGGCTCTCGGCGACCAAGAGATCACTGAACTTAGGGCCATCAGGGGATGGGTGTTTTGCATTTAAGAGCTGAGGGAGGTCCTGATGGAAGGGTGATACACTCCCGTCCGCGGTGTGGAGGATAAACACACCTCCGTGGGAACCCTCCCCGGAGTTGGACCAGAGGCATCTGGATGAAGCTTCAAAGCGAGGGGTTTCGTAATTCATTATTCCCCTGCTTCATGCGGTCGACTCTGTAACTGGATATCAGAAATTCCTCTGGAAAAGCTTCTTCCTCAGAAGAGTCCAGGCCAACGAGATCAGCATCCGCACCAGCCTTTCTTGGACGCTGGCTCTTAGTTGGGCCTTTTGCTGAAACACTTAAGGTAAATTATTTCAGGTGAATCTCACCCCTGCATTCAGAAGTCCCATTAGGTGGGCATTTACAGCTAAGCTTTAAAAACAAAAACGCTGGGGCACCCGGATGGCTCCGTCGGTGAAGCGTCCGACTTCAGCTCAGGTCGTGATCTCACGGTTCGTGGGTTCGAGCCCCGCGTCGGGCTCTGTGCTGACAGCTCGGAGCCTGGGGCTGCTTCAAATTCTGTCTCCCTCTCTCTCTGCCCCTCCCTCAGTCATGCTCTCGCTCTCAAAGATAAAATAAACATCTAAAAAAAGAAAAAACAAACGGACCAAAAGCCCCCAAATGCTAATTAAGCCCACTTCCTTTGCTCTTGAGAGGCGGCAGGACTCTGGGTGATTTCTTCCTCCCTTCCCTTTTCTCTAGATTCTGTGTCTCGTGACTCCAAACTACTTCTTACATGAGAACGAACAGCACACAGTTATAACAGACGTGTTGGTGTGCCTTACATCAGATGCATTTAATCGGAGTGCACACGCACACACACAGCCTTTGGGGCACTTCCTTACGTCTGCCCTTCTCTTCTTTAAGTCTTTATTTTTATTTATTTATTTTGAGAGAGAGAAAGTGCAGGTCAGGGAGGGGCAGAGAGAGAGAGAGAGAGAGAGAGAGAGAATCCCAAGCAGGCTCTGCGCTGTGAGCACAGAGCCCGATGTGGGGCTCGAACCCACGAACCGTGAGATCGTGACCTGAGCCGAAGTCAGACGCTTAACTGACTGAGCCACCCAGACGCCCCTCCTTACAGCTCTTTCTTACGTACACAGACCTACAGTCTCTGACCTCTGTGCCCGTGTCCCCTGCCCCTCTGAGCTCTGCCTTCACTGGCTGCCTCCCTCTCTCTGTGTCCCTTTCACGCACAGACTGCCCTGCGCCCCTCCCCATCTCCACTTTATCTCCCGGCCCCCCATCCATCTTACTTGCCTTCTCCCTCTTCTCCCCCCGCCTCACCCCTTCTCTCCTGCACACGCTCGCCTTGACTAGTCATTACACTACACTTACAACCCGCAAGACATATGGATTCAATTCCCCAAACGCCACAGTCCTCCCCCTTCTCTTGAAGAGTGAAGACGAGGGAACAGCCTCATTGGAACGTCACCTGTCACCTGTCTCACTGGCACCAATAGACAGAAGAGCCAGGGCTGAAAAAAAAAACAAAACTGGGAAGACAGTAACGTGTTTCCCGCCACACACACCCCCCCCCCCCCCCCCCGCCCCTGCTAAACCAGCACTTTTGAAAAGCCTCCTTTGTTCCTCCTCAAGTTAAAATCCAGACACAGGTCCCGTAGCTCCCATGGTAGAGGGTGGACGCGGGCCATGTGCGACGGAGCTGGGAGCCACGGGCCGTCCCCGTCCCTCCAGCTCATCATGCTTGCCTCCCGTTGCCCTTTGGAATCTTCCCCTTTAGTGCAGACGAGGCTCCATGGGACTCAGCTGGGAGCCGTCTTCTCCAGGTTCAGAGCACTTCCAAGTAGATGAGTTACGTCCACGCAGGGCTTTGTGACACTTTCAGATCGGTGGCCAGCGTCCTTCCGCCGCTTTAGGAGAATCGCGAGTGAGGTGGACGGGTTCCATCAGATGGTTCATCCCGTGATGGTCCTCTCACCGGAAGCCTGTCCCGGCCCCCGGCTCTGCAGCCTGCAGAGGGGCTTCAGGGGGGTCGGAATCCTTGCCTCTCAGGGGTGGCAGCTGCCTGCGATGCCAAGGCAGCACCCGGGAGAAGGCCACGTGGCGAGAGGGCAGTAGACGGGAGCCTTCGGAGGGACCCGAGAGGGGACTCCGCGGGCAGTGGCTGCCGGTGGGCAGGGCTGGGAGCGCATCAGTGAGGGCATCCTCACGGTGCCGCTCCAGGCCTTGGGGCAGGTCCTGCGCTGTAAGGGTTATTCGTGCCCCGCCCCGCGGTATACACGGTGACCGGATGGATGGGTTCCCCTGGTGCACACAGAGAGGGGACCTGTGAGCACCAGAGGGTTGCAGAGTGTGGTGTAAGTAAGGGCTGTGTGTTTAGTTCGTGCCGGTTCCTGACACAGAGCTCCCAAAGCTTGAAATTTCCTGTGTGTTAGGGGTGATATGTACACCTTCCTTCCTTGTTTGCTTCCTTGCTTCCTTCCTTCCTTCCTTCCTTCCTTCCTTCCTTCCTTTCTTTCTTTCTTCTCCCTCCCTCTTTTCCTTTCTTTCCTTCCTTCCTTTCTTTCTCCTCCCTCTCTCCCTCTTTTCCTTTCTTTCTTTCCTCCTTTCTTTCTTTCCTTCCTTCCTTTCTCCTCCCTCCCTCTTCCTTTCTTTCTTTCCTCCTTTCTTTCTTTCCTTCCTTCCTTCCTTTCTCCTCCCTCCCTCCCTCTTTTCCTTTCTTCTCTTTCTTTCTTTCCTTCCTTCCTTCCTTTCTCCTCCCTCCCTCCCTCTTTTCCTTTCTTCTCTTTCTTTCTTTCCTTCCTTCCTTCCTTCCTTTCTCCTCCCTCCCTCCTTTTCCTTTCTTTCTTTCCTCCTTCCTTTCCTTCCTTCCTTCCTTCCTTCCTTCCTTCCTTCCTTCCTTCCTTTCTTTCTCCTCCCTCCCTCCCTCTTTTCCTTTCTTTCTTTCCTCCTTTCTTTCTTTTTTCCTTCCTTCCTTCCTTTCTTCCTTCCTTCCTTCCTTCCTTCCTTCCTTCCTTCCTTCCTTCCTCCTCCCTCCCTCTTTTCCTTTCTTTCCTTCCTTCCTTCCTTCCTTCCTTCCTTCCTTCCTTCCTTTCTCTCTCTCTCTCTCTCTCTCTCTCTCTCTCTCTCTCTCTCTCTCTCTCCCCCCCTCTCCCTCTCCCTCCTTCTTTTTTAATTTTAGAGAGAGAGAGCAGAGGAGAGGAGCAGAGAGAGAAGGAGAGAGAGAATCCCGAGCAGGCTCCATGCTCAGAGTGGAGCCCAACGCGGGGCTCAAACCCACGAACCGTGAGATCATGACCTGAGCTGAAGTCGACCGCTCAACTGACTGAGCCACCCAGGCGCCCCCAGGAACGTCTTTCGTTTTAACAATGTGACTCCTGGTGGCCCCTCTGTAGCTTAGGATGGGAGCTTGTGTACCAGAAAGACCAAGCCTTGATGGGAAGCTTGGAACGTTTGCTCCCCAGGGCCCCCCAACCCCACGGAGGGGAGATGGGCTGGAGATAGAGTCTGGTCACCAGTGACTGGTGATTTCATCAGCCATGACGGCGCGATGAGATCTTTGGCCAAACCTCGGCCTGTATGTGTCTTCACTTCAGCTGTTCCTGAGTTGGATCCTTCACGATAAACCGCGAGCTGTTCCGGCAACTGACCAAAATGAGAAAGGGGTCGCGAGAGCCCCAGGGGACAGCCCGCTGCCGGAAGTACGGGGGGCCCAAGGCTCGTGGTGGCATTGGCAGGGGGCAGTGTTGTGGGACTGAGCCCTTAGCCTGTGGGGTCCAATGCTACCCCCGGGTAGACGGTGTCGGAATTGAAGTGAATCGTAGGACATCCGGCGGGCCGGGGCCTCCAGAGCTGGGACGAGAGGAACGAGGCTCCAATGGCAGAGAATTTGTGATCCCTTTCCTTCCCTTACTTTCCAAGCGGCTCCATAGAAAAGGTCCTTGGGCCGGAGACCTGGAGTCTCAACATACCTCCAGCCCCAGGAAATGGGATCTTCCCCACAAGTTCTCAGGTGCTTGAGGCTCGGGTGAGCGTAGAAGAGAGACAGAGAGGCAGACTCGGGGTCCTCCCCTGACGCCACCACTCATTGGCAGGGAGACTTGAGTGCATCACAGACCTTCTCTGAGCTTCATATTCCTCATTTGTAGGATAGGAAGGGGGTCATCCTGATAGTATTTACTACACAGCATCACTCTGAAGTTCAAGTGAGGTCTGCAGATAGTACCTTGTAAAACCATCAAGGGCTGGGGCCCTTGGACAGTCCGTTGAGCGCCCGACTCTTGACCTTGGCTCAGGTCACGATCTCACGGTTCATGGGTTCGGGCCCCACATCGGGCTCTGCGCCGATAGCTCAGAGCCTGGAACCTGCTTGGGATTCTGTCTCTCCTTCTCTCTGACCCTCCTCTCTCTCTCTAAATAAATAAATAAGCCTAAAAAAAAAAATTTAAACCATCAAGGGCTATGAAATGGTAGCTAACTCTGTAAGTTTCTCCATTTTATGTCTCTGGTCCTTACATACCTTTTTTTCCCTGAATAAGCGTGATGCGGATGTGGGGGAGGGGAGGGGTGCTGGGAGCAGAAGGGGCAGCAAGGTAAGCCTTTGGAGGGCAGAGGCGGCAGACAGGGTGGGCCTGGTGGGGGGTGTAGACGCATCAACCCCAATACCGAGTGTGTGGGTGGGGCCCATCCTGCAGCCCCTCACCCCCACCCCGGATGTCCACACTCACTCTGACGAGGCTTCTCCACATCACACACCTGGCGACAACGAGAGAAGTCACGACGCCCCCTTCCACCCTCCGTTCCTTCAGGGAGGAGACAGGGAGCGAGCCCCGGGCACAGCCTTCTCCTGCCCCTCTCCGAGGAACCTCCTGCAATTAATGGCCTGCCACTTGCCATCTGTCCTGTCCTTCCCCGGTCGCCCAGGGCGCAGGGATTCAGAGCTGGCACATTGTGATAGCGTACAGTGTTCGTGTCACCTCTGATTCCTTCCAGAAAGTCATTAAGCAGATCTGTGTGGGAGCTGCTGCATCGTCCGTAAAGTTCCTCCAGGGCAGGCGGCACAGAGGTGGCGAGAACAGGCTAGGATTCCTCAAGTTCAAGGGGGCTGGAGTCCGTGCGCGCTCAGATGAGAGACGTGTGAATTGGGACGAGGACGAGCCGCGCTTAAACCCCAGATGGACTCATCTCCTCTTTTCCCTTTGGCTTCCTCAATCTGAGACGGAGCCCCGAGTCTTCCTTAGGACCCCAGAATCACAGGGAGTATTACACCTGTGCCTTGCCTCGCGTTTTCCCCAAAGCGGAGTCTGACACAAGAACTTGGCTGCAGGTAGTTTATGTGGGAGGCGTCGGGTGGGGGGGTGGGGGGGCAGAAGGGAGGGAGTGGGCAGGAGGAGTCGCTAATCTCGGGATGAGTGCACGAACCGGTTTTCTGCGGCCAGCCCCTGGGACCCCTCTGCGGCGTCATGTGCCTCAGGGGTGCCCCACTGGGAGGTGCGAGGTGGGTGAATGGCCACCTGCTTCTGGCACCCTGGTGCATCAGTTCCCTGCACTTCTGGGCTGCCCGTGTTCGTGCAAAACCCCGAGGCAGTAAGGCAGAGAGAGACCCCTGGTGCGCTTGACATGGGAGGCCCGCAGTTGGCAGAAAGCTGCCCATCACAGCTGCACCGAGACCACGGGGCCGGAATGCGGTGTGGTGGGTCATTAGCATCAGCTCCAGAGAGCCCGCGTTCTTCCTGGGAATGGGGCTTCTTCATCTGGGCGCAAAGAGTGCAGGTGTCAACATCAGGGACCGTCAGTGGTCCCAGAAGGAAGGATGAGGGGCTGCTTGTAGGAACAGCGTAGAAAGATACATTGTTGGGGAAGAGTCTTCCGGACCCGCGTCTGCTTTTGGGCAAGGTCTTCAGCGGTGGGCTGAGCACACGAGATAGGGCGTGGTGGTGGGCGGAGCACAAGAGATGGGGAGTGGTGGTGGGCGGAGCACACTAGATGGGGCGTGGTGGTGGGCGGAGCACACGAGATGGGCGTGGCGGTGGGCGGAGCACGTGAGATAGGGCGTGGCGGTGGGCGGAGCACACGAGATGGGCGTGGTGGTGGGCGGAGCACACGAGATGGCCTTCAGCAGAGGCCCACAGACTAGGTTCATCCCTCTGCCGTTGAGGATGCTTTTGGGGGACCAGCACCTCCCTGCGTCTCCCAGCCGCATAACAGTTTGGGCCTCTGGCTCCAAAGTGACGGGCCAGGGAGCATCTACTAACGGAAAGCACCCCCGAATCTGTCCCCTAGAGCCCGCACTGCTAAGCAAGTCCCCTTAATACCAGAAGGCTTTTAATAGGAGGTTTAGCCGTTTCTTAATTGGTCATCTTGTGATCCATGGTTCAAGGTGACTTTGAATTATAACAGACAATCTTGCTCCCTCACTAATTAGCACTGAAACCACAAAGGCACTTGTAAAGGTTGTGCTGATTAAATTATTGAGAAACTGGGAATAACCTAAATGTACAATTATAGGGATTATTGAATTAATTGAACGATGTACAGAATAGTGCAAATATCCATGTATGTTACCTAGAGTGCTGTTTAAAATATTAATAGAAAGAAATGGGGGCAATCTAGATACCCAACAGTAGGGGATTCACTTAAAAAGAAAAAGAAGAGGGGCGCCTGGGCAGCTCAGTCAGTTGAGCGGCCAACTTCGGCTCAGGTCATGATCTCACAGTTCGTGGGTTCGAGCCCCGTGTTCAGGGTCTGTGCTGACAGCTCGGAGACTGCTTTGGGATTCTGTGTCTCCCTCTCTGTCTGCACCTCCCCTGCTCATGCACTCTCTCTCAAAAATAAACATTTAAAAAAAAATTAAAGTGGAGAAAGACATTTGAACTGGAGCTCGCATAGACATAAGGTAAGGACTTTCCAGAAAAGTCTGAGAAGTCCAAGAAGTGCCACTGACAAGGGCCGCAGTGACACCCAGGAGAGAAGCACAGGAACAACCTGTTAAAAGCAAATTACTCTTTAAATATTCTTTGTTTTTCATGTTTATTTTTGAGGGAGGGAGAGAGAGAGAGCATGCAAGCAGGGGAGGGGCAGAGAGAGACAGAGAGACAGAGACAGAGAATCGCAAGCAGGCTCCACACTGATGCACAGAGCCCGAGGCGGGGCTCAAACTCTCAAGCCGTGAGATCACGACCTGAGCCAAAGTCGAATGCTCAAACGACAGAGGCATCCAGGCGCCCCGCCTCTACCGTTTTAAGTTGAGCACACACGAGTGTCCGGTCATTGTATAAGCATGACATGGTGTGAGCCGAGCCTGGGTGCTGATCTGGGGATTTGCAATGTGTACCGGTTACCCATCACTGTGTAACACGTGAGCCCAAGACTTAGCGTATTAAAACAACACTATTATCTCCTGCAGTTCTGAGGGTTGGCAGGATGATTCTCTTGCTGGGTTTGCCTGAAGGCTCACTCCTGTGGTTGGGTTCGCCCAGTGGGGCAGGTGGGGGCTGGCTCATTGAGGCCCAAGAAGCCTGGGCCTCCTTCCCTGGTGTTCTCTCCTCCTTCAGTAGTCGAGGCAAAGCTACCTTACGTGGTGGCTAATGGGCTGCAGGAAGCTAACGCACAAGGTTCCAGGTCTTTGAAGGCTGGCACGGCATTGCTTCACCCCCCGGCATGTCTTCGTGGCAAGTGACAAGGCCAGCCTAGATTCAAGGGGAGGGCAGACAGACTCCATCCCTCGACGGAGTCGCCTCGTGCATGCAGAGGGGTGGGAGACAGTGCCGGCGATCATCTTGGCAGACGGTCTAGCGCAGAAAGGAGCCAGTGTGCTGGCGGCTCAGATTCTCCAGTGTCATCTCCGCTCTGGAGGGATGACACCCAATTCCGTGAGGGCCACCTACCAAGGCTGGGACCACAGGGGGCTCTCAGCTAGAGCAGAGGACACCGTATGCAGTGGTCTGTGGAAGGAGAGGCCTGTGGACCGTCTGTCTCAACCTCACGTATGTTGACCCTGAATCCTTAAAAAAAGCCTAATAAAGTAGACACTCGTACGAGGCCCATTTTCCAGATGAGAATATGGAGGCACAGAGAAGTTAAGTAGGTCACCCAGGTGGAGCCCCACTTTTATTTCGTCTCAGAGCCTGCGCTCCTAGCCACCGGGCTGCTTGAACGTTTGACCTTCTTTCGCCCCTGTTTTGTGACCCCAGTGCCCTTGCCCACAGAATGCACTGGTGACCTCACTTACGATGAGGAGGACCAGGTGTTTGGTTGTTGATTACTTATACACGGCTTCTGTCTCACATGGCTTTCGTGTAGCCTCTAGGGGCGGTCCTGTTGGGTCCCTGTGCCAACTGAGTCCAGGATAAGGGGAAGCGGATTCGAGAGGCAGCCTGTTGGTCCCCAAACCTTACGGTCTGGAAGTGAGAATGGGCTCGCACAGATGCAGGTTTCCAAGGGAGACCGTGGACTCCCCTCCCCCACCCCCCCCACCCAGGACCCGCCAGCGACTGCTTTTCGTCTCTTAGCTTGGTTTTAAACGTGGTTGGCCCTGAAGCTGTGGGGGTGGGTTAGGGAGCTTCCACGGATCCCCCACCCCTGCACCCCAAGGAGCCTGTGCCCCACGGCGTGCAGTGTTCCAGGAGGAAACGGGGCCGCAGGGCGGGCAGTGGGTACCAGCAGAGGGGCTGCTGGCCAGCTCCCTGGTCTAGAGATGGGGAAGAGGTGGGGCAGCCCAGGGATGGGAGCCTCAGGCAGCCCGCCCTCTCCTCACCTCACCTCTGTCACCCTCCCCAGTGCCTCCTGGAGGCCAGCGCACATCAGGCCATCCTGTCTCTCTGTCTCGTTTTCACCAAGCCTCTTGCGTGACCTCCCTGGTGATGTTGCTGCCCAAGGGGAGGGGGGTCGGGGGGACGGGCAGGAGCTCTTTCTTTCCTGAGCCCTCATCCTCCAGAGGATCTGCAGCCAGTCCAGGGCCTGGAGAAGTGGGGATGTCTATCAGAAAAGCCAGATCTGTGGAGCGGCAGCCTTAAGCTATGTAAATATCAAATCAAGTAAGGGCCCAAATCCTCTGGGACAGGCATTCTGGGGGGGGCGGGGCAGGGAGAAGAAGGAGCCATCTATTGTGAAGAGGCTGAGGCCAAGGGCAGGAGGAGGACCAGGGGGTCAGAGGGAAGGGAGGGGGAAGGAAGGGAAGGGGGGAAGAGGGAAGGAGGGAGGGAGGAAGGAGGGAGGGAGGAGAGAAGGGAAGGAGGGAGGGAGCAGTGAGAGAGGGAGGGAGAAGTGAAGGGGGGAGGGAGGAAGGAGGGAGGAGAGAAGGGAAGGAGGGAGGGAGCAGTGAGAGAGGGAGGGAGGAGTGAAGGGGGGAGGGAGGAAGGATGGAGGTGTCCTTTGCAGCACTCAGCCCACCGTGAGGGGCCAGGTCCAGGCAGGAGGGGTTAAGGTGCAGAGAGAACGGAGGGGCTTGGAGCCACCAGTCGGTGTCTAGGACATTATCCCTGACGATAAAGGTGGTGGGGTTTGGGGGAGGGACGCGATGCTCCCAGGAGCACAGATTATTTTTCAAAACCTTGTTTTCCATCAGCAGAGCTTTCTAGTAGTGCGTACAGGTTAGGGGGTCACCCCTAAAGCAACATCCAATCCCCCTACCCCACCCCTAGAGTACAAGACAGGCCCGTGGTTCCGAAAGGAATTCTAATTTTTTCTCCCCCGTGGGAAGATTCGCACCCGCACCAATATTTATCCAAGGGCGGGGGCCATGAACACTGGCCGTGAACATGCGAGGCAAGGTCCTGGTTCTAGAATGTTCCAGCTGTTGGGGCCGGGGGGAGGCAGAGCAAGCCCCCGTCTGGTGTTGGTTTTGGGGTTGCATGTCATACCCATTCCCTGGGTATTTTTTCGAGCTGCGTAAAGTGCACGTCTCTCCAGAAACAGAACTGGGGACCAGTTCGGGCTGCGCGAGACCTGGGGGCTTCTGGTCCCAGCCTCTCATTTTCCAGACCAGGAGACTTGAAGTGCTCACAGCCACAGCCGTGTGCAGCAGAGGGCAGAGAACAGGGGGGCTGGCTCCGGGCGGTGCCCAGGCCAACACCGTGGGCGCTTCCCGCACTCGTCTGGATGCCTGTTTTCCTCCTGTGTTTTGTACGTGGTAGCAGCTGGGACACCGGTTCATGACTTATTTAGGGTAGTAACCGAAAGCCGTGCGTCATCCCAGTGCAGGCATCTGGAAGAGGGAGAGGGGGGGTTCTCTGCTTCTCAGCTCAAGCCAGGGTAAGCTTCCCACTCGATTTCCTTGATCCTCTCCTAAGAGGCGGGAACCGGATGGGATTGGTCCGATAGCCGGGCATTTTTAGCCCACGCTTAGGAGATCAGTGACTTCGCTCGGGTCCCCCAGAAGGCAGAGCCTCAGACAACGGCTGGTGCGGGGAAGTTTATTCTGTGGTGCGATCCCAAGGGTGGAGGATTGAGAAAATAAACAGGGAAGGAGAGGAGGCTAATCCAGGGGTTAGCGAGCAGGCTTTAACAGTGGATAACGGGAGCTCGATCCTGCTGAGCACATGGCCCTGAAATTGTCTGCCTGAGATGCTAAGCTGGGGAGCATTTATCTCCTGGATCCCGTACCCAGAGGCGGTTGAATCCCCTTCACTCTGAATTTACACATGATGGAACGGCTGAGCGGCAGTGCAAAAGGCCTGGGGCATGAGGTGAGGGTGCCAGGTGCAGCTGCGGTGAGGGTCTCTCCAGACACACCTGTGTGTAGCCGGCCAGCTGCCATGGTGACTCACAGCCCAAGCCAAGATGAAGGTTGAGAGGACGTGAGGCGAGGCATAAGAAGAGGTCAGAGACTCATGCGTCAAGAGGCAAGCATTTTCTTTGCCTTGCTGTGCCAGGGACCTGGCCAGGCTTCCGCGAGATCCTGAGACCCGGTCCCCTAGGCTTCAGGCTACCGTGGTGGTTCTGAAACTTGAGGATCCCCTGGAGGGCATGTTGAAACATGTGTTCCTGGACCCCATCCCAGCATTTTTCATTCCTGAACTCTTGGTGGGCCTGACAGCTTGCATTTCTAACAAGTTTCCAGATAATGCCAATGCGACTGGTCTGGGAACCACAGTCAGCCATCACACTTTGTCTACCCGTCTACTGATGGGCATCTGCGAGGTTTCTGCTTTGGGGCTATTATGAATAATGCTGTCATGAACAGGTTTTTGCATGAACGTACATTTTCAGCTCTTGTGTGTGTGTGTAAGTGGGAGTAGAATTGCTGGGTCACATGGTCACTCCATTTTTAGGAACAGCCAGATTGCTGTCCAAGGTGGTTGCATCACTCACCACCAGTGAGAGTTACAGTTTCCCCCCATTCTCACCAGTACGTGCTACTCGCCTGCCTTTTTGATTATGGTATCCTAATGGGTGTGGGGTGGTATCTCCTTGTGGTTTCCGTTTGCATTTTCCTAATAACTAATGACATTGAGCATTGTTTCCTAGGCTCATTGGCCGTTTGTATATGTTATTTAGAGACACATCTATTTAAATCCTTCATCTAGTGTTTAATTGGGTTGCCATTTTATTTTTTAATTGAGTTTTTAGGTAACTCTTTTATGTAAACGCAAGTCCCTTATCAGATGTAGGATTTGCAAGTATTTTCTCCCGATCTGTGGGTTGTCTTTTAACTTTTTTGAGGCTATCCTTTGAAGTAAAAGATTTCCAAATTCGATGAAATATGTTTTATCTACTTTTTCTTTTGTCGCTTGTGTTTTTGGTGTCATGTCTCAGAAGTTTATGCCTAATCCAAGCTCACTAAGATTTACCCCTATATTTTATTCTAAGAGTTTTACAGTTGTAGATCTTATATTCGGGTTACGGGCCATTCTTTTGCATATGGATATCCAGTTGTGCCAGTGCCATTTGTTGAAAAGTCTTGTTTTGTCCCTCATACAGTTTTCTTGGCCCCCCTGTTGAAAATCAATTGATCATAAAGGTAGAGGTTTATTCCTGGACTGTCTTTTCTAATCAGCCAGTTGGAATTTTGATAAGGATTACATTGAAGCTGTAAACCCATTTGGGAAATGTTGCCATCTTAACAATATTAAGTCTTCCATTCCATGAACATGGGATGTCTTCCCAATTATTTAGGTGTTCTTTCATTTCTTTCTGTCATGTTTAGAATTTTCAGGGTAAAGGTCTTGCATTTCTGTGTTATATTTGTTATTTTTGATGTTACTATAAATAGAATCAATTTCTTAATTTCGCTTTCTGGTTGTTTGAGGACAGAGTGGCTCAGGAATGTTAAAGTAACTTGCCCAAAAGTCAGAGTTGCCAGTGTATAGAAATATGATTGATTTTTGTGTGTTGATCTTATATCCTTCAGCCTTGCTGAACTCACACATTCTAGTAGTTTTTTTTAGTGGACTTCTTAGTGTTTTTATACCATCTGGAAATGGAGATAGTTTCATTTCTTCCTTTCCAATCTGGGTGCCTTTTACTTCTTTTTCTTGTCTAATTGTCATGGCTAGAACCTCTAGCACAAGAGAAGTGAGTTAACAAGAGAGTTAATCCTAGCAGAGAAGCATTTAGTCCTTTCCCATTACATAAAATGTTAGCTGTGAGTTTTTTACAGATATTCTTTATTAGGTGAGGGTGTTTCCTCTTATCTGTGGTTTTGGAAAGAGTTTTTATTTTCTCATGAAAGAGTGTTGGATTTTGTCAAATGCTTTTTCTGCATCTGTTGAGATGATCATTTGTGTTTTGTTTTTTGTATTCAGTCCTTTTCTCTCTAATGATAGGATATATTATATTAATTGATTTTCAGATGTTAAGTCAACCTTGCGTTTCTGGGATAAATCCCACTTGGTTATTATGCATAATCCTTTTTATATGTTACTGGATTTGTTTTTCTGGTATTTTATTAAGGATTTTTGCATCTATATTCATAAATATCCAAGAAGTTTTGCCCCTCTGAAATTATTTTAAGATGTAAAGAACCATTTTATTTTAGTTTTATTAAATTTTTTTTCTATTTTGAGAGAGAGAGAGTGCATGTGAGCAGCAGAGAGAGAGGGAGAGAGAGAACCCCAAGCTCCATGCTGTCATCACAGAGCCTAATGCAGGGCTTGATCCCACAAACCATGAGATCATGACCTGAGCTGAAATCAAGAGTCAGATGCTCAACTGACTAAGCCACCTAGGCACCCCTGAAGAACCATTTAAAATTTTTTTCTTTTAATGTTTATTATTTTTGAGAGACACAGAGAGACAGAGTGTGAACGGGGGAGGAACAGAGAGAGAGGGAGACACAGAAACCGAAGCAGGCTCCAGGTCTGAGCTGTCAGCACAGAGCCCGATGTGGGGCTCAGACCCACAAACTGTGAGATCATGACCTGAGCTGAAGTCGGACACTCAACCGACTGAGCCACCCAGACGCCCCGTTAAAGAACCATTTTAAATGAGATTTCAGAGATTGCAAAGTGATTGAAGAAGAATTAGTTTTACTTTGAAATTTTTGGTCTCTTTCAGAGTCTTTAAAATACTAAACTAGTAGAATAAATCTGAGATAAAATTATCTAGGATAAATTAGTAAATCAGTATTTCTAGAGATCACCAAAAGAGTCTGAGCAGAATTTCCTCAAATAATACACCATTCTTTGCTTCTCTTTTGTAGTCTGGAATGTTCTTTTTTTTTTTTTTTTAAGTGTTTATTTTTTGAGAGAAAGAGAGAGTGTGAGCGGGAGAGGTGCAGAGAGAGAGGGAGACACAGAATCTGAAGCAGGTTCCAGCCTCTGAGCTGTCAGCACAGAGCCTGATGTGGGGCTGGAACCCACAAGCCATGAGATCATGGCCTGAGCTGAAGTTGGCCGCTTAACCAACGGAGCCACCCAGGTGCCCCTGTAGTCTAGAATATTCTTTTTGTTGTGATGAAATAATTGTCACTTATGCCTGTATGAGTTTGTCACTTGATATAATAGGCAGAAATGTTTGAGTCTTAACGATATACTCAATATGCTTATCATGATCTATTCATGAAAGACATGATATGTATTATTTGGTATAATGAATTGATATATTTGTTTGATACTCAACTGTGTATTCATGGGATAATCAGTATACTGATGATGTTCTCATGAATACTTAACACGATACATACCATCTGTTATAATGAACTATGCTTAGAGGACAAAGGGTATGTTTCCATTTCCTAAGTTTATAGGCCACTGTATTGCATGTTTGTGCAAGTGAATCTTAAATCACTTAAATCATGCGTTGTCCACATGTATTATCTGAATAACACTTCTGATAATTTTGTGAGATGGACCTTATTATTTCCATTTCATGGATTAAGGAACAGTAGTTTAGGAATCTTAAGTGACCTGCCCAAAGGTCAACAAGAAAGGCAATTGTAAGCTGGAATCCAAACCCAATCTGACTCTAAAGGGAGAAAGGAGGGAGAAGGTGGTGGAGAAAATCAAAGCAGTGTGGGTAGACAGGGAGAGATGCAAACCTATTGGCAAAGATGTTAAGTGGATTCAGGGAAGGGACAGCTGGGCCCGGGGGGAAACGTGGACACCCTTCCCTCGAGAGCACTGATTGGATGGCCGATGCCAGTGAGGACACTCATTGCTGCCTTTGGCCTGATGCTCCGGGGTTTCATTCCCCGCCCGCCCCCCCCCCCCCCAACCCCATCATGTTCCTCTTCCATGCACTGCCTTGACCTAGAAAGAAAGATCCATGGGGACGTATAAAACCAAAACACAGAGCTCACTTCTGAGCTTAAACAGAGTTTTTTTTTTTCAGGCTAATTGGTGATCCATAACAGGATGTAAAATTCTATTTTGTTGCATAAGGTAGTGGCTCCATAAAGCACAGAAACACGGTAAGAAGTGTGTCCTCCTTTTCTTCCCATGTTGGGAGTATGTGTAGTGAAACGGCGTTTAATTGGGCCCCATCACTTTGACATTTGTGATGGTCTGGACAAGAGCTAGGCCGAAGCTTTGCTTGGCTCTATTTATGGGACCAGAGAAGAACTTGTAAGTTATTTGTTTATATAAACGAACATGGGGGTGTTATATCTCCTTGGGAGATAATCAACGATTCTCAAGAACTTAATGATAACTTAACTTAATGGATATGAGAACTATAAATAACTTTTTGCCTATTATGAAAGCAGGTCTCAAAGACCTTCTTGACAAGTCTTGGTTAGTTAATGATACCACCCTCTGTGCTAAAAACAATCGAATACTTATTTAATACCCGTACTTAATTCAATAAATATATGATCATATAATTTCTCTTAAAATATTCGTGATCCTGAAGGGCCTTGTCACTGTTGGCCTGAGACAGAGAGAGAGAGAGAGAGAGAGAGAGAGAGAGAGAGAGAGAGAATCCCAAGCAGGCTCCATGCTGCCAGCACAGAGCCCTACATGGGGTTTGAGCCCACAAACCGTAAGATTGTGACCTGAGCTGAGATCAAGGGTTGGACGCTTAACCCACTGAGCCACCCAGGCACCCCTGCCCTTTTTATCTTTTTAAAGAAACAATTTCTTTCGGGGGTCTCTATTTGGCAGCCTACTCAATCTGTGTATCTTAACACCCAAGATCCTAAGTAGTCAAGTGGAATATGTATTTTGCGTTTGTATTAAGATTGCTCATTTTCAAACCGTGTAATTACCTTGTGAGTGTCTTACTCTTCACACTGATGGAACAGGTTGACCAAACACAAGGACGGGCATCAGAACTGAAATCATGAACCTGACCATCCTGTGGCCCTTCCTACTCATCTGGCTTGGCTTTCACCAGGGTGGGGGCAGGCACAGGTATACGTCTTCCCAGAGTAGCGCCTACAGGCTTTGAGATGTCGTAAAGAATGGGGGGTTGCGCCAGGGGTACAAGACAAGCCCCGAAAGCCATTGCGTGGCCTGGCATCCTCTGGTTTAATTTTATGCCACCAGGGAAACACCGTCAGCTAGACGCATTTGGTGGTGCTTTTCAAGGAAGGAGAAAATTTTGGCTGGCGTGATAATTTTGCTGGAAGGTATCAGCCTGTAAATTTGCCATCTCATCCCCTTTGCTGGGTCTCTCCATCTTGGATCATCAGAGGAACCATGCCTAACCTCGTGGTCCATCAGCATGGTTTTGTGCATATTGTGGCTCTCGCTGGGTCGGAAGAAAACCATTCATCGGCTCGTGGCTTTGACCTGTGGCCTGCCGGGGTAACTAACGCCAATCGATCCCCTGATTTCAGAGTCAAATCCTTGGTTCAGAGTAAAATCCTCTACTCCTTGGTTTTGGAGGAAATACACCCGGAGAAGCTGAGTTGGCTTTGTTTTCTGTGCCGGTTGGCACAAGGTCCTCCCTGGAGGGCTTTTGTCACCTACCCACCCACCTACATGGTGACAGTAGAAGTTATTTCTGGTACGGGTTTTACACTGTGACTGTGTCTCCCTGGGCTTGAGTCCTGTGGCTGAGGAGCCTAGGGGTATGTTTAGGTCTGAGGGCAACCGCTTCGTTTACAAAGTGCTTTCCAGATGCCTTCCTTGGCCTCAACCCTGTCCTACCTGTCTGGAGGCTTCAGCTCTCTGCTCAATTTGATAACTGATGGGAGGGAAGGCATGGGATAAGGTAAAAAGAGAGTGAGAGACGGTGATTACTCACATGAAGAGTTTCAAGCCCAAAGACGTGAAGTGGGCAGAAATGAAGCGTGTGGAGAGTTAACACGACCAGAATGCAGGGTGTTGCATGGATCCTGCACCGTGCCTTCCTCTCACGGATAGAAATGCAATCCTGCAAGACCCAAGAGGAGCCAAAAGGAGAATGCCAAAGCATAGTTTCCTTTTCTAACTAAATGTTTCTTGGAAGGGCTTACTGAAAACCATGGGAAACAACGTCCTTCTTTTTTTTTTTTTTTTTTTTTTTTTTTTTTTTATGACTGCTATTCATTGGCAGCTGACTCTGGTCACCACAAATCAAGAAGGAAGAACAGGGAGAGAATTGGTGCCCTGGAGGTTGGGGCTGCCATGACGAGACAGAAACATGAAGTTGGTGCCCCCCAGTTTGGCAAGACAAAGGTTAGGGCACGGCATGGTCCCGACGTGAGGACCGTGAACAGTGTGGCTCAAGTGAAGGTGATGAACTTGGCTCAAGTGAAGGTGATGAACTTGGCTCAAGTGAAGGTGATGAACTGGTCTCTCCTCCAAGGGTCGGTGTTTATCAGCAAAGGAAACATGACACCACGAAGAGGTCATGATAGACGGATGGAATCTGTTGTCTCTCAAGATGGTTGGTACTGGCTGGAGACCGGAAGCCCTGTCGGACTAGCCTGTCTGCGCCAGAAGTGGCCACAGGAGCCACTGTTGTGACCTCCCCCAGCCCACCCTGCTGTTCTGACCTTGACTGCATTAGGCGTCCGGCTCTCTCAGCATCTCAGCCCCAGACAGACAATCTTCCTCAGCCTTCATCATTGGAACATCAGCGCTCTGATCTCTTGCACACTCAATCTCCCCGACTGTTCTACTGCTGAACGCTCAAACTGTAGATGTCTGCGGTTGATCCAGACCCCCCCCCCCCATTTTTCTCATCATGAAGCGCTCCTGAGGTCACATACAGCGTAGCATAGTCACCAAGGTAGTATTTCTGTTTCTGAAATGACTTCGCTTTGGAGCATCAGCGACTAGTTGTGGCCATTCTTCTGTCCTTAATCTCTCTGTTCTTGTGTATTTGAAGCCATTGACCGTCTTATGTGGTGCATTTTCTCCTGTTTTGATTTCCCAGACTGAACACGGTCTCCATTTTCTGCCCACCCTTCCAGTAGCTCTGTCTCCTGGGGATTCCTCTTCTTTGTCCCTTCTTTTCTTTTCTTTTCTTTTCTTTTCTTTTCTTTTCTTTTCTTTTCTTTTCTTTTCTTGTCCCTGCTTTTAAAAATTACATGTTTCCACAAAGATTCTTTTCTTTAATATTTGCCTGCTCTACCCCTCCCCTCTGTCAGTTCATCAATCTATTCTGTTCTCATGGGACACACTCCCACCTCCAGGTAGATCCTTCTAGAATCCGCTTCTCTCCCCTGGTCTGTCCCTCCATTTCCAACTTCCTGAGGAGCATCTCCATACAGATGCTCCACTGAAACCTTAAAGTCATTTTAGCTTAATGGTTTTTAAACTTCGCAAATTATTTGGAAGCTTCTGTCTCTTTTCCGTCTTCCTTCTTCTTCCCCGCCCTCCTCCAGTGGTGGCATCCTTCCAGGTTCAAAAAACTATGGGTCATTGTTGATTCCTTGTGCTATATGCATTTCATTATTGCCTCTGCTCTGTCACCATGTGACCCTGGCTTGTTCATCTTCCTAAAGTGCTCTCTTCATTCAGCAAGTGTCTCACGAGCGGCTAATATGTATTAGGACGTGTGTCAAGGGATGGGGTTACAAAGAAAAATGAATATGGTTCTTGACCTCCTGGAGCTCAAGGTCTAATGGAAATAGAGATGTGCAAACAAAACAGCTAATAAAATTTGATCACTGTTGTAATGGAGACCTGGTTTAAACATGATAAAAGAGACGGAATTGTATCCGTTGGAAAGATGAGGTAGGTTTCTCAGAGGAGGTGATGCTTAAGTTGAAGCTTGGAACACGAGTAGGATTTTACTCAGTCGGTACTTTGAGAACTCAGTATCCCAGGAAGAAGAAACAGCATGCAGCCATATGTAGAGATATCCAAGATACCTGTTTTCAGGGAACTATACATGGGTCTTTGGACATTCAAAGACAAACACGACAGGATGAAGGCAGGATGTTTTGTGTTCTGCTAAGGAGCTGGGCGTTTAGCCTCTACTCCGTAGCAAACCATTAAGGAATTGTGGGCAAGAGAATGACATGGCCAGATAAGGAGGTATGGTGGTTAGATAAGGAGAGGGTAGACTAAAAGCAGAAAAAATGGTGGGCACCATATTTTAAAGGTCTCGTAAGAGGTGATCGACAAGGACATGGGAGGGGGGTAGGTTTGAGATCTAAGAGGGAAGAATCAGGGGCACCCGGCTGGCTCAGTTGGTAGAGTGTGCGATTCTTGAAGCCCCGTGTTGGGTGTGGAGATTACTTAAAAGTAATATATTTGGAGAAAAAAAAAAAAAAGGAAGAATCAAGAAGACTCAATGACTGATTTAAGTATCTGGCAAAGACCTTGGGTTGGTTTCTCTACAACGTGACCCTGGAAAGGGTCTTCACCACCCGTGTCAGAATATTGGCTTCGTAGGCTTAAGCCGTTGTTGGGTCAGTCCAGCCAAGAAGTGAGGCAAGTGTGTGGACTGAGATGACATATGTGTTTAATGCAGTCTGCCTCCGGCTGTAGGAAGACGCACATGACAGGTGTGCCCACAGCCACGGGGACCCCCGTGTCATCATGGTATACTCAGAAGGTACCCTGATGAACATGAGGGGAAGACAGATGCTTTGAGGAATGGAGGAAAGATCATTTATCTGTTCATAATGTAGATTTTAATGTTGCTCTGAAATGCAGGACATCATTCCTGCCTTCTGGGACTAAATGCTGGGAAGAGACATCTGTTTATAGAGTTGTCCTGGGCATATTATATAAATTTATGTGTAAGTAAGAATTTCAGGTGGACTCTGGGGAAGACCGGGAAAGGGGAACAGACCCCGGCGTATTTTTCCTTTTGTGAGAGAACTCCCCACCCCAGGGTCTCTCGACCTCGGCGTTATTGACATTTTGGCCCGGATAATTTTTTATTGTCGCTGTCAGATACTTGTCAACCTCTCTGGCCTCTACCCAGGGCACCCCTCCCAAGTTGTGATGACCAGAAATGTCCCCAGACATTGACGAATGTCCCCCAAGGGAGCAAGATCTCCCAGTAGAGAACCACTGTCATACACTAATGCTTCTCCAATTTTAAGGTGCATGGGACTTGCCTGGGGACCTTGTGTAACTGCAGATACTACTGACTCAGTAGGGTGGGGACTGGAGATTCTGCATTTCTGGCAAATTCCGGGGGGACACCAGTGATGCTGCCCTGAGGACCGAGCTTTGAACAGCGAGGTCTTAGCACGTCCGTACATCCCACCTTCGCTGCTTCCATACGTCCTACCACCACGCAAGGGAGAGCCTGGGTGGCATCAGAGATCCCGCGAGGGCCCCCGCCCTCTCGTCTCGGCGAGGACATCCCCCAAGCCCTGCCCCGATCTGTTCCAGGCTCCTGCGTTCTCAGTTGGAGGGGTGTAGGGCAGGTGGGAGTAAACCGAAGGGGCACATCCCGAGCCCCTGACGTCAGGCCGGAAGCCTGGGGCAGGGGGAGATTGAGGAGGCCTGAACTTGCTCACACATCAGCCAAGGCAGCTGTGTCTCAGTCCACGGGGTGCGGTTCAGAGGGCACAGCAGCTAATGGGACCAGATGGTCTGTGCCTTGTTTGTGGGCACGTGCCTCCCCCGTACTCACACAGTGATTTCCTCATTTGTTTCCTGCCCTCCGGAAACAGAATAGCCATTTTTAAATGAAATGGGGCTGAAGGCTCTCTTTCTTCCCAGCCTGTGTGCGTTGAGCCTCCCGATGTGAATATGTTCAATCATGGAACTTTCTTTAAAAGCGCTGGCAGCCGGCTTTATTTGGAAGCCAAGCAGGGTCGTGATTCGGAGCAAAATGAGAAGACCCCAACCCCCACGCCCACCCCCTACAAAGGGACCCCTAGTCGGGGCATTATCTGCCATCAGATGCAAAGAGTTACAGGGGGTGTCGTGTTCTGAGCCCTGAACTGTTAACACATGAGGGCAAAGCCCTTGTGAAGGTTCTCCAGAGGGGCTAGCTGGGGGCACTTCACTCCAGAGCCATGCGCTGCAAAACTCAGGCAGACGTCAGGGCCCAGGGGCTGGTCCAGGGCCCTTCTGTCCTCAAGCCTGAAAGGAAAGAGATGGGCTTAAGTTTCTTACCCGGAGAAGTCCGTCTACCAAATCCGAGTCCTTCGAAGCTATAAAACGGACTGGACATGCATTTTATTCCAAAACAGACCCATTGTTTTCAACACCCCACCCCACCCCACCTCACCCCGCCCCACTCCCTTTTGGGAGCCCCCATGGTTCCCCCCCCACTGCTTTGCCTCAATCCTGAATGGCCGTGCTTGAAACTGTCTCAAGCAGACGTGTCTGTCTAAGGCTGGGAAGACAGCTTCAGCCCTGTCCTTTCGTCCTGCCTAGCCTTTGAGTTCCTGATGAGACTCATGACCTTGACCAACACCAATCCCCGTTAGGGTAATGGACTTGAAGCTCTGCTGTTCTATAGCTGGGTGACCTTGGGTGCTGGGCTCAACCTCTCGGAGTCTGGTTTCTCCCTGGTCAGATGGGTTTGCTGGTATTTCCCTTTCCGTGTGGTTGTGGGCAGTAGGTAAGGGCGGTGGGGGTCGGAGGCGGGTTCCTGTTTGCCAGGTGCCTCTCTGCCAGGTCTGGGCTCTGCCCGCCAGGACTTTAGGCAGGAGGATTAGGGGAGTGACATTGGCCTCTACCCCTGGCTCTAACCCTTCCCAGCCCTGTTCATTTTTTCTTTTTTCTTTTTTCCTATCTCAAGTTAGGTAACATACAGTGTTAGTTTCAGCAAAACCCGGTGATTCATTCATCCCCTACGAATAACACTCAGTGCTTCTCCCAACAAGTGCCCTCCTTGAATGCCCATCCCCCATTTAGCCCATCCCTCCCCTCCCCCCCCCTCCTGCCAGCAGCCATCAGTTTGTTTTCTGTATTTAAGAGTCTCTTAGAGGGGTGCCCAGCTGACTCAGTCGGTTAAGTGTCTACCTTTGGCTCAGGTCATGATCTCAAGGTTTGTGAGTTCGAGCCCCGCGTCGGGCTCTCTGCTGTCAGTGCAGAGCCCGGAGCCTGCTTCGGATCGTCTGCCCCCCCCCCCCCCGCCCCTCCCCTGCTCGTGCGCACTCTTTCTGTCTCTCTCTTTCTCTCCCTGTCCCTCAAAAATACAAAAAGAGGCTCTTCTGGTTTGCTTTCCTCTCTGTTTTTATCTTATTTTTTCCCCCTTCTCCTCTATTCATCTGTTAAGTTTCTCAACTTCCACAGGAGTGAAATCAGATGATATCTGTCTTTTTCTGACTGACTCACTTCGCTTAGCATAATACCCTCCAGTTCCATCCACGCTGATGTGCATGGCAAGATATCACCTTTTTTCATCACTGAGTAGTATTCCCTGGTATATACACATCTTTTAAATTTTTTTTTTTCAACGTTTTTTGTTTATTTTTGGGACAGAGAGAGACAGAGCATGAACGGGGGAGGGGCAGAGAGAGAGGGAGACACAGAATCGGAAACAGGCTCCAGGCTCCGAGCCATCGGCCCAGAGCCTGACGCGGGGCTCGAACTCACGGACCGCGAGATCGTGACCTGGCTGAAGTCGGACGCTTAACCGACTGCGCCACCCAGGCGCCCCTATATACACATCTTAATGCAGCCCTGTTCTCTTCCTGACTTTCCTTCAGGCAGAATGCCTCCCCTCCAAGGCCATCCGCACCTCTGAAAAAGTGGCCGTGTGGCCAGGCCCTGGAGTTCATTCTTGTTGATCCAAGCAGTTTCAGAGCGGGCCCAGCGGGGAGTTCAGATGCTACACCGTTTTGGGGGGTGGGGGGCAGTGGCTGCGGTGGGGGCCCGGGAAGGAAGAGGCTCAGCCCAGCGGGGTCCACAGGCCATAGGACGGGCTTCAGGGGCAGACCCGCACAGACTCCCCACCTCGCCTGGAGCCGTGAGCTCGGCCTTGTGGGCACTCAGAGACACAGGCCGCCAGCCCTAGAAGGTTCCATCACGTGGGTTGGCCAAACCCCGGCTCGGTCGGGCCGTGTGCAGGCAGTGGCTTCCAGCTGGCCTCCGCCCGGCTCTCGTCACTCACGTGCAGCCGGCTCCCCGAGCTGCCGTTCGGCAGAGTCAAGCACCCTGTACAGTCACTCTCTTCCCGGCCTCAGCGACACAGCAGCTCAGCTTCCCGGAGCCGCTTCGCTGGAATATCTTATTTAAAGTTCACACCCGAAGAGACGCGGGTGTTGATGGCTAATTTCCTCTAAACGAGCAGAGAATCGGGAGGCCTCTTCCCTTGGCTGACAGCTGCGGGGTCCGCGTCCATCTGTCTGGTCCCTGCCGGCCCGATGCTGCCTCCGGGTGGAGGGTGGCCTCGGGCCAGCTGCCAATGGCACGGCTTCCTCCGGTTCCTTCCAGGAGCACGGCGCACCAGCTGTTGACTTCTGTCCCCGAGCCCCCTGCCTGTCCCCTTGAAGTGGCACCACAGTGTCCCTGCTGGACGAGTGGGGGACAGGTAGTTTTTCCTCTCCTCCAAATGCCAGGCAGGGGAAGCGACCTGCACGGGGTGGGGGAGGGCGGTGGGGGGAGCTCCTCAGCTTTCCTCCAGGCTTCGGTGGGCAGGGTGTGAGGGCCGGTGCAGTGTTTCGCCCCGTCACTGTGCAAGAGACAGGGACGCTGCACAGGGGCGCCCCGGTGGCTCAGTCAGGCAAGCATCTGGCTCTTGATTTCTGCTCAGGTCATATCAGGTTCCTGGGTTCGAGCCCCACATCAGGCTCTGTGCTGACAGCTTCGAGCCTGCTTGGGATTCCCTCTCTCTCTTCCCTCTGTCTCTGCCTCTCTCTCTCTCTCTCTCTCTCTCTCAAAATAAATACATTAATTAAAAAAAAAAAAAAGAAAGAAACAGGGAGGCTGCACAGGTAGAGGCCCGCATTGCTGAAGGGAGGCTGTGTGTGCGTTTTGCAATATGCCTTTTATTTATTTTTTTGGTACCATTTCACAGTAACCCCCTGCCACCAGAATGCACCCCATCTTAAACACAGAATATTCCTTATCGTAAAAGAAATATCTGCTCATTAGGGGCGGCTGGCTGGCTCAGTCAGTTACGCATCCAACTTCGGCTCAGGTCATGATCTCGCGGTTTGTGGGGTCAAGCCTCGCGTCGGGCTCTGTGCTGACAGCTCAGAGCCCGGAGCCTGCTTTGGATTCTGTGTCTCCCTCTCTCTCTGCCCCTCCCCTGCCCATGCCCTCACATTAAAAAAATAAAAATAAAAAAGGTATCTGCCCATTAAAGAAAGTTTGGAAAACACAGAAGAGCACAGAAAAATTACTCCTCATCCCTACAAATTCCCCTGCGTCTCCCCTGCCCGCCGCCCATTTTTACAGAGATGTAACACATTGTATATTAATTATAAATCTTTCGCTCACTTAATGTGATTCCCTGACATTCTTTCACAGCGTGGAAAGATTTTGCAGAAGACAGCAGAGAATGAGTGAGTGGCACCCAGCCTTGGAAGGAACATCATTTATTCAGCCGTTTTCCTGTTGATCACATTTAGCTTGTTTCTAATTTTACCCTATTATAAATAATACCGTGATAATAATCATGGCATATAAATCTCTGCTATGTGTGCAATTATTTCCCTTGGATAGATTGCTATTAAGTGGAATTATTAAATCACAAGCTGTGCATGTTTTAAGACTCTTATTATATATCATCATATTACCCTGAAGAGATACCTTTCCAAAAAAAGAGAGAGAGAGATCATTCCTTTTTTTTGTCTTCTCTTCTGAATTGCCCGTTTATGTCCGCAGCCTGTTTTTCCCCTAAGGAAGCTCATCTCTTCTTTATTCAGAAGAGCTTTTTTTATATACGCTGAAGATAATAACTGTTTACAAAATTATTGTTAATTACGGTAATATACGCACAACATAAAATTCACTCTCTTGGCCGTTCTTGAGCGGACAGTTCGGTGGGGTTGTGGCCATCCGTGTGCTCGTGCAGTCATCCTGGCCATGCATCTCCAGAACGTTCGCATCTTCCAAAACAGAAGCCTAGTAGCCTGTGAACATGGGAGTACGTTCACGGTCGTTTTTGCCCTACACGATGCTCAAAATCTTCATACGATCTGACCTCTTCATCCCTCCTTTTGTTGCTGGCTTCTCCTCTTTTTTTTTTTTTTTAAGGTTTATTTATTTTTGAGAGAGAGAGAGTGAGCACAAGTGCGGAGGGGCAGAGAGAGAGAGAGAGAGGGACCCAAGCAGGCTCCAAGCACACTGTCAGCACAGAGCCTGATTCAGGGCTCGAACTCATGAACTGTGAGATCGTGACTTGAGCAGAGATCAAGAGTTGGATGCTGAATGACTGGGCCACCCCATGGGGCACCTGGGTGGCTCAGTCAGCTAAGCGTCTGACCTCAGCTCAGGTCATGATCTTGTAGTTCATGAGTTTGAGCCCCGCGTCGGGCTCTGTGTTGACCGCTCAGAGCCTGGATCCTGCTTCGGATTCTGTGTCTCCCTCTCTCCCTGCCCCTCCCCTGCTCATGCTCTGTCTCTCTCTGTCTCAAAAAAAAAAAATAAGCATTAAAGAAATTTAAAGAAATATGACTGGGCCACCCACATGCTCCTAAATAGTCTTGAGAACAAGCCCTGTTTTTTAATTTCTGGCCCAATCAGTCTTGGTCAGGAAGTGGGAGAGGGTCACGTGACAGAAGAGAAACTGGGCTTTCCAGATGAGTCCTTTATTCGGAAGTTCACGCAGTTCTTGTAGGAGGTATGGGCTGGGCAAACATCCTGATACGTGTGTGTGAGGAGAAGCTGTATCCAAAGGACATAATCCACATTCTTTTGTCTTCGTTTCTTTTCTCCACTGATTCGGATGCCCTGTTTATCATAACCTCGATCCTTAACACTTACCAAGGTCTCCCTGTCGTCTCCCTCTCGGGTGTTCCATTCTGTTCCATTTAGCTATTCTTAGGTTGGTACCTCACTGTTTTAACGATTGTAGCTTTATCTCTTATGTAATATCTGGTTCAAGTTCTCTTTCAGTTCAGAAGGTCTTGCCTCTTCTCTTCTGTTAAATTTTCCCAGCTAGACTTCAGACTCCACGCGCCCGCTTTGTATTTCCCACAGGCATGCTTCTTATTTGAATGGTTTTAAGATCACAAATACATTAGTTTGAGGAGAATTTACATTTTCAGAATATCTCATGTGCACACTATTCATACTTATTTTTCTTTTCTGTTTTTTAATATTTTATTTTATTTAAAAATTTTTAATGTCTATTTATTGTTGAGAGAGCGAGAGAAAGAGAGAGAGAGAGAGAGAGACAGGGTGTGAGCGAGGGAGGGGCAGGGAGACAGGGAGACAGAATCTGAAGCGGATTCCAGGCTCCGAGGTGTCAGCACAGAGCCCAACATGGGGCTTGAACTCAAGAACCACGTATTTTTCAATAAAGATGACTTTAGCTTAGAGGCTTTTTTGTTTTAAGCTGTCACAGCACCGAAAAACTGGATCCACCCGGGGAAAGATGGGAGGCTCAAAGTTCATCTCATCTGGCACCTGTTGAGTGAGTGAATTAGATGAATATGTGTTCAAGTCCACGTGCACAGATTTTGATTCCGAGAGAGTGAAAAGCTGGGATGATTGGATGGATATTCGTAGCAATGGAGAGGTGACAGCAGTTTGGGGAGATGTTGCCGATCCTTTTGCCCCGTCCTGTTTGTTGGCTCTCTCGTAACCACTCAGTGCTTCCCTGCGTGTTGATAAGGCAGGGAGTCCTGTGACTCAGACCTTGAGATTATTCGAATGTGGACACAGGGGCATCTGGGTGGCCCAGTCGGTTAAGCGTCTGACTCTTGATCTCGGAGCTTGGTCCTTGCTGTCTGTAACTGGTATTAGGCGTGCTCACCAGTAACGGTAGTGAATACTTGCAGTGCTGTGGGTCACAGAGACGGGATCGGGTCGCACCCAGCCAGAGTTCATGGGGGACAATGGACCACAAGCCACATGTGATGGATCACCGGGGTGGCGAGGCAGTTGCCAGATGGTAACAGGAGGCTGGACTTTTGAACACAACCTTACTGCCGCTTCTCACCGCCGAGATGAAATCCTTGACCCCCACGTCCAAGTCCCTGGGGCCCACTTCTTCCGAACATGACCTCTACTCCCCTTCCTGCTGAGGCCTTCACTCATTCCACTCTCTTGCCATATAATAGATCTTTATTTCTCACGGCAGCGTGACACGGCTCGGGAAGACCGCAGGCTTTGGGGTAAAAAGAATGTTTTGTTCCAACCCTGCCTATTTATGTAACTAGCTGTGCAGTTTGGGACAAATTATTGAAAATTTTCTTTTTCTTAAGTGCCACGTGGGGATGATGAATGCACCCTTTGTGAGGTTGTTTCAAAGTTTCCATTAAATGAGATTTTATGCAAAGCATGTAGTCAGGTGCTACCTTAGAGGTGGTGACCGTCTTATTCGTAGCTGGCCTTCCTTTTGGTTCAGGGGCCTCCTAAATGTAGAGATTGATCCCATTTCTTCTGGGTTTAACCTGACTTCCCCTTCCTCCTCCTCCTCCTTCTTCTTCTTCTTTAAATATATCCATTCCATTCTTTTTTTTTTTTAACGTTTATTTATTTTTGAGAGACAGAGTGCGAGTAGGGGAGGAAAAGAAAGAGGGAGACACAGAATCCGAAACAGGCACCAGGCCCTGAGCTGTCAGCACAGAGCCCGACGCGGGGCCCAAACCCGTGAACTGTGAGATCATGACCTGAGCCGAAGTCGGACATTTAACCGACCGAGCCGCCCAGGCACCCCCTGACAACCCTTTCAGTGGAAATACTTCTTTTTACTTAACTCGCTCCTTTGGAAAGGGTGGTGGGCCTTTAATTTCATATTCACTGTTGCACTGAGTTTATTAGCGGAATCCGTGTCCTCGGGCCGGCTGCTGAGATGAATACACTCTGCTTCCTTCCTGGCATGCACCGTGTGGCCCTCTTTCCTTCACTGCTCGCCAGGCGGCCAGAGCAGACTCATGGTACAGCTTCATTAGAGGCAGAGCTGAAGCCTCTTCCCCTCCGCCAGTCTTTACGCCAGATCCCTTTTCCATCCCCTCCTGTGCAGCCGCAAGGTGCCTTCCCTCCCCTTGAAGGAAACCCGCTGAGCCGTTCATTATCGCAGGGTCAGCTCTCCGAGAGCTACATCCTAAACCTCTGTGAGTAGTCTTGCTTGCAGAGGCATGGCAGAGACAGGCGGTGGTGGGGCAAAGGAAAGAACGTGAACTGTACTTGGAGGCAGGAGATGGGCGACGTCAGACTCACTTGCTCTTTCCAGGTCTGTTTGTTTCTAACGAGGGGGTCTCTAAGTTCCCTTGCAGCTCGGAGGGTCTTTGGGTTTGTAAACAGAGTTAAATACAGGCAGTTAGGGGACTGGAAGACTGAGAACAGTTGCCTCCTCGTGGTGTTGGTATAATTGGGGTACAGACGAGAGTTTCATGCAAGGTTAAAAGCATGGGTGTTTAGGGGCGCCTGGGTGGCTCAGTCGGTTGAGCGTCCCTTGCTGGCTTTCGGCCCGAGTCGTGATCTCACAATTTGTGATTTTGAGCCCTGCATCGGGCTCTGCACTGATAATGAGGAGCCTGCGTGGGATTCTCTCTCTCCCTCTCTCTCTCTCTCTCTCTCTGCCCCTTCCCTGCTCTCTCTCTCTTCTCCCTCTTTCTCTCTGCCCCACCCCTGCTCCCACTCTGTCTCTCTCTCTCTCTCTCTCTCTCTCTCTCAAAAATAAATAAACATTAAAAAAATAAGAAAAAAAAACACAGAACATTTCTCTCACCCCCTATGATTCCCTAGGCCCCTTCCCAGTCTGTAGTTACCCCCAGAAGTCACAGCCCTGCTGCCCTCAGTCGTTACCAAATGGCTTCGTCTGTGCTCTTGGAGTCTTTAAAAAGAATGTGGTCTTGGCCTTCGTATAAGTGGAATCACACCACATGTACTCTCGTCGGTCTGGCTTTTCATTTAACATAATCTCTGCGAGACTCATCTGTGTTCTTACACTCGTCACCTTGCGTAGCATCCCTTTCAGGAATATTCCGCCATATATTTATTCCAGCTCCACTTGTCGGGCATTCGGATGATTTCGTTTTCTTTATGACTCTTTCAAGTAGAGCTGCGGTGGACAATCTTCGCGCAGGTTCAGCCGTGGACCCTGTTCTCATCTGTTCTCAACTTCTTGGGTAAATACCTGCGTGTGGAGCTGCCGGGAGGTAGAGAGAAAAAATATTGTACCTTCAGGAGAAACTACCCAAGAGTTTTTTCAAGGTGGTTTATCATTTCCTGTCCCCACCAGCAGCAGCGTGTGAGAGTTTGGTTCACATTCTTGGCAACCCTTATTGTGGCCAATTTTTTTAATTTCAGCCACTCTGGTGGGTGTGTAGGGGCGTCTTATTGTGTCTTCTTCTTCTTCTTCTTCTTATTTTAAACCATAAAAACCGTGTATTCTGAGCCCCAGGTCCTCCACTGATGGGATACGTGAATAGTGGCAAGATCCCTCAACCCCGAGACTCTTCTGGTTCCTCCACTACTAAATAGCAGGAAATGGGCAGTGATTGGCCTGGGAGGCATAGGGTCAAGGGAGAGTGTTGTATGTAGTGTTCTGAGAAGTTCAAGGTGAATGTGCCCATTGAGGGAGAGAAACTGGTGATTCAGAAGGAGGGCGATGATTTCAGGAGGTAAGTCCGTGAGAAGATGTAGGGGGTTGTGGATGTTAACAACTGGCAAGGAAGAGTCCCTGTAAATGAGAGTTTCTTTCTTCCCACTCTGATTTCTCCTTGAAGGATGAGGCAAGGTCAAGTTGGAGGGTATGGGGAGCGGGTGTGGGAGGTTCCAGGAGACACCATGAAATACGTCTGGAACGTGGAAGAGTGAACATTCCAAGGGAGGAGAGCAGAATCGCCAAAGGGTTGAGGGGCCATTTGAGACTTTGGGTCATTCATGCCAAGAGATACTGGTAACGAGAGTAGCAGACGTACAGCGTTGAACGCACCCCAGGCACTGTTCTGAACTCTTACGTGTATTTATTCATTGAATCCTTTCAGTTGCTCTATGAGCCAGCCTCTCCTCATCTTATAGATGAGTCCGCTGGAAGGCTAAGTGACTTGTCCTCAGTCACACAGCTAATAAGATAGGGAGCCGAGCACCGGACATCGTTTTGCCGAGCCAGGCAACAGCCACCATGTATCGAGAGCACTTAGAATGTCCACCCAAGGTCTTAAATACCACATGTATGTATTAACTCGATTATCACAGAACTCTCATTGGGCACTGGTTCGTCTCCTTTTACAGGTGGGAAATGAGGGTTCAGAGAGGGTTCAGGTAACTTGCCTGAAGTGCCACAGCTACATGGCCACTGCTTGGCTCTCTCTGCTGGTGGTTCTGCTGGGTGAGCACAGCAGATGAGGCGGAGGCCGGGGCGGTGGCTAAGGATGCACCATGGCATCCCAATGGGCCAAGGAGGGAAGAGGGCCCAAGATGGCGGTATATGATGTATGCGTAGGAGGCCGGCAGGATGGCCTTGTAAGGTGGCGCTCTTGATGTATATGATGTATGCGTAGGAGGGGTAATTTGGGAACAGTGTAGCAAAAGCATTATTGAAAAGAAGAAGGTAGGGTGTAAGGAAACTATAAGGAGCAGCACCGTGTTTTGGACAAGCTAACAGCAGCAAACTGGTCCGCTGCAGGACTGAGGGGACGAGGGGGAGGGAGCAGGAAGGACTGTTGTCTGGAGGGGAACTTTGATAGCCCATCCGTGACGGAAGGACCTGATTATAATCCCACCCTCCTCCTGCCCTTCTCTCCTGCTGCCTCCCCCTGGCCAGGACTACCCGGAGGTCCCTTGATGCAATTCGTAGAGGTCAAGTTGAGGACCTGCCACCTTCAGAGTCCAGCCTTGGGGACCCACACGGGAGGAGCGGGGCCTGCAGGGAAGATACTCAGCCCGGCAGCCCTGGGGAGGGTCTTGCTCCGCCTGCCCCCTGCCCCCGCTGGACGAAGGTGACCCAAGTGTCCAGGAGCAGAGAGGAGGGAGGGGCCCTGGTCCAGGGGACCCTCCTGGGCCGGGACGCACCCTCAGCAGGAACGGGATGGAGAAGCAGAGTGTGCATCCTTGGTGCGTGGACCACAGGCCATTGTACCGAACAGAGAAGAAGCGAACATGAGAGCCGTGCTTGGCGACTTGTGTCTGAGCTGCTTCAGACCCCGGTCCCTGGGAGGAGTGGCTCTGAGAGGGGAGAAATGGCAGGAGCTCACCCCCAAGAGGGTGCCGTGTTGAGGGACGGTCATGTGGATGGTCTCCCATGCATGCCCCTCCCCCAGCTTTCTGTTCTCTCCTCAGGAGTGCGGCCCACCCCCCCCCCAAAAAAAAAAAACCTGCCGTGAGGGGAGACTGGAGACCGATCAGACTACATCCAGCTCCCAGTCCTGTCCCCACCCTGCCCGGAACAATCCTGGCTCCCCCGTGTCTTTCCCTGGGACCTGGAGTGGGCAGTCTGGCTTTGCCCACGGAATGAGATGTCTGCGCGTGACGTTAATTCCATAAACCCCGAGGCGACACCTCACCCTATGCCTAAAACTCACTGTTGGGCTTCTCACCTCCTATTTTGCCACACTGCGTTACTCAGCGTGGCAACAAACGCCTATCCCAAATCAACGTGCCAAAGCCCTGGGTTTGAATGCGAACCTTCTCTCATTGATCACTTCTCAGGGATGTTCCATAGTCCACAAACTAAATTGCCTTCCCATTAGGAGTTCAAGCCTAAAAAAAAACAAAAGAAAAAAGAAAAAGAAAAAAGATGACAGCCTCTAAAATTCTTCCATCTCCTATTTTTTTTCTTTTAAATAATTTTTTAAAGTTTTATTTATGTTGAGAGAGAGAGAGAGCATGAGCAGGGGAGGGGCAGAGAGAGAGAGAGGGAGAGAGAGGGAATCCGAAGCAGGCTCTGCACCATCAGCCTGGAGTCCATCGTGGGGCTTGAACTCACAAACCACGAAATCATGACCTGAGCCAAAACCAGGAGTCGGTTGCTTAACCAACTGAGCCCCCCAGGTGCTCCTCAGTGTGTGTGTGTGTGTGTGTGTGTGTGTGTGTGTGTGTGTGTGTGTGTGTTTTAGAAGATAAGAAGAG
Source organism: Neofelis nebulosa (assembly GCF_028018385.1). Lineage (NCBI taxonomy): Eukaryota > Metazoa > Chordata > Mammalia > Carnivora > Felidae > Neofelis > Neofelis nebulosa. The sequence goes on from NC_080797.1 coordinate 5,543,935, forward strand.
GTCAAGAAACAGGAGAGGAGGTCTCAGGTGCCCCACGGGCTACCCCACTGTAAGTCTGCAAGGCGATAACAAGAGGGGACTTGAGCAATTCACAGATTTCTTAATCGACCCCTCCCTACAAGTCCTCAGGCTTGGGAGCCAAGGCGAGTCTTCCCTCGCTGTGGAAAGAGCCTGCATCCTTGCATCCATTCAGATTCTCTTCAGGACTCTTGGCCAGGGTCCTGCTCTCAGGAATGAGCCAGAACCCAAATGGGGATCACAGTCAGAGACGGGAATTTGGTTCGACTCTGGGCATCTTTCCAAGGGGATTACAGCCAGCACATCTGAGGAGAAAATAAATGGCGTGCTGGGGTCCCCTGAAATAGAAACCAACCTCTGCACCGTTTCCTCGGGCATGGAGGAGGCTGTGGGCTCCTTGGTGCATTAGGGAAAGCTCTTCTGTGAGAAGATGGGGTGTTCAGTCACAGCCAGCAGCCAATGACCTTGGACTGTCTGCTTTTGCTTCCCAGTTCCAGTTTCCTCATCTGCAAATATCAAGGCTAGAAGAGATGCCCTTGAACAGTCCTTCAGCTGTAACGTTCCCTGATTCTATCTCAATGGCAGGGGGAGAGGGGGAGGATTTAGCCCTCCTCCTAAAATATCCCAAGATTAATGTCACCATCAAGTAATCCTCTCTCTCTCTCCTCCCCTTGGTAAATAATTAGGATGCACTAGAGGTGTGGTCTCGGACTTTTATTTTTGAGCCACATAATGCTCTCTGAAACAAGAAAACTTACCCCAAAGCCTGTATAATATACAGGAGACCACAGCAGAGCTCCCCTCTTGCAGAGGATGAGGTTGACCTAGAGTGTGCCCTTGACCACAGCCGGAGACCTTTAGAGAGTACATCTTTGTATTTTTGTTTGTCTGTTTTGGTTTCAAACACAAAGTACCAGTTTTCTTAAATTCAAACCAACAAACCTGTGGTTCGGGGGACATTGATTTGAATGGAAAGGGGTTGGTTTAGCAATGGCTTTCTGCAGAATTTGCCCCTGGTGCGACGGTTATCAAGATGTATTCTAGATTACGCGCCCCCCCCTCCCCCGCCGCCAACCCCACCCTGCTTGTGATCCTGACCTTCTGTATCTGATGAGAGACCCTGCTGTCCTCGAGCGGAATGATAGGATGAAGAGCGCCATCTTGAAAGTCCCGAGTTCAGGGTCCGGGTTCCCAAACCATCAACCTGTGTGACCTTGAGAAGGCCTCTACTCAACGTCTCTGGGGTTCTGTTTCCTTCTCTGTCACATGAGAGTGTTGGGCAAGGCAGTTCCCCAGACAGCCTGGGATTGCTCACCCTGAGCCCTCACGGCTGGGGACACATGGCCTCCACCGGGAGGGCGATGCACCTGGTGACCATCCCCAGCTCTCCCAGCTGCGGAGTCTGCAGAGGGAAGACGCCAGAGGGCAGATCTGTGGCATCGCCACAGTATTTGCCAACAGCTCTGCTAACTGCACAGACTCCCCCTGTGCTTGTGTGAGCAAGCCCTAGAATTGACACATAAAATAAAGCATTCCCAGTAGCTAGTCTCTCGAGATTGTTAGACTAGTAAATAGTCATTGTCAGGACAATGTGCAATTAGACCTGGCCTGCCCCCAGTTTACCTTGGCGGAATGAGCTCAGAGCTGCCTCATTCGCTCAACAAATGTGACTGCGTGGAGGAACACAGGCCTCCTGGCTGCCAGCCCACTCCCCGTTGTGGAGACACGGGTGAGAGCTCTGGGGAGCAGGAAGGAGCTTTGGGGTTTCTCTGGGGAAGAGCCATCAGGCAGGATAGCAAAGCCCAAGGTCTTTTGCTCTTGACTCTTTCTGGCCTGAGGTCAGCTTGGGGCACCATAAGAGGACCCTTGAGTTACCTGCATGAGAAGAAGGAAAGACTCGAGTCTTTATGTGAACAGCAGCTCCCATTTACCGAGGCTTATTGGTGCAGGGTATTAGGTGAAACGATTTATACCTGGGATTTCCTCTAATCCTTCCTACCCTCTGGCCAGGTGGGTATTAGGATCTGTGTTTGATAAATGCCTTGTCATTTACACAGGGAGAAATGGCCCCTCTTACTTCCTGGCCCTTGTATTTCTTTTTATAAAATGACATTTATTAGAGTTTTTATCCCCCACATCAAGAAGTACAAAGAGAATAACAAAGACGGGCCCATGATCCCACTCCCTAAGCCCAGAGAAACTCTGTAAATAGTACAAAAGTAAAAAAATAATGCATGGTATGTGTTTAGAAAGTTCAAACAGTAAAGAAAGTGATCAATCTTTCAAAGGTAAACACCTCCCCTTCTTCATCCCAGGACCTCTCCCGAAAGAAAAGGAGGTTGTTGTCGTTTGCGTGCATCATTATGTCCAGACAAAAGGACCGTTTGTATAAAACATCCTACTTGTGATGGGTCTCTACATACCCTCGCTGCATTATTTTCGTTGTTGTGTATATAAAAAGGATCCTACTGCAACATTGCTCTACTCCTTGCTTTTTATTTTTATTTTTAAATTTTATCTTGGAGGTCTTCCTGCCTCTGTACGCACAGAGATGCCTCTTTATAACAGCTGTATAGTATTCCACTGGATGCACGGATTCCAGTATTATTCGCTGCCTGTTGCCAGGACTACCGAAGTTGATGCCACACTATCTGGCCTGGTTCATATGTAATGGGAAGCCCAGGAGACATATTTGTAGGGTAAATTCGTAGCAGTGAGATGCCAGGTCAAAGGCTTGTCCTTCAAGTAGGCTCCATTCATTGACATCCTCCACCAGCAGCTAGAGAGAGCTGGTCGTCCAGGCATTGGGTGTCATCCAATGCTTACGTTTTGCTGAATCGATTCATTTTTTAGAAAGATCCTGCATATTAAAAAAAAATTAATGTTTATTTATTTTTGAGAGGGAGAGAGACAGAGCAAGAGCAGGGGAGGAACAGACAGAGAGGGAGAAACAGAATCTGAAGTAAGCTCCAGGCTCTGAGCTGTCAGCACAGAGCCCGACGTGGGGCTCGAACTCACGAACTGTGAGATCATGACCTGAGGCAAAGTCAGCCGCCTAACTGACAGAGCCACCCAGGCGCCCTTAGAAAGATCCTGCATATTTTGATTTGCATTTCCTTAATTATGACTCAAGGTTAATCGTATCTTTTACATATCCAGGGGCCTTTTTAAAAAAGACTTCTTTTTTCCCCCAGGGGATGTAATTACCTATTCCTAACCTCTGTGCATTTTTTTCTAGGGTGTTATGATTATTGATACAATTGAGCTGTTTTTTGTAAACAAAGGGAAAAGTCCTCTCTCACATGTATTAAAAATATTTTTCCCAGGGTTCGCCGTGTGTTTTGGGTTTTGTCTCTGTCGTATTTTTCCACAGACAAGTTCAGCAGTGGGCCCGGCACCATTTTGGCCTTTCAGAGACCAGCTCCCTGTCCGTTCTGAGAGCGTGCTGTGCGTTTCAAGCAGGCTCTAAAGATGGGGAGCTGTTCCTCTGATCACGGATGCTACGTTCGGTTTTATTGCATCATGATAACATACTTTTATTGCCCTGTTTGCATGCCAGGTTTTCCAGGGCCAATCTAGCACTGCTTAACTTTGTTTCTGCCAATAAAGACAATTTGTGAAATGTTACAAGTGTGTGATCCCATTGACCAGTCTCTTCTTCATGGCTTTTGGGATTTGGGTACTGTTTGAAGATTATAAATAAATACATCCTTGCTTTTAGAAATTCTGTAGTTTTGCTTCTTGCTTGATGGATTTCATCATCACGTATCTTGCCCCTTCCCCCAAGGAGAATTTGTGGGGCTTGTAGTCTCTGAGTTCTTAAAACTGGAGACTCTGTTTCCTTTATTGTTGAAGGATAATTTGGTGGTGAATAAAATACTTGGGCTATAGGTACTTAACCAAAACCTAGGTATCTATCCATCCATCCAGCCATCCATCTATCCATCCACTTATTCACCCACACATTCATTCCATTCATTCACTTGTTCCTTTTCTCATCCACCCATCCATCCACCCACCAGCCCAACCACCTACCCACCCATCCATCCACATATCCATCCATCCATCCATCCATCCATCCATCCATCCATCCATCCACTTATTCACCTATGCATTCATTCCATTCATTCACTTATTCCTTTTCTCATCCACCCATCCATCCACCCACCAGCCCAACCACTCACCCATCCATCCACATACCCATCCATCCACCCATCCATCCACCCACCAGCCCAACCACTCACCCATCCATCCACATACCCATCCATCCACATACCCATCCATCCATCCATCCATCCATCCATCCATCCGTCCATCCATCCATCCATCCATCCATCCATCCATCCATCCATGCATCCATCCATCTATCCATCCATCCATCCATCCATCCATCCATCCATCCATCCACTTATTCACCTACACATTCATTCTATTCATTCACTTATTCCTTTTCTCATCCATCCATCCATCCACCCACCAGCCCAACCACCCACCCATCCATCCACATACCCATCCATCCATCCGTCCATCCATCCATCCATCCATCCATCCATCCATCCATCCATCCACTTATTCACCTATGCATTCATTCCATTCATTCACTTATTCCTTTTCTCATCCATCCATCCATCTACCCACCAGCCCAACCACCTACCCATCCATCCACCCACCAGCCCAACCACCCACCCACCCATCCATCCACATACCCATCCATCCATCCATCCATCCATCCATCCATCCATCCATCTGTCCATCCATCCATCCATCCATCCATCCATCCATCCATCCATCCATCCATCTATCCATCCATCCATCCATCCATCCATCCATCCATCCATCCATCTATCCATCCATCCATCCACTTATTCACCTACACATTCATTCCATTCATCCACTTATTCCTTTTCTCATCCACCCATCCATCCACCCACCAGCCCAACCACCCACCCATCCATCCACATACCCATCCATCCATCCATCCATCCATCCATCCATCCATCCATCCGTCCATCTGTCCATCCATCCATCCATCCATCCATGCATGCATCCATGCATCCATCCATCCATCTGTCCATCCATGCATGCATCCATGCATCCATCTATCCATCCATCCATCCATCCATCCATCCATCCATCCATCCATGCATCCATCCATCCACTTATTCACCTACACATTCATTCCATTCATTGTTATTCCTTTTCTCATCCACCCACCCACCCACCAGCCCAACCACCCACCCATCCATCCACATACCCGTCCGTCCATCCATCCATCCATCCATCCATCATCTAACAAATAAAATAACAATAATTACTTAACAGAGAATTATGTCCTCAACTACCCAGCATATGAACTAAAACACACAAGCACCTCATATACCCTTCCTTCCTCAATTACATTCCACTCCCTACCTCCAGAAGTATCTGGTTTGAAGTATTTATCATTTCCCTGAATCTCTTTGTACTTGTATTGACACTACATGTGCACATATCCTGAAACAATATGCACATATCCTGAAACAATATAGAGTGTTGTACTGCATGTTTTATAACTCTCCCCATATGATGGCATCCTGGTTTTCCTCAGCTTGCTTAGTGTACTCAACATTAGGAACTGACAATCCCCCCAGCTTTGCTACTTAGAGCTCTGGTTCATTTCGTTTGCCCTGTCGAATAGGGTTACATCGTATGAGTATACCATTATTTATCATTTTTTCTCTTGGTAGGAATAGAGAGCGCCCCCCATTCTGTCTTTATTACAAACAATACCGATATGAACATGGCTCTTGCCTGTCTCCTCATGCACATGTGTGAGGATTTATCTACCAAAAGGGGGCATTGCTGGTTCTACACTATATCCATCTTCAACTTTATTAGCCATTGCTAAAGTTCTTTCCAAAGCATTATGTCCAAGAGTTCGTGTTCCTGCTTATCTGAGTTGGTTGTGTTGGGCATTTTCATTTTTGCCAGTCTGTAGGGTATGAAATGATATCTCATTATGGCTTTAATTTGAATTTCCCTGATTACTTGTGAGATTGAAGGCCACTCTGTGTGTGTATCGTCCCTTCCGGTCTTCTCTGCTGTGACTTGTCTATTCATCTCTTGGGGCTGCGTTTTCTGTTGGGTTCTTTCAGCTTCTTATTAATGTGAAGTTCTCTAGGAGTCTTGGATATTCACGTAAATATATATTTCTAGCCTTTGGCTTACAGTTTTTTGATGTTTCGTGGCTTAAAAACGCTCACTTTGTTTCCTCTTGAGTCTGTGCCTTTTTCTCCTTGTTTCAAAATCCTTCCCTGCTTTGTGATCATTAACGGATTGTCCAGTATTCTTTTCTAGCAGATTTAAGGTTTGGTTTTTCATGCCTTGGCCTTTAGTACCCTTTGAATTGATTTTCGTATTCTTTGCTTTTATTTCTTTTCATTTTTCTTTTCTCTTTCCTTTTCTTTCTCTCTCTTTTTTTTAAAGTTTACTTATTTATTTTGAGAGAGAGAGAGAGAGACAGAGAGAGACAGAGAGAACATGAACAGGGGAGGGGCAGAGAGAAAGGAAGACAGAGAATCCCAGGCCGGCTCCACGCTGTCAGCACTGAGCCCGATGGGGGGGCTCCAACTCAGGAACTGTGAGATCGTGACCTGAGTTTAAATTGAGAGTTGGATACTTAACCAACTGAGCCACCCAGGTGCCCTCTTTTTTTTTTTTTTTTCTGTATTTCTGTATGTGGTTGTGGATGTGTATTTTCCACCTCTAGTAAATGAAAAGTCTGGTATTTTTTTCCCTTGTGGAAATTTTTTTTCTATTCTTTTTTCTTTTAATTATTTTCAATGAGTTTTGGAGGAGTGGAGTCCAAACATCTCTACTGAAAAATATTAGCAAACTTAGCTTTGTTCTAAACACCTTATATATGTTACCTCATTTAATCTCCTCAACAACCGATGAAACAAACATTACTGTTTTTCTTTTGCGGTTGAGAAAACAGACAGACAGGTTTGAACTTGTGAGCCTGGTCCAGAGTATGTGTTCTTCTGTGAGCAGTGTCTGTCTCTATGGAAATAAAAGTCTCAAAATTCTTCAAAAGATTGCCTCACTTCCCCTCCCCCACTTTTTCAAGTGTTTTATAAAGATGATATTTTCCATTATTTTTTAAAATTTTAGTTAACTTATTTATTCATTTTTTCCTTTATTTTTTAAGTTTTTTTGTTTTTTTTTTTTTAATTTTTTTTCAATGCTTTTTTATTTATTTTTGGGACAGAGAGAGACAGAGCATGAACGGGGGAGGGGCAGAGAGAGAGGGAGACACAGAATCGGAAACAGGCTCCAGGCTCTGAGCCATCAGCCCAGAGCCTGACGCGGGGCTCGAACTCATGGACCGCGAGATCGTGACCTGGCTGAAGTCGGACACTTAACCGACTGCGCCACCCAGGCGCCCCTTTTAAGTTTTTTTTAATGTTTATGCATTTTTGAGAGAGAGAGAGAGAGAGAGAGAGAGAGAGGTGGGGGAGGGGCAGAGAGAGGGAGACACAGAATCCGAAGCAGGCTCCAGGCTCTGAGCTGTCAGCACAGAGCTCGACGCGGGGCTTGAACTCACGAACCGTGAGATCATGACCTGAGCCAAAATCAGATGCTTAACCGACTGGGCCAACCAGGTGCCCCATTTATTTATTTTTTTTAAATTTTAAATGTTTATTTGAAAGAGAGAGAGAGAGAGAGAGAGAGAGAGAGAGAACGAGTGGGGGAGGGGCAGAGAGGAAGACAGAAAATCTAAAGCAGGCTGTGTCGTCAGCTCAGAGCTTGATGTGGGGCTGGAACCCATGAACCATGAGATCATGACCTGAGCCGAAGTCAGACACTCAGCTGACTGAGCCACCCAGGTGCCCCTCCTTTATTTTTTGAAAGCCATTTCACTAGAGTATATTTGGATTTTGGTCCCTTCTCATATATAGTGTGATGCTTGATCTTGCCTTTTGTCTTTTGATCTAAAGACTGAAGTCTTGCCATCTGCTCAGGAAAACGAAAATCTATTAACTTTTAATCATTGCTTCTGAATTATCCCTTCTGTGTCTCTTCTGGGAATACTTTTGGGCATCGATGGAAACTCCTGGAGTTGTCCTGTCTGTCTGTCCTCTCCCAGCATTTCTGTCTCTCTGTCCTCCTCCCCACCGAGTGCCCTTGACTTTACTTGACTGGTCTCCTTCAGGACGCGCTCTGGTGGCTGTATTTACAGCCCAGGCAAACCGTCCTGCTCAGTTTCTTTCCCTCCCTTGGCTGTTGGTCTAATTTCACAGATGCAGACTGCTGTCACATCTTACTGAAATCACCATTCAGATGTTACCTCATTTCCCCCTCCTGTTTCTTGCGGCAAATCTCCTTCACAAAGAAGCTTTCCCTCTAGTTCCTCAGACTCACTTCCTTACCGGAGTCACCACCATTGCATGACTCCAGGAACCCTGCCCCAGGTCTCTCTTTAGTTTCCACCTGCCTCCTGCCAGGGGGACAGTTGAACTTGAACCTCAGTGCTGTCCCTGTGACTTTGGACTTCCGGATGTGGTGATGGCGGAGAGAGCAGTGCGTTTACCGATTGTTCTTCCCATCATGCTACCCTTGTTCATGCTAAAACTATTTGTTCCTCTCGAGGGGACACAAAATGTAAGGCATTCTAGACCTTGACCTCCCTAACACTGGCCCTGTACCCAGCTCAAGCTGGACCCGTCGGTAGTTCTAACACGGTGGTTCATAAAGTGTGGTCCCTGGACCTGCGGCCATCATCAGCATCCCCTGAGAACTTGTCAGACATGAACTTACCTCTGACCCTAGTAAGTCAGGAATTCTGGGGCTGGGGCCCAGCAATCTGGGTACCGCCCCGTGAGCTTGCTGTGCTCAAGTTTGAAGACTGCAGCTCCAACAAAAGCTGAAGCTCTCACCCTGTCTTCTCCAACTCCGTGTCACTGGCTGCTTTCTTTCCCAACATGCGTCCTGAGAGACACCTTTGAAAAATGTAAGGGTTCCCTGGAGACGTGGGTGCTCATTGACTGGTCCCTAGCCTTGGTCTCCGTGGTTACTTTTCATTTCACATAACTCAATATTTTCCAAACCGATTTGCCCATAGAATTCGTTACTCCTGTCACCCGCTCTTGGTCCTGACCCCTCACCATATCTTTTCTCTACCCAACGCCAAGCCTCCGTACTGAAGCTTGTTGGAACCTGAACTCCAACTTCTATGAACTTACTCATCACCAGGTAGACTGCTCCTGAGTTAGTGTTTCCATTGGGTTCAAATCTCAGGGAAGAGTCACAGCTGCACAGTTGTGACCGTTCAGACCACCAGGTGAGGCGGCTCGTGTCAGACTTGTACAAAGGTGGGAGCCTGGGGAGTCAGGATTTACCGCTAACTAGCTCCGTGAACTTGGGAACGTGACTTTTCCACAAAGCTCTTGTGGGGAGTAGATGAAGCCAGGTGTGCATGATGGAAGGAACATGTGGTTTGTGGTGGGAGAAACTGGGTGCCTGCATTGGGTCCGTCATCTGCCTCTGGTCTGGCTTTCCTTTTTCCATCAGTAGATGGGGGAACAATAATAATCCCAGACAACATACGTATGCGGTAGTGGTTAAAGTTTTCGGAAAACAGAGGGCGCCTGGGTGGCTCAGTCAGTTGAGCCACCAACTTCTGCTCAGGTCGTGATCTCACAGTTGGTGAGTTCGAGGCCCGCGTGGGGCTCTGTGCTGACAGCTCGGAGCCTGGATCCTGCTTCGGATTCTGTGTCTCCCTTTCTCTCTGCCCCTCCCCCACTCATGCTCAGTCTCTCTCTGTCTCAGAAAGAAATGAACATTAAAAAAAAATTTTTTATATTAAAAAAACAGTACATGTGAAAAATTTCTGTAAGCCGCATTATACTACAAAACATTCGCTGCTATGATGTCAACCCCCGCCCCCTTCCCGAAACCCTGACACCATGTTTTCAGAGGCTCTGTCTCTCTGCCTGGTGCATAGTAGGTGATCAGAAAACTTGCTCGTTAAACCAGCAGAGCCCCAAAGTGCTAGGGCACCACTCGGTCCCAAGGGACCTCGTTCCAGCTGACAGATAAGAAATGATTTGTAAGTAGCACACGCACTGTTTATGTTCTATCTTCCCCAGTATTGATTTGTTTATCAAAAATTTTATTTATAAAAGAGCACAAAAATATGCCAGCCCAAATTCTGCAGGATGTATCGCGGGTTCTGAATTAATGAGGTCCAAATTTATGACCGTTCTGAATTGTTACTTCCTTTTCCTGCCCTGTCATTGCTTGGGGGTGGGGGTGGGTTTGGGGAGAAAGTGGCCTTGTTACAGGACAGGGTTCCCTCCCTCCCTGCAGCTCACCCTTCCAGACACCCCTTCCCTGCTGATCCCTGATGAGGATGCATTTCTCCAGGTACTAGAGGCTGGTTTCTGGAGCTGTGACATAGCTTGAAGCCTCTTAGTCCAGCTCCCATTCTATCAAATAATCCCATTCTATCAAATTCTGGGTTGTGACCGCAGTATTTTACAGTGAGAGAGCTCCTTTTGGGAGGCTGTGGACCCTGAGGAATGAGTATCTATTCCAGAGTGGAGGGCATCGCAGAAATGGTGGCAAGATTTTCTTAAGTTCCTGAGGGGCTAAGACAGTGGCTGTCAGAGTTTGTAAGCCCAGACCCTCACCAACGGAATCAGAACCCCTGGAGTTGTGTCCAGACATTTGCATTCTTAAAAGCTTCCGGATGGTTCCAGCATGCACCTAGGTTTGAGATCTGCTAATTGAGAGGGTGCCCTCTTAAGAAAAAATGTGATTTGGGTTGTCTTTACAATTTCCATGCAGCTTTTTCATTAGAAATTTATTTTACCTAGTTGTATTATAAAACTGACCTACTTACTAAAGGGGGGAAAAACTTGGAAAATATGGAAACGTTGAAAGGAGAGAAGTAAGACTCAAGTTCCAATGATCTGAGGGCAGTTGTGAGTATCAGATGTGTTTTCTTTCAGGTTTTTTTAATGTGCTGGTTTGAATTTTTTACAGCACTGTGGTCATATTTAATATAGCATTTTCTGTCCACTTTTGAACTTACCATTACGTCTTAGGTACTTCTGCACATTGTGTTAATTCCAGGTACAGTTTTTAATGCACTCTTGTACAAATACGACAAAAATGTGGCTTTTCTCCATTTTCCTGTGTATATACCTCAGGATGGCATTTACGGAGTCCTTTCTTTCTTTACAACACCTGCGTTTCAAGAACATTTGTGAAATCGTGTTTTGAATGTCAGAAGAGGAATGTATCTCTCTTTCTCTGTGGATTTCTTCTCCCAGGGTCTGAGCCCGCCCCGACCTTTCCTCGGTCCAGCCCCGCAGGTAGATGGGCACGTGGGGCTGGCACAGAATAAGATCTTATTGCAGAAAAGTCAAGAGGGGAAAGCAGTAAATCTTTTCCCAGTGTTTTACAACCACCATTCTGGATCTCTCCTAAGTCGTGAGACTGTAGTTCCTTAGGATGTGATGGGACTTATAAGCAGAGGCACATACAGAGAGCTGTCCCCACCAGACAGACCCATGCCTCCGTGCTTCGGAAAGAGAGGAAACCAATGACTAAGGCGAGATGGAGAAAGAGGGAAGCTGGGACAGAGGTGACGATGGTCGGGCAAATAGACTGATGTTCTGGTGCGCTCGGTCAGAAATGCCAAAATCTAGCCACCTGTTCCTTTCCCCCCCCGCCCCTGTTTTCCATGTAACCTTCCCAGAATTGTTGTCTTTGTTGTGCAATTGCGTATATATATATATATATATATATATATATATATATATATACACACACACTTATATGTGTATATACACATATAATATACATATATATGTGTATATACACAATTGTATGTATATATGTACACGCGTGTGTATATATATACACACATACGTGTATATATACTTGATCTATATACTTTTTATATACACTGTATATATATTACATTATATACGTGTTTATAAAATGATATACGTATTTCTCCTTGACGGCTGCTACCTTCTGACTCAGCTGCTGGCTCAGAAATGAACTTCCTCACTGCCTCTGGGGGAGCTGCAGCGACGGGTGCCCATGGGTGCACCAGGTAACTGTGCCCCGTCTTCTTGCAGGACATTATGGGAAGGATACCCACCGAAGTGGAGGACCCGATCTCCATAACTTCATCTCATCTGGATTTGTCACGTTAGGAAGAGGACACACGAAGGGTACAGTGGAAACCATTTTTTACTAAAATACAGAGGTTGCCTAGGGGAGCCCCGAGCTGAAATGGGAAGGTGACGTTGGAGGAGGCTAACATTCCGGGACAGGAATAAGTTGAGGGGGGTTCCCCTTGCAGCGTGGCCTGGTGACATATGTGGCTTCTGACGGGAAGGCAGGTCCCAGGTGTGACTTTTAGAGGCCCCATAGACTTGCAAGAGACGACCCTCCCCCCCCGCCTCAGCCCGCCCCTGCCCCGTCCCCCCGGCGGGAGGGACCGCAGGCAGAGTGGCGAGAAACCTTGCCGGCAGATGCGAAGCGTGTTCTCCTCTTGGTTCTTCCTCCTTTTCCTTTTTAAAGCCACGTTTTATAAACCGATGTATGTCAACGGTCCGCACCGTGGGTTTCTAAGCCAGCGTGCATGGCGAGAGTTGCTGTGTCCTACGTGTGTCTGTGTAAACACTCTCTCTGTGGTGTGGACACAAAGGTAGAGGTCACGCAGCCCTTCCGACCTCCAGAGGAACGCTAACGTGGCATTTCTGCTGAGCTGCTTTATGACCTAACCGACAGCTTGCAGAGCATCTGTCCGGGGGTGGGAGGGGGGGTGTATGGAGTCCTCGATTCTGTCTTTTGTTTAAACAGAGCCCTCCTAGTGTTGTGAGCATTCTGTCCTATCAAATAACTGAATCCCTGACTCCTCCGATTACCTTCCTGACACCTGTGTACTGTTATAGACCAACTGTGAATTCTGTTGTAGGGATGGAACGATCCCTGTCTTCCTCCGCAATATGTGTCTCTTTTAAGTGTGAGCGAACAAGGAACTTCGCGAGTTTTTCGTACATTCCATGCAACGACTTTTTAAATTCCCTGTGTGATGTTTGTTCACCCTGTAGAGAAAAAAAAAAAAAAAAACAAACAAACAAATCTGTATCTGTGTATGTATTTTCTGTTGTGTCTCTTTGTGTCTAAATAAAGTTTATTGAGGATACAGGTGGCATTTGTGGCTACTCAAAGTCGCAGAATCAAACTGGGACCAGAAGGGCGGTGGGGCTGCACGGTTAACGGATGAAAGACATCATCCTAGTCCTACCCATATCGGCTCAAACCTAGGACGGCCAGCCCCCACGTCATCTGCTTGGCGATAATTACCTATCGCTGTGAAACGAACACATCTGAAATGTAGCGTTTTAAGACAATAGCAAACACATATCATGTCCCGTAGCTTCAGCGGGTCCCGAATTCGGGGGCAGCTGAACTGAATGCTTCTGGGGTGGGCGTCTCTCACGAGGTTCCTGGCGACATTGCAGCAAGGGGCTACCTCATCCAAAAGCTTGACCGGGGTGGAAGGACCTGCTTCCAGAATCGTTCATGCACATCGCACTGGCTGTTGGCAGGAGGCCTCAGTTCCTCCCCGTGACGTTCTCTCCATGGGCTACCTTGTGTGTCCTGACAACATGGTGGCCGGGCTTCCCCAGAGTGGGCGATCCAAGAAAAAGAAAGAAAGAAGTCCGCGTGTCTATTATGACACCAAGCCTGTGGGTTACATTCTGTCATCTTCTCAATATCTTCTTGCTTACACAAGTCAGCTTTATTACAGATGGCGGGGGGGGGGGGAGCCACACAGGGATCCCTGGGGGCCATTTTGGGGGTTGACTACTGCACTCCTACCTCAAAGCTACAAATATGAATTTTTCTTTCTTTCTTTTTCTTAATGTTTATTTATATTAGAGAGAGAGAGAGGGAGACAGGGTGTGAGCAGGGGAGGGGCAGAGAGAGACACAGAGACAGAATCCGAAGCAGGCTTCAGGCTCTGAGCTGTCAGCACAGAGCCCCACGCGGGGCTCGAACCCACGAGCTGTGAGAGATCACGACCTGAGCCGAAGTCGGACGCTTAACCGACCGAGCCACCCAGGTGCCCCCAAATCTGAGTTTTTCCAACAGAACACGGCAACTCTTACCATGGCTTTTCAGCTGCAGTGGTTTCCCACCCTTACCCCTATCCCTTGTAGGTAGTCTAACCTGAAATGTCAGCTCATCAAAAGAACTATTTATGTATATATAAGTGTTTAATATATTTATATATAAATATAAATATTATATAAAAACTATATATAAAAACTATATATAAATGTTATAAATGTTACTTACATATTATAAATATAAATACTGTATAAACTATATATATAAACTCTATATATATAAATGTTATATATATATATATATATTATATGTATATAATGTTTTGGCTTGGGGCTCATACATTCATTCAACAAATAAATATTTCATGAGGCTCGCCATGTGCTAAGCAATATTCAGAAGTCGATGAAACGGAATCTGCTTTTGTGAAAACTCCTATTCCGTTGGGCGAAGCAGACAAAATAAATTCTCGATGATTAAGAGCAGGGGGAAAACCGAAGTCCGCGGCAGGAAGCAGCTTGGATAAGGGGGTAATTGGGCAGAGACCTGCATCCCAGGCAGAGGCAGCAGGAAGGCTCTGAGGTAGAAGCTTTGTTGGGGTGTCAAGAAATACAAGGGCGGTTGTGTGAATGAAGCAGGATAGAAAAGGACGAGAGTGGGGGACATGGGGCCGCAGCCAGGCCATGCGTTTATCAGGCAGTGGACACAAAGCTGCAGCGTAAAGGGGATTCTGTATCCCTGTCTGTCCTTTGGGTCTCAGTCACCGGGGAGACTGTACCCTGTCATGGGTGTGGGGCTTTGCTGATGCTGGTTGCTCGCCCTGATCTTAGCTTGCCTGCGTCTCTCCCCCTGCATACGTGGCGGGTCCCCCATCCACACCCTTACCAGATCCTCTTTTCCGTCCCCTTCCATCAAGGCCTCTGAAACCTCCTGTCTCCAGGAATGTACGCTGCGTGTATTTTCCAATTGAGAAAACAACTAAAGTTTCATGAGCAAAGAGACTGGGGCTGGGGGGGGAGCTGAGGAAACGGGGTCCCCCCATCTGATATCGGGACTCTTTCTTTGCACACAGCCTGGGTCTCTGGAAAAGGGCCAGGCTTCATCTTCCCTTCCAGCAGAGCAACCCAAAGCTCGGCTCTGAGTAGTGCCCATAAGGCAAGTGGTGGCATGTAAATGCCCCATGGGAAGGTAGCCACTCCAAATTGTATAGCATGTATGTTTCATTCCTTTCTTTTTCTTTTCCTCTTTATTTCTTTTTGCTTCACCCCTACGGCCTGCTGGGGACCTTTTCCTTAATTCCCGCTTTCCCTTCTTCCTACTACATTGGCATTAGGCCTTCTGATGGCACCCGGCTGCCGTGTGGCCCCACTGTGACGCTCAGAACTAATGGGGTAGCTAACTCCTGCTTTAGAAGGTAATACCATTGCACTACCAACCTGCATCACTGAACTGCACAGGTATTTCTATCAGATTCTGATTATCTGAGAATCGTGCATTGACCGTCCCTATTCCAAACGGTGTCTGGAACCTTCTTTGGAAGCTCGGATGCCTCCAGTCCTGTCTGCCATGTCAAAGGCCCCAGAGGCATCGTGGAGAGAGAAGTGCACTCTAGTTTCGGTGGCTGCTCCTCCAAATTCAGAGAGTTGGGGTTGGGGATGCTATTGTAGAATGAGATCCGTAGGTGCACAGGGAATGAAACCCTCTGAGACAAAGCCCAAACAAGGGGATGTTTTTTGGCTAATGGGCTTGCAAAGGTGAGACATTAGAAGAAATGGAAATCTGGCCTTGGGGGCTTCATAACAGCCAAAATCCCCTGTTCCATCTCTGTCCTGTTAGGAGACCCCTAGGGGACCACGCAGTCATTGGTCAACCTCCTAGGGGGCATAGCACCGCCTTGGGCTCACAGGTACCACACTCTATACTGATGCCCCTTTTCAGGACTTTCTAACTGCCTGACTATGCTCTGCCTTTTATAATTCTTACTCTTCCCTTTCTTCTTCTTCTCCCTCTTTTCTCTGAAGTTTATTTATTTTGAGAGGGGGGAGTGCAGAGAGAGAGAGAGGGAGAGAGAGAATGTCAGGCAGGCTCCGTGCCGTTAGCGCAGAGCCCGACGCGGGGCTCGATGCCACACACCATGAGCTCATGACCCGAGCTGAAGTTGGACGCTCAACTGACTGAGCCCCCCGGGCGCCCCTGTTTTCTCCTTCTTCTAAGGAGCTACTTCTCCATGTGCCCGCTGCTCTGATTTCTTCCTTTGACCTCCTCCCTGCTGATCCCTTAGGAGAAATGGAAGTCAAAGCCAAGGAAAATGCGGATCAGAGTGACCATGAGTTTAGACCAAGTTCCCCCTAAAACCTTTCCTCTGTTCATTAGATAGGATCACGCCGACCCCCACCTAGGACCCCAGAGCTGTCTTTAGGGAAACAGAACATCCCCGAGGCTGCCACAGTGAAATCCCAATGATAAAGGCTATTTGCCGAGCACTTACAATGTTCCGGCATTCTGACATGTGCCGTCTTATTTTCACCTTTATGACGACCCCGTGGGTGAACTCTTGTTACCCCCTTTTGGTGGGGAAAGAGAAGTCAAAGTAGAGCAGTTGAGTAATTTGCATGAGTGAATGTCACGTGGTCACTACCGGCTCATCCCAAATCCGGTCCTGTTTCCAAAGATCATGCTCCCAGCCACCACACACCCTACCTGTTGGAGAAGGGGGCGGGTGGCGAGGCAGCACATGGGCAGTGGTTCCACAGGACGCACATGCGTGGTAAACACTCCATAGCCAACGGTTGTTCTTTTTAGAGGCACACATCTTGCAAGGTAGGAAGTCACGCCAAAAAAAGACGGGCCTGGAGTGGGCCACCGCCACCGGATTAGCCGGGGCTGTCCTTCCAGAAAGGAAGCTCAGTCTGCTCAGATACGTTTTCAGGGTCTGGCTAAATGAACACACTTTACGGGGACCCTGCTCCACGTCGGCATTTTGGTGAACAGCTCAGTCGGGCTGGTTGTTTTTGAGTCTGATCAAAAGAGCTGGAAAGATTCTTTTCCAGGATCCCCCGCGTGTCAGTATTGTTAATTCCAGGGATCTCCACCTGTGTATCCCAGGCCATGCCAGGCAGAGTCCTTATGGGCCACGGTGGTAGCAATGCCCACATACGCATGGCGGCTGTCTTCTGCACTTGGGCGTTCTCTCCTCTGCTCTTTCTCAATATTCGCCAGGCCTTTCCACCGTGCCAGGAGCCACATAGGCACACGCACGCGTGTGGGTGTGCATGAGAGAGAGAGAAAGAGAGGGAGAGTGTATGTGTGTTTGGGACAGAGAGAGAGAGCCCTGCAGCCTTTACTAAAAGGTAGGCACTCCAAAGTCACTGCCCCTTTGTAGGAGGCAGACACTGTCACTCATGGTCATTTGTTCCTTCAGGTGAGCACGTACGTTGAGCACCTGCTCCGTGCCAGACATCATCGTAGCCATGGAGGATGCAGCAGACAATCTTACATGCCAGTGTGAGATGTTAGAAAGAAGTAAATGTGTGAAGCATGCCGGATAGAGTTAAGAGCTATGGGACAAGACAAGGCAGAGAAAGGGAGGGAGTTGTAGTTCATACAAGAGCATCCACAAGGCTTCAGAGAAAAATGACATCTGGGCACAGACTGAAGGAGGCAGAGGATCAAAGCCGTCTGGATTTGGGGGAGGGGGCTCCCAGGACAAGGGAACAGCCATGTGTCCCCCGCCAGGCTGTGGGGAACAGCTGGGAGGATTGACCAGAAGGAGCTGGAGTGTGGGGTCAGCCAGGGGCGGGGGCCTGAGCACATGGGGCCCGTGGGCCATTTAAGGATCTGGTTACCATTCTAGGCAAGATGAGAAACAAAACGTTTTTGGCTTGAAACACTAGGAAGCTGGGAGTCTCCGAGAGGGACAAGGTTTAGGCAGAGGTTCGGGGTGATGTGAACTCAGTCTGGCTCCCTATTAAGTTTTAGATGCTTATTAATCGGATCATCCATGCGGAAACGTCAAGTTCAGGAGAGACATCCAGGTTGGGGATGTGAATGTGGGAGTTTCCGGGGCGTGAATCTGGGAGACCACATGACATCAGCTAGGGAGAGTGTCGCCTCCAGGCGAGCAAGGCTCCGGGAGGAAGCCGCTGGGCACCCAATATGGAGAGCCTGGGGAGATGGGGAGGGTACCTAGGGAGGAGACTAGTCTGGAAGCAAGAAAACCAGGGCAGTGTGTGTGGCCTTGGAAATTGAGTGGGAAGCAAAGCAGGTGTTCCCAAGGGGGACAGTGATCAGGTGTTTAAGACACAGAGAGGTCCAATGAGCCGAGGCCTGAGCAGTGACTCCTAGATGCCACCTGGTAACACGGAGGTCGTTGGTGAGCTTGGCAAGAGCAGCCATGGGGAAGGCACGTGTGTATCTGATGGAGGAGACATACGTGTGTCTGATGGAGGCAAGAGAGGATGGATGATGTCTGGGCTGTGCTTCTACGAAATCGAGGCGGACCGGGTGATGAGAAGACCCGGGTTTGTTACACCAGCCTCTTTACTCGGGGATGCGTCTGAAATGCCCTTGACAGAACGCTGTAAAAGGTTTTTAAAGTAAGAAAACAGGAGAAGAGGAATAAGAAACCGCAGGCGCGGAAGACCCTGTAGAGTTTTATTGTGAAACGGGATAGGAACGAGGGCGGTGGCTGGAAGGGAGCGTGATGTAAAGACAGTTGTGTTTTGTTTTAAGACGGGGGAAGTCAACAGTGTATCCACATGCTGATAGGAATGGTCCAGCGGAGACGGGAAAATCGATGACGTGGGGCGGGGGAGGGTGTTTCAGAAGTGGTGTCCTTGGTAATGGCATCTACCATGTAGGTGGAGGGGCTGGTCTCAACCAGGAGGAAAATCCACCGGAGAAATCCACCGCAGATGAGAGGCAGAGAGTATACGGCCCCGGGGTCATGCAGGTGGACATAACGCCATTGGTGCTCGGTGACTTGGAGAGGCAAGGTCATCAGCTGCGAGTGAGGGTGAAGTTGGTCAACCAACTCAGTTTGCCCCAACTGGTGCCATCTTAGTTCAGTCCCAGGGGAACGAGACACTTGGTCGCCCTGATGAGGACACGCGAGCAGGCCCAGCCAGCGTGGCTTCAGAGCATCTTTGACACCCACCTCTAGAGCCCAGAGACTCAGACTGAGCTGGCTGCTGTCTGAAGCCGGCCGTGCCCAGCCTCCAGGTGCTCAGAGGCCGTGGGGCTTCCTGGAGATCAGTTGCAAGAAGCTGACCATTCCAGAGCCTGCGGAAAGACCCTTAGTGGGTCTCCTCATTCTGTCTAAACGATGCTCCCTGGGGACCAGGCTGGAAACGGCCCACCCCACCGCCCAGCCAGCCCGGGCGTGGGGTCTGAGGCAGAGGATACGGCAGGAGAGTACCCGCTACATCCAGAAGAGCTGGGGGCGTCCGAGCAGGTGCTGAGATCAGAGCTGGAAGTGACCAGTTCAGGAGTCTCAGCAGGGAGGGCAGTGGCATGGGTAGCCCTGGCCAAGTCCCACAGAGGCTCAGGTCCCCAGATCTAAGGACGAGGAGCAGCGATCCAGAGGGAGGGTGCCGGACTGGTGGCATGTGCCCCCTGAGCAGGGGATGAGGCCGGAGGTGGGTCCTCACAGGGACCCGTGTGGACAGGTGTTAGCCAGTGAGGAGTCTGGGTCAACATTCTACCAGGAATAGGAAGCCAGGGCAGGGGAAAGCGAGGACTGGAGCCTTGTGGTCAGCGTGGTGGCTGGGAGGTGAAGTGTGAGAGGGGGCAGAGCTTTTGGTAATGACAAGGTCCAAGGGGTAACGTGGGAGTGGGTCCTGAATATAGCGGAGAAGCCAGTCAACGCTGAGGTCAGGGAACTACTTCTTCAGGCCCACCCAGAACTGTCCTTCTTGGCTGCCTTCTGTCCATCCTGGCCCGAGCCCCATGGCGGGGCTGAGCCTCACGCGGCCCTGACCCTGTGCTCACTTCTCCCACCAGCCCGTTCGTCAGGTGCCACCACGGCTGGCATACAGGGTTCGAAATGTGGTCTCCTCTTCTAGAAAAGAAAGAATGGGTGGGCAGGCCACGCCCCCCACCCCCACCCCCACGGTTTGAGCAAGAGGCTGCAGACCATCCTGTGGATTGTGGCCAGGGGACACATTTGGCTAAAGAAACCCAGCGTAGTCATTTTCACACTCTGGGAGCCAGGGGAGTGAGTGGGCTTCGCTAAACCCAAGGTGTTCGAAGGCTGGGCTCCAGATAAAGCACAGAGCTCAGAAGGCATCTGGTCTCCATGGCAACAGAGAGCCGGGGAAAGTGCAATAGCAGGGGAGGGGGAAGGCTGGGTCTGGCCGGCCTGAGATTGGCCTCTGAGAAGCCTGTGCCACCTGGGAACACCCTTGCCTGGACTTCTCCATAGGTCAGGGTGGGCGGGAAGAACAGGGAGGAACTCTTGGGTTCTGGGCTGGGGGCACCACAGATCCCAGCTGTCTCCGGATCGCTCCGATCTGCGCCATGGGACAGCTCCCTTGGTATGCTCTCGCTCCTGATGAATGGCTGAATCCCGGGAACCAGGCTTTGACTCTGTGTGCTCAGCCTTAGTCAGTGGTCTTTCCCATGATTCAGGCCAGCACACATAGGCTGTCCCTGAGCCTCCCACTCAGGAGAATATGTGGTATCAGTGTGATTCCCTGTTTTCTTAGAATTGAGTCAACCTCACGCGGTGGTTAATTGGTTAAAATGGACTGCGTCAGAAGCAAAGACAGATGTGCGTGAACGGTGAATCCATTTCTCAACATCACTGCTGTTCAAACAGGAAGAAATAAGGCGGAACAAAACCCAGGGCAGGACCTTTGAAAGCTCTCAGTTGGATACTTCCATTTGTGAGTTCAGCCATTTTGGTTAAAGGCAGCTCTTCCACCATTTGCTCTTTCCTAAGTTGGTCCTGCAAACAAGAACACCCATGACTACCCCCGCCCCCCACCTCCAAGAAGCAGAAAGGGTGCTATGTCCCTCCTCAGTCTTACTGAGGACTCTGTCGTCACCTAGGTTAGTTTTGGTAGCAGTTAAACCTTGCAGAGGATGCTGAGGATCACGATACCCATCAGAGCCAACTTTCTGAGCCATCCAAGGGTCCACTTCTAAGGTAGGCCCACCCTACTCTCCATGAGAGACCCACTTTGAGGCCCTGAGGAAGTCGATTCATAACTTGGCCATCCTCTCAGGTTCACCGTGTTCTAAGGGCAGTGCTTGGGTCCAAATGGCACACACGGGCAGGCGATGCGGCATCTAAGTCGTCACCCAACCCACACTGCCTCAGCAAATCATAGTGTTGAGAAAAATCCCCATTCATCAGATCTTTGCTGAGTCCTGGACCATACGTGTCCCTATTTAATGCTTGTCTGTGGGCCCGCTGCCACTGGCCCACAGAGGCTACTGGGCCATGCTGGAACAATCCTCCGGGCTGATGTGAGGGGAGGAGAGATAGTACAGGGCAAAGGAGGGGTCAGGATGCACTGGGAAGTTGCCTTGGGAAATTTCGGAGTCCAGAGTGCTAATCGTTACACTATGGTGCCTTGGGAAATTTCAACTCGCCTGCAGGGTACACGTATGTTCTACTCAAAAGAGGAGTAACCCAGATGGATGTCTCCGGCAGTGAGGCAAAAGGGATGTCTTGTTGGCACATTGAAATCAGTGAAGCATCGCCCCTCAGCTTCTGCCAGCCTGACTCCTTTTCTGCTCAGGCGGGAGGGGAGGCCCACAGAAAGCCTTCAGCACCCTGAATCTTGGTGTCTCTTTAAGTCCCCATTGGGAGAGGAGAGAGGATCAAGCTCTTTGGTTTTCCCAGAGGCTGGTGTGCTCAGAGTTCTACTAGCTCTGGGCTACATTCTTCTTATTTTCTAATCTCTTGCTAGTGCCAAATCTGAGTTTCCTCTTGCCACGACCCATGGCTCCAGTTGGCCCCAGGGGCAGGTTTGTGGCCAGCGCAGCCTCTTCCTGGCATTGGGCTTGGCACTGACTGGTCATCCACCTTGGGAATCTTCCCTTCTCGGGAGCCAGCCATTGGCAGTTGGCTTCCTCTCATTCTCTGCTGCTCACTGCCAAGAGTCTCCTGAACCCTGACAGCTTAGCTGATGGGGCTCTCAAGTCCGGGAAAGTGCTGGGTCACCCCTACGCCAGCAGGAGTCTGTGGCCAGGAGGTGGCCTCTCAAAGAACGGTTGCCAGGATTTCATGGCGGCCCCGAAGTGGGACGGAATCCTGATGATCTCAGTTCTCAGGACACCACTCTCTGGAACATAACCATATAACTCTGGGACTCCACTTCTGTGCAGATCATGGATGAGGCAGGATAAGGATATCCCAGCCCTTCCTGCCTGGAGTCATGGCCTCAGCCTCGGTCTTCCTGCCCTCCAGATAGTGATGTAAACTTCCCTCATTAGATAATTATGGAAGAAGGAACGTGCCGAGAAGGAGAGAGTCGCTGGAGTCAGACGGGTTCCTTTACTCCTGGTTCTGTCCCATGCTAGCCATGTGACCTTGACTTTTGTGACATCCATCTTATTATCCATAAGATATTAGCACCTCCTACCATGCAGGGCTGCTGTGCAGGTGGCACCAGATAACGTGCCAGAGTGCAAAGCACCAAGCAGTGGTAGCTTTTCATATCGTCGTAGCTTAAGATGCTGGAGAACCTTACTGTTCAAGGGGTAATCCTGGCATCAGCATGTGGGCATCCCCTGGGAGCTGGCTCGAAATGCAGACTCTTGGGCTGCAGCCCGGACCTCCTGATTCAGAATCTGCATAGTAGCAAGATCTCCGGGCGATTCACATGCACCCGAAAGTTTGAGCAGCACTGCCCTGGAAGGCTTTAAGTGCAGTCCCCCGCATGGTCTTCAAAGTCACCTCCATTTCTGAGATTCGTTAGCCGTGAAGTCACTGCATACTGAACGCCACTGTGTCTTGCATCTGGGGAGGGAAAGAGTTCCTCCCTAAGAGGAGTACCTGAGCTCTGAACAGGGATGCAGAGAGACCTCCTAAGACCTGAGCGACCTGTCCCAGATGTCGGAATCACAGGGATCTGTCCAATTCGGGGGAACTTAACTATGGGTTGAGCGAGGATGAGAAAAACAATGCCAGGCTTCCTGAGGTAGCTTCCCTGCCAGACAAAAGGGAAGTGCCATAAAATCTATCGCGAGGAGTGTGGGGGAGGATTTAAAGAAGGAAAGCCTTTTCTCCGAGTGGAGGAGACCTAAAATGGCCCTCGTAGAGAACTTGAGGTAGCCCTTGAAGGTCAGGAAGAATGTGACAAGAGTGGGCAGGGTGGGCATTGTGGGTGGGGATGCCTCGGGAACAAAGACACGGAGAAGGGAAAGGCCAAAGGGATGGGACATAGGACCCCCTTTACTGGGGTACAGGGAAGTGATGGGGCCACGGGACGCCTGTAAGAGGCAGGCATCCTACAATGCCTGTAGGAGGCAGGGTCCTGGAAATGACCCTGGAAAGGTGGGTTGGAGGAAGTGTCCTAAGTCCTCCCAGGGCAGAGGAGGACAAAATAGAGGCTGAGGTCAGAATTCTAGCTGGTTACCACTACCCACCTTCTCCTGTGCTTTCCTACTCCCCTCCTGCCTTTGAGAGCAAACCTAAATCAGGCACACACCAGGCAGGTCCCTGCGCGAGGTAGACTCCTTCTCCCTGGGCAGAGGTGGACACAGCCAACTTAGGGGCAACTCCCTGCCTCTATGTCCCCCACCAAGCGTGTCCTCCGGGCGTCGATCCTGGCGCAGCTGACCGCAAGGCTGAAAAGGCATCGGGTGGGCTCATGGAGCCGGTGTTCTGTGGAGACTCAATTACCCCCTTACCTGCGGTTTTTCTGACTTAGTTCTTTCTGTGTCAGGCCTCAGTTTCCTCAAGCAAGCCAGAGCATTGAAGATTCAAAAGGCCCTTTGTTCTCTGAATGCCCCCGAGTGTTCTCGGAGTGACCTGTTCTCCTGCCCACAATCTACATGCTCTATATGCGTAAAGACCCTCGGGATATGGGCCTGATGCTGGAGGGAGGTGATTTTATTTCCTGAGGTTAACAGCAGATGGTTCAGGGTTCGTACCTGAAGGCCCTTCCACCAGCGATGCAGAAATGTGCAATCGGGCTCACGGGGGCCAGAGCTCATCAAGTATTCATTCCTTGAATAGGATGGATGTCAGACTCCTGTTATCATCATCATGCTTTCCAATGAATCCTGTGTCTTTTACCCTGGGAGAGTGATTCTGGGGGAGCATAATGGTTTTCTGTTTTTTTTTTTTTTCACTAAGAGCACTTGAACGCAGATGCCCAAACC
Source organism: Neofelis nebulosa (assembly GCF_028018385.1). Taxonomy (NCBI): domain Eukaryota; kingdom Metazoa; phylum Chordata; class Mammalia; order Carnivora; family Felidae; genus Neofelis; species Neofelis nebulosa. Next base: position 5,568,427 of record NC_080797.1, read on the forward strand.
CTGAATCCATTCAAATGAAATGGATGGGGCCGATGGGATGGACACCAGCTGGGCCCTGATTGAATCGCGCGACAGGTTTGACAGAAACTTATGTTTGTGCAGATGAAGGCAAGGGGCCCTCAGCCCGTGGCCCCTCTGGCTACTTCGGGGCTCAGGCAGAATCCTGCTGCTGTCCTTGGTATCTTTCCTCCCTCACCACCCACATCCAAGTGCGTTACCATTCCGTTCCGTTCCGGTCTCCTGACCTTGCTCACTACTTGCTTAATCCAGCATCCTGGTCCATGACTCCCTCCCTTTGCATTTAGACAACTCTCAAAGACATCCCCCCCCCCACCCCTGAATGGAGTTTCATGCTTGTGCCCCACGTCCTGTCCTCTGCTGAGCCGCCAGAGTGATCAACCGTATTGTAACCGAATTTAACCTGATTTAATCCAATGGACCTAACCTAACCTGAAGCTTAGACCTCTTGTCACTCTTCGCTTTGCAAAACCTCAAAGGCTCTCTGCTGGAGCCAGAGTCCTAAATATTAACCCCGACACTTCAGAAAGGCACTTGTGAGTCATAAAAACACTGAGTTCAAAACTCTTAAGCGGCAATGTGTGTATACCCTTCCTTCCTTCCTCTGTCTCTCCGTTGACAATGTGACCCAGGAACAGAGCAAACACGCGGCATTCGAGGCTTGCACCATCTGGCCCCCGCTTACTGCTGGAGCCCCACCTGTTCACTGCACTTCAGTCAGAATCAGGCTCCTTCCTCTTCTTCCCTCCCTAGGAGCTGGGCTCAGACTGTTCCTTCTGTCTGGAATGTTCTTCCCCTGTGGTCTTTATTAGACCAGCCTACTCATTGTTCAGCTCTCTGCTTGAATCTCCCTTCATCAGGTTACTCTTCTTGGCCATCAAATGGAAATCCGACTTTCCGTCGTAGTTCCTAATTTCACCCTTAATATTTCCTTTCCGTACTCTTCAAAAAATTATTTTTAATTTGTGCGATGCCTTGCCTGATGCCTGTCTTTGCTGCTAACCGTGTGATGAGGCACCTTGTCTGGAGGTGTTTACCATGTGTCCCCCGTGGCTAACACGGTGCCTGGCACACAGTTGGTGTTCAGTGGATATAGTCAGTGAATGAGTGAATGAATGAATGGGTGAATGAATGAAGTGAAACACTACACTGGAAGTCGGGAGAACTGTGTTGTTGCAGGTGAATGTATGGGAAAATTCCTTCCCCTCTCAGGTTGCATCTCTCTACCTGGAAACTTTTCTCGAAGATCCCTTCTAGTCCTGGGGCGCCTGGGTGGCTCAGTCGGTTGAGCCTCCAACTTTGGCTTAGGTCATGATCTCACGGTTTGTGGGTTCGAACCCCACGTCAGGTGTGGGGCTGTGCTGACAGCTCGGATCCTGGAGCCTGCTTCAGATTCTGCGTCTCCCTCTCTGCCCCTTTCCCGCTCGCACTCTGTCTCTCTCTCTCTTACTCTCTCTCTCAAAAAATAAGTAAACATTAAAAATTAAAAACAAAAACAAAAACAAGGTACCTTCTAGTCCTGATGTTCTGGGACTCATGTATGTGTGTTGAAGCACAGGGTGACGGGTGGGAAGGTAGTTCCCCGTGACCTGAGTCGTCTGCAGAGCTGTTCTCCACCCGCTCAGACCTCTGTGGGAATTGATACTTCTCCATTTTTTGTTTCACAGTACTTTTTATGACTGCAATCATATGCTCTTAAATGCAAAAGTACAATATAGTCATCACTTGGCTCCTTGCTTTTTAAACTTAATACAGCTTGGATCTCATTCTAGATCAATCTTCCCTCCCACCCCCACCAGTGGCTGCCTAATAATCCATCCTATCATACCATCATTTATATAATCGGTATTAGGCCCACTGATTACTTTCTTTTTACTGACTTTTAATCTTTTAAATGTTTTTATTAGAAATAATTTCAGGTTTACATAAAAATTTCAAAAATAGTGCAAAAATTCCTCCAACTTCTCCAATTTTAACATTTTATTACATTTACTTTATCTCTCCATAGATAGATAAATAGATATAGGTAACATGTCACATATACATTTAACATCATATGACACAAATATAACATCATATATATATATGTTTTCTAAAAATACATATATAGGTTTTTTAAAGTTTACTTATTTATTTATTTTTTAATTTTTTTAAATGTTTTTATTTATTTTTGAGACAGAGAGAGCATGAGCAGGGGAGAGGCAGAGAGAGAGGGAGACACAGAATCTGAAGCAGGCTCCAGGCTCTGAGCTGTCAGCACAGAGCCTGATGTGGAGCTCGAACTCATGGACTATGAGATCATGACCTGAGCCAAAGTCAGACGCTTAACAGACTGAGCCACCCAGGCACCCCAAAAGTTTACTTATTTGTTTTGAGAGAGAGAAAGCATGAGTGAGCACGAGCAGATGAGGGGCAGAGAGAGAGAGAGAGGGAGAGAGAGAATCCCAAGCAGGCTGTCAACACAGAGCCCAATGTGGGGATCGATCCCATGAACCGTGAGATCACAACCTGAGCTGAAATCAAGAGTTGGATGCTTAACCAACTGAGCCACCTAGGTGCCCCTATATATAGGGTTTTTTTTTTTAATATTTGGGAGTAATTTGAAGATATGATGGCCCCTCTATCCCTAAATACATAAGTAAGTAATTCCTAAAATCAAAAACATTCTCTTACATATTCACAGTATGATTATCAAAACAGAAGAATAACATTGATGAAATACCACTACCTAATCTACAGCTTTTATTTCAATGCATCACTAATGTCCTTCACAACAAAAGAAAAATGTTTTTCCTGGTCCAGGATCAGATGTTATTAGCTTTATTTCTACATGTTTGAACACTTTGGTTGCTGTTTGTAACAACAGCTTCCCTACCTTTATGACCTCTGACGGGTTATATTTGTGCATGTGAGGGCCATTGACTTCTGTGTGTTAATTATATGTCCTGCTGTCTTAGTGATTTATTTTATTGTTTGGCTTATTTTTAATATTGACATTCCAGATTTTTATCATTGACACATATCATATGCATATCATATGCATATTGCCTCTCCTTTACCCCTGTGTCTCTAATTGATTTAGCTCATCTGACTGTATTGGCTTAATACCACTAGTATAGTGTTGAATACTAGTGGAGATAGAAGGCATCCTAGCTTTGTTTCACTGTTAGAGAAAATGCTCTAGAGCTTTCCCATTAAGATACTGTCTTTAGGACCAAGGTCTATAAATAGAAGATGGATGGATGGATGAATGGATGGATGGATAGATGGATAACTGGTTCAGATTAATTCATGTTAAAAATATCCCTCAATTCCTTAAATCAAGAATGGGTGTTGAATGCCAAAGGCTTTTTCATCACTGATGGAGATATAATCTATGATTATTCTATTAGATCTACTAATATGGTGTATAATATTAATAGACTTCCTAACATTGACTTAATCTTGCATTCCTAGAATGAATCCCACCGGGTCATATATTATTTTCTTAATATTGGACTTTGTTTATGAATGTTTCATTTAGTATTTTTGTATCAATATTAATGAATGATAGTGGTGTATTGTTTTCTTTCTTGTGCTGTCTTTATGTTTCGTATCAGCATTATTAAAGCAAGTATCGCTGGGTTTGTTAAGGAATTGGGAACTTTCTTTCCTTTTCAATGCTTTGGAACAATGCTCTGGAACAGCATTAGGACTATCCAGTCTTTGAAAATTTGAAATAATTATCTTATAATACCATCAGGGCCTAGTGCTTTTGAGGGTAACTTATTAGTAACTTTTTCTACAAGATATGTATTTTTTCCTATTTATTTTTGAAATTTTGGTATTTGTTATTATGTTTTGTTTGTTTTGTTTGTTTTGGGTTGTTGTTCTTTTCCTAATAGTTACCATTCAATGCTCCTTAGTCCCATGTGTTTAAATTTAATCTTTTTCATCTGGTTTATCTGTTTTTTGTTGTGGTTGATATTCTTTTCTTTTAAATTTTTTAAACATTTATTCATTCTTGAGAGACAGAACATGAGTGTGGGAGAGGCAGAGAGAGACAGAGGGAGACACAGAATCGGAAGCAGGCTCCAGGCTCTGAGCTGTCAGCACAGACCCCGTCGCAGGCTCCAACCCACAAACCACGAGATCATGACCTGAGCCGAAGTCGGACACTTAACCGACTGAGCCACTCAGGCACCCTTTTTTGTTGATATTCTTTAACTTATGCCTTTTGCCTATACAACAATGAGTACATATATTCTGCTGTCTTCTCCCAATTTTAGTTGGTTTATTTCTACTTTGTCACATATAGCACCTGTACATTTTTCATGAACCCTCTTACCTACCTGTGTTTTAACCTTTTAGATTTCTCTCAATCTCTCTCTTTCTCAATCTCTCTCTCTTTCTCTCCCCCATCTCTGCTCATCATTATTTTTCCTCTGAGGTTTGCCCAGTCATCTCTTGGTTGGATGAAATTCATATCCCAATAGATTGCCTGAGAAGGGCTCATGAATACAGAATCCCCTAAGTTCTGGTTCCTTGAAATTTGTTCCGTAGCCATGATGCTTAAAGAAAAGTTTGACCAGTTGTAAAATTCTAGGTTTATACTTTCTCTCCTCGCGTTTTTGAAAACACTGTTGCACTGTGGCCTTTGCATGCTATTGTATGCTATTTTTTGAGAAGTCTGATGACAGTCTGATTCTTCTGATTTTGTAAGTTATTTGCTCTTTTTGCTTAAAAGCCTTGAGCTTTCCGTTAGTTTTACTATGACATCACAGATGATCATTCTGAGTACGTCACCCAGTGCCTTTTGGCTGTTCGGAATGTACCATCAGATCTTCTTTTGGTTTAAAGAAAGGCTTACATAATTGTGTTTTTATATAATAGTTTTCTTACCCAGTTTTGTCTTTCTTCTTAAGGTACCCTAATTATAGGTATGCTGTGTTTTTGTTTTTGTTTTTGTTTCTTCTGTCTTCCAGTGTATCACTTTCTAATTCTTATTGCTTTCTTTGGTTTATTTCACTGTCATGGCTGCAATTTTTGCCTCTCCTCAATGCCTTTCATATGTTTTATTGTGACCCTGTTCTCTTTTAGGCATCTTGTGCTTTAGTCTTTCTTTTTTCTTTTTTCTTCCATTTCTTTCCGGATTTCAGTAAATCCTCTTTAATTTTTTTTTGCTATTTATTTTTAATTTTTGAATTTCTCTTTCAAAGAATTCTTTATAACTACAAGTGTGTATTTAAGGCTATTTAATTCATTCCAGAATGTTGTGTTCAGTGCCTTCTCCTTTGTACTTACTTTCATGTACAGTTGGAAGAAAATTATCATCAGTAGAGGTGTTTGGATTCTCATTTGTTTTTTTTAAAGATTTGTATGTATTTATTCATATTTCTTCTATCCCATTTTTTTTTGATGTGGGGCAGTGTAGAAGATTCCTATTTTAAAGGTAGCCTTTTCTATTAATGTAGAAAGTACAATTTTTCTAATTGGCTTCATTATTGAGAGTTTTTTTTAAGTTTATTTATTTATTTTGAGTGAAAGAGAGAGAGGCAGAGAGAGAGGGGGAGAGAGAATCCCAGACAGGCTGCACACTGCCAACATAGAGCCTGATGTAGGGCTCAAACCCATGAACTCTGAGATCATGACTTGAGCTGAAACCAAGAGTTGGAGGCTTAACCAACTGAGCCACCCAGGTGCCCCTATTATTGAGAGTTTTACCCTTTGTTTTACAGGATCCCATTCCCCATCCCTGTGCTTCTTTTCTCCTTTGCCAGCCAGTCTCCAAAGAGCCTCTCTCTCTCTCTCCCTTTTGACCTTCTTCTTGTCCAGAAACAATGCTATAGAGGACTGCCATGTTGATTGCTGTGTAGTTAGTACTCTGACCTATCAGGACACTTTTCCATGTTGTTATTCTCAGGATGAACCTTTTTATTCCAACAGTAGTTTTAGATTGTTCTTAGGCCTGCCACAATCTCCCCTCTTCTCTCTTCCACACGTTTTATTCCAGACTATTCTTGTTCACCATACAGCTTAGAGCAGGAGTGGAAAGAGAACTTTCTGAGATTTGTTATATATATATATATATATATGTTATTAAAAGTAATTTAATTTAATATCTGGGCATTTTCTGTTTTCTGGCTATGCTGAGCACACAGCTAGAAATAACAGAACTGGAGTTAAGACCAGGGATGTGTGATTATAAAGCTTTTAGTTGCATCAGACAACAGAGATGGACAAGGTTCATGGAATATACAGGTGTATAGAGAGAGCTACACATGTGAATCAGTGTGTTACTTCAGCCACAGTGCACAGCCCCTTGTGTAATACAGTAGTCACTTCCTACTTTTGCTGCTGACTATGGAAACCCCTAACTGGTGATTATTAATTCCAACTAATTGCGTATAGGACTAAATATTATGTCACTGACAACTATGGAAGTATGTCATCACCCCGTCCTCATTTTACTAGAGTGATAGATGTAGGAGGACAGGAATCAGAGCAACTTCTTTGGGAATGCTGGGCCACATGGAAGGTTCTACCAGATGGTGATGGATCTCTCAGGCAAAAAACTAGCCTAAACTCCCCTGGCAGAGGTCCCTGATGCAAAATGAATCTCCAGATCTAAGGACTTCTCTTAGTCTCCATTCTTCTTGTTTTGCCTTTTCTCCAGAATTTCCTACTATGGACTTACCTCTCTTACTTGAAAATCATCTCTCATGATGGTAGACTACAGTTTCTTTTGAACGTGCCTTCTTTGCCTCCTTTTCTGTGTATAGTTTCCCTTCCATCACCCCATTGGCCTGAACATTTTCCAAGCTCTGTGCTAACCCTCTATTCTCTTTCTTAAAACTTTCTCTTAGAGGATGTACTTACATGCACAACTCCTCACAACACTTGTAGCCAAATGTCCCAAAGCCCATCTCTCTTGCCCTTCTTGCCTTTTGGATGAACTTCACTGATGAAAGCCTCTTCGCAGAGAAGTGGCCCTAGAAGTGGGAAAGGTAGAGACCTGCCTGCATTTTGTGCCATCACCCCAAACTCAGCACGTCCTATGGCAAACCTGCCGCTTGCCTGCAAAACGGACTCTATTTTTGGTGAAAATTCATTGACATGATGTTCTTTTAGCTGCCCAGACCGAGAGCCGGAGCATCACTTTTGCTCGATTCTTTTGATACGTACTCCTGCTTCTTCCATCCTTGTTCTGTTGGTTCATCCTCAGCCCATCTTTTGAATCTTTCATATTTGTCTATTTCCCCAGTAAGACTTCTGTCAGCTCCTTCCCAATTTAATAGCTGCCTAACTGGACTCTCTGCCTGTCACTCTGTGTGTGCCCTGCACCTCCCCACAGTCCATTGCCAGATTAATCCTTCTTCAATATCATTTTCAGTAAACCAGACTCCTGCTCAGAGTGGCTGAGAGTCCTAGAGTGGCTCCCATTTCCTGCATTTCTTCTATTCACCTAGGCATTCCGTGTCCTCCACCTTCCCAGTCATTCTGATTGTCCTTCTACTCAGTTCAGCCCTGTTATGAGTAGCCTGCTGGTATACTCAATCTTTCACTGAATGTACAGTGTTTATTTTGCCTCCATGAAACCTAAAATGTTTGGTTTCCCACCTTTCTGCTTACTTTAAATCCTACTCTTACTTTATCACTGCATATATGTCTGGCTTTCTTCCATGAACTTCAACGTCCAAGAGTTTTACCCCCATCCAAGTCCAGACCTATAGAGGACTGTTTTATTTTTTTATTTTTTAAGTTTATTTATTTTGTGAGAGAAAGAGAGGAGGGTAGGGGCAGAAAAAAAGAGAGGGAGAGAGAGAATCCCAAGGAGGCTTCATGCTGTCAGCACAGAACCAATGTGGGCTTCAACTCACGAACCATGATATTGTGATCTGGAGCTAAAGTCGGACACTTACCTGACAGAGCCACCCAGGCGGAGGGCTGTTCTTAGTCGTTCTAGAGATCTATAAACTAAAAATCCATGCTTCTCCCCAAGCACACTGATATGGTGGACTATGGACAGCGAATCTACAATGAACACTGCACTCAGAAGGGTGAAGAAAGGGGGCACTTTATAGGCATTGGTCCTTAGCAATTTTGATACCTGTCTGAGCAGACATTGTGAGGGTCCCTGATATGGGTTGGGGAATGTCCTTTGATTAAGCTGCCGTTCTTTTTTTTTTTTTTTTTTTTTAGTTTATTTATTTATTTTGCAAGAGGGAGAGAGAATCTCAAACAGACTCCACACTGTCAGCACCAAGCCCATGAACTCCAAGATCATGATCTGAGCCGAAATCAAGAGCCTGATGTTTAACCAACTGAGCCACCCAGGTGCCCTTGATTAGGCTGCAATTTTGCTTTCTGGAGGGGCTTCCTTGTTCAGCATTTGCCATGGCTTATGGCCGAGCCCTTTGCAAGTTCCTCATTTTCCATGATCTTCCTTGGCCATGTCTGAAATATGTCCTCCTTGGAAACCCCACAGCCTTCTCCACCCACCCGCTTGCCCTAGAGAGTCAGAGGCCTAGGGATTCTCTCATGTCCTGAAGAGTGTCAGGCTCCCTGTTCCTTTGGCAGCTCAACTCCATTAAAACAGGAGGTTTCTTACCTGTTTGATCCTGGTCACCTCCATGTGCCCGTCAACACCCACAGTTCTTGAGATCCAGACCTCAGAACTGCTGTTTTCTGTGCTTTCTGGCCCCAGACCCCTTTCCCTCACCTCTTGGGAGGTATTCTGTGCCTTTCAGACTTTGTGAGAGAACACAGCTTTACATTCTTTACTGAGTCACCTTGTCCAATTCAAACACTGTCCTTCTCAGCTCATGCAGGAGGGGAAGAGGTGCAGAGAAAATGGCACCCCAGCTCTTAAGTGCTCCACTCCGATGTGGTACATGTGGCTTCCCCTCGTTTGTCATGTGGTTGTGCCAAACTTTGGGAGAGCAAAAATATATTATTCTTGCACCAGGACAGAAGGAAAGCCAGGTCCGCTAGTGAATAGGATGGGCTGTGTCACTTCCGGGTGGAACCTGTAGGCTGCAACTCTCAGGCGCTGAGTCCCCTGTAAAGGAGCCAGCAGTGATGCCAATGGGAAGATGCCAAGAGGTGCAGATTCTATCTTTGGGGTCAGGGTCACAGAAGTACCTGGAGTGCTGGTAACTTGTGGAGAGAATTGTAATGCTCTGTCTGGAACCCCCTGGAGGGGCTGCCTCCCAGCCTCCTATCCTTGACCTTGGTTGGAACCCTGAAGCAGCTCCCTTGTGGATGGAGAGGGGGTGTTGCAAGAGAACCTATCCCATGCAGCTTGGGGTCCCAGAGAGGGAGTGCCCCGAGAGACCACGCTTCTTGGGGGTCATGCTAACCCAAGTAAGACTTCTACCTAAAATTCACATTCACAGGAATCTCTCGGTTTGTTAGAGAACAATCACTCCCAAGACCCCGATTTCACCAGAGAAGGTTCAGAAGCCATCACGGAACAAGATGGGGTCCGGGCAAGTCTCTGCACCCCTTTCCCTCTTCCTACGGGCACAGTTACTTCCCAGGAACCACTACAGTGTGCAAAGTGCCGAGAATCTGATTGTATCGTCTTGCAACTGGCAAGTTCAGGGGGCTTCTTCTGGAACTTTCTTAGGGGAGCCCAACGAAAACTGCCGGCCCTGGTAGTGACGAGATAGATTCTCAGAAGAGAGGTCAGAGACTCCACCACCTCCCGTCCACGCTGTGTGGGTCTGGAAGTGCCTGGGCACAGTGGGCTTGCGTGAGTCAACGGTGGCCTTGGGATGGGTGTGGGCGAGGAGTGGCTGCGACAGGTGCTGGGGCTCAGCCAGGCTCTTCTCCTTTTTGACTAATTGGTTTCTCTTTTGTTTTATGGAACTTGACAGCACTGGTTTGTGGCTTTTCGTGGTTGACTACCCCCGTAGTACCTAATTACAGAGGAGATTTTTAAAAGCAACAATGAACACATTTTCTAAATATGTTCTCAGTCCGCTCCCTCCCTGGGTAATTGGACGCAGAGAGGAAGGAGGGCTGGGTGGTATTCCCAGAGGCCTCTTGTCAATCAGTCCCAGGCAGGTGCCACCAGGGCCACTCAGGAGCACAGTCGCCTGGAAACCCGGAGGCAGGGACAGCAGGAAGGGGGCCCAAGGCCCTGAGGCCACGCCCCAGGCATGTGAAACTCTCAACACCTGCTTTCTTCATGAGCACCAAGGCACCCCTCGAGAGCTAGGTGGGAAATTATACACTTCAGCCAAAGAAGAGAGGTGTTCTGTCAGAAGAAAAAGAAAAATCTCGAGCAGCTTCTAGGGAGATCAAAGCCAGACTGAATGAAAAAGCTCCTGGCACAGGTGATCCTGAGACTTTTTTCTTTGTTCTTTTGGATGAAAAGAGTCGTCGTGCTAGGGGCAGCAAACCTGTAATTCACTCACTTACTCAACCACCCATTTGTTCATTTGCTCATTCTGTGCATTTGACCCTGTGCCAGACCGTGGAAGCGTCTGTCGCTGAGAACCTGCCTGGGCAACCTGCCAGGGGATGTGGAGCGGGGTTCTGATCCACCCCCTCCCCTCAAAAACCAGAATTAGGATGGAGACAGTCCAGGGACCTTGTGCCTCTGTGTCCTAGCGCCCCGCCGGCTCAGATACCATGCTGCCTCTAGCTCCTTCTTAGTGGAGGAAGAGGAAAGAAAATGCCTCTGCTTAACTCCCATGACTCTTTCCCTACGTTTGGCTGGCCACCTCCTACTGCCCTGTCACTGCTTAGAAAGGCCTGGAACTCTCTATCAATTACAAGCTGCAGGCCAGACTCCAAAGGAGGTCAGTGTAAGGCATGAATCACAGATGCCCCTCAACTGGAGAGATGTTCTCATAACAGCCACAGGATGCTCCAGGGCACACAGTAATGGCCTGTCACACACACACACACACACGCATGTGCATGCACACGTGCACGCACACACACACACACACACACACGAGCACAGGGAGATGCAAACTCTTGGCCCCTCGCCTATCCTTTCTGGAGAATCACATGGAAATTGTGAGTCATTTTACAGCTCAAGAATGACCTCACCTCTGGGTTTCTTATCTCCATCTGTTCTTGCGGCAATCACACGGGGCTGTGCGGCCCTCCCTCGAAATCCTCGTGCCACATGATAACCCCCCTTCTCCGTGTGGAACCGCCCTTCTTCCAGAAGCATCAGTCTCCCTCCCCAGCTCTCTGCGCAGAGCAGTCTTACCCACATCCCTCCATCATGGGTCCTCTGTCCAACTGGACCCACACAGTAGTACAGTGGCTCTCAACACCAGCTGTTTGTCGCACTCATCAAAACTTAAAAGTGTAGGCAGATTGAAGGCTTCGTTCTAGACCTCCTGAATCACAATCAATAGAGGCGTAAATCTGTCCTTTTGATAAGCTTCCAAGGTGATTCCAATGTGCCGCTGTGATCGGGGCCTCTCAGAGTCGCAAGTGCCTTTGAATCCCCCGGGGATGTTGTCAGAATGCAGATTCTGAGCAAGTAGACTCGGGGTGAGCCCGTGACGCGGCATTTCTGACAGGTGCCTGGGGTTGGTTGGTCCCGGTCCGGGGACAAACTGTAGGTAACAGAGCTATAGGGTTAGGGTTCTCAACACCGGCTGCACATCGGATTCATCTGGGGAGCTTTTAAATATCCTGAACCCCAGCCAACGAATCTATAGTTTGTGGCACTGGGACCCACACATCAGGAATTTCTAAATCTTTCCAGGTGGTAACTTTACGCAGCCCCGGTTGAGAACCACCGGTCCAAGAGCCATTTCCTAGCAGACCGGGTCTGTGTTTGAGCTCCTTATCTCCCATCCCGCCCGTGGACCTGCTACCTACTCTCCAAAATCCATTTTCCAACCAGCTGGGCACTGCACATTTTTCTCCAGACAGCTAGACAATACATATTATCATCACAGAAGAGCTCGTCGCAACCCATCCCTTTCTGCAGGTAACCAATAGCTAGCAATATTAGCAAAGACAGTACACCCAGTACATTCTCTCTGCACAGAAAATTAATTCTCAGTTGTTGCTTCATGGTTTCTTGGCTTCTCTCCCTCTCCCGGGCAAGTCTGTGTTGTACCCTTACACAACCACATAGGCATGTGGTGCATAGACACACCCCATGCTTGGGATTAACCTCTTGTACGGTCCCACCAGTCTTGACTTCCTTAAAAACTGGAAGGGATTTTAGGATCTTGCTGCCTTACATCTTCTACCTTCCTCAATGTCCTCTGTATTTCTGAACTTGTTGTGATGTGTTTGCCCACCTTGCTGGCATGGCTGCCTCCTACCTGTCTTCTGGCTCCTTTTTTCTGGACTTTGGGAGGACCTCCCCTCCCCAGACCAAGATAGGCACCGTGGTTGTAACACCTGTGTGCTCTTCTAGTAGCCCAGGGGGATGTCTGTCACCATCCGCAGTGTAATGTGCAGCATTTGCTGATTTTCTAATTTTTGTTTTCAGTGTTTGTTTATTTTTGAGAAAGAGGGAGAATGAGGGAGACAGAGCATGAGCAGGGAGGGGCAGAGAGAGAGGGAGACACAGAGCCCGAAGCAGGCTCCAGGCTCCGAGCTGTCAGCACAGAGCCCGATGCGGGGCTCGAACCCACGGACCGTGAGATCATGACCTGAGCCCAAGTCAGACGCTGAACCGACTGAGCTCCCCAGGCGCCCCTGGAATTTGCTGATTCTCTAATGTGCTTCTCCCACGGGACTGTGAGCTTCCTGAGAGTGGGAAGTGCCCACCTCTCAGTCTACACCGTCTTGCACCAAGCTCAGAACAGAGCAGAGGGTCAAACAACATTCATTGAATAAATCACCAGTTCCTCGCTGCTTTCCTTTCCTTTTTTTTTTTTTTTTCTGCTTTCTCTACTGGGTTGTGTAAAACGTACAGGCGCTGATCTGCGTTAGCATGATTCCGACTGGCATATGTCCCCAAACCAGTCCATACCCAACAAGAGTATAATTGGAAAACCCAGGCCTTCCAAAACCCTGCCAATCATGCTGCTGTGTAAATAGGCACAGGTGATTGGTTCTAATCAAAGTCATTAGGGTGGTTCTGGAATGGTCCTGCTGCCATATGTAGATAATTATGGCAGAAGTCTACATTTTGGATGTTGGCCAATCTAAATAGCATTAGCATGAAGAATTTGCATAGAACAAAAGGAGAGGGATGGTGCAGTATTTGGACATAAATAATAATGGCTAGTATTTATATAGTATTTTCTATGTGCCAAGAATTCTTCTCACTGGTTTACATGTATTAACTCATTTGCTCGACAGAACAGCCCTATGATGGAAGTACCGTTGGCATCTCAGTTTTATAGGTGGGGAAACTAAAGCTTCAGGGAGAGTAGGTAACTTGGCCAAGATTATACAGCTAGTAAACATGGCGGGTCTCTACTGGGACCAGCGGACTGGCTTCGGGTTTGTGCTCTTTACTGCCATACTGCCAGAGAACGGGCTTCTTCTAGGATAGAACATTAATCAGCTCTGTCAATATGACTCGGTTAACATCCCCCATAGTTCATGTGTGAGTAAGTAAGAGACCTCACTTGACCCCTGGAAGCAAGAGTTTTTACATCTCATCAGAATAGTAGTCCCTAAATTTTAGGTATACCAGTTGACTTTTTTTTTTCTTTCTCAAATACACACACACAGACAGACATACTCGTCTGTCAGGAAATACAGAGTCAGGAACCTTCAATGGACAACTTATCCTTAGATGCAAATTAATTTTTTTTTTCATAATGAGAACAGTGCCGCTGTTTTCCTAGGATTTTATTTCCTTTGCATATAAGACTGGGAATAAGAAATTTGGCTGGTGGTTTCTGAGTCTAAAATACTCCTGTTAATGATACGTCTCTCGGTCCTTACCTGATGGTTATTCAAGAAGCTGTGCCCTGTGGGGTGTGTCCAGTCCCCTTCCCCATGAAGAAAATTAGAATGGGGGGGGGTCCTTGTCACACAGTCAGGGACCTTCCCGTGAAATGAATTTGCCCTCATTCTTAGAGTCTGGCACCCTTTGAGAGAACCATTTCATTGGGGACATCCCATTCGAAAAACTAGGACTTGCAGTCAATGGTTCTGTATGGCCATTTCTTCCAAGATGTGGTCTCCCTGACGTCTATGATGTGCTCAGACCAGGGGGCCGCACTGCCTCTTTCCATCTCTGAGGTCAGTGGGAGAAACTGGGAGCTGACATTTTTAACAAATTCTCTACAGCAGACTGTTTTGTGAAAGACACGTACCCAGCAAGGTAAGGACTTTGCAGTAGCTTCTATAGTCTCTGTCCTTTCGATGCCGCAGGAGAAACCGTTAGTGCTTGATAACAAAATAAATAAATAAAAGCAGTATCGGTATCTTTAAAGCTGTGGTTCTCAAAGTGTGGCCCCAAGGCAAACAACATCTGTATGACCTAGAAACTTGGTAGAATGCACGTTCTTGGGTTCTACTCTGGACTTACCGAGTCAGAGACTCTAAGGTCAGGATTAAAGACGTGTGTTCTAATAAAACCCTCCAGGTAGTTGGGATGCATGCTCAGGTTTGAGAACTACTGTCATAAAGAATTAAGATACATAATTAAATCATGCTTCTTAATATACGCTCTCACCCAAGTGGATGGTTGCAAAGGGTACATTATTCAAGTACCATGCCCTCAAAGGATATCCTAGTCGATATGTTACCATGGAATGAGGCTCTGTACCAGGCATGAAGCTTCAGTCGAATTATAGTAAGGATCTAGACAGAAACCTCTGGGAAATTGAAGCCATCCGTTCATTACTGACCCCAGAAGAACACTTCCCCAGTGTACGAACCATTATTTGCCCACTGATCAAGGCAGGTGGGATATGGTTGAAGGCTGATGATGAATTCAGATGATTCTCACTTGGAAAAGCTCAGCTGTCTTCCTTGCTCACAGCTGCTTTATTGAAACTATGATATTAAAGCTGAAGTTAATTCAACCAGTGACTTTAATCACCTAGGGTGATAGGATGCACTGAGAGACCATAAAGACTGGGGCCTCGGTCAAATTCAAATGTTAGTGCTTTTAACTGGGGCCATTGCAAGACTCACAGACAAATGGAACAGGCACAGGGTGATCTTTGAAATTAGTTACAAAGAACAAAACATTAGAAAATAAGTGGAGTGATTTTTTTTCTGAGGATGAAAATGTATCCTTTCAGAAATAATTAATTTGATAAAATTACTCATTAGACCCATGTACCATCGTGCCATTAGAGCTGCAATGTCTGAAGTAACTTCAACTTTTTGAAGAAGCCAGTACAAAATCTAAAAGTTCCATACCTAATTAGGCCAGACAGTAATGAACTTGCCTTCCCAATACTGTTCTGTGGAGAATACTAGCTATAATGACCCTCTGCTTGCCTGTTTGAGAAAGGACTTCTTGAGGTATCATGCCAACCATGTATGGATCATGTCATAAAGGATCAGAGTTTCAGGGACCCCCCCCCCCAGTGACACCACCACAATTTCCCTGAGTAGACCATTGGTGTGACCACACGTGTTACTTTTGATACGCATACCTTTGGTCATTTTCCTTTCTCTGAGTCCAGAAGCACCAAGATGGGAAGTTTATACATCGTTGGAAAGAAAGGAGTGAGAAATCATAGGCTCACAGAATTCTTCATGTTGGTGGAAGGGTTCAGCTGTCCTCATTCCCTTCTGTTGGCCCAGCCACAAGCTGTGGGTTAAGACCTGGGAACCTTTCAATCTTCCAGAGGTTCAAGAACTATCCTTGATTCACAGACCTTTAAACCAGCCTTGACTCCCTGAAGGTCCACTCTGTAGGGGTGGGCTCTAGTAAGGAGGAATAACTCAAGTCGGCTGAATACCTTCTCTCAGAGGAGGCTAGGGGAGTTTACCCAGTGTCCTGAAGCAATATTAATTCTTTAAAAAATTTTTTTAATGCTTATTTATTTTTGAGAGAGAGAGAGAGAGAGAGAGAGAGAGAGAGAGAGATAGAACACGAATGGGGAAGGGGCAGAGAGAGAAGGAGACACAGAATCCGAAGCAGGCTCCAGGCTCTGAGCCATCAGCACAGAGCCCAATGAGGGTGGGGCTTGAACTCACAAACCGCGAGATCATGACCTGAGCCGAAGTCGGATGCTCGACCGACTGAGCCACCCAGGCGCCCCAACAATTCTTGAACATCGCTTTGGGCCAGCAGGGTCTTCACCTCTGTCCTCCTTCAGACCCACAACAGTTCTACAAGTTTGGTACAAGTGAGGATGGATGCTCAGAGAGATGGAACTATGGAGATGGAATTATGGGATGTTGCATAGTTCTTAAGCAGCTGGGCTAGTATTTGAGCTCAGGTCCACTTAGCATTAGCCTTAGGGTAAGGTCTGACTCTAAAGTCCAACTTCTTCCCTGGCCCTCACTACGCAAGTGGGTCACCCCAACATACTGCCCTTCGATAACCTCACTGAGTATGTGGAAGGTTTGTAGGTAGATGCGAATCAGCCCTCTCTGGGGCATCTGTTAGGTCTGAGACGCCCCAAGCATACACTATGCCACTCCAGAAACAGTTTTGGAGGTAGCAATTGTCCAAGTGTGGCCCCTGGACCTACTGCATCAACGTCACCTAGGGATGGCTTGGAAATGTACCTTATCAGACGCCACCCGAGAACTACTGATTAGAAACTCTGGGGGTGGGGTCCGGGGATCTGAGTTTCGGGAAGTCATCCAGGTGGTTCACCTGAAAGGACAAGGTCTGAGAACCACTGGTCTCACTGCTCCATCTTGGGGAGAACAACAGCTTGTTTCCTCTTTGACCTGACCACATGATTACGATTTTCTTCTGGGTATCTGAAGTTTTATTCACCACACACATGCCCCTAGGAGTCCAGTGGGTATGTTCACATGTCTCCGGGCTTTCTGGGATACAGGAGCTTAAGAAAAAAAAAAAAAAACTAGAAGGAGTAGAAAAACTGTGCCTCCCCCTTCCGTTTTCTCTAATGAATGCCCACCACTTTATGATTCCCTTTAGAAAAGGGAATGTGAGTTTCTCATAGTTCCTTTCCTCCCCAAAGATATTTAGAGAAGATAAGAAAAAGGATGTCTCTGAATATGTGAGGTTGTTGCAAGTTGTAGTGAAAAGATGAGCTTTGGAAATCTGTGGAACTGTGTTTAAATATCATTTCTAGTTTACCGGCTTTGAGACTTTGGGAAAGAATCCATTCAAGCCTCTCAACTTTCTGTTTCCATTTTTGATGTGAAGAAAATAATACGACATAGGGCTGTTGTGAGAATCGCGCGGTGTATGAGGTGCCCAGCACAGCACCTGACACGTTGTGGATATCAGGTAAATAACCGTTATTATTGAGAACAAAATGGTCTTATTTTTTTTTCAGGAGTAGAGGTCTGGAAGCCTCTAGATGAATAGGATGTACGTTCCCCAAGGATCAAATTTATCTTGGTAAAAAAAAAATTAATATGATCTTTTAAAACCAAGACTCTGGGGACGCCTAGGTGGCTCAGTCGGTTAAGCATCCAACTTCAGCTCAGGTCATGATCTCGTGGTTCGTGGGTTCGAGCCCCGGGTCGGGCTCTATGCTGACAGCTCGGAGCTGGGAGCCTGCTTCGGATTCTGGGTCTCCCTCTCTCTCTGCCCCTCCCCCATGCTCTCTCTCGCTCTCTCTCTCTCTCTCTCTCTCTCAAAAATAAACATTAAAAAAATTAAAAATAAATAAGTAAATAAAAAATAAAACTGAGACTCTGTTTAAGCTCTCCTTCACGTTTTTGAGTTTTGAGGGGAAAGCATTCTTTGAAGACTTGGCCACTCCCACATCCCTCCCAACCAGAAGAGCCTTTGAGGTAGGATTCCCATCCTCTTGGCTCCCTCCCCTAGCAAGTCTGCAGGAAGACACTGGCGCCTATTTAACTGAGTAAAATAACGAATGAGTGCGTGAGCGAATGAATGAATGAGTGAATGCCCTTTGATTCTATGCCCCCAGGTCTCTGTGCTACTCTACATCTGTCCTCACTGACCACCTTAACTCCAGTCGGAGTTTCGGGAACACCCCCTTCCCATGGGGATTGTGTTGAGCTGCAAGTAACAGAAAACGAGCCTCCCGCTAAGATGAGTTTATTTGCCCGACAGAACAGGGGATCTGTTCTTTCCCTTATGGTTGCTTGATGGCTGGAAGGTCCCAGCTGCCACAGCATCCAGGCATTCGAGGGCAGGAGGGCAAGGACAGAGGGGGAGTAGTGTCAGCAAATACCCATTTCCGCCTCTACATCACTTCTCTGCTGCTGCTTGACAGACCATCCCAAACTGGGCCATGAGCGACCACCATTTATTTAACTCATGTCCTTGTGGGGCAGTAGTTTGGGCAGTCTCCGCTGGGGAGGTGACTTCTTCTTCTTCTTCTTCTTCTTCTTCTTCATTTTTGAAAGAGAGAGAGAGCACTAGCAGGGGAGGGGCAGAGAGACAGGGAGACACAGAATCCGAAGCAGGCTCCAGGCTCTGAGATGTCAACGCAGAGCCCGACGTGGGGCTTGAACTCACAAACCATGAGATCATGACCTGAGCCAAAGTTGGACCCTTAACCGACTGAGCCACCCAGGAGCCCCTGGGCAGGTGTCTTCAATGTGGGGTTTTCTCATGTGTCGGCAGGGTGAGTCAGTTTCTGGGGGTGGGCACCCACCCACCTGGCCACGTGCCTGTCGTCCTTCCACGGGCTCACATGAGCTAGTCCTGCCTGGCCACCCAGGAGCGGGCGGAAGCTCCATGGGCCTCTTGAGTCCTGGCCTCAGAACCAGGCCATCATTTTGCCTCATTCTGTCAAAAGCAAGCTTGCCAAAAGCAAGCCACAAGGCCAGTTCAGCTTCCAGGGCTGGAAAAACAGTCCCCGCCTCCTGATAGGGGTTCCCTCCTCTTTCTCCCCCTCCTCCTCCCCCTCCTTCTCCTCCTCCTCCTCCTCCTCCACCTCCCCTCCTTTTTTTTTTCTGTAAGTTTTGCCAGAGGCTCTAATAATGACAAGCCAGAGAAAAGCGTGCTGGGAAAAAGTGTTGGGATGGAGCACTTTGCAGTCCCCACCCTGTCATTTCACCCCATCTTTGACTTTGCTAATAAAGTTCTTCTTTGGACCAGCATCCGTCTTAGACTGTCAGAAACCTCTGCCCCAGGGAATACCCCTAGAAGCATGCATTTTGGCCCAGGGGGCCCTCAAAACAGGCTCCTGGTGAGGTGTTAATGCAGGCAATATTCCTCCTTTCTTTCGCTGCCCCTCCTCACCATTGAAATGTCAGTCAGTGCAAAAAAAAAAAACTCGTGAAAGCACAGAAGGGCCACCCGGCTTCCCGCTGTTTTGCTAACTCTCCCTGGAAACATAGTCTGTGATCAGGTATGAAGGGAGACCTTCAAAAACCTGCGTATAATAATACCTCTCCCGAAGGACTTTTACTTGAGAGGCAAATAATTTGTACATGGCATGTAGGTAAATATCAGTCTGGATGCAGAAACTTCTGGGAACATTAACGTTTCAGGGACCATAACACACACACACACACACACACACACACACACACACACACACATTCTGAAGATAAAGAAGGTTGTTATTCACTAAAGAAAAAAAAATAAACTTATGATCTGAAGCTCAGAAAATCACAGTGAGCATTTATTGTGCCTGGTAGTGTGCTAATGAGCATTCTGCATAATCTGATTTAATTTTCAAACTATCTAACGAAGCAGGCAATATGCCCCTGTTTACAAATGACGAGTCTGAGGCACAGACATGATAGATAGGTGTTTCAAGATCGTGCCTGGAGAATCAGGATTCCGTTTCATCTTGGACCGTGAGCCCTTGCCCCTAACCGTGAGAACGCACTGTGTTCTCTTTATTTATAATTCATGGCGCAAAAGTAATGATGAGTATGCCTGGAAAATACTGTATGCTTCCTAAGTATCAGCTGACAGTCTTGACCGACCCAGCCTATGGCGGTCTGAGAGCCAAAACAATCAAAACAGTCAAACTGCGCACAGTTATCCAGCGCCCCCATGACCTCAGTGTTGTTGAAACAAAGGAGAATATATTACTTAAGCCAGATGGTTATTGACAATTGTAGACAAGATCTTTATTAATGGAGCTGTTCATTAGCTCTGTCATTTTTGCATATCGATCTACACGTCCAGGTCAAGAGTTTGTTGTGGACTTTGCTACTGCTTATTGTTAGCTTTTTGTCTTTGTCCTCTAGGGTTTTGGCATCGTCCAACAGATTAGAGTTCCCCAAATCATATTCCACCGAATACCAGCCTGAGGTGTTTGTCAGTATCGTATGAACGGGAAGGATCCCACAGTCAAATAGATTGATAAAATGTAGGGCTCGTGAATTCACATTTAAAGTTTGTCGCTTTACTGCATGACTTATCAGAGCCTTTGGGATAGTGTAGCATGCATCGTGCCATCGTGGCCCTCCAAGGTCCGCCTTGTTGGCCGTACATACTGGATGTTGGGAAGTACTGTTTGAGTGCTGGTCAGCCTGACCTCACTGTGGTGGGTCCAAGTTCATAAATGAGAGCAGACCTGTAGAGATCTCCAATCCTACCCATGCATATCATGTCTCATGTGGTTTTAAATTATTTTCTTCCCATCCTTCTAAAAATCCTTTTCTGTTTGAACAGAAATCACTTTGCTTGTAGAGACTTGGGACTTCTGTTTACCTAGAGAAACATAATTTATGTGTTGGCTTTTAAGGCCCAGAGAACATTTTATTTGGTTCTTTGTATGTAGTGATTATGTACAAAAGTGTGCTATATCCTCACGTGGACATCACTTTACATTTCTGGCGCCAAATTCAAGAAAGAAAACCAAAGTTGGGGGTGGGGGGGACCTGCCATTTTTGGAGAGATTATCTGTTTTAATGTTTAATTGTTTATTTTGAGAGAGATTGGAAGGGAGAGAGAGAGATGCCCAAGCAGGCTCCACACTGTCAGCACAGAGCCCAACGCAGGGTTCGAACTCACGAACCATGAGATCATGACCTGAGCCAGAAGCACTTAACCGACTGAGCCACCCAGGTGCCCTGGAGGGATTATTTTGTATAAGTCCTTCTCACGTGCGACTGAACCCTTTCATAACCCGTGGAGGTATGTGTTTTTGACTTCACTTTGGAAATACAAAACCTGCATTTTGCAGCGAACAAAGATAGCAAACTAAGCTTACACAGATAATAAGCATGAAGCGTTAGGATTTGAACCCAAATCTGTCTGACCCTGAAACGTATACTCTATTTATTATGAAAAAAAAAAACCAAAAGAATTAAAATAAAATGATAGGGAAGCTACCACTTGGATAATAGTAATAGTTACAAAGGCTACCATTTTCTTCCCATGTGACAGAAGGGGCTAAAAGGGAGTTTAATCAGTATCTGTTCAACCAGAAGGAGTAAGAAACTCGTCTAGTCTGTTCACTAGATTCGAAAATTAGGGATTAGTCCTGAAAGCTTGACGAGGATTATTTTCAGAAAGATCAAACTATTAATTAAGAAAATAGTTAAGGGGCGCCTGGGTGGCTCAGTCAGTTAAGCGTCTGACTTCGGCTCAGGTCATGATCTCACGGTCCATGAGTTTGAGCCCCACTTTGGGTTCTTGTGCTGACAGCTCAGAGCCTGGAGCCTGCCTGGGTTTTCTGTGTCTTCCTCTCTCTCTGCCCTTCCCCTGCTCATCATGCTCTGTGTGTCTCTGTCTCTCAAAATAAATAAGCATTAAAAAAAATTTTTTAAAGAAAATAGGTAATAAAATTCTTACCTGTAATCCCACAAAGAGATGGCTTACTCGAAAACCATAAAGTAGATGGAAGAAGTGAATGGATACATGACTGTGTAATTAGCGCTTGGAACTTTTGGTTGCAAGATCACTAAGATGATGGTGCTCGTCACAGCGTGCCCTTTGACCTGATGAGCAAGTAGACAGTCTGTTCAGTATAAATGGCATTGTAGCTTCATCTTGGGATGTTGACAAAGCAGTTGGGACTTCTCTGGGACAGAGCCAGCCTTTTATAGACTGGGACCAGTTTGGAGACGTAACCTTCACTCCTATTAGGATTTAACTAAGATGCTTCATATCATCTTTTATCAAAGTCCGTGCTGGCGTTTTGGACTCAGTAGGAACTCAGAGCTTCTAGAATTTGAGCTAGGGGGCGGGCCTTTGTGGAAACAAAATAGTCAGTCAGCAGTCAGGATGTGTGTTCCCACCTGAATAAGGACAGCCTCTATTATTTGATCGGGGACCAGATCTAGGAATTAGATCGGTCGGTTTTAAGGGAAAGGCGTCAAGGGGAGGTACTCAGGAAACAACATCATCATGCCCTCCCTATCTTGTGAGCAAGGGTACAGGTGGGGTTCAAGCCACCTGTGCCCTCCTTAACCCTCAAATTGCACATTTTCTCCACCTCCCCTTCTCAGCCACCCCCTCTTATTTCTTTGTCCCCCCCATCCCACCACACCCCTCCACACAACACACACACACACACACACACACACACTTTGGCTTGATTCCGGGCCCCACCGCTTAATAGCTATGTGATGCTTGGCAAGTCTCTTAACATCTTGGCGTCTCTTTCCTCATATAAGAAAGAGAAGTAATAACTTCTCTGCCCGCCTCACTTTGCAAACTGTAATGTGCTATCTAAATAGAAGTTTGATGTTGTCATTATTATTGTCCTATCTCCATTTTCCCCACCAGAGCATAAGCGTGTCCCTGGTTGGGGCTGTCAGACATTGTGTCTGTTGAAAAGTCTGATGGGGGGCGCCTGGGTGGCTCAGTCGGTTGAGCGCCGACTTCGGCTCAGGTCACGATCTCGCAGTCCGTGAGTTCGAGCCCTGCATCGGGCCCCTGTGCTGACAGCTCAGAGCCCGGAGCCTGTTTCAGATTCTGTGTCTCCCTCTCTCTGACCCTCCCCCATTCATGCTCTGTCTCTCTCTGTCTCAAAAATAAATAAACGTTAAAAAATTAAAAAAAAAAAAAAAAGAAAAGTCTGATGGGGAAGGAAGTGCCTCTTCTCCCCACCACCCTACTGTTGCCAACACATTTCTAGAGTTTATGATGGACTTGCCCTTTGCCCTTTTAACTACTTGAGCGTTGTTGATCTGGTCAGTGGAGAGCATTTCATTGGGGTTCCATTTTAATCTGCCCAGCAGTTAGTACTAATTGAGGTTCTGCCTGTCTTTCCATTTCTCTGCTCACCTGGCTTTCTTCCGCCTTACCGGGAGATAGATGGGAGGCAGCCAGGAATGCCAACGAATGCGATTGAGTCACAAGGTTTAACGAGGAGAGAGGGCAGGAAACACGGGAACGAAGAAAGGCATACTGTTAGGACAATTTGGAAGGTATTGGGATAATTTCAGAGCAGATTTTTCCTTGCTGTTATAAGTTCACTTAATAGATGTGATGAGATCACTATTATAGATAGATGACCTTGAGTGAACCACTAGAGATTTGGGGACACACTGGAGACGTGTGTGTGTGTGTGTGTGTGTGTGTGTGGCAGTTGAAAACACCATGCAAAAATTTCTTGAATTCTTTGAGCACAGCCAAGAGATTTCTTACTTATAAGCCAAAACCACCTGTCACAATGAGTACCAAAAATAATAACCTATAAAATGTAACTAAACAAAAGCATTGCATTGGAGGGACGGGGTATAGAGTCATGGAAATGACACTGGGCCGGAATTCAGAGCTGAGTTTATGTTACATTTCTGCCACCTTCTTCCGGGGTGACCTTAAATAGCAATAACAATTGCGCAGCATCCTTCAGATTGGAACACACCTTCATGGTCACCGTGTCATTTTTACCTGACCGTGTTGCTGCTGCTGACGTGAAACCAGCATGCGGAATCCAGCTGGGCGCCAGGTCCTGCCTCCTGAGGACCGGTTGCACGACTTTGAGCCAACCTTTGGCCCTTGCGGTCTTCATTTGTTCCCATACAACCAATAGGGTTAATGAGGCATTCCCGTGTGGTTATTTCCAAGATGAAATGTGACCGTGTGGATGGAAGTGCTTTGCAGCATCCAAAGGATTACCTAGCGGTTTGTGGGATTTTAGAAACAAGGGAGGAGATTTGGGACCGTCTACTTGTAGGGTTTGGGCTGAAAGCAACAGGAAGTAAGTCTGTAAGTGAAGCAGCAAAGGAACCTATTGGGGTGATATCACATAGTTCACAGACTCCACGGCAGAGCTGAAGATCCAGGCTCAGAAAGTGTCTGGGAATCAGCGGAAGGTGGAGGGGGGGGTGCATTTCTGCAGCTGTGACATGCCACTGGAAGGGTGTGATTGGGCACAGCTCGTGTCACAACTGGATCCATTGCCAATGCCACTGGCCCCAAGAAGGAGTTGGCCACCACCCAAATAAATTCTAAATGGTCACTTGCCTCATAGCACTGTAGTAAGGAGGCATGATTCTATCTCTTATGTCTCCTGGGATTTCTCCCCACATAGGTGGGGTGTTCAGAAGTCAACTTCAGGCATGTTTTTGTGAAATAACCTACGCAGAGTCTACAGATTGTTGCTGGCAGGGCTAAACCCCATGGCTCTGTGTTCTCAGTCTCCTAGACCCTTTCACCATTTTATGTTTCCTCATATAAATGCGTTCAGTCTTGGAACGAATATCGAATCTCTCCCGTATACCAGGCATGGTGGTGGGATTCCTCCAGCTCTCAAAGTTTAAGATTTTATGATTAAATGTTTCCATGTAGCGTCCTCCTGGCGATAAAGCACCGTGCTAAGAACACTGTTTTCACAATGAAGTTCTAGAGAGCCTCAAATTTAAAATGCAGATTACTATCAGAAGTGTCCTGCCGACTCAGCAGAGAGGCATGGCTGGAAAAGATAATTTGCTCAACAAAAAGAGGAAATAACAGCACCAGGGGGATTTCTCAGGCCCCATCAACATCCACCGTTCAACTTTATTATATAAGCCAAAGAAGGGGTTGTACAGGTCAAGGACGTACAGCCCAGAGAATGAATCCAGAGGCTGGCTTGCTTTGGTACTGCCTAGATCTTATATACTGCAGGCTATTTCCACACACACCCTCTCCACTCTGTATCTGGCACCGAGCTACAATATGGCCATGGGGTGGAAAGAACGGAAGCTTTGAGAGTCTGTTCAAGGCTGCTGTCCACGTAAACAAACAGGGGAAGGCATGTACCTTTTTCTTATAGAGGCTTCCTACCTTCCCCTCAATCACTGCCTGATGGAAACAGAGCGGCCACAGATAAGATGGCAAATAGACATCCCAATCTGAGTTCCCTAGAAGATGGAGCATGAGGCAAATTCTTGGTGTTAACAGTATGCAGAGGAGTCCAATCTCAGCGGGGCGGGGGGGAGGGGGAGGGCGGTGGTAAATGGAGGGTGGAAAAAACAGAAGGGACTCTGGACAGGCAGGAGAGCAACCTTACGGGGTTCTACCACAGCTCTTAGAACAAGCACAGTGGAGCGCTTCGTCTCTCAGGATGTCTTGAGAGAGGCCACCTGACACCCACTGCATATTTTAATAGTCCATCTAGGAGGAGGAAGGGAGAAGAATTTTTAGGCTAGCTCTGGTCTCTCTTTGGTCAAAGTTGTCCCACGTGGCATCCATTCCCCTGCATTTTGGGGGTTTACCTCCCAGGCCCTCCAGGAGCCGCCTAGGAAACCAGGTCTCTGGCAGCAAGGAGAGAAGTATCCATGGCACAAGCCACAGTACTCAAGCTAAGCCTGTGCTAAAAGCAAGCCACTGGCACTCCCCATCTCTTCACCTGCAGCCTCACTGGCGGCCAGCTGGACAGGACATTGCATGTGTCAAAGAGCCCCATAACGTCTCATGCCTTGGTAGCAACGGGAATAAGAGGCAAGAGGCACCCACATGAAGGTACAAGACATGCTTACGAGTGATATGGGGGGCCTAGAACAGTCACTGCAGAGACCCCAGCCAGCTAAGCAAGTGGTACACCATGAAGAAGGGAAAACAGAGATGGACATTTCCTCTTGCACCTACGAGCATGGGCTTGGGCCAGGAGGTCTTTGTGGAGGTTCACAAGTACCATCAATGGACAGACATGGCCAAGGGTATCCAGGGAGGTAAATACACTGGGTTACATACACTAAGATCACCTTACACGATGCATACTAAAAATTTTCTGGATAGAATACAAACAAATTAAAATGCACAGCTGGACTCAAAAGAAAGAAGGGGAAATCCCTGCTTCAGGAAAAAAGAGGAATTTAAACCATATTGGTAAACGTATAGACTGGTTTGGGAGTTACTCTTGGAGGGGGAAAAGAGTACTTTTCTTATGCCAGTAACATATGGGATTTGGGGCTTTTTTCCCTCCTACACAGAAAAAAGACTCAAAACCTTAGGCTTGGGCAAAGTGGGAAGCATAGAGTCAGGGACTGCATCCATCCTACACCTAGAAAAAATACATACCCATCAGCACAAGGCAGTGACAAGGAAGCTTTTCTCACACTGTCTGGAGCTGGTTGGGCAGAAGAGTTTCTTCTGAAAAGTCAAAACCAGGACTGCATTTCTTAGAGGTCTGAAGTCTGATTTTATATTGCTGGACAATTATAGGGAACCATCAAGGTGAAACTACATCATAAAGCATGTAAAAATTGGTCCTGAGCCAGTGAAACAACTAAGTGCTCGGTATAAGCAAAAACAAAAATACAGGGAAAACAAGATTTCTTAAGGAAAAAGGAACATCCCACAAAAGGTCAACTTACCATACGACCAAACTGTCTGATAATTAGACTTCCAGAACTGGAGCAGGGCAATTTGAAAAAGCATTTAATTTTTTTTAATGTTTTTATTTATTTTTGAGAGAGAGAGAGAGAGAGAGAGACAGAGCAGGAGCAGGGGAGGGACAGAGAGAGAGGGAGACACAGAATCCAAAGCAGGCTCCAGGCTCTGAGCCGTCAGCACAGAGCCCAACATAGGACTCGAACTCATGACCTGAGCTGAAGTTGGACGCTCAACTGACTGAGCCACCCAGGCGCCCCTGAATAAGCATTTAAAAAGTGTACTTAAAATTATTAAAAATATAAAGAAAAGGGATTTATTTTATGAATAAAATATTAGGATCTTATGAAAAAAGGACAGGTAACTTTGGAAAAGAACCAAACACAAAACTTCTAGATGTGAGAAAGGTCACGGCTGAAATTAAAACCTGAGTAGAGAGGTTAAATAACAGATAAGATACCACCAAAGAGAGATTCGTAGATTGGAAATCATTTCAAGAAATTATGGAGAATGCTGAGCATAAAGAAAAGTATACACAGGAAGAATCAGGCTAAATCATTTAAAATCTATAAATCTCACATATAACTAATATGTTGTATGTTCCAGAGGGAAAAGATGCAGAGAAAATATGGGGGAAACAGTATTTGAATGGATAATGATAAAATGTTTTCCAACATTGATGAGTAATGTGAATCCAGAGATTCAAGAAACACAGTGACCTTCATGCAGGTGAAATAATCATAACCCCAATTCTCAGGTAACATTTTAAAGCAGATAGGAGATAATGACAGGTTCCTTCCTCAGGAGAAAAATAATTGAACTGGCAGAAGGCGTCTCGATATTTACAATTTGTGGCAGACAGCGCTGTGATGAATCAAAATCACCATCAGTTTAAGAGTCTATACTACACTGTCATTCAGGAGATAAGGCAAAATAAATACATTTTTGCACAAATAAGGACTAAGAGATCTCCCTCTGTCAACATTATTGAATCTTGAAACAATACTAAGTGAGGAAAGCAAGCTCGCGATACCATTGACATAAAATTAAGAAGCCCAACACCGGAGTATCTACTGTTCATGTAATATTTAGAATACAGAGCAGTGTAGAGGAATAGCAACCACGTTTGAGATAGTAGTTGCTGCTCTGGGTAGGACAGAAGAGAGGCACAAGGGATGGGGACATCAGTGACACATCAGCTACAACGTCAATGTCCTACATCTTTGTCAACGAAAAGAAACACTGGGAGGAAAAGTGGCAAAATCCTAACATTTTTGAAACCTAGATGGAGGTACATGGTGCCTGCTAGTTTACTTCCGTACTTTCTGTGTGCTTGAACTATTGCAAAACAAAGTTTTATAAAGAAACAAATCTACATCAAAAGAAAGAGTCTACATCCACTAGGAAAGAGGAGGAAGGAAAGGAGAAACACAGGGAGAAGGAAGAAAGAGGTGGCTCACCTTGGTAAGCTCTTGACAGTGGTTGGAAACAAACATGCTTGTAGACAATGGGAGCCCATTTGCGACAGAGACCTGGATGTCAAATCTGGGTCCTGCTTTCACTTCTGCCACCGAGGCGCTATGTGGACACATGCACAGACTTCCCCGCTCTGCCTCTTAGTTTTCCTCATTTTTTAATCAATGGGGTTGGAGCTGTCAATCAGCAAGATCCTTTCCATTTCCAACACTCTTTTGTTCAGCTTCCTTTGACTTTTCAGATGGCCGCATTTTAGGGCATAAAAATGGCTCTTGCTAATGCAGCTGTATTAGTAAGGATTCCTTTGTCTTCAAGTGATGAGGACTCAGTCCGAGCTGGCTCAAGGACAGTGAAAAATTATTGATCTGTGTAAGATGAAACACAGGGCTAGGGCTATCTCGTGGCACTTTGATTTGGAGCTCACAGGTACTCTCGTGTGCCCCAGGTATTTTTGTTTTAATCTTCCGTAGTGGGTCTTTAGTTACATTGGCTTCCTTCTCAGCCATCACGTGGCAGACCAGATGGCGGTTGTAGCCAGATGTTGACAGCAGCTCCAGTCTAAGTTTTCTGTTCTGCAAGAAAAGCAAAATCTCTTTCCCTGAAGTCCCAGTGAAACACTCATCGTGTCTCATTAGCTTTGATAGAGTTCTAAGCCCAACGTGGAGCCAGTCACTGTAGACAGGGTTGGGGAAGGGGGGAGGCTATGTGCTGATCTACTTGAGCTGCACAGGCTCCCGCTATGGAAAAGGCACAGCTTCACCTCAGCCACGCAGACGGAGAGCGGGGGAGGATTCCAGTTCCTGGGATAGAAACCAGGACGTGGAAACCAGAAAGGGGAAGATTAGCTATCGGATTACCAAAACAAATGTCCCACTACAACTCACAAAACTACAGGAATGATTTCCTAGTAAGGACAGTCTAAGAATGTCAAGTCTCGTTGTATTCGGAATGACAAAGGGTGAGAGAGAAATCTTCACAGTGTGGACCATTCGAAGCACAAAATGGGGCCATGTGGGGACAAGCACATATTTGCTTTCCCATTCCAGTATTCAGGAACTAGGCAGAGAGGCATCTTTAAAAGCTTTTTAAAAAATGTATTTATTTATTTTTGAGAGAGAGAGTGGTGGGGGGGGGGTTGGAGGCAGAGAGAGGGAGACATGCTGTCAGCACAGAGCCTGACGCAGGGCGCAGTCCCACAACCCTGGGGTAATGAATGACCTGAGCCGAAATCAAGAGTCAGACGCTCCACTGACTGAGCCACCCAAGCACCCTGAGGCTTCCTTAGCTTGAAGGATGTGGCTCTAGTCCATTCGCATGAGTTCTGAGTAGAATGACAGAATTTTCTAAAGGTATCATGGGCAATGAGGCACCTGGCTGGCTCAGTTGGTAGAGCCTGTGGGGGGAGAGTTACATATGGGGAGGTGGGGAGGATTGGGGAAGCATTTCTTTTTCCTTCCATCCTTGTCTGTTGGCCTAGATATTCCAGAATCCTCCACTTTCCTCTTTTCTACCTGCCCCAGCCTCCTTCCCCACGCTCCTTGCATCCAGAAAACAACAACAAAAACCGCACGGCGGTCCTGGGTCTACCCCGCGACAGCCACAAAGATATTACTGGAAGCGGCTTGGCGGTCTGGGCTATAAATTAGGGGATGTGCTCAGGAGCCCCGTGTAAAGGTTCTCTAAGGCTCCTCTGGTTGCCTTTTTGTCAAAACGCCCAGAAGAACCCGTCTCTCATTTCCTTGTCTCTCTCTGCCCTTTTCTGCTGCTCTCCCTGACCTCCAGATCCAAGCTTCCTTCTGCCAGTTCCCATGATGCCCTCAATGCTGCATGGGCAGGCCCCCCACCCCGACCCTAAATCTTCTTGTTCAGAGTGAGGCATCTCCAAGTTAGTTAACTAGTTAAGTAATTAATCAATTATTTTAAACATATTTCTAGGGCACCTGGGTAAAAGAGTTGATCTCGGCTCAGGTCATGATCTCACGGTTCAGCATTCACTGGCAGGATTTGGTTCCTGGGGGGCTGTTGTCTGCATGCCGCCCGCAGGTCCTTGCCACATGGGCCTCTCCAACAGCAGGTCAGCTTGCTTCATAAGGGAAGTCCAGAGACAGGGTGACAGAAATGACTTCCATCACTCTCGCAAGGCCCTGAGTCCGGCCCACATGCACGGGGCCTGGATCCCATAAGGGGGTTGATATGGGGGGTGAGAATCCTGGGAGCCATTTCAGAGGGCTCCCCTCCATGGAGTTCAAAGCCTATCTGTCCAATTGAACTTAACCCATCAAAATGCAGATACCCCTCCTAGAACTGGGGGACAAAAATCAATAAGCTTAAGTTATTTACATTTACCCTTTAGGGTGAAAGTGATTATTACATTGTGTCCTTCAAGGTAGTTACCTATGTGTAGGGATTTGAATAGGAAATGGAGGGAAGGAAGCTAATAGTTACGGCCGCCCTACTGCACGTACTGTTATTTTCTCAGTGTCCAGAAGAGGAATCTGAGGCTCACAGACTTAAAGAATTTGCCTCAGATCGTGCACCCACGATGGGCTGGGGTTACAACTGCAACTCTGTTCTTCCTGTCCCCAAAAGCACATTTTTCTTTTCTCTCTCTTTTTTAAGTTTTTTAAATGTGTATTTATTTTTCAGGGGGGAGGGGAGAGAGAACGAGTGGGGGAAGGGCAGAGAGAGAGGGAGAGAGAGAGAATCCCAAGCAGGCTCCACGCTGTCAGCACAGAGCCTGATGCGGTTCTCGAACCCACGAACCGTGAGATCGTGACCTGAGCCGAAACCAGGAGTCGGATGCTCAACCGACTGAGCCACCCAGGTGCCCCTAAAAGCACATGTTTTCCTTCATCGGTCATTAGTGCTGTTAGTCAAATGCTTCCAGTTCTGCCCACTCTGGGCCCAGCCGATGACCGTACTTTCTACTCCTCTTGCGATTGGGTGGGGCCAGGAGATAGTTCTGGCTCCCGTGTTGCGTGAGCTGGGTCTTTGGACCCAAGCATTTGATTGCAAGACCTCCCAGAGGCCTCTTTCCCCTCTGCCACGGCACCAGCAAGGTTTGAACCCCGGAGTGGCTGACGTGCAGACCTCTCGGGCCACCCCTCTGGTTCGTAGCAGGAACCAGAAATAAACTTGGGTTGTCGGGAGTCACTGAGGTTTGGTGGGGGTGATTCGAACTCTCCCGATTGATGTCTCTCTGAAAAGATAAAGGAGCGAGAGTGAAGGGGTGTGGAGGTTGCCCCTGAGGAGGTCTCATCCTTATAGCCGGCTGGCATGGGGTCATGGCCGGCACTCACCTTGACCCCGGTCACGGGGCCCCATGGGGCCCGCATACCCACAGCCTTCTATTTCTGA
The DNA here is from genome assembly GCF_028018385.1 of Neofelis nebulosa. Classification (NCBI taxonomy): domain Eukaryota; kingdom Metazoa; phylum Chordata; class Mammalia; order Carnivora; family Felidae; genus Neofelis; species Neofelis nebulosa. The sequence continues at coordinate 5,600,021 of NC_080797.1, forward strand.
ACACTCCTGGATAGAATCAGGACCAGAGGGACGGACGCCATGACTCACAGGCAGGGCGAGAGCCCCGCCGTCTCGTTCACTTTGGAGCAGCAAAGAGCACGAACAGCGTCTGAGCAGTGTTCTCCCTTCCCAAGCCTGATCTGACACAGCTCAGCAAGAGGCTTTTGAAAGCAGCTTTAAGTGGAGCAGGGTCCTCACATCAAAGAAGCTTGTCACCGGGGAGCCTTGGTGACTGGGGCAGGCATTTGGGAAGCTAGATCCCCCTCAGCCGGGCTGGGGACCGGCACACACAGGCTCGGGTGCCAAGGCTTGGGGCAATTTGGGGAGGGTCCCAAGCCTAGATTACTGGGCATCAAAACATCATGCCCCCTGTGCATTCCTCCCTTGGGAGGCAGGACTGCCTTCTCTTATGCTGCCTGGGTCACCAACCCAACAGCTCGTCCCTCTGGCTGCATCACCCCTCCTCTGCCCTCTGTACCACTGAACAGTGACAGCAGAGACTTGCAGCTGCTCACTGGCACAAGTCCCGGATGGACGCGAGTCCCTTGGTAGGCGGCCGTGTCCACACAGGTGCCAGCAGAGACGTGCCTCCTCTGTGGCTCTGCCCCTTTAGCACACACACCACCCCCCTCCCTTCGCATGTGGTTGCCTGGCTGAAATCTGGCTTTGCTCAAAGATCAGAGTGTATCAGCTGAGTCAGAGAAGTGGCATATTCAATGACACCCTAAATCTGGTTTTTCTCCTGGTCCAAGGGAAAAATGCACCCTCCCTAAGGGAGGGATGTTATGGACAACATGGGTCCCTAATCTGGCCTCTTTGTTTTCAAGTCCAAGATTTTTTTTTTTTTTTTGGAATGAATTTCTTCCTGAAGCTTCCACCTTGTGAATTTGTGTCCACCCTTCAGAAAACCCCACCATACCGGATGATCTCACCCAAGAGCTATGTATTCCCTGTTCCCCTCTGTGCAGGAGAAGGCTTCCTTTTTTTTTTTTTTTAAATGTTTTTATTTATTTTTGAGAGCGAGAGAGAGAAAGCATGAGCAGGGGAGGGGCAGAGAGAGGAGGGTACAGAGGATCTGAAGCAGACTCTGTCCTGACAGCAGAGAGCCCAACATGGGACTCGAACCCACAAACCTTGAGATCATGACCTGAGTTGAAGTCGGACACTCAATGGACCGAGCCACCGAGGCACCCCCAGGAGCAGGCTTCCTTAAGACTAAGTTACTCAATCGACAAACACACCAGGGCTTGGGGTTGGGACTCTGGTACCATCTTCCAGGGTAGATGAGGTACTTTAAGTACACACTCAGGATATCTCTCTTTGTGATGTCAAGTTCCACCTCTGACCCATTTGAAGAATGGCTCCTGTTGCCAAATCAAGTTGAAACATCACTGATGCATCCAGCAGACCACTCTCGCCCCAACTCTTACAGAGGTAGCAAACTGGTTTGAAATGTCTTGCTGACCACAGAGTGCCCTTCAGGAACTCTGGGTACAAGCAGATTGACTTATAGGGAAGAGTGAAAACATTCAAGTCTGCGTTCTTCCATGAGGATGAGCACTGGAAGGTCAGAGAAGAGAGGACCTATGTAAGGCTTTGTAGTGGTGAATGGATGGCTCATTGAGAAGACACTGAAAGAATGAAAAGCGAGATTCCCATGACTTCTCACCTGTGCAGAGGGTGGCCTCTGCTCTTGGCCATGAGCTGGGCTCCTGGGCCCAGCGGCATGGTGGATGCCTGCTCAGAGTTGGTGCCAAGGGAACCCTTAAGTAGATACCCCAGACATCGAGTTATCTGTAAGTTCTGCTTTTCCAGCCTGATGTTCATGCTCAGCCTGCCCCACCGAGAGTTCTGTACAAAAGGCTGAAGTTTGAATGGATCACAGGGCTGGACACCAGCCGAACCGTAAGGCCACCGCCTCTGTATCTACGGGCAGTTATAGAGAAAATTGTGTCTATTACAGTGGTTTAGATTCAAGCAATGAAAACCGACCCTGCCTAACCTAAGTAGGAAGGAATTTATTAGAAGGACATCAGGTAGCTCATAAAAACAGAAGGGAGAAACCCACCCAGATGTCCATCAGTTGATGAGTGGGTGAATGAAATGTACTCTATCCGTACAATGGAACAGTATTCAGCCACAAAAGGAGTGATGTATACCGACGATGATTACAACGCGGACAGAGCTTAAAAACATTATGCAAAGTGAAAGAAGCCAGTCTCCAAAGACCACATATTGTGTGATTCCATTCATAAGAGAAGTCCAGAAGAGGCAAACCTGTAGTGACAGAGAGGAGGGTCCTGCAGGCCCACAGCTCAGCTGGAGGGCTGGAGGGAAGCAGGGAGCGACTGCTATTGGGTACAAAGTTTCTTTTGGGAATGATGACAGTGTCCTAAGATTGCTTGTGGTGATGATTGCAAAATTCTGTGAATATACTAAAACCCGGGGCGGGGGGGGGGGGGGTTGTGTATTTCAAAAGGGTGCCTTGTATAGTATGTGAATTATATCTCAGTAAGGCTGTTATATATTTTTTGAAAGATGATATTTAGAAAATCTTAAAAAAAAAATAAAGGAGGAGGCTGGAGATTCTGGCTGAGAAACACTCAGGACCCAAGACCTTTTAAAGGGTGGCTCCCATTGACTGGGTGACTTTCAAGCCACTTTTGTTCTCATATTCTCTTACTCCACTCGAGACACAGAGACCCAGGAGATCATCTCATCAGCTTGCTTGGGGTTTGTCGTCCAAACAAGACTACATTGAATGGACAGCAGGTGGCCTGAAAGGAAATCAAGAGGCTGTAACCAAAGAGGGGAGAGTGGATGTGAGGCCAGAATCAATGCACGCTCGTCTCAAGTATGTCCACAGCCCAGTTTTGTCTGTCACGAGAGATTCCTTGTTTTGGAATTCTTTTGTCCCGTCACCTGGGTCCAGACTTACCACAGCCCACATACGTTTCCTCCCCAGTTTTCTTACAAGTATTTGGAACTGTGTCCGATCCTAATGCAGACTGAACTTGGCCTGAGCCCGGCAGCTCTCTGACCACATCTTCTCTGATGCCCTTTTCAGGCTTATAAGGATGGCAACCCCACGTTGCTTAGCATAAGGCAGGGGGTGTAACGAGGCTCAGACAAATCCGTCTTCACTTTCTTCAAGTGTTCCTTGTGTCACATCTAGAGTTTTCCATTATGTGAAAGGGAAACTCACATACGGTGTCATTTTTCTGTAATATTTAACTGGTACCTAGCACAGCTTTCTCCCACGTTTAAATTCTTTTCCAGTCTTAATGAGTTACTCTTGTCTCTACTTAAGGGAAGGGAAACTTATCTTCACGTTTCTAAATCTCCCTTACCCTAGCCTCTTTCACAGATTTTAAAGATTGAAACCGCTAAAGGCTGTTGAAAGACTGTTATGGACTGAATGTTTGTGTCCCCTCCCCCCAAATTCATATGTTGAAGCCCCGGCTCTCAACGTGATGGTATTTTTTGGTGAGGCTTTAGGGAGATAGTTAGGGTTCGAGGAGGTCATGAGGGTGGGGCCCTGGCCTTAGAGGGTTAGTGCCCTTATAAGATACGAGAGCTCATTTCCTCTCTTCCCTGTGTGTACCAAGAAGACGTCACATGAGCAGACAGCAAGATAGCAGCTACCTACAAGCCAAGCCTAGAGGGCTTAGGATGCAAAAACCTGTCTTTCCACAGCCTTGATCTTGGGCTGCCCCTTGTGAGAAATAAATCTTTGTTATTCAGGCTACAGACTCATACAGGCACAGAATTACACCTCTGTGTTTATATATCCACATGGTTTCCTATAAGCTATATAGCTGTATTGTTCTCTCTTATCAACGTTAAATGACAGTTATGTGTAGACGGTTGACTCTACCCTCTCCCTCTTCTTCATCAGATGCCTATTGTTCACTTTCATGACGTCTCTGTGTTTCTCCTTGGTTGTACTTCGACCAGTCTACTTAACTGGTTGTTTGCTGTCCGTTTATCCTGCTAGACTGCAGACCCCATGAGGGCAGGGTCTCCATCTGTCCTGCACAGAGCCTATCACAGTAGACCCTGAGAAATAGTTGTTCAATATTTAAGTGAACGAATGAATCCTGAGGCAGCTGAACCATACTGATTAATAACATCTTGGCTTAGTTGTTCTAGTAAAGGATTCTATTTTAGACTTTGGAAGAGCCTAATGTAGTTGTAAGATTCGATTTTCAACTTAGTGATACCCTTGTTGGAAGTCTTCCCTTTCCAATCATGAAGTCAAACCCCCAAATGGCTGTTCCCATAATGACCATCACCCAACTAAAGCCAACGGTCCTGGGAGAAAACTCTTCAGCCTCCTGTGTAGAACACAGGTGTTGCTACGTAATGGCTACCTTCGTTTGTTCCCCTTAAAGCAGAGCCTGAGAGAGGGTCTTGGGTCCAGGGAGGTTATTCCAAGGAAGCGATGGTGGGGGGTAAGGAGATGAGAGAAGGAAGGAGGAAGAGCCAAGAGCCAATATATGGTTGTACTGTCAAAGTTACTAATGTAGACAACAGGGGCTTAATTAAGGTGTGATCTCTGGAAAATACCCGGAATTGTTTACTTAAAGGATAGGGATGCTGGGTCACCTATCCAATGGCTCGTCTCGTTGGCCAATGATTGCCCCGGAAGCATATACTTCCCACCCTTCCAGGTTGCCATTGGGTGAAAACTAAGGATTCCCGGGGGTTTGGAGAAGGCTCAAGGCAGAAAGGGGACAGGGACACTGTGCCTGAAACCAGAAATGGAATATCCCAAGTGTCTGGTACCCTGGTGAGCCTCAGCTCTGCATGTTTCCTTCGGGGTAGTACGCTTCCCTGGTTGTTCATCTTAGGTTCAAGTCGGCGATAGGCTTGTTCCCCAACCCATGAGCACACTGGCCGTGGCGGGATAGATCTCTCCAGTAGCCAAATAGGTGGATTCTCCAAATGAGTCATTTCCTCCTGGCCCAACCTGCACTCCACTTCGTGTGCTCGCCTGCTGTTTTTAGTATCATGTATTTCTCTTACTCACTTTCTGATTCCGCGAGTGACTCCTTAAACCTCTAGGTCCTTGGGAACAAGTGTAGTGTTGGATTTGGTCTGCAGAGCCATGAACATGGCCTGGGCAGTGGTTCCGTGATATTGGGGCTGATGCTGCTGAAGGTGGGGCTGGTGATGATAAGGTTGGCAATAGTGAGCAACGACTCTGGCCTGATGTCACTTGTTATGGTGACATTTGAACCTTGGCAGGTTGGGCCACGGTGGATGAGGATTTCTGCCATGCTTACTTGCCACCCTTTCTGCAAGGTTTTCTTACACTGCACTGCTCCCTGAGGGCATCCCTGCGTCTCTAGTCTCCATGCTGGGATGCAGTCTTTGTCTAATTCTTAGCTAATTCATTAAGGAGCGATATGTTTCAACCTAAGTGTTGTCTTCACCAACTGTTTTGTCCCTCGTCCTTCTCTAAACATCAAGGTATGTTTAAAAACCTAGGGTGTTCCAAGGGGCACCTGGGTGGCTCAGATGGTTCAGCGTCTGACTCCTGTTTTGGGCTCAGGTCATGATCTCACTGCTCGAGAGTTCGAGCCCAGAGTCAGGCTCCGTGCTGAACATGGCACCTGCTTGGGATTCTCTCTCTGCCCCTCCCCTGCTCTCTCTCTCTTTCTCTCTCTCTCTCAAAACAAATAAATAAGAAAAACAACCTTGGGTGTACCATTAGTAACTAAATTAGTCTACTTGGGCTGACATAACAAAACAGTCCAGGCTGGTGGTTTAAATAGAAATTAATTTTCTTACAATTCTAGAGTCTGGAAATCCAATATTGGGTTGTTTAGAGCTCTCTTCCTGGCTGGCAGTCGGCAGTCTGTCCCCACATGGCCCGTCCTCTGTGGCTGTGCCCAGAGAGAGAAAGAGCTCTAGGGTCTCCCATAAGGACACTGGTCCTATGGGATTCACGCCCCCCCCTATGATCTCATCTAACCTTTATCACCCTCTTACAGGCCCCTTCTCCAGAGACGGTCTCCTTGGGGGTCAGGGCTTCCATATACGAGCTTTGCAGTGACATAATTCAGTCCTTAATCATAAGCACAGGTAACAAACTCATTCTATTTTAAAGATACTATTAATCTTGTTGGGAAACAATGGGCTCGATTTGACTCACCTTCAGGGACCTAAGTCACAGATGATGAAGCAGGTGTTACAGAAAGTCTGGGTTCCCCAGAAGCTAACCCCAAGCTGAGGATTCATGTGCAAGTGACTCATGAAGGAAGTCCAAGGGGATATGGGTAAGGGAGTGAGGGAAGCAAGGCAGGAGAAGCAAACACGCGAATTTAAGCAAAGTCCTGAGGACTCTTCCCACGACAATGTTCATTATACCTACCATCGTGCTGGCCTGGAGGCTGACCTTTCCTACTCCCAGACCTATCAGCCATTGGCTAAGGGCTTGGCCAGGGGACCTAAATTTCCAGAAATTTCCAGTTCTGTGCATCCAAGAAAATCCTTCCAAGAAGAGAGGCGAATAGTGTGTCCATTGGAGGCAAAAGCCTACTTCGCCTAAGGGAGGGGAGCACAGAAGGAGTGGAGGGGACCCCAGGGGTCAGGTGGACCATCAACAGTGCCCAATGCCGGGCTGGGAGAAAAATAAAGAACATCTCAGGGTGGACGAGCTGTCAATGGAGAAGCCAGTGTCCTGGGGAGCCCCTGGCCGTGCCCACCAGCTCTGTCTTGGACTGAAGGCGGGCAAAAGTTATTTGCTAGCCTTTCTCTTTCCCAGAGACAACGCAAGAAGCCCTAGGATTTGGTGGTGGAGAGCCACAGACTTCATGAGTACAAACTTCAAAATGTAGTGGCCTCCTAGACCCCTGGAAAAGACAGAAAATGGTGTGCATTGGAGCCCCACGTGTCTGAGTTGGATCCTGGATCTACAACTTGCTGATTGTGTGGCCTTAGTCGAGAGATGCGGTCATCCTTGCTCAGTCCCCAGGTTCAGCTAATTCTGCGTGCCATCTATAAGATGGCAATGTCACATAGATACAGCTGCTAAGAAGTTATCCTGCACCCATGGAACACTTGACAGTTTCTCCTTCCGCCCGTGTGTTCCCTTCTTTCCGAGCAATCGCACGCTTGCTTCTGGAAACATCTGAAGGCATCTCTGCCTCCTTCTGTGTCTCTTTGGGTCTCAAGGTTTTTAGCACTCTGGGGAGAGAAGGCTTTATGGTCTGGTGACAGCTTTTCCTTCCATGTTTTCTGGTTCTTTATCAGAAGAGAGGAGATTCACCCTCTTTGATGACTCAGACATCCTTGTACTTTGCTGGAGGGAAGGGAAAGAGCGAGGGGGGGATAGTGGGGTGCATCTCGGCCGAGCAGGAGGCAGCTGGAGGGCCCTCAGTGAACAAATGGATGAATTCATCATCCAAGCTAATGTTCGCTACGTCATCATCTGCACTAAACTAGTCAACAGCTACTGCTGTCCAGTAGCTTCTGTGGGTTTCTTGGGGAGGAGAGAGGAGCGGGAAGAAGGATACGATTTGTAGGAAGAGAAGACACCAGCCTGTGGTCCCTGCTTCCCCCTTTCCCCTGCCCCCTGCCTGCATTCTGCCAGCTCTGGATTTACTCCAGGAGCACATACTGGAGCAGTGTAGGGTAGAGTTCTCAACGTTTTTTATTTTTATTTTTGGGACAGAGAGAGACATAGCATGAACGGGGGAGGGCCAGAGAGAGAGGGAGACACAGAATCGGAAACTGGCTCCAGGCTCTGAGCCGTCAGCCCAGAGCCCGACGCGGGGCTCGAACTCACGGACCGCGAGATCGTGACCTGGCTGAAGTCGGACGCTTAACCGACTGCGCCACCCAGGCGCCCCAATGTAGGGTAGAGTTCTACTACTGGAATAGAGAGAACATGGCTTTGGATTTGGATCTAAATGGCCTTGGGGCTACTTATTTAAACCATACTGTGTCACCGTAACCCCGCTGTGGGTTGGGACAAGCCAGGCTGGCCGCACAGCGGTTCGCTCATCTACACTGGGTGTGAGAAGCAGGGATAGCACAGGACAGGTGCCCAAAATACAGCCTCAGCCACCCAGCGAGTGGAGGTCCTTTTTTTTAAACAAAATTTTTTTTAATGTTTATTTATTTTTGAGAGACAGAGACAGAGACAGAGCACGAGCAGGGGAGGGGTAGAGAAGGAGAGGGAGACACAGAATTTGAAGCAGGCTCCAGGCTCTGAGCCATCGGCACAGAGCCCGACACGGGGCTCGAACTCACGGACCGTGAGATCATGACCTGAGCGGAAGTCGGACGCTTAACCGACTGAGCCACCCAGGCGCCCCAAGAGTCATTTCTGATTTGAGTCTCCAGGAACAGTAAAACAAAACAAAAGAAAAGAAAACGAAACAAAACAGAAAAAAACCCAAGCACCTAAACTAAAGTTACTCTCCAAAATACTCTCCAGTGATGGGTATGTCTCTGGTAGAGCGGGGAGGTGAGGAAAGCGTCCCCATGGATTGGAAAGTCAACCCCCAAATATGTTCACACCCAGTCTGCATCTCTGTGTTAGAACTTTTCCCCTGCGTTAAGCTGCCGTGTATCCAGCATCCTGATGTTTGTTCATGCTACTTCTTTTGGGGGGCCTGTGAGCTGTGTCTGGTCTCCCAGTGAACGCCACGGGGCCCAGCGCTGGTGAGTCACGGAGTAGGAACTTGCAAGGGGGACTTGTGTGTGCCTTGAGCAGGCTTGAGGGCGGCTCACCCTTGCTGAACCAGAGAACGCTGGAGGCCTTTTGTTCCTAACAAGCAGAGTGCTCAGAGCAGGGAACCGGGGGCAAAGCCAGGAAGCAGAGATTACACCTCTGCCTTGCTCCCTGGGGGGCCCTTCCTTCCTCTGTCACCCCCTTTCTAGAGTGCCTTCCTCAGCATTATCATCATCCTGATGACTCTGGTACCAGATCACTGGGATCTGCCCTCCAGCAGAGGCTCTCATGTTTCTGGTCTTTTCCTTTCCCACACGTCCCCAATCCATCCTCCCAGGAGACCAAGCTGGCCCTTTCTGTGACTGCACCAGAGCCCTGCTGGGTCCTGAGTCCCCCTCCCCCCCCCACCAGTTCAGCCTTCACTAGCTGTGTGACCTTAGCAAAAGTACTTAACCTCTCTGAGCCTTGGTTTCCTCACCCATAAATGGAGCCAGTAACCGTACTGCCCTCAGAAGACTGTCTCGAGGACTGAATACAATGACACATAAAATGTTTAGCCCGGTGCCTCACACACACACACACACACACACACACACACACACGGGGTCTCTGGTACTATCTGTGCTAATAGATTCAGGGGATGGGAGTTTGCCTTTGGACGGGACCCTCGAACAACAGACAGAGCTCTCCCTACACCACGGGTGTGCTGGGAGGGAGCCCCAGACAGGAGTCTGCAGGGTCCTGTGGGTCCCACGCAGCCCAGCGGTGCTGGGCTGGGTTGAACCGAGCCGTCCTGTCTAATGATGTGTCACCTGTCACCTGCAGTCTTCCTTTTTATCCGAACCACTGCTCATTAGCACTTGCTCAGGCAAGGAAAGAGGGGGCAGAGATGGGGCTAAATCCTGTCCATCTTGGCACTTCTTAGGAGGAAAAGAAAGGCGAGAACTAGCTCAAAGCTACGTCCAAGTTGAAGGACCTACAACCACGCTGAGCTCTGCCTGCCCCCTCCCCGGCAGTCTCAGGTATTTGACAGCTTTGAAAGTACCCGGCTTGCCCCGGCCTGAGAAGCCGTGTCTTCAGGAGTCTTGAAGGACACCCTGACGTTTGAAGAGTTTCCTTTCTCTTGCAGCCGCCCGAGCCCTCAGACAAGGGCTCCACATTTTGGCATAAAGCTTGTAGCCAGGACTTTGCACGCCTGGATTATGGCTTCAGCTCCCACCTTGATTATGTGTACCTCGACGTCCCCATCTCAGAAATGGGTGGGAGCATGATGTCCCTCATAAGGGGGGGGGGTGGTAACATATTCATAGGTTTTCATCACTCACTCAGCATCACTGCACAAATACTTCTTGAGCCCTAAGCCATGTATGTACCAGGCACTGCTAAACAATGGGAGTATTAGAACTAAACCCCCCCCCCCCAATAATAGGTAACATGAGCTAGCACTCACTGAGTGTCTATTCTTCAGATAAAGAAACCAAAGCACAAAAAGTGTGTGTCATTTGCCTGGATCCTCGCCTCTGCTAAGGATGCGCCCCTGGAAAACACAAAGATAACGGGGCACTTCGCTTGTTTTCAAGATGCTCGTAGTCTAAGGGGATTCTCAGCCATGACGATGGCAATATGATATTATTTGTGCTGTAACAGAAGCAATGGTAGGATAAAATTGTCCGGAAACAAAGAGAAGACGATTGAGGTGGGTGGGGGAGGGGAGAGTCAGCAAAAGACCCCCAGGGTGGAAAACACTTGAGCTGAACATAGACACACGTTTTCCTTCTGCAGAGGATCTGTGTCAGCTCACCATGGATGACAAGCAAAAAAAAAAAACAAAAAACAAAAAAAAAAACAAAAAAAAAAATGAACTCAGGGAAATAAGAGAGGAATAGAAAAACCAAGATCCAAGATCAAGAAAGGATAGAGAAAGTTAAGTGTGTGTCTCTTTTTCCGTTACCGTATTTCATGAAAACAGCCATTAGGAATTTTCTTTTTTGCGTTACCGTATTTCATGAGACTGGCCAACAGGCGATGCAGTGTATGTGAAAGGCCTTCTTGAGAGGTCTTGGAAGGAACCTTAGTGAGGTCTCCAGAGCGGTCCAAACAGAGGTCCGCTAGAGATCACTCATTACCTGTGAGCCAGGACGGATGGGCACCGTGGCTGCGGATGCTGTGGACCAAAATGAAACAAAAATAACAACGGTGACCAAAAAAAATCTCAGCTCCAACTCGAAAGTCACCAGAAGAGAGGCTCCTAGCTGCAGGTGTATAGATCTAGATGGAGCTTCTGCTCAAACAGGCAGCCCCTGGGGCTTACGCTGAGGAGAGAAGCAACAGAGGTTCATTTAACAATGGTTTACATAATTCTCAGGAGAAACCACAGGAAGTCAGGAAACAGTTAACATAACGACTGAAAGGCGGCAAATGAGAATCAGATGTGACCCTGAGCTTCCTGGCAGCCACGTCAAAAAGGAAATGTACACGTGATTAGTACGGAGCCAGAGCCTTACCAGTTCCCTGGAGGACACCACGATTTTCTCGGTGTGAAGTTCTAAAATAACTTTATTGCATGGTGTGGCTAAGTTGTTAGAAGGCAGTGAGCGACAGCTTTACAGAAAATGCAGGTGTAGAGAGGTGGTTTTAAAACAACCTTTCAAACATGGCCTTTGATAAAGCTGGGAGGATAATGTTGAAACACACCTCAGTGGAAGTACTTAGGAGAGGATCAGCATCGTACTTACCAGTCCGGAAGGAAGAGGCATCATTGCAGACCAAAGCATCCCTATACACACTCACACATAAACCCTTGCAAAATAGCTCAGATGAACTTGATAGTGATGTGTTTTAGCAGCACAAATACACCAATATTAACTGAGTACACGATGATGTTGCTTGTGTGCGGTCTTGCCCTTGGCTATAGGACAGGGATTCTTTGTAAAATCCAGGTACACTCAGGGGCTCCTGGGTGGCTGAGTCAGTTAAGCGCCCCGACTCTTGGTTTTAGCTCAGGTCACGATCTCTCAGTGTGTGGGTTCGAGTCCTGCGTCGGGCTCTGTGCTTAGAGCGCCGAGCCTGCTTGGGGTACTCTCTCTCTCTCTCTCTCTCTCTGCCCCTCGGTTACATTCCACAAATAGGGATTGAGCCCCTGCTATGTGCCAGGCATAGGGCTAAGTGCTGGAGGTACAGAGGTATAAGACGCACTGTGCTTGATGGGAGGGGCTGTGGCAGGGCAAGCAGAGGAAGGAAACAAGGTCTCCTGTCCACAACGAGACAAGAGATCGGACCAAGCTTCTCCAAGGAGATGGCCTGTGGGCTGAATCTTGGAAGATGGGTAGGCATTGGTCAAACTGAGGAATAACGAGGGAAGAGTGTGGGCCAAAGCAATGTGCTTGCACGGACCTGTATTGTCCATTGAGCACAGGAATCTGTGTGTGAGATAAAAATGCATAGACAAATGCACACATGTACACCCCTCATCTGTGGTGGGACCATTTTCAGAGACAAAGACTCACAGCCTCAGGAGGTAGGGAGACCCAGCAGCTCCCTGTCCCAGCTGCTCATGGCTGCCCCAATTCAAGCATGTTGGTGTTAATTACTGTGGCTCTGACCTTTAGAATATAGCATTCCTCATCCAAATCCCCAACACTCCTCTCCAGAGAGGCTGCTGGTCAGCAAAACACTCTTTGACGCGTATTAAATGAAAAGAAATTGCAGCATGGCAGGTAAAGACGAAATCCACGCGCGGGCAAGGTGTGGGAGCAGATGTGGTTGGTTCCCTTTTGTGTCCAGACCAGGAGACAAGCCATTGTTCTCCTTCTGTCTGGATGTCTCTGACCAGCTGCCTGATCCAGCTTGCCCTGCTGACCCAGCTTCCATGGTGTGGAGCTCAGGAAATTTTTCATCTTGGGTCTCCCATAGTGGCGGGAGAAGCCAGTGAGGTCTGGCTTCTGCGAGCTTCTACGTCTTAGTTTGACCATCTGAAGAAACAGGTGCGGTCTTGAGGATGTGGTCTTGCTCCTGAGGAGACTCTAGGAGTCTTATCTGAGCCCATCTTCTCTCAGACCAGGTGCCATCTTCCTTCCAAAGGAAGCAAAGCCATTGCTTTTGCCTCAATAACAATGAACTGGTTTCAGATGTAAATAAAGCCACAGGCGCGTGAAACAAATAATACACACTGAACCACACACACACAAACGGGGTGAAGCACTGAGATATCACCTCACACCAGAGTGGCTAAAATGAACAAATCAGGAGACTCTAGATGCTGGAGAGGATGTGGAGAAACGGGAACCCTCTTGCACCACTGGTGGGAGTGCAAACTGGTGCAGCCACTCTGGAAAACAGTGTGGAGTTTCCTCAAAAAATGAAAAATAGACCTACCCTATGACCCAGCAGTAGCACTGCTAGGAATTTACCCAAGGGATACAGGAGTGCTGATGCAGAGGGGCACTTGTACCCCAATGTGTATAGCAGCACTCTCAACAATAGCCAAATTATGGAAAGAGCCTAAATGTCCATCAACTGATGAATGGATAAAGAAGATGTGGTTTATATACACAAAGGAATACTACTTGGCAATGAGAAAGAATGAAATCTGGCCATTTGTAGCAATGTGGATGGAACTGGAGAGTATTATGCTAAGTGAAATAAGTCAGTCAGAGAAAGACAGATACCCTATGTTTTCACTCATACGTGGATTCTGAGAAACTCAACAGAAGACCAGGGGGGAGAGGAAGGAAAAAAAGAAGAGAGGGAGGGAACCAAACCATAAGAGACTCTTAAAAACTGAGAATAAACTGAGGGTTCATGGGGGGTAGGAGGGAGGGGAAAGTGGGTGATGGGCATTGAGGAGGGCACCTGTTGGGATGAGCCCTGGGTGTTGTAATGGAAACCAACTGGACAATAAATTTCATATTTAAAAAAAACGGGGTGAAGGTGACAGAGGCAGGGCAACGCACAGTATTTATACCTTTCTGAAGAGGAAGGGTAAGAAGAAAATGAGGAGAAGGAAGGACCTCTCAAATTAAGGGCAGTATCCTCAGAAACCAAGAGCTGGGCTGATTCGCCCAATGGGAGGCAATCGTCTCATTCCCAGAATTCTCTGGGGAAAGTGGTGTAATCTGTGGGAATAATGAGCGGTTGAATTATTTTAGCCTCCCAGCTGCTGACCTCAGAGAAGACCCCCCACAGTTCCCCTGAACAGGCTGAATGGAACCTAGGAATGAAGCCACCTTCCTTGAGTTAACACAAATCTCTTAATTCCAGACTCATTAACAGCCTCACCCTATTCCAGGCTCTGCTGGGTTGGCTTTAATCCTCCCCCCCCACACACCCCGCAACTAAACCTTTTCAGAGGGGAGGCAGGCATTTCATACTCCTCCATACACAGTAACCTCGCTGGTTTGACAGATTCCTCCTGGGCCCCCTTCGGTGCATGCACGAGAGTTGCTCCATTAGTCTCTTTGTTATTGTTGTTTGGGCATTGTCTTCTCAACGGTTTTTTCTTCTTCCCACTTCCTTGCACTGTGAGTCCAAGTGTTTTATGGCTGGCCACGTTCTATGACTGATGGCAGTACCCCGTGGGGTGCGAGGGGCCGCGTTATCAAACTGAAGAGCTGAGAAGCCAGCAGAAGGCTTATCAAACCCAAGAACAGCAGTGGGCAGTGGCCACAGAGGCAGCTCTAGGATTATGGGGACTCCCACTTTCTAATGACGCTTCCTACTCTCTGATGTGACTGTCTCCCGTGCGTCCCCCCCCAGAGTTGCGTGCCAGGGCACCCAACGGAGACATAATAATGGCCTCGTTTATAAACTCCCTGGGAGCGGAAGGGAAAAAAGAGTAGCCAAGGGGAGAACTAATATTTATGGAGTCCCTGCCAAGCACCAGGAACTTTGCCTGCGTTATTTTATTTAGTTCACGAAAGTACTCCTTGATTGTCCTATTAAAAAGATAAGGAGACGGGCTCCTGGGTGGCTGAGTCAGTTAAGTGTCTGACTTCGGCTCAGGTCATGATCTCACGGCTTGTGAGTTCGAGCCCCGCATGGGGATCTGCTCTGACAGCTCGGAGCCTGGAGCCTGCTTCCGATTCTGTGTCTCCCTCTCTCTCTGCCCCTCCCCTGCTCACACTCTGTCTCTTTCTCTCTCTCTCAAAAGTAAATAAACATTAAAAACAAAGTAAATACATAAATAAATACAAAGATAAGGAGAGAAAGGCTGTGAAAAGTTGAGTTGTGTCAAGCCAAGCCAGCGTGCAGATGCCTCTATCGAGATGCGCTCAGTGTATGTCATGAGCGCCTTAACTTTTGTATGATTGTCCTGAATTCTGTGACGGGAGTGTCTATTTTGTGTCCCACCACGCTTACTGTTTTGAGGGGGGGACACCATGCAAACATAAAGGCAAGATCCCTTCTACTAAGGAGTTTACAGTCAGTCTCTTTGGAAAGAGAAAGGATATGCAAGAAGGGAAGGGGAAAGCTAACGTCGACTTCCTCCTTCTTGAATGTCAGGCACTCTTCCTATATTATCTTGTTCAGATTACACCACGGTCCTTTCTGGTAGGCATTTTGTGTGTGTGTGAGGAAACAGGGACTCAGAGGGTTAAGTAACTTCCCAAATGTCCTATAGCTAATGACTGGCTGGCAGTGGGCTTCTTGTTGGTTAAACCTTCATGGTCAAGGGTGGCAGAGTTGATATTTAGCCAAGTGCACGGGACACCCACTGTCCCCAGGTCTTAAAGCATCACCAGTACACCCGCAAAGCACCCAGGTCCATCCATGGTGGGCGTCTCTTATAGTGATCTGGCCATACAGGCACATCGTACTGTGTGAGCAGCCTTAACTGCTGAAACCACTTGCTTACCCCCAGCCTCCTCTGAAATCAGTTACCAATTATAAATTCAATTACTATTACTAAACAGTGCTGGCAGGCTAATGCATCGTGGCCCACAACAACTCACGGGCCCGTGGTTAGAGAACATCGTGTACTTTTAGTGAACACAGCCCCACCATGTTGGCTGAGGGTCAGTAGCTCCGGAGATAAGATGCGTCCAATCGAGGGCAGTGGGGTTGCCCCATGCAGTTTGAGGTGGAACCACCCACAGGCAGTGGAGGGCCCTTGAGGACATGCACCAGATGTGGCACTGAGGTCGGGCAATGTGAGTCTAGTCTGGGATGCGCTGACTATTGCCAGCAAGACCCCAGGTCCCCGAGGATCAACCACCTGGGCGGAAGCTGAGTTTCGTTGAGCTTTTGGCCCCCAGGGGAGGCAAGACTGGTTGCAAGGATGTGTTAGTGGGTTATTATAGCGCAGTCCATCCGTATGGTCTTGAGTTAAGATGGTAAGAAGTGGACTATAGAGAAAAGGTGACAAACACAGAGGTTTCACTTACAGGATGGAACAGAGCCATCAAAAAATTTAGGTGTGGCTGAGGAAAAGCATGACAGTGGCAGGTGGCAGAAAGTGGGGCGAAGGGGAAAGGTAATTTCACTTTGGTACAATCCAGGTTAGGTCTGAAGCGTGTACAGGGCACTGAGGTTGACCATCTGTAGGAAGTTGAGGGAAAAGTGAGAAACAGAAATGGGGTCTTCCCATTAGTCACTGGGACTAAATTGTGGGTCTTGTAGTAGCGGGGGGGGGGGGGCGGGAAGCTCACAGAAGAGGAGACAGAATGGAAAGAAGAAATCAACCAAAGAAAGAAAGAGTGTCTTAGACTCCTTGGGCTACTGTCACAAAGTGCTACACACCGCGGCTTGAATGACAGATTTATTGTGTCCCAGTTCTAGAAGTCTCCAGACCTGGTTCCTTCCAAGAAAAGTAGGCCAAGAACCAAAATATCAAGAGACACGGAGACCACACTAAGAGAGGAAAAATTTCGCGAAAGGATAATTGGTCAAATGGTTTTAGAAATGTACCTCAGACCTGTCTGCAGAAGGGGCATCTGAGTCGAAACAGGGACACGAATGGCAATTTGTCTCCCCCAGCAATGTGAAAGTTACCTAGAGGCGGAATTGGGCACAATGTAATAAAGTCTCTTCAGAGCACTCATCCGTGTAACACGTTGACTGTGGTGCCATGAGCACCCCATCTCCAGGGGATTGCGGAATACATATCATTAAATTTAAGTTTGCTTGCTTCTAGAAAATTTCAAATTGCATTCGTGGCTTGCGTCGCATTTCTCTTGGCCAGCACCCATTCGACATGGGTCATGTTTCTATTTCTACAGCAACTGTTTACTGAGCACCTACTATCTCAGGGTCTAGCGGACGCTCCCCAACTCAGAGAGTTCACAGAAGATCTTTTCTATGATCTAACAAGAAGAGAGTATTTCCCCATGAGTCACGGACTAGCCACGGGGAAGCGTGCACTTCTGGTGACACAGGAGAGATTCGGGGAAGGAGGGGCAGGGACAGAAGCTTCCTGATGGTCCCGTGGCTGACACTGTCCCTGTTGCCGTGTGGCATCCGTGGCTTGAAGCTCTGGATGGTTGCACTTTTTATGGTCGTTTTCCCCCTGCAGTCGACCATGATTGCACCACCTAAAGGAAATCGCTGCTCAAAATTTAGTGTCTTCCTTTTAGCTTTTTGTTGCAGAAACCTTTCAGAAGGAGATATGTATATACGCATATGCTTTTCCCCTTTGTGAAAGCGGGAAGCGGGCGGCATTGGTGCCTGGAGGTCTGCTTCAGCGCTAGCTCTCCATTAGGCTGGGGACCCCACACACGCCAGAGCCGGGAGCCTGCCCTTGGAAGCAGCCGGCCGGCATGGGGACACTGTGGAGTCGCCATCTGCCCCACTGTCCTCCTCCTCCTCCTCCTCCCCCTTCTCCCCTCCCCCACCTCCTCCTCCCTGTCCTCTCCCTCCCCCTCCTGTCCTCTTCTTCCTCCCCCTCCTCCTCCTCCCTCTCTTCCTCCCCACACTCTCCCTCCTCCTCCCCCTCCTGTCCTCTTCTTCCTCCCCCTCCTCCTCCTCCTTCTCCTCCTCCCCCTCTTCCTTCCCATCCTCCCCTCCTCATCCTTTCCTCCCTTCCTCCCCCTCTTCCTCCCCCACTCTCCCTCCTCCTCCCTGTCTTGTTTCTCCTCCTCTCCCTCTTCCTCTTCCTTCCTCCCCCCTTCCCTTCCTCCTCTTCCCCCCTCTCCTTCCTTCTCCCCCTTTTCCTCTTCTCCACTTCCTCCCCACCCTCAGTCTGGCTCCACGTCTCTGGGAAACACTGAATCTTCTCAGGACCAGCGCACAGACTGACATCAGCGTTCATTTCCTACCAGCCCTTCCCTTCCTCTTGTGACGACTCACTAATCGACGTTAATAATTTTGGCAAAGGCCCAGAGATACCGAGCCCCGGCCCCAAACAGGGGGAACCCTGCCATGGGGACAGCCGGTGGTCAGCCGTGGGCGCTGAAAGCTCACCTGCTGGCTGACTCCACAGAGCAGGCACTCGGTGAGGGAGAGCTGGGGGTCCGAGCTGTGGCAGCAGCTTCAGGGAGGCCGGGGGCTCTCATCTGTCCCCAGCCCTCACCCCCCAGATTCATCCCCCTCAGGCAGATCACTCTCCTTGCCCCCCACAGACCCTCGGAGGAACAGTACTCACTCGCTGCTGGCCGAACCAACTTTAAGCTGAATTCCAACCCACAGAACCAGAAATTGGGGCGTTGAGATCAAGCGTCCTGTCCCTCTGCCATCACCACCCTCTTCCCCACCTCTGAAAAGCCCTTCAACCATGCACAGAACTCCTGCTTCATTTCTGCCCCCTGGCTTTCTCCTTTCCTCTTCCAAAACACTTGTGAAGGTTTATTTTTAAATTTACACGCATTAAAATTGGCTTGTGGCGGAAGCGTTGCTGGAAAAGTACTCCACACTAAAAAGGAGGGGACTAGTAAGACGTTCAGCGGCAAGGGTGACTCTCAGAGGCATTGTGCGGAGGGAGAGGAGCCAGGATCCGAAGGGTGCGTACTTACGATTCCGCTCGTGACATTCTGGAAAAGTCAAGCGGCAGGGACAGAGGACAGATCAGCGGTTGCCAGGGATTAAGGGCTGGCGTGTACCACGATGTGATTCACGTGGATTCGCCCATGAAAGGACATTTAGGGTACGAGTTTTTGTTGGGACAGAAGTTTTCATTTCTCATGGGTAGATACCTATGGGGTGAGATCTCTGAGTCATCGGGTATATTTAGGTTTGGTTTTGTGAGTTAAACCAGGAACTGCTATTGACTTGTAGACACCAGCAAATCACGGGGTTTTCCCAAGGGGCTGCCGTCCATTCCAAGCTTGGTCACTCTCTTTCGTGCCCCCGCCACGTGCACTTTCTCTGCAAACCTTCTGCCTCCAAACAGTAGCTTCCAAGGGAAGCCATCCAATTGAAGCCATCCATCATGGCTGTCACCGTGTTGACGGGGGTCGTTCTTATCTCTTAGGGAGCTATGTGCTCACCCCCACATCCTCTCTGCCCTTTCCCGCCATCACCTATTCCCCACAAACAGCCCAAGTCATCCCGAGAGAGAGGTGGGGTAGGGACAGAGAGAGAGGAAGACACAATCCGAAGCAGGCTCCAGGCTCTGAGCTGTCAGCACAGAGCCTGACGTGGGGCTCGAACTCACGAACCGTGAGATCATGACCTGAGCTGAAGTCGGGTGCTTAACTGACTGAGCTACCCAGGTGCCCCCTAAATGCACATTTTTAAAAAACGGGTGAGTGGGAGGTAGACGACCGGAAGGAGGAAGGAGGATATGAAAATGGCCTCAAGGACCTTGCCAGATCTGCTCCCGGTGTGTGGTCACTCAGGGCCGCCCACAGAGGCACCTGCTCACTGTGGCTGGGACCACCCCGAGGAGCCCCCTTTTTTCAGAGTCACCCACAGGCCCCAGATGAGCTGGCACTGGCCCCAGGAACACCCTCCTTCACAGACAGCAGGTTGAAGAATGGAGTCCCAGCCTGGATTCTGCCACGAACTCAGACAAGTCTGATCCCCTTCTCTGGCTCCTGGCGTCCACATCCCTAAAACGAGGAGTGGACGAGACAGCTCGTTGTCCCACATCTTATTTCGTAGCCGCAGAGCCCTGTCCTCGTCCGAAATGGTTCTCAGAAGCCAGTCGGGGAAGCAAGTTGCCTTGGGGACGTACCGTTGGAGGCGGGTAAGGGACGGGCACCTTTGGTCCCTACCATGGCCACGCTGTGTCCCTCACGTGCGGTGAGGACAGCAGGAGTCGAGGTCTGTCTTTAACGTGCTCCTCAGCCCTATATCTCTGTGACTTCATAAGAATCTACCGAGCAGGAAAGTATCCCCCGGAGACTGTAGACAGTTGCACACAAATGGAAATAATAAGACCCACAATCCCACTGTGCGGCCTGGCCGTTGAACCAAGCGATGCTTTCTGGACTTTCTGGCGGACCCTCAGCTCCCACCAGCTGTCAGTCACCTACTTCTCTGCATCGATCCTTCTAGCTCTTTGCCTCCACCTGCCATCCCGTCCAGGTCTCTCCTGTGGCCTAGGTCCCCTCGATGTCGGGAGAGTCTTAGAAGAAAGCAGCTCCCCTGTCAGTTCTGCCTCCCTCAAAGCCCTAGCTTCAGGTCTCTGCCTAATTGAATATTCATGGTGACCAACTGAATATTTATTATGCCAGAAGAGCTCCATAAGGCCCTGTCTTCTCCCCACCGTCTGCACTCGGTCTTTCTAATGCATATGCAGCCTTCCGTGGGCTGTGGCAGATGTCCCTCTCTCTCGCCCCCCCTCCCCCCCTCCGCCAGTGCTGTCCCTGTCACTCATTTCTCGCCCGTGCACTCCTCCCCTCCCCCCCCCGTGCTGTTAATCCCACTCATCAATCCTTTACGCGTTAGCCTGCCTCCGTCTTCCGGAGCAGGCTTTTCTGAATTCCATCCCCCACCCATGCGGACCACAGTTAGAGCCCAGGTCAGAACCGCTCTCTGCTGAACAGAAGCTTCCCGTGCGCTTCGTGAGGCTAATGGCTGCAGGATGAAAACCCACTTTTCCGTTGCTTTCCGTCGGATTAGATGGGGTGCTGACGCTGAGCAGGAGGGACATCCCCGACAAGACAGCCGAGTGTTTATAGAGCACGTGGCACGGGTGAACAAGTGTCAGAAACGCTTTACGAACCTTATCCTGAGTCAACCCAGTGAGTATCTCCCGGGTGACACCAGCACCTTCTCAGGTGGTAGTTTTCTCATCAGGAAGCTGGAGAAAAAGGCCTGCCCGTTGCGCTGATACATAGGTGACATGGTGAGAGGGAGGTGGCTTTGCTAGGCTGGTCGGGAGTTCCCCTCCCCCTGCCCCTTTATTACAGGTCCTTTGCTCTCCCTCCTCTGTCAGGGGATATGAATGGCCCAGGAGTGAGCTCTGAGCCCCACAGAGACAGACACTGAAGGAGGAGCTATTATTTCTGTGGTCTCCCCGTTGAGCGTAGCCGACCACACGCTAATGAGGATGGATGAGGCTGTGTGCTAGAAAGATCTGTACTCCCGGAGGATGCCGTGCCAGGGACGTGGACAGTCATGGCAGCCAGGATGAGGACCCCTCTGCCAATCTGCAGACTAGACCGGGTCCCCTTGTTCAGCACTGCAGCCACCTTCGTGTCCTTGTACCGACTGGGCGTCCACTGGTGAGATGCAGGTTGGCATCCCCTGCTCTCCCCAGGAACAAGATGTCACAACACAGCTCCTAGATTCAGCCAGCCTCCCTGTGGACCAGCACCCACTCTCCTGGCAGCCTTCGACTGCTCCCCCAACTTCTCTGAGCCCTGACATCCCACTTGACAGATGGGCATAATCCTGCCCACATCATTGGGTCGCTGTGGGGAGTCAGTGGAGTCCTGGTGGGTGAAAGACACTGCGAATACAAGACCGATTCCCAATGTTCCTCCGTCACGAAGCCTTCCCCTGTCCTCCTACACGGAATTAATCCTGTATTCCTCGAGACCGCCTCCTGAATATTAACACCATGTCCCTGTTAACCGCATTTCTCCCAGCCCACCCTGGAGAGTGAGGGGCCGCGCGCATGTATCTGTTTGCCCGCTAGACGGAATCTCAATGGGGGTAGGCAGGCAGGATGTGGCTTTTACGCACCTTTATGTGAATCCCTGTAGACATCACAATGCCTGGGACATAGTAGATGTTCAGTAAGCGTTTAATGAATAAAAGAATAGATGGGGCGCCTGGGTGGTTCAGTGGGTTAGGCATCTGACTTCGGCTCGGGTCATGATCTCACAGTTCATGAGTTTGAGCCCCACGTCTGTGCTAACAGCTCAGGGCCTGGAGCCTTCTTCGGCATCTGTGTCTCCCTCTTTCTTGGCCCCTTCCCCACTCACGCTCTGTCTCTCTCTCTCTCTCTCTCAAAATTAAGAAAACCTTTTAAAAAATGCTTTGTTAAACAAACAAACAAAAAAAGAGTGCTGGCCCCTTCTGCCTGGACTCTGCCCCTTGTGTTATCTTTTCTGTGCTACTCATGATGTGGAGGTAAGAGAAGGAGATTTCTCTTAGGGTCCATATGCCCTGGCCTGGGGGATGGACCCCAGTTGCACGAGCTGGTGAGGAAGTAGGAAATCATGGCTCTGAAATGCAGAGCCCAGCTCCTTCCCCTTGTCGTCTACCTGTGTTCAGCCCCAGAATACTTAGACAGAACTGGATGGAATCTTGGAAGTGATTGCTTCTTGTCTCTGAAATTGCTTCCTTGTCTTCTGGGCCAGTCCCCCGGAATGGCTGCAGAGAGCCCCCGCTGTTTAATATCCAGCGTGCTGATGGGGGTGATCGCTCATCAGACCCCAGAACCCCCAGCGAGTTCTAGAGGGACCGCGGACGGCCCCAGACATGCAGGTCTCAGACAAACGGCTGCCTGGCGGATTGGCCAACATGATTCAACAAACGTGATTAAAGGCCAGAAAATAGGACCTGTGAGGAAAGTGTGAGCCATCTGGTTGATATATCGTGGAGAGCGAATAACAATGGGCGAGTCTTGAGGACATTCTCCGCAGGAAGAATGGCGTTGCCTGGCTCCATCAGGCCCGGACAGGAAGCAAAGGGCACCCGACTGGGGCAGGAGGGATTTGGTCCAGACGTATTAAGGAAGAACTTTTCCACTGCCCGGCAGTCGGTGGTGCGTTTAAACCGCTGGGAAGGTCTCCCAGAAGCAGCTCCCGGAATCAGATATCCTTGGTAAAAAATGACGGACCTGGGGCGCCTGGGTGGCTCAGTCAGTTAAGCATCCGACTTCAGCTCAGGTCATGATCTCGTGGTCTGTGAGTTCGAGCCCTGCGTTGGGCTCTGGGCTGGCTTCGGATTCTGTGTCTCCCTCTATCTCTGCCCCTCACTCACTCATGCTGTGTGTGTCTCTCTCTCTCAAAAAATAAAGATTAAAAAAAAATTAAAAAACAAGAAAGCCATAAATAATGGATTTTATTTTATTTTATTTTATTTTTTTTAATTTTTTTATTATTTATTTTTGGGACAGAGAGAGACATAGCATGAACGGGGGAGGGGCAGAGAGAGAGGGAGACACAGAATCGGAAGCAGGCTCCAGGCTCTGAGCCATCAGCCCAGAGCCTGACGCGGGGCTCGAACTCACGGACCGCGAGATCGTGACCCGGCTGAAGTCGGATGCTTAACCAACTGCGCCACCCAGGCGCCCCTAAATAATGGATTTTAGCTGGGATAACAAGAGTGCTCAGTTAATTCATGAATGAATGCCTAGCGGTTTCTGTCTTCGTCGGGAACTGTTAGTATACCTCAGGAGGGTGTGTTGAATCATCTGTTACAAATAAAAATATTTGTGAGGTAGAAAATCATCAATAGTTTTCAATAGAAAACACTCTTGTTTTAAAATTCGCTTAGGATTTATTTTATGGGTAGGTATCGACAGGAAGACAGGTAGCTATGGAAGTATCCGTGATGCAGGAAGAAGTTCTTCTGCTCACAGATCTCTAGAACCAGAAGGCACAGCATTCCCACAGGGGAACCGCCAGGGTCCGTCCGGAGGCAGGAGCACTGAGGGAGAAACACGGTTTAGAGTCTTTATCGTAGTTTCAGCACTTAAAAGACAAGGCAAGGAAGGTTAAACAGGTTTAGGACTGGCTAGTTTGAATAATCTCACTGGGCTTTGAGGCACAGGTGCTGCTGACTCTTAGTCCCGTTAAGGCAGGTGGACAGTGGTCCAGAGTTTAGGAGGCCCACAGAGGAGATGGGAGGACGGGGAGGGGGAGGCAGGCTCTGGATTGGTTAGTTTGCATACGAAAGACTTGCAAGTTGCTGGATCACTCTAGGAATTGGCTAACCTGGAGAGGGACGGTATTTCCCTCCCTTCTGCAAAGCCACAGATGCGGGAGCATCCAGGATACAGAAAATTTAGTTAACCCAACTCTCCATCCAGAAGTGAAAATAGGGACAGGGTTTCCAGTCGTCTTGATGTTGGTGGACAATTAGAAATTCACGAGCCTGGCGGGGAGGGGCAGAGTCCTTGTGAACCTCTGGTCTGTAAAGCATGACCTGGAGGTTGAGTGGCTTATCCAGTTAGGACGCCCGCTCAGGATGCCACCAGCAAGGGCTTCTTTCCACCATGATGCGTCTGTGTTCCAAGATCACAAGTTCCAGTCTTAACCCAGCTGTCTACCCAGCATGTGTCCTGCCACCGGGAATGGCTCAGGCACCCGCTGAGCCACCCCCCCCACCCACCGAACCCAGGACGGAGTACGGTGTGGCTGCCAATGGGTGATGTTCTTTGCCGCATCTACCCTGTAGCCACCACCACCGTCAGTGCTGATTTGTGAGACAACCCTGGGCCAGAGCTTCCCTTTACTTCCCTCCTTCCGGAGATCATAAATAAGGCTGACGGTGTTTTGTCAACGGCAAACCCCCTGAGTAATTTTAAGAGCCAGCTCATTCATTTGACCAACATTCGTTGGACACCTGCTGGAGCTAGGTGTTATACTAGACGCTGGGGACACGGTGGTGCACGTGGGACACACGGGCCATGCCCTTGTTTAGTAGAGATACAGGCTAAGTAAACATAATGAGCTAATGACGCATTGCATACGCGTCGTGGCGGAATAAACAGCGATGTGTGGAGGAGAGGAAGGTGGACCTCTTTGGAGGGATCAAGGTTGGCCTCTCCGAGGGGAAAGGAGACTGGGAGCCTGAGCAAGGCACAGGAGGAGCCTTCTGCACAGGCAGAACAGGACCCATAAAGGCCCCAAGGAGGGAAGAACGTGACTCATTGTAGGAAATAAACTCCGAGGAAAGTCAAGGGATTTGGACTTTACCCCAAGGGGCAGGGAGAGGGTGCCAAAACAGGGGCCTAACGTGAATTAAAGTGATGTTTCTTGAAAGATGACGTTGGCAGCTCTCTGGGGGCAGAATTTCAGAGAAGGGAGACAGGAAATAGAAAAATTCATCAGCTAGGAGGCAGCAGGTTGGTGACATCGAGATTGAGGAGGGTGCCTTGGGCGGTGGATCCACAGGGTAGTTTGGGGTGCAAAGGAGCAGCAGTGGGGTGGGGCCACGGGGGAGGCAGCAGGTTGGTGACATCGAGATTGAGGAGGGTGCCTTGGGCGGTGGATCCACAGGGTAGTTTGGGGTGCAAAGGAGCAGCAGTGGGGTGGGGCCACGGGGGAGGCAGCAGGTTGGTGACATCGAGATTGAGGAGGGTGCCTTGGGCGGTGGATCCACAGGGTAGTTTGGGGTGCAAAGGAGCAGCAGTGGGGTGGGGCCACGGGGGAGGCAGCAGGTTGGTGACATCGAGATTGAGGAGGGTGCCTTGGGCGGTGGATCCACAGGGTAGTTTGGGGTGCAAAGGAGCAGCAGTGGGGTGGGGCCACGGGGGAGGCAGCAGGTTGGTGACATCGAGATTGAGGAGGGTGCCTTGGGCGGTGGATCCACAGGGTAGTTTGGGGTGCAAAGGAGCAGCAGTGGGGTGGGGCCACGGGGGAGGCGAGCAGGGGACGCATCGGCGCAAACTTGCAGACTTCCAGCTTTGGACCTGGCTGGCCGTGCCTTTTCTTGAGACGGGGAAAGAAGATGCCAGGGGGTCTGATGTGTCGATATCGTCAGTAGGAGCCGTGATTAGGATCACTATTAAAAAGCGTTGTCCCCCAGCTCAGATCTCAGTAAGGGTGCTGCTAGCATCAACAACTCAGTTTGGCCTCAATGCGTCACATTCTCTCTGCCTGGGCATCAGTATCCTGGCTCTTGACTCAAGAGTAGAGTTTCTCAGCCTCGCACGGTGGACATTTTGGGGTGGGGTAGGGAGGTGACTCTCTGTCGTGGGGGCCCGTCTTGTGCTTTGTAGAAGGCTTAGCAGCATCCCGAGATGCTGCCAGATGTACCCACTAGAGGCCAGTAGCATCCTCCCCCTGAGTTAGGACCATCATAAATGTCTCCAGACCTTGCAAATGTCCCCTAGGGGACAAAATGGGTCCTGTTTCAGGGCTGCTGTTCCAGAAGCACAGGAACTGAGAATTAGATGTAAAAGTTCATCTAGGAAGGACAGGCTACCCGCTTGTAGCATGGGGAGCTCTCTGACCTGCCTGACTCTTGAACTCATGTCCCGCAGCTTCTGGGCTAATAGCAATCTGGGGTTGCAAAAAAGCCTCACTCAGCAGCAAAAACACGCACCGAAATAAATACAGAGCACCCGTGCCAGGTGCTGCCCCATGGTTCTCTCATTTAATCTCCATGACCACTCAGTCTGCCGACAGGAAAGCAGAGGCTAATAGAGGTTGAGTTGCATGCTGGTGACCATGAGGTCATTCATGAAGGGGCGGAGGCAGGGTTTGAACTCAGGTCTTTCGTGCTAGATCCTGTACTCTTTCCTTGGTGTCACAGTTGCCTTTCCTGGACACTGTGTCACAACCCGAAGCATCTGTGCCTGAGGACGCCATAGTTTGGCCGGTGGGAGAGGGGGGCGGGGGGGGGGGGCAAGAGCGGTGACCCTCGTAGCCACCAGTTACTCCCGTTCTTCTGTCTTGATCCTCAGCCCCAGGCTGAGAGCAGGGTCTCACATTACCCACTGGAGAGAGCTCTGGGGGCTGCATTTCACTGCCCACCACCACCTCCCCGGCTCCGCCAGGACCCCCACCATCCCCTTCGCCAGTGCTCTCGGCTCAGCTCTCTCACAAAAGCACAGCCATGCCATTATTGAAGGACACCAACCTCCCAGCTGAACAAAGCAGCCTTTCCTCGGACTCATTAAAGCCCGAGTCTCTTCTGAAAAAGATCAAAAGCAGACATAATCCCAATTCCCACGGGATCCCAACCTCGGTGCAAGACACACAGGCTGTCACGTCCCTGGGCATTCTAGGCCCCCATCCCGGAGGCTCTGTGTTGAGGCTCCTGGGTTTCATGCCCCAAGGTATGTGGTGGGATGAGTGGGCTTCCTCCACTCCATCACAGTGATTTTCAACCCATCCAGCCTAAGAACCATGCCACAGAAGCAGAGGGCTACTTGTGAGTCCCTTGAGAATTGTCTGATACTATTTTAGTCTTCTTCGTTGTTGCCCACAGACTCCCCTGCATGCATTCCGTAAATGTTTCCTAGTTGGTGGATAGATGGAAAGATAGAAGGATGGATGAATGTATGGGTAGGTGGATGGATGGATGGATGGATGGATGGAACATTGAATGGATGCATGGAAAGAAGGGATAGAAGAAGGAATCTAGGAAGGGAGGAAAGGAGGGAGGGAGGGGGGAGGGAGGGAGAATTAAGAGGTCTTCAACATCAAGTCATGTTCTTTACTAAAACTCACCTGCCCATTCAGAAAACCCTATGATAATTCATGCAAGCAAGTTTTTGGCTTTTGAGGAAAACCCAGTGGGGCAGTAGTTAGGGGTTATTTTATTTTTAGAAACGTATTTGTTAATCAGCGTATTATCCCCTTGAGGTAGGGTGAAGAGTAAAACAGTCAATTCAGATGTTGTTCTTACAGAACTGGTCATTGCCATGAATTGTCCTATCATATATTTATGGTTTGAAAATCAGTCCTATGAAACATCTAAACACACGACACGATCATTCCCCTTTCCAAGGGAATACTGGCCCCACCACATGCTAATGCAGGGTCTCCAGCGGGTCTCCCAGCCTCCATGAGTCTGTCCCTTTGTCCTCAAAATGAAGATAATAATGGCGTCCACCTCAAAAGGGGTGAGTCAACGAGATAATATCTGCAAAGCTCTTGACGAGAGCTGGGGTACATAGCAAGCACTCAGCAAATAATGGGTGTATCATGGAAAATGCTCCTGGCCAGGTAGCTCAGACCCGCCGTGTTTTTGTTTTAACAGCTACGCAGTACTCCAAGCTATAAAATGTGCCATCATTTTCTTAGTCAGCGCCCCCTGTTGATGGATATTTAAGTTGTAGCCTTCATACATTTCTAGTGTGATACGATGGGGAAAATCTTTTGCTGACACGTTTTGTAGATACGTGTCAGGCACCAGTAAGGCACTGGGGGGAAAGTGATTGGATTTAAGATGGGGCAGAGGGTTTGGTTTAAATTTATCATACGCTATCAGCCATGTGAGCTGTAGATTTTGTGGCGGTTTTCCTCCTATTTGGAGGAAATTGTAATTGTTCATAATCATGATTGTCCCCCCCACCCCCCACGCCTACCTCGAGAGAGCATTTTTCTCACAGATTTGGGGGCAGGGGGAAGGAGACTCTATTTCCCATCTTGCCAGAGGGATCTTCCAGTTTTGCCGTTCAGGAAAGGTATGACACCTCCCCCCCTGGAGCCAGAAAGCTCAGCTCCCACAGCCGGGATGAAGGCTGAGTCCTGCCCTCGGACAAAGACGACAGTCCAGACCACAAGGAATCAGCCTGATGGTTGTTCAGGTTGTTTGTTGGAGGAATCGAAAAGCCACAGCTTGACAAGGTTTGTGTTTTTCCCACATACTTTCAATTGCCTCTGCGACTCATGAGAAGACTAAGCCGCCAGAGGCCAGCTCTCACAGACTTAACCACTTGGCCTCCACCAATTTTCATCTCCCACAGGGTCTGGCCCAAGGGTCCACTCCCCCGTGTGTCTTCGCATCACAGAGCCCTTCCCTGCTTCAGCCGGGGGTCTCTTTCCTGCCTCCAGCTGACTGACTCCTACGGGCATTCAGAGCCTACTTAGCACAGGAAGCCTCATACGATCGTGTCTGTCGTTTCAATTATTTTAATATTCACGATGTCTCTCGTAGTCAGCTTTGCGTTGTTGCTGTTCGAATATACATATAGCCACACGTCCTATATTAGATTATCGGGTCCTGGAGGACAGGGACGAGGGCCCCGTAAAGCAATTTTTCCTACCTCCTGTCTCCTGTACACATAACAAGCACGTGATGCAAACTTTACAACGTGACAGAGTTAAGAACATGATTTACAGTCACATCGTTCGCTTTTCGAGGAGTGTTTGCTGGGTTCCGCAAAGCAGCATCTAGTTGGCAGGCTTTCTGCATTGTGTGGAAGACAGAGGAGGGAGGAGTCTTCCGAAAACCTGCCTCTCAGCCTTCTCGGCCTCCAGTGCTTCCAATGCTGGTGTAGGTGTCGGGGAAGAGTCGTCGTCTAAAGGGAGGAAGGGACGTTGGGAGAGCCAGGAAGTTGGCATATGGGAGGCAGTGCAGAAACACCTCACCTCACCTGGCAGGCTGTTTTCTCGGCTTCCTTGTCGAGATGCCTTAGCTGCTCTGCAACCCCCCCAACCTCCCAGGGGAACTGGAAGCTTCTGGAGCATGCTGGAGTCACCCCTGTCCTGGCTTCTCCTCCTGCAGCCCCCACAGCCCGGTCACCCCCTGAGCCAGGATGCTGCCTTCTCGTCTCTGCCTGAGTCCCGGGCCACTGCTCTGACACTGAGCTTCATGCTGGGTCACTGAGCCACTCCCACCTAAAGGCGTCCTGATGTCCCTGCGGTTCCCACAACCACTCCTGTGCCGGGATCCCATGCCAGCAAGGCCTCCACACCTTCCCCTCTGAGAAGAGAGAGCTTACAAATGGTCCTAGCGGTGTGTCGATTTCAACTCAATTCTGCTAATGGCAGGCACATTCCTCTGGCCACCGTCCCAAACCCAGTGCTTAAAAGCTCAAACCGAAGAAGGTTCTCATGAAACAGACTTCAGGGGAATGTGAGTATCATCAAGTCAAGAATGCTGACGTAGACCCTTCAGGTGCCTTGGACCCCTCAGATAGAGAGAGAGCCCAGGCCGAGGGGGTGGTCAGGGAAGGAATCTGAAAGTGATAACTATGCATGCACAGGCTCAGGGAGTTGAGAAATGGGGAAATGCTCCTAAAACAGGGAAACAGCTTTCACTGCAAGGTGCCCTTTGGGTTGGTGACAGCTGTGTGTGTAAAGGTCATTTAGAAAGGACAATCAACCCAACACCCACCTCCCCAGACCCACCTTTCCCCAAGTGATGCACTCGATACAGGCATGCCCAACCTGAGGTCCCCAAGGGTCTGTCACCATGGAGAGAGGGACCTGGATGGCCCTGTGGTCACAGATAATCACATGGGCACTCCAGACTGGCTCACTGGGCTCCTCATTTCAGCAGGGCATTGCCTCCAGATGAAAGGTCAGGCAGCCTCACTCTGGGGCTCAGTCCTTGGAGAAGAGCACAAGGGTTGGAAATGTGCAGCCTGGGTTCTGATTCCACCTCTGCTTTGTACTAGCTCTCGGACAAGCCATGTCCCTGGACGTCAGCACCTCATCGATAAAATTTAGGCAAGACTGGATGTAGGTCCCACCCAGCTCTGTAATTTCCAGACCCACCTTTCTGCGTCCCAGTCCAGTCACCAGACCTGCGATTCAGGGATCCTGGTGGAGGATGGCGATGGAGAGGGCAGGACTTGTGTGTTGAGAAGGAGAGCTCTCATGCCCCCAACCCCCATGCCCTAGCTTTCTCATGGGTCTGCATGTAGAATCCAGATGGCGGAGGGGAAGCCACATTGAACTACCTGTTACTGAACCTGAATGTCCAGGTGATCAGAATGTACCACACTCCACCTCCATGTTCATGGGAACCCTGTCATCTGCCTGCCTGCCTTCTTTGAAGAGTTATTAGCTGTTTCTTTGACTCTCTGTGGGAAAGTGTGACACTTGTTCCCTATTGCTGCTGCAACCTGTTAGCACAAACTCAGTGGTTTAAAACAACACAACCTATGACCTTACAGTTCTGGTGGTTCAAAGTCCAAAATAGGGCTCAGTGGGCTAAAATCAAGATGGCGGCCAAGTGGTGTTTCTTTCAGAGGCTCCAGGGGAAAATCCATTTCCTTGCCTTTTCGGGCTTCCGGAAGCCTCCTGCACACGCTGGCTTGTGACCTCAGGACTGAAACCTCTGTTTCTTTCTCTGACTCTGACCTTCCTGGTTCCCTGGGATAAGAACCCTGTGATTGCATTGGGTCCACCCAGAGAGCCCAGAAAAATCTCCCCATCCCAGGGTCCTCAATCACATCTGTAAAGTTCCTCTTTTGTCCTGCGAGGTAATAACATATCCGTAGGTTCTGGGGACATCTTTAGGGGGCCATTGTGCAGCCTGCCACTGGTGCGTTTGCCCCTGAGTCTGTTCCTGCATCACACTATGGGAGGGTAGAATGAAAGCAGAGAGCAGGAAGCGGTTACCAAATGGACATCAGACATCACGATCCCAGAAGCTTACTGATCATTGGCATCCACTGGATGCTGTCATGGCCTCTTATAGACTGACTTGTCCCTCCTCCTTTCTGCTGACTCTTGACTCCTTTATGCCAATTTGGCATTCACCCCATCTCTCCCTCCCCGGGGGACCATTTCCTAGATGTATCTGCAGGGTGTTCAGAGTTAGTTTGTATGGGCGCGAAGATTTATTCCCCTTCTAATTATTCATTCATTCATACATGCATGCATTCATCCATTTGACATTAGTTGAGCATCTACTATTGTCCACATGCGGTAGGCTGGCCTCGGTGTTGTGATGAACAAGCTGGAAACAGACTCTGCCCTCCGATGGTCACACACGCACACACACACACGTTTGACTTCAAGTATAGACCGCCCCTCCCCCAGTTTGTGGATTTTAAAGATCACTTTTGATTTTCATCACCTTGGCCCTATTATGGAGTTGGCCCTCAACGACTTCTCAGTTCCCCCTGTTATTTATTAGATGGCAAGAGGATGGCAGGTGACTTTGTCCCTGAATCGATGAAAAAGCTCGAGGAAGGCAGGACAGGAGCGGACCCCATCCCTGTGGTTGTCACAACCAAATGTGATACAAGTCCCACCTTCTGGCGGGACCGGCCCTCTACTGACAGGGGAGCCTTGGCTCTCTGTCTTAGCTGGTCCTCACTTCTTGGAGGAGTGGATATATGAGGGATTAGAGGTCTTCTCTTACGGCTCCTGTTGATGTAAGAGGAACACAGTATCCCTGTTCTGAGAGCTTACTTGGGCAGAATAGATACAGTGTAAGTGCCTAAAAGCAGGGATTGCTTTGGCTAAGCCTCCGTTCAGATAACGGAGAACCAACATATTCACTTTTCCCTCCAGACCCTCCCGTGTGTGCGGCAAACCTCCTCTTTCCTGTTAGCTACGGCTCCTAAAACCTTTAAAGCTTTCAAAATCTCCTTGATATTAGGGGTTGGTTTATTCTTTTCCCAGAAAGCTTATGAAAGCATAAAATTTTAAAGCCTGGAGGGGACCTCGGAGAACAGATGCATGATTTAATTTATATTTTTAATTTTCCCGGTTCAGCAACTTGGGGGACATGAGTTTACAAGTCAGTCTCCCTCTGCTCCTTGGTCTGCTCCCATTCACAGCCCGCTCCCCCCAGCTCCCCCGAGGCCTCCTGAATACCAAGGTATTTCTTGCTTTCCTGAAGCACGTCCACGTGGGCGCTGTGAGTTCTCCCCCCCGTCCGTGGTTGGGGTGCACTGGAGGCTCTGTCTTTTGGGGCATCTTAACTGGCTTCCACAGGGAAAGGCTGTGCACACACAGGACCCACGTTTCCTGGGAGCACTGTCTCCTGATGTAGATGTTATGGCTTCTGCCATTTCCCATGAAGATGCCTCTCTGGGCCCCGTGCCCCCCCAGGGACAGAGGAAAGCTTCTGGCTCAGAATGAGCCCCCCGTGTTGGCAGAATAATGCCCCCCCACAAAGATGCCCGCATCCTAATCCCTGACCTGTGCCTATGGTATTTGCATGGCAAGGGGGATTTAAGATTGGAAAATCAGCCTGGATTATCCAGGCGGGGTTAATGTCGTCCCAAGGGTCCTTATGATCAGGAGGCAGGAGGGAGCATGTCAGAGAGAGAGAGAGAGATCAGCAGGTGCCGTGTGACCGGCTTTGAAGGTGCTGTACAGGGGCCCGAGCCAAGCATGGAGGCAGTTTCTAGGGCAAGGGGACAGACTCTCCCCTGGAGTGTCCGGAAAGAACACAACCCCGTAACTCCTTGACGGTAGTCCAGGGAGACCCATTTCAGACGCCCAAGCTCCAGAACCATAAGGCAATAAATTCATGTTGTTTGAAGCCCCAGAGTTTGTGTTCGTTTGTCACAGCAGCCACAGGAAACTAACACAGCCTCTAAGGAGGAGGAACCCAGATCAGGCGTTGAGGGTATACCACCACCTTTGGCTGACGTGCACGTGATCACACGGGCCTTGCAGGAGGCGTCCTCAGGATCCCCGGGCCTCAGTCCTCCTGCTGTGTCCGGGCTTGCCCAGCAGAGCATCAGCTCCAGGCCAAGAGCTGTTGTTTTCCCTCTAGGGGCTGCTCCCTGGCCTTGGCAGCAGACTTCCCGGCTCTGGCTTCCCGCACCCTGGGGCCATCAAACTGCTGATTCTGAGCGAAGCCTCTGTTCGCACAGCCGGGCCCACCTCAGAGCACCTCTTCTGTTCTCTGCTCTGAGTTCTGGGTTCCTAGTGGCCAGCCGCAAGCACCCCGTGAGTGGGAAGTCAGGGCATCTCTGGGGAGGGTTCCTCGCAGACAGCAGTCCCCGCCCCCCCCCCCAGGGGATATGCAGAAAAGTGTTGATGCTTTTCACCTCCTCTTAACTTAGGAAGAAGGTCCCCCTCCAGGGGACCCAGGGGCCACCCCTGACCCCCTCAGCTTGGATTCTCTCCCACAAGGATGATGACTCGGGCTCCACACGATCCAGCCTTCCAGATGAGTGGGCATCCCTGCCTTGGTCTCCATTAACAGCAGGTGTCAGGACATGAAAATGAACAACAAGGCAGATGTGAGGGACACAGTGGCCCAATTCAGTACACAGTGAAGTCACAACCGGGCGCCGGAGGGATGTGTGGTGATGGGGGCCGGTGGCGGGAGGTGGGAGGTTGGTGGTGCAGAGGACACTCGTCTGCTCTGCCCTGACAAATGTGCCATGCAATCTCCTGGCACTGTCTTCTGGCAGGAGGCAAATGGTACTGGACTCCCGAAGAAAGGGGGGAGCGCGGTGAGAGGCACTAACAAGGGATAGTGCGGTCCCCGGGGGCTGACAGTGGCAGGGAGTTGTTGCAATCGCTGACCGAGAGCGGCAAGGGGAGGGTTGATTCCAGAACCCAGAGGAACCCAGAGGACGGGTGGAGAGCTTGGCTGCAGGAGCTGGGACCAACCCACAGTGACCCACGTGGGCACCTGCTGGGGGAACCCAGACCCGTGGACTATCCTGCCCCCACCCGTCTCCTGCTGGTGATCCCCACTGACGAAGCCCAACGGGAGCCAGAGGAACAGGGGACTTGGGGGTGCACAGAGTGGAGCCAGTGCTATTGAAGCTGGAGGGCTGACAAGGGACACCAGTGCGGTCACTCGGCCCCAGTGCGTCGGTCTGCTTTCTGTTCGCTCACATACCGGCCTCCCTGTCACCTTTCGTGGCTCTGCTTAGGGTCATCTCCTGGTGGGGGGACGGCTTCCCTGACCTCCGGATCTACGGCACCTGACCCTGTGGCATCTTCTGCATCACCTCCTGCCGTCTGCAATCATCCTGTTGGCTGGCTGCTCCCGTGTCGTGTGTCCCTAGACTGGGGACTGGGGAATGCGTTTGACCCATTGAAATAAAGGTCTGCTGAGAGGACCTATGCTTTTCTCTCTCTCAGTCGTACCCATAGCAACTAGCACTTTGGCCGGTGGGTATTCTCAAGCCCTGGCTCAATGAGTGGGTCGGTAAACTCCCCCTTATGAATGAACGAATGGAAACATGGAAATAATGAGTAGGGGCTTGTGCCACCATAATAGACGGGTCAGGAGGAGCCGAACATGGCCAGGTTCACCCCCAAGTCACAGGGCCTTGGTCTACCAGGCTCTCCGCTGACTCTGGGGTGCACGGTCCCCATGGCTGCGTTTTCTCTCAGTGTGCTCCCCACACGGGTTCCAGGAAGGAGCCAGATGCCCCCACGCTGTTCCCTACAAGACAGAAAAAGCCAAGGTTTTGCTGGAAAGAAATGACATGGAAATCAGGGTCCCGTGCTGGAGGCATCCACGGGGTGTGCAGACTTAGACCAACTGAGGAGCTGAGTGGGGAACAGCACCCAGGCTGGAACAGAAAGGTCCCTGCCAAGGAGAGTCTAACAGCACCAAATTGGGGCGGGGCGGGGCGGGGGTTGTTCCAAAGTGAGGTGACCATCTCATTTAAAGATGTCAGCTGAGGGACAGGGGTGAAGTCTATTACATACATGGAGTATCTAGAAAGAGAAACGTAGCATTCAAGAATCAGAGATCAAAAGTGATTTTAAAAATATTTGGAAACATGTAAATACGGCATCCGTTTTCACTGAAATAGAGGAGGCCACACACTTAATAAAACAGTAGGTAAAGCAGGAGGTGATGTGACAGACTGGACAATTCGGCAAGGCCTTGGTAGGCTAAGGAAAGGATACAGGGAGCAAATATTGCCGAGGGGCCAACAGATTCCACGCGAAATAGCCACAGGAATGGGAATGGTAAGCCAGAGACACTCTCCAGATGCCGAAGCAGGAAAGAACGATGGATAGAAGGGGCCGGATGAAAAGTGTTTGGAGTCTGAGCTCACAGAATGAAAATCCACATAGACATAAAGGGAGTATGGAGAACAAAAAAAGGGAATTCATTTTTTAAATAAAGGAATCGAATCACTTACAAGGATAAAATAGGACAAAGTAAAATAAAATTTTTCTCAATTTCGGAAGACGGGAATAGGTAGATGGGGTGGTGGAAATCAACTGAAAGTAACCAACACACAGACATATACTGATGATTTTATTTTTCCTTTTAGTTTCGAGGATAAAGCTAAAGTGTTCAGGCTGGGTGGAGGGGGTGGGAACCAAGGAAAAAAAACAACAACAAGAAAAAACTATCTGCAAAGGAACACAAGTTACCTTTGCCATAGAGATCTCCATAATGCAGATGCTGTGCATTCCAGAAGAGAGCAGCTAAAAAGCCAGACAGAGACAGAGAGAGAGATAAAGAGAGACAAACAGAGAGACAAAGACAGAGAGAGCTAGGGGGAGAGAGACAGAGAGAAAAATAGACAGGGAAAGACACAGAAAGACATACAGAGAGAGAAGAGAGAGCAATAGAGAGATAGAAATAGAGAGACAGGGAGAAGAGAGAGAAAAAGAGAGACACAGGGAGAGAGACAGAGAGAAAGACACAGAGAGAACCAGAGAGAGAGACAGAAGAGAGAGTGAGAGAGAGAGAGAGAAAGACAGAGGGACATAGGGCAGTTCCACCCAGAAGGGAGGGAAGGGTTTGGATCCAAGAACGCACCAGCCAAGCAAGGTGTTACTCATCAAGACAATACAGAGGCTGCCTCGGATATGTAAAGATTCCAAAAATGTGCACCTGACAACCAAAAAATGAGTCAAAGAGTTCCCGAGAGAACACACAGCACTGGAGGACCCTGGAGACTAATCACACATACAGATCTAAAAAAAAAAAAAGATTGTCAACATAGTCACAAGACAATACAAATATGATTCTTGAAAGAAAAAAAAGTGACACTGTAAGGATAATCATTTATCAACATCAATCAGAGCCAACTAGTTGACAGCCTAACAGGTAAATCTGGGAGGGAGAGGAGGAAATATAAATATATGGTAACATTTTCCTCCCAGATAGGTCATTAGGTATGGTTTCACCATGGACTTTGATAATAGAAAAAACACAGGCTTGACGATATTTATAAAGATGAAGGTAATAACTGTAGCATGAAAATTAACATTGTACGGGGGTGGGGGGACCAAAACATGGTCCCATAAAACTAATGATATGAAATAAACAATCAAGGAAACATAAAAAAGCAAAAAAACACAAAAAACAACAAAAAAACCAAAACCCAAAACCATAAAAATAATAATACGCAGACATAAGTACAAACCCACCAAGCCTGAGACCAAGATAAGTGGATTTAACCCCTATGTTAAAATACAGGCTTTTATAGGGCTCCTGGGTTTATCAGTCGGTTGAACTTCCGACTTCGGCTCAGGTCATGATCTCACGGTCTGTGAGTTTGAGCCCGGCATCGGGCTCTGTGCTGACAGTTCAGAGCCTGGAGCCTGCTTCAGATTCTCTGACCCTCCCCCGTTCATGCTCTGTCTCAAAAATAAATAAACATTTTTAAAAATTTAAAAAAATAAAAATAAATAAATAAAATACAGTCTGGCCAGAAATAATGGTTCAAAAACATAAAGCTCTGTTTTATGTTACCTATAAGAAATACACTTACAGCCTAATGACTTGTAAAAAAAAAAAAATTGAAGTTAAGAGCTAGACAGAAGAATACCACCTGATATAAATAACTACCAAAAAACCTTTTTTTTTTTTTTTCAAAGGCAGTGGTGTGTAGAATTCCAAATCAGTGTTAGCATGGAGTCACTTTTTATTGTCTAGGTAAATAATCCACATGGAAAAGCTACTGGACTCATCTCTTTGTGCACTTGGTAGGATCACATCAAAATACGTAAAGAGAAAGTGGTGGGAATTGAAGAGAAACATTGACATAAATAATACGGGCTGGGGGGGAGGGTGCACCTGGGTGGCTCAGTCGGTTAAGCATCTGACTCTTGACGTTGGGTCAGGTCATGAGTTTGAGCGCCACGTCAGGCTCTGCACTGACAGCTGAGCTCGCTTGGGATTCTCTCTTTCTCTGCCCCTCCCCTGCCCACGTTCCTCGCATGTGCTCTCTCTCTGTCTCTCTCTCTCAAGATAAATACACTTTAATAATAATAATACAGGGGAATGTTTCTCAAATAAGCACATAGTGATCTGCGTAAATATTTCAGAATTCAATATTGACATCACTAACCTACAAAGAAGTCAAAATGTTTTCTTTTCTTATGACCGTGGGATATTTACAAAATGGGGCTGTATGGGGGCGCCTGGGTGGCTCAGTTGGTTAAGCGTCCGACTTCAGCTCAGGTCATGATCTCGCGGTCCGTGAGTTCGAGCCCCGCGTCGGGCTCTGTGGTGACAGCTCAGAGCCTGGAGCCTGTTTCAGATTCTGTGTCTCCCTCTCTCTCTGCCCCTCCCCTGTTCATGCTCTGTCTCTCTCTGTCTCAAAAATAAATAAACGTTTAAAAAAAATTAAAAAAAAATGGGGCTGTATGTGGGCTATAAAAAATGTCAATGAATGGACTGAACAAAAATGAAAAAGAACAAGGGAATTTACCTACTTGTATCAGAATGTAGAAAGATACAATTAGATAAATCTTTGGAAATTAGCAGGGCATAATTGACAAGCTTCGGAAAAAAAAAAAGGACATTCAGGAATTAGAAAGCAGAATCAGTTAGTGGAATGGACCCTCGAATTGTGCTTAAACAAAATGCAAATAAAATATATAAGGCAGGGGGACCTGGGTGGCTCAGTCGGTTGAGTGTCCTACTTCAGCTCAGGGCATGATCTCGCAGTTCGTGAGTTCGAGCCCTGTGTTGGGCTCTGTGCTGACAGCTCAGGGCCTGGAGTCTGATTCAGATTCTGTCTCTCTCTCTCTCTCTCTCTCTGCCCCTCCCCTGCTCATGCTCTGTCTCTGTCTCTCTCTGTCAAGAATAAATAAACATTAAAAAATTAAATAAAAAAAATATATATGTATATATATAAAGCGAATGTCCATGTTAATGAGAACTAGCTAGAGAGAGAGAGAGATACAAATACACAAAATAAAGACCAAAATAGGGTAAGAAACTACGGATCCAGAAAACACATGTTCTTGTAATTTTCTAGGCAACCGTAAATGATCAAAATTGACTTTTTTTTTTACTTTTTTTTTTTTTTCAACGTTTTTAATTTATTTTTGGGACAGAGAGAGACAGAGCATGAACGGGGGAGGGGCAGAGAGAGAGGGAGACACAGAATCGGAAACAGGCTCCAGGCTCCGAGCCGTCAGCCCAGAGCCTGACGCGGGGCTCGAACTCACGGACCGCGAGATCGTGACCTGGCTGAAGTCGGCCGCTTAACCGACTGCGCCACCCAGGCGCCCCTCAAAATTGACTTTTTAAAAATGTTTAAAAGCCTGGATTGGTGAAAAATCACCAAAGAAATTGAAAAAATTGCCAATGAATTGCCCCCCCCCCCCCGGCCCCAAAAAGAAACTGAGTGGAGATAAATTGGCAGGCAGTGTTGGAGACTTTATGCCAAATAACAAATAACATCACCAACGTGAATCCATCATGACGTTGCTTTTCCAACTGGGGAAAAAAAAAAAAAGAAAGAGGCTGGTATTTTACCCCTCATAATATCAACCTCTTCTCCGTCAAATAGCTTAAAATTAGTCTACCTTTGGTCTCGCCCTATCGAACAAAAAGGACAGACCCTTTGCCCTGATGTTGCTCTGTAAATGCCATCTGTGGCACATAATTATCTCCCCCACCTTTAAAAAACGTAGATAGTGTTGTTGTTATCACGATAGTTTGGACGGAAGGGAAAGGTGCCTGGAGAAGACTGGTTTTCACGGAAAGGCAGAGGTAGGACTGGGGAGGTTGGCAGAAGAGGGGAAGGGGGCCCAGGGCCACCCCATGTGGGGGGCAAACAGGGAGAGAGGGGTCCTGTCTTTCAAGAAGCCAAGAGTGGTCTGATGGGCTGTGACACTGGGGAACGTTGTGTCCCGGGCACTCGGCATCCAGGCCCTTGGTGGCCAATGCCTCTCTCTCATTTATTGCCCACCAGTACTGTCTTTGTGAAGCCCATGGTGCAGGGTCCCAGGAAATATCTATGGAAACACTCGTGGCCACGGGTGAGCTGGGGCCCAAGCATGGGCACTGGGCAAGGCTCCCTGTGCCAGATGAGAAGCCAAGGGAGTTTTCAGGCAATTATTAGAACAATCGTAATAATGACCCAGGAGAACAAAGGGAATCAAGTTGGCCCTCGTCCTGGGGTAAGACCTGGGAGACAGGAAGAGGGAGAGGAGTAGGAAAGAGACTTCTCCAGGGAGCAGAGATGCTTTGCTAGCACTTTTTTTTTTTTTAAACACTCCTAAATGACTCTGGATTTGTGTTTCTCATTCAGACTGGATGTGCTAAGGCATTTTCATTTTGTTGCCTCTCGCTCCCACCCTACCTTCCCGGCAAATTCCGTCCCAGCGCTGTTGATTTCTGTCTTGCGACCATTATGGAAATCTGGCTTCATTTCTCCTCCTAATTTATGATCTTGTTAACATGCCCGCATGCCAGATGGTCCTGTTCTTCAGGTTGCGAGTTAATGAGATAAACAAACACTGCTGTAAGAAGCAAGTAGGGGGAGGGTTTGTTTTTTGTTTTTTGGTTTTTTTCCTTGAATGGGCCCCTCTTGGTTCCTCCACATGTGCTTTGGAGGCCTGTGCCACAGCTCCCTGTGATCCTAAGCGGGTGAACAGCACTCAGTGGCACTTAAGCGGCCACCAAGAGGTGAGCTATTCCTTCCCCGCGGCGCTCCGTGCTCTGGAATTCTGTCCCAGAAAGAGACAGGGCCTCGGGATCACTAGCCACCCGAGTCTGCCATGGCACTTGAGCCGACCTGTCCTGCCTTCCGTGGTATTATTTGCTCACCCCCATCACAGCACTTAACATCTTGTACCCCGATCGTTTATTGTTCTTTCTGCCTTCTCCATCCGAAGCTCCCTGGGGCCAGAGACCATGCCTTTTTCCTCGGAACCCAGAATGCCTAGCACAAGGCCAGACCCCTAGTTGGTGGATATTCAACACCTAATTGTGAAACGTCTCCACTATAAATATGCAAATTGCTGCTAAAAAGAAGAACAAGGAGATGAATGAGTAAATACACACTGCAAAGTGGCAGGACCAGCAGAATCAATGAGATGGGCTGCCGGGGAGACCCCAGTCCTGGGGCGGGATGGCGGGGGGGGGGGGGGGGGGGGTTGCTGTGCCACTCGATGTTTAAGGACTTTTTCTGTGGTAGAGATACCACCCAAGGGGAGACCATAATTAGACCCACGGAGGTAGAGTTTTCTGTTATTCTTCATCGACCCTTACTTAACTCCGGCATCCGGGTACCGGGAGGAATCTCGAGGGCCCACATCTTACACCCTGCTTGCCTTTATCAGCTGCCCTCATACTGTCCTATCAAGATAGCTCTCCAACACCGGCTACGGAAGGGGTGGGGGAGAAAGAGGCAGGCCGGCATTACTAAGTTAGCGCTAGCAGACTGAGTCACTCAGTGTCGTTGCTGTCTAGCTCAGGGCTCAGCAAACCAGGCCGGCCGGCCACATCCGGCACCATCTGCTTTTGTAAAAAAAAGTTTATTAGAACACAGCCCCGCCATTTGTTAACATATTGCCTACCGTTGCTTTCCAAGCCACAATGGCAAAGTTGAATCTTTGTGACGGAGACCACACGGCTTACACAGCCTACAATATTTACTCTGGCGTGGGGCCCCTGGGTGGCTCAGTCCGTTGAGCGGCCGACTTCGGCTCAGGTCACGATCTCGCGGTCCGTGAGTTCGAGCCCCGCGTCGGGCTCTGTGCCGACGGCTGGGAGCCTGGAGCCTGTTTCGGATTCTGTGTCTCCCTCTCTCTCTGCCCCTCCCCCGTTCATGCTCTGTCTCTCTCTGTCTCAAAAATAAATAAACGTTAAAAAAATTAAAAAAAAAAAAAAATATATATATATATATATATATATATATATATATATATATATTTACTCTGGCGTTTCGCAGAAAAAGTTTCCTGAGCCTGAATCCAGGGGGAACACGAGAAGCCCTGTACACATGCGTGCATGAGCTTGCATAAGCGAAGGTGGACCATCACCTTGTCCACCATCAAGAGGCACCGAGAGCCGTGCCAGCAGACGAATGAATGAATGAAATG
Source organism: Neofelis nebulosa (assembly GCF_028018385.1). Classification (NCBI taxonomy): domain Eukaryota; kingdom Metazoa; phylum Chordata; class Mammalia; order Carnivora; family Felidae; genus Neofelis; species Neofelis nebulosa. Next base: position 5,641,904 of record NC_080797.1, read on the forward strand.
AGAAATGGAGCTCCCCATTGTAGTGAGATTTTTTTCTTCCTCTCTCGGGCATCCAGAGGATGTGACAATGCCTGGGCGATGAAAGCCTGCGTGTCAGGGCAGAAAGTAGATGTCCGCTGACATCATTGTCCTCACTGGCTTCTCATTATGAACCATAATTCAGGACATGTGGTGGGATTTGGTTGGGAAGGACGGGGGCCAGGGGAGAGCCGGTTGTGGTCCCGTTTGTCCTAATCCCACGTACAGGAAATACTGTCACGGCATAGACAGTACCAGGAATCAAGAGCAGCCCCTGTGGCTAATTCACTCCTGAGATTAGGCTCGAGCTGGAAGAACGGGCAGATAGAATTCCAAATAACAAGATTAGCCTCAGGCAGGGCGCACGGATGCCCCTGCCTCTTTTTCTAAGATGGGCGACATTTCCATTTAGCGCTTTGTTAATGCCAGGACCCTCTTGTAAATATCCTGTCTGGTCTGCGGGTCTCTTTTGTATTTCAGCTTGGAATGAAATTAGCTTGCATTGCCCCTCCCGAGAAGCTGGAGTCTACTCTTAGGGATACGACCCTTCTCGAGAGCAAGGCACTGGTGATAACTCACTTTCAGGTCAGCTAACTCAAGGGTCATAAAATGTCTCTCAGCGAACACAAGAGGCCCAACCAACTGTTTGCCCAAGTTGCTTTAAGAGGCGAAACTGGTTCAGATCTCATTTAGACTAAAGGGCAAAAGACTATCATCAGATCGGTTTTTGTTTTGATGGGGGGGTGTTGACACTGAAGAACCCAGACTATTATAAGACTGGAGGAAGGGGACTACGTTTCCAGTGGATAAAAGTCTTCCTGACTTTCGTTTTGCCCGAGGCCAGCCCTCAGCTGTCTGGATAAATAACTAGACTCCACGCAGAGTGGAACAGGGTCCAGTGACTGGCCTTGAAGAAGTCTCTGTGCTATGTGTAGTCAAGAATTATTGGCAAGGCAGTGGTCAGAATCATTGCGTGTACTAGTGGGGAGGGTTCTCCAGCACCATCTTGTTCAATGTCCTCCAGGGAGGTGAGACGGTGCCTACAGCCAAGATTAGAATTCCCAATTCCTAAACCGACCTTTTTGCCAACGTACCGCACTGCCTCTTTATATTACTAAGGACACTTCCAACTTGAGAAGCCCAACTCAAGCTGAATAACAAGTACAAAAAAGTGTAGGGATGTATGGGCTCATCTTACTGAAAATGCTTGGTGTACTGGCCTTCAGGCATGGCTGGATCCAGGCGTACAGAGCATGTCATCAGGAATCAATCTCTGTCCATCCCTCTGTTCTGCTTTGTTCTGTGCTGGCTTTGTTCTCAGACAGGTTCCTTTACATCTTCTCAAAGGAAAACCAGGGTACTGTTCCCTTCCAGAGGAGGAGGGGGGAGGTGCTGGGAAACAAAGTTGACAGGGCCTCATGCTGTTCCCTGCCGTGTCTGTTGTCTGAAGCTGCCTTATGTGGGTTGTGTCCATCCTCCTGGTTTGGATCCTTCCCACTCTGGTTTTTTTTCCTTGCTCATTCTTGGCTCGCTGAGCAGTCTCTGAATTCTTTCCGGGTCTCCCACTCAACGCCAGGGTAACTGAACTCTCCCATCAGCCCTGAGCTATATATCCCTTCACTGTTTCCCTAAATCATTACTTCCCTTTAGGGAGAAGTCTGCCCCCAGACCACCTGTTGGCCTCTTAGCGACAGTGCTTTCCAGGACCCCGACTTTTAGGGAAAATTTTCTATTCATGCCCACTGTCATGTTTTTTTTTTTTTCTTTTTCCCACCCTGACTGCTGAGTCCTTTCCTCCACTTAAACTGTTTTTCACAAATCTCCCCATATAATCAACAGAGTTTCTGAAATGCCCTTCCTTATCCATCATCACTTAAAATGAAATCTCCCTCGAGTATATAGATTTAGTCCTATGTGCATATAATAATAACATAGCGTGGTCCTTAAATACGGTTTCTGTCCTTAAATATGGTTTCTGTAATGTGATCTGGTACTTTCTAGTTTGTGTCTCATTTATTCTTCATGTTAATCCTCTAAAGGAGGCAATGACCCCATTTGTCAAATGAAAAAAAAAACAAAAACAAAAACAAAACAGGACGCCAGCTTCGGAAGCTTAAGTGTGCCAAAGGGAAGGCACTAGGAAGGAAACGGGGTGGGAGCTGGGAAGTGAAAAATCCAGAACAACGCCAAGGCCAGTTCTGTTTCAAACACAAAGATGCCTAAATCAGCTGAGCTTAGACAGTGGTTCTCAAACTGGGACCATTTTACTGCCCAGGAGACATCCGGCAATGCCTGGAGACATTTTTTTTTTTTTTTAATGTTTATTTATTTTTGAGAGATAGAGAGAGGAAACGAGCGGGGGTGGGGCAGAGAGAGAGGGAGACACAGAATCCGAAGCAGGCTCCAGGCTCGGAGCTGTCAGCACAGAGCCTGAGGCGGGACTCGAACCCACGAGCCGTTAGATCATGACCTGAGCCGAAGTCGGATGCTTAACCGACTGAGCCACCCAGGTGCCCCTGCCTGGAGACTTTTCTGATTGACCCAACACGGGAGATCAGGGAAAAACCAGGGAGAGGAGAAGGGGAAGCGAGCAGAGGAAGGATGGAAGAGAACGGGAGAGTGGGGAGGGTGTCTGGACTTGGCTGACAAGAGAGGAGCATCCCAGGTCACGGAGGAGAGAGGACGGGGCCTCCCCGCTGCCTCCAAGCTTCAGGGAGCGCGATTTTAATGGGAGTCTAATTAAGTCAGAAGCAGCCCGCATTTATTCCAACTCTGCTCCAGCGGTTTCTGAGCCCACACACCCCGTTACACTCTGGAGAGCCTCTACCCGTGGTGACTCCAGATCTGTGTTCACGGCGGAGGGAAGGGAGGGGAGGGAGGGCAGCCGGGCCCCCAGCCCCTGGCCGGCGGGCGGGCCTGGCTCAGGGGCCTTCCTTCCTGACCCTTCCTGTCTTGCTTCCCCCGGACTGTGCGTGGCTGGAGGCCGGATGGCCGTCCACGGGGGGTGTCTGTTGATGAGTTGGTGTGGGGCTGAGAAGCCGAGGGAGGAGGTCCACCCGCAGGAGTATTTCAGGTCCAGTGACCTCATCCGTCCAGCGGAGTGAGGCCCAGTGAAAAAGAAAGGGCCTTGCCAGTGGCTTTGTGACAGATACAGGGCCCTTCCGGGGGACGCAGGACAAGTGTAGATCCAGGACTCAATCAGGCCTCACGCCAGATCCCGGCCCCTGAGCACAGAAGGAGAGAGGTGCTCCAGGGCCCTGGGTTCCTTTGGGGGTCCCGTCAACACAGTGCCACAATCTCGCTGTTAGGGGAGAGTCTCCCCAGCGTCAAGATTATTCCAGAAAAGAACTAAGCCAGGGGCCAAGGCAGTGAGGGGCCTGGGGGTGGCAGGCCCAGCCCCGTCACTTACTGAGTGACCTGGGCGGGGGGTGGGGGTGAGGCTCTTTGCCTACTTTGCAGCACTTTCGTGGAGTAATGGCCATACGTGGGGATTTTGCCAGGAGCCGCGTGTGGTGAGGGAGAGGGTTTTGCGTAAATGGAGCCCCGGCAGTGTCCCTTTTGATTGGGGTATGGGAGGTTGACGGGAGGAAGTGCTGAGAGGGCCCGTTGAGCCCATGTGCAGGCACCGAAATGCCAACTCAGAGATCAGCGTTCCGTTTTGTGTGGTTCAAGGGAAACTGTTGAGGGTTTTGAGAAGCGAGATTGGAGTCCCAGATGGGAGACTGTGTGTGTGTGCGGGGGCGGGGGGGGGGGTGGGGGTGAGTGGGGGACCTGCCTGGAGTTTCTGTTCTTCCTAGGGCTTTCCAAGAAGGCCCAGTGCAAGCGGGGTGAGAAGTATAGGGTATGGAGAAGACCATGCACAGGTTCCAGAATGCTTAACTTATTTGATCAGGGTCCAGTTGTACCAAAAACTGCAACAGCATCGGGTTGAATGGACCCTGACCCTGACTCATAAAAACCATGACTGCGTTCGGGGCACTTGTGGGTGGCTCAGTCAGTGAAGCGTCCGACTTCGGCTCAGGTCATGATCTCACAGTTCGCGGGTTCAAGCCCCGCGTCGGGCTCTGCGCTGACAGGGCAGAGCCTGCCTGGGATTCTCTCTCCCCGTCTCTTTCTGCCTCTTTCTCTCTCTCTCTCAAAATAAATAAATAAAGGGGTGCCTTTATAAAGGGGTGGCTCAGTCGGTTAAGCGTCCGATTTCAGCTCAGGTCATGATCTCATGATCCGTGAGTTCAAGCCCCGCGTCGGGCTCTGTGCTGACAGCTCAGAGCCTGGAGCCTGCTCCCGATTCTGTCTCTCTCTCTCTCTCTCTCTCTCTGCCCCTCCCCTGCTCATGCTCTGTCTCAAAAATAAATAAAGAAACATTAAAAAAAAAAAAAAACTGCATTGACGGTCTTAGTGAGACCCTGAAAGGTAGTCTGGCTTCGGAATCAGAAAGACTCTGGGTTTTAGCCTCTAGCAGATGTGTTCAAAGCCACAACTGTCATCCTTAAAACTAGATGCTTGCAGGAGCACGGTGCGTGGTGAGGGCTCAGCCAACGCCCGTGTCTTCTCTCCACCCCGGTCCCTCTTGCAACACATCACTCTGTGTATCAGGCCTTGTGGTCCCTTCACCTGATGACGGGTCGAAGCCCGGTGTCCTGTAAGCAGGTCCCCCGGACCCAGGTCTTAGCTCAGGGCCTCGACATTCAGACCGTCCCCAGGCTTCTCAGGCCATCCTTCTTCTCCCTCTCTTCTTTTTGCCTCTTCGTAGTTTTTAAAAATAGTTTTAATGTTTATTTATTTTTGAGAGAGAGAGAGAGAGAGCATGAACGGGGAAGGAGCTGAGGGAGAGAGAGAGAGAGAGAGGCAGAATCGGAAGCAGGTTCCCCAGCAGCACAGAGCCAGACGCGGGGCTCGAACTCACGAACCACGAGATCGTGACCTGAGCCGAAGCTGGATGCCTGACGTTCTGAGCCGCCCAGCCGCCCCCTTCCTTTTGCGTCTATGCTACCACACACAGCGAGCTTCCTTCACAGCCTTCCAATCCTGCCAGCCACGCCAACCTTCGTCATAGAATTCTGTCACTGGCGGGAAGGGAACACCTTGTGGCGAGTGGGGGATCCTTCCCTGATCTCTCCCCAAAACACGAACCCTCATTTAAGTTTCCCGTGAACGTCCTATGTGTTCAGAAGGCTTTGATTGATGACCACCCCTGAGTTCAGGGGACCTCGCTCACCCATACAGCTCCTGCACGCTGTGACCCCTTGGCTGGCCAACCAAACACGGTTCCTGGAAGGAAATATAGCACCTGCTACTTGCTAGGCAACCTCCCCGCCCCCCCCCCCCCCCAATGCCCTGTCACCTTCAGGTGCACACACTTTCCACCTGCCCAAACCCCTGTGGTTCAAGAGAAACTACCTCTGACCCATCAGTGGAGGGGTGGGGCGGGGGCAGGCACAGGGGTACCATATAGGTAGGCACGGAATCAGGAGCGACCGGTTAGGGCTGGACGTGCCCAGGCTCACTGACCTCCAGGCCTCTAGGCTCTGTCCCCAACCTGCCACAGCTGACGAGTTCAGCCATCCCTCAGGAACACTGGCCTTGGGGCTCCCATCAGATAGAATAGAAAAGGAAATCATGCTTCAACTCCACACAAAAAAAGTAATTTAAAAAAATCCCCTGTACTGAATTCTGTTCCTTGTGGGTTCCCCCCCCCCCCGCCTTGTTCTTTTTCTTTTTCTCTCTCTCTCTCATTTGAGTCTGATTTCTCATTTGAGTCAAAACTTATTTCGCCAGAGAGGTAGTGGTTCAATCTGATAATTAGGAGAAATACCAGTTACGTCAGGCTGAGGGAGCGTGAGACAGTCCTCATTCACATACGTCCCCCTCTCTGCCTCCCATTAGCTGCCACATCCCACCCTCTCCCTATTTGTTAGAATCCACTGCCCGGACGCCCTGACCCTATTTCCTGCCTTACTCTATGTGCCGTTCAGTGCCGTTGCCCAGATGCTATGCCACAGTGGCTTACTGTCCAAACCTAACCCTCAGTCCCCTATCTGCTTCCAAAATCGCCTGTCACTTGTCAACTCAGATCTATAGGTAAAGGCACCACCCTGGCACACTCACAGAGCTTCCAGTAAACAGGGAGTTTCAGAAGGTGCCGGGGAAATGGAACTTTCTCCAAGTGTGGTCTCTGGAACGCTCCTGCATTGGGGGAAGGGTACAGAGCTGCCACACCCTCTCCCCGAACGGCCATTCAACCAACACGTGTGTTCACCAACCCAGGAGCTCTGCGAGCCTTGTCCTTTGGGGTTCTACGGAGGCTTCATTACAAACAGGCACAATTAATTAAATCATTGGCCGTTGGTGACTGAACTCAATCTCTACCCCCTCTGCCCCTCCCAGGAGGTCAGAGGGTAGGACTGAAAGTCCTCCAGGCAACCAGCCCCCATCCTTCCTTGAGCTCCCAAAGTCGCCTCCTTAACATAACAAAGGACACCTTGACCAGGGTCAGGATTTAGGAAATTCCAAAGGCTTTAAGAAGCTCTGTGCTAGAAACAGGAATGAAAACCAAATACATATTTCTTGTTCTAAATCACCGTTTCACAGGACCTGGACAAAGCTGAGCAGACGAAAGGCTAACCAGCAATGGTATCAGGCAGATTCCTCAGGCTAAGCCAGTGGCTCTCAAACACGACTGTGCATTAGAGTCACCTGGGAGGCATCCAGAACTCTTGGTTCTCAGGTTGATGTTTGGAACAGTTATATCAAAACATGTGTAGTTGGGAGCCAGTCATCAATATGGGTCAAGGCATCCCATACACAGCCAAATCGAGGATCGTGGGACTGATGGCGACCTGCCTTCTGATCGAGTGACCGACCATCCTGAGTTTGCCCAGGAATGAGGGGTTCCCTGGAACATGGGAAATTCAGGACTAAAACCAGGAAAAGCCTGGGCAACATAGAATGAGTTGGTCGCCCTGCCTCCGGTAGACTTTACAGAGCTCTGTCCGGGAAAAATCCAACCCCAGGGTGAAAGCATTTTGTCCATTGTCAAGTCTATCAGGTGTATTAATCAAACAGCATGAGTCTTAGAATCAGAGAAAGCCAGGCTCCATCGCTCATTAGCTATGTGACCTTGGGCAGGCTGACTTCTCCACCAAGCACATCAGTACTTTTTCTCTCTCCTTCCTTCCCATCTTCCCTGAAGGTCATAGATTGAGCTGCATTCTGTGGGTGGTGTTCTCCAGCACAGGGGACAAAGTGGAACCAAGTTCTACAGAGGCCAAGAAAACTGGGGACTCTTGACAGGTTGCCAGAGAAGGGTAGGGGCTGGAGGCGAGAGATAGGAGAAGCCTGGCCATGCCAGGGTGTCTGCACTCAGCATGCATGTTTTCTACCCCCTTCTGACACCGATTGGCAGACTTAGCAAAGAGGGGCCTCGTATCCAGGATCTTCCCTCAAGGCCCCCTCAAGGCAGCTGCCTACCCTAGCTCTCCATACCCTAGGCATGCCCCTGGCCTGACCATGTTGTATGAAGACTGCAAGACTGCCAGGACTTTGAGCCATCATCCACTGTTCCTGACACAGGCGCAGCCAGCACACCATTCCTCCAAGAATGAAGTGAGCATGTTGGCTCATATGTTTTTGGTTTGCATTCTCTCCAACCCTTTAGTTTTAAACAGCAGGGGGTTGATTTATCCATGAAATGTGTAACTGTTATGCTTTTCTGGCTGTGGGCCAGACTTTGAAATCACACAGTTAAAGCTGAGGGAAGGAAGTGTCAATTATTAACGGAGGCTGCATCTGGAGGATTCTCAAAGACCTTTCCCAGGCCCCTCTTTCTTACCTGGCCCATGCCCCCACGAAGCCAGAAGAGGCCTGAAGCTGCAACTGAAATTCCACCCATTCATGTGTACATCCCTCCATCCATCCATCTATACTTCCATCCATCCATCTTCCCATCCATCCATCTATCCATCCATCAATCAATCCATTCATCTTTCCATTTTCCATCCATCCATCCATCCATCCATCCATCTATCCATCCATTCATCTTTCCATTTTCCATCCATCCATCCATCCATCCATCCATCCATCCATTTTTCCATCCATCCACCCATCCATCCATCCATCCATCTGTCCATCCATCCATCCATGTATCCATCCATCAATCAATTCATTCATCTTTCCATTTTTCCATCCATCCATCCATCCATCCATCCATCCCTCCATTTTTCCATCCATCCATCCATCCATCCATCCATCCATCTGTCCATCCATCCATCCATCCATCCATCCATCTGTCCATCCATCCATCCATCCATCCATCTATCCATCCGTCTGTCCATCCATCCATCTGTCCATCCATCTGTCCATCCATCCATCCATCCATCCATCCATCCATCTGTCCATCCATCCATCCACCCATCCATCTATCTGTCCATCCATCCATCCATCTATCCATCCATCCATCTACCCATCCATCAGTCAATTCATTCATCTTTCCATTTTTCCATCCATCCATCTATCCATCCGTCTGTCCATCCAACCATCCATCCATCCATCCATCCATCCATCCATCCATCCATCTGTCCATCCATCCATCTGTCCATCTGTCCATCCATCCATCCATCCATCCACCCATCTGTCCATCCATCCATCCACCCATCCATCTATCTGTCCATCCATCCATCCATCTATCCATCCATCCATCTACCCATCCATCAGTCAATTCATTCATCTTTCCATTTTTCCATCCATCCATCTATCCATCCGTCTGTCCATCCAACCATCCATCCATCCATCCATCCATCCATCCATCTGTCCATCCATCCATCTGTCCATCTGTCCATCCATCCATCCATCCATCCACCCATCTGTCTGTCCATCCATCCATCCATTCATCCATCTTCCCATTCATCCATCTACCCATCTGTCCCTCCATCTATCCATCCATCCATCTATCCATCCATCAATCAATTCATTCATCTTTTCATTTTTCCATCCATCCATCCACCATCCATCCATCTATCCGTCCATCCGTCCATCCGTCCATCCATCCATCCATCCATCTTCCCGTTCATCCATCTACCCATCTGTCCCTCCATCTATCCATCCATCCATCTATCCATCCATCAATCAATTCATTCATCTTTTCATTTTTCCATCCATCCATCCATCCACCATCCATCCATCCATCCATCCATCCATCCGTCCATCCGTCCATCCATCCATCTTCCCGTTCATCCATCTACCCATCTGTCCCTCCATCCATTCATTCATCCATCCACCCATCTGTCTGTCCATCCATCCATCCATTCATCCATCTTCCCATTCATCCATCTACCCATCTGTCCCTCCATCTATCCATCCATCCATCTATCCATCCATCAATCAATTCATTCATCTTTTCATTTTTCCATCCACCATCCATCCATCTATCCATCCATCCGTCCATCCGTCCATCCGTCCATCCATCCATCTTCCCGTTCATCCATCTACCCATCTGTCCCTCCATCCATTCATTCACCCATCTATTCCACAACTATTTATTGATGGCCTACTATGTACCAGAAGTGACCTGGTGCCCGCTGTTCCGGTACTTACAGTCTACTTGCAACAAAACTTAAGATGCTCCAGGTGTAATGTCCCAGGAACTGACAGGCCTTCCCTATGTGCCAAGAAGGGGTGTCTAACCTGATGAGATTTTCAGATCCACAGTAGGGTACCCCTCCTCTTACCACTATTTTCATCCCAGCCAACCTTCTGTTACCTGAAACTCCTTTAACATCCTTCATTACAGATGAGACTTAAAAACAAGCTAAGAGTTACTGTCTTAATTTGGATTCACAGTAGAGTAAAATTAACAGAAAGTACCCTAGTCCAGAGAGTTGTAAACTCAAATGGCTACAGGGCCAGCCATAGACTGAGATGAAGTAGGACAAGTGGTAAACCATACAAACTAGTGAGGACTGTGGCAAACTGGAAACCTGGGTCCCATTTAAAGGAGGAGCCAGTCAGTTATAATAATATAATGCAGATCTTGTGGGACTGTATCTTCTCATTCTTCAAGAGAGTTCAGGAATCCAGATTTTGTATATAACTTCCTAATTTTTATTTTTTTTTTTAATTTTTTTTTCAACGTTTTTTATTTATTTTTGGGACAGAGAGAGACAGAGCATGAACGGGGGAAGGGCAGAGAGAGAGGGAGACACAGAATCGGAAACAGGCTCCAGGCTCCGAGCCATCAGCCCAGAGCCTGACGCGGGGCTCGAACTCACGGACCGCGAGATCGTGACCTGGCTGAAGTGGGACGCTTAACCGACTGCGCCACCCAGGCGCCCCTATAACTTCCTAATTTTTAAAACAATGAAGACCAGAGGCTGGCTCAGCTGGTGGAGCATGGGGCTCTTGATCTCGCAGTTGTGAGTTCGAACCCCACGTTGGGCATGGAGCCGACTTAAGAAGAATAAATAAATAAATAAATAAAAATTTAAAACAATGAAGACAAAAGAAACACCTATGAGGGCAAGATGCAGTGTGTATGCCACTTCCCATGACTATGGGCACTAAGCCAGAGATTCTAGCAGGGAGGAAGCCCAGAACCCCTGTCCTAGGCCAGGCCCCTTTAGATCCTCTCCTCAGGACCACTTCTGATAGGGGATGCCCTGAGGACTCAACCAGGAGGGAGAAAAAGAGAGGGGAGCATCACGGGGAAGGGAAATGGATGAAGAAAAAGGAACCTGCACTCATGGGAGACCAGCCTGGCTCATGTCCTAAGACTGCTGCTAGAAACACTTAATTCTTATGTCTCAGCTGTCATTTTCAAGGGTCCTGATTTTTCACAAAGCCTGGGAGGTGAGAGGAGTGGTCTGATTTATGGGTTAAAATAATCGCTCTGGCTGTTGCGAGGAGAAAGGCAGGCTGTGGGCACATCCATGTGAAAACAGGACAACTGCTGAATTGGCTACTGCAATGGTCCAAGCAAGAGCTGATAGCTGTGGCTGAGGTGCATCAGACAAGGACACCAGGACAATGTGTGGACACAGAAGGCTTCCCAGACACTTTGGGCTGCTGGCCTTGGCGAGTTGGCCAAACCACTGGGGAAATGCCCCTTCAGGAACCAATCACACCTTATCAAATATTTGTCCAAAGTCTTTCGCTTGACTCTGAACCTAGCCACAAATTGTCACCAGCCACATTCCCCACAGTCTTGAGCCCTCCACCTCATCAAACTTCTCTCCTCTCACAAGATCTTCCCTACAGCCACTTAATTTTGTATTTCCTTCTTTTCCTGGGGCCTTCCTCCTCACCTTCTTCCCACTTCTGTTCCTCACTACGAACTTCAGACACCTCCTCCCCCCCAGGCCCACGTAGCACTACCTTTGAGTGTTGTTAAAGCCCATTTATCCATTGGGCACACCTGCTCCCAGAATGGATTTCGAGAAACAGGTGTTGGTCTTTATTTCCTTATAGGTTAATCCCCAGCTCCCAGGAAATGCTTACTAAACACAATACTTGCAGAAGGGAGGCAAGAAAGGAATGTGGATGACAGGTGGGGTACTCTCACTGATTCTAGCCTAAGAGTTCACTGCTCTCCTCATGCTGTTTCTCTCCTGCGCGGGTAGAATCCACCGGTGGGACGTACCGGGGACAGTGGAGCTCTCACACTAAATAGAGCATTGTGTTCTGTGATTAAAGCCCAGCCCAAGGGGTGAGCCTTCCCTGAGCTGGTCCCCCATGTCCTGTCTCCCAACACACCCACACCCCGTTTTTTCTCACCCTCAATTACAGTTAGGGAAGGAGCAGTGTGATAAAGGAAACAAAAAGTCAAAAAGAGGAAAGGGGGAGGGGAGAGGGAACAAGAGAGGACTGGACTGTGGGGCCGGACAGACCTGGGTGGCCTCGGAGGAACTATTTTACCTCTCTGTGCCTGAATCCTCATATTTATGAAAGATCTTTATAGAAAAGATCGTCAGCAAGGTGATGGATCCCAAGTGCTCAGCACAGAGCCCGGCGTAGTCACTCAGGACATGATTGCGGTGTTTTCTCCAATGTCATGATTGTTCTCAAGGGGAGGGGAGGACGGAGGAGACAGATGCTGCAGCCACACTGTCCCTCTGTCACGGCCTGTCCTGTGGGGTTCTGTGAGCAGTGGCACATGGGCTGGCTTCCCTGGGGATGCATAATTAACATGCATCCAACGGAGGCTTCTCTTCTGGAAAGGGCAAGGGTGCAAACCTGGGCTCCAGCCTGGAGTAAGATGTTCATAATACCTAGAATTCATTGCATCCGTGAAGTGGGAGAGACAGTGTAGGACACTGAGAGGAGGCGATGCTGCCTCCATCCTTATGCAGGACTAACAATGCCAGCCCCAGGGAGTGGGCTATGGGGCGCCTGTGTCCCCCTTTCAGCACCATGTACCCCCCCAACACACACACATACACACACACACACACACACACACCCAAACTTCTGCTTCTCTCCTCCACCAGTTCATACCTGGCTCTACCTTCTCTAGGCAATGACAGACTCTGCTTGGCAAAACAGCTCTCAGCTAGTTAGCACTTTAGAATGGGCTAATTTGTGCTAGAGTGTTAATGTCTACTAGGATGGCATGCAGACTGATTCAGAGCTTTAATAAGGAGCAATGCCTTAAATTAGTCCCTATTAAATAGTGGCTAGGAACATTTGCAGTAAGTGTGTGGAGTCTGAGACCAAGGCGGAGAAGTAGACAGGTTCGCCCAGGCAGCACCGGCTGAGGGAATCTGACCTCTCATGCCGTAGCCGTGCACAGATCGTATTCTCAAGTGCAGAAGCCCCTCCCAATTTGCAGATGGTATCAGAAGAGGCAGTTTGGGAAATCAGCCTTGTCAAACCCCAGAATATGGGCTGGTGGCAAGACTGTAAGACTGGACGACTCCAAGGGTCGCCCTCCATGTTGTAGTCTCTGTTGCTTGTCTGCACAACCCTGTATACGGCAGCCTTGGCTGGAAGGGATCTTAGATCAACTACCTGGCTTTGTAGGTGAGGAAACTGAGGCACAGAGGTGAACTGACCTGCCCGAGGTTCCATGATGGAGTCAGGTGGAGACCCGCAGCCCTGGACCCATTTTATGCCACACTTTCCCCGGTTGTGGTTTGCTCAAAAGGCCAGCTCCCCTCTCATGCACAGCAGAGATGCATCCATAGGTAGCCACTGGTCCAGATGTGTCCGTATATATTTATGTCCATATATCCAGTGGGTATGTTCAATATGGTAGCTACCAGGCACATGGGACAATTTAAACTGATTTAAATGAAATAAAATTAAAATGTCATTTCCTGAGTGTTGCCAGCTGCATTGTGAGTATTTGGTAGCTACATGTGGCTAGTGGCTACCATATTGGAATTTCCACCCTCTCAGAAAGTTCTACTGGGTGGACACAACTGGACTTATAGATCGTACTCAACACAGTTACACAACTGGCCGTGATCATGTAGCTTGAAAGTGGTGAGCCAAGACTCCACTGGAGTCTGTTTGACTTCTGAGGCCAGGTACTTAATTACTAATCTCTACTGCTTCCAGTGAGTGGATGGAAAGAGTATATAGACTAGAGGGCTGCAATAGAGCCAGCCAAACAGAGGCTATTTTCAAGATGGCAGGGACAATTAAAGGGCTCAGAACCAGTGGCAGGAATTAATGAGGCTTGTTGGGTACTAGAACAGAAGACCAAGAAGACCAAGGGGTGGTTTAATCCTGTCTCTGGGAGCAAGAGAGCCATGCAGGCAATGGCCGCCAAAGGCCAGGGGAGGGTAAAGGCACAGGGCAGAGAGAATGCAGGTGGTCACAGGTGGTGCTTCCTGAGCACTGAGCAATGGAGAAGACACGCATCGAGGGGACAACCTCCATCTAGAGATAGTCCAAGAACAACAGCCCCGTGTTACATACCCTTCATAGCCCCAGTGGTGCCCTGCAGACAGGGGACAAGAATGAAAGGGATCGTCTTCCCTCTCCTCATGGTGGAAAGGGAAGGCAGAGGGAGGCTTCTTGGGATGGGTTTGGGCACAAAGCCAAGTCTCATGGTGTTTAATTCCTGGGTTTCAAGCTCTGGTCTTTGGGAGTGATGGTGGGGTAGGGGTAGATGGGTGTCTGGGAAGCTGGACCACCTTTGTTCAACCAGCTCCTTTTTTGTTTTGCTTCTGCTTCAGAGAAAGGCGTGCTCTTAAAACACACCTGAGTTTCCCTCCATAAGAGCTGCAAGGGGTCTAGAGGTCTCTAGCCAGCACCCTCATATTACACATGAAGAAACTGAGCCCCAGAGAGGTTAGGTGACTTGTCCAAGAGCGCTCAGCTAGTTGATTGCAGGGCCAGGGCTAGAACCTGGGTTGACAGCATGGAGGCTTTTATGGCAGTTCTCAGCACACAGAGGGGATGTCCTTTGCCTAGTACCCAGCGCCAGGAACTTAGTCACCAAACGTCACTTAAACAAAGCAAAAGCAGGCGCCTATATGTTTATTCTCAATCCCTGGATGTTTCCAGTAGAGCTGGAGAGTGGAGGTGGGGCTGGGGCTGAGAGTCTGGACAGAGAAGAGCCTTTGATCTTGATGTCACTGAGATTCTTGACGAATGTGACCCCATTGCCCCCCCCCCACCATCTCCCCATTCTTCCCACTTGTCAGCCTGACAGTCAAGTCTCCTGGCCTCATTATCTTTGTGGCCACTGCCTGCTTCTGTCCTCCCCTCAGAGCCCGGCCTCTGAGACCATTCTACAAAACGCTCCAAGGTTCCCTAGACCCTTTCTGCCCTTGGAGATGTAATAAGGCTTTGTATATTGTTGTCGTTGTCAAAAATGTGACACACATGGCTGGATTTTAATTGATGATGTTTATTAACTGACGCTCTCTGTACCCCCTTGCTCTGTTCTGTGTAGGACTCTACACCAATGTAGCCCACCCTTATCTGCCTTCCTGTGTATCTGTGTGCTCGTTAGTCTCTCTGTACCCCTTCTGTATGTACAAGTAGGTTCATGTGTACACTCTATGCAGTCTTCTTTTCTCTGTCTCTCTGTGCATTTAACCTTGTACCAATGCTCACGATGTAATAAAAACAGAACCAAACAAACTCAACGCCTTCTGGCGATTTTTAAACCTAGGGGGAAATGCTCACTTACCTGGGATGGACGCGTGAGTTATTATTACCGAAAGGCAGTGGGTCAGAGAAAATTTCTCAGTGACCTTGGAAGATCCGTGGGCCCCTTGGCCTTTTGCCCAAGGTCGGCAGGTAAGACGGGGAGTGGAGGTGCGTTCCGCGCGAAATCTCAAAGCTGAGAGCAGAAACAAGGTGGCTGTCGGCACGTTGAGTCTCCTGGGAACGGTGGGGGCTCCGTGGCCCCCAGTCTTTGGTAGAACTTTTTAAAACATTCTGTAAAATTGCACCTTGAGAAATGCTCTTCCATCGTGAAGAAGAGGCTAGCCATCGCTCCTGTCCTGCCCTCCCTTCCCTGATCATAGAAGCCTGAGGAACTTTGTTCATTTAAGAGAGACTTCTTGTCCCGAGGTTTGGACATGTTCCTGCTGTTGAGTGAAGCCAGCCTCCCCGGCCTTGGTCCACCGGTGGTTGAGGCAGCCCCTACGGGCATCCCTATGTCTACCCTGCCACTCCTCCCCGATCATGTCCCCCGTTAAGCGGAACTCATATGTGGGTGCTACGTGTAAGGTGACAGAAACACTGTCTCTCTTCCTGGCTCTGCATTCTTCTGGCTTCCTTTTGATTCACCCAACAAATACTTACTGAGTTACCTGGTAGGTACCAGGCACTCTTAGCTGTGGTGATACGAGCGGGAACAAGACAAATACGGTCCCTTCCCTCAAGGGACGTATCCTCCAGTGGGAGGGAGAGCCAATGACGGAGCCCATAAAATACCACAGATGCAAGTTGTGATAAGGTGCCCAAGGCAACAGGATACAAATGGGTGATATGGTGCACACTCTACATAGGGGGTCAGAGAAACCCACCCGAGGAAGGAAACTGTGTGCCTGGAGCTAGATGGTGGGGAAGAGTCAGACTTGAGGATGCCAGGCAGAGGAACGCCATGGACACATGCTTTCTGGTGGGAATGAGAGAAAGGAAGGAGTGGGGTTCAGAGAAGAAGACGAGGCCCGAGGAGACTGGGTGTTGTAAACCAAACTAAAGACTGTGGGTGTTCTTCTGAGCACAAGCAGGAGCCATAGGAGAATGCTGGCCCTCCAGAAATGGGCCATTTACACCAACAGCCTATACTTTGAGAAACCAGATGGGAGGTAGGGTAGGAGGAGGAGAAGAATCTAGAATGACTCCCAGGTTTGGGCCAAAACAACTGGATGAAAAATGGAAACCCTTGAGCCCATCCATCCTAATGGATGGGAGAACTGATGTTCTCCCCAGTTCAGAACATCCCCAACATACGCCCCCATGTCTGCTCCTTACCATCCTCTCCCTGCCCACACCATCCCCCCCACCCCCACCCCCTCCCGCCAAGCGTGTGTGGGTGCCTACAGCCCTTCTCCTGCTTCTCCTGCAGCCCGCCGGCTCCTTGCCTCTCTGAGAGAATTTCCTTTCCAGGTGATCAGATCACAGTAAGTCTCCGTGAGGCCCTCATTTGCCAGAGTATCATTAAAAGAGTCCTGAACCCATCGTTCTCATTTGTAGGAGTAATGAGCCTTGGGGGACACGACTTTATACCTGGAGGGGACAATGGTGCCATCTTAAAATCCTTCCCAGGCAGGTCTGACTGCGTAAAGCATTGACTGACCCTCATAAGGCTGGGCGGGCGGGGGTCGGGGGCGGCATTCAGACTCCATGCCTACCCGAGCTCAGACTCTCAGGTCATCCAGATCAAAGTTGTGTGTGGAAAGCCCAGTTCTGTAGCTGGAAGTGTATACAATCCCCGGGCATGGACAGGAGTTGCTTAACGGCTGGATTTTACTCCCCCACCCCCACCCCACCCACACCAAGCCCATTAGCCACCCTGCGTGGGAAACCCAGTCTGAGCAAATTCACCCAAAAGGCGGACACCCGTCGTCGACTACAGCATCGCACGCGGCCACGTACCTGCGCAGGGTTTCGCCGTCTGCAAAGCATTTCGGCCTCTGCCATCTGGTTGGAGGCTCCCCATAACTATGCCGGGGGACAGGGAGGTTTGGAGAGCTTTGGAAGTGCCTGAGGCCACTTCTCGGGGGTGTAAGGAGAACACGTGACCTTCCACATCTGAGGGGCGCCGCTCACTGGCTCCGCAGAGATGTCCTCCCTCCCACCTTGGGGCAGCCGCTGTCTGGCCTGCAAACCCCACCCCTTTAGATCATCCAAGCTGTGCTAAGAGAGACCAGAGCTTGTGCATTGACGCCTGGCCATCCACAGTGAGAAGCTCCAGGCTAGACTTTCCCCCGCAGGAACGGGGTGAGTTGGATGGGGGTGTGCCACTCGGGAGGAGAGGGAGAGAAAGCCAGTGTGGCAGGAGGAGGGTGCACGGACAGCTTCGAAGGATGCTTCGTGTGCGCATTGCTCCGGGTGGAGGAAAGGGTTGATCACTCACCTCTTGGGGAAGAAAAGCTTTGAAAGCTGGGCTCCGTGAAGGAAGCGGCAGACGTAGGGTAGGACGTGGGAGAGGAGAGGAGGGCAACATATGGGGACACAAAAGCACATGAAGGGGAAACTGATGCTTCCTGTCTGCAGCTTGCACAGAGCAGGAAGCCTTCCCTCCCCCCCCCCCCACCTCCCCAGGTCCCCAACGAGGACACTGTAGCGTCACCTGTCCACCCACTAAAGTGAGTGCCTGAGTGGTCAGTGAGCCCTGGGTGAGGTGGGAGGTGGAGAAGAGCATCAGCTTCTACTCTTGATTCGGTTGAAGGCTTTCCTGGATTAGACAAGAAAGCCAGAAACATCCACCTGATCTACCTTGCCAAGCGATGGGTTTGGCCCACAGTCCGTGAGCGTGTAGGTAATTCTTAAGCCACAAATTCTGGGATCCACCGGAGAGGTGAGTACAAATCCTCACCCAGCCAGCCTGGTTGCCGTGCAGAGGTTCAGAACGTGCCCAACGTTGGTCAGGGAGGGGGCTCTGGTTTCCTGTACAGGGCAGCGTAGAAACAGCACAGGCATTTGGAGAGACGTGGATTTCAGTCCAATGTGCCACCGCTGACCAGCTCTCTTGGATTGGGGTGACTAACTTACATCTGTCCCCCAATCGAATGCAGACAGCGGGATCTTACCAGCATGCTAGGATTCACCGAGCGCAGGGCCTGGCCCGCGAAAACTGGCTTCCCCACATGGCAGGCATTATCATTCTTGCTATTGCGGGGAGTGGGCACCGGGGAGGTAGCTAAGCATCGGGCTCTGCGCTGACAGCTCAGAGCCTGGACCCTGCTTCGGATCCTGTGTCTCCCTCTCTCCGTCCCTCCCCGACTTGTGCTCTGTCTCTGTCTCTCTCTCAAAAACTAAGTAAACGTTTAAAAAATTAAAAAAAAAAAAAAAAGAAGAAGAAATTAACCTGGAGCTTAGCCAGGGTTTCATAAATGATCAGTTAGTGCTGTCATAATTGTCATCATCAACCCTTAATATTGCCTACACTTTCAAAGCTATGTAAAATTATACAAAAATTATAAAACTTATTTAAAAATATAAAAAAGTTATCCAACGGGAAAACCATCTTAATTTACAGTCCTGTGCCTGATCCCCTCAGCGACTGTAAATCCGTAAGCCCGCCTCAAGCGCCTTCTGCGTGCAAAGGGCTATGCAGGTGATACGGGGGACAGATGAGACTCCTGACTTCCAGACCCTGATCTGGACAGCCAGTCCAGTCCTGAATGCACAGATAAGCCAGAGGCATGAGGGATGGAAACTTTGGGGTGTGGTTAAAAAGACCACGACGCCAGGAATCAAGAGACACGAATTCTAGTCCCATTTCTCTGACTCACCGAGCGAATACCCTCACCGCTCTGACCCTTGGTTTCTTCATCTGGAAATGATTGATCCCTGAGATTGCTTCTGTCCGATTTGAACGCTCGGTGATTTCAGAGGACAATTTAGTGTCACACCCTCTGTTTTTACAGAAAGTTCTATTGAAAACGCCTCTCCTTGAGCAAGATTGTGACAATCTGTGTGATAAGGAATAACTACCTGTGTGATCTATCTAGTGGCCTCAGGACCTATATATCCTGTGTCATTTTCATGCTTGGGGGAACATGGCCCTCAGATCAGTTTGCCTTCCTTCTCAGGCAAATAAAAACAGTCTTGCTGTTCCGGTACTTGCCTGTGCTCCCAGGACGCTCACAGATAAACGCAGCACCCCTTGACAATAACCACACGCTACCCGCCTGCAACAGCTCATTCCTCAGGCCTTGGACCAATTCTTTCCCAGTCTTACCTGTTGAACTTTGTAGCTGTGCGTCCACGCCTCAAACTTCCAATCAAGTCCCTTTAGAAACTGGCAAAATTTAAGTTCCCTTAATGGTTTAAATATAAATAACTGTTTGCTGTTGAAACAATATAAGTAGATTGACTTAGTCGGGGGGGGGGGGGAGAGGCACCGGGGTGGTCCAGTCGGTTGAGCATCTGACTCTTGATTTCAGCTCAGGTCATGATCCCAGGGTCATGGGATCGAGCCCCACTCGGTGTGGAGCCTGCTTGGGATTCTCTCTCTCCCTACTTCTGCTCATGCTCTCTCTGTCTAAACTAAAAATAAGAAAAGAAACCATGCCTTAGTCAAAAAAGAAAAAAAAATGCTAATAATCCTATCAGTCAAAGGTAACCTTTTATTATATATCCTTCGGGACTGTTCTCTACATGCAAATTATTCATATAATTAAAAGAGAGAATCATAGTTTATTATATTGTTTCCAATCTGCTTTTTTGTTTCACTTAACATATAGAAGTTTGTTAATGATCTATATTATGAGTCGTAAAGGCCACATGGCATTTCTTTGCTTAGAGTTCTCTATCTTATTCAACTGATCTGTTCTTCTTGGACATTAAGGTTGTTTCCAAGTTTTTGCTATTACCAACAATTTTGCAGTGAGTTGGCTTGACTATTCTCTTAGTCTCTGTTCCTATTAAGGAAATGGCTGGGCAAAAGGGTCTATATATCTTTTTTAGATTTTTAAGGCATATTACTGGGTTTATTTCCAGGAGTTTTGTAGTAATTATAAAAGTACCTGTTTCCTTTCCTTTCCCAAGAAATATGTGCTATTTTATTCATGCTCTATGTGTTCTCTTACCTTTTTTAATCTAAGAGTACCTGGAAAAGTCAATCTCACTGATGTTTTCAGAGATATTTCTCTGATCACTGAGGCTGGGTATTTTTTGTTCATACATTCATTGGCCAATTATATTTTGTTTATTCAACAAGTATTTATCAATCACCTTGAATGGGCCAAACATGTTTCTAGTATTTCTTCCGTGAGGTCCCTGTTAATGTAGAAACATCTAACTTTTAAGTGAGCTATTGCTTATTAAATTCTTCATTTTCAGGGTGCCTGGGTGGCTGTTGAGCGTCTGACTCGTGATTTCGGCTCAGGTCACGATCTCACGGTTTGTGGGATCGAGCCCCGTGCTGGGTTCTGTGCTGACAGTGCGGGGCCTGCTTGGGGTTCTCTCTCTCCCTCTCTCTCTGCCCCTCCCGGCTTGCAATTTCTCTCTCTCTCTCAAAATAAATAAATACACATTTAAAAAAAAATTCCTCATTTTAACCAAGACCACATGTCTGGGTAACAGATCCTGTAAGCTGTCTTATGTAAATTCTCTCGCATCTTCCATGGAGGCAATGTGCCTGCTCCCTCAGCCTGCTCTTCTCCTGCCCTTCCCCAAATAAGTACAGAAATTTGGAGGCAGGTCCCTATGAGGATGCCACCAGCAGACTCCCAGGGCTCTCCCGGATGCTGGTGAATTCACTCCTGTCTGGAGTCAAGAATCCATTTTCCACATCCAGAAGCTCTGTGCCATGAATGCCCCAGAGCTGATCCCCAACAAGCTCACCTAACGGTAACCAAACTCACAAGAGACCTGGGCGTATTCGCCCGAGAGCCAGCTTCTCTACGTGCGACGGGAAATATAACTGTCAGGCAAAGCAGACAACTGCGGGACTCTTCAGCACGGTTTCTCCCTCAGGCCAGCGAGAGAAGTAGCCGGAGCTCTCAGAAGCAGAGCCTGAACAAGGAAGGACAGTAGGTGACAGGATGTGAAAATCTGCTGGCTTCCAACTCCGATGCACCTGTCTCCCCTCCCCCTCCCCCACCCCCCCGGCTGGCGCCTGGGTGGGTGCAGCCCGTTTGGACTTCATGCTGGTGGCTAACGTGACCCCAACTTCTTCACGGCCAGCTCTGTCCATGTCCAGCCATGTCCAGCACAGCTTGCTGTCCTGTCCGCCATTCATCTTGTTGAAGCGATCTGACCCGTGCCTCACGCCCTGGTGGAAAGTTTCATATGTTGGTTTGTGTTATTGCCCCCGTGTCCAGTACATGCATATCGACAAATTACCCCGTTTCAGGCATCAGACGCAAAAATGTGGGCTTCTGCCGGTGTCTGAGATAACACAGTAGTGAGGCAAGGGCAAGTGAGTCACCAGGTCTAATGATGTCCTCGTTTTTGGAATTTTTAAAGAAGCTTTGAAATGAGGGGGTGGGTGCCCGGGGCAGACCTCTCTGCTACCTTGGCTGCTCTCGGCTTTTCAGCCTCAGTTCAGGGGATGGTTCCACTTGACCTTGGACTCCCTTACAAGGACAGCATCCATCATATGCACATCTTCGGGCTTTACTTAAGGCCTCAGCTGATGCGGCAGAAGCCCGGAAACACAAAAGAGTTAACATGCCCGGGGTTAACTGTCAGCCAGCGAGGGTGGGAGCCGGCACATGAGCCCTCCCCCCCAGTGGGTGGTGCCAGGAGGCACCCACACATCTCTCGGGAGCCCCCTGCATGGAACACGTGTCCTACAGCACAGAGCAGCAGCCTCGGTCACACATCCTTAAATACAAGGCTTGTTTTCTTTCCTTGGCTCAATTCCAGAGGCCGTCCCCCGAAACGAACAGTGTGCACCCACATCCTTGCCTCTCCCTGTGCTTTTGAATGGGCGATGTAGAGGCCAAGGAGGGCCAGTCCCTTGGGTAGTTCAGGGAGCTGCAAAGATGCCACACGGAGCTCTGTGGACCTCCTTTAGAGACCACAGCAGGGGCTGACGTCCCTGCCAGGGACTGGGAAGTCTCAGTAGAAAGATCCAGAATTCCCCTAAATCCTTCTACAGGTGCGTCAAGAGGAAGCGAGAGCGGTATTGCCAGGAAAACCCTTAGAAGACGCCCCAAATAGCCACCATGACTTTGTGTGTTTCTTGGATGCCACAATAGAAGAATTTCCCACCTAAGGTTGCGTCCCTTAGAAGCTGGGGCTGGGGCGGCGGAGTTCTTGGGCAAGAGCCGTATTGAGAGGCTTTTCTCAGGAAACGGAAGTGAAGGAAGGAGGGCGGAGCGGGGGAAGGAAGCCAGGCAATGATGTGGGCCCAGCTGGAGATGGGCTTCTGCCCCATGGAGAACCCTGGAGCACAAAGTGCAGAGTGTTGATCACACCTTGAGACCAAAGGACTGGCCTCGCGCACCCCCCTGTCAGTCAGACATTGGCTGAAGGCTGCCCCCACCTTGGCACTTCCTAACACGGGGGCCTGGATCCTCACCAGGAAAATCATCCCGGGAGCTGGGTGGGGGGGGGGGGGGGGGGGGGCGGGGCGGGGATCGATGCACCAGCTCGGCAAAGGGGTCCCAGGTGATGGGACACCTGCAACACGCATTGCATTTCCCTTAGTCCAGACCTCCCGATCCTCAAGGAAGACCATTTTTCCCTTCAACTTCTTCATGGTGCAGAGACTTCTGCTCTGGCCGTGTGCTTTGAAACTCCCCTTATCCAGAGCTGTCTGTTAATCTTTAATCTCTCCAACTGAGAGAGCTCAGGGGAGTGCCGGGGATTCTCTCCAAAGACAGATCGTTAAATGTTATGACATCATCCTAGACATTAGCATGAAAATGCTTGTAAGTCCCCATCATTCCCTCCAGGGTTGCACGCTGATAATTAGGAATCTTTTTATAAGCTCAACACCAGAGCGTTTTCCTCAAGCATCACGTTGCCTCAGAAGTGAAGCCCCAACCTTCACCGTAAGGATCTCTGACAGAAAATTCTGGAGGTACCTGCCCTGCCAGCCCAGGCATCGGCGGCAGATGCCTGCCAGGATGCCTCGTGGAGTACCTCAGGGTCTAACTCCACTCCATCTTCAGTTTAAGATGCTAGGTTCCAATTCTGGTCCTGCTACTCACCAGCCAAATGACCTTGACAATACAGTCAACCTCCTGGGAGCTCATTCAGGGGGACGGAATAAGGATTAGGTTCCAAATGGATGTTAACAGCGCCTTATCACAATCAGGCGTTCGGTAACGTGCTGGGAAACCAGCCTGGGGTGGGGGGCAACTTGGAGAGGGAACCCTGATTTACGTTTGCTGATTTCCATGGTGTAGACCTTCCCATTATGACTAATTTGGAACTGCCCATGGGTTAACTAACAGCCAGCTTGCAAAATTGCTGAATGTTTGAAAATCTGTTCGAGGGAGCCGGTGGGAGTCTATATCTTACCGCTAAGCCCATCAAAATGGTGGCTACCCGTACTTGTCCATGCTTGTTGGATAAATGGCTTAGGAAAGGCACCACTGGGATTATTCCCAGCCAAGGGATTGGCTCTGCAAGGATGTCTCACAGGATCTTGGTCGGATGCTCATTCTAAACCTTCATACTGTTGATAAAAATCTCCCATTCCCTACTCCCGCTACAGCCAAGACCAGCCCAAATTCAATACCTTCTGGTGAAGGCATTGTGCTCAAAGGGAGTGCGGAGATTTGCCCGGTCTTTGGGGCTGGGAATCTGCTCCCGCTAACAGGAACCTAGAAGCCAGAAAGAGAAAGTGGCATGGAGGTTTGGGGAGGTAATTCTGCATTTAACGAGCCTACCTGTGCAAGTAGCCATGAGGCCATTGAAAACGTAGCCTGCGCCCCAGGGATAAAACCCAAACAAAACTGCCTTTCCCTGTGGCCTGCGCCCCGCTCCTTGAGTCTTGGCATGGACCACAGCCCCTGGTCACGTTCCCCTGAAATAATCCACTAACACCAGTGGCATGAGTGGCAGGGGGCGTCATATTGGGTGGGAGCATGCAGAGTAAGGTTGCAAAGTCCGTCTCAGACACACTTATGTGCCAACTCACCCTACTGGTCACCCACCTGCTCCAGCAGCACCCCAGTCCGCCCTCCATTGACGGCCACTCCCATGAGCCCTGTGGGATCTCCTCGTCGCCAGAGCGTTTCTCCAAGTATTTCTTCCGACCCCGTGACATGTCTCCCCACAACAGCACTCTCGTTGATTCTGTTTTTCTCTGTTTCATGCCCTGGGAAGGGTGCGGCTGGAGGTGCCTCGTTTAGGATTTGCACCCAGTGGTGCTGTCCAGGCACCAATTCCAAGCCTAGATTTTCCTGGTCTCATTTCCCACCATGGTCGCTCAGTCACTTGTGTGAATACCGGCCGCCCGATTTTACCTTTGCGCCTCATTCACTTCTTCGTAAAACAGAGATGTTGATGTTGCGAGGACCGGAGGGATTAGTAGACGTTAAGATGCTTAGAACAGCGTTTGGCACATGTTGGCTTTAGCTCTTACTGTCATTGGTAGGAGTCGACAATGAGGAATAGACGGGCTCTTTAAGGAGTACTTTTCAAAGGGAAAAATTCTGTGTCTCCCTCTCTCTCTGCCCCTCCCCCATTCATGCTCTGTCTCTCTCTGTCCCAGAAATAAATAAAAAACGTTGAAAAAAAAAAATCAAAGGGAAAAAGGCTCAAGACAGAGGTTTGCAGGGCTTTAATATGTGGAGGTAGGAAACATACACACACATCGTAATCTGTACAGGCTCATTTCCACTTGAAATTTATGAGCACGCATCGCAAACCGGGGTCCGACGGCCCCAGCGATCCTATTATCTTTCTCTAACAAGCTGGCTTTGCCAGTCTGAGACTGCCATTCTCCCCTCCCCGGGTGGCACATTAGAATCATCTGGGGAGTTTAAACTATAACTAACTGCAGGGTTAGTTATACTCACCGCAAAGTAAACCGTAGTGGAAAACAATGTCGTTTTCAAGCTAAACTCCAGTTAAAGCTGGAGACTCTCAGGACCCACCTGAGACCAGTGACATCGCAGCCACCGTGCAGGGGAGGGAGCAGGGCATGGAGAAATGTTCCTTTAAGGGGATCATTTCCTAGCTCCTCTCCCTCCCCTCAACTTCCCACACCGTCCCTTCTTTTCGGCTCTCAGCTGACAAATTTGCTTCGGACTTCAGGGAGAACACTGAAGCCGTTTGAAGGAGGCTGCCTTAGCTCTCCCCTGTCAACGCGGCTAAAGGGGTTGCATCTGAGGTCAAGCCTCGTGCCTTCTTTCTCTCCAACAGAGGAAGGTCCAGCCACGTCCTCCTTCTCCCACCTGCTCTTGCAACGTCCTTTCTGCACAGCATTGCCTCTGCTTCCCCCCAGAATCACCCCGGTAGCATGCAGACACACTCTGGTTTCTCTCAGCTTGGGGAACAACAACAACGACCACAGCAAAAGCAAGCCGTCTCTTGCCTGCATGACCCCTCCCCCGGTCCCCAACTCCCAGCCCCGTTGACCCACTCAAGAGGCGTCTGTCCGCACCATGTGCACGGAACGCGATTCGCAGCAGCCAAGAGTGGACGGAACCCAAGTGTTCATCCGTAGAAAACCACAAAGTGTGGTCCATACGTTCGGTGTGTCGGAAGGCATTTGACAGGTGCTTCCACACGGGTGAGCCTCGAGGACGTGATGCCGAGTGCACTTAGCCAGAACTTAGCCAGAACTCACCCGAGGACCGATACCGTGGGATCCCCCCCACCCCCTTCTAAAATTCATAGGGACAGAAAGTAGAAAAATGGTTGCCTGGGTCCGGGGCAGAGGAAGGAATGGAAGGTTATTTGCTTGGTACAAAATTCCAGTTTGGGAAAATGTAAAGAGCTCTGGGGGTGGATGGGGGTGACGGTCGCACAACACGGCAAGTGTGCGTGATGTCGCAGAACTGTGCGCTTCAGAGTGGTTACGATGGTCAATCGTATTGTCACGCGCATTTAGCACAGTTTAAAACAGTAATAGTGATAGCTGTATACACCTGCTCTCCCCACCGCAACCCGCCGTGTGTGTGCCTCAACTCACAACCACCCTGGGGCTGCTTCCTTGGTTCCACCAAACCTGTTCCAGCCAAGGTCACCTTGACATGCACGATGACACATCCAGTTCTCAGGGAGCGAGCGAAGCGCTCCTGTGAGGCTAAGCTCGCTCCCGGACGTGCCCTGCCTCCCTGGTTTTCCATGACACCACACTCTCCTGTGTCCTCCTCCTGATGGCCCGTCGCACTGTCGGGCTCCGGGGTTCGGGGTGAAGGGTAAGGCTTCCCGGTTCTCTCCTGGACCTTCTGTCTCCCCACTGTGTATGCACACCTTTCTCCAGGGACACTCGCCTCCTCTGTTCTATGTGCCGTCCACGTGTGCACGATCTCAGAATCCCCATCCATCGCCAGCCCCAGATTCTCCTCTCAACTCCAGACTTGTCAACCCCAGTGCCTGCTTGGCCTCGCCATTGCAGTGTTTCGCGGGCACCTCGCACTCACTGAGCTCGGAGTGCAGCTTTCCACTGTGCGTCCACCATTCATTCCCATCTCAGCAAAGGTTGAGCTGCTCCCCTTTGAGGGGTATATCTACCTTCTCTCACTTCCTCATCCCCCTTGTCTAATGCATTAGCAGATCCTAATCCCCCCCCTTCAGACTTGCATCTTGGATCTGTCCACTTCTCTCCACGCCCACTATCCCTGGAGTACCAGTCACTGTCTTTTCTCAGCCAGGCTGTTGCAGAAGCCTTCTTACTTCTCCGACGTCCCGACTGATTCTTTTCAACCCTTATCTCAGGTCTCTCTGCCCCTTGCCCTCAGCCTCTGTGTTCTGGCCACCACCAGTCATTTTAACTTCTCATCTGTGTTTGTGCTCGGTTTAGCTTAACTCTTTCCTACCCCAGGGCCTTTGCACATGCGGGCACACACACATGCTTCCTTCTGCTTTCCTCCTCCTCACCGCATGTCCCTGTCCGGCCCTTCTCACCCGTAAGATCTCTGCATAAACGTCATCCCTTCACAGTGGCACACCTTCCTTGATCATCCAAACTAAATAAGCACTGCTTTCTGTTGTCATCTATCCCTTATGTCTCATGGTTATCTTCTTAGACTCTGTCACCACTAGCAATTATTCCCGTTTGTTAACTCATTCTCGCCTGTCTCTGTCAATAGATCCCAAACCCCATGAGTACAGACTGTGTCTACTTGATTCGCCACCGTATTCCCAAGACCCTCTGGTAGCATTCCCCTGGGACACGCATGATACACTTGATAAATCCTTGGATGACAGATTGGGGCGCAGGGTCCTCATGGGACACGATGCCTTGGCTGTACAGCTTGGGTTTAGATGAAGATTTTTCTGGTCTCCCTCTGGAAGTTTGCAGTCCCGAATTCTCCTCCATGTTTATTTACTCACAAAATTGAATTCTTTATTAACACTGGTCTGCTGAGCTCAGACAACATAAACCGGTGGGCTATGTGACCCTTCAAAGCAAGTTTTTGAGGGTCATGATTAAGTATACATTTTGCACTTAAAGTAAGCTTCCGATAACATCGAGTATTTATTTGGTTATCTCCGTTTTACAAATCCCTAACATCACCTTATCCTCATTCTTAGTTTAGGCAAAATCTCGTTGGGATTTGAGGCTTAAATCAGCCTGACTTCAAAAATATTTGCAGCTGATATTTCAGAGCTGCTGGCTACAAACTTTTAGAGATTCTTTCTTGTAATGGCTGCTTTTTAAAAAGTAATTGCGGGGGCACCTGGGGGGCTCAGCGATTTCAGCAATCGACTTCAGCTCGGGTCGTGATCTCACGGTTCCTGGGTTCGAGCCCCACGTCGGGCTCTGTGCTGACAGCTCGGAGCCTGGAGCCTGTTTTGGATTCTGTGTCTCCCTCTCTGTCTGCCCCTTGCCTGCTTGCGCTCTGTCTCTCAAAAAAATAAATAAACATTACCAAAAAATTTTAATAATAAAAATGAATAAATAAAAAGTAGTTACAAAGAAAGTGAGCAGACTTTACCTCTTCTCTCCTTGCCTATCTTTTGTCTCTTTGAAAAGACAGCAGAGGAGGAATGAAGAGGGAGAGAGACAGATGTAGTTTTTACACTAAGTTTTTTTAAAAGCCCAGGATCAGAACTGGCATCTGTCTCATTAGTAGATGGCATATTTCATATTATTCAGACTGTGCTTTTGTTCTTTCGTCCCTGTGAAGTGTTTTCAGCGAGAACATCTTTATACTGAGTTGCATGCCACAATACTTTGCACAGAGGCTTCCAGAAGCTTCTTTGCCTTATCAAGTTCCCAGGCGTGACTTGAGATCACAGATTGCCTCACGTTCCCTGTTTTCAGAGCCATTTTCCAAAACAAGTTGTATCCTTTGCTTGAATAGAATTTCTTTTCTTTTCTTTCTTTCTTTTTTTTTTTTTGTAAAGAATATTCTTACCAACGTTTAAACACAGTCTCTCAGCAGATGTTTAAAGTGGTTTCATCCCGGATACTGACGCCGAAGGCTCTCTGAGCCTCTAAAAAACTTGGGTGGTAAGTTTTCTGGGCACCTCTGACCCAGCCTGAGCAAGCCCAGATGACGTAGACGGGCACGTTCTAGAGCTGAGTAGGGAAGTTTTGAGAGATGAAAGAGAAAAAGAAGAGAGAGAGAAAAGGGAGGAAAGCATTGTTTGCTCTGGTTGGATTTGCTGTCTTTGCACTAGGGTTCTGCTGCTTTGCTGCGTTCGTTTCTGGCAATGTATTCCTCCCGTCGCCTGTGAGAGGATTAGAGTCTGCAAGGGGAGTCTGACAAAACACCCGAAAGCATAGCTGAATAAAAATGCCTAAAGATCACTGCAGAAGCGGGCGGAGGCCTCTCTTTGCAAGCCAGGCAGGTGGATGTGCCTGAGTGACGGGAGGCCAGCGTTTGCTAAGACCTTGAGCAAGACGTCAACATTGTAGCCACCGGCTAAGCGTCCTTTGAAAGCGGGATGCTTCGAGGTATAAACTGTTCGTGCTTATCTGCTTGTTCTCCATACAGTTGTTTACTGGGTGGGGTTACAAGGAAACAGCCCCACAGTCTTGAGCCCTTGGAAAACAACGTGCGGACCTTCTAGCTTGAGCCACATGATGGGGCCACACTTGTGCCGTGTGGCTCACAGGGCCCCAAAACTCCCGAGAAAGAGACTGGCCCCTGTCTCTTCAATTATAAAACGGCAACACCTAAAATCATCAGACAGTAGCTTCTGGCAAAGTGGGCAGAACAAGAAGTTTCTAGAAAGATGAGTTGCTGGGTTGGGTTTGTTTTTTTTTTTCCTTCTATAGACAGATATGGTCCAGAATTAGAAAAGAAAGTGTCCTGAAAGAGGCAGGCAGATATGGATAACAGATGACTGACATGTTGTAAGAAGCAAGATAATTCTCTGAGGAGTGGGCTTCTACCTAGTTTTTTAAAAATTATTATTGGGGTGCCTGGGTGGCGCAGTCGGTCAGGCGTCCGACTTCAGCCAGGTCACGATCTCGCGGTCCGTGAGTTCGAGCCCCGCATCGGGCTCTGGGCTGACGGCTCGGAGCCTGGAGCCTGTTTCCGATTCTGTGTCTCCCTCTCTCTCTGACCCTCCCCTGTTCATGCTCTGTCTCTCTCTGTCCCACAAATAAATAAACGTTGAAAAAAAAAATTTTTTTTAAAAATTATTATTATGTTTTACTTGTTCTTGTGTAATTGTTGAATGTTTTGCAATATTACTTCTATGATATGAATTTTTTTAATCTCCCTTTTTATTTTTTTTTTAATTTTTTTAACGTTTATTTTATTTTTGAGACAGAGAGAGACAGAGCATGAACGAGGGAGGGTCAGAGAGAGAGGGAGACACAGAATCTGAAACAGGCTCCAGGCTCTGAGCAGTCAGCACAGAGCCCGATGCGGGGCTCCAACTCACGGACCGCGAGATCGTGACCTGAGCCGAAGTCGGACGCTTAACCGACTGAGCCACTCAGGTGCCCCAATCTCCCTTTTTAAAATAAAAGAGGTTATGGGGCTCCCGGGTGGCTCAGTCGGTTAAGCGTCCGACTTCGGCTCAGGTCACGATCTCGCGGTCTGTGAGTTCAAGCCCCGCATCGGGCTCTGTGCTGACAGCTCGGAGCCTGGAGCCTGCTTCAGATTCTGTGTCTTCCTCTCTCTCTCTCTCTCTCTCTCTGCCCCTCCCCTGCTCATGCTCTGCCTCCCTCTGTCTCTCAAAAATAAATAAACGTTTAAAAAAAAGCGTTTAAAAGAAAAGAAGTTAGAGATGGTTTAGCTCTCATTGCTTTTCGATCACCTTGTTGCAAAGGAACTCCTTACACGTTCCAAAGCCCTGGAACGAGGTGTGGAAGGTTCTCTCGCGTCTAACACGTGGAAATCGAGCAGGCTTGTGTCATCGCTGTCCCCTTCAGTTTTGTGGTTCACCTGTTTTTCCCCTTGTCTCAGAAGGAATCGGAGGAGTTTTGCGAAAGCAGAAAAGGACTCGAAGGTCAGAGGCAGTAAGACATGAGCAAGGGACAAGAGGCAGAAATGAAGCAAAACCATACAGCTCCTTTGTTTACTCACCTGCTGGTTTGATCTGGCCACTCCAGCAGCCAGCCAGAGAGGCAGAATCTTCCGGGGTACACAATTCATGATGTCCCTAAGAAGGAGTTATGTCCTTCAGCCAAGAGAGGTATGCTTCTTGGTGTCAAGATTGAGCTCCTTTCTCCCCGCGGTTTCCTCGAAGGGGCTATTGCCATGTAATGAATGAGGTTATCTTAAATGATGAGCTTCACGGGGCTGATCCACAGAACAACCTTCTGTAGACGGAGGGCATCAGAGCCAGGGTCGGTCGCCCTAAGTCAGGTGCCGTCAGCTCCCCGCTCTCTGCTGATTCGGTTGGCCCAGGTGTGGTTTCGAATACCGAGATGAGTCGATGGCTTGTATATTTTACCTACAGCCTCATGTTTACAACAGACCTGAGTCCAAGATGTGCCCACAGACTGTCCCCGTGGACACCGTTGGTTTCCACCTGCTTCACATGGGTACGGGCGGGCAGCCAGTGTCATGCCTGTGTCCCACATAGCAGGGACAAAACCATTTTAGCCTGCAGGGTTTTTGAAACACGTTTGGCCATGTCCCCACCCCAGCAAAAGTAAAACTCTCAACACAGACTTTCTGGTTTGAACATCACCCTGTCCTGCTTCCTTTTCGGGAATCAAGCAATTTGCAAAATGAATAAACTAACTTGCATGAGGTTTTAGGTAAACCGGGTAAGAATTAGGGACTACCTACGAAAAATTATGACTTGAGAAGGTGACTTATGTCAGGGGTTAGCAAACGGTTTTTTTTTTTTTTTTTTGAAGGGCCAAAGAGGTAATATTTCGGTTTTGCAGGCTTATGTACGGTGTCTCTCGCAATTTTTCAAGCTTATCATTCCAGCATGAAAGAGTGCTACACGATATGTAAATGATAATGTAGCTTATTCCAATAAAACTTCATTTCTGAAAGAGGCACACTTCAGATTTGGCCCCCCAGGCCATCATTCGCCAGCTCTGGGTCCAAGTCATTCTTTCTGGCAATAATTACCTACGAAAGACCAATTTTCCCATCAGGCAATTCCTAATTTAATAATCTAATAAAGTAAGCAATATAAAAAAATGCATTCCGTTATAGAGAGAAGGATCACTCCTCTCCTCTCTGTATGAGTGAAAATGCAGGTAGACAAGTTATCCAGTTGTGGACCCAGAGCAGTAACAAACAAGACAACATTTAAACCAACTCGTTCAGCTGGAGGTTTTTATGAGGTCCGATGGAAATAGTGCGTTATGGTTTTTGTATTTCCATCCGCACCAAGAATACATGTGAAACGCCAAAGCCTGATCCTTAACTGATTAACTGTCCATAAATCCCCATGTAGTCTATTAGTTTTCTTCACGGATTTCCTCACAGAACAAAAAGATGTACTCCAGACGTCGAGATGGACTGGCCATGAGTAGTATCCCCATCCTTCGTATGAACTGTTGGTCTAAGGAAACCCAAATCTACAGTTGATCAAGTGAGAAGCCGGCTTATCCTTTGGGTAAAGCGTCCAGGAAAAGAGTAGGTATATAACATGGGGCGGGTAAAGACCTGCTCTTTTAGGAAGGTGGGATTCACTTTCCGCCTGGTCCAGGCAGGTGGGATCTCATCTGGAGGTCAAGCAGCTAGTGAGGGACGGGAGTCCATGCGGCAGAATGGTCCTTACACAGCCCTGGAAGCAGACACCTAGGTTTGTTTGTTAACTGTGTGTTTGCTGGTTATCATCATTGCTTTGTTCTTAAGGTGAAGAACTTTAAAATTAACTTTAGGGGTGCCTGGCTGGCTCAGTCGGTAGAATGGGTGACTTTTGATCTCAGGAGTCATGCATTCGAGCCCCATGTTGGGTGTGGAGATTACTTAAAAATAAAATCTTGGGGCGCCTGGGTGGCTCAGTCGGTTGAGCATCTGACTTCGGCTCAGGTCATGATCTCGTGGTTCGTGAGTTCGAGCCCCACATCGGGCTCTGTGCTGACAGCTCAGAGCCTGGAGCCTGCTTCGGATCTGTGTCTCCCTCTCTCTGGGCCCCTCCCCCTGATCTGTCTCTCCCTCTTTCAAAAATAAATAAACATTAAAAATAAATAAATAAAATCTAAAGGGGCACCGGGGTGGCTCAGTCGGTTGAGCGTTTGACTCGTGGTTCCGGCTCAGGTCACGATATCATGGTTTGTGAGTTCGAGCTCCGTCTTTGGCTCTGTGCTGAGAGTGCAGAGTCTGTTTGGAATTCTCTCCCTCTCTCTTTGCTCCTCCCCCACTCGCTCTCTCTGGCTCTCTCTCCAAATACATAAATAAGCTTAAAAAGTTTTTTAAAAATCTGAAAGAAGCAAAACAAAACTTTAAGCATCGTAAAGTCCCAAGGAATTACTTCCACGTTTTTGGGGGGTAAGTTATAATACTCCCTAAATTATTTTCAGCTACTTGATAGTATTTACCAAACCAGGCACTTACATCCGCTGTAAAAGAAAAAAAAGAAATCATTGTAAATAAATGTTATTATACAAAAATGCACAAGATCTAAGAAGGACAACAAATATTTAGTAAGGCATGTAATAAAGGATTTAAATAAATGGGACATATAGACCGTGTCCCTGAATGGGAAGATTTTCAATTACCCCCCAAATTAACCTATAAGTATAATAATGTAATTCTAAGCCAAAATCTAAATTTGTTCATCTCACACAACAGTAGCAAAAAGCCTCTGGAACCATAAATGTGTGAAACTTAATGTGCACATACACACGTGTGTGAAAATACACATGGGCGTTTGCACTATTATATCTTAAGATGTTTAAAGGCAAAATAAAAATGCCATGATTCAGACAGTGTGAGCGGTACCAGAAAGACAGAATAAACAGTGTGGAATCGCGCAGGTGGTGAATCGGGGGCGACAGGGAAGGCACTGAGACACGGATATTTGTTGGGAAGAAACACGCTGTACTTAGGTGCACAGCACGGGGACCCGGGGACCGCAGCAGGGACTTTCAGAAGCGCCCGGCTGGGGTCCAAGTCCAAAGAGATGCCCTCGGGCCACAGATCCCAGTGCCAGCAGCCCCCCGGGAGGCTGGCTTCACCCCATCTGGCTTAGCTGTCCTTTTTCTTTCCTATGCAACTGCTGCTTAATATTTTATAGGATAGATTCCCAGTCAAGGCCTTGGTTTCCCCCCAGTTAACTCCTCTACTGTCAAAACACTCGGAACTACGGAGTCATTTCTGGATGTGAGTTCATCCTGGCCGGGCAACCCTCCCTCCCTATCCTTAATCTAAACAGCCTATGCACTACACGAGGCGGCTTCCTCCACAGGCAGTTATTCGGGATAGGATTAAGATGGATTTGCATCAAAGTGAGAAAAGCTTGCCTGGACTGCATAGTTAACCACTTTAAAAGAAATGAAATTCTTATCTCATGACGTAACAATAAATTCCATGTATATGGAAGATTAAAATTGCCAAGAGGGAAACCGGAAAAGAACAGGAAAAACGCTGTTCGTGCCCCTGGGAACGGAAAGCCTCTTTTTGAGCACACCCCAGCACTAGGGCCAGAGGCCCTGCTCAGCAGTTGCTTGCTGAATTGCAAGTTAATAATTTGCCAGACAGACGAAACAGAGCAAAATACAGATGAAGTGTGACCACATGAGAATTTAGGATAGGCGCAAGTCAAGAAAAAATGAAGCGAGAAGACAAATACTTTTTTAAAATGGGAAAGATGTTAAGGGGGCTGGATGGGGGATTGATATCCTTTATGGGTGGAATTCTTAAAAACTGAATAAGAGGGCAAGAATAAGTTAATCATCCCAAAGGGGAAGAAATGAGCCCAAGAAACTATCAAACATACATCAAACGCACTTCCCCTGTCGGACATAAGGGAATTTAAATTGATTTAAAAAATGATTAATCTTGGGGCGCCTGGGTGGCTCAGTCAGTTGAGCGTCCAACTTCGGCTCAGGTCATGATCGCCTGGTTGGTGAGTTCAAGCCTCGCGTCGCGCTCTGGGCTGACAGCTCAGAGCCTGGAGCCTGCTTTGGGTTCTGTGTCTCCCTCTCTCTCTGCCCCTCCCCCATTCATGCTCTGTCTCTCTCTGTCTCAAAAATAAATAAACATTAAAAAAATTTTTTAATGATTAATCTCTCTAGTAATCAATGAAATGTAACCTTTCGATTTGGCAAAAACCACTCACTCTCCCCCGCCAAAAGAAAAGGCCCTAGGGGCGCCTGGGTGGCGCAGTCGGTTAAGCGTCCGACTTCAGCCAGGTCACGATCTCGCGGTCCGTGAGTTCGAGCCCCGCGTCCGGCTCCGGGCTGATGGCTCGGAGCCTGGAGCCTGTTTCCGATTCTGTGTCTCCCTCTCTCTCTGCCCCTCCCCCGTTCATGCTCTGTCTCTCTCTGTCCCAAAAATAAATAAAAAATGTTGAAAAAAAAAAATTTAAAAAAAAAAAAAAAAAAAAAGAAAAGGCCCTACCCAGGGGTACTCAGCACGAGGGGACATGAACACTACCACTCCATTCAGCACTGAAAGAAGTATCAATCAGCACACGATTTCCAGGAAGACATTAAACCAAAATTTTAAACACTGCATGCTCCCTCTCATGTAGGAATTCTGAGTCTAGAAATTTTCCCTGGGAAAGCAATCAAAGTCATGCACGGGAGTTCTGCCTGCAGAGATCGAAAGTACCATTTATAACACCACTGAAATGGAATCCACTTGAATACGACCAGAGGGAAATGGTTTAAAAAAGACCCCAAAACTACCAGCAACGATAAGGGTGCGTCCCTATGGCTGACCGCTGAGCCACCGTCTACAAACGTCACAGGATCCTTCGTGATTGACTTTGACAAAGAGTCACGGTATCGTATCAGTGAAAAATCATGGTGCGGCAATGTCTTGTTTTTCTGAGGGATAAAAACACATGTCTTTCTTTAGTTCGTTTTCATTTTCTAGGCTTTCGACGATCGCAGGTGTCAATTACATAGTTTTTAAATAATCCAAGGCGGTAAAGACGGGAGCCGTTTTCAGAGGGGAGACTGAGATCCTCCCGGGGACCTGGGGAGACGATTAAGTGAGTGCACAAAGGCAGTGCCCCCTTCAGGGTCCCCTGATGCCCTCTGCTTTATCACACTTGACGGGATGTCTCAGCACACCATGGTACCAGATGCTGGCATGTCTATTGTCAAGGCTAGTCATTTATTTAAGATGTTCTTTGCGGAAGTCCTTCCCTGCTCAGGAGGAAGAGAAGTGGTGTGTGAATTTCTCATCAACAAAGCAAGGATACGATTCGTAGCAAGGGAGTTCAACTCTGATGGCGGTAGACGGTTCTCGACCGAACAAGAACACCCGCTTCATGACGGAATTGGACGGGGCAAATGGCGAAGTTACTAATTGTCCTTTCTTCCCCATTGGGGATATCGGCTGATGGCTGTTCTTTTAGTGCAGTGTTCTTACGGTCAGGATTCCCAGGAGGCCAATAAAGCCTTTCCCGTTGTCTTAGGAACTGATCTGAGCAGTTGTGACCATGACAAGATCAACTGTGAAGTTTCGGTGAACAGTCGAGCAGCTCAGGTCTGGTTAATGAGGGTTAACGTGGTGGCTGTGCAGCTGAACGTGTGGGACCTGAGAGCTTGTGTGAGTGTGGATGGCAGCCTCAGGCTGTGGTTACCGTCACAGTAGAGCTCTGCCTTGTCTGCTCCCAACAAGTGCTCAAGCCAACCAGCAGCAGGAGGGAGGCTCCCAGCGAAGAAATGGAATCAAGCATTTATCACCACCTCTCCTTACATCTTCTACGTGGCCCTTTGCTCGTTAAACAGGGGGACCACCTCAGTCCGGAAGGAATCTCAGAGTTGATTCAGCTTCACTAACCTCCCACCTGCAATCCACAGTAGCCTCCTGTCTTAGTCCGCCTGCTGTAACAAACTGTCATCGACTGAGTGGCTTATAGGCAACAGAGATTTGTTTCTCGCAGTTCTGGAGGCTGGGGGTCCAAGACCAGGGACAGCATGGTTGAGGTCTGGTATGAGCCCCCTCCAAGGTGCAGAGGGCCAACTCCTCTTGTATCATCACCTGGCAGAAAGGGGGCTAGGGGCTCCCTGGGGTCTCTTTTGTAAGTCACCAATCCCATTCATGAGGGCTCCACCATCATGACCTACTTACCTTCCTAAGGTCCTTCCTCTTCACACCATCTCCCTGGGGGGTTAGGGTTCCAACAAGGGGATGTTGAGGGGACACAAATATTTAGCAACAAACACGTCTGGACGGATTTTCCTTCCTCCTTCTAGTCTTTCCCACTGATCCATCCTTAGGAAACGAGGCTTTTGTCATATCACCCTCCTATGTGGGAATCAACAGCCTTTCAGGATAAAGTCAGAGACCTTTTCATCTGTCATTAAAAACAGCCGTGACCTAACCTCATTCCACCCCCCCCCACCCCCCACCCCCGGTATCTCTGCCTTCTCTAGCTCTCACCTTCCACCTAATCTGAACCATCTGGTCTGCTAGCTCCTCCCCCACTCCTTGGCCTTGGACTTCCTTTACATGCAGGAAGTGCCCTCTTCCGATTTCCCATCCCCCCAGCCCAAAAAGGACGTCTCTTTTATAGCCTCGTTCAAGATTGACCTTCTTTATGAAGCCCTCCCTAATTATACTCTACGAAAATCTTCAAGATAATTGATGTGCCCTCTGCAGTCATACATACATGTATTTATTATTTCACTCAAAAGCATTTATTGGACACCTACTGTGCGCAACAAAGATTGTGTCAGATCTACCTTTGTATCTTCCCATGTGCCCAGCATAGTGGACTCATGTATTCATCCAACTGATGGTTATTGAGCACAAGTGCTGTCTTGCTCGACTTGGGAAATACAAAGGTGAATGGTCTATCACTTGCCATCACAAAGACCCACTGTGTTAGAAGAGACAACAAGGCATGTACCTATGTCATGATAACAAAACGTAGAAAGCAGTACATGCCTCCCCCTCCCCCCAAGAAATTACAGAGAATAAGAGAGCTCACTGGGTAGATAGATCGCTGGCAGCCGAGGGGGGTGGCAAGGTCATCTTTCAGCCTTGAAGGGTGGATAAGAACGGAGCAAATGGCCAACAGGGAGAAAGGATCAGAGTGTAAGGAAGGGAAATGGTGCAATGGACGTCAGCAGAAAGGCCAGCACGAGGCTGTGTGCCGGGACTGTTCTAAGAAGGTCATGGGCAGGAAAGCAGGCATGAGACAGCGGAGGACCCCCAGCCGGTTCACTGCTCTCTAGAGGGTCATGCCTCATTAATGGAAGCAGTGCTCTGCATGACGGTCCCCAGAAAGAGAGCACTCCCTACCTGAACTCCCCATCTCCTGGGTCCCCAGCAGTGTGGCTGGCTTCTGCTGAGCGGTATGTGCCGATGGGATGGTGGCCTTTTGGTGGATGACAGAGGGTTGCATTGGGAAGCCAGAAGATGGCCATCAATGGGGAAGGGCTGCATTACTCTGGGCTGAGTCGGAGACAGCCTTCCTAGAGGTGCATGGGGTGGGTGGAAGAAAGGGCCCTATAGATCAGGAATCGTATGAGATTTTCTCCCAAGTATTAGCCAATTGTGACCAGTTTGTAAACCCAAAGAACTGAGATCCCCCTTGGAGCTCAGTCCTGCAGAAGGGTCCATATTTGTACGTTGCAGTCAAATGGCAGTATAGTGCAGAGCTCAAGGCCACTGTGTTTGGAGTCCCCACGTGTGAATTTGAATCCAAGTTGAGCCACTTACTTGCTGTGTGATCTTGGGCCACTCGGTATCACCTATAAAATATGAATGACTGGGGAGCCTGGGTGGCTCAGTCGGTTAAGCGTCCAGCTTCAGGTCAGGTCATGATCTCACCGCTCATGAGTTCGAGCCCCACATCGGAATCTGTGCTGACAGCTCAGAGTCTGGAGCCTGCTTCGGATTCTGTGTCTCCCTGTCTCTCTACTCCTCCCCCCACTCATGCTCTGTCTCTCTCTCTCTCTCCCTCTCTCTCTCTCAAAAATAAATAAACACAAAAAAGTGATTAAAATGTGAATGACCTCGTAGGATTTCTGTGAGGTTTCAGTGACATGATGCTTGTAAATTACTTAGCACAGTAAGTGTATGACAGAACACATGGTAACTGACAGGGGAAAAGTGACTGTCCTTGCCCAGACACAGAAAAATTCCATTTATGCTGGGGGTAGCAATGCACATGGTTACTCAGGCCAGACGCCAAGTTCAGAGTGTCCTCAATTGGTATGGTAATGTAAAGAACAAATGCGAAAGTTACAAATGGACCCAGATCACACACACACACACACACACACACACACAAATTCACTTCTCAAAGAAAAATGTGATACTATGTCAGATACACTCATAGCTCATAGTAGTTACGGGATGGACATGGATCCTCTGGTAACCTACTTTATTCATTTGGGATATTTTGGGGTTTCCCAAAAGACTGCAAGCCCTCCAAATATCAATCGTCTTTCCGTTCTGCTTATTCTAACTGGAGTCGCCTTTTGCGATATTGAGCTACTGTGTGTCACCCGGGAGATGTGTTGGGTGCCCAGATCAAGCTCTATTGTAGGGCAATTGTAGGATGGGGTGCCTGTGGGTGGGGGTGAGGAGAGTCTGGAATTTGCCATAGACTTTCACCCCCCCCTTTGCTGAGGGAACCTCAAAGGTCCCACCCGACGTGCCAGCTTGGCCAAAGCCATCCCACCATTTTCCACATCCACTTCATTTTACACCTGACACTCCTACCCCATACTGCTCCCAGGGCATTCCAAGGTTGATTTTCCATGGGTATGATTTTTTTTTAATGTGTATTCATTTATTTTGGGAGGACGGGGAGGAGCAGAGAGAGAGGGAGAGAGAGGATTCCCAAGCAGGCTCCACGCTGTCAGCACAGAGCCTGACGCAGGGCTAGATCCCACGAGCCGTGAGATCATGACCTGAGCCCACATCAAGAGTCCAAGAGGAGGATGCTTAGCTGACTGAGCCACCCAGGCGCCCCTCCAGGCATTTGATTTAAATAGCTCTCAGGGATTTGCTTGGGTTCTTACTGCCAGGAGGATGATTAGTCCCCTGGAAGGAACAGAAGCGCTGGTAAATCCTCCTTTTGTGGTGATTACAATAACCCTCTAGCAGAACAAACACAGCCCTGGTGCCTTAGGGCTCACGGGAGCCCCAGCTGTCCTGAAAAAGTGGATCACAGCAGGTGGCAGGCAGCTCTCCCAGGGAAACCTCAAGTTTGTCTTTTTAAGTGAATCTGGCAGAGGACACGTTGTTTTCCTGTGTAGGCATGACAACCCAGGGCAGACTGGAAAATTAAAGTCCTTGCCAGGAGTGGGGAAACAGAGCAGACCCACTGGGGAGGCAGACTCCCAGGGGAACGACCCAGGGGACCTTGAGTCTAAGCCTCTAACGTAAGAGAAGACTGAGTCAGAGAGAAGGAGGGGGAAATGGACTGGAGCACAGAATGGAGGACCTCACAATGTCACGGGCACGAACCAGCCACCTTGGGAGGAGTCGGCCTCCTAATGCCAGGAATCACAGATTTCTTCATTCCACCAAGACTGAAAGGGTGGTGTCACAGTAGAAGGTCAACGAATCCTCAAGACGCAGTGAAAGCGTGGGCTGGATCTGAGGTGGGGAAGGAGGGGGGCCTTACTCCTCCACACACACTTACACTCAGACACATCTAAAATATTACAACCCACAAGCCTGGCTACGGGCCCAGAAAATCCGCCACTCTGGGCACGAAGAGGGTGAAGAATAAGAAACTAGAAAGTGGGACAGGCAATCAAGTATCATCACCATGGCCTCTTGCCCATTTCTTCTGCCTCGAGACTTGATTCATTTACTCATTCATTCATCCTTCAAAAACTTGTCCCCGCGCCTCCAAGGAGCCCAGCCCGGGGAGTATTTCTTCAAGGTAAACACGAAAGAAGTGTGATTGATCTCCACCTCCAGAAACGTTCCATGTATTCGTTAATAGTTGGGGAGAAGTGCCTCACAGGCAAAAGTTTTGAATCATCTCCGAAAGAGCGAAGGAAAGAGAGAGACAGAGGCAAAAAGGCAAGACTATGTGTGATTAGGCACCGAAGGCAAAGGGTGGTGGTAAATAAATGATCAGTTATCAGAAGGGCAAGGACATCCCTGTGCACTGGAGGGCCTGGGAATGACTTTATGAAGACGAAGCTGGGAGTTTTCTCTTCAAGGACTGGAAGGGTTTGAGGGGGAAGTAAGGAGGAGAGCAATCCAGGTGGAAGATGTTCCTGAGCAAAGCACTGAGGTGGCGATGGGCGTTGGGGGCGGCAGAGGGGAGCCAGTCCATACAAGGTGCTGGCATTTTGGGTGAGACAAAGGAATCCTAGACCACACGCAGCTCTGAAAATGCAGTGACATTGACAGATGATGGTCTTGATTCCGGCTGCAGAAGTATTGTCCAGGATGCTTTTGAAGCGTTGATTCCTGGAGCTGATCTCTCAGATCCCCTAAATCATAATTCAGGGGCTGGGGGAAGGTCCCAGAAGTTTTTAATGAGTTCCTCAGGTGATTGTTCAGTCCACTCGTTCAGAAATCTTTGGCCTTAGGCATCTAAGTTTTAAACCTATCGGTAATTTGTAGTATTTGCAAGCTAATGGCTAGGATGAAATTAGAATTTAAGAAAGACCAATCTGAAGGTGTCTGGGGGGCTCAGTTGGTTGGGTGTCTGGCTCTTGATTTCGGCTCAGGTCATGGTCTCATGGTTCATGAGATCAGGCCCTGCATTGGGTTCTGCACTGACAGCATGGAGCCTGCTTGGGATTCTCTCTCTCTCTCTCTCTCTCTCTCTCTCTCTCCCTGTCTCTCAAAATAAATAAACATTTTTTTAACTAAAAAAAAAGAGAGAGAGAGTAATGTGGCTGGAGTGTCCAAGAGCAGAGACTGGAGGCAGGGAGGAACTCAGGAGGTTATCATGGCAATTCCAGAATGTGGTGATGGCACCTAAGACTTGAGAATCTAGAACCAATATGCATATTACCCCTTTGTTCTGTCTCATGCTCCCCATTGATGGAGGCATCGTTTATGTCTTTGGGTATTGTCTCCCACAACCTTCCTGGGACTCACTGTGACAGAAATTGCTTGTGCTGTATGTCACCAGGGATGTGCAATACCTCATCACTCTTCCCTTTCACCCACTCCCCTTCCAGACACACACACGAGCAAACACACAGGCACCTAAGGGCATGTGCACACATACCTGCCCGCAGCTCACTGGCCCACAGAGAAGACTGGCCTATTCCCCTGTCGCTGTAAAACCAGACCACAGTGTGAGGACACTCACTGTCAGCTACGGCACCTTCACGGCTGCAGAGGTGAAGGTGAGCGTTCCGATTCTAAGACACCTGTTAACTGCTGGTGATCCACATGCTCTCAGTGGGCAGAGGTCCCCACCCTGCTTTTCTGCTTCCTTCAAGCAGCCTTGGCGCTCAAATGGAAATTGTTTCGTCACTCTATAGCTGTGTCAGTGCATTGATCGATGAGTCCTGAGCGCTAATTAATTGTTATGTTATCCAGCTCAATCCATCAGGAGGTTGGACTCTGCCAAGGCCCAGGACTCCTTGAAGGGAGAGGGGGAGGGGGAGACAGGTAATTGAGGGAGTGGAGATGCGATCCGTTGATAAGTCTGGGGAGAGACAGGACGCCAGGTCCAGCTGACTGTATGCATGTCACTGTGGAGAGGAGCTCCAGGCAAAATCTGGGGACCATTAGCCTTCCTAGTCTTTGTACATCACAACTTCTGCCTTTCTCCCTTCCTCGTCCACACCTACCTGCCCAAGCATCCCAAGACTCCATCCATTACCTAGAACACCATCTGCCCAAACTCCCATAGACCACCTTCGGAATGAACCACAGTTAGCATTTGTCAGAGTGAGATAACAAGTCTACACAGGACAGTTTTTCTGTTTGACCCTCCGCTCGACTCCCCACCCTACTCAGTCTCCTGGGTGCGCTAACCTTTGCGGATTGCTCCATGGATGATAGTTGGCTCTGGTAAATGGGGAATCCTGGAAAGAGAAAGGAATGGGATGCCTATTTCCTAGGCTACCTCGTGGTACACTCACAGGAGCCTGGCTGTAGCCCTCCACCAAAGAGCAGGGAGCCCTGTCCACACAGCTCCCTCCCCTCTTGGGTTCCAGAAGCCACTTCCTTCTTTCAACATCCAGGCCCAGTTTGAATAAAGCCACCCCACTCTCACTAGTCCCTGGGCACCACACTGTTCCTTATGGGCTCCCTACATTCTGCTCACACCTTTGAAAATAGTCCCTTTATTAAAGTCCCCCTAACGTACCCAGTTGGATGTGTGTCTGTTTCCTGTCTGCACCCTAACTGTGTTAGGAGAAAAAAAAAATTCTCCATGTCAGTTAACTTGACTTCTCATCCCCCTTTCATATGCCTGGTGAATATCCAAGAGGAAAGAAAGATACAGTATGTAGACCCCCAAGGGTTCTTTGATCCAGAGTCACTCTCCACTCTCTCCCCACCTCCAGAATTCAGAGTAAGCATTTCAGGGAAGCCAGATATACACTGAAGGCTAAGTGCAGCTAGTGTAGAGAGGAGCAGAGGCACCAGAAAATGCACAGCTCCTTGGACCCCCCCCCCCCCCGGAAAACACAAGAGACTTTGTAAATAACACACAAGCTTTCAGATAATGATGTGCCATGAAAAAACACAGCCTAAGACCTAGTCCCTTCTCTGCCACCAACTTCGTGATGTTGGGCAGGTCACTTCGCTTTGCTGGGCCTCTTTATCGCACCTGTAAAATGAAGGAGCGATCGGTCGATTTTAAACATATAAACACGGGAAACTGTTTCCTCAAATGAAATCTTAGGTAGAAGGCCAATATGGAAAACAGATGGGAACCAAGTTGCTCTGGGTGAGGCATGGTGGGTTGGGGGTAGGGGAGGGGGGAGGGGGTGAGCAGTGTTAAAACACCACCCGCTAGACTCTATTCTTAAACAGCGGCCTTGAGGTACCTCCAAAGAGTCCACAAGATTTCCTGGAGCCTGTTTCGGAAACACTGTTCTAGAGGTATACCCTTGAGTGCCTGCTTTGATGTGAACACAAGGTGGTCTTTACAGACAATCATTGTTGCCCCCTCCCTGCCCAGAGGATGTAGAGGGAGCCTTTGAGCTGGCACTTAAGGCAAGGCTGGCAAAAAGCCCCATGTGGAACCTTTCTCTTTGTTTCTGAAAATATGTCCATTTATAGCAGCAAGTAATTCCCTTTGTCTCAGGGTGAAAAAATTTTGGAGCTTATTAGGTGATCCTAGGAAGTGTCTTCTATTCCAAATGACTTTTCCCAGCCGATACTCTGTTAACATGTGCGAGTGAGTATGAAATCTGGACACAGATCTCATTCTCCCTGGATGCAAAATGTTTGGCCCAAAATGCATCGGGGATTTACTGATACCAAAAGGCTTGAAAACACCTTTAAGCTCCCCCGAGACTAAGGACCCAGCCAGACACCCTTTCTTCCTGATCTCCCCCCAGCATCTCTTTGACTGTCACTGAGATCTCCAGGCTACCTGGGAGACTCCCCCAGCCTGGTGGAGAAACAGGGAACTGGGGAG
This sequence comes from Neofelis nebulosa, assembly GCF_028018385.1. Lineage (NCBI taxonomy): Eukaryota > Metazoa > Chordata > Mammalia > Carnivora > Felidae > Neofelis > Neofelis nebulosa. The sequence continues at coordinate 5,686,268 of NC_080797.1, forward strand.
GGGACCTGGGTTAAGCTGGTCAGGGTCCAGTGAGAAGGTTAGCAAATCTGGTCCCCATAAAGTAACTGCAAAGCTGGACAAAATTGATCAAAATAGTCACTTCGGTATTCTGGACAATTCATCAAAAAGCTTGCAACATCTGAGAAGCATTTAGGCTTGAAATGTCCATCAACTGATGAATGGATAAAGAAATTGTGGTTTATATACACAATGGAATACTACTTGGCAATGAGAAAGAATGAAATATGGCCTTTGGTAGCAACGTGCATGGAACTGGAGAATGTCATGCTAAGTGAAATAAGTCACACAGAGAAAGACAGATACCATATGTTTTCGCTCTTATGTGGATCCTGAGAAATTTAACAGAAGTCCATGGGGGAGGGGAAGAAAAAAAAGAGGTTAGAGAGGGAGGGAGCCAAAACATAAGAGACTCTTAAAAACTGAGAACAAACTGAGGGTTGACGGGGGGTGGGAGGGAGGGGAGGGTGGGAGATGGGCATTGAGGAGGACACCTGTTGGGATGAGCACTGGGTGCTGTATGGAAACCAATTTGACAATAAATTTCTTATTTAAAAAAAAAAAAGAAAGCTGCTGCATTTAAGGTCGGAGTGGAGAATTGATGACATGCTTGGGGCTTCTCCTAGCCTCCCCCCAGATCAGTCAGCATAGAGGTTCTGCCCCGATGGGGCAGGCTGTCAGCATTGATAGCTGTGCTACTGTGTCAGATGACAAGCCTGCCCTCTCAGCACATACAGAGGAAAACCAATGCGATGGATGTGTCACTTCTCATCTGGGGCAATGCAAACCGGTCATGGTCAGGAAGACCCATTCAAAGTGCTAAAGACACCAGTCAGCCAAGAATTCTGTAATAGCAAAATTAACCTTCTTTTTTTTTTCAAGTTTATTTGTTTATTTTGAGAGAGACAAAGACAGTGCAAAAATAGGGGAAGGTCAGAGAGAGAGGGAGAGAGAGAGTCCAAGCAGGCTCCACCCCATCAGCACAGAGCCCAATGCGGGGCTCAAACCCACGAGGCCGCGAGATCATGACCTGAGCTGAAACCAAGAGTCAGACGCTTAACCCACTGAGCCACCCAGGTGTCCCAGCAAAATTAACCTTCGGTTTAGTAAATGTGCAATAAAGACATTCTCAGGTAAACAAAGACTGATAGCAGTCCAGACTGACAAGAAAAACTAAAGAAACTTCACAGGCTGAAAACAAAAAAATGTACGCCAGACACTAATTCAAATTCACAGGAAGAAATGAAAACACCAGAAATGATAAATACGTGATTAATTTGAGAAATTCTGTATTTTTTCTCACGTCCTCTCTAACTTTTTAAAAAGACATAAAATTTTATGCATCAATAATTTTAATGCTGATCATGGCATATGATGTATGTATATATACATAAGGAAGAATGTCAGAAACTCTCACTGTCCCTACCTATCGGCAGTTTCTTAAGCATGAGTGCTTATAAGGTTGTTGTATGCTTTTTGGTCAATTTTCAGACCACTGAATAGATAGATAGATAGATAGATGATAGATAAATGGATAGATGAATAGATACATAGATAGGTGGATAGATAGATAAATGTATGGATAGATAGATGATAGATAGATAGATAGATAGATAAATGGACAGTTGGATGAATAGATACATAGATAGAATGGATAGATAGATAAATGGATAGATGAATAGATAGATAGATAGATAGGTGGATAGATAGATAAATGTATGGATAGATAGATGATAGATAAATGGACAGATAGATGAATAGATAGATAGATAAATGGATGGATGGATAGATGATAGATAGATAGATAGATAGATATAATATATATGACAACAACAGTATAATGGAGGGAGGTTCATTGGAACAATAGTGGGGCAAAGTTTCCATATGCTACCGAAGTAAGTTAGTTCTGAAGATTGTAATAAATGAAGGTGCATATTGTAATCCCCAGAGCAATCCCTAAGAAAATAACTTTTAAAATATAGTAAAGTTGTCAAAGGAATTTAAATAGACATGCCATGTTCATGGATTGAAAGACGCAATAGAGTAAGCATAGGAGTTCTCCCAAAATAATATACAGACTTAACAAAACTCCTATCAACATCCTCACAAGAGTCTTTGTAGGTATAGCCTATATTATTATAAAATTTGTATGGGAAGGTAAAAGAACTAGACTAGTGAAGATAATTTTTAAAAGGAAAAATAAACTGGGAGGGATCAGTCTACCCCATTTCAAGAAATAGATAGCTACATTGATCAAGACCGTTGGTAGGGGCGCCTGGGTGGTTCAGTCGGTGAAGTGTCCGACTTCAGCTCAGGTCATGATCTAGAGGTTCATGAGTTCAAGCCCTGAATCGGGCTCTGTGCTGATGGCTCAGAGCCTGGAGCTTGCTTCAGATTCTGTGTCTCCCTTTTTCTCTGCCCCCCCAAACTCGCGCTCTGTCTTTTTCTCTCTCTCTCAGAAATAAACATTAAATTTTTTTTTAAAAAGACTGTATTCCTAGGGAATATAGTCAATGGTATTGTAGTAGTGTTATGTGGTGAGAGATGACAGCTACACTTACAGTGAGCACAGAACAGTATATAGTAATGTCAAATTACTATGTCGTACACCTGAAATTAATGTAACATTATGTTCAACTATGCTTCAATAAAAAAAAAAAAGACTGGGGCGCCTGGGTGGCTCAGTCGGTTGAGTGCCCGACTTCGGCTCAGGTCATGATCTCACGGTCCGTGAGTTCAAGCCCTGCGTCGGGCTCTGTGCTGACAGCTCAGAGCCTGGAGCCTGCTTCAGATTCTGTGTCTCCCTCTCTCTCTGACCCTCCCCGGTTCATGCTCTGTCTCTCTCTGTCTCAAAAATAAATAAACATTAAAAAAAAAAAAAAAGACTGTTCCCGAAAAAAATTTTTTTTAGTATTGGCAGAGAAAGGACATGTAGATCAATGGAACAGAAGAGAAACCTCAGAAATAGCTTCAAACAAATATATCTAACTGGTTTGTTGTGTTTTTTTTTTTACAAATACATAAAATCATTTTAATAGAGGAAAGAAAGCCTTTTCAAGAAATGATGCTAAAGTAACTGGACATGAGTAAGCAGAAAAGAAAGAAAAAAATAAAGAAAGAGAGACAGAAAGGAAAGAAGAAAAAGAAAACAAAAATCCTCAACTTAAACCTAAGTCTCATACTTTGTATAAAAATTATCTTAAAATGGACTACGGACTTAAATATAAGACATAAAACATCTAAGGGGAAAAAGAAGAAAATTGAAAATCTTCAGGACCTAGGGCTTGGAAAAGAGTTTTAGATTTGACACCAAAAGCACAATCTATAAAATAAAAAATTGAAGGGCACCCGGGTGGTTCAGTTGGTTGAGTATCTGACTTCAGCTCAGGTCGTGATCTTGTGGTTCATGAGTTCAAGCCCAACATCACGCTCTCTGTTGTCAGCCTGTCAGCTCAGAGCCTGCTTTAGATCCTCTGTCCCCCTCTCTGATCCTCTCCCCCGCTTGTGCTCTCCCCAAAATAAGTAAATATTTAAAAGAAAAGAAAAAAATTGATAAATTGGGCTTCATCAAAATTAAGAATTTTTTTCCGCAAAAGACTCTGTTAAAAGGATGAGAAGGCAAGCTACAGTCTGGGAGGAAATATTTAGAAACCATATATCTTACAAGTAACTATTATCTAGGCTATAAAAAGAACTCTCGACATTTAATAGGAAAAATGCAAACAATCTGATTCGGAAGTGGGCAAAAGTAATCAAGAGACATTTCACTGAAGAAGATATACAGATGAAAAATAAGTACATGAAAAGATGTTTAACATCATTAGCCATTAGGGAAATGCAAATTATAGCCACAGTGAGATATTACTACATAACTACCAGAGCTAACGAAAAATGTCTAAAATAAAAAATAATGACAACACCAAATGCTCACGAAGATGTGGAGAAACTGGATGACTCATTCATTGCTGGTGGGAATGTAAAACAGCCACTTCAGAAGACAGTTTGGCAGATTCCTTAAAAGATTAAACATATAACAATCACATAATCCAATGCTTAGGAGCAAAATCCTAAGCATTTATCCTAGAAAATGAAGACACGTTGACACACAAAAACCTGCACATGAATGTTTATAGCAGCTGTAAATCAGAATATCACAAAACTGAGAACAGTCCAGCTGTCCTTCCAAAAAATGAATAGATTGTGTTGCACTTAGATCATGGAATATTTACTACTCGGCAATAAAAAGTAATTAACTATTGATACATGCAACAACCTGGTGCATCTCCAGTGAATTATGCTTGATGAAAGAATCCAATCCAAAGAGGTTACATACTGTATGATTCCACTTGCATAACATTCTTGAAATCATAAAAGTATAGAAATGATGGACAGGCTAATGGTGGCCAGAGGTTAATGAGGGAGTGGGTGCAGGAAGGAAATGGGTGTGGCTATAAAAGGGGCACAGGAAGAATCCAACTAGCAGTGGATATGTTCTATACCTTGACTGCATTAATGTCAATATTCTGGTGATGATATAGTCTGTAGTTTTGTAAAGTGCTACCTAACTGGGGGAGCTGGCTAAAGGGTACACAAGATAACTATATTCTTTCTTTGAGTTGCACATGACCCTACAATGAAAAAAAAATTTCTTTCATCGTGGAAAATAATACAATAAAGGCAACATTCATTTTGCTTATAAATCTGCTATCGGGGCAGGGCTCCGTGGGTATAGCTTGTCTCTGCTCTGCCTGTTTCAGCTTGGGCAGCTGGAAGTCTGGGGGGCTGGGATCATCTGAAGTCTTCCTTACTCACATGTATGCCAGTTGATGTTGGTTGTTGACAGATATCTTAGCTGGAGCTGCCAGCCCTTACCTGTAGCCTTATAGCCTCTGCAGGTGGCCTGGACTTCCTTACAGCATGGCGGCTGGGATCCAAGGTTGAGTGTGCTTCAAGAGAGCCAGCTGAAAGCCATATGAACGTCTGCAACCTAGCAAATGTGGAAGTTATACAGTATTCTTTCTGTTGGCAAAATGTTCACCGAGGCAGTCAAAAGTCCCTCCAGTTTCAAGAAGATGGAGAAGATATTCCCTGTAATGTTTTGGGAGAGCATGCGGGACTAGAACTATAAGTATGGTTGTTTTTGTAAACTATAATGTGCCACAGTCTCTAAAGGCTGACTCCCTTCCAAATCTACAAGACTGCCTGTAGTGACATAGTTTACATGCCATGGGCCCAACCATGCAGAGAGACCAAACCTCTCTTATAATGATTCCTAATTTCTGGAAAAGGAGCTCTACTGGGCCCAGGCTGAGTCAGGTATTCACACCCGGTCAAATCAACCATGACCTAGAGTCTGGGCTGAGTGAAGGAGAGTAGGATCATGTCACATACAACTAGAGCCAGGTGGGGGGGGGGGTGGAGCACAATAGAAGGGAGCACAGCTTTCTGAGTGGGAAGACTTGCTTCTAGCGATCGAGGCAACCCAGAAAAGGCCAGAGCACAGAAGGTAGATTTTCTTTTTTAAAAACCATGCTCTCTGTCAAGAGACAGAGCATAAAACAACATGACACAGAAAGGTTAGATGTAAAAGGATAGGCAAAGTTTATCAGGCAAATGCAAACAAAAGGAAAGCTGGGTTGGCAATATAAATACCAGATCAAGAGGACTTAAAGACAAAAAAAAAAGCATTAAATAGGACAGAAGGGGTTATTTGGTGTTGATAAAGAGGACGGCTGCAAAGAAGACATGAGCACCCTGTCTTTTTCTGCTGAATAATGTGGCTACGAAATACAGAAAGCCAATTCTATAACAAATACCAAGAGAAAATGACAGGAACAAATTAGTGGGAGACCTTAATACACGTCCCTCAGTCCTTGACAGAATAAATAGGCAGTGAAGGAACTTGGATAGGACAGAACTGAATAATGTATTTCATGGGTCTGATTTAATAGATCTATGTCAATTTTGTACTCTCCAAAAAGAAAATATACCTCTTCTCTAAGTACTCATGAAACATTTATCAAAATCAATCCTGTAGTAGCCCACAAAGGAAATCTCAATAAATTCCCCAAAGCAGAAAGTGTACAGGCCATGTTCTCTGACCACAATACAGTAAGACAGAAAATTAACAGCCAAAGCGCAAACCAACACACCTGAACACTTTGAAATGTAACAACTCTACTAAACCCTACTCTACTAAAGAATTCTTGGGGCGCCTGGGTGGCTCAGTCGGTTAAGCGTCCAACTTCGGCTCAGGTCATGATCTCCTGGTTGTGGGCTCGAGCCCCGCGTTAGGCTCTATGCAGCTCAGAGCCTGGTGCCTGCTTCGGATTCTGTGTCTCCCTCTCTCTCTGCCCTTCCCCCATTCACACTCTGTCTCTCTCTCCTTCAAAAAATAAATAAACAGGGGCGCCTGGGTGGCTCAGTTGGTCAAGCGTCCGACTTCGGCTCAGGTCACGATCTCACGGTCCGTGGGTTCGAGCCCCTTGTCGGGCTCTGGGCTGATGGCTCAGAGCCTGGAGCCTGCTTCCGATTCTGTGTCTCCGCTCTCTCTGCCCCTCCCCCGTTCATGCTCTGTCTCTCTCTGTCTCAAAAATAAATTAAAAAAAAAAAAACGTTAAAAAAATAAAAATAAATAAATAAACATTAAAAAAAAGAATTCTTGGGTCAGAGGGAAAACCAGGGTTGCAATTACGGATCATTTAGGATGTTGCAACCGTAAGAACACTGTGTACTGACACTCACAAGAAGGTGCCAGAGACTAAATCGGTGCGAAAGACCTCAGATTATTAGCAGAAAAGAGGAAACGTAAATGGACTAAAGATTTGAGCCCAGAAATGAGAAAGCAAAAGCAAAACCAAACCAAACCAAAGAAAATTAGGAGGCAGAGATGAACAAATCCAAAAGCATAAAATAATGATTTGAAGATAAAAAAAAAAAGAATTGATATGTATAAGGGGTAGTTATTGGAAAGAGAAGAAGAAGAAGAAGAAGAAGAAGAAGAAGAAGAAATGGCTGATCTAGAAAACATTAGCACAGAAAATTAAGAGTAAGAAGAGGGTTGGGATTTCATATATAGATGGGTGATTTTTTTTTGAGGAATGGTATAGTGTTAAGCTAATAGAGTTAAAAATGTCTAATGGGTATGTTTAAGAAAAATAGGAATGACAAGTTAAATTTAGAGTTAGAAAACTGAACTAATACGTAAGGAAAATGTTGCTGACTGTGAGAAGCAGCGTGCATAATGGTTAACATGCCAACTCACCTGGGCATGTTACATCCCAGACTTCACCTGCTAAGCCAATTATTCAACCTCTCCAAACCTCAGTTTCCCTAATTCTAAGCTGGTGATTATAACAACGTCCATCTACCAAATTTGTTGTTGTGCAGTCAACGACATGGTGAGTCAACCGCGTACTATGGTCGTAACAGAAAAGCTCCCCAAAGACACTGGAAATTTCTACTACTGCATTCCTTCAAACTTCCTAAGAAGAGGTAGATCATGTGCTATATTAATAGTTTCAGGGCACACAGAAAAGTGAGATGCTATTCATCCAGCTTTTACAAAATCATTTATCTTGATGAACACACTTGATATATTAGCACAAAAGAAGATAGACTCTCTTTGTGAATATATAGGAATTGAATAAAATATATGCCAGTGGAATCCAGTGTTGTAATGGAAGAATACCGCCAAAATCAAATAAGGAAATTCCCAGGAAGAGACAAATGGCTCTGTATGAGGAAATCTATCAGTCCACTTTATCACGTGGCCAGGCAGTTGGCAGTATGTTGACCTAGAAAAACTGCTTTTTATTATTCGCCTAAGGAAATAAGACATGATTGAAGACCAGTGTTCGAGGTTGCTTGCTGGAACGTTATTGAACTTTTAAACAATCTAAATATACAATAACAGGGGAATGCTTAACCATACCTGTTAAATGAACATATTAAACAAACTGTAGACATACATATACTGTATTCTATAGAATTACTATTGTGAAACCATATGAAATCTTTTGAGGAATATTTCAAAACATGAAAATATATTCAAGGGGCACCTGGCTGGCTCAGTTGGTGGAGCCTACGACTTTTGATCTCGGGGTTGGGAATTCGAGCACCATGTTGTGTGTAGAGATTACTTAAACACAAAACCTGAAGGGGTGGTTGGGTGGCTTAGTTGGTTAAGCATCCAACTTCAGCTCAGGTCATGATCTCATGGTTTGTGAGTTCAAGCCCTGCGTCAGGCTCTGTGCTGACAGTTTGGAGCCCTGATTCAGATTCTGTGTCTCCCTGTCTCTCCGCCCCTCCCCTGTTCGCGTTCTGTCTCTCTCTCAAAAATAAATAAACATTAAAAAATAAAATAAAATAAAGTAAAAAAATCTTAAAAAAAAGAAAATATATTCAAGCATGTTGTCCATTAAGTATCAAGGAAACAGATTAAAAGTAGTGTGTTTAGCAAGCTAACGTATGTGGAAACTATCCATATTTATCTGTTTGTGTCTAAGTACATATGCATATGAGCAGTTAGGTTTCTTCCTTTTCTTTGCTACTATAAAGATGCCACAATGAATAACCTCACACATTTGTTGTTTTGCACAAATGTGAGGATCAAATCATTGTATTTGTCTCCATTTTAAGAGTTGAAATCCTATTCTCCCCAAAATGAAAAATGCACAAGGTAATTCATTATAATATTTGTGTGTGTGTGTGTGTGTGTGTGTGTGTGTGTAAACACACACATAGTAATTTAAAGGGGGCAGAGAAACAAAAGGAAATATAACAAAGTGTCATGATGGTTACTTTAAGACAGTTTTAATTTTCGTCTTCATACTTTATTTTTTTATTTATTTTTTTTTTAAATTTTTTTCAACATTTTTTATTTATTTTTGGGACAGAGAGAGACAGAGCATGAACAGGGGAGGGGCAGAGAGAGAGGGAGACACAGAATCGGAAACAGGCTCCAGGCTCCGAGCCATCAGCCCAGAGCCTGATGCGGGGCTCGAACTCACGGACCGCGAGATCGTGACCTGGCTGAAGTCGGACGCTTAACCGACTGCGCCACCCAGGCGCCCCGTCGTCTTCATACTTTAAATGTCTTTTCTTGATGCCAATGTAGGAAAAAATTGAATGTCAGCAAAACATTTGAAGTGAGATTCAAACAAAAGGAAACACGTTGATCTTGTAAACAAAATATCTAAATTCAAGACATTTATCCTGCTTGCAAACTCATCTGTACAGAAACACAGGGACTGCTTCGAATGAGATATTTAAGGAGTTTTTGACAGAGTCTGGAAATTGGTAGGCCAATAATATATATTCCAATCAAAATCATTATGAAGATTAGTATTTTAAGAATATATGCGACCATCTTTATGGGGCGCCTGGGTGGCTCAGTCGGTTGAGCGTCTGACTTCGGCTCAGGTCACGATCTCGCGGTCCGTGAGTTCGAGCCCCGCGTCGGGCTCTGGGCTGACGGCTCAGAGCCCGGAGCCTGTTTCAGATTCTGTGTCTCCCTCTCTCTCTGCCCCTCCCCCGTTCATGCTCTGTCTCTCTCTGTCCCAAAAATAAATAAACGTTAAAAAAAAAAAAAAAGAATATATGCGACCATCTTTTTTTTTTTAAATTTTTTTTTTCAACGTTTATTTATTTTTGGGACAGAGAGACAGAGCATGAACGGGGGAGGGACAGAGAGAGAGGGAGACACAGAATCGGAAACAGGCTCCAGGCTCCGAGCCATCAGCCCAGAGCCTGACGCGGGGCTCGAACTCACGGACCGCGAGATCGTGACCTGGCTGAAGTCGGACGCTTAACCGACTGCGCCACCCAGGCGCCCCTATATGCGACCATCTTTAGCACAGAGTGCAGAGCACAATTGGCGACCAGGAATTGTTAACTGAACCTGAATCGATCCCCCTTTCCTCAGTGCTACCTAAGCTCTGAGATGTAAGATGAAGAGTGTGTCTCTGTAACTGCCACTGTCCACCATTCTACCTGGGTTCTTCCATTTTTTTTGTAGCTGTCTCTTTGAGGTTGCCATACTGCCCAAAAGCAAATATACCAAAAAAACCCCAAAAAACCCATAAAGCAATGAAACTTTTTTTTCTGCTTGCCTCTGGAGGACAAGCAAAAAAAAAGAAAAAAAAAATCTATCCATTATCTCCCTTCCTGGATTCTCTCCTCTTGCTTAAATCCACATCCAGTGCAAAATTGATTCAACCTTTTGCAAATGTTTTCTTTCCCCTGGATATAACTTAATATTCTGTCTTGGGAGGGAAGAATATCTTTATGTGAGAAAGTCTGGCTTGTTGCCCAAACTCACACCCCCACTGGATAGTTGTCCATGACTATTTAAAGAGTCTGGACTGAACCAAAGGAAAAATGTCATGATTCCATTCATATGGGAAATTTTGTCTAGAAGGAGTCCCCAGGATGATTTGTCTTGGAAATGGCCAGAGACTAGAGCTAAGAGAAATCTGGACAAAAAGATATATTATAGGCCTGGATTCACGGGGTGACTGTAAGAACAGGATTTGGGGAACTCACCGGTTATGGAGGATGAAGGGAGGGAAATGGTGGACCATGACTGGAGCTTTACATTCAAGCCCATGAAACATTAGTGTCACGGACAGACAGAAGCTTGACCATGGGAGGATAAAGCAATGAGATGATGAGCTAACTTTGGGACATCATGGTTTGGGCTAAGGGCAGGAATTTCAAGGCCATGTCCACAAGCAATTTAAAATCGAACCCTCCACACCAGACAGACCTCGAATGAGAGGTGTAAATTTGAGAACTATCAGTCTGGGTAAGAAGGTAGAGCCTTCATGAAACACTAGTATGTTGAGAATACAAGAGGAAAAGCTATCTGGTGAGAATGCTTTATAGTGAGCAACCAAAGACTACGGCCAACAGTAGAAAACATGGCTCCAATAGCAAGATAGAAGGAAACAGACACAGAGCTTCTAGCCCCAAGACGATGGCGTGGCTGTAATCCATGGTTTAGATAAACTAGACCAAAGGCTATGTGCCCCCTTTACCCCTTGCTTTAGTTAAAATTAGATGCAAAAATACAATGTTGAGTTGAAGCAATAACACAGGGATGAAGTGTGTTTTCATGGCAAAACCACACTGTCATTGGGTCTAAGAAGATCTTAGATTGCCTTGAACTCTGTGCTTTGGCAACTGTGACTCCATTAACTTTGTGACTTGTTCAATCGATGTGGACTTTTGAAATGTTGGGCTGTGTCATTTCTAGGCAGGACAGAGCCTAGAACGCGGGGTTCCTGATCCCAAGCTGACGGTTCCCGTCAGCTTGCCCCATCTCAGGATGCACCCAGGCACCTGTGTATAAAGACTCAAGACAAATCAAAGCCCCATAAAGGTGCAACCACCTTAAGTTAGGGCATCCCCTTCCTGGCTAACGATGCCCTACAATCCTCCTCCCCCCAAAAAGGTCTACTTCCCCTGGCCAGTCCCCCACCCCATATATGTATACTTGTCAAGTGCCCCTTAGTCTCTATCCTTCTCTTCCACCCACCTCCACCCCAACAAACCTCTGTTGTGGTCAGCCAGATCCACAGATGTGGGCGGGTCTCCATGGTGACAGAGGAAGCCCTGATGCAGGAGGAGAGGGACACAAACAGCAGAGGAAGGCTCTTTGCACCTAATACACTGCCTTCTGCCCTTCATATTTCCAGGGCATAAGAGGGCCCAGGCCTGTAAGGGGGGCTTCCTTTGGCTCAGAGAAGCACATTAGACGTCAAGAGAGGCGCCGCTATGTGGAAGAGACAATGGAATGCCTGAACTCTTCTTTAAAAATCTCTTTTCTATGATTTCCAGGTGATCGCCAGTATAACCATCCGATTTTAAGCAGTGCTACCCAGACCCCTACACATGGTGAGAGATGGCTATGAGCATTCCGTGTTCCGTCCCCATCCCCAGGGGCTCCATCTTGACTCCTGATTCCCGTCAGGCATCAGACATATGGTCATGACTCACTGGAGCTCAGGAGGTGTAAGGAGCCCACAGTGGCTCAGTCCCACTCTTAGACCATTGTCTCCCAGCGTTCTGTCTCGGAAACCAGAGTGATCTTCTGCCACGGAAGGGAAGGAGGGAGACCCTTTCCTAACCCATTCTCGTGTGCACGCTAGATCACTTCTTGGAGTCATAAATTCCATATGTCCAGAGCAAAGAGCGAGCACGCTCATTTGCCCAAGTCTACATGTGGTACCATTGACTAATGACGTGCGACTTGGCATAAACTCTATCAGTCCTCCCCAAACCACTTAAGATTTGATGACACACTCAAAACCAACCCAGGTGATCCGAGCGTTAGCCTCCTGACAGGGGAAGAAGGTGAAGGTTGGAGAGCACAGGAGGGTGGGCATAGCGCCAGAGGTTTACAAAACCCACGTGCCCTTCTTATAACATCCTCCTGATCACAACTTAACACCTAGCACTGCAGAGTAAAACTATTTTTGGTACCCGCTCCAAACTTGGTAGAACATAAGACAGCCATGGAGATTATGAACCATCAGTCGCTTTGCTGCCTTTGCTCTGAAGGAGTGAAAACATCATTAAAGTTTAGTGAGAGAGAAACTCAAAACAGAGATAAATTATGTGGCTCGCTTGGCAGAGAGACTGACAACCCTCTTGTGAGACTGTGCTCTGCTTCTGCATTGAGGTGTTGAGCATTATAATTAGGAAGACAGAAGTGGACTATTTTGATGTCCCCCTCTAGTGCTGGGCTCCTAGTGGAACTATGTGATGAAAGCTAGTTTAATAAGATGTTTAAGGTTGCAGGGACCAGGGGAAACCAGAACTGAAAGAAACTGGAGAGATCAGTGAGGAAGCGGCAGCTACCAGTGGTGATGTGGACAGTGGGAAAAGAAAGAAGGGCTCGGATATAAAATATTTTGGAGAAAGGACCGAGAAAACTTAGTGACGGGGCGAGTATGGTTGACGAGAGTCAACAGTGAGTAAAATGGTGAGCCGTGATCATTGAGAAGGATGGGGGTTCTTAGAAAGGCAATCTAAGGAGTCAGGAAAGCAAGCCAGTGTGCAGAGGAGAGGAAGCTGTTGATGGTGAATTTGGATCTGGACATCTAAAGCTAGAGACCAGAGGAGACTCAAGAAAAAGGATTCAGCAGGCAGCTAGAAATGCAGACATGAAGCCTGGAGGGAGGTTGCAGCTGAAGATGTAAGTAAGTGACGCCTTGGAGGCCGGAACCGATGCCCTGCGAGTGGGGGGCAATCCGTGCAAGAAGGCTGAAAGAGAAAAGCAGAATGCAGAAGCAGAGAGCCTGGGGGGGATGCCCACGGCGATGAGGCAGCAGCAGGAAGAGGAGCCCGAAAAGGCGAGCGAGGAGTGCTCTGCTCACTCCTGAACATTCTGAAAGGCTTGCTCTCCAGAAGGAGCTAACACCTCCTGGGTGCAGAAGAAGCCATTCATCCCTCCTCTCCCTCTCTTCTTTTTCCACCTGCTGCAGGGGCATGAGGGTAGGCGAGACCCGGTCTCTGCCCCGTGAGCCGCTCACAGCCTGGGGGAGGCAAGGTTTCCCCCGCGTCTCTTCGTTGGGGGCTACGCTTTCCCCAGGAGCTGGCGGCGAGACTATTAAGAGGGAAGGTGGACTGTGTCGACTTGATTAACCAGAGAGCATTAACTGGGTCCTTATTTGGGGCCAAGCACGGTGAAGCCATCAGCCAAAGGGGAAAGCAAGGTGTCTACTGTTAAGGATATTGCAGTCTTTGGAGATCCCCAAGAGCAGATCAAGTCAAATGATTAGAGACCACATAGACACGGAAATGTGTGGCATTGTCTAGGGAAGCGGCAACAGGGGCTTGAGGACCAGATGCCACAGGGGGCTGAAAAGACGTGACGTGGCTGGAGCGGAGAGTCTTGAGCGAAGAGCCAATCTGGGCACAGGACGAGTAAGGAAGGACATTGCAATAGGAGGGAGAGGCTGAGCAAGGGGGCAGGGGTGATCATGGTGGAGGCCGAGGGCGAGGAAGAGCTGGCCTTGGCTCAGCAGCATGAATTGGAGGACAGAGCGGGGTGGGTAGGAGCACCCAGAAATGTTGCATTTGGAAGTGGGTGAGCTGAGCAATGCCCTCGGTGGCGGGATGATGCCAACGGGCAGAGGGAAGCTCCTTCTTTCCCCAGCATCACTGAAAGTGAAGCAGTAGGAGCAAAGGACTGGTGGCTGTCACCCAGCTCCGGAGAGCAGTGCTCCCAGCTTCCTGCCCACCCCGCTTCCTGGCGTCTGTCCCGATCCATGCCAGGGAGGCTCTTTCTGTACAGCATGTTCTGATCTCTCGGGGACGTAGAGCGTCCCTCACCCCCTCACATATGTACCGAGCTGGCATGAATGCCAGCTCATTGGCTGGGCTCCCTTGGCTCCACCCCCAGCGTTTAGGGGTACCAGTGAAGGCAGGAAGGATAGAGAAGCTGGGAGTTCCCTGTAGTGAGGCTGCCCTTGGACCAAGCCTGGCAGTTCTTCTCTTTGTCCCCGGTTCATAGAATTCCTGACTTCTGGAGTTCGGCACTCTCTCTGCCAAGAGGCGTGGGGAGCCACAGCCTGGCCCTTCTCTGGGTGCCCCAAACCAAAGAGTATGGAGGGACAATGAGAGAGCCACCTGCCCACCTCATTTCGGGGAATGGCACCACTGTTTCCACTGTTGATTTCTTGCTAAGGCTCAGAAAGTCAGTCAAGCACCAAGACATGCCTGCCTGCTTCCTTCCTGCCCAACCACCCCCCTCCCCCACACCCGCACCTTCTCTCCCCCTCCAACCCCTGTGCTCTTCCTAACGTGGCCCCCAGAACTTTTGGGGAAGGAACTGGAGGAGGAGGGAGTGGCTTCGTAGGTGGCCTGTCAGGGGCGGGGTTTGGGGAGGCTGGAGGCGGAAGGGGGGACCTGAGGGCTGGCATTGAGGGACGGAATAACGTCATGGGCAGCGTGGGATGGAGTCTCGGTGAACCTGGGTCCTGGACCCCGTCCTGTGAGTACGTGGACGAGACCACCGTCACCCCACCTATTTCCAACGGAGATTTTTCCCCCTGGGCCTGAGAGCTGTTAGGGACAGGACAGAACTTTCACACACTTTTAGGACCGCCCTCAGCTCCAACAGGCTTACCTTGTCCTCAGAAAGCACAGCAGCGCGCAGGGAGAAGGAGTCTGTCATTCAAAGAGGGATAGGCCGCCAGCACGGCCAGCGGCGGCTAAAACAGCACCTGTCCCTAGCCTTGGAGGCAACTGGAACTGAGCATGGGGGAAACCAAGTCACCAGCACCACCCACGTTCTAGTACAGGGGGGCCAGGAAAGCAGGATAGGGAGTGAGAGCTAGAACTCGGATCCTCCCCTCCTGCCGGCCCATCCTCCTCGCCAACGCGACGCACCCCACCCCCTTCTTTTGCAGAAAAGCCACGGATGAACAACATCCTGACGTCGGCCACGGAGCCCTATGACCTCTCCTTCTCCCGCTCCTTCCAGAACTTGGCCCACCTGCCCCCCTCCTATGAGTCTGCGGTGAAGACCCACCCCAGCAGGTACTCATCCCTGAAGCGGCTAAGTAAGTACCATTACCTCGCGTTTGGGGTCTGCTCCGGGGCCTTTGCGACACCTTCCTGCGCTTCCCTCTCTTGCCCTACACCGGAGGGGATGGGTCTGGAGTTTCGAGAATAAAGAGTAAGGTGTAGCCTGGGAAGAGCGGACGGGAAGCCCCTTGTGTCTGTTCGCTATGGCCTGGATCCATGTCCCCGTAGATAGAGTGGAGGCCACAGAATCATCAGAGCCACGTTCCCGTGGGAGGCAGCGCCATGGACGAGTTTAACCGCAAGAGAAAGCCTTCCCCCAGCCTCACCCAGCACCCGCCGTCTTCAAACCACATTCCTCATGCCCTGCCTTACCTTAGAGTGGAGGCTGCCAGTGCCACAGCCTTGTGTGAGACCCTTCCCAGAGACCCGGCTTTGGAAGGGCCCAGAAACCAGCTCCCTCTCTAACCCGGCCAACGCTGCCTTGAGAACCCGAGCCTCCCCTCTCCCGTGCACACACCCCGTTTCCTCGCGGGGTGCCGTTCCTCCGGTGGTCCCAGCTCTGCCATTTGAGTCTGGGGGGGATCTGAACACGGATGGGCTTAAGACCCATGAAGACCCATTACAATGTCAACAAGGTACATGGAGAGGTCAACAAGAAGAGGAGAGGTCTTCTTTCCTAGCTTTCTGACCCTTGGACCTCCTGCCTCCATGCCCTCATGGGTCTGTTTTCATAACCACCCAGCTGTGGGGCCGAGTCTTTACTTGACGCTCTGGGGTAATCTGCCCTGACGGAGTCCATCCCGTGGGTCCACATCAGCCACCTCCGCGGTGAGCTTCTACGGCTAGAAGCGGGGGTCCCTGATGATCCGAGGGCTCGATGAACGGCGGGGAGGAGGGAGGCAGGACCTACCCATCCGTGACTCTCTGGGAAAACCGGGGAGCAGTCAGAATTGCCACATTCTGCAGAGATTTAGAAAACCGCAGGACGCCTCATTCCTGAAATTCGGGCCAAAGCAGGCTCGCGTGTGTCCTGGGTACATTCAAGGGTGTAGCAGTCAGTGTGAGCGTGGGAGGGCCTCCCGGATGGGGAGAACGGGTGGAGCATTGAGCGAAGTCCAAATATAGGACTGCCTTGGCCGTGTTGTGGGCACAGGCGACGTGGGTGTAGGCTTGATTCTGGGTGTGTGTGGGACTGGGGGCGGGTGCTGGTTTCCTGTGGGCTGGCTGTCACCGCCACCTCAGGGGGGGTGTTACTATGTTCCTAAGTTACCAGCTAAGCATTTTCACGAGTGCCTCTTGGTCGGAGCGTCTCGACTTCACTGTAGCGGGAGTCTGGTTCCGCAACCCGGCTTCCCTGGAGAGAGGCTCTGAACTTCCTCAGAAGGCCGCCAACTGCCTCCCGGGGGTTTCCGCAAGACCCGGTCTCTCTCAGGACCACGGTGTGGTCGAAGCGGGATTTCAGGGGCTTGGCTGTGCCATCAACTGTGCCTTGAGCCCCCTGGGGACCTCGAGGGAGCCCGTCCACCCTTGGAGACTCAAGGTGGTCCTAGACCAGAGGCATCGGCATTGCCTGGGAGCCGGGTGGAGACGCAGACTCTCAGGTCCACCCCAGGCCAGGAGGTCTGAACCAGGACCTGCGTCTAACAAGACCCTGGGGACTGGTTTGCACTCCTCCACCCGTCTGGGCTGTGCTGTCACGCTGTCACCCCAGCTGACTCCTCTCTCTCTCTCTCTCTCTGTCTGTCTCTCTCCCCAGCTGACAAAGAGGCTGACGAATATTACATGAGGCGGCGGCTTCTGCCTGACCTGGCCGCCCGCGGCACCCTCCCCCTCAATGTCATCCAGATGTCCCAGAAGCCCTTACCGCGGGAGCGGCCCCGCCGGCCCATCCGGGCCATGTCACAGGACAGGGTTCTGTCCCCAGAGCGGGGCCTGCCCGACGACTTCGGCTTGCCCTATGACCGCATCCTGTCCGACGAGCAGCTGCTCTCCACGGAGCGCCTGCACTCCCAGGACCCGCTGCTGTCCCCGGAGCGGACGGCCCTCCCCGAGCAGTCCCTGTCGCGGGCCCTCTCGCACACGGACGTCTTTGTGTCCACGCCCGTGCTGGACCGCTACCGCATGACCAAGATGCACTCCCATCCCAGTGCCTCCAATAACTCCTACGCCACCCTGGGCCAGAGCCAGACGGCCGCCAGGCGCCAGGCCTTCGCCTCCCGCAGACACAACACGGTGGAGCAGTTGCACTACATCCCGGGCCACCACACCTGCTACACGGCCAGCAAGACGGAAGTGACCGTGTGACTGGCCGGGCGGGGCGGGGCGGGGCCGGGAGCGGAGCCCCTAGCCGCGTGTGGCCGCCCTGCCTTGTCCCGTCTGCAGGAGGTGGGGGCGGGCCGCCTCTGCCCAGAAAGCCATACGCCGGGAGACACGGCCCCGGTGGCCTGGCCGGGCACACTCACACCTGGGATCTAGAGCGATCTCTCTCACTCTTCCAGAAGCATCCAGGGGAGTGAGGGGAGGGGCTAGGCCCCAGCCCCGCCTCCCCCCGCCCCACCACCACTAACTCCCTTCAGCCCCATGTCCCTCCCCCCCTGCAGGTTCTGTCGGGCCGAGAGACCCTGGCCTGACCTTGGTCCCAAGCCCCCCATCCCCTGGGTTTGGACTGGCCAGCAGGTGCAGTCAACGGGCTGACCAAATAGGCTACTTGGTCTCATTCATTTCCCTTCGACCGCATCACAGAAATCTTCTAGTGCCTACAAACTGTCTGCTTGCTCTCTCAGAGCCAGGGAGCTGCTGTGTCCATAAGCACAATAACGTTCTCTTCTGCCTGCTGGAACTCTCTGGTCCCCACCGAGTGGCCCTTCCCCCTGCCCTGCGCCCCTCCCCCAAGCCCCAGGATAGGGAGGGGCTCCCTTTCTTCAGCTGCCTCCCCCGTTGTGGGGAACCCCCCCCACCCAGTTCTAGCTGGTTGCCCCACCTGCAGCCCCCGCCCCCCACCGACCCCTTCCTCGGGCTCTAGGTGTGTGGCCCCCGAGCTCTCTGGGGCTTTGCTGGAGCCCACCCAGAGGAAAGTCACAATGGGGTACAGGGACTTTGGGGGTATCCTCCCCATCAACCTATGTCCACCCTTCCTCCAGGCCTCTAGGTCTGAACTATGGCCCGACACTCAGGCCTGCCTTCCCCTCCTTTGCTCTGCTCCCCAGAGGCCTCTCTGCCCGTGGCCAGAGAGCAGAAGGTGGAGAGAGCCACTGTGATGCCCCGGGGCCTCAGGGGCTCGCCATCCCCATCGCCCCGGGCTCTGCCTGTCTCCCAAGGCGCAGGCTGAGGCAGAGGCCTCTAGGGAGGGTGGCTTGGCCCCCAGTGTTGGAGGACCCCAGGCAGTGGCCTTGAACCGTGCCCACCCCTCTCTCCCCACCGCTGCCCACCCGCTTGGCCCCTTCTCTGTTCAGTGCTCCTTCTCCCTGCCCCCTCCCCACTCCCCCTGCCCTTCCATTTCTCTCTCCTGGCTGTTGCTGCTTCAGACCAGTGCCTCTTCTGGATCAAAGCAACAGAGACCCATTGGCAAATGCAGACAATGCTACTCCAGGGCTCTGGGTCTGGGGGTTAACTGGGCAGCTCCCCACCCTTCCCCTGCAGGGGGTACTCGGGCACCGGGCGGACCCAGGCCTTCAGCTCTATTGGGGGACTGGCCCCTGCCAGCCCATCTCAGCCCCTTCTCTGCCTCCAACGTGGGCAGTGGGCAGGGTGTAACAGCCTCCTGGAGAGTGAACCGTGAACTAAGCAGCATCCAACTCCCGAAGACCAGAGCCTGGGGGGAGAGAAGGTCTCCCCCATTCTCAGGGCCAGGGCACTTCCTTGGGCTGGGGCGCGGGGAATCAGCCCCAGACTGGCAGGTAAAGGTATGATACAAAAATATACGACTGTCGCCACACTCGGACTCCAAAAGCAGTGACCTTAAACTGGGGTTCTAGGTTCCCCCAGTTCTGCATACAACATGTATGGTCCTTTAACACGGGGGTTGGGCAGGAAGAACCCCCCCACCCCCCACCCCAGCGTCAGCCCTTGGAATTTTTAATCTCACCACGTCTACGATCCACCGAAAACTCAATCGACTAAGTCCTTTTACTTATTTCAAGAATTCCAAAGCTCTTGTCTCCCCCTCAAGGCTCATCATGAGGGGATTAAGGCTGGAGGTGGTGAACACAGCTCTCAGCTTCCCCACTGGGGGAGCATCACCGAGACTGTGAGGCTGTGAGGACAGGGATCACTCTCTGCTTTCCTCCCCTACAAACACATAAACCTTCTCAAGGGGCTGGTCCCCAAGGTTTTATGAGCGTTTGTTCTGGAAGGCAAGGCTAAGAGGGCTGGGGGGAGGAAGCCAATCTAAATGGAGCAGTAGGGCACTCCCAGAGACGAAAGTGTACCTCTCACAGCTGGTCCCCCTAAACCCACTGTCCTCTAATCCAGCCTCCCCTCTAAGGCTGCCTGCTGGTGCGGAGGGGAAAGGGTGAACATCCCCTCCCCAGGTGTCTGCACACATACACACGCCGAACCAGAAACCTGATCTCATCCCGGGTCAGAAGCATCTTGGCACTGAGTTCTGCAGCCGTCAGCATGATGCTTCTCCCCTGCCCTGTCTGTCTGCCTGTCTGTCTGTCTCAGGGGCTGTTTGATAGGTTGATTCCAAAGCATTTCTCATCCCAGCCTTATTGCTGTCTGGTTCAAAACCTCTGCTGTCAGTCAGATCAGAAAATCCTACCTAACGTTTACTTTATTTAAATTATTCTTCTGCTTCTCACTTGGGTCAGGAAGGAAGGGAGGAAGGAAAGAAAGAAAGAAGGAAGGAGTGGAGGGAGGAAGGAAGAAAGGAAAGGAGGGAGGGAGGGCAGGAGGAAGGAAGGAAGGAAGGAAGGAAGGAAGGAAGGAAGGAAGGAAAAAGGAGGAAGGGAGGGAGGGAAGGAGGAAGGAAGGAAGGAAGGAAGGAAGGAAGGAAGGAAGGAAAGAAGGAGAAAGAGAAGTCTACAAACTTGCTCCAATTCAGTCCCCCATTTAAAAATCCATAAAATTATGTCTTCACTGGGATACAGAAACATCTCATTTATTCAACTTCCCATCCACGTTTGTAGAACAAGCAAAGCCACATGACCAGGCAAGCTCACATAACAGGAAAGAGGAGGTTCTGGGCTGGAACCCAGATACCCTGACTGCCAGCCCCACCAGGCTGGTGGCCACTAGCACCACTAGGCATAGAAGGGCCATCCATCCCCGTGGTGAAAGCCCTTCTTTCCCAGCAAGGGCAGCTCAGAGCCCTCAACTTCCTTCTGCTTGTTGTGGTCTCTGTGTGTGTCTCCATTGCTCTGGTGGGAATGGATGGGGCTCTGCATAGGCTCTCTCCTGCCCTGAAGGATCTCACAGGTCCCCTTGGTCTTTGATGGCAGTGAAGCTCTCGCCATCCTTCATGCCCTTCCGCCTTTCCCGTCTTGCTTCTTCCAGTTAACTCTTGGCTCCATAAGTTCATAGGTTACAAAGGATTTCCCACGAATTCCTGGATCCCCCAGACTGGAGTTGTACCCTCGGGACTCCCCAGTGCCTTGGGTGAAAGTTCCAGACTTTCCCCTTAGCTCAAATTTCTCCCCTCTTTCCACTCTCACACCCAGAAACTCCTATTTTAACCTCAGTCTTCTATGCCATTTCCAGTTTTTCCCTCCTCTCAACTCCCTGGCCCTGCCCTCTTCCTCCATTTATCTCCCTCCATCCCTAATTTGTTTACCTCCATCCTGCTATCCTCTAAGTTCTAAAACTTACAGCCCTTGGTGAAAACAAGCAAGGAATGACACATTCTTCAAGACTTCTGTTGGCCTCATTGGTTTATCCTTCACCTCCTGCCCCCACAAGATGATTCTCCAGGCCATGCAGCCAAGGGCTCTACCTCTCTGATCTTTGGGAGGTTAGGGAGAGAAGCTGGCCTGTCGGAGACATCATGGTTTGACGGTCAGCTTTGGTTTCTGCAGCTGGAAATTCCCTGAAGCTCCTGCCCAGCCTGCCACGAGCCCAGAGGCTCCTGTTCTGGCCAAAGATTCATATCCTTGGTGGCTCTCGGCCACTCTGCCACCTTGCTTACATCTGTCCTGCTCCTATGTGTCACGGATTTTCCCCCTTTCTCTCAAAAGACGGGAGAGCCTCATGACTCTCCAGGCGTGGAGAAATCTCCATTACCAGTAGCCCTGCCACCAAAAAATCCATTTTTCTTCAGAGATGCTTGGCCACCAGCCTTCCTTCCATCCTCAGATCCCATCCACACAAGTGTGGACTTGACCCGAGGTCGTCTGAAGGGGCTGCTGGTGACCTGGACCCTAGACATCACCACCTGCTCTGAGAAGAGTTGACATGTCACCTCCCACAGACATTCCTTCCACTGTCCTCCCTGAACCTGGGACATTTTGCTCTGGAGTATTTTCAAGGAAGCTTGTTGTGTTTTAATGAAGTATTTTTCAGGGTTCAAATGTTATTTTTTATAAATGCAGCATTTTAATGACAGACTCAATATGAAAGATAGGTCTTCCTGGGCTCTATATTTAATTTCACAAGGCAGCATGCCACAGGAGGGAAAAGCACAGGGCTAAGGCTCTTGGGGACATGGCTTTGTCTCCATCTTGCTGTGTGACCAAGGACGAGTCATGTTCCCTCTCAGTGCCTCAGTTTCTCATCTGTAGAACGAGGGGCTTTGACTAGGTGAGCCTTGAAGTTTCATCCAGCTCTTACGTCCTAGGGCCTTCATTCCCCATTGGCACCCCCTCCTTTCTTCACGTTCCTCCCCACCTCAAATGAGCTGCACACATAACGCCTGCCCCATGATGACATCCTCAGATGCCCTGGGTGGCCACTAGCCCCCTCGCTAGAGTCTTGAGGTGAGCTCCATGGTCTCGGCCACCCAGAGATGCTCATACCTGCAGGGGTAAGGCCCTACCCGTTCAACAGGTTACCAACAGCGTTCACAAAAGCCCTCTCGTATGGACACATCTAAATTATCCCGGGTGTCTGTGTCACTGAGGCATTCCAAATTTGAAGTGTTCATTGTGATGTGGTCCTTGAAGCTGGAGGGAGGCGGTTCTGACTTCCGAGAGAGGCCAGGCTGGAGGAGACAGGCCCAGAGGGTGCCCCACAGGGGTGTCAGGTTTGTATTTGAGGACAGCTTGGAAGTGCATTTCAAGCCACAGAGGAGAACACACGGCAAAAGGTCCGTGTTGAAATGGATGTTCTGACTCCAGAACCCGGGTCCTGAAGACCGAGTCTGGACACTGGGCTCCATTCCCACTGGAAGAGGGGGAGGCATCCCGCCCTGGGCAGCTAGGAGGTGGGCACTCACCCCAGGCTAGTGCTTTTCCAGCCCCTCCTGGTGACACAACCGTCCTCCTGGTGAAAGCTCGCGAAGCAAGAGCTGATGGTGCAAGTCTGCAACATCAAACCCATCTTGTAAATCGGCCAACCCATCAACCTCCCATCCGTAAGAGAAATGGCGTCGTATGTTTCCTTAACACCTTCTCTCCCGAGGGAGGGGAAGAACCCCCCCCCCAACTTTGCTGCCCACTCCTGCTGTGCCCCGGAATACCACTCCATGAGAGGACTTGTTCATTTGCTTCGTAGTGGCAAATATTCCTCTAGTTCTGTAACTCAACTAGACATTTTGTAGTAAAGAATTCTTGAAATTCTCTAATAAAAAGCAATTCTTACTGTAATATTTTTAGTTTGGGGACACAATTTCCTAAGGTGTGGGGGGCGGATTAATGAACATTTATACGCATTAGCCCAATTTACGGATTCCGTGTTTATTATATGGTAGTACTGATGAAAAGTACCTTTCTATCTGTACCTTTACACAGTTTCTCCGTTCCTCGTAAGGAAGCTTCACGATGAGCAGTGCTCATGCACCTGCTGTTTCTGTACAGATCTTAGCGTTCACTTACTTGTCAAAGCACATTCTATATGTACTGTAAACAGGTATCCCTTTAGTAAGATTTAGTCTTAAGGATTTTTCCACTTTTGTCAGTAACAGATATTTATGGATTAAAAGAAATAATAAAGCCGTTTCAACATAACCTGTGTCTCTTAAAATGGCCAACGTGCTTGTTTTTACAAACATAGAGCCGTAACGGAAGATAATTAAAAGACCACAAAGGAGGGGCGCCTGGGTAACTCAGGCGGTTAAACGGCCGACTCTTGATTTCGGCTCAGGTCATGATCTCACGGTTTGTGAACTCGAGCCCCGCATCGGGCTCTGGCCTCACTGCTCAGAGCCTGCTTTGGATCCTCTGTCGCCCTCTTTCTGGCCCTCTCCCACTCGCACTCTCTCTTTCAAAAATAAATTAAAGTTAGAAATGTTTTTATTAATCACAAAGGAATGCAGATCACTGGATACAGGGGCAGAAGCAAGAGTTGACTGCATAGAGAGTGAGGGAAGTGTCTTAGGGCGATGCCACCAACTGTATAAATGTACTAGAAATCATCCAACTGTATCATTACCAGGGGCGGATTGTATGATGTTCAAATTTGGCCTTAAAAATGCTTTTAAAGACAGTGAGCCAAAGCAGGGAGGAAGGCTTAGGACGATGTCAGCGGACAAGGTATGCTAATTCAAAGCAGAATTAGAAGCAATCACTTTGTAGCCACGTGCATCGACTCTGGTGCTATTGTTTTTAGCCATGAGGTCCTAGTTTGCTTTTACCGTGAGTTCTTGTAGGTAGCATAGGTGGTTAGAGTATCCGTGGTTTAATATCCATGCCGACCAAACCAGACAATCAAGCGGCACCATGAAAATTGATTTCGATTTGGAGTCTTGCTCAAGACCCTCTTTCTCCGGACCTGTTTTTTAATATTATTTTCTTTGGCACATATTCACTGCTGCTGCTAAGGTCATCTGTTGTTCTGTGTGTCTGAGTTTTTCACCATAACCTAGATACTGGTGGGCTCAGGTTCAGCAAGCAAAGTCGTGCCAAACAGGACATGGTCTTTGGCCAACTTCGGCAACGCCATGCTTCCTAGAATCTACAGTGAATTATACTCTCTTACCAACTGCCTGACTCCTTCGCAATTAAAACTCTTCTCATTGGGTGTTTTGAGCTTATATTTAAAAATCCCTTTAAAGGGGCGCCTGGGTGGCGCAGTCGGTTAAGCGTCCGACTTCAGCCAGGTCACGATCTCGCGGTCCGTGAGTTCGAGCCCCGCGTCAGGCTCTGGGCTGATGGCTCGGAGCCTGGAGCCTGTTTCCGATTCTGTGTCTCCCTCTCTCTCTGCCCCTCCCCCGTTCATGCTCTGTCTCTCTCTGTCCCCAAAATAAATAAAAAATGTTGAAAAAAAAATTTAAAAAAAATCCCTTTAAGGGCACCTGGGTGGCTCAGTCAGTTAAGCCTCTGACTTCTGCTCGGGTCATGATCTCACGGTCCGTGAGTTCGAGCCCCACATTGGGCTCTGTGCTGGCAGCTCGGAGCCTGGAGCCTGCTTCAGATTCTGTGTCTCCCTCTCTCTCTGACCCTCCCCTGCTTGCTCACTCTCTCTCCCTCTCAAAAATAAATAAATCTTAAAAAAAGAAATATCAATAGCTATACTATTAAAAAAATTCCCTTTATTATCTCCTGCCAATGGCATTCCTCACTTAAAACGGAGTTACAAACCTGTTTACTATTCTAATATTTAATAACACATAACCACACATATTCTGAAATGTATTTTTCTCACTATAACAACTGTTACTACAATGCATTGCTCCTAAGTCACAATGTCTCTATGATGACCATAGCAAATGCATGCACACACATATAGAAAAGCTTCACTAATCTATATTCGTTATTGAAAGGACACCTAAGGGAAAACAAAATTCTGAATTCCAGAATGTTTTTAGAGAAGTATAATTTAATAACAACACTTACATACATGTATAATGACTAAATTAGACCGAAAACATGTTCCCTAATAGAAAAATCTCAGGAGAGTTTTTTTTTTTTTTATTATTGAACAGGTAAGACTAATGTGTAATTAATTTAAAAATTGTCAAGAGGTATGGGTCAGAGAGCCCTAGATACGCTTTAAATGGTATTTGGAAAATATTTTGAAAGAATCTTCCCTTAAATAGGTTAAATAGCCCTCCTTAAATATCATTAGCACTAGGGGGCGCCTGCGTGGCTCGATGGGTTGAGCGTCGGACTCGATTTTGGCTCAGGTCATGATCTCGCGGTTTGTGGGATCAAGCCCCATGTTGGGCTCAACACTCAGTGCGGAGTCTGCTTGGGATTCTCTCTCTCTTCAAATAAACACAAATTAGAAATAAATAGATAAAATATCATTAACTTGAATAATTTATTCGACATTTTCTCTTTGATTCTCCAAGGTAAACCTCAACTTAGCCCATCCCGGTTGTCACTAATTTTGAATAAATGAGGTCATACTATGCTGTCATCAATAAGCCAAGCCAGGGGAGACTCACGTTGGGAGCACAGGAATGCCAGGAGCCCCCCACAGCTTTTCACCTCCGATGTCACTTTAGACACTGATCCTTCTCCTCTCTGACTGAGCATGAGAGGGAAGCTCGGGACCCTTAGGAAGGAGTAAGAAGGATTTTCCTTCAAGATTCTACCAAGAAAATTAAGGACACTCACTGGGCTCCCGTGTGTCAGGAGTCGACAAATCTGAAAGAGCAGAGGTTAGGAATGAGTGCCTTGAAAGCTCCAGTAGGAGGGATTGGTAACTTGTGTACCAAGGATGCGTCTGGGCCTTGGGGCCCTCATCCTAATTGGGGATATTAGACTCAGAGGTCCTTGCCATATCTGAAAGACGTGATCACTGAATTATTACAAAACAACACTCAACTTCTATCAGGACCTCTAGGTCCTAAATGCACTTGGCAATAGCCCATCCTGCTGTCTTCCTCGATCCTGTCCGTCCCAGGAAACCTTGCTCATTGTCCTGGCTATGCCAGCATTTTGCTGTGTGGCCTTGACTTATTTCCGCCCGTCAAATCTCAACGTTCTCTTCTGGAACAGAGTGAGTGGGCCATGCCACTCTGAATCCCTAAAAGCATTCTCAGTGGTTTTAGTATCTGCTTTTGTAGCTTTGTCAAGGTTTTGCAGGGACTCGGTGAGCTCAGCGGGCACTAGTCCTGGCATAAGGGTGGGGTGATGGCAGGAATGCAGATCCTTGGCTGGAGCCACTGCATACCAGATAGCGTCTTTCCGGTCACCCGCATATCTACCCTGCATCAACAAGATAGCTAGAAAGGAAAGGTATTAAGCTAGAGGACGTATAAGGTCCCTTCCCTTTAACTTAACTTTTTGTGACTTCCCCAAATCAAAAACTTGCTTGTTTAAAAAGAAAAGAAAAGAAAAGAAAGATCCCGAAGAACGCACTGTCACAGAAAGTTCTCAATGGCGCATTCTTCTGACGTGTTTGCCCATAGAAACAGAGCTCGAAAGTGTGTTTCAGGACCAGGGATCTCCCCGCAAAGAGGCGAGAAGTTGTTTTGTCCCCAGCCTCATTCCCAACCCCAAGTCTGAGCTCTGGAGATAGGTGTCGAGGGTAGAAGACGAGGACCACTGCCCTCATTCCCAACTCTGTGTACCTTAGGGATTCCTTCTTGGATCATTTATAAGAGCTGCACCCACTGGTTCATCGCAGCAACCAAAGAGGAGAGGATCTCCTCTGCTATTTAAGGGACAACCGTCCCTACATCAGCTTTCAGACTTGGAGAAAATGAAAAGCTGTTGGCTAATCCAGCTGTCGGCTAATCCAGCGGCAATGTTGGTACCCTCTGGGAGCTCGCTGTACTGCAGATTATTGATTCCCACCCTAGACCTAACTGAATCAGAATCTCTGGGGACGGGGCCCCAGAATTTGCCTTTTAGCAAGATCCCTAGGTGATTCTATGCATGTTAGAGAAGCATATCATTCTGCCTGCCCCCCCTCCCCCATTTTGAAATCCTATAACTCTATGTTAGAGGAAAAACTTGGAATTCAAGGGCTCAGAGTAGCCTTGGTCTGTGAAAACAAACAATTTTAGGCAACCAGCTTCGGTGAAGAGGTTAAAACAAAAACGGGTTCACAGAGGATTAGGTATTTAGGAAACGATGAGAAAACTTGAGGCAGGGTGTATAATCCATAGGAAAGGTTAGTAGAAGGGAAAATATGTGACTATTGGAAGGCACTATAGGGTTGAATGAGAATCTTTAAAGACTGCACAAACTTGAGGGTGTGAAAATATGAAGAGAAAGGAGAATCGGGTCAGGACATGGTCGCAGAACAAGATTCATTCCCTTCGGCATAGGAGGAGCACAGGAGGAGGAAACTCTTGACTTCTTCTGAAGGTTTTGGGGGGGGTCAAGATGGCGGCTGTGGTGAGATAAGGAGAAGGAGCCTGCTAAGGGAGCTTTTCCTGGAGAATCTCAATCTTTTTAGTAATTATGACACAGAGTCATTGAATCAGGCAGGTTAGGCTGGATTATGCTAGCGTGATAAACAACTCCCACCCGAATCTCCCTCCCACATGAAAGGGTTATTTTTTCAATCCCACTCTCTGTGGATCAGGTCATGATCTCATGGTTCATGGGTTCGAGGCCCACATTGGGTTCTGGGCTGATGGCGTGGAGCCTTCTTAGGATTCTGTCTCTCCTTCCCTCTGCTCCTATATATCTCTATCTCTATCTCTATCTCTATCTCTATCTCTATCTCTATCTCTATCTCTATCTCTATGTCTATCTCTCTCTGAGAAAGCCCCAACTGCGATCACCACCATGGGGTGGGTTAATACGGACTGGAGAAGGAGGAAGGTAGACACAGGCAACAGAATCCTCACTGCATATCTAAGGTCTGGCTAATAAATTTTAAATCTGGTACACCCACATCTTGAGATCCAACATCTCTGAGTTATGGCTATAAGTTTAAAAAAATTTTTTTAATGTTTTATTTTATTTTTGAGAGAGACAGAGACAGAGACAGAGTACGAGCAGGGGAAGGGCAGAGAGCTAAGAGACATAGAGTCTGAAGAAGGCTCTAGGCTGTGAGCTGTCAGCACAGAGCCCGACACGGGGCTCGAACTCACGAGAGGTGAAATCATGACCTGAGCTGAAGTCAGACATTGAACCGACTGAGCCACCCAGGAGCCCCAGCTATAAGTTTTAAAGCTGATACACCCATATCTTGAGACCCAACATCTTTCAAGAGAAGTTCACAAGCCTTTAGTCTCAGGATCTCTTTACACTTTTAAAAATTATTGAAGACCCCAGAGAGCTTTTGCTTGGATGGGACATATCTATATACATTTATTATATTAGAAATTTAAACAGGGACCTTTAAAAAATGTATCTATTAAATTATTTAATAAACAACAAACCTGTGATGTGTTAATAATAACACATATTTATGAGATATAGCTGTATTTTCTTTTTTAAAATAATTTATTGTCCAATTGGTTTCCATACAACACCCAGTGCTCATCCCAACAGGTGCTCTCTCAATGCCCATCACCCACTTTCCCCTCTCCCCCACCCCCCATCAACCCTCAGTTTGTTCTCAGTATTTAAGAGACTCTTATGGTTTGCCTCCTTCCCTCTCTGTAACGTTTTCCACCCCTTCTCCTCCCCCATGGTCTTCAAGTTTCTCAGGATCCACATATGAGTAAAAACATATGGTATCTGACTTTCTCTGTATGATTTATTTCACTTAGCATCACACCTTCCAGTTCCATCCACGTTGCTACAAAAGGCCATATTTCATTCTTTCTCATTGCCATGTAATATTCCATTGTGTATATAAACCATCCATTCATCAATTGATGGACATTTAGGCTCTTTCCATAATTTGGCTATTGTTGAGAGTGCTGCTATAAACATTGGGGTACAAGTGCCCCTATGCGTCAGCATCCTGTATCCCGTGGGTAAATTCCTAGCAGTGCTATTGCTGGGTCATAGG
This sequence comes from Neofelis nebulosa, assembly GCF_028018385.1. Lineage (NCBI taxonomy): Eukaryota > Metazoa > Chordata > Mammalia > Carnivora > Felidae > Neofelis > Neofelis nebulosa. The sequence goes on from NC_080797.1 coordinate 5,715,779, forward strand.
GTAGGTCTATTTTTAATTTTTTGAGGAGCCTCCACACTGTTTTCCAGAGCGGCTGCACCAATTTGCATTCCCACCAACAGTGCAAGAGGGTTCCCGTTTCTCCACATCCTCTCCAGCATCTATAGTCTCCTGATTTGTTCATTTTGGCCACTCTGACCGGCGTGAGGTGATGTCCGAGTGTGGTTTTGATTTGTATTTCCCTGATGAAGAGTGACGTTGAGCATCTTTTCATGTGCCTGTTGGCCATCCGGATGTCTTCTTTAGAAAAGCGTCTATTCATGTCTTCTGCCCATTTCCTCACTGGATTATTTGTTTTTCGGGTGTGGATTTTGGTGAGTTCTTTATAGATTTTGGATATTAGCCCTTTGTCCGATATGTCATTTGCAAATATATTTTTCCCATTCCGTTGGTTGCCTTTCAGGTTTTTTTTTTAATTTTTTTTTAATGTTTATTTTTGAGACAAAGAGACAGAGCGTGAACAGGGGAGGGTCAGAGAGAGAGGGAGACACAGAATCCAAAGCAGGCTCCAGGCTCTGAGCTGTCAGCGCAGAGCCCGACGCAGGGCTTGAACTCACAGACCGTGAGATCATGACCTGAGCCGAAGTCGGACGCTTAACCGACTGAGCCACCCAGGCGCCCTGGTTGCCTTTCAGTTTTGTTGATTGTTTCCTTTGCAGTGCAGAAGGTTTTTATCTTGATGAGGTCCCAATAGTTCATTTTTGCTTTTAATTCCCTTGCCTTTGGGGATGTGTCAAGTAAGAAATTGCTGTGGCTGAGGTCAGAGAGGTTTTTTCCTGCTTTCTCCTCTAGGATTTTGATCATTTCCTGTCTCACATTCAGGTCCTTCATCCATTTTGAGTTTATTTTTGTGTACGGTGTAAGAAAGTGGTCTAGTTTCATTCTTCTGCATGTTGCTGTCCAGTTCTCACAGCACCATTTGTTAAAGAGACTGTCTTTTTTCCATTGGATGTTCTTTCCTGCTTTGTCAAAGATTAGTTGGCCATACTTTTGTGGGTCCAATTCTGGGGTCTCTATTCTATTCCATTGGCCTCTGTGTCTGTTTTTGTGCCAATACCATGCTGTCTTGATGATTACAGCTTTGTAGCAGATGCTAAAGTCTGGGATTGTGATGCCTCCCGCTTTGGTCTTCTTCTTCAATATTACTTTGGCTATTCGGGGTCTTTTGTGGTTCCATACAAATTTTAGGATTGCTTGTTCCCACTTTGAGAAGAATGCTGGTGGAATTTTGATTGGGATTGCATTGAATGTGTAGATAGCTTTGGGTAGTATTGACATTTTAACAATATTTATTCTTCCAATCCATGAGCATGGAATGTTTTTCCAGAGAAATAGCTGTATTTTCAAAACATAGTGAGAAGAGTGGAATTATACATATAGATGTATACAATATGTATTTGTGTGTGTGTGTGTGTGTGTGTGTGTGTGCAGCAAAATGAGTGGAAGAAAGTTACCCTAAATTATTATTTTTTTTAATCTTTTTTTTTGAGAGACAGAGACAGAGCACAAGCTGGGGAGAGGCAGAGAGAGAGGGAGACACAGAATAATCCGAAGCAGGCTCCAGGCTCTGAGCTGTCAGCACAGAGCCCAATGCAGGGCTCGAATTCACCAACTGTGAGATCATGACCCGAGCCAAAGTTTGATGCTTAACTGAGCCACCCAGGCACCCCTGCCCTAAATTATGAACAACAGTGGTGGTAAGTCTAGGCAAGTTTTCAAATGCCTTTCACTTTTATGCACTTTCCACATTTTCTTTAATGAACATGCATTGCGTTTTTAATGGGAAAAATAGAATTTAATGTTTTAATTTTTAAAAGAAGTAGGGCTGGAGGGCTCTTTTTTAAAAAAAATGGTTTTTTGGGGCACCTGGGTGGCTCAGTCGGTTGAGCGTCTGACTTCGGCTCAGGTCACGATCTCGCGGTCCGCGAGTTCGAGCCCCGCGTCGGGCTCTGGGCTGATGGCTCAGAGCCTGGAGCCTGCTTCCGATTCTGTGTCTCCCTCTCTTCTCTGCCCCTCCCCTGCTTACCCTGTGTCTCTCTCAAAAATAAATAAACGTTTAAAAAAATTTTTTTTAATGTTTTTTTAATTAATGAATTTATTTGAAGTAGGCTCCGTGCCCAATGTGGGATTTGAACTCATGACCCTGAGATCAAGAGTCACATGCTCTACTGACTGAGCCAGCCAGGCACCCCTGGAGGGCTCATTCTGAACAAAGTTGATGTGCGTCGCCCCGAACGAAGCAGCAGGTGCTGTGGCCGCGGTCCAGCACAGCCTCGTCCATGAAGGAGCCCCGTCATCATACAGAAGTTTGCTTAAATTACGTAGACTCAGGCCTTAACGGGGGGAATATCGCTGGGCACTCCGCTTACGGGGAAGCCTACCATCAGCCTGCTCTGACTTTTGCCTTCTTTCTTTCTTCTCCGGGACAGTGTTTTCACCACTCTTTACCACACAGAGCATGGGCGCCTGGGTAGCTCAGTCGGTTAAGTGACTCTTGATTTCCGCTCAGGTCACGATCTCACGGGGTCGTGGGTTCAAGCCCCGCATCGGGCTCCGCCCTGGGGGCACACGGAGCCTGCTTGGAATTCTCTCTCTCCTCTCTCTCTGCCCCTGCCTCTGCTCATGCTCACATGTGCACACACGCTCTCTCTCTTTCTCTCTCTCAAAAACAAATACATACATAATTTTTAAAATATGCGGAGAACGTATTAGTTCCATTTGTAATGAGGGAATTGGTAAATTGGGGGTTACAGCAGGAGCCGGGCAGGCCGAGTAGTAGTTAGTCCCGGCTGGAGCGCAGGCCCTCTCTGGTCTGTCCCGTCCCCATCACTCCCTGCCGTCTCCCTTACGAGACAAATTCCTCCTGCCTTGGAGGAGACACAATTTCTAGGTTACCTTTACTCTTAGCCCAACGTTATGTGGGTTCATTTCATTAGCAGGTAATGGGGGATAATGAGGGCTGTGTCGAATCAGAGAGCATAAGCTTCGCCTAAAGGGCCCACGCCTCTCACCTCCAGCCAGTCATTACAGTGTGGAAACGTCAGCCCAGATTGGCCCGTCTTTTACAACTTTAAAGGATGCAAATGCACTGGTTTTGAAACGATGGCAAATAATTCACTTAGAAAGGGAACGCTCTCTGGGCCAATGATTGCTGGCTGAACACCGTAGATCTGTGAGCCACGGTCCGGTTGGTCGGCTAAAAAATACGTAACCTCCGAGTCCAGTTGTCAGAGCGAAGGTTCCTTACTCTCCCACATCTGTGGCAGCTCTCAACGCCCGGGACTGCATCGTAGGGATGGAACCTATAATTCTGAAAGCCAGTCTTGGCGCCAGTGAGTGAGGAATCCCTTGAAACGTGGAGAATGGCCAGAGGTTTTCAAGAACCCACCAGATCATGGGCGAGAACTGCATATAAACATCAACCTTGGATATTGAAAACTGAGGAGGTAATCTCACTTCGTGATAAGTCACAGGATGTAGAGTTTTATAATAAAAAGTGTGGCTACATAAGAGGTTATTGAAAGGCATCGGCACAAGGGTGCCTGGGTGGCTCAGTCGGTTCAGCGTCCGACTTCGGCTCAGGTCACGTTCTCGCAGTTCGTGGGTTCGAGCCCCGCGTCGGGCTCTGCGCTGACGGCTGGGAGCCTGGAGCCTGCTTCGGACTCTGTGTCTCCCTCTCTCTCTCTCTGCCCCTCCCCCACTCACACTCTGTCTCTCTGTCACTCTCAAAAATAAAAAAAACCTTAAAAATTTTTTTGAAAAGCATAAGCAGAGCACGATCTCTACACATCTCTGACGAAGTCTACTTCCCAGCGCCAGCCTCGAGTTATCATTGTGCTTGTTCTCATGATGCCCTTCTCGCAGGTCAGTAAAGCTCTCGATGATTCAGCCCCACGTTGGGCTCTGTGCTGACGGCTCAGAGCCTGGACCCTGCTTCCGATTCTGTGTCTCCCTCTCTCTCTCTGCCCCTCCCCTGCTCTCACTCGGTCTCTCTCTGTCTCTCAAAAATGAATAAACATTTAAAAAACTTTTTAATAAAATAAAAAAAATAAAAAATAGCTTCATCAACCCTTCATAGCATATGTTTGTAGGACAGGTATGTGTAAGAAGCAAGGGAGGGTTGCTATTGTTCAGCTCATTTAAGTATTTCTCTCATCCGTCTGGGAATTAAACGCTGAATCGTGAATAAACACGGGGAAACGTGCCCAGGTTAATTTCGGGTTTGCTGCCTTCATTCAAAAATGTGGAAATCAAGAGCTAAGTCTGTGATATGGAATCGTTATGTGATAAACAAAGTGGTTGAAGGTTGACCCTTCACATCTCCTACAGACAGTGCTCCCAGAAGGATCCATGTTGATGTTTCCTCTCTCAACTGTCTCCTTGAGGATTCCTTCCCCTTTGCCAAGAAACAGCTTCTTCTCTCCTCTTCTTTGAGGAAACTTTGTCCTTACCTGCCACATGTATCGATTGTGATTCTTGCTTAAGAGGGACAGAAAACACAGCTATGGCTGGCTTACTGGGAAGGGGATGTCTCTGCTCACGTACATGAGAAGTCCAGTGTGTGGGCTGTAGCTCAAACAATGTCGTTTCTCTTTCCCGTCTCTCAGCTCTGCCTGTACTGTGTTGGCTCCATTTTTTTTCACGCCCAGCCTGGAGTCCAACGTAAGGCTTGAACTCAGGACCCCGAGATCAAGACCTGAGCTGAGATCAAGAGTCAGATGCTTAACTGACTGAGCCACCCAGATGCCCCGTTGGTCCATTTTCAGATAGCCCTTCCCCTCATGGTGTCAAGGTGGCCACATCAGCACTGCCCTAAATCCCTCTAAGTTCAAGTCCAAGAGGAAACAGAAAGCGCTCACTTAACCCAAAAGTGAAAGCAAAGCCTTGGGTCTGATTCTACTGTTCTGATGGGATCGCACGCCCTCTGCCACACTGATGGCTAATGGGGGGTGCGGGGACAGGAATGGTCCAGTTAGCTCAGTCATACATTTCAGTCAGAGCTGGGGACTGAGCCCTATCAGAAGTGCCCGGATTGGGGGCAGGGAGTAGAGGTATTTTCCCAAAGGAAAAGTGGTAAATGGTTATTAGAACAAGGGTAAATATCCATTTATCCAAGGGTAAAAACACGAAAGAAGCCAATGTTCGTCAAACCACCTTTCTGCTGACTTTTGAATAACAGGGAGAATGTGGTGTGGAAATCGACTAGACTCAGTGTAGACAGCTCCTAGCATTCCTCTTTGGGATTGTCACTAAGTGGCTCCCTTCCCTGAAGGCAAGACGATATCCCATCCACCACTGCATCCCCAAGGCAAAGAGAATAAATGATGGGCGAATGCCTTCCTGCTCTCAGAAGTGTGAGACCTACTTTCACAGCCCACAGGAACAGGTTGGGTCATGGGGAAAAAAGAAGGCAGTCGGTACCCTTAAGAACCATTAATGAGAAAGCACATTATGGATTTGTTGTTTAAAATGATATCCTGGGGCGCCTGGATGGCTCTGTCGGTTAAGCCTCCAACTTCAGCCCAGGTCATGATCTCACGGTTCGTGGGTTCAAGCCCCACAGTGGGCTCTGTGCTGACAGCTCAGAGCCTGGAGCCTGCTTCGGATTCTGTGTCTCCCTCTCTCTCTGTCCCTCCCCCACTGGCACTCTGTCTCTTTCTCTCTCTCAAAATAAATAAGCATTTAAAAAAGTCATATCCAGCTAGGGACACTTCCTGTAACCTCTCCCAACTTCTCACTAGAATAACTAAGAAAACACAGAAAAGGAATGTTCCTCACTTTCACAGCTGTGACTGAAGGGTCACCTGATTCCACAACCTGCAAAGGTTGACCTTTGACTCTAAAGCATATGGAAACCACCAAACCCATTCTGAACTTGACTTCATGAGACTAAGACTACTTTATGCCTCCTCCATTGAGTTCTTACCAACCAAAAGACTTCATAGTATCTAATCTAAACTCGAGGCTGGCCAACTTGTTCCTCTACAGAGGCAAATATTTTAGGTTTTAGGGCCATCCTGTCTCTGTCGACTTGCAACAATTCAACTCTGCCCTTGTAGTGTGGAAAAAAGCCGTAGGCTCTCCACAATTCATAAAAAAAAAAAAATTAATACATGAATATATACATAAACAAATAGGCCTGGCTGTGTTCCACCTGGATTTTATTTGCAAAAGTAGGCAGATAAAGTAGGGTTGGATTTGGTCCACAGACTATAGTTTACTGACTTACGATGTTAACCATGTGAAGTGACCAATAATATTTTACCCCCCTCGTAGCCTCCCGCTTAATTTTACCCTAGACTCTCTATTCTTATCATCTTTCTACCACCAGAAACAGAAACTCTCATTTAAAATATGGCCCCGAGGGGCGCCTGGGTGGCGCAGTCGGTTAAGCGTCCGACTTCAGCCAGGTCACGATCTCGCGGTCCGTGAGTTCGAGCCCCGCGTCGGGCTCTGGGCTGACGGCTCGGAGCCTGGAGCCTGTTTCCGATTCTGTGTCTCCCTCTCTCTCTGCCCCTCCCCCGTTCATGCTCTGTCTCTCTCTGTCCCAAAAATAAATAAAAAAAAAAAAAAAACAAAAAACAAAAAAAAAAAACGTTAAAATATGGCCCCGAATGGGATTGGATTCTGGGAGGTGTGTACTAGAAGGCAGGAAAATAGTATTTAAATGGAATAAAGGCACATCCTCCATGGTCACGAAATTATGACTCTTTCTCTGAACCTCCAGCTACAATCTTCAGACCTCCCCGCTTCACTTCCCTGCTCTTCCCATGCTCATGTAAGGTCTGATTTCTATATGAAACTCCTTATTTATATAATACTTGGAGTGGCTTTGACCAAGCCCAGACTGATCCACCCCTCTACCCAGTCAGCGGTAGAAAACACAGTCTTGCCAGTTCAAGGTAATCCAATCACCTGATGTCTGTATTTCAGGATTCTTTCCTTTTACTCTCTTCTCTGGGGGGTTGTAAGTTCCTGGGGAGCTTATATATCTTTTGGCCATCAGGGGAGGGTCTACATCTGTCCTATGTCCTCATTGAGATATACACCATCTTGTAGAGTCAGTCCTTGTAACCATGCCCTCTTGTCCACCAAGCCTCTAGGTGATACAGGTACCTAGACTGTGCCCTTCTCACAGTCCTTCTCAGCCTGAACCCAAGCTGACTCTCCGAGCATTTCTGCCCTCCTTCTCCTAACCATCCTACAAAGATCTTGGGAAATGTCAACACATTGGGAAATGTCAGCCCATGTCCCTGAACATAAGTCAAGGCAGTATTGAAAGGCTGCTTTCTGTTTACTCTCCTTAGACCCTGCTCTCATTCATTGCCACTGTAACACCAAGTGCTTCCCTGGGCAGCCAGGCTCAAGCATCCCCTTCCCTAGTATTGGGTATTCCCAAGAAATACCCAAGTATTCCTGGAGTAGCTGTCATGTTGTCCTCGGACTCTCTTGAAAGGGTCAATAGTTGTACCGCATGTCTAAGCGGTCCTCTACTTGGCTTCTGCAGCACTCCTTCCCAGCTTATCGCTCCTTTTAGGAAATGTGCTTCTCCACCTACAGGTTAGTATACACATCCTAACCTCTCAGTCTCCAGGCTGTGCCTTGTGTCCTCAAAGCCACGCTCCTGCAATGAAAACAAACTAGCAGTGCAACATAAACCCTTTCTCCCTCTTAAGTGCTTAGCTCTTACAATAAAAGAAAAGAAACAGAATGGCTTTCATGACCATTGTGTTTGAAAACCATTCCGAAATTCAATAGACCCTTTGAAGCTATATCCATACTCCCCTGAGGCATTAAATGTCACTAACTCACTAAGTAGAGAGCCACAGGACAATATGAAAACACATAGGGATAAAAAAATAAAAAAATAAAAAAAAATAAAATAAAGCCAAAAAAACAAACCTCAATTAGTATTTCAAAATGTATCCCTTACTTGTAATTTTAGGCACACTCGATCAGTTTACGTTACCAGAAAACCAGATCAGAAAGTGCAAGTAGAAAATAGGTAATAATCAAAGGTTCTATAGAACGATCTCTCTTGCTGTGTAGAAACCCATCATTATAAGAACCAAACATGCCCTCATAATTTCAGGCAAAAATCAATTCAATGGGACTTTAGCTATATCCTAAAACATTTTTTTTTTTATCACCGGAATGAAAAGCGGGGAAAAAACTGCCTTAAACAATCCTGTCGTTTCAAAATGTTACCTACAAAGGAATAAAAATCAGGCGAGCTTCAGACTTCTCTTCCACATTCAGCGTCAAAAAGCAATTTCTACAGAGGTTTGAGGGAAAACAGGCATTACCCAACGATGTATACTTTTATAGGTCTAATGGGGTATTAGTAGCATTTAAGTGAATAACAATACATTTATTCCCAGTAACTGAAATGAATTGCCCCACAACATTCAGAGTTCAAGAAATGGCACATCCCTTTTTAAAATTAAAAAAAAAAATTTAATGTTTATTCATTTTTGAGAGAGAAAGACACAGAGCACGAGCAGGGGAGGGGCAGGGAGAAAGAGAGACACAGAATCTGAAGCAGGCGCCAGGCTCCGAGCTGCCAGCACAGAACCCAGTGCAGGGCTCGAACTCACGAATTGTGAGATCATGACCTGAGCCAAAGTCAGAAGCTTAACCGAGTGAGCCACCCAGGCGCCCCATGAAATTCCTTTAATTGTGAAGTATTTCATATGTACACAAGAGAGTATATAATACACACGTGTGGGTTAAGAAGAGTGAGTGGTAAAATGAACACCCATAAGCAAGGTTAAGAATAAACCATTACTAGGGGCACCCGTGTGACTCAGTTGGTTGAGTGTTGGACTCTTGGTTTTGACCCAGGTCGTGATCCCAGGGTTGTGGTATTGAGCCCTGTGTTGGGCTCCACACTGAGCATGGAACCTGCTTGGGATTTTCTTTCTTTCTCCCTCTGCCCCTCTCGCCCTGCCCACCCCCCATCTCTCCATCTCTAAAATATGAATAAACAAATAAACAAACAAACCATTACCAGGGATGTGAAAGACCCCTGTGTGTCCCTCCCCATTCCACGCCTCTTTTCCCCTCCACCTCTGAGACGTGATCAAAATCTGAATTTTGTGATAATCGTTCTCTGACTTTTCTCTAGATTTCTTCATATGTCTGTCTACAAAAGTAGTGTTGATTTGGTTTGGCTTAAAACTAGTAGTAAATATTATACTAAATGCATTTATGTGCAACTTCCCCTTTTTTGTTTAGCACTACACTTTTGAGATTTGCCCGTGTTGTCCCCTCCTGTTCACTGCCAGATAGTATTTTACTTTATGAATGACATACACTACAGTTTGTCTACTCATCCTGTCATTGGTAAACACTCAGTCTATTTCCCATGATTATGCTCTTACGAACAGTTAATATTCTTATACGTGCCTCCTGGATGGAGTCCCAGGTAGCCTGGATTCTCCTTTGCCACATGTATCCAAAGCACCTCCCCATTTGCGTCCAATGTCTTTATTCAGTGGCATCTAAGACGGCTGGAAGGAAACTACTGTAACAACGCATGCACGCTCTTTGAATTAAGACGTTATCATTATTTTAAATATTTGATAGGAAAAGGTTGATTCAGATTCAATATCCATTAGCAGCATCATGAGAAATTTCAACATAATGTTTGTCAGTGAAGAAAAGAACTGTCAGATTCTGGAAATATAATGTCAACTCTTCACTTTTGAATGAGTCTAAAGGCTTTACATTTTGCATTACTTGCTTGTGTGAACACATTTTCTTGCCCATGATGACTGCCCAGAATTTAAAGAGATCATTACTAAAAAGCATTGAACAAGAGTTGTGCAAAGCAAAAAATCTGATATAAAAAACATTATGCTCAGAGAAGCAAAGTCACGTTTCCAACATAAAAAATGGAAATCATTTCCTCTGAATAATTACACAAATTCAATATCTTTCTGAACACTTTTTGGAGTAGCCAGCCTCTTAGGTAACACCCAGTGAGTCTTGCCCCAAGGTATTCACATCCTGGAATATTTCCCTTTCACCGTGAATGGGGTGAATCTTTGTAACTAACAGGGCTATTACAGAAATGGCAGTGTGTGGCTTCCAAGGCTAGGTCGTGAGAGACTTTGTGGCTTCTGTCTTGCTCTCTCTTAGATCACTTGGTCTAGGGGAAGACAGCCATAGTGTTATCAAACACCCAGTGGAGAGCTCCACGTGCTGAGAAACCGAAGCCTCCAGCATTGACTCACCAGCCATGGGAGCAAGATATCTTGAAGAGGCTCCCCCAGACCCAGTCAAGCCTCTAGATGATGTGGCCCCTGAAGACATCTTGTCTGAAACATGATGAGAGATCCTGAGCCGGAACTGCCCAGATAAGCTGCCCCAATTCCTGAGCCAGCATAAATTATGTTAGATAATGTTATGAAGCTGCTAACTTTTCATGTAATTCGTTACACGGTAACAGATTGTTAACATGTTTGTTATTTTATTTCCCTTACTGTAACTATACAGTATAAACTTGATGTCAGTTGCTTTTAATAAATCCCATTTAATGTCCCACCCCCACACACCCCCAGCCGATCTCCTTCTAAAATGAAGATTAAGGTGTATTTTTAAAGGAACAAAGCCTGGGTTGACAGTGTTCAGGACACTTTACTGTCAGATATCTTCAGATCACCTCCACAGGCTTCTGGGTTTCTATTTTTATGTATATTGGGGCAAAGGGACAATGAGGATGGAGGTCAACATAGGCCACGACTGGGGTGGTAGAAACTTTATTTGAAGGGTTTACAGGAAGTTAATGGCCCTGAAGTCACTCTATAGAACATGACCGGGATTTACACATTTGGAGGCCCTAAGCATTAAAACAATAATCATGCCTTCCTCTGTGCAAAATAAAAACTCTAGGGGCGCCTGGGTGGCGCAGTCGGTTAAGCGTCCGACTTCAGCCAGGTCACGATCTCGCGGTCCGTGAGTTCGAGCCCCGCGTCAGGCTCTGGGCTGATGGCTCGGAGCCTGGAGCCTGTTTCCGATTCTGTGTCTCCCTCTCTCTCTGCCCCTCCCCCGTTCATGCTCTGTCTCTCTCTGTCCCAAAAATAAATAAAAAATGTTGAAAAAAAAATTTGAAAAAAAAAAAAAAAAAAAGAATTTAATCTGACCTTAGCCAGCAAGACCCTTAACAGCATTTGTATCCTTGCCCTCCCCCTCCACGCACCCCGTCAATAAACCGGGGCTCTGGACGGTCACCCCTGAGCACCTGCAATCCGAGAGAGCAGGCACTAACCAGGAGCGGCGGCTGGTTTCCTAGCAACAGCGACGCGAGCCCGCCCCTTGCCGTCCGCGTCCCTCGCCTACCTCTCTAGCCTGGAAGGGGGCGTGGTCAGCAGCCCTCCGGCCCAATAGGAGGGTAGCGGAGGCGGGAGCCCCGGCCGCGTCCGCGTCGCCCGGGAAACCGCTGGGGCCGGCAGGAGCGCGCGATGCCGGGAGCGGAGGAAGCGGACCCGGAGCCCGGCGCCGACCCGCGCCTGCGACTCCTGGGGGCCTACGTGGCCCGGAGCCTGCGGCCGGCCGCCGGCGCCTGGGAGCGCTGCGCGGGCACGGCCGAGGCGGAGCGGCTGCTGCACGCCTTCCTGGGCCGCGAGGATGCGGGGAGCCCGCAGCCGCTGCTGGTGGTGCGGCCCGGGCCGGGGGGCCTGGCGCTGCGACCCGGGCTGGACGCGGGGCCCGAGGCCGGCCCGCCTCGCGCCAAGGGGCTTTTCTTCCTGCGCACCGGGCCGGAGCCGCCGGGGCCCCGCAGCCTCCGCGGCGCCGTGCTGTGCGGGGACGTGCCCGCCGCCCCTCTGGAGCATCTGGCCGCCCTGTTCTCTCAGGTGAGGGTGGGCAGGTTGCGGGGCGCCAGCAGCCACTGGGAGGGGGAGGGGGAGGGGCGGCGGAGCCGGAGGGCGGGGCAGGGGGCGGGGCCAGAGGGGAGGGGCCCCAAGCCCAGAGCCCACGTGCGACCTGGGGGCGAGCTGGGGCCACCTGGGAAGGGGCCAGGTCAGAGTGAGAAGCTGAATGGGCTCCGATTTCCTTCAGTCCCGGTCTGGGACCAAGCCAACGTCGAGGGGAGGCTGGAGGCAGGAGGGCCTGGTGGGTCCTGACCATTTCTTAATCTCTCTGTAAACTGGCACAGGGAAAGACAAACAGTGGTGACCAAGGGGTCATCTCTATGGGGTCAGGGAGGTAACGGAAGTGAAAGGCTCTATATACACAGTGCTTACCTACGAGGGGAGTTAAAGGGGGAGGTGGTTTGGTTTTGATTTCACCTCATCCGTGAATACCCAGTGTCAGCCACGTGCCAAGATAAGAAGTTGGGGCATCCATTTGGAAATGTCCAACAGGTGCCCACAGGTGTTTGGAGGGGGGAGGGGTCTGCCCTGAGCTCAGGGAGGAAGATGTCCAGAGTCGTGGATTATAGAGTACTTGTGTGAGGCCACAGGCAAAGCGGGGACAGTGCAGATTTCAGAGAGGGTGCCCAAGGTGAGATTCTTGGGACATTTAGACCTTTCTGGAACGGGAGTAATTTTCCCTGTAAGTTGTGTGTGTATGTTTGGGGAGGCTGTTTTGTGTGATAGAGGCCATAGGGAATACCAGAAAAACAGAAGACACAATCCTACCCATGAAATTGATCCTCTATTTCAAATACAGTAAAACCTTGGATCGCGAGTAACTTGTTCTGCGAGTGTTCCGCAAGACGAGCAAACATTTCTAATACATTTTAACTTGATAAACGAGCAATGTCTTGCAACATAAGTAGTACGCGACGCGGGTGGTCACATGATCACAAAGAGCCAATGGTTCTTCTCTCTCTCTCTCTCGTTCTCTCTTTCGCTCACTGTGGGATTGTGGGTGATTGTCAACGCAATGTCACAATTCCCCGACATCCTCAAAAGGAGGCAATAGCAAGTGTCATTGGATAGGTTCCTTGTTACGGTTGCACAAAAAGAAAAAGATTCCACCGAACCAATAGATAGCCGTGATTCTGTTAGCGATAGTGAACGTCGTCCTACACAATAACCCTCCTCTCTCTTGTCTCCTTCACACCCGCCATGAAGGTGTTCAAAGGTAAGTGCAGGTGAATTTGTTTCTTTTTCTTTGTATTATGTATTTTCTTTATTATTTTGTGTTATATTTACAGTATTGCGATTTTTATATGAATATTTTTGGGTTGTGGAACAAATCATCTGAGTTCCCACTCTTTCTTATGGGGAAATTTGCTTTGATATACTCGTGCTTTGGATTACGAGCATGTTTCTGGAACGAATTATGCTCTGCTCACAAACCAAGGTTTTGCTGTATTGAAAACATGTACGCCTGGGGTGGAGGTAGAATTTACCTAGAGTTGGCCCCAGTGCTGGAGCCGGGTCCTGGAGGCTCCCTGCTAGGCCAGATGTTAGCCTTTTAGTTGCTTTACCAGGAAGCTCTGGGAAGGGGTTATGGCAGGGAAGGAGCACGGGTGACAGAGTCACCCTCGGGAAGCCCAGAGGAGCTAGGTTTCTCAGTAGATCAGGATGCACTTCAGTCTTTTAACAACCAGAATGGCTTTACTGCTGTGCATTGTCTGAACACCCTCACTACAGAGATCTAAGCTTGGATCAAGTCCCCTTGTGAATGATGATGACAGAAGGAAGTGCCATTGTGATCAGAGGAGAGAGGTATGCATGTGGTCTGAGAGCCACGCTTAGCCTCAGGTGTCGAACTGGCTCCTGAACAGGAAGGAAGGTTAGGGTAAATGGATGTCAAGGTAAGTTTCAAGGGACTGGGAGCAGACTGAGCCAAGGTTCAGACATGGCGCTACACTTAGTACGTGTGGAGGGCAGCGGGTCAATCTCAGAGCAGGATCAGGCCCGAGGAAATGTATCCAGCGGGCAAACATAATTGTAAAATAATCCAAGCCCTCAAACATTCCAGAATTTTCATTGGTGCATTGAACAAGATTGGAAACAAACTGAATGTTTATCGACAGGGGACCGGGCAAATGAAGGAAGGTCCGGCTATAATTAAACGGAAGAGTTGGTAGGGCGCCTGGGTGGCTCAGTTGGTTAAGTGTTGGACTTGGGCTCAGGTCATGATGTCACAGTTCATGAGTTTGAGCCCTGCGTCGGGCTCTGTGGTAGCAGCGAAGAGCCGACTTGGGATTCTTGCTCTCTCCTCTCTCTCTCTGCCCTTCCCCTGCTCGTGCTTTCTCTCTCCCTCTCAAAACAAACACATAAACTTTGAAAAAATAAATAGATAAAAGGAATAATTGCTAGGGAACAGTCCTTAAGGTAATTTATATTTATTGTGGGGGAAAAAAAACCCCACACAAGATAAAATTCACTCTCTCAATAATTTCCAAGTATACAGGCTGACACCTGTGAACTCCCCACACACTGTTGTGCCGCAAATCCCCGGGAACCCCCACCGTCCTGCATGACTGAAAGCTGGTACGAGCTAAACAAACCCACATGTCCACCTTTCCGTGGGCCCTGGCATTCCCCCCCCCACCCCATTCTACTTTCTGTTCCCATGACCTTGACCACTCTGGGTACCTCATATGAATGGAGTCGTGCAGCATTTAGCTTCTTGTCACTGGCTTACTTCATTTAGCATAATGTCCTCGTGGTTCATCCATGGTTGTAGCAGGTGTCAGAACCGTCTTCCTTTTTAAGGCTGAGTACTATCCCATTTTATGTATACGTCGCCTTTTGTGTATCCATTCACCCATGGAGGGAAGTTCTTTCCCCTCTTGGCTAGTGTGAAGAGTGCTGCGATTTAAGATAATTTTTTAAGGTGCAGAATTATAGTATAGTATGCTACCATTTCTGCTAAAAAGAAGAAAGAGGGAGGGAGGAAAGAAGGGGGAAGGAAGCAAGGAGGAGGGAAAGTGGGAGGGAGGGAGGATGGAGGGAAAAAAGGAGGGAAGGAAGGAAGGAAGGAAGCAGGGAAGGAGGGAGGGAATGAAGGAAGGAAAGGAAGAAAGGAGGGAAGGAAGGAGGGAAGGAGGAAGGTAAGGAAGGAAGGAAAGGAGGGAAGGAGGGAAGGAGGAAGGGAAGGAAGGAGGGAGGGAAGGAAGGAAGGAAGGAAAGGAAGAAAGGAAGGAAGAAGGAAGGAGGGAAGGAGGGAAGGAGGAAGGGAGAGAGGGAGGAAGGAAGAAAAGAAGGAGGGAAGGAAGGAGGGTAGTAAGGAAGGAAAGAGGGAAAGAAGGAGGGAATGAAAGAGGGAACAGAGGAAAAGAGGGAAGGAGGGAGGGAGAGAGGGATGAAGAATGGACAGATTCGCTAACAGAGGAATCCACAGGTAGTAAGGAAGGAAAGAGGGAAAGAAGGAGGGAATGAAAGAGGGAACAGAGGAAAAGAGGGAAGGAGGGAGGGAGAGAGGGATGAAGGATGGACAGATTCGCTAACAGAGGAATCCACAGGCCCGAGAAACTAGGTGACTGAGCTGCAGGGGTAGATAGAATGCTTGCTTCGCACTGGGAAGCTTTTGCACTTTCAGATTTTGCACCAGGTAAATGTATTATATGTGTTTAAAATCCAAATAAAATATTTACTTTTAGATTACCTTCAGGCCTTAGCGTTTCTCGAAGCCGCTAACAGCCATCCATAGGCCATTCAACCACTGTTCCCTCACATACTTCTTTTACTCGCCCTGCTAATCGAGGGCGGTTACAGCCCCCAGCTCACCTCCTGTCCCCTAAGCCCCTCCTTCCCTCCCAGCGCTCCTGCCCCCTCTCCTCTCCCCCTGTGGGCCAGCTTCACTCCTGGTGGCATACTCCCTTCATCCTCCCACACCTGACTCAGCTCACTCAAGCCAAAGGAGCCCTTGTGGCTGAGAGAAGCCCTCTTGTGTTAGGGGGTGGGTGTGGGGTATGATTCCTCCCAACGAGGGAGGAAGCTATACGTTTTAACATTATTTTGTTACACTAGTACAGGGTTTTAAAAAAATGCATCCAAGGTACGCCTGGGTGGCTCAGTCGGTTGAACGTCCAACTCTCGATTTTGGCTCAGGTCGTGATCCCTGGGTCGTGAGATCGAGCCTGGTGTCAGACTCTGCACTGGGCATGAAGCCTGCTTGGGATTCTCTCTCTCTCTCTCTCTCTCTCTCTCTCTCTCTCTCTCTCTCTCTCTGCCCCTTCTCTCCTGCTTGAATGTGTGTGCACTCTCTCTCTCTCTCAAAATACATACATGATAGATAGATAATAGATTGATAGATAGATAGATAGATTAAATAAAGTAATTAAAAAAGGCATCCAAGCAATGTTTCTTGGAATTGACAGAATTTAGTAACGAGTTTCCTGCTAGTTTTCTTCCTCCTCCCGGCCACTTCACTCACTGCTGCCAGGTTATTTTCCCCGAGGTCCGAGACTTGGGTGCCATTTTGAAGTTCTGTGTCTGGGGGAGGGAGCGTGGGATGTGGAATCTGATGGGCCTGTGTTCGAATCCCGGTTCTGGGCAATGCATCATTGTCATGTGACCTCTGCGGCCAGGGTCAAACGATCGTGCAGGACGGTCATGGAATTTAGAAACAGTACATGAGGACACCCGGAATGGTGTGCTGTGTTGTAGGTTTGCCCTACAGGACAAGAATTCTTGTCCCTCGATACCCCACTGAAAAGCGTCCTCATTCCTCTGACCCCTCCTTGTCACCTGGCCCTAACCCATCCCCGCTGTCCCTGGAGGACTCAGCTGTGTGTCTGTCCCCACAGCCTCTCCATCTCTGAGCCTTCACTCCTCCTTGCTGCTTCTAGACTCGTGTAGAAAAACCTCCGCTTGGATCTTACGCCATCAGACAAAACCCGCCCTCTCCCGTCTCACTGCTGCGTCATGTACTGACGGCCCTGCCCCCGGCTCACTGTGACTCTTTCCAACATCACTCCTACCTTACCACCTGGCTGCTTCATCAGATGCAGGAAGGATCCTGCCAATAAGCCGGCCTCCGGGGTCCTTGAAACTTCCTCCTCCAACGATGTTGCCTACCTCTCTACTGTGGCTGTTCCCAGACCTCCCATTCCAAACCACCCCCTCAGGATCCCACATCAGGGACCTCTTTCTCTGACCACCACTCCTGTCTTCCAGCTCGCTCCACGCAGCGTCCCATACCGCAGGCCCACAACCCTGCTGGGACCGCCAATCCCTCCATCCTGTCGCCTTCCCACTTTCCCTCTCCAGACTCACGTGCTTTCTCCTCCATTATCATCACAACCTTGGGTAAACTCCGGACTCACTGGCCTCTGCCTCGTTTTGTCCTATTCCTCTGGTGAAACCATAATTCTGATGGAATCCAACAAAACCCACTGGCCCCACTTTAAATCCGTGAGCCCGAACCTGTAACAGGCCTTCTACGCCTCCCAGGTGACACCCATGCTTCCAATTATTCTCTTGATTTTTCTAGATCCCTGTCGCACACTTTCTCCCCACCCCCCCACCACCCGCCCCCCGCCTCAAATGTCCAGAATTTCTATCAGCCTCACCTTCTTACTTGGTTTTAGAACATGGGAGTATTAGAATAAAACTCCCACCAGTGCTCCTATCCGTCCCATCTGCCAATATCTAAAGTCACCCTACTCTGCCATCCCTCCTGTTGCTACAGAAGGACCGTGTGTCGTCCCCTGGTGGCAACCCCAAGACTAAAAGCTCCACCTTTGCTCCGAATCCCATCCATTCTCGTTTCCTTGAAGAGGTCACGCCAACGACTCTCCCCTCTCTCCTACATTCTTGGTTTTTCCTTCCCCACCAGGTAACTCCCGTCAGACAGAATCCTCATTCTTCCTGGCAGCTCTCGTCCTTTTTTCTGTGGTCCCCTCGACGGCAGAATGCCTGGGATTCGTGTCTGTTCTCGCTGGGCCCCATCTTCTTCCTGTTTTAGCCTGCGGTCACCCCCACGTCGCATGGAAGACAAAGTGAAGAGCTCGTCGGCGTTACCAGGACGCCGGATGCTTCAGCAGTCCTCTTCTGGTTGGACCTGTGAGCGGCCTTTGGCTTTCAGGACACCAGTCTTCTGACGTCGCGATGGCCACTCCTTTCCATCAATGGCACCTGCCAGCTTCCTAACACTGGAGAGCCCTTGGGCTCACTGCTTGGACACCCCCTCCTCTCTATCTGTCCTCAGATTCTCGGGAGCAGTCATTCACACCCCCCCACCCCAGAGTTTCACAAACCACCTGATTCTGATATTGCTGTCCCCAGCCTTTGCTTCTCTGAAATCCCAACTGCCATAGCCAGCTACCTTCTGTCTATAATATACGTCCCCCGAGGATCTGCACAGCTCTCTCCCTGTCCTCCCCAGTTTTTGTTTAAATGTGACCTTCTCAATCAAGCCTGCACCAATCAGTCCATCTGTCACTGTAAACTCTCTTGATCGTCCTCCCCTGCTTTGTTGTTATCCTTTCTTGCAGAACGTTCTGTTGATGGACTGTCTCTCCCCTGAACTTCATGAGCTCAGGAATTCTTGTCTGTTTTGTTCATTGACATACCTTCCCAGCACCTAGAACATGATTAGCATATAGATGGTTAATAAATATTTATTGAATAAATGAAGGAGTAGCTTTTCGTTTCATAGAAAGTTCACGTTCATTATTTTTCTCTCACTCAGAACTCTCAAAAATCCGGTGCAAGTTCACTTACCAGTTTTTCTTCAGACCGCGTACGTTCAATTATTCTGTGAACCTCTATGGAGTGCTTCCTCTATGCCAGGCCTTATGGAGGACTGTGGGTATAAAAAGACCAGATGAGATACAGTCCCTGCCTCTGAGATCTTAAGAATATTTCTCTTCATTCTCTCTTTCCTCTTGGGCCTTCTGCCCTGGGTCCAAAAGGGTCCTTTCTTTTCTTCCTTTTTTCCTTCCTTCCTTCCTTCCTTCCTTCCTTCCTTCCTTCCTTCCTTCCTTCCTTCCGTTCTTTCTTCCTTCCTTCCTTCCTTCCTTCCTTCCTTCCTTCCTTCCTTTCTTTCTTTCTTTCTTTTTAATAAATGTCTGTTTATTTTGGGGAGAGAGTGTGTGCGAGTGGGGGAGGGGCAGAGAGAGAGGGGGACAGAGGATCTGAAGCGGGTTCTGCATGGATAGCAAAGAGCCCCATGCAGGGCACAGACTCACAAACTGTGAGGCCATGACCTGAGCTGAAGTTGGATCCTCAACCAACTGAGCCGCCCAGGCACCCCGCTCCCCCCCACCACCCCGAGCATCCTTTCTCAACATGAATGAGTGGGACTTGATTTGTGACATCTTCTCTGTTGGCACTCCCTGTCCACCTGCTGTTATAAATTCTCAGTTCAGTGATTGTTTCCAGACAGACCAGGCAAGGCTCACCCTCTTCGGTTTCACCCGCCAGGTCTAGGTGTCCCATTTCGTAGCCACATGGACTCTGGTCATTCATAGAACCCAACCAGCCATATGAGTTTCTATTGTCATTATTTCCTTGGTTCTTCCTTATCCCATTTCCCGATCATCTGGGTTTCTCTCTCTCTCTCTCTCTCTCTCATCCCTTTCCTTCAGCTGTGAGATGTTCCTAGTAGGTTCTATCAACTACAACTTTTTAAGTTGCTAGTGATCAAAACCTCCACGTGAAGTAGCTAAGAAAATTCCGGAGCGGCTTGATTCAGGAGCTCTAATGATGTCAGAGGACATGGGCTTTTCTCCATCTATAAAGTGTCTTTTCTGCATATTGACCCTATTTTTTTTTTTAATTTTTTTAATGTTTATTTATTTTAGAGACAGAGCACAAGCAGGGGAGGGGCAGAGAGAGACAGACAGAATTTGAAGCAGGCTGCAGGCTCTGAGCTGTCAGCACAGAGCCCGATATGGGGCACAAACTCACAGACCGTGAGATCGTGACCTGAGCCGAAGTTGGACGCTCGACCAACTGAGTCACCCAGGCGCCCCCATATTGGCCTTATTCTAAGGCTCCATATGTTGGCAAGGTGGCCACAATCGTTCTGGACTCCTTGAAAAGAGAAAACTCTCTTCGTCAAAAAGTTCAGATGCGAAACTTTGGCCTGACTCTCATTGGCTCAGATTTGTTCACATCCCGCCTCTGGACCTAGAAATGAGTACCAAAAAAAGAGGAACCCTACTGGGTGGCCCAAACCAACTAATGTTCACCCTACAGGTAGATTTAAGATCCTCAACTTGGCTTGCTTTTTTAATACGCCCTGGTCATAACACCTGTAGACAGATGGGCTTCCTTACCCACATTCGTCCTATATTTTGACATTTTCAATCGCCTCCTATTCACCCTGCTCATGACGGAGGGGCTCCTGCCCAAGAGTTCTGGGGATGGCCAAGCACACGACATTGGACAGATGATCCTGATGGCGGCTTATCAGTTACCTAGACTCACAGCCCAGAGGAGGAGGTGGGAGAGGATACTGTGTCCCTTGGGAGTTGGGCTTGGGACCACAATGAACAACCACGGAGCTATGGGAGGCAAGCTTGGGGTGGGGGGATCCAGATGGTGGGGTGCCCACCAGCCCCGGTGGGAGGATAGGACTGGCTTGTTTGAGGAAGTCCACTGGCTGGCAGGGGGTCGAAGCCCGCTACTCAGAATTAAGCGGCAACCGCGCCCATCCCCTTGACGAAGACGGCTGTCTGGCCAAGGGGACTCACCTGCAGGTGGGCTCTTCGAGACCCTCCCAGTTTTACCAGATGTCAAGGCAATACACACTGTTGGCTCTTAATAGCACAGGGGCCTCCAAAAGGTTGCGGGTGGCCTTCTGGGCCATTCTAAGATAGTCTTTCCTGAAGGCGTCAGAAAAATTCCCACCTTCCCTTCCCGTGTGCTTCCGTTCCAGGTGGTCCTCCCCGTCCTGGCCAATGAGAAGAATCACCGAGGCTGGCCCCACGTGGTATGTCAAGATGTCCAGCGGCACGCCCACGGCCTGCAGGGCGACCTCCTGGTTATCCTGGAGCAGGTGAACGGGAAGACTGTGCTGCCTCTTCCGGCAGGTGCAGACGAAGTGGGGTTTGTGGATTCTGACAGCGACAGTGCGTAAGTACCGCCAGCCTGGCCGTAGGGGCCTCCGAGATAGGGGAGATGCCGGTTTATCTGAGTGTTTTCTTTACGACTTCTCTGTTCCCGGCTCCGCACACCTCCTGGTTCTGCACACAAGCCCACCGTCTGCCGTTTGCCAACATCCGCGGACTGCGTGTTTTCCGCGGATTGCCGCCCGTGCCTCTCACTCCCTGTGCCCGAAGTCCCTGAAGGCCATCACAGCAGCATGGCCCTTTTCTCCCCCACTCAGAATTAGTTCAGGGCCGGGAGCGGCCACACTGATTTCCAGTATTTTGCTCATCAGGACAGCGTCTCATCCTTGGCAAAGACCCAGGTCCGGTCTGGGCAACAGCCGCGCGCATTTACGTGGCACGTAATGTCACAGAACCAGCCTCAGTGGCTCTTGTTACAGTTCACACCCTCCTCCCCCTGGCAGCTGGAGACTTTTGTCAGATCTCCGGGATTTTTTTCTTTTCCCCCAAACGGACACAAATCTGGCTTTGTTTGAAGTCTACGCCTCTTTGCGTCTGGGTGGGCAGAAAACCCCCAGCCTCCTCTCCTTGGAGGGGGAATGGCTTTCTTTCTGTCCCATGGGGATTGTCTTTTTCCTTTTTCTTTTCAGCCAGCCTGGGTTTCTAAATGATACCTTTTTTATCTTCTATCCAGCACTTCTGTGTGTTTCTGGGAACAGGCCACCTTCCGGTGTGAGTGCCGCCCGCCATATTGCCAGCAGTTTGCAAATGTATTACTGTCGACAGTTATACGTTCAAGGGCCCATGATTTGATCTGGAGACTAAGTGTCGCGTGCAATGCCAATGTCCCTTATAATGGGTTTTTGCTATTGGGAAGTAATTTGCTACATATATAATCTGAAGCAATTTCCCAGTTAACTAGAAAACCTAATGTGGCTTAATAAAAATATTCAATTTTTGAAATAAATAAACTCAAATGACGCTTTCCCTGTTCCTTTTTATATGTTAACATAATAACATTCAGTGTGTGTGTGTGTGTGTGTGTGTGTGTAATCACTGCTGGGTTTGTCTCGCTTTGTTCAAATTTGATAATTTCTCGAAAGGCTGGATCACATTTCAGGGAGGTGAGTATCTTTTCCTTTCAATACCTTCTGTAATCACTTGCGACATATCGTTGCTCAGCAAATATGAATTTAATTAAAATAAGCAAAGGGGCGCCTGGGTGGCGCAGTCGGTTAAGCGTCCGACTTCAGCCAGGTCACGATCTCGCGGTCCGTGAGTTCGAGCCCCGCGTCAGGCTCTGGGCTAATGGCTTGGAGACTGGAGCCTGTTTCCAATTCTGTGTCTCCCTCTCTCTCTGACCCTCCCCCGTTCATGCTCTGTCTCTCTCTGTCCCAAAAATAAATTAAAAAAAAAAAAAAAAGTTGAAAAAAAAAAAATAAGCGAAGGTGGGTTTCTGGCGTGAAACACCCAGGCGATAGATTCTCTTTCTGTGTCGCTTGTGTCCTGGGTTCTTGGCATGAACAGCTGTCTATGAAAGCTTTGTCGAAAGGCCACCAAAATATGTTCTGGACATTTACATCTCTTCCGAAACACCTCTAGCTTTCCTCACTGAAGGATTTTCGAAAAGGTGTAGGAGGGGGCGTGGGGGCCCAGAATGAAATTGCCCGTGGCCTTCCGATGGCTGATTCCCTGACTCGTGGAGGAGGACGGAGCCTACCTCCTCTTGCTGCAGAAGTCAGAGCCAAGACCAACTGTGGAAATTGGCAGAGAGGTAGATGCGGTTCCGGGTTCAGTGTAGAGACCGACCCTCTCCCAGGACGGGCTGGCCTACCAAGGATCGCACTGCTTTGTCAAGTAGGGAGCTTGCTGACATTGGGGGTACTCAGGCAAGGGGTGGACATTCACCCGAATAGCTTCTGTCCTGTGTATTCCTGCACGGACAGAAAGGCTCGGTGGGATTCAGAGTTCTCAAACTCGTCTTCAGGATGTCGGGGAAGCCCCCAACCTTGAATAATTGTGTACGCATGCACACATAAGTGTTTTGTCTGTACTTTTTATTGACTGCGGATCCGAGTCTGTCATCCAACGGAAGTGAACAAAGCCTGGATTCAGTGGAATTTCCCACCTATCTTTGAAAGACTTGGAATTCTGTTTTGGGGACACCTGGAGTTACTTCCAGTAGACCTGGGAGATTTGTTGTGTCTTCCACAGCTTGGATTGCACAGAGAAGTCAGTCATCTATGCCATTGAGTCCGCTGTAATCCAGTGGAGCCGCCGGGTCCAGGGCGTGCTCAAGAGAGAGTCTTCCCAGGCCCTCCTACAAGGGGAGAACCCCACCCCTAGGATGGAGATGGAGTTCTGGAAGAGCAGGTAGGCGCATGCTCAAATCCTGGGGCGTAGATGTCTTACCGGGGATGATGGTGGCCTGGGGGGAAGGGGCAGCCACTGAGTCTGGTCCCACCCCCGGGGACTTTTCACCACTGGTTGGGTCAACACAGGTGTCCCAAGCACGGGAAAATGCTTAGCTGTCTTTCCTTTCTTGAGCTATGATCTGTCTACCGGCTGACATTTCTTCAAAGATGCTTTCAACCAAATATAAAACTAATGAACTCTCTGTCACGTTTTGTCTTCTACTCCTCTATCCCCTCCTCCGTGGACAGTCGAAGCCATATGCACACTTCTTGTTAAAGATCTGGGGTTCTGGCCATTGGCTGCCTGCAAAACGGCCTTTCCTAGGGCCCAGTCAGTCATCCGGAGGGCTGGAAATCCCATCCTCCAGGGCGTCCCAGCCCCTGAGGGATTCTGGAAAGACCTGACTAGTGCTCCCACTCCTTCCCCCTCAGGCTCTCCTGTTTCCCTGCTTCTGTTTATTGCCGAGCCGAGTACTCCTTCACTGAAAAGGAGACAGAAAGATGTTTGAGGCAGACGCCCCTGTTCTCGCCTTGAACGAGAGTGTCCCTGTCACGTGGCCAGGCATACCGGTAGGGCTCCAGCCCTCTGTGTGCCCCAGCGCTGAGACGCCCCATCCTCTTGCCTCATCACTGACCGTTCCTCTGACCTGCTGACGGGCCCTTCTCCGGCAGCTGTGTTCTGACGACAACCCCCGTACCCCGCCTTCCAGACCTTACTGCAAGAGCTAATGACCTCCAGCTGCCGAGATGAGCCGCCAGATGGTCACAGCAGTGTTCGCTGCCGTTACCTCCCGGAGCTGCCCCTTTGAACCTGTGTCCCCGACCCAGGCTTTTGCCCTCACTGTTCCAGGAACAGATGCCCCGCTCTGTGGGGCTGGCTCCGGCCTGTGTGCAAGCACCCGGAGGCAGGGCCCCTCTGTGTCCGAGGGGGGGGGTCATCACAGTGTGACTTGCATTTCGCGATGTCCACCCGGACTCACCCCTCTCCACGGTGTTGTAGGGCTGAAGATCTGGAACACATTTACAACCAACTGAGAGCGATAAAGGTGAGGGGCATGGCCAGGCTCCTGGACAGAGTCCACAGCAGCTACTTCCCAGCTTTCCAAGCCATGTGCAGAGATGTCGTAGCAGGTGAGGACGCGCGAGTATTTTCGTCAACACGCTGGCGTCGCATTTCTTGTTTAGTGCTGAATTGTCTTCTCCCTCTGCGATTTTCCGGTCTCTGAAGCCCTCCCACCCGACACGGTCTAGCTTGGTGATGAGAGTGCCAAATCTAGAAGCAGGAAAGCAGACACCTTGTGGTCTGTTTGCGTTGCCAAGGCTCTGTGACCCCGGCAAAGTCACCTAACCTCTCTGAGCTTTAGTGCGGAGCGCGGTTGTGGCCCCCGCACTCCCCGCGGAGGCTTCCCTGGGCCGCTGGGGGATGACACAAGTGGAAGTGCTCTCTGACCATGTTGTACTGTGCACGTGCATGTTGTGACCTCTCACCTCTGGATTCCAAGTCCCTCCGCCCCTAGCTCCTTGGAAGAAGTCTCTGTTCCTTTTCGAGCTCCGTTCTGTTTTTTTCTGTTCCTGCTGTCGGATGGGACTGGCCATCGGAGCCCCAGACAAGATCGGCCCCTGTCAAAATTGCAAAGTTATCAAAGTCTATGATTAGAAGTAGGTAAATTTTTCTCGGGGCTCCCTCTCCCGCCGTCTGTACCCTTTGCTTCTTTCCTCCCTCCTATCAAACCTCCTCCCGCTAGCTCTTCAGCATGGTAGGTCAGAATGTGCTTTTGAAGGCGTCCGTAATTTCATGTGATTCAAGCTTAATTCAAGTGGTGGTTTTTCAAACGTTTTTTTCCTCGATCAGAACTCTTTCTTCAAGTACAATCTACGGAAGTCCACAATGTAAAACTAACCAAGCTACATTTGCTCTGTTAAAGAGGGGAGCATCCTGTGTCCAGACCCCACTGGTCTACCCCTGCCCCACCATCTCAGCCCCACGGCGTGGGGTTTGGAAACCACTCAGCTCAAGGAATAAAGGTCCCAGTGGTGGGGGTTCCGATATGTGCTAACTAACAGAGGAGAGTGGCCGTAAGTGACTAGTCTTTGAGGTCCTTTTGGGCCCTAAAATATTATCACAGACATCACTCTGCCAACACATAAAGCTGGCTTGGAACAAGATCCCTCTTGGGGGCCCCCGATTATTGCTTCTCAGAGAGGTTTTGTGTCCCAGAGGAACCAGCCATTGTTCCCAAGTTATACTGTAGTTCAGATGGGACAGGTGTCCCCAAAAGTGGATGCGTGCCACCACCACTGTGATTGTGGGAGACGTATGGACAGGTATGTTTGAAAGCGTGTTAAACGGTTGGGGCCGCTGGGTGGCTCAGTCGGTGAAGCGTCCGACTTCCGCTCAGGTCACGATCTCACGGTCCGTGAGTTCGAGCCCCACGTCGGGCTCTGAACTGACGTCTTAGAGCCTGGATCCTGCTTCGGATTCTGTGTCTCCCTCTCTCTCTGTTCCTCCCTTGCTCATGCTCTGTCTCTCTCTCTCTCTCCTTCAAAAATAAATAAAAACATGAAAAAAAAATTTTTTTTTAAATTTTTTTTTTTTTAACGTTTATTTATTTTTGAGACAGAGAGAGACAGAGCATGAACGGGGGAGGGGCAGAGAGAGAGGGAGACACAGAATCGGAAGCAGGCTCCAGGCTCTGAGCCGTCAGCCCAGAGCCCGACGCGGGGCTCGAACTCACGGACCGTGAGATCGTGACCTGAGCTGAAGTCGGACGCTTAACCGACTGCGCCACCCAGGCGCCCCGAAAAAGAATTTTTTTAAGTGTGTCAAAGGGCAACTGCTTTTGGCAAGTGATGCCCGTTTTCTGTTTGTGGTAGTGATTCAAAGTTTTCATCTAATATTTTATTCAGGTTAAAATGTGCATCAACTTTGAGAAAAGCACTCAGTAAGGAATATTACAGGTTGTATGCAGGCACGACAGCTACCATAAAGGAGACCTGGAAATGACTGACGTTCGGGGCCCTGAAATAAAACGACACGCGCTAAAAGTATATTTACGAGTCCGTTATTTAGAGCCCCAAATATATTTTGCACATTAATAGATTAATAGACTATAATCATTCTGCTTGATTAATAGTTATAAAAGATTTGGTTTCCCGGGTGGGCTTCAGAAAGCTCTTTGCAGTCGAGTAAATGCTGGCAATGAGAAGAAAGGAGAAAAACACAATACCGTCATCATGATCACGGATAAACACCACAGCAAAATTAGAAATCCTTGAAACATATGTAACTCAATTCTGATGATGCAAGAAAAGGAATTTTGATCATAGGAGTTAGGCAAAGACTTGGTCAGAAATTTTGATGGGGTCTTCTGAGAATAAAAAGATTTTAGAGGGGCGCCTGGCTGGCCCCGTCGGTAGAGCGCGTGACTAGATCTGGGGGTCGTGAACTCCAGCCTCACATTGGGTGTAGAGGTTACTTAAAAATAAAATCTTTAAAAAAATTTTTTAAAAGATTTTGGAGGCTGGCAATTAGTTTTCCCATTTCCGATTTAATTTCAGAGCATCTTTCTTTTTTTTTTTAATTTTTAAGATGTTTTTATTTATTTTTGAGAGAGAGACAGAGCGAGTGGGAGAGGGGCAGAGAGAGAGAGGGAGAGGGAGACACAGAATCTGAAGCAGGCTCCAGGCTCTGAGCTGTCAGCACAGAGCCCGACGCGGGGCTCGAACTCACAGACCGCGAGATCACAACCTGAGCTGAAGTTGGACGCTTAACTGACTGAGCCACCCAGGCACCCCAAAGAGCATCTGTCTTTCTTGAACCTAAAGAGACCCACTATGAATGTTAGTCGTCTTAGTCATGAGCAGGGTAGTTCTTGGGCTCACTGATGGACTGAAGAGAAGGAGAGGAGAAGAAACATTCCTGGATCAGTGGGCACAAATTGGAAAACGATGCAAAGTAAAGAGGGGAGTTAAAGGGGTGGAGGAAACAGTGTGGAACAAGATTGTCAGCAGTGGAAGGAAACCTTGGGAAAAAAGGAAGCCAACAGGTCCCTGCAGGAGCATTCTAGTCTCTAGCCACCAGGGGCAGGATTGGCATAGTACAGCCTGGTCAGCAGTCCGGCTCTTTGTTGGTGGCAATGTGTGCAGGTCAGTGGCCAGAGGTGGGCTGGAGCCAATGGGGACTGGCCATCAGGTTCTTGAGAACCTGCTGTCTGCAACTCTTTTCAATCCCCCCTCCCAACACTCAGAAAAGTCGAGCTGGTAGCTTGAAATCCGACATGGTGGGAATGTCAGCAGTATCTATGCCATGGAAATTGGCAAGTGCTACACGTAACAAAGGCTTTGGTCCCAGAAGAGCCTGTTATGACTGAGCTGCTTATGTTTCACCCACCTTTGTTCATTTCTTTCTTCATCTGCCTTGTGAGCTAAGTTGTGACCACGCCCTGGACTGGACGAGCCACCCCTCAAATACCGTGCTCTTAAAAATCAGGGGAATGCCTATTTATGTGATTAAAGAAAGGTTTGCTTTTTTGGGGGGGGGTGGGGGGAAGGTATCGTAAAGAGAAAGTTCTCTGGCCCGATGTCCTCAGCCTCCTTCCTCCCCATGTGTCTGAACGCTAGGGCATGTGCCCATTAGCATGGCTGCTGGAGCTGCGTCTCCCCACCCCCACACGGCGGTTTTGATGTTCTCACCAACCCCTCCCATCAACTTAATGTGATATTTGACTTTCAACCATTCGACGCACACACGACTTCCCGTTGGAGATATAAAGTGCAAATGTACACGCATTGCAAACTCCTGGCGGGGTGAGCCCCACGGCCATCAAGCCAGGGTTCAGCCCCACAAACCTGGGGTGATCTTGCTTTTGTTGCGCTATATCCGTGGGAAGAAGACCCTAGGCATGGTGGGTAGGTCTTAATTTCTTCACTCGTGATGGGAGAGTAACGAAGCTCCTGCCTGGGGTCTGCTATGAGATGAGATATGTCTAGTGAATGGATCAGTGCCTGGCACACGGAACCTTCACTAAATAGGTACATTTGGGTTTCCTTTAGGATGAATGAGTGCGGAGCCTGTAAGATAACAAAGGCCATGATCACCCATCATAGCGCCTGATTATCTGCCCAGGAAAGAACTTTATAAATGGCCCTTCCCGGGATACTTTGCTCAGTGGGCTTCTTCACTGCCTCTGTGGTGATATGCAGAGTTAGTCCCCCACCCACTGGGTTTCTTACTTTCCCCTCTCTCCGTCACCACAAGGTGACTAGTGAAAGGCACCTATCTTTCCTTGGCTGTGGTCAAAGGAAGTGGTGGGGAGATTTTCCTGGCTTTGAGATCCAGCAGAACCCCGCCATCATCAGTCTGTGCTATTTCTCTGTCCCCACCTGCCTCCCCCTCGGTACGGGCTCAGTGAGATACTTGATTAGCAAAATGTTTATCAGGGACGTGACCTTTCCTGGGACACTCTCCTGGTGCTGCTTACAGACCTTCGCAAGAATTCTTTAAATTAGCTCCTGTTCCGCCTCTTTCTGAGGTTAGAGTGACTCGCCGTGCCCGAGGTCACACATCAGGGAAGCGTCTGGGTCAGCATTTGGAGGTAGATCTCTCTGACTCTAAAACTTGTCCTTCCAATCATCTACTTTGTATGGCGTTGGCCAGCAGCAAAGTATCTTCTCCACACAGGGCACCGGACTGGGGCCAGCAGAGCCAGGGAGGTGTCCGGATACGGGACTTTTGTAAGAGAGACTCCTCAGACCATTATTTCAGCTGTCCAGAGCTCTCCAGGTCTCAGTGTTTCCTCAAAAGAGCTGGAAAGTTTGGGACGCCTGGGTGGCTCAAGTCAGTTAAGGATCCGACTCTTGATTTCGGCTCAGGTCATGATCTTATGGTTCGTGAGATCGAGCCTCGCGTCGGGCTCTGCGCTGACAGCACGGAGCCTGCTTGGGATTCTCTGTCTCTGTCTCCCCGCCCCACCCCCGCCATCTCTCTGCCCCTCCCCCACTTGTGCTCTATCCCTCTCTCAAAACAAATTAAAAAAAAAATTAAAAAAAAAGAGCTACAAAGTTCTCGGGGACCAGCTTCCTCTGCTCTCCTCCTAGTTTAAGCAGAAATGGCAGCCACCGCTCCCCGGAAGCTTCTGTCCCAGGCACCAGGGCTCCACTCGGTAGGCATGAGCCCCAAGCGGGGAAGGTGACCATCTCCAATCCCTTCCAGCTCTGACAGAGGCGCAGGACATCCGGACACACCTGATGCCACTCTCCCGCCACCTGGAGATCCTCGAGAGCCTGGAGTTTCCGGAGGTGAAACCACGGCTGCCTCCTCTGCTCCACGTGGTGTGTCTGATCTGGGCCACGTGCGGGTCCTACCGCTCCCCAGGGCGGCTCACAGTGCTGCTCCAGGAAATCTGCAATCTCCTCATCCAGCAGGTTAGCCGTCGGGGCTCCTGACAACCCCCCCACTGCCCCCGCCAGGGGCTGGCTGGCACCGGGTCACAGGGAAGAGGAGAGGGCGCGTTTCCTTCAGGGCAGGGAAATCATTCAAGTCCGGAGGAGTCTCACACTTAAATTGTGTTACTGTCACCGCCAGTAACTCCCAAAGGTGTTCTCAGTAGTGCTAGAATCCTTGGGAGGACCGGTCTTCCTTTCCCCTCTGCCCAAGTCCTGGGGTCAGGCACAGGGTGGGTGTGGTGAGTCTTGACCTCCTTAGTGATCAGTGCCCAGGGTCAACAGGGAAGCCCAACACTTAAGAATGCTGCCCCGAGAGCCAGGCGTCCTTGTGCCTAATTCTGAGTCACCACTGGTTAGCCGTGTGTGCCTGGGCAAGTGACATATCTGCTCTGTGCCTCACGTTCCCCACTGTGCAATGGGAAAAAGCAGAGGACCTGTCTCAAAGGGCGGCCAGATGGCCACATCCCACATGCTCATGCCCTGCACGTGCTATGAACTCAGGGCCTGTGAGCTACAGAGAAACAGCTTCTTGGACCACATAGTCCATACTCCTCCTCGGGGCCTCTTGGAACACCAGCCAGCACAGCATAAACCTCAGGAGTCTGTGTGTCAACAGAACAAGGGGCCTTAATGAGGCTTCGGGGATCTGTCTCCCAAATTGGCTTCTTTTACCTCTAATGAACATATATAAAGAGTAACTCGTAACAACTAACATCTACGGAGAAACTTGCAGCCTACCAGTGCTGTGACATCCAAGACCTCAGCCATTTTTGGATGGACCCTGTGAGATGGACAGGGAGAGCCTTATTAATTGCTTATTAATATTTAAAGATGTGAGCTAAGGCTCGAGGAGGTCAACTGAGTCGCCAAAGGTCCCCCAATCCAGGACCGGAAGTCAGTTGTTTGGCTCCAAGGTCAGCACCCTTCCATCACGGCATTTTTATAAGACTTTTCCGGTTGAAAGTAGAAAGCCCAATCCAAACCAGCCTCAACAAAACTAGCATGACTTACTGGTTTGTGTACTTCAAAGGCCCAAGATAAGGCTGGCTCCAGCCCTGGCCGACAGGAAGGCTAAGATAACATCACCAGGACGAGGGTACCTTTGACACGCCCTGTGGTGGCGAAGGCGGCTGTCATACAGCTTAAGCATCACAGCTGTACAGGATCGAGGCTCTTGGAGACAGGGGAATACTTATGGTTCAAAGAATTCTTGCTTTTGAATTACTTTACTATAGAAAGCCAACTAGTCACGAGAGAATCCCCCAGGAAAGAGCACCTTTCCCAGCCCAAGCTGGCCCAACAGAAGTTTGCCATGGCTCCTTTACGCACCCGTCTGTCCCTGAGCCAATCATGGACGGTTTGGCTTGAGCCCAGGCCCCAGTCCACTGGTAGAACGGAGGATGGGGTCAGAGGTTTCCTACAGCATGCTTCTGGAAAGTATGGCGGGCGGTTATTGAGATCAGAGTTGGGACATGGACAAACACCGTAGGGTGTCCTGTGCCGTGTGCAGGCTCCGTGACAACCATCTGTTTGCGTTCCAGGCTTCTAATTATCTCAACCCAGAAGGCCTCCTGAGAAGTGAGGTGGAAGAAAGTCAGAGAAAACTGCAAGTGGTCATGGACACCTTGAACTTCTTCAAGCAGATGTTTCAGGACAGAAGAGAGAATCTCCATACTTACTTCAAAGAGAACCAGGAAGTCAAGGAGTGGGATTTCCAGTCTTCCTTGGTCTTTGTGCGACTGGATGGCTTCCTGGGGAGACTGTTCCTGGTGCAGGTGAGTGTCCTCGTTCACATCAGGCTCCCAGCTCCATACAGGGGTGAGCCATCCAGGGATCCGAAATCAGGGTAGGAAAAGGACCAAAGCAGCATGGTGGCCAATCCTCCATTGGTTGGAAGAACCCATAATAAGAGTCAATAAATATCTGGTTTGACATTTTCATGTGATGGTGGTTCTGGTCGAAGTGTAGGCAACTCTGATCATAGACTCGTTTGGGGGAAAGGCCAACTAATTGAGTTGGTTTTCAAATTACCCATAATCTTCAAACTTTGTTTCAAATAAATTCTTGCTAGAAATTCCACGGGCGAAATGCAACTGAACTGATCTAGATGCAGTTAGTTAGCCATGCTCAACAAATCCACTCCTTTGAACTTCTCCTTTTCCATGCTCCCACCCTCAAGGTGGCTCCCAGAATCATAAGACTAGCGAATCCCTGTGCAAAAGATGTAGGACTTTTGGCTCAAAGTTGTGGCTCCACCCCCTCCCTCCCCCCACGCCCCCCTCCCCCAGCAATGATTTAAAAGTTCATGTGAATGTTAGTTTAAGGGCCAGGGTGAGAAAACAGGAGACTTTTGCTTTTGATGGTTTTCATCCTCAGAATTTAATGTGGTTAGCAGGTGTTTTCACACTTGATGGCTCGATATTTGCTGACTGAACTTTGCAATGGACGTCATCAAATGAAATACGGACTTATTTGAGAAATTCAGGGTCAAGATTAGGACAATGACCAAGGGGACCGAGAGGGAGTCAGAATCATGTTTCCATCTATGATCCGCACAGATCTGAGAATGCAGAGGTGGGGTGGGGTGGGGGGGGATCAGTTGGGAAGAGGTTCACCCTACAGTTTGTAGGATAATGGCACGGTTTGTAGTGGCACCCTACGGTTTGTAGGATAATGAGGACAAGACAGTATGGGATTGAATCCATGCATTCCAATTCAAGAAGCATTGTCCCAGCCCCGCCATGCACCAGGCACCGAGCTGCGAACTGGGGATACCATGGTGACCGGAAGATGGCTTTGTCTACAAGAAGCCTGTGGACCAGTAGCCATATAGCAGGAGAAGGTAGACAGACTGATGGATGAGATCCAGGGACAGAAAGACAACAGAATCTGGGAATGTCATTGAGGTGTATTAAATGCCACAATAGAAGCGAAATCGGGGTGTTCCTGGGAGCAGGAAAGAAGGGCTCCCTAACCCAGAGGGGGCTCTGAGAAAGCGGGCAGCACACGAGGAAATACATTTTGAAACTGGAGTGGGAATTCTCCAGGGAAAGAAGGGGAAGGCCACAGAGACAGAGAAAACGTATACGTGAGAAAACCAGAAGCCAGATCTCGCGACAGGTGCACCCTAAATGCTTCACCCGATCGCGGAGACTGCAAATAATCGACATTAGCTTTATCCCAAATGCCTCCTCCTCCCGCAGCCTCTGGAGCTCTCCCTCTAGTCTCTAACCCCTTCCCTGCTTGAGCCCAGGTGACAGACAGTCACCAACCTGCCTCTGCAGTCAGAGCGACTGCGGGGCGGGGCCTTGGCCCTGTGCACACATGCTCATGATGTGACTTTGCATATAGACAGCTATTCTAACATGAGGGCGGCTAATCTGCTGGGTGTATTCAGTAAATACAAGCACTGATGGCCACCCATCTCCCCGAAGTCATTACCCTCACGAGAGTGCTCACAGCTGCTCTTTCCCTCCGAATCAAGGGCACGGAGGCATAAAAAGCAGTTGCCCCAATTTAATTAGGGGATGGCTTGAATGTCACCGTTCTCGGCCTTTCTGTGGCTCCCTCTCTCGAGTTTCCTGTCCTTCGACATGGTTTACTTCTCAGCCCTTACCTCAGACCCCAGCATTTCTTTTCTCTGCTGCCTTGCCTCTTCCTCCCCTTTCTACCTGTCCCCTTCCCCTCCTCTTTTGTCATCTTTCTTTCTCTCTTTCCCTTCCTTCCCTTTTCTCTTTCTCATTCCCTTCCTTCTTTTTTCTTTCTTTCTCTTTCCCTTTCTTCCTTTCTTCTCTCTTTCCCATCCTTCCCTCCTCTTCTTTTCTTTCTCTTTCCCTTCT
Source organism: Neofelis nebulosa (assembly GCF_028018385.1). NCBI lineage: Eukaryota > Metazoa > Chordata > Mammalia > Carnivora > Felidae > Neofelis > Neofelis nebulosa. The sequence continues at coordinate 5,749,459 of NC_080797.1, forward strand.
TCCTTCCCCATTCTTTCTCTTTCCCTTTCTATTTTCCTTCTTTCCTCTGTCTTCTTTCTTTCTCTTTCCCATCCTTCCTTTTCTCTTTCTTGCTCTTTCTCTCTCTCTCTCTCTTTTTCTCCCTTCCTTTTTCTGTTTTCCTCACCTCATTGTTCGCCCTACATTTCTGTGATCTTCCCAATCCTGTGGCTGCCCCCCCTTCCCCCAGGCCAGTGTTTGCTCCCCTCCTCCCGGTTTCATCTCCCAAATGTTGGCTCTCACTCATCCCTGTGCCCTCCAGCTCCCTTTTCGCCCCCCTACCCGTCTCAGCACAGAGGACACGGAGTTATTGATCTTCCGGGAGCATATTTCATGTGGCCCTTTAGTTAACATTCCGTGTATCTCTGTGATCAATGCCTGTTTGAAATGGGATTAATCTGCTTCTCTCCAGCAAGAATTAGCATGAACCTCGCCTTATTCATCTTGCCGTTCTAATAATGCAGCTGCCGAGATGTGGGTGTCTGCCATTAATAAACGCACGCAGCCAAGTTAAAAAAATGACACCAATACCTTTACTCTCCGGCACGCTCACGTCCAGGGTTATGTTGTAAAAGGGCCTGTTTTTCATCTCCGTCGTTCCCTTGGATTTCTTTTCCCCTCTGATTTGTATGGCTTTCCCTCCCTCGCCTTTTGCACAAGAAAGTCTCCTTGTGCAGATGGACTCTTCCCTCTGGGCTCCTGCTGGAGCAAAAAATGGGGGCAGGGCGAGGAGGGGGCTGCCGGGCAGGAGCCTGTGTGTGCCGTGTGCCGAGCACCGCTCAGCAGGCAGAGTGATTGGGTTCGTAGGGCACCGCGCCCTCCCCCGCCTCCCCATCACAGCCAGGATACAGCTCATCTCGGATAGAGCCGAGCCTGGGGGAACGAAAGGAAGAAGAGGAAAATGAAGAACAAACCTGTTTCTGGAGTCTGAATCCTGCTCTGGCCCGCAGCCTACATTCAGCAGGAGCCTAGGTGCGTTGAGGGCAACGCACAAATTTGCTTGCCCAGGGTTCACACGGCTCCGGGAGGTTTGGCTGCAATTTGTAGCCAGGGGCGTCTTGTCTTTCCACCAAAGTTGTGAATCTCCTGGGGGGAGATCTCAAGGTCCTGTCCCTCTGTCCTGCCCCCCTATTCCCCAGGGTTTTGTGTTTTCCTTCTGCCCTCCGACACCCGACTCTGCCTTTTTAGACCCTATTTCTACCACCTGGTTCCTAGGCCTTTTTTTTTTTTTCCAAAATAAGTCACTGGGGTAAAATTATATCCCTCCCCCCCCCACCACGAGGGGGCCTTATTTATTTGACTTTATGACTCGCTAAGGAACTCCCAAAAGTACATAAAATCTTTGCAACTCCAGCAGTCAAAAGTCAAAGGGAAGAAGAGGGGTTCGGCTGCCTCCTGATCCCCTCACCCTGCCTTCCTGCTTGCCTTACCAGTGCGCACGTGCGTGCCCCCCACCACGTGAATGCACGCTGCACACACCCACGCCACGTGCACACACACACACACACACACACACACACCCCACACTGAGCTCATTTTGTGCCCTAGTCAGTAGATGATGCAGACCACCCCCCCCCCGCCCCCACCCGCCACCTTCCGTTTCATTTCTGCCTGCAGCCTCTTCCCTACAAACAATGCCCTGAGCAGCTTGGAGAGAACCCTCATTTCTTTCATTATAAAATTGCTGCAAAGCTGGGATTCACTTGGAGACAAAATGATTTCCTGCTGAGGCTTTCTGCGAGGTGATTAGCGGGGAGAGAGGTAATCAGCTGACCTAATATGCACTGCATTCCCTTCCCTCCTTCCCCCATCGGTGGCCGGGCTGCTGCCTCCTTCACTGGGGTCTAATTGGGGCGGCTTCCCTCTCAGCCTGGCCTGGGCATGTGGCCACGCAGGAGACCATTAGCCGCGTAACGTCGGCCACCGTTCGAAAGGTAAAGAAAACAGTCTTTTTCCCCACGACCTTTGGAGATTGTCTTCTCCGAATGCCTGCTTTGTGCTCTCTCTTAATGAATTCTGAAGACATTTCCTTGCAGATGGGTGGTGTCACCTCTCGGTGGAGGACAGGCTTGTGTGCGTGGGGATAGCCATGATCCCCGACTTTGTCGCCACGCCTCGCGGGGCCAGGGCACAAACGGAGCTCTCCCCCGGCACCCCATTAGAGGTTGCCCCGTTGCTCCAAAGAATAGGACCCAATCTGCCAGTCGGTTGCCGGGGACCCCATAGTCTTTTTGGGATCCGGCTGGGAGGGAACAGTGGTCCATCCGCCGTTAGACATCTCTTACCCACCAACCCGATCTAATGACATCAGCGAGATGGTAATTAATGACAGCGGCTTCTGTGGATGGAAGTCACTCCAAAGCACTTCCCGTGGAACACTCGGTAACCCCACGGCAAATCAGGTGTTAGCCAACCCTTTTGCAGGTTAGGAGAGTGAGGTTTAATTAGGGTCTTGCTTTAAGCCGCGTGGGTAGGGAGTGGCAGCCCAGGGTTGTGTGGACCCAGGGACTTGGGGTCCTGGATCCTCAGCTCTTTCCATGATGCCTGTGCTCCTGAGGTCGACGTTTTCAGCCAGTACAGAGCAGAGTGAATTTCCTGTGTGTACTGGTGGGATGAATAAAAATGGATATGCTGAAAATATTATTTAAGCCTCATTTTGGTTTTAACTGCCTTTTATCTGTTTCATGAGGACTTCTCAATAACGAAAAGGACTTGCACTCAAATATTTTGAGAATCAACGACGTGGAAACCATCGTTAGGATGAATCAGTTTCCACAGTTGGGAGACGATTTTCCACCCGATTCAGGAATCGTCTCTACAGTGCCCCTGATCTCAAACCTCTACTAAAATCCATGCCGTGATGGGGAGCTCACTATCTCTCTTGGCATTCCATTCTATAGTCAGGCATTTCTGGGTATTAGACGGTTCTGTTTTATGAAGTGGAACCACGTGGAATTGCCAAAATGGCCAAGTGCAAGTCATTTTATACGTTCAGCCCACGAGTTGAGACCAAAACTACTTTTTTTGCCCTGTTCACTCATCTGCCTTATTTCTGCCCTCACAGTAGGACCAGGCTAGGTTCTGCCTCGTATTTGACCAAGGCCCTTTTAAACGCACATTTAAAGGCACGAACGTTTAAAGGCACATATTCTGCCTTGAATTCCTTCAGCGTCTAGGACCCTTCCAGGGGGTGAAGGTACAGTGGTACCTCTGGGACCCAAGACCATGTTTCAAGTATTCTTGAGAACAAAACAGTACAACTAAATGACCATCTGGTTTTCCGATGTAACCAAACATACCCAGATCCGTCTGTCTTTTAACATGGATCCAGAGCATCTTCCCAAAACTTGAAACTGACTTCCACGGGATTACGAAAGATGGGTACCCAGGTGACATTCCACAGCACATGTACGTTTTCCCCCACTTGACTGATCACAGCTAAGCACAACTTGTTGAATGGACATGAATTGCGATCTAAGTCGATTTCATTTAAATCAGATTCTTTTCTGTTCTCCTGCGGATATATAAAATTGAAACGTGTTTTTAAGTAAAGACTGCCCCATTTCCCACCAGTAGAGGCAAGACCCCCTGGTCTGGGTGACGTCTTCCTTTCCTCAGCTGGTTCTTTCCTCTTCTCTCCTCCCGGACTTGAGCTGCTCGCCAACAGCCATGCCTGAGCATAGCAAGCAAAACGGGGGTGGAGGGGGGGTTAGATGGGCTGCCCCAGGCTGCCAGGTGCCCTCCTGGCAACGTGGGGCAAACCAGTCCCGTCTCACCACTTCCCGGTGGCTCTGTCACTGCCGTTGGACATGGCGTCCCAGGAAGGGAAGGGAGTCGAGCAGCCTCTCGCCAGCCTGATGGCTCAACCCGTCGCAGTGGCCATTGGCAGCGGGGATTTCCCGGAGTGGACTCAGGACCCACTGGGTTTTCTGCATTGTGACACGGTGTTCCCTCTACCTGCCCTCCAATCTCCCTTAGGGTGGAGGACCCCCTCCCAGCGTTTGCCAGAAGCATCCAAAGGTCAGAGTTACCCTCCTCTTTCCTGTTGGAAGAGGTCTGCGCCTAGATTGGAAGAAAGGCTGGGTTTGCAGGTTCTGTGACTTCAGATGAGCGTGTGCGAGGGAAAAACACAATCTGTCACAGTAGTGTCTTCTGAAGGCTCCCGTCCGATGAAGCGGCTTCTGTGGACTTGGGAGGGGCTCCTCCCCGAGGCTGTGCGCTGTCCACCTGTCACTTAATTCTGAGCACAGCTGGGGCACTGCCGTATCAACGACAACCGTGACAGCAAGACGCCCGTACTGTGTACTTGCCGTGTGCCAAGCACTGGCCTAAACCCTAAGCCAACCCGGACTGCTTTCACTCCCGCCATTATTATCCTGTTGCAGATGAAGAAACTCAACAGAGACGCCCAGTAACTTGCTCACTGTCGCCCAGCCGACCAGATTCCTTCTCTCGGCAGGAGTGGTTGCTGAGAATATCGGTGTCTCCCTCTTGGCTTGTCCTTGAGACCTTTTGAAGGATCTGTTTTCTGTCAATATCCCTTAAGATAGCTGTGCTTCTGGAGCCAGATAACATGTTTCCCTTGAAATGGATTTATTTTTATTTTTTTGAAGTTTATTTATTTATTGAGAGAGAGAGAGAGAGAGAGAGAGAGAGAGAGAGAGAGAGGTGGGCAGGAGCAGAGGGAGAGAGAGAATCCCAAGCCGGCTCTGCCCTGTCAGCAGAGCCTGATGTGAGGCTCGAACTCATGAACCGCGAGATCACGCCCTGATCTGAAACCAGGAGCCAGACGCTCAGCTGGCGGAGCCACCCAGGCACCCCGACATGGATTTTTAAAAAAAAATTAGGGGCGCCTGGGTGGCTCAGTCAGTTAAGTGTCCGACTTCGGCTCAGGTCATGATCTCACAGTTTGTGAGTTCGAACCCCGCGTCGGGGCTCTGTGCTGACAGCTCAGAGCCTGGAGCCTGCTTTGGATTCCGTGTCTCGCTCTCTCTCTGCCCCTCCCCTGCTCATGCTCTGTCTCTCTCTGTCTCAAAAATAAACAAAACACTAAAAAAAAAATTAAAAAAAAAACAAACCAGAAGTAAACCCACCAGTCACGTAAATAATGTTGTTATCGTTTGTTATCTATTAGAGAACCCGGAAAGAGGCTGAAATATACATGTGGTTTTTTTCTTGTCTGTGTGAATTCTATTTACCTGTGCTTCCTCTTTGCTTTGTGAGTTTAGCCAAGTTATTTATACCAAGCCAATCTAATAATAAGGCTACGATACTCATCAGCCTTCCTATTTTCCTAAGCAACCACCCACGCTCCCCATGATTTCTAGCCCTTCCCATACTCATCTGAGTGTTATCTCCTCCTGCTCTTAGTATTTTAACTATTTTGTGAACTGGCCCTATAGGATCTTCTGAAGACAACCCTGGATTTCCACACGCTGGGAAAGCTTGAGTTTAGTGGCATCAGAGGGAGTGCCCTGAGTCGGCAGGTCCAGCAAATATACGACGAATTTCAAGAGATGTACAGGGTCTTTACAGAGGCCCCCTATGACTGCTTGGACCCCCAGAGCACGGTAAGGCTTGGAAAGGCTAACTCACAAGCTTTTTCTCTTTCTCAGATGCCTCGAGGCGGTAGGGTCTGGGTGTTTACTTGCATTTTCCTTGTGTATTTCCTTTGGTTCCCGGGGCTCCGTTGGTTGTATTAAGAGACCACTCCCAGTTATTCTCTTTGTCAGGAGAAAGTTCAGGAAAGGCCTTTTCTAACGGCTGACTGCTCCAGACTGATGATACCCAGGGTTCCAGAGATGCTGAGACGTGTACGGGTTGATGGTGGGGGGCCGTGTGCAAAGCTTTCAGCTTCGAGCTCCGCGGAGGCCAGGCGCACCCGGGCAGAATTTCATTAGTGGCTTGGGGAGGGGGAAGTGAAACAGAGGCTGAGTTGTTCTGAGCTGACCCTGGTCCCCCAGGGAGTCTTCAGGCAGAGGAAAGGGCCAGAGTTGCAGTTTCCAGGATCCCACATGTCACCTATAGCCCAGGATTCTGAACCCGTGGGTCCAAGCCTGCAGCAGGAAAAACAAAACAAAACAAAACAAAAAAGCAGAAGGGTCAGGACGGAAGCAGGGAATGGCATGCCTGTTAGGAGGGGCTGAATTAGGGGAGAAGGAATCACAAGAATATACCAGGGGAAGTGAAAAAAGAAATTGAGCAGAAATCTACTCTGAGCACCTCCAGACCTTGGGTGATTCGCTGGCCAAACCCAGAAGGGATCACTTTCTAAAAATTCCATGAGTCTCAGGTGGAAAAAAAAAAGGGGGGGGGCGGTGGCATATGAGAAAACAGGATATACACTGTGTGTTTGCTACAAAGTGATAATCTGAAAACACACCAAATCCTACCCACAAGGAAACATACTAGTATTAATGTGCTTGGGTTTGGGAAGTAGAAAAACACTATGCTGTTCTGGTTTTCTTTGTCTTTTTTGTAAGGCGATGCATCAGTGTTGGAAAGCGATAATAACAGGTAATAACGATTCCACAAATAAAAGTTTCTTTGACAATGGCTACGCTCTAAGAAAGAGAACATACTTGGGGCCGTCTGACAAAACACAGTATTTGGGAGGATTTTGACTTGGGGCAGGAAGGAAAGTAGGAGGTAATGATACAATAGCCTTACTGCCGGGCTGTTGGCGCTGAGGTGGCTTCTGGGGTGACATGAGCTAGCACTGGGGGTGAGAGAAGGGACTTCAGAAGGTGGGAGAGGGGCCCTGAAAGGGGGTGACAAGGAGCCAAGCTCACACCGGACTCAATTTACCAGGAAAGTGACATCCAGGAAAACAATACTGCAGTAATAGGGTCACTGCATGGATAGAAACAAAGCCATGCCAGGGTGAATTTTAGAAACTTAAAGTAAGTCCTGGGTGTAGCCAATTCAAGCACATAGGTGGTGGTAAAGAGCATAGTGGGATTGGCCTTGAGGAGCTCACGTTCGTCCTACGTCCACGTGATGTCTCTATAGGAATTCGAAAATGACGTGTCCGAATTTCGCCAGAGAGTAGAAGATCTTGACCGAGGGCTGGGGACCATCTTCATTCAAGCCTTCGATGATGCCCCCGGTTTGGAGCATGCCTTTAAGGTTTGTGTAGTGGGGGGCAGACGGGTAGGAGCCGCCACTGTGCTCCATTCTGTCCCCACCGTCAGCTGAGGGGGACAAGGCCCCTCTTCCAATGGTTTTGTCCCCACAGATGTCAATTGTTCCTGTGGGTCTTCTAGAATGGTGTCATGGGAGAACTAGGCAAAGGGACTGGGCAGAACTAGGGCTCTCAGGTTGATCATTAATGCTTTTCTAGAAACACGACGATGTGAAAATACTTTCCAAAAAAGTTTATTCTAGAATGTTCTCTCTGGGCCTTATCCCGAGCGTGCCCATTAGAAGTGAAGTCTACTTGCGGTTGCCCCCCTGAAAACCTGGGCTATTTAACCAGTGCTGCAGGGCTGATTCAAGCCGGAGCAAACCCCCCCATAAGTGGTTGCAGGGTTCAGCTACCAGCTGCTGAAGCCCATCAGGGGCCAGCTGGAGCAGGAATAGGGAGGAGAAGGCACAGGACAAGTGGACAGTGGGTGCACACTGAGACTTCTGAGTCGTGAGGCACGATGCCTTCACGGCACGTGACCGATCTTCTCTAAACTGCAAAGGAACTTCAACTCTGTAAAGACTTGAAGATTAGAACAAGGACTGACCGGTGGCAGTTATAAGGAGGCCAATTTGGGCTCCGTGGAGGAGAGAGATTTCTGTGAAAGGTGGAATGGACTTCTCCAAGAAGTCGATGAGTGTCCAGGCGCTGAAAATGTCCTTGGGTAGCCTCAATGACCAGTGAGACAGTTGTCGAAGAGGCTCAAGCCCTGGGTGGGTGAGTCCGTGCCATTCTGGGATAGTGGGTGATCCAGCATGCCAGCCTTCGTTAGCCATCGAGCATAGAGACACATGACCTTTCATAAACAGTGCAGCCCCATAACTCATGGGGAAACACTTGTAGGATTCCTCTCTCCAAGCCTTTGAACTCATTCCGGAAATTAGTTCCAGAATTAGTTCTCTCTGAAACTTATTTCTTGCTCGCCACCCTCAAATTTGAGCCTTCCACATTCTCCCCAACACCTGGCCCACTTAGTTTTTTTTTTTTTTTTTTAGTTTATTTATTTATTTTGGGAGAGAGAGGGAGCAGGGGAGGGGCAGAGAGCAAGGGAGAGAGAGACTCCCAAGCAGGCTCTGTGCCATCGGCACACAGCCGGATGCAGGGCTCGAACTCATGAACCGTGAGATTGTGATCTGAGCCGAAATCAAGAGTCAGATGCTTAGCCAACTGAGCCACCCAAGCACCCCTAGCTCAGTTAGCTTCTTTACCTCATCTCTATTTCTGTTTTAGTTCTCTTTTTTTAATGAAGATCAGCTCTCTGAAATCTTTAGCTTTCTCTTTGTTTAATCCTTTACTCAGGGTCTCTCAACACATGAGAGTCTGGCAGGTAATTCAGCAGACAGGTCTCCTTCTCCTTTAGAAGCAAAGGAGGGAGGGGCGACTATGAATATCCACCTATTTATAATCATTGACTCAACAGTTTTCGACCCTCTGCCGCCAGCAGACATCTGAAAGAAATAGCCAGGAAACAAGCTGTAACCTTAGAAAGGTTGGATCTGTGACTTTTTCTTCTTCTCTCTCTGCCTCCTCTGCAGCTGCTAGACCTAGCAGGGAACCTTCTGGAAAGACCGCTGATAGCGCAGGATGCATCTGAAAAGTACCTGCTGTTCGTCCGAATGTTCCACAAAGACCTGGATACCGTGAGGGTGATCTACAGTCAGCGCGTCCAGGAGGAGGCGGAACTTGGTAGGTTTGTGGCGAGCGGATTTGAATGGGGGAGTTCTGTTACCAGCAAGGGTGCAGCTCAACCCTCTTGTGTCCGTTAAATGGCCACGGTGGGTCCATGACATCCTCCCAGAAAAGAGAGCACAGTCTTCCTGCTTGAAATCTCAGGCCGCCTTGGGTAATTGTAGAATTCACTGACCCGCGCATTTCCCTGTGTCTGGGGCTGCGACTGGCAGCCGACCCAGAGCACTGAAGTCCCGACTGCTTCTGGCTGAGACCTTAGCACCATGCATGAGTTGACCCTTGATCAATGTTGCCACACTGATCAATCTCCAGCGTACCTTAGTTCCACAAAGGATTTCTACATGCCTGGGGAAAGTTTCTGCTCCCTTCTGACACCATAGCAAACCCTGCTTCTGGAGGGGGGGCCCTGCGGGAGGCTGACAAAGCGTGGGTCCGTGCCGAGGTGTGATGTCTCCATTCTTGAAAAAAAATTTTTTTCTAACCTTTATTTATTTTTGAGAGAAAGAGAGAGAGAAAGAGCATGAGCAGGGGAGGGGCAGAAAGAGAGGGAGGCACAGATTCCGAAGCAGGCTCCAGGCTCCAGGCTCCAGGCTCCAAGCTCCAAGCTGTCAGCACAGAGCCCGATGTGGGGCTCAAACCACAGACCGGAGATCATGACCCGAGCCGAACTCGGACGCTTAACCGACTGAGCCTCCCAGGCGCCCCATGACGTCTCCATTTTTGCCGCAATTCTTAGATGCCCTGTCTTACCTGCTCTGAAGTCAAACACAAGTTCAGTTCTGCTCTACAAGCATTTCTTGAATCCTCACTATATGCAGGGCACCTTTGTGGACACTGTATACAGAGGCAGGCCAGGGTAAGGGATAAAGTAATTAATACTAAAGGGTTGTTCTTCAAGGAACACATCAGACATGAACAGGCTTAACAGTAACGCAGAGCAGAGAACACAGGCGATGTTCAACTTGAGTCGCAGCGAACGGTAACGAAACAAGACAGCTTCTGGCCGGGAGGTCTGAGGGGAGTGTGTGGGGTAGGTGGCCTTGAGCTGAGCCCTGCAAGGTCGGGGGATAGACAGCCAGGGAGAAATGGCAAAGGCCTCTGAAGCAGAGACAGGAGAGGAAGGTGATGGGTGGCACCTGCCTCAGCCAAACGAGGTTACATGGGGAGATTATGTTAGTCACAGAGTTTGGGGCACCATTATCACCTTCTTTGAGTGCCATATTTAGGAATCTGGAGTTCATTATTTGGGTAACGGGAAAATTTCCAGGGTTTTTAAGCAACAGAGTGAGTAGGACCACTGCATCTATAAAGACGTTTGTAAGTTCCCAGGGAGGTCATGAAGAACTGCTTCTTAGGGGCGCCTGGGTGGCTCAGTTGATTGAGTGTCCGACTCTTGGTTTCTGCTCAGGTCATGATCTCATGGTTCATAAATTTGAGCCCCACGTTGGGCTCTACACTGACAGCATGGAGCCTACTTGGGATTTTTTCTCTCCTTCTCTCTCTCTGTCTCTTTGCCCCTCCCCTGCTTGTGTGCTTTCACTTTCCCTCTCTCAAAATAAATAAACTTCAGAAACAAACGTTTCTAAAGTTCTGTAGGTCAGAGCCCAGCATGATGTGCCTTGATCTCCACTGAGAGTGGCCCAGGGCTGAAATCACAGAGTTGACCAGGGCCAAGTTCTCATCAGGAGGTCCCGGGGAGTAGGGGGAATACGCTTTCGAGCTCATTTCGTTGGGAGAATCCAGTGCCTTGTGACTGTAGCCCCGAGGTCTGCAATTCCTCGTTGGCTGTTGGCCGGCGGGGGGAGGGGGGCTGGGGGGGCCACTTAGTGACTGGCTGGCACGCCCATGCCTCCATCTTCAGGCCAGGTATGGCTTCCTGAATCCCTGACTTCTCCTTCCAGCCACCAGAGAAAACGTTCTGCTTTAAAAGGAGTCACCTGATTAAGTCAGGCCCACCCAGGATCGTCTCTCTTCCGCTATCTAACATAGCATCATCACTGGAGTGATTTCTCGATCGTATCTGGTTCCCCACCCCCTCCACACACACACTGAAGAGGAGAGGATTATGCAAGGGTTAGGGTCATTGGTGTCATCTTAGCATTTTGCCCTGCTGTGGAGGCCGGGCAGAATGTGACTGTAACAGATCAGGGCTGAGGGTACGACATCAGGGAGCAGTGGGGTCTGTGGTAAAATAAGGAAGAGACCACTATTCAGCTACACTTGCTAATTAGAAGTGGTGGCTGGTTCTTGCCAACTCTTCCAACTGAGATTTTTTTCAAGAAATGGAATCCAGGGGCACCTGGGTGGCTCGGTCGGTTAAGTGTCCAACTCTTGGTTTCAGCTCAGGTCATGACCTCACATCCGTGAGTCTGAGCCCCACGTCGGTCTCTGCACTGACAGTGCGGAGCCTGCTTGGGATTCTCTCTGTCCCTCTCTCTCTCTCTGCTCCTCTCCCCACTCTCTCTTTCTCAAGTTAAATAAACTGAAAAAATAAGTTTTAAAAATTTGTCTTAAAAAATGAAATCTAATCACTGTTGAATCCTGACAAGTAATTGTGAGCAAAGAAACCCACTGTTTGGACTACAGTAAGAGCATCCAGGCTGTGCTGACGCTGGGCAAGTGATTCACAACCCACACGGCCTGTCTCATTCATCATCTTAGTGAATTTTCACAGAAACCCTGGAAATGAAGCAGAGAAGATAGTATTCCCATTTTATAGATGAAAAACTGAGGCCCAAAGAGATTCTATTGTCTGTTTAAGGCAGTGTTTTCAACCCTGAATGTGCAATTGAAATCATCTCCAGAGCTTTTAAAAATACAGGTGACTGGGCCCCACCCAGACCAATTAAGTCAGAATGGCTGAGTCAGGGTCCAAGCATTAGTAATTTTTTTAAGTTTGTTTATTTATTTATTTATTTGAGAGAGAGAGAGAGAGAAAGAGAAAGCAGGAGCGGGGGGCAAAGAGGGGGAGGTGGAGAGAGAGAATCCCAAGCAGGCTCCACACTGTCAGCCCAGAGCCCCAAGCAGGGCTGGATCCCATGATCTGTGAGATCATGACCTGAGCTGAAATCAAGAGTCAGATGTTTAACCCACTGAGCCACCCAGGTGCCCCGGGATTTTTTTAAGAGCCCCCAGGTGATGCTGATGTGCAGGCAGGTGGAAAGTCCCAGGTGTGGAGTCAGAAAGCCAGTGAAGGGCAGCGCTGGGCTGGGCACCCCTGTCCTCGGACCCCATTTGGTGTTCTCCCCCAGGCCCCTCCTCCTCACTCCTTAGTCTACAGGCCGATCTCCCGGGACCCACCCCCATCTCAGTGTGGGCACAGGGTGACTTTAGCAGGTGGAGGTACTGAAGCAAAAAGTAGGGGGGGGCGGGTATTCCTGGGCAGAGTGGGGCCGGGGGCGGGCCTCCTTCAGTCTGCCTGTGCCGTGTCCCCAGGGTTCGCCGCCGTGCACAAGAACATGCCCACTGTGGCCGGGGGTCTCCGCTGGGCACAGGAGCTGCGGCAGCGTATCCAGGGCCCCTTCGCCAGCTTCAGACGCATCGCACATCCGTGAGTAACCGACTCCCCAAAGGCGGGTGCGTTTTAGGCTTCAGCTCCCGCTCTGGATTTTTGGAGAAATGCAGCTCACTTCCCTAAGGCATGAAAATCACCTTCATTTCTTTCCCTTTTCAGCAGTAGACCAGCATCTTAAGTCCGTTTGGGCTGTTGTACAGAATGCCACAGACCTGGTGGCCTATAAACACCAGAGGCACTTCTCACACCTCTGGAGGCTGGCAAGTCCAAGATCATGGTGCCGGCAGATTTGGTGTGTGGTGAGGCACACCCTGGTTCACAGATGGCTGTCCCCTCACTGTGTCCACATGGCAGGTGGGACAAGGGACCTCCATGGAGCCTCTTTTTAATAGGACACTAATTCCTTAATGAGGCCCCACCCCCGCCATGAGGCTCCACCCCTTCACGGGGCTCCACCCCTTCACGGGGCTCCACCCCTTCACGAGGCTCCACCCCCTTCACGAGGCCCCACCGCCTACATGAGGCTCCACCCCCTTCACGAGGCTACACTGCCTACATGAGGCCCCACCCCTTCACGAGGCTCCACCCCTCCATGAGGCTCCACCCTCATGGCCTAATCACTCCCGAAAGGCCCTGCCTCCTAATGCCATCACATGGAGGGTAGGATTTCAACATGTGAATTTTGGTGTGGGAGGGAACACAAACATGCAGTAACGAGATTGATACATTTGGACTCATTAGGGGACCGTTGGTGCAAAATGAGGCTTCCTGGATGACAGGCGGCCTCTTTTTTGCTCCATCAGATTGATTTCTTTTCTTTAATGTTTATTTTTGAGAGAGACAGAGAGCGACAGAGGGGCAGAGAGAGACAGGGAGACACAGACCCTGAAGCAGGTTCCGGACTCTGAGCTGTCAGCCCAGAGCCCCACATGCCAACTCACCGTGGGATCACGACCTGAGCCGGACGCTTAACCTACTGAGCCACCCACGTGCCCCGAGGGTCCTTTCTAGAGGCAAAGGAGTCGGGGTTTTCCAGCTCTTTGGGGCTTTCCCACCAGTCTCCTCTAACACAGCGTCTCCTGGCTACTGAGGCTGCTGGAAAATAAGAGAAGCCCAGTGTCTAAAGCGTGCTGTAAAGTCTTCGCCTGTTAGATACCTGGGGCTCTTGTTACGTGCAGCTTCCCAGGCCTCACCTCCCACTACTGAATCCGAATCGCGAAGCGGGATGGGGCCTATGAATTGCTTCCTTAGCAAGCTCCCCCCGCCCCGTGATTCTGATGGTTGACCAGGTTTGGAAACCACCGGTTTCCACAATCTGGAAGCTGGGCTACCTAGAGGCATCTCAGCTGCAAGAAGCGAGAGAACTGTTTTGCGGTATCATGTTCAGGATGCTTCGGGAAAGGGCGGTCTTTCTCTGACCCCTCTTTCTGAAGAGTCTCCTTTGAGGGCACTCAGCTTTGGCAAACAATACGGCAACCAAGCGTTGAGACCCTGACCTCCCAGGTGTTTTTGGCATCGGGTAGGACGCCGGCGACCCTCTGGTGCAGGTGGCAGGACTGAACGCTTTCAGGGGCCGGGGAAGAAAAACGGAAGACCGGCCAGGCTGGGGTCCCACAAGGGGGTCACCAGCGCCCCATCCAGCGCTGCCCAGTGGAAAAGCTGACTCCGTAAGAGCGCTCCCCCCACGCAGACAAGAGCTGAAAATCGCGGCGTGTCTGTAAAACGCCCAACTTCAGAGTTACCACCTGCTCTCAAACTCCACACCCATCCGATAAACAGGGGGTCAGGTCTGCCCTGCAGGCGATCCGTTGGCAACATCTGATCTGGTCTGAGCTAGCCGAGCTCTTTGTTTTGCAGATGAAGAAAGGGAGGAAAACGGAAATGAGGTGACAGGCTCACCACAGTCCCAGGGAGAGATCCCAGAAAGAACTGGAACAGTCTGGGGTCTTGAGACCCTGGCCCGGCACTCTTCCCGGGAAGCCCCCAGCCACAGGCAGCGTGGCCCAGGGTACTTCTGAGCCCCATCTTCTCAAACGTGCACGTGGATGTGGGCTGTCGGAGGGGAGGGGCATGACCTTGGGCGAGGGGCTCTCTGGCCGCAGCTGTTCCCCCAAGAGGCAGGCAGCTGTGTTTCATCGGCAGCCAATGTGTCTAGCCCAGGGGGGATGGGAGGATGGTAAGAGGGCCTGGGCCTGGAGAGGGGATCTGAACGGCACCCAAGGTGTCCTCTGTGGTCCCCCCTGAAAGTTCCCCTTTGTTTAAAAATGAATTCACATTTGCAGCACCTTGCTCTGTAATATACAGCTGACCTTTGAACAACATGGGTTTGAACTGGGCGGCTCCATTTACATGCAGTTTTTTTTTTTTCCTTTTTCTTTTCTTTTGCTACAAGAAGTTTTATTGTTTCCATTTGGTCCGGGGTGGTTAAAAGCTGCCTAGAGGCTGCAGGGAAAAGTAAGTTCAGGCTGAAACCTCAACGTGAGCAGGATGCTCAGAAAGGAGGTGCAGGGTCCCCTTCTTGTGCTTGACAAGGGGAGGAGCTACCCGCCTAGCCCAGCCTGGGGGCGGCCAGGCCAGCCTGCGGAGGTGGGCCAGCTGGTTACCGTCTTCTTGAGGAGTTTCACCTGCCCCTCTGGGACGTGGTTCTCGGGATTCCCAGAGGTGGGGTCTGTGCTCGTGCGACCCAGGGCAAGCGGATCCAGAAGGACCTGGTTCAGCTTCTCATCCAGAAGCGTGGAAGCTTCCGTGGCGTGGCAGGCTTCACCTCTCCCATCTCGGGATGGCTTCTGTGCCTTCTGGAACAGGCGCATCAGCTCCGCTGGGTTTGTGACTTCGAGAGACGCTGGACACCCTCACGCTTCTCTGCCAACTGGGAGGAGAAGTGGCCCAGCCCTCCGGAGCCGCATCAGTGCATCCAGGTAGAAGCCTGGAGAGACAGTTGTAGGAGGCGTGCAGGTGCAGGTTGATCAGGCAGTTGACGGTGGCCTCCACAGCGGTGGAATGATTCTGACGAATCTGGGAGCTCGTGGTTGGTCAGCAACAAGGAGCTAAGCCCAGTAGACGCTGTTGGCTGGTCCCGGAGGCAGGGCATGGCTGACAGGATGATTCCAAAGATTGCAACGGGGAAAGAGGTAGGAGGGCGCCGGGAGACCGGAAGAAGGGTTGGCACTGGGTCTGTTCCTTGCACAAGGTGTTGAGGCCAGAGACAAACCCAGGGGCTACTGGGCGCACTGCCCAGACCGAGTTTGTATGGTGTTCTTCCTTGTGATTTTCTTACCATCTTCTCTCTAGTTTCCTTTATTGCCAGAATACAACATATAACATATGTAACGTAAAACGTACGTGTTCATGGACAGTTTGGGGTATCTGTAAGGCTTCCAGGCAAGAGTAGCTGTTAATAGTTAAGTTTTTGGGGAGTCCAAAGTTATATGCGGATTTTTGCCTGCGTGGGGGTTGGCGTCCCTCACTCCCACGTTGTTTAGGGGTCAACTACCTGTATGAATTGGCTATAAAGAACGTTTTCCATTCCTCACCACGAAGGGAAGGCGAACCCACAGGGAGTTTGCAATTAGTCCTGTGGCTCCTGAAACTTCCAGGCGACTGGCACGGGCCCCCAGTGTGAGAAACCCTTCTCCCCTCTGGCCTCACTCTTCTCCAGAAACAAAACTGGGATCCGGCGTCTTGAGGCTTCCAGAAATCCCACGGCTCGGGAGGCGAGAGCTGGGGGGAGCCAGCCCACCTGGTCCAAAGCCCTTCTCTCGCCTCCTTGCTGCCTCCCCAGCCACACCTGCTCCTTCACCGGGAACGGGGACTAAGGACTGGGAATAAAACGCCAGGAAATCCAATGCTTTCTCTGCAGGCATGAGGGCTTATCCTGAGAGCTCAGGATATGTGGTGGAGAACCCTTGTGTTGGGTTAAGGAGCAAATGGGTTTTTAAAAATCTTTGCAATCAGCCGGGAGAACGAACAAAAACAGACGCTCCCACACAGTCAGCGTGAAGGTGTCTGAAAATTACAGACACTTCGCCGATGTTCCCAGAGGCTGGACTTTCATTTCGTGTTGCAAAGGAACGTCACAACCGGGCGACAGTGTGGGTAACGGTGCCTCCAGCCGGACCCTGCTTACATGCCATGTGGCCCCCAGCATCCCTGCGGAAGCCTCTGTGTCCACGTGTGCGTTCACGTAGGGGGGGCATAAGAGGTGGGAGGGGAAACTTGCATCGACGTGTCAGTGAGTAATGGGTAGGAGGTTTTGTCATCACATGTCCTAGAAGGATTTCAGAGGAGACATATACACGTGTGTGTTACATATACACGTGTGTGTTACATATACACGTGTGTTACATATACACGTGTGTTACATGTACATATATACATATGTACATGTATATACATATGTACATGTGTACATGTATACATATATATACACACACACATCAGATGTCACTTTATACAGATGTATACAAAATATTGTTTTGGGGGCGCCTAGGTGGCTCCGTCAGTTAAGCATCTGATGTCAGCTCAGGTCATGATCTCAAGGTCTGTGAGTTCGAGCCCCACGTCAGGCTCTGTGCTGACAGCTCAGAGCCTGGAGCTGGCTTCTGATTCTGTCTCCTGCTCTCTCTCTCTCCTCCTCCCCCTCCCTCGCTCATGCGCGCTCTCTCTCTCTCTCTCAAAATTAAACAAACATTTAAAAAGTTTTCAATATTGTTTTTATATTTGATGTTGTGTAGTTTTATTATGTTATAATGCGTAACATTATTTAGTTTTTTTCCTTAAATACAGAAAACTGTAGCACCTAGAATGTTCCTTTCGTCTCAATTTCCGTTTTAATTCAGATTTTGGAAGGACTTCACTTGCCCATGCATGACTGGCTGGGCTAGGAGAGGGGGTTGGTGGAGCCCAGCGTGGGGGTGGGGGTGGGGTTCAGTGTCCCTGTGTTCGATGTCCCTGTCACCTGGGGGTCGGCCTGCATTTCAGGAAGTGCAGATGCCCTCTAGTGGCCGGTGGACGACACTGGCGAGAAGGACGCGGGGAACAGGTGCAGTTTGTTACTTCGATTATTATTTTGACCTCTAAATTGATGCCATTTCCCCCCCCCCCTCTTTTGTGTGGATAGTTGCCTGGAATCTGCCGAAGGAAAGCGAATGACACAAAAATATGAAGATATGCTCTCACTGCTCGACAAGTAAGCGGCTTCTGGCATCGTATTGTTCTGCAAATGGCATAGCCACCCCCGGCCCCCCTCCCCGCCCCCGTGGTGCCTTCTGTGGTTACCGGTTTCATGTAGATTCCTCAGTGGCTGTGCAATGTCACTGTTGTAGGATGTAAACCACGGTGTCTGTGAGTCCAGCGCTTCTGGGTCTCTGGGGAATGCGGCTCTGTTCTAGGAACAGACGCTTTCCAGGGTAGTTCGGTTGGGAGCGTGAACTTGGCCGAGCCGGAGGAAGTAGGGCGCTCCTCGGGACACCTGGAGATCGGTGTCCCGGGAAATCACAGCAGCCGCTCGCGAAACAGAAAGCAACGGTTTGTGCTACGCAAAGAGAAAATAAGTTTTAAAAGTACTTGCTGCGTCCTCTTACAGAGAAAACAGAAGAGTGACAATTCACACGGACTCTTAGTTCCTGTTCTAAAGCCGCAGTTAAGTCTTGTGGTTCAGGCTGTGATGCCCGCAGTCTCAGCAAATCCGGTGATGTCACCGCATGCCCGGGCTGGGGAGCCCTTCAGTGCCTCCCACTGGCTCTTGTCACTTTCACGTGACCCGAAAAGCCCTCGCTGTGGCCTTTGCCTCCCTCTCCAGCCTCGTCCCTTCCCCCCTCCGGCCTCAGCCGTTCCAAGATCACACTCCATGTGTCTCTTCTCTGCCCTGTGGTGGTGCTGATGCTTCTGCTGGGGGACATCCATTTCCCTTTCACTCTCCTACCTGTACTCATCCTTTGAGACTCCGTCAAGCCTCGCCTCAGCCCCTCTTCCATGCAGCCTTCCTGGCATTCTCCTTATCACACTCTCATCCCCGCCACTAGATGCCCGATGCCCGGTACATCTCTCCAGGATTGTACTTCTGTATTTTCCGTTTACCCGTGGTCCAGGGCCTTCGCTCCATTTACCATGGGGTGTTTATTCATCACGTTTTCAGTCATCGGGTAACGGCTGAGCGACGGATGTCTGAGCGGCATGAAGATGACTGTGAGAGCAAATCTTGCCCAATAACTTCTTCCCGTGGTTAATGAGACTAATCACAACTCCCTTTATCTCCTCTAAAGATTGCATGGAGCCTCTCGACCGGGTTCTCATTTCAGCTGTGTTACCTTTTGAAAGCCGAGTCGATGACTTTGACCTAAGAACGTAGCCAGGCATTTTACTGACGGTACCTTCAGTTTTTGTTATAGACGTGCACCTGTACCTATGTAAATATCTAGGTCATATACACATTAATAGATCTCTGTCTTCAGCGGGTCATTGCCAGGCGCTGGGAGGGTGCTTCAGAGGTGACTGTTGTCTCTGGTCCTCGCAGGTACGAGACGAGACTTTATGAAGACTGGTGTCAGACCGTGTCGGAGAAGTCACAGTACAATCTTTCCCAGCCACTTCTGAAACGTGACCCAGAGACGAAGCAGATTGCCGTCAACTTTAACCCACAGGTAAGGCAGCAGGAATTTCCTTGTGGGTTCCTGAAGAGACTCCTTTAACTCTGCTGATTTCAAAGGCAACAGAGGCGTTTTATAAGAAATTGCAGAAGCTGCCCGAGAGAATTTCCACCCCGGATCTCCCTTTCGGGATGAATCCCGCGGTGCGTTGTTTCCTTACGTTGTCCAGTGTCCCCATTTTTCTCCGTGGTTGGTCAATACGTTTGTGTCAGTTTTGCACAACAGAAAATACAGCAGAATATGTTTTAAACTTTCATAGTTGGGTGATAACAGCTTTGTTATGAACTCGACTCCACATACAAAGTTAGAACGGCAATTGCGTCCAAGATAAATTCATCCAGAAGTTTACATATCCTATTCTAGGTATGCACCATCTGGAATTCAAGAAAGTATTTAAATAGGTAACAGGTATTGCTACGCCTGCCCTCAAGGAACCCACCAGCTAGTTGGGAGCTAGGACCTCAACATGCAAAAGTCTACCTTTATTAGATTATATGTGATAAATCTCCTTGGAGTAGCTTTGGAAATAAGACTCTAGATTACTGGTTCTCACCTGGGGCAATTTAGTCCCCTTGGAGATATTTTGGGTTGTCCGTCATGAACTGGGTGCCAATGGTGTAGGGTGAGCAGATTCTTAAGGATGCAGCTAAACTTCCCACGACACT
This sequence comes from Neofelis nebulosa, assembly GCF_028018385.1. Lineage (NCBI taxonomy): Eukaryota > Metazoa > Chordata > Mammalia > Carnivora > Felidae > Neofelis > Neofelis nebulosa. Next base: position 5,769,178 of record NC_080797.1, read on the forward strand.
CAGGACAGCACCCCACAAGCAGGAGTTTTTGTCTGAAAGTGTCAGGGGTGCTGAGATTGAGAGGCCCTGCTCTAGGCGATCAGAAGAGTTGAAGACCACTGTGGGCTGTAGCAATGTGGAAAACTTCATGCCAGAGAACGTGATAACCAAAAGCCAGCCCATATCAGGAAGTATATCGGAAAAAAAAAAAAAAAAACAACTTAAAAGTATAGGCCACGCTGAGCTAAACGCAGTCACCGACTTCTGTATCAATGGCGTGCTCTCGAGGTAGAGAGAGCCGGAAACTAAGCTGATAGCATGTGAGTGTCTTTTGAGAAAATTACAGTTTAAGTAGAACATCGACTCCGACGGCGATCAGAGTCAACAAAGGGGGTTGGAGGGTCCATTTCTTCACTTTGGTAGCACATAAGCCTGTCGTTTGACTCATTTAACTCCTTGGCATAATTTTATCGGCATTCACCGTGAGCAATGTTGATTGTTAAATGCCCAAACAGAGGAGGGTCTGGGTTACCCACGAAGCCACAGTCCAGAGGTTATAATTGTAGGAATGAAGCCCTCAGGACGAGACAGTTTTGAGTATACGAGACAGTATACTCCTTCTCTGTATACTCCAGAGCAAGGACTCTTTCTCTCTCCCAATGTGCAGCACATAGTAGGCACTTTCGAAGTGTTCGTAGGCGGTAGAAGGAAAGAGGGGAGAGTGAAAGAGAGAAGAAAGGGGGAGAGGGAATACCTGAATTATAAAGTGAGTTAAGGGGAGACGACCAAACACAAGTCAAAGAGGAGCTGTATGTGTCCCCGTTTCCAGCTTCGAGCAACATGACAGTGGCCGTGCTAGTAAGAATGAACAGTAACATGTGTATCATTCTAGAGGGACATGATCAGATCTGCCCCTCTGGGGCCAGAAAAAAAATTCTTTTGCAAATTATTTAAAGTGTTTTAAATGCGCTATTATGGGATATTGAAATTATTTTCTCGTTTTATCAATCTGTATTTCACTGATCGAAAGATGCACTTTCTTTTTCTTTTTTGTTACATCTTCACATCTCTGAAAATGGCACGTGTTTATAGTTTAACCGCATTTTTCTTCCCTGGTTGGAAATGAAATAATAGAGAATCTCAACATTGAAGCATGTTGGAAAGAAATAAAATACAGTATAAATAAAGCTACAGGAAACATTCTTAGTTGTTGTGCCCGTCCTCGATGATTTATATGGGCTAAAGGCCTGGAAATGGGGTAAAGGATGTTCACATTGTGAGGATTCACATATACATCATCAGTTGGTTCTTCAGGAAGATGGAACTCGGTCATATCTCTTCCAGGAAGATATCCATTTCTTCAAATCACCCCCAGCCTGTTGAACTAAAAAAAAAAAAAAAAAAAAAAAAACATATATATATATATATATATATAGTATCTCAACATTGTTTTAATTTGTATTTATTTTGTGTGTGTGTATATATATATATATATATATATATATATGTATATATATATAGTATCTCAACATTGTTTTAATTTGTATTTGGCCACTAGTAAAGTAGAACCTTCCATCTGTTCATTGGCCGGTCATAGTTCTTCTACAAATCACTTGTTCATGTCTCTTGCCCACTTCGGATTGGAAGTGCCGTCTTTTCCCGTGAATTTGTTAGAATATTTGGGAGACATTTGTCGCATATTAAGAAATCCATTGCATATGTTTCAGACCTGTTGAAATGTGCCGTTTTATTACATGAACGATATTTAATGCCTGCAACCTTTTGTATTTTATTTTCCGGTTGTATGTTTGGAAGGGCCTTCTCCATCTCAGTATTATATAAGTAGACCTGATGTTTTAATTTTCTGTTTTCAGTTTTTACACTTAAATTTTTAATATCTGTCTTGAGCTTATTTCAAACAAAGTAGGAGACTGAAGCCATTTCCCCACCAGATGGTTAGCATTTGCCTTCATCCTGAGTAGGGTTGGCTGGGCCGCAGCGGAGCAGTGACCCAGAACCACTGCGAGGAGAGCTGGGAGCCCAGGTGTCTCCATGCAAAGGGGAGGGGAGTGGGAGGCGGGTGGGAAGTATCTCTGGGGTGTTTTGTTGCCCACACTAATACACATCTGTCCTCGTGGGTTCAGAGGTAAACGCAATAAATAGCGAAGACCCCAATACCTAGCAACCCAGCCAGAGGTCTCTTTTTCCATTGGCCCACGTCTGCTTCGCCTCTCACTCTTCAGTTCCACTGAACTCCGTGCCCACAGACATTCAGAGAGGCCTGAGTGACACAAAGGCGTGCCGGCACAGGCTCACGGAAACGAAGGGTTGTTTCCAGTGGTTCCATTTAACAATTAAACTCGTACAATAGCATCTCCTCTCAGTTCTGTCCATGTCTGTGTGTGCGTGACCTCATTGGGGTGAGCCCGTCACTGCATCAGCCATGTGCCCAAAAGCATCAGGGTAATCTGTCCAGCGTTGTTTTTGTTACTCTTTGGGATTGACGGACTTGACAGACTTGGTAAGCCTTGCTGCGTCTGAGTCCTCTGCTTTCTCAATTTCAAAACTCAGTTTCCCTTCTCTAGATGGAAGGAGCAGGTAGGAGCAAACGTTACGAAGGGACCCGTTACGAAGGTCTTTGGGCCCCTGGGGTTTTCTAGTCCTTGACTGATGATTGCCACCCTTTACTGCCACGGAGCTGTAACCACTTTAATGCCGATTTGCTTTTCCAGCTGACTTCAGTGCTGAAGGAAATGAGTTATCTTGAATCGAGGCAGATGCGACATGTTCCTGAGACAGCAGCAGCCATGTTCTCCTCCAGGGAATTCTATCGGCAGCTCGTGGTGAAGTTGGAACTGATGGCAAATTGGTACAACAGGATTATGAAAACTCTCGTAGAGGTGGAATTGCCGTTACTGGAGAAAGAGCTGGGGAATATCGATCTCTGCCTGAAAGCTGCAGAAGAGACTCTGAACTGGAAAACGGAAGGTAGCAGGGCACTGCCTGGAATCTGGGGAGGGGGTTGGGGGTCAGGATCCTGATAAAGTTGGTAGAACTTGAATGACTCCCCCAGTAACCGGATTTGTGCTTGAAACTCAAGCCTAGCCTCTGAGACATGTATCCAAAGCAGAGAAGGCAAGAAGGGCTAGTATTCCTTTTCTTCCTTCTCTTTGGATATGATTGGTAGACTGAGAAAATGTTGCCGCCACACGTTTGGGGAGGCTCAGGGTTTGCGTGACATACCCTGGGGTCTCCAACATATATTGGGCACTCCGTGAATGAGGGCTTTTCTTATATCATCACCGTCACTTAATTTTTCTCACTGAAATATAGACACCTTTTTTTAAAACTTTTTTTTATTTATTAAATAATCTTTACCCCCAACACAGGGCTCAAACTCATGACCTTGAGATCAAGAGTCCCATGTCCCACCGACTGAGCCAGCCAAGCACCCCTAGATTGTAGACATCTTAAGTGAGGGTACCATGATTTATTTCTTGTGTTTCTTCCAATTCAGCACTTTCATTGATGGATTAACTTTTGCAGGGTACTATGTAAGGGACCTCAACGGCACTTGGAATATGAGGTGTATGGGACGTGGCTCCTACCCTCAAAGAACTCACGTTTAGTGGGGCCAACAGACATATGTACAACCATAAATCACCCAAGACAGGCTATGATAAAAAGTCTTCACAGAGTTAAAAATAAAGTGTGCCAAATCACAGGGGAGGGAGATTAATTCTCATCAGAGTCCTCGAAAGAGTTCATGTTTGCAAAGGAGGTCACCATCAACTCACAGAAGTCTTGGAACGCCATATTAAATGAATTAGAACTTTATTTTATATGCAAGAGGGAGCAATGTTTTCAACGTTTTTTTTTTTTTATTTTTTTTTTTTAATGTTTATTTTTGAGACAGAGAGAGACAGAGCATGAATGGGGGAGGGTCAGAGACAGAGGGAGACACAGAATCGGAAGCAGGCTCCAGGCTCTGAGCTGTCAGCACAGAGCCCGACACGGGGCTCGAACTCACGGACCGTGAGATCATGACCTGAGCCGAAGTCGGACACTTAACCGACTGAGCCACCCAGGCGCCCCTGTTTTCAACATTTAATGAGGCGAAAGTGCTTTTCAGAAGGTCCATAACCCAAATACAATCACGATGGTGCACTGGTGTGCCCCAGCAACTATGACGATTTCTGTGCACTTGGTTGGTAAGCATTACCTCCTCGTTTCTTTTCCTCCGTAAGCAGGGTGATGGTAAGCATTGGCTTTTCAACACAGCCAGGAAGAAAAAGACTCTGGTGCTAACAAAATAGCTTGTGCAAGAAAGCCTTTTGAAACCTACAGATATTAAATCCGTACCTTCTGTAGCGACTAGACCTTTAACTCTTTCAATTAAATGTATTTCTTTTGGGGAGCAGGCATTTGGGATTATGTCATTCAAATCACCAACAGCGTTCATGATCTCGAACAAAGGATTCAGAAAGCCCAAGACAATGTGGAAGAGATTCAAAACATCATGAAAACATGGGTGTCTCCGATATTTAAGAGAAAAGATGGAAAAAAGGAATGTCTCCTTTCCATGGATGACCAGCGCAACCGGATGGAAAAATACTACGATCTCATCAAAGAATCTGGACTTAAGATTCATGCCCTCGTTCAGGTAATAACGAGGTGTAGCCTGTCGGATGCACCTACCACTAGCAGAGGGAAAGCATCAGGAAGTGTTTGGATGCAGTAAGTGATTTGAAAATTAGAACGCTCAACAGATCCCGTGACTTCTGCATTCAGGGTAGAAGTTTATAGTGCGAGCGGGAGAACTAAAGCTAACAGATCGGTAGAGAGAAAAGTCACATTCTGGTACCAGTGTGTCAGAATTAATACTGTCGTAACGGTGTCACCGCATGACCTAAGTCCCACGCCAAACCCCGAGGACATGGAAGGAGATGCCAAGTACAGAACCCTAGAGTCCGTAATGGATCACAGTTGCTATTTTTGATTAGCTGTGGTTTGAATCACAGTAACATGCTGTACTTTGACTCTGTTAATTTTATTTATCTGTTTTCTAATTCATTAATTTCTTTGTTTTTAAGTTTTATTTCTTTATTTTGAGAGAGCGAGAGAGAGAGCACGATCAGGGGAGGGTTAGAGAGGGGGTGGAGAGGGGATCCCAAGCAGGCTCTGCACTGTCAGCTCGGAGCCCGACTCGGGGCTCGAACTCACAAACTGCAAGATCGTGACCTGAGCCAAAATCAATAGTTGGACACTTAACCAACTGAGCCACTGAGGCGCCCCTCTAGTTCATTAATTTCTGTTCTTTGTGCTTTATCCTTTATCCTTTCTTTCCTTAATTTGAGGTTGTTCTCCCCTTTTCATTCTCCCCCTACCCGCCAAGGGCAGAAACTTAGGGTATTGATTCTAAGCCTTTCTTCTTTTCTGATACAAGCATTTGATGTAATTTTCTCTCTTAGCTGTACTTTAGTTGCATTCCACAAGTTTCATGTGCCTCATTTGCATTGTCATTCACTCTTAAATTTTTCTGCTCGTGACTCATTGTTTAATGGTCATTTGGAAGCACACTGTTTCATTTCCATATGTTCAGGGCTTCTCTGGATAGCTTAGTGAAATCGACCTTGAGTGCAGTCCAACTGTGGCCAGAGAAAGTACTCTGTAAGATCCAAATCATTTGGAATTCGCCAAAACTTGTTCCATGACCTAGAATACTGTCCCATCTTACTGCACATTCCTTGTACACTTGACAATGCCTTCATTCTTCCGTTGTTGGGTGTAGTGCTCTATGAATCTCCGTTAAAGTTCAAAGTGGTTGATACTGTTGTTCAGATCCTCTGTATGGTTTCAGGATTTCTTGTCCGTGTGTTCTACCAATTACCGAAAGGGCCGTGTTAACATCTCCGCCTGTGACTTTAGGTGATTTGTGTAACCCTTTAGTGCGGTCCGAGTTTTCATCAAGTTTGTGATGCTCTTTTAATACAGACACATTTATAATATCACGACTTTCTGATTCCTTCTCTTATAGACGGTATAGTAGAAACTTACTTTCCTAACAACTCTGCCTATTAACTGGGATGTTTAGACTATTACGGTTAGTGTAATTATGGGTGTGCTTGGATTTAGCCCTACCACCTTGCTATTTCCTGTTTGCTTCATCTCTGTTGTGTTGTTCTGCTCCTCTGTTCCTTCCTTCTTGTTATTCGCTATTTTTTTTTACTTAACGTTTATTTATTATTGAGAGATAGAGACAGAGCATGAGCATGGGAGGGGCAGAGAGAGGAGGAGACACAGAATCCGAAGCAGGCTCCAGGCTCCGAGCTGTCAGCACAGAGCCGACGTGGGGCTCGAACTCACAGACCGCGAGATCGTGACCTGAGCTGAGGTCAGACACTCAACTGACTGAGCCACCCGGGCGCCCCTGTTATTCTCTATTTTTAAAAATATCGTATTCTGATTTCTCAGTGGGTATTCCATCTTTTACTTTAATGATACTGTCATCGCATTACATTTGCAATGGTTGTTGTGGGTTATAGGTCTCTAATTACAATCAGTGATTGTTTTCCCATGAAATATAGGAACGTAGCCACAGTATGGTTCAATTCAAACATCCCCGTTCATCTTTGGTACTGTTGGGGTGTGTGTGTGTGTGTGTGTGTGTGTGTGTGTGTGTGTAACAAATCCCACACTAAATCCCAGGCCTTGTAAAGTATTCTATATTTTTGCCTTAAAAACTCAAGAAAAGGGACTCCTGGGTGGCTCAGTTGGTTAAGCGTCCGACTTCAGCTCAGGTCATGATCTCACGGTTCATGGGTTCGAGCCCCGCATCGGGCTCTGTGCTGACAGCTCGGAGCCTGGAGCCTGCTTCCGATTCTGTGTCTCCCTCTCTCTCTGCCCTTCCCCCACTCAGATACTCTGTCTCCATCTCTCAAAAATGAATAAACGTTAAAAAAAAAAAAAACTCAAGAAAAAAATACTTCTGGTATTTTAGATCCACCCACATACTCGCCATTTCCAGACTTATTTTTTTCCCCTTTTCTGTAAAACTGACTTGCCACCTGGAGTCATTTCTCTGTAGCCTGAAGAACTCCATTCAGTTTTTCTTGCAGTTCCAGTCTGCTAACGACCCATTCTCTCAGTTTTTGTTTATCTGAGATGTCCTTGTGTCACTTCTGGTTTTGACGGATAGTTTCATTAGATCTAGAATTCTGCGTAGACGGTTTTATTTTCCCTACACAAGTTATTTCCTTGTCTCCTCCCCTCCGATGTTTCTGATGCAAAGCCAGCTGCAATTGGTATCTTTGCTCCTGTATATGCAGTGTATTGTTTCTCCCAGGCTTCTTTTAATAGATTCTTTTTTGTTTTTATTTATTTATTTATTTAAAAAAAAATTTTTTTTTTAACGTTTTATTTATTTTTGAGACAGAGAGAGACAGAGCATGAACGGGGGAGGGGCAGAGACAGAGGGAGGCACAGAATCGGAAGCAGGCTCCAGGCTCCGAGCCATCAGCCCAGAGCCCGACACGGGGCTCGAACTCACGGACCGCGAGATCGTGACCTGAGCTGAAGTCGGACGCTTAACCGACTGAGCCACCCAGGCGCCCCTAGATTCTTTTTTAAAAAATCCTTGGATTTCTTTTTTCTGCCTCACTACAATGTGCCTAAATAGGTTTACTTTCTGTTCAGCCAGCTTGGAGTATGTGGCTTATTGAACCTGTTTTTCATTAAATTGGAGGAGTTTCTTTTTTCTCTTTTTAATTAAGAAAATTTTTTTTAAATGTTTTATTTATTTTTGACAGAGAGGGACATGGAGCATGAGCAGGGAGGGGCAGAGAGAGAGGGAGACGCAGAATCTGAAGCAGGCTCCAGGCTCCGAGCCATCAGCACAGAGCCCGAGGCAGGGCTCGAACTCATGAACCGTGAGATCGTGACCGGAGCCAAACAAAGTCGGCCGCTTAACCCACTGAGCCACCCAAGCGCCCCAAATTTGAGTTTCTAATCATATTATGCCATGCTTGTCTCCTGATTCCAACATCCGTTTTATTTTCTGCGTCTGTTTTTGTTTTTAATGTGACAGAAGTTCCTTTTTGTCTCCATGAAACAAGTCTTAGGAACAGGCATCCCCGGATTGGTATGGCGGCTATTTGCTGAGTATGTTGTTGGTGATTATTTCCTCTCTCGGTTAAACGTCACACTCTCCTGCTTCTTGGCGTGTCTAGTGATGTTTTCTTATTATATCTTAGTCATGTCGGATGCCACTTTAGGATCTGAGTGTCAGTCCCCTTAAAGGGTTCGTGTTTCGCCTTGGCAGGCAGTTAACTTACCGGTGGGTCAGCTGGTCCTGCCGAGGCTCGGTTTTAAGCTTTGTGAGGGTGGGTCCGAGGGGGCCTGACTCTAGGACAAAGCAGCTCTAACCCCCAAGCACGGCGTTGCTGGGGGCTCAGCAGAATGTGCCTGGGCTATCTGTAAGATGTTCTCATTTATGTGTGAAGGCACACAGATATTTTCCAGATATATTACCAGATATTCCCCAGATATATTACCAGATATTCCCAGATACATTACCGCAGGCCCACACAGTCTCCATGCAGCTTCATGGCACCCTGGCAACTGTTCTCCCCCAGGCCTCGCAGAGTCTGGCCCTAAGGATGTGCAGCTTACCACCCAGAGACTCCAGAAGATTCGGCAATCTCAGGAGCCCCAAACCCCAACTGCTGGGTGGTCTTCTGCCCATCAGGAAGGACGCTGTCACTGCGGTCTACTTCTCCATGCCATGGTTGGGAAAGTGCCTCTAGGTCGGGAGCCAGGTGGTTTGTGAAACTCACCGTGTGTGTGTGTGTGTGTGTGTGTGTGCGTGTGTGTATTTCCCTCCTCCCGAGGAGCACAGCCCCATGTTCCCGTTATCTGATTGCCCCCCAAGAATGGTTTCTTGTGCTGCATCTGCCATAGCTGCATCTGTGTCGTGGACGGACAGGTCTGATCTCACCCCTCTGTCTTGGCCAGAAAATCGGAAACTGGAGCCGTTTCTTCTTGGTTCACAGAAGTTCCAACAGTTTTGCCCCTCCTCCCCACCCCCCGACCATAGTAGATTTGAGGTAAAGAGTCGAAAGTTACGGAGAGCTATACTGAGAGCATGACGTTGAGATAAAACCATATAAAGCAGTCAGAACTGAATATTTTACACAATAAAGAAGCAAACAGACATACAGGCTTACTAATACCCGAGAACAACTCTATATTGTCACTGTGTTGTGATTTGTGTGATGTTGGGCTTTAAATCATTCAGAAACTCTTCTACCTGCGTAGGAAGGAAAGGGGTATGTTAATGCATTTTGGAAATTTTAGAGTTTTATGTAAAGACAGGATCGTGAGACTTTTTTTTTTTCAATGTTTTATTTAACTTCTAGTTAGTTAACACACAGTGCAACATTGGTTTCAGGAGTAGAATTCGGTGATGCATCACTTACATACAACAGCCAGGGCTCATCCCAACAGATGCCCTCCTTAATGACCATCTAGCCCATCCTCCACCCACATCCCTCCATCAATCCTCAGTTCTCTGCATTTAAGAATCTATGAGGGGTGCCTGGGTGGCTCAGTTGGTTAAGTGTCTGACGGCTCAGGTCATGATCTTGCGGTACACGGGTTTGAGCCCCGCGTCGGGCTCTGTGCTGGCAGCTCGGAGCCTGGAGCCTGCTTTGGATTCTGTGTCTCCCTCTCTCTCTCTGCCTCTCCCCTGCTTGTGTTCTCTTTCTCTCTCAAAACTTAACGTTAAAAAAAATTTTAATAAAGAATGAGATTTTTTTAAATTTATTTTTGGGAGAGAGCACGAGCAGAGGAGGGGCAGAGAAAGAGTGAGAGGGGATCTCAAGCAGGCTCCACACTTCCAGTGCAGAGCCGGGTATGGGGTCCGATCTCATCCACGGTGAGATCGTGAACCTGAGCAGAGATCAAGAGTCAGAGGCTTAACCCACTGAGCCACCCAGGCACTGCTATGAGATTTTTTTTTTAATTCAGGGGGGCTTATACGTGGAAATGTTTGTAATGGGGCATGAGTCGCCTAAAAAACGTACCTCTTCAGAGTAGTTACCACTTTCTTTGAAGATGTGCGATAAATAGAAAGTCGATGTCAGAAGGCTTAATGATGAAATTGATGGCGGTAGGTGGGATGTGTGTGCCCCACGCCACCAGATCAGGGAGGAGGGAGAGAGCACGCATGCATTCCTTGATGTGTGTACGTTTTCTAAATCACTCAGCCGGCTGCTTTTAATACCAACTGCCCTGAGCAAACCCCTCCAGCTCATTTCTGAGGACTCGCCAGGAAATGCTTTACTTTCTTGAACCCCAAAGTTCTTACACGCCTTGAATCACCAAGCCCTCTATCCATAGCGTCCCTTTTTCTCTCTGCCCTGACTCCCGTCTTGATATTGCTTCTCCACGGTGCACCCGTCAGCACTTATAAATCAACACCCTATGTCCCATCTTTCCTGGGAAAGTGGCCGGGCCCCCTCCTCCTTCCTCAGGGACAGGATGAGACCCCATCTGCCCTTCACGGATTAACTTTGTGATCCTTTCGATCAATGATTAAACCCATTAGACAGTATGGATTCAACATCCGTGTGATAGCAAACTTTTCACGAGAATGCTTTTCTCCCCCCTCTAGGTTGTTTTCATTCCCGTTAATGAGAACTAGACCAGTCCTTCCATATTATTCAACATGGTTTCAATCCGTTCTTCTTTATTTTGTAGGAAAACCTAGGTCTGTTTGCCGCGGACCCAACCTCTAATATCTGGAAGGCTTATGTTAAGTACATAGATGATATGTTGCTGGATGGATTTTTTCTTGCCATTGAGTGCTCCCTCAAGTACCTTCTGGAAAACACCGGTATGTACTGGCTTATGGATGTGTGTTATTGCCGCAAAGATAACAGTGGCACCTGTTGAACAAAAGTGAAGTGTGATCGAGTGCTTTGTGACTTTTCCCAAAATGTTGTGGATGTTTTGTGAGCTACACACAGGAGAATAGCAAAGGTATTGAGTTTCTGAATTGTTCCCAGAGAAAAGATTTCTCTCTCTTTAAAACTCAGGTGATAAACCAGGCTCTCAGGTAGTGAAGCCCTTAGCAAACGCAAAACCATAAATGCCAATTCAATCCAAATAAAGCTTCAGGGGGTGCCTGGCTGGCTTAGTCGAGAAAGTGTGTGACTCTTGATCTCAGGGTTGTGGGTTCGAGTCTGGGCTTGCCTTATGGTATTGGGAGGGGGACATTTTGTGCCTTCAAGCTTAATGTACTCTCTTTCTGTGGCCTTTCGAGACACAGGCTGCAGCCAGGTTAAGTGGAAGAAACAGAAGTATTTCTGTGTGAAAAGAGTCAGACCAGCTGGGGATGAGGTCGCTTTCAGGAGGAAAAGGAATGTTAAGAAGGGTAATGGGCATTGTCTGAAGTGGTTAAAAATCGCTTTGAATTTCTGATGGATAAAACTGAGTTAAGGTGCACAGTGTCGAGGATATAGTCAGGGCCAACATTGGCTAGGAAGTCATGGGATGGAAAGAGCGGAAGGGTTCAGGAAGAAGCTGAATTAAACCTTCACATTCTGGGACGCCTGGGTGGCTCAGTCATTTGGGTGTCTGACTCTCGATCTCAGCTCAGGTCACGATCTTGAGGTGGTGAGTTCAGGGCCCGCATTGGGCTCTACGCTGGGCACGAAGCCTACTTACAAAAACAAAACCAACCCTTCATATCCTGATAGCTTCTGAGCAGCTTAGCAAGGATCACCCTGAAGAATTAATCAAAAGGGAAAGACCGAGGGCAATAGGTTGAAGCCAGAAGATAAAGGTGAGATGAGAGTTTAAGATATTAAGTCCAACCCAAGGAGAGAATCCAGAGGTCAAATGGATAGGTCAAGGTCAGTGTCCAGATACCCAGCCCAAAGAAGACAGCAGGTGCAGGCCCCTGGGCTGAGAATACAGAGGGAAGCGAGGCTCGGTGCTGGGTGTAGCTCAGACAGGCAAACCCCATGTGGTCTTGGTAAGTGGAGTGACTGAGGTCAGCGGCACAGTCTTTGTTTGCAGGGTTGCAGGAAGCTCCAAATCAAGGAGATCAGGCAGCAGGAAACAGCCTCCAGTATAGTCAGCAAGATTGGGGCGGTGGGGTGGGGGGATCCCGGGGGCGAGTAGCCAGTGGAGCACAGAGCGCAGGCACTGAGACCAGAGAACTGGCTTCTGGGGAGCAGCGCTGACAGTGCTCACCATAGAGAACCAACCACATGTCCTCTAGAAGGTCCGGGAAGATGCCCCAACACCCTTGCCATAGGCACTGCATAAGAAATGGTCCCTAAACATAGTGACTCCACACTTGACCCGTGCCCGTCTAGCTCTCCCGACCTGGGCTGTCTCCCCTGCTTCCTTTATCATTTCCACCTTTTTGTGCTTGGTGAGACCAGGACTGTTCCCAGGGCTTGGGCTGGACTCCCTGTCGCCTCTCAGAATGCAAACCCTGCCCAGGTTAGATGCTACCCACCCTACTGAGAAATGCTCTTCCCCCTCCTGAGTCCCAAAGTGACTGGCCTGTACTGAGACAATCTGGTTTTTTTTTTTTTTTTTAATGTTTATTTTTATTTTTGAGACAGAGAGAGACAGAGCATGAACGGGGGAGGGTCAGAGAGAGAGGTAGGCACAGAATCTGAAACAGGCTCCAGGCTCCGAGCTGTCAGCACAGAGCCCGACGCGGGGCTCGAACCCACATACCGCGAGATCGTGACCTGAGCCGAAGTCGGACGCTTAACCGACTGAGCCACCCAGACGCCCCGACAATCTGGTTTTTACGGTCACGATGTTGTCATTCCGTCTCATGTAGGGATTCGGTTCTCATGAGAGCGCCTGGGACAGAAATCTCACGGTCAAAACCATCTCGTGAGTCTTCTACCTCCTGTAAACCCTACGCAACCTGGTCTGTGAAGTTTTCAGTATCTCATACAGAGAGTAATGCAGAATATGTCCTGAGTACATAATGCAAAGTGTGATGTTATAGGTGTTTTTAAAAACGATTCCATGATGGCATGATTACCGTGTATTCCCTTAAGTTAAATTTGCATTTGATGGGACCCTCCTGAATCCAGTCATGCAAATTTATCATCCCTGCAATTTTTTTTAATGTTTATTTACTTTTGAGAGAGAGAGCGCGCACAAGTGGAGGAGGGGCAGAGAGAGAGGGAGACACAGAATCTGACACAGGCTCCAGGCTCCGAGCTGTCAGCACAGAGCCCGTCACAGGGCTCGAACTCACGAACTGTGTGAGATCATGACCTGAGCCGAAGTCGGACACTCAACCGACTGAGCCACCCAGGCACCCCTATTGTCCCTACAGTTTTCAAAGCAAGGCCCTAGTCCTACTTATCTTTGAGGATCCCCCAGTTACTTTAGTTGGGGTGAGTGGCTAAGCTATGGTAATGAAAACTCCATCAATAACGTGGCTTAAAGGACAAAAAGGTCTATCCCCCAAGTTCTAGACTCAGGTGAGCGTTCAGGTTAGCGGGTGGGTTCCTGCCATGCTGTGGTTCCCCCACGTTCGTGTTCCTGCCTTGTCTTCATTTCTGTGATGGAGCTGGGTCGCTGCCACATCCAGGCTCTAGTCCATGAGCGGAGAAAAGAGCGAGCACAGCGATGACTCCCCTGCTGTCTCAAGGGCTGCAGCCCAGAGGCGGCAGCCCTCGCTTTTCCCCACATCCCACTGGGGAGGGAATCGTGCCCACCCTGACCTCTGCTTCTAGGGAGGAAGGGGATGAGGATTCCGATGAGTCTCCACCACCCACAGCATGCTGTGCGGAACAGTCTCCCGAATATTTCCAGTTAAGACGACCTGGGAATATAAGTGGTTATTAATAAAAGTTGAAGCGCTAATCTCGTACTTGGAACATCTTGCTCCGTGTTATATTTTGATTTAAATTTAGCAGGGTAAGTTAGTCTAGCAAGTAATCAGGGATCCATTAATTATGTATACTGTTTTTAAATTTTTTATCACCATAGGACTACAGAATTAAAGTCAGTTCTGTTTTCATGGAACAGGGTGAACGGCCAGGGTTGTGAGTTGTCTTTCATTTATTTGCTTATGCGACCATTGATAAGAACGCCTCGGTTCACCTAGTGACAACCGATGCGGTCGCGTGGCTGGTGCCGAGGAAGAAGTCAGCCGCTCCTAGAAATGAGCTGTGCAAAATCAACCTGTTCTCCACCACCCCCGCCTCGCTCCCCCGACCCAGGCACCTGGGAACGTGGAAGGGGACTGGCTTGGGTTGATCAGTCACTGGGACGTGCTCTCTGAGGGCGGGAGGGTAAATGTCGTACAATGCCCAGGACGGCCCTGTGCAAGAATTGGCCTATTCGAAATGTCAGTGGCTCCCCTGTCGGTAAACACTGCAAGACCGTCCCCCCTCACCTTTTCCGGGGGGTTAGCAAATTTTACATTTCCATTTTTCCTATACCCGAACAGCTTGTGTTAAGGGAAAAAATGTTCCGAGCGCTTTGAGAACGGGTATGGCGCTTCGCCCGTCTTGACATCCTTCTTTGTTTTGTGTTTGTGTGTTTTCCTTGTGTTTCAGAAAATAAAGCTGGAGTCACCCCGATATTTGAGGCACAGCTGTGCTTAGTGATACCAGAATTAGTTTTCTCTCCATCCCTGGAGTCTGGAGTGAAGGGTGGCTTCTACGACACCGTCGAGGGTCTGGTGGCCAACATTTTTGGAATATCGTCTTTGGTGCCACGGCTTTGCCCACAGGACGGCTCTCTCCACTACCAGGTACCAAATCCGCAACCGTCCCGCCTTCCCCTGCAACCTCGTGCAAAGTGTTGGTGTAACCCGCCTGCTGTGGTCTTGCCCCCCACCCCAGGTTGACATGGAGGGCGTGGCCCACTTGGCCAGCTTGAGGAGCACGCTCCTGGACAGGGTTCAGAGCATGATGGCCCTCTGCAGTGGCTATCGGAACACTTTCAGCCAATACTCCTACCTCTACGTGGAGGACCGGAAGGAGGTTCTGAGTCAGTTTCTGTTGTATGGACGTGTCCTCACACCCGAGGAAATGGAAGCCCACATAGACGATGGCCTTCCAGAGAACCCCCCTCTCCTCCATCAGTTCAAGGCACAGATCGACTCCTACGAAAAGCTCTATGAAGAAGTGTGCGGGCTGGAGCCCGTCAAGGTGTTTGACGGCTGGATGAAAATCGACGTGCGACCCCTTAAGGCATCTCTGCTGAACCTCATTAAGAGGTGGAGCCTCACGTTCAAGCAGCATCTCGTTGACCACGTCACTAACAGGTAAGACCGTCGTTCTAGCTTTCTTCCGGCATCCCGAGCCATTGGGGCCGCCATGTTTTTTCATCTTCTTCATCGTTTTCCCCAGTGGGTTCATCGGCTCGGTGAAAAATTGAAACGGCTCATTGAGGTTCCAGGCCCTCGGACACTGGTGGTAACGTTAGTCCTGCCCTTTCCTTGGTTCACCAGGCGTGGCCTCTTTTGGTTTTATTTTCCGTCCGGGGCCCAGTGCGTGAAAGGCACTCGGTGAGCGGTAAACCACGTTCCGCGTGATGATGGCAGATCCAGGCTCCCTTTGCAGCCCTGTGAAGTCTCTTCAAGACTGGGAAACGGAGGGCATCTAATGGGCCTCTTAGATTTTATTTCTACCACTCCCTCCTTGTCTCGGATCACCCCACTTGGCAACGTAGAAGTCACTAAATCCCCACACTCCCGATGCCCATGTGTGTGCCATTCTAGGCACGGGACAGACAGGACCTGACATTGTTCCCCGGGGCACCTTGACTACCCAGCACCAGGCTCTGCCACCCAGAGCATCGGCCTCCGGGTGAACAGGTCTGTGCTCAGTCTCCTGGTCACTTCACCTTGGTCTGCTCCCCACAGATCTGCCACAGTCAGAACCTCAACTAGCACCCCCCACCCTGAGTCCTTCGGGGCAGTCACGGTCCCTCTGTGCAGCCATCAGCCTGTGGTGTATCAGCTGCGCCTACAGGGGAGCCGACCCGCCCCCTCCCTTGATTCTGGGGGTGGTCTCGCTCAATGCTCCCGCCGCCCCGCCCGGTGATCTAGCACCGTGAGCAGAAAGGAAATGACCCCACGGAGGACGTGTCTGTTTGCAAATAAATTCCAAGAGACCCTACCGGGGTGAGGGTCCTCCGCTCTAGAAAACTCCAGGAGATCAGGGTGGGATGTTGGAAGTGGGTTTGCCTGGTGCTCTTAAGAAGAGGCCAGTTGTCCACATTCACGGAGATGTCTCTGAATGTGTCTGCTCCGCGGTCCCTCTCCATTGGTAGGTCTGGGGATCCAAGGACATGGAGGCGTGTCTCAAAACACAGGCCTTATTATCATTCACGTGCGGTGGGGCCACCCGAGAGACCCCGTAGGCAATGACTGCCCCCGAGAAGAGAGTTGGTTCTACAACTGGATTCTCAGGACAGGACGCACCATGCCGCCCGTGCAGGGCTGCAAGGGGGAGGCACCAGGGTCCATCAGGCAGAGGGAACAATGGGAAGACGTGGGCAAGAGCCTTTATTGTGGTTTCCCTGGAACAGAGCTGTCGAGACAGGGCCAGCGGGTGGACAGTTGGCTCTCTTGAATGAGTTGCGCAGGCTTTGGGGCCAGAGGGACTGACGGTGTCTAGGTTTTCGGTCCCTGGCCCTGGGGTGGTTAGAGCAGGTGGATAGAGGTCTGGAGTGTGAGAACCAGATAGAGGAGGTGGTTGGAGGCGTGGGCTCCGGGTGGATTGGTTTGCGTGTGGAAGGCAGGCTCAGAGGCAAGTCACTTAGTGCCTCAGAGTACGTGGTTGATACAGGATGCAGTGAAAGCACCTGCCGGGCGCCTCTCCGCCAGGTGCGACTTTGCAGGGTTTGGTAGTTGGTGTGACAGGATAAACACGCGGAGTTCTTGTCCTTTGACCACTATTTCCTTAAGCCCGAAAAGAGACGATGACCCGATTCCTCTGAGGTGCCTCGTCGTATCTTACCGTGGTAAATATTTTGCATTGCCCTGCTTCTGAATAAAGTGGCTCATCTTTTTATGTTGGTTTTTTTTTTTTTGGTGAGTTTGTGGGTTTCTCCTTCTGTGCCCATACAGAGCGCATACCCGTTTTTTTCTTAAGTTTATTTATTTATTTTGAGAGAGAGAGAGAGGGAGGGAGTAGGGGAGGGGCAGAGAAAGAGGGAGACAGAGAATCCTAAGCAGGCTCCGTGCCGTCAGCGCAGAGCCCGGTGTGGGGCTCGAACTCATGAACCATAAGATCACGGCCTGAACGGAAGTCAAGAGCCGGACGCTTCACTGACTGAGCCACCCAGGTGCCCCTTGCCCACTTTTGGTCGGACTTTATTTTTGCCTTTATGATATTTACAAGATTTTCCTTTCGCTCTTTGGTATATACTCTCTCTAATCCTGTACGAGTTGTATGTATTGCAAATCCAGTCTCCCATTTTGTGACCTGTCTTTCCACTGCATTTATGGTATGTTTCCATGAACAGTTCATCGTAACGTAGCCACACGTGTTCGTTCATCTTTTCCCCTCTGTTGCCGTTGGTCTCGTTAAACAAATCCTTTTTCGCCCTGAGATCCTAATGGTGCTCTCCCATACCCTCTCCATAAAAGCTTTGTAGTTTCATCTTTCACATTAAGTAGCCCCTTATCTGCCGCTGCGCGTTATATGACAAGATCCAAATTCCCATGGTTTTGTCATAAATCTTGGTATCTTGCCGGGCAAGTCCCCACCTTGTCCATTTTCATTAAGAATTCTCCACAATTCTTGGCCCTTACTGTTCTACATAAATGTAAAATTCTGTTTGTAGAACTAAAAAAAAACCTGTTGGGATTTTGATTCTGTTTGCAGTGACGATAGGTCAATTTGAGGACAGTAGTCATCCATACACGCTGAGTGTCCCTGCTCAAGAATGTGTCATCTTTCCGTTAACCTATGCCTTAAATGTCTCTCGACGAAATTTTGTAATCATTACCTTTAAGGTAATTCTCGTGTCTTTAAGATTTATTCCTAGGTATTTTAATTTTGGACTCCTGGCATAAACGATATTTTTAAATTATATGTTCTGTGGAAATGGAATTGATTTCTATTTATTGATGTTATATCAAGCATCTCTGCTGAATTAACTTATTAATTGCAATAATTTATCTGTGCTCTCCTTTGGATTTGCTATGTACATGGTCATCATCTACAAATTTATAATAGTTTTATTTCTTCCTTCTCTGTGTTTTTTTTTTTTTCTAATGCATTTTATTGCTGTTTTTTTCTTGCCGCACTGACTAGGACTCGCAGTTTGATGTTGAATAAGGTGGTAATGACAGGTACCCTTATCTTGTCTGATCTTTTTTAAAAAAAAAAAAAATTTTTTAATGTTATTTTTGAGAGACAGTGTGAGCAGGGGAGGGGCAGAGAGAGAGGGAGATACAGAATCCGAAGCAGGCTCCAGGCTCTGAGCTGTCAGCACAGATCCCGACGCGGGGCTCGAACCCACAAACCGCGAGATCATGACCTGAGCCGAAGTCAGACACCCGACTGACTAAGCCACCCAGGCACCCCATCTTGTCCGATCTTAAAGGCGATACTATAACATTTCACCACTAAACATAATATTTGCTGTGAGTTTTTGTGGATTCTATTTATGTAGTTAAAGAAGTTCCCTTCTTTTTTTTTTAAGTTTATTTAATAATTTTTTTAGTAATCTCTATACCCAGTGTAGGACTCGAACTCACAACCCCGAGATCAAGAGTCACATGCTCTTACAGCTGAGCCAGAGAAACCCCTAAAGAAATTCCATTCTATTCCTAATTGGTTAAGGGGATTTGACATAATGGCTATAACATTTTGTGAACTGCTTTTTCTAACCCTGTTAAAGATGATTCTATTTCTTTCCATTGAAATGTTAAAGCGGTGAATATATTAGTTGCTAATGTTAAGCCAGCCTAGTATTACTGAGAAAAGCCCAACACAAGGTATTATCTTTTCCAATATATCCACTGCTTAATTTTGTTTGAACACATATTGGTTATTGTTGATGTGTCTCTGTGATTGACATTGGCCTTCAGTTTTCCTTTCTCAAGTTTTTGCTGACCATGCTCTGTGGTTTGGCTACTTGCATAAAATGACTTAGGAAGTAATCCTTCCTGTTTATCCTCTGGAAGAGTTAGTGTAAGATTGGAATTCTCTGATCCTTGAAGATTTGATTTAAATCTCCCTTGAACATCTGGGCTCAGTGTTTTCTTTGTGACGAGTTTTGTACCTATGATTTTTCTAGTGGTAAGAGGGATGTTAAAGTTTTCCATTCCTTAGTAAGTCATAGTTGTCTGGGTACGTATCTGCTTCATGTAAATTCTTTAAATTATTGTCCTAAAATTCATAATCTTCTCTTGTCTGTTTACTCTCTGCAGAATCTATGATTATGTCCCCCTTGTCATTTCTATTCATTTCCATTTGTGCTTTCTGAATACTTTGATTAATCTTGCCAGAGATTTACAAAGAAGTATCTTATAAACTCCTGATCCTCTCTATCACAATTTAATTTCTATTTCAGTGACTTATTCTTTTATGTTTATTATGTCCTTCTATTTCCTTGGATTTATTTTTTCTCCTAGGCTAAGTTAAGATTGATGCTTGGCTTATTCACTTTGAGCTGTCTTTGTTAATGTAATATTTAAAGCAATGTAAAATATTTAAATGTAATTAATATAAATATTAAATGATATAATTAATTTACGAATTCCCTTCTTGGTACAATTTTATCTACATCTCACAGGTCTTCGTATGTAATATTTTCATTATAATTTAGTTCTAAGTCTTTAAAAACTTTTTTTTAATGTTTATTTTTGAGAGACAGAGACAGAGTGTGAGTGGGGTGGGGCAGAGAGAGAGAGAAAGATACAGAATCTGAAGAGGCTCCAGGCTCTGAGCTGTCAGCACAGAGCCCAACGCGGGGCTCGAACTCACAAGCCGTGAGATCATGACCTGAGCCGAAGTCGGACGCTTAACCTACTGAGCCACCCAGGCGCCCCTAGTTCTAAGTATTTTTAATACCCGTTATGATGTGTTTATATATATATATATTTAATATTTTCACACATACGGTTCTTCCAGGTATATATTTTTTTTAAGTTTTTCATTTTAACCCCAGGATGGTCCATACACAGTGTGATATTAGATTCAGATGTCCAATATAGTGATTCAACGCTTCGTATAGTACTCAGGGCTGATCATGGTAAATGTATGCTTAGTCCCCATCACTCGTTTCACCCATCACCCCTCCCACCTCCACTCTGGTGACCATCAGTCTGTTCTCTACAGTTAAGAGTCTGCTTTGTGGTTTGTCTCCTTTTCCTTTAGTTTGTTTCGTTTCTTAAATTTCACATACAAGCAAAGTTATATGGTATTTGTCATTCTCTGACCTGTTTCGCTTAGCCTTATACTCTCTAGCTTCCTCTGTGTTGTTGCAAATGGCAAGATTTCATTCTTTTCATAGCTCAATAATATTCCAGTGTGTGTGTGTGTGTGTGTGTGTGTGTGTGTATGTGTGTATCTATCTCACCTCTTCTTTATCCATTCATCAGTTGATGGACACTTGGGCTGCTTCCATAGTTTGGCTCTTATAAATAGTGCTGCTGTAAACATACAGCTGCATATATCCTTTCTAATTAGTATTTTGTATTTGGGGGGTAAATACCCAGTAGTGTGATTACTGGATCATAGGGCAGTTCTCTTTTTAACTTAAAATTTTTTTTTAAATGTTTGTTTATTTTTGAGAGAGAGACAGAGACAGAGTGTGAGCAGGGGAGGGGCAGAGAGAGAGGGAGACACGGAATCCGAAGCAGGCTCCAGGCTCTGAGCCGTCAGCACAGAGCCTGACATGGGGCTGAAACTCGTGAACTGTAAGATCATGACCTGAGCCAAAGTCAGATGTTTAACTGACTGAGCCACCCAAACGCCCCTATTTTTAACTTTTTTTTTTTTTAATGTTAATTTAGTTTTGAAAGAAAGAAAGCGTGCAAGCAGGGGAGGGACAGAAGAAGAGGGAGAGACAGAATCTGAAGCAGGCTCCATGCTGAGCAAGGAGCCCATCGTGGGGGCTTGATCTCATGACCATGAGATCATGACCTGGGCCAAAATAAAGACTTGGATGCTTAACCAACTGAGCCACCCAGGTGCCCCTATTTTTAACTTTTTTCAGGAACCTCCATACCGTTTTCCAGAGTGGCTGCACCAATTTGCATTCCCACCAACAGTGCAAGAAGGTTCCCCTTTCCCCATAGTCTCACCAACACCTGTTGTATCCTGTGTTGTTGACTTTAGCCTTTCTGACTGGCATGAGGTGATACGTCATTGTGGTTTTGATTTGCATTTCCCTGATGATGAGTGATGTTGAGCACCTTTTCATGTGTCTGTTGGCCATCTGTAGGTCGTCTTTGGAGATCTGTTCATGGCATCTGCCCATTTTTACTTGGATTATTGTTTTTTTGGGTGTTGAATTGTACAAATTCATATAGTTTGGATACTAACCCTCTATTGGATATGTTCTTTGCAAATATCTTTTCCCATTCAGTATATTGTCTTTTAGTTTCATTGATTGTTTCCTATGCTGTGCAGAAGCTTTGTTTGTGTTTTGATGTAATCCAATAGTTTATTTTTGCCTTTGTTTCCTTTGCCTCAGGAGACTTATCTAGAAAGATGTGATTAGGCCACTGTCAGAAAAATCACTGCCTGTGTTCTCTTCTAGGATTTTTATGATTTCAGGTCTCACATTTAGTGTTGAATCTATTTTGAGTTTATTTTTGTGTATGGTGTAAGAAAGTGGTCCAGTTTCATTCTTTTGCATGTAGCTGTCCAGGTTTCCCAGCACCATTTGTTGAAGAGACTTTTTTCTCGCTGCGTATTCTTGCCTCTTTTGTTGAACATTGATTGACCATATAATCGTGGGTTTGTTTCTGGGCTTTCTACCCTGTTCCGTTGATCTATGTGTCTGTTTTTGTGCCAGTACCATACTGTTTTGATTACTTGCGCTTTGTAGTATAACTTGAAATCCAGAATTGTGATGCCTCCAGCTTTGTTTTTCTTTTTCTTTTTTTTTTTTAATTTTTTTTTAATATATGAAATTTATTGTCAAATTGGTTTCCTTGTTTTTCTTTTTAAAGATCGTTTTGGCTGTTTGGATTCTTTCAGGGTTCCTTACAAATTTTAAGATTATTTGTTGTAGTTCTGTGAAAAATGCTGTAGTATTTTGGTAGGGATTGCATTAAGTCTGTAGATTGCTTTGGGTGGTATGGGCATTTTATTTTTTATTAAAAAAAATTTTTTTAACATTTATTTATTTTTGAGAGACAGAAACAGAGAATGAGCAGGGGAGGGGCAGAGAGAGAGGGAGACACAGAATCTGAAGCAGGCTCCAGGCTCCGAGCCATCAGCACAGAGCCCAATGCGGGACTCAAACCCACAATCCGTGAGATTGTGACCTGAGCCAAAGTCGGTGGCTTCACTGACTGAGCCACCCAGGCACCCCAGGGTAGTATGGGCATTTTAACAATATTTGTTCTTCCAGTTCATGACCACGTGATACCTTTCCATTTGTCCGTGTCATCTTCAGTTTCTTTCATCTGCATTTTATAGTTTATAGGACACAGATCTTTCACCTCCTTGATCAAGTTTATTCCTAGGTATTTTATTATTTTTGGTACAATTGTAAATGGGATTGTTTTCTTAATTTCTCTTTCTGTTGCTTCACTATTGATGTATAGAAATGCAATGGGTTCATGTATGTTGATCTTGTGTCCTGTGACCTTATTGAATTCATTTATCAATTCTAGTAGTTTTCTGGTGGCATCTTTGGGATTTCCCATATATAGTGTCATGTCATCTGAAGTGAAAGTTTCACTACTTCCCTACTAATCTGGATACCTTTTATTTATTTTTCTTGTTCATTTGCTGTGGCTAGGACTTCCAGTACTATGTTGAATAAAAGTGGTGAGTGGACATCCTTGTCTTGTTCCTGATCTTGGGGTGAAAGCTCTTGGGTTTTCACCATAGAGTATGATGTTAGCTGTGAGGTTTTCATATATGGCCTTTATTATGTTGAGGTATATTCCCTCTAAGCCTGGTTTGTTGAGGGTTTTGATCGTGAATGGACGTCATACTTTATTAAATGCTTTTTCTGCCTCTTTTGAAATGATCATATGGTTCTTATTTCTCATAATGTGATGTGTCACGTTGATTGATTTGCAGTTATTGAACCACCGTTGCATCCTGGGAATCCACTCGATCATGGAAAATGACTTTTTTAATGTATTGCTGGATTTGGTTTGCTAATATTTTGTTGAGGATTTTTGCATCTGTGTTAATCATACATATTGGCCTATAGCGTGGGTGTGGGTGGGTGTAGGTGTGTGGGTGGTATCTTTTCTGGTTTGGATATCGGGTAATGCAGATCTTGTAGAATGAATTTGGAAGTTTTCCTTCTATTTTTTTGGAATAATTTGAGAAGAATAAGTATTCATCCTTCTTTAAATATTTGGTAGAATTCACCTGTGAAGCCATCTGGTCCTGGACTTTTGTTTTTCTGGGAGTTTTTTGATTACTGATTCAATTTCATTGCCGGTAATTGGTTTGTTTAAATTTTCTGTTTCTTCCTTGTTTAGTTTTGTGAGGTTATATGTTTCCAGGAATTTATGCATTTCTTCTAGGTTGTCCAATTTGTTGGTATATCATTTTTCATAATCTCCTATAATCTTTTGTATTTCTGTGATATCAATTATTTCTCCTGTTTGATCTGATTTTGTTTGAGTTCTCTCTCTCTCTCTCTTTTGCTCTCTCTCTCTCTCTCTCTTGCTCTCTCTCTTGCTCTCTCTCTTCTTGGTTGACCCATTCATTGTTTAGTAGCATGTCCTTTAATCTCCATGAATTTGTGTTCTTTCCAGATTTTTTTCTTAGGACTGATTTCTAGTTTCATAGCATTGTGGTCAGAAAAGATGCATGGAATAACTTCAGTCTCCTTGAATTTGTTGACATGTGTTTTGTGGCCTAATATGTGCTCTATCCTGAAGAATGTTCCATGTGCACTTGAAAAGAATGCATATTCTGTTTTAGGATGGAATGTTGTGAATATATCTATTTAATGCATCTGGTCCCATGTGTCCTTCAAAGCCACTGTTTCCTCATTCATACTCTGTTGGGATGGTCTGTCCATTGATATAAGTGGGGTGTTAAAGGTCTCTACTATTATTGTATTACTATCGATTATTTCCTTTGTTTGCTATTAACTGTTTTAAGTATTTTGGTGCTGTCATGTTGGGTGCATAAATATTTACAACTGTTACATCTCATTGGATTGTCCCATCAGTGATTACATAATGTCTTTCTTTGTCTCTTGTTATCATCTTTGTTTTAATATCTATTTTGTCTAATACAGTAATTGCTAACCTGGCTTTCTTTCCACATTCATTTGTATGATAAATGTTTCTCCATCCCCTCACTTTCAGTCTTTAGGTGTCTTTGGGTCTGAAATGAGTCTCCTGTAGGCAGCATATAGGTGGGTCTTGTTTTCTTTTCGGTCACCCTATGTCTTTTGATTGGAGCATTTAGCCTGTGGACATTCAAAGCAATTATTGATAGGTATGTATTTATTGCCATTTTGTTACTTGTTTTATGGTTGTTTTGGTAGTTCTTCTCTGTTTCTTCTCTGGCTCTCTTCTCTCATTGTAAGTTGGCTTTATCTTTACTGATATATATGGAGTTCTTTCTCTTCATTTTTTTTTTTTTTGCATATCTATTACCGGTTTTTGATTTGTGGTTACCGTTAGACTTCTATGTAACATCTTCTGCATATAACAGACTATGGTAAGTTGATGGTTGCTTAATTTTGAACCTAATCTTCACTCCTCTCCCCTCCTTGTTTTAGGTATATGGTGTCATATTTTAATCCTTTTATTTTGTGAGTCCCTGGACTGATTTTTACAGATATACTTACTTTTACTGTGTTGTGCTTCCTACTTTCCTTAGTCTTGCTTATGGTCTTTCCTTTCCACTCAGAGTCCCCTTTAACATTTCTTGTAGGGCTGGTTTGTGGTCATGAATTCCTTTAAACTTTGTTGGTTTGAGAAACTCTTTATTTCTTCTTCTATTCTGAATGACTGCCTTGCTGGATAGAACATTCTTGGCTGCAGGTTTTTTCCTTTCAACACTTTGAATATATCATTCTACTCCCTTCTGACTTGCAAAATTTCTGCTGAAAAATCTGCTCATAGCCTTATGGGGTTTCCCTTGTATGTAACTGCTCTCTTTTTTGCTTTAAAAATTCTCTCTTTAGTGCTACTTTTTGCCATCTTAATTACTACATGTCTTAGTGTGGACCTCCTTACACTGATTTTGTTGGAGGATCTCTGTGCCTTCTGGATCCGGGTTTCTGTTTCCTTCCCCAGATTTGGGAAAATTTCAGCTATTATGTCTTCAAATAAATGTTCTGTCACCCTTTTCTTTCTCTTCTCCTTCTAGGATGACGATAATGCACATGAAATTATGCTTGATGGTATCACTGAGGTCTCTAAGTCTATTCTTATTTTGCATAATTGTTTTTCACTCGCCTGCTCGACTTGAAGACTTTCCATTATTCTGTCTTCCAGGTCGTTGATTTATTCTTCTACCTCATCTTGTCTGCTGTTTACTCTGTTTAGCACATTTTTATTTCATTTATCATGTACTTCATCTCTGATTAGTTCCTTTTTGTCGCACTGTTAAGGATCTCACTGATATCCTCCACGCTTTTCTCAAATCCAGTGAGTATCTTTATGACTATTACTTTAAATTCTCTATCAGACATATTACTTATGTCAGTTTTGCTTGGGTCTCTTGCTGTGGTTTGGTCCTGTTCTTTCATTTGGGACATAGTCCTCTGTCTCCTCATTTTATCTAACTCTGCGTCTGTTTCTCTGTGTTAGGACAGACAGCTGTTTACTGCACTTGAAAGTAGCACAGTGAAGAAGGAGGACCCTCTTCTTACGAAGAAGATGTTCTCTAGTTCCTGGTAGTGCAGTGTCCCCTGTTCACCAGAACCTGGTGCTTCAGGGATGTGTCCTATGTGTGATGTGTGTGCCCGTCTGTTGTGGCTGAGTCGCTTGTTCCTTCAGTCCAGTCATCTGCAGTGATTCTCCTTGCTTACTCTGGGCAGGGTTTGGTTCCTGTGGTGTTAGTGGGCCAGTCTTAGGATGCCTTGGACTTGACTTGAGTCAGACCAGGCGTTTGCCAGAGATGCAGTAGCACCAAACTGCACGGCACCTTCCCTGTGTTGTCCCCTGAGAATCTTTCGTTGGTGGGCGGGGCCTGCGGTCAGACCAGATGCCCGTCTCCAGCCCACTGCCGGGGCCACAGGCCGACTGCTGTGGGTGGCTATCTTTCCCCCTCCAGGGAAGAAGTCCCTTCGGGGTGGTGCTGGCCACCATACGGACTGCTTGCACACTCCCAGGCCTGTGGCATTGCCTTGTGTGGGCTCTGGCCAAGAGCGTATTGGGGAGCATGGTAGCCAAACACAACATGGTGGGAACAGAATGGCGGGGCAGCTGCGCAAGCAAGTTAGGTAGCAAGTTCCACACGTGGCTGTGTGTTTATGCTGGGGGGTGGGGGAAGGAACTGGCACCTGCCAGTTTCTTGGTTCCTGGAGGAGTTCCCCAGCTATTTCTGTGTCTCTGGGACATGCTGTAACATTAGTAAGTAACTCTGCCTCCTATATCCCCCAGGCACCTTTCAAAGTGCTGCTTCTCTGCTGCATCTCCTTGGGCTTTTTGTTGTGCTGTCTCTTTAAGGGCAGGTACTCAGTTTCCCCTTGGCCTCCCCGCCCTCCCAGAACCAAGCCCACTGACTTTTTAAAAGTCCAGGTTTCAAGTTCCACTAGTTGTAAGAACTCACAAAATTTAAGCCCTCTGGTTTTCAAAGCCTAATGTTACGAGGATTAATCGTCTCCATGTGGGCTCTCTGGTGGGGGGCGGGGGGTGTGTTTCTCTCCCTTCACCGTGCCCTCAGTTTCCTCCCTCCTGTGGACAGTCTGGAAAGTCCATGTAGTTCTGACCATGTCTCTGCCCTTCCTACCCTCTTGGATGTGGCCTCTTCTATTTAGTTATATTCCACTTTGATGGCAGATTGTCAATTTCGCCTTGCAATTCTGTCACTTTTTGCTTCATATGTTTTAAGGTTGTGTTATATGAGCATACACAGCTTGACTTTTTATATCTTTCCAGCAAATTGGAGCTTTCAGCCACACATTAAAATCGTCTTTATTACGAACTATATTTCTCATATTGAAGCCTGTTTTGTCTTATATTACTATAACTAAACCAATTTCCTCTGTGTGATATGAGCTTTGGCATTGCTCATTGTATCCTTTGACTTTTAATCTTTCTGTGCCTTTATATTAGAGATTACTTTTTAATGATCGGCATAGAACTGAATGTTTTATTCACCTTAATATATATCTTTTAGCTGGGGGCGGGGGGGTGTTCATTAATATCTATTCTGCTACCATTTTATTATATACTTTCTATTCTTTTTTTTTTTTCTTGCCTCCTTTGAGGTTGAATTTTACATTGTTTTTTTTTTTTTAATTCTCTTTTTTTCCTTGTGCTGATTTGGATGTTATATGATCGAGGTCTACTGTTCTTATGGTTACCATAGCTATTTTAATAAGCATCCTTAAAAGGAATAAATGTGTCAGTACTGGTACTCTCCTCACAGTCATTAGAAAGTCTTTAGAATAGTTTGATCTCGACTATTGATTGATCAAATTATATTCTCCTTCCCAGCGATTTCAGTTATGCTCTATTATTTATTTAATCACCACAATTCTACTTCATTTTTATACACTCAACGTTTATTTAAATCTTCCTACATATTTACCAATACCTTTTGCTCGTTGCATCTTTCTACACTACAGACCACTTTCCTGAGTTATGGTCATTAGAAGTTCCATTATTTTGGGGCGCCTGGGTGGCGCAGTCGGTTAAGCGTCCGACTTCAGCCAGGTCACGATCTCGCGGTCCGTTAGTTCGAGCCCCGCGTCGGGCTCTGTCTGGGCTGACGGCTCGGAGCCTGGAGCCTGTTTCCGATTCTGTGTCTCCCTCTCTCTCTGCCCCTCCCCCGTTCATGCTCTGTCTCTCTCTGTCCCAAAAATAAATAAAAAACGTTGAAAAAAAAAAAAAAAAAAAAAAAAAAGAAGTTCCATTATTTTAAGAGTCTATCGGTGAAATTCTCATTCTTTCTTTGCCTGAAAATGCATGTATTTCCTGCTTTTACTTGGGGGCAAAAATGGCTTTGTAGAAAAGGGATTTCTAGGATGAAAGCTCTTTCCTGTGAGTTTATTGAAAACAGCATTCCACCGTGTTCCAGACGCCATTTTTACTTCTGAGTACTCAGCCATCTGCGTTTTGGGGGGATTTTTGCTTTTTGGTTTGGTTTGGTTTGTTTGGTTTGGTAGAAGTCAGTCTTTGCTCTACAGCTAATTGGCTAATTTTTAAATTTTTTTTTTTCAACGTTTTTTATTTATTTTTGGGACAGAGAGAGACAGAGCATGAACGGGGGAGGGGCAGAGAGAGAGGGAGACACAGAATCGGAAACAGGCTCCAGGCTCCGAGCCATCAGCCCAGAGCCTGACGCGGGGCTCGAACTCACAGACCGCGAGATCGTGACCTGGCTGAAGTCGGACGCTTAACCGACTGCGCCACCCAGGCGCCCCTAATTGGCTAATTTTAAGATCTGCATTTCCTTTTTGGTAAAGGTATCAGTAGGAAGGACCTTGAGGGTTTCTTGCTAGGCCACCTGGAATTTGGTGGGTTTTCTCGAACTTACATTGCCTTTCAGCAATTCAAGAAAATTCTCAGCCAAGATCTCAGAGCTTGCTTCTTGCTCATTCTCTCTCTCTTGCTTTCTTCTGAGCTCTTACTAAACTTACGTGAGGGTTTTTTTTGTTGTCACCATCGTCCGTGTATTTTAATGAATTTCATAATTTACAGCTTTCTGTCTCCACTGCAGTTTGGATAACGTCTCCACTTTTATCACCCAGTGGTCTCATTCCCTCAGCTTTGTTTAAATCTCCCGTTGAATCCATTCATTGAGCTTTAAATTTTAATTATACGTTCCAGTTTTAGACCTTCTGTTTCATTTTTATAAAATTTTGCTTACTCATTTTTGTATTTTCTTGTTCTTTGCTCAAATATCAAGGGTTCTCTTTCATTCAATTTTTTCAGTTTAAAAAATTTTTAAGAAATGTTTATTTTTGAGAGAGAGACAGATTGTCAGTGGGAGAGAAGCAGAGAGAAAGGGAGACAGAATCAGGCCTGAAGCAGGCTTCAGGCTCCAAGCCGTCAGCCCAGAGCCCGATGCAAGGCTGGAACCCACGAACTGCGAGATCATGACCTGAGCTGAAGTCAGATGCTGAACTGACTGAGCCGCCCAGGTGCCCCTCAATTTTTTTCAGTTTTAGAGTACGTTCATTAGAAGATGATCTTAAGACAACTTCTGCTTTGACAGTTTAAAACTGTTTTGTTTCTCTGTGCCATAGATTAAGGGTAACATAAAGACCTACCAACAATTATTAGCTTCTTTCTCCTGGAATTGGCTGTCGGCGTAGCACAGTATGATCATTTTTGAATTGCTAAAACACATATTAAAGGCTTTGTCTATGCTTCTCTTCACCAAGTAATGCCATCACAGCCTATAATTTTCAGTAAGTTTTGTCACTTCTCAGAAGGCAAAGGTCCATGCACGATCACAGAGTCTGGATATATTTGGAGAGCCTCTGAAATCGCCTCTCTTCCTGCCAGTTCAGGCAATGCTGAATTTATATTAGAACTTAAAATACGAGGTCAGGGGCAGGAACTGTGACCTATGGAGACTAGGTGCTTATTTAGGCTTCTGAAGCGTGATTCCTAACAGCGAACATTTGTCTCTTTTTTTAAGTTTTGTTTATTTAAGTGATCTCTACACCCAACATGGGGCTCGAACTCCCAACCCTGAGATCAAGAGTCACACGCTCTTCCGACCAAGCCATGTAGGTGCCTCGAGAGCATTTCCGTCTTAACTGATACAATGTGCTCAGAAGGATGAAGGTATTTTTTCTGAGTCTTGAATTGGTGTCTGAGAAACTACGAGGAAGGCACTTTTTCCTGCTACATGGGTCAGAGACAATTAAGCAAGACACTTCAACGGGAACTTCTTATCGTTTTTAAATATGTTAAAGATTGCGATTTTATAGTTGGACTTCCAGTATTTGAAGTCTTTGCAGGTTGGATCCCACTGCTTCTGCTGGCTCCAAGTCTTGGTGACTTTTTTTCCTTGTGCATTTTATGACTTTTGATTGTAAGCGTCACGTTCCTTGGGATTTTATTTGCGGGCATCCTTTGAGGATTGGAATCTGGTTGCGTTCCTCCAGGAAAGATCTGTATCTGTTTCTGCCAGTCTTCGAGGGGTTCTTCCAACCCCAGACCACTTACACTTCAACTTGCAGGGGTGTACTTAGTGCCCAGGAGTAAGCAGGAAACTTCCATCCTTGCCCTTTCTGTGTTTCGTTTCTCATACGCCCTTACGGTGTCGCGATTTCACGTGCGGCTTCCTACCAGCCTCCTCACCTCGTGGGGGCCCCAGGCTGAATCACCAGGTCCCCACATCCCACAAAGCAATCAGACTAGCAGCTCAAGGTCTCCAGTGTTGAGTAGAAACCATCACAGGAAAGACCGCTGGGAGCCTTACTTAGTGCTTGCTTTCACTACACCTTCAGCCTCCAGAGATTCCTTGATTTCTTGCCACTTTAGTGACGCATTTTCATGGTTTGGGCGGAGGGGTTATTTACCCATATTATCGCATGCATTGTACAGTTGTCTCCAACTTCCTCTCCCGCTTACTCGGCAGTCAGGGCTTTCCCGGACCACTCCACCGAAACCACTCTCGTCAAGATCGCCAGTGACGGCCATATGGCCGAATCCTGTGGCGATGACCACCTTCATCTGACTCGTACCCATCAGCAGGGTTTGGCATAGCTGATTATTCTGTCTTTCCCAAAGAGCTTCTTCGTGTGGCTGTCGGGATACCTCACTTTTATTATTTTTCTTCGGTCTCACTGGCCGTGCCCTCTTGGTCTCTTTGGCCGGGCTCATCTCCTCTTCCAGGCATCAAGATGTTAGCATTTCCGGAATCTCAATCCTGAACTCTATCTACATTCTTATTCCAGATGATACCTAACTCGTCCCTGTAAATGCACCTGTGTGCCGATAACTACCCAATTTATATTTTCAGCCTCAGCTCTCCGGAACTCAAGACTTCCAGGCAACTGACCCACAGATATCCCCCCCTAGGTGTCCAGTGTCCGTGAGGCATCTCACACACAATACGTTTAAGACTTACTCCTCCTTGGGGCGCCTGGGTGGCGCAGTCGGTTAAGCGTCTGACTTCAGCCGGGTCACGATCTCGCGGTCCGTGAGTTCGAGCCCCGCGTCAGGCTCTGGGCTGATGGCTCGGAGCCTGGAGCCTGTTTCCGATTCTGCGTCTCCCTCTCTCTCTGCCCCTCCCCCGTTCATGCTCTGTCTCTCTCTGTCCCAAAAATAAATAAAAAACGTTGAAAAAAAAAGACTTACTCCTCCTCCACCTTCTCCGTCCAAAAAAACCCCAGTCTTCGCCAGTTCTTCCCCAAATCTATACATGACCTCACCATTGACCCCATCAACAGGAGTTGTTACTGATTTCTCTCATCCCCTCGTGTCTCCCCTCCAGTCCATCAGTGGAGATGGCATCTCCGTGTGAAATTACCTTGAACCTGACCACCGCTCCAGTCCACCTTCCAGGCCAAAGTCAACATCATCATCATCTTCTGTCACAACCATTAGAGCCCCAAAATGCCCTCCTGGCTTCCATTCCTGTCTCTCCAAATCCAATGCCACCATCACCACCTCCGGCTACAACTTGTTCTCCTCCAGCTACAGGTCTTTTGAAAATATACTTCTCCAGGGCCTGGGTGGCTCAGTCGGTTGAGCGTCCGACTTCGGCTCAGGTCATGATCTCACGGTTCGTGGGTTCGAGCTCTGCGTCGGGCTCTGGGCTGACAGCTCGGAGCCTGGAGCCTGCTTCGGATTCTGTGTTGCCCTCTCTCTCTCTCTGCCCCTCCCCTGCTCATGCTAGGTCTCTCCTTGTCTCAAAAATAAAACATTAAAAAAAATTTTTTTTGAAAACATACTTCTCCAACTCAGATTCCTCGTGCCTATGATGAAATCTGGACTCCTCGCCCTGGCGAACAAGGCCCTGCAGCGTCTGACCCCTGTTGATTCCCTCACCTCTCCTCTGTGATTCCCCGATTCCTCTTCTGTTTCTGCCCGCTGACCTTTCTCCTTTCCTTCAGATATGTCAGACTGAATCCAGCCTCGGTGCCTTGACTCATGCTGTTCCGTGTACTCAAAAGCTCTTCTCCCGTTTCTTTCTGTGGCTTACTCCTTCACACAATTTCCATTTCTGCTCAAATAGCACCTCTGTAGAAAGGCCTTCACTGACCACTCCATAGAAAATTGGACTCTCCTTAGTCTCCGTCCCCTTATAGCTCTCAAAGCCATGTGAAACTATACAATTTATTTCATTGATTTGTTTCCTATTTTCCCCATGAGAATGTATGCTTTATAAAGTCAGAGCCTTTGTTTCCCTTATTTATCATTCTTTTTTTTTAATTTTTTTTTTTAACATTTATTCAACTTTGAGAGACAGAGCACAAGTGGGGGAGGGGCAGAGAGAGGAAGACACAGAATCCGAAGCAGGCTCCAGGCTCCAAGCTGTCAGCATAGAGCCCCATGCAGGGCTCAAACCCGTGAACCGTGAGATCATGACCTGAGCTTGAAGTCAGCTGCTTAACCCACTGAGCCACCCAGGCGCCCCTCTCTCATTTATCATTCTGTCCCCAGAAACTGGAGCCATGGTTGGGCTCAAATATTTGATACATTGATCTCTCTCATTCTATGTAATAGATGCTCAATAAATATTTTTGAAATAAAGACTGAATCTCACTTAACTCCCACCATAACCAGTGAGTTTTTCCAATCATATAGGTGAGGAAACTGAGGCCCAGAGATGTTAAATGACTTGGCCGTGGTTACACATCTAATGAGTGTCCAAATCAAACCCAAGTGTGGTATGACTTTCGAGGCCATGATATTTTTTTTCCCAGTGTTTTGAAATTTTTTTTCCTAAATTTCACCTTGAAATAATGTCAGACTTAAAAAAAAAAAAAAAAAAAGTTGCCAAAACCGTACAGAGCTCACGTGTACCTTCCCTGAGCTTTCTCAAATGATGTCATCTTCCCTAATCATAATGTAGTTATCAAAACCAGAAAGTTGATGTTGTCATAGAACTAGTTTCTGATGTACAGGCCGCCTTCCCATTTCACCAGTCGCCCCACTAACGTGTCCTCTCTCCTCCGGCGCGGAGGTCCCGGTCTCTGTCTTTCATGGCTGTGAAAACACGACCGTGACCCTTCCGAAGAGGACCGCATTGTCACTGTCAGGGTCTGGTGTATGCACAGTGCTAGGCACATGGAAAGTGTTTGGCAATGATGGCTGTTCCTGTCGGGGAAATAAATCAACCTTCCTTTTGAGGCGTGGGAGGGGAAGGCTTCTTCACGTTCTGTTTGCTTTGCTTAGCTTGGCTGACCTGGAAGTGTTTATAAGAAATACCGAGAGCGGCATGCTCAAGAAAGTTGAAAAAGGAGATTTCAAAGGATTGGTGGAGATTATGGGGCACCTTATGGCTCTGAAAGAGCGGCAGAACAGCACTGATGAGATGTTCGAGCCCTTGAAGCACACTATTGAGCTGCTAAAGACCTATGAACAAGAATTGCCAGAAACGGTGTTTAAGCAGCTGGAGGTCAGTACACAGTTTGTTTCCTGAATAAAAGAAACAGAGGGAAAGCTTCTGGACTGCAGAGTGGGGTGAGGTTGGGGCGAGGTGAATGAGAAACGGGGCTGGGTGAGGACCCAAGGCTCGCGATCTGGAGCCGTCCGTGTAATGGCTGTGCGCTCTCTAGTGCCTTCCGGAAACTCCATAAATACGAAACGGCACAATGTCGGCGATAGATGGGACAGTTGGTGTGGGTGAAGGGCTTTGGTGGTTTCGTTTTGTTTTGTGTCTTCTTTTTTAGGGATGACTGAAAGTTTTGATTCGGAGAAAGGAAAGCAAGTCTGAGAAGTGTTAAGATGACCTTAAGGGGATGTGGGGCCTGAAAGAAAACAGTCAAGCAATACTCTGAGGCAATACAGAAAAAGGGCACAGGTTCCTGGGTCAGAGGCTGAGGGCAAGAAGGATATGCCAGAGTCAGAAGGAGATGATAGCCAGGCAAACAGGCGACCACGGAGATGGGTCAGAACTGTAGAGGACGGGCACGCCGTGCCGTGACATCACAGTGTGGCATCCTGGCGTTGATAAAGACGTCTGGGCACCTGTCCAGCTTCAGGCTTGCGGGCAATGGGGGCGGGGGGGCAGAGCGTGGGTCTGACCGGACTGCGGTCATCTTCGCAGGAGCTGCCTGAGCAGTGGGACAATGTCAAGAAGATAGCCATCGCTGTGAGGCAGCACGTGGCCCCGCTGCAGGCGAACGAGGTGGCCGCCCTCCGTCAGAGGTGCTCAGCCTTTGACGTTGAACAGCAGCAGTTCTGGGAGCGATTCCGCAAGGAAGCTCCCTTCAGGTATGGACCCCCCCACCCCCACCCCGCGTCAGCACAGCCTCCTTTCTGTTAAACATGGCGATCTTTGGGTTTCCGAGGGTCTTTCGGTTGAGTTCTTGGATCTTCTGGCGTCTAGCAGGGGAAGACTTGTTTCCGGTCTTCCCTCCCACTTAGATCGGCTGGTTAGAACCTGGTGCTGATGTGAGCAGAGCCCTGTATGAGATGACCAAAGGTTGTACAAACACCGTGCCTTAAAAACAGAAGCCTAGAGGCGCCCGGGGGGCTCAGTCGGTCGAGCATCCGACTCTTGATTTCGGCTCAGGTCATGATATCACGGTTTATGAGATCGAGCCCTGTGTCGGGTTCTGTGCCAACAGCTCAGAGCCTCCTTGGGATTCTCCCTCTGTCTCCCTCCCTCTCAAATAGATAAACTTAAAAAAAAAAAAAAAGTCTCAAAGTTCTGTGTCCCCGAACTGTATGTGATAAAAATCACAAGGTATTTTACAAAGCCACTAGTATTCTAAATACCCACAGACTCGTGTTCTTTTGGTTTAAGAAAGTGGCTGGTAGCATTTTGAAATAATTTTGGAAGGCACTTTGGAAGACGGAAGGAAGGATTTGAGGGGCGCCTGGGTGACTCAGTCAGTTAAGCATCTGACTGTGGCTCAGGTCATGATCTCATGGTGAGTTCGAGCCCCGTGTCAGGCTTTGTGCTGACGGCTCAAAGCCTGGAACCTGCTTCAGATTCTGTGTCTCCCTCCCTCTCTCTCTGCACCCCCTCACTCCCACTCTGTCTCTTTCAAAAATAAATATTAAAAAAAAAAAAAGGAAGGATTTATGGTGAAGGATTTCTTTCTCTCTTTGCTTAGTAATGCTCAGACCCCTCCCCACTCATGATAAGGGGTCTTTACTTAAAACAACTATAGGACGAATGACCCCATTCACACGTGCTCACATTGTGCACACACGAGTTTCGCACGACTCCTACCTTGGTGGAGAAGTGTACCAGGGGTCTGTGCCTGGTCCTCTGCTCAGCGTCGGTGGCTCCAACCAGGAGAACAAGCTGGTTCTCAGTGTCCCGTGTCTGCTGATGCACCAGCTGAGATGGGTCCCCTCCCTTACTCCAGTTCTATGAGTCACTTTCTGGTTCCCTCGCTGAGATCCCTGCCGGGTTTCCTCTACGGTTTGGGACGGACGAACTTAGACGTCTCCACGCTGGAAAACGCCATGCTGGTGAAGAGTGACAAACCTTTTAACTGTCAAGGGCACTTACCCAGAAAAAACAACATCACACAGGGAGACAACACGCTAAAGCAACAAATGAAGCCAAAAAAAAAAACAAAAAACAAAAACAAAAAACCAACCATCACAACGTTAGCAGAAGGAAATACGGCGTAATGATTAAGCATGTGGACTCTGGATTCAGGCCGCCTTGCATCTACTCACAAGTCTATGACTTACTGTGTGTCAGGAAACTCACCAGCTCTGAGCTTTAGTTCCCTTGCCTGTAAAATGGGGTTCATGATAGTATCTGTCTCATAAGGTTGTTGACAGAATTAAGAAGTAATCTTTGTGGGGCGCCTGGGTGGCTCAGTCAGTTAAGCGTCCGACTCTTGATTTTGGCTGAGGTCATGATCTCGTGGTTAATGAGTTCGAGCCCTGCGTCGGGCTCTGTGCTGACAGCATGGAACCTGGCTGGGATCCTCTCTCTCTGCCCCTCCCCGGCTTACGCTCTCTCAGAATAAACAAACTATTTTTTTAAATATTTTTAAGTTTATTTTGAGAGACTGCACAAATGGAGAAGGAACAGAGAGAAAGAGAAAGGCAGAGAATCCCAAGAGGGAGAGAATCCACCCAGGGCTTGATGTCACGAACTTGTGAGATCGTGACCTGAGCCCAGATCAAGAGTCGGATGCTTAACTGACTGAGCCACCCAGGTGCCCCAATAAATAAATGAGCTTAAAAGAAAAAGAAGTAATCTTTGCAAGTATTTAGTGTAGTATCTGGCACTAAGATGACCAAGCATCCTGGTTTTCCCTCGGCTGTTCTGGTTTTAGCGCTGGAAGTGTCACATCCAGAGAAGATTCCCTGTTCCAGGCAGATCAGAACTGTCGGTCGCCCAGCATGGTGCACGGGCACTGCCTACCTATTCCTATTCGCCACTCCCCAAACGTACACCGAGTGGCTCCTATCTCCCAATTACCGTACCTGGGGCTAGAGAGAACGAGACGAGTGTTTCACGAGGCAGGGAACAGATGGGTAAACTCTGCATAGGACGGACATGTGAAGAACAGACCCTACAGCCGTGCACCGCCATATTGGCTGTACTTTAAAATCACCTAGGGAGCTTCTAAAATTTCCAGTGTCCAGTCTATCTCGCAGAGCAACCTGGGGACAAGACCTCCAGTACTTTGTAAAGGTCCTCAGGTGCTTCCACTGCGCAGCCAAGTTTGAGCCTTGCTGCCCTATGGGGAAGTAACTGGTTCCCTTTGAAGCAATCGTGCCAGGGCGTAAAATTCAAGATGAGTCCACATCCCTTTAGCATAATTGTCTTTGGAGCCGTGCCCTTGCTCCAAGGAAACATCTGTTGCACCACACATTGGTGAAACTCTTTGGGGACTGTTCTTTCAGAGTCTGAGACATATTCTCTTGACTCTCCTTTGGACATGCAATTGGATATTTGAATTTAAACACCGATCACGCAGAGCCAAAGCTGGCGAGGGAGTTGGGTTATGGAGCTGTGTGATACTTGCTTAGCGTTAACAATCACACCCACGGCAACAGCCGTAAGAAAGAGAGGAAAAGACACTAATATCTTTGCCTCCACTGTCCCTTACAAATTTTTTCAAGAGAAGGGTCCCAAAGATACGCGGTGAAATGTTTTCCCAAATGGAACTCCAGATAACTGCTCAAGAGGACACAACGTCCATTTGCTGGTGTGATTTTGCGTACCCGTTGAAAACGCGGTATCCCTCCTTCGTAGTTAGGTCGCGTACGTGTGTTGATCGACTGGTGGCGTTTTTGTAACGTGATGGCTGCGATTGAGTTTGTTTTCTTTCTTAGCACCCGTATCTGCCGGCTGGGTGGATATTGCTTCTCTGAGCTGGGTTTTCCAAATCCGCATCTGTTAATTTGACATGCAGATGAGGCCTTGCAAGAGAACACTTTGAAAAGAGCTGCTCACAGCAGCATGGAAAGCCAAACATTACTTCAATTGTGATGCGTTCTTCTTCTCCGCAAGAAAACATCAGGACCGGAGCAGAATTGTGGATTTATGGCTGAAGGGAATCTTAGTGGGAATCAACTCAAGGCTTGTTGTCTTTCTGGGCTTGGTGTATGCAAATCTGTGTGTTTGACATTTTAAGGCTGTGTGTATGGCAAAGGGTTTTAATTCTGGTGCCTTCACTTTTAGATCATTTAAGAGTTTCTAAAATGCAGACCCTGGCACATTCCTCTGCGAGTGCAAGTTTCTGTTGCTGATTATGTTGCAGGTTAAGCTCACACTGATCTTGTCTTTGAGGAGGAGAAAGAAAGTATCTCATTAGGCTCCTGAAGCCTGTCAGGTGCCGGTTGATGTCTGGTTGCTTGGGATGAGTTTCTTTGTGTCCAAGTCTTAACTTCTTCCTGTAGTTGTTAACTCTGAGCTGTATCAGCATATTCCGAGCTGAGCTCCCTGACTTCGTAGTAATTGGCTAACTCCTCATATTCGGATTCAAGGACTTTTCACACCTCTTAAAGTCCGGAGGCAGACTGTCCCCTCGGAGCAAAAGGAATGTCTCCATGCTCCAGTGGCCTTCTCTGGCTCAGTGTCCTAACCTTGAGCGCAGTCTTCCTGACCTTAAGGAATGATGCCATGGCACATAACCGGTTGTCTTTCCCACATCGAGACCAAGGTTATCTACCCACGGCTTTCTTAGCCAAAGCACTTGATCTCGGTGAGCTACAGCTCAGTGGAGACCATTAGTGTTTTCAGTCGGCTGGCAGCCGGATTCCGTGAACGATCGAGAGAGCTTTCTTGAACGATCGAGAGAGCCCTTTGGGTACTGTTGTGCACAACAACTAGAGAAAGCAAAGCTTTCCAGATAGCCCAGTGCAGCAGGCGTGAGGAAAGAGGGTCCTCAGTCTTGCTTGCACAGTGTCTGTTGTCTCTTCAGTAGCTGGAGAAAACAAGTGCTCATCGTTAGATCTCCCACAAACATGTCGCAGTCCTGAGACAAGTCATTAGTTCAGCTTCACCCTGTTCTTCCAGTTCATCTGATTCATTCACACGATTCAGGCTTCCGCAGAGCAGCAGAGGTCGTGGTCTCAACAATGGGGTCACCAAAAAAGGATATTGTGCTGGGATTTTAAGATAATACATGCTCAAAAAAAAAAACAAACCAAAAAAAAAAAAAACAAACCCCATACTTTCTGACCTCAGAGACAATTTCAAAAATGAGTGCTTAGACACATTCTTTGGAGGGGCGCCTGGGTGGCTCAGTTGATTGAGCATCTGACTCTTTTTTTTTTTTTTTTTAATGTTTTTAATGTTTACTTTTGAGACAGAGAGCATGAGTGGGGGAGTGGCAAAGAGGGAGACACAGAATCCAAAGCAGGCTCCAGGCTCTGAGCTGCCAGCACAGAGCCCGACGCAGGGCTCGAACCCACAGACTGTGAGATCATGACCTGAGCCAAAGTTGGACGCTCAACTGACAGAGCCACCCAGGCACCCCCCATCTGACTCTTGATTTCAGCTCAGGTCATGGTCCCAGCATTGTGGGATAGAGCCCTGCGTTGGTCTCCATGCTAAGCTTAGAGCCTGCTTAAGATTCCCTCTCTCTCCCTCTGCCCCTCACCCCAGAACTCTCTCTTTCTCAAAAAAACAAAAACAGGGGTGCCTGGGTGGTTCAGTCAGTTAAGCCTCCAACTTCGGCTCAGGTCATGATCTCACGGTTTGTGAGTTCGAGCCCCACGTCAGGCTCTGTGCTGACAGCTCAGAGCACAGAGCCTGCTTCAGATTCCGTGTCTCCCGTTCTCTCTGCTCTTCCCCCGCTCATGCTCTGTCTCTCTCTCTCCTTCAAAAATAAATAAAAACATTAAAAACTTTTTTAAATAAAAACAGAAAAAATAAAGCAAAAGACACGTCCATTGGGTGGCCAACTTTAACCTCCCCCAAGGAGGGAGTTCACACCCCCTGTTGGAGATGGTGCTTGAGCCAGTGGGAAAGGGAGGATTAGCCATTGGGAAGAGAAGTTGGAGGTGAGGTTATTCCAGGCATAGGAAGCAGAACACTCAAAGGCACCAAAGGGTGAAAACGTGAGGAACAGTTGGATGGCCCCATGTGTGCATGGCTGGGATGCTGGAAATGGGGGTGAGAACAGAGCGGTTCACGGAACCAGATTCTGACCATGATCAACCACTGAGGAGCCTAAGCATGAGGACAACGTGGTGTGAACACCACTGGCCTGTGGCTGCGGAGCCCGGGGTGGAGCGAGACCCACTCAGGGCCGAGTGCTCGGTGGGAGGGTGATGGCAGCAGCCCAGGAGAGAAGCAGTCCCCATGGACTGATGCGATGGCATTGACAATGGAGAGAGGACAGATTGGAGAGATCTGGGAGGGGAATAGGTGTGTTGATTGGGTACGAGAGGTGAGCAGGGAGGAGAGACTGGTACAGTTCTCTGTCTTCTATCCTAGACCACTAAGTGCAAGGCACTCTTTCACTGCTCACCAAGGTGGGGGCCACCGATGGGGAAGAACTGAAAGACCCCAGGCTCGGTTCGGATGAGTTGAGTCTTAAGATTCCCGTCAGGTACCAAGCAGGGGTGTGTTTGGTTTTGAACACACAGGTGTGGTTCTGAGGTTAAACATTTACCACCCACTGGCTTCCCCAGAATTAATTTAAATCACTCATTCCTCCCACTCCCTCCACACACACCTACGTCTGGGTCGGGCCTGAGTCAATCATTCTTCTGAGATCGTACGCACAAGCACCGAATTTCCATTTCTCTCCATTATAATTTTATTCATCCAGACATTGCAGGCATTTCTCTCCTTAGATTAAAATACTTTTGCATTATTGTTTCAATTTCAAAGACTTACTGCACCGCGTTCCCTCCAATTGCTTTCTTGTTCTCCTACTGTATCGCTCCCCTAGGATTCGGAGAACCGCTTCCAGCTTATTAGGCACATTAATCAGGGCTGTGAACATCCTGACGGTGTGCACCAGAGTTTTGAAATGGGAAGAGGGTTACCTGCCCTCGTGTCTTGGGATTCTTTTCACCACTTAGGCCAAATTAACTTTTATGTGTGCTCAGCTGCAGGAAATGACTGTCCACAAATTTAAACCATAAACAAAAATTACACCACGCAGTAGACGACCTCAGGAGTAGGTCTGACAAGTAATCGCCTCTGACAGACATCTGGGGTGCTGCTGTTGATTTCAGGGTGTTCGCACGTGCTAAGGAAAGAATGGTTAGAAAGACCATTCATTTTCTCCTGTGTGTGCCCTGAACACCCTGAGAGCTCACGACGTCGCTCATAAATTATTCCTGAATTATATACGCCATTCGTAGATTGAACAGAATGTGGGCTTTTAGACGTTGGCCCACAAGGATCTCGTACCAACAGCAAGAAGCTAAATTCGCTTTCCAAGTCGTTCCAGTCAAGATAAAAAGTAGAACCTACACACTTCAACAATCAGTCTTTGGAAATGAAGAATGAGGAGAAAAAAACCAGCCGTGCACTTGATCTTTCCTGCCGGACCACTTGCCATGAGGACATTACATTTCTTTCCTTCTGGTTCTTTTTCCACTCCTCTCCTGGGGCGGGGGAGGAAGCTCCTTGCCTAGACAGACAAAGGTCCCCCTTCAGCTCTGAGAACTTCAACCTCCAGTCCTGTTCCGGAACCCTGGAGGGGGGACGGAGACCAGCGAAGACACGCCATGATGTTCGGCCTCATCCTCTGAAGACAAGTCCACAACTGTAGCACAGAAGCCAAAAACCATTTAGATGGAACCAGCAGAATCAAACGTAGCAAGCATCAAAGTTAATCTGACACTGATTTAATGGGATGCATAACTGTTATTGTGTTGCAGGGTAATTAGGCTTAAGTGGTGAGCAGTTCAGGTAAATGGCTTTAATTAGGATTACTTTCCATCCGTCAAGTCAGATATTTCCAAAGACAACTGAGAGGAGAGGCAGTTCAAGAAAAAGACGTCGTATGCCGTCCTCCCCTCCACACTCCACCACCCAACTAACATACACGAGCATACGTACGTACGTGTGCGTGGGCA
Source organism: Neofelis nebulosa (assembly GCF_028018385.1). Lineage (NCBI taxonomy): Eukaryota > Metazoa > Chordata > Mammalia > Carnivora > Felidae > Neofelis > Neofelis nebulosa. The sequence goes on from NC_080797.1 coordinate 5,811,152, forward strand.
CGCACACACATGCTAGACTGGAGGAAACGACCGGTTCTTTAAATCACTCATTTGCCCTCAACTTTCCCCTTGATGATGAAGCCCATGATACCTTATTTTGATTTTAGAGGAACGTGGCATTCCCCCTTAAGTCGTGGTGCCCCCAAATTGGCCCTCCAGGCACACAGAAGAAACCAGAGTTGGTGATGGCGAGGAAAACGAGAGGCTCCTTACACACTTGGGTTCCACGTGCTCCTGACCAAAGAAACGTTATCTGCCCACATGGGTTCCTTTGCATGTCAGGTTTGTTCGTTCGTTCTTCCTTTTCATCCTTCCTTCCTTTCAAGATTTAAGTCCTCTCCACACCCAACATGGGGCTCAAACTTACAACCCCAAGATCAAGAGTTGCGTGCTCCATGGACTGAGCCAGCCAGATGCCCCTGCATGTGGGGTGCTGATGTTGGAGGAGAGAGGCCAGGCCGGGAACGCAGTTCTGGAAAGGTAGGGCCGTGAAGCAGGCGAGCACTGGGGAGGCTCAGAGGGGGCGGTGGATGCCTGCCGTGAGCACAAGAGAGAAAAGAGGGTGGGGGCCTATGAAGAAAAACCGTAAAGCTGGGCACAGCGCAGAGATAGAAGTCGGGTGAAGAACCAGAGGCACCCAGGATTCAGGAGAGAGCAGGCCAGAGTGGTCTAAGGCTCGAGATCAAGGACAACTTGGAGGGAGGACTTAAGAAGAGGAGTCTGACTTGAGGCCCCTAGCAAAGGAGCAGCACGATGACTGCACAGGGCCCCGGTGAGGTCTCTGTGTTCAGTCTTCAAGGTCCTCTATCCGTGGTTCCCAAACGTGGCAGTGCTATTGCCTGGAGGCGTCACAGGCCACCCACGTGAGCTTCCCCACAGTCAAGGACGCCAACCTGGCACGCTGGAACCACCCGGCAAGCTGCGCCTGGGTCTCACCCCTAAAGAGCCTGATTTCACTGGACTGGGGAGCAGCCTGGGCACGGAGAGCATTCAAAACTTCCGGCAAATTCTAACATGTCACCTAGACTGAGAGCCAGTGCCCCAGAGGGAGTGTAGCGTAGGACTTCTAGATGCCAGCCCTCTCACCTAAAGACCGCCTACCACGCATAGTCCTGGCAGGAGCTCTGGCTTTACAGCACCTACGGGAACGTGACTGTGTTCCTCTGTGTCAGGTGCTCCGGGAGCCAGTGCGCAAAAGCACAGTCCAAAGGGAGCTTGAACAAAGGGATGGTCCCCTTCATCCCTGGATGCGGGGCCAGGGAAGCAATGGAAAAGGAGACTAGTTTTCCCTTCTCAGGTGTGAAGAGAAGATCCAAGCCTCCTGTTCACCTTGAACTGTCTTTTCTCCAGCTGTGCGTGCTTACTCCCCCCGCCCCCCCAACCCACCCCGAGTGCCTTTTTCTTCCTGGGCTTCGGTGCCAGTTACCGTTCGTGGCTAAAATACTAGGGGTTTAAAGATTTGAGCCAGCGTGACCCTGGCGATTCTGGGACACGAGCCCCCGTGCGCCCTACTCACCGGAAGGAACACGTTTTTGTTTCGTAGGTTCGACAGCGTCGCCCCTCACCGAGAGCTGGACGCCAGGCACATGGAGATCCGACAGATGGAGCTGACCCTGGCCTCCATCTCGGAGTCTGCTGCCTTGTTTGAGGTCAGCATTCCCAACTACAAGCAGCTGAACCAGTGCAGGCAGGAAGTCTGCCTGCTGAAGGAGCTCTGGGACACGATAGGGATGGTCACCTCCAGCATCCATGCCTGGGAGACGGCCCCGTGGAGGGAGGTCAACGTGGAGGCCATGGACCGGGAGTGTAGACGGTTCGCCAGGTGCATCCGGAACCTGGACAAGGAGGTCAGGGCCTGGGACGCGTTCGCGGGCCTGGAGAGCACCGTGTCGGACGCTCTGAGCTCCCTGCGGGCGGTGGCCGAGCTGCAGAGTCCGGCCATCCGGGAGCGGCACTGGAGGCAGCTGGTGCAGGCCACGGGCGTGAGCTTCGCCGTGGACGAGGGCACCACCCTGGCAGACCTCCTGCGGCTCCAGCTGCACCATTTTGAGGACGAGGTGCGGAGCATCGCGGACAAGGCCGTGAAAGAGATGGGCACGGAGGAGACCTTGACGGAGCTGTGCGCCACCTGGGCCGGCCTGGAATTCCGGTACGAGCCCCACCCGCGGACCGGCGTCCCCCAGCTGCGGTCGGACGAGGACCTCCTCGAGCTCCTGGAGGACAACCAAGTCCAGCTGCAGAACCTGATGACGTCCAAGCACGTTGCCTTCTTCCTGGAGCAAGTGTCCGGCTGGCAGAAGAGGCTGTCCACGGCCGACGCCGTCATCGCCACCTGGTTCGACGTGCAGCGCACGTGGTCTCACCTGGAAAGTATATTCATGGGATCCGAAGACATCCGGGCTCAGCTGCCCCAGGTACCTGCTAAGGAAATCCCACTCGCTCTGCTCCCTTACCCGAGTCGAGGGAGGCGCTCCCTGTCTGCGCGGTCCCCTAGACCCTGTCCTCCTCTGCCTGGTCTTGCCTCCACTCGAAGGCACCTGCAACAAACATCGGCCTCCCAAGCCGCCACAAGTCAGGCAGAGGGAAAGAGAGAAGGGGAAATGCACACCCATCAGTGTGTCCCTGGATGGCTGGGAAAAAGAAAGGAGGGTCGATTGGTGTTGTTCTAACGTGTATTTAAGAAAGGAAATGGAGGGGCGCCTGGGTGGCTCGGTCGGTTAAGCGTCCGACTTCGGCTCAGGTCACGATCTCGCGGTCCGTGAGTTCGAGCCCCACGTCGGGCTCTGTGCTGACCGCTCAGAGCCTGGAGCGTGTTTCGGATTCTGTGTCTCCCTCTCTCTGCCCCTCCCCTGCTCTGTCTCTGTCTCAAAAATAAACGTTGAAAAAAAGAAAGAAAGGAAATGGAGGCTATCAGCTCCTGAAGTTTGGGATGAGCCAGTCACGAGCCGCTCCACAGACAATTACAGTGCAGTTGTCAACTGGGAGTGAGCATTTGTTTCCGGGCAAATTCAAGTTCCTTCTTGAGCCGTGAGGCACCCTGCAGACCTCTGGCCTGTACCGCCTGCGAAACACCAGTCTGCAGCTAAATCCTCAGCAGCGAATTTCTCTGAACTATACATTCTTCTCATTACTACCTTCCCTGTGGTTGATTGCCCCTTCTAATTTGTCTTAATTAACGTGCCATTAACTTACCCACCTCTCAGTGGATTCATATTCATTGGATTTTTTTTTTGCAGAGTTCTCTGTTTCTCTGTACCCCCTCAGCACAGAAAGCTCTTTGCCTACAAATCAGTTTGTTTCCAAAATGTCACACATTGTGCAGATCTCCCTTAAAAGTTGAAGCGCCCCCCCCCGTCAAAACGTTGTATTTTTCCAGCTCGCCCCTCAAAAAGCATATCTAATGTCCGACTGCAGATGAAAGGTTGTACATCCGGAACGAAAGACAGCAGAAAACTGGGGCGCCTGGGTGACTCAGTCGGCTCAGGGCACGATCTCGCGGTTCACGAGTTCGAGCCCCGCGTCGGGCTCTGTGCCGACAGCTCGGAGCCTGGAGCCCGCTTCGGATTCTGTGTCTCCCTCTGTCTCTGCCCCTAACCCACTCACATTCTGTCTGTCTCTCTCAAAAATAAATAAATAAGCAACAACAACAAAAATTTTTTTTTAAATAAAAAAACAGAAAACAATTCTGATAGGTTGTCATCAGGCCACATGGAATAAGCCAGATTTTCTTTCTCTGCAGTGCTAGTGACTGGAGAAGAGCAGGTTTAATTGGGGGGGCGGGGCATGGAAATCAGTGGAGACTTTGGTAGAGACTCTGAGGAGGCATCTGAGAACTCCCAACTATGCACCAGAAAGAATTGGTGTCATTAACTTCTCAGTGGCAAGGGTTTGTGTGTGAAGTATGCGAACACATTTAATTTTTTTTTTTTTGTATTAACAGTGCAATAACAGAGACAATTTGAAAACATGATAAAACCGGTCATAATCTTACACCCTAACTAGTAACTATTTTCATTCATTAGAAACATTTCCCAACTTGGCTTGACACACACAGGCATTTCTGTACAGTTGCCTTCTGCAGGATATCAATTTTCTTTCCAGCTCTTTCCATGGGAGCACTAGTGCTCCGTACTTCATACTTCTGATGAAACCTTGAGACTTCCGCACCTCTCACGGGAACAAGATACCTCACTGAGCAAACATATTGTCCCCAGCCCCCCTATTTCTAAATCTTCTTGGAGAGGGGTGTGGATTGAAGATGTTCGGAGCAGACCCAGGTGGGCGGGGCAGGCTGAGTTTCAGCTCTGTCTCTTGGAGCTGTGGGATCTTGGGCAAGTTGCTTAACCTCCCTGTGCCCTGGTTTCCTCCCGCGAACTGGGACAAATACCAGAACCTACTTCAGGGATATAACTGAACAGTGCACACAGCATATACTGTTGTGATCGTTGCCATGTACTAAAAATACCACAAGCTCTCGCCAGGTGCCAGGTGTTGAGCTAAACTCTGCACATATTATTGTCTCGACCATGTCAGTGATATTGTTCCTCACTGTGTGTGTTTGAAGGACATGGTGGTAACTGATTCGTTTGACCTCACGTTTGCCGAAGAACATCTTACTTTGGTTACGTAAACTTTAGCACGGACCCAGGGAAGGCAGCGGACCCGCCCGCCGTCCACCTGATGTAGGAAGTGTGTGTTTTATGCCGACGGTCAAAGTATGGTCCGGGGACCCTGACCCTTGTAGGGGATCCTCAGGGTCAAAGCTGTCTTAAGAATAGTGCTAAGATGCTGTTTGCCTTTTCCGCTCAGATTTTTCCAGGTGCACACGGGAGTTCCCCAGAGGCTCTATGATACGTGACATCACGACAGATCGAATGCAGAGCAGGAAAGAAAACCTGGCCATGTTCCGAGTCAGACATTAACTTTGGGGAGGAAAAAACAAAAAAACAATGTCACCTCCTCTCTAAGTTATTTTGTTTTGGAAAATACAATTATGTTAGAAGTATATTATCAGGTTACCATCGTGGGCTTAATATCATTACTCTTCAAATGAATTAACAAAATATTTTTTCAATCTGTCAACGTCAGCTTCCAACGGAGAAAATGCACTGAGGGCTATATTAGCCACATACGCAAAAAGCTCTTTGCACTCCTCGCCAATTTTTGCAAAACACGGAGGGATTTTGTGGCCCAAATGTGCAGGAACTTCTGTTTCAAGCCAAGAGTATTTCCTTGTTGAAGTTTTTAGGGCCTCCCCCAAGGACTGGTTTCTGCTTCTGAATTGCTGCAGATGAGGGGACCTTCTTTGAGTCCGAGAAAGCAGTGGTGAATTTCCCCCCACGTTTTTTTTTTTAATTTTTTTAATGTTTATTTATTTTTGAGACAGAGAGAGACAGAGCATGAACGGGGGAGGGTCAGAGCGAGGGAGACACAGAATCTGAAACAGGCTCCAGGCTCTGAGCTGTCAGCACAGAGGCTGACGCAGGGCTTGAACTCACGGACCGCGAGATCATGACCTGAGCCAAAGTCAGCCGCTTAACTGACTGAGCCACCCAAGCGCCCCTCCCCCCACGTTTCAATTTCAGGATTCTGAAAGATTTGAAGGCATTGACGTGGACTTTAAAGAGCTGGCTTACGATGCCCAGAAAACTCCAAATGTCGTGGAGGCCACCAATAAACCAGGTCTTTACGAAAAACTGGAAGGTCTTCAGAGCAGGTGATGGTCTGCTTGCTCCCCCCCCACCCCCGCCTTTATACCGGGGAAGGTGATGGTGCCTTTTCCCCATTCTCTGAGACCCTTACTGTCTTCAGCTATCCAAGCAAGTGTGTGTGTGTGTGCGCGCGCGCACGCGCTTCGATTTTCCGGTATGTTAGGTAACGTGGGGTATTATGAGAGGCGCTTGTTTGGGTGGAAATGCACCAGTGTGTATATTTGCAAATACCCTCAGTGTTTCTGGCACTGATTTCCATACGCGTTCCGTGTCCTGCCTCTGTCTGCCTTTGGGTCGTGTCTACGCACCTATGCGCCCAAGCAAACTTAATTACAAAATCCTATGTCTGTGCCCTCAGATTGCACCTGTGTGAGAAGGCCCTGGCAGAGTACCTGGATACGAAAAGGCTTGCCTTCCCTAGGTTTTACTTTCTGTCCTCTTCTGACCTGTTAGACATCCTTTCCAACGGCACAGCTCCTCAAGAGGTAAGTGGAGGGAGCACTCGTGGAAGCATCCAGAAAGTCTGAGGGGGCTCCCAAGTGGGAAGGTGTCAGATTCCCCATTATGCCTCCTCTCTCTGGTAGGGTGCGTATTTCAGACCCACGTTTCCCCCCCCCCCCCACCTCACCCCCCGGCATCTTCCACGTTTATAGTTAGGCTTCTCGGGGAGCCCCCGGCCCATCAGTGGCTCTAACCCCCGAAAGGGGAAGCTTCGAGGATGGGGAAGGTGGAGGGGTCTAAGCCTTCACAGGAGCGTGCCTTTGATCGGATTCTGAAGAGAGATCCAGGTAGGTGCTAGCAAAAGTTACAGCAAACATTTCCAGGGGAGAGAAGACTGAAGGTTGTATTAACTTGGCATTTTGTGATTTTTGTGTGTGCGGAAAGAGTATACACAAGGAGCTCAAAATTTGGAGTTCTGGCCCCTAGTTCTAGCCACTTGTTGGCCGTGTGGTCTTGGGAGTCCCTTCTCTTTGGTGAAATTTCCTCATCTGTAAGATAGGAGAAGGCTACTGTGGTACAGCCTTTTTCCCCCCCTCTCTCTCTCAATATGAAAGTCCCACTGGTTGTGTTTGGAGCTGTAGACAGCGCTTCTCAAACATGAGTGTCACCTGGGGGCTCAGGTGCATCAGAATCACCTGGAACTCCTGTTAAAATGCAGATTCCTGGGCCCCAGGGTTTCAGATGAGCCTGTAGGTCCAGGTGGGGCTGGAGAGGTTGCATTTCTAAGGATTCCCGAAATGATGCTGGTGGTCTCGGGACCACCCTTCGAGAAAGACTGTCTTAGACCCTAGGTCTGCGTCTCCAAGTAACAGGTAGGACGGGGGGATGGTGTCTCCACCCGGTGTCACCCTGAGAAGACGCCAAGATCTGTGTGTATGTAGTTCTCCACTTTTCCTTTGACGGAGGATATCCGGTCAGAGTACCGTGTTCAGAAGTTACTTGGATGAGTTCTGTCCCGCCCTTCAGTGTGATTTTTGTACTTCACCTGAAGTATGGTTGGGCTCAGGTATTTCTCTTGGCTTTTAGTTTTTGTTTCTGTTTTTGTTTTTTCTTCCCATCCCTGTGGATTGGATTGTTTGAATACGTAGAATTCTAAAAGTCAAGATGTGCAAAAAGGTATGTTGGAAATGCCCCTCCTGTACTTCCCCTCCACTCCCTGTAGGTCACCGACCCCACTAGTTTCTGGCTTTCCTTTGCAAGAAACAAGCAAATGTTCGTTTATATCTGCCCGTGTGGTTTTCTAATTTACCCTCCTTTCTCACATAAAAGGGAGTCTGCTATGTATACTTGAAAGCAGTTTTTTATGTTGTTACGTATCCTGGAAATCACTCCATATCAATTTAAAGGCATGGCCCTCGTTTTTTTTTTTTTTTTAATGTTTATTTATTTATTTATTTTTAATTATTTTTAACCTTTATTTATTTTTGAGACAGAGAGAGACAGAGCATGAATGGAGGAGGGGCAGAGAGAGAGGGAGACACAGAATTGGAAGCAGGCTCCAGGCTCTGAGCCATCAGCCCAGAGCCTGACGTGGGGCCTGAACCCACAGACCGCGAGATCGTGACCTGAGCTGAAGTCGGACGCTCAACCAACTGAGCCACCCAGGCGCCCCTAATGTTTATTTTTAAGAGAGAGCGTGTGCCAAGCAGAGGAAGGGCAGAGAGAGAGAGAGGGAGACGCAGAATCCGAAGCACGCTCTGAGCTCTGAGCTCTGAGCTGTCAGCACAGAGCCCGACGTGGGGCTCAGATTCACGAGCTGTGAGATCATGACCTGACCCGAAGTCAGACGCTTAACCGAGTGAGCCACCCAGGCGCCCCCCCCCCTCATTTTTTTTTTTAATACACCTGCATCCTAACTCCCTGGACAATGCCACAGTTTGGCCAAAGGTTGTTGATACAATTTTTCAATTACAAATCCTGTGCCAGTGGATAACTTTGGGTTTTGTATTGTTGGGGGTCTGCCTTCCAGGCAAATGCCTAGAAGTGGGATTTTTCTGGGTCAGAGGGTAAATGCTATGTGGTCGGGTTTAGCAGTGGCCCTATTTCCCTCCGTGGGGAAACAGCCTGTTGCGTCACCACCAGCAACGGAGGAGAGCGGCTCTCATGGAGCCTAAAGATGACAGCCGTGCATTAGTTTCCCATCTTCGCCATTAACTTTCCACCTCCCTGAAATTATATTTTTGGTTTGTTGGTGAGAAGCATGTACCAAACACAGATCATCCCTAGAGTTAAAACCCACCTTTCTTTTGTTCCCCTATATAGTTTTCCGAAAAAGTTCCAGAGTAGCCCACGCATAGCGGAGTTGAGATATTTATCACACCGGCATTCTGTTTTGTAGCTATACGTTCATTAATTCCATGCGTAGGGAAAGTCAAAGATCGTTGCCAGACCTTTTGTACATGATGTGCTCATTCTTAAATACTTATATATTTTTTTTAACGTTTACTTATTTTTGAGAGAGAGAGAGAGACAGAGCACAAGCAGGGGAGGGGCACAGAGAGAGGGAGACACAGAATCCGAAGCAGGCTCCAGGCTCCAAGGCGTCAGCACAGAGCCCGACGCGGGGCTTGAACCCACGGATCGCGAGATCATGACCTGAGCTAAAGTCGGACGCTTAATCGACTGAGCCACCCAGGCGCCCCCTAAATACTTATTTTTATTTGTCTTGCTTGGTGTGAGTAAATCTGTAAGTAGCTCTTCCCTCCCCACCATCCCGAGAGATGAAGGTTAGTAGACTAATCCCCAGATCCTTCTCTGTCTGCGACTCTGTGGTAGCTTTTACAGGTGAGTGATTGAACGGTCGAGTTTGGAACTCCTGTGTGTCACAGCACTTTCTTCTCAAATCCCCCCAGATGTAGCTCTGAGACATCATCTGAGGTCCACCTGCTTTTTTTTCCCTCCCCAGATCTTTCTAGGTAACCTCATTTGTTTCTATTTGGATCTCCGTAGAGATCAAAATTTAAAGTTTAATTTTAGAAAGTTTGTATACGTTTATATACTTGGCTTTGTTAATTTTTCCAACATTTGACGAGTTTTTTCTTTCCTATCTGAAAACCAGGGTCATTATCTTGAAAAGGTTTTCTTTCTATGTGCTTTAAATTTTTTTAGCGGTTGTTTAATTTTGAGAGAGAGAGAGCACACACAAGTGGAGGACAGGCAGAGAGAGGGAGACAGAGTCCAAAACAGGCTCCAGGCTCTGAGTTGTCAGCACAGAGCCCGACATGGGACTCAAACCCATGAACCACGAGATCATGACCTGAGCCAAAGTTGGATGATTAACTGAGCCACCCAGGCGCCCCTATTCCTATATGCTTTAAAATAATATTTATATTCCATTATCTGGATTTTTCTCCCTTTAAGTTCATCAGATTTCCATAAGCTAGGATTCTGTTTTCTCTGTACAATATAACATTGCCTTCATATATTCGTACATATTTAAAAAAATTTTTTTTGAGTTTTTTTTTTATTTTTTTTATTTTTTATTTATTTATTTATTTTTTTAATTTTTTTTTTTCAACGTTTTTTATTTATTTTTGGGACAGAGAGAGACAGAGCATGAACGGGGGAGGGGCAGAGAGAGAGGGAGACACAGAATCGGAAACAGGCTCCAGGCTCTGAGCCGTCAGCCCAGAGCCTGACGCGGGGCTCGAACTCACGGACCGCGAGATCGTGACCTGGCTGAAGTCGGACGCTTAACCGATGGCGCCACCCAGGCGCCCCTTGAGTTTATTTTTGAAAGAGACAAAGCATGAGCAGGGGAGGGGCAGAGAGGGAGAGAGAGAGGATCTCAAGCAGGCTGCTTGCTGTCAGTGCAGAGCCCAACACAGGGCTCGATCCCATAACCCTGGGATCATGATCTGAGCCGAGATCAAGACTCAGGTCCTCACCCGACTGAGCCACCCAGGTGCCCCACATTTTCATCTGTTACCCCTCTTCCTTGGTGTCTTTCCATGGCTTCTCAAGCCCGTCCACCGTATTTCCTTCGTCTGTGTTGATTTGGTTCTTAAGTATTTGTTGTCCCCTTGCATCATTTTCCTACCGCTACCCATTCATCTCTATCTCCTATTTCATCGCGTTCGTGTTTCTTTCATTTAATTGAAAACAAGGTGGCCTTTTTCATGATCACTTCTGTTTCCTTTATTAAAGCTTCTCTCTCTCTCTCCCACCTCCTCTCCCCCTCCCCTCTGTGCCCCTCCCCCCTTCTCTCTGACAAAGAAGGTTCCCTCCCATCAAGATACTCATCCCAAGTCACCTTGGGTGGGATCCCCTCTGGTGCCCTCACAGTGTATTTACTCCTCTCCTGTCATTAGCTGGGGAGCTGGTTACGGTAAATTTAGGATTACGACTCCGGGTCCCCGTACCCTGGACGCCCTGTATCTCAGAAAGCGCTACCAGAGAGCTTTCTGCTTATTTTTTTCCTCTCAGCCTGCCATTTCCCTCATGTCAGGACCACGGCGTGGCTCTCTGGGAACCCTCCTAGAACAGTCACCCAGGGCGTTACTGGAAAGGGGCCTCTGTGTCATGAGACGACGTGGCGAGGGAGAACCAGGTACAGGTCTCCTGCGCCTAAGTGGTTTCAACAGCCGGGTGACTTCTTCCACAGGCCACCGCCAGCACCATCGCCCTTCTGCCGCAGGGTAGCATTTTCTGAGGAGGAGGGTTTAGGAATTAACCGTCATTTTTTCCCTCCAGTCTGTTCCCATTTAGTTCAAGCAGACATTCGTGAAACTTTCGCGGCCACGATTCCCACTAATTCCGTGTTCCCTTGACCACTTCTACCCAATTCATTTGGTTCCGACCTCATACCACCCCACCACTGTTCCACAAGCTTCCCTGTAAATGTTTGGTAACCGTCTCTAATGGCTGGCATGCAGTAGACCTCTGCACAGTCCCGTCGAGCGTCTGCCCGGACACGTTGTCCAATCCTGTGGCGTGGTTTCCCATCTTAGGTTCAACGCCATCTTTCCAAACTCTTTGACAACATGGCCAAAATGGAATTCCAGCTGGACGCCAGTGAGAAAGCGACCAAGATAAGTCTGGGCATGTACAGCAAGGAAGGAGAGTACGTGGCCTTCAGCGAGCCCTGTGACTGCAGTGGCCAGGTAGAGTAGAAGTCCTTTGCCCTCCTCATCCCGTTCTCTCGCAAGTTATCGGGCAACCTCAACCTTCAGGATGGCCATTTCAACCTTGGGCCGGAACTGCTGTCTGGGCCCTGGGACTGCCGGCTCCTCTCTAACCGACATTGGAGGAGCTCCTGGTGCCTGCCCTCCCCTCTCTGGGAAGGACACACGTCAATGTTCGTATATCTTTCTTAACCAAAGACCTGTGCAGAGAGGAATGAAATGCACATAAACAACTACCCAAGTCAAGGAGAAAAGAATTTTTAAATGATTAGCAGCACCAGGAGACTTTAACGTGACAACCCCTGGGGCACCCCATTGGGGAATCTGGCACGCTGGCATCTTCCCCTGGAGAGGACGTTCTTTGAGGTCAGCCATTTTCCTGGGATGTCATTTCTCTGTACAAATACAGCTCAGAGTCACTGCCTCCCACAGTCCTACCCCTGGGAGAGCCAAATACCATCGTGCTCCAAGAACTACTACTTCTAAATGTCCCATGTACAATTCCAGAAACACAAAATATGGGGCAACTCTCCCCTAAAACTTCCTTCCTAGCCTCCCCCATCACCGCTAGAGTATAAGCTATGTGTCTGTTTTTTGACCAGAAGGCATTCAGTTGGAAAATATAATTCTGGTTTACATCTCCATACTGAGTGTGGACAGGTTATGAAAACCCACTGACTCACTGAGCGAGGTTGACCTTGCTTAGCCCAGACTAACACTTCCTTGTCTGAATGCCAAATGGCAGCTCCCCTCCCCTTGACCTGCTACTGTGTCCTGTGTGTTCCAAAGGGGCCTGTCCACCTGTTGTTAATTGAGCCTGGTTCTCACCACCGTCCTGGGCCACAGAAACAAGATGGCTCCCTGTGCCTTCTGGTGGCCATTGGGCCGATGGCTGGCCTCCATTTTCTTGTCTCCCTCTGGGTGAGCGATTGTATCCTTTCCAGAATCCAGCATCTAACTTGGAGTTCTTCTTTCAGGTGGAAATATGGTTGAACCATGTGCTCGCGCATATGAAGGCCACAGTGAGGCATGGGATGACAGAAGGTGTAGTTGCTTATGAAGAAAAGCCAAGGGAACAGTGGCTCTTTGACTATCCAGCTCAGGTATTCTAACCAGGAGCTTTGTGGGCCCCCATCCTTGCCAGGTCCCCTCCCTCAGGGAAGTCCTTCGGCCTTGAGGGGATACCAGACCTCAAACTCACTATGTGCTTCACAGTCCAGAAGGCCTGGTCTCCGAATTGTCAACTAAGACTCAGTCCAGCCATTACCCTGGAGAACCTGGGATTGTCCCTTTTTACCCTCTCTGGCCACCGTAGGGAGAAAACGTAAACCATTCAACTCACTGAGCCAGCCTGCTTTGTATATGCCGAGATCTTTGCTGAGCACAGGGGACCCCAACAGGGAACGAGACCTCATAACCCTGCCTTGCCGGAGTTTACAGACTTGGCAGGGAAGCCAACTTGCTTACAAATGAGCACATAGCTAGCTGGTGGGGTCTGGGGAGCCCCCCCACCTCTGCCGAGGATATGATATGTAAGCTGAGATTTGAAGTAGGAGCTAACAAGTTAAAGATGGAGGGAAAGAGCAACCAGTATGGGGAGGACCTTGAACTCAGAGGCAAGGAAGAGCATCCTGTGGTTGAAGAACTGAGTGTGGTTTGCAGCAAGAAGGGAAAGAAGGAGCCTGAGCCAGCTGATGGTTCCTACCGAGGAAACTTGAAGCCAGTTCTTACCCATCCCGTTAGGGAGTCTGACTTGCTTCTAAAATGTGTCCGAATCCTTTCCAGGCTTCCCAGGAGGGCGAGGAGGGAAAGGGGCAAATTAATGAGAAATGGCTGTGGTAGACCCTCCCCCCACCCCACCCCCACCCCCCGTTAGGGGCACAGTGCCCGAGCTGGCGTGTTTGAGGGTTGCAGGCGTTTACCAGGAATTGAAGCCACAGGAGTAGAGAACACTGCTCTTGGAAAAGACGCAGACCCGAGACGAGGGTGCAGAAGAGTCCCTTGGGCATCATGTAAAGACTGGCTAGCCAAGGAGGAGCCAGTAAAGCAGATTGAGAAACGGTGCCTTTTCAGGTAGAAGGTACACCGGGGGTGGTCGCAATGGAAACCAAAAGCCGGCCAGAGGTCAGCCATGCCACACGCTTGTAAGAGATCGAGGAAAATAAAGAGGCTGGGGAGTGTCTGTGAGCTTGGTGTGGCCATGTCCGTGGAGTGCAAGGTGGTGGCGCATTGCAGGGGGCAGAGAAGGGAGAAGAAGGTGGGGAAATGTTGGCAGCGAGTGTAGACTAACAGAAATGAGAAATAAGTCAGGACTACTGCAAGGATTCTTTTGACTATGCAATGGGTGCATCGCGTTCAAAGCATCCCAGCAAGATCTCTAGCAAAACCCCACGCGCCTGATCCCAAAGGCGAGAATGGTCCTTTTTCCTACGACAGGATTCTCGGTTTGACAAAGGGAATAATCCCCATCAGGATTCTTTGTTTACCTGAATCAGACTTTTGAGGCGAGAAAATGTGTCGCCTCCTGCTCTTTCGACAGGTCTCATCTAGAGCAGTGTCTCCCCAACCACAGGATGCTACAGACGATCGGTGTATCTAAATTCTCCACCGTGAATAATTCGAATTACGCATTTTCCGTATCAGGTTGCTCAGCAAATGGAAGTCGTGTTTGTTCAAATCCCTTCTTCCATTCCTTTGACTCTCTGAAAAACACAAATCCCACTGACCACGTTGAATTTTGCTGCAATTCACCTTGGTCTCCAGGAGTAGGCTTTTCAAGGTTATAGGGTCCGAGAAATAAAAACCATACACAGCCAAAGCGTTACGGGCAAGCAAAAATATGCCACAAATGATCATCAGAGGCTCGTTAAGCTAGAACACTCAGACCACGGGAAGTTTAAGAAGAACAGAACAAAGACCAAGTGTTGTTGAGATGTTCAATCAACATATTGTTAACCTCCCAAGCCCAGGAACGATGCTTTGCCTGGGGAGTAAAGATGGAAAGATCAGAGTAGCAATTTCTAAAAGCCACTGACATTGACCAGGGGGACTCTTTGGTTGTTTTCAACCAAACGATACATTTTTTTCCAGCGCAGAAAGTGCTTTCCCCACTTGGAACCACTTCACATCTCCAAGGAGACAGAGGCCAGTGGCTCACTTTGTCAGTGCTGGTAGAAGAGGGAGGGAAGGGGCTGAGGTCACCCACACAATTGCATGCTGACTCACGCTGTGTGATGAGTGGGCTGGCTTTGGAGACAGTCCTGGTAATGGCTTTGCTAAGCAGCTCCTGGTGCCACAGGTGGCCCTGACCTGCACTCAGATCTGGTGGACCACGGAGGTGGGCATTGCGTTTGCCAGGCTGGAGGAAGGCTACGAGAACGCCATGAAGGACTATTACAGGAAGCAAGTGGTGCAGCTCAAAACCCTCATCACCATGTTACTCGGCCAGCTCTCCGAAGGGGACCGGCAGAAGATTATGACCATATGCACCGTTGATGTGCACGCCCGGGATGTGGTGGCCAAGATGATCGCTCAGAAGGTGAGTCCCAAACATCCGGGAGTGTCCCTCTTTGTCGCCAGCTACACCGTGAACGGTGGGATAAGGGAGAAGCTCGCATACAGCCCACACGTGGGGGTCCCAGACTCTGCCCCGGCCAGAGAGCTGGGGGAGGGTCATGGTGGCTGCTCCCAGCGAACGTGCGTAACGAGAGCAGCTAATGCTCTCTGTGCTGTGGTGGGGCGCAGCACGGACTCCTGACCGGTAGGCAAAACCCAGCTCATCCAGAGCCCCGTGTGGCCTGTGGCCAAGGGGCCACCGGTGGAACGGCGATTGAGCCCCCTCCTCTGCGCTCTCTCTTCAGGTGGACAATGCTCAGGCCTTCCTCTGGCTGTCCCAGCTGCGGCATCGTTGGGACGACGAGGCCAAACACTGCTTTGCCAACATCTGTGATGCGCAGTTTCTATATTCCTACGAGTACCTGGGAAATACGCCTCGCCTGGTGATCACGCCTCTGACAGACCGGTGAGCACTGGCATCAGCCACTCACGGAGAACCCGATTGGTGTCTGGCTCGGGCCGTCTTAACGGGCCGCTGCCCCTTGTTAGTTGCCCACAGAGCTGTAGGGAGGGAGCGCCTGCCCACACAACACACGTAAAAATAAAACTTCAAGGAGGAAGGGCAGAACCCTTCTCAGGGCAAATCCGTGAGCTGTGATTTTTTTTTTTTTTTTTTTTTGAGGAATTTACTAGGGGAGAATCCCATACCCCTGGGTTCTCACACCAGCTCTAACACATACCGGCTACTTGACCTTGAAAAACTTGACCTAATGCTTGGTTTTTCTCATCTATGAAATGGAGGCGGTTACTTGTTAAACTGGTCTGGGATCCCCAGAATCAAAAACAAAACCAAAAAAAACTACTGATAAGCATTCTGGAAAGTGGGATTTTGTGTATAGAAGGCTGGAAATAGGGAAAACCCAAGATGTGTTCCTGGAAGAGGGGGAGACACTTGACTTGGGGGCTGATGTGGTTGGCCATCAAGGGCCATCAAGGTTGGCCTGGTAAGGTGGGTCCGAGTTAGGCTATAAATATGCAGCATACATTTTTTTAGCCAGTAAGTAGCGATAAACTATTGAAAATTTTTCATCAGCCGAATAAAACTATGTATTTCATGGAGACTTATCTGAGAGCACAGCGTGGGCAAAGGAGAGCGAGGATGGGATATTTTAATTCTGTTGAGATTTCCGTAAATTCTGCTATGATCTGGTGCCCTTTTCCCGTATAATTTCATTGAGCACTAAATCTCTTCTCCAAAGAGCTGCATGTCTGAATGGCTGGCTTACTCCAAATAAGTGACTTGTAGACGGTGAAAAGACTGTCATCAGTGGTGAAGGCTAGAGTGGCCACGTAGAATCTGTGTCATCTCTTACTGAATTTCCCCCCTGCCTGTTTTTAAGTGTTTCCACCTGTATTCTGGCCAAATCCTCAGATGTATTTCCAAGGAACATTGAGTGGAGTTGTAATCGCGGCATTCGCGGCATGACCTGGGATGTGGGAAAATCCCAACATCATCCATAGAGCAGGACCTCATGGTTGATCTCTTCCCCCCACCCCCATGCTGTTCCTTTCCTTAATTCGTTTTCCTGCCCAGCCTGGAAGGATCTTCCACCCAGAGTCCATTCCACGTTTGCTCTTGTCTTTCTCTCCTTTTCATTTTTTGTGGGAGCCCGCAGAGGTCGCATCGCTTCTCTGGTACTCTCCCTGCACTTAGGAATGGAAGCTCTTTGCAGTCAGGGAGCTTTGTCTGTCTTATTTGTTGCTATGTCACCAGCCACCTGCTAGATGTTGGAATTGATACCTGCTGAAGGAATGAATGGTGCTTGAATATTGAAGACCTCTGTGGTAAGAATAGACAGAATTAAGAATAGGAGGTTGACTCAGGAGGGGGATCCACACAGCACTCTCTGCCTTGGCTCCCAAAGAAGGAGGAACAGCTACTCTGTCCTCTGCCCTGATGCGGGGACCGATACTCCTCCCTGCCCCAGCTTCGGACGAAAGGCAGATAACACCTGTTCAGAGGGAGATGCGGGTTTCTCTGCGGCTGGGACAGTATCGGCAACAGCAACTCAGAGGGTTCGGGCACCTTAGGGTTGCACTTGGCCGTCACTTGGTATTAGTCCATTAGAGGCGCTCATTCAGTGCAGGCCAAAGGGAAAAGTGTTCCCGCGTCAGGCTTCATTAGAGCGGACCCTCTCCTGTGTTGTGGTTATTCTCAGCAAGACACGCACCCTAAACAGGAAGGAAATGGGGTCCAGGATTCTCTCTTGCAGTGAGTTTTCCTGCCAGCCTTGGAATATAAGCTAATAGTTTGGGAATTCCTAACGCTCGCAACAGAATCACGAAGCTGTTCTGTATCTGAGCAGTTCGACGAATGTCCGTCTCTGACTCTAGACTGTATGCTCCGTGGTAACGTTGACTTCGATGTACTCACTGTTCTACCCCAAGGGACCTGGCGCTGTGATAGGCATTCAAGTTCACTCCTTGACCGAATTCAGTGGAACGATTTCTGACACAATGCGCCCCCACTTCTCCATCCCCAGTCAGAATATCTCCTTCCTTTCCATGGACATAGCAGACATGATCATTCCAAGTGATAAAAAGTCTAAGACTTTTTTCTTTTCCCTGGGTCGTCACGCCCGCCCCAGCGTTGAAGATAATTACCTCTTTTGGATTTACAAGTCTCTAGTACACGAATGCTGAAGGCCTCTGGAAAGGGAGAGGGTAAAGCTCTGGCAAGGAATTCTCTCCAAAACAGGATTTTACCACCCTTCCTATGAAACGATGCAAAAAAAATAAGAACTAGAAAGGAAGACTTAACACAAATAATGGTGAATACTGTATAGACCTTGACCTCGTTTGGCTCTTTAGATGCTTTTCTGACAAAGTGGTACGTAGTGAATATTTATATGTAAAATTCCATTTTCTCATTGACTTCCATTATTATCTCAAGAAATGTTTTGCCCGGGAAAAAAAAAAAAAAAAAAAAGGCCTTAACACAGAAAATCACATTTTAAAGAGCATTCAGCCTTGTCCGGTGTGTAGCTTAAGTACATTTAATTCTCTCCTGCCAGAGGAATTAATCAAATGGACAATTGATCCATAAAACCTTTGCACATTCATTAAAAGCATAGCCGCATTACAGTACCTCCGACTGATTATGCCTATTTCTTTGGAATTTCCCACTGCCCGGATGGGACCTGAATTTATAAGTAGCTACGATATATTCGCAGGACTCTGGCGTAGCACTAAGCTGAAGAACTAAATGGAAATGCCTTTTCAGCCTGAACAAAAGCAATTCGCATAAGTTGTTTCTCAACCTTTGGATGACCTCCTCTTCCCTCAACTCACCTTCACACACAGACGCCCCTTTCAGCCCCGTGCTGCTGCGTTAAGTACTAATCAACTGCTTATCAAGTTTGAGTACCTCTTAATATCTCAGGAACTGCTGCGAGTAGGTGAGATTTAATTGACCCAAGAGTCTTGGAAGGGGGTTTGCCGGACAAGGACGTAGCACAAGTCCTACACTCCCTAAGTCTTCATCTGCAGTTTTTTATCAGAAAAACTTTGTACTCTCTAAGCAAAGACGATAAAGTCGCCCAGAGGTAACCATTGTTAATATCTAGTCCGTTTACTTCTGCGTGTAGATGTTGACAAAATGAAATTGCAATCCTGTGCTGTATATAAAATACCATAGATTTTTTTTTTACATAGCATTATAAATTTTTTTTAACGTTTATTCATTTTTGAGATAGAGAGAGACAGAGCATGAATGGGGGAAGGTCAGAGAGCGAGGGAGACACAGAATCTGAAACAGGCTCCAGGCTCTGAGCTGTCAGCACAGAGCCCGACGCGGGGCTTGAACTCACGGACTGCGAGATCATGACCTGAGCCGAAGTCAGACGCCCAACCAACTAAGCCACCCAGGCGCCCCTTACATAACATTATATCATGGGCATATTCTCACAACATTCTTCTGAAACACTCTAAGAGCCGGCTTACCTTCTCCTTACAGGTCTCCCATAACTTATGTAACAGACCCATGTTATAAAATGTTTCAGCCACACCTAAGCTTTTACTCTTGAAAATAAATCTGCCATGAACTTGCTTATAAATAACTTTGTGCTGCGTTTCCTAATATTTCCCCAGGAGACTGTCCAAGAGGCAGGGTAATTAGGTGACACATACTTTAAAATTATTCTTGAAACCGGGGTGCCTGGGTGGCTTAGTCAGTTAAGCGTCCGACTTCAGCTCAGGTCACAATCTCTCGGTCTGTGAGCCTGGAGCCTGCTTCCGGTTCTGTGTCTCCCTCTCTCTCTCTGCCCCTCCCCCGTTCATGCTCTGTCTCTCTCTGTCTCAAAAATAAATAAACGTTTAAAAAAAATTTAAAAAAAATTATTCTTGAAACCAATATTGTTCCCACTCTCACCAGCAGTTTATGAGAATGTTTACCTCGTGACATCCTCACCAATATTAAGTATCGTGGTCAAAAATATTATTTTATAAGTCAGAATGGGGTCTCATTTGGATTTGGATGTCCTTAATTACTCACAGACTTTAGCATTTTTATGTGCTCATTGGCTAGTAGATTTTCCTGTCCTGTGAATTATTTATGACTGTTCCTGCCCATTTTATTACTTTTATGTTTAGAAAGTCCCTGCTCATTTCAAGATCAGCTCCATTTCACCTGTATTTTACCACAGCTTCTTTTGTTTTATTTTTCCCTTTCTCTTTTAAAATTCTTGGGTAAACTTTTGGGCTTTTGAGTAGAGGGAGTGTTTTTACCACAACATTTTTGGTTACGAGTGCTAGAAGCCAAACCCTAACTAAGGTAAACAGAGGGAGGAATTGTTACCTCATGTGCCTAGGAAATGAGTCTAGCTCCAGGGCCTGGATGGGGAGAGATCGGTGATGGAACTCTCTCCTATCACGGCTCTGTTTCCTTCTGGATATTAACTTCTCTCTCGCACGGGTTTTCATTGTATGGCTGCAAGGGCGGTCTCCATGCCCACGACTTCATGAATCTTCCAGGAGGAAGAGACACCCTCCCCCCGCTTCTCAGCTCCGTAGATCTGATTCCTTCAAGGGACTCTGGTGAGCCCTGTTTGGATCCTGTGCCGATCTCTGAGTCCCTCACTGGAGCCACCGAGCTTGATTATTTTGCCCAGCCCGAGTCTTGCGCCCACCCCTGGGAGGGTGGGAGATACTTTGGTTGATGGCTGTGCAGCCAGAGGGCTTACCTTAAGTGTGGACTCCTGAGCAAGGAAAACCCACAGAAACTACTACGGCAGGGAATATTTGATTTCTTTGGCTGCCAAGTAACCAGTGGACATGACGTGTTTTAGTGAGCCATGCGCCCTTTCCCTCACTGGTCTGTGATGTTTGCTCCACCAGATTCAAAATTCTGAGTTCTCAGACTACCTCAAAGCGTCTATCCTGTTTCATCATTGTGTCCATCAACATGCCATATTATTTAAGGATTGTAGCTTTGTCGTGAGCTCTCCTATTTGTGTAGTAAAGGTCCACATCATCTTTTATATATATATATATATATATATATATATATATATATATATATATATATATATATATTATATAAGTATATAATATATATAATACACGTTATATATATAAGTATATAATATATATGTAATATATATTATATATTTATCTCTTCTCTTTTCAAACGAACTTGAATCATTTTGTCAGGTTCCAAAATATAAATGGTTAGGGTTTTTGATGGGTGAGTCTTAATACCTTCAAGTTAATTTGGAAAGAATAGCCATCTTTATGATACGCGATACTTTTCTGTATATTCATACCTTGAATTATGTTTATATATCTTTCAGTTTCAGTTATATATATTTCAGCTCAGAAAAGTGTCTAAGTATCGTCATAAAGGTTTTGAATATTTTTTATTATCACTAGGTGCTTTTAAGAATTTTGTTGCTAGGGGCGCCTGGGTGGCTCAGTTGGTTAAGTGTCCGACTTTAGCTCAGGTCATGATCTCACAGTTTGTGAGTTCGAGCCCCGCATTGGGTTCTGTGCTGTCAGCACGGAGCCTGGAGCCTGCTTCGGATTCTGTGTCTCCCTCTCTCTCTGCCCCTACCCTGCTTGTGCTCTCTTTCTCTCTGTCTCTCAAAAATAAATAAACATTAAAAAAATTTTTTAAATAAAAATTTTGTTGCTATACAAGGTTTTTCATTATATATATGTTTTAAAACAATTTGAGGTTTCTTTTATGTATCAAAAATTTGTACCCATTCCAAATGTACCGCTTAATGATTTCCAGTAACTTGACCATGTGGTATAACCATCACCATAAATCAGTTATACAACATTTTTAACCTCCTCAATGAGATCCCTCATGCCCATTTATATACCCATTCCCACCCCCAGCCCCAGCCAACCACTGAGCTACTTTCTGTGTCTCTAAATTTGGCTTATTCCAGCCACTTCTTGTAAATGGAGCCATACAACTTGTCCCTAGTGTCTGGCTTTTTCATTTTACACAGAGTGGGGGGGGGGGGGTTTGTCCATGATAGAGCACGTGGCAGTAGTATATTGCTTTTTCTTACTGACTAATATCCCATGTCATGGACAGGACACATTTTATCTATCCAGTCACCTATTGATGGACACTTAGGTTATTTCCAGTTTGGGGCTGTCACAAACAATGTCGCTGTGAGCCTTTGCGTGCAAGTCCTTGTGTAGACGTTAAGTTTTCATTTCTCTTGGGCCGATACTCAGGAGGGGAGTTGCTTGGTGGTACGAGATCTTTATGTTGAACTTTCTGGAAAACGGGCAAACTGTTTTCCAAAGTGGCTGAATCATTTTACATCCCACCCCACCCTCCCTCCACAGTAGACAGGGGTTCTCATCTCTCCACAGCCTTGACAACTTTATTATTGTCTGTCTTGTGTATTACAGCCGTCCAAGGGGGTGTGAAGTAGGATCTCATCTGAGTTTTAATTGCGATTTCCCTAATAATGCTGTTGAGCGTCTTTTCTTGTGCTCATTAGCCATTTGTCGATCTCCTTGGTGTCATCCCGTTCATGTCCTTTGCCTCCCGTTTGATCCGTTTGTCATCTCGCTGAGTTGTGAGAAGCCTTTGTATATTCTGGTTTTATGGGACATGTGTTTGCAAGTATTATATCCCCATCTGCCGCTTCCCTTTTTACTTTCCGAACGGTGTCTTTTGAGGCGCAAAAGTGTTTAATTTGTGTGAGGTCCAATCTGTCAAGCTTTTCTTTTTGGACCATGCTTTAGGTGTCGTAGCTAAGAAATCTTTGCTTAATTCCACTGTGTCTCTGCCTTTTCACTTGTGTATAGAACGAAA
Source organism: Neofelis nebulosa (assembly GCF_028018385.1). Taxonomy (NCBI): domain Eukaryota; kingdom Metazoa; phylum Chordata; class Mammalia; order Carnivora; family Felidae; genus Neofelis; species Neofelis nebulosa. The sequence continues at coordinate 5,833,381 of NC_080797.1, forward strand.
CTCACCTTTATGAAGTTATCTCTTGTTCTGCCCATCGACTGCCCGATATTGGAAAAATTCTGAGAACTTTAGTCTTGATTCTCTTGACTTTTCTAAGTCACTACTAGAATTTCCAAACATATCTGAGACATAAATATGAAGCATAATTAGACCTACTCAGGCTTCGTTACTAAGCACGCTGTTATTTTTGTTCCAGAGATCATGTGTCAGTCATTGCTCTGTGTTCTGTCATATTTTGAGAAAGACATTTACCAAGTCGTGGGGGCAAAGAGAAAGATGAGCACTGGGTGAGGGACGATCTCATAACCAAATGGCATAAGCAACAGGTCTTAGAATCGGGGCCATGTATGCTGAAGACAACATTCATGTTTAAACATTAAAATGTTATGGGGTACCTGGTGGCTCAGTCAGTTAAGCGTCCGACTTCAGCTCAGGTCACGATCTCACGGTTTGTGAGTTCGAGCCCCGTGTCAGGCTGTGTGCTGACAGCTCAGAGCCTGGAACCTGCTCCAGATTCTGTGTCTCCCTTGCAAGTGCTTGGAAGGTTAACTTACATTTATCTTTCCTAAATTTTACCCTGTTGGATCTACCCCTATCATTTTCAACTGTTAGGATTATTTTGAATTCAGTCTATGTTGCGTGTAATTGATTATTTCTTAATCCAAGTTACTGATAAAAATATTGACTATCGTGGACCCAAGTCCTGCTGGTCACGCTAGAGGGACCCCCTGCCGGGGAGATATTGTTGCAATCCGTGTTCATTCTTATGAATAATCATCATCCATGTTATGATTATTGAACCGTGTAGTAGGTAGAATTCTAAGGATGATCCCCATGATCTTTTCCCCTGTATGATCTCCTCCCCTTTGAGTATGGGTGAAAACTATACATACATATGATCATGTCATTCCCATGATAATGCTTTGCTTTACAGCAAGAGGGAAATAATTCAAGTGGACCCAATGTCATCGTGTGAGGCCTTGAAAGTAGAGTTCTCTCCTGGCCGAAGACAGAAGGGGGAATCAGAGAGATCTGAACGTGAGACAAACTTGACACACTGTTGTTGATTTTGAAGGTAGAGGGAGCCATATGCAAAGACGATAGAAAGGCCCAGAGGAGCTGAGCTATCCCCTGGCCAACAGTAACCAATGAGGACCTCAGTCTTCCAACTGGTGGGAACTTAATTCAACCAAGAACTCGAGTGAACTAGGAAGCAGATTCTTCCCCAGAGTGTCCAGATAAGAGTGCAGCCAACAGTTACCTTGATTTTGGTCTTTGAGACCCTCCAGAGAGGATCCACCTGGACTTCTGACCTAAAAGAGTGAGAGATTAAGCGAGTGTTGTTTTAAGCTACTTCGTTTATGGTAATTTCTTACATGGCAGGAGAAAAACGAATACAAAACAACTATAAAGATTTCACCAACTCTAAGATGACTCAGACCACATTTCCAGGGTAGCTACAGGCCACTTATAGCTGCAATCGAGATGCAGGGTCTTTGATAGTTTCTTTAATCTGCCATTTGAATAACTGTATTGAAACAGAAAAGCTATATTTCATATATTTTTCACCTTAAAAAAATAATACCTTAAACATGGATCGGCCTTCTTTTCAAGGCACCTTCCTATCTCTTGTCTCCTCTTGTCCTCACGGAAGCCTCCTGAGGGGCGAGAAGACCAAAGCCTATGGGGAGTCATTTGCGCAAAGAGAACAAGACTGACTTCAGCTTGGTATTTGGAAAGCCTTTCAAGCAATTGCAACTGGCACACTGTGGAAGGAGCTGCCTTCTGAAATCATAAACCCTGCCTCGCTGGAGGAAAAGGCTGATGTAGCCCTCCTGGAAGGATTTAATTAATGGGAAAGAGCCTGGCTTGGTTAAAAGGCCAAACCTCTGAGGTCCGTCCCGGAACAAAAGGGTCTGTCTTCCCAGGAACAACCAGACTAAATCGATCCGTATCCGTGTCGGGGCCAGCTGGCCAGGCAAGAGCGCCTCTTGGAGGAGTCCTTGCCATTCTCACAATTGCTATTGGCTCGACACAGCGAGCTTACTGAATTCCTTGGTGCAAAGCCCAAGACTGTGGGATGGATTCCAGTGACCGCTTCTGTTAAGGCACCAAGGTTTCCTTCCCTGGCTGAGTTGTGCAAACACTTTGTACCAGAGGCAACGTAGGAACCCTATCTGACTCCAGAGCCCTCGCCTGAGACCTCGATAGCCTGATCCGCCCACCTCAGTGGAAAACAGCTGCAGACTGAAGCGGCTGGCTTAATGTTGACAGAGATGGACAGGCTGACAAGACCCCACATTGAACTTTAGAGCAGGAGCAGGTATCCCTAAGGCCTAGGACGGCCGGATGGCCCATGACCCAAGCAAAATGGCGACCCTCATGTGGAAGAGGGAGGCACTGTTTTCCTTTTGGTTTACTCATGGTCCAAGCCTAAGCCCCACTGCCCCTGCCTTAGTTATTATTAGCCTTAGCCCAGCCTCCCTTCCCGAAGCTCAGTCTTCCCATCTGTAAAATAGGGATTGGATTAGTTGATCTCAGAAACGCGTTCGAGCTCTAGAGTTCTGTTACTATGGGGAGAAAAATATTTTGGGGGGAGGGAGGCCCCTCCCCCTACCCCCTACCCCCAAGTACTTCTGGAGATCATCAGAAGCTCAGCAGTAGATACTCCGGGAGAGATTGACACCCGGCTCCAAGGGTTTCTTCCCAGAGATTCTTGAGTTTTCTGTGCGAATTCTATTTCTGCAAACCCTTGTGTTTCTGGACTCCTGGACTCCTCGAGAGCCCTGCAGCTCTATGGAGAAGAGGCCTGTGTCCCCCTCTGGCCGGCAGAGGAGGCTGCCGTGGACAGATCAGGGGTGGGAGAGAGTGGGGAGGTGAGTTGGCCAGAGGCCAGGGAGTCTGCCAGTCCGGGCAGCTGCCTTTCCTCCTGGGAGGTTCAGGGCTGCAACAGCCCCTGAGTAGTTCTAGAAGAAGCCGAGGCTCGGGTGGGTAGAAGGCACCGGGGCCAATCTGGAGTCAGAACTCAGCCCCTGAGAGCAGGTATGGCCTCTGTTAGGACTCAGCTAGGAGTGTCTGAGAGAGGAGAGAAGCACCCTGGGGGAGCCCAGCTCACCAGCCCTGAAATGCAGCCCATCAGTTGAGCCAACACCTGCCCTCACACGGGAAAACTGCCAGTGGAATAGCAGGTCCTCACACCTGTCCTGTCCACCTGGGGATCTGCCTTCCTGAGTGTCACGTGCAAAGGCTGAAATATGGGAATTTTGCACTCAATTAAAGGAGAATTCAGGGGGCAGCTGGGTGGCTCAGTCGGTTAAGGATCCGATTTTGGCTCAGGTCATGATCCCACAGTTCCGTGAGTTCGAGCCCCGCGTCGGGCTCTGCACTGACAGCGCAGAGCCTGCTTGGGATTCCCTCTCTCTCCCTCTCTCTCTCTGCATGCCCCCCATCACACTTTCTCTGTCTCTCTCAAAATACATAAACTTAGAGAATTCGGGAACTCACTTCGTCTTTCCAAAGCCATTTTGGTTTCGGTGGAGACGCAGTCGCCATCTGGCCCGAAGAGTGTTCACCTGGAACTACTGGTGAACTCTAAACGTCAGATTCCAAAACAGAATTCATCTTGGAGGCCCCCTTGGGTGGCCCCTTCTGGTCCAACCTGCAGGTGGAGAGCCTATGTTATTAATTTTCTAGGTATCAAGAAATGAGGCCAGTGGCACATTTTTTAATGGCTTTATTGAGGTATAATTTACATGCGTTACAGTTCACCCATTACAAGGGTACAATTCAATGATGGTTAGTACTTTGTAGGGTTGTGCAACCATTACCATCATCCAGTTTCAGTCTTTGCCATCACCGTGTTTATGATAATACCCTCTAGTTCGATCCACGTTGTTGCAAATGGCAAGATTTCATTCTTTTTTTTCACCACCACGTCATATTCCATTGTGTTTGTGTATGTGTGTATATATATGTATATATATGCCACATCTTCTTTATTCATAAGTTGGGGAACACTTGGGTTCTTTCCATAATTTGGCTATTGTTGATGGCGCTGCTATAAACATTGGGTTACACGTGTCCTTCAAATCAGCATTTTTGTATCCTTTGAATAAATACGTAGTACGATTCCTGGGTCGTAGGGTAGTTCTGTTTTTAATTTTTTGAGGAACCTCCATACTGTTTTCCAGAGTGGCTATACCAGTTTGCATTCCCACCAATAGTGAAAGAGGGTTTCCCTTTCTCCGCATCCTTGCCAACATCTGTTGTTGCCTGAGTTGTTAACGTGAGCCGTTCTGACAGGTGTGAGGGGTGTCTCATTGTGTTTGATTTGTATTTCCCTGATGATGAGTGACGTTGAGCATTTTCTCATGTGTCTGTTGACCATCTGGATATTTTCTTTGGAAAAGTGTCTGTTCACGTCTTCTTCCCATTTCTTCACTGGATTGTTTGTCTTTTGGGTGCGGAGTTTGGTAAGTTCTTGATAGATTTTGGATACCAACCCTTTATCCAATATGTCATTTGCACATATTTTCTCCCATTCTATTGGTTGCCTTTCGTTTTGATGATTGTTTCCTTCGCCGTGCAGAAGCTTTTTATCTTGATGAGGTCCCAATAGTTCATTTTTGCCTTTATTTCCCTTGCCTCTGGAGACATGTCAAATAAGTTGCTGTAATGTAAGTCTGTTTTAGAAAGTACCAGAAGCAAGCCTAATGCTTGTTTTTATTTTATTATCATTAGGAAAGATAGTCAAAGGAGGATTAAACAGAATGGAATGACTGATGGCTTCATTCAAGAATTTGTTTCATAAATAATTATTTAGGGTCTCTATGTGGCCAGAGCCGTTTCTGGAGATGAAACCACGAGTAGGACATGGCCCCACCTTCACGTGTCTTTTGAAGGTTGTATGAACGACGTGTGTGGTATATGTTGGACGCTGACATGCAGGACAGTGGGGGAGGACCTCAGCTGAGGGACATGTACTCGCTCCCCCCAGTGCTGAGGGGTCTGGGGATACTTAGCCGGGGAGCTAATGTCAAATATGAGCCCCAAGGGATGAGTGGCCACCACTAGGCTACTAACGACGATGTTGAGGAAGGACACGACTCAGGTAGACTGGAAGGGCGGGGGGCTGGGTGGGGGAAGGAGAGAGGGACGAGCACAGTCCTCGTGTGTCTGAGTGTCCTCATCCATTTGAGCTGCTATAACAAAATACAATACACCGGGGGGCTTATAAACAACAGAAATTCATTCCTCACAGTTCCGGAAGCCGGCAGGTCCCAGGTCAAGGCACCGGCATGGTCACGTTCTTGTCTGGGGCCCTTTTCTGGCTCCTAGCAGGTATCTCGTCACTGTGGGCTCACCTGGTGGCGGAAGGGACGAGGGATCCCTCTGAAGCCTCTTTTATAAGGCTGCTAATCTCATTCCTGAGGCTCCTCCTTCACGAGCTAATCGCCTGCTGAAGGCCCCACCTCCCAATACCGTAGTCTTGGGGGGTTAGGATTTTAGTGTAGGAGCTGGGGAGGTGGGGCACACAAACCTTCGAGACAGAGCACGAGCAAGTGACAACAGCTGTACGTGAAGGCACCTTAGAGTGTTGGGGCCGAAGGAGACACGAGAAATGGGCAATGAGCTAGAAAACGGAGCAGGGGCAAGCTCAGGGAGGGAGAATCACGATCAGAGGATTCTTCAGAGAGTGCTCCCCACAGCACTGTGGATGGCAGTGGAGGCTCTGGCTTTCCTTTTATGGAAGCTGTCGGCCGCTATGTTCCAGAGCCTCAGCTCTAGCTCCCTAGGACCCAGCAGGGCCCAAGCCGTGGGCCGGGCCACCTGGGGCCCTGAGAATGACCGACACGCTCCCATGTTTTGACAGATGCTACATCACCCTCACTCAGTCTCTGCACCTGACCATGAGCGGAGCTCCGGCAGGACCCGCGGGCACAGGCAAGACGGAGACCACCAAGGACCTGGGCCGAGCACTGGGCGTCATGGTGTACGTGTTCAACTGCTCAGAGCAGATGGACTACAAGGTAAGGCCCGGCTGGGCGGGGGTGCCTGGGGACCGGGGAGGGGGGGGGGGGGCAGGCCACACTGGGGACCAGGCTCATTATGCCACCCTGGCCCGGCTCAGAGGCCCGGCCCTGGAGGGTTCTGCTGGCTGCATCCCAGGAGACCTGAGGATCTCTGACCCCTGGAGCTTGTTGACCTCTCCATAAGCCGATCGGCTTCCACCAATGAACTTTGCAGCCGTAGGTGGGTGATTTCATGTGGGGCTCTTCATTTGGTGACCCGTACAATGGAGAAGCTGAACATATATCTGAAGACTTAAGTTCACTGTTTGACCTAGAACCACAGAAAAGCTCACAAGGGGCTACCGTAAAATCTTCACATAAAAGTCGTACTTGTGCTTTTGTGGAAAAGTGGACATTTCCTCAGAATTTCTACAAGGGCAGGTGTGACTTCTTTTTTTTTTTTTTTTCATTTTATTTTATTTTTATGTTTTTATTTGATTTTTGAAAGAGAGAGAGAGAGAGAGAGAGTGTGAGTGCAAGCAGGGGAGGGGCAGAGAGAGAGGAAGACACAGAATCCGAAGCAGGTTCCAGGCTCTGAGCCATCAGCACAGAGCCCGATGCGGGACTCGAACCCACAGACCGTGAGATCATGACCTGAGCCAAAGTCGGACACTTAACTGACTGAGCCCCCCGGGTGCCCCGGGCAGGTGTGACTTCTGAAGTCAGACTCAATTAACCTCCACTCCTAATCAACGATTCGATGCTCACAACGGACAAATGCAAGGGTAATGGTCTTCACTCAGGCGCTCAGCATCGTCTTCTCAAATATATTCCAAGTCCTGTGTCATAGAGAAAAGCAAGAGAAAACGACAGGCTTATAGGTCACTTCTTAGGTAGAAATATTCTGCTTACAACCAGATTTCCTATAGATGCTCTTTATAAAAAAAAATGGAATAAGATTCTCACTTTTTCATTATTTTTATTTTCTTTTCCTGTATTATTTTTGTAAACCGTCTTACGTCCCTTTTGCAACAGGATGGCACGTAAATAAATTTATAGCGAGGGAAAAAATAAAACAATTGCATTAAGTAGATTAAATATTTATACATAGAAATCACGGTATGATGGGTACAAAGTAAATTTAATTTAAAAATAATTTTAGAGACTTCAAGGGAACATATAGAACTCCAAACAAGATTCATCAGCTGTAACTTTAATAATTTCTCTCGTACATAAAATTTTGCTGTGCAAAGAGTTGCAGCAGCCAAAAAGCACCATGTTTTTTTTTCCCCGGGAAGCAAACAAAATGAGGATTCAGACCCCAAAACAGCTGTCTTCCCCATATTTTACTGGGTCTAAATTTTAGCATGATTGCTCTTACTGCTGGACACATTGCAGTGATAGTTCTCTTTAAGCCAGGCTGAAAGAAGAAAGGTTTTCTATTTCTTTTTTTAAATTGTTTTTTCTAACGTTTATTTTTGAGAGAGAGATAGAGTGTGAGTGGGAGGGGGCAGAGAGAGAGGGAGACACAGAATCCGAAGCAGGCTCCAGGCTCCGAGCTGTCAGCACAGAGCTCGACGTGGGGCTCGAACCCACGAACCGTGAGATTGTGACCTGAGCTGAAGTCAGACACTTAAGCCAACTGAGCCACCAGGCGTCCCCCAAAGTTTTTTTCTTCTATTCAAACAAACTCAACCTTTAAGAATTATTTTAAGTTTCTAGATTGTTCTCTAGTTGAGCAAAGGCAGCATTGCCACCCAAGAGGATATTTCATTTAGATGTGGAAGACCTGGTGAATTTTGATTGAAGAAAATCAAAATATCTTCAAAGTTATGCCTGACATGTCAAGCAGGAATAGAGGAGTTCACCCCATGGGCCAGGGGTCACTGAGGCCATCTTACCCAATTCTTCCAACACTTATTACTGAACTCTGACCCCAGCAATTCCTCTGAGAGTACAGGATGAGAGGAGGGGTCTATCCATCGTTTGTCTGGACTGTGCAAAGCTCTGGTCAAGTCTAGCCTAGATCGGAGGAAGCACTGATTGGAAGAAGAACGATGGGTATGGCCGTAGTGAAACACACTAGAAGGATAGCGGTCCCTTCCTAGGCACCAAATGTCCTTTGTAACCAACGGCGTCACTGCACTGTTTGCAAACCTCCTCTTCCCTTTGTTGTCCAGTCCTTGAGAATTATTTTCATCACAAAGCACCTCTCCAGCAATCAATTTATTGAGTATCGCCATTGCTCAGCAAGCATTGTGCATCATGAGAAGATGGATGGATGGATGGATGGACACATAGATGATATAAATAGACATAGGTGAGAGATGAGAAAGAGAGAGAGATGAGAGCATGAGGGATAGGTGATAGATAAATGATGGATAGATCCAGAGACAGACAGACAAAGTATAACCCAGTCTACCTGGAAAGACAAGAAAGATACGTGAAATAATTAGGGGAGATGCCAAAGAGCACGTAGAATGTGTGTTTTAAGAACTCTAATCCCTGGACGACTTCAGAGACAGGGAAGAGTACAGGGCACGCTGGTCGGGAACATCCTGGAGGATGTGAGACCGAAGGCTGTTTAAGGTTTGGGTGTTGCCAAACAGGGCATGTGCCATTTTAACACCGCCTAGCCTATGAAAACATCAAGTGTAAAGACATGACCAAGTTCTCTGTGCATCCCATTCTTCCCCCACTCCTTGCTCTGACGTCTCCCCTGACCTGTCCTCACAGGGCATGGCTCGGATGATGGAGAAGATGGAACGGGGGTCAGGAAGAGCCTTCTGGCCCTTCCCCAGATGTCATTCCAAAGGGTCATTCATGAAACTCACAACAACTCTGTATCTCCAGAGAAAAGCTAGCAATAAATACGGAGTAGCAGCCGAGTGCCTGAGAGGGAACAGAAGATAGGAGAGAGGGGTTCAACAAGAAGCCGAGGCGGGGGGACATAAAGCCAAAGAGAGAACATGACCCTGAAGTGGTGGCCATCAGGAAGACCCTGCAGGCTTCAGAAATCAAGGTGGGGCATGATGAAAACGGATGGCATCTGAGGATGACTCCTGGGTAGCAGGACAAGTGGAGGCAGGACGGGACTGGAAGGAGGAGAATTTTTTGCTGAGAAACTTGCAGTTGTTCAAACCAGGGATGGTCAGCAGTCAGACATCAGGGTAGCATAAGTGGAAAAGAAAAAAGGAGAGACTTCAAAGAATGGAATGATACCTAGTGAACGTGGGGAGGGGTGGGTGGTGAAACGGGGTGGGGTTGGGGTAAAGAGGAGAGATGGGCTGTAGTCGGGGACCCCCACAATTCCCCTTGCCTTCTCAATGCCACACAGAGGCACTGGGTCATAGGGCAGACGCAACAACAGTGTGGAAAGGCAAAGTTACTGCTCCCCTCTCTTTAGTTCTGGTTGAAAAACCCATAAGCCTGGCCACGTTTTCTGGAAAACATCACGGCATTAATGCTAAGACATTCTTTATTTTCTGGCCACGGTACTTACCCCCTTGATCTCAATTCAAAGATGCTATTGCTGAAGCAGCAAATGTAGTTTTTTAAAAAAAATTTTTAATGTTTCTTTATTTTTGAGAGAGAGAGAGAGAGAGAGAGCACAAGCAGGGGAGGAGCAGAGAGAGAGGGAGACACAGAATCCGAAGCAGGCTCCAGGCTCTGGGCCATCAGCACAGAGCCCGATGCAGGGCTCAAACCCATGAACCGTGAGATCATGACCTGAGCCGAAGTCGGACGCTTAACCGACTGAGCCACCCAGGCTCCCCTTCTTCCCTCCTTTTCGAAGGCTGCCTCACATCCAGCCTAGCTTATGTGATATTAGGCTGGTTCTCCTAAAACGTTGATTTAACCATGCTTTGCTCCAAAATTCCACGGCCCCTTAGAATAATTCAAGGCTTTCCCTAACCATGGCCTCCTTTTGTGATTCAACTTTCTTTTTTTTTTTTTTTAAGTCTGTTTGAGAGAGAGCGCATGGGAGGGGCAGAGAGAGAGGGAGAGAGCGAGAACCCTAAGCAGGCTCCACACTGCTCGTGCAGAGCCCGATGCAGGCCTCGAACTCGCGAACCGTGAGATCGTGACCAAAGCAGAAACCAAGAGTCAGACGGGACACCCACCTGACAGAGCTACCCAGGCTCCCTTGTAATTCAGTTTCCCAGCCAAGATGGCACCTTTATTTTTCTCTAGACATATCATGATTTTGGTCATCCTTTGACCATAATAATTACTTCTAGAAAGCGCTTGGCCCTTCCTTACTTTACCCTCTTCCATTCTGCCTACACGGATGCTAATAAGAGCATTCCCAGGGTATGAAGATCCCATATGGGCTCTGTGAGATACCAACACTTCAGGTCTCCTGACTTCCCTTCTTCTCTTTTGTCCACCACACTCCATGTTTCCCAGCGTGCATCCCGAGAAAACCAGGGTCTCCCATGAGGAAAACAAAAAATCCTGCTCATAAAACAGACACTGACCGAATTTCATTGTGCAGGACTTCTCAGTGCTCCCCTTAAAATCCTAACATCTGTTGTAAATTGGCAACAGAGGGTTACAGAATGTGGCGTTTCCTAAACTTGATCGACCCAAACGCCTTGGCTTCAGGGAGCGTCTCCCAGATGCGGACATTCCATGAAATAAACTTGGGCGAAAGAGGTCGTGATGCCGTCTGAAATTTACCTCTTTCGGCCAAACGGATCTCTGGAGAGTGCGCTGACCCGCTCCTCTGAACAATGAAACGTCTGTGTCTTCTGTCCATCGGAACCACTGCTCACATGGCAATTTACCCGCTTTGGCTGTATGATTTCTGTCCACAACCTAACTGGAACTAACAGTCCAGTTAGTCCTCTGACAGTCCTTAGAGGAACTGAGCCCTTCAGTGACTAGTGTGCAAGCTGTGCTCAGAGCTGACGGTCAGCGAGTGCTGGCTATGGGGGAAGCGAGGGGGACTTGGCCACTGTTTGCATTTTCCCAGGGCTTTGGTGATGTCTCCTTGACAGTGGCCTTGAGAGTGTCTCCCTGTAACCTCCCCCTTTGTGTTGCTTCCTGGTTTACTGGTTCACACTGAACGCCCAGGAGGTTTTTATTTTCAGGACAGATGATAGGCCATCTTCCCTTTGAAATTCTTTTCTTGCTCTCATTTGAAAAGATTTACCTGCCACTCAATTTTCTATAGATCTTATCACGTCCCCCGTCTGTCCCCAGCTTCCTATCACTCTGGGAAGCCTGGATGTTTGGGCACGGATCTCAAGATACAGATAGAAACTTTTTTTATCAGTGTGTGCCAAAGGCGGAGTGGAAGGCTTTTTTTGTCTGTATGGTGCAAAAAAAAAAATAATAATAATAATAATATTTTATTCATTTCCTGGGATTTTGAAAGCTCCAGAATCAACAGTAACACAAGCCTGATGACATTTTGAAGGGATTTGGGTCCAAGTGTCTTGAAAAGGTTCTATTTGATCCCGTGACTTACATTGGCACCCATAGCCGTCAAAAACGTAATTGCCCTTGAAACTTTAATATGAGTTTCAAACCAGCGGTCATTAGGGGACTGGAAGTATCTATAACAAAAAGGATGGAAACTGACTTAGATGTGTAATGATGAACCCAGCGCTGATAGTGATTTAATCTTTGTACGTTTCATTGCAGTCTTGTGGCAACATCTACAAAGGCCTCGCTCAGACCGGTGCCTGGGGCTGTTTTGATGAGTTTAATCGAATCTCTGTGGAGGTCTTATCAGTGGTGGCGGTGCAGGTATGGGGGTCGGAAGTAGGTGGGAGGCCATGGGCTTGTTGCCAGCACGGTGAAAGTCGACATCTTCTTGCTTTCAACCCTGCTTGTCCACTTCCGTGTCCCCTTCCCCCCTTGCATTTCACGTCCCTTCCTTCCTCTGCCCTCTAAGACAGACGCTCGTGCAGGATATGGGCGTCCTGTGGGTCCCTACCAAGGTGAGTCCATTTATTGGCCATGGGACTCCATTTCCTTCTCTGTAACATGTCCCCTCTGCTTCACGGGGGCGAGGAGAGGAGCGAACAAGGTGGCGGAGCCCGGCTCTTTGGAAAGGCCATGGACTTTGGGAATGTCTTCCATTTTGTCACTGAGTCTGAGCACGCTGCTCCGGCTCCCTTGGCCCAATTCACCTCATTGTATCTAAAGCAAGGATCACAGGATGAATGTTGTTGACGGAAGGAAGTCACGTTTGGGGCAGATTCATGTAAGCTGCCACTTGTCTTTCGAATTATCCAGAAAACACTCATTCAACACCTATGGCATAGTAAGTGCTACGCTCAAAACTAGGGTGAAGGGTCCCTGGTTGAGTAGGACGCGATCCCTAACTTTAAAACGACTTTAGTTCTTGAGGGGGACATGAGCATTCTTCAGTGTTCTAGAACACAATATGGGGCAAGACTGCTAGGCCCTTCCTCTCTCCCTGCCTCCCTCCATTCCTTCCTTTCTATCTCCCTTCCTTCCCTTCCCTTCTTCCGTGTTTGTTTATTTATTTTGAGAGAGGGAAATAGAGAGTGAGCAGGGATAGGGCAGAGAGCAAGGGACAGAGAGAGTGAATCCCAAGCAGGCCTTGCACTGTCAGTGCAGAGCCTGATGCAGGGATCGAACTCCTGAACCATGAGATCATGACCTGAGCCAAAACCAAGAGTTAGACGCTCAACTAACTGAGCCACCTAGGCAGCCCAGACACATTATTTTTAAGCCAGGCCTTAAAAAAGGTGGAGATGATGTGGATGAGAGAAAGGGTCTTCTAAGCAGAGGAAGTGGGCAGACAGAGGGGGAGAGGGAGGGGGAAAATGAGCAAACTGATGTTGAAAGTCTGTCCTGTACCAGGTACTTTTCACATATCCTCACATCTGTACAAGGTGTACAAGGATGGGTACGTACACACACACACACACACGGGGTAGGGAGAGAAACCAAAGATCAGCAGAGAAAAGTAACTGGTCCCAGGGCACACTCTTGGCAGGTGGCGAGGTTAGGACTTGAACCCAGCACCCCCACCCACACTGCCCAGGTGCAGGTCTAGACACAGATATCTGTCAGACACAAGGGATAAAATGCTAGAGAAGAAAATGAGGCTTGAGAGGCAGGTTCGAACCAGACAGCGGACGGGCTTAATTAAATGCCATGATGTGTACTGTCTTCAGCAGGCAACGGGGAGCCCCTGGAGGTTTCTGGAAAAGAAATTGCCCTCTGCCTGGCAGTGGTTTTAAGGAGGGGCTGAGCAGGAGGAAGATCAGCGGCTGTGAAGTCAGTGGTCTCTCCTGGGGGTCCCGATTGGAGCTGGGGCCTCAGTGGGAGCCCCCCGGCCTTCCCCATGGCCTCCCGGTCACCCCAGCAAAGCATAGCCTTTGCTGACACCTGCTCTGGGCTCCTTCCTGTAAGCCGGGTGCCCCTGTTTCCTGCTGGGGATGCTTGTGGTTTCATAACCCACCCCCTCCCCCCACCTCTATTGCCTCCGCCAGGCAAGGCCAGCGTAAGGGTGCTGCGTGGTGGAGAATGTTGGGTGGCGATGGCACTAGGGGCTGGCAGGACGGGTGCTCCCAGCTTGTGCCTGGAGTCCATACGGTCCAACCATTTACCTTTCCCCCTACCGGTGGCTTTTATTTCCAGAGTGGCGTGTATACAGTACAGGGAAAGAGAAACAGAGCTCTGAAGGACTCTCTTTCCTTCGGGTCCAAACAGAGGGACAAGAAAGAAGTGTAGCTTGACTGCCAGTTTTCCGAGGACAGGGGCAGCGGAAGGGAGGCGGGAGGCGCTGCAGACAGAGGGTGGTCCTCGCTGGGGAAGCTGCCTGAACCAGCCTCCTGACTCCCTGCTCCGCGTGCCCCGGCAGGAGCCAGCCTCCGCCCCCGTCACCTCCTCCTCCAGCATGCTGACCCCACGCAACATGCTGTCCCCGTCCAAGCAGGCTGGACTCGGAGCTGGGGGCAGGATCGCAGCCACCACGAGGTGGAACAGCAGTGGAGCTCACACCGCCAGCTGATTCCAAGCCCCCCGCCCCGGCCACTTTATCCCCGGTTGCCGCTGGGAGCCATAAGTGGTCAGGGGGCTCCGCAGGGTCCCTTCACTTCCCCCACGCCTCCCAAGGTCATCCGGTCTTCCAGCCCTTGATTTTGACAGCCAGTTTGGTGCTCCCATTCATGGGCTCCTGCAAGTTGCAAAACCGAGGGCTCTTCTTCTGTCCCCAGTGCTGATCCCTTTCCTTAGGACCGTTGGATTCCGTAGGAGTTAGTAGGAGCAATGAGTCGAGTGGCCGGCCAGAGCACTCTCTTGGCCTGAAAGCCCTTGACTAGCTTGGGTCGCGGGAGCCGATGGTGTGTGTTTCCAGGCTGCTGCCCCGGTGGCTTGAGGTCAGCTGTGGCACCTGGTGAGTGCCACAGACCAGGGGCATTTGGTTTTCCTGGCGAGCTGCTGCTTCAACACTTACCAGCACGCCTCTGCTTTGGAAGAATGCACGTCAGGGCCGCCAGATTTTTTTTTTAATTTTAAAGAGCAGCTGAAAGTCCAGATTTTTATGTAAAAACATCTCTAGATTTCTTGGGGCGCCCGGGTGACTCAGTCGGTTCAGCGTCCGACTTCGGCTCAGGTCACGATCTCGCGGTCTGTGGGTTCGAGCCCCGCGTCGGGTTGTGCGCTGACAGCCCGGAGCCTGCTTCGGATTTGTGTCTCCTTCTCTCTCTCTCTCTCTCTCTCTCTCTCTCTCTCTCTCTCTCTCTGCCCCTCCCCCGCTCATGCTCTGTCTCTCAAAAATGAATAATGTTAAAAAACATTTTTTTTTAAACATCTCCAGGCTTCTCAAAGTTGTCAACTCACCCAATTAAAAAACAAAACAAAACAAAACAAAAAACCAAACACACAAAAACCAAAACCTGAGCCGGACCAAGAAAGCACGGTGCTGGCTGCATTCACCTTGCCGACTTAGAGCCAAGTTTATGCCCCTTCACGGCCTGTGTGAATTTCAGGATAGAAGATAGAGTGACACGAATAAAATCAGGCTTTCTCAGAGTACTAAATCTCGGCCTGCAGTGGGTTCTGAGAATTGGGACGGAAGTCTAAGCTGTTCCCTGCCCTGGTGGCCGTTGGGATCCAGGACTGTCATTATAATATGTGCCTGGGGCTTTTCTCCTTAGGCTGCCTACTGCAGATAACGGGCAGCTCGCGTATCACCGGGGTTTTTATCTCCTTGCCTGCCATCGTCTGTTCATTCTACCTAGGTGGTGCCCACCTCCCTCCTCTCTGCTTGTCTTACTCCCTGTACCCTCTCTCCTGGCTGCTGGCCCCAGACCGCAGAGGGCCTCTCTCGTGCTCTCCAGCCCGGCTGCCTGGCTGTGACTGCCCTCACTTGAGTAGTTACACCCGTGGTGTCCCAGCTCAGCACTGGGGGGCTTCCAGAGGGCCATCTCGCCGTGTCCCTCCGAGAAGCCCAGGGGAAGAGCCAACAGGAAGGCAGTGAGAGCCAGACCGGGGTCAGCCCAGAGCTCATCTCGCGTTCCAGAGATGCTGTGAGCAGCCCCGTGTGCAGCTGGGATTTGAAAAGAAACAGGTTCTTGTGGGGTGGGGTGACCCGGGCAAGGGGCGGGGAAGTGGTTGTGAGCGTGGGTCACGTTTGAAACCGCACAGCCGGTATTCAGCCCCGGTTCTGCCACTTAACTAAGCTGTGTGCTTTGGGGCAAGTCCACGTCTCAAGCTCTCCGTCTGTAAAGAGGGTTAATAACAGTACCTGCCAGATGCAGTTGTAATAATTATTAAGTGAGTTAATATGTGTAAGAGCCCTTGAAGCCCTACGGATAGGAGGCGTGCGACAAATATCAGTCACTGTGACGGTGCTGATTATGGTGGTGGCCATGATGTTGGTGATCACTATCGTCGTTGCCTGAACACGGCCGGAAATGGGTTGAAGGGAAGAAGAAGGCAGGGGGATACAGAGCAGGGAAAGAGGGTCCATGCCCAGGTCTATCCAGTCTCCCGGACACTCTTCACTCCTTCTCAGCTGGCCCAGCCTCAGGCTCTCTTCCCAAACTTAGCGTCCCAACTGGTGAGGCAAAACCCAAGAGCCGTGGTCCCCGGGGTGCAATGGATGAACACTGCGAATTCACCTGATCCTGAAACTGCCCGACAGGATGTCCTAGGAGGTTCACCAAGATCAGTTCCTTTTTGCTTCTGGAATTAAATGAAATGAGTTCCACCCGGAATTCCCGGGTGCTTTCACACTGCAGTCTAGGAACACACCCCGTGGGAGAGACGGTTCTCAAGAAAGTGGTCTGACAACAGCCTGGGCAGAATTGGAGGCTGTACCACTTAAAATCATACACCCGTCCAAGGGGAAAATTGCACTTAATTATTGACACTGTCATCTAGGCTGGCATATTGGTTCAGAAGCCGCACCAGCTGGGACAGTCCTCCTCCACCCTCCCCGCCCCTCCCCTCGGCTCCTTGCCTGCCTGTCTGTGCTCTTCTAGTAACTTCCACAAAAGCGCGTGTGCGTCAGTGTTCTCGTAGGCGGGTATTTTCCTGTTTCTGTCCGATGGGTCAAGCAGAATTACATACCCAACGGGGAAAGAGTGTGGCATTTCCAAGAGCAATTACTCTGCTGTTTTAAAAAACGTAGAAAATACTACTTTTTTTTTTTTTCCTTCGGAATTTTGCTAATGCTGTTGCAGTCAGCTCGCCGGGCCTCGGGTTATCCGGGCCCAGGGACAAGTGTCACCAGGGCGCACTCCACTGCCCTCTCCCTCCAGCCTCCTGTCCCCTCGGTGCCCCCTGGCCAGGCATTTCCACCATGCCCCTTCCTTCCCTGGGGTACAGGAATGCTGAGCCGAGGCAGGAAGTGGCTAGAAGCAGCAGATCGGTTGGCAAGGTCTTGGGAGGTCACCAGAGCAGTGCTCCACGGACTCAGGGCGCCAAACAAATGCTAGAGTCTCAGAACCAAGGGAGCCCCCCACCTGCCACCTTTGATAGAGGAGCTTAAGGTCTAAGGTGCAAACGCAGAAATATTTTTTTAAAAAAAACGTGAAACCTGGTGAGTGGGTTGCACTTGCCGAAGGCAGCACCCTCCAATCCGCCTTTGCAGAGGGAAGCATGGAGTGAGCCGGGCAGGATTTTAATAACGCATGGCATTTGGGGGCAAAGTGTGGACTGCAGAATGGACCACTTCCCTAGAATGTGAGGGGCAAAGGAGAAAGAGCTGGCAGGTTTTATGTAGCTTAGGGCTAGCCCGTGACCTCCTTAAAACATATCACCTGCGGGGAAGGTGGCCTGACTTTTCTACTTCATGAGTGTGTCCGATACAAGGCCCCAGCGGGAGGATGTAGGGGCAGAACCCTCCGTGATTACCAGCTTCCAGTCTTGGAAGGGAAAGACCTCATTTTTAAGGTGTCCCATCAGGCCCCCACGGTCAGGCAAACACACATGGCTTGTACAGAATACAGGATTGCTCATCTGCAGTCAGGGCCACCACGACCTAGAGGGGTAAAGTCTACCCACACATCTAAAGCATAAGTCGGTTGGGGCACCTGGATGGCTCAGTCAGTTGAGCGTCTGACTTCGGCTCAGGTCGTGATCTCACGGTTCATGGGTTTGAGCCCCGCGTCGGGCTCTGTGCTGACAGCTCGGAGCCTGGAGCCTGCTTCGGATTCTGTGTCTCCCTCTCTCTCTGCCCCTCCCCTGCTCGCATTCCGTCTCTCTCTGTCTCTCAAAAATAAACGTTCAAAAAAAAAAAAGCATAAGGCAGAAAGCAAGCTCCAGGAGAGAGGGATGATTAAAGGCTGTAGAGGCTGGAAGACAAAGTGAGCTCGTCTGGTTGAGGGCCAGTGGGGACTCTTGAAATTGGTAGGGGGCAGTTGGGTCCAGTGGCAGGGACACTTAATTGGCCAGCAGCACCTGTTTCCCTTGGGAACTTACTAGAAACGCAGACTCAGACCCACCGTTGACCTGCTGTAACATAATCTGCATTTCCACGAGATCTCCAGGGGTTCGTACCCACCATAACCTTGGAGATCTGCTTCTCTGACTCCGTATCCTGTACCCTGGCTACACCGTAGAACTGCCTGGGCAATTCTGAAAAATAGGAATGTGCAAATGCGTAGTCTCTGTGCCCAAAGATTCTGGTTTCATTGGTCTGGGGCAAGACCTAAGCATCACCTAAGCATCGAGTCTTTTTTTTGGGAACTTTCTGTGTGGTTCTTCTGTCCAGCAAGCTTCGAGAACCGGAGTGGAGAGGGAGATGGGCAGGCGAGGGGAACGTCTTGAGGGCTGTGGAGTGTGGGTGCATCTCAAGACCCACAGGTTCGAGCCCCACTGGCCCAGGTTAGCAGGCTGCAGGGACACGTCCTCCCCACGGCAGGAGGGAGTGAGGAGCGGGTGCACTGAGGGGGGAGGGGCAGCTCTGACAGGGACACCTGGGCAGTGGCAGGGATGAGCCGAAACCCAAGATTTGCCTGGACTGCTGTGGTTCTCGAATTTGAGCATATATCCAGATCACCTGGAGGCCTTATTCATCAGCTGGACCCCACCCCAGCATTTCTGATTGGCTCAAACTGGGGTGGGGCCAAGAATTTGCATGGGAATTTGGTAGGCCCCGGGGACACGAGCTGTGGCATGGTGGACAAGTCACTTACACCTCCTTGCCCTCAGTTTCCTCACTGGTAAAATGTTTGATTTTGCGGATCATGGTTTTCCCAACTTTGGCAAATGTCAAAGGCCTCCATGTCTTGAGGCCGGATAATTCTAGCAAACGGCCCCCCCCCCGCCCCGCCCAGCCCCCTAGTTGTGACAACAAAAAAGTCTCCAGCCATGGCCAGATGTCCCCTGGGGAGGGTGGGGGGCACAGGTGCAAAATGATTCCCCCCCACCCCCATTTGAGACCACTCATTTCGACATAGCTCTCCATGTTTGTTTTCTTTGGTGAGTGACAAATACAGCTTTTCTTACTCGGTGGAAACGTGTGTTGGAATTATTATTTCCAGAACAGAACAAAATTCCTCTGAAAGCTATGTATTTGATGAGGAGCCGTATGGGGCTGGCACGGTGTCCTTCTAGTAAGAGGCTGTTTGAGAAAGTGGCTATTAAGTGTATGTGCTTTGTCACCAAATTGCCTGGTTGGTAACTTGGGGTGCCCTGAGGTGCCCCACTTACCAACTGTTAGACACCTGACAAGTTTCTTTTTTTTTTTTCCTTGTGAAGTTTTATTTTTTAACCAATTTTAGACTTCTAGAAAAGTTGCAGAAATCGTGTAGAGGCCCCACGTGTCCCTCCCCCACCTCCCGAAACTCAGCATCTTGCGTATCTGTAGTACAGGTTCTTAACTGTTTCTGGCTGTTTCCTCATCTATAAAACGAGGATCTGCCCCCATCTCGTGCAGCCATGACGAGGACTTAACGGGATAACTCGCGTAAAATACCCAGAAAAGCGCCCGGTGCCTTCCAAGCGCTCAGAAAACGTCAGTTATTATTTTGTGGTTGTTCTGCGTGGCTTTAAAATCTTTGAAAGCGGTTAAGTTTTTAGTGGAGAAACGGACCCCCCATGAGTGAGGAGTGTACCTGACCTACAGGTGCACAGTCTATGCCTGCCTGTGTGTGCACCCCCACCTGGCTGGGCCCGGGGTTTAATCCGTATGATCCCAGCCCACCTGCTTGCCCCTGCCCGCCCCCCCCCCCACCTCCCCCGACATCCTGAAGGACCTCTGGACTCTATCGGGGCCTCCTGGACCCTGACCACTGCATTCCAAGGCTCATCCCGCGGGCCTTGGTTGTTCCTAAGAAGATGAGAAAGTGCCAGGCAGGCAGTCTCCCGTCCTGTCCAGCGTGAGCCCAGATAACAGAGCCTGCCACCAGCACTGATGCCCCAGCTTTAACTGCAGCCTTGAATCGGCTCGCCCCTTAGGACGGTGACTGTCCAGTGTATTTTATGGGGAGGACCGGGGCCAGAGAGAGCCCAGCCTTCACCACCCACGTAAGCCGCAGGGTGGCCAGGAGGCCGGAGGTCGTGTGCAAGGCTGTGGAGACCACCTCTGCCGCAAAGGCATCGACATTCCCTTCGCAGAAGAGAAGTTTCGGTCTCAAACTAATTGCCGTGAGCTCAAATGCGTGTGGCCTTCCGGGCCTCGCTTTGGGGAAGGAGCTGAATCCTAATTACGGAACTGTCACATGTTCCGGTGAGTGCCCGTTCTTCCAGACACTGGAGAGAGCCTTGTTCCGCCATACACGGTCCGGTGGTTTCGTGTCTTTCCCCTTATTTAGGCTCCAGCTGTCTCTTTCATAAATGCTCGAGCTCGCTCTCTCTCTCTCTCCCTCTCTCCCTCTCTCCCTCTCTCCCTCTCCCTCCCAAACACACACACATACCTGCAGCCCAGTCTCCACAGAACTCTTGGCTATTCCAAACACCCCGAACGCGGCTGACAGGACAGGAGTTCATTCAAAACCTTGCACTGGTCCCCCCGGCTTTTGGGTTTTGCTTTCGGGAGCCCCGACAAGCTGGAACTACCCAAGAGACATTCCGAGGGGCCCACCTGAACAAGTGCGCCCCTCCTGCCTTCCCGCCTTCCGTCACTGATCATCTTTGCAAGTGCTCTTTCCAAGGCACCGGGTGTGAAAATGGTGATCTCCTTTCTGTCTCTCCTCCCGGTGCTATAAGAATGATCTAGAATATAGAGCCAGCCAGCTCAAGCTTTAGCTTATATCCCCACCATTTAAGGAAAGTCTCCTCTTTTTAGAAAGGCACGAATAGCCCCGGGGATGTAGCTCCAGCCTCGCTTTGGTTCTGGGGCTCCCTCCACTCCCCACCATCTGCAGGGCACTCCGTCCCTGAAGGGGTGAGCTGTGTTCATGCCATCGGTTCTAGAGATGCAGCCTGAGGAGGTAAACCAGGCTGAGGACCACGACTGCGGTGACGATGGTCACCTTAACAGTTTCCGTGTTAGCTGCTAGACTTTTAAAAAAGAAAAAAAACTTTTATAAGTTTATTTTGAGAGAGACAGAGAGCAAGGGAGGGGAAGCCAGAGAGGGAGAGGAGAATCCCAATCGGGCTCCACGCTGTCAGTGCAGAGCCCGACGCGGGGCTTGAGCCCACAGACCGTGAGATCATGACCTGAGCGGAAACCCAGGGTCAGATGCTCAACCGACAGAGCCACACAGGCGCCCCGTTGACTGCTGCTTTTAAGCGTTTTCTGGATGCCACTCTCTTCAGGGGCTTTATTTCATTTAAATAAAGAACAAGCCCAGCCGGTAGGTACCAGTGCCCTCTCGATCACGCAGCGGCCACGAGCCCAGGCTCCAGAATCCACTCGCCTGGCTTCATTCTGGGTGCCACCGCCTTGGAGCGATGTCAGGTTGGGCAGACTGTTCCACTGCTCAGTGCTTGTGTTTCATCATCGAGAGACGGGGCTGGTGGCAGTAAAGTGCCCCGGCTCCCCGCCGGCAGAGGATCGTGGTGAAAAGCAAATGAATGAACACGGAAGTGCTCAGAACAACGCCTGGCCAGAGATCAGTGCTAGTGCATTTCCAGGGTAACTACAGGGAGGGTTAAACACCTGCTTGCTGTTCACTCTCAGCCGCTGTGTTGTAAATACAGAAACAGGCGGCCAGATTTCTTTTAGACAGGCACCCCGCGCCCACCAGCGGAGGGTCCAGGGTGCCTGTCCTTCCATGAAGGGGGCCAGGGAGCAGGTGTCCGTGTTGGGTATGGTCATGCTTCCCAGCCCTAGCTACCACTCCGCCCCTGGGACACACGGCAGAGGTACCTTTCTCCGTTGACTCGTTCCCCAGGTAAAAAGCATCCAGGATGCGATCCGAGACAAGAAGCAGCGGTTCAGCTTCCTCGGGGAGGAGATCAGCCTGAATCCCTCCGTGGGGATCTTCATCACCATGAACCCGGGCTACGCCGGCCGCACGGAGCTGCCGGAGAATCTCAAGGCTCTGTTCAGGTGAGCGTCCGCTCTGCCCCACACGAGGGCCCCCGGAGAGAAGCGTCTCCTGGTTTTTTCCACTGAAAATGTAGGGCGTGTATATTAGAAGACATTTGGAACATGTAAAAAAGCTTACAAAACTACCTTTAGGGGTGCCTGCGTGGCTCAATTGGTTAAGCATCTGACTCTTTGTTTCGGCTCAGGTGGTTCTGTGGGTTCAAACCCCACGTCGGGCTCTGCGTTGACAGTGTGGAACCTGCTTGGGATTCTCTCTCCCTCTCTCTCCCTTTCTCTCTGCCCCTCCTGCGTGCGTGTGCACATTCTCTCTCTCTCTCTCTCTCTCTCTCTCTCTCTCTCTCTCTCTCTCAAAATAAACTTTAAAAAAAATGAAAAAAAAAAAAACCTTTAATGCTACCATCAGTAAAATTATTTTTTGCTTAGCTGTATTTAAAATATGTGCATTTAAAAATTTTTTTAATGTTTATTTTCGAGACAGGGGGAGACACAGCATGAGCAGGGGAGGGGCAGAGAGAGACAGAGAGAGGGAGACGCAGAATCCGAAGCAGACTCCAGGCTCTGAGCTGTCAGCACAGAGCCCGACGGCAGGGCTCGAACTCACTGACTGCGAGATCATGACCTGAGCCGAAGTCAGACGCTCAACCAACTGAGCCACCCAGGCGCCCCAAAATATGCATATTTTAAAGTCATGGACTTGTCCACACACGGTTTCTTTTTATAAATTTAAATTTTTTTCATGTTTTATTTTATTTTTGAGAGCGAGTGAGCAGGGGAGGGACAGAGAGAGGAGACACAGAATCCGAAGCAGGCTCCAGGCTCTGAGCTGTCAGCACAGAGCCCCACATGGGGCTCGAACTCACGAACCGTGAGATCATGACCTGAGCTGAAGTCTGACGCTTAACTGACTGAGTCACCCAGGCGCCCACCCCCCCACAGTTTCATACTGTTTTGTTTTTTCGTTTCATACTCGATCATAATCCTATCATAAATAACCTCTTCTGTTAGATGGTTTTAAGAAACCTCCTTTCGTGACTACGCGTTATTCTATCAAGTGTGTGGTCCACAGCGTAATTAAGTAACCCTCCATATTTAAACATTAGGACTGTGTCTAGCACTTAAGACAAATTTATGCATAATGCTGTGATGTCCACCTATGTACCTCAGTCTTTTTTTCTGTATGCGTGATGATTTTCTTTGGCTAAGCTTCCCAGAAGTAGAATCACAGAGCTAACTGGGGAGGCACGTTTTTCAGGCTCCTGATGACAAATGGCTTTCTAGAAAGAGCAGTGCCGACTTACACTCCTGGTAGCGATGTGTGAGAACACGTATCTTTTCTTTCACCTTGGCCGCCACCAGTGGATATTGTCATGTGTTTAAATCTTCTTTATTGTGATAAGAAAACGCAAATGCATTTTCTAGAAGGGGCTGGGGTCTCCATTCTTTTTCTCGGGAAAGCAAAGTCAGCCCAACAAAATAAAGAGGCCTCCCGGCTTCTGATTTTCTGCCTACTGGACTGTTCCTAATGGAACATCACCAGGCCTGAACGGATGGCACAGAATAGGTTTGTTGCTTGTTTGCAGCAAGTTATGTGTTAAATGCACTTGGGTTGCAAACAGTAATGGAGGTGGGTTGCCACCCTGGTCAGGACTACTCTACGTTTCTTTTTCCCTGAGTGTAAAGGCAACATTTATCTATAGAAGAAAATTGGGGGTGGCGGGGGGCGGAGAAAATATTTATAGAAACAATAAATACAGGGACACCTGGGTGGCTCAGTCGGTTGAACATCCTGCTCTTGGTTTTGGCTCAGGTCATGATCTCACGGTGCGTGAGTTCGAGCCCCACGTTGGGCTCTGTGCTGATGGTGTGGAGCCTGCTTGGGATTCTCTCTCTTCTTATCTCTCTGCCCCTCCCCTGTTCTCTCTTTCTCTCTCTCAAATTAAATAAATAAAAACTTAAAAAATAAGCGATAAATACAAACATCTGCTTTTACGCCTCGTTTTCAAAAAGCCCTGTGAGGAAGACACTATTCGTGCCCCCCTTGTTCAGGGAGAAAACAGAGTCCGCAAAGGCCCAGGGTAGTAATCATGATCACCAGGGTTAGCCAGCAGCCCAAGGAGCAAGCCACAGAACTGGGGTTCTAACCCAGTCTGTCTGATTCCAGAACCTCGGCCCTCCCCATCTGAATGCTTTCATGCAGAGATCGTGTGACCCTTTGGCATTCCTCCTTCTGACCTTGAGTGGGCAGAGTATATTCCTTTTTTGAACTTGGGATAAGACCCTGTACAAGTTGGTATCCTGCCTTCGTTAATTAATATTTTCCTGTGTCAGGGACGCCTGGGTGGCTTAGTCAGTTAAGCATCAGACTTCAGCTCAGGCATAATCTTCTGGTTCGTGGGTTCGAGCCCCACTTCAGGCTCTGTGCTGACAGCTCAGAGCCTGGAGCCTGCTTCGGATTCTGTGTCTCCCTCTCTCTTTGCCCTTCCCCCACTCACGCTCTGTCTGTCTCTCTCAAAAATAAATAAACATTAAAAAAATTTTTTCCCTTACCATTAAATAGTTTTCCTTCTATAGCATTATTTTCCACGGCCGTGTTGCATGCTATTGTATGGATGCATGTTTAACCTTATTTCAGGTTGCAAAATATTTCAGGTTGAGAATCTGAATGCCATGAAAAATAATTTAAAGGAAAAATTTTCTTGAGCTATATGTTAGTGAAAGTCTTATATCCGCGTGGGGAAAATGCGATTAAAGAACTGTAAATGACCTTAGGCTCCTGGTATATACCTAATAAATTAACTTGAAAAATAAGTGATTTTGCAATCAAATGTTTCTAGAGCCAGGCAGGAAAAAAAATCAAAGTAAATCCTTACAGAAAGACAAAAAATTCCCCTATATACATTTTGTGGCAAGATGGGGTTAATGGGTATTTACTTGAGACCTTGGCAATAGATACTTACATTTGTATGCACATAAGTACAGAATAGGCCTCGAGCGTCTAGGCTTGGAGGAGACGCACGTCTTAAAAATGAGATATAGATTCTTGTAGACCCCAGGAGAGACCCGATTCTTCAACCGGAGTCCCTAATCTATTATAGGAAAAACTAATCTAATAAATTACTAATTACCAAAGCTTTACTAATCTGTGCCTGTGGAAGGCTCACTGGACCCAGGTTACAACATGAGCTGTAGCCCCGATCCTGTCCCCACCTGCTACTATCACCCATCACCTTGGACAAGACAACTCACGTCCCATATCCTTCATCACTTCATCCCTAAGTTGGAAGTCTTAGACGAAACCATTGCTAAGGGCCAAGTGTTTATCCTCACAGATGCCTCTGTCTGTGATCGCAGCCAGTGTCTGTTGTCTTACCAACACCGCCCCCCTTCAGCCATGGTTAGGAAAACTATCTTGGCCCTCTGCCCCCTTGTTCACAGGCCTTGCGCGATGGTGGTTCCAGACTTCGAGTTGATCTGTGAGATCATGCTGGTGGCAGAAGGATTCATTGAAGCACGGGCGTTAGCCAGAAAGTTCATCACCCTTTATCGGTTGTGCAAAGAGCTGCTCTCTAAACAGGTACTCTCTCTAGTGACGCTGGACCACCAGTCACGTGTGATTGCCCCACCTCTGGATGGGGCTCGGGGCCGATGTCATAGGGAAACGTTAGAGCCTTCTGTCAATGCGCCCACAAGCATAGTACGAGTTCTGCACACTTCCACAACAAAGATTCGTATTCATTTTCTTAGCATTAAAAAAAAAATCTTATTCGGCCCCCAAACTTATTTTTTTTCACAGACTACTTAGCACCTCATCGACCACCCGTGTCCCGTGGGAAACACCTCAGTGGCCAACGAAACTCCCTTGGAGGGAACGGTCTCTACCCAGAGGGACACGAGATGGGGGAGAGGGTTGAGGAGATAGTCATCGAATCCCATGTACCTCACCACTTGTCCTTAAATGTGGCTGCTGCCTAGGGCAGGCCCCCAGACAGGAATAGCACCTTAAAACATGCCGAAGGGGGCGCCTGGGTGGCTCATTTGGTTAAGTCTCTGACTCTTGGTTTCTGCTCAGGTCATGATCTCCCAGTTTTGTGGGTTTGAGCCCCATGTCAGGCTCTGTGCTGACCGCTCAGAGCCTGGAGATTGCTTGGCATTCTCTCTCTCCCTCTCTCCCTGCCCCACCCCCACTCGTGCCGTCTCTATCTCAAAATAAATAAACTTAAAAAAAAAAATGCCGAAGGGGGCACCCGAGTGGTTCAGTCAGTTAAGTGTCCAACTCTTGATCTCAGCTTGGGTCTTGATCTCAGGGTCGTGAGTTCAGGTCCCATGTTGGGCTCTGCACGGGATGTGACGGAGAATCTCTTGGTGGCCGGGACAGCCAGTCAGGCTTCCTTGGGCTGTTCCCACTGAGTGTCTCCTCCGTCCGGGGCTCACAGGGACCATTTTTGCTGCCACAGCACGGGGAACACCCGGCCCTGTGAAATCTGTCCAAGGTGGATTTCTTTAAAAACGTCTCCTATTGCCTCATGCTTCCCAGCCCCCTTGGTGATTGCATTCTTTCCGTAGATTCCCCACCACCACTAACGTCCAGGCCAGCGGCCGACATTCACAACTCCACCCTGAGCCTCTCTTGTGACCTCCAAACCTTCATATTCACTGGTTTCTGCCCCAGGTCCCCACCCCACCCCAGCCCGCTTCTCCCACATTCCTTGCTTCAGTACGTCACTTGCTTGCTGATTCTGGAACCCTGGGAGTCCTCCTCGGCATTTTCGTCTTCCACAGCCCTGCACCTAACCACGGACGAGCTGTTGTTCGTTGGCTGCTCTGGCCCTCTCTCAAATTCATCTCGTTTTCTTTCTGCCACCTTCAATCCAAGCCCCCCTGTCTCTTGCTTAAACTCTTGGAATTTCCTTTCTACTGGTTGCTACCAGTGGCTGTTTTCAGTTGCTTTCCTCAGAGAGTTTGGAGGCCTCCAAGGTGTAGAGCTTGTGAGCTCAGCCTCCGCCATATCTAAGCCAACATGGCTGCCTCCCGGATACCCTTCAGCTCTCTGAATGTACAAGGAGAAGCCAGGTGGGTCGGGAAGTGGTTCTGTTTGGTTTCTCCGACCCCCAGCCCCCGGGATGCTCTGGGTCTGCTTTGTCATCACCCATGACCCTGATGTTCCGTGTCATTGGTCTTGCCCTGTGCCTCTGCCTTGGCCTCGGAAGTGACCCGCTGGTAATTGTGTGGACGCCAGCACGGGCACGTGGCGCTCTGCATCCCAGCGACTCTGGCCTGACCTGTGCCGCCTTCCCTCAGGACCACTATGACTGGGGCCTGCGGGCCATCAAGTCGGTGCTGGTGGTGGCGGGATCCCTGAAGCGAGGAGACCCTGACCGCCCCGAGGACCAGGTCCTGATGCGCTCCCTCAGAGACTTCAACATCCCCAAGATCGTGACCGATGATGTGCCAGTGTTCATGGGCCTGATTGGGGACCTCTTTCCTGCCCTGGATGTCCCTCGGAGGAGAGACCTCAACTTCGAAGCCTTGGTTCGGAAGGCCGTAGTGGAGCTGAAGCTCCAGGCCGAGGACAACTTTGTGCTCAAGGTACACGGGGTTTCTCCCTCCCAAGTTCTTCTTGTCGCTCAACGCTTTTCTTGGATGATGGGTCGTCCTCAATCCAAAGGGTTGCCTTAGATGTACAAATATGTATCTACCCAGTAGGAATTCGTTTCAAGAGCTCTTTACTGGGGCACCCACCGTGCGGAATGTGTGGTGGGGAATGCACGGGAAGGATGGGGCCCCTGCCATCAGAAGGCTCACGATCCGGCAAGAGGAAAATGAGCCGTTCCACCGCTGCTGCACGTGTTATTTTCCCATGAACTACTTCAGACGTGATTTCAGAGCAATGATGAAATTGGAAGTCATGCTGGTTCTTAGGCAGTTTTCGGAGCTTGTGAATGTTCTGAAGTGGTCAGGGGCAAGCTTTCTCACAATTAAAGGAAGAAAAACAAACCCTGAGGGTGGCAGGCAGGATAATGTCTGCAGCCCAGTCCCCAGGATGTACGTTGTGTTACATGGCAAGGGGAGATGAGGGCTGCAGGTGGAATGAAGGCTGCTAACGGGCTGACCTTAAGACGGGAGGATGATCATGGGTTACCTAGGTGGCCCTATATAATCGTGGTGGTCTTTAAGATTTAAGTTTATTTATTTTGAGAGAGAGAGAGATCTCGCACCAGTGGGGGAGGGGCAGAAACAGAGAATCCCAAGCAGGTTCCACGCTGTAGGCACACAACCCGATGCAGAGCTAGAACTCCCCAACCATGAGATTGTGATCTGAGCTGAAACCAAGAGTCGGACACTTGACCAACTGGACTACCCAAGTGCCCCATGACGGTGGTCGTTGTAAGTGAAACAGGGACACAGGAGGACGTGTGTCCAGGTAACTCCATAGCTAAAATTCCACCAGCCATTACTGACTTTGAAGGTGGAGGAGGGGGCCATGCACCAGGAAATGCGGGAGGCGTCTAGATGCTGGAAAAGGCAAGGAATGGATGCTCCCATAGAAGGCCCCAGAAGGGACAGGCCCTGTCAACACCTTGTTGCCCCACTTTGTGAGACCCACTTTGGACTTCTGACCACCTAAGCTGTGAGATAATGACTTTGGGTTGTTTCAAGCCAATACTTTTGTGGTAATTTGTTAGAGCAGCAACAGAAAATGAGTCTGCTTACCAGTACGTATAGAGTTTCAGGGAAAAAAATCTGAAACTTCAGGGGAAGTATAATAGGTTTCGAGGCCTTTGGAGCCATGGTGGTTTCTACTATTTTCTGGAGGATGCTCAGGACAGGTGAAGACATTTCTCTCCTTGCATTAAAACAGTGGATTAAAGAGAAAGGCTCTGTCTAGAACAGATCTTTAATCATGATTAAAATGGTCTTTATTAGAAGTGAGTGCGCCCATGACCTACCTCTTGGAAAAGGAAGCACACAGGTACCCCAGTTGGGGCACCCGGCTGGCCCAGTCTGTGGAGCCTGGAACTCCTGATCACAGGGTTGCAAGTTCGAGCCCCACACTGGGCATAGAGACTACTTTTTAAAAATCCTATGAAAAAAAAATAGGGGCACCTGGCTGGCTCAGTCAGAGGAGCGTGTGACTCTTGATCTTGAGGTCGGGAGTTCGAGCCTCATGTTGGGTGTAGAAATTTCTAAGAAAAGTTGCACAATAAACTGTAAACCGTGGTTTATAAATAAAATATATAAGTAATATAAAAACATTGAGAGAGATAGCGTGCAAGAGAGAGAAAAGATTGGCCAACATGAGGCAAGGAGCAAACGCTCTAGCGATTTAACTGTGCCAACATTTTTACTAGGATTAGGATGCATTGTCAAAATTTTTCGGGCTTTGGATACAAAGTTCTGCACTTTTTAAAAAAATGTTTTAACACTTATTTACTTTTGAGAGACAGAGACAGAGTACAAGCAGGGGAGGGGCAGAGAGAGAGAGGGAGACACAGAATCCGAAGCAGGCTCCAGGCTCTGAGCCATCAGCACAGAGCCCGACGTGGGGCTCACACTCACAAACCACGAGATCGTGACCTGAGCCGAAGTCGAATGCCCGCCCGACTGAGCCGCCCAGGCTCCCCTCTAAGTTCTGTCCCTTTTGACTGGTCCGCCCCAATCCCGCTTTTCCGTAAGTCTGTTATTTTTACTGAGCACCTTTGCAGACAGTCACGTTTTCAGGAGGCGTGACTGTTGTTTCAGTAGATGTATCTGCCCACGAGTACCTTGAATGTACCTTGAAGCAGGGTGTGACAGGTGCCACAAGAGAGGGTCCCAGGGTACAGGAGCATGGCTGGATTGTTTTCCTGTGCAGTGATATCTTTGGGAATTCTGTGAATGCTGCTTGAGAGCTCACAGGTGTCTTACTTTATGTATCACATCTGACCCCCCCCTGCCCCCCGTCCAACCACCGAGGCCGACGGAGCAGGTGAGATACTTTACAGATGAGGAAGCTGGACGGCCATTACTTCTGCAGGATCTGCCACTGAGGGTTTCGTGAGCGAGAACGTGCTCCCCCTTGAGGACGTTAATGGACTAGGGGGCCTTGTTCCTTCTATGCCATGGGGTGCCACAAAAGCCTCCAGGAGGCTTTTCTAGCATGGAATACAATACAATTGGTTGAGATTGAGCCCCGGCGGCTGTATATAAATAGAATTGCAAATTGGTGTCTGCTCCCATCTCTGAGATTACATTTCACAGAGGAAAGCAAAACTTTACCTGGTCCTTCACAGCTGTGACTGTGTTTTGCCTGTCTGTCCCCACACCCAACCTCCCTCCTCCCAAGTGTGGCAGATAGACTTTTTCAAGGTAGAGGTGGGCTTGAAGGCCTTCCAGGTAGAAGAAAAGTGTCGGTGAAGGGCTAGACGGGGAAACACAGAGATGGTGTGAGCACTGGCAAGAAGTCCGGTGTCACTAGGAAGAAGGTAGCGGGGCCCGGGAGGGAGCAGTAGGACTCGAAGGGTCATATGGCAGCATGATATGGGGGGCCTTGAATGCCAGACCAAGGGGTTTCCTCGTAAGGGCTCCGATCCTCAGAGGGGAGGTAAATCCGACGAGGCTGCTGCTATGTAGGGCTCTGGGGCTGATGTCCCAGCATCAGAACTGTCCACATCTTCCTGGACGCTCTGCGAGTCTGCTGAGGCAACATGACCCTACTTTGCCACTTGCTACATTTTTTCCTACTCAGCTGGCCCCTGTTCTGCCCCTTCTTTCTCTCTCCTTTTTCATAATTGCTTTCTGCTCCTCTGATAAGACAGATTCTCCCTGTTAAAACATGCTGTCTCCCACCCACTTTTCGTCTGCGCCTTCCACCTGAACTCCTGAAAGTCAGTTCATCAGAGATACCTCGTGAGGCTCTGGATTGAGATGTCATCCTGAGATCCCCTGAAAAGCGATAGTATACGTTCTTTTTTTTTTTTTTTTTTTTTTTTTTTTAAGAAAAAGGAATAAGGAGTGTGGAAACTAGAAGGAGATGGTTCCATCAGTTCCTGGAAACAGGATGAAAGCAGGTGGACAGATCACACAGGGCAGGAAGGGCTACAGGCCAGAATCCACCCCGAGGGGACCAGTCCACCCAAGCGGACCCCGGAGGGAAGCTCTGGGCTTGGAGTTGGTCGTGAAGGAGGGCAGGGGTGAGAAGAAGAACCAGCAAAAGCCGAAGGGGGACCATTAAGTCTGTTTCCCTTATAATTCTGCCACCTGGTTCCCCACACTCTTCTCCCAGCTCTGCCTTCTAGTTACAGATTCCCAAGAAGGCAGACCACATACAGCCAGGCATTTAACCCGCAGCCAGAAGGAAAAGTCTAAAGTAACCTAATTCTAGAGTAATCTAAATAAATCTAAAGTCTAAAGTAATCTAATAAACTCTTGGAGGGGCGGCTATATCTGCTCTTGGGGTGTTGGTGCCCCAGTTTATGGCCTGTCTATTCCACTCGGGGCCCCTCAGCCTGAAGGCCAGTCACCCGCTTACTCACCTGCAAGGTCTATGGTCCACGTGTACATACATCCGCGATCTCCCATCTCGGGAAGGCACCCCGAGCGTATCCACCTGCCCAGCCTCCTTGAAAACGCAGGGCAGCGATCTTCATTTAAACTTGAGGCTCACCAGATGCTGGAGAAAGCCAACAGCACGAGAGACAAAGGCAAGCTGACAGACACCCCCCCACACACGCACATGCTCACACCACATACACACACACACACACACACACACACACACACACACACAGAGCAGCTGACTCCAGTGCAAGTAAGGAGGAGAACATTTTGAAAGTTCTAATTAGTATCCTTGAAGGAAATTAGGAAAATGATACCCATACAAATGGAATGAGATGCTGTAAAAATAAATAAGTAAAAAGAACCATCAAAGAATTGTAAAGAGCTCTTTGAAATGCGTAATTGTATCATTGATAACACAAAATTCAGTAAGGGGATTGGAAGGGGAAGTCAAGGAAATACCCCAGGAGGAAATTACGTATGGATGTGTGTAATTTTAAAAATGCATTTTTATATACATTTGTTTTTATTCAATATATGTTTTTTTTTATTTTTTAAAAAATGGTTATTTATTTTTGAAGGAGAGAGAGACAGAGCATGAGCAGGGGAGGGGCAGAGAGAGGGGAAGACACAGAATCTGAAGCAGGCTCCAGGTTCCGAGCTGTCAGCACAGAGCCCGACGCGAAGCTCAAACTCACAGCCGTGAGATCATGACCTGAGCTGAAGTCAGATGCTTAACTGACTGAGCCACCCAGGCACCCCTCAATATATGTGTTTTATAAGGATAAGAGATACTTATGTCTTTATTTATGTAGATATAATGTGTGTATAACAATACAATAGATATGATGTACAAAGAGACCGAAAATGCAAGAGTCCGGATAACAGAGAAGATTGATCTAGGTTATGCAACGTGTGACCAATGGGAATTTTAGAAAGAACTTTCTAGAGCTGGAGAAACAGATGTTTGGTTTTGTTTGTATTTAAATTCCAGTTGAGGGGCACCTGGGTGGCTCAGTCAGGTGAGCATCCAACTTCGGCTCAGGTCATGATCTCACGGTGCGTGGGTTCGAGCCCCGTGTCGGGCTCTGTGCTGACAGCTCAGAACCTGGAGCCTGCTTCAGATTCTGTGCCTCCCTCTTTTTCTGCCCCTCCCCTGCTCATGCTCTGTCTCTGTCTCTCCAAAATAAATGTTAAAAAAATTGTTTTTAATTCCAGTTGACATACAGTGTAATATTAGTCTCAGGTATACAACAGTATATTGATTCAGCACTTCCCATACATCACCCGATGCTCATCACTAACGTGCCCCCCTTAACCCGCCTCCCTGACTTCACCCATCCCCCCGGCCACCTCCCCGCTGGTAGCCATCAGTATGTTCTCGATAGCTAAGAGTCTGTTTCTTGATTTGTCTCCTTTTATTCCCTTTACTCATTTGTGTCTCCAATTCCATGTTTGAGTGAGATCATATGGTATTTGTCTTCCTCTGACTGACTTATTTCACTTAGTGTTATGTTCTCTAGCTCCGTCCACATCACTGCAAATGGCAAGATTTCATTCTTTTTTATGGCTGAGTAACATCCCATTGTATGTGTATACCACATCTTTATCCATTTCCTCCGTCAGTGGACATTCGGGTTGCTTCCATATCTTGGCCATTGTAAATAATGCTGCTATAGACATCGGGGTTATGCACCCTTTTGAATGGTACTTGAAGACATACTATGGAAAACTGAGGGTGAAAAATAATAACGCCATGGGTTTCAAAACATCAAGAATCAGAAAAAGAAACCTTAGCATTATAGCTGTCAGCAGACCTAGAAAGCAATCCATCCAAATCAGGGCAGGAAGTTCACAGTCTCCAACAAAAGACCTCAAAATGGATACGCTCAAGCAAGAATAGATCATCATGATGAAAGTTTATGCAATTTTATTAAACTTCTAAGGCAAATGTCTTTTATTTTAACAAAGAAAAAGGAAAGCAATTAGAACACCAAGAGAAAAAAGTCATGGTCTGAAACTTTTCTGAATATTTATTTATTTATTTATTTTGAGAGAGAAGAGGCAGGGAGAGAATTCTAAGCAGGTCCCATGCTGTCAGCACAGAGCCCAACACGGGGTCAAACCAGGAGATCATGACCTGAGCTGAAATCAAGAGTTGGATGCTTGAGTGATTGAGCCACTCAGGCATCCCCCAATTAAAAAAATTTTTTTTTAATGTTTTATTTTATTTTTGACAGAGACGGCATGTGTGGGGGAGGAGCAGAGAGAGAGGGAGACAGAGAATCCAAAGCAGACTCCAGGCTCTGAGATGTCAACACAGAGCCCAACATGGGGCTCAAACCCAGAAACTGTGAGATCATGACCTGAGCCGAAGTCAGATGCTCAGACGCCTAACTGACTGAGCCACCCAGGCGCCCCCCAATTTTTTTAAGTAAACAGAACCTTATATTGATCAACATATGGAGTGTAAGAAAAGAGTATACAGGGGTTAATGCTGAGAACATCATGTGTCAGGTCATGACACCAGGCTCATAGAGAACACAACACATTCCAGGCAACTACTTTCTTCTGCAATGAAAAATCTCTATGGCCATAAAAACACAAGTCATGATTGGTCTTCAACCCTTACAATCCCAGAAAATAGAGAAGGTCTAGATATATGGATAGAATGACCTATAACTATTATCAAACATAGCAATGTAAGGGTATAATGCGTCTGGCTGAAGATAGGAGAGAAAGGGAAGGACAGGGATACTGTCAAAAGCTGATAGATTCATAATAGTCGGAGAATAGAAATGACCCATCCATCGGTTGATACACAGATAATCAAATTGTGACCCACCTACACAGCGGAATTTGATTCAACCATAAAGGAAGGAAGGGCCGGTATGCACCACGGCACAGATGAGCCTTGGAAACGTCATGAGTAAAAGAGGCCATCCACAAAATACCACATATTGTTCTAGATCTGTTTGTATGAAGTGCCCAGAATAGTCTATAGAGGCAGAATGTATATCAAGGGCTGCCGGAGCTGAGGTAGGAGTCAGAGGATAAGTAGGGGCTACTCATGGTATGGTTTTTCCTTTTGGAGTGAAGAAAATGTCTTAATGGTGGTGACAGTTGTACGGTCCCATGAATATGCTCGAAAGCATCGAATGGTACACTTTAAAAGGGTGAGTTTTATGGTACTTGAATTCTATTTCAAGAACACTGTAGAAGTGAATAAAAAGAAGTCAATAGAACTAGAGAGTGATTGTAAGTCTTTCAGGATCAGGGAAGCAGTCAGAAGTTGTTCATGGGAAAAAGAAATGATGTAGGAATAGAAGACAGTCTCAGTTCGATAACCAGGGCTCCGTTTTCCCCTCCTTCATTTTTTTAATGCAATGCCCTCGGGCCAGTTTCATGCTTAAATCCTTCAAATGCTTTCTGTTGTACTTAGAATAAAATTCTGGGACGCCTCGGTGGCTTAGTTAAGTGTCCAACTTCGGCTCAGTTCACGATCTCACGGTTCATGGGTTCGAGCCCCGTATGGGGCTCTGTGCTGACAGCTCGGAGCCGGGAGCCTGCTTCAGACTCTGTGTCTCCTTCTTTTTCTGCCCCTCCCCCTCTCATTCTCTCCCTCTGTCTCTCTCTCTCTCAAAAAAAAAGCTGAGCAAACAAAAAAAGAATAAAATTCCAAGTCCCCGTTCCTGCACATCTGACCTCTGCTTACCACTCTTACACTCTCCCCCACCCCACCTTTCTTTTCTGTTCCTTGAGCCCTCCAGGCTCACAGCTGAAACCTGAGGGTTTTGTACTCACTGTCCCCCTACCTGGAACATCGCCCAGAGATCTTCACGTGGCCGACTCTCTTGCCTGCATATATTAGCTTTAGATGGCAGCTCCCACAGGCCGTTCCCAACACTCTCCTTATCTGGAAAGATCCTGCGTTAAGTCCCTGAAGGACGCGAACGAGAGCCAGCATTGAGAATCCCCTTTTGGGTGCTTTTGGGCCCTGACTCAGAGTTCTAGCAACAGCTGGGGACAGAGGAGAGAAAAATATGGATTCCATGGAGAGCAAAACTCAGTATCTCAGTAAATCAGTCTGCCACAGTGGAAGCTAATCATCTTGCTCCCCAAACAGCCACTCATCCACTACCTTTATAGTGAGCTCAGTAGTGCCGCTCTCCTCCTGATCCCCCAGAACTCATTTTAACTGAGTAAACCAGTAAACTGGTATCACTTAATTGTTTTAAAATAGACAAATTATGGGCTCCTGGGTGGCTCAGTCCATTAAGCATCTGACTCTCCATTTCGGCTCAGGTCACGATGCCAGGGTTGTGGGATTGAGCCCCGCGTCAGGCTCCGCACTGAGTGTAGAGGCTGCTTGAGATTCTCCCTCCCTCCCTCCCTGTTTCTTCTTTTTCCCTCTCCCTCCCTCTTCCTCTCTCCCTCTTCCTGTCTCCTTCTGCACCTCTCCCCTGCTTGTGCTCTCTCTCTGTCTCTCTCAAATTAAAAAAAAAAAATAGAGCAATTACTTTTTATCATTTTTGAAAACCGGGAAATAAATAAAACGTATGGGGAAAAATCTTTGTATTGTTCCACTGTTGTGTCAGTATCCAGTACATTACCTCTTCGGTTCACTTAACTCAGCCATTAAGGATCTTATAGTGCAAAATATACTTGATCTAGAGGTGCCTGGGTGGCTCAGTCAGTTGAGCGTCCGACTTCAGTTCAGGTCATGATCTCCCGGTTCATGAGATCGAGCCCCACATCAGGCTCCATGCTGACGGTGCAGAGCCTGCCTGGGATTCTCTCTCTCCCTCTTTCCCTGTCTCTCCCCTGCTCAATGTTCTCTCTGCCCCGCCCCCCTCTCAAAAATAAATACACTTAAAAAAAATTTTTAATAAAATACGCTTGATCTATATTAAAGTTTGAACGTCTTAGCCCAAGATGTATAAGACCTTTCACAATAGGGGCTGCCCGGCCCTTCCAACCATCCTTCCCATTTTCAGCAAATACTTGTTCAATGCTTGGTGTTTGCCAGATTGTCTGCTAGACACTGGAAGTAAAAAGATAAATTCATGGGGTGCCTGGGTGGCTCAGTCGGTTAAGCATCTAACTTCGGCTTAGGTCATGATCTCATGGTTTGTGAGTTCAAGCCCCGCGTCAGGCTCTGTGCTGACAGCTCGGAGCCTGGAGCCTGCTTCGGATTCTGGGTCTCCCTCTCTTTGTGCCCCTCCCTGCTCGCTCTCTCTCTCCCTCCCTCTTTCTCTCAAAAATAAACATTAAAAACTTTTTTAAAAAAGGATGAGAAATCCCTCCTAGCCTGCCTTCAATGGGCTTAGAATCTCATAGGGAGAGGAGTAACCCCTGCGGCACTGATGAGTACCAGAATGTAGGTACCTACAGGCTGAGGGACGTCCAGGTCTGGGCAGAAGAAGTAGGAGAAAGGAGAAGGTCTGAATCAAAAGTACCCTGTCTTGAAAGGTGCAGACTCGGGAAAGAACATCGTTAAAGAATCCCAGTTGTCTCCCTGGCATGTGCGTGCTGGGGGGAGGGGAGATGGGCCGGAAGCTGACTTGGGCCCGTCTGCAAAAGGACCTCGTCAGCCAGTCTGAGGATTCGGGGTTTCCTCACCAAAGCTCTGGAGAGCCACTAAAGGGACAGAGTGATGGCAGTGACGTGATCAGATTTTCATTCCAGGGGATGTACCCCCACAACAGTGTGGAAAGGCCAGGCTGGAGGCAAGCCAGAACAAGAGCCATAAGGGCTCCAGTGCCACCGTTGTCCCCAAGGGACTCCTTGACTCCAGGCTTATCAAAACATCTGGCGACCCACATCGTGCTCTGTCACACCACAAGCCTTTGTCTGTGCCCTTACCTCTGCTTGGAGTATTCCCCCCACCCCCACTATTCATCTTCTTGGCAAACCCACCCCTGGAGCCCAGTTCAAATCCCCCCTCCTCTGTGAAGCCTTTCTTGTTCCCTCTATCTGTACAAAATCAACTGTTTCTTCCTATCTGTTCCCAAATCCCTCGATCACGGCAAACCATTACGCTTCCCCGTTGGCCTGGAAGCTCACGGAGGGCAGGGACGTCCTCTCTGAACCTCCCTCCACCTGCCCCGCTCTCCGGCACTTAGTTGGTGACTAATAATTATACGACTGAATGACGAACAAGTACGTTGCCCCCACACTTAGGACCCCTCGCTCGGATCCCTTCCTCTGTTGACATCGGGTCTCACCTTAGGGACCAGCCCGGCCCCACGGATGAGCGCTTGAGATGCAAGTGCAGAGGTTGGTCCCTTTGGCTGATAAACGTTGTGTCTCCCCAGGTGGCCCAGCTGGAGGAGCTCCTGGCAGTGCGGCACTCGGTGTTCGTGGTGGGCAACGCTGGGGCCGGCAAGTCTCAGGTGCTCAAATCCTTGCACAAGACCCATCAGATCATGAAGCGTCGCCCCGTCTGGGTGGACCTCAACCCCAAAGCAGTCACAAACGATGAGCTCTTTGGTGTCATCAATCCAGCTACCAGAGAGTGGAAGGATGGTAAGACCATGGGCAGGCTTGAGTCTACAGCCAGGGGCAAACTTCAGAGGGAAGGACGCTGGCCCGCTCTGTATGGAGTGGGAGAAGGAGGTGAAAAGAATCAGAGAAAGGAAGGCACTGATGTAGGCTCGGAGGGGAACCTCAGCCCTTGGGATAGTCTCTTTCCTTGGGGACCCTTCCAGCTGCTCCGTGAGAGAGGGCATCGAAAGAGGAGAGACAAGGCAGGCATTCTCAGCCAGGGTTCTGAGACTTTAGAGCACAAGTCGGAGTCCGCTCATTGCTTGGCAGGTGGAATGAATACGTGGGCGGGATGGGGAGGCCCGCAGCTCATTCCCCAAAATGCTGTAGCGTCTCACAGTGGACACCTGTTCCTATCGGCACAGCCCCAGGAGTGATGGGGAGACATCACTACAGAAGACGCCATTCATCACCACCTCGGGCGGGACCCAGGACCACGATCCCGTCTCTAGCGATTCAAAGGGTCCCAAATCCCAGTTCGCTTAGTACTAAGCCCGGGGTCGCCTTCTAAGATTTAAGAATCACTGGTAGATGCCAGAAGGAGGCATTGTCACTGGGAGAGAGCTGAAAAGAAAACTCTGAGCCCATAGGACCTCTTTGTAAAACCCACGTGGCTTCCAGGATGAGGACCTCTCAGCTCCCTCCTCCTGTCTCAGTGTCTGACTGCATCATGGTCTGGCTGCCTGGATTCCTCTCGTTTAGGGCCCTCAGTCAGGGGCCTAGAACAAGAGGGTTTGATGGGCAACCTGTCCGATTTTTATTTCACTGACCCTTAATGAGGCTTAGCATTTTTTCCTCCTTACTGGCCTTAGTAATGGACTCTTGTGATTTTCTTTCCACTTAACGATTTTCTTCTCCGCTTGTTCGCATTCTTTATACGTCAGAGATATTACCCCTGTATCTGTTGGGTGCATTGCTAATGGTTTCTACCATTTGTCTACAGGCACTTCATGACATATTTACCATCCACTTTTTAAAAGACAAAATTTTGTCTGCCCATTCTTTTTAGCACCTGGGATTCCTGTTTGGTTTATTACGTTCTCTCATGCTCAGCAGTAGATACAGTATCATAAATGTGGTCCTAAACATTATTTTTACATGAACATTTTTTTTATCCATCTGGAATTTATTTTGGAGCTTGGTGTGAGGTAAGATAGAGAATCAACTTTATTTTCTTCCAAATGGATAATTGAAAGTGGCAGGACCGCTCATTAAGCAAACCATCCTTTCTTCCTGAATGTAAATACCAGCCTGTTTTATACGCCGGGATCCGATTCTGAGTTTTCTATTCTGTCCACTCGTTATTTATCTAATCCTATACAAATTATGATTCTACTCCGTTCACAGTCATTTTAATGTTTGTTTGTTTATTTTGAGAAACAGCGGGGGAGGGGCAGAGAAAGAAAGAGAATTTCAAGCAGGCTCGGTGCTGTCATCACAGAGCCCTATGTGGGGCTCAAACTCACAAACTGTGAGATCATGCCCTGAGCTGAAACCAAGAGTCGGATGCTTAACTGACTGAGCCACCCAGGCACCCTTGTTCATAATCATTTTATAACATTTTAATGTCTGATGACATAAGTCTCCTCAATATTCTCTTGTAATTTTCTTGGCTGGTCCCAGGCACTTAGTATTCCGTATTAAATTTAAGCTCGCATAATATAATTCAGACTTTAAGCTCTGTGGGAATTTTAATTAAAATTTTATTAAACATACAGTATTCATCAAATCTGGAGACGTTGGCAAGGAAGATTTATAATAGTCATAAATCTGTATTCATGAAAAAAGAACGTCCATGTAGATGGAAGGCAACATTTTAACATTTTCTAGGGAAGCTTGATAAAAATAGAAATGTGATAGATAACATTACTTTCTCTTGTTCAAAACTAGATAGATCCTGTAACAGAAAAATAAGCATACTCTGAGAGAAATTGAAAAAAATACATCATCAAACTCAATATAACACCTAGTTTTAGAACATTGGCATCTTGTAAGTAGAAAATATTCTGTTCTTGGTCGGTTCATGGGACATTTACAAAAATTTGAAGTTTAATTGGGTCCAGAAGAAACTGCAGTGAATTGAAAAGTATCTGTTTCCAAGCCACATTGTCTGATAATAATGCAAGAGAAGTAGAAACAGACAATAAGAAAGTGGCCAAAAATAATTGTGCTGCTTACACATCAGGAGATGCTCACTTAACCCCTAGATGAAAGAAAAAAAAAAAAATACATGGCATCCCTTCTCAGAAGCAGTAAAAAGAACATACAGAAAACAACAGGGTCATGTCTGAAACCAACAGACAGGAGCTCTAGACTTTTATTTTTGAGGGTGGTCTAGAAATGAAGGAAGTCAGTGTCTATCATAAGAAATTATTCAGACTGATAGACTGAAGCTGAAGAGAATGGGGAAGAAGAAACTTAATAAAGATACAATCTGAAATTAATGGGAAGGAACAAAGAAATTATAGGATAAATAAAACGTGCTTATGGATTCTTTGTAAAGACCACAAGCCCGCTGTGAGCATGATTGATGGGAGGGAAAAGAGTAAAATGTAGCTGATTAAGAATTAGTAGCTGTAAGAGCAAATAAAGATTAAAATGGAAGAGATCACTTAATTATATGATACATGTTAGGAAAACTAGGAGAAAAATGATCCTTTAGCAAATTATAATATTAAGGAAGTTTACTCAACAGGAAACAGAAAACGAGTAAATGGGTGAAAAGGAAAATTTAAAAAGAGCGGGGAAAAAAAATTCCAAAATGATAAAAAAGGACACCTCTCAGTTCATTTTATAAAACCAGAATAACCTTGATATCAACCTTTATGTAGAACCAAAAACAGCCCAATTTCACTTACTAATATAGATTCAGGGGGCACCTGGGTGGCTTAGTTGGTTGAGCGTCCAACTCTTGATTTTGGCTGAGGTCATGATCCTAGCAGGGTCATGGGATTGAGCCCTGTGTTGGGCTCCATGCTGAGCACGGAGCCTGCTTAAGATTCTCTCTCTCTCTCTCTCTCTCTCTCTCTCTCTCTCTCTCTCTCTCTCTCTCTCTGCCCTGTCCCAACTCGCTCTATCAAAGTAAACAGGCGCTAAAAATTCAGTAGCTGTTCCTAATTTTTTTTTTAATTTTTTTTAACGTTTATTTATTTTTGAGACAGA
The DNA here is from genome assembly GCF_028018385.1 of Neofelis nebulosa. Taxonomy (NCBI): domain Eukaryota; kingdom Metazoa; phylum Chordata; class Mammalia; order Carnivora; family Felidae; genus Neofelis; species Neofelis nebulosa. The sequence continues at coordinate 5,874,568 of NC_080797.1, forward strand.
GAGAGACAGAGCATGAACGGGGGAGGGTCAGAGAGAGGGAGACACAGAATCTGAAACAGGCTCCAGGCTCTGAGCTGTCAGCACAGAGCCCGATGCGGGGCTCGAACTCACGGACTGCGAGAACATGATCTGAGCCGAAGTCGGCCGCTTAACCGACTTAGCCACCCAGGCGCCCCCCTAATTTAAGAATTCTAAGTAAAATAGGAATAGAAGGAAATCCCTTAAATATAATAAATCTAAATCTTTATCAATAAATCTTTAAAGCCAAAAGAGGGGACAAAGGCATTCTGAATGATGAGGAACTAAAGCCATTTCCATTAAAATCAGGGATAATACAGGGAGAACAATTACCAACCTTATTATTCAGCATGGGTTGGTGTGGGATTGTAGACAATGCAGTAAGACAAGAAAATGGAATAGATAGTATAAGTTAGAGGAAAGGAAAAAAATAATTATCTTGCTGATTATACAACCTTGTACCTAGAAAATTCAGGAGACATTTTGGAAAAAAAAGAATCACTAAAATTAATATGAAAATTTACTAAAGGGGTGCCTGGGTGGCTCAGTCAGTTAAGCATCTGACTTCGGCTCAGGTCATGATCTCACAGTCTGTGGGTTTGAGCCCAGCATCGGGCTCTGTGCTGATGGCTCAGAGCCTGGTGCCTGCTTTGGATTCTGTGTCTCCCTCTCTCTCTGCCCCTCCCCTGCATGTGCTCTGTCTGTCTGTCTCTCTCTCTCTCTTTCAAAAAATAAAAAAAAATTAAAAAAATTTACTGAAGGTAACTAAGCATACAATAAATACATAGAATTCGATAGCTTTTCTCTGTGCTGGCTGAAAAGGGCAATACAGAAAAAAAAAATGCCATTCACAATAGCAATAAAACTATGAATTATTTAGGAATACATTTAGCCAAAGAGGTGCATCGAATGAAAATACTGTAAAACTTTATGAAGGAACACGAAGAAACGTTGGAAGAAATGAAAAACACATACCACGTTATTGATTAGGAAAGCTTAATATCACGAAAATAGATTCTTTACAAATTAAGAGATAAATTTTGTGTGATGCCAGTTAGATTCCCATTGGCCCTTCTCTCAAAGCCTGGGCTGTAATCACAAAGGATGAAACCTTACCTAAAAAGCTTTAAGGTAATTCTGTCATGTCCCAGTTGCCTATCGAAATGATTCTTAGGGCCCCTCGTCACCCAAGCCAGACCATCAGATTTTGTTTTCATTTTACTCTTGTTCTTAAAAGTCAGACAGAAGCACAGAGAAAGGAGCATCTTAGCACTCACTATCAGATTTTCCATAGATCAAAATCCAAATCCAGTCCTGACCTGTCTCTTCCATTTACACCTTCTTCTGGGTGTTATAGCCAAGAGGGAAAGTCTGTCTGACGAGAAATAGGACTGATGATGAGGTGGATGGTAAGCTGTCCGTACTTCCTTTCAGGACTCTTCTCTTCCATCATGCGGGAGCTTGCCAACATCACCCACGATGGGCCCAAGTGGATCTTACTGGATGGCGACATAGATCCAATGTGGATTGAGTCTCTGAACACCGTCATGGATGATAACAAGGTATCACGGGCGTAGGGAAATGCCCAGGCCATCCCTAATCATCCAGGAAACCAGTCCCCCTGGGCCCATTTGGAAATCTCGATCCCCCACAAGGGCTGGCCCCGAGTAAGGAATTGCTACAGGGGTTGTTTTGTTTTTTTTTCTTTAATTTTCCCCAGGTTTACTGAGATCTAATCAACATAGAACATTGTGTAAGTTTAAAGCGTGCAAGGTGCTGATTTGAAATATGTGTATATTGTAAAAATGATGGCCACCATAAGGTAGTCAACGGCTTTATCACATAACTACCGGATGTATGCGTACTCACATGCTCACTGCATTTTTAGCATTGTTGTAACCGTCTTCACGATCTTCTGCATGTAGGTTAATTTAAAACTCAGAGCTGGAAGGAATCTGAAGTCATCTATTCAAATCTTCTTTCTTAAGTTTTTGCTCTCTTGTAAATAAGGACACTGAAGGTCAAGAAACATTCCGAGCCTGTCGGGCGTCCTCCATGGTGGCAAACCTTGATCCATGGAGAGTATGTTTTATTTTTTGTAAACCAGGAAATCTCGTACCAATAAAGTGGTGGCTCCTGAATTTGTCCAGAAGGTACATTAGGGTTGGAAGCGTTGGGATGGTTTCGACATTTATAGAACCATTAAAATAAACGTGCGCTCGCCCGGAAGGACTACTTTACTTATTTTTTATTGTAGTGCAGTTGACACACGATGTTACGTGAGTTTCAGGTGCACGACATGGTGGCTGGACAGCCCTCTCCGTTAGAGACAACACTACCACCATACGATGCTATCGCAGTGGCATTAGCTATATTCCCTGCACTGTGCCTCTCATCCTGTGACTTACCTGTTCCATAGCTGAAAGCCTGTGTCTCTCTCCCCTTCACCCCCTTTGCCCACCCTTCACCCCCCTTCGCTAGAGGAACTACTTTAAAAGAAATGGCAATTTCAATGAAGCCTAAGCTCTTCTCTTTTCTTTTCATTTTTTAAAATTTTATTTATATATTTTGAGAAAGACAGAGACCACATGATCTGGGAAGGGGCAGAGAGAGAGAGAGAGAGAGAGAGAGAGAGAGAATCCCAAGCAGGCTCCACACTCTCAGCTCAGAGCCCGATTTGGGGCTCAAACCCACAAAACTATGAGATCATGACCTGAGCTGAAACCAAGAGTGAGACACTCAACCAACTGAGCCACCCAGGAGCCCCTGAACTCTTTTCTTGTAATTACCTTGTTATTCCATATGGTCTAGCTCATTCAAATCATTGGCATCCATTTAAACTTTTTATAGAGCTAATTTTTTTTTTTTGGATGCATTTACACACACAAGGATGGAGGTCACAGGGGGGCAATAGGAAAGGGGATAGAGGATTCTTGTAGAAAATTTAGAAAATACTTATCATAAAGAGGAAAATAATCATCCTTAATCCCTACCAGGAATACTCAGCCAAATCCAGAGACCCCCACCCCACCCCCCGACCCCAGCTGATCACGTGTCCTCACTCCTTCCTACCTTGGCGTGTCCCTCCCTGTTGCCAGGTGCTGACCCTGGCAAGCAACGAGAGGATCCCCCTGAGTCCCACGATGAGGCTGCTGTTTGAGATCAGCCACCTGCGCACGGCCACCCCAGCAACGGTCTCCAGAGCAGGTATCCCCCGGGAAACGAGAAAACCCGCAGAGCCGCGCCCTTGAACACAGGCGCCTCTGGCATCACGGGTGATGTGGCTGTCTCCCAAGGAAGGTCTGAGCGGGAGCCGGCCGTGCATCGTGGGAAACTCTGGCCTGATTCCCAGCCCGAATCTGTGTCCACGAGGGTGGCCAGGCGCTCCCAGGCCGGGGCCATGGGATTTTCTTCATTCAGAGATGGGAAGGAAAGGGTCCCTGAGCTGGACAACTGTCCTGTGCACAGAAGTGCCTGGAACGAGGCTCCTTGTAGGCCAGTTCTAGCCTCCACGGCAGTGGTGACAACCCAGCATCGAAGTTCTCACTACCTCCTGGTGAGAAATGACAACTTCATACCTTAACTTAACCTCTGGCTCCACGACCAAACTGATGGGCACAGACTGGGGCACAGGAGAGGGGATTTGATGTCTACTGTAACACCAGAGTTCCTTCCAGGAACCCGTGCTGAGGCTGTGAACGCGGGCAGGAGAATAGTCTCTCTCTGTATCTATTCATGTCCTAGGGCCGCTGTTATAAGTCACCATGAGCTCGATGGCTTCTAAGACAACAGACATTGATTCCCTCCCTAGGGGAGAACCTGCCTTTGCTTCTTCCCGCTCAGGCTGGCGGCCCCATGACTCCAACCCCCACCTCCATATCCACGCGTCCTTCTCCTCTGTGTGGGTCTTGTCTCTTCTGTCTCTTATAGGGACACTTATAAATGTCCCACGCACATAATCTAAGATGATCCCGTCAGGAGATCCCTAATCACATGTGCAAAGGAAGGCCCTTTTGCTGAATAAGGTCACGTCCACAGGCTCCGGTTTCCTCCTGAGCCTAGACTTGGCCCTACGATCCTTGGCAACACTGCTTTCTCTCAGCTCTTCTCAGGCCATCGGGTAGCAATCCTACTTACCCTCTCAGACCTCGGCCAGGCCTCTGTTTCTTTGAAGTCCAGTCCTCTGTACGTTTTCTACACAGAGAAAGTAACTCCGTGGGCTGAGGAATATAGTGGCATTTATGGAAACGTAACCAAATTCTTGACGTTCCCAGGAATCCTGTACATCAATCCCACGGACCTGGGCTGGAACCCTCCCGTGAGTAGCTGGATTGACAAGAGGGAAGTCCAGACAGAGAGAGCCAACCTCACCATCCTGTTTGACAAGTACCTCCCGACCTGCTTAGACACACTCAGAACCAGGTAGGCCGGGAAACACGGAAGGTGACAATTTATTTATTTTTTGGGTTTTTTTTGATGTTTGTTTAATGTTTGTTCTTGCCTCCAGCGAGAATATCACACGTGTCCGCAGAGTGGGGGGGTCCGAGGTTTGCAACCCGCTTTCTTGCCAGTGGACGCGTCCTTCTGGGTGTCAGGCACCCGGCCTCGTAGTTGAGCCCAGCCCAGCCATCCGAGGTTGGTGCCGGGGAGGCGACGTGACACAGGGACCCGTCATTCCTGAACATTCAACAAGTTAGGGCCAGGACTGCATTTCCGGGAAATTGAGGCCGCTGCTCAGAACGACCCCTGACTCTGTGGTTCACTGGCCTGTGGCGCCCCGGGGTGGAGCAGAGCTGGCCGGCGTGGGGGCCGAGGTGGAAGGGACCCCCGCGCCCCCTGTCCTGCCGCATGCCCCACCCCTTGCCCGATACAACCTGTGTCTAAGAGGCCATTTCCCTCTCTGGACAATTAGAAGAAGAGATGCTAAACTCTGTGTGTGTGTGTGTGTGTGTGTGTGCGTCTGTGTGTGCATGAGTGTGTGCACGAGTGTGCAAGCATACGAGCATGTGTACAAGCCTCTTCACCAAGCTGTGAGGATGCTGAGTGTATTCTGTGCATCCAGAGGCCGCTCACCCGATCTCCTAACTCTGTGGCCGTCGAGGAAGAAACGCGGCCACGGCTTGGGTGCTAATTAACGTTGGCCCCGATACCACCAGGCTGTGGGGCGTGTGCACGATAGTCTTCACGTTGAACAAGCGGGCCGCACAAGGGATGATGGTACAGCAGCTTTTGTGTCCCGCCGAGCCTTCAGAGCCGTTTTGTGCGGCTGGTTCGCTCCCGCCCCCTCCCCCCACCCGGAGGGAATCTGGGGCCACATTTGTGACTTTTCTGGTCATTCTGCAAGAAGGCGTGTTGTTGCTTCCGGTCACGAACACGTGAAAACTTTAAAAACCAAACTCCATTTACGAGGAAGGCTTCTCCTGCCCCCACCTCCACCCCCACCCCGCTCAGGCACGCTTCCTGCCGTCCACCTGCAGTGGCGAGGGTGGGGGAGTCCCCGACAGTTTCTCTCCTTACTCCTCTGGTCCCCGCCCCCCACCCATCACCAGCTGTAGCTTCTGACCCCTCAGATCGAAAGGGGACAGAGGAGAGCAAGGGCAGGAAGGGTCTTAACGGCTGGTACTGGCATGGCCTCGTTACCCTAAGCGTGGCAGGTTTGAAATCAGACTCTTGGGGCGCCTGTGTGGCTCAGTCGGTTGAGCGTCTGGCTTCGGGGTTTGTGAGTTCGAGCCCCGTGTCGGGCTCTCTATAGTCAGCCCGGAGCCTGCTTCGAATCCACTGTCCCCAGCTCTCTGCTTCTGCCCTGCTTGTTCTTTCTCTCTCTCTCTCTCTCTCTCTCTCTCTCTCTCTCTCTCTCTCTCTCACACACACACACACACACACACACTCACATAATAAATCTATAAACTTGAATCAGTGAAACAAAAACAAAACAAATTTTTAAGTACAAAAACTAGGCCACAGAAGAGTGAGGCGTATTTTCAGAAGACGAGCTCCGTCAAGTAAGTCATGATTGTATCTATAATAAGCAGCTGTCCGGGCCCACTCTGCCTCCCCGCCCGTAAGACTCGGGTTCCCGAGGAAATGTCTTCAGTGTGTGTGTTTGATTTGAGGGAACTTCTTTGAGCCAAAGGCAGAGAAGGACCAGCCTCGGCACTGCGCTGACTCTGGGAGGGCTTTTGACACTCGGGGAAACCGGAATGGTTCCTTGTTCCATCGCAGTGGCCTGTACTCCCTGAGGACTGAGGGGGGCGGTCACTGTTCAGAGAAGGGAAAAGCAGCGGGGGAGGGTAAGGGAGGAAAGGGTGATGAGAAAGGACCTTCTCGGAGCACCACGGGCCCCTTCTTGGTCGGGAGAGCTGACCCAAAAGTAGGCGGTGAGAACAAAGGCTTCGGTAGCACCTCGTAATCCCAGGGATCCTGACAGGTCACGAGTGCCCCCAAAACAAGTGGGTGCCAAGACTGTCCAGCAAGCCTCTAGGAGAGAATCCCGTATGTCAAAGAGCATCTCTGGGTCTGTCCCTGCAGGTTCAAGAAGACGATTCCAATCCCGGAGCAGAGCATGGTTCAGATGCTGTGCTACCTTCTCGAGTGTCTCCTGACCACAGAGGACATCCCTGCAGACTGCCCCAAGGAAACCTACGAGCTCTATTTCGTGTTTGCCGCCATCTGGGCTTTCGGCGGAGCAATGGCCCAAGATCAGGTAAGAGGAGATGCCGGGCTTGACGCCCAAGTGCAAGTCCGCCGTGGCCAAAACCGGCATTCCAGCAAAGATGCGGAAAACAGGACCGCGGAATGTCAGAATCAATCTTAAGGCATCAGGCTGTTTTGTTATCTATCCGTCGCTCTGCTAGAGACGTCGGTCCCCACAGAAGGGCCCTTTGGAGCGAGACCGATGAGATCGGGCTAGGTTTTGAGCTCTTGCCTTTTGGGTTGGTGGTGCATCCGATGTCGTGGAGAGCCACGGTGTTTTGGAACAACTGGCGGTATAAGTACGCTACTTTGCAAGGGGATGTGTTTTATAGACGGAACGATGCTGTGCTGTAGAGGCTTGAGAGGGAGGAATCCCTTTAGCATTCCAGAACAAGCACGTACACCTCCGTCCCCGGCCAGAGTGTTAGCCAGCGCTGTCCACAGAAGCTTGGACGAAAGGTTAATTGACATCTAGGGGTAGGAAACCAAATCAGTACTTATCTCATGGTTCTGGCTCCCTGTAGCCTCATGTTTAGGGGAAGGGATGTTGGCTTGGGGTATCTTGGCATCCTGTTCTTTTTAAAAAGAAAAATTAAGTGTTTTTTTTTTATTTTTGAGAGACAGAGTGCAAGCAGGGAAGGGGCAGAAAGACAGGAAGACACAAAATCCCAAGCAGGCTCCAGGCTCCGAGCTGTCAGCACAGAGCCTGACGCGGGGCTCGAACCCACAAACTGTGACACCATGACCTGAGCTGAAGTCAGTTGCTTAACCGACTGAGCCACCCAGGCACCCCAGTGGCGTCCTACTCTTTAACCCTTCCTATATCCCCAGACGTTTTGTCGGCTTAGTTTCTTCCAAATGAAAAGTTCTCTATCTAGAAACCTCACTTCCAAGGTTGGGCAAGCCAGTCCTTTACAGCCGACTCTAGCAATCAGGCAGGGTCATTATAGGGGCTTCAGACACGGACTCTGCTTTCGAATTGTAACTTTGTCACTTGATACTGGGGGGCTTTGGACAAATGGCTTCACCTCTCTCTACCTTGCTGCTCACGTGTGTACAGAGGCAGGGGTGAGGACAGCGGTGCACAGCATCTAGGGTGGTCATGAGGAGTCAAGGAAAGGATACTGTTCTGATCGTCCAACACAGATATGTGCAGAGCTCTTTGGGTTAAATCGTGCTGGCACACGTTATGTGCTTATTATTCATATTCTCGCACCGTGAATATTCAGTTTCATAGCAAGTGTCTGGTGCCCCCCTCACAGCAAGGGGTCAAACAGACCCACGGTGGGTGGAGAGTTATGATTTACTCTTTCCAGTCTGGGTTGATGTGGGGCTCTTCCGAGGAGAGAGGTAAAAAGCGTCAGTCTCCCAGGGCAAAACCATGTTCTAGAATCCAAAATGGCGGTGAACTGGGAGAATTTGCAATGAATTTATTTTTTAAATGTTTATTTATTTATTTCAAAGTGGGGAGCGGCTGAAAGAGAGGGAGAGAGAGAGAGAGAAACAGAATCCCAAGCAGGCTCGATGCTGTCAGCACAGGGCCCGACGTGGGGCTCGATCTCACCAACCGTGAGATCATGACCTGAGCCGAAACCAGGAGTCGGACGCTTAACCGACTGAGCCACCCAGGCGCCCCAACAATTAATTTAGAACTAACAACTAGTTTCTCTTTCGTTTTCACAGACCCTGGCTGCTAGCATCCACCTTACCTCCCTCCGCTCCCTAGCATGCTCTTTTGTGGTCCACATTTAGAAAGCAGCTCTCCCAAGCTCCTGGGACGTGTGCCTTTCTCCCTCTCCCTGGCCCTCCCCTCTCCAGATCCTGGTGGGAAAGGGGGAATTCCCCGGGGCAGGACAATGCCTGAAACTGGGAATTGGGCATCTGAGAATCTCACACTGCCTCCTGCAGTCCTCGGAGCTTCTCCGTGGACTGCTTCTTGGAGGCAAGGACTCCGGCAGGATGGACGAGACCTCACCAAGTCCAGAGATCCAGAAGGCATAGGTCACTTCTTTCCATCAAATGCACACCCTGACCTTTCAGCTGCTGAAATGTCAGACAGCAACCACTGTCGGGCTTCTCCCCCGTTTCAGTGCTTAGTAGGCAGTGGCGGGGTGGGGGCAGTCAGGATGAAGACTCTTAGTCAATTTTTCTGTGTCCGAATACATTTTAAATCCACTCAACTCTTTTTAAAAAGCCCAGGAGAAAGCGTCCTCCCAGGTGTCCCGGAGCACTTGAAACTGTAGGTGGCCATGCTCGCACATGGGGAAAGGACACGGGAGAAAGCTTTTAGCAGCAGGGAATGCCCAAGACCCCTACCCAACCTGCATTCAAGCCAAACACCAAAAATAGCGCTGTAAATAGCAAGATAGGAAGTTGGCCAAAGAATTCACGTCAGGAACACCAGTGGTGCTTAATGTTTGAAAAGCTATCATTAAAGCAAAGCACGAATTCAGCATGCAGCCCATACCTGAGTGCCAGCTGCAAAAGCAAAAGAACTTGGTGCTGGAGGAGGTTCTCCCTAAAGGACTTTGCAGGGGACCATGGGTAGTGGCCTCTCAGAAGCAAATGACCTCTCGGAGAGCATGTGCTCTGGAGACCGGAAGCCTGGGTTCGGCACCCAGCTGTGCCACGTGCTTTGGAAGTGGAGCCTTCTGAGTTGTGGTCTTTTCATATGTAAAATAGGAGTCATTTGCCCTCGCCAGGCTTCCTGGGAGCCTGGGAGGATCAGATGAGGTGATGTTACAGCCCAAGGTCTTCTACGGTATACGGATGCTCCTTAGTGTCGTCAAGTTCAGAGGACAGAAAGGGAGGGGGGACCGCAGGACTGCCCTGATCCAAAGGCGATGGGGATTTCTGAAGGTCACCTCTTCCTTAAGGTCACTGCTGCAGAGACACCCAGAGAGCTGAACTGAGAAAGAGCTGTTGGATGACTCAGCAGAGGTGACCTTGTGTTTAGCGTCCAATTATGGTGGAGGTGAGGCCAAGTGCTGGGTTACAGGGATGAGGCGATGTTGGTGTGGCCCAGCCCACGGCGTGGCCGTTAACTGACCACAGAGCTCCAAATGGCCTTCGTGGCGGAAGGAGAAGACGCACCCAACCTGTTTTCTTTTTTTTTTTTTTTTCTTATTAGAGTGAATTTTATTTTATTTTTTTTATTTCAGATTTTTTATTTTATTTATTTATTTATTTTTAAATATATGAAATTTATTGTCAAATTGGTTTCCATACAACACCCAGTGCTCATCCCAAAAGGTGCCCTCCTCAATACCCATCACCCACCCTCCCCTCCCTCCCACCCCCCATCAGCCCTCAGTTTGTTCTCAGTTTTTAAGAGTCTCTTATGCTTTGGCTCTCTCCCACTCTAACCTCTTTTTTTTCCTTCCCCTCCCCCATGGGTTCCTGTTAAGTTTCTCAGGATCCACATAAGACTGAACACATATGGTATCTGTCTTTCTCTGTATGACTTATTTCACTTAGCATCACACTCTCCAGTTCCATCCACGTTGCTACAAAGGGCCATATTTCGTTCTTTCTCATTGCCACGTAGTACTCCATTGTGTATATAAACCACAATTTCTTGATCCATTCGTCAGTTGATGGACATTTAGGCTCTTTCCATAATTTGGCTATTGTTGAGAGTGCTGCTATAAACATTGGGGTACAAGTGCCCCTATGCATCAGTACTCCTGTATCCCTTGGATAAATTCCTAGCAGTGCTATTGCTGGGTCATAGGGTAGGTCTATTTTTAATTTTCTGAGGAACCTCCACACTGCTTTCCAGAGCGGCTGCACCAATTTGCATTCCCACCAACAGTGCAAGAGGGTTCCCGTCTCTCCACATCCTCTCCAGCATCTATAGTCTCCTGATTTGTTCATTTTGGCCACTCTGACCGGTGTGAGGTGATATCTGAGTGTGGTTTTGATTTGTATTTCCCTGATGAGGAGTGACGTTGAACATCTTTTCATATGCCTCTTGGCCATCCGGATGTCTTCTTTAGAGAAGTGTCTATTCATGTCTTCTGCCCATTTCTTCACTGGATTATTTGTTTTTCGGGTGTGAAGCTTGGTGAGCTCTTTATAGATTTTGGATACTAGCCCTTTGTCCGATGTGTCATTTGCAAATACCTTTTCCCATTCCGTTGGTTGCCTTTTAGTTTTGTTGATTGTTTCCTTTGCAGTGCAGAAGCTTTTTATCTTCATGAGGTCCCAACAGTTCATTTTTGCTTTTAATTCCCTTGCCTTTGGGGATGTGTCAAGTAAGAAATTGCTGCGGCTGAAGTCATAGAGGTCTTTTCCTGCTTTCTCCTCTAGGGTTTTGATGGTTTCCTGTCTCACATTCAGGTCCTTTATCCATTTTCAGTTTATTTTTGTGAATGGTGTGAGAAAGTGGTCTAGTTTCAACCTTCTGCGTGTTGCTGTCCGGTTCTGCCAGCACCATTTGTTAAAGAGACTTTTTTCCATTGGATATTCTTTACTGCTTTGTCAAAGATTAGTCGGCAACCTGTTTTCTTTTCTAAAGGTGACCTTCGCCTTGGTTTTTCCACGTAAATCTACAATCCGGTTTTTTTTTTTCAACGTTTTTTTTTTTTTTTTTAACGTTTATTTATTTTTGGGACAGAGAGAGACAGAGCATGAACGGGGGAGGGGCAGAGAGAGAGGGAGACACAGAATCGGAAACAGGCTCCAGGCTCCGAGCCGTCAGCCCAGAGCCTGACGCGGGGCTCGAACTCACGGACCGCGAGATCGTGACCTGGCTGAAGTCGGACGCTTAACCAACTGCGCCACCCAGGCGCCCCTACAATCCGGTTTTTAAGGGACGTTGAAAATCTTGAAGGATTGTATCCATGAGTCAAAAATGGGTTTTTTCCTCCAAGGCTTCTGGTCGCAGAGCACACGACTGAGAAGATCCCACACCCCCTTCATCTGAATTCACGTCAGAATAAGAACACACAGATCTGTCTGTCTGTATCGGGACTTGTTTCCGTTCTCATTCCAAAGCAAGAAAATTCACCCTACTTACCCAGTAGGCAACAAAGTGAGCTGCCCCACTGGCCGCAAGCCCAGATTCACTGCCCACACGCCCAGCTTCCTCATCTGTCCCACCCCCCGGGAACATTTCCCTAAAATGTCCAGTCTGGGTCTCTTTTTAGGTTTCCTTTTTGGGGATTTTTCCTAGGTCTGTATGCTCAAAGAATGGGCTTATTGCCAGTAGTCGTGGGTATGTTATGGGGTGCGTGCATGGGCGCGTGCATCCATGTGCCCGTGTCTGGCATGTTTTGGCTTGGACATAGTAAGATAATTAAAAAAAAAAAATTTAATGTTTACTTATCTTTGAGACAGAGAGAGACAGAGTATGAGCAGGGCAGGGTCAGAGAGAGAGGGAGACACAGACTTGGAAGCAGGCTCCAGGCTCTGAGCTGTCAGCATGGAGCCCAACGCGGGGCTTGAACCCATCAACCGCAAGATCGTGACCTGAGCCGAAGTCAGACGCTCAACCGACTGAGCCACCCAGGCGCCCCTATAGTAAGATAATTTGAGTATACCGGGCGCGCAGCCCTGAGGGGCTCGTGATCTAACACGCGTGTATGTGAATCACGTATCTCTACCTATTCCTTCCGTCAGAAAGACCAGTTTAGCTTTGTCTCTGCTGCTCTTATGTTTTAGAAATTTTAGCTCTTAGGGCACCTGGGTGGCTCAGTCAGTTAAGCGTCTGACTCTTGATTTCGACTCAGGTCACGATCTCGTGGTTTCGTGAGTTCAAGCCCCGCATCAGGCTCTGCACTGGCTAGCGGATCCTGCTTGGGATTCTGTTTCTGTCTGTCTGTCTGTCTGTCTGTCTCTCTCTCTCTCTCTCTCTCTGCCCCTCCCCCACTTGCACTGTCCCTGTCTCTCTCAAAATAAATAAACTTAAAAAAAAAATAAATTTTAGCTCTTGAAGGAAGACCTTCAGAGTCCTTGGAAGTTCTCTTTTCTGGGGTGCTCATTTCACAGCTGACACTGAGGCACAGAAGGAGGTGAGGCTCTTCTCACGCCACCACCCTGCACCCCCCAGGTGCCAACAGCCTCCATTTTTATCCGTTCCGTCCCTAACCGCCACCCTGGAGTTGCTGGGTCTCTGAGGTCTGGGAGGAAGGGGGTCGATCTGTCTTTTCATCTTGCGGTCATGGGACCACACTCTTTTCGGTGTCCTCACACCCCGTGAAGAGTCTCAGATGCACAGTGCCAGGGGGACTCAGCCCCACAGTCAAGCGGTGGCACTCGTGCCCCCGCACTGATGCGCCTCATCAGGGCTGGTCCCCAGGGAAGCAGCATCCTTCCTGGAGAAGCCACTCCATCAGGCAGGTCCGCAAAGCCTTTCGTGGCCGCGACCTTCTGCCCAACGGCTGGGCAGTCTGTCCAGGCTTCGCAAGCTCCGGAGAGCCTCGCCTCCTGACCCGCTTTGTTCTGGCAGCTTGCAGACCACCGGGAAGAGTTCAGCAAGTGGTGGCTCGCGCATTTCAAGACAGTCAAGTTTCCCTCCCAGGGAACCGTCTTTGACTACTACATAGACCCGGAGACCAAGAAATTCGAGCCCTGGTCCAAGCTCATCCCCCAGTTTGAATTCGACCCCGAGATGCCTCTGCAGGTGAGTGTGGCCGAGTGACCAAGGATGTCTGCTTGTGCCAAGGACCCGTAGCGGTCCTAGTCACAGCCCGTTATTGGCACTCAAGTGTTTTAACCTTGCTGGCAACCAGTCATGCCCAGCGACGTACTTTTCGAGAGGAGACTCTCGGTGCAGGGAAGCCACAGAAACCCTGCAAAGACTAGCTAACTTGATTCGCAGACTCCAGCGGCATCCTGGGGGCAGAAGTTTCTAAAGCGCGTTAGAGAGGCCACAGGGAGGCAGACGGAACTGGCCGAGGAGGGAGGGGATCTCTCCACCCCGAGAATGAACTCCCGGAGTGGTGTTAGCGTGCATGCGAAGGAAGGCGCCCCTGCCCCAGGTAGTGAGCCAGCGCCCCCTCGCCAGGGGGAGTTCCTCTTCTGAAATGTTCCGGAACGTTCCGCCCCGCATCTGTTTCTCCCACGAGCCCGCCCATCGTGTCCTCCCCGCAGGCTTGCCTGGTGCCCACGGGCGAGACCGTCCGAGTGTGCTACTTCCTGGAGCGGCTCCTGGAGCGGCGGCGGCCGGTCATGCTGGTGGGGACCGCGGGGGTCGGCAAGTCGGTCCTGGTGGGAACCAAGCTGGCCGGCCTCGACGCCGAGGAGTACCTGGTGCAAAACGTGCCGTTCAACTACTATACCACGTCGGCGATGCTGCAAGGTGGGGGCCGGAGCGCGTGGAGGGTGGTGCGGGGGCGTCTGAGTGGCCACATGCCCCCGACATGGAGCCGGGGCAAAGCATCAGGCACCTGTTGGGGTTCCCCCATGGCCCTCCCTGTCTCCTACATTCCTCCCGGGCCGGGAGTCGAACACAGAGAGGTTCAGCACCTTAACGCCAAAGAAAGTGGGCACGCGCAGAAGCGTTTCCGTAGGCTTGTAGACTCCCGGCACGGGAAGTGTCTCTAGAGAGCATTTCCTTCCCGTCTCGCCTCCCCGTATCTCCTAGATGGGGAAACTGAGGCTCGGGTAGAAGCGCACGATTGCCCAAGGTCCCCGTTAAGCAGCAAGGCTGGCATAGCCCATCCGGGCTTCTGAGCACGTAGAACATGCTTCTCACCGGGAGCTGACACGCCGGGCTGCCGAGTGGGCACGGGTCCTCCAGGTGTGGCTTCAGGGTCAGAGGCTCGCTGCAGGAATGTCCCCCTCGCCAGAGGCACTTTCTCCTTGACCCTCACTTACAACAGGGTCTCCTCGTATAGAGAAACACTCATCACATGAACCCTGGAAGAAGCTTCCTTTTGACGAAGCGCCCGAGCCACGCTCCTGACCGGAGGAGGGCGGTGGCAAGGCTGGGGAGAACCCAGCTCTTCCCCCTGATGCCGTAACTGGGCCGTGCTTCCCACGTGAGACCCCGGTGCACGCCCGCACGTGGAATGCCACGCACCCGGCTGTTTGCACACTGGCCAGTTGCAGGCCGTCACTCAGTACACGAGGACGAGCCCAGCACTCTCCCTGTCCGACATCCAGGCCAGCAGACTTGCAAACCAGGCTTTACTCTGACCACCTCTTGCCCAGCCTGGACCCGTTTCACTCACCCAGTGCTTCCGTGGCCCCTCCCAGCGGGATCCCCAGAGTCAGCCAGTGTGGTCTTGGCGGGGTTCCGTGTCCACAGCTCCCACGGGGAGAACAGCTCGCCTCCCTCCTTCCTCCTGACCATCCCGCCGGGTCTTCCGAGGCCCGGGACCCAGCCAGCTCCGCGTGCTGTCGGGGGCACTAGGGTCTGCTCCCTGCCTCTCAGGGCAGTTAGGCACCCGCACGCCTGCACCTGTCACCCCTCGGTGACAGGCCCTCCTCTGCCTCTTTGTCAAGCGAGCCTCGGGGCTCCACCCCCTGCTGGGCTCATGAATGCTGCCCAGGGTCCGTCGCGACCCTAGTGCCCACGTGAACCTGAACAAGTAAGACAACACGAAATGAGGAAGGCTCGTGGCACAGATTCACTAGTGGGTCGGTGACGTGAGCGTCTGTGAACAGCCAAAGATAACTTGCGTTTTCTTTGTTGCTCTTGCCCCTGTAAATGGCTACGGGCATGATGTGCTTTGAAGTTTCATCGGCACAATGAACGCTTTTTCCTCCGGCACCTTGTGAAAACTGCACAAGCACCCAGACAAACCTATCCGTTTCTGTGGTGGAAATACTCCCACCTTTGTGGTGGTCACCCTCCATGGTATTTCCACTTCCCAGGCAGAGTGGGTAAAAATCATTCAGATATGATGAGTTTTGAATATCCTTACCTTTTTTTTTTTTTTTGTAATATAATGTAATTAGTTGTAAGCTTATTTATTTTTTAATGTTTTTTTTTTTTTAATTTTTGAGACACAGAGACAGAGAAACAGAGTGCGAGTTGAGGAGGGACAGAGAGGGGAGGGAGACACAGAATAATCCAAAGCAGGGTCCAGGCTCCGAGCTGTCATCACAGAGCCCGACGCAGGGCTCGAACTCACAGACCGGACTGTGAGATCATGGCCTGAGCTGAAGTCGGACGCTCAACCGACTGAGCCACCCAGGCACCCCTAATTTATATTTTATTTTTTTTATTAGAGAGTGTGTGCACACGAACAGGGGAGAGGGTCAGAGGGAGGGGGAGAGAGAGAGAGAGAGAAAGAATCTCAAGCAGGCTTTGTGCTCAGCATGGAGCCCAACACAGGGCTCAATCCCATGACCCTGGGATCATGATCTGAGCCAAAATCAAGAGTCAGATGCTCAACTGACTGAGCCACCCAGGTGCCTCATTATCTAATTTATTGTTTAAATAACGGCTGTGCTTAGTAATCCAGCTTGCAGAATTCCCTCAGTGTTAACAATGGGCTCTCACTCGCTTCATCTCTCTTCCATGAGACCTCGGCCACCATCATGGTATGCTGTGTCATGGCCTTGCATCGTGACCTGACATTGCCACGTTAATGCCCGGCGGTGGTCGTAAGCGGACGTCACGTGCCTGTCTGGCTCACTTGTTGACCCTGTTTGTTCCTGGGAGAATATACCTGCCCTTATTTGCAAGCCTGGAGTCCGGTGACCGACCAGATGATGAGCTCTGCCCATTTTCTCTGATTCTTAAGTCTATGATCAGTAGGCTAATATCAACAAGTGGCATTTATCAAACATTCATCAAGTATGTGTCAGGTGCCAACCTGAGATTGGAAGTTGACCCGTTTTTATTTAGTTATTTTGCATAATTTTTTTTAAAGTTGATTTATTTTTGAGAGAGAGAGCGCGCATGCAAGCAGGGGAGGGGCAGAGAGAGAGCCAAAGAGAGAGAATCCCAAGCAGGCTCCACACTGTCTGCGTGGAGCCTGACGCGGGGCTCGAACTCACGAGCCGTGAGATCGTGACCTGAGCCGAAACCGACAGCCAGACAGTTAACCGACTGAGCCACCCAGGTGCCCCGGAAGTTGACATGTTTTTAAATCATTTCATCATTTACAGCCCCATAAAGTAAGTCCTTGTATCGTCCCTGTGTTGTAGATGAGAAAGTCAAGGCAGAGGAGTTAAATAAGCTCTCCGAGGCCATGCCGAGAGTGATGATGGAGCCAGGGTTTGAACCCAGACAGAGTCTGTGCTCTTTTGTTGTTGTTGTTTATTTATTTTTGAGACAGAGAAGGTGCCCGGGAGAGGCAGAGAGAGAGGGAGAGAAACAATCCCAAGCAGGCTCCATGCTGTGATTGAGGACCCTGACACGGAGCTCTAACTCATGAACTGTGAGATCATGACCTGACTCAAAGTCAAAACTTCAACCAACCTAGCCACCCAGGCACCCCCAGAGCCTTGCCCTTAACAACAAGGTTACATTGCCTCCCTGGTAGGAAAATACCACAAAAACTGTAATAAATATTTGCTGTTATTACTATTACCATTCGTGGTATCATTCGAGTATTCTGGAGGAGTTGTTCTCTAGAATCCTATTGTCAGGTTTCTGCATGTAAGCAAACACTTTAAATAGTAAAAATTCATAACCGAGGAAAGGGAGACGAGCTGCTTGCTCTTCTCCTGGGTCCTCTCGCCCGGACCTCTCCATCTTCTCCTGGGTCCCCAACCTGGAGGATTTTCTCCTCCTGTCCTGGTGAAACACAGAGAATTATTCAGAAGAGTCAGCCTGCTGTCAGATGGGGCCAGGATAACACCGGCCATCACTGCAGCTGGACGCAACACTCCTGTGTCCCGTTAGCTCCCTAGCGGCCTCTTCGTCCCTTCCATCCTCCATACTAGAGTTGGGTGAAGCTTCTTCTGTCCAGAAGCAGCCAAGAACTTGGGACTAACCCAGGGCCCAAGAGTAGCAGCATAAAGGCCACAAAGTCCACGCAACAGAGTTCATACCCGTGACTCTGGAAAAAAAAGAAAATGCTGAATTCCCTTACGTGGAGCCTCATGCCTCTTTCTGTTGGTCACAGTCCAAACAACTTTGTTTATTTGGCCTCTCAGCCTAAAACGTTTTAGAAGCAACAAAATGGCAGGAGAAAGGATACTGATGATGCTTAGGAAAAGGGGAGCCAGGAACCTGGTATCCCAGAGGGCAGAGAACATTTCAGAAAGGAGATTCTCAAAGGGCAGCTACCCCAGTCTCGGACAAGAGGCAGGTTCTCCCACGCACATCCTGAGCCCAACGCTCTTTCTGCAGCCGAGTGCCTCCGTCGCCTTTTGTGCTTAAGAGCCTGCGTAATTACGAACAGATCCAGTGTGCTGTGGTACAGTCTGCTTCCCGGGGCAGGTAGTACACCCAGACAGGTGTGCAAGATGTGTGTGGGGCCACTTCAGACCCGTTATAAACACACATCAAGCCCCACATCGGGCTCTGCACTCATAATGCAAAGCCTGCCTGGGATTTTCTCTCTCTCTCTGCCCCTCCTGTACTCACACTGTCCTCGTCTCCCTCAAAATAAATAAACCGGGGTGCCTGGTGGCTCAGTCGTTTGGGTGTCCGACTTCAGCTCAGGTCATGGTCTCAAGGTTTGTGAGTTCGAGCCCCGCATCAGGCTCTGTGCTCACAGCTCGGAGCCTAGAACCTGCTTCGGATTCTGTGTTTTCTCCTCTCTCCGCCCCTCCCTTGCTCATGCTCTGTCTCTCTCTATCTCTCAATAATGAATAAATGTTAAAAAAATTAAAAATTAATATAAAATATTTTTTAATTAAAAAGATATAAAAGTATACACATATATACACTCACATACCTATGCTTATATACACTTAGAATATTTCAAGAAGTACACACAACTGATAACAGCAGGTGCCCCTGGCAAGGAGAACTAGACGCTAAGAAGGAGCGATGGAGAATTACTTAAACTTTTTAGAAATTATGAAATATCTCAAGCCTGCAGGGAAGTACAGAAAATAATGTAACAGATGCCCATGTACCCACCACCCAGATTTCACAGATGTTAAAATTTTGTCATTTTGCTACAAATCTTAGCAGTAAGTACAGCCAGCACACCACCCCCACCCTCCCTCCTGCCCCTCATCGACCAAGTACTAAAGTTGATGTGTATCACTCTGAATCTACACCTTCTCTTAGGTTTTTAAGTTTCAGCCAACACGCAGTATAATAATAGTTCCAAGCGTCCGATAGGGTGATTCCACTCTTCCATACAACACCCGGTGCTCCATACAAGTGCACTCCTTAATCCCCATCTCCTCTTTCCCCCCATCCCCCACCTCCTCCCGCCTGGTGACCCTCGGTTTGTTCTCTGTGGTTACGAGTCTGTTTCTTGGTTTGTGTCTCCTTTCCCCCTTGGCTCCCTTGCTTTGTTTCTTAAATTCCACCTGTGCGTGAAACCAGATGGTGTTTGTCTTTCTCCGGCTTCCTTCGTTTAGCATCAGGCTACCTGGATCCATCCATGTTGTTGCAAGTGGCAACATTTCACTCTTTTTTTATGGCTGAGTGATATTCCATTGTGTATATATACCGCCTCTGTATCCATTCGTTGGTCGATGGACACTTGGGCTGTTTCCACAGTGTAGCTACTGTAGATAATGTTGCTATAAACATTGGGCTGCATGTATCCCTTTGAATTAATACTTTTTATATTCTTCAGATAAATACCTAGTAGTGCGGTTGCTAGATCGTAGGATATTTCTGCCTTTAACTTTCTGAGGCACCTCCATACCGTTTTCCAGGGTGGCTGCACCATTTTGCATTCACACCAACAGTGCAAGAGGGTTCCCTGTGTCCGCATCCCATAAGCAACTGTTGTTTCTTGTGTTGTTGATGTTAGCCCTTCTGACAGGTGTGAGGCAATACTGTGGTTTTGGTTTGTGTTTCCCTGGTGACCCGTGATGTTTCGCAAAATGGATTAAAGACCCAAGTGTGAGACCCGAAACCATCAAAATCCTGGGGGAGAACACAGACAGTAACCTCTTTGACGTCGGCCATAGCAAATTCTTTCTAGATGCGTCTCCTGAGGCAAGGGAAACAAAAGTAAAAATAGCCTATTGGGACTTCATCAAAGTGAAAAGCTTCTGCACAGCAAAGGAAACAATCAACAAAATTCAAAGGCAGCCTACTGAATTGGAGAAGGTATTTGCAAAGGACATATCCGATAAAGGGTTGGGGTCCCAGGTCATGAGCTCACGGTCCGTGGGTTGAAGCCCTGCATCGGGCTCTGCGCTGACAGCACAGAGCCTGCTTGGGATTCTGTCTCCCTCTCTCTGTCCCTCTCGTGCTCACACACTCTCTCTCTCTCCCTCAAAAACAGACATTTAAAAATAATACTAAAGTATACAATGTGAGAAGTTTTGAAATACTTACACACCCCTGACACCATCACTATGGTTGAAATAATGAGCATATCCATCACCTCTGGAAGTTTCTGGTGTTCTTGGGCAATTCCTCCCTCCCTCTCTTTCCACCCTGCCCATGCCTAGGCAACCACTGACCGGTTTCTGTTGCAGTCGGTTAGTTCGCATTTTCTAGAATTGCCTGTGATGGAATCACACAATACATGCTTTTTTTTCCCTTTCTTTTTTTTGTTTCTTTTTTGGTTGTTTTTTTTGTTTTGTTTTGTTTTGTTTTTTTTGGTCTGGCTTTATTCACTCGGCATGATTTTGAGTTTTGTCCCTGTTGTTGAGTGTTTCAATAGTTCATTCTTTTCATTTTTGAATAGCAAGATAAAATATGTAAAAAACTCACAATGAGTCCTACCATAAAGTAAATGCTTAGTAAGTGGAAGCTGTTACTATAATAATATTAAAACCCTTCCTGAATTTAAGAGTCTATAACTATTATGCGATCATTTCTAAAACCCCTCACTGCCAAAACATAAGGAACCCAGGTAAACCCCTTTTGCTTGGAAAGGGGGTTTAACTTCAACTATACTAAAACAAAAATAATGTTGGGGCACCTGGGTGGCTCAGTCGGTTGGGCGTCCGACTTCAGCTCAGGTCATGATCTCGCAGTCCGTGAGTTCGAGCCCCGTGTCGGGCTCTGTGCTGACAGCTCGGAGCCTGGAGCCTGTTTCGAATCCTGTGTCTCCCTCTCTGCCCCTCCCCCACTCATGCTCGCTCTCTCTCTCTCTCTCTCTCTCTCTCAAAAATAAATAAAAACATTAAAAAGTTTTTAAAACAAAAACAATATTTTGGTAAGAAAGGTTCTGACGTTCAAATGGGAAGTGACCCCACCCTGCAGGTCAATTCATGGAGGTCTGCGGGGGGATATTTTACAGTTGACGGATCTGGCTAGCCCGTCAAACGCCCTGTTTCTCAAAATCAGATGTTCTTTTATAGAGGACGCAGCTGCTTGATAAACCCTGTGCCTCTTGTGTCTCATCTCTTCCAGCTCTGGGGTCTCCACCAACCATGGTTCTCAGTGCAGGCCCAGTACTCTCAAGTACAAATGGGGTTATGTTTCAAGGCATTCCCATGGCTCACCCGTGGAGGCAACACGTGCTTTATGTGCTGTTTGTACTGTGCAAACATTGGGCTCAGGGTCCCGCCCCTTTAGCGCATTTAACCCTCCCCATCCAGTGAGACACCATGTCAGCAATGCCTTTGCCACGCAGCAGAAAATCTGATGGCAGTGACATGGACAGAATTTGTTTTTCACGCAGCAAGAAGTCTTGAGGTAGGCAGCTACTAATGCGAAATCTGTGGCTCAATGATATTGATGCTATAATATCTATTCTCTTAGCTGCTTCCTCAGGTTGGCAGAATGGCTGCTGCTCCTGCCATCACATCTGCGTTCCCAATGGAACAAAGGAAAAGATAAAGGAGAGAGTTAGGGCCCATGTCAGGGAATGAGAGCTCTCCAGGAACCCCGGTGACCTATACATGTGTCTTCCCGTTCAGAACTGTGTCACAGGGCCACCCTCGCTGGAAAGTGACTCAGAGAGGAGGATTTTGGAAACGGTGTCCGTCACAGATCTGACAGTCTCTGTTTTTGCAAGATGAGAAAAATGAGGCTTAGAGGTGTTAAGGGACTTCCCTGAAAGTCCCACAAGGAGTTAAGAGCCAAACGGTCTCATTTGATCGGCTTTGATGAGATTCTAGGTCAGGCTTCTTGCTTTTCACGCCTGAATGCCAACTTTGCTTCCGTTCATCTGATATCTAGAGCACATGGATAGCTTTCCCTCTGAGAGTAAATCAAATCGGCCCTTCAGGTAGTCATTGAAAGACTCAGATTCCAACTGACTTCTCTCCAGCAGCTGCCCAGAGCACAGATCAAGAACACTGAACCCTCGTGTTGAGGGAGTCAGGGACCCGCCCTCCTCCTATCCTTCTAAACCCACAGACCCACTGCAATGCTTTCCTTTCCTTTACTGAGTTACAATTTAATGATCCACCCTTGGGCTTCGCTGAGGCTCAGGAGGATGAAAGATAACTTTAAGTTACTGTTACACCTCCTGTAAAACGCCCATTGACGACCTTGCTCATCCTGCAGCCTGATATTCCTTTAGTAAGTATCCGGGATACATGCCCACTAGAATTTAGCGCCTGGAAATTTTTTTTTCGTAGAAAATTAGAAGTGGATGTGTACCAGTAATCCAGGATGTCGTGGTTGCTGTAACTAAACACAGGTTTAGTTCTGAGATTTCAGGTAGGCGTGAGATACATTTTTATTTGGTTACAGTAACCCTGTCACCTGGATCATGGGTCCAGTCACGTTTCTTTTCCTATATGGCTTTGGAATCCTTGGTTAGTCTCCTTTAATTGGTCTGTTTTATGTCTGCAAATACTTGAAGCCTCTCTTGTTTTGTTTTTTTTTTTTTTAGAAAATATGAGTAATTTGGGGTGCCTGGGTGGCTCAGTTGGTTAAGCGTCTGACTTCTGATCTCACAGTTCATGGGTTCAAGCCCCATGTCGGGCTCTGTGCTGACAGCTCGGAGCCTGGAGCCTGCTTCAGATTCTGTGTCTCCCTCTCTCTCTGCCCCTCGTGCAGTCGCTCTCTCTCTCTCTCTCTCTCTCAAAAATATTTAAAAATTAAAAGAAAATATAAGTAATTTTTAAGACTAAAAGAATTTGCAATGACCCATAGACAAGACAATCTAGAAAGTGAAAAGGAAAAGCAAAGAAACGGATCAGGCATCGAGGGACTTATATCGGCAGCGTAAAGAGAGGAGGCTGAAGATGATGCACTTCACGATTCTGAATTCTCTTACCATCCACCTGCAATTTAAATGATTCGTTTAACAAATATTTGAGCCCTTAATTACACTCATTAGATAGGCACTCAGGCGTCTGAATCTCTGTGCGATGTGAATCTCTGTAACCCATTCGTTAACAGGTTGAGGTTAGACAGGACCCGGAAAGATCTGATCGAACCCTCAACCCGGGGAGCCTCACGCTTCCATCGTTACAGATAGCTCGTCCGCCTGTCTTACAAAAAGGAGATGACAGGAAATTAAATCATGAAAAGATCTGTCACCTCGTGGGCCAGACACACGGCTCAGGATAAGCGGGGGTGGCTTCAGAGTATAGGAAAAAAATGGAATACAGCATAGATTTGAGACGACAGAGAAACCGCTCCACAAATTTTGGTACCTCCAAATTATGGGACACGGTGCAGCAATTAAAATCATGTTTTAGGAGGCTAATATTATCATATAATGTTTATGTGGATGGACAAAGTGTATCTGTTTGTACATATATACACACACACAAGCAGAATACGCAAAACTGACTTTGTAAAGGAAAAACCAAACAGACCAAATAGACTGGAATGAAATTCACCAAGATATTGACAACAGTGGCTCCCGCGAGGTGATCGAATTACAGGTAATTTTCGTTTTCATCATTATGATTTTCTCTGTTTTTTAATCTTTATGGGATGAATATGTATTACTTTTACAATCACGCAGAGTATGATTATATTTGGAAGGAATAAATGCAAAGTCCGTACAGTATAATGGAAGTGCTTTAACACATGAAAAACTAGATGGTGTAGAAAGAAAATAGCTCGAAGCAAAGGAAAAGCGGTACAAAATGGGACGTGATTAATTACTCATCATCTCCGTCAAAAAGTGTGGCCAGGCGGTGGGTTCATGAAACGGGGGATTTCTCCAGTGCAGAAGTCACCTCGTGACAACGTTTAAGCGATTTGCGACCCGAGGTAACCCAGGTTAGGGCCACTCAGTGGCTGTGGGACCTGGGACAGAGTCCTTTATTCTGTCTAAGCCTCTTGCTTCTCTAGAGCAAGTGGGGGAGAGGCAGAGAGGGAGAGAGAGAGAGAGAGAGAGAGAGAATCCCAAGTAGGTTCTGCACTATCAGCATGGAGCCTGAGGTGGGGCTCAAACCCTCGAACCCGCTCATTTGTTAAAAGCTTTTTAACACGTGATAGGGCTGCTCTGAGGGGTCAGTGATGACAGGCGTGTAATGGGCTCCATATAGAGCCTTTAGCGATGCTTTGCACAAGAACAGACATCCTACTCCGAGCTCAGAGACCGTAAGAATCTGTGGGACAGGGGTGGCCAGGGGCACACATAAACGGGGGCTGGGGTGTCAGGGCTTGCCTGCGAGGGCTCTCTGTCGGGGTGATATGCAAGGTGCATCAGTCTCAGTATCTACAGACCTGGATCCTCACTCGGCGAGGCATGCAAACAGCCTCAGCCTCTGTGTTCTTAATTACGACATTGATAAAACGTATATTTCTTTGCTATTCCTGGGGCTTATCATTCGCTCCTTCCTTAATTTTATGAATGTCTTTCGGACACCCTACTGTGTGCAAGATAAAAAAGCAGAGAAAGATTTCCTGTCCTCATGGAGTTTATAGTGCGGAGGGGGTTAAGGTGACACCCACACGATACATAAGTTGAATGTATGGCATTTTAAGTGGTGATGCGTGTCACAGAGAATAACGAAGCCGGCACAGAGAACTGGGGTGAGGGGTGAATTTTGGCTAGAGGGCAGGCAAGGGCTCACCGAGAGATGGCATTGGAGCAGGTTAATGTCTGATGGAAGCGAGGGAGCAAGCTCTGTTGGAATTTGGGAGATAGGATTAACGGCAGGGAGGACAACAGCCAGCGCAAAGGCCCTGTGGCAGCGAACGTGTCGGAACAGGATGGCTGCAGCAGAGAGAGTGAACAGGGCAGCCTCGAGAGAGAAGAACCGAGATGCAAGGTTTGTGGACGGAACCACACTTGCTCTTAGACCGCACGATGGTGTTGCGATATCGCAGAAGGAACTGTGTGAAGAGCGGAGAGCAGCAGGTGCCACACGCGGCCACAGGCGGGACACCAGCCCGTCTGAGGGGAGACGTTCGGTGAGCTGATGAACTCGGGGGGTCCAGGTATGGGCTTGACCGGCAGGACTTGTCTGCGATGATGCAGGACCCTGAAATGTGAGGGGACGATCACATGTCCTTGTGTGTCTCGCGCATGGGATGCCTTCACCATCAACTTAAGTCCACCTGCTTCTCTGGTTCTGCCTGGAAACTGTCACTTCCCGCCCTGCGTCCGGGAGGGGAGTTGCAACAGCGTCTGGCCGCGTAGGGAGCAAAAAGCACGGCTGTCTTTCCTGAGGGAGTCCTCCCTCCCTGGGGGACTCAGCGGCATCCTGCTGGGATGGTCCAAGGCGTTCCCAGCCCGCTTCTTGCAAACTGATGTGGTTTTCTCCTCAATAATCCTTCAGAAGCACGTAGAGCTGGACGGACCCAAATTAGAGGGGTCTGGTCCATTCCAGGGGTTGATTTGAATATCCCTCCTTTGCGGGGAGGGGAAAACAAGTCTTCCTAAGAAGAGAAGTTACGAGAAGGCCTGTTCTCAAAAACATGTCCTTGGCAGCCCATTAATTATATTTCCTTTTGACAGATCTCGTATGTGGTTGTTATATCTTTAGGGGGAGAAAGGTGTTGGGTGATTAATTGGTTGATGGTGTATGTTAATTGGATGCTAATTAAATTGAAATCTAATTCGTATTTGAAACCCTTAATTTAACTCAGGACCAGACAATTAAGAATCTTCAGGCTTCTCGAAGGGACTTGTCTTCCTCTCGGTCACCTCCAAATGTCTGTTGACACTTTCTCCTTGTTTACAAACTTGTTTTTCAAGGGAAGACTCATGTTTCTTCGAGCTTCCAGCTATAATCAGACATGTCTGTTCTTGCGATACATATTTAATTGCTTTATTGGGGGAAAAAATGCACGTATCTCCACTCTATTACTTAAGTTTGTTCTAAGCAAGTCCCGTCACGCTGGACTATGGTGCCGTTTGAAGAAACACTTCCTAGAAGAGAGTCATTCTGTACTGAAGTCTCCAGAAAAGCACGGAGATGCTCTGATAGGGTCCTGGTGACCTGAAAGCAGTGGAGGAGCCCTTGGCATTGCTGGAAGCTTCCGGGCAATTCTCTGTTCCTGTTCCCACTCGGGGAAGACCCCACCCCCACCCCCACCCCCACCTGGGAGATGAATACTCTGAGAATATGCTCACAAAGTATCCAACAGCTCCTGTTCTTTGTTTTTAATGTTTTTATTTATTTATTTTTGAGAGAGAGCAGGGGAGGGGCAGAGAGAGAGGGAGAGAGAGGATCCCAAGTAGGTCAGCACGGAGCCCGGCGCGGGGCTCGAACCCATGACCCGTGAGCCGAAGCCAGCTGCTTAACTGACCAAGCCACTCAGGCGCCCCCAGTAGCTCCCGTTTTGTACCCCAGGCTTCTAGAAGCCTCTAGAAAAGAAGGCCGGCAGAAACTCAGGTAGGTGGGGCCTCCACCCACGCTGATAAGGGAGCCCCGGCCTCCACGCTCCTGTGCTGTCTCAGCCAGAGCGGGCAGGTCTCTCCACAATCCGATTATCTGGAGATTTCCTCGAGGGTAGAGTGCCACGCCTTGAGACCGGGAAGGTATCTTCTGTTTCGACTCTCTAAGCAAAGGAACCTGGGGACCCCAGGTACGACCGGAGGAGCCTGGGCTCTGAAAGTTAACCGTCCCAGACTTGTACCCTGACCTCCCCTTAGAAGAGTTTCTTTGCTCTTCCGAGCCTCGGTTTCCTCCTCTGTGAAATGGGATGCTAAGACGAATCCGGTGCCGACGTTGCAAGAATTAAACGAGATGGTGCGTTGGGGCGCCTGGGTGGCGCAGTCGGTTAAGCGTCCGACTTCAGCCAGGTCACGATCTCGCGGTCCGTGAGTTCGAGCCCCGCGTCAGGCTCTGGGCTGATGGCTCGGAGCCTGGAGCCTGTTTCCGATTCTGTGTCTCCCTCTCTGTCTGCCCCTCCCCCGTTCATGCTCTGTCTCTCTCTGTCCCAAAAATAAATAAAAAACGTTGAAAAAAAAAAAATTAAAAAAAAAAAAACGAGATGGTGCGCTTTTGTAGAAACCCGAGAGGGTCCACGCGTAGTGAGGTGTTCGGTGCCTGGTCTACGCAGTCACCCTTAGTGCCAGGTGGGCTCCCGCTTCACCTCTGGTCCCGTAGAACGCCAGGACTTAGGCAGGGGCACGCTGCACCACGGCTTGTCCTTGGCACTGGTTCTGTCTCCGCACTGGCCTCTGAGATTCGAACCTCCTTCCCTCACCCACTGGCTCTCCCCTCAGCTGTCCTGGAGAAGCCTCTAGAAAAGAAGGCCGGCAGAAACTATGGCCCCCCAGGCAACAAGAAGCTGATCTATTTCATTGATGACATGAACTTGCCTGAGGTGGATGCCTACGGGACCGTGCAGCCCCACACCATCATCAGGCAGCATCTGGACTATGGCCACTGGTAAGCACACGTGTGCAAAGGGCCTGGGGCCCGTGGGCTGGGGGGGCTGAGGGGGGAGGCCTAAGGCAGGGCTGAAGGCCGTTCCCTGGAGCCCCAAACTGCACTTTAGTGCTGGTGCTGGATGAGAATCCCCATAGCAAACCACAGTCCCCACAGGACTGTGTCTCCTGGGGTGCACTTTCAGACCCAGGAACCAGTACCGACATGGAAAATTTGGTCAGGGGACATACTGAGCTGTTATCTAAGGGGGGGAAAAAAACCTACCTTTTTCTTCAACATTCATCTCAAAAGTTGCCTTCTCCAAACCCCCAAGGCAGAATGAACCTCTCCTGTCCCCTGCTGTGGTCCAAAGTCCCTGAGCAGGTACTTGAGCGATAACCGCTAACACCCTGTGTGGTGCACATATGTCCGCGGGTCTGAACAGCCTTTGTCCCTTTCGGGGAAATTCGCAGACTTTGTTATTGTCTCCGGCCACAGCGTAATTGTTGACGGCAAAAGGTCTGAACTTGCCAGAAAAAAAAAAAAAGTCTGTGATTGGAGACAATTGGCTCGCCTTCCTACCCCACGTCGAATTAGCTGCTGAGAATTCGGGGAATTCAGAGAGAAGCGTGGTTGTGATGGTGACCTGAGTCGCCTTTCAGCCATCGCTAACACCTTTTGCGGGATGCCTGCCGTGTACATCCCCCCACAGCGTGCACACCAGCATCTGGGCGGCTCGGCTGTACAGGAACAGATCGATCTGGCACACGAGTTTTACTTTAGATTCGTGGCCACAAGCCCAAAGTGGGCAGTAGGAGCTCTCTGGAAATCCCGCCCTGCTGCCTCAGCATGTTTGCGTTTCCGCTCGCAGCGATGGCTGCTTCAGACCTTCTGTCTGTCCTCGGACTTCCCGCCCCGCCTTCGCTGGTGACCACGGGTACCATGTTTCTTTCCTGCCTCCATAGCTGTATGAGAGCCTCCTTTCCTCCCTCCTCCTGACCCACCTTCCCTGAGGCCGAGCCGTCACCAGCCTCTGGTTCTTCTCTCCCCCCACCTCCTTCGGCAACTGCCTCTTACCTCCTGATCGGCTCCTTCTCATCGAAATTGAGACTCACCTAGATTTCTTCCGTTGCATTCAAAAACATGATTTCCTAACTGATGACCCGTTCTCTCTTCCCACACAGCCAAATATCTCTGTTTCTACTTCCCCACTCTCCCCGCCACCGCTCCCTCCACTCCCTGGTTTTTGTTTCCTCCACTTCACTGAATTTTTCCTGCTCAACTACTAACTGTATCTTTATGTGAGACCTGACAGACCCGTTGGGTCAACTGTCTTTCAGGTTCTCTTTGACTGCTCTCTCCTCTTGGAAGGAACCAACTTCCTTTGGCTTCTGGGCTGCCGTACCCCTCTAATGCCCCCCCACCTCTTAGACCTTTATGGCTGCTTTTTTTCTGTGATCTTTCCATAGATGTTGGATCCCTCAGGATTTGGGCCCAGCCTCTTATCCTTTTCCGATCTCTACCAATGGATCTAGGCTTTTTTTTTTTTTTTCCCACCACCCAAGCATATAAATGATAGGATACATCCCACCTCACCCTAACAAGGCACTCACCTGCCTGGGCCATCACCCAGCTCTCCCTGTGGTTTCTGACTGTTCCAGGTATGACCGGAACAAGCTGTCCCTGAAGGAGATCAGGAATGTGCAATATGTCTCCTGTATGAACCCCACGGCAGGCAGCTTCACCATCAACCCACGGCTTCAGGTATGGGAGGGAGCTGTGGTACCTGAGTCCTAAATAAATACTAGCTCACCAGGGCCCACATCCCCCAATGCCAAGTAGTAACTGGTCCTTCCCCCGTCCAGCCTCTCAAAGTGGCGAATCATACGGGATGCCGATTTGCGTTTCCGGGGAGACAAAGAAACTCCTAGACCCAGAGCCATGAAACTTTTAGAGCTGGAAGGGGCCATAGAGTTCTTCTGATTTAGCTCATTCTTGGGAGCGGGAAAACATCAGAGAGATGAAATGACTCTCCCAAGGTCGTGGGGATATCCAGTGTCAAATCCTGGTTTGGGCTCAGACGCTCTGAGTTCAAGTTCTGTTCTAAGTTCGGGTTCAGTGTGAGAAGTGTGATCGGAATATAGAATCCAAAGGCCTCATAAGAATTCCTCGTTGCTCCACCCAGAGCGCCAAGAGGCGATCTTGACTCTGACCCCTGGCCCCTGCCTGTTCTCTTGTACAGCGCCACTTTAGCGTGCTTGTCCTCTCCTTCCCTGGGGCAGACGCCCTGGCCTCCATCTATGGCACCATCCTGACTCAGCACCTTAAGCTTGGAAACTTCCCAGAGTCTCTGCAGAAATCCAGCCCCCAGCTCATCAATCTGGCCCTCACCTTCCACCGGAAGATCGCCACCACATTCCTACCCACAGCGATCAAATTCCACTACGTTTTCAATCTCCGAGACCTCGCCAACATTTTCCAGGTGAGTCCATCTGTACGGAGACACGCTTGAAAGGCTCGCTGATAATCTGGGCCCTTCCGTTCTTGGTAAAATAACAGCACCAAACTGTTACGCAAAGGCGCCGTTCGTACAGAATCATGAACACAATCAGGTAGATGGGGCCACGGGCTCCATGAGGAGGGACGTCAACCAGGTAGAGTGCTGTTTGCCAAAGACATGGTTTCCCAGGACACATTTCTGAGTTGGCTCCTTTGGGTTGGAGAAGGCTCAGCATCTTGAAGAAAATGCTACATACTGATTCCAGCATGCCAAGGAAGGAAAGAAAAGAAAGAAAGAGGTAACTACTTTGCAGGCCCTGGTGGTATAGCATTGTTCTTGGGAACAAAAAGAATGTCCCCCGAAATCAGGCGGGATAGATCCGCTTCCTGAAAAAAGCCACATCATAGTATTCCTAAGATAGTACCCGCCAGCCTCCAGGAGGCCTCTGTTGTCAAACTCCAGCTTCCTCTCCAGGCCACAGCCATTGCGGATTCTTCTAGCTCTTTGTCCTCTGCATAGCGATGGCCTGTCTCTGCCCATTGCCTTCAGTTGCTTGACCCTTCACTGTCAAAACCTCCAGAGGGCAACGCAACAAAGCCCGGTCCCCTCTTCCTCACAGGATGGAGTCTGCAACTTTCCCATCTTGGGCAAGAACCTGTGGAGACCACTTTTTGGACACGGTCCTCCCCAAGTTGGCAGGAAGGATGCCTTTTATACCAAGCAGAGGCCACACCTGTAGGGGGCTGTCAATGCGATGGGGGAGTGAGACGTGACCCTCTGTGGTCAGCACATGTACTTGGAATTAGTTACCCAGGACGCTACCTGTCCAGATCCTGAGAACATAGGGCCTGCGTGGTCCAGCCAGGACCTTTGGTTGTAAAAAGCAGAAATCTTCTGACCATTAGTTCAGAGGTCTAAGAACTGTGTCTGGAGTGGCTTCACCTAGAGAGACACTGAGCCTCCCCGCGTAAGGACCAGTCACTGAGTACACACTTAAGCGTACACTCAGTACACACTTAAGCGTACTTAAGTACACACTCAGGACAGCACTGTGGGCCACATACCTCCTAAACACTAACTCTGCTAAAAAATGAGGAAGCAGAGACCCCCAGAGATTCTGTAGATTTTCCTAGGAGCACACAGCCAGCCGGGGAAGGGACTAGAACAAGAGGCCGGGTCTTTGGGTTCCTGGCTAGGACCTCTTTCCTGCACACCATTCTGTCCTCTTCATCCACACTTCTGGAGAGGGGAACAAGCATAAGGTAGTTCAGGCAGCAAGAAAGACCCCACTCCAAGCCCGTAAAGCCTTCAGGTCTGTGGCTCTGAGGCCAGGACGATGGCAAAATTTGTACATGCCCACTATTCTCTCTCCTCTACTGAGTATTAATTGAGAAAGACCTCTTTTATCACAAAGTACCTCTCTTAAATCTCACCGCAGCAGCACGAGGTGAGAATGTCCCCATCTGTACTTTTCAAAGGCAAGAAAGGAGTTAATTGGGTCAAATGCTCATTGCTCCTAGGGCAGAGCTGAAGGGAGAAGGGCATTAGATCTGGTTGACCAGAAGCATCCAGCTCCTGCCTGGACAGACGCCTTGTCACCCGTACGCTCTGAAACGCACACTCATGACAACCCTTCGGGACCCACATTGTCATCCCAATTTAACGGAGGCTCAGGGAAGTTACCAGCCAGGTGACGGCACGAATGGTCACAAAGGCAGAAAAGCATAGACAACATCAGTGGAATGCGTAACAGGTGTCGGGCCGTGGGGGATGGAAAGTGAGGGGAAGGAGGTGGTCATGGAGAGAATTGGAAAGATCATTTGAGGCCAGAGTGGGCCCTCATAAAAAGTCTGACATTGGCCTGTAGCAATTATGGAGCACGGTCCTGGGCCTTTTACATCTATTAGCGAATAATTGAATCCTTGCAACCATCGTGCGAGGCAAAACGCGATTATTTCCAATTTGGAAGGGACACACTGAGCCACAGACAAATCAAATGCCTTGAGCATGATCCCATCACTGGAAGGCAGTGTCACCGACATCCAAAACTAGAACGTTCAATTACAAAATGCTCACCTCCATATTCCAGCCTTGTTTCAGTGGCGGCCAGTGTAATGTCAAGGAAGCGCCAAGGAGGGGGGTATTGGCCTGGGGGCAATGTCTCCTCCCCCTGGCCTGTTTCGTTGGCTGGCTCAGGCAGGCTGAGCGGCAACCCCCAGGGCCCTGTTTGCCTGCCTGTCAGCAGCCTGCCAGCTATCAGCCACCTGCCACCACGGTGGGAAAATGCATCCCCCACTGGAGCACCTGCCTCCCTGCAACCACCCAGCCCCCGCCCTCCTCCTCCAGGGAGGAGTTTCAGGCTCCCAGCTTGACCACAGCGTCCCCTGCCTACTTGTCTAATGGCCTGATGGAAGCACCTAGGGGGTGGCTGGATGCCTGGTAGGATCCAGGCATCACCTCCTTCCAGTGTGACCTGCAACTCAGGAATTCAGACCCTCTCTACACTTCCCTCATTCTGTCCTGACCAGGACACCATCTGAGAAAGTTCCAAATGGCAGAAATCATCAACTGCTCCCATCTCAATGCCACACGTAACTAAGGTGGGGCAGAATTTGTGCTTGACGTGCTCATGTGAGTGAGTAGCATATCTCACTGTAAGGGACAGTCCAGGAAGTCGGGGTGCCTGGTGGGTACTTCTCCCTGCCCTCTGCATCTCATACGGCTCATACCAAGGAGACCAAAGAAGAAGAGAGGTCGAGATGTGTGTGGGGGTGGGGCCCAAGGGACCTAACGGAATTTCTTCCATTTTTAAAAATACACTTTTATCAGAGTACAACATATAAGTAGGAAAGCCCACAAGTCATAGGCACACAGCTTGGTTAGTTATTACAAAGCCATCACACCTCTGTAACCACAAGAAATGGATCAAGATCTTCAGATCAAGAAATAGAACATTCCCTTGGGGCACCTGGATGGCTCAGTCAGTTAAGCGTCTGACTTCAGCTCGGGCCATGATCTCGCAGTTTGTGGGTTCAAGCTCCACATCAGGCTCTGTGCTGACAGCTCGGAGCCTGGAGCTGCTTTGGATTCTGTGTTTCCCTCTCTCTCTGTCCCTCCCTTGCTCATGCTCTGTCTCTCTCTGTTTCTCAATAATAAACATTAAAAAAAAAAAAAGAGAGAGAGAACATTCCCGGCATCCCTGACACTCCTTCTCCTTTGTCCCTTCCATTTGGTTTTTCCTCCCCTCCCAGAGGTAAATACTGTTTGGATTTATAACACCGTAAGTTCTTCTGGCCTGTTTTTGGACTTTATGAAAACAGAATCATAGGGCAAATATTAATTTGTATCTTTGTTCAATAATGCATTTATACTTCTATATACAATCATGTTATTGGTAAAAAAAAAAAAATACTAGTAATAATAATTTCTTTCTTTCCAGTCCTTAAGTCTTACAGTTTCTTTTTCTTGTCCTATTGTGCTGGCTACAACAGCCAGTATGATGTTGAAGAGAAGTTGAGAGAGCTGCCTCTTGTTGCATTCCTAATTCTAGGGGGAAGAGCTTTTAATAGTGTGTGATGCTTACTTTAGGTTTTTGTGGATGCTCTTTGCCAGATAGAGAAACTTTCTTCCTGTGTGTAGTCTAAGAGTTTTAACCATGAATGTATATTGAAACTTAAGTGGTTTTTCTGTAGCTTTTGTAATAATTATATTAATTTCTTTCTCATTGTTTCTGGAAATGTGATAAATTACATTGATTATTTTTGATTTTTTTTAACATTTATTTATTTTTGAGATAGGGAGAGACAGAGCATGAACAGGGGAGGGTCAGAGAGAGGGAGACACAGAATCTGAAACAGGCTCCAGGCTCTGAGCTGTCAGCACAGCGCCCGACGCGGGGCTCGAACTCACGGACCGCGAGATCGTGACCTGAGCAGAAGCCGACCGCTTAACCGACTGAGCCACCCAGGCGCCCTACATTGATTATTTTTGAATCTTAGCTCACCCTTGCATTCCTATGATGAACCCAACTTAATTCCTGCATGTTGAGCCTTTTATATTTTGCTGGGTTCCATTCTCTATTTTTTTTTAATGTTTATCTTGAGTGGGGGGGGGGGTGGGTAGGGAGAGAGAAAGAGAGAGAGGTAATGGCAGAAAGAAAGGAGAGAGAGAATTTCAAACAGGCTTCACGCTGTCATTGCAGAGCCCAAGGTGGGGCTTGATCTCATGAACCATGAGCTCTTGATCTGAGCCAAAATCAAGAGTCAGAGACTTAACCCATTGAGCCACCCAGTCACCCTCCATTTGCTATTTTTTAACATACTTTTTGCACCTCTGTTAATAAGATTGTCCTGTAATTTTCCTTTCTTCCAAATCCAAAGGTTATGAAGTCCTCATAAAGTGCATTGGGAAGTGGTCTCTCCTTTCCTACTCTCTGGAAGATTTTGTAAAACACTGTAGTGAGCCTTCCTTAAATGTCAGAAGAAGTTACTGATGAAACCATCTGGAGATTTTTTATGGCCAGTCTTATGCTCTGAGTTCAACTTTTTTCGTACATATTAGACAATTCAGATTTTCTATTCATGTGTCAGTTGTGGTAAGATGTCAATGTCATCAATTTCTACCTTATTAGCATACAGTCATTTATAATGTCCTGTGATTATCTTTTAGATATCTGTTGTATCTGACATTATGTCCTCTTTCTTAAAACTGACTATTTGTGCCTTTTCTCGTTTTCTCTTTTTCTCTTTTATCGGGCTTATTAAGGAGTTACCAATTCTGAAACTGAAAAGTATATCAATTTTTTTTACCTTGTTTGCTGTGTCTATTTGATATCTGCTTTTATCTTATAAATACTGTATAATCTCTTTCTTTAGGTTTGTGATTAGTCTTCCTTTTTCTAACTTCTTGATGTGTCTAGTTAGATCATCAATTTTTAGCCTTTCAGCTCTTCTAAAATGTTCATTTTAAGGCTATGTATTTATCACTATTTATTCCATGTATCATGCAAACTTTTATATGTTGTATTTTTATTATCATTCACTTCATAATATTTCTTAATTTCCCCTGTGATTTCTCCTTTAGCTTATGGGATATTTGGAAGTGTATTGCTTTGTTTTTCAAAATTGAGAGATTCTCTAGTTATCTTGCTTGTTTTTCAAAATTGAGAGATTTTCTAGTTACCTTTCTGTTGTTGAAGCTCAGCTTAATTTCACCATTTCAGAAAATATACTCAATTATTTTATTCATTTGAAATGTGAAGTGTGTTGAGACTGGCTTTATGTCCCAAGATATGACCAATGGGCGCTTTTTAAATGGTGCATTCTTCAGATGCCGAGTGTAGTTAAATCAGTATGTCAACTAGGTCAAGCTTCTAAATCATGTCATTGAAATATCTTATATCCTTACTGATTTTTTTTTTTACTATGTGCTCTGTCCATTTCTAAGAAAAGTATGCTAAAATCTCCCACTGTTGTTGTGGACATGTCCATTTCTCCTTTTATTTCTGTCACATTTGCTTTATATGTTTTGAAGTGGTGTTATTAGGTGCACATACATTTAGAATTAGTATATCTACCTAATGGACTGCCCTTTTACTTATTATTAAATATCCTGCTTTATTTTCAATTTCTTATTCCAGGCTTTTTTTCTTATATTTAATGTATATCTCCTATAGGCAACTATAGTTGGATTTTTAAAATGTAGTCTAATAATCATAGTCTTTTAATGAAAATATGTTCATTCATATTTGATTTTACATAATAATGAATTTAGGATTAAATCTATACTGTTTGTTTTCAGTATGTTCTAGCTGTTCTGTGTTTTCTTTCCCCTCACTTTTTGTATTCTATCAAACTAATTACTTTTTGTTTTTTATTTTCTCCCCTCTTAGCATGCAGTACATCTTTTTACTCTTCATCTAATGATTATCAAATGCATCATTTTATTCTTTTGTAAATGAGTACTTTATCAATTGCAAGGGTCTTAGAGTAATTTACATCCCTCCAATTTGATTCTATTATTATTTTTAAAATTCAGTGTGTATTGAAAACCCACAACGCATGAATACTTTTGTCTTTGTCAACATTTACTTAAGTTTACTCACATATTATCTTCCCACTTCCCCTATCCCTGGTGCATTTCTGTTCTTCCATTTGGAGTCATTTTCATTCTACCTGAAGCTCTCCTTTAGATTTTAGTGGTGTTTATATGTGCTAGAAAATAATCTCTCAGTTTTTATTTAACTGGAAATGTATTTCTTATTTT
This sequence comes from Neofelis nebulosa, assembly GCF_028018385.1. Lineage (NCBI taxonomy): Eukaryota > Metazoa > Chordata > Mammalia > Carnivora > Felidae > Neofelis > Neofelis nebulosa. The sequence continues at coordinate 5,910,773 of NC_080797.1, forward strand.
TTAAAAGAACTGGGGGGAGGGCGCCTTGGGTGGATCAGTCAGTTAAGTGTCTGATTCTTGATCTTAGCTCACATCTTGATCTCAAGGTTGTGAGTCCACACCCAACGTGGAGCCCAACTTAAAAAACAAAAACAAAAACAAAAAACAAAAAAACAATTCTTGGAGGGGGTTTAGAAGTCTAGGTTGGCAGCTATGTTTTTTCAGCTTTTCAAAGGTATTATTCGACTGTCCTCTGGCTTTCATTGTTTCTACTGAGGAAGTCTTAAGTCTTACTTTTCCTTTGACAGTACACATATTTTTTTTTTCACTTGCCTACTTTTGAGATTTTCTGTTTGTCTTTGATTTTCAAAATTTTCACTATTCCCAAGATTTCTAAGTGGTATTTTCTGTATTTATCCTGCTTAGTGTTTGCAGCACTTTTGAATCTTGGTATCTTTTCTTTTCAGGTTTTTTTTTTTTCAGTTTTAGAGAAGTCACAATCAATCTCTTTTCAAATGTTACTTCTGCTTTTTTTTTCTAGTATTCTAATGCAAGTATATGAGACCTTGTCACTGGGCCTCATATGTCCCTTATGCTCTTTCCTTTGTCTCTTACTGATTCAATCTGAATGTTTTCTACTACTCTCTCTTCCTGTTCACTCATTTTCTTTTCAATTCTGTCTTTCTGCTGTCAACTCCATTGATTAAGTTCTTAATTTCAGTAACACTAATTTGGGGTAATTTTTAATTTGACAATTTCCATTCGATTCATTTTTAAGTTTATTTATTTTGAGAGAGAGTGTGTGTGTGAGAGAGAGAGAGAGCACGTGTGTGTGTGTGTGTGTGTGTGTGTGTGTGTGTGAGTGTGTGTGAGTGAGCAAGGGAGGCACAGAGAGAGAGGTAGAGAATCCCAAGCCTTTTCTGTGCTGAGAAGACCTCACAACCATGAGATCACAACCTGAGCACCCCTGATTTTTTAAGGCTCCACTCCTTTGATGAAATTCTTTACCGATGTCCCATAATTTCTTGGTCATTTTAATCATAGTTTTGTTAAAGCTCTTGTGTCTGATAATTCCAATACCTAGATCTTCTGTGGGCTGTGTTTTTTCTCCCTGATTTGGTCATGTCTCCTGGTATTTCCAGTAATTTTTGTTTGATGGCCAGACATTAGGAGTTTTAAAATGTGCAGGGGTGCCTGGGTGGCTCTGTCAGTTAAGTATTCAACTCTTGGGGCGCCTGGGTGGCGCAGTCGGTTAAGCGTCCGACTTCAGCCAGGTCACGATCTCGCGGTCCCTGAGTTCGAGCCCCGCGTCAGGCTCTGGGCTGATGGCTCGGAGCCTGGAGCCTGTTTCCGATTCTGTGTGTCTCCCTCTCTCTCTGCTCCTTCCCCGTTCATGCTCTGTCTCTCTCTGTCCCAAAAATAAATAAAAAACGTTGAAAAAAAATTAAAAAAAAAAAAAAAGTATTCAACTCTTGGTTTCGGTTCAGGTCATGTTCTACAGGTTCATGAGTTCAAGCCCTGAGTCAGGCTCCACACTGTCAGGGCAGAGCTATTCAGATAATTTGAGGGTTTGTATGATGATATTTTCCTTCAGAGATTACACACTTCTGCTTCTGGCCAGTAGGTGCCAGGGATTGAGGAGTTGAAATTGCGCTCGTTTCTGTGAGGACTGAATGATTGTGACTCACTCATACTCCTGATGTATCACCATTTGAGAAGCTCCCCTGAGGTCTTTAGCCATGAACCCCTTCTTGCTAATCCCTGAACTTCAACTTTCACCCTTCCTACCACTTGAGATGAGGTAACTTTGCTCAGCATCTTAACCTTTCACTTGTCTGTCTCTCTTTGGTTTCTGAACCCATGAGCCATTACTTGTGAATTGGAAAATGCCTGAAGGAAAAAAAAAATAGTACCAAATTCTGGGTTCATCTTTCTTCCTTCTCTTCCCTAGTATCGTAGCCCCTTGAGCCCTCACTGCCTTGGTGACTCCCTAATGCCTCTAAAACGATGAAGCTCTGAAGATAAGTTCCCTATCTTTTGTAGTTGACTTCAGCGGATTGGTTTGTGATCAGGTATTCTGCCACGACTAAAAGAAATCTCGACGTAGGGCACATCAGAGAAAGTGCTGTTGGACAGGAAAGGAGGTGCCATGGAACACTTCAAGAAAGAGATCACACTTGAACTGGATCTTGAAATATGAGCATAGCTAGAAAAGCAAAAGGCACGAAGGCACAGAAAGTATGCAGCGCCAGAAAACAACTTGAATTTGGTGAAACCGAGATCTAGATTTTATGGGAAGTGGTGATCATGAGGAACTAGACTGGTAGTCCTATTACAACCAGAACTTTCTGCTGTGCTCATCCTGTTGGTAATGAGGGATAATTACATGGCCCCTTTTCCTCATGATAAAAAAAAAAGTAATTGGGGGGAAACACAGGTACAGATGAGTTTCAAACTACAGGACTTGTTGAGGTCATTCAGAGACTCTGATCTTGGTTGTCTCCAGTTTTCAATGAAAAATGAGGCTGAGACGTTAGCTAATCGTAGCAGAGAGGTGAGGTGACAGAGAAACTTGAAAAGGATAGTAAATGTTTGGGATGATCCCTGTGGTATATGGAAGGAGAACCCTCTAAAGATGAGTAAAATGGATTACTGACCTGCCAAGGTTAGCTAGAGTCACCCTTTGTGATCGTTCCGATTTTACATAAACAGTTGTCACCTAGACTGGTTCTGTTCTCAAACCGGTACTCAGGGAGTTGAAACACGGCAAAGAGGCCACCTGTCTCCTCACTGTGGCAGTTTGGAATGCGGTGATCCAAATTCCAGGTCCTTAAGGTTTTGAAACCTTGCTGAGACCACATCCTATATATATGCCATTAGGTATGCTTCCTGTCTTTCTGAATCCCAGTCTCCACATTATACCAAGTGGATGTAGTAAAAGTTATATTTTTGTAGAAATTGTTTATCATGGTGGTCACATGAGTTTTACCTGGCGAAACTTCTGGTCCAGTACCTGTCACGTACCTGGCTTAATAAGTTGTAGCTGTTGTAGTTTTAAATTGTTATTCACATTATTTTTGGTCTACTCTCTATAAAGGGCATTCTCTTCTCCTCTGTGGAATGTGTAAAATCCACACAGGACCTCGTAAAGCTCTATCTACATGAATCAAGTCGGGTTTATCGGGACAAGCTGGTGGAAGAAAAGGACTTTGATCTTTTTGACAAAATCCAGACAGAAGTGGTCAAGAAAATTTTCGATGTGAGTATTGCCCTGAAAAAAAAAATTGCTATATATTTGAAAAATAAATATTTCTGCAGACGATCACCCAAATGATAAAATCTAGCTCAGAAATGGGGTGAGGTGGGGGGCGGGAATCAGAGATTAGATAGGGAAAGAAAATCTATCATTATTTTGCTGAGGTGAAAATGGCAGGACAAGAAAAGACATAAATTACCATGGAATTTCAGTGTTGGGAGGGTCTGTGGATTTCATGTGATCCAATTCCTTGTCCCATGCTTGCTCATGTCAGTAGCATTTCTCAGATTGGTCATCCCAGTGGATGCATCCTTGAAAATGCATAATCTCCTCTTTCCCTGGGGAGCCATTCTGGAGCCACTAATGACTAGAAATTTGAAGCGATTTATTTTATTTATTTTAAGTTTATTTTTTTTATTTTGAGAGAGAGAGAGGCAGAGAAGGAGAGAAAGAATCCTAAGCAGGCTGTGTCAGCACGTGGGGCTTGAACTCACAAACCATAAGATCATGACCTGAACCAAAATCAAGAGTCCGATGTTTGACCGACTGAGCCACCCAGGTGCCCCTGGAAATTTGGAACAATTTTTATTTTTTTTATTTTTAATTTTTTTTAATGTTTATTTATTTTTGACACAGAGAGAGAGAGAGACAGAGCATGAGTGGGGGAGGGGGAAAGAGAGAGGGAGACCCAGAATCTGAAGCAGGCTCCAGGCTCTGAGCTGTCAGCACAGAGCCCGACGTGGGGCTTGAACTCATGGAACGTGAGATCATGACCTGAACCAAAGTTGGATGCTCAACCAACTAAGCCACCCAGGCGCCCCTGGAACAATTTTTAAATTCGGAAGCTTTGGAACAATTTTAAAGTCTGGAATTTTTTTCTTTTTCTTTCTTTCTTTCTTTCTTTCTTTTTTTTTTTTTTTTTCATTTTTGCTTATTTGAGGAGAGAGAGTGTGTGTGTATGAGCAGGGGAAAGGGGCAGAGAGAGAGGGAGGGAGAATGCCAAGCAGGTTCCACACTCAACACAGAGCCCAATGGGGGGACTCGATCCCATGATCCTGGAATCATGACCCGAGCCAAAAACCAAGAGTCAGTCGCTCAACCGACTGAGCCACCCATGCACCCCAGCTGGAAATTTTTTCTAATGATGATTTAAAATTTATTTCCCTGTCCATTCATATTAAGTCTACATGAAACACTTTCAAATATTTCAAATAGTATGTCTTGTCCTTCCTGGGTCTTCTTTCCTCCAGACCAAATAGCCTCTGTTCTTTTAGCCACTTCTGACATGGCTTGTTTTCAAACCCAGAGAAATTTGCCATCATCTTGATTACTTTTCCATCAGTTCCCCCCTCTGAGATCATGGTGTCTGATTTTTCGTTTCACAACCCAACTGGGGTCTGGCCCAAAGCAAGATCATCATTCCCTCTTCTTACATACTATAATTTTGTTACCATTTCCCAAAATTGTCCTCCTAAACTGTCTAAGGTACAATATACCTTAGAAAGAAGGTATCCATGATAAAAATAAGTTGAGAAAGCACTTCATATTCTATCCCTCTCTTGGAAATACATCATGCTTTCAGCACATTAAAGCCCCCAAAATCTTGAATAACCCTGATTCATTTGTCATTTCCCACATGTATGAGACCCTCAAACCCTTTTCCATTCATGAAACTTACTAATAATTTGCAGAACGAATATTCCACAGAATATGCCTTGGAAAGCACTGATCCACGAACGCAGCCTAAGATCATGTTACACTTCTTTGTGTCACAGTTACCCCACAGCTAACACTGAGCATTCTGGAAGTTGACCCAAACTCCCTAGTTTCCACTCAAACCATTTGTCCTCTCTCGAACTTAGAAATAACCAGAACTTGTATTGAAATGTACCGTGTTTCCCTGCTCGCCTTGTTGGGTCTAGCACCATATTTTGTCCTGACACCAACCTGGGTCTACCTCTGAAGATACTTAAGAGTCCATCCCAACCTACACGGCAGCCTTCTGGATCTTGGACAGCATTTTTAAGGAATTTATCTCAGCCTGCTCTTTATGAACACCCTGAAATGCCTCCCCTTACCATTTTTCTGTGCCCTGCTCTCACATCTTAGATGCCCTTCTGACCATTGTAGCATTTGCCAATTTATGTGTTCATGGTTGGCTCTGCAAACACACCTTGGCTATTTTCTCCAGCCAGTCTGAGCTGGCACTTTAGACGGACAACTCTCAGCCTTTGAAATCAAGGCTCCTCTGTGGGTCTGTATCCTAAGGATGCATTCTTTTAATCATAGACCCAGATATAATTAATACCATTATCCTTCTCCAACAACCTCTGAAATGCCAGCCAGAATCACCTCCGGCCGCATGAAATCTTGGTATCAGTGTTAATGAAAGGTTGCCGGATTTCCACCAAGGAAGTGACACGGTCCTGTTTCCACCATTAAAATCTTAACGTTCTCTGAGAAGTGGCCCTTGTGTGATGTGGCGTCACTATGAAGAAGTCTTTGATGCACCGGGTGCTTGGTTTTCCTCTCCCTCCTGCACCGCCTGGCTCTGATCAGAAAATCTGAGACACATTGTTTTGTTCCTCAAAGAGTCTTTGTAGAGTGGGCTTTTCAGAACTGCACTTCAGTCCTTCCTCTGCTAGATCATTCATGTAAATTGACTTCTATCAGGACCAATTCCCAGTATATTAGCCCATGTTCAAACTGGGTAAATGTATTCCCACATCACTTCCCCCACGTGCTTCCTGCAGCTAGCGAGAATGGCTCGCCTGCATTTCATTAAATCTTACCCGAGTGTCTGGGCGTTTACTGCTCACGTGTGGCAAAGGCAGAATGGTTTAAAGGCTTTCCAGGGCCCTGAAATCGCCTTCAAAATACAATAGCTCTTTGATATTTAACTCTTGCCATTTCATTCTTCTTATAAACCAGTCCTGGTTTCTCTGTCCATGTGACTGTCAAACTCACTTCCCCTCCATTAAGTTTGATGCATCTTGCCCATGGGCTTACAAAGCCAACCCTAAGGGACTCATCCCCTGGGTAATGTCCTTGCTGATAAACAGCATGTGTGTTACCTCTTTGGCAGGTGGTTCTCCCAGTCAGAACGTTGGGAGAAAAACACAATGGCAGTGGGGGTAGTTGCTTATAATGGTATAGCACTAGGAAACCTGTTTTTTCTCAACTTCCTTCTGCCACCTTTCTTCCTTTCGAAGTCTCTAGCATTCAGGTTTCGGTAAGTAAGTATACAATGGAATACTACTCAGCAATGAGAAAGAATGAAATCATGCCATTTGCCACAACGTGGATGGAACTGGAAGGTATTATGCTGAGTGAAATAAGTCAGAGAAGGACAGATATCATATGTTTTCACTCATATGTGGAACTTGAGAAACTTAACAGAAGACCATGGGGGAAGGGAAGGGGTAAAAATAGTTACAAACAGAGAGGGAGGGAGGCAAACCATAAGAGACTCTTAAATACAGGTAACAAACTGAGGGTGGATGGGGGTGTGCAAAAAAATAAATTAAGGAAAAGATTAGCTGCCTCTTTGATGCTTGGAGGGCACCTTGGTGGTAAGGAGACATAGATGCCATATCTTTTTAATTAATTGAATTGTACTAGGTATTCATTAAACATGGTTAGGTCTGCCCTGTGGGCAAGAATTAACACACAATAGGCTCATATCTTTAGGAAAATTGTGTACCATGTACACGCAGGGGGCTCTCCTGTGAATGAACCAGTCACCTAAGGATGGCTCATGGCACATTTTTCAGAAACCAAGTTCTCTGTGCTGAGCCTGTGAAGCTGGGGCTGGTAGCCTACAATGGGGTGTCTCACAGGAAACAGGAAAGGATATTTTAGGACACTGGTGTGGATTGGGAAGCAGGACTTGTTGAAATGGGTGCAGGGGAGATGAGGCCACTGGTGCATGGACCCCTTCACCCGGCACTGGTCGAAGAGCCGCTGCTTAGTGTAATCTGTCCCTGTGTCCCCATCCATTCCTCTGCCCAGACATGGGCTCTACCTGTGTATGTGGGAAGGGTCCCTCCCACCTTCCGGTTTCCACTCTCAGCCCACAAGGAATAACAAACATCACTCATGACTTCATGGAACTAGTAAATGAATGTTAAACATCCACTTCATAGAAGCTTCTCAAGAAAAAGAAAGTGTTGGAAGCAGGACTGATACTTAATTTGCAGGGTGTGTTCAGAGAGAAAAAGCACATGAGGGGTCTTCAATCTGTATGGAACCAGAATTGAGTCTGTAAGGAGGGTCCTGACGCCTGTGTCCCATCACCAGGGTATCGATGAGGCGGCGGAGCAGACCCGAAGCCTAAACATATATTGCCATTTTGCAAACGGTATTGGTGAACCCAAGTACATGCCTGTACAATCGTGGGAACTTTTGACCCAGACTCTAGTGGAAGCCCTGGAGAACCACAATGAAGTCAACACAGTGATGGACCTGGTTCTCTTTGAGGACGCCATGCGCCATGTGTAAGTGTGCTTCCGTTCTTGCCTTTCCTCAGTTGCCTCGTCTTCCCAATGTCAGAGGTCTCATGTGGGCATTTGAGGACACCTCCCTAAAACCAGGAAAAAGCAGCTATGCGTCTGCCCTGAAGGTCAAGATGGCGGCCGGTAGAGCAACGGCTGCAGTGTCTGCCACTGGCCCTAGGGGGCAGCAGGATGCTGAACTCAGGCAGCACTGGATGTATTTCCTTGTGTGTCATTTACAAGCCCTGGGCATGACCACAGTGACACCAAGGGAAAATTTAAGATCATAAAAGAGGCACCAGAACAGCTCAGAACCCACATCCCCACCCCATACCGGTGGAAGGGCCAACTTTAGAATAATGAGATTGAAGATTTTTGTTTAAGTGCTCACAGATCTCAACAATTGGATGCCCTTCTTAAATGTTATTGCCATCGAATGAATCACTGAGAGTAGTCACCAAGCCTCCCAGACGATTTATACTCACACCAGTGCTGTCCCTGTATTGCTGTACATTCCCCGGTTCAATCACACTTACCATCCCTCCCTGCCTTCCAGAATCTTTCCACCCTGCCCCCTGGTACCCGTGCACTTCAGCAGCAAAACCCACCTCATCTTTACCTTCTCTGAACCTCCCCTCATTGATGATTCCGAGTGAAACCTCACTGACCCCTGAGTGGAGGAAAGCTCTTTTGGCTTCCCTGTTCTGTGTCCCCCCAGGACCTAGCGAAAACTAAGTCCCCTCCTTCTCCCCCACCTCATTTCTTTTTTTTTTTTTCCAACGTTTTTTATTTATTTTTGGGACAGAGAGAGACAGAGCATGAACGGGGGAGGGGCAGAGAGAGAGGGAGACACAGAATCGGAAACAGGCTCCAGGCTCCGAGCCGTCAGCCCAGAGCCCGACGCGGGGCTCGAACTCACGGACCGCGAGATCGTGACCTGAGCCGAAGTCAGACGCTCAACCGACTGAGCCACCCAGGCGCCGCACCCCCCCCACCTCATTTCAATGGCACATTTAAACCATGTCTCTCTTTATCCTTTACAAACCCCGCTTCTTCTAAAGCACTGGCAACCGGACATTCGTACTCATCACCTCGCCTGTCATCTGCCAACATCCAGTTCCCCCCCCAACACTTACCGGCTGCCTGGGTGCTTGGACCGTCTTCTCAACTACATCTTTCTCCATGGCTGGCATGGGTCTTGTTAATTCCTGTGGTTGTTTCTTCCATCCCCCACCTCAGCCACTCGCCCTCATGTTCCTACCCTCGCGCTTCCATCATCGGTGATGATCCCATCTCCACCACTGCCATTTCGAACATCCCTCTCTCTGACTTGTACCTCTTACCCTTCCACTCACCTGGTCTACTTCCCATTCCAGGTATCCTTTCTTTACCCAGTTTTATTGAGATATAACTGACCTATAGCATGGTATAAGTTCAAGGCGTACACCGTCATGACTTGATATACGTGTATAGCACAAAATGGTCATGACAATAAGATCGGGGCACCAGGGTGGCTCAGGTGGCGAAGCGCCCAACTCTTGTTTGGCTCTGGTCGCGATCTCACATTTACGGCATCAATCCATGCATCGGACTGTGCACTGGGCATGGGGCCTACTTGGGATGCCCCCTCTCCCTCTCTCTTTGCCCCTCCCCCTTCTCAAAATAAGTAAATAAACTTAAAAAAAAAAAAGGTTAGTTAACAGTCATCACTTCTCCTAGGTACCATTTTTTTTCCCTTGTGATGAGAGCTTTTAAGATCTGTTCTCTTAGCAACTTTCAAATACACCATACAGCGCTGTTAACAGTAGTCGTCGTATTATATGTTACATCCCCAGAACTTATTTATCTTCCATCTGGGATTCTGTACCTTTTGACCACCTTTACCTGATTCCTCACCCCCATCCCTCCAGTCTCTGGCAACCACAAATCTGATTTCTGTGTGTGTGCGTGTGTATGTGTTAGATTCCACACATAAGTAAGATCATACGTTATGTGTCTTTCTCTGACTTACTTCAGGTGGTGTAATACCTTCAAGGTCCTTCTGTGTTGTCCCAGATACAAATATTCCAGTTACTCTTAAACTTCATCAAGACTTCATTTCCTGGAGCCAACCACTTTCACAGACTCCTTTGTCCCTCTGCCTACCATGCCTTTTCTGTCCTCAGCCATCATAGACTCCCATCATCCTGGTACAGGCTCCCCTAACTTTCCTGGCATAGCATCCATGTGACAAAACCCCATTCTAGTCAAACCCCACTGTCGTCTTATTCCACACCTGCCCCCTAAGCATCTGAAGATCGTGGAAGAAAAACCACAAAAGTTTTGGCTTGGTTTGCTTCATATTTTCAGCCACACCTACCAAATGGGCCCCTAACGCCGTGGAAACTCCACCTCCCCTACCCTGGGCAGTTTGCTCTCTTGCCCTGCCTGTGGTAATTGCATCATGTAGTTTTCTGTTCTCAAGCTTCCAGCATCCTTCTCCTCTCTCTGTTCCCAGTTAATGAGCACATGTCTTACTTCACTGCAATAGTGAAAGCAACCAGGAGAGAATCGTCTCCTCTCCCCATCATCAAATCTAACAGCCTATCTTCATCCCTCCTGCATCCCACCCACAGATTGTGCCTTCTCTACTGCCTCAGCAAATGAACCATCCCTGTTCCTACCTGAGGCCAATCCCTCCATGTGCATTCTGGATCCTGACTCTCACCACCTTCTAAGTGACTTTATTCCTTCTGAAATTCAATTATTCTTTCTCCCTCCTTCCTTCCCCCCACCTCCCCCTCCCCCCCCCACCTCCTCCTTTCTCCCTCTCTCGCTCTTTCTCTTCCCTCCCCTCTTTGCTCTTGTCTCCCCTTACCCCATCTTCATTGATTCAGTAATTGCTTCATCATATGCATCTACATACAAACATGCCAGATCATCCTTATCAAAAACAATAAACTATCCCTTCACTTTTACATCTCTTTCCATCTCCTACCCCCATTATTTTTTGCTCCTGTTCATAACAGCATTCATCAAAGTGGTTGTCTGTGCTTGTCATACTTTCTCACTTCTCATTCTCTCCTTGACCCATTTCTTATCAATTGAACAAATAAGTTCTTATCAAAGTCACCATGGAGCCACCTCTTGCGAAAGTCAGTTGTCACTGCTGGGTCCTCACCTTGTGTAACTTGGCTTCCCTACTGCATTTGTCATGAGTAATCACTTTAGTTGTTTGCATCCATCCATCCCTCCATCTATCCAACCATCCATCCATCCAACATGTATCTATTGAGTAGGCATAGTATGAGTGCAGGGATCTTTGTTTTATTCACTGCTAGATCTCTAATACCCAGGACAGTGTCTAGAACATAGCAGATCAACAAAAATTCTTAGCATGTCATATGGCATAGGTGATGTAGAGAAAACAGGGAAGAGGGGACAGAGAGTGCTGGGGGCAGGGGGTTGATTGCGGTCTGAAATAGGATGGTCTGGAGGACCTCTCTGGGGAGGCAGCATTGATGTGACACGTAGGAGCCACCCTGAACACAGAACTCATGTGGGCCTAGTGCATGGATCTTCGCATAAGTCATTTCATCTAGTCTCCACAAAAACCCTGAAGAAAGTAAGGTCTGTCATCCCTCCATTACAAATGAGGAAGCTACAACCCAGAGAGATAAGAGAAGTTGCCTAGTGCCACACTCCCCAGAAACAGGTAAGCCAAAGCTTACACTAGGGCCCTGTGGCTCCGGCGTGTGTGATCTGGGCTTTCACACTGTGGTACTTGTTCATCTACTTTTCTGTCTCTCCCGGGCCAATGTGAGCTCCTTGTGTGCGGACTCAGTCTTGCTCACGGCTGAATCCCCAGTACCTTGGACAGCGCCTGGTGCCTAATAGGCGGCCAGTAACCAGGGTTTTAGGATATCTGTTCAGTAACCCTGGGCAGCTTCAGTGGACACGTCCCCTCCTCAGTAACAGCTCTCAGAGCCTGTGTCATCGTCTTGGAATTGAGACAGATCTTTGTCCTTTCAGGGTAAATTTCATTTGAGAGAAGAGCAAGTGAATTCCGTCAATGCAGTTTCCAACATGGGTGATCAAACTGACTAATTCTGTTTATAGGAAAAAATAAGGCTATGAAAACTGGCTTTTCTCCTGAGACCCCTTAACAGGCTCCAAAGATGGTTTCCAAAGAGAATCTGGAGCTGCATTAGCAATGGCAAAATAACTGGAACAATGAACTGCCTTGAGGGAGGCAGTTCTCAAGATTAAAGTTTACTTGGATGTATAATTTCACATACATTTGTTTAAAAATATCAGTGTCTCACAACTTCATATTTGCACTGCCCTCCCCTCCCCTCCTCGGGCTCCTCACTCCCCTCTGCTGCCCCTACCAGCCAGATAGGGCAGAGGCATCCCGTCATGCCAGAAAATGGAATCAACAGCGAGAAACACAGACAACCTAAGAGTGACAAGATTTGTGGCCTCACATCACACCGCATAGTGCCCGGGACAGAGGGGTTTGGATTCCCTCCGGGAAGGTCCTGACTTCTGATACCTAGGGTGCGAACAGGGCAAGGCAGAGCAGGACAGAGGCTATGGCACTCCCTGGGAACCCACAGGGCTGACGGGTGGAGCCAAGGTAAGGGCGTAGGTTCCCAGGTGCAATGAGGCTTATGCTCATTTTGATTCTATCATCCGGCTCTTGATTCTCACCACGTGAGTTCTCACCATTTTCTTGGATCTGGTTTCCCTACACCTTTCCCAAGCTCTGCTACTAACTCTTCCTGTTACTTCTGTGCTGAACCCAGTCATGGAGCACCACATAGCAGGGACGGGCACAGGCTCTGGAGACAGAGTCAGACCCACATTCAAATCCCGGTTCTGCCACTAATTGGCTTCGGTATTTTTCAAGGGACACTGAACTTCCCCGAGCCTCAATTTGTCCTCTGGGAAACGAGGATAGTAGGACTGCCTGTGTCGTGCGCCTGCGTTGTGGCAATGAGTATACAGTGCTTTGCGCTCAACACAGAGTCCTTAGGTTTAGTCTTTTTCTTTGTGCTGTTATGTCCTTAACGGTACCATTTCGCTCTCCTGCTGACTTTCTCTACCACCTCAGCAGATTCTTGTTGTGCCTTTCCTTAAAGCCTCACACCGGGTCTTTTCCCCTGCTTGTGGCATAATCTTAACATTTTTCTTTGTTTATTGGCTCGCACATAGATTCTTTGTTCTGCCTCTTCTTTCTCATAGCATCACTTAACAAAAAAGGAACTTTAGATGTACTTCTCTTGTGCCCCTTCCTTTGTGCATCCTGTCCATTCTCTAGGGCGTGAGTGTGCGTGTGGGTATGCGCGTGCATGTGCCTGAGTGTGTGCGTGTGTCGGCTTCGGTGAGCCCGCTTCCTCCAGCTGTGCTGTGGTACATCTTTGGCTTTTGTCTGTAATCTCACAGAAATTCAGTAATGGGCTTAACTTAGACTCCGCTGGTTTGCTTGCCCAGGAGTCCTTCAGAATATTGATCTTCTTTTTTAAATTTTGTAATTTGAATGCAGAGTCCTTTGCCCTCGTCAGAGGTTGTTAATGGATCCCCAGCTGGAGTCTAATGCTGATAGTTGCAGACACAACCATTCTTCCCCGGAAACTTCAGCACTAATGATGCATTTCCCATTTAGATATTGAATAGCAGGGACCATGCAAAGCTGAGGTCAGGCCTTCCAGCCTAGAGGGGGTGTTGGGCGGCCCAGAGAACCCAGGTGAACTTCTTCTCCAAATAGAGGGCCTGGATATGCTTCTCCTTTCATCATCGCAGCCAGGCGCCCTCTAATATAGTCACAAAGCAGGTGAGTCCTTGCACCTCACATCCCCCCCAGATGTGATGCTGACTGGAAGGTATTTGTTGTGCTGTTTGAGTTTAACTAAAATTTATTAAATGCCTTCAATGTGCTAGCATTATAGAGGATACAAGACGAGTTATACATGCACATTCTTCCAGGGCCTCGAAACTAGGATTTAGTAAGGGAGCCAGAGAAGTGAAAAGCCATCTGACACAAGGGAGAGTATAAGTATCACAATTAAAGAATTCTAAAGGGGAAAAGAAAAATCATAAAAGAACTAAGGATAGGTCAGTAAATAATTCCTAAATTCTTAGGGGAATTAATTTTAACTATAAAACTCAGTGACTTATAATTTTAAGACCAGAAAGCTAGCATTTTCTACACATCAAAAAATACATTAAGACCAAAAGGTAAAAGTGACAAATTGGAGGGATATTTCAGAACATACATACCTAAGGGAGTCTTACAAATCTAGAACACTTCAATTAAGAAGTGGGAACTTGGGGCGCCTGGGTGGCTCAGTCGGTTGAGCGTCGGACTTCGGCTCAGGTCATGATCTCGGGGTCTGTGAGTTCGAGCCCCACGTCGGGCTCTGTGCTGACCGCTCAGAGCCTGGAGCCTGTTTCGGATTCTGTGTCTCCCTCTCTCTCTGACCCTCCCCCGTTCATGCTCTGTCTCTCTCTGTCTCAAAAATAAATAAACGTTAAAAAAAAAATTAAAAAAAAAAAAAAAAAAAAAAAGAAGTGGGAACTTGGGGTACTTGGCTGGCTCAGTCGGAGGAGTGTGCAGCACTTGATCTCAGGGTTGTGAGTTTGAGCCCCGTGTTGAGGGTAGAGATTAAACAAAAAGAAAAAAAAAGGGGGGGGGCAATGGACATGAAAAGGAAATTTGTAAAAGAAAAAATATATAATGATAAGAAAGATGTTCAGTTCCCTAAATAATGAAGAAATAAAAATTAATATTTTCAACCACGCAACTGGCAAAGATTTAAACATATGTATATAAGACCCCGTGTCCACAAGAATGGGGGCCAGACTCTCCTATCGGCTGATAGGTGGGCATTGTTGACTGACCTGCAGCCCTGCTAGGGTTTCCTTCTCAGTAGCAAACGCATCCCACAGGAGACAGGAGGCAATGAACACCCAGAGACGTTTAGGTTATCGACGCTGATTATGACCCAGTCATCAGTATGTGCCAGAAGTTTTGCAATAGTAAGAAAACCAAGCCACAGAAGGTTTAACCTCATATATGCTCATAGTTTGTTGACGCGTCAAGCCCCAGAACTCTCCCCGTGTCCCAGCCTTTTTTCCAAATGGGGCTTAGCTACCCTTGGGCCTCTCCACCCCTGATTACCATTACTTAATGAGAATACGGTATTTGTCACTGTAATATCATGAACACAAGGTAGAGACACAGGCTTATAGCCTGTGCTGTTCAATCTCAGATGTCCACTCTGCTGTGTTTGGTCAGACTCCACCTGAGGTCTTGTTCTGTGTACCCCTTCAGTTCCGAGGTCCCCAACACCTGTTGTCTCATCCTCCTTATTTTACCCGTTTCTCCACCGTGCCTTGGTCACTGGGTTACGTTTTCCCCAGGTTTTTAACATATTCTAATTCAACTCACATGACCTAACATATGCTCACCTTTTGAAATAAGAGATCCACATTTAGATCCATCGGTTGTACCTAAGTCGACCGCAACCTGTTGCCCCCGTTCTGGGGCGGGCGGTTTTTCACTACGTATCAAAGGTCGTGAAAATCGCCTTACTGTTTGACTTGGCAGTGTTACCTTTTTTTTAAGCTTATTTATTTATTTTTGAAAAACAGAGAGAGTGAGCAGGAGAGGGGCAGAGAGAGAGAGGGAGAGAGAGAATTCCAAGCAGGCTCCACACTGTCAGCACAGTGCCTGATAATGGGGCTCGAGCCCACAAAGGGTGAGATCATGACCTGAGCTAAAACCAAGAGTCGGACACTTAACTGACTGAGCCACCCAGGTGCCCCTTGGCAGCTTTACTTTTAGGAGCCCGTCCTGTGGGCGTGACAAGAGGTAGAAACTAAAAATAACTTAAATAGCATTATTTATGGCTGGAAAAAGTTGGAAACAATCTAAATATCCAGTAGTAGTCTATTGCAGACAAGGAATTTATTCTATGCATTGGAATATTGTTCTACCATTAAAAGCATGGCTTAGCGGGGTGCCTGGGTGGCTCAGTCTGTTAAATGTCCAACTCTTGGTTTCGGCTCAGGTCATGATCTGGCTGCACAAAGCCTGCTTGGGATTCTCTCTCTTTCCCTCTCTCTCTGCCCCTCCCCGACTTGTGCTGTCTCTGTTTCCCTCGAAATAAATAAATAAACTTAAAAAAAAAAAAAAAGCACGGTTTAATGATTACTCAGCAGCATAGGGAAATAATCACAGCACATCACTAAATGGAAAAGTGGTCTCAAAACACTGTTTAGTGTATGACGTGAGCCCAGTTTTGAAAACAGGATAGATACATATATTGAACTTCCACCGGTAATGGGTGTATATACCCATATATACTTACAAACATACAGACCCTAGAAAAATGTCCAGAAGGACATACAGTTAATGTCAATAGCGTTTATTGCTATCTAGTAAGTTGTAGCTTTTTTCTGTATTTTATGCATTTTTCACAATGAATAGTTATTGTTTTTAAGATGAGGAAAGCAAGGGGGGCAACTGGATGGCTCTGTCGGTTATGCGTCCTACTCTTGGTTTCAGCTCAGGGCATGCCCTCCCCGTTCATGAGTTCAAGCCCCATGTCAGCCTCTGGGCGGATGGTGCGGACCCTGCTTGAGCTTCTCTCTCTCCTTCTCTCTCTGCCCCTCCCTTGCTTGTGTCCACGCTGTCACTCGCTCTCGCTCTCTCAAAAAATAAATAAATAAATACAAAGACAAGGAAAGGAAGGGAATGGGAACTATTGTTATAAAGGGTGTAGGTCCCTTACATAAGGTAAGTACACAGTGCTGAGGGGAACGGAGAATGTGGAAGAGGGTCTGTGGATGGCCTGAAGGAAGGAGAGCATTTGAGGAAGGCTTGTGGGGCAGGCAGAGGAGGGTCCTCTGCAGAACGTAGTCTGAGCCCAGGGCCTGGGAATGTTTCGCCATTGCTGGGTGGGAATATGGTTACTGAGAGAGGTGAGTGTCGCTGCAGGGGGAAGAATCCAGAAGCCAAGGAAGTGGGTGTCTTGTGCCCCAAGAATCTCCAAGCACTCATTGCAAGAGCATCCATGCCTAGGGCTCCCCGTCATTCTGCTGACTTCAATTTTGCTCCTCCTTTTTAACAAATTTTTTTATTTTGTAATGTCTATTTATTTTTGAGAGAGAGAGTACAAGCAGGGTGGGGACAGAGAGAGAGAGACACTGAATCCAAAGCAGACTCCAGGCTCCAAGCTGTCAGCACAGAGCCCGACGTGGTGCTCAAACCCACAACCCGTGAGATCATGACCTAAGCAGAAGTCGGACGCTGAACCCACTGAGCCGCCCGGGCACCCCGTTGCTCCTTCTTTCTTAAGAGGAGCAAACAATTCTGTTCCCGCTTGTCCTCTAGCCTCCCCGAATGTTTTTTCTTCTTTTCTCTTTTCCCTGCCCCCTCCTCCTGCCTGAAAGCACAAGCAGGTGAGGCAAAGTGCCGTTGGAGGTGTGGCAGTCAGGCCGGGCTGGGGAGGGGACGGAGCGTGAGTTGGGGTCCCCTCCCATCCTGCCTGGCTGCCGTGAGCTCTTCCTCCACTGCCACCTGGTCACAGAGGGTTTGGCTTAAAGCAAAGCCGTTGACAACCTCCATCCATCCAGGCAAGAAGGTGAGACCTGATGCGGGGACCGTGTAACTCAAGCTTCATGCAGCTCCGCTCACAGTGTGCCTCCTAGGAAGGTTCCAGCACGGTGCGTGCTCCTCACGGGAGGGGTCTGATCAGAGCCGTGGACCTCTGCTCCTTCTCCGCAGCTGCCACATCAGCCGCATCCTGGAATCCCCACGGGGAAACGCTCTGCTGGTCGGCGTGGGTGGGAGCGGCAAGCAGTGTCTGACCAGGCTTGCGGCTTTCATCAGCTCCATGGACGTATTCCAGATCACGCCGTGGAGAGGCTACCAGATCGCGGACTTCAAGGTGAGTGACAGCCCCCCCTGCAGCCACCCACAGCTTCCTGTCACCCTTCCTAGCTCTTCACGCGCCTCGCTTAGACCCTCCCCGTAAGGTTCTGGGCCATTCGCTTCTTGGGGGTTCAGGGCTAGGGACGTGAGGGGCTCTTTTCTCATTGGGCTCAGGTCTGCAGACCTCAGCTGCTTCAGCTCAGTCCCTGGAACCTCAGTTCTCACCGGAGCAGGGGCACATCTATGTGACATTTAGCGCACGGCTCGCTAGCCCCTGTGGCAGGCTTCGAAGGAATTCCGACAGTCTGCCCAAGTTCTGTAAGACATCCATATTTTAAAGGAAGTTCCTATAACCACCAGCTACCAGGAGCTTCAGTGACATTTCCTCGTCCCGACATTAAGCACTTAGCAGCCGCAATGCAAGCTCTGGAAAGTGGGGAAAGGCATTTATCCAGCCTTCAGAGGTCACTTTGCCCAGCCCCCTCCCTTTTGTGCATGGTTACAGTAGAGGTGGGATTGGGAGTCCTGATGTAATTTCCCCCAGGTTGGTGCCCTTACTGTCCCTGGGAGAATTCCCGCCAGCGTGGGGCCAGACCTACCCACCTGCCTTCATATCTCTCCACCAGTGGCACCCACTGCTGACTCCAGAGCCGCAGTTCAGCCTCTCCATGACTGGCTGGATCTGCGGTCATAGACCATGGTCACGTGAGACCAGTCTTCAGCAGTTCCCCCCCAAAAAGTAAATAAGTTAGTGCATATGAGAAACACATGTTCACGGAATGATCTAAGACAGTGGTTCTCTACCTTGACTACATCCTGGAATCCCCTTCAAATCATGCTGGTACCTGCACCCCACCCTCCAGAAATTTCCGCTTAACTAGTCCAGGGAATGGCCTGAGCGTCAAGACTTCTGAAAGCCTCCCCCAGATGGCTCCAGTGAGAGTTGAGAAGCCTTGTCTTAGCTAATTCCGTCAATGTGCAAGGTTGAGAGCAGTTGATATTCAAGGAAGTTCACTAACTTTAAAGGGGGATTATATATAGGACACAAAGGTGCTCTGCTGTAAAGAAATGCACGAGGCTCTTAGAAAAGGAGTTTTGAGTGGGGCAAGGGAGAAGAGCAAGATCGGAGACTGGCACCGAGCTTTGCGAGAGGGATACAGAGAAGGAACCGAGATTGACTAAGCTGGAAAAATTCAGGGCTTGGCATCCTAGCCCAAAACTTCATCTACCTGTAGTTTTGACTGGATGTAATTTCCTACAAGATGATTGTGTGTGTGTGTGTGTGTGTGTGTGTGTGTGTGTGTGTGGTCCCCAGTATATTTTATTCCAACCTAAGGCTTTTGCTGGAGCGAGTCATGAGGACACAAGACACTGCTGGCATAAGATGTATTCATCACCCAGGTCGGTATCCCCAGGAACATGACTCCTCAGTCAAGGCCAAGAGCAGTTGCTTGCCTCCTGGGGAAGGTCATTCACTTGCATGATGATATGAGTAACACAGGTGAACAGGAACCATCTCTGTCCCTTTGGAAAGCTGTTAGCTCTTTGCACAAAGCAGGAGCCCCAGAGGCCAGTATAGGAGCCACAATGGTTGTAGAATTGAAGATCATCGCTATTTAATTTTACTTGTCCATCTCTATTGGGGTTGAGGCAGGGAATGAGGCGTACTTTCCTTACTTTTCAGGACAAGATGGCACTCCTTTCTACTTTCCATTGCTGCTTCACTTTATTTCCCATTAAAGTAGATAAGGAAATGGTCTCATTCCTAACGAGTGGCTTGGAGACCTCTTTCAGTAAGGCCGTCTTCCCAGAGATCTCTAATATTGATTGTTTCCACAGATGGACCTGGCCAGTTTGTGCCTGAAAGCTGGGGTGAAGGGTCTCAGCACGGTGTTTCTCATGACCGATGCCCAAGTGGCTGACGAGAAGTTCCTTGTGCTCATCAATGATCTCTTGGCATCTGGTAAGAAACCCTTTTCTCTTGAGTGTCTCTGCTAAATTCCCCCTGGTGTCAGAGTCACCCCAAGGTGGCCCAAGGTCCAGAGAGCTAGGTCATAGAAATAAGGAAGAAGCTAGTAGAGGACTGGTTCATTAAGGTCCTTAGAGCTAGTGCTGTGCCTGGTATCCTGGCTCCTTCCATTGCAAAACAGGCAATAATCTTGGGGCTTTTATGGGAACTAGATCTGATTATTGGGAAAAGAACGTGTTAAGGGTCCGCCGATCTCCTGAGCCCAGCGGGAAGGTGCTATTCTCTTCCCGTATTCAAGAGAGAAACTAGATAGAATGTGTGCAATATTTCAAGTAGGTTAGGCGTTGGCCAGAAGAGACACAGAATTTGCATATGCAAAACTTACGCAATAGGGCAAGATTCGTTTGCCAGTTTCATTGAGGATTCAGAACCTTAGGCAAAGTAGAAGCAACAATAGATGTAGGATATCTCTAAAATGGGGGCACCTGGGTGGCTCAGTCAGTTAAGTGTCAGACTCTTGGCTTAAGCCCTGGTCATGATCTCACAGTTTTGTGAGTTCGAGCCCCCACCAGGCTCTGTGCCAGCAGCACAGAGCCTGCTTGGGATTCTCTCCTTCTCTCTCTCTCTGCCCCGTCCCCACTCACACTGTCTCTGTCTCTCTCAAGATAAATAAATTAACTTAAAAAAACAGAATTTCCTTTTAAAAAAAGGGGGGAGGATATCTCTAAGCTGGTTTCCTTGGTTTCCCAAAAACTTGACAGAGGCTGTCCACTGTCCTGTGACACCATCAGTGCAAGATAGAACTTCAGTGGAAAGTTCGATTCTGATACTTTACTGTCCTTATTTACTCAGGAATTCAGGAATTATGTGAACCATTCTGGGTTAAAAAAAATTATACACACACACATGCGTGTATATAAACATAACACAAGATATATATAAATGTATACACCCAAGAATGTAAGACAATATATTACTTAAATTATGCATTTACAGAAATTGGAGGTATATATTTTTGCATTTATATTAATTAAACATAGAATATGCTTTCCTGGCTCTTAAGCCAAATTCAGCATCTGCAAAACTACCTCTTCATCTGGGTTAAGAAAACAAAGTCAATGCACAGATGTTCCAGAACAAAATTACTGCCTCTGGCTTTTCAGCATTTCAGAAAGCCCATGTATCCACAGTCCAACCCCTGGCTCTCTGACTAAATACTCTTTAGTTTATGAAATCCAAGAACCACGATCACAGCATATTTCTCCATAGTCTATCCCATGTCATATGTAATTTATTTCAAGGTGTCTTCTGCTATGCAGTCCCTAGGAACTTCACTGCTTCAGGATCATTGTCCGCTTCAAATTTTGTATGCTTCTATCCCACGCCATTTTGCCGTCACCCCTGAAGAGCCACTGGTCCCTGGTCCCCATCATGCTCTAGCAGACTCTGTGAGCAACCTTTGGATTGTTTCTGATGAGGAACGGAGTCCCAGGTTCCTTACTGTGCCAGCTCTAAGCCTCACACAGATTTCTACCATGAAGTTACCTTCATATGCAGGAGTTTGCCTTACTTACTCCTTTTCTCCTCCCATCCGCTCTCCCCATTCTTAGAGCCACCATCTTCTACAACAGTATTCCACCTACAACATTGCCTCACCTTTTATTATTTTACTAAATAACGAGAGTGTGTCCAGTGGCTCTCCCACCCTGCACCCTGAAGTCTAATTTCAAAGAAGGTGAAATTGTGCTTCCAAAAACGTACAGCTCTGGAGATACCAGGCACGTTGCCAGCCTCACCCTGTATCGCAGTTGGCCCCATCCAGCCAGGTCACCTTCTCCTAAAATAATGTCCAAGACACAGAAATTCATATGCTTTTACCAGTTGAAATTTTGTTTCTCAATTAAGTATTTTTCATTTTTCATTTGGAAGGCAACTGTTTCTTTTCCAAGTTGAAGTGAATTTCTGAAGCCCTGCCCAGTGAAAGCATAATGCAATCAGCTTGCTCCAAAGCCATGAAGTTTCAAGCTCACATTTCTCTTTTAAGGCTTCTGTATAAAAATAAGACTTACATACACATGTTAAAAAGAGATGCAATTAAAAGTAATGCTTTTCTAATATTCCTCCCTTTCTTCTTAACCACTTTGACAGGGAGAACAAGAGGCTATCTCAGTTCTAATTTTCCCTGTCAACTAAATAATTGCTAGAAATTAATTGACTGCAGTCCACAGAGGGCTTCGGGAATTCCTCAGAACCTCCCCATCCCCTTCATGTTTGAATTTTGTGGGGTTGTGCAATCACTCCACTCTTGGATAACACAGTGCAAACTATAACACTATGTCAGGCTACCTTGCCATGAACTCCTCCCTCCATAGTTATCCACAAGTCCTGTTAGTTTAGAGATATAAAGGTACAGTGGAATGTATTACACTGATTCAACCCTCCCCAAAAACACCTTTCTCAATGACCTACTAATCTCACGCCATAGGCTATCTGGCTTCTTCCCACATTTTTTTTTTTGAGAGAGAGAGAGAGAGAGAGAGCACACATGAGCTGGAGAGAGAGGCAGAGATAGAGGGAGAGAGATGATCTTGAGCGTGCTCCATGCTCAGCACGGAGCCCAATGCGGGGCTCAATCTACGACCGTGAGATCTTGACCTGAGCTAAAATCAAGAGTCAGACACTAACCAGCTGAGCTATCCAGGCGCCCCTCTTCCCACACTACTTTAGCTCATTGTTTGATCCCTTGATTTTCTGATGCCATTTCCAGAATCAAACCATAATAGTAATTCAGTTCTTGCATCCCACTCCTGACACCAACCAACCATTTCAGAACCTATCATTATCCCAGCTGTGTCTCAGTTGGGTTACAGATTGACAGGAAGAAATCCTGCACACAAAGTTTAAAAATTAAATATAGTTCCTAGTTTAGTTAGCAAAAGGTACATAATTGTATAAAAAAAAAAAAAACATGGTGGCCGTATATATCAGGAGTAAAGGAGGAGTACCTTTGAGTCATTTCCCTTGGCTGCCAGGGTCCTTCCTGGGCATCACGCAGCTGCTGGCATCATGAAACTACACATGAAACATTGATCCTTGCTGAATCTGGAAAGCCCAAGTTTTGCTATGTCCTTACTGCCCTGTTATAATAATTCCTAAAGAGTAGACACTGGTCATCAAACCCAGGTATTTAAGAAATTCTTACAAAATGTGTACTGTCTTGGTTCTTGGACAAAACTCAGAACCAGCAAGGCCTCATCCTAACCTAGAGGGGGGAAATAGAATCATTTCCTGGCTTTCTGGTATAACACATCTTCCTCCAACTTCCCTGTATTCCAGAAAGTGCATTTTATTGCAGTCCCAGCTAAGAGGACATAGTCTACTCTGGGTGTGGTGTCTCTGCCTTTCTTAACTCTGCCAGGTTTCATACTTTATTTTACATTGGGATCTCGTGTTGGGATTTTCCTCCTGCTTTTCAAAAGGCCTAATTGTTCACTCCACATTTAAGGTTTCTCTCCCCCGGTCCAGACTAGTTCATGTTCCATGTACTCATATTCAGAACCACTTATTAAGCTCACATGTTCCAGTCAGTAGACACTGTGCCTAAACGTGAGCATCATACACTCGCTGTGGCCTATTGAAATAGTTTATGAAATTGGGTCCCCCTTGTTATAAAGTCCTGTGCCTCTCCATCTCTGAACCAGACTGTCCTTTCAAATTAGGGCCACATCTCCTGTTCATATATAGAACATGAAAAGATCACCTCGCCTTCCAGGATCTCAATGATTAGATCCAGGATTGGTATATTAATGGTCTCCACCCATCACATAAGAATCTGGAGTCTAGGGGCGCCTGGGTGGCTCAGTTGGTGAAGCATCTGACTTTAGTTCAGGTCATGATCTCACGGTTTATGAATTCAAGCCCCACATTGGGCTCCATGCTGACAGGGCAGAACCTGCCTGGGATTCTCTCTCTCCCTCTCTCTCTGCTCCACCACCCCCCCCCCCCACCGCCAATACTCACTGTGTCGCTCGCTCTCTCTCAAAATAAGTAAACTTAAAAAAAAAAAAAAAGAATCTGGAGTCTGGAAATATTTGTAACAGACTTGGCATTAGATTATGCTTCTCCCAGAACTAGGTTTCCTGGTGGGCCATCTCTGCTTTACATATGCAGAGATCTGGCCCAATTTCCCTGGAAGGAGAAGAGACAAAGTGGGAGGCAAAGGAGGCTCCCTTGAGCATGCATCAGATATTCTGAGCGTACTTTGTGGTCTCTGTGGCTTTATCTATAAGTTGTGTCCTCAAACCAGCACCTGGTTGGCTCTCCAGCTGCCAAGCAGAAATGCCAAAGGGTGAAGCAAAAACATGCTTGAGTTGTCAGTCTTTCCTTTCCTTTCCTTCATGTGGTGCTAAATTTCTATGCAATTTCATTTGCCTACATTGCTGACTTCTCCCTCATCTCCTCTATCTAAAAGATAATCAGCCACCACCAATTTTATTCCCGAACCATTTCTGAATCTAAATCTTCTCTATCATAGCTACCACCGGTCTTTTCATCGGTTGATTCAACAAATACAGACACTTCTTAACTCATCCCCATATCCTAGGCAATACCCCCCCTCATCCATCCTCCTCACTGCTTCCAAAGGGTCTTTATAAAATAGAATTTCTTCACTGGTTTTTCTAATTGAATGCAGGAGAAGACCCAAGCCCCTTTACAGATTAAAAAAGAAAAAAAAAAAAAGAAGACCCTGCCTTTGACCTACTCTGTGATCTACTTCCTAACTCCCTGAGATAATACACTGCACTGTTGTTCCCTGATATCATTACTCATCGTATTCCTCTTGAACTCCATGCCCTCCTCCTCCTTTGTGTGGAGTCCCTTCTACCCACGTTACGAGACTTGAGTGTTCTCTCTCTCTAGGAAATTGTCACTGATCCACTATCATCCTTGGCAGTGAGAAATACCCTCCACGTCTCTGTAGCTTTCCATGGCTGCATACCCCACCACTGTGCTGAAACAGCATTGCAGATTCGTGAAAGGCAGAGCCTAGGTTGTCTCTTGTCAGTTAATGTTTTTGTTGTTAGGAAATAATGTAAGGATATGAAAGGAAAAGGCTTAAGGACCTACCGTCCAGTTTAGGAAATAAAACAATACGAATATAATTCTAACCCTCTGTAGAGACTCTTACTTCCATCATTTATACTGTCAGCTATTAACCCATCTCTGGTCCCATAGTTATTATTCAGCAGGTGTTTGTTGAACTAAGGTGCGTGATGTCACGAGAATGATGTGCTGTCTTACGTATTAGATCTCACTGTTGCACACATGCTTTGAGATGGTTTTCAGGCATGCAGAGAGAGGTGCAGAAGGCTCCTGAGACAGCCACCACAGTCCCCTGCTTTTCCTCCCTTGAGACCAGAGAAAAGTTTGGGGGAAAATGGTGGGCCTGGATGAGGCCAGGTCTCCTAAGCCAGTGCGACACTAACGCGTTCACGGAGGACCCAGTCCCTAGCTTCATCCATTTTATCATCAAGCCCCAACTAACAGAACCATCTCAAACCATCAGGATCTCCTCCCCCAAAAGCAGTTTTCGCCTCTGAAGGTCCCACATGAGCACAGAGAAGAATGATGATTAGTCTGGGCTTCAAAGTATTAGGAGGCGTTAATGATGGCACAGAGCACTTGAAAGCAGAAATAGTGTTTCCCGAGTGTAGGTCTCAGGAGGGAACTTTTCAAATATTTAAATAGCCTCTGCCTCTGTTCGCATCACAAAATCCCCTCTGGCAGTTCAGTCCCTTGCTTGAAAGCATGACTACCTACATCACATAGTAACTGACGGGTATGATGCCAGGAGAAATTGGAGGAATAAACCTCAAGATGCAAACTTTGCTCCTAACTCAGAGGCTCAATTCCATCTGGTGACCTTCTTCTTAAGGAGCTCTTGGGACCTTGTGACAGATACTAGCATCTTTAGAGCATGGAGAAAGTCTCCAAATGGCCTGGTACTTTCAACAGCACAGCCCTAAGTGTATCACATAAGCCAAGGTCAGCCAACTTTTTTTTCTATAAAGGATCAGAAAGTAAATATTTTCAGTTTTGCAGACCATACAGTCTGTCACAGCTACTCAGCTCTGTCGTTGTACTGGGAAAAATAGCCATAGACCATACCTAAATGAATGATTGCAGCCATGGCCAATAAACCTTTATTTATGGACAATAAAATTTGAATGTCCTATAATTTTCATGAGTCATTAAGTATTATTATTTTATTTTTTTTCAACCATTACAAATTGTAAGAACCACTCGTAGCTGGCAGGCCAAGCAAACAGGCAGCATGCCGGATTTAGCCTGTAGACCATAGTTTGGTTCCTCCCTATCGAGAATGTTCTACATAAAACACCAAAAGTCAGCCCTCCGTATTTCAAATAATAGAAGGGCGAAGAATGCAGGCTGTGTTATTACACATGCTCTAAGACCAAAGGGAATGGAGTCCTCACCGGGGGGGCTCTAACATGACAATGGGGAAGGGAATGCAGATTATCAGAGACACAAAGGAGAAAGGAATACAGACCACCGTAGGCAGTCAGCTCCTAAAGCTGGGGGAGTATGGCTCATGTCAATTCCATTTGACTATTGCTTTTTTTAAAACTTGGGGCATCTGGGTGGCTCAGTCGGCTAAGCAGCCAACTTCAGCTCAGGTCATGATCTCATGGTTCGTGAGTTCGAGCCCCATGTCGGGCTCTGACAGCTCAGAGCCTGGAGCCTGTTTTGGACTCTGTGTCTCCCTCTCTCTCTGCCCCTCCCCTGCTCATGCTCTGTCTCTGTCTCTCAAAAATGAATAAACATTTAAAACAATTAAAAAACAACACTTGCCTGAGCTCTTTAATTCCCAACACATGCTGAATATCATTGCATTTCCTTAGCAGTTTCCGTGGACCTCTGCTTTTATCAAATGAGAAAGGGGTTATTCCATTCCTAAGACCTTGGTTTGGACAAGTTATAGCTCAGGGTGTTTTATATGCGTCCTACGGAATACCTTGATGGACGGAAGTTAAATTTGTCCAATTAAGGGAAGGAAGTAAACGATCAATTTCATGATAATCCATTTTTTTTTCCATTTTGACCTTTTAAAACGATTAAGTCTAATTAGTATAAAATTCTTACTGAACTCCTGGCTGGGTTAATGTGGTCAGACTATGAAAGCCAGAAATTTGTTGGCAGTTGGCAATGCGTTCCTTCAGCTGTGGTAGTGCACGGATGTGTAGCAACTTCACTGACAGGCAAAGTCAGAATTCCCATCGCTCGGATTAACTAACACGGATTCATGAATGGTGAGATCATGACCTGAAGCCAAAGTTGGACCCTTAACTGGCTGAGCCGCCCAGGTGCCCCTCCTGCATTTTGTTTTAATTTTTACTGTTTTACTTTTCATATTTATGTCTTTAATCCACCTAAAATGTATTCGTCTATAGTGTGCTCATTTTAATTTTTTATCTTAATACTGAATTACCTACCATCACTTGTTGATTAAGGCCATTTGCCAAACCACCCATCTTTGAGGACTTCATCCAAGCCCGCAAGGAGGTAACATGGGTAGGGTGGCCCCTGTGGCTCCTTCCACGTCCAGCATTTCTATGATGCTCACAATCCTGTGTTGGTTATGGAGGAAGGAAGAAGCGTGTGGGTGTGGATTCCTGTGATTCCAGGTCCAGATGGCCTCAGTACCCGTCTAAAGCCTTGTTCTGGAAATGGGGAAGAGCTTTCCCAGGGCCCATGGAATATCCTGGCCATGAGCCACGCCTACTTTACATCATATCCAGTGTTTTCAAGATTTGAGCTATTCCACTGCTTCCCTCCCCCACCCACTGTCCTCTCTCATTGACAAGACCTGACTCTTCAGGATGAGACTCACAACTTTCCTCATACTGCACAGCCCGTCTCCACATCTCTGTGGGTTTCTCCTGTCCTCCAAGGTGACCATGCCTCCTCCCCAAGGCCAAATCCTCCATCTGAGCCAGGAGCCCACCCCCTGGCCCCTGATTCACAACTCTGCTCTGCCCGGCTGTCTCTCCCCAATTTCTGACTCTTCCTTCACAGTCTTTATGCTCTCACCACCCCCATTGACTTTCTTCCCTTTATGTGTTTCTGTATTTCTTTACGAACTCTTCTGGATATGCGGAAAGCAATAAAACTCCCATGCGATCATGACATTGCAACATAGAAACTTGCAATGGGCACGTACAAGAGTTTCTTTCCAATCGGTGCCCAAAATGTAGATTACTAAATTGTCTGGGATGGATATTTCAACTTTATAAAAAGTGCCACACTGCTCTCCAGAGTAGTTGTGCAAATTTGCTCTCTGCCCGGTCACGCATGAATACCTGCTTCCTCCTAACCTCATGAGTGCTTGGTTGATCTCACACATTAGTTTTTGCCAATGGGCATGAAATGAAATCTCATCGTTTTCTTTCCCTTTTTACTTGTGACCTTGAGCATCTTTTGGAGGGTTTATTGGCTGTTCCTCTCCTGCGAGTTGCCTATTTATGCAGTTTGACCATTTGCTCTTGGCTTTCTTGTTTTTTTCTTACGGATTTGTAAGAGTTCCTTATATATTCTGGATACTAACACTTTGTTCATTACATGGGGTGTAAATCTCTTTTGAAGTCTGCATCTGACTTTTGTCATGCTGATTTAGTTTAAATGCTGTAAAACTTAACAGTTTTTTTTAATGCTCCAGACTGTTCAGAACTTTTGTTCTATTCAACATGATAAAAATTATCTCCTGCATTTTATTTTTTAAAAAATTAATGTTCATTTATTTTTGAGAGAGAGAGAGAGCATGAGCATACAGTAGGGGAGGTGCAGGCAGACAGGGAGACACAGAATCCGAAGTGGGCTCCGGGCTCTGAGCCATCAGCACAGAGCCCAACGTGGGGCTCAAACTCACGAACTGCGAGATCATGACCTGAGCCAAAGTTGGACGCTTAACTCACAGGGCCCCCGGGCGCCCCTCCTGCATTTTATTTTTAAACTTTTAGTGTTTTACTTTTCATAGTTATGTCTTTAATCCACCTGAAATTTATTTGTATATAGTGTTCTAATTTTAATTTTTACTCGTAATGCTGAATTACCTAACATCACTTATTGATTAATCCATCAATCAGTGACTGCACACTGATTTTTAATAGCAATTTCCTGTTTATAATTAGGTCTGTTTCTAGGTGTTGCCTTCAGTATTCTATATATTTGGCCCATGCCAATTTTGTATTGTTTTAATTAACATAGGTTTGGGTTTTTTGGTTTGTTTGTTTGTTTGTTTGTTTGTTTGTTTGTTTGTTTGTTTTAAGAGAGAGAGAGCACAAGGAAGGGGAGGCGTGGAGAGAGAATCTCAAGCTGAGTGTGGAGCCCAATGTGGGGCTCGATCCCATGACCCTGGGATCATAATCTGGGCCAAAATCAAGAGTCAGATGTTCAACCAGCTGAGCCACCCAGGTGCCCCAAATTAACCTCGTTTTATTAGGAGACTTGATTTCTGGTAGGGAAAATCCTTCCCACTGGTTCTTCTTCAGAAATGTCATGGCTGTTCTTTAGCCCTAACTCTTCCCTGGCCACTTCAGTCAGCAGAGCATGGGACTCTTGATCTCGGAGTTGTGAGTTTGAGCCCCACGTTGGGTGTAGAGATTGCTTCAAAAACAATAAAATCTTTTCTTAAAAAGATAAAAAAGAATAAAGTAACATTTTGGGGGGCTTGAGTATAGAGATGCCATTTTATTTTCAATATTGCTTTATATCCAGAAAGCTTTTTGTTAAATGTGCTTGTGAGTCCTGATGGTTTACGTGTATATTCTCTTAGATATTCTATGTAGAAAATTAGATTTTGAACAATAATAATTTTAAGATTGTCTTAACTCTTGTTTTACGTTTTCCTTTTCTTGGTTTTTTGCATGGTCTAGGACTTCCTATATACCACTGACTAGGAAACATAATAGCAATCATGCTTGTCTTGGTCCCGATTTGAAAGGGAATATTCTGGTATTTCACGCTTAGGTATAATGTTTGCAATGAGTCTGCAATAGACATCTATGATAGAGTAAGAGAAATCTTATTTATTCCTAGTTTGCCACCAGTATTTTAGAAATGTTATGTGTCTTTGTAATGGTAATATTGTAATTGTCTACTTTAATCTATTAACATAGTGGATTATTTTCATAGATTTCTCTAATACCTAACCATCATTGCATTTCTAGGACAAACCCTACTTGGTCATCATACATGTATTTTTATGTATTTAGTTAGGATTTTTTAAAAGATTTATTCATCGTATATTGTGTAAGACAGGATTTTATTGAACTTTCAGAACTTTGCCAGTCTTGCAAAATCAATATTGAGGCATTGTTTTTCAACATTTTTTTTTTTTTTTGGGACAGAGAGAGACAGAGCATGAACGGGGGAGGGGCAGAGAGAGAGGGAGACACAGAATCGGAAACAGGCTCCAGGCTCCGAGCCGTCAGCCCAGAGCCTGACGCGGGGCTCGAACTCACGGACCGCGAGATCGTGACCTGGCTGAAGTCGGACGCTTAACCGACTGCGCCACCCAGGCGCCCCGAGGCATTGTTTTAAACTACATTTCTATTACTATGAGTGGGCTAAAGCATTTGTTCATATATTTAAGAAGTATTTGTATTTCCTGTACTGTGAGCTCTCTTCTGTATCCACGTCCTACAGTTGAATTATTGGTTTTTTCCTTTATTTGTGGAGACTTTACTTACATATTTACATATAACGTTATTATATGTAACATTATAATATTTACATATTAAGGAGATTAACTATTTAACTATAATTAGAGTTAAACACCTATTTTCTTTTTAAAACTTGAGGAATGAGAACATTTAAGTTCCAGCTCTTAGCAAATTTCAATGATACAGTACAGTGTTATCAAATATAACCACTATGTTATACATTAGATCCTAAAGCCTCATTCATCTTATAACTGAAAGTTTGTACCCTTCTACCAGACTCTCCATATTTCCTCCACCCCCCAGCTCCTGGCAACCACTTTCTGCTCTATTTCTAGGAGTTTGGGTTTTTTGTTTGTTTGTTTTAGATTCTACATGTAAGTGACATCATGCAATATTTTTCTTTTTCTGTGGCTTATTAGCATAATGCCCTCCAGGTTCATCATGTTATTGCAAATGACAGGATTTCCTTTTTTTAAAGCCTGGATAATATTCCTATATATGTCACATTTGTTTGATCCATTCATCCACTGATGCATACCTAGGTTGTTTCCAGATCTTGGCTACTGTGAATAATGCTGCAATGAACAGAGGAGTAGGGATAGTTCTGAGATCTGGTTTTTTTTTTCTTTTGAACATATATCCAGAAGTGGGATTCCTGGATCCCATGGTACTTATTCTATTTTTAATTTCTTTAGGAGCTTCCATACCGTTTTCCATAGTGGCTGTACCAGTTTACATTCCCAAAAGTGCACAGGGGCTCCCTTTCCTCCACATCCTCATCAGCACTTATTATCTCTTGTCTTTTTGATAATAGCCATCCTAACAGGTGTGAGGGGGTATCTCATTGTGATCTTCATTTGCATTTCCCTGATAACTAATTGTGTTGAGCACCTTTCCATGAACCTGCTGGCCATTTGTCTTTCTGCTTTGAGAAACCTATTTTCATTGGTTCTTTGGTTTTGATCTTATTATACTTTGCCTATGTTTTCACCATGCTGTTTTGTTTCTATTTTTTATACCAAACGTATACTTTTACATAAAATATATCAACTTAAATATATCAAATTTATCTTTCTTTTAAAACATGCTGATTTTGAGTTACAATGAGGAAGTCCTTCCCCACTCAGAGGTCATATAATATTTCCCTCATTTCTTCTGCCATTTTTATGGTTTTCTTTTCTATGGTGAAGTCATTGACTCATTTGGAATTTATCCTAGCATACAGTGGAATATAAGGATCCAACCATAGTTTGTTTGTTTGTTTCAGATTCCAGTTTTCCTAATACTGTGTATTGAATGTTCATTTTTTTCCCATTGATTTTAAGATGTCATACTTACCATATGCTAAGTTCCCTGACGCCATTCCCGCTCTCTCCTTTTCTGCTCTAATAGAAAGGGGTAGTTCATTTTTCATCAATATATGGATTTGTCTGTATGTTACCCCCCCCTTCACTTGTGGTCTTATAAGTATTTTACATCTCTTTTATTCTTCTTACCAAATCTTAAGCTCCTTGGGAACAAACTTTTTATTAACAATAATTAGTAAATAAATTCCTTAAGTAAAAGACATAGACAGTTGAAAGCTCTCATGCCACGAACTCCTGACCCAGGACAAAAGGGTGCCATGTAGCTTGTTCCATTCTTTCAAGTATCATCTCTCTGCCCTGGGTTTGGAGTAGATACAGTGTCTGTTTAATTTCACCAGCAGGAATGGTGGGGCATGGCCACAAAAATCACGGGCCTTGTGTCCCCAAGTTGGATAACCTCTCATGTCCAATTGCATTGTGCAGAGAGATGCGAAAGCTGCCCATCTGTGTCCCATTTCTCCCAGGAGAGATCCCAGACCTCTACTCCGATGATGAAGTTGAAAACATCATAAACAACGTGAGGAATGAAGTCAAGAGTCAAGGTCTGGTAGACAACAGAGGGAACTGCTGGAAATTCTTTATAGATCGGGTCCGACGACAACTGAAGGTATAGAAGGATTTACTGTGCCGGGTAGGCAGACCAGAGATCGTTCACGAGAACCTCTATTGATAATTTGGACATAGCTGTCCTTCTTGATTGTACTGGGAGTGGGCAGTGTGGGTGGAGTGACTTTCTCAGCCTGAGCAATTTTGCAAGGCTTCCCTTCTCATCTGACTCAAGGGCAGTAGCCTCCCTCTTGCCTCATGCAGTCCCAGCTTTCTTAATTTCTTGGTGAGAAGCCTGGGTGGTATTGACAGATTTTTTTTTTTTTTTACTCCATTGGATGTGTTTCCCAACTTTCCGGGAAATAAAGAACCTAAAGCCATAGCTATCTCCCTGTGAGAACTTCTGATACCTTCTTGGTTCTCCCCACCCTTATGACTTCTCAGGTGACTCTCTGTTTCTCCCCTGTGGGGAACAAGCTGAGGGTCCGCAGCAGGAAGTTTCCAGCCATTGTGAACTGCACAGCCATCGACTGGTTCCACGAGTGGCCTCGGCAGGCATTGGAGTCTGTCAGCCTCCGCTTCTTGCAGAACACAGAAGGCATTGAGGTAAGAGGGCAAAGGAGACACTCGTCAAGATCCTCTCCACCTCGGGTACCAGGAATTCCATGTCCAGAGTTTCAGGATTCAAGTTCAAGCTTGGATAGAGTCATCGGAGCAAAACCTTCCATGTAGCGAGGCAATGAGCAGGGTGGGCCACCACCGCCAGTCTTCACGTCCAGACAGTAACTCTGATTTCCTGCTCTTCGCCTTCAGCCCACGGTCAAGCAGTCGATTAGCAAGTTCATGGCCTTTGTCCACACAAGCGTCAACCAGATGTCCCAGGCTTATCTGAGCAACGAGCAGCGCTACAACTACACAACCCCTAAGTCATTCCTGGAGTTCATCAGACTCTACCAGAGCTTGCTGCGCAGACATGGAAAAGAGCTCAGGTCCAAAATGGAGCGTCTCGAGAACGGACTGCTGAAGCTTCACAGCACCTCTGCCCAGGCGGGTAGTGTTCTTTCATGGCTTGTGCATGCGGAGCACTGAGAGGGAGCGGGAGCACCCCATTCCGGGGAACTGGAGAGATCACAGTCCAGGCCTGAAAATCACTTATGGTTCCCCAGAGGCCTCAGAGTCACCAGAAACCATTCCAGAAGTTAAGGCTGAGCTCTCCCTGCAGAAGGGCATGCTGTCCCCTTCATGTCTGGTCTGCTCCCACCTACTGATGATGGAATCCTCTGGAGCACCTCTTCTCTCTTGCTTGCTACCCCTGTCCTCCTCTTCCGCCACCTTCCTTTCTTCTCCAGTCCACTTCCCCTCCATCTCCAAAACCAAAAAGACATGGTTGCCGAACTGTACCGATTCTCTTTGGTTTCTTTGTGTCTTACTCTGTCATCTGTCAAAGCACCATTGGGACCTAATTTCTTAAATCCTGTCTCATTTCTTGCATTTCCTCATGTGTCCCTAAGTGGTTGGCCATCGAAAGAAGGCCCCTGTTGTCCTGTCCTGGTAAGATTTTTCTACTTCCTCTTCCAAAGGGAACGAGTTTGTTTCAATTTCCTGTTCTTCCCTTGAGAATTGGGGACAATTCTGGCACCTTCTCTGCCCCTGCTGATGCCCATCAAACACTGCCAGTCCCTTGATGGCCCTTTTTTTGTGCGCTCTGTTTGCCAGAAGCAGAGGCAGTCTCTCATTCAGGTGGTGTCATTTTCATGCATTTGCACCATTAAACTAAAATTGTGATTAGTTTGATCCATGGGCATCACGTGTTCCTACGGATACCTAAGCCTTTCACTTATTGTCATTGTTTCAGAGCTTTGCCTTTGGACTAGCTATTCAACTTGCTTCTTCTGAGTTGTCCTCTCTCCCCACTTCTGTTTCTTGAACGGTAGATGTAACAGGTCTAGAGGATTTCAGTGCATTTAGTGGGATGCAGTGAGCCCTTGCCATCTGTTCACATAGAATGTCTTCTGCTCAGAAAAAGCGGTCTTCTGTTATCTGATGTTGTTCATCTGGCCTGGCCTCTCCTCCAGGAGCAATGATTTGCCGGATGGCTTCTCTGTGTCCCGCATCTATTGTGTTCTCACTCACTGATCTCATTCTTTTGGCTTTTTTTTTTCCCTCTGTGTTCTAAGAGAGCCTTTCAAGTTGATCCCGGACAATTCAAGTTTCGTAATGTGTAATATTGCTTCTGCTTCTTAGGCTTACAGGGAAGGGTTTAATTATGCTACTACATTTTTAATATCCTAACAGCCCTTCCCCATCTCATCCTTTTCCCTGTCCAATGCATCCTGTTGCTTTTTTATTTCAGCCTGTTTTCCTGCAACGGTGTCACAGAAACCATCCTACTGACGATGGTGGATCGCTTTCTCCAGGTTTTCCCTAGATCTGGGAGCACGTCATTTGCAGAACTGTGTTCTTCTTAGCCTCCTACATGGTTTTCCCATCCTTGTCCTGTATTTCTAGAAAGACCCTTTTATCTTTTTCTTTCTGTGCCTTCAGGCATGGTGAGCTTGGTCCAAACTCAATGTTTGTCCACCGATGACACGTGCCAGTTGTCCATGATGCTTCTTGGTTTCCATTTATGCCATGACCACACCCCCTTCCCAGAGCTACAGTGCAGGGCAGGTCGAGGGACACAGACCCAAGCCAAAGGCCTAGCAGTTTACCCGGCATATGTACTGTGGTTGTGGAAATGTCACATCTTCTCTCCCAGCACTTTCTAGTGTTTCCAGTACCCTCAATCTCTGAACTTCTAGAACTCAGCATAAGATAGAATCCCGGAATGCAGATTCTTAACATCTGTCACTTCTTCTTCTTCCTGTCTCCTCCCCCACCCCTGACGTATGGTGCCCTCTGAATACTGTCATCTTAGCAGCCCCTATTCTCCCTCCCCTCCCTGTCCTCTGGAAATTCCAACCGTCCCAGGAGAAGACTGGTTATACCTTCGGCGAACCCAGTTCTACCTGCGTGTGGAGAGTGGAGAATTCTTTTCAGTCCTGGCATCAATTTCCATTTCTTCTCCTTCAAAGTTCTCTACTTCGATGAGTGATACTTTCATCTACCCAGTTCCCTAGAAAGCGGGGAGTTACCTTCGATTCCTCCCCTTCCCTCATTTCCCATTTAAGAATTAACAACTTCTGTACATTTCCTAAACGTGTCTCAAGTGTACCCTCTTGTTGTATCCCCGTTTTCTATGTCTTGATTCAGACACTTCTTACCTAGGTCATTTCAATACATGGAACTCCCAGTGTCTCCCTGGTCCCGAACCTGCTTCACCTGCAACCTCTTGCATCACTCATCAGGCCAAAATCCTTGGGGTCATCCTTGAGCCTTCTCAATTCTCTCTGTCACACACACACACCCTGTGCCCAAGCATCAGAAAATCGCCATTGGCCCTAACTTCAGACGAGCCCCGAATCCCCCCGCTGTGCACCTCCCACGCTGCTACTCCCCCGACCCAGGCCACTGATCCTACCCGGGTAACCACAGTACCTTTCCAACTCACTTGTCTGCTTCTTCTTCTGTTCCTCTTGGGTCCGTCATCATTGGAGCAGCCAGAGTGATCCGTTCAAAACAGGAATCAGAGCATGTTACTTTTCTGCTCAAAACCCTGAGATGGCCCCCATTTCCCTCGCTAAAGTGGCGCCCCAGTCTCCTCTCCCACCCTGCCCTGCAGACTGTCAGACCTCATCTTCCGCTGCCCCACGCCCGCAACATTCCTCTCCAGCCATGCCGCCACCTGGCTCTTCCCTCAGACACGCCAGGCCTTTGCACTGGCTGTTTCCTCTCCCTGCCTGTTCTTCCTTCTCTCACCCCCACGACTCACTCCCTCATCTCGACTTCTTTGTTCACATGTCACCTTCTCAGTGAATCCCATTCTGATGGCCCCATTTTAAATTGCAACCCCACCCCATTCCCAGGTCCCTTACGGGGCTTGACTTCGCCTCTTTCCCCTACTGGTTGTGTTTACTTTTTGTGGTCGATCCCCATCTGTCAGACAACCTCTGCGTGGACAGGGATCCTTATTCTGTCCTGTTTGCTGATGTGTCCCACATGCCTAAAACACTACCTGGACAGAGGGGGCATGCATGAAATGTTGAATGAATGAATGGCATTTTGTTTAGCCTCTCCCAACATTCTGGACCCACCGTCCAAGAGAAATATCTTGCAAGTCATAAATGCAAATTTCAGTTTCCTATTAACTGCATCAAAAGAAGTAAAAGGAAACTTGTGGCTTCCATTCTAACATTAGATCTTAAATTTACCTAATTTTATCATATATTTTAAGAATACATTTTATTTAACCTAATACATCCATGATATTATCATTTTAACAGGTAAGCAGTGTATAAAGAAGTTATTGGTGAAATATTTTTTTTTTCCTACAAGGCTGCAAAGACTAGTGTGTGTGCGGTTATAATTACGGCACATCTCAGATGGGACAAGCCACATTTCAGGTGCTCATTCCCCAAACTAGACAGCACAGCTCTGGACCAGCCCCTGTCCGGCTATCAGACTGATCTTCACTCAAAGCATTGAGTTTTCTCTAACGTGGACCCTAATGTTTTAGACATTACATTTCAGACTCTCTGAACTTTTCTAGAACTTTCAAACTATACCCTTGCCTCTTTCGCCATCCTTTCTTCCTCCCTTCGACCCCATTGTACCCTGGCATTCAGCAATACTGACTGGTTGGAGTCACCCCAAATCTCCACAGCTAGTTCACATCTCTGTGTCTTTATGTGTGCCCCTGACTTGCCAGCTTGTGACTGTCAAGACGTAAACGGTTTGCTCCCTCCACTCGCAGAAGCCCCTTCTAAGTTGTGAGAAGATTTTCATTCCATTCTCTGTGGTTCCATCCCGACATTATGTTTCTTCTCTTGTATATGTCCTGCCACACTATCATGGCAGCATGATACGCAAGGGCAGA
The DNA here is from genome assembly GCF_028018385.1 of Neofelis nebulosa. NCBI lineage: Eukaryota > Metazoa > Chordata > Mammalia > Carnivora > Felidae > Neofelis > Neofelis nebulosa. Next base: position 5,948,019 of record NC_080797.1, read on the forward strand.
CACCAGGATTCATTGGCACGTAGTAGGTGTTCTCTAAGTGTGTGGATAAATGGGTTGATGACAGATGGCTAGGCAACCGAGCAAATGAGTCACCTACAAGCTTAGAATGGGGATGGAGGGTGGGCCCCCCAATACTGTTTACATGGTGTATATTTCATACTTATGGATGGTTATGAGGATAATTCTTCTTGTAAAAATGCTATCTTGGCTTCTGATGTAAAGCCTTCATCTGAAATTGTTCCTTTGTAGAAAAAAGCCTTAAGTATATCCCCATAATCTTGGTACAAGGGTAATGACTTGAATTATATTGTATAAGTATCCTACTACCCACTTATGACAGATTTTGGTATTCATAATCCAGCAGGAGTGGGCTACGTGAATCTCAGCACTCTGGCTCAGATGGACTCCAGATTTATTTAACAACGATCACAATATTAGGAGCAGCGATGATAATGATAATAATGACAAGAATTAATAATTATATGGTCATCTAAAGTTTATAAACTTCAGACACAGTTTCACGCTTAGACTCACCTGGTCAGAAACACCACTTTATTTTTCTATACCGAGATTTGACTTAGCTCCAGATCTGTCTTTTTTGTTTAAGAGTAGGAAATTCTCGGGGCGTCTGATGGCTCAGTTGGTTAAAACGTCCGACTTCAGCTCAGGCCACGATCTCGTGGTTCCCGAGTTCGAGCCCCACATCAGGCTCTGTGCTGACAGCTCGGAGCCTGCTTCAGACTCTCTGTCTCCCTCTCTCTCTGCCCCTCCCCCACGCTCGCCCGCTCTCTCCTGCTTTCTCTCAAAAATGAAGAAACATTAAAAAAATTTTTTTGTTTAAGAATAGGAAGCTCTTGGGGCGCCTGGGTGGCGCAGTCGGTTAAGCGGCCGACTTCAGCCAGGTCACGATCTCGCGGTCCGTGAGTTCGAGCCCCGCGTCGGGCTCTGTGGGCTCTGTGCTGACAGCTCGGAGCCTGGAGCCTGTTTCCGATTCTGTGTCTCCCTCTCTCTCTGCCCCTCCCCCGTTCATGCTCTGTCTCTCTCTGTCCCAAAAATAAATAAAAAACGTTGAAAAAAAAAAATTAAAAAAAAAAAAAAAAAAGAATAGGAAGCTCTTGGGGCGCCTGGGTGGCTCAGTCGGTTGAGCGTCCGACTTCGGCTCAGGTCATGATCTCGCGGTCTGTGAGTTCGAGCCCCGCATCAGGCTCGTGCTGACAGCTCAGAGCCTGGAGCCTGTTTCGGATTCTGTGTCTCCCTCTCTCTCTCTGACCCTCCCCCGTTCATGCTGTCTCTCCCTGTCTCAAAAATAAATAAACGTTAAAAAAAAATTAAAAAAAAAAAAAAAAGATAGGAAGCTCTTAATCTTACATTTCTGGTCGACTTGGTCACTTCAGGTTAAAAAAGTCTCTGGAGGGCAGTCAGTTCAGAGTGTAGTTCTACCTTGGGGCTGTCTCCGTGTGAAGGGTCTTTTGCCCCTTTGCATCTCGGTGGTGGTGGTTTCAGGAGGCAGCCGGTGAGGCTTCATGTGTGGTCTTCCAGCTCTCACTGGCTCTGCTGAGGGTGGCTGGTTCCGCTGGGTCTTTGGGTGGCATCTTCTGTCTTTGCTGCTGCCTCACATGAGGGTGGTGTTACTTCTGTTCCTTCTCTTAGCACCATCAGAGCCCTCACCCCTGACCTGGGTCTCACGCCATCTCCTGGCATCTTCAGGACACACTGTCACCCTCACTTCTATACCTAGCTCAAGTGTACTCATGAGGGAGAAGGGCTGTTGGACTGAAGAAATGTTCATGAGAGGCCTACAGTTCATTACCAGTTCCTCCATCTAAGATTTACTCCCCAAGTCTGTTCGTCTGGAGACTCTTAAATTCAGTCTTTCTTGGGCTTTCAAAGAATCTCAGGCCACCGAATTTACCTGAAGTTGACAGTTCAGTAATTTACCATGACGTAGGCATCAGGACTCTTTTGGTACAAGTGAAAAAAAAAAAATGAGTTCAAATTCACTTAGCAAAAAAAGAGGAAAAAAGAAGAAAAGGAAAAGGCAGGAGGGGAGGGGAGGGGAGGGGAGGGGAGGGGGGGGTAATGAGATTACATGATATATTTATCGGATCTTTTTGATGGCAACTGACCAAAATCCGGCTGAAGTTGGTCTAGGCAAAACAACAACAAAAATAAAACGAGCTGTTTCATAGAAGTGAAAATTCAGAGATAGAGCTTAATATTGACGGGGCTGGAGCCAGATTCTCACTAAATGTCCCTGTCCAGGCAGGCAACCCCTTGGCCCCGCCAACCTCAGACTTCTATTCTGCCTGCTTTGCAGCTTCACCATAAGGAGGAGTTCATCTTTCCCAGGATTTTATAGCAAGTTCCTGGGGTAAATGATCAGTAGCTCTGATTGGCCTCTTCATATCATTGGTTTGCCCATACGTGAACCATTCTCTGTGACTTGGATGCTCTCCTTGGCCAAGTGAGGATCAAAGGACCACCTTTGGAGTCAGCCCCACCCAAACCACGAGGACTAGGGAAGGGAATATTTCCCAAGGGAAATTCAAACTGTATTTCCAATACAGGGATGAGAAGTTTTATTAGGTAGACAAATATAACAGATGTCTACTGCAGATGGGAGACCACTACGTCTAAGAAGAGAAGCCTACGTGAAGTGTGAATTCATGGGAGAACGTGGTGGGTGACCAGAAGGACCCGGGGGGTAAGAAGGCAAAGACCTCTGGGCCTCTAACGCTCTGCGCACTAGGGATTGCTGTTGATGATCCCGGGTTTTCTCTCTTCCTTCTGTGGCTCTGAGGAGAAGGTCCCAGGAAGCTTGGCCTTCCTCTTTGGCATCATGTTCCTGGTCCTCGGAGAGAGGACGGTCTCTCACCACCAGCCTCTTGGCACTCCACTCAGTTGACATTCCCCTCCCACTTATATTCATGGAGCTGGCAAGACTGAAGAGAGGGTCTCTTCCTTGTTTTTGTCCCTCTCCCCCTTGACCCTCCTATCTGGGGGTGGGGGTGGGTGTCTAAAGAGGAAGAGATCCAAGGAGGGGCTCGAATACTTTGAATAAAGGCGAAGAGAAGAGGAAATTTTAACTTGACCTCTTTCAACTTCCTGTTCTGACCTACTGCAACTTCCTGTTCTAAGCTACTTAAACTTCCTGTTCTGTTGCCAAAGAGCCATGAAACGAGCCTGACTTACGCCCTCTCTTCAGCTTTGTGGGGAGCGGCCTAGTTCTGACTGGCGGGACCCTTGTGTCACTGCTTGTCACAGCTCGAGAGCTACGAAGCTCCCATCCACAGTTCTGGTGTTTGCTTACCTTGGGCCTGAGGTCGTACACCCTATCTATAAGGCACAAAACAAACAGACAAACAACAACAGAATTAAAAAAAAACAACCCACTCCAATTTTCTCAAATCCCCAGATTTAAAAAGGAACAAAAAGTTACTGGTGTGCTTGCTGACTGCAGTGATTATGTGGTTCAATCATTTTGATTTACAATTGCATCTTTGCCCTTGTAGAAATAACTCCCTGCAGCTGAACTAAGGGATTTAGAAATGGATTAACCTTCCAGCACGGGAATATAAGACTTGTTCTCGGGAGCAGGCCTTCATTTGAGGTTAACAAAAAGTCTCCAGTTTCCATGAATACACAAAATTAAAGAGCATTCTTTCTCCCCACCCCCCCACCCCCCGCTTTCCTTTTCTTTTCTTTTGATCTGCCATGAAAAGGGAATTATCAGCAGCATCTAAGCCTCTGTTTTATTTTTCCCCTTATGCATTTTGTATCATAAAGCATTTGAATCTGTTTGACGTATTCCAGGAGCTCTGCAGTAATCTTGGGTTGTTGCACGAAATAGACTGCAGAAAAATGAGAGGCGGGAGGGCATTTTGCGATGTAAAGTTTATGGGCCCTATTGCAAATACAAATGGCTTTTTTTTTTTTTTTACTTCCCAGAAATAAACAGATCTGAGTCTTCTTTCTGCAGACGAAAGGGCCATAAAACCAGGCCATTGGGTCTCAAACCTAGGTGGGCACCAGATTCACCCAGAGGGCCTGTTAAAACACAGATCGCCAGGCCCGCCTCCAGAATTTCTGACTCAGTAGGTCTGGAGTGGGCCTGTGAGTTTACATTTCTGGCAAGTACCCAGGGGATGCTGTTGTCGGTGGTGGTCCAGGGAACCACACTCCGAGAACCACCACACTCTCCGGAACAGACTGTACATAGAAAACCATGCCTCCGTCTCCAGGGGGACAGAGAAATGAACGGTTTCCTCCGTGGTGAGCTTCTTCACTTCCTCCAAACGCATATGAATTCAGAGGCCCGATGGGGAGAGCCCATTGGGTTCTGGTCTGGGCCACTGGGTCCGTGTCAACCTGGTCATCTGTTTCCTGAAAGGACTGCGGAACTAGACTAAGACCAAACCAATGAGACCAAGTGAACGCTCTCCACGCAGAGCTGGCTCCAGCGGGCACCTGGTTTTTGGCAGAGATTCAAAGGCAGCCCGCAGGGTGGGAGGGCTTCTTGGTGGGCAGAAAGGAAAGGTGTCAGATGTGTCCCGATGGAGGCTGGTGGCCTGCGGAGCTGGAGGGGGGCTCCCTAGAAGTGGGCATCCTGTGTGATCAGTGGGGGGAGCGTGTTTGACTTTCTCTGGCTGCTCCTAAGTGGGAAGCAGGGGCAAAAATTAAGGAAGTCGTCCGTTGTTAACCAAGTGCTGGCCATCCGGGGCCGATTGCCGCAGAGGCTGCTGTCTGTTTGTCTCCCTGGATTGTGACGTATTCGGGAGTCTGGCTCCCTGAGCTGGTTATTGTATATAACGGGTTGGTCTCCTGGTCGCCAGGAGATTGCAGTTGCGGGCCAGCGTTCAACTCTGATACGCGGCCTGGTCGCTGTCTGTTCGTACATTCAGTCTTTCAGGATGCACGGGACGTACTCACTTTTTGTAACTTGCTAAATTCTCGGTGTACTTCACGGTGGCCAGTTCCAATTAGACAAGGACTGCTTTTTACAACAGCCCCCGCTCTGCACCAAGTAGTATCCGAGGCAGGAGGAGTTTTATGAGACGCAGGCACCAATGGCCGTGGGAAGCAGCCTAAGTCACGTGGGCACGAGGGAGAATCTTGCTTAGAATCTTCCATCCGCCACATTTACCATAGAGGGAGGAAGAAGAGAGAGTCCAGTGCCCCTTTCCGCCCGCGGGGTCAGGGCGCTTGGTCCCAGGTGAGAGCTCAGCTTAGGCGCCTTCGCTTCAGCAGTTGGCCGTTTTCCTCTAGAGGGTCAGACCCCCAGGGCCGTGTCCCAACTCCCTCTGCTCCCAGTAAGCCCAGTGCTTCTCTGCCTCAGGTAGATGATCTGAAAGCCAAGCTGGCCACCCAGGAAGTGGAGGTGAGACACAAGAACGAGGACGCAGACAAGCTGATCCGGGTGGTGGGCATAGAGACGGACAAGGTGAGCAGAGAGAAAGCCATCGCGGACGAGGAGGAGCGGAAGGTGGCCCTCATCATGCAGGAGGTAAAGCAGAAACAGAAGGACTGTGAGGACGACCTGGCCAAAGCGGAGCCGGCGCTCACAGCAGCCCAGGCAGCCCTCAACACCCTCAACAAGGTAGGACGATCATCCGTCCCGTCTGCTCGCCCCTCGCGGGGCCAGGGGGAGGCCCCTCCGACCCAAAGACAGCGCGGTACCCTGGTGTCCCAAAGAGGTACAAGAGCAAAGCTGGAAGGCTCAGGGTGGGATCCAGCTGTCACGGGTTTATTCATTACGCCACCATTTGTTGAAACCGCCTGTGTGTCCGGCTCCGCAGAGGACCAATGAAATCCCAGAGGCGTGAGTCTTAGAACCAATCAGAACAGGAGATGCCAGCTAGTCCCTCCCCCACCCCCCCCCCCCAACTTCACAGATGACAAAGCCAGGGCCTCGAGAGGAGCACCGACTTGTCCAGCGTCACAAGCCTCATTAGAGCCAGACTGGAGCTCACACCCTCAGGATCCAAGTGCAGAGATCGTCCAGCTAAGTAGCCCGTGGTCGTCTTACCCATTTCGTACCACCGGCCGCACGAGCCTCAGGAGGCCCTATGGAGATGTTTAGGACAGGAGACGGAAACCCATGTTGGCTCCAAAATGGGGGGGGGGGGGGGGGGGGGGAACCCTACAAAATCAAAATTCACAAATATTCCACCGTTCACGGCACCCGTGTATCAATTAAAGTCAAGCCCTATCCATAACCATTTGGTAGGACAGGCATGGCTTTTGAGACGTATTCACAAGGTGCTTTTGATTGGATTCCTGTGAAATGTATCCCAGGTATGTGTGCGTTGGACAGGTGAGAATTAGCTCCTTCTTCCTTTTATCGCCTTTTTGCGATTATGCTTCTTTCCCGTTCCGATAACTGTGACTGAGGGGCCAAGGGGAGAAAGGGAGAAAAGGGGGCCGACAGACTCAGGTCATGAGGAGCAGGTGGCAGAGAAGGACCGAAAAGCTGATCCTCTCTCTGTTGGATGGAGACCCTCCCCCAGTCATTGGGACCTCTCCCCTGCAGGGTGCTTTCTCCTCCTCTCCCGAGTCTGGCAATTCACATGCCCTTCCACGTGGGCCACTTGGCCAAGGTCTGAGACATCCTGTGCCATCTGTGCTGTGCAGGCAGCTCACCTCAGCTCCACAGAGGACACCTGTGCCTCCTTTCCCCAAATGCACTGAGAATGTCAGCCACCCATGCAACGTGCTCTCCCTCGTTCTATGGTTGGTGGGGGGGGGGGGGGTGGTAGGAAGGCAAGCCAGCTGTTCTCACACATTCTAGATTTCTGGGGTATGCATTAGACCCCAATACACTGTGTCATGCGGACTACACCCCACACCCTCCTTTAAAGGCAGAGTGGGTGGGACTCACCAGCAGGTCTCACGGAAAATTCTTAGTCCCCAACTTGCTGACTCTGACACCCTCAGTGCAGGTGAGGCATTTGACGCAAAGCACTGGCCTTCTGGAACCTCCATCTCACGCCTCACTTTGGAATGTAGCATCTAGTGGTTTAGGACCTCATCAAATCCAAAGCTAAACTAGGAACACTGTAGAATCCTGTGACATATAGCTACGTATACATTGGAAGTTGAGCTACGAGGGCATTCTAGTATATCTAAGGATGGGGGGGTGGGGGGTGGGGTGGGGGCTGGATTCCCTAAAGATTAAGGCAGCTAGAGCCAAAAAGGCCATAAACAGGCCTCTACCTACATCAGGAGAGAACTCAAGGTTCTCCTTAGGAACTTGGGTACCATCCGGTGGAGTAGGAGTTGGCCCCATTACGCCACCACATCTCAGGCTGAACCTTATAGCACAGCCAAGCCAGGCTGCCCCTCAGAGCGTCATCCACTGGCCGGCCTCCAGGCCTTTGATTAGCCTGGACCCCTCCCCACCATCATTGTTTAGGGCTCGCTCTCCTATCGCTTCCTCCCGTCTAAATCCTACCCGTATTCTAAAATCAGACTTAACATTCTGGATCAATCTCACCCTTTTCTGATTTCCCGAGCACGAAACACGAGACCACTTTTAACATGAGCCGCGTCCAAATACTGGGTTGGCTCTGGGTGTGATTTTCTCTTTGCTTGGCCTCTGTTTCCTCATCTGAGCAATGGAGGCGACAGTGACACAGTCCCATGAGGTTGTCATCGGGACGAAAGGAGATCATGCCTGAAACGTAGCTAACAGATGGGAGCCGCCGAGTCGGTGCTGGCTCTTGTCGGTGTCACCATCACCCGCATCATCACTTCTGCTTCCCCAAAACTGGAAACAAAGTGAACGCCCGTAAATACTTCCTTCCGGGTTAATTAGTTGGCCGGTTAGTAAGCGGATTGGTCGTTGGTGGAAATAAACATATAGCGGCGGACATCGTGGAAGCGATGAGATACGATACTGGAAATAGCGGTGGATTTGAAAGTCTCAACACTTCTGCCACAAAGGACATGAAACTCATTTTTAATGAGTGCCTACTGTGTGCCAGGCAAGATGATAGGTGCTTTCCTCCAGCCGGCTGCAGAGCCTGGCACACATCGCTGAGGTTCTTGACTCCTCGCTTTCTCTTCTCTGTTACATAGAAAGGGGCCGGTGCGAATCAATGAGCGCCTTATGTCACGCTCCCCTAACCAGTCAGCAAATTCCGTCAATTCTGCCTTCAAATATATCCTGAATTCAAATGCTTCCTGTCCTCTCTGCCGCTACCCCTCTGGTCCAAGCCACTGTCCCCTATTACCTGGACCGTTGCAGTAGCCTGTCAGTTGGCCTCCCCGCTTGCACCCTTGCCCCAGTTCTGTCTTTGTCCATTACAGCCACCTGAATAATCTTTTTTAAAACAGCAGTTTGACCACATCATCCCTCTGTTCAGAATCTTCCATTGGCTTCCCATCATATTCAGAATAAAATCCAAAGTGGCCCGGGAGGCCTTACAATTTTGCCCAGTTCCCTCTTCTGCGATGCCAGTTACTAGCCTTCCTCTTGTCCCTCTGACCCCCCCACACTGGTCCTGCTGTGCCTCAGACACTCCCAGCACAATCCCACCCCAGGGCCTTTGAACAAGCAATCACCTCTGTGTGCAGTGCTCTTCCTACACAAACCCCCATGCCTCCCTCTTTCAGGTATTTGCCCAAAAGTTACCTTCGCAGGAAACAAAGAATAAAAGTGCTCATTAATTTCAGAAAAAAAAAATTCAGCATATACAAGATACATAATATAACCCAAGGTGAACAGTATTTATGATCATAATCATGTCATAATCGCATTGAACATTAACTGAACTAAAAAAGTTGATATAACCATAATAAGTAGGAGCAAAAGGGAGGGCAGTATAATAGCTAAAATATTCCCACTCCGAGGAGGAAGTCACTTGTTAACTTCTAAAATGAAAAAAACAAAACATGTTCCATATCAATAAGGAGCAAAATCTGAAAGAAACGGGGGAAGAAATTGCCAGCCATGGCTTCTGGAGAGCTGGGGTCGGAGATAACCAGAGCCAAAATCAAGAGCCAGGCATTTAACGGACTGAGCCACCCAGGCGCGGGAGACAACGTTTTTTTTCTTTTAAATTGAGGTATAACTGACATAGAAGGATCTTCGTTTCGGGTGCACAACATCATAATTCAGTGTTTGCATGTATTGCAAAATGGTCACCACGGTAAATCCAGTTAATATCCATCACCACGCATGGGCTTGTGTGTGCGTGATGAGACCTTTCGTGATTTCCTCTCTTTTCAAATACATGGCACAGTATCGTCACTACAGTCTCTGTGCTGTAAATGACATCCCCAGGACTTATTTCCCTTGTAACTGGAAGTTGTACCTTTTGACCCCCTTTGTCGATCTCGCCTCCCCGCCCCCCGCCTGGTGGAATAGGATGACCAGATCAGCCTGTACGCCATGTGATGGAGGCATTATTGCTTCGTGAACCCCAGGATCCCTGGGGTGCCCTCAAACCCTCTGCATTCCCAGGACTCCCGGTATTTAATGACCACCTCCCTGTCTTCTCATCTTTTTCAAAGTTAACATTAAATCTTTAGTTAATACATAAAGAACACCTGTAAGTCAGAGCCCGGTGTTAAGTCTCTGCTTTGGCAGTTTTATTTCACTTTTATCGCTAAACTGAAATAAATCCAGTGTAACTTTTCCTTGCTCAGTTGAGGAATGGTTTTGCTTTGCAATTTCATGGTCTTTCCGCCCCCCTCCCCCTTACAAAGCTACTTAGAATTTTCCGTGTGTTTCCTGTATGTTTTTTACAGTGAACTTATTTCCTGTAGTCTATAAATAACCTATAATGTCTTTTCCATTATTAAAAATTGTCCAAATAGCATAGAATATATAGGGGAGAATATAACGTCACCTTCTTTTTCACCCCAACCCTGCTTCTTTCCTAAGAGAACTCCTGTAATAATCTGGCGTATCCATTCCAGCCATTTTTCTATGCATTTATATTTGTACAAATGCACATGTAAAATATGTCGTATTTTTTTTAAATTTTTAATGTTTGTTTGTTTTTTGAGAGACGGAGCCAGAGCACGAGCAGGGGAGGGGCAGAGAGAGAGGGAGACACAGCATCCGAAGCAGGCTCCGGGCTCCGAGCTGTCAGCACAGAGCCTGATGCGGGGCTCGAACCCGTGAACTGCGAGATCATGACCTGAGCCGAAGATGTTTAACTGACTGAGCCACCCAGGTGCCCCTAAAATATGTCATATTTTAAATATAAACAGATAACACTAACTTGCTTTGCCTCATGAAGTAAGACCACTTCAGGGGTGCCTGGGTGGCGCAGTCGGTTAAGCGTCCGACTTCAGCCAGGTCACGATCTCGCGGTCCGTGAGTTCGAGCCCCGCGTCAGGCTCTGGGCTGATGGCTCGGAGCCTGGAGCCTGTTTCCGATTCTGTGTCTCCCTCTCTCTCTGCCCCTTCCCCGTTCATGCTCTGTCTCTCTCTGTCCCAAAAATAAATAAAAAACGTTGAAAAAAAAAAATTAAAAAAAAAAAAAAAAAAAAAAAAGACCACTTCATGCCGGTACATACATTGAAACTTGAATTCTTCATAGGATTCCATGCTCTAATTATAACCCCCCCCTTTTTTTTTTTAGCTATTTTTCCATTGTTGAGTGTTTAATTTTGTTTTTTTTTCCTATGCAAATATCCCCATGCATAAATATTTATTGCATATGCAACCATTTCTCTGGGCCAAGAAGACGATAGTTTGATACAACAACTTGGCAGGATTAAATAATGCCTCTTCCACCCCAAAGATACTCACATCCTGATCTCTGGAACCTGTGAATTTTGTCTCATATGGCAAGTGTGACTTTTTATAGGCATGATTGAGTCAAGGGTCTTGAGGTGGGGAGGGTATCCAGGTGGGCCCCAAGTGCAATGTGATGGCAGAAACAAGGTAGGGGAAAAGCGGATGTGATATGGGGACACGAGCCAAGGGATGAGGCCAACCTTCTAGAAGCCAGAAGAGGCACACGACATAGTCTCCCCAGCAGCCTCCAGAGGGAACCGGCCCTAACACCCCCTGCCAACACCTTGACCTGAGGATTTCTCACCCCCACAGCTGTGAGCTAAGACCTCCATTGCGTGTTGCATTGCGTAAAGTCTCTAACTTTGCGTTAATTTGTTGCAGAAGCGATAGGAAGCTGACACCAAGAATATGCTCTTTTTTTGTATATAAATAATGACCAGTAACTGTCTAAAATGGTTGTTCTTGTCTATATTTGTGAATACTGCTTTTCCTACATCCTTGCCAATCTTAGACATTTCCAATCACTTTCACTTTCCTTCGTAAGAGAGCAAACATTTTATTTTTCATTTTTTAAAAAAACTATAGATGTTTTCATTCTGATGAGACTTGGACATCTTTTCAAATATTTAGATTTCTTCTTTTGTCCATTACTTGTTTCGACTGTGGTTGTTGTTGTTCATTTTCTTGTAAGAGAGCTTCCCTTTTTATTTCTAAAATTACAGGTTTTTTTAAATGTTTTATTTATTTTTGAGAAAGAGAGAGAGTGTGCAAACAGGGAAGGGGCAGAGAGAGAGAGAGACAGAGAGACAGAGAGACAGAGAATCTGAAGGAGGCTTCAGGCTCTGAGCTGTCAGCACAGAGCCAGATGTGGGGCTCGAACTCAGGAACTATGAGATCGTGACCTGAATCGAGATCAAGAGTTGGATGCTTAATTGGCTGAGCCACCCAGGCATATGTATATATATAATATATATATATATATATATATTATATATATATATGGTTTTACTACTAATCCCTTGGTATAGCGAGAACAGCAGCATGATGGCAGGAGGGGGGGTGGAGAAAGCCAGAGCACACCACGCCTAATGTTTGCTGCTTCAAACCTTGCCTGCCTTCTGAGAAATGTTTCTTTCCACCCTGTGTTCCTTTTAGTGGACCCCTCTCTTCCTGCTTGGCTGTAGGAGCCCTGCCTAACTAAACAAGATCGTTCCCCAGGACATTTTGAGAGGAAAAAGTCCCTTTCCCTTCTGGTTGCGATGTGATGGCTGTGACCTTGAAGCTGCTGACACCCATTCGTCCCCTGAGGGCGTTCGACCCACATGTTGATGAACGCCTACTGGGTTCTGGTTTCTGTTCCAGACACCGGAGCTACAATGATGAGGTTTTGGGGTGATGGTGGGGTGGTCCAGAGCCGATGGCCAAGAAAAAAATCTTGAAAAAGATGTCTTTGGTGCAAAAAAGTGATTTTATTAAAGCCCGGGGACAGGACCCGTGGGCAGGAAGAGCTGCCCTGGGGTTGTGAGGAGAGACTGGTTACATACCCTCAGGTTGGGAGGGGGTCAGGGCTAGAGTAAGTCTCTAGGGAATTTTGGAAGCAAGGTTTCCAGGACCTTGAGGGGCTAGCTGTTGCTAAGGAAACACCATTTATGACCATCTAATAAAACCCCAGTCATGAGACCCTTCAGATGCATATCAGGGGGCCATAAGCTTAGAGTACGATTGCCAGCATATATCTTGGGGCAGCTGAGATAAAGGAAATTGACTTGCAGAATCCTCGAGGTTGGGATAATATTAAGCTAAGGTTCTCTCTTTGCCCTCAGCAAAGTGTCGTCATCGAGGCAGCTGAGCTCCTGGAGGACGGTCACTCTGCCCGTTTCAAGGACTTGTCAGTGGGCGGTAGGCAATAAGGGAATCGAATTTTTCATTTGCCTTAGTTTCCCACATCACCACGGCCAGCACTTAAACTCCGTTCCTTTGTTCTCGGGTAGGCAGGAGTGTCCCAGGAATATCCCACAGATCCCGCCTGGAGGGAGGGGGTGCTGTTAGCCTGTCCTCTGCCCTCAGCTTGCCCCACGCTCCCTCATTAGTTAACAAGACAGATGGGGTCCCTCTTCTCTGGAAGGAGAGGAATATGGAGATCCAATAAGGAAAAAGGGGTGATTGTGTCTGATTGCCCCGAGTTCTCTGCAGCTCATCAAGGAGCCCATAAGAAATGATGAGCAGCGGAAGCTGACGGGAGAGTCTTTGTGAGTGGGCAGTGTCTGAACTGAGATCCTTCTGGATGAGAAGGGACGAGCCAGGCAAATAGCTTAGAAAGAAGCGTTTCGGGCAGGGCTCCTGAGGGAAGGATGAGCTTGGCCATCAGGGCACTAGAAGGAGGTGACTGGGGGCAGAGCTTAGTGACAGATGGAGGTGACGAGGCAAGTGGAGGGCAGTGAGGTGGGTCGCACGCCTTGCGACACGAAGAAACTGGTTTCTGCTGTGCAAAACAGAAGCGTGCACGGGGAGAAGTAGAAACCAGAAGGTCCAGAGAGTCCGTGAACCCAGTTCTCCTCGTCCTCACAGCCACCTCCAAACTCATCCTTCCGACCAAATGCATGAGCCAGAAAGTCCCCTTTGTACTTCAGTGGGGTCTTCTGTCACTACCATCAAAAAGGCTGTGATGGATCGGTCGAGACACACGAATATAAAAACGACTGGAAAGGGGCGCTGGTCGGTTGAGCGTCCGACTTCGGCTCAGGTCACGATCTCGCAGTCCGTGAGTTCGAGCCCCGCGTCAGGCTCTGTGCCGACAGCTCAGAGTCTGGAACCTGCTTCAGATTCTGTGTCTCCCTCTCTCTCTCTCTGCCCCTCCCTCCCCCATTCACACTCTCTTTCAAAAATGAATAAATGTTAAAAATAAAATAAAAAAGATTGGAAGGAATTACAGTAAAAAACCTTGGTCTGTGAGCAAGCATAATTCGTTCCAGAAACATGCTTGGGATCCAAAGCACTCATACATCAAAGTGAATTTCAAGAACCATTGGCTCAGGTGTGATCATGTGACTTTCGGCATCCCATACTATTCCTATCACAAGACATCGCTCCTTTATCAAGTTAAACTGTATTAGAAATGTTCGCTCGTCTCGCGGAACACTCAGAACAAGTTACTCACAGTCGAAGGTTTTATTGTACATTGAAATATTACCAGCAATATATCTGGGTGATAGAAAGTCAGCTTCATCTGCCATGCATTTTTGTATTAATTCAGTACGTTGACCGTGCTGAACTTACAGAATTTTTACGTTTGCAGGATTCTGCTTCTGATTGTATTTTCTGACTCTGGCCCCTTTCCCCCCAGCAGAGGTCACCAGGACAGGAGTGCCAGCACAACACTCACACAGGTGCTGTCCTTCATCCCTGCCCCTGACAGGTTTTCAAGACCAAATGTGAAAACAGCTGCAAAAACTGGGGCGCCTGGGTGGCTCAGTCGACTGAGTGTCCGACTTTGGCCCAGGTCATGATCTCGCGGTTCGTGGGTTCGAGCCCCGCGTCGGGCTCACGGCTGACAGCTCAGAGCCTGGAGCCTGCTTCCGATTCTGTGTCTCCCTCTCTCTCTGCGCCCCCCCCGCTCATGCTCTTTCTCTCAAAAATAAATAAATGTTAAAAAACAATTTTTTAAGGTCAGCAAATGGAGCATCTTCCCAGAGGCTTCCATCAGGAAGGTTCTAGAAATAATCCCCCTTCGTTTGTAGATTCCCAGGCCCAAGAGCACCCCCAAATGAATTTGGCACAGGGGACCTAATCTTCACGATCAAGATTTTTTCCCCCACTTACAAAATCAGCTCCCACAACGAGCACTTGTGAGGTCACAGGCTTCCCACCGATGGTCATGCAGACCTTAAGTCAACGTCACCTGTGTTCATGACAGTTTCACTTACAGATTAGCAGGTCTGTCTGCTCCCAATTTGCAGATGGAAACACAGAGGCCTGGAGAGCTGAAGTGACAGCTTGGGAAGGCCAACCCTTTCGGGCCACATCTTCCCAGGGCAAGTGACAGTTGGGGCCGAGGACAAACCCACGTGTGGGCAGAGGCAGTGACGGCTCAGGCTGTGCCCAGCCTTCGCCCGAATTATTTCTTGGCAGAAAATGTCACTTTGCTATCAGGGCAGTCAAGTGCAGTAGAACGAGCTGATGGAAGAAAGGAGTTTAATTAAAGGGAAAAAAATTGGTTGGGTTAACAGTGCCATTCTTTTCCATCCAGGATGGAAATTAATTTATAATAACCTTATCTTTTATTCATGGTAGGCTGCCCGTTTCAGGGTGCGCTGGCATCCCTCTCTTTTTCTGTTGAATGTGAAATAATCGTGCGTCTCTAATGGGCCGCGAGTCTGTTAAAGAGCCGAACACACAGAGCTGAGCCTCAGCTAGCCGTTCGGGAAGTCTGGAACCACCGGAGACCAGCTTTGGTGCCTTTTTGATGAGTCATGACATTTCAAATTCAGAGGGCTCGGCAGGCTTCAAAGCAGCCTGTTCAGATTGATCGCTCCGGAGCCCCGCTCCCATTAGCGGCCCAGGACATAGAAAGCCCATTGGTTTCTATGTTCGCCCCTCACAACCTCCTCCTCTCTCCTCAGACCAACCTGACGGAGCTGAAGTCCTTTGGCACCCCGCCACTGGCAGTCAGCAATGTCACGGCCGCGGTGATGACCCTCATCGCCCCCGGGGGCAAGGTCCCCAAGGACCGGAGCTGGAAGGCCGCGAAGGTCAGCATGGCCAAAGTGGACAGTTTCCTGGACTCCCTCGTCAACTTCGACAAAGAGAACATTCACGAGAACTGCCTCAAGGCCATCAGGCCATATCTACAGGACCCAGAGTTCAACCCCGAGTTCGTGGCCACCAAGTCTCACGCGGCTGCGGGCCTCTGCTCCTGGGTGATCAACATCGTGAAGTTCTACGAGGTGTTCTGCGACGTCGAGCCCAAGCGCCAGGCGTTGAGCAGAGCCACCTCGGACCTCACCGCCGCCCAGGAGAAGCTGGCAGCCATAAAAGCCAAAATCACTGTAAGTGAGGCCAGAGTGCCCCCAGCCCTTCTGGGCAGGCTCCCCCACTTCCCAGCACCTGTGCGTCGCGAATTTTTTGTTGTTGTTGGATGTTTGTTTCTTTTTGACAGAGAGCGCAGGGGAGGGACAGAGGGAGAGGGAGACACAGAATCTGAAGCAGGCTCCACGCTGTCAGCCGTGAGCCCGACGCGGGGCTCGAACTCACGGACCACGAGATCATGACCTGAGTCGAAGTCGGACGCTTAACCGACTGAGCCGCCCAGGCGCCCCCTGAGTGTCCTGATTTTTAGAGAGAGGCAGGAAAACCACAGTGCGATGCAAAAGCTCCTGATTTCTCAGTAGAGGCAAATTTTTTTCTTTCTCAGCTACTGTATAGTCCACACGAGACAAATCCACCAGACCGTTGGTTTTAGGTCACCTGCACCATTCTCTGGAAGCTTTTAAAAGCGGATAGTGTGGGGCGCCTGGGTGGCGCAGTCGGTTAAGCGTCCGACTTCAGCCAGGTCACGATCTCGCGGTCCGTGAGTTCGAGCCCCGCGTCAGGCTCTGGGCTGAAGGCTCGGAGCCTGGAGCCTGTTTCCGATTCTGTGTCTCCCTCTCTCTCTGCCCCTCCCTGTTCATGCTCTGTCTCTCTCTGTCCCAAAAATAAATAAAAAACGTTGAAAAAAAAATTAAAAAAAAAAAAAAAAAAAAAAAAAAGGAAAGGCCTTTAAAATGCCCAAACTTAATGAGTGCCTGGGTGACTCAGTTGGTTAAGCGTCCAACTCTTCATTTCAGTTCAGGTCATGATCTCAGGGTTCGTGGGTTCAAGCCCCACGTTGGGCTCTGCATTGACAGCCTGGAGCCTGCTTGGGATTCTCTCTCTCTCTCTCTCTTTCTCTCTCTCTCTGTCCCTCCCCTGCTTGTGCGCACTCTCTCAAAATAATTAAGTAAAAAAATTGAGTGCCCAAACTTAAGTTCCCTGAAGTAAAATGGACACAGTAACATCCCGCTTCACGAGATCACAGTGAGGACCAAAGGACAGCGTGCGCGCAGAGCCCATGGGACCACCCCCTGGGGCTCAGGCCGCCGCGCTGCCCTGGTCACGACAACCATCGGTGCACCACCTCTCCTGTCCTTCCTCCTCCTTCCGCCCCCTGTGTTCACTCACAGGCATGCCCAGGTGCTGGGGATCAGTCATTCCCGTGACCAAGTTCAATCCAAAACACTTCCTGGGTCCTTCACGTCTCCACGTGCGTTCCAGGCACATAAGATTCTTACAGCAAGTGCATGACGATGATAAGAAAGGGTTTTACAGACCATGAGACACAAGATGGCGGACTAGATCAAATTCCACGGCTCAGGGCGCCAGTTCAAAGATCCTTGAGACCAGTCTCTCTCTAAAGATGCTTTAAAGCAAAGCAGCTAACCTCTGTATGTTTGCCTTATGAATCCACGTGTTGCGGGCCCGTCTACTCAAAGCAGGTGATAATCACCACAACGATGGCCCTTCTTCAAAGAACACGAGGTGCGTAACACCCTGACGTCCGCAGGACTGATGGCTAAGGGGGAAAGTGTCCTGACGGTTTTCATACTCTGCAGACTCTCCCAGAAAAGTGTTAAGAACTGCATTTTGAAGGATTCTTTACTCAAGTTATTTTAACTAAAGGAACATTTGGTGCAGAGGGAATGTTTGCAAAATGTTTATACCTATTCAGTAGCCAACATTCGCATGATGGGCCCACTCAACGTGTGAAAGCAACGAGCAGATCTTTCAAATACTTGGCTACCTTAGGAAGGCACCGCTCTTCTGCCAAAGTGTTTTTTGGGGGAAAAAAATGTATTTTTGCTTTTAACAACCTTCTCCCCATCCTTTGCTTATCCACACTCCTGTCAGCGTCCCAAGAGTTTGAAAACTCCCCCACTAATGACAGAGGTGAGGAGCTGACATCCACCCCTAATGTGAAGGGCCACCCCGGGCAAGGAAATTCTTCCTACGTGCCACAGTGGCCATGAGCAGACTTCTCCAGTCCCCAAGACTTATTTTTAGGATTTTAGGATAATTCCAAGTAAAAAATGTTCTATCCAAGATACAGTTTAAAAAAATTTTTTCCAAACAGATTATAAAATACATAAAAACACAAATAGTTGTAGTTATACCTGGGGGGGGGTATATTTTTTAAAGTTTTTTTTTATGTTTATTTGTTTTTGAGAAAGCGTGAGCAGGGGAGTGCCAGGGAGGGAGGGAGACACAGGGTCCAAAGATCCAAAGCAGGCTCCAGACTCTAAGCTGTCAGAGCAGATCCCGACGCGGGGCTCGAATTCACAAACCACGAGATCGTGACCTGAGCTGAAGTCAGATGCTTAACCGACTGAGTCACCCAGGTTCCCTTGGGGAGATATATTTTGAATAAGTTTTGCTTATTGGCATTTTCTTTCTTTCTATAATGAGCATATACTAATGTTACAGTTTATAAAAATAATAGTAATAAGGGGCACCTGGGTGGCTCAGTCAGTTAAGCATCTACTTCGGCTCAGGTCATGACCTCGCAGTTCACGAGTTTGAGTCCCTTGTCGGGCTCTGTGCTGACAGCCGGGAGCCTGGAGACTGCTTCAGATTCTGTGTCTCCCTCTCTCTCTCTCTGGCACTCCCCAGCTCACACTCTATCTCTGTCTCTCTCAAAAATAAATCAAGGTTAAAAAATAAATAAATAAAAAATCTACAGGAGATCATTGTAAAAATCTGATTTCCGGCCAGTCTTAAAGTAATCAGAAGATTCTAAAATATCATGAACTAACCCTGGAGTTGAGTAGCACCTTGCCATCGCCATCCAGTCCAGTTTGGTCATAGTCCCCGCCAGTGCCTTCCCCAACCCCTCCCCCCCCCCCCCCCCCCCCCCGATGCTAGACTCATCTGACCAGCTTACATCATGTTCCTGACCTCTGCTCATCTGAACTTCTGACTTCCACCTGTGTGCTGGGCTGATGTCCTGTTTCTTTTTTTGTTTTTTTAATGAAATTTATTGTCTCATTAGTTTTCATATAACACCCGGTGCTCATCCCAACAGGTGCCCTCCTCAATGCCCATCGTCCACTTTCACGTCTCCCCCCACCCCCATCAACCCTCAGTTTGTTCTCTGTATTTAAGAGTCTCTTATGGTTTCCCTCCTTCCCTCTCTGTAATTTTTCCCCCCTTCCCATTCCCCATGGTCTTCTGTTAAGTTTCTCAGGATCCACATATGAGTGAAAACATATGGTATCTGTCTTTCTCTGCCTGACTTACTTCACTTAGCATAACACGCTCGAGTTCCATCCACGTTGCTACAAATGGCCATATTTCATTCTTTCTCATTGCCAAGTAGTATTCCGTGGTATATATAAACCGCATCTTTATCCATTCGTCAGTTGAGCCATCCTGTTACTTGATGGACCTTATGCAGGCAGTTGACTTTCTGCTAGATGAGGCCCTAAGGTGTTCATCCCCACATCTCCCCAATGATACCATCACGACAACTTCTTCCGGTTGACGTGACCTTTGTTTCTTGCCCT
Organism: Neofelis nebulosa; assembly: GCF_028018385.1. Lineage (NCBI taxonomy): Eukaryota > Metazoa > Chordata > Mammalia > Carnivora > Felidae > Neofelis > Neofelis nebulosa. Next base: position 5,967,341 of record NC_080797.1, read on the forward strand.
CTCACACAGAGGCAGCTTCGTAGGAACCCTCAGTTTTCAAGAAAGGATGATTACCCTTTCCGTCAGCTCTTCCCCCGACCTCCTCCCTCCTCCCTCCCAGCTTCTGTTATCATTACTGATTGTTAACTTTTGCTTTTGAGTCACCAAGACTTCATTCTGTTCTGCAACCAAAAATTAAGGGCCCCATGCTCTGTTCCCTGATCGGAAAAGTTGAAAAATCAGTAAATTCCAATTATATTCTATGAACCTACCTATATTGTTCATAGCAGATCTAACTGATACATTAGAATTACATGTCCTTTTTTCAGTAGAAATTTTCATTTGTTATTTCTTGGTAACAACCACAAAATGCTATGTGAGCTGATGAACAAATTCTGAAAACGTGAAGGATATACAATGAACACACAAAAATCGCCATTTCTATACATAAGCATTGAATGATCCAAAGAGGAGATTAAGAAAACAATTCTGTTTGGGGCACCTGGGTGGCTCAGTTGGTTAAGCCTCCGACTTCAGCTCAGGTCATGATCTCATTGTCCATGGGTTCGAGCCCCGTGTGGGGCTCTGTGCTAACAGCTCAGAGCCTGGAGCTGCTTCGGATTCTGTGTCTCTGACTCACTCTCTCTCTGTCCCTGCTCCCCTCATGCACTCTGTCTCTCTCTCAAAGTAAATAGACACTTTAAAAAAAAGAAAAAAGAAAACAACTTTTTTGAGGATAGTTGACCCACAGTGTTACATTCACTTTCGAGTGGACAGCATAGTGATTAGACAAGTTTGTATGTTCTGCTGTGCTCAGCACAAGCGTCGTTATGACTTGTCACCATACAAAGCTATTACAGTATCATCAACTGTATTTTCCATGCTGTGCCTTCGGTTCTCGTGACTTACCCATTTCATAACTGGGAGCCTGTATCTCCCGCTCCCCTTCACCCATTTTGCCCATCCCCTACCTCCTCCCCTCTGGCAACCACCACTTTGTTCTCGGTATTTATAGGTCTGATTATGCTTCTTATTTAAAACAATTTCTATTTTTAATACGTTTCCTTTTTAATACGATCTTTTCCCCTCCCCCTGGAGTTTCTACTTGCCTTTATTTTTTTCTCTGCCATTAATTCCTTTTGTATAGCCTCAATTACTCTTTTATTAAAGTTTACTTTTTATTTTGAGAGAGAGAACGCAAGCAAGGAAGGGGTGTGGGGGGGGGGGAGGTGGAAGAAAGAATCTCAAGCAGGATCTGCACTTTGCACAGAGCCTGACAGAAGGCTTGATCTCACGACTGCAACATTATGACGTGAACCAAAATCAAGAGACAGAAACAACCGACTGAGCCACCCAGGCACCCCTAGCCTCAGTTAAAATCTCCATGCAATCCAATATTCTGTCAAGTCCGTTTTTACTCCCAAGACCTTTCTCTCTTGTCCCCATCTCCAAACCCCAATCAGTGTTGGAGATTAAACACATTCACTGCTTTCTTGGGTTGGTTCTAAGGACTTCTAGAACCTCTGCCTTCTCCTTCCTTGATTTCTTGTTTGCTGTAGCTCCTTCTTAAGTAATTTTCTCAGACATGTTAACTAAGAGGTAAATTTTATGAAGGGTCCCAGTCTGGAAATGCCTTTAATTGACTTTTAAACTGACCCAATTGGGGTGCTTGGGTGGCTCAATCGGTTAAGCATCCGACTTGGGCTCAGGTCATAATCTCATGGCTTGTGAGTTCAAGTCCCACATCGAGCTCTGTGCTGACAGCTCAGAGCCTGGAGCCTGCTTCAGATTCTGTGTCCTCTCTCACTCTGTCCCTCCCCCGCTCACATCCTGTCTCTTCTCTCTCTCTCTCTCTCTCTCTCTCTCTCTCTCTCTCTCTCTCAAGAGTAAATAGACATTTAAAAAAATGTTTAAACTGATGTGACAATTTTGTAGAGTATTGAATTCTGATGCTAATTTTCTCCTCTTTACAACCCTGAATGCTTTATCCCTTTCTTTGGTGAGAAGTCTGGTGAACAGTCAGGGTCCCATTCCTTTGCCAGTGCACTGTGTTTCCACCTTTCTGGAAGTGTTTCCATCTTTCTCTTTATTCTTGGTGTCTGAAACTCTGTATGGATGTGCTTAGCTGCCGTGCTTTTTCAATTCATTGTGTTTGGCTCAGGGAGATTTATTTTCCTTCACTCCAGAAAATTACTTTGTCTTTTTTCTTTAGTACTCTCCCTTCTGTTTCCTTTTTGATCGTATTTTCTAGAATGCATATTTGTTGGAAGTTGGACCTTCTGATGAGTCCTATGTTTTTTCTCAGAGTCACTTTGTTTTCTTATTCTTTCTAAATTTCCTCAAATTCATCTTTTAACTCTTCCCTTGAATTAAAAAATTTTTTTTAAATGTTTGTTTATTTTTGAGAGGCAGAGTGTGAGCAGGAGAGGGGCAGAGAGAGAGAGGGAGGGAGATGCAGAATCCGAACCTGACAGCTCCAGGTTCTGAGCTGTCAGCGCAGAGCCCTATGCAGGGCTCGAACCCACAGACTGTAAGATCATGACTTGAGCCGAAGTTGCACACTCAACCGACTGAGCCCACGGGGCCCCTTCCCTTGAATTTATTATTTTTTTTACATCAACAATAATAATAATTTCCACAATCGCTTTTGTGTTCCCTGTTCCTTTTACTAGCATCCTCTTCTTGTTTTATGGATGAGACATCTCGAATCTTCCTAAGAAACTCATCGTGAAGGATTTTAGGCTTTCTTGTGCTCTTTGTGGCTGACGTTACCTCTTGTCTCAGGTTGTTGCTTTTGTTGCCCTCTTGTTTACCTCAATCCAGGCTTCATCAAATGCCTTTTTGTCTTTTGTGTTTTATAAGAACTCAAGATCTGGTGAGAGCTCTGTAGGCAAGGGCAGAGCTGGCTCACTGGAAGAACTCGTTTTGGGGATCAGTTGAGTTCTGTTGGCTACATCCCATATGCCACAATGTGGCGTCTTCTCTCCGCCACTGTTGAGTGTCCTGCTGGTGACACGGATGCCTGGTGGCATTGGACACTGAGCACGAGAGTGGAGATGGGGGTAGAGGATCAGTAAGCTTCCAATAAACCCTTTGGCTTTCAGCATCCCACCCCATCACACCTGACGTTTCCAAATCCCCAGTGCCTATCCCCTTTGGCGAACTGAGGCCCACTCTGTACTGCAGCTTCCTGTGCCCTGCTCTGGAACTTTCCACTCCTCTACGAGTCCAGTCTGCCATAAATCTATTGGAATCCCTCCCCCTCCAATGACCCTCAACAATTGCTTAGTGTTAAGGATTTGACATTTTCAATTGTTGCATAATTATTTTAGAGCAAGCCTCAGGGAGAGGAGGAAGTAAGTGAGTGTGGCCAGTCTGCCATCATTAATCGGACAGCTCACCACGTGCTTTTCCAACTGCTTGGCTGTATAAACTTGGCCCGTGAGTGGTTTCTCTTGTGACTTGGTAATGGCCAAAAAGGCAGCCCGACTCCATTATCGTGGTGACCTGAGACATACTTCGAGGGCTATGCCCCGTGTCCCTGTGTCTTTGTGAATGCAAATGTGTATTCCAGGGGTAACAGAAGCTATGCACGTCAATTCTAAATTCTTGATCAATTTAGAAAACCTTAAAACCATGTCTTTTTATAAAACGTTCCTCGACTTCAGGATCATTGGAGAGAATCGATGAGGTTAAGCAAAAGTGAGCCGTACTCCTAAGACCTTAAAGCAAGGGGAGGGCTTAGATTGCAGACAGCCCAATCCCAAACCACAGACCTGCTGCCCCAGGCACAGTGTGCTTCCCTCCAGGACCCCCGGGATCCTCCTGAACATTTTCAGGCCACCCCAGCCTTTGGTGCACTTTTGCTTTGAACAGCAGCCCTTGCCTTCGTTGATAGGCTCCTGCAACCCATTTTCCCCCACTACAAGGAGAGAGAGAATTTATGCACCCCCCCCTCTATGTCTGTCACCACCCCCCCCACCTTGGCTCTGCACTGAGGTGGGAAACTCAGCCCTCTCACTTGGGTCAGGACCGATCTAGACGTCCACCTGGACTCTCCCCCAAGATCACCCCTGATTTCCCTTCCTTTCCTTCTCTGCCCAGCCTTCCTCAGCCCCTTATACCTTCCCCCCGGGGGCCTTCCTTAAAAATCACCGACAGGGGCGCCTGGGTGGCGCAGTCGGTTAAGCGGCCGACTTCAGCCAGGTCACGATCTCGCGGTCCGTGAGTTCAAGCCCCGTGTCAGGCTCTGGGCTGATGGCTCGGAGCCTGGAGCCTGTTTCCGATTCTGTGTCTCCCTCTCTCTCTCTGCCCCTCCCCCGTTCATGCTCTGTCTCTCTCTGTCCCCAAAATAAATAAAAAGCGTTGAAAAAAAAAAAAATTTAAAAAAAATCACTGACACATGCATCTGTCTCAGCAGCACTAGAGGTGACTCAGGCTGGAATTACTGATCGACCTCATGCTCCTTCCTCAACAGCACCTTAATGAAAACCTGGCCAAACTCACAGCCAAGTTTGAGAAAGCCACGGCAGACAAGCTCAGATGTCAGCAAGAAGCCGAAGCGACCGCAGGCGTCATCTCCCTTGCAAATCGCCTGGTGAGTGTGAGCCCCAGCAGCCTGAGCCTTGATCATATTATCCGAGCTTGTCAGGCGCCACAGAGGTGCAAAATAGAGCACAGCTTAGCGATGCTCTGACTTGGGGGGCGGGGGGGAATATTTAAATGTGCTGGGATGCGGGGACCAGATCCTGAGAAGTGTGAACGCACACCCTGGTGTGCTCAAAAGAGTTTTCCGGGGCTCCCAGGTGGCTCAATAGGTTGAACATCCAACTCTTGACTTCAGCTCAGGCCATGATCTCATGGTTCGTGGGCTCAAGTCCCATGTCAGGACTCGTCACAGCTTGAGATTCTGTCTCTCTCTCTCTCCCTCTGCATCTTTTCCCCACATGCTTTCTCTCTCTCTCTCTCTCTCTCTCTCAAATAATTTTTTTTAATTTAAAAAAAAAAAAAGTTTTCCTACAGAGACGGATCAGTAGGGAAGGTGGGAGCCCTTGACCTATCAGGCAGCCGGTGACACGTGACATGCTGATGTGCCTATACGTGCATCAGCCGGAGGAAGGGGTCCAGGACGAAGGTAGCTGCGTGACAGGTGAGCTCCGAAGCTCTTACCCATCTAACATCTGATGATGAGGGTGTGGCCAGGATGAGGAGCTGAGAGAGAAGCAGGAGAGAAGAAGACCTCTCAACCCTGAGCATTTCTGAGCGTGACCTTGCCTATACGTACATGTGCACAAACACCCGCACGCGGGCTCCAGCCTCCCTGCAAAACTAAATCCGAGGGTCACAGCAGGGTGCCTGTCTCGTGGGTGTCTAACAGACTGCCCCCCCCAAAACTTAGCGGTTTAGCACAACAATCATTTCATTGCCTCTCACGGGTTTGCAGGCCAGGAATCTGGGTAGGTTTCAACCTGCGGGTCCTCTGCCCTGTGTGGCGCCTCCTGGGGCCACTCAGCACTCTTCAGCCAGCGGCTGGCTGGTTTGCCACATGCACCTTGGCAGGAGCCCCTGGAAGGTCTCTCCAGCAGGGTACTTAGACGTCTTACATGGAGACCCAGGGCTCCCAGAGACAGAAAGCAGAAGGTCCCGGTCTCTTAAGGCCTGGGGCCAAAACCCAACAGAATATCACTTCCACTGCGTTCTGTTGGTCGCGGGTTCAGGGAGGGGGCACATAGACACCAACTCTTTTTTTTTTTTTTTATCTTTATTCACTTTTGAGAGACAGAGACAGAGCGCGAGCAGGGGAGGGGCAGAGAGAGAGGGGGACACAGAATCTGAAGCAGGCTCCAGGCTCTGAGCCATCAGCACAGAGCCCGACGCGGGGCTTGAACCCACGAACCATGAGATCATGACCTGAGCCAGAGTCGGACGCTCAACTGACTGAGCCACCCAGGCGCCCCTGTAGACACCAACTCTTGAGGAAAAGAGTGTCAGTATTCATTGCCTTTTTTAATCCCCTGCGGCTTATATGTTTCCTCATAAACCAGCTAAGATCCTGGAAGGCACCGTCCACGGGGTATGATTTCTCTTCAATGGAGAGCCTTCACAACACCTTTCTCTCCAAAGGTAGAACTGATACCTTTTTTATGTTTATTCCAGCCACCGTTTGTTTATAAAACAGAGCCAGGTTTTCTCGTTTAGGGAGAAGTGAGTCACAACCATGACCGAAATGAGCCATGGCTTCCGGGAAGAAAGGCGTGCATCTGTGCCGTTGTCTGTCTCCCCTGCTGTTGAGTAGCTTTGGGACGATGGTTTTAATGGAACAATTCAGTGTAGAGACAGCTCTTCTGCAAGAGGTAGTCCAGACCTCCCAGCTGGCCTCCCATTCCGCTTTCTGTTTGGCTTCCAGAACTTAGCACGGCCTTCTCTGCCTGGCCCGGGAGTTTTCTGAATTGAACCTCTTGGGAGGCAGGCAGGGCGTACACGCTCTGAAACCAACCCTGTCTCTACTGACCTAGAGGTTCTGGAGAGACTTACTGGTCTTTATCCGTGTCACCTAAAACCTGGGCATGGGAATGGTTGGGCTGGCACATCCTTAACGTTTCTTCCAGCTGTGATGTTCTCTGATGCCATCTCTCAAGGAAGGAAAAAGGGATCAGTCACAACACAGACTCACCTCTACCAGATGCCTACTGTAGAAAGGAGGCCCCTCCTCCCCAGAGAGGGGCTCCCCCTGGGAGAGGAGCGCCATACCAAAGCGGGGCGGGCAGAGTCAGGACGTGTTCCGCCATCTTGGTGCCTCACGCACGGCCATGTTTCAGTACTTCTGACTCTGGGCCTTCATTACCATGTCTGTCTCCCCGCCCACTGTGAATTATTTATAGCGCGTGGGATTGATTTTATTTCTTTTCCTCTCCCCAGCATTTGGAGAGGAGAGGGGGAGGTGCATGAGCTTCTAGTATGTTTGCATCCCAGGCACTGTGCTAAGTGATTAACCGACACGGTCGTATTTAATTTTCTCCAAGCCCGCGTTCACACCCTGTAATCCATCCACAGCCCCAATAACACATAGCACAGAACAGAACAGGGTCTCGTTCCCCAAAAATGTGCGACTCCCCGTGGATCCACAGGGCCACCTGAACGACGTCCCGAGACTGCTGCCAGCAGACGAGCACCGTGCGTCCCGTGTGACTCAATCCCGGGGTCTGTATGCGGCCTGTGGGATGATGCGTCGCCTGTCCCCTCTGCTCTCTGAAACCACAGGTGAGGGGACTGGCCTCAGAGAACGTGAGGTGGGCAGAGGCCGTGCAGAACTTGAGACAGCAGGAGAGCAAACTCTGCGGAGACGTGCTTCTGACCACGGCTTTCGTTTCGTACCTCGGCTTCTTCACGAAGGGATATCGGCAGAGCCTCATGGACGGCACCTGGCGACCCTACCTAAGCCAGCTAAAGGTGTGTACAGCCTGGATTTCTCCTACAGCTCTACAGCCAGGGAGCCCTCCTGGCAATAAAGTCTTCTAGCTCTTTCTTGCGTGCTTCCACCACTAGCACCTGAGCGTCCCCTAGTGATCCTGGGGTCTGGGAGGGAGACCTGTGCAGCCGTGTTCCCATACAGTGCCCTGCCTTGCCATCCACTGCCCTCTGGGCCACCTGAGGACAGTGCCTCTCCCCTGTAAAAAAAATTTTTTTAACGTTTATTCATTTTTTGAGAGACAGAGCAGAGCATGAGCGGGGGAGGGGCAGAGAGAGAGGGAGTCACAGATTCCAAATTGGGCTCCAGGCTCCGAGCTGTCAGCACAGAGCCCGACACGGGGCTCGAACCCATGACCCGCGAGATCATGACCTGAGCCGAAGTCGGACGCTTAACCGACTGAGCCACCCAGGCGCCCCGCATCTCTCCCCTTTAATTGGGCTCTCCGTGGCCACTCTGGTCCACTGCCCAGCAGGCTGTCTCAAAACTGCGAACCCCAAGAGTCCCCAAAAGCACCCTGAGTTGCCTCCACTGCCCCTGCTCTTGAGCCAAATGGCAGTGTCGCAGTGGGGCCCAAGGCTCCCTTCCCAGATCTGCAACACACCTTGTCACCAGATCCCAGGGCTGCGCATTCTGTGCCCGTGGCTCATGGACCCCCTTGTGCAAACCCTTCTGCCTCCTTCTGTCATGTGTAGTTGGCCCGTCCTCCTAGCTCCCAGCCCTTCCCCCTCTTCTGAGATGGCCAAGTGGGGAAATGCCAGTTCCTGATCGAAAGGGGTTCTAGAGCCAATAGTCAGAATAATTCCTAATCCTGTCCACTTTGCCATGACTCGTAGTCCTCAATCCACAAATGTTCACTGAGGCGTCAGCCTGTGTGTCCTCCCTAAAGGCCAGGATGGCCGCAGGAAGGTCCTAGTCTGGACGGTGGAGGAGACTAGGTTCACGAAAATTGGCTGCAGTAAGAGTCAGCCGGGCAGTTCACCATGTACAGGAAGAGTTGAATTCCAGAATGCATCTGTAGGTAGAGACCCAGAACATAAAACCCATATTGTCTAGTGGTGGTTGGTTGCAGAGATCAGCTCACAAAGGCTCATTCACTTGATGATTTGTGGTTTAAAAACTGTTACGGAAATACATACACACGTACGTACTATTACGGTACTAGAAAATAAAAACGAAGCTGTCGTTGATCTCAAACACCATGGAAAAGGAAATTGTTTGTTTTTGTTTTTAGTTTATTTATTTTGTGTGAGAGAGAAACAGAGTGAGCAGGGGAGGGGCAGGGAGAGAGAGGAAGACAGAATCCCAAGCAGGCTCCTTGCTCCCGGGGCAGAGCCCGACCTGGGGTTCAATCCCATGAACCGTGAGATCATGACCTGAGCTGAAACCAAGAGTCGGATGCTTAACCATTTGAGCCCCCCTGGCGCCCCGAGAAAGGAAATTAATAAAAGGGCAGTCATCAACTGAGTGAATAAAGATGGGGAGCTCAGTGGCAGCTTAACGGGGATTTTGCTGGCTTGGTTTGGCGTTTCTAGGCACTTTTGTGCTGTAGCCCCTTTGGTGGTCGGGAACGGGGTGGGGGGGACCTATGGGTTTCTTCTCACGAGAATGCTTTTCGTGCACAAAATGGTCTTGAAATACGTTTCTGATCCCCAGGGTAAGGATGCTTTAGTACTGGCCATCTGCAGCCCTCGTGAGTGAGATTAAAGGAAAGGGGAGGGATCGGACAGGGGTTCCTCAGGTAACTGGGAAGACAGACCACAGAGGACAGAGGCACAGAGAGGTTAAAGGGGCATGTGTGCGTGAACCTCACAAACATCCCACTAAATGAAAGCAGACACGAAAGGTCACCTGTCCTAGGACTCCATTTATGTGAAGTATCCAGAGTAGGTAAATGCGTAGAAAGTGGATTTGTGGTTGTTGGGAACCGGGGGGTAGAGGGGAGCAAGGGAGTGACGGGGCTTCCTTTTGGCGTGAAGAAAAATGTTTTGGAACCAGATAGAGTTGATGGTCACACAACATTGTGAAGGTACCAAATGCCATTGAATCGTGCACTCTAACATGGTTCCTTTAAGGGGCACCTGGGTAGTTCAGTTGATTAAGCATCTGACTTCAGCTCAGGTCACAATCTCACGGTTCATGGGTTCAAGCCTCACGTCGGGCTCTGGGTTGACAGCTCAGAGTCTGGAGCCTGCTTCAGATTGTGTCTCCCTCTCTCTCTGCCCCTCTCCCGCTTTCACTCTATGTCTCTCTCTCTCAAAAAGAAAGAAAGATTAAAAAAATTTTTTTTTATTTTTAAATTTTTTTTTAATGTTTATTTATTTCTGAGACAGAGACAGAGCATGAGCGGGGGAGGGGCAAAGAGAGAGGGAGACACAGAATCCGAAGCAGGCTCCGGGCTCTGGGCCATCAGCACAGAGCCTGAGGCAGGGCTCGAACCCACGGACCGTGAGATCATGACCTGAGCCGAAGTCGGACGCTCAACCGACTGAGCCACCCAGGCGACCCCCCCCAAAATTTTTTGTAATAAAATAAAAAAATAAATGAAATGGTTCATTTAAGTTACGTGAATTTTACCCCAATTAACAAAAATGCGCGCGTGCCCCCAGTGGAAAATAGGACTAGCAGCAGAATTGAGCTGAGAGAGGTCAACAGAAAAAGGAAAGGAGGAGCCCTATAATCCACCCTGGAAGTGGAATGTTCTGGGCAGGGAGAAAAGTAGGCATCTCCGGTTGTGTGCAAGACGGGCCTTCGTCAGCAGGGGGTGACATACGGGACAGCAAGGGTGGCGTGGGCTGGCAGCGACAGGGGAACGCCCACGAGGCCAGGGGCCCACGTGACAACAAGAGAGCAGCAGGAAAGTGACCCTGTTAACACGGGCGAGGGCAGACAGGAGGCTGTTGCTAATGTACAAATCATCGATGCTAGAAATTTGATTTGGGCGAATGCGCTAATGAACAAAGGGTCACCGAGCCTGGCTGCTGCTGTTCACCCACCGAGAGAAAAAAGGCCCTCAGGACGTTCAGAAAACCCGCTTCCAGAAATAACCGCGCAGCCAGGAAAGCCCTTTTCAGGGGCATTTGGATCTGGCTAAGAAGGCTTGCCTCTCTGTTCTGAGCGCGTGCCTCATTTCTCCCTCGTCAGGTGCCCATCCCGGTCACCCCCACCCTGGATCCCCTGAGGATGCTGACGGACGAGGCCGACGTGGCAGCCTGGCAGAACCAGGGCCTCCCCGCAGACCGCATGTCCGTGGAGAACGCCACCATCGTGGTCACCTGTGAGCGCTGGCCGCTCGTGGTTGACCCGCAGCTACAAGGCATGAAATGGATCAAGAACAAATACGGCGAGAACCTCCGGGTCACCCGGATTGGTCAGAAGGGGTAGGTGGCTGAGCACATCACTTCTGACTCTCACCACCTGTGCAGAGAGAAGACAGATGGAGTGAGCGGATCGTAAGACAACCCCAGCGGGTTGTCTCTACCCTCCCGGTCCCTCCGCGAGCCTTCCTGTGTTTCTCTTCCCATTTTAGGACACCTCTCCATGGAAGATGCCTGGGTAGTTGTGTTCGTCATTAGGAATCGTGCGTGACCGCCTCCTGACCCATCAGGGGCCCTTTCTCCCCGCCTTCCCACCCCCCCACCATCGTGTTCACACTCACACCTCTCCTTGGACATGACCTCCCCATCACGCTCCACCATCAGGCAGTTCTGTGTTTTATAAAGTCTCCCTCACATTGAGCCAAAAAGTGCCTGTCTTAGCGCATCCTGGAGCCCACTTGTCTACCCGTTGTTTCTACCTCCGGCCCAGCGCCCCGCAGAACAAACCCAAACGCGGTGTCTCCCGAAGAATGACCGGATATAGCAGTTGGCAGCAAGTATAGCCAAGTTAGCGGTGAACCCCCGAGAGCCCTTTCGCCTGCCTCGTACAGCTTCACACATTCCCGATGGGGCCGTTACTACACGAAGGGACATGAGTGTCTCTGAGAATTCCTATCAGCACCCACCACACTTCACGACCCCAGACCTTGGCGTCTCCCACCCCATGGCTTCATTAACTGGGTTAGAACTTAGCTTTGTAGTCTCTGCTCTGGATTCTTGTCCGTGACGTTAGGATACGTGAGCGGGATAGGAGGGCGCCGTGGGGAAGAGGAGGAGCGACAGAGATCATTTATTGCCAGTCCTGGTGTTAGGGACCTTATCTCAAATGCTTTCCTTAATCCGCACAACTGATAAGACGAGCACGACTGGTAGGTACCATTTCACATCTGAGGAAACTGAGGTTCACGGAAGCAAATCAATGTCCGCCAGAATATATACCATTTTGAAAGCAGTGGACGTTTGTATGCCCATGTTCATAGCGCGGTGCACAATATTCAAAATGTAGAAGCGACCTTGGGGCGCTTGGATGGCTCAGTTGGCCGAGCATCCCACTTTGGCTCAGGTCATGATGTCATGGTCTGTGAGTTCGAGCTCTGTGCTGACAGCTCAGAGCCTGGAGCACGCTTCGGATTCTGTGTCTCCCCCTCTCTCTCTGCTCCTCCCCCGCTCACGCTCTGTCTCTCAAAAATAAAAATAAACATTAAAAAAAAATGTAGAAGCCACCCAAGTATCCGTCGACACACGAACGGATGAACGAAACGTGTTGTATCCATGCAGTGAAATATCAGCTTTAAAAAGGAAGGCGGTTCTGACACGAACCTTGAGGACATTATGCTGAGTGAAAAAAGCCAGACACAAAAGGACCCAAAAGATCTATGTTGTAGATCTGTCGGGTGCTTTTCCAGATACCGTATGGTTCTACTGGTAGGAGGTCCCTCAAGTTATCAAATTCGCAAGAGGCAGAAAGCAGGATGGTGTTACCAAGGGCGGAAGGGAGGGGTGTGGGGAGTTGCTGGTTAAAGGGTACAGAGTTTCGGTTTTGCAAGGTGGAGAACTTCTGGAGACGGAAGGTGGTGACGGTAGCATGGTAATGTGAACGTAGTTGATGTGCCGAGCTGGGAAATGGAAATGGAAACATCCATAACTGCTTTCTTTTTTCCCCTGGCTAACTTAGAACTCAATCAAAATAGGATTGTTGCAGTGATGTTACATGAAAGGATTCCTGTGCATAAAAACACACTTTACTTTGGCAGAGCTTTGCTTGAAAACTTAATCAGAATTTAAAAGCGGCTGAGATGGGAGAGTTTGTGTTCCATATATTTTAAGCACAATTTTAAAATAATTAAATTTAAGAAAAAAAAAAAAACTGACGGAGGCAGCATTTGCTTCTCCGTTAGAAACCCAGCCCACAGCCACCAAGGTGAGGTTTGGTGGTCTGGTCACACGTCCCAGACGCGGTTGCCCAGAGGTCCAGATCAGCCAGCGTTGTTTAAATCAAACACGCAATGTTACAAAAATAGTTCAAGCAAATATTGACTGCCAGACGGATCCTTTCTTCTAGAGAGGATAAGAGGAGAAATGAATCCCAAGGTACGCCCGGGTATATTTTAACCTGTGCCATCGATCAGACTAATGTCATCCTGGCCTTCTCCCCGCATTTTGATCAAAATACTCCTTTCTAGGGGTGCCTGGGCGGCTCAGCTGGTTCGGTGCCCGACTCCTGCTTTTGGCTCGGCTCATGATCTCACAGTTTCATGAGTTCGAGCCCCGAGTCAGGCTCTGTACTGACAGTGCAGTGCCTGCTTGGGATTCTCTGTCTCTCCCTCTCTCTCTGCCTCTCCCGTATACGCGCTCTCTCTCTAAATAAAAACATAAATAAACATCAGAAAAATCCCTTTCTAATTGGCCAACAACTGCCTTTTAGATACAAGCGTTCTTCCTCTTTGCTCGTCCTATATCCCTAAGTACCAAAAACAGTGCCTGACACATAGTAGGGCTTCGGTAAACACGTGTGCAGTTAATTCTCTGTTTCCTGTCCATCCACTTTTCTGTTGGGTGCTTTTCTAGATCTGTTGTATATTATCTGAATGTAAATATTATATTACAATGTGTGTGAAGACTGTTGGGTATGGTCTCCCTTCATCACATGAGTGGATATTTGCTCTGGTGGGTCATTTGTCTTTTAGTCTTATTTATGGGGTTTGACAGATGACAGCTGTGGGGTTTTTTATTCTGAGGGCTTTTTTTTTCAAGTTCATTTATTTCTTGAGAGCAAGAGAGAGAGAGAGAGAGTGAGCAGGGGAGGGGCAGAGAGAGAGAGGGAGAACTGAGAATCCCAAGCAGGCTCCACACTGTCAGCGCAGAGCCCGATGTGAGGCTCGGACTCACAAACTGTGAGATCGTGACCCGAGCCGAAACCAGGAGTCAGACGCTTAGCCGGCTGAGCCACCCACGTGCCCCTGAGGGCCTCCTTTGTGTCCAGATATGTCATCCATTTATTCTATACGTCATGATTAGAAAAGCCTTTTTCTCTCCAGAAATTATATAAATATTCACCTAGATTTTTTTAGGGCTTTTGTAGGTGTTTTCTTTTAACATTGAAATCCAATAACCTGAAATATATTTTAGGGTGCTATATAAGATACAGACCTAATTTTCACTTTCAGGTGGTTAGCCATTGTTCTAATACCATTTATTAAATTCTCCATCCTTTCCTTGATTAATTAGAGATGACATTTTACTCTGTATTATTTTATTACACAGTCTTTATTCTTTTCCATTTATATAATATACCAGCTTTTAATTACTCAGCTTTGTATTTAGCAACATTTATGGTGGCAACTCGCATTACAAAAGTCATGTATCATCACAGTAAAAAGGGGGGGGGGTGATGTTACAAAATAAAAGAAATTAAATACCCTATAATTCATCATTCAGGGGAAAACTCTAACTTTGGGGGATATGATACCCTTTCAGATTCTTCCTATATATCCAGTTTGTTCAAGTTATAGAAAATATTTTAGAATTTGCTTCTTCCTCTATATCTATATTGTTAAAGTTACATAAAATATTTTATTTTTTTAAATTTATTTTTGAGAGATAGAGAGAGGGAGGGAGGGAAGGAGAATATGAGTGGAGGAGGGGCAGTGAGAAAGGAGGTCAGAGGATCTGAAGCAGGCTCTGTGCTAAGAGCAGAAAACCCGATGTGGGGCTTGAACTCATGAACCATGAGATCATGACCTGAAGTCAGATGCTTAACTGACTTTGCCACCCAGATGCCCCTAAAATATTTTAGTATTAGCTAATATGAATACCTCCTCTTTTTCTTAGTAGCTTTTATATTTTTAATCATCCTTATTGTTTTCTTTTAGGTTACCTTTAAGATTTATTTATGATCAATCTCTATAGTTTTATTGTTATCTATTGTTTGAATTGGAATTACATCAAACTTATCCATATATTTAGACAAGATCAACCTTTTAACATGTTTATTAAACTCTACATAACACTGACACTTTTGAAACAACCTAGTTTTGGCAATTGTTAAATAAATTAAGGTATATAAGTACAGCCTGACAGCCAGTCATAGAAAATTATTTTAGAAGAATATTTAAGGGGTGCCTGCATGGCTCAGCCAGTTGGATGTCTGACTCTTGATTTCAGTTCAGGTCAAGATCTCACTGTTGATGGGATCAAGCCCCACATCGGGCTCTGTGATGGCAACACAGAGCCTACTTGGGATTCTCTCTCTCCTTCTCTCTCTGTCTCTCCCCTGCTCATGCATGCTCTTTCTCTCAAAATAAATAAACATTTTTTTACATAATAATACAATTTTTAGGGTCACCTGGGTGGCTTATTGATGAAGCGTCCGACTTCAGCTCAGGTCATGATCTCACAATTCATGAGTTCGAGCCCCGTGCCGGGCTCTGTGCTGACAGCTGAGATCCTGGAGCCTGCTTCCGATTCTGTGTCTCCCTGTCTCCCTGCCCCTCGCCTGCTCGCACTCTCTCTCTCAAATAAACGTTAAGAAAAACATTAACATAATAATAAAATTTTTCAAATATATATTTAATGAGATGGGGAAATGTTTCTGATACATTTTACGTACAGGAACCAAATGATAAATGTGCTGCGTGACATCCAATAACAAAGAGAGGTGCAAATGTAAGTTAAATTATAAACGAATAATATATAACAAAATACAAATAATAAACTCGAGAATATAATATCTCCAAACATACATGTTAAACACCAAGATGTAAATGACCGATGGAAGGGTTACATTCATTTCCGTATTCTTTTTTGCATTTTACGTTTCCTTCTTTCTAAAACTTTATGAGATCGCCTAAGTATCAGTTTAAACAGAGAAGCACGTGACCGCCGAAGTCATCCCAGGTAGCTGCACCTCCACGTTTGCCACTGAGGCCACGGTCGTCCTGTTACATTTCCTGTGGATCCGCACCTTGCCGCCAGCTCACACTGCCCGACTTTCTCCCCAGGTATCTCCAAACCATAGAGCGTGCCCTGGAAGCTGGAGATGTGGTGCTAATCGAAAACCTGGAAGAATCCGTTGATCCTGTCCTGGGTCCCCTGCTCGGGAGAGAAGTCATCAAGAAAGGACGGTACGACTTAGCCATGTTGTTGATCCTGTGTGAGGAACTGGATGGTCGCCCCAGGTAGAACCGTGAGCAGATCTGCTCTGCCCAGAACACATTCTCCTTAACTCCCATCAGATGGCTCTGACGGGACCCAAGGGGAACACTCAGCTGCCCTTGACTCGTAGAGACAGTTTTCTGGAATCACTTAGCTCCTGTCCGGTCACGTCCTCCTTGACTTCCCCCTACATGTTAGCGGCGCACTGTTTTGGAAGAACTTTAGAAGGAAAGTGGTCAAAACGCAGACTGACTCGTAAGCATGAGTCATTTTTACCCAAGCCAGACTTCTGGGTTCTGAGAATTCGGTTCTCTGTCCATCTGTTGAGTCCTGGTGGCTTTGGGGGCTGGTAAGTGGTCAGGGGCTCAGCAAGCGTCTGGCAGAAGGAGGGACACGAGAGAGGAAGGAGAAGAGGTAATTATGATGATGGGTTGCTTCATTCCAGAGCCTCACCCACTGCCCAGGCCATAAATACCCTTTCCGTGTCCTTAGTATGTGCTCACTTACCGAATTAACCACCTTAGCAGTTACTCTCCATCAGCCATGAAAGAAAAGGGACCCCATCGCTGCTAGCCCAGAAGGCAAGTTTCTGCAAACTTAGGGTGCCCTTTCCTGCAAACACTTTACTGCCATCTGCTGGGCACGTTTCATAACGTACTCACCTCCCTGGGCAACTCCCTGGATGCCTCTCCCTGTAGTGGCACATGCAAAATCCAACATGGTGGCCGTGGGAGAAAGTCTCCCACCCTCCACCCCCGTTCCCCACATTAGGGCAAATAAGAATCCTAGCGTTCAGGCTAGACCTGCTTGAGAGGAATCCGAATGTGGCTATATTGTTTGCTATGATCTTGCAAAAAACAAACAAACAAAAACTATCTGGAATTCTGTCCCAAACCAAATCTCACAGGAAGGCACCCCACCTTCACATGACCCTTCGTGTTCCAGATTCATCAAAATCGGAGACAAAGAATGTGAATACAACCCCAGCTTCCGGCTCATCCTTCACACCAAGCTGGCCAATCCTCACTACCAGCCCGAGCTGCAGGCTCAGGCCACCCTGATCAACTTTACGGTGACCAGGGATGGCCTGGAGGACCAGCTGTTGGCCGCCGTGGTCAGCATGGAGAGGCCGGACCTGGAGCAGCTGAAGGTTCGTGGGGGATCCACCAAGGAAGGGAGGGAGAAAATGCTCTGTGACTGCTGCGGTGATCTAACAGCACAGAGCCTGCTTGGGATTCTCTCACTCTCTCTCTCTCTCTCTCTCTCTCTCTCTCTCTCTGCCTGTACTTACTCTCTCAAAATAAATAAATAAACTTAAAAAGAAAAGAAACAGAAGATGACCAGAGTAGCTGCGGCTGGGGCCCCCAACAGGAAGATTGTTCTTTCCAGGGCTCGAAAAGCAATAATCCCATGCAGTACAAGGGCAAAGAAATGACAGCTGCCTGAACTCACGTGTTCCCCGCCCCCCCCCCCCCCCAGTAGCATCATAGTGCTTTAGGGTATGGAATCTAATGATCAGGAAGGGAAGACGAGGGGAGGTCAGCTTCGACCCCGGAGCCCCACTCCGACTTTGAAGAAGGCTCCAGCGATGAGCTTGTCTAAACTTGTCAGTTTCTGTTGATTTTTTTTTCCAAGTAAAGAGCATCTACAGGAGAGCCATTCATTTGGGGCAGTAAAGAGGTAATAGAGGTGACCTTCCAGAGAATGAGAACTTGACCCTACCCTCTGACTAGTCACACAAATAGTTTCCGCTGAGGGAACACGCTATGTGCCAGCACTGTGTTTTCTCCTCTGAGAAGGGGCTGGGGCTAGCCAGCCAAGGTTATGGACACATTAAGAAGGTACCTCAGGGGCCCCTGGGTGGCTCGGCCAGTTGAGCGTCTGACTTCGGCTTGGGTCATGACCTCACAGTTCGTGAGTTCGAGCCCCACATCGTGCTCGCTGCTGACTCCCCCTTGCTTTGTGTTTGCAGTCAGATCTCACCAAGCAACAGAACGGGTTCAAAATCACCCTGAAAACACTAGAAGACAACCTGCTTTCTCGCCTGTCTTCAGCATCTGGGAACTTCCTGGGGGACACAGCCTTAGTGGAGAACCTGGAGACCACCAAGCAGACGGCCGCGGAAGTCGAGAAGAAGGTAAAACTGCCTGGCAGCGTTCCCAGGTAGCGTTGGTAGGTTCCCACATTCCTTCCAGAAAGTCAAGGCGGGCAGGATTCCTGAGATCACCACCTCACGCCGTGCATCAGGGAGTTCCCGACTTCTGGGCAAGGAGTTTGACCCCTCGGCTCCACAGACATTTGGCGAGCGTGAACTCTATGCCTGCTGAGAGTTTGCACACTTGCCCTGAGGCTAAGGAATCGCACCCCTGTGTGCCGTGAGCACTGGCTGGCTCACGGTTGCTCCCTGAGAAAGCCCGCCAGCCGGCAAAAGTCTCGAAAGTCTGATTGCAATGCAAGCAGCTTCGGTGGCTGCTCAGGAAGGCCAGCTCTCAAAAACGGCTATCATCCCGGGAAACTCTGCGGTCTCTAGCTTCCTTCCTTTACCTCACATTGTCTGGAAGGCTTTTATTCCCCCCTGTGGGAGACGGAAGGACAGGATTTGAGGGCATCCGAGCCCCTCGCCCTTTGCGGGGAGGCTGCTGAAACTATACAGGCTCTTTTTCATCCACAGCCCTGCTGTTGGATCAGAGGAGCAATGAAGATACTGGTTCTGAGCAGGATAAATGAGTCTGTAACAGGACACCTCTGAGGGAAGGCACTGTTGGTCAGATTATTGGGATTTCTCCACATATCAAAGCCGTTGTTATGGGTCGGGACAGGGTAGGAAAAATGAGAGGTGATGACGGGTGGTGTAGGTAGACCAGCTCATGCCCACACTGGGGTAACAGACAAAAAAATGAAGTTGGAATGGGAGCCTGAGAGCAGGAAGGTCCAGGTTCACATTGTCTCTGTGGCCACGGTGTGGCCACCAGGTTCCACTCCTGGTTCTCTGTGGCCTCCATATCTCTAGAAAAGGGAGTGCAGAGTTTGTATAGTAATTGTGTACAAGTCCCCCTGTCTTGGGTAGGAGAGATGGGGCCTGGGGGGACAGAACCCAGCTCACACATGGTGATATATGGGTAAAGTTTTAGCCCAGGAAACATCTCAGATTCCAGGAATAAACACCTAGATAGGCATTGATGCCAATAACTGAAAGATGAGAGCAGAAATGGATCTGGGGATGAGAAGACATTATTCGTTTCGTTTGTGTTGTGTTGAGTTTGGAACGCCTTTGGGCCATTCATGTAGGTCCCTTCCTTGAGTTTCCAGATAAATGACCTTGGTTGGTGCTAAGAGTCATCAACAAGTAGTTGATCATTGAAACTGAGAGCAGAGGAAGTCATGGGGGAGATGTGTGTGCAGTGAGGAGACTGAAGAATAGAGCATTGAGAAGAATCCTCAGACGTTTTAGGAGAAATACAGAACATGTCGACTGTGGAATAGAGCAGACAGATGGGAAGAAAAGCAGGAAAATAAGGGATTGTAAAAGAAAGCATCTCAAGAGGGTGTGCCGGTGATGTTGAATGATGCTGAGGACTCAAGGTATGGCTGGGATGTGGCCACTGAACTTTGCAGAAAGGAGTCATCAGTGATCTTGCAGAGAATGGTTTCAGTGGTGTCATGGAAGCAGAAGCCAGACTGAATTAGAATGAGAGCAAATGGGATCAGAAAAAGGGAAAGAGAATATAAGCTACCCTTGAAAGAAGCCAAACTGAAATGGCAGAGAGAGAAAGGATTGCGACTTAAAGGAGACATGGGTCCCGTGAGACGGGAAAGATTGGGTGCGGTAAGATCTTCACCGGAGGTGGGAGGATGCCTGGTTTGTAAAGTAAAAGCCGCAGTTGATAAGAGAAGGTGAATTTACAGGAAAAAGAAGGAACAATTAATGTAGCGGGGTACATGAGAAAGTCAGAGGAAATCTAATTCAGGTCACAGATGATGAACTTGTCTTTGGAAAGATGGAGAGCTAGTTCCAAAGTGATAGGGGTTGGGGGCAAGCATGAGTCTAGAAATGAGATCCATGGTCCATGGATTCATCCAGGAAACTCAGGTAAGGAGACAGAAACTTCAAGGAATCAGAGGAGAGGCAGAAATTAAGGAAATTCCTTCCTGATGGTCTCTCTATAGATGGTGAAAGCATGAGTCACATTCACCTGCGGAGAGTGAAGGAGTGGTAGTGAGGCAGGCAGTTTGGGGAGAGGAATGAAGGTTTACTGAAATAAGAGTAAAAGTTAATTCAGGAAATATAATTAGTGGACAGCATTAGGAACCCAGGTGAGCTTGAAAAGGATGGATCTGTGATAACACCATTCTGAGTAGCTGTTTTTGTTCAGTCCACCCCCTTCCGAAAAGCTTTGTCTTTAGCTACTGAATTTAACCGATTTACGTTTATTAACATTATCAACAGAGTGAATTTCTTTCTACTGCCTTCATTTGTGTTTTCTATTAAACACGCTTATTTGTTTTTTTTCTCCCGTCTTGATTTTTCATCATTCTCATCTTTATCCTTTCCTGATTTTAAAGTTAATTTACTTTGGGGATACCTGGGTGGTTCAGTCACTTCAGTAGAGATCTGACTCTTGATCTCGGCTCAGGTCATGATCTCACATTTCATGAGATTGAGCCCCATGTGGGGCTCTGCACTGTCCATATGGAGCCTGCTTGGGATTCTCTCTATCTGACCCCCCCCCCCACTCATGTGCACACACTCTCTCTTGCTCTGTCTCTCTCAAAATAAACTTTAAAAAAAAAGTTAATTTATTTTATTGATTAACCTTGTTTCATTTATATATGAAAATTATATTTCATTTTATATGACTTAACAATATATATACTGATTTAACAAAGTCTAATATAAAGGGATATATAGCCTCTCCCAAGACAATATAAGGACTTTAGAATACTTTGATCATCCTTTTCCATCTTCTGTTACTGTTTTATAATATTTTAGTTCTACCTTCGACTTCCTTTTCCTATGATGGTCATTTTTTTAACATTTATCTATTTTCTTTTTTTTTTTTAACATTTATTTATTTTCTTTTTTTTTTTTTTTTTTTTTTTTTTAATTTTTTTTCAACATTTTTTATTTTATTTTTGGGACAGAGAGACAGAGCATGAACGGGGGAGGGGCAGAGAGAGAGAGGGAGACACAGAATCGGAAACAGGCTCCAGGCTCCGAGCCATCAGCCCAGAGCCTGACGCGGGGCTCGAACTCACGGACCGCGAGATCGTGACCTGGCTGAAGTCGGACGCTTAACCGACTGCGCCACCCAGGCGCCCCACATTTATTTATTTTCAAGAGACAGAGAGAGACACAGTGTGAGTGGGGGAGGGACAGAGAGAGAGAGGGAGACACAGAATCTGAAGCAGGCTCCAGGCTCCAAGCCATCAGTGCAGAGCCCCATGCGGGGCTCGAACCCACAAACCACGAGATCATGACCTAAGCCGTAGTCGGATGCTCAACTGACAGAGCCCCCCAGGCGCCCCTATGGTGGTCATTTTTTATAGCCCTTGTTATTTAGATTAACCACATATTTAAGAAATTCTCAGATCTCATTTCCCCCTTTTGATGTAATCTTCTAGTTGAGGCAAATAATTATTTCTTCAAGGGTCTGTGGATAGTAAACTTTCTTTGACATTGACTGCTTCTTCTAAAAGCTCTGGTCTTTCACCGGATTGGAAAATTCTCAACCATTATGCCTCCAAGTGTTGCTTCTCCCTCGTTCTCTCTGTCCTGTATCTCTGTTAAATGTATTTTGAATCTTCTCTTTCTGTCTGCCAAGTATCACAACCTCATACATATTTTTCATCTTTTTCTTTTCTCTCTGAGCTACCTTTGTTCCAATTTCCTCAGATCTGTCTTCTAGTTTTCATCTTCTCCTTCCAGCACTGGTCCATTATTTAACCTGTGCACTGGGTTTTTCATTTAAATAACTGAATTACTTAAAAAGTCCTAGTGAGTTCATTTTTTTTTCCAGGTAATAGCTGTTCCTCTTTCTAATGTCCCGATTTTATGTTTTTCTTCAGCTCTACTGCTTTTAAACTGAAATAGTTAATGGTGAGTTATAGATTGTTCAGGGATCTTCAGCTCTTGGGATGCTAATCCTCCTGGGAATTTGGGGGGAGTAGATTCTCATTTTCCCCCTTGGTAACACTTCCTTCTGAAGTTTGTAATTGTTTATTGCAAGCTGATCTTTGAAAAGGATCGTTGTGGTTTGTTTGTTTTTTTTTTTCTGTGAGATTCTCAGAAATTATCATTAGTTTCACTCGTCTGGAGCATAAGGCAGGTCATACTGAGGCTTGTATTTAGTGGCCTCTTCTTTCAGACTCCCTCTCTGACACTTGGGTCTGTTTCCTCATTTTTACCTGTGATAAGAAATTTTCTGATAATAAACTATTCCATTGAAAGAGATCCTCTTTCAACCTAGATGGATCTAGAGACTTGAATGCTAAGGGAAATGATCAGAGACAGATAAATACCCTATGATCGCGCTCATATGTGGCGTTTTAAAAAATGAAACAAAAAAGAGAGACAAGCCAAGAAACAGCCTCTTGACTGTAGAGAACAGACTGACGGTCACCAGAGGGGAGGTGGGGGTGGGGGGACAGTAGGTGATGGGGCCAACAGCACACTTATCTTGATGGGCGCCGGGTGATATATGGAAGGGTTGAGTCACTGTATTGTACGCCTGAAACTAATATCACGCTCTGTGTTAACTATACGGGAATTAAGGGTTTTTTTTACTAAAAGGAGAGATCCTCTTTGTGAATTTACATATGAACTCTTTCATAAAAATTAAAACAAAATTCAATTTATGCTGTTTTCACTGGACTTTCACTGCCTGTAAAACTGGTTTATTTTCAAGTAATATATGCATGTGTGTGTGTATGTGTATGTATTCTCATGCTTGTGAAAGATCACCTCCTTTCTCACTGATGCTCTATTAAAAAAAAAAAAAAAAGCACACACAGCAGGGGCGCCTGGGTGGCTCAGTCAGGTGAGCATCCAACTTTGGCTCAGGTCATGATTTCATGCATGGTTCATGGGTTCAAACCCCGCCTCAGGCTCTACGTGGACAGCTCAGAGCCTGGAGCCTGCTTCAGATTCTGTGTCTCCCTCTCTCTCTGCCCCTCCCCTGCTCGAGATCTGTCTCTCTCAAAAATAAATAAACATTAAAAAAAAAATTTTTTTTTAAATAAAATAAAGAAACAAACCAGAAAGATGCACTTTAAAAAAACACCAGCAGGGGGCGCCTGGGTGGCGCAGTCGGTTAAGCGTCCGACTTCAGCCAGGTCACGATCTCGCGGTCCGTGAGTTCGAGCCCCGCGTCGGGCTCTGGGCTGATGGCTCGGAGCCTGGAGCCTGTTTCCGATTCTGTGTCTCCCTCTCTCTCTCTGCCCCTCCCCCGTTCGTGCTCTGTCTCTCTCTGTCCCAAAAATAAATTAAAAAAAAAAAAAAAAAAAAAGTTGAAAAAAAAAAAAGTGAATAAACACTTAAAAAAAAAAAAAAACCACAGCAGCTTCCTCACCTTCTAGCTGCTATCCCCACCCAGACCCACCTGCCCCACACACAGACACGGTGTGTGTGGACACAGAGAGGCCAGGCTGACGGGTTGGTGTGAACAACGGACCGCTATTTCTTTCCCTACCAGGTCCAGGAGGCCAGGGTGACGGAAGTGAAAATCAACGAGGCCCGCGAACACTACCGGCCCGCAGCCGCCCGGGCCTCCCTGCTCTACTTCATCATGAATGACCTCAGCAAGATCCATCCGATGTACCAGTTTTCTCTCAAGGTGACCTACACCTGCGGGGCTTTGCGTAAACCTGGTCATACAGCCACCCAGCTGTCCGGGAGGGCTTACCCGCGGGCTCCGTGGGCTACGGCAGGTCTATCAGATCAAATCCGGGGGACCTGTGACGGTACCTTCAGACCCACCTTACAGTCCTCATCTCTTTAACTGGGTCACTCAGGACTCACGGCTTATTCCCACAGGATCAGGGGCTGTCCCAGCCTCACTCACTCAGGCAACACAGTGGGTGCTAAGCTTACTGAAGGCAAGGAAGAGAACCAAGAAATATCAGAAGTGGCCCCCCACTGCCCCCCAAAAGAGCTTAAAATACGATAGGGACGATCACAGGTGCGCGTGTCTTTCATAGGGGTTAAGACCAAGGAATGGCGTCAGTCCAGCCTTCAATTAGTTTCCCCGCTACCCTAAGTTCCTCCAGGCGACTGCTTTATGGTTGCCGAAATACTTCTAACACCAAAGGTGTTAGCACATTGTAAGTGCTGACTGCTCTTAACTTACTCATGAAAAAATAAAGCCCTATAAATTTTAAGTGAATCGATGAAAGTCTTTCTCCCGTAGGGTATGCGCAGTTGAAGACACATTAGGGATAGTGCAGCATTTCTGAACAACCTCTGTGGTTCGACCTAACAGACAGAGGATGGACACACACGCACGCACGCACACACACACACACACACACACACACAGTCAGAGCTTACACCTCATTCTGCGAAGGGGAACACTTGATGGAGGTCAAGGTGTGGGGTCGGAGGTGAGCAGGTAAGACATCAGGAGGTCTCCAGTCCCTGGGGCTCATTCAATGGCGGATGGCATTTTACCATTTCCGGGTCCCCTTCCCTCAACTCAGAGTCTCTGCAGACGAAAGGAATTGTGTTTATATTTGATGCACTTAAAAGCAATCTAATGCTTGGCCTCGTATTCAGGTCAAAGCAAACGATGAAAGAATTACGAGATGTTTCAAGACAGCATAAGAGTTAGCATGGTAAGCAGAATAGCTGTAAGAGGGCTCCCCAGTTCTGAGAGTGGCTGAAAAGAAATCAAATGAAACCCAAGAAAAGATGTGTTCGGAAACATGGGGAAAGTTGTTTTGCAGCAATAACACCCTGATCGAGGCTTGTGTTGTCATAGAAGCACTGTTTTTTTTTGGGGGGGGGGGAGGCATTTGGCCCCCATACTGTTATTAAGACTTGCCAACCAGCTTGATCATCGAGAGCAGATTTAAATGCTTAATGATAAGAAGGTCTTCAGAGGGACTGAAACAACAGTATACTTAGAAACCTTGTGCGATGGGAAGAAAAACCAATCCCTGGGGTCTCCACGATCTTGGCTTTTGTCTGAGGTTGGGTTTTACGGTCGCTGCTCCAGCCACAGATCCCTGTTTCCCAAATGGCTCTGAGCAGGAATATGTCCAAATGTGTCTCTTGGCTTTTACACAACCAGACACTCTTCAAGAGCCAGTTTTGAAAAAGCTGGGAAGCTCGTACCAAGGTTAAGATGGAACGGGGGTGCGTTGTCATTTTTCTCCAGAACTCAGCCAAAGGCTAAGAGAGGGTTAATGAGGCTTCACTGGCCGAGGGCCAGGGGGTCCTGAGAAAGATAAGACCGCTGGCTGGAAGGCCTATGTCCCTCTGTTTCGTGTCTTCTGTGCAGGGAGGAGGGACCTTGCTCAGAGAGGTGGGGAAGGGAAGAATCAGACAGAAGCAAAGAGCACAGAGCTCTGATCTCAAACCGAAGGCCTGTTGACCTATTTTCAGAGGGCTTTTCACCCTCCTTGGTGGTGAAGATCCAAGAGTCAGGACAACCACTAATCCAGATGCCTGGCTTCCCGTGAAAGTGTGTTGGATTTCAGTACTGAGCCCCCATTCCTTCCACACAGTAGAAGTTGGCTGGAGCTACGGGGATGGATGGCTCCTCCAGGATCAGCTTCTGCCTCCCTCTGGCCACGTTCCTTCCCCTCGTCCCCGTTTGGTCTCACACACCTGGCCCCTGGGGCATCTGAGTTTGAGACCCTCGGTCTGGAGCATCTCTCATGCTTTGCCCAAGCTCTTTAGGGCACTAGTGGGACACAGTCATCCATTAACAGATCTTTTGAATGCCTATCATACGTGAAGAGCTGGGCTGGATTCTGGGTTGCTAAGGACTGACTTCCATCCTCAGTGTGCCCACAATCTGGTAGAAAGGACAAGGTGAAACATATATTTTTTAATTTTTAAATGTTTTTATTTACTTTTGAGAGAGAGAGAGAGAGAGAGAGAGAGAGAGAGAGAGGGTGCAAGCGGGGGAGGGGCAGAGACAGGGAGACGCAGAATCCAAAGCAGTCTCCAGGCTCCGAGCTGTCAGCAAAATCCCGACATGGGGCTCAAACTCACAAACCATGAGATCATGACCTGAGCCGAAGTCGGACGCTTAACTGACTGAGCCACCCAGGCGCCCCCAAGGTGAAACCTATCTAAGGCACAAGGCCATGGACAGGGGCCCTAGAAGAGTGACAGGGTGGTTAGAGCCAGCCATGAGACTGTGTGCACAACAGATGACCTCCAGGAGGGGGTCGTACAAGCAAAGGTCAGCCCAGCGCTGGCTTCTTCCTGGAAGTCAGGAGGATGGGAGTCCCCTTTAGGATGGAACGGAAAAGGGAGCCCAACTTAGCTGAACGTAAAGAAAATGCTAAGCGTACCTAAGTCTTTGCATTTTCTTTAGGTCTTTTTTCTGACTCGTGAACCACCTTGTCTAAACTTAGTAGCTGGAGATTCTTTACTGATCACTATCATTTCAATAAAGATAGATTTAGGGAAAAGAAGGCACAGTAACGCCCTGGGGAAAGCTATACACTCAGTCTCTGCAGACTCACTCGCCAGTATAAGTTGTCCAGATTTCTCTGTGTGGACCTGGGGGACATGACCCACCTCCACTGAGCTAATCTCCAGCCTACCAGGTGTGGGCACACATCACCGTGGATTGGGTTGAAGGCAGTCAGAAGATTTTGCTAGGATCATCAAAACTGAATGAAGAAGGGAGTCTGCAGGGGTTTCCTTAACAAGAAACACCATGGAACTTTGAAAAATAGGAGGTCCTATTTTCCCCCCCATTTTGCAACTGAGGAAATCTCGAGATGCAAATTTTATATGGTTTCCACTGAGGTTTAAATACCTGGTGTTGGAAAGACCCAAGACTCCTTTTTTTTCTTCTTCTTCTTTTTTGAAGCCACCAAAGGGCAATAGAGTAAAGACTGGAAATCTGCATAGCCACGAATTGGAAAGGCCTGATTATATCTTGATTTTTATTTTCTTTAATGACTCATTCTATGCATATCATAAAGTGCAGCATTCCTAATATTGATTTGTATAAATGCTGTATATGTGTAAACCATGAAAAATTGATTCATATCATTTGTATTTCTTAAGAGACCCTTGATGTTCAGAAGACATAGCCAAAGCAGGCCTCGCACCCTGCTCTCTGATTCAGGAAGGGTCTATGAAGAAATAAAGGGTGTGTAAAAGGATTCTCCAAATGACTGCAGACTTAATAGGAAGAAAAACAGCACATGAGATTCTGATCATTACCAAAAGGAAAAATAATTAATTTTAAAATATTCTGAGTACCTATTATGTACAAGAGTCTCTTTAAGACAACAGATTTGTCCAACCCATTTTGGTTCTACCATCAGGAATTCTGGAATTTACTGGATAGTATCACTAATCCCAGCTGGTTATTGTTGACCGTGCTTACCCATTTGTGGGGGTGGTTATCCAACAGAACTTACTGGATCTAATTTAATTATTTTGGTTCCTGGATAGTCACTTTTCATTGGTCAGAACTGTAGGCTCTTGTGTGTATGCCTCATAGCTTTGCCCACATCATGGCAATGTAACAATTCATACGAGCAAACTAAGAAAAGAGCTAATAGAATGTTGTCTTGTTGCTACGGTCCCTTCTTTTAAAAAAAAAAATTTTTTTTTAATGTTTATTTATTTTTGAGACAGAGAGAGACAGAGCATGAACGGGGGAGGGTCAGAGAGAGAGGGAGATACAGAATCTGAAACAGGCTCCAGGCTCTGAGCCGTCAGCACGGAGCCCGACGCGGGGCTCGAACTCACGGACCACGAGATCGTGACCTGAGCCGAAGTCGGCCGCTTAACCGACTGAGCCACCCAGGTGCACCAACCACGGTCCCTTCTTGGCAGGATATGCTGGGAAAACATTTCTGAGGCTGGCAAATTACAGTATTCTTCACAGGTGAGTCTACTAGTTACGTATACAGAGAGCTATGTAAATTACCAGTGTCCAACCTCCTGCCCCCAGGCCTTCAGCATCGTCTTCCAGAAGGCTGTGGAGAAGGCTGCTCCGGACCAGAGCCTCAAGGCGCGTGTGACCAATCTGATAGACAGCATCACCTTCTCCGTATACCAGTACACCACACGTGGGCTCTTCGAGTGTGATAAGCTGACCTACCTTGCCCAGCTTACCTTTCAGGTAAAGGTAGAATCAAGAAGTTTCCAGAAAACACGTCATTTTCCAGTGCCCAACCAGCAGGTGTAAAGAAAGTTTGCTCTTTTCACTTCGCTTCCCATAGAACGTGAAGACTATTAGGCTCTACGCAGAGGCATCGGACAAGAAGGTCCAATATGGCGCGTGCATGCTGCCTCACCATTGTCACACTCACGGCAAACATGCCTAATCAACCGTTGTACTCGTTTACCTTGGATGACCTAGGATCCTCCTCCACATTGTCCTCCAGCCGGCCACTAGCCATCAACCCAAGCTGGCACTAAAAATGGAACTCAACGGCCATACCAAAAACTAGATACTTTTTGAGATGCTAGAAGAAATGTAGAGCATCCCTCATTATTTATTTACCTTTAGGGATGTGAGTTTCATGCCCCACCCTTCCCTCAGAATAAGAAATTGCAAATGTCGGGGCGCCTGGGTGGCTCAGTCGGTTAAGCGTCTGACTTCGGCTCAGGGCATGATCTCACGGTTTGTGAGTTCAAGCCCCGCATCGGGCTCTGTGCTGACAGCTCAGAGCCTGGAGCCTGCTTCACATTCTGTGTCTCCCTCTCTCTCTGCCCCTTCCCTGCTCATGCTCTGTCTCTCTCTGTCTCAAAAATAAATAAACGTTAAAAAAAATTTTTTTTAAAGAAATTGCAAATGTCGGGGCGCCTGGGTGGCGCAGTCGGTTAAGCGTCCGACTTCAGCCAGGTCACGATCTCGCGGTCCGGGAGTTCGAGCCCCGCGTCAGGCTCTGGGCTGATGGCTCGGAGCCTGGAGCCTGTTTCCGATTCTGTGTCTCCCTCTCTCTCTGCCCCTCCCCCGTTCATGCTCTGTCTCTCTCTGTCCCAAAAATAAAAAATAAAAATAAAAATAAAAAAACGTTGAAAAAAAAAATTAAAAAAAAAAAAGAAATTGCAAATGTCTTTCCATAGCCATAGCAGATTTGGCCTTGAAAAGGTCCTTAAGAACTCTGATTCTCAAGGGCTTGGGGGGCATCAGGGACTTCCAGTGTTAATAAGAAAACCTTGTCTTCCACTTACTCTCAACATCAAAAAGCCACGAGAATTTATTTCCTCGCACTTATCCCTCTAATCATTTAGGTTTGGGAATTTTTTCCGTAAGTTAACTGGGAACACGCTTAGATTATCTCGAAGGCCTCTTCCAATTCTAAACACCAGATATGCTATGATGATTTCTGGGCACTCTGTTTGCATGTTCCAAAGCCTGAATCCACGGGGGAGTGTTAGTGTGGCCCGTCCCTGTCACCCTCTGTATTCCCTCTCCAGCCCAGAAGCATGTGGTGTCATCAGAAGAACTTGGGGCACCTGGCTGGCTCAGTCAGTGGAACGTGTGACTCTTGATCTTGGGGTCATGAGTTTGAGCCCCACATTGGGTGTAGAGATTACTTCAAAAAATGAAAGGGGCACCTGGGTGGCTCAGTCAGTTGAGCATCCAACTCTTGATTTCGGCTCAGGTCATGATCTCACGGTCATAAGATCAAGACCTGCATTGGGCTCTGTGCTGACAGCATGGAGCCTGCTCGGGATTCTCTCTCTTCCTCTCTCTCTGCCTCTCCCCTGCTCACATTCTCTCTCTTGCTCTCTCTCTCTCTCTCTCAAAAAAAAAAAAAAAAAAAGGAGGAGGAGAAAGAGAAGAATAAAAAGGTTTCATCAAATTAATCCCACTGCCCTGCTTGCTGGTCACTCCCCTATTCTGCAACCCCTTTAGCATTATTGATTCATTCGTGCATTTCTCTCTTGCATGTGTCCGTATGTGACATCCTCCTCAGGCATGTCACTTATATG
This sequence comes from Neofelis nebulosa, assembly GCF_028018385.1. Classification (NCBI taxonomy): domain Eukaryota; kingdom Metazoa; phylum Chordata; class Mammalia; order Carnivora; family Felidae; genus Neofelis; species Neofelis nebulosa. The sequence continues at coordinate 5,997,459 of NC_080797.1, forward strand.
TGTCATCTTCTCAGATCGCAGAGATGTGCTCCGTGGCATTTAGGACTGATAGAACGCTTGCTAATCAAGGTACCTGGTCACTCACTGTGTGCATTTATGTCACCCTGATGTTGGTGGGTGAATATACACATACCCAGAAGTGATTTGCGCAGATAACCCACTTTCTTTCACTCCACCCTCTTGAACGTTTATTTTTGTTTATTTTGAGAGAGCGAGCAGGGGAGGGATAGAAAGACAGGGAGCGAGAGAATCCCCAGCAGGCTTCACGCTGCCCGCACAGAGCCCCATGCGGGACTCGACCCCACAAACCGTGAGATCATGACCTGAGCCAAGTTAGAGAGTCAGACGCTTAACCGACTGACCCCCCCCCCCACCCCAGGTGCCCAGCACTCCACCTTCTTTAAAACAACCAACACTGATGAGCACGCTCTAGGGTTCAAAGCAGCGATGATTACACCGAGTGTGAACCCCCAGATCTCCAGAACTCTGTGACCAGCACCCCTAAAGCATCGTGGTATCGTTCTTCCGCCTTGCAGATCCTCCTCACGAGCGGGGAAGTGAGTGTGGCCACGCTGGATTTCCTGCTTCGATCTCCGGGGCAGACAGGCGTCACCAGTCCCGTGGGCTTCCTCTCCCATCAGGCCTGGGGTGGCATAAAGGTCAGTAGAAAAGACCCCTTGAAAAAAGTCAAGTTCTCAGCTCTTGGAGTTTCTCCCCTGACACTTGTCCCCATGAAGTCGGCACGGTGCTCCTTGGGGGTTAAACACGGGTGCGTGCCTTCACCTGGCCCCCCACAGCAGAGCTCACCCTTCCCGGGCCTGCTGGGAAGGCTGTCAGTGGAACAGGTGCACGCTGGTTCAGGGCTCTGCCCTCAGGATGTGGGGCGACAGGAAGATCCAGGAGCTTCCCTGCCTCAGCCAAGCTGCCTTTCACCTGCTGGCACTGAGGGCTGGACCGCGGACTCCTCTGTGGGGCCCTCAGGCCGTGTGGGGGTGCTCCAACAGGGCTCCCAGGAACCAGACACCTGCCAGGGCTCTGTTCAGGCACATCCATGCGGGTCCTAACTCAGTGGGGGATGCATCCCAGGCTGGGATTCCTACCGGTTCATAATAGCTCACATTTATTGAGCACCTGAGAAATGCATTTTATTCTCACGTTCACCCGGGACATCGATGTTCTTTATTCACATTTAACGCAAAGCATGTTTTCTTTCCATGTTACGCAGCTGAGTGTGGTTGGGATTCTATGAACGTTATTCCATGAAAAGATCACAAAGTATAAGCTCCTTGTTGTAGGGACCATGCCTGCATTGATGTGACACGATGGGTGTGTGATATGATGCTGAGCAGTGACATTGACTGAGCAGTTTCCCCCTGCAGGGTCCGGGCCACCATCCATGTAGGCAGCCGTCGGGTCCACACCTGGATGCTTACACACAGCAGGTGCTGGTGCTTTGGGGACACTGGCATCTACACGAAATTAATCCTCTTTGTGATTATCCATGTTTGTTGCATGTTATACACAGTTCATAGAACAAAGGACTGTCAAGTGACGGGAGTGGTTCTCTTGCTCTTTACATTTTTTATTAAGTTTTTTAAAATGTTGAGATGATATGAATTCACATGCAAGTATAAGAAATAATAGAAATATCCTTCATACCCTGCATCCCTCCATGGCAACATCTTGCATTCCTATCTTGGAACATACACCCAGGAAATCTCCATTGATACAATCCACTAATCTGAGTCTGATCTCACTAATTTTTTATGCATTTGTGTGTGTGTGTGTGTGTGTGTGTGTGTGTGTGTGTGTGTGTGTGTATGTATGTATGTTTCACATGTGAAGATTCACCCCGGTCAAGGTACAGAACCCCGGTCAAGGTACCACCAAGGTACCACCACCCCGGTCAAGGTACAGAAAATTCCATCACTGTAGGGACCCCTACGCTGCCCTTTATGACCACAACAACCTGATCCCTCCCCTACTGCCTCACGCATGGCAACCACTAATCTGTTCTCCGCTTGTACAATTTTGTCCTCCCAAGGACGTTATGTAAATGGAATCCTACAGCATGTAACCTTGGCGGACTGGCTTGTTCACGGAGCATAATTCCCCTGAGAGCCATCCAAGTGGATTCATTTTATAACAGAAGCCCAGAACGTAATATTTATACACACACTCTCCTCTTCGAAGGAACCATCTTAGGAAATTCGAGGCTAATTTCACTCATGCTGCCTTTCTTTGCCCAAAAAATTTTTCTAACTTCTTTTTCAGAGTCCACAGGTATTCTTTGAATCATCTTGAGGGCTGTATCTAAATCAGGATTCATCAAACTTTTTTTTTTTTTTAACTTTTTTTTTTTTTGTTTGTTTTTTGAGACAGAGCATGAGCAGGGGAGGGGCAGAGAGAGAGGGAGACACAGAATCTGAAACAGGCTCCAGGCTCCGAGCCATCAGCCCAGAGCCCGACGCGGGGCTCGAACTCACAGACCGCGAGATCGTGACCTGGCTGAAGTCGGACGCTTAACCGACTGCGCCACCCAGGTGCCCCCATCAAACTTTTTCTGTACAGGGTCACACAGTAAATATTTATGGTTTGAGGGCCAGACTCAGTCACAACTACTCAGCTCTGCCAAAGTCACACGCGATGTGTAAATAAGCGGAAATGGCTGAGTGCCAATAAAACTTTATTTACAAAGACAGGCGGTGGGCCAGATTGGGTCTGCAAGCTATAGTCTGCTGATCCCTGACCTCAACAGCAAAGGTGTGAGTGATTTTCATTTATTAACTGCATTTGTCATTCTGGACCCTGTCTGGCAGATAAGAAGAGGAATAATATACTGGAAAAGAAGTAATGAAGAACTCCATTCACAACAATAACCAAAATAACAAAGTTCCAAGATTTCTAAGAAAAATCATAATAAATGCAGAGATTTGTGGAGAAAAACCTAGGGTAGCCAAAATACCATTTGCATAGGTAGTTGTTATAAAAACTGTTCATGAAATATTTTTTGTTTTTCTATCAAGTCATTGAATTCTGGTGTGTAGTTTTTACACATACAGCTCATTCTTTTTTTTTTTTAATCTTTATTTTTGAGAGAGAGAAAGAGAGAAAAAAAAGAGCATGAGCAGGGAAGGGACAGACAGAGAGGGAGACACAGAATTTGAAGTGGGCTCCAGGCTCTGAGCTGTCAGCACAGAGTATGATGCAGGGCTCAAACTCACAGACCGCAAGATCATGACCTGAGCCAAAGTTGGACACTTAATCGACTGAGCCACTCAGGAGCCCCACGTACAGCTCATTTCAATTCAGATGTTAACTTTTCATTGCAAGCACTGGATACATATTTAGAGTTCACAAAACTTAGATTTACAATATTGACCTAAGTTGTTCAGAACGTACTTAAAAGTTTTCCAAATTACTAAAGCCAAGTTCCAGCTTCTGAACTTAAATTTAAAAATAATTAAAATTGGGGCAGCTGAAATAGCCCAGCAGGAAAAGCATGAGACTTTTGATCTCCGGGTCATGAGTTCGAGCCCTACATTGGGTGTAAAGTTTACTTAAGTAAATAAACTTAAAAAAAAAAATAATTAAAATTAAGTGCGATTAAAAAATGCAATTCCTCAATCACATGAGCCACACTTCATTGGCTCCATTGACTACCTTGATGGACAGTGTGGCCCCAGGGCTGAGAATACCCACTCATAGTCTGCTGCCCTTATGGAGGGAATAAATTCTGGAAATCAGTTCTGAATGAGCCCATTTGCAGAACCGGAGTAATGATGGACTGTTTAACACAGGCTCTGGAGCCAGACATTCCTGGGTTCAAGTTCTAGTTGGAGTGTGTGTGGCCTCTGGCATATGATCTCATTCCTCTGAACCTTTCTTTCCTTATCTGCAAAATGGCTATTATAATACCCACCTCCTAGGGCTCCGTTGAACAGATAGTAAATGGTCAGTAAACAGAAGGTACTTGTGATTATAGTTATGGTTATGGCCATGGCATTAGTTTCCTAGAGCTGCTATCACAAAGTACTACACCCTGGGTCCTCTCGCAGTTCTGGAATCGGGAAGTCTGGAATTAAAATGTCAGCGGCGTCATGGTCCCTCCAGAGTCTCTAGGAGAGGATCCTTCTTTGCCTTTTCCAGCTTCCAGTGGCTCCGGGTATTCCTTGGCTTGTGGCGGCCTCAGTCCATCCCCACGGCCTTCACATGTCATCTTCCCTTTGTGTGTCTTGACATCTTCTGTCCTAAGAACACCAGTTGTACTAGGTTAGGGCCCACCCTGGTGACCTCATCTCATTTTGATCACACCTGCAAAGACCCTACCTCCAACTATAAGGTCACACACAAGTCTGGGAAGTTAGCCCTTCAGCCCATCTTTCTGGGGAACACAGCTCACCCCATAATAGTTATGATTATTAATTACCCGGCTGTGGGGTGTATATATTGCTGTGGTTGATGGGCATCGTGCCTGATGGAACTTGTTCACTGAAGGTGAAACCTTGAGGAATTGTGAGTCTGGAATTCCAGTCCAGCTTGCCTTTCCCTGTGCTACGCCACAAAGCCCTCCGCAGCAAAAGTCATAAAGAATAAATGACTCGAAAGCACACCCTACCACTTTCACTTGACGTTACTCAACTCGAAAGCTCCTGTGCCACCCAGTTCCGTTTCTCTTTCCACAAGACGGATTGTTTGCTCCGCTTTGCTTCTCCGTTTGGTTGTGTGGGCTAAGCTCGTCTGGCTGGTCAAAGCCTTTTACAAATGAGCGCTTAGCTTTCTCTCTCGTTCTCTGAGTTGCGTTAGGTAGGGCAGTAAAAGGCCACCCCCGTCCCGCTCAAGCACGGGGCAGGATGTCAGCAGGTGGAACAAAATATGATGCGTAGTACACATCACCAAAGCCTTTGATCAGCGCTCCTTTTAAGTGTTGGGTTGAATGTTAGCCTGAAGACATAAATACAACTGCATAGGATATGACTTACCAAACAAAAGTTTTTAGTTCTATCTGATGAGGAAGGTCGCTTGCCTTGTTTCCCCAGAAGAACTAATAATCAGGTAATGAGCGAACTCTTTGAGATAAAAGACTCCTTTTATGATTATCCTTTGTGAGGATGTTTTAAGTCTCACCAAATGCTGAGCCGGAAGGTAATGGCACGTCCCTTTCTCCATTATAAAATCTCTTCGATGATGCACGCCTTTGTCAGAGTCTGAAAGGACCTCTCCCTTCCACTCTGGACGCCAATTTGCACAGTTGTATTTTGCTGCACAGCCCAATGTAATTAGGTTAATTAGTCATTTCCATTTAGCTTATTAGAAGGCTAGAAATCCCTTTGCCTCATTTGGAAGATTAAATGTTGCAATTGTGCTCAACCCAGAGCCTCAAGAAAGCGTATTTCAGACCCAGTCATGGCAGCTGGGAACGCTGATCAGGGCATAATGTGCTCAGTTTTGTGGTATCGCCCGAGGGGGTAACGGGCCCGCAGAAGGGTTAATGTTGATGCCAGCTGGGAGCAGGGGTGAAGCTGTAAGAAGATGGGAGTCGGTTCCTCAGCCCAGAGAGAAGTAATTACAGTAGCAGCAGCTTTTCGCAGCCTGTCAAGAGCCCTCCTGCTGGCGGCCCAGATGTCAAACTTTATTAATTGAGCACTTGCTAAGCGCCAGGCAGCCTGCTAGTTCCAAGGCTTTCGGAGATGCCTAAGAAAGTCCTTGCCCGCAGGGAACTCACAGTCTTGCGGGAGTGACAGGCAAGTAAGCCAGGTAGGGGGATTCAGTAACTGCAGGAACCCCAAGGAAGCAGCAGGGAGGGCGTTACTGTCTTCAAAGCACTCGTTTCTACATTAAAATGTGAGCAACGGTATTGCATGGCCTCATTATCCAAGTGGGAAAATCAAAGCCCGCAGTCTCTGAGTCGCAAGAGGCTTGTGGGGCGGTGGTGCTGGGACCAGAGCCTTCCACTCCTGGCTCCCCCTTCCCCGTGCTACACACCACTCCCCCTGGCCCCCACCTCTCAATAGAGTGACATGCACCCCCTGCTTAGTGGCCAAGGTCAAGTGGGGCAGGGGTTGGGGGGGGACACAGAGCCCGTGTGAAAGGGCACGTGAAGACAGGACCTGTGTTCGTCCACATGGGAAATGAGACTTGGCAAGCCCAGACTAAGGGTCTATGTCCTTCTCTAGCTTCACCTGCCCCGGGTCACCCGTAAGACCCCTCTGCTGCTGGCACACTGCTTTCTGACAGGCCCCCCCCTCCCCTTTCCAGACTTTGACTCTCGTTGACCCCACCCCATTAAATGCCCTTCCCTTTTCTCTCCCTCCATCTCTGCCCAACTGAATTCTACTTACATCTGAAGGCCTCCCTCATCTGTCCTTTCTCCTTAACTTAGGACTGCAAGTTCCTTGAAGGCATGTGTCCTTTTTTTTTTTTTTTACCTTTGTACCCCCAAGTGCCTGGCATGAAGCATTCAATAAATGTTGAATGGATGGATGGATGGATGGACAAACAGATGAATTCAAATAGCAAGAAGGTATTGGGATACTTAAAATTCATGGCATTGTGGTAGATGCTTTGGACATACTCTACCTTTTAATCTCATGGAAGAGACCAAATGTACAAGCAGAGTCAAGTAATAATGGAAAGAACTGCAGAAAAGTGTCCAAGTGACTAATGTTTATGTGGGCATTCTCAAGGAATGGGATGGGATGAACCACCACCCAAAATTTGGTTTTGACATCAAGACTGATGATGCCACGCACATACCAAGAGAGTATTAAAAAATGTATTACTCACATGGCATCTGGGTGGCTCAGTCGGTTAAGCATCCAACTTCGGCCGAGGTCATGATCTTATGGTCTGTGGGTTCGAGCCCCACGTCGGGCTCTGTGCTGACAGCTCAGAGCCTGGAGCCTGCTTCGGATTCTGTGTCTCCCTCTCACTCTGCTCCTCCCCCGCTCACACACTTGCTCTCTCTCTGTCTCTCTCTCAAAAATGAATAAACGTTAAAAACCAAATTTGAAAATGGCTTGAGAGAGCCAAGGAAGGAGACCACTTTGGTTTTTGGTTTTTTTGTTTTATTTATTTATTTATTATTATTATTATTATTATTATTATTATTATTATTATTATTTTTAGTAGTTTAAGGTTGGGGCAGGGGTGAGTATTTCTGTATGTGAGCAGGGGTTTACAGGGTTCGGCTTCCCTCCAGCACCCGAGGAGGGAGTACCAAGACTTACTTATCAGCTTGCCTGGATGTGGAGGAGAAGAAGAAGGTGTGGGGTGGTGGCAGGGGAGTGGATAAGGCTTTAAAGCTGTCAGCTACCAAACATCTGAACCTTGAATCAGACCCTTTGTTAAAGATTTCAACACTGTGAGTAGTTCCAAGTAGCCCACGCAAGAAGGATGGGAAGGCTCTGTGTTTCTCTGTGAGAGAGGAGGTACCTGAGAGAGGTTGCTGATTATGAACAGGACTGTAACAACCTGTAGGATCTTACCACATGCTAATCGTGACCAGCACAAGAAAAGGAAGGAGTGGAATTTGGGGGAGGAGAGATCAAGGATCTCTCGCATGATGAAAGTAGTGTAGACAAAGAGTTGAGTTGGGAATGAGTCCGGCACAGTTCCAGGGTTGGGCACTGATACTCTTGGACAGAGTAGGAGGGAAGAAGGACACCCGGTTCCCCGGATGGATCGGAAGGAAACGCTAGATGAAAACGTTTGATTACTAAGTTGCGTATTTGGACTTAGTCCTTATTGGAAGCAGGCAACTCAGGGAAATTTCAGTGTTGGCATTCACACAAAGTCAGTATCTAGAGGCACCTTGAGAGAGAACTTGAGTTGCCAGCAGAATGAGTATTGAGATAAAAGGAAGGAGTCAGAGACTTGAAATGTCTGGGCTCCGTGAACAGCAAAGTCCTGGTATCTTTTCTTGTCCCTCTTCCCAATCAATACCCTGCAGGAAGGTGCAGTTCAATGTGCTACTGATAATAATCCACTTTATTTGCTAACCCCTGCACACTATTAGTACAGTTTGCTGAGGCGACTTGATCAAAACACCTCCTTTTCCTTGAGCTTACCTGGGGGGAAGATCCAAGATTCCAGACGCGAGTATGAACGAGACAGAATTACGTCTATACTCGTATCTCATTCCTTGACACCTTCCCCCCGCCCCCAACGCAATGAAAACTATAGCTTTCTGGAGAAACTGTATTTCACAGCAAGATCCTCCAAAATGTCACAGGCACTTTCATCAATGGAAGAATTCTGTAATCTGGATCGAGACATTGAGGGATCCGCCAAGAGTTGGAAGAAGTTTGTGGAATCGGAATGTCCTGAGAAGGAGAAGTTTCCACAGGAGTGGAAGGACAAGACAGCCCTGCAGCGCCTCTGTATGATGAGAGTCATGCGGCCTGACCGGATGACCTACGCCATACGGTACGGGACAGGGGACAGTGGGGAGCCCCAGGCTGGGCGTGGAGCAGTCTTGACGTGGCCAGATTGGCAGAGCTGAGCACAAAGGTCATGTGTTTCTAGTCACAGGGGTCTTGGTACCAACATCCAAAATCCAGTAAGGCCTGTTGCCCTGTGTCTGCCATGTATTTTCTTAATAGCTAAGTGGACAACTTGGAAAGAGGTGAGCCCATCCATATCAGCATTGAGAAGGCTGCTGGTCACATCTGTTGTGCTGGGAGATGATGGTACCCAGAGAAGAGCTAGAAGGATCACCCATAGCAGGAAGAACGTCTCTCCGACCGCAAAGAAGGGAGACAGCGATATTTGTGCCTTTAGCTGAGGTGGTAGGATGATGGTGGAAAATTGAGAACTGTGTCTAATGACGTCTGTGTTCATCAGTTGAGTCTGTGCGTGAGAGGAGGTGGCAGGGTTAGAGACTTGAGAAGGGCGCAGAGTTTGAAATAGAATCTGTGACAAGTGGGAGAGAAGACCCACCAGGGAAACCCAAAGAATTCTGAGCAGCATTGAGAGCCCACCTAGTTAAGATCATGTATTTACAATGGCACCTGTCTTCATCAATGGTTCCCTGTGGCAACGTCCAACCACCCAGGTGTAGATTCAGAGTTAAGTTAGTCTGGAGCACAGCCTGGGGCTGGGTGGTGGGAACAAGAATTCTTGAGGTGGGCAGTAATCGTATTGGCATGATGAAAGTGTTCTAATTCTGGATTATGGTGAAGGCTGTACAATTCAGTAAACTTATTAACAATTATTGAATACTACACTTAAAATAGACAAATGTTATGCTATCAATTATACCCCAAGACATTTTTTAGTTTTTTTCAAGGTTATAGGCCATGGAGTCTACACTGGATAGGAAAGAGGAGAAGAGCGTAAGGGGTGGTTAAGAAACAAAACAGAGAAGCCACAGTGCTGAAAATCCTCCATTTGTGGTGGCACCAACACAGGGAAGGAACAGGTGGAATAAGGGTCAGTTGCTAAATCACTGACGGAAGGTTTTTGGCAGAGAGTGGAATGTTTCCATTGAAGGTTTCAGATGTAGACAAAGTCCTTCAGTAATGACAGGATAAAATGTGGCCATAAAACCAGGTGGCTGAATTGAGGAAAAAATGAAGACAGAGGAACTGGAAGATTATCCATGTGGATGTTGATGTCACTCAGGCTGGTGGAGAGAAGGTCCGTGAGCCAAGTGTTCAGGGTAGAGCGACAAGTGGAACAGTAGATGACGTCAATGTGCAGGGGATGTGGTGATGCAGCATGGAGAATGGAGAGTCCACGGAGCCTTGAGAATGGAGAAGTCATGGTTTGCAAAGAGTAATCATCAGTGAGGAGAACCATGATCCCACCTCACCGTCCTGAGATATAGGTCAGAGGTAGGAGAATGAACCCCACTGTGGAGACTACAAGGAAGCAGTGTCCTTGGGGAAGAGTTAAGGCCAAGAGTTGGGCCAGATGGTCAACCAAGTGGTTGCAGGTGAAAGGTTTGTTCGGCAGAAGACAGGGCAGTGTGGAAAGGAACATTGACGAGTGGAGTAGGATGAAAGGAAATAGACATTGATAGAGTATGACAGCACAGGAAAGCAGATGGCCTTGCATCTTGAGCTGAGATAGAGGACCGAGACAGAAGACCACAGGGATATGGAGTGTGGAGGGTCCAGCTGCCTGCAAGCTTTCTGAAAGCATTGATCTTGGTGGCGTTCCAATGGATGGTAGTGATGTCACGGGACATCCAAGCTTCACAGAGAAGGTGACAGTGGCCTGGATGTATGAGGATTCAGAAAGAGCCCTGATCTAGGACAGCAGGCCAGCCATGGTTGTGCATGTTGACTTAACAATGAGGCACCTGGAAGTTGGTCTCACCTCTGTGACTACCACGCCCATGACCTTGAGTGCATCCTTCCATGTCTATACGCCTCCATTTCTCAAGTGTTTGCTATTTTGTGACTGACATACACATGCACTTCTTTTCTGGCAGAGATTTTGTTGAAGAGAAGTTGGGAAGCAAGTACGTGGCAGGAAGAACGCCAGACTTTGCGGCCTCGTTTGAGGAATCAGGACCAGCCACACCCATGTTTTTTATCCTGTCTCCAGGCGTGGACCCCCTGAAAGATGTGGAAAATCAAGGTGAGAAAAACTCATCTTAGGGGTGCCTGGGTGGCTCAGTCACTTAAGTGTCCAACTTCAGCTCAGGTCATGATCTTGTGGTTCATACGTTTAATCCCCGCATCAGGCTCTGTGCTGACAGCTCAGAACCTGGAGCCTGCTTCAGATCCTGTGTCTCCCTCTCTCTCTGCCCCTCCCCCACTCACGCTCTCAAAAATAAACAAAGATTGAAAAAAAGAAGAAGAAAAAGACAAACTCATCTTGGAGCCAAGGCTGCACCTGCCCCGTGACCTTCCACTCTTTGCATCCGGCAGTCTCTCTTCTCTAGACCCCAAGTTCACGAGGCAGTACTCAGTATTTGCTAACATACAGAAATCAGGGTCCTTGGAAACGAACACCAGGGGATTATCACCAGAGAAGGGACCATCCAGGGTGGGACACGGTAGAGTCCTGAGGACACTGGCAGGGTCCTGGAGAGACCTTGCCCTGCCACCCACCCATCTCTCGCCGCACCCCCACCCCGCCCCACCCCACCTTACTTGGGCCGGAGCAATCTTTCTGAAACACAGGTCTCACCCTGCTCTTCACGGCCTCTGATTGCCCTGAGAAGAAAGTCCAAACTCCTTAATGTGTCTCACAGGGAACTTCCTCCTCCCGTCCCTCCCTATTTCTCCAGCTTGCTTCCCAGCATTAGTTTCCTTTCGCTGCTGTAATGAATTACTACAAACCTGGAGGCTTGAAACAACACTAATTTATTATCTTACAGTTCTGGAGATCAGAAATCATAAATGGGTCTTAACGCCTCCCTCTTTTCCTTATAAGAACTCCTATGATTATATTGAGCCCACTTGGATAATCCAGGATAACCTCCCCATCTTGAGGGCCTTAATTAACTCACATTGTAGAGTCCCCTCTGCTGAGGATTAGGACATGGACATCCTTGGGGGTCCATCATTCTGTCCACATTTCCCTACTCGCCTCTTTTGCCTTCTACATGGCAGCGATTTCATTCTCCCAAGCCTGCCATTTCCCTTCCTGGATCCCCTTCACCAGGCTAGCCTCTATTCCTCCTTCAGACACCAATTTCAATGTCACCATCTCCAGGAAGACCTACTTGGCTTTCAAGGTCCTTGGTTCCCCCTCCCATGTGCTCCTAGAGTGCCCTTCTTTATGTACATCACCTTGTACTTGTCTAGTGACTGCTGTGTCTTCGTGAGAGGGTGAGAGCTCCTTGGGAACAGGTGTCCTTTTCGCCAGAGTGTCCCCACTTCCTAGGACGGTGAGGGGTACTAAAGAAATACGTACGTTCGATGAAAGAATGAGCAAATGAACGACTAATCAAAACCATCACACTGGCCAAACGACACCATTTTGCAAAGTTAAATAAAGACCCGACAGGTTAGAACCAGCTCCAAGAGCAGTCCATTCATTTACACAGTGAGAGAACTCTACAGCATGCCTAGTGTTGGGGGGTGGTTGAGAAGAAGCTAACTGGGGTCCTAAAGAATGGATAGGGTCTACAGCATGGAAAGAATTGTCTTATTCACTAATTTTATGTGTATGTGTGTTTCTGTAGTCTCCTGATAATTTCAACTGACACTTGCACATTTTTAAAATACAGTAAAACCTTGGGCTGCAAGTAACTTGCTCTGCGAGGGTTCCACAAGACAAGCAAACATTTCTAATAATTTTTAACTTGATAAAAGAGCCATGTCTTGTAAAGCAAGTAGCACATGACGTCGAACGTCACATGATCACAACTGAGCCAATGGGTTTTGAAATTCGCTTTGATACACGAGTGCTTTGGATTACAAGTATGTTTCCAGAACAAATTATGCTCGCAAAGGTTTTACTGTATAGATAATATAGACTTCAAAATGAAAACCAACATTTCCCAGCTCCAGTCCTTCCCATACCCCGTCTCCCTTTTCAGACACATTTTGTTTTGTTTTGTTTTGCTTTATTATTTTATCTTATTTTAATTTAATTTATTTTATTTTACTTTATCTTATCTTATTTTTGCCTATTTCTAAATTTAGTTCTGGGAACTGCTTCTCTATTTCCTACTAATCTTCTGCCCATTTCTTCACTGGATTATTTGGTTTTGGGGTGTTGAGTTTGATAAGTTCTTTATAGATTTTGGACACTAACCCTTTATCTGATATGTCATTTGCAAATATCTTCTCCCATTCTGTCAGTTGCCTTTTAGTTTTGCTGATTGTTTCCTTCGCTGTGCAGAAGCTTTTTATTTTGATGAGGTCCCAATAGTTTATTTTTGTTTTTGTTTCCCTTGCCTCTGGAGACGTATTGAGGAAGAAGTTGCTGCAGCTGAGGTCAAAGAGGTTTTTTCCTGCTTTCTCCTCTAGGGTTTTGATCGTTTCCTGTCTCACATTCAGGTCCTTCATCCATTTTGGGTTTATTTTTGTGTTTGGTGTAGGAAAGTGGTCCAGGTTCATTCTTCTGCATGTCGCTGTCCAGTTTTCCCAGGACCATTTGCTGAAGAGACAGTCTTTATTCCATTGGATATTCTTTCCTGCTTTGTCAAAGATTAGTTGGCCATACGTTTGTGGGTCCATGTCTGGGTCCTCTATTCTGTTCCATCGATCTGAGTGTCTGTTTTTGTGCCAGTATCCTACTAATCTATCACTAGTTTTAAATCGATCAATTCTAGATATCTATTTATTCCCTGATATAAAAAATAAGAATTTGGCTCCCACTGATGCCCACTAGGACTCTCTACTTTCTACCACATTTTTAACAGCTTTACTGAGATACAGTTCACACGCTATATTCACCCACTTCAAGTATACAATTCAAAGTTTGCTTATATTTTCACAAGGCCATGTGACCATCACCACACTCTAATTTTAGCAAATTTATGTCTCTCTGCACCCCCCCCCAAAAATTCTAGATCTCTTAGTGAGCACTTCTGTTCCATCTTATGTCCTCCCGAGTCCACCACCAATTTACTTTCTGGCTCTAAAAATGTGCCTGTTTTGAACATCTCCTAGAAATAAAATCGTATACTATAGGGTCTTTTATTGCTGGTTTGTTTTACTTAGGATGATATTTTCAAGGCCCATCCATGTTTTTGCTGTAGCATGTGTCACTCCTTTTCTGTGGCTGGATAATAGTTCATGTAGATCAGTCTAGAAAGTATTAACAATATTAAGTCTTTTGAGCCATCAACATAGAATGTCTTGCCATTTGTTAAGGTCTTCTTTAATTTCTTTGATTAATATTTTGTAGTTTTGGGTGTAAAGTCTTGCATTTTTTTAATTGAATAATAGTTAACCTACAGGGTTATATTAGTTTCAGGTGTATAACATGTATATTTTTGTATATTGATCTTCTATCCTGCAACCTTGCTGAACTTGTTTATTAGTTCTAATAATGTTTGTGAATTCCTTGGGTTTGTTTGTTTTTGTTTTTGTTTTTAGATATAAGTTTATGTGATCTACGAATAGAGGTAGTTTTACTTCTTCCTTTCCAATCTGGATGGCTTTTTATTTCTTCATCTTGCCTAACTGACCTGGCTAAAATTTCCAGCACAATATTAAGTCGAAATGGCAAGTTTGGACATCCTTGGCTTGTTCTAGATCTTAGGGAAAATTCATTCAATCTCCACCAGTAAGTATGATGTCAACCGTGGGGTTTTTACAGATACCCTTCATCAGATTGAGCAAGTTGCCTTCTAGTTTGTTGAATTTTTTTTCCTTTATCACGAAAAGGTGTTGGGTTTTATCAAATGTTTTTCCTGTATCCATTGAGATGGTATCATTTTGTTGTTTATTCTATTGAGATACTACGTGAATTGATTTTTGGAAGTTAAACTAACCTTGCATTCTTGAGATCTCACCTGATCCTGGGTTATAATCCTTTGTATATATTGCTAGATTCAATTTGCTAATATGTCTTTGAGGATTTTTACATATATATTCGTAAGAGATGCTGACCTGTTGTTTTCTTTCCTTGTGAGGTCTTTGTTTTGGGTATGAGGATATAACTAGTGACCTATATACCAACTGATTTGGGAAGTGTTCCTTCCTCTTCTATTTTTTTGGAAGATTTTTATGAAAGACTGATATTACTTCTTCAGGTTTGATAGAATTTAGTGGTGAAGTCACCTGGGCCTGAGCTTTTCTTAATGGGAAGTTTTTGAATCACTAGCTTAATGGACGGTGGGAGGGAGGGGAGCGTGGGTGATGGGTATTGAAGAGGGCATCTTTTGGGATGAGCACTGGGTGTTGTATGGAAACCAATTTGACAATAAATTTCATATATTGAAAAAATAAATAAATAAATAAATAAATAAATAATAAAAATTAAAAAATAAAACAAAACAAAACAAAAAAGACACCAGAGAATTCTTCTTTGACAGGCATAGACTAAGACAAAAGGAGTTATGTGATCGCTAGCCATATATTCAGAAGAGTTTAGACAATACAGCGTTTTGTTATATTTCATGAGTTCATAGGACCCAAAGAAGCTAATACAGTAGAACAATAGCTGACATAATCAGGTTTTTCAGTCATACATACTATCAGTTGCTGACAGGTTGCCAAACTGCCTTTGGCCTGGCTCTGAATCCACATCAGGCAAAGTATTAAAATGATCATTTCCATTTAACTTCGAAAGTCCCAGCTTATCTGAAAGATAAATCAAAATCAAATGTGGCCTGTGCATCTGATGGCAGAATTACTGAGCTGGCTCTGTGACTGAGGTATCTAGACAGTGAGGAGGACATTTAACAAGAGGAGAGGGGAACGCTCTATGAAATTTATTTGAATTATTCTATGTCAGCCCATAGTTGGTATCTTAGTTTCCTAGGACTGCCACAAATTACCAAAGACTGAGTAAGTTAAAACGATAGCTGTTTGTGCTTTCATGGTTCTGGAGGCTTAGAAGTCCAAAATCAAGGTGCCAGCAAGGTTCTGGAGGCCTGAGAGCGAGCCTGCTCCATGCTTCTCCCCTAGCTCCTGAAAGTTATCAGCCATCTCTGATATTTCTTGCCTTGTGGCTACCTCATTCCCATCTTTGCTTCCATTGTCATGTGGCCGCCTTCTCCCTGCACATCCTGTCTTTACGTGGCATTCTTCTCTGTGTGTGTCTGTGTCCAGATTTCTGTCACCTTATGAAAATACCAGTCAGATTAGGATCTACCCTAGTGACTTCAACTTAACTTGATTACATCTGCAAAGACCCTATTTCCAAATAAGGTGACATTCACAGGCCCCGAGGGCTAAATTAGCATTTCACTATATCTTTTGGGAAGACACTAGCCAAGCAATAACAGGTGACGGAAGTTGCTAATTGCTGAAGAGAATTTAGTGTCGATCAGGTTCTGCCCTGCATCTGAGCATTTTCATTCCTTAGATGAGGAGGGCAAACATGTTTAACCTTTGGATCTCGGTCCTTAAAATAAAAAACCCGCAATAACACGTCCCAGCCCCTTCTGTATCTTAAAAGCAGACAGGAAGTTTGGTTTGAGGCTATTAGCTTCCAGAGTTACAAATGGAAGCTAGAAGGTAAATGACAGTGACACACAGGTAAAATGGTTCCTCCTACCCCCCATCCTTTAGGGAAAAAAAGCAATTAGAATTTAAAAATTGCTCATGGAGAGTATAAGATGTATTTATCTGTTTGTTCATTTCTATCACGGATCAGCAGTGGTGGTCCACATGCCATATCTGATTGCTGCCTGTTTTGTCAATAAAGTTTTACTGGAACACACACACACACACACACACACACACACACACACAAAAGAATCACTAGCTTAATGTCTTTGCTTATTATATATCTATTCCAATTTTCTGCTTCTCCTTGAGTCAGTTTTGGTATTTGTTTTTAGGAATGGGTCCATTTTATCCAATTATCTAATTGGTTTGCAAACTCCCAAATACTGATAGCTATATTGAAATGTTTACTTCCTCTATGGGCTATGTTCACTTTAACAGCGTTAGTGAAACTTAATTTTTTATTCCGTGATTTCTAGATACTTTCTCTTGACTTCCCTCTGTGTAAGCTGAGATTTCAGTTTTCCAGCTCGCATCAGCTGCACCTTAAGTTTTTCGTAGACAAGGATGAATATATACTCATTCTAATGTTACCATCATTCATGTTGTTCATGCCTAGTCTACAAGTTAACTGTAATATTTGAAAACTGCTACATGGGGCGCCTGGGTGGCTCAGTCGGTTAAGCGGCCGACTTCGGCTCAGGTCATGATCTTGCGGTCCGTGAGTTCGAGCCCTGCGTCGGGCTCTGTGCTGACAGCTCAGAGCCTGGAGCCTGTTTCAGATTCTGTGTCTCCCTCTCTCTGACCCTCCCCCGTTCATGCTTTGTCTCTCTCTGTCTCAAAAATAAATAAACGTTAAAAAAAATAAAAAAGAAAAAAAAGAAAACTGATACATAGGGTTTATGTCATAGTTAATAAATACATATTCTTCATTGAAGAGGCACGTAAATATGCTAGGATTACATATCCTTCTTCATGGATCCAATGTCCTAATCTCTAGGGGTCTCTCAAAGAATGTTCTCAGCAAGGAGTTTCAAAGTCATATCAAATTTCAGTTTGCTTCCTACGTAGATGAAGATTTTCTCGAAGAGCTTTTAGTTTTTCATGGAGTTTCTGAATGTCTTTTCCTTGTTCTTGGAAGAAGAAATAAATGCCGCCTCTGCCATTATCACTAATATCTCACACTTCTTATTTATTGTATGAATTGAATAGAATCCCCGTTATCTATATAGAATCTAATAGAATCCAGTGTTATTTTTCTTGAAAATGCTCTACCTAGGGCCCACTTCTGTTCTAAAAGAGATAAGTTACACTGTGGCTTTCTAGGCAAGTCCCACCCTGGGACTTATTTTCTTTATATTCTAGTTTAGTTCTATCATTTTTGTATCCTGCGTCTTTCATTTTCAGTTTTCACCCCAGTTTTGCTAGCATATGCCATCAGAAAAGAGTCGTGGGGGGCGCCTGGGTGGCGCAGTCGGTTAAGCGTCCGACTTCAGCCAGGTCACGATCTCGCGGTCCGTGAGTTCGAGCCCCGCGTCAGGCTCTGGGCTGATGGCTCGGAGCCTGGAGCCTGTTTCCGATTCTGTGTCTCCCTCTCTCTCTGCCCCTCCCCCGTTCATGCTCTGTCTCTCTCTGTCCCAAAAATAAATTAAAAACGTTGAAAAAAAAATTTAAAAAAAAAAAAAAAAAAAGGAAAGAGTCGTGGGAAGTAAAATTTCATAATCCTTGGCTGTCTAAAAAGGCTTTAATTTTGCCCCTATACTTGTTTGGTAGTTTTGCTAAGTGCAAAATCATTTGTACTCAGAATGTGTCCACATCGCTCGACTGTCTTCAGGAAGTCGGTTATGTTTGGTTGAGATCGTATGCCAGTAGGGTGCTGTTCTCTTCTTTGTTGGTTACCTGTGTCTATTCCTTGGAAACTTTAGGATTATCTCTCTACCTCCTGTTCTGAAATTCCAAGAGCTGCGTTTGGTGTGGGTTTTTTCCATTCGTCTGCTCAGCGTTCGCCGTGCCATTTCAAGTGGAAAAGTCCTAGTGTTCTCTATCTCTGGAAATTTTGCTCTCTCGTTCTCAGTAAGTACCGCTACCATTCACCAAGTTGGCCAGGCCAGAAATGTTGGAATTGGTCACAGTAACACTCCCTCTGCCACCCACCACATTTAGTCCTGTGGATTCTGCCTCCTAAATCCATGTGAGACTGGTCTTGGTGTTTCTGTCCTCATTGCTGCCTCCCTGGTCTGAGTCACCGTGGTCTCACTTGGACTGTCCCAGTGGCCCCCTAACCCATTTTCTGTTCTTCACCCCCTGCCTGCAATCTTTTGCCAATCTCTGCAGCCAAAGGCATCTTGCTAAATCTCACATCCGACTGTATCAGTCTTCTCCTTAAAACTCTCTGGTGGCTTCCCATTGTTCTTAAGGTAAAGTCCAGTACCACTGACATGGTCCGTGGGGCCTGCGTGGACTGGCCTTCGTGCCAAGCCTTGGATCTCACCTTCCCCCAAGCTCACTCTACTCCAGACACACAGCCCTTGTAGATCGTGAGCCTTCCTGACCTAGGGCAGTGTTACAAGAGGTTTCTTTTATCTGAACTCTTTCTCCCCAGCAATTCAAGAGCCCGGTGCCTACTCACCCTGCAGATATCAGCCTCTCCTGACCTCCCTGCAAGGCCGTCGGTCCCCTGCCATACATATCTTTACCTCAGAGCATGCCTACCTGCGTGTCACCAAGATCCTTCAGGTCAAGGACCAGGACCTGTTGCTTACGGTTTTGGAACCAGCACCTAAAAGCATAACTAGCAGAGAAAAGGTGCTCCGTAAATACTTGTTGAATGAATCGACAAATCAATGAGTAAATATCAGAAGAACTGTTGTCACAGCTAAGTTATTCCCGAGTTTCACCCTTTTATAGAGTCCTGTATTCCTTCTGGCTTCCGGAGGCTTTATTCCTTTCATATTGACAGACCTAGTTTCCTCGTTTTCACTCAATCTTTCCCTTTTCGGAAGCTTTTATATACCCCGCAAATGAGCAATTTCCTACTGTTCTTGGCCAATTGACCTCTGTCTGTTGCATCATGTGCTTTGAAGCTTTCTGTCATTTCAGGGAAGCTGACCCCGCCCTGGTCCATATTGGTGATGTGTTTCTGAATACATTATCTCAGCTCTGCCCTTGGCTTCATCGTCACACCTTTCCTTACTAGGAGCGATATTGCCGTTCATCACCTCGAGATTACTTACGCACCTGTGCCTCCTCTCTCTCTCTCCCTTCCTTCTTTTTTTTTTTTTTAAATTTTTGTTTTTTAATGTTTATTTATTTTGGGGAGAGACAGAGTGTGAGCGGGGGAGGGGCAGAGAGAGAGGGAGACACAGAATCTGAAGTAGACTCCAGGCTCCAAGCTGTCAGCATAGAGCCCGATGTAGGGCTGGAACTCACGAACTGCGAGATCATGACCTGAGGTGAAGTCAGGCACTCAACCGACTGAGCCACCCAGGCGTCCCTCTCCCTTCCTTCTTGCCTCATTGATGGCTTGATTTATTTCCTAATTCGCCAATTTAGAACACATACTCTGGCGACAGCCATGCTTTCTGCATCTTGGATGGAATCAGACTGCCTGACGGGCTCCTGTTCTCAAGTTTGCAGTCTGCATGACTGACTCACACTTTCCTTTCTCTCCCCAGCCCCAACTTATTAAGTAAACTTGCTGCCTCTATGCTTGGGCAGAGTCTGTGTGCCAGACAGTTCACTGTTTTACTCCACTTAGGCTCTTACAGAGCTTGGCATCCTTTCCCATTTTCGAGTTTGTGATTTATGTGCTTAACCCCTTCATTTCTCTATCCCTTTGTTTCAACATGACAGTTCTTTTTTTTTTTTTTAATGTTTATTTCTTTGGGGGGTGGGGAGGGGCAGAGAGGGAAGGAGAGAATCCCAAGCAGGCTCTGTGCCATCAGCACAGAGCCCGATGCGGGGGTCCATCTCACGAGCCATGAGATCATGACCTGAGCCAAAATCAAGAGTTGGGCGCTTCTCTGACTCAGCCACCCAGGCGCCCCTCAGTATGGCAGTTCTTAGTACTGGAGAGGGTTTTAAAAGTTCAGAGTCAACCGGAACATTTGTTGCCTCAGCCCCCTTCCACCACAGCCCCTCATCCCCGCCCCAGGCGCGTAGACCCACAGACAAAGTTCTGCGTAGAGTTTAGGAGCTCTCCAGCCCCTAAAGCTCATCCACTGACCTTTGACCAGAAATCTGTGCTCTTCTGGCATCTTTGTGGCTCTTAGTCTCCTCTAGGATTTTCCTTCCTCAATAATTTTGAAGGAGGAGGGGAGGGGGGAATTCAATTCACTTTTCTTGGCCTCCGTTTCAACACAAAAGCCAGGACCATCCACCCCCACTGTTTTTCTTCTTGCCTTGTCAGATGAATCCCTGAAAGTGCTTTGATGTAACACTCTTTCTCTTCTCTTTCCTCATCACCTCCTTCCTGAATGAGCCATACTTCTCGATTTGCACATGAGCTCGTGCCTTTGCTTCTTTTAAAAGCAATCCTCCATTTTTTTTTTCCAATCACCCGTTTTACCTGCCTCCTAGGGCCGCTGTAGGATGAAAATGAAATCCAAGACGTGTAAAGACTTTGCAATGTCAAGATGACAGTAGCATTGTAAGGCATTGTAACGGAGATGATAATCCATCTGTTCTTTGAGGCACCTCGGTTGGCTCCTTCCTGTATGGCCTTTGGAAGCACAGCTTTGTCCTTGGTCCTTCCAACCCAAGGCTCCCCTTCGCTCCCAACCCAGGACTCCCCTTTCCACCCTAACACACAGGCATCTTCCCTGGTCTTTCACTCGACTCTCGCACGATCTTGCTCTGTCTGTGTGCTTCTTTGTTCAGTTACATGGCTTTACCAAATATTTCGGTTATTTCCGTGTCGTGCTCAGGAAGAAGCCGTATCTACCACCTCTGCCTCCGGCTGCTTCCTGTTTCTGTTTCCAACATGCTGGTCAGAACTGTGAGCTTGCTTAGATTTGTTCAAGCCTGCGCCCCAGTGTGTTCAAAGAAACGGTTTCCGGTTTGGTGTTTCTGTCGCCAGATTATCCGCACGTAGCGTGCAGCCTCTCCCTCTCGTTGTTCCTGGCCCTGTCCTCGTTTCTTTAACAGTCCCCTGGGACTCGGGCAGGTTGAAGCAAGTACAGTTTTAGCAAACAGCCTCAAGACTGGCAAAATATTCACTTTGGGGTTGAGAGAGACTCTTCTGCCCGTGTTCCAGGGAGCAGGGGCGTGAGCAGGCAGACAAAGGTTGATGATCTAAGAAGAGATGGGATTTAGGGAGCAGAAGAAGGCCCCTCTCCCACGGAGATGGGAGCGTGCAGGGATGCGGCTAAAATGGCAGGAAATCGAAGGAGTCCCTGACGCGTGGCCTGTGTTTTCCCTGGAAAGCAGAGAGTGACGCAAACTAAGTAGAGCAGAGCCTCCTAGGAATTTTAAAGGAAGTAGGGAAGGGGCAGCGCAGCCAATTCCTGGGCATGTGGCAAGATTGCCAAACAGCAGCGGGGGGGAGAGTCACGAGGTTGGGGTGCCCCTCGTTCACCAGATGTATTCCCTTTCCCTCTGGTTAGTTCATCCGGGATTGAGAATTTGGCGAAGGTCGGGTAACACAGGAAGTAGAAGGGGAAGCAGAGCTGAGGATTTTGTAAGGTCTTCATTCCAAGTAAGGGGTATTGAGTCCATATTAAAATAAGAGGGAGCACGGGGCGCCTGGGTGGCTCGGCCGGTGAAGCGTCCGACTTCGGCTCAGGTCGTGATCTCACGACTCGTGGGCTCGGGCCCCGCGTCGGGCTCTGGGCTGATGGCTCGGAGCCCGGAGCCCGCTTCGGATTCTGTGTCTCCCTCTCTCTCTCTGCCCCTCTCCCCCTCAAAAATGAATAAACATTAAAAAAAAAAAAAAAAGAAGAAGAAGGAAGTAATTGTGAAGATTAGGAAGAAAAGAAGAGGAGCCAATGGACTGGACATTTCGCTGAAGAAGAGTAAAAGGTGACAAGGGAGTAACAGTGAATAGCCAAGAAAGTAGGAAGTGATGGGAGTAGACGTGAGTGAAGAATGTTTCAGACACGGGACAGTTTTCTGGGACAGTGACGTCCTGGGTGCAGCCACGGGGGGTGTGTAACAGAACCGGAATGGAGTCAGGTTCTTTGAAGATGAGGAAGCATGAGGCTGGATGTTGGCTCAGTCCTCTGTAGCGACACTGAGGTTTACTGGGATGGTGATGAGATGGGACTTGTGGAGGATTCTGGACTGAGTTCCAAAGCCCCCGATAAAGGCGAATCTCACTGGGAAGTTGGCGGAGGGCAGAGAACATAGGAGTTAGTAGACAATATAGGCAGATGGCATATGCTTTAAAAGGAAAAGGAGTTTTTTAACTTTTTTTTTTAACATTTATTCATTTTGGGGAGTGAGAGAGACAGAGCATGAGCAGGAGAGGGGCAGAGAGAGGGGGAGACACGGAACCCAAAGCAGGCTGCAGGCTCCGAGCCATCAGCACAGAGCCCGACGTGGGGCTCGAAGTCACTGAATGCGAGATCATGACCTGAGCCGAAGTCAGACGCTCAACCGACTGAGTCCCCAGGCGCCCCAGAAAAGGGGTTTTTAATATGAGGATGGGAAGAAATAGCCTGCCAGGAACAAGAGTGGGCTAGAAAAATGTTCCCCTTCCTCCCAGCCCCACAGATCTGGGGAGCCCAAGAGAGGGCCACGGTCCTCAGGGACGGGGGGTCAAAGAAGCACCCTGCAAAGATGGGACACCGTTCTGGGTGACACTGCCCCACGGAGAATAGGAAGGGAGATCAGAAAAGAAGAGTTAAAGGTAGCGGGGGGCTGGGGGCGGGGGAGCCTCGGCGCAAAACAGTATGAAGGTGGAAACCCCAGAGAACGTGACTGTGGAAGGAGAGGGGGGCTTGCTGATGCCCCGGGAGGGTGTCTGGAGAGCCCCACGGTCGCAGATGGAGGGACCCTGCAAGGTTGCCCCAGCATCTCACAGCACTGGCCGGTGCCGCAGTCATCCTGGCTGCGAGCGTTCAATCCTCGTAAATCCCGTCGGCGTCTCCCCATCAGCCTCGCCGTCCAGCCCGGATTCATGCGAGCTGATCCGGGCCGGACCACGCTGGACTTTGCCCGCGACAGCCTGTGCGGCCCGTGAAGCGCCCCTCTTCCCCTACCTCTCGCTAACAAAGAAAAGAAACAGCCTCCTTTGTGAGACGGAATGTCTCAGAGGCGATCTAATAATCCCGGCGCCTTGTAGCCCGGTATTTTCTCTGGAATAAGTTGTTTATATTGCCGGTTCGAAAGCTGACATCGGTTCTCTCGCCAGCCAGGATTTATAGCGTTTAATAAGGGTGTTTCTTGGGTCCATCTCGACTGAATCTATCATAACTGGTCCTCACTGCAAAAAAAAAAAAAAATTCAACCTCCTGCTTTTTCTTACACAGTTGCGAAGGAGATTCTGTAATTTTTTTTTTTTTTAGTATGTTAAAG
Organism: Neofelis nebulosa; assembly: GCF_028018385.1. Lineage (NCBI taxonomy): Eukaryota > Metazoa > Chordata > Mammalia > Carnivora > Felidae > Neofelis > Neofelis nebulosa. The sequence continues at coordinate 6,021,059 of NC_080797.1, forward strand.
AAATATCCAGCGCTGACCGTTTTCTTTAAGTGTTCTTGCACACGTAGCGGAATGCATCTTCGATTTCAGTTGCCCTGAAACGAAATGTTTAAGGAAATATGGTTATCCTTTTCCTCTTTTAAATTCCTTCTCTTTTCTCTCACGTGCTTTATCTTCCTAGAAAGAAATTCCTTCACTCTTAGGACCCTTTGTCTGAAGAATCTTATGTAATTGCTCTAAACGTCGTTGGTGTTGGGCTAACGCGGGACAGCCAGGCAGAATCGGGCCAGCCTCCCTACCGAGGTTAATGTCTTTGTGTGAGGGTTTTCCTGGACTCACAGCCAGGGAGGTGATTGTGACATTTACGTTGGTACATGGCAGGTCCCTTGCCCCACTCCCGATACCGGCCGCCCTTCTCCGGGCGCAGAACATTTCCACCTGCAGAGTCAAGCCCTTGCTTTGTGCTTCTCTGCTCTCAGACGTGCAGAATGATGAGATCAAACGTGTCTATGTGCTGGGAAAAACGGGAGGAAGCTATTATGGGGTAAAGTACAGGAAGCCCGAACTACCTGGGTCCTGCCCCTACTGGCCACGCCTCCCAGTAGATTTCGGGGGAGAATATATTCAGAGGTCCAAGCAAGTCAGAAGGGGCCACGCCCACCTGCTGGCTGGCCTGGGAGCCCGTTCACCCTCTAGGGTAGCGGACCAACGCCTGGTCTCCAGATGAAAGCTGCCAGGAAGATCAACAACATTGCTGTCCATCCTGGGGGGGCTGTGTGATGGGGGAGCATTGAAGTCTAGCTGGGTGCTTCCTTCTGTTTGGGGACGGAAAGCTGGCAGATGTACCCTCCGTCCCTGAACGGAGGGTAGGAAGAGGGTTAGCATAGGAGGCTCGAGGCTCAAACACGCCTGTGTTGGGGGAGTGACCGGGAGACAGGCGAATGTTCCTTGTGGACCTATGACAACACACATCCTGGGCCCAAGAGATTCTAAGGACAGCTCTATACCCCTTCCAGGTAAAAAGCTCGGCTACACCTTCAACAACCGGAACTTTCACAACGTGTCTTTGGGGCAAGGACAGGAGGTAGTGGCTGAGGCTGCTCTGGACCTGGCTGCCAAGAAAGGTCACTGGGTTATTTTGCAGGTACGACCCCTCTGCCCCGATGGGGGTCATTCTTGACCCCATAGCTGCCTGGACCTGACAGTCTCTGGGCTCCTCTGACCTTGCCGCCCCTCTCCCCTGCCTTTCCTTCCACACCCTTGCCCGTCTCACTGCCCGATCTTGTCTCCTTCCCTCTTATGTGGTCCTCTCCCCATCCCTCTCCATAACTCCTTGTCCCTCGCCCCTCAAACCCCCTGCCACTCTCTCTAGTTTAATGTTTTTTAATGTTTATTTTTGAGAGAGAGAGAGAGAGAGAGAGAGAAAGAGAGAAATAGAGCACGAGCAGGGGAGGGGCAGAGAGAGGGGGAGACACAGAATCCGAGGCAGGCTCCAGGCTCCAAACCATCAGCACAGAGCCGGATGCGGGGCTCAAACCCACGAACCGTGAGATCATGACCTGAACCGAAGTCGGACTCTTAACCGACTGAGCCACCCAGGTGCCCCTACTCTCTCTAGTTTAAACAGTTCCACCCACATCCTGTTCGGTGCCTGCTCAGGGAGTAGGTATCCAGTTGAGTCCATGGAAGCTGGATCGTTCACCCGGTGATCCCTTCCCACGCGTATCAGGAAGACGCGAAGCGGCCCTCTCCTGTGGCCCCCTGTCCCCTTACCCCTGTTTTATGCAACTTGCAGGGGGAGCTGGGGCCGGGGCGGAACAAGTGGCTCAGTTTTCTCCCAAACGGACTCCAGCCGCTTCTGCTAGAGTGCCGTGGCTGTGGCACAGGCACTTACATCACGACCGCGTCCTTCACCACATTCCCTTTAGGAGAGATCCCCTCCTCCATCACCTTTCTGCACCCAGCACACCCCCGCGAACATAGTAGACACCCAGCAAAAGCCCGTTGGGCGGGAGAATCAACGAAGAAATCAACGCAAGGAAAAATAAAACAAGAAAGGTTCCCCCCGCCCCCGCCCCGCCTGGCCAACGGAGCCCCGGCTTTCCAGGCGGCCCGCTGAAGTCTTAGCTCCGACAGAGTGATTATAAATGAATTCTCTAACAAATTTTCACTTCACCAGCCCTTTCAAATCCATTGCCTTTGCCTTCAGTTATTTGCAGCAACTCTGTGAAATAAGGATGGCCGATGTTACTTCCCCCTTTTATAGAAGAGAAAGCGGCACTCAGAGGCCAGATTGCTGCGGCCGAGTCCTGTGCTCAGTGCTAATCTGTGTATTTAAGGCTCTGCGAGCAGGCTTCCTCAAATATTTACCGAGGCGCCTTTATCTGTCCATCACAATGAAACATATTGCAACAAAGCCAAGCGGCTATCCTTTCCGGAGTGAAAGGTGCATTCTGCAGAGTAGCCCTAAGAAGTAACTGTGGGCTTAGACCAGACAGACAGATGGCAATCACATGGGTGGGTGGTGGGGGGGGTGGAGAAGGCCTCCAAGACCAGACACAGGAGCTTGCTCTTGGAGCAGGAAGCCTTCCCAGTATGTGAGCCGAAATGCCCCCGTGTGTTTTAGGAAGATAAGTTGGGCCACACTGAGCAGAATGGTTTGCAGAGAGGGCGAGGGGACTCCAGAAAGCTAGCCACGAGAAGTTGACATCAGTGCTTTTCAAATTGTAACATGCTCACAAGTCACCGCAGGATCGTATTAAAATGCGCCGATTCAGGAAGTCTGGGTGGGGCCGAAGAGTCTGCGTTCCCACCTAGCCCCCAGGTAATGCCAACTTTGCTGGTCCACGGGCCCCGCTTTTGTGTAGCAAGGGTTCAAGTAAGGCAGGTGTCAGATGTGGTGATCTGGATTTGGAGCGTGTGGACCATGTGTGTGACTCTTCAAGCGTGGCCCGGGGACCAACATCTTCAGCATCACCTGGAACTTGTTAGAAGTGCAAATTCTCGGGGCGCCTGGGTGGCGCAGTCGGTTAAGCATCCGACTTCAGCCAGGTCACGATCTCGCGGTCCGTGAGTTCGAGCCCCGCGTCAGGCTCTGGGCTGACAGCTCAGAGCCTGGAGCCTGTTTCAGATTCTGTGTCTCCCTCTCTCTCTGCCCCTCCCCCGTTCATGCTCTGTCTCTCTCTCTGTCCCAAAAATAAATAAAAAACACTAAAAAAAAATAAATAAAAAAAAAAAAAAAAAAAAGAAGTGCAAATTCTCAGGCCCCACCCTAGACCCCCTGAATCAGATACTCGGGGCTAGAGCCCAAGAATCTTCGTTTTAAGAAGCCCTCCAGGGGGCGCCTGGGTGGCTCAGTCGGTTGAGCGTCCGACTTCAGCTCAGGTCACGATCTCACGGTCCGTGAGTTCGAGCCCCGCGTCGGACTCTGTGCTGACAGCTCAGAGCCTGGAGCCTGTTTCAGATTCTGTGTCTCCCTCTCTCTGACCCTCCCCTGTTCATGCTCTGTCTCTCCCTGTCTCAAAAGTAAATAAAACATTAAAAAAAAAATGAAAAAAGAAAAAAGAAGCCCTCTGGGGAGATGGGGGTGGGGGACGGATTCCTATGCATAGTCCGGTTTGACAACAATGTGCCAAGGAGACTTGGGATATCAAGAGATAGGGTTCAGCTGCAAGATACTGGCAGGTCTCATTGCTGGGAACCCCAAGATTCCTGCTGCAGTGAGCTGTATTTGATGGCCAGGTCCCTCCTCTAGCTGCCTTCCAGAAACTGTTGGCTGCTGACAAAACTAAGCAAATGCCTGCATGGGGGGGGTGGGTGGTTGGGATCTTTCCTTCCCACTAGAACATCCACCTGGTGGCCAAGTGGCTGAGCACCCTGGAGAAGAAGCTGGAGGAACACAGTGAGAACAGCCACCCAGAGTTCAGGGTCTTCATCAGTGCGGAGCCAGCACCCTCCCCTGAGGGCCACATCATCCCCCAGGGCATCCTGGAAAACGCCATCAAGATCACCAACGAGCCTCCCACAGGCATGCACACCAACCTACACAAGGCCCTGGACAATTTCACTCAGGTACAGCCCCGGGGAGGGAGGGGAGAAGAGCGCCCCCCCCCAAAGGGCTGATTCAACTGGGTTAGAAGAACATGCACCTGTCGGGGGGGGGGGGGCGTGGCGAGGGGGTGACTGGGCTCAGAGCAGTGCCATGTGGGCGAAACGTATTCCCTTTGTGACCGGCCTCCTCCCAGCGCCCACCAAGTGCAACCCAATTCTCAGTTCCTAGATACGCCTGGGGGAGCTGAGCTTAGGGTGGGCTTTCTTCGGCGAGAGGCACGGGGGAGCTCTCTGCAAGCCTCCGGGCTACCTAAATAACCCAAGGTGGAGAGGGGCCACGTTGCTAGAAATCTGATGTCACACACCGGTCGCACGCTGTCTTCAAGCAGGGGGTTGACGCTCGTGTTCACGTGGTGACAGTTGACATCTACGTGCATCTCGAATGTCGAGGGTCCAGAGAATCCAGGTGTCAGATGTGGGGATCGTAATCATATGTTAGGCTCTTAACGCGTGGCCCCCAGGGCAGCAGAAGCGCCCGGGAACTTGGTAGAAATGTCAGTTCTCAGGTCCTACCCTAGACCTGCTGAATCAGAAACTCTGGGGTGGGGCCCAGGAATGTGTGTTCTAACAAGCCCTCCAGAAGATCCCAATGTACAGGCCACTGTGCTACAATGGAACTGGGAATAGCAGGGCATCGGGCTCAGATGTAGGTACTGGAAGGTCCATTACTGGGAATCCAAGACTCGTGTTGTGGGGCGTGTATTGAAAGCCAACAATAGGGTGGTGGGTAACTAACTCCATGTGTGAAGTCGCACTTGCAAAGTCTAGCTCAGGCTTTTTGCATCTTCTCCGGAAGGCAGGCTGTCTGGTAGCTTCTTCCTCAGGGATTTGCGCCATCCTGGGGAGGGGAATACACGAAGGTGTGAAGGCCGGGAGGTTGGGGCCACCTTAAAGTCCATCTGCCACGCTGGGCCTCAGTGGAGTCCAAGGGGAGGGTTCTAGGATCTGTCCTCTCCGATGATCCTCTTTGTATCTCTGGCTTCGCAGAGCCCCTGCTCTAACTCGACACAAGTCCCCGATGGGTCATCTAGGAACCCTGAAACGGGCCATCCCACAGGACACCTGTTGTCACTAACCCAACATAAACCACCAGGACTAAGGGCCCTTTGGGGCCTGGTTTCGCTTAGACTAACATGAAGGGGTTTTGGCTTTATTTTTCTCTTTTAAATTTTTATTCATTTGTTAATTTTGAGAGTCGGGTGAGAAAGAGGCAGGGAGAGAGAGAGTCCAAGGAGGCTCTGCACCGTCAGCACAGAGCCCGACACGAGGCTCGAACTCACAAACTGTGAGATCATGACCTGAGCTGAAGTCGGACACTCAAGTGACTGAGCCACCCAGGGCCCCTAACGTGAAGGGTTTTTTGGGTTTTTTTTTTTTTTACTGAGTGCATGATAGCCCTTGTAGTGTGGGGATCAAGCAGTCCCACTTGGAGAGGAAAGAGAAGGAGAAGCAAAACTTGTCCAGCCCTCTTTTTCACTCCCTTCCCATCCGAACCCCCAGACCCACTCATAATCCAGAACCGGGAATGGGGAAGCACGGCCAGGAGATTCAGGCTGTTTTCGTTAAGAAACACCTGCCCGTTGCAACATGAAGCAGAAAGTAGGGTGCTCTCTTTTCCAGGGGCATTTTCATTCCTTTCTTTTTAAATTTTAAAATAAAGTCGGGGCGCCTGGGTGGCGCAGTCGGTTGAGCGTCCGACTTCAGCCAGGTCACGATCTCGCGGTCCGTGAGTTCGAGCCCCGCGTCAGGCTCTGGGCTGATGGCTCGGAGCCTGGAGCCTGTTTCCGATTCTGTGTCTCCCTCTCTCTCTGCCCCTCCCCCGTTCATGCTCTGTCTCTCTCTGTCCCAAAAATAAATAAAAAACATTGAAAAAAAAAAATTAAAAAAAAAAATAAAATAAAGTAAAATGTTAAAGAAAAATAAAATAATAAAATAAAGTAAAATGATAAAATAAAATAAAGTAAAATAAAATAATATAAAATAAAGTAAAAAATAAAATAAAATAATAAAGTAAAATAAAATAATACATTTTCTTCCTAAATAGGCCTTGACTAATCCCCTAGGTACTCTGTACCAGAGGTCAGAACTTCTAAATTTTCTACATCTTATATTCCACATAGGGGAAATCTACATTCTCGACTTTGAAATCGATAGCCTTCTTTCCCCGGAAGGCGGTAGCTCGTTCCAAGCAAAAACACTTCTGCCCAGAAAAGGCACTGGGCGGCCCAACAGGGTGAACATACGCAATGCCACGGAGCTATGTTCGCTTCAAAATGGTGCGGATGACAGATTCTATGGTGTGGATTCCACCAGGAATTTTTTTTTTAATTAACAATTGAAAAAGGCATTGGGATGCGGTTAGTTAGCAAGCTCCGTCTAAGGGCACAGTCACAGACTACTCTCAGCAATTTTACCTTGAGGGTCTTGGGCAGATCCGGGGAGAAGGGCCATAGTTGCCTCAGATACCGAATCTCCTAATGATTAATTATACAAGAGTATCCCCTACCCACGGACCCTTGTCCTTGGCTCTCTCTCCCTGCCAAACCCCTGTCCAGCCTTGGTTATGAGGCCGCTGGGAAATAAGTCCCAAGGGTGCTGGCTTTCCCTGGCTATTCTGTCCCCACCACCGTTGGGTCTTTGGCCATTGAGAGCGATCTTCGGTGACTCATTCTGAGAAACAGAGACAGACTTATGGGTATATCCATTGCTCGCAAGGGTTTTAATTGTTCCATTCTGCTTTTATGGGTGCCCTGGAACCAAGGCCCCCATGAACACCCCCTATAATTCAGAGCTCTGTTTTAACCATTTAAGGGACAAACTGCAGGATGGAGCTCTTTTTACCGCTGCTAGCCGTGCTGATCAGGGACGGTTATTTTATTCTGGTGTCGTCAGGTTTACGGCGAAGGGCGCAGCACTCCTCTGTTTCTCTCGTGTCCCGTCCCTCCCTCAGCAGCAACCTCAGCCACACGAGCAGCGATTACACCTACGACAGTCCCACGACGGGCAAGCAAGGCGTGGCAAGCGGGGCACCTGGCCGGCTCAGTCGGTAGAGCCTGCGACTCGAGATCTCGGGGTCATGAGTTCAAGCCCCATGTTGGGTACAGACATTAAATAAATAAAACCTTAAAAAAAAATAAAAAGGAAAGAAAAGCATAGCAGGAAGGGGAGAAATCAGAGATGATGCTGTATGAGTCCCCACCCACACCCCAGCACAAAGTGATACTCCTAAGACCAACACAACTCTCAGGACCCACTACCCTGTTTCCCGTTAGCTGTGCTTGGCATGTCCACGGGGGCCAACATTAACTGTAAAGCAAACCCTGTCATCACCTGAACCTAAATCTTAACTCAGATTCTAACCTAGAACCCAGCCCCTCTGCAAGGTCCCCTCAAACCCTGAGCCCACGCTGACCCACAGCGCGACCTGCATTCCTACTGTGGCTCAAAAACCTAACCAGGACGTACGGTGACCTCGTCCAGCGTGACTTCCGGCCGCCATAACCCACACCCTGCTCTGTGCTGCACAACGGCAGGTCTTTGCTAACACTGGAGGCAACGCTTTCCTTTCAGGACACGCTGGAGATGTGCTCCCGGGAGACGGAGTTTAAGAGCATCCTCTTTGCTCTTTGTTACTTTCACGGGGTGGTGGCGGAGAGACGAAAGTTCGGGCCGCAGGGATGGAACTGCCCTTACCCCTTCAACACTGGGGACCTCACCATCTCTGTGAACGTGCTGTACAACTTCCTGGAGGCCAACGCAAAGGTAAAGTTCCCGGCCAGCACGGGGGGAGGCGGGGAGGGCCATCTCTCAGAAGGATGATGTCGCATCGGCACAGGGTAAAGGGGGCACACGCTGGGGACCATCTAGACCCTCTCCAAGTAGAGGGAGGAAGGACCAGCCCGGGGCCAGCGGCAGGCCAAAAAGAGCACCACGGGATGTCAGGGCCAGGAAAGCTCAGGAGACCAAACTGGTGACTCACGCCTGGTGTGATTCTTTGTCCCAGGGCCCACCAGACCACCCCTGTGCCCCTGCGGCATTGTGGGGTGCTGTGGATTGGCAGAAGAGACCCCATGCTCGCCTGATACAAGTTCCCAGTTTAATCAGCCAAGAACACCATTTAAGGGAATGTGTAGACCCTGAAGGCTCTTCCAGTTAGCAGGCCAAACATAGTATCAGCAAAGGCCACCTCCCCGTCCTGGTGGGGCACATGAATCAGGCCCAGAAGCCCTAAGCTACTCCTCTGCCCCCAGCTCCACGGCCCTTGCCCCCATAGCACCGTCTCTTCATTTCCTGCACTGAGACATGGCTTTCCCCAAGTGGTTTCCCGCCTGACTCCAATATCGTGACTTTCGTGCTCTATTTCATTCACTTTGAACTTTGGAAGGAGACCATAAATTAATACGCTAAGTAATGGCAGGAAATTAGACAGACAAGTATCCTGGTCCTTCCTTTATTCCATTTGACATTTGCTTATTTAAAGGACTTGTAGGTAAAGCCTGACTTGATTGCCACAGTTAATGACCGTGGAAGAGGGGAGGCATATAGGCAAGGGGGTTGGCACCTTGCCTCTCCTCACCCTTGGCTGTAACTTCTCAAGCATTTCGTGAGCTCCCAGGCGTGCCCGACTCTTCGGGGCACTAGGGGTATGCAGGTGAAGAAAGCGTTGCTTCTAATTTGAGAGGCATCCCATCTTGTGACTGACACTCTGTCCACGCGTCAGGGCAGCCCCGATGTCTGTGCGGAGGTCTTTCTTCCCTGTGTCTCAGGTCCCCTATGATGATCTGCGCTACCTCTTTGGAGAGATCATGTATGGAGGCCACATCACAGACGACTGGGACCGGAGGCTCTGCAGGACCTATCTGGAGGAATTCATCAGACCGGAAATGCTAGAAGGAGAGCTGTGCCTGGCACCCGGGTTCCCACTCCCGGGCAACCTGGACTATGCTGGTTACCATCAGGTAAGGCTCTGCTCATATGGGACCTGGGCCTTCCTTCAATCCTGTTCTGCAGGACCAGGATGTACACACAGGGCCAGGGAGGAATGGCCTAAAGAACAGAGCTCAGGGGCCCCCGGGTGGCTCAGTCGGTTGAGCATCCAACTTCAGCTCAGGTTATGATCTCGAGGTTCGTGGTTTCGAGCCCCCCGTCGGGCTCTGTGCTGACAGCTCAGAGCCTGCTTCGGATTCTGTGTCTCCCTCTCTGTCTGCCCCCTACCCCTGCTCGCGCTCTGTCTCTCTAGCCTTCAAAAAAATAAACAAACGTGGGAAAAAATGGTTTTTTTAATACAAAAATAAAGAACGGAGCTCATATGGAGTTCGGTTCTCAGCCCCAGGTTTGTCCTGTTCGGTTTGAGAGCTGTTGGGTGCCTCGCCTCAAATTAGTGATAACAATTGAGCTTTTGGAGATCTTTCTATTCTTGATGCTTGGTTCAATAATTCAATTTGTTGATCTTTTTCTACAAATAACATCTGGGGCTTTCATTAGATTGCTTTCATCCAAGATATTGACAAAGCCATTAGGAAGAAAATTCCAGGTTCAGAATTTAGCCAACTTTGGGTAAAGTTTATATTAGCGATTCTAGATATCTTCAGAGGGACAGGAGCTTGTGGGCAGATCACTTAGCCCTCCTGTTGTCTGAGGGCTGCTGTGAACACAGACACACACACCCATGTGCACACACACATTCCCAGAGAGATCTTCTGACTTCTCATTTCACTGTGGCCACAGCTATTTTTAAAGTGCCCATCTTTGCCCATTTAGGCTGCCACGGGAGATAGATTAGAAGATAATTTTTTTAAAAAATCTTTTTTGCCGCTTGACTTTGAACATGCCTAAAATAACTTTGAATACCAAACTTAAAGGAAATACCGGTCATCAAGACATTAATGACAAACTTAAAAAAAAATTTTTTTTTTGAATTCATAAAATTTAAAAAGATAAGATGTCAAAGTCATTCAATGCAGAAAACCTTGGACCTATGAAAAGAAATTTAAAATGGTAAGGCTATTTAAAGAAAATAAGAGGAATGTGGGGTGGTGGGGGGATAGGTTAAATGGGGGATGGGATTAGGGAGGGCACTTGTCGGGGTGAACACTGAGCTTCGTAGGTAAGAGATGAATCACTGGGTTCTACTCCTGAAGCCAAGACTACGCTGTATGTTAACTAAGTTGAATTTAAATTTTTAAAAAAAGACGATGATTTTTAAACTACTTTACCAAAAGGCTTCAGGGCTTTAGCCAAGAAATTTGTGCAAGAGCACCCCCTAGTGTCCACGGGGCAGTCCAACAAGAGGCTGGAGCCAGAAATGGGCAAAAACGGTGTGGTTTTGCACACTTCAAAACAAGTGAGGATTTTTTTTACACCTGTCGTTTTTTTAATGTTTATCTTTTTTTGAGAGAGAGAGAATGTGTGAGTGGGGGAGGGTCAGAGAGAGCGGGAGACACAGAATCCAAAGTAGGCTCCAGGCTCTGAGCCATCAGCACAGAGCCCAATGTGGGGCTCGAACTCACGAACCGCTAGATCATGACCTGAGCTGAAGTCAGACGCTCAACCAACTGAGCCACCCAGGTGCCCCTTTACATCTCTCTTTAATCCGCCAGTTAATAGGTGGTTACAGGGCACCTACCAAGAGTTCAGGAGGGTGCTGGGGGCCGGAAGAAATACAAAAATAAATACACAAGTTTGCCTTTGAGGGATGAGCAGTCTTTCACTTAGACTCGAGGATGCTCACACCAAGAAATCATCAAAATCAAATTAGGAACCAACCTTGAAGGGCACTTTCTCACTGTGTGGTGGAAAGAACTAGAAAGGGCACTCAGAACATTCGGAGAGGAAAGGGAGCCTTCAAAGCTGGGGACCCAGCCTAACCAACCGTAGGGGTGCATTGCCTGGATGGCACGATTAAAAAAATGTTTCTAATTCAAGTAATTTTTGCCAGGGGCCCAATTCCCCGGTTATCAGCGAACCTCGCCTTGTCCCACAAGCTCTCTTTTGCATCTGTGGTCCCATATTTGCATTTAGCTTTGTTATCTCTGATTTAGATAAATGGAGGAGGTGGGGGGGGGGGGGAGAGAGAAAAGGAATTTAAGGGCAAGGGGGCCGGGACCCTGGGAGAGCTTGAGTGACATACCAGGAAGGGATCCGTATTTCTTAAGGACCCTGAGAAGTCCCTCCGTGTGTGTGGAGGGACAGGTGTAGACCAGGGAGCGGCAGGAGCAGGGCAGACTGGAGAGGGATCAAGTCCTCCAAGCTTCTGCAAAAGGAGCATGGCCCGTGGGCGTGGAATTTCCGGAAACGCGGCCTGGCGCACAAAACCAGATGGTGTGGAGGCGAGGCTGGCAGAAAGGATGTGCACCAGGAGGCGGAGAACGTGTCCACGTCTCAGCAGGTGTTGGTGAACGGCGTCCGCCTGGAGGGCCAGAGGGACGCGGGTGCCTCACGCCTGCTGTGACCCACCGCCATCCCTCAGAGGACGACCCGGAGTGGGAGATGGCAGACGGGAGACACGTCTCGGTCTGTGTTTGAGCGAGCTTGCCCTCGACTTCCAGTACATTGATGCCGAGCTGCCGGCAGAGTCGCCCTACCTCTATGGCCTGCACCCCAACGCCGAGATCGGCTTCCTGACCCAGACCTCGGAGAAGCTCTTTCGCACGGTCCTGGAGCTGCAGCCACGGGACGGCCACGCCGGAGAGGGAGCAGGGGCCACGCGGGAAGAAAAGGTATGTGGACGGACCACTCGAGATCCTTCTGGGGAGCCGAGGATGGCACAGTGAGACGCCCCCTCCCGCTGGCCGCGTTGGCAGGGCGCGTGCAGACCACACTGTGCACAGCCGCCCCTCGCACACGGCTGGTGCGGCCTTGACCCACCAGGCTAGTCCTCTGTTTAAATCACAGGAAGCCCCTGCCCTTGCGTTTCATGGTTTGCTTGCTTTTTCTTTCTTTCTTTCTCTTTCTTTCTTTCTTTCTTTCTTTCTTTCTTTCTTTCTTTCTTTCTTTCTTTCTTTCTTTCTTTCTTTCTTTCTTTCTTTCTTTCTTTTTCTTTCTCTCTCTCTCCCTCTTTCTTTCTTCCTTCCTTCCTTCCTTCCTTCATTTTTCTTTCTTTCTTTCTTTCTTCTTTCTTTCTTTCTTCCTTTCATCTTTCCTTCCTTCCTTCCTCCCTTCCTTCTTCCTTCCTTCTTTCTTCCTTCCTTCCTTCCTTCTTCTTTCTTTCTTTCTCTTTCTTTACTTCCTTCCTTCCTCTTTCCCTTTCTTTCTTTCTTTCCTTCCTTTTTCTTTCCTTCCTTCCTCTTTCTTTCTTACTTTCTTTCTTTCTTTCTTTCTTTCTTTCTTTCTTTCTTTCTTTTTCTTTCTCTCTCTCTCCCTCCCTCTTTCTTTCTTTCTTTCTTTCTTTCTTTCTTTCTTTCATCCTTCCTTCCTTCCTTCATTTTTCTTTCTTTCTCTTTCTTTCTTCCTTTCATCTTTCCTTCCTTCCTTCCTCCCTTCCTTCCTTCCTTCTTTCTTCCTTCCTTCCTTCCTTCTTCTTTCTTTCTTTCTCTTTCTTTCTTTACTTCCTTCCTTCCTCTTTCCCTTTCTTTCTTTCTTTCCTTCCTTTCTCTTTCTTTCTTTCTTTCTTCTTTGTCTTTCTTTCCTTCCTTTCTTTCTTTCTTTCCTTCCTTTTTCTTTCCTTCTTTCCTTTCTTTTCTTTCTTTCTTTCTTTCTTTTTCTTTCTCTCTCTCTCCCTCCTTCTTTCTTTATTTCTTTCTTTCATTCTTCCTTCCTTCATTTTTCTTTCTTTCTCTTTCTTTCTTTCTTTCTTTCTTTCTTTCTTTCTTTCTTTCTTTCTTTCTTCCTTCCTTCCTTCCTTCCTTCCTTCCTTCCTTTCATCTTTCCTTCCTTCCTTCCTCCCTTCCTTCCTTCTTCCTTCCTTCTTTCTTCCTTCCTTCTTCTTCTTTCTTTCTTTTTCTTTCTTTACTTCCTTCCTTCCTCTTTCCCTTTCTTTCTTTCTTTCCTTCCTTTCTCTTTCTTTCTTTCTTTCTTCTTTGTCTTTCTTTCCTTCCTTCTTTCTTTCTTTCTTTCCTTCCTTTTTCTTTCCTTCCTTCCTTCCTTCCTTTCTTTCTTTCTTCCTTCCTTCCTTCCTTCCTTCCTTCCTTCCTTCCTTCCTTTCATCTTTCCTTCCTTCCTTCCTCCCTTCCTTCCTTCTTCCTTCCTTCTTTCTTCCTTCCTTCTTCTTCTTTCTTTCTTTTTCTTTCTTTACTTCCTTCCTTCCTCTTTCCCTTTCTTTCTTTCTTTCCTTCCTTTCTCTTTCTTTCTTTCTTTCTTCTTTGTCTTTCTTTCCTTCCTTCTTTCTTTCTTTCTTTCCTTCCTTTTTCTTTCCTTCCTTCCTTCCTTTCTTTCTTTCTTTCATTCTTTCTTTCTTTCTTCTTTCTTTTTTCTTTCCTTCCTTCCTTCCTTCCTTCCTTCCTCTTTCTTTTTTCTTTCTTTCTTTCTTTCTTTCTTTCTTTCTTTCTTTCTTTCTCTTTCCTTCCTTCCTTCCTTCCTCCCTCCCTTCCTTCCTCCCTCCCTCCCTCCCTCCCTTCTTTCAGTTTATTTATTTTTGAGAGAAAGAATGTGTGCATGCTGGGAAGGGGCAGAGAGAGAGAGAGGGAGAGAGAGAATCCCAAGCAGGCTCCACTCTACCAGTGCAGAGCCCGATGCGGGGCTCAAACTCACAAACCGTGAGATTGTGACCTGAGCCGAAGTTGGATGCTGAACCGACTGAGCCACCCAGACTCCCCTCTTTAATTTTTTAATGTTTATTTTTGAGAGGGCGGGGACAGAGAGAGAGGGAGACAGAAGTCGAAGCAGACTCCTCACTGACGACAGAGAGCCCAATGTAGGGCTTAAGCCCATGAACTGTGAGATCATGACCTGAGCCAAAGTCGGACGCTTCACCAACTGAGCCACCCAGATGCCCCAGTGGTTTGCTTTTCTAGTTCGCCCAAAGAGTATTTCTTTTTTTTTTTTTTTTTTTTAATGTTTGTTTATTTTTGAGAGAGAGAGACAGAGCATGAACAGGAGAGAGGCAGAGAGAGGGAGACACAGAATCCGAAGCAGGCTCCAGGCTCTGAGCTGTCAGCACAGAGCCCGACGTGGGGCTCAAACCCACCAACCGTGGAATCATGACCTGAGCTGAAGACGGACGCTCAACCAGCTAAGCCACCCAAGTGCCCCTCAATAGTCTCATTTTAACTCAGTCACCTCTTTAAAGGCCCTGTCTCTAAACACAGTCACATTGTGGAGGGGAGGATGTCCACAGATGAGTTTTAGGGGGACACAATCCAGCCCATCACGCTGGCTCCAGCGGCCTCCCTTGGACGTACACCCTTTCCTGTTTCCCCCATTTGCCCTTGACTGCTGGATTTTGCTGGTGTCGAACAAGTGACTAGTCATCTGGAGAAAAGTGAAGCAGGTTTCCTCCCTCCTTATATCACAGATGGCTGCATTTAAATATGTTTCAATGAAAACATAAAAAGTACTAAAAGAAAACTTGGGTGAATGCTTTTGTGATCTTACAAAGAGGAGGGCATTATCAAACCTTCTTTTAAAAAAAGCAGCTCAGAATCTATAAAGATTGACACATTTGGTGACTGGAAAAAATTTAAAACCAGATCTGCAAAGCAGACAAACCTCGTGAATGAAGTCAGAGACCAGCTAGGAGAACCTCTCTGCAGCACAGACACTGGGAAGTGGGCAGATCTCACTAACACATGAAAAGTTCTTACATGTGGAGGATGAGAGAAGGACAGAAGATGGGGACAGACGGACACAAAAGAAATTCACACAGTTATTCGAAGGGCCGATAAAAATAGCACAGGATTGTCAATGTCCCTCCCGACTAAATGAAGGTATGTGAGATATCATTTTCCACCTAATGGCAAAGAGTTTTAAAAGTGACAATGTATCAAGGGGTGGCTCAGTGGGTTGAGAGTCTCTTGAATTCGACTCAGGTCATGATCTCGCGGTCCGTGAGTTCGAGCCCCGCGTCAGGCTCTGTGCTGACAGCTCGGAGCCTGGAACCTGCTTCGCATTCTGTGTCTCCCTCTCTCTCTGCCCCTCCCCAGCTAGTACTCTGTCTCTCTCTCTCTCTCTCACATAAGTAAAACACTAAAAATTTAGTAAAATAAATAAAAAATTAAAAGTGACAGTATGCAGCAGTGAGGGCACAAGAAAACAGACATTCTCTCTGTTGGTGGACCCTTACCTTCCAGAACAACAGCTGCTAAAATTTAAAATGTTCACATTTTTTTTTACCCAGAATTCTGTGTCTAGGCATTCAACCAGTGGAAAGACTCCAAAGTACACAGATTTCATGGTATGTTTGTTTATTACAGGATTGACCGCAGTCGTACAAATGATAAGCAGCCCAGATATCCATCCCAAACAGCAAAATAATATCTACTATATACTATTTATTATATATGTAACAGTATATATACAGCTACAAAAAATAAGGCAAGTCCATATATAGTAACAAGATAGCGTGTGCATGATTTATTATAAGACGAAAAGCAAGTATGACAGGACTCCCTTGGTGATAGATGGAAAGAAAGGAGGGAGCGAGGAGTGAAGACAGGACAGACAGACAAAACTGATGCGTGGGGGGATAATGGATGGATGGTTATATGCATCAAGGACATCTGCAGGAATCATAAAGTAACAGTTAACAGTGATTTCCCACCCCCCCCCCCCGCCCCGAGGGAAGAATTGTGAGAGGGTTTTGTTTGTAATGAATATCTGTAATGCTTAGATTTTTATGGGAAACAGATTGCTCAAAAAGGACAACAAAAAGGCAGAGACGTTCCCTTTGGAAACAATCAGACCCCATCCCTTGCAACCCTCTCCTCCCATGGAGGGGCCCGCGGGCTTCTCCGTGTCTGTGCACCTGCTCCCTTCCCTAGCAATCCTGCTCGTCCTCAGGCCTGGCCTCCAGATCCTGCTCGGACGGATCAGGACATGGGAGAAGTCTCTTTCTCTGGGTCCGGTGTATTTTGGGGACAGCGCCTCCAGCCTATCTTTTCATCTCTTTGTGCATGATGTCCGATATAGGGCTGTTTCTTCAAGCTCAGCCCCGGCGATAGAAATAGGATATAATTTTAGCCATTCGTCTTCTACCCCTGGCAACAGCTCTCAGGTACCGGTAAAATTCCGTTCTGATTTTTGCTGTGACAGCACCAGAGACCCCTTTGTGACAGGGAGATAAGGTTTTACTTTCCCTTTTCAGACATCAGCTCTTTTCCTAGAGAATGTATTGTGTGCTAACAATACAAGGCCGAGTGAATATTAATAACCCTTTCTGTAGGTCTGTATAGCTTTCAGATGCTGTCACATGCATCAGTTCACTCAATTTGATCTCTGCATCAGCCCCTGGGAGTTGGGGGGGGCGGGGGGGGAGTGGAGAAAGACGCTCTTGGAAATTTTTATAGATAAAAAGATGGAGACCTAGATGGCTTGCTTGCACTCGCGTGGGTAATGCGTAACGGAACGGTATTAACTCAGCCGAGGCTCTTTGGTTGTAAGCAACAGAGACTAATTTTGCTGAAATGGGCAAGAAATAGCCCACTCTGTCAAAAGGAACTGACCGAAGGAAGGACAGATATCCCAGTGGCTCTGGGGTCCTTACAGGGCACTTCTGTCAGTGGTTCCAGCCACTTTCTGCCCCTGAATCTTGGGCCAGAGATTCAAATTTTTGTGCTCCTGGGAGTGATAATCTGGTTGGCCTACTTAGATCATGGGCTCTACTTAGAGGATTGGGCTCTGTGACTGTACCCCAAAACAGTGGGGAGGAGGGGATTTCCCAGGTGGAGACGGGGACCTGTTACAGAAGAAGGGGGACAATGGGCAGAACAGTGTGCCAGGAGCCCGGCTCTCTGGCCCCCTCCCTCCCTCCCTCTCCGCTGGCCACATGTTCTATTATGTCTGTACTTGTTCCGTTTTTCTTTCTCTGCTGACAGACCTCCTGGGCTTATTCATTTACTTCAAAATGGCAGACTCAGCCTCCAAGCGCTTGCCCCCAAACAACCCAGGATCTGAGTGGTTCATTTCCAACTTTCCGGGAGAGACACCCTGGCTCCCGTGGTCTAATTAGCTGATGGCTTGTGTGGTCAAAGGAAGCGTGGGGCTGGGGAGGAGGTTCACGTGTTGCATGGGGATGCTTCTTCCAGGACCCAAGGACAGAAACATGCAGGGCGGCCTCATGGAAACTCTGAAGGGAGTAGACAGTGCGAGAGTATGGGTGGGGGGGGGGAGGGGGTGGCTGACGGGCGTCCTGACTGCCGTATCGCAGGGGAATGGAGTCCTGGAGAGTTAGAGCCCCTTCTTTACCCTGTGTTTCCTGTTACGGGCCAGGTCAGGGTCCTCCTGGAAGAAATACTGGAGCGAGTGACAGACGAGTTCAACATGCCAGAGCTGATGGCCAGAGTGGAGGAGCACAGCCCCTACATCGTCGTGGCCTTCCAGGAGTGTGAGCGGATGAACATCCTCACCGGAGAGATCCAGCGCTCGCTGAGGGAGCTGGACCTCGGCTTAAAGGTACGGTGGGTGAGGTCTTGGTGGGAAGGGGCACCGCCAGAGGACACGGCTGGACCCCCCTGGGGAGAGGGGGCTCCCGCGGACTGGGGCGCTAGAGAGCCGTCCTAGAGCGATCTGAGTGCCTGGGGAGGTGTGGCTTCCAGACGCCAGGTTCTGGCTGGGCTGCAGGGAGGTCAAGACGCAAGGCTCCGAAAGCATGAAGCTGCGAGGGTGGCATGAGCCGGGCTGGCTCGGAGCCCCCCCAGGAGACCACACTCCGAGGAGCAAGAAGAGGGTCTCCCCAGCCCGGTGTCTTCTACGGACGTAGGATAAGTTGCTTCCATGGGGGTCAAAGTAGCACTGGATAGAAGTACAGGTTCTGGGGGTGCCTGGGCGGCTCTGTCGGCTGAGCGTCCGACTCTTGACCTCAGCTCAGTGTGTGAGTTCGAGCCCTGCGTCAGGCCCTGTGCTGACAGTGTGCAGCCTGCTTGGGATTCTCTCTCTCTCTCTAAATAAATCAACGTTAAAAAAAAAAAAAAAAAAAAAAGAACAGGTTCTAGAACTAGACTGTCCTGGGGTCACCTCCCAGCCCGTGTGCTTCTTTGCCGTGTGGCCCTAGCGAAGTGACTTACATCTCACTGTGTCTCAGCTTCTTCGCCCGTAGAACAGGTGTAATGGTCCTGCTTCATAAGGCTTTGGGGAAGGACTAAGTAAGCTGATCCACATAGAATGTTTAGAACCATCCCTGGCGTCTAGTAAGTGCCCCCAGAGTATCAGCTGATGACGATTATGGCCCCATCGGGGGAAAGGGGAGAATTTTCACCTTTGACAACGTCAAGGTTGGATTGAGAGATCCAAGATAATCGCACAGGCTCTTCCTACCTCTTGAGCAACGAAAGAGTCTGCTGTTTCTGCCCCCAGTGACTCAAACAAGTTTACGTACCAGCAGAGAACTGTTCAGGGGCCTGGCATGGACCCCGACGGACCGTGCACCTCGATGACAGCTGAATGGGAGGGCAGGCTGCCGTTCAGGAGCTGAGGAAGGGGACTGCGGTCCATTTACACTGGCACTTTCAGACGGAAGAGAAGCTGGCAGCGAATGCTCGGCCGGGCCCGGAGGTCCGCGGTGTGACCCGTGGCCTGGGGCGCGGCTCTTGGAGTCACACAGCCATGGTTACAACAGCCGTGCATCCTGTCACAAGGAGTCACATAGAAACTATGAGACAGCCTGCAAAATCTACGTTAGTGGGTTTTTTTTTTTTTATCTGTTCATTTCCTTCTCCCCACCCCTGCCTGCCGGTTTAGATGGAGGGAAACAAGGAGAAAGGACAGAAAGGCGTGTCGAAGACCGTATTTGGTCATGTTTCCAAATTACGTGCCAGCTTGTGATCAAATGAAACACAGAGTTTCATAGAACAGTCTCGAATGTGAGCAAGGCCTTTGCCTGTCACATTACGCAGGCCCGTGACTGTGGTACACAGGTCTCTCTTGGTAATTACCTCCAGGAGCTTTGCTGTAGCCTTAGCTTATCAAATCCGTGCAATTTGTGCAGTGCACTTACCCATCCATCTTCCAATCCATTCAGTCGTGTTTCTTCTGAGAGCCGTGACTGGGGTTGGGTGAATCCCCGAGTGTGCCTGTGGGCAGAGGAAGGGGTGGGTGAGGACGTTTCTGCTTGCCTTCCCCAGTCTGGTTCAAGCACAGCTGACCGATGAGGGCCCTGGACAGGTCTCAGCACTCCATGCTGGTGGGTGCAGGGAGACCGAAAGGGGGGCCTTCCTCTCCAGAAGGAGCACACAGGCAGATCCCAACACAAGATGCACAGAGAGCCGTGGGAGGAGGGAAGGCCCCAGAGGAGAAGTGGCTGGAGGGGGCAGGGGAGAAACCGGTGGGGACAAGGAGAAGAATCTTCCACCGGTTCCAAAAGAGGAACCCTAGCCCTGCTCTAGGAGCTACCTGATTTGGCCGGAGCAGAGGGTCCACGCAGGCGAGTAAGTGGGGCATGGTGACTTTCAGAAGGCGGTGACAGAACACTGACCCACAAGCAGTCAGGACAGCTGTGCATTTGTGGCCTTTTCCTCCTGGTCCCTCTGTGAGCTGGAGAACACTCTTTTTTAAGTTTATTTATTTTGAGAGAGAGAACGGGAGAAGGGCAGAGAGAAAGAGGGAGAGAGAGAATCCCAAGCAGGCTCCACACTGTCAGTGCAGAGCCCTGTGCGGGGCTCGAACCCACGAACCATGAGATCACGACCTGAGCCGAAGTCAAGAGTCAGACACTCAACCGACTGAGCCACCCAGGCGCCCGAGAGCAGACCCTCTAAAACGCTGTCCTCTAAACCCAGTCTCATTAGGACAGGCCCCCAGACTGGCCTGGTCGCCTGTATCTTCAAGCAGCAGCCAGGTGATGCTTGGGATGAGCCGTCTGTGAAGCACAGTGTTAAGACAAGTAGGAAGAAGAAGAAGGTGGTGAGATCAGGGGGCGAGGGGATGGCGACAGAGTTCAGAAAGGGGAGCGACCTGATGGCCCAGGGGAGGGGCCGGGGAGGGCCCCACCACACAGTGCGCATCTGCTCAGCTCCTGGCTTCCCGCCAGGACACTGCTGGGACAGCAAGACGGGCTCTGTAGACCGGCTCACCTGGCAGGAGATTCTGAGGTTCCCCTTCTTGCCGTCCCCTTCTCTGGGACACAGTCACTTTAAAGTCCTGGGAGTGGTTCAGGAGGACAGAGGGCCACTCACGCTACCCAGCACACCCGACAGGCTCAGACTGGGCCCCAAAGTTAGGAGAGGTGTAACGTTTTAAATCATTAAGTCAATACTCATAGCATTTACGGTAGAGAAACTTGTAACCATTCACGACTGGCTGGATGGGAAGCCGGAAGGCTACCCAAAAAGTATCAGCTGAACTGAGAGGCACAGTACGCTAAGCCCGAGGAGCGGAGGGGCTCAAAGCGCAGAAGAGGTGGAGGAAGGGTAGGGGAGCCGCCTAAGGGACGTCAGTTTGCCACAGCCACGTTCCCAGAGAGAGGAACTGTCTTGGGGAGTCACCACAGTAAGACGTCTGGCTCCTTGGGGCACCTGGGAGGCTCACAGTTCGTGAGCTCGAGCCCAGCATCAAGCTCCATGCTGCTTGGGATTCTCTCTCTTTCCCTCCGTCCCTGCTCCTCGCTCTCAAAACAAATGAACTTGGGGGGAGAAAAAAGACCTCTGGCTTGTAGCCATAACACAACGAAGAATTAGGTCCTGCGAGTACTCCAAGCTGATTGGTCAAAGGTACCGACTCCCACTAACCAAACGCACAAAAGTCTGATGTACAAAACTCCCAAAGGCCGGTTTCTTTCTTTACAGTAACAGCTAGGTATAGCTTTCAAAGAGCCATGTACGGATGGCAGTGGGCCCAGGAAATCCTCTGCCTGGGTAGAAAAATTACATGAGAAGCTAAATTCCTAGATCTGTACTGTCTACAGTAGCAAGCAATGACAGGGTAGCACTTAAAATGTGACTGGTCCAAATTGAGATGTTCTGTTAAGCAGAAATGAAACACCGTATTTAGGAAAGAGGCTGGGAAGCTTGCCTCACCCACAGATACAACTAGGTGACACTCACATCTGTGTAAATAACCCAGAAAATGGCCCGAAGACTGGCAGAACAACCTCTACAGCTGAAAGTAAAGAGGCCACATCAAAGAGGGTGGGAAGGGGGAGAAACAGACTGTCACACTGGGGAGCACTCACAGCGGGGACAAACCCCCGCAACATCTGGCTTTGAAAACCGGAGGGGCCAAATTACATGAGTTCTTATAACCGGCGGAACTCAAAAACCTAGAATTTTAAAAATCATCAGGCTCAGCTCTGGGAGAACCAGAGGCCAAAAGGAAACCGAGTCCCTTAAAGAAACAGGACAAAAGACAGCCTGTGCAGATACAACATCAAAGCAGGATTTTGAAAAATGCCTGGGAGGGAGAGTTCTTTACTAATCTCCGAGCATGTCTGGAGGGACAGAGATCCTAGGGGGACTCCTCCAGGAACAAAGGAGCTGCCTCCCCTGCCTTCCAGCATAAACCCAAGGCCACCTGTAGGAACCAGTGTAGGGACATTTACTACCGAAGGAACTTGTTTCTGCGGTATGCCACTGCCTCAGTCCTGCGCTGAGTCCCCTTCCCCAGGAGACTAGCGCAAACCTTCCTAAGACCACATCCCCCCCAGCTCGGGCACTTTGAGGATCCTCCCCCTCCAACCCGGCTGGCCTTAGTCCCGGGGGCGGGGGCAAGTTCCCTGTCGCAGAGGACAGACGCACAGGAGTAGGAACAGAGGAAGCACAAAGGCAGTAAAATTAGCGATAAAAATCGTTCAAGGGATTCACAAGATCAAAGGATGGAAAGCATGACCCCACATGCCTAAAACATGGGGGAGAAAGGGGTAGATATTTAGTGCTTTAGAAGGGGTTGAAACGGAAGCAGCCATCAACTTCCCATAGACGGTTATATGCAAAAGACGTTACACACAAACCTAATGGTAACCGCAAGTCAGAACCCAGCAGATGTGCAAAAAATAAAGGGAAAGGAATCCAAATCTGTCTCTAAAGAAAGCCCATTTATAGTGAGAGAACAAGAAAGGAATAGAGAAGAACTACAAATACAGCCATAAAGCAAGTAACACAATGGCAATAAATATGTACATACCTGTCAATAATTCTTTGAATGTAAATGGACTAAAGCTTCCAATCAAAAGACATAGGGTGATGGAATGGATAAGAAAACAAGACCCATCTGTATGCTTCCTCCAGGAGACTCATTTCAGATCTGAAGATGTGTGCAGATTCAAAGTGACGGGATGGAGAAGCATTTATCCTGCAAATGGATGTGAAAAGAAAGCCAGGGTAGCAATACTTACATTGGACAAAATAGACTTGGAAACAGGCCGTAACAAGAGACAAAGAAGGACGTTAGATATTCAGGGGACGATTCAACAAGAAGATGTAACAATCGTAAATCTTTCTGTGCACCCAACATGAGGGCACCCCAATACATAAAACAATAACACATTAAAAAAAGTAACCGATAGTCATACAATAGTAGGGGCCTTTAACAACCCACTTAAATCAATGGAAAGATCATCCAAACAGAAAGTCAACAAGGAAATACTGGCTTTGAAGGGGACACACAAACACAAAGGGAAGGGGGGTACCTGGGTGGCTCAGTCGGTTAAGCGTCCAAAGTTTGTGGGTTCGAGCCCCACATCAGGCTCTGTGCTGACAGCTTGGAGCCTGGAGCCTGCTTCGGGTTCTGTGTCTGCTCTCTCCCTGCTCCTCTCCCACTCACACTCTCTCTTCAAATATAAATAAATTTTATTATATCAAATATTAAAAAAAATTGGGAGGGGAGAAGGAAGACACATTGGACCAGATGGATTTAACAGATATATTCAGAACATTCCATCCTAAAGTAGCAGAATTCACATTTTTTTCAAGTGCACATAATAAGTCTCAACAAATGCAAAAGGATCGAAGTCATACCGTGCATCTTTTCTAACCACGGTGCTATGAAACTAGAAATCAGCTATAAGAAAAAAATGTGGAAAGAGCACAAATACATGGAGGTTAAAGGACATGCTACTAAACAATGAATGGGTCAACCAATAAATCAATGAGGAAATAAAAAAAAAAATACGTGGAGACAAATGCAAATGAAAACACAATAGTCCAAAATCTTTGGGACCCAGCAAAAGTGGTTCTAAGAGGGAAGTTTAAAGCAATACAGGCCTATCTGAAGAAGCAAGAACAATCTCAACCTAACCTTCCACCTAAAGGAGCTAGAAAAACAAGAACAAACTATAGAAGCAAGGAAATAATAAAGATTAGAGCAGAAATAAACAAAATAGAAACTTTAAAAAAATAACAATAGAACAGTTCAGTGAAACCAGGAGCTGGTTCTTTGAAAAGATCAACAAAATTGATAACATTTTAGCCAGACTCATTTAAAAAAGAGAGAGAAAGAGCTAGAGGATGAAAATGAGATCATAAAGAGGAGAGGGCCTCCTGGGCGGCTCAGTCAGTTAAGCATCTCACTCTTGATCTCAGCTCAGGTCTTGACCTCAGGGTTGTGAGTTCAAGCCCTATGTTGGGCTCCATGGTGGGTGTGTAGCCTACTTCAAAAATGCAAAAGGAGAAATAAAAACTGACAGCTCAGAAATAAAAAGGATTATTAGAGAGTATTATGAAAAACTATATGCCAACAAATTGGACAACCTAGAAGTAATGGATAAATTCCTAAGAGCATATAACCTCCCAAAACTGAATCAGGAAGAAATAGAAAATTTAAACAGACCGATTATCAGCAATGAAATTGAATCAGCAATCAAAAACCTCCCAGAAAAACAAAAGCCCAGGACCAGATGGCTTCACAGGTGAATCTACCAAACATTAAAAGAAGAGTTAATATCTATTCTTCTCAAACTATTTCAAAAAATAGAAGAGGGAGGAAGATTTCCAAATTCACTCTATGAGGCCAGCATTCCCCTGATACCAAAACCAGATAAAGACATTACATAAAAAGAACTATCAGCCAGTATCTTTGATGAACAGAGATGTGCAAAACTTAACAAAATATTAGAAAACTCAATCCAACAATACATTAAATACATCATTCACCGCAATCAAGTGGAATTTAATCCTGAAATGCAGGAGTGGTTCAATATTCACAAATCAATGAACATGACACTTCACATAAATAAGAGAAAGGATAAAAACCACACAATCCTTTCAATAGATGCAGAAAAAGCACCTGATAAAGTACAACCTCCATTCATGACTGAAAAAACAAAAAACAAAAAACCTCCACAAAGTAGGGTTACAGGAAACCTACTTCAACATAATAAAGGCCATATATGAAAACATCACAGCTAACATCATCCTCAATGCTGAGAATCTGACAGCTTTCCCCCTAGAGTCAGGAACAAGAGAAAAATGGGCACTGTTCCCACTTTTATTGAATATAGTACTGAAAGTCCTAGCCACAGCAATCAGACAAGAAAAAATTTTTAAGGCATCCAGACTGATAAAGAAGAAGTAAAATTTTCTTTTTTTTTGTTTTAATTTTTTTTTTAACATTTATTTATTTTTGAGACAGAGAGAGACAAAGCATGAACAGGGGAGGATCAGAGAGAGGGAGACACAGAATCTGAAACAGGCTCCAGGCTCTGAGCTGTCAGCACAGAGCCCGACGCGGGCCTTGAACTCACAAACCGTGAGATCATGACCTGAGCTGAAGTCGGCCGCTTAACTGACTGAGCCACCCAGGCACCCCAGTAAAATTTTCAATATTTGCAGATAATATGATACTATAGATAGAAAACACTAAAGGGGCACCTGGATGGCTCATTAGTAGAGCGTGCAACTCTTGACCTCAAGATCATGAGTTCAAGCCCCATGTTGGGTGTGGAGCTTACTTAAAGATTAAAAAAAAAAAAAAAAAACAGGGGTGCTTGGGTAGCTCAGACAGTTCAGCGTCTGATTCTTGGTTTCGGGTCAGGTCATGATCTCACGGTTGGTGAGTTCAAGCCCTGCATCAGGCTCTGTGCCAAGCCTGCTTAGGATTTTGTCTCCCTCTCTCTGCCCCTCCCTTGCTTGCTGTCTACCTCTCTCGCTCAAAAATAAATAAATAAGCATTTGAAAAACAAAAATCAAAAAAAAAAAAAAAAAGAAAGAAAACCTTAAAGACTTCACCAAAAAATTACTAGAACTGATAAATGATTTCAGTAAAGTTGCAGCATACAAAACCAATGTACAGAAATCTGTTGCATTTCTGTACACTAATAATGAAGCAACAGAAAGAGAAACTGAGAAAACAATCCCGTTTACAACTGCATCAAAAATAACAAGATACCTAGGAATAAACTTAGCCAAAGAGGTGAAAGACCGGTCATCTACAAACTATACAACATTTATGGAAGAAATTGAAGATAACACAAACAAATGAAAAGACATTTCACGCTCACTGATTGGAAGAACAAACATTGTTAATGTGTCCGTCCTATCCAAAGCAATCTACAGATTTAATGCAATCTCTATCAAAATACAACAGCATTTTTCACAGAACTAGAACAAACAATCCTAAAGTTTGTATGGAACCACAAGAAAATAAGAAACAAAGCTGGGGGTATCACAATTCCAGACTTCAAGTTATATTACAAAACTGTAGAAATCAAAACAGTATGGTACTGGCACAAACACAGACACATACAGTAATAGAACAGAATAAAGCCCAGACATAAACCCATGATTATACAGTCAACTAATCTTCAACAAAAGAGGCAAGAATATGCAATGGGGAAAAAAATCTCTTCAACAAATGGTGATGGGAAAACTGGACAGTTAGAAAAGAATGAAACTAGACACTTTCTAACGCCATACATGAAAATAAACTCAAAATGGATTAAGGACTTAAATGTGAGACCTGAAACCATAAAAATCCCAGAAGAGAACACAAGCAGGAACTTCTCTGACAGCCATAACAACAGCTTTCTGGATAAGTCTCGGAGGCGAGGGAAACACAAGTAAAAATAAACTATTGTGACTTCATGAAAAGAAAAAGCTTCTGCACAGCGAAGGAAACAATCAACAAAACTAAAAGACATCCCACTGAAAGGAAGAAGATATTTGCAAATGACATATCTGATAAAGGGTTAGTGTCCAAAATATATAAAGAACTTTTACAATCATCACTTAAATAATCCAAATTAAAAATGGGCAGGTGCCTGGGTGGCTCAGTCAGTTAAGATTAAATACCCGACTCAATTTCGGCTCAGGTCATGATCTTGCAGTTTATGGGGTAGAGCCCCATGTTGGGCTCTGTACTGTCAGCATGAAACCTACTTGGGATTCTCTCTCTCCCTCCTCCAATCACACGTGCACATTCTCTCTCTCGTTCTCTCTCTCAAATATAAATAAAACCTCAAAAAAATTGGCCAGAAGACATAAACAGACATTTCTCCACAAAAGACACACAGATGGCCAAAAGACATATGAAAAGATGCTCAACATCACTTATCATCAGAGAAATGCAAATCAAACCACAATGAGATATCACCTCCTATCTACCAGAATGGCTAAAATTCAAAACACAAGAAACAACAAGTGTTGGCGAGGACGTGGAGAAAAGGGAACCCTCGCGTACTGCTGGCGGGAATGCAAATTGGTGCAGCCACTGTGGAAAGCAGTGTGGGGGTTCCTCAAGAAGTTCAAACCAGAATTACCCTATGACCCAGTCATCTCACTACTCGGTATTTAGCCAAAGAATATGAGAGCGCTCATTTGAAAAGATATGTGCTCCCCTATGTTTATTGCAGCACTATTTACAATAGCCAATTGATGGACCAACCCAAGTGTCCATTGACAGATGAGTGGATAAAGAGGATGTAGTGTGTGTGTGTGTGTGTGTGTGTGTGTGTGTGTGTGTGTGGTGTACATACATATATACACAATGGAATATTGCTCAGCCATAAAAAAGAATGAAATCTTGCCGTTTGCAACAACATGGATGATCTAGAGAGTATAATGCTAAGCGAAATAAATCAGAGAAAGACAAATACCATATGATTTCACTCATATGGGATATTTAAGGAACAAAGAAAAAAGAAACCAACGAAAGAAAAGAGCCTTAACTATAGAGAACACACTGATGGTCACCAGAGGGAAGGGGGTGGGGGGATGGGGTCACTCTAAAGTGATGGGGATAAGAGAACATTTATCAAGATGAGCACTGAGTAATGTACAGAATTGTTGAGTCACTATGTTGGACACCAGAGACTAACATAACATTGTGCATTAACTACACTGGAATGAAAATAAAAGGAAAAATTTTCCATGAAAAAGTAAAAATAAATAAATACCATATTTCAATGATATAAGACAAAAAACATATAAAATATCCTATTAATTTGTATATTAACTACATATTAAAATATTTGACATTTTACATATATTGAGTTAAATATATTATGAAAATTGAGTTCATCTGAGTCTTTTTAACTTTTTTTGTGTGGCTGTGAGAAAATTTTAAATTACACCGCCCACATTTGCGGCTTGCGTGATACTGCGTTTGGGCAGTGCCCTCTCTGGTGGAGCCGTGACCAGCCTAGACGCTGGGTAGGGCTGGGAATTGTTTCTGATTATTCAAATGTTTTTTTAAATATAGATTTTTTTTAAGTTAATTTATTTATTGTGTGAGAGAGCAAGCAGGGGAGGGGCAGAGAGAGAGAGAAGCCCAAGCAGGCTCCGCACTGTCAGCGCACAGAGCCCGATGCGGGGCTCGAACTCACAAACTGTGAGATCACGACCTGAGCCGAAATCAAGAGTCAGACGCTCAACCGACTGAGCCACCCGGGCGTCCCTGATTATTCAAATGTGTGAGGACGTCAGACTTTTTTCCCTAGGCTTTCGGTGACTAATGGACAAGACCTGTTTCTAAATATGTGAACGATGCTCACACTGAAGTCCACCTTGCTGACTTGGACAGCTACTCGGTTCTTTGTGCCACTGTGTGCTGACTGTGTGTGCAGGTCTGACGGGGGGGCCTTGCTTTGGCCCTTCAACGACTTCCGGTCACCACTCACTGGGCAGCCGATGTGGCCCGCGTGCCTCCGGTCTTCCATCAGAAGACCCAGCTAGACGGGATGTTGTCTCCCTCAGTCGGGAAGCCAGATGGGAAGGGACGCAGGCCCATATCGCTCCTGCTTCCCACCCCCCGCCCATCTCCTCACCTCCTGTGTTTCATACAAATGAAAGCTGGTTGCAGAGACCACTTTCCTAGGGAAGGAAAAGCAGACAGGAACGGGCCACCAGGACAGGGTGCATCCTGTAGCCCCTCGAGAAGGAGTCCGTGTTTTCTCTGTAAGCTGTCTTCTTGTTGACTCTTGACCTGTTAGCGAGTACAGATATCAATCAGGGTCACACAGGGTGCAGGCGGGAGGAACTTGAGGAAATTGGGCTTGAACAAATGTCAAAAAAGGTTTCCGTATGACAGTATAGCTTGAGTCCTTAAGAAGGGCCCACTTACCCAGAGCTTGGCCACAGAAATTTCCTGTCTGACTCACCCCAGCCTCCACCAATCTGTCAACACCTTAGGAAACTGATGTTTTCTTTTTCTTTTAAAAAAGTTGTGTTTGGGGCGCCTGGGTGGCTCAGTCGTTTGAGCCGCCGACTTCGGCTCAGGTCATGATCTGGCGGTCCGTGAGTTCGAGCCCCGCGTCGGGCTCTGTGCTGACAGCTCAGAGCCTGGAGCCTGTTTCAGATTCTGTGTCCCCCTCTCTCTGACCCTCCCCCGTTCATGCTCTGTCTCTCTCTGTCTCAAAAATAAATAAACGTTAAAAAATTAAAAAAAAAAAAATTGTGTTTAATGTCTATTTATTTTTGAGAGAGAGAGGGCACAGGGGAAGGGCAGAGTGGAAGACACAGAATCCAAAGCAGGCTCCAGGCTCCGAGCTGTCAGCACACAGCCTGACGTGGGGCTCGAACTCACAAACCATAACATCATAACCTGAGCCGAAATCAGACACTTAACCGGCTGAGCCACCCAGGTGCCCTGGAAACTGATGTTCTCAACAGCTTTCCGGACATGCTATCCTAGATTATATATTTCCTCTTCTCCTAAGAAAAGGACACAAGTTACATTGAGTGAATTTGGGGCGAGGTTCTCCCTTTACTTCTCAGCTCCTTCTATGAACGTGAGTCATATCTACTTCAGCTCAAGGTCGTGGGAATACTGACTTCAGAAACCTAACTGCAAGGTGAATGGTTTCCTCTTTTCCTAAACTGTTCTTCGCTCTCAAACTGGCACCACCTCAGAGACAGTACATTCTCTAAGGCTCTGTCACTTACACATTCAATTAGCAAATGCAAAACCATCGTCAGAATGAATTAACACCATATTACAAGCAGATGTGAGAAACTTTTAAGAAAGCCAAGTTACACATTTTATGTTCCTCTATCAAAACGATTCCAGGGGCGCCTGGGTGGCGTAGTCGGTTAAGCGTCCGACTTCAGCCAGGTCACGATCTCGGGGTCCGTGAGTTCGAGCCCCGCGTCAGGCTCTGGGCTGATGGCTCGGAGCCTGGAGCCTGTTTCCGATTCTGTGTCTCCCTCTCTCTCTGCCCCTCCCCTGTTCATGCTCTGTCTCTCTCTGTCCCAAAAATAAATAAAAAACGTTGAAAAAAAAAATTTAAAAAAAAAACAAAAAACGATTCCAGATTTCCAAATGGTGTTAAAAATTTATTGCATTTTTTTTTATTATAAGAGTTTATTTTTTTAGAGCAGTTTTAGGTTCACAGAAGAATTAAGAGGAAGGTACAGAGCTTTCCCACATACCCCCTGCCCCCGCACGCAGCCTGCCCCGCTAGCCGCATCTCCCACCAGAGTCGTCCATTTGTCACAACTGAGGAGCCCACACTGACTCATCACAATCACCCACAGCCTGTAGTGTAGTCTACGCTGGGGCTCACTGTTGGTGCTGTACATCCCAGGCGTTTGGACAAACACATAATGACATAACTGTGATACGAGACAGAAAGGGAAGAAGAAATGCAGTCCCTTCATTGTGCAAGCTTACGACGTGCACGCGGTTTCTGGGCTACAGTTCAGGAAAGAACTCCGTAGTTGTGCTGCACCGAGACATGCAGAGCAGAGCTCGTGGAGGCCACGGTGGTGGAGTGTGCAGGCCAGAGTGCCTATGGCAGGGAGCTGCCCAGACAAAGAGTCTCAGACATCTGCAGAGAGATCCCCCAACACTCTGCTGGCTGATGCTCTGCACATGAGTGAGAAAACTCTACCCAAACTGGGAAGGAACCATGACAAAGGAGCAGAAAGAATTCTTAGAGCTCATGCAGAGCTGGGAATAGTTTGTGTTCCCACCAGCTGGAGCAGAAAGAAAGACAAAAACAGGAGGCATCAGGGAGGATTCTCAGAAGGGTAGGAACTCAGCAGTGGGCTGAACTGGACCCAGACTAAGACTGAAAGCTGGTCTGCACTCCCCCCGCAACAAAGCTGAAATGCAAGCCTCCAACAGATCCACTGATTTCACGTAAATTAACTGCAGGCCACAAAAAATGATTTCCAGTACTATTTAAAGGAATACAGTGAAATCCAGCACTCAAAACTGTAAAATTCATAGTGTCTGACATAAACTAATTACAGGCATGTAAAGAAGCAGGAATATCTGATCCATATCCAGGAGAAAAGCGGATCAGTTGAAATGGAGCCAGAAATGGCAGGGATGATGGAATTCACAGGCAAGGAGGTTAAGAGCCAATTGTAAGTTTGCTCCGTATGCTGAAGAAGACAGAGGAAAGTAAGAGCGTGATGAAGTACAAGTGGAAGATAAAAAATGAAATTGACAGAGATGTAAAATACAGCAGCTGAATGAAACATGCACTTTGGAAGATTGGCAACTGATGAAAACATAGCAAAAGAAACTATCCGAAATGAAGGAAAAAGAAAAAATTTATTAAAAAAGTAAACAGCACAACAGTGACCTGTGGTCTCATGGTCTAACATACAATAATTGGGGTCTCAGAGGACAGAGGTAAAGGGGAGAATCAGACAAAAAAAAATACTTGAAAAAATGAGAGCCACAGTTTTGCAAATTTGGTGAAAACTGCAAACCCACAGGCACAAGAAACTCAACAACCCCCTTGAAGAATATACCCAATGAAAACTCTGTAAAGGTAACTCATAATGAAGTTGAGGAAACCCAAGGGTAAAGCAGGCGGGCTGAGGGGCAGGAGCGGGGGTGAAGTATATGCAAAGGAGCAAAGAGAAAAATGACAGCAGACTTCTCCTAGGGAGCTATGCAAGCCAGAGACAGTGGAGAGAGATCCTTAAAGGACTAGAGGAAAAGAAAATGATAAACCCAGAACTCTTTGACCAGCCAAAAACAAAGCAAAAATTCTTCACAAAAGAAAGCTAAATACAGGCATGCTTCATTTTGTTGCATTTCACTCTACCGAGCCTTGCAGGTAATGCATTTTTTACAAATAGAGGTTTTGTGGCAGCCTCGCATTGAACAAGTCTGTAGGTGTCATTTTAACAACATTTGCTCACTTCATTTCTCTGTGTCACATTTTGGTCATTCTCACAATATTTCAAACTTTTTCAGTATTATATTTGTTATGGTGATCAGTGATTTTTGAGATTATGAATGTAACTGCTCTGGAGTGCACAGACCATGCCCATTTAAAACAGCAAACTTGGGATGCCTTCGTGGCTCAGTCGGTTAAGTGTCCGACTTTGGCTCAGGTCATGATCTTGTGGTTCGTGGGTTCAAGCCCCACGTTGAGCTCTGTGCTGACAGTTCAGAGCCTGGAGCCTGCTTCGGATTCTGTGCTCCCTGCTCCTCTCTCTGCTCCTCCCCGATCGCTCTCTGTCTCTCTCAAAAATAAACATTGAAAGAAATTATTTAAAAAAATAAAACAATAAAACAGCAAACTCAATTGATCATTGTTTATGTGTTCTGACTGCTCCACCGCCTGGCCATTCCTCTGTCTCTCTCCCTCTCCATTGGCCCCCTATTCCCTGAGACACAACAATATTGAAATTAGGCCAGTTAATAACCCTACAATGGCTTCTAAGTGTTCAAGTGAAGGGAAGAGTCACATGTCTCTCACTTGAAACCAAAACCTGCGGGTGATTAAGCTTACCAAGGAAGGCATGTCAAAAGACAAGACAAGGCATAAAGCTAGGCCTCTTGCACCAAATGGTTAGCTAAGTTGTGAATGCAAAGGAAAAGTTCTGGAAGGAAATGCAAAGGGCCACTCCGGGGAACACACAAATGATAATAAAGTACAACAGCCTTATTGCTGATGTGGAGAACGTTTTAGTGGTCTAGATAGATGCCCAAACTAGCCACGACATTCCCCTAAGCAAAACCCTCATCTAGAGCAAGACCCTAACTCCCTTCAGTTCCACGAGGGCTGGGAGAGGTGAGGAAGCTGCAGAAAAGTCTGAAGCTAGCAGGGGTTGGTTCTGGAGGTTTAAGGAAAGAAGCCGTGTCCGTAACGTTAAAGTGCCAGATGAAGCCACAAGTACTGATATAGAATCTGCAGCAAGTTATCCAGAAGATCGACCTGAGATAATTCATGAAGGTGGCCACACTAAGCAACAGGCTTTCAGTGCAGACAAACAATTTTCTATTGGAAGGGGACGCCATCTAGGACTTCCATAGCTAGAGAGAAGTCAAAGCCTGGCTTCAAAGCTTCAAAGGACAGGCTGACTCTCTTAGGTGCTACTGCAGCTGGTGATTTAAGTTGAAGGCAGTGCTCATTCACCACTCCCAGAATCCTAGGGCCCTTCAGAATGATGCTAACTCTACTCCACCTGGGCTCTGCCCGTGTGGAACAACAGAGCCTGGATGACAGCACATCTGTTTACGACACAGTTTACAGAATATTTTAATAAGAAAGCAGAGTGGGAACACTTCCCAACAAATTTTATGAGGCCATAAGGTACTATGAGAAAAACCAAAGATACCATGAGAAAAGAAAATGAGCCTGGGTGGCTCAGTCGGTTGAGCATCCGACTTTGGCTCAGGTCATGATCTCACGGTCCGTGCGTTCGAGCCGGCATTGGGCTCTGTGCCGACAGCTCGGAGCCTGGAGCCTGCTTGGGATACTGTGTCTCCCTCTCTCTCTGACCCTCCCCCACCTCACACTCTGTCTCAAAAATAAATAAACATTAAAAAATTTTTAAAAAAAGAAAAAGAAAAGAAAATGGGGAACAAATACTACTCATAAACCCAGATACAAAAATCCTTCACAAGATGTTGGTAAATGAAATCATACAACATAAGAAAAGGACAACACATCGTGGACACATGGGGTTCATCCCGGGACTGCAAGGCTGGCTTTAACGCTGAAAACTCAATCAATGGAGTTCACCGTATAAACGCACTACATAAGAAAACCACGCAATCATCTTCATAAAGGAAAAAAAAAAAGCATCTGACAAAATTTAACAGTGAATCTTGATTTAAAATATCAGAAGACTAAGAAAAGAGACTTTCCTCAACAGAATAAAGGACATCTAAGGAAAACTTATCGCTCTTAATGTTGGAAGATGATTTTTTTTTCCCTTTGGAAGGAAGCAAGGATGTCTGCCCTTATCACTTTTATTCTCGTTGGAATGAAGGTCTTAGATAGTACGATAAGGCAAGAAAAAGTTGCACAGATGGGGTCTCATAAAAGAGAGGGTTTGATCATTTACTTTTTTCCTTTGCACTAAATTTACTTTTGACACTTAATGCTATTTTATTAAATAATCAGCTGCTTTTTGGCAAACCTTACTAATACCTAAATTACCAACTACGTATAACAATGAATTTTCACAGAATTGAGGGCATGAGGAAGACACTCTGTCTCAGAACCTTGAATTTGGCTCAAATGTACGAGGAGTATTTCGTAGCCTCTTTTCAGAAGTGTCCTCTGAAGTAAAGAGTCCAGGAAAAAGAACAATGTTTTTTTGTTTCAACTTCTGTTCGTGTCAGAAGACCCTTGGGGAAATCTACCAGAAGGAACTTTTGTTCTCCTGATTTGGGTGTGTTTAGAAGCGATAAACCTGGAGGGTAGACATGGGATGCTCATACCTCCCCTCGGACCCGGGGGGTGGCCTTGGAACCCTCGACCACAGTCTTCTCTGGTGAGCCACCCCCGTGCAGCTGAGCAGACACCTGGAAGGAAATCTGTTTTCTGTCGCTGGAATATGATCTGCTTACTTGAGGGAAAAGCATCCATGATTTGGGCTATACCCATTCGGGCTGGCCTACCTGGCACTGGGCTGATCGGGATGTTTAGTTCTTGTATAAAATATGAAGGTATTTATATCTGAAAATAGCCCAGCCACTCGACTCCGGGGCAGAGAGAGTAACGGCTACAGTCTCTCTGTTAAGTTCATGAAGAAGTTCAGGGGTCAGAGGGCTGAGTGACAGAGTTTCTAGCTGTCACTTAGGACCCGAAATATGTTCACCTTTAAGGGAGGCATATTTAACTTTTCTTTTTTAACAGTTCCAGGAGTTAAATGGTCATAGAGTTACATGGTCCAGTCTCCCATCCCACAGGCAAGGGGACTCGGGGCGCAGGGAGGCCTGCGTGACATTTTACCAGTCTGCACTTAGGGTGAGCCAAGCTGTCTCAGTCCACACAGACTTCTATAATTGAATTACCAGACTGGGTGGCTTATAAACAACAGAAATCGACTTCTCCCAGTTCTAGAGGCACCAGCAGATCTGGTGTCTAGGGAGGGGCCGACTTCCTGGTTCACAGCCAGCCATCTTTTTTCTGTCCTCACAAGACATAAGGGGCGAGGGGGCTCTTTGGGGTCTTATAATAAGGGCACTAATCCCATTCATGAAGGCCCCACCTCATGACCCAGGCGCCTTCCAGAGGCCCCACCTCCTAATGCCATCACACTGGGGGTTAGCATTTCAACAAGGAAATTTGGGTGTCGGTGGGGAGGGCGCAAACATTCAGCCCATAACGCGAGCCTTGTCGTGTACCCTAACCCCTGTGCAGAAACCACTACAATAGAGATGGGGTCTTCAAGAAATTTGGAGGGGCGCCTGGGTGGCTCAGTCAGCTAAGTATCTGACTCTCGATTTCGGCTCAGATCATGATCTCGTGGTTCGTGAGTTTGAGCCCCACATCAGGCTCTGTGCTGACAGTGTGGAGCCTGCTTGGGATTCTGTCTCCTGTCTCCTGTCTCCTTCTCCCTCTCTCTCTCTCTCTCTCTCTCTCTGCCCCTCCCCTGCTCGCTCACTCTCTCTCAAAATAAATAAGTAAACATTTAAAAAAAAAAAAAAGGAAAGAAATTGCCGGAGATCCGTGTCATAACCAAAGTTACAAAATCAAACCTAATGATGGTTTTCGACGTAACCTTTCATCTAGCAATTGGAGGTGGGTTCCTTCAAGTTGACTGTGTATCTCCTACCTTGATTCTGGGGGAGATCCTTGATCTGGGGGGGACACAGATCGTCCAGCCTCGGGCCTCTCGTGCTTCTGAGCTGCGGGGCCCACTGCAAAGGCGGGAGGAGAGCCAGCACCCAGGCTTTAGGGTAGGGAACCCACAGGTGGTCTGAGGTCCGCGGTGGACGTCAACTGCTGTCAGTACATAGGTGTGGACTCACACACCTTGCAAACCAAGTATTAGGGACAGTCATGGCCACCACTGTTGGCCTCATCTGTCTGCCTGTAGGCCATGAGCCAGCGGTCCCTATGGCCGGTTGTCTCCAGGGACTTCCTGCCCCCTCACTCTGTCCCCTCCTGCCCCTCGTCTACAGGGGGAGCTGACCATGACCAGCGACATGGAGAACTTACAGAACGCCCTGTACCTAGACACGGTGCCAGAGCCCTGGGCCAGGCGAGCCTACCCCTCCACGGCAGGCCTGGGAGCCTGGTTTGTGGACCTCCTCGACCGAATCAAAGAGTTGGAGGCCTGGATCGGAGACTTCACCATGCCTGCCACGGTGTGGCTGACAGGCTTCTTCAACCCCCAGTCCTTCCTGACCGCCATCATGCAGTCCACGGCCCGCAAGAACGAGTGGCCACTGGACCAGATGGCCCTGCAGTGTGACGTGACAAAGAAGAACAGGGAGGACTTCAGGAGCGCCCCTCGGGAGGGGGCCTACATCCATGGCCTCTTTGTGGAAGGCGCTCGCTGGGACGTACAGGTAAATCTTGGGGTGGGACACCCTCTGTGGGCTGATTAAACTACACATTGCCTCCATAGAGTGTGATTGTGCAAAGGGGATGCCCCGGACCTTCTGACCTGGGTGGCCTTTCCTTGAGGCTCTCAAGGCACTCTCATGCAGCCAGGGACGGTGCGGAGAGCGCAGGCTTTGCGCCGATTAAAAGCAAGGGCTCTGGAACCAAACTGGCTGGATCTGAATCCCAGGACTACCATCCGTTAACTCTGGGACCTTGGGACGTGGTTCTACCTCTCCAAATCTCAGTTTCCTCAAGTGTGAAAGGGGAAAATAAGAGTTGCTGCAAAGATGAGTTCATATGCGGGGACACCTGGAATTGTGCCCGGCACACAGAGAATGCTCCAGAAGTGTGAGAGTCACTAATTCTCCGAGCTATCCCTGATGCTGGCTGCCCGCCCTGGGGATGTCATTTCACCTTCCAGGGCCACTTTCCTCATCCACGAGCTCTAGAAGGACAGGAATCCCTTCTGCCTTTTACACTGCCCCCATCTCCAAAGGGAGCCCAGTAGATACTATTTCAATGTGACATTCTGAAAGGGTTCCTCACTGGAGCCTAATAAAGATTTGAGTCACCCTAAGATTGGCTGGGATAAATGACATGGGCAAGGATGGATACCTCCAGAACAAGTTCACGTTTGTGATAACACATGATCTGGAAGAAGTGCTTAGTCACGTATCCCGCTTGGCAAGTGCCACTTAACTATTCCTAGCTGTTAGTACAGAGTTAATGGGGAAAAACTGTCAGGTGATCTAAACTATAGGGACGCCTGGGTGGCTCAGTCGGTTGAGTGTCCGACTTCAGCTCAGGTTACGATCTCACAGCTCGTGAGTTTGAGCTCCATGTTGGGCTCTGTGCTGACAGCTCAGAGCCTGGAGCCTGCTTTGGATTCTGTGTCTCCCTCTCTCTCTCTGCCCCTCCCCTACTTGTGTGCTCCCTCCCTCTCTCTCTCTCTCTCTCTCTCTCTCTCTCTCTCTCTCTCTCAAAAATAAATAAACATGAGGGAAAGAAAGATCTAAGATATCATAGAAGGCCACGTAGGCCATGTAAATATACATACAGAGCTGTACTGGATTAAACAAAGTCTACCAAAATTCGTGTCCACCTAGAACCTCAGAATGTGCCCCTATCTAGACATAGGCTCTTTGCAGATATATGCAGTTGAGGTGAGGTTATACTAGAGCAGAGAAGGCCCTAAATCCAAGGATTGGTATCCTTATAAGAAGGCCATGTTGGAAACACAGAAGAGAATGCCCTGTGAGGACAGAGGCAGAGATTGGAGTGATGTATCTATAAGCCAAGGAATTCCAAGGAAGCCCCCAGAAGCCAGGAGAGATCCATGGGATAGTTTCTGCCTCAGGGCCTCCAGAAGGAACAGACCCTACCTACACCTTGATTTAAGACTCTGGCCTTCAGGGGTGCCTGGGTGGCTCAGTTGGTTAAGCAACCGGCTCTTGGTTTCGACTCAGGTCATGTTCCCCACGTTTGTGAATTTGAACCCCACTTCAGGCTCTGCACTGGCAGTGTGGAGCCTGCCTGGAATTCTCTCTCCTCCTCTCTCTACCCTACCCCTGCTATGCATATGTGCTCTCTCTCTCAAAATAAAGTTTAAAAAAAAAAAAGTAAAGAAAACAAGAAAAATTAGCAAAAAAAAAGTCTGGCCTTCAGAACTGTAAAAGAATCATTTCTGTTGTTTTAAGCCACCAAATTTGTAGTAGTTTGTCATAGGAGCTCTGTGGAACCAATCAAGGGCCAACAGAGAGGACAGCAAAGTGGGACAGTGTTCAAACAGCCTGAACCTTGAGAAGGAAGCTGACTTCCCCTTCTCCACCTGAACATTTGTCCAAGATTCTGTGAGCAGGGGGGTCACACCTGGATGCTATTAGGTGTAGGGTGCTGTAGGGTGGCCAGAGCTAGAATATCAAAAAAAACCCAAAGTGAGCAAGTGGGGAAGAAGTTCAGAAGAATGCCAGCACTGTGGGGGAGGGGGAAAAGACACTGATTCCAATCATCTAACTCCAGTATTTTATGACCTTGTTTCTATATAGTAATAACTTCCCAGGACGCCTGGGTGGCTCAGTCGGTTGAGCATCTGGCTTTGGCTCAGGTCATGATCTTGTGGTTCATAAGTTCGAGCCCCGCATTGGGCTCTGGGCTGACAGCTCAGAGCCCGGAGCTGCTTTGGATCCTGTGTCTCCCTCTCTCTCTGCCCCCACCCCTCACCCTCTCTCTCAAAAATAAATAAACATTTAAAAAAATTTTTTTATAAATAATACTAATAACAACTTCCCAAAAAGCAATACCCGCCCACCAAGAACTCTTAGTCTCAGTTTCTACCCCCAAAAAGATGTCAGCAAAAACATAAGAGTAAGAATGTCCAAATATCCCCTCCTCCATAAAATAACACTGGCCCCACATTATCAGAGCTTAACTTTTGCACAGGACTCTAGAAATCAACTAAAGGCTTTCGGCAACCCAAGGAGTATTTAGTGAAGAAAAATGTCCAAAGCTCAGTAAGAGAATAAGCTTTGTGGCCTTTTAACTTGCCCTTTTCCCTTCCCCATCCCCACCAACTCTGTGGTGGCCTCGAAAACCAATGCGCTCTAGTCACAGTGAACACAGCAGCCTCCCAGCCACTGGAGGGGGCAAAGCGGAGTTGGAGTACTTTCAAAGACCCATTCCCAGAAAACGGTCATTATTTTCCCTATGTGGTCATTTCCAGGAAGACCCCACTTACAAGTCTGCTTTACTTGACCAGAGTTGGAGCTCACCCAGGGCAACAGCCTTTCCCCCCTGAAGGCATGTACTGAAAACAAAGCCAACTAACCTCCAGCTTGCCTGAGGTAGTAGATAACAGTGGAGCAGGGGCGCCTGGGTGGCTCAGTCAGTTGAGCGTCCGACTTCCGCTCAGGTTCATGATCTCGCGGTTCGTGAGTTCAAGTCCCGCGACGGGCTCTGTGCTGACAGCTCAGAGCCTGGAGCCTGTTTCAGATTCTGTGTCTCCCTCTCTCTCTGCCCCTCCCCTACTCGTGCTCTGTCTCTTTCTCAGAAATAAACATTAAAAAAATTTTTTTTAAATAAACAGGGGAACAAATACTAGGCTAACTACAAATACTAGGCTAACTAGGCTACCATTTAAAAGGAAAAGCTGGGGGCGCCTGGGTGGCGCAGTCGGTTAAGCGTCCGACTTCAGCCAGGTCACGATCTCGCGGTCTGTGAGTTCGAGCCCCACATCAGGCTCTGGGCTGATGGCTCGGAGCCTGGAGCCTGTTTCCAATTCTGTGTGTCTCCCTCTCTCTCTGCCCCTTCCCGTTCATGCTCTGTCTCTCTCTCTGTCCCAAAAATAAATTAAAAACGTTGAAAAAAAAATTAAAAAAAAAAAAAAAGAAAAGAAAAAGCTGGAGAATGAGATGACCTCCAACTCATCCTTGGAAACCTAGAGGGCCATGCCCATGGGCAGGGCTGTGCACAGGCTCAAGAAAGCCCTGAGAAGTCTGTAAGCTCACTTCTGGCTGACCCTGAGGCTCTGTGCAAGCAGGAAGTGAAGGCTAAGGCAGAGTTTTCAACTGCCTGGCTGAGCCCTGGAGGCATGCGCAACACATGCACAGAGCCCTGGGGCAGAACCTGTGAGACTCACTGGATCCAGGGGTCTAAGAAACCTCTGTCCAACTATGTGCTAACCACCAAGCTAACTAAGGCTACTTCAGGAGCCTTAGGTGTCAAAGACAGACGATACAGAGTCAGTTCAGAAAAGTCATTCAATAAACAACAACAAACTCTATGGAGGAAGCCTGACTTTTGGAGTTGCCACAATGTATTATTTAAAATATTCAGGGGCGCCTGGGTGGCGCAGTCGGTTAAGCGTCCGACTTCAGCCAGGTCACGATCTCGCGGTCCGTGAGTTCGAGCCCCGCGTCAGGCTCTGGGCTGATGGCTCAGAGCCTGGAGCCTGTTTCCGCTTCTGTGTCTCCCTCTGTCTCTGCCCCTCCCCCGTTCATGCTCTGTCTCTCTCTGTCCCAAAAATAAATTAAAAAAAAAAAATAATAAAATAAAATAAAATAAAATATTCAAGTTTTCGGGTCGCCTGGGTGGCTCCGTTGGTTAAGTGTCCGGCTTCGGCTCGGGTCATGATCTCACGGTTCGTGGGTTCGAGCCCCACGTGGGGCTCTGTGCTGACAGCTCGGAGCCTGGAGCCTGCTTTGGATTCTGTGTCTCCCTCTCTCTCTCTCCCCTCTCCCACTTGTACTTTCTCTCTCAAAAATAAATAAACATTAAAAAATAAATTAAAAATTAAATAAAAAAAATTAAAATTAAATAGAGGAAGTCAACAGAAGATTTGAGTAGACAAGAATCGCCAAACTTGGAAATGTATCACTTGAGATTATCCAAGCTGAGAAGCAGAAAAAAAGAACAAAATAAATGAACAGTTTAGAAACCTGAGGAATACTCAAGCATACAAACATCTACATAGTAGCGGTCCCAAAAGGAGAAGAGAGAGAGAAATAGCTAGAAAGAATATTTGAAGCAATAATGGCCACTTTCCAGATTTGATTAAAAAAGAAAAAAAAGATTAATCTACACATCCAGGAATCTCAACAAAACCTAAATAGGATAAACTTAGAAATCCATACGCAGACATGTTATAAGGTAAAGAGAGAACCTTGAAAGCAATCCATCACTTCCAAGGGGTCCTCCATTGGATGAACAGATGATTTCTCTTAAGAAACCATGAAGTCAGAAGACAGTAGAATGGAAGTCATAGTGCTGACAGAAAGACTGTCAGCCAAAAATTCCATATCCAGTAACACTATCTTTCAAAAATGAAGGAGAAATTAAGACATTCCCAAGTTTAAAGAGAGAGAGAGAATTCACCACTAGCAGACCAGACCTATAAGAAATACTTAAGGGGGGGGGAGAAGGGGTGATGAAAATGTTCTGGAATTACAAAGTGATGATTGTACATTAAAAAACACTGACTTGCGGTTAAGCGGCCGACTTCGGCTCAGGTCATGATCTCGCGGTCTGTGAGTTCGAGCCCCGCGTCAGGCTCTGTGCTGACAGCTCAGAGCCTGGAGCCTGTTTCAGATTCTGTCTCCCTCTCTCTGACCCTCCCCCATTCATGCTCTGTCTCTCTCTGTATCAAAAATAAATAAACATTAAAAAAAAAAAATTTTTAAAAAAAACACTGACTTGTACATTTTAAAAGGGTTGGTTCTGAGGTACGTTTGGAAAAAAGAAAGGTTCTACCCCTTCTCCCACTCCCTGCCATAAACACTCAGTTGTTGACGTTAAGGGAGTGCCTACTGTTTCCCTAAGATCTATTACTCATCGTGCCTCATACCAGCCTCTAACAGAACTGAAAAGGCACATCCTCCCCTTTAAATGCATTTCATGGAGGGGCACCTGGGTGGCTCAGTCAGTTAAGCATCCAACTTCAGCTCAGGTCATGATCTCAAGGTCTGTGAGTTCGAGCCCTGCATCAGGCTCTGTGCTAATGGCTCAGAGCCTGGAGCCTGCTTCAGACTCTGTGTCTCCCTCTCTCTCTGCCCCTCCCCTGCTTGCTCTCTGTCTCTCTCTCTGTCTGACTCTCTCTCTCAAAAATAGTAAACATTAAAAAAAATTAAAAATAAATACATTTCATGGAAAATGAGCGAAGCTCTATCCATAGTAGAAGGGGATCAAAGTCACCAGGGCAACTGCAAGGTATCTGTGAATCGCTCTGTATCAACATTTCCCACAGTAAGTTCCATAAAACACTAGTGCCATAGGAAATAAATAGATTGAAAAGAAAAGAGTCCTGTGGTCAAATAAGTTTGGGAAGCACCAGGTTCACCTCTTTTCTTTACTGCTAGGACTTCCTGTCTTCAGTGTATGGTAAGCACCTTTTCCCAAGCTTATTTGATACAGGAATGCTTTTGGTCCTCAGAACATTTCTCAGGACTAGGAAAAAAAAAATAATAGTAAACAAAAATAAACAGCCCCACATCACTCTATTGATTCATCTCAGAAAACCACAGAGGCCCCAACTAGAAAGCCCCAGAAGTTAGGTCCCTGTCACATGAGTAAAGATAGAACACAGCTCCGCTCAAGAAGTCAAAATGCTCTAGAGGGTGAAGGAGGTCCCATATGAAGCTGAAAAAGACATAACCGAACCCTTAAAATCTAAAGCATTTGCTGGCATGAACTGTGTCTTCCTCGTCTTTCAAAGCCCTAGCACCTTCCATGATGACCATCTGGCAAATAGTTGCATTCGATATGCTTATGAAGTGAATGGACGAGGAAATAAAAATAGAGGCTCAAGTCACAAAGGGGTTAATCTGTATATGATACATAACAACTTCTAGAACTCTCCTTCAGAAAGTAATTTAGGCTGGAAAACAGAAATCGGTTTCCCGCATCTCAGCTGCCGTCCCATCGTGGGTTAACGATTCATAAGGCAGCCAGGCCTTCCCAGTGTCTCAGCTGCTGGGCCTTCTGACAGGAGGCTGGCTGGCTGGCTGCACTCTGTGTCTGATCTAAGGTGGCTCCTTTCATGTTCTTGTCCCCAGGCAGGGGTCATTACGGAGGCGAAACTGAAGGACCTGACACCCCCCATGCCCGTGATGTTCATCAAGGCCATTCCTGCAGATAAACAGGACAGCCGCAGCGTCTATCCTTGTCCCGTGTACAAGACTTCCCAGCGGGGACCCACCTATGTGTGGACTTTCAACCTGAAGACCAAGGAGAAGGCATCTAAGTGGGTTCTCGCTGGAGTCGCTTTGCTTCTCCAGATTTAGCCACTGAGAACACAAGGCTGGGCTGGAGGCTGCCCAGAGGGACAAGGCGGGGAGGGGTGACACAGACGCATAGATAAGAAATCACATGTACTTGGGGCACCTGGCTGGCTCAGTCGGTTAAGCATCTGACTTCAGCTCAGGTCATGATCTCACGGTTTGTGAGTTCGAGCCCTGCTGACAGCTCAAAGCCCGGAGCCTGCTTCGGAGTCTGTGTCTCCCTCTCTCTGCTCCTCCCCTGCTCATCCTGTCTCTCTCTCTCTCTCTCTCTCTCTCTCTCAAAGATAAACAAACATTAAAAAAAAAAAAAAAGAAATCACATGTACTCACAATTCTGTAGAATTCTTGTAGGGAACCCGGAGAGATGTGCCTACAATTGCGGCGACAGCTGGACGAATTCGGGTCCAGGAACGAGCGGGGGAAGCATTTCACAACACTGCACCATTCCTAATAAAGTGATTTATTCTTCGACTGTG
The DNA here is from genome assembly GCF_028018385.1 of Neofelis nebulosa. Taxonomy (NCBI): domain Eukaryota; kingdom Metazoa; phylum Chordata; class Mammalia; order Carnivora; family Felidae; genus Neofelis; species Neofelis nebulosa. The sequence continues at coordinate 6,064,660 of NC_080797.1, forward strand.
TCTGGTCTCAGCTTTGTGAGCAGGCAGAGTCATAAATGATCCTGGAGAGACCAAGAGAAACGAACCACAAACACCTGAGCCCTGATGTAGTTACACGGCACGGTACCCAGTGCTCCGCTCCCAGCTACTCCATAGACCAGTGGCTGTCAGCATCGCCCCGGGGTCAGAGGCTGCATTGTGACCACTCTGGATCAGGGATCGCCAAATTTTTTCTAGAAAGGGCCACTCGGTAAATGGTCTATGCTTCGCAGGGCATTTTTCTCTGCTGCGATGACTCAACCCAGAACATAAATAAATGGGTGTGGCTGGGCTCCAATAAAACCATATTTACAAAAACAGATGCTGGGCCACATTTTGCCAATCAGTGATCTAAAGGACAGAGGAAGTATACATAGGACATGTATCCCTTATTAACTCACACATGCATTCAGTAAGTTAAACACTTACCGTGTGCTGAGAACACAACCGTGAATGAGGCTGTTTCCCAGTATCTCTATCATCCTTCAGATTATTTCAGAGGGACCCACGGAGAAACCCTGTGCCTGCAGCTTTTTAGCCTAAAAGTTTTCTAGATTTTTCTCTAATACATGTTCGCTGGAATCCCAAAGAGCTCCACTGTTTTAAAGAGCTCTTATAGGAAGGTCTGTTTGCTAAGAAGAGTCCAGGAGGGCCCAGTATTCCTTCTGGAATCATTACCGCCCCCCCCCCCCCCCATATCCTTGATGAATTAGGATTTACAACAGGGGCCCTTAAACTTGAGCTGGCATCCAAGTTCCCCTGGAGGGCTGGTTAATCTCTCTCAAAAATAAAGATTAAAAAAAAAAAACCTGAAACATAAAATCCCACCACCCTACAACTCTCTGCTGTACCGAATACAAAATCGAACGCTGGTTCCTCCATGATTTTCCTGCTTTCTGCCCTGTGGTTCCTGCACTTCCTAATGAGGGGCCTTCCCCCTCACCTTCATGCTACAGGGGGGTTAAAAATCCCTCTGGAATCTAAGAAATCCAACTTGAGTTTCAATCTGCCGGTTCGTGCCTACAGATCACTGCCCTCCTTCCTGGTCCTCACCAGCAGCAGTAAACTCGGAGCAGGCAAGAGGAGGACGAAGAAGGAAGGAAGGTGAAACTCCCACACTATGAGAGCAGGACACTGGGGGGGGGTGGGGGGGGGGGCGTGTGACTTCGAAGAGGGGACAAGTGGGCAGGTTAGATGTATGTGTCACACCCCTAGACAGAACGGACATTACATCACTACTGACTTCTTCCTAATATCTACTGACACAATGGGGTAATAAAGGTAATTTTAAAGCACAGAACACTCTGGAAAAGTAAAATTGATAGCCAGGAGAAAGAGGGGCAGGTTGAGGCAGGTGAGCAAGCGGGAGATGAGCTCAGAAGAGACAAAGAATGCCCAGCGCTAACCCAGCTCTCACACCGGGGCACCAGGTTAGCGATTTCCTGTCGCTCTTCCGCTGGTAAGTCTGTACGGGATGGTCAGGTGCTCAACTACCGTTCAGGGTGATTCCATGAGAAAATGCACCTTGAGTTACGCTTAGAACACAGGCGACACTTCAGACACAAAGAAAGATACAGGGTAACTCTAAGAAGTTTATTTAGAACGAGAGACACTTGAGGTTAGTTTTGCACCCGTGTGGCAAGGAACACACGTGAGCTCACTGGCCCTCTCTGCTGCCCTTCCTGTGACAGAAGGCCTGCTCCCGAACCCCCCTCCTCAACCGCTGATCCCAGGCCCTTCCCCCGAGCTGCCATGCAGCCAATCCAGTTGAGCTCTCCCCAGACGGCACTTGTAGAACAGGACCTCCAACTGAACCTTTCTCCCTGAGGGATCCACCGCAAGAGACGAGCTGACGGAGAAAAACCACTCTTTCTCCCGACGCAGAGGCAAGAAATGAAACCCACACGAAATCCAACCCAGAGGCCAACATGTCCTCCAAGTCCAAAGCCGTGCCCTGGTGACTCTCCTCTCGAATCCATAAAATAACAGAGAGAACAGGGCTGGCCTTTAAGAGATGCGATGTCTCCAGATGGAAGGAAGTATTTTTAAATGGCCCAGAGACAGAAATGGGCTCAGGGAGCTTGGCTACTGAAAGGGCTTCTTTCCTAAGTGGGATCTTTGATGTTTATCAAGGCTCGAGCTCCAGCTGAAACTCTTCCCGCAGCGGGGACACTTGTACGGTTTCTCTCCTGTGTGCACTCTCTGATGCCTGTTAAAGTTTGACCTCTGAATAAAACTCTTCTCGCAGATGGGACATTTGTAGGGCTTCTCTCCCGTGTGGATCTTCTCGTGGTGACGCAGTCCCGAGAAGTCACTGAAGCCTTTGCCACAGTGGCCACATTTACAGGGCTTCTCCCCCGTGTGGATTCTCTGGTGCTTCACAAAGTCTGAACTCCGCAGAAAGGCTTTTTTGCAGGTGGGGCACTGGAAGTACGTCTCTCCAGTGTGAGTTCTCTGGTGAAAAACAAGCTGAGAATTCCTGTAAAAGCTTTTCCCACACTCCCTGCAGGTGGGGAGTTTTTGGGCCATGGGGGCCCTCGGCTGCCCCTTCGGGGAGGCGTCTCTCTTCTCCTCCAGCCACAGCAGGGACAGTTCTTCTGGATGAGGACTGGCCACATGCTGTTTCCCAGAATTCCTCTCTTGAGGAGAGAGCTGGCCCACCGGCCCCTCACCCTGCAGGTCTCCCGGGGCCTCGGGGCGACTGTCCACTTCTCCAAAGCATCTCGGTGCATCCTCACCGAAGAGGCCGCTCAAGGAGGCCTGGGAAGGCGCCTCCCCTGAGGCGTGGCAGGAGACGTCGGAAGGCTCCTGGCCCCTGCAATTTTCCAAATTCAGGTTCTCTTTGTCATTCTCTTGCCTGTCTCCTGGAAGAAGAAAGAAGATTTGAAATCGTTCCATCAATGCTGTGCCCTGTTTTCTAACCCCTACGTCAAGAAAAAGGTCCTCGGAAAACATGAATTCTCTACCTCTTCTCTATCAAGAATGCGTCAGTGAATGAGGAAGGAAGACACCATCCGGCCTGGGCGACCGGACACTCACTGCACTCGTGCTGGGGTCCGGGCTCAGTGTCCAGCTCCAGAGCCGAGAACGTCACAGGGCAGACGGAGCGCACAGAGGGCTCTGCTGACCGCCCCTGCCCCCCATAAACGAGCAGTGTGCAATTCTTAAGGCCCAGGAAAAACAAGTGTATTATGTAAGGGCGTTACTTTGCAAAACGATTTGTTTTTATCTGATTACATCTAAAGCACTAAAAGCAATTTGGAGAGAAAAACATAAAGAAGAAAAGCAAATCGACCTCAATCACACCATCCAGAGGTAGCAACCATGATTATGTATTTCCTTCTGGTCTTTGTTTAATCTTTACCTGTATGTATGTATGTATGTATGTATGTGTGCTTTTTTGGGGGATGGGGTGGAGAGGACTCACTGTTTGTGAGTTCGAGCCCCGTGTCGGGCTCTGTGCTGACAGCTTGGAGCCTGGAGCCTGGAGCCTGTTCCGGATTCTGTCTCCCTTTCTCTCTGCCCCGCCCCTGCTCACACTCTGTCTCTGTCTCTCTCAAAAATAAACATTAAAAAAAAAAATTAAAAAAATTTTCTTTTGCTCATACCTTAAGTTTTTGGTTGCTACCACTAAATGATACGTATAGTAAAGATTTTTATTCTGGTGGTAGAATATGTTTTCCAACTTTTATATGTTATTTCTGAAGACCTAAGGAAGCTATTCGCCTTTCTCTTTCCTGCATCAGTGCCTTCAAATTATCTGCTAGAGCCCCAGGAATCTGCTAAAGAGTTAGATCTGACTTAATTCACAAAGTCTTAGGACACACCCCTCTCAGATGACAAAGGCACTTTCTCTGGTCTCTAAAGTGACAAAGGTACTTTCTCTTGTCTTTAAAGGAGCCGTTATGAATATCATTTGAAAGCTGAATAATGATCTATTGTAGAGACGTCACCATGAACACATAATAGCAAACACACGATTTACTGAAGGATTTTCCTACTCTGGACACCAAAGCTATTTGTTGTGGGTTTGCTACTATAAATAATGCTGTGCTTTTTCTTCATACATCTTTGCCCACATTTCTGACCATTTTGGGTTCCCTGCAGGGTTATTACCATGTCAGCAGGCGCGAACATTGATACTGAGGCTCCTGACACTGGCTGGCGAATTGATCTCCAGGACTGTGCCACCCCCCAGTATGACCGGCCGAGCTAAGCAAAGGACAGTGTTCGGGACTTAAGTACTGAATATTTCTAAAATACTGGCCTTCTCTGAGGGGTGCCTGGGTGGCTCAGTTGGTTAAGCATCTGACTTTGGCGCAGGTCATGATCCCATGGTTCATGGGTTCGAGCCCCGTGTCAAGCTCTGTGCTGACAGCTCAGAGCCTGGAGCCTGCTTCGGATTCTGTCTCCCTCTCTCTCTGCCCTTCCCCTGCTCACTGTCTGTCCGTCTCTCAGAAATAAATGTTTAAAAAAAAAATTTTTTTTTTAAATATTGGCCTTTGAAACCAGTGAAAACACAGTTTCTCACTGTTATAAATTTTAATACCTTTGTTATTAAAGGATGAATTTTTTCACATTTAAGAGCTACGTTTCATAAAGACTGCTGCCCATTCTTTCATTGAGAAAGTCATTTTTTTTTTTCTTATTATCCTGCATTAACTCTCACCATGTTAAGAAAAATAATCATTGAGGGGTGCCTGGGTGGCTCAGTCTATTGAGCGTCTGACTTCAGCTCGGATCACAGTCTCGCAGTTTGTAAGCTGGAGCCCCGCATAGGGCTCTCTACTGTCAGCATGGAGCCCGACTCAGATCCTCTGTCCCCTGACTCTCTCTGCCCCTCTCTCTCTGCCCCTCCCCTACTTGTGCTCGCTCTCTCAAAAATATACAGAAAGAAAGAAAGAAAGAAAGAAAGAAAGAAAGAAAGAAAGAAAGAAAGAAAGAGAAAGAAAAAAAGAGAGAAAGAAAGAAAAAGAGAAAGAAAGGAAAGAAAGATAATCATTTATCTGTCATTTTCATGAACAATGTTTTTCACCAATACCTGTATTTTGTTTGTGGCCATTTATGTATATGTGTAAGTTGTGGGGGTTTTCTTAATTCTAAGTATACTCAAGTCTATTTTTTTTTTCTAACATTTATTTATTTTTGAGAGAGAGCACAAGTACAACCGGGGCAGAGAGAGAGGGAGGCACAGAATCTGAAACGGGCTCCGGGCTCCGAGCTGTCACAGCACAGAGCCCGACGCGGGCTCGAACCCGCGGACCGTGAGATCATGACCCGAGGTGAAGTCGGACACTCAACCGACTGAGCCACCCAGGCGCCCCAGTGTACTCAAGTCTACTCATCTTTTCCCTAATGGTTTTCCTCCATGGCTTTTATACTGATAAAACCTTCCCCGCCCAGACAGTGAGTCAAACAGTCACCCGTTTCCTTCCTTATTATTATGTTCCTATTTTATCTTTTTCATCTATTTCCAACTTATTTTGGTGTATGACATTCATCACATTTAAACCAATGCCTCTTCCCAAAGAATGCTGTTCACGGAAGAACACCTCATCCACAGACCCGCGTGGCCTCTTCCTCTGTCTCACATCAAATTCTTGCCCAGGGGCGGCTGGGTGGCTCAGTCGGTTGAGCTTCCGACTTCGGCTCAGGTCATGATCTCGCGGTCTGTGAGTTCGAGCCCCGCGTCGGGCTCTGTGCTGACAGCTCGGAGCCTGGAGCCTGCTTTGGATTCTGTGTCTCCCTCTCTCTCTGCCCCTCCCCCACTCGTGCTCTGTCTCTGTCAAAAATAAACATTAAAAAAAAATTAAAAAAAAAAAAATTCTTGCCCAAATGAGCCTCTCTTCCAAGGCTCCCTTTTCTGTTCTGCTGGCCTGTGTGTCTACTTCTATATCCATATCCCATCATTTTATTGATTTTACCTTTCTAAAATGACAGACTTTTTTTTTTAAATAGGCTCCATGCCCCACACGGGGCTCGAACTCATGACCCTGAGATCAGGTTGCGTGCTTGACCAACTGGGCCAGCCAGACTAAAACAACAGATTCATAATGTTTACAGATCTAATGTCAATGAACAATTCTTCTTTCAAGACTCTTTAGTAACTTTGCAGTATTCTCACAGATAACTACTTAAGAATCCTTTTCCCAAACAATTTTTTTTTTTAAACCCCTTGGGGTTTTGATCAGAGATGAGGACGTGGCTTTTTGAGGTGTATTCCCCTGCTGGCCTGCTTTAACCACGCGCTATTCTTCCGTATGGTCAAACACACAGCATGCATGCTCTCTTGAGACTTCTGCCCATTGGTATGAGCCCAGATCTGGCAAACTGGCTGCTTTTGGGTCTTTGAGTCCTTTCTGATCCTGTTAATTGTTTCCACACTAGACCAGGGCTCGCCCCTGCACAGCTGGGCTCCTGCATCGACTTTCCACGGGGTTCCCCCTGCTCCCAGCATGCCCTTTCAGTCTGCCCTGCTCATGGCCACTTCCCTGGTCTCTCTCCCCACATTTCCTCTCTGTCAAGAGCAGACATTGCCAAGTCTTAGCCCTACGAGGGCCAGCTGGCTGTGTAGACTCCCCATAGTCTCATTCAAGGTAAGAGCTAATGCAACCATGTCACCAGGCGGAATGAAGGAGGAAAAAAAAAAAAAAAAAAAAAGAATGAGTGGAGATAGGTGAACCATGTATCACAAATAAAATCCCACTACAAGGACGCATATGGGAAATCCCTTGTACTTTCCACTCAACTTTGCTGTGAATCTGAAAGTGCTCTAAAAAATATCTATTAAGGGGCGCCTGGGTGGCTCAGTCGGTTAAGCGGCCGACTTTGGCTCAGGTCATGATCTTGCGGTCTGTGAGTTCGAGCCCCGCATCGGGCTCTGTGCTGACAGCTCAGAGCCTGAAGCCTGTTTCAATTCTGTGTCTCCCTCTCTCTGACCCTCCCCCGTTCATGCTCTATCTCTCTCTGTCACAAAAATAAATAATAAAACATTTCAAAAAATTTAAAAAAAAGAAATATGTTTATATTGGGGCGCCTGGGTGGCTCAGTCAGTTAAGCATCCAACTTCGGATCAGGTCATGAGTCACAGTTTGTGGGTTCGAGCCCCACACCGGGCTCTGTACTGACAGCTCGGAGCCTGGGGCCTGTTTCTGAGTCTGTGTCTCCCTCTCTCTCTGCCCCTCCCCAACTTGTGCTCTATCTCTCTCTCTCTCCCTCTCAAAAATAAACAAACATTAACAAGGATTTTTAAATTAAAAAAAAGAAGTATGTTTATATTGAAATATGGAACATACACACATACTTAGAGCAAAAATTTCCTAAAATATTACCCACCCTGATGTTTTCTGATATTCTCCATTCAATCTTATCACTGCATTTTTTTTTAAATGCTGGATACAACCCACAACATGATTGCACACTACACTGATTGGTCAGGAAATGCAGTTTGAGAAACCCTGCTCCAAAGGGATCCTTGTGAGAACAGTATTAGGATAAACATATTGGTTAAAATTAAAATCGTACATTTCACACGAAGCTTGCTGTCTCTTAGTGTGTTAGTTAGCAAAGGGAAATAGTTGGATCCCACTGGAAAGGATCACTTTCCATACACTTCTCATCCCTGGTCCTTTTCTTCCTCCACAGTTCTGGGATCTTCTGTACATGGCGAAGTGTATGTTGGGGGGGGGGGGGGGGGGCGGGGGTGCGGATATGTGCGGACGCGAGGTGTTACATCCGCAACGCTTTAAACAGAGTGCAGGAAACAAAGGGTGATGGCTGCATGACCACAGAAGAAGTTCACATATTTCCCCACCTCCTGTCTTAGAATACATGATTTACAGGAAGTGTTTGTTGTTGCTGCTGTTTTGGAGAAGTCAGGTGCCTAGAGATTAGTTAAATGTGTTTTTCTGTCAGTTTGTCTTATTCAGTCTTCACTGCAACAATTACGAAAACCAAAAGAGTCAGGAAGAGTGACTGCCTACTGCTGTTCCATAACCTTTCTAGAAAGGAATTCTACTATCTGTGTTGGTATCAGTCTGTACTAACCTTAACTTGCTCTGAGGAAGCAAGCAGTCACACCAGACAAGCCCGAAGGCAGCGGGTCCGATGTGTGGTCTCTGTTCCACGATTACGTATGTATGTTCCAACAGCCCGTGCACCAGAGATGAGGAGACCCAACCTCGGGACTCACACTGGACTGACCAGATCGTGGCTAGTTACAGACAATGTCACAGACCTCAGGTCCTTGTACCCCCACCAATTTAATGACAGGAGGTCAGGAGGGGCTCGGCCCCAGTAAACGACCACTCACCTAGGCAGGTGGGCCTTGGGATCTTCTCACTAAGGTGAGGGTGCCGCCCGGCAGGCTCTTCCCCATACCCCGTTGAACCAGTCGGATCAGGCTTGGAACTGGAAATGCCTGGTACACAGAGGGACGACATGAAGCCCAGGTGAATGGGGAGAACTAGGGACCAGTCTGGGTCTGTCAAAGGCACAACCTGAGTGTGAAGAGGAAATAGGAAGGATCTGGGGACCACTTAAAAAACCTTCTCTTAGGGGGCGCCTGGGTGGCGCAGTCGGTTAAGCGTCCGACTTCAGCCAGGTCACGATCTCGCGGTCCGTGAGTTCGAGCCCCGTGTCGGGCCCTGGGCTGATGGCTCGGAGCCTGGAGCCTGTTTCCGATTCTGTGTCTCCCTCTCTCTCTGCCCCTCCCCCGTTCATGCTCTGTCTCTCTCTGTCCCAAAAATAAAAAAAAAATAAAAAAATAAAAAGTCGAAAAAAAAAAACAACCTTCTCTTAGAAGGCTACTGGGAGCTTCTCAGACACCAGTACTCATGACATGACCAGGATGTATGGTGAGGGTCACAAGGTGACCGGAAGGGCCTGCCTGTACACCAAGGCTCGCGTTTGGGCGAGCCACTGCATCTTGGCACAGTGGGGCTTAGTGGCACAGAGCAGGGACTCAGACACACCGAGTTCCATCGTTAACTCGGCACTTACAAGGAACATGACAGGAGCTGACGCTCACTCTCATCATCCTTCACACAGGAACACCATCCCCGACCTCATACATTTAAGGAGTAACCACGCATAATGCAGCCGTGACAGTTCCGGGCACACAGACCCTGCTATCCCCAGTTCCCAGCCATGTCCCCGGTGCCCCCTTCCCCCGAAGAACTTCCATGGAAGCAGCTCTCTCTAACGGACACAGAAAATGTTTAACGTCTGCTCCCACCGGACTGGCCCACACCCTCACCTCCGGAGACCATCTTCCCGTAGGTCTCCAGCATGAGATCCCAGTACTGCTCCTTCTGGACGGACTCCAGGTGCCTCCACGTCTCCTAGAAAACATGCGAGACATGACTCCAACGCAGGTTTCTGAACCCAGCCTTCCCTCCCCTGTAGGAAAGTGGAGGAAAACAGGCCTATGCCCTCGCCGCCTGGCCATCAGATGATCTAAGGAATCACAGGAGGTAGTTCAAGAGAAGAGGCCAAGGGGAAAACGACAGTCTCCACGTCAGTATTTCTTGCCCTGGTTAGAATACATCTAGATTTTAAGTGCTGGCTTTTTAGTTGCACATACTTAAGAGTCAAGAACACAGAGAGAAGGCAAAAGCTTCTTCTACCCTGTCCTTTTTTCTTTCTTTCTTTTTTTAAATATTTATTTTGAGAGAGAGTGAGAGAGAGAGAACACACAGGAGAAGCAGAGGGAGAGGGAGAGAGAGAATCCCAAACAGACTCTACACTGTCAGCGTGGAGCCCGATGAGGGGCTTGATCTCACCAATTGTGAGATCACGACCTGAGCTGAGATCACGAGTTGGATGCTGGGGGAGCCTGGGTGGCTGAGTCAGTTAAGAAACTGACTTCAGCTCAGGTCATGGTCTTACAGTTCGTGAGTTCGAGCCCCGCATCGGGCTCTCTGCTGTCAGTGTGGAGGCCACTTTGGATCGTCTGTCTCCCTCTCTTTGTCCCTCTGCTGTTCACTCTCTCTCTCTGTCAAAAATAAAGATTAAAAAAAAAAAGTTGGATGCTTCACCCACTGAGCCCTCAAGCACCCCTTATTTTTTTAACTCAGTGCTTATAATAGAGGTCTTTGAACGGTCGGAATCTGATACTCCCAATATTTCATTAAAATCTGGAAATTCATGGGGCACCTTGGGGGCTCAGTCGGTTAAGCATCTGAGTTTGGCTCAGGTCACGATCTCGCGTTTCGTGGGTTCGAGCCCCGCGTCGGGCTCTGTGCTGACAGCTCGGGGCCTGGAGCCTGCCTCGGATTCTGTGTCTCTTTCTCTCTGCCCCATCCCTGTTCTCACTCTGTCCCTCTCTCTTTCTCTCTCAAAAATAAACATTAAAAAAATTTTTTAAAACTCTGGAAATTCAAGAGGGAAAAGGAAATAAAAGGGAATTTGTTAGAAAACCACTCACGAGTCAGCAAAAAGGTGGGAAGCGCCCACAAGGATGTCGGATGCATCCTAGTCTCTCTGAAACAGATCAGTGGATTCGGACCAGAGACAGAGGGCTGGCTCCGTGCACACGTGGAGCCTCCCCGACAGTTCTGAGTTTACAGCCTAACGTTAGACCAGTTTTCCTCCCACTCAGTGGAAAATCGATGGGTTCTCTGGAGCAAGGTGTGCCTCAATTATCCCCCAAAACATGCCCTTCTTCTCCTGTGAAACTGGAGGCTAGAGCCTCAAACCTGGGAGCGCTGCCCAGCTGGAGTCCACGTCTGTGGATTCAAATCCCCATCTCCCCGCCGAGGAGCGGAAGCGCTGGAGACCCAGTCTGGACGGCGGAGTGATCAACAGCACAGTCCTGGCTGTAAACTCTACCTGCGTGACCCTCAGCAAGAGACACCACCTTTCTGAGCCCCCGTTCTCACTTGGCGGTGGGATAACACTCACACCCTGATTGACAGAAATAACGCAGGCATCGCCTGTCTTCACAGCACGCTCTAGTTTTCAGTCCTGGCATTCACCGGCACGCACACAGGTGTTTGGCCAAGAGCTGCCCCCATTAGCACGTGAGCCCCAGCGTGTACTTTGTCAGGCCCCGAGACGACGCCCAGGACAGAGCAGGCTCTCGGTGCATGCTGTCTGGGGGAAATAAAGCCCTCGGCAAATAACTCCTCGGAAATCACGCCTGTAGTAGTGTTATTTCATGCGCGGCCTACGGGACACCCGGTCTCCCACGCTCACCAGGGTTTGCAGAGAAAATGAAGGGATTCTGCACTCTTTCAGGAACCCCGAAGTTGATAACCACCCACTATTATGAATAGCCAGGCTACAGGGAGCAAACATGAGGAGGGCGAATAAGAAAATGAGATGTTCTCAGGGCACGAGGCATGCTCAGGGAAGCCGTTCTCAGTCCTAGGTCAAGTCTGCCTAACAGCATTATCAAAGGGAAGCAGAAAGGTCTGAAAAAGCATGATTTACCCAAAAGTCTGCAATTAGCAGATACTAAGCAAAAATTTTAAAAAGAAAACACGGGGTTGGATTTTTTTTTTAGGATAAAAATGCAAAAAGTGACTTAAATGTATTTCACGATATACTTAAGCATTAACTATAACCACATTTTTTACTTTAATTTTAATTTAAAATTTTCTACTCTGGGGGCGCCTGGGTGGCTCAGTCAGTTGAGCGTCCAACTCCTGATTTCGGCTCAGGTCAGGATCTCACGGTTCGTGAGATCGAGCCCCACATCAGACTCCATGCTGACAGAGCGGAGCCTGCTTGGGGTTCTCTCTCTCTCCCTCTCTCTATGCCCGTCCCCCGTGCGCTCTCTCTCTCTCAAAATAAATAAATAACCTTTAAAAGATAAAATAAAATGTTCAGTTTTGAAAGGAGCTCGTAGAACTGTGAGCTTATTGTGTTAATCTGTGAATGAAGCTACCTTCACAACCTCCGGAGAAGAACAGGTTTGAGCAAACACCGCTGAATAGGGGACCCCTCAGGCTTCACGTTCAGGAGACACAGACCCTTGCTTGGGCGCTGGCAGAGGGAAGGGCACAGCAGTCACTGCTCTGGAAGGACAGAACGATGGAATCTGATGCAAAACTACCCTTGATTTTGTGTGGAGACAGCGCCACCTTGTGGGTTTGTGAGACGCTGCCACAGCTGACCCGCACACAGGTCCCCCTGCGCTGTGTTCCTCTCCCGAAATCTGAAGACGCAGGAACGTGAGTAAAAGCATCCCCGAGTCTGCGTGAGGCTCTAACTCACTCCTGGTTTCTAACGACGAAACTGCGTGGGGATGCTACCTCATTATTCTGGCATTATTCACGAGGCTCCTAACCTATGAAGGAGATTCGAGGGAGTGATTACATCTATTGCAAGATCCCCTGCACGTAACAAAGCATCCACTAAATATCAAGCCCCTTCTGGAAGTGCACATGGCCCTTGTTATGGTTGGGAGCAGGGATGCTGGAACCGGTTAAGAATGACTTTTGTTTGTCTGGATCGAGGGGCTGTTAATCAGTTATCTGCTAAATACAGGGAAATGCACACAGACACAGGCATGGCTCATGCCAGTGAACGTTTTTTTTAGCCATTTGATTCGAGCTATCCAGAACAAGTCACGGTCAATGTTGCTACGTAATGTTTCGTTAATGCTTAATTCTACCAGCTAAAAGATGTTCATAAATTGTCCAGACCTCTCATAGGAACACTCTGTACTTACTACAGAAGCAACAGTAATCCTCACGTCTGCTTGAAATATTTCACAGAATACCCAAATCTTTTGCACTACAAAACCTCCTAACAATTTGGTTTCTAGGTACCTTGAAAGTGGGAAGACAGGTACTCCTGAGTCACTAGAAAGGTCTATCCCTCTCCTATCCCTCTCCCAGGGTGAACTGTGAAGTTCGTATTCTGGTTTCTACATCCCTGAGCCTGGAAATCTGAAGCTCCCACCGGGCTTGAGCAGCACATTACCACCACCTACTGGCCTCCCTGCCCTTACCTTCTCTAGAGAACCACAGAGTTCCCTGAAGGTTTGAAACAACGCTTCGATCAAGGAGTATGGGTTCCAGAAAAACTTTATTTTTTAAATAATTTTGTAGTGTTTTTAAAATTTTTTTTAATCTTTATTTAAAATTTGAGAGAGAGAGAGAGAGACAGACAGACAGACAGACAGTGTGATTAGGGGAGGGGCGGTTAGAGATGGGGACAGAATCCAAAGCAGGCTCCAGGCTCCGAGCTGTCGGCACAGAGGGCTCCAGGCACAGCACCCATGAAACCGAGAGATCATGACCTGAGCCGAAGTCAGACACTTAACCGACTGAGCCACCAAGGTGCCCCCAGAAAAACTTTATTTTTATCAAATGCAACTTTTCAGAGTTGTTAACTACATACTCAAAATAAACCTGTTCCCCAAGTTGTTTCGGATAGAGTAACAGAGACCAGATTTACTTTCCCTCCTGAAACAACTGGAAAAGGAGACAAAATATAGGAAACAACGGTTTGGGGACACCGCCTGGCAGGCGGAGCAGAGCAGAGCTCCCTGAAAGTGAGGAGACGAATCAGGTGAGCCCTGCACTGGCCGAACGCACCACCTGGAGACAACAGCCCGGAAGCACAGGCAGGGGAGCCAGGCTGAGTCAGGCGGCCCCCTCCCCCTAGAGTTGGCAGAAGTTGCTCAGAGTCTGGGAAGGCGAAGGCAGCCAGAGTCAGCAGGGCAGCAGACCAGAGTGGGGAGCTGAACGGAGAGAAGGCTCCGGAGATGTCCAGGGGGTCCCCCTCGGGTCTGGGAAGGAGCCTCCAGGAGAAGCAGAGCAAACAGAGCTGGCAGTAGGTACTTCCTTCCAGCCAGAGTGGAAAACCTCATACATCAAGCAGCATCAGGTACGATACACAGAAGGGTCTTGCCTCAGTGGTGGGAGAAATGAGCCCAGACTAAAGACTTCTCTGGTGCCATAAAACTACGTCCAAGGGGCGCCTGGGTGGCGCAGTCGGTTAAGCGTCCGACTTCAGCCAGGTCACGATCTCGCGGTCCGTGAGTTCGAGCCCCGCGTCAGGCTCTGGGCTGATGGCTCGGAGCCTGGAGCCTGTTTCCGATTCTGTGTCTCCCTCTCTCTCTGCCCCTCCCCCGTTCATGCTCTGTCTCTCTCTGTCCCAAAAATAAATAAAAAACGTTAAAAAAAAAAAAAAAAAAAAAAAAAAAAACTACGTCCAAGCAGTGACTGATCACATCCCAGAGCAAAGCTCTAGAACATTTACAGGGGGGCGGGCACCTGGGTGCTTCAGTTGGTTAAGCATCCAACTCTTGACTCGGCTCAGGTCATGATGTCACGGTTCGTGGGTTCGAGCCCCGAGTCAAGCTCCACGCTGATGGTACAGAGCCTGTTTGGGATTCCGTCTCCCTCTGCCCCTCTTCTCTGCTCATGCACTCTCTCTCTTCCAAAATAAATAAACGGGGCGCCTGGGTGACTCAGTCAGTTAAGTGTCCAACTCTTGATTTGGCTCAGGTCATGATCTTACAGTTCATGAGTTCGAGGCCCAAGTCTGGATCTGTGCTGATGGCGTGGAGCCTGCTTGGGACTCTCACTCCCCCTCTCTCTGCCCCTCCCTCACTTGGGCACATGCTTGCTCTCTCTTGCTCTCAAAAATCAATCAATAAATATTTTAAAAAATAAAAAGAGGTGCCTGGATGGTTCAGTTGGTTGAGGGTCCAACTTTGACCCAGGTCATGATCTCACAGTTTGTGGGTTTGAGCCCTGCATCAGGCTCTGTGTTCACAGCTTACAGCCTGGAGCCTGCTTCAGATTCTGTGTCTCCCTTTCACTCTGCCCCTTCCCTGCTCACACTCTGTCTCTCTCAAAAATAAACATTAAAAAAATGTTTAGTAAAAATAAAATAAACATTAAAAAAAAAAAAAAAAGAACTTTTATAGGAATGCCAAAATACTCAGCACCCAACAAAGTAAAATTCACATCTGACATCCAATCAAAGGTTGCTGGGCATGGTAAGTAGCAGGAAAACACCTCACAATGAGATCAATCGATCCATCAAAACTGACTCAGAAATGACACAGGTGATAGATTAGCAGACAAGGACATTAAAATAGACATTATAGGGGCGCCTGGGTGGCTCAGTCGGTTGAGCCTCTGGCTTTGGCTCAGGTCATGATCTCACAGTTCGTGGGTTCGAGTCCTGCGTCGGGCTCTGTGCTGACAGCCTGGAGCCTGGAGCCTGCTTCAGATTCTGTGACTCCCTCTCTCTCTGCCCCTCCCCTACTCACACTCTGTCTCTGTCTCTCTCAAAAATAAATAAAATGTTAAAAAAAATGTTTAAACAGACATTATAGCCATATTCCATACAGTCAAGAAAATGTAGGAACAACAGAACATGTTAAGTACAGATGTGAAAAACATAATGAAGCCCCAATTCAAACTTCTAGAGATGAAAAAGACATTTGAGATGAAAAATACACTGGATGGGATTAACAACGGATCAGACAAAGCAGAAGAGAAGATTAGTGAACTTGAAGACACATGAACAGGGAGTATCCAAAATGAAACAGAGATTTTTTTTTTTTTTTAATAGAGACAGAAAGCATCAATAAAGCTCTGGGACAACCTGGAGAGCTCTAATGAACGTACACACGTTATCCTCACACAGAGTCCATGTGGGGGTTATTCTCAAAATCCACAAAGAAGCAGAGAAGGAAGGGAGACAGAAGATGGTCGAAGAGATACTGGTCAAGATTTTCCAAATTTGATGAAAACTATAAACCCACAGATCCAAGAACCCCACATGAAGAAAATGAGTCCTAGGCCATCCATGGTAGTCAAACCGTTGAAAACCACTGAGAAAATATCAAAAGGAGCAAGAAAAATATTACATGCAGAAGAACAAAGTTAAGAGTACAGATGACATGACTCCATTTCACACCCAATTCTAGAAAATGCAAGCTAATGTATGGTGACAGAAAGCAGCTCAGTGGTAGCCTTGGGATCTCAGCACTGGGGGCGGTGGAGGGCAGGCGGGAGGGGTCACAAAGGGGCAAAAGGAAACCTTGGGCGTAACAGGTATGTTTATCAACCTGATTGTGAACATGGTTTCACACGTGTGTATACGTGTCAAGAAACTTACCAAACCGTGTGCTTGAAATATGTGCGGTTTACTGTTTGTCCACTACACCTCCCTAAAGCTGGGGGAGGTCGCCTGGCCCACATGACCCGTAACCATTCAAACTCTCAAACTGACTCCCGTGGGGGAGGCCGAGACCAGGAAATAGAGTCTTTTCTCCGCACGACCCCAAGAGCAGGAGCAGGACAAACAAGAGGGAAGCTTCACAGCCACTTCCTCCAGGAAGAATGGATCCAGATTCCGTTATCAAGGTGACGATCACCCAGCCTTCTGCCTCAAGAGAAATACTGGGACTCGGGCTTCATTCCACATGCGTGTTGTTGCCCTCGCTAGCCGTCCTCTCTACTTCTGACAGCACGTCCCCTTTCCACACTCCCGCTGGAGCCCCGGCAGGGGTAAGACAAGCAAGGAAGCCGGCTCACCTGAGGTGCTGCTTGGAGCGCGGAGGCTGTGAAGTCCTGGTCTCCGACAAGCCTTTCGTCCAGGGCGGCAGCGGCCAGCGCTGAAGCGAGGAACAGAAAGTTGGAAGGCTCTAGATGTCGTGGCAAACCACTCCCCAGAGGGCACCGATGCAATTGGTACACGTCAGAAGTGATGCCCGTCCCTCCCTCACCAACCAGCTCCAGCTCGCTCCAACCTTCCCAACAGTCTCATCCACAGTTTCCTCCTCCTCCCTCAGAACCAAAATTCACGTGGTCTGGCCCAGCCATAGAGCAGATTCACGGACCAGAGCTCCCCCTCAGAGGGATTCAGTTAAGTCCACTCCATTCCCAGACTTTCCAGAGATACCCTGATCTGAGCGGCGTATCATTTTCCACTCGGTCTTAGGCCCACTAACCACGGCCCCCAGATTTCCCCGAGAACTCACCACATGCCACCGCGAGGAAGCGCCCCTCACCTAATTCTTGCTCCATGTCAGACTCCTCTTTCACAGCACGGCTCGGCGGCTCCCCAGGCCTGGAGGGGGAGGCCCGAGGTCCCAGCTCCTGAGACGCCATTTCAAGATGGCGCCCCGCTCCCCCCACGCGGCAGCTTGCGGAGTCCGTCTTCTCCGATAAGATTTCTTGTCCCAGAACTTGGATGCTGATCTAGAGACCACACAGAATTAGTTACTGAAGGATCCAGAATGAGGGGTTCTGAAAGAAACACAGCTAATGCTCCATAACAGACCACAGGGCGGTCCTCGGGGACATGGAACAGGGAAAGAGGCACACCAGCTTTTCCGTCTAGACCAGCAGGAAGCTGTGAGGAAAACGACCTGAGGGGAGGCCGAAAGCCGACGCCTGAATCAGGCGTGGGAGGTCTTCAAGGCACGCCATGGAGGGGCGCCTGGGTGGCTCAGTCGGTTAGGCGTCCGACTGCGGCTCAGGTCACGATCTCGCAGTCTGTGAGTTCAGCCCCGCATCGGGCTCTGTGCTGATGCCTCGGAGCCTGGAGCCTGCTTGGGATTCTGTGTCTCCCTGTTTCTCTGCTCCTCCCCTGCTTGCATTCTGTCTCTCTCTCTCTCTCTCTCTCTCAAAAATAAATAAACATTAAAAAAAATTAAGAAAAAATAAAGGGAAAGTTCATCGACAATGTGTTTCTACTGGATAGTCTCCACCAGTGAAAAACTCAGGTATCCTTTGTACAACTTCCCGGACACTTGAGTCTAAAGATGGACAGAGACAAGAGGCTTTGGCCTCTGTTTGTAATGGTCAGAGTCCCAGGGAGCCTTAGAATTAGGGGAGGCACGGGGACACACTGGGGCGATATAATAAGAAACATGGATTTCGTCTCTGTCCCAGGTTCCTGGCACAGAGTTGCTAAAACCCTTGGAATTGCCCTAAAGGAAGGGAGTGACAGAGCAATTCTGTTATTCATGATGAGCCCCTTTCCATCACGCCTGAGTTGAGGCTAAGCAGGGGATGCTTGGTGGGCCCCCAGAGAGCTTCAGGACGGAGGCTGGTTATCAGAGATGCCCACCGGGTGATCAGAGGATTGACCTCACAGCCCCAACCCTCAACCTCTGAGGAAGGGAGAGGGGCCGGAGATTTTCAGTCACCAATGGCCAATGACTAATCTCTCATGCCTAAGTAACGAAGCCTCCATCAAGCTCCCCAAATGATGGGGTCTGGGGAGCCTCTAAGCTGGTGAATACACAGAAGTACCGGGCGCACGGCATGCCGGGAGAGGCCACGGAAGCCCCACGCCATCCCCATGGCCTCCTGCTGCTGCTCCTGAATCACGCTCCTTATCATAAACCAGCAAGTGTAAGTCGTGCTTTCACGAGTTCCACGAGTCATTCCCTGTCCAACCCGGGGAGGGCGTTGTGGGAACCAGCAAATGTACAGCCAGTCGGTCTTAAGGACAGTTGGCCTGTGTGACCTGTGACTGGTGTCCAAAATAAGAGCATTCTCGTCAGACTGACCCTTATCCCCCTGGGTCTGCCAACCCCAGAATGTTAGTGTCAGGTCTGAACTGACTTGTAAGACACCGGGCTGGTATCAGAAAGTTGGAGAATAGGGGTGCCTGGGTGGCTCCGTCGGTTAAGCATCCGACTTCGGCTCAGGCCATGATCTCACAGCTCGTGGGTTCCAGCCCCGCGTCAGACTCTGTGCTGACAGATCAGAGCCTGGAACCTGCTTCGGACTCTGTGTCTCCCTTTCTCTCTGCCCCTCCCCTGCTCACACTCTGTCTCTCTGTCTCTCTGTCTCTCTCTCTCTCTCAAAAATAAATAAAACGTTAAAGAAAAGAAAAGAGAAGAAAAGAAAATTGGAGAACTGGTCGTTAGTGTGGAAAACCACACATGCTGAGAGTCAGAAAAAAAGACAAGATGCCTCGTGAGACCCCAAGGGAGCCCTGTGCCTCGCTGGCGGATTACCCCCTCTGCTTACCCACCGCCACAGTCTCTGGGGGTCTCCCTTCAAGCTCTCCACGAGGGTCACCGCCTCCTCGCCGCTGCCCGGACACTGGGTCCGCACCCACGTCTGGATCTCCCCGGGCAGGATGGTCAGGAACTGCTCCAGCATGAGGATCTCCAGGATCTGCTCCTTCGTGTGAACCTCTGGCTGCAGCCACTGGAAACAGAGCTTCCGAAGCTGTCTCAGGGTCTCGTGGGGCCCAGACGTCACCTGGTAACGAAACTGCCTGAAGAGCTGGCGGGCGGTCTCGGGGTTAGAGAGCTCCCCTCGAGGGGCAGCGTCTGGTCCGCAGAACGGGGAGTCCTCGGCCTTCGCCAGCTGCGGCAGCAGGGCCAGGGCCTGCCCCAGGTCGACAGGCATCATCTGGCTCGGCGGGTCCCTTTGGGTGAAGGGTTTCCCGGATGGGGCTGTCTCGGGGGTGGGGGGGGGGACCAAGTCTTCACCGAGGCTGTCACAGGGACACTCGAGAGGGAGAGAGAGCCGGTGCTGGACAGAGAAGGACACAGTATCAGTGAGAACGAATTCACAGGCCCTCCCTGAGAAGCAACGGCTCCACTACTCTCCTCTGAAAGATTACAAACCTGAAGCCGCCAAGCAAGTCGCTTAATACGGTATCTAAACTGGCATCTTCACCCAGACCGTCTTACGACATTCTCTCTTGGGCTTCAAAAGGCCAGACCCAGTAGAAGGATGAAATGCATCACGTGAAGCATTTGCACCCCGGTGTTCCACGTGAACGGCTCTTCCACACGACACTTCCTTAACCGCACCCGCGAGCGTGCAGACTAAACGGTAAAGCTGAACAAAGACGTCATCAACACCCTAGAAGGGGTGATGCTGAAACGACCTGACGCTTCCATAAGGAATAAGGGGTGAAAGAGGACAAATTAATTCTTCCCCAACAGGTGCAACGAAATTTCCAGGTGACCTCTTCTGAGGGCAGTGTGGAAAATGAGACTGTGTGGGAATCGATGAAAAACCTGTCGCAAATGAAATGTTCAACTCCGGGGTTAGAGAAGGCTTAGAACCAACAGTGACTACCCCCAAAAACATTCCTCTGGCCTTGAAGTAAGTGAGCACTATTTTATGGCAACTGGCCTAAAAATCTGGAAGACAGTGAGTGGCTAAGCTGGTGGAAAAAGGAATGTTAAATGACAAAGGTAGTATTTAGAAATGCTTAAAGGATCAGTTTATTTAAAACTATTTCTAGTTAACTGTCTTGCATAGGATCCTAATATTGGATTATTGGGCCAATCCTTAAATGTTATAAAAGCGTTGCAGGCCATCATTCCTCCAAAACACTAATTGGAACCATAAAAGCAAACAGACACACCCAATCAGTTAATCTGTCTGGCTTAATTAGAGATCGGTAGAATACTCCAGCTTTTCATTGCTGCCTTTTCCTTGTGGTACAAGAAGGAATGTCTTCATGCCTAGCACTTCAAACAACTCATCCTGTATCAGAAAATCATTTAAAAACTATAAATAAACAAAAAATAAAGTAAAATAAAAAATAAAACGTTTCAAGCAAAAAAAGGAAAGGGTGAGGGGCACCGGGTGGCTCAGTTAAGTGCCCCGCTCTTGATTTCCGCTCAGGTCATGTGATCTCATGGCTTGTGCGTATGAGCCCCGGATTGGGCGCTGCACTGACAGTGGGGAACCTGCTCGGGATTCTGTCTCCCTCCCTCTTTGCCCCTCCCCACTCATGTTCTCGCTCTCTCTCTCAAAAAGAAACATTAAAAAAAAAGGGGGGGGGGGAAGAAGTAAAAAGGATTAAAGGATTAATCCAGGGGCACCTGGGTGGCTCAGTCAGTTAGGCATCCAACTTCAGCTCAGGTCATGATCTCATGGCTCGTGAGTTCAAGCCCACGTCGGGCTCTGTGCTGACAGCTTGGAGCTTGGAACCCGCTTCAGATTCTGTGTCTCCCTCTCTCTCCGCCCCTCCCCTGCTCATGCTCTGTCTCTCTCTTTCTCTCTCAAAAACAAATACAAATTTTTAAAAAAATTTAATAAAGGATTAACCCAATATTACAGGTTTCATATGTGGACCTCATTGCACGTATTTTTTGGTTCAACAAGAAACCCACAAATTTCGTTCATTTATTCAAACAGAAGGCAGGGTGCCAAGCTGATGATGTGCTCAGTACAGACGTGTTTGAGCAATTCTGTTTCCGGCCATAGCAGAGTACCTGGTAGTAAGGCCAGCCCACCCACTGTCAACAACTACAGAACTACAGAAAACGTTTAGGGCAATTGTTTTCCTGCACTAGACAACTGGCAGACAAGAATGAGGTCCCCGAGAGAAGAAAACCTCATGGGGAAGAGGCCCAGGATCATCTGGCTGTCTGCATGGCGACAATTTCCCAACAATGGTGCAGGAAGCTGGAGCTCAAGCGGAGTTCGGTGGTCTCAACAAACTGAGGAGGGAGAGATCAGAACTTGGAGCTGCTTTAGTATCTGGAATCTGAACAACAGAGCAGTGGAAAGAATGGAGCTATGGCAGGGAGGGGGGTGGTCATGAAGAAGTCTGTGTGGGGTTTTCCTGTGAGCCCTTGGCCAAGGGTTGGACTGCACGGGGGCAGGGTGAAGTTATGCAAAGTTTAACAGACAGCAGATGCTACAGGGTTAAGAGCAAAAGAGATACAAAATAAATGCCAATCAGGAATGAGAGATATTTGAGTTTGTGACCATTAAGAATGGAGAGACCTCGTTAATACCTGTTAATACCCAAAGCATCCTGAGATACCAGAAAGGCCTCGTGTTAGGATAGTTAGGAGTAAATACAATGCCCTAGAGTAAGATCTACTCTAAACTGGCCCTAAAAGAGCCTAAAGTCAAGCATCAACAAGATCCACAGAGGAAATGCAGCCTCCTGGTCTGGCCTAATCAAGTTAGAACGCCTCAGGATACACTCTGGCCTTTCCAGAGAGATCTGTCCTAACAAGGCATAAAACCAAGCTAACACAAGTCAAAGGTGATCAATGAGTAACTCAACTGCCTGCCAGAACAAAACTCAATACTCCTCAGAGGAAGATCACAGAATCCTACAATGTGCCACCCGCAATATTCGAGATGTAACCCCAAATTATTAGACATTTAAAAACATGATAATGTGACTCCAAGTCATGGGAAAAAAAACAGGAGAAACCAACCCAAAGATGGCCCAAGGACTGCAAGAAAAATATAGCCATAATGAAAGTAGACATAGGGACGTTCCACAGAGAAATTGAAATTATAACAAAGAACCAAATCCAAATTCTAGGAAAAGAGTTATCAACCCAGATTTCCACTCCAGTAAAAACATCTTTCAAAAATAAGAATAGAAAGATATCTGCTTTTGGAATGTGTTCAAATTCAAGCAACCATCAACTAAACAGAGACTGTTATAAATGTGATATACAAGCCCAATAGTTAACACAAATCAAAAACCTATAATAGGTACACAAAAAATAAAGAGAAAGGAATCCAAACATAACACTAAAGAAACCCATCAAACCACAAGGGAAGAGAGCAAGAGAAGACAGCAACAGAGAACTACAAAAATAACAAGAAAACAGTTAAAACAGCGATAAATATGTAATGATAACAATTACTTTAAATGGTCTAAGTGCCCCAAATCAAGATACAGAGTAACTGAATGAATAAAAACAAAAAAACAAAAAAACCAACACTCATCTATCTGCTGCCTGTAATAGACTCACTTCAGACCTAAAGACGGTACAGATTGAAAGTGAAGGGATGGAAAAACATATACCATGCAAATAGAAGTGGAGGGGGACAAAAAAGCCAGAGTAGCAATACTGTATCAGACAAAACAGACTTTAAAACAAAGACTATAAACAAGAGACAAAGAAGGACACCATATAATACGGGGATCAATCTAACAAGAAGATATAACAATTGCAAATATTTATGCGACCAACATAAAGGCACCTAAATACATAAAGCAAATATTAAAAGACATAAAGGAAGAAACTGGCGGTCATACCATAATAATAGGGGAACTTAACACCCTACTTACATCAACGGATAGATCATCCAGACATAAAATCAACAAAGAAACTGGCTTTAAACCACACAGTAGACCAGATGGAACTAAGACATATATACAGAACATTCCATTCAAAACCGGCAGGATACATTATTTCCAAGTGCACTTGGAACATTCTCCAAGGCATCACATGTTAGGCCACAAAACAAGTCTCAGTAAATTTAAAAAGACTAAAGTCATATCCTGCATCCTCTCTAACCACAACTAGAAATCAATCTGGAGAGAACACAAACACATGGAGGCTAAACAACATGTTATCTAACAATGAAGAGGTCAACCAAGACGTCAAAGAGGAAATCGAAAAATACGTGGAGACAAATGAAAACAACCTAAAATCTTTGGGATGCAACAAAAGCAGTTCTAAGAGGGAAGTTATAGCCATATCGGCCTGCCTTCAGAAGGAAAATCTTAAACAACCTAAACTTACACCTAAAGGAGCTAGAAAAAGAAGAACAAACAAAACCCAAAACGAGTAGAAGGGAGGAAACACATTAAACCTTGGTTTGCGAGCATAATTCATTCTGGAAACATGCTTGTAACCCAAAGCACTTGTATATCAAAGTGAATTTCAAGAACCACCAGCTCACTTGTGATCATGTGACATTGAACATCACATACTACTCATATTGCAAGACATCGCTTGTTTATCAAGTAAGATTTTTAGAAATGTTTGCTCGTCTTGAGGAACACTCACAAAACAAGTTACTTGCGATCCAAGGTCTTACTGTAATAAAGAGTAGAGCAGAAATAAAAATAGAAACTAAAAAGCATAGAAAAAGATCAATGAAACCAGGAGCTGGTCCTTTGAAAAGATCAACAAAATGGATAAATCTTTAGCCAGACTCATCAAAAAAGGAAGAGAGAGGTGATTCAAATAAATAAAATCAGAAATGAAAGGGGCACCTGGGTGGCTCAGTTGGTTGAGCATCCGACTTCAGCTCAGGTTATGATCTCACAGTTCATGGGTTCAAGCCCCACGTTGGGCTCTGTGCGGACAGCTCAGAGCCTGGAGCCTGCTTTGGATTCTGTGTCTTCCTGTCTCTCTCTGCCCCTCCCCAGCTTGCACTCTGTCTCTCCCTGCCCCTCCCCAGCTTGCACTCTGTCTCTCCCTCTCTCAAAAATAAATAAACATTTTAAAAATTTTTTTAAAAAATGAAAGAAAAATAACCACAGAAATACAAAGGATTATAAAAGAGTATGATGAAAATTATATACCACCAAATTAAACAATCTAGAAAAAAATGGATAAGTTCCTAGAAGCATGCAATCTTCCAAAACTGAATTAGGAATGGAAAATTTGAATGAAACAACTGCTAGTAACAAAACTGAATAACTAACCAATACTTTTAACAAACAAAAGTCCAGGACCAAATGGCTTCACAGGTGAACTCGACCAAATATTTAAAGAAGGGTTGATATCTATTCTTCTCAAACTATTCCAAAACAGAAGAGGAAGGAAAACTTTCAAATTCATTCTACAAGACGAGCATTATCCTAACACCAAAATCAGACAGAGCCACTACAAAAAAAAGAAAACTACAGGCCAATATCTCTGGTGAACATAGATGCAAAAAATCTCAACAAAATATTTGCAAACCAAGTTCAACAATACATTGAAAAAAAAACCTCGATCAATTGGTTCAATATTCGCAAATCAATGTAATACATCACATTAACAAGAAAAAGAATTAAAACTATATGATCATTTCAACAAATACCAAAAAAGCATTTGACAAAATACATCCATTCATGATAAAAACTCTCAACAAAGTGGATTTAGAGAGAACATACCTTAAAATAAAAAGGCCATACATGAAAAACCTGCAGCTAACATCGTACTCAGTCGTGAAAACCTGAAAGCTTTTGCTTTATGATCAGAAACAAAACAAGGATGTCCACTCACCACTTTTATTCAACATAGTATTGGAAGTCTGAGCTGCAGCAATCAGACAAGAAAAAGGAATAAAAGACATCCAAACTGGTAAGGAAGAAGTCACTATTTGCAAATAACATAGTATATATAGAAAACCCTAAAGCCTGCATGAAAAAACTATTAGAACTGAAAAATGAATTCAGTAAAGCTACAGGATCCAAAATTAGCATACAGAAATCTGTTGTGTTCCTATGCACTAATAATGAAGTAGCAGGAAGAGAAATTAAGGAAACAATCCCATTTATAACTTCACGTAAAGGAATATAATACTGGGGCACCCGGGTGGCTCAGTCAGTTAAGTGTCCATCCGTGTTTGGCCCAGGTCATGATCTCACGGTTCGTGAGTTGGGCTCTGTGCTGATGGCTTGGAGCCTGGAGCCTGCTTCGGATTCTGTGTCCCCCTCTCTCTCTGCTCCTCCCCCACGCTCAGTCATGTGTGTGCGCTCTCTCTCTCTCTCTCTCTCTCTCTCTCTCTCTCTCTCTCTCTCTCTCAAAAATAAGTAAACATTTTCTTAAATTTTTTAAAAAAGGATACCTAGGAATAAATTTAACAAAGAAGTGAAAGACTTGTACTCTGAAAACTATAAGAAGTTGTCAAAAGAACCGCAGATGACACAAACAAATAGAAAGATAGATCATGCTCATGAGCTGAAAGAATATCGTTAAAAAGCCCATGACACCCAACTCAATGTACAGATTCAGCGCAATCCCTATCAAAGTACCAACAGCATTTTCCACAGAACTAAAACACATAATCCTAAAACGTGTATGGAACCACAAAAGACAACAAACAGTCAAATCATTCTTGAGAAGAACAAAGCTAGAGGGATCTCTTCTCCCAGGATTTCAAGATATATCACAAAGCTAGAAGAATCAAAACAGCATGGTACTGGCACAATAACAGACACACAGACCAATGGAACAGGATAGAGTCTAGAAATAAACCTGCATCCATGGGCTCTAATCTACAACAAAAGAGGCAAGAATATACAATGGGAAACAATCTTCTCAATAAATGGTGCTGAGAAAACAGAACAGCTACATGCAAAAGAATGACACTGGACCACTTTCTTATGCCATACACAAGAATTAACTGAAAATAGATTAAAGACCTAAATGTGAGACCTGAAACCATAAAACTCCTAAGGAAAATGCAGTAATCTCTCGGATATTGCCCTTAGCGACATATTTTTAGATATGTCTCCTCAGGCAAGGGAAACAAAAGCAAAAATAAACCATTGGGATGACACCAAAATAAAAAGCTGTTACATAGTAAAGGAAACCATCAACAAAAAATTATATAACCAATAAGGGGTTAATAAAAGTGTATAAATAACTTCTACAACTCAACATACACACACACACACACACACACACACACAACCCAATTAAAAAAATATTCATGGGACCTGAACAGACGTTTTCCCAAAGACACAGAGAAAGCCAACAGAAACATGAAGAGATGCTCAATATCACTAACCACCAAGAAAATACAAATGAAAAACACAATGAGGTATCACCTCACACCAGTCAGAAAGGCCAATATTAAAAAGACAAGAAATAACAAGTGTTGGCAAGGATGTGGCAAAAAAGGGGAGCCCTGTTGGTGGGAATGTAAATTGGTGCAACCATTATGTTGAAATTAAAAAGCAGAAACACCACATGATCCAGTAATTCCATTATTGGTATTTACACAAAGAAAACAAAACCACTAATTCAAAAAGATATACGCACCCCTATGTTTACTGCAGCATTTACAATGGCCAAGATATGGAAGCAAACCCAAGCGTCATTGACAGATGAATGAATAAAGATGTGGTATATATGTGTGTATATATATACATACACACACACACACACACACACACACACACACACACACACACACAATAGAATACTACTCAGCCATAAAAAAGAATGAGATCTTGCCATTTGCAACAACACTGATAGGCCTGGAGGGCACTATGCTAAATGAAGTAAGTCTAACAGAGAAAGATACCATATAATTTCACTTATTTGTAGAATATGAAAAAACAAAACAAATGCACAAACAACAGAAACCAGACTCTTGAATACAGAGAACAAACTGTTCTTTGCCAAAAGGGAAGTAAGAAGGGGTTATGAGCAAAACAGATAAAAGGGATTAAGAGCTACAAACTTCTGGGGCACCTGGGTGGCTCAGTCGGTTGATTTTGGCTCAAGTCATGATCCCAGGGTGGTGGGATTGAGCCCCGCATTGGGGTCTGCACAGAGCACGGAGCCTGTTTACCATTCCCTCTCTTTCCCTCTGCTCCTCTTCCCTGCTTGTGCCATCTCTCTCTCAAAATAAATAAATTAAAAAAAAAAAAAAAAGATACAAAGTTCCAGTTATAAAACAAATGAGATGAAAAATACAGCATACAGAGTATAGTTGATATGAGCACTGAGTAATGTATAGAATTGCCAAATCAATATGCTATACACCTGAAACCAACATAACATATGCTGATTATACTTCAATAAAAATAAATAAATAAGCTAGGAAAATTTTTCTCCAGTGATTTATATGTAAGAAATGATAAAGGACACCTTTCCAATTGCAGAGAAACTCAGATCTACAGAAAGGAATGAAGATCTCTAAAAATGGTAAACATATACTGAATAAATATAGAAATACTATGCTTTTACTTCTAACCTCCTTAAAAGGCAACTATTAAATACAAAAATAATAACAGTGTAAACAGAACATAAGTAGAAGTAAATGACATAAATATAGCACAAAGGAGTGGGCATAAGGAATTCATCTGTTGTGAGGTTATTACATTTATGAACTGATAAAAAAGAATACGAAATGGGAAGTGAGTGGTGCTAAGGTGACAAACGGGAAATGCAAAGGTGTTAAATGAGAGGCAGGAAATAAGTGTAAATTGTGACATAAAGTGGTACAAATATTAAAGTAGATTCCAATAAGTTAAAGTAAACTTTGGTCACTTAAAGACGATACTGCTAGGTGTAAAAATATTATATAAAGAACTATAGCTTAAAAACCAATAAAGGAATCCCCCAAAACATTCACTATCCCAAAATGTGATAAGAAAACATCGAGAGAAGAATAAAAACCAGACGGATCAAATGGAGAAAAAAGACAACTGGTAGACCAACACTCAACCATATCAGTAATTACATTAAATGTAAGTGGACTAAACATTTTAATTATAAGTAAAGACTGTCAGATTTAGAAAAGCAACATCCAATCATAGTGTCTACAAGAGACATTTTATACATAAAGACACAGATGGTTTGGAAATAAAATAATGGGGAAAAGAAATCCTATGCAAACAGCAAGCATACAAAAACTGGTACAGTTATATTATATCTGACCAAGAGACTTCAAGACCAAAAAAGAAATAGGGAAACACTTCATTATAAATGAGTCTAGTCATTTACAACACAAAACTGTAAATGTATATGCACTTAATACCAGGTCTAAAATGGCAGATCCTCATAGTTGATCGAAGGAGTAGACAAAAAAAAAATCAGTAAGGATACAGAAAATCTGAACACTGTAAACCAACTTACCAACTTGATCTGACGTTCAGACTCAACAACTATAGAATACACATTCATTTCAAGTGTATATGAATCATTCACCAAAGCAGACCACAGGCATGATTACTTTTCAAAAGATTACAATCTCAAAGTATATATGCTCTAACCATAATACAGGAAATTAGAACTCGGTAACAATATCTAGAAAATGTCAATATATAGAAATTATTAAAAAAAAACAAAACTCTTAACCTATGGCCAAAGAAAAAGAAGGACAATGGAAATTAAAATGTTTTCATATTGAATGGCAGTGAAAACACAACATATCTAAACTTATAGGAGACCACTATAGAAAACTAGAGGAAAAATGTGCAGTTTTAAATAAACATGTCACAAAATTGAATAAATATACAAGCACCCTTCATAATCTAAATCTGTTTGGCTCCTGAGTTTTAAATAACAAGTAAAAAGATTTCAAAGATCAAGAGACTGATGCGTAGATTTATTCAGATTTATTTCCTTCCTGAATTAAGAGTGCATAGATTACATTTCGGGAAAGTGACATTTAGGGAAAACTGTAAATCTTGTATTTAAACTTGATTTTAGTAATTATATCCTAACAAAATGCTAAGTAAAATGTCTCAATTATTCCAAATTAAATTATTATATAAAGGGTGTAGTTTATAACCCAATGAGTTCATGAGAACCTAAAAACACTTCAAGTTATCCCAAATGCATAGTTCTTATTAAAACTCTAACAAATGAGAATGAACTTAAAATATACTCTTAGGGGGACACCTGGGTGGCTCAGTGTGTGTGTATATATATATATATACTTTTAGGTAAGCACGCTTACTATGCATGTGCATACAAGCAGCCCTTTGTTGTGTACCTCCTATTGACAAAGACTCTCTCCTTAAGCAAAATCTAGTCAAGCTCCTGAGTCCTCTTTGTGACTTGGTCTGGCCTTTCAGCTCTGCCCTTGACCCTTTGAGTCCCGTTTCAGCAAGAATCTTGCTGAGTCCAGTTCAGGGAAAAACCCTCATCTTTGAGAGCTGGTTAAATGCTACATCCTAACGTTGTATATCTGACCGCCCCTGATACCTGATCAAAGTCCTTAGCACGCGGGCCTGCCTTCGGCTAAACTCCTGTCAAGTCGGTTCAGCCCGTTCCCTTTACCCCACGTTTCCTTAGTAATTTTCCATCCACTGATCCTCCCCACGGAGCTCACTCGTCCTTGCTGTATTCGGAACACAGCCCAATTTCTCTCTGCGCCTGCAAAACCCCGTTGCGGTCGGGCCCCTAAATAAAAAGCCTGCCTTACCGTCCACGAGGAGCCTTAGGAGTAATTTTTACTTCAACAGCTACGCATCAGCTCCTTATTAGGCCCTGTTCCTGCCATTTCTAATCCTGGCGGATTAGGAACCTCTGATGTTCACAAGGGGCGGCCGAATTGGAACCCAGGAAGCTCCAAGCAAGGCCTGTGCTCCGGCGAAGAGGAGCCCCCAACGTCGGGAGATTTCGGGAGGGGGGGAGGAGGGAGCGGGTTTCGAGGCTGGTTCAAACTGCAGGGGAGTTAGGGGAGTGCCGCTGGCATTCTGCGTCCTGGAGGCCGGGGCGGCGCTCCCCACCCAGGTGTTCTCCACGCCGGGCCCCCCAGCACCCTTGGCACCCCGGGGAGGGAGGCTCCGGGCTTCAGCCCACGCGGGGCCCCTGCCTTCCAGCCTCTGGGGGAAGGCACAGGGAGCGGCGCGGTTTAGCTGCCAGTCTAGGGGCGCGGCCCGGGAGTCCGGCGGGGTACGCAGGCTCCGGGGCACAGAGCCAGCGCCGGGCAGCGGCGTCCCCACCACCCATGAGCCCGCTCGGCCCCGCGCCCTCCGAGACGTCCGGGCGCGCGTCCGCCGGCCCCGCCGTCGCCCCTGGGGGCCCAGCTGAGCCCCGCGCGGACGCGGGAGACGCCACGCCCGACCCCGGGTGGCCGCGGCCGGGCCCGCCCAGCCCGCGCGCGCTCACCTCGGCCCGCGACGCCGGCTCCGGGCGCACTTCCGGGAGGCCGGCGGCTGCGCGCGCCGCCGGCGCCGGCGCCGGGACGGAGGGGCGGGGCCGGAGCTGGGCCGCGGGCTCCGATTGGCCGCCCGCGTCACCCCGCCCCGCCCCGCTAGCGTCGCCCAGGCGCAGTGGCCGCTCGCGGTTGCCCGCAGGGGGCGGCTGGGTCATTCATTCCAGCTTGGAGCGTTCGTCCCTTCTCTTGTCGCCGACAGGCTGGGCCGGGCGCTGCGAGGGTCTATCAAGATAATTCCCGTGTGTGTCGCATACCCCGTGCCCAGTCCCACACCTTTGCGACTCTGCCCGTGTCCTAGGTGCTCAGCCGAAGCCTCCCTGCTGCATTGGATTTGCTCCCCGACCTCCTCGATGCTCCAACTCACACTGGGCTCTCTCTTTCCACTTCCCCGTGTTGGCATTCCATGCGTTGCTAACCTGTCTCCCGGCCTTCGCGTCCCGTGTGTCCTTCTGCCTCCCTCCCTCTGCCTCCCCCAAACTCACTCTGCTTCAGCAGGGATGCCATCCTCCCTCCCCCCTTCTCCTTCCCTTTCCCGCAGGCCAGAAGCTGCGAAGTGCTACTAGTTTGCCTCATCGCTCAGACACCTTGCCCTCTCTCCATTCTCCACCTGTCTCTTCCACACCCATCCTGCGCTCAGCCACAACAGTCGTTTTGTGATACTAAATTGCGCTGATAGAAGCATCCAAATCTGGAAATCTGGATTCCTATGTGTATCCTATGTGTGTTCAGTCTTGGGCAGTTGGCAACACTGGGGAGCGTTCGGAAACAGAGTTGCAATGTGGCGAGCTGCCCTGTGGCACGTTTAGCGGAATTGGACACATCTCTGGAGAAAAAGGCTTTGGAAAGGGGGGAGGTGTGAATCATGGTATCTTCACATATCTGAAAAACTAACCAAAGGGGAAAAAAAGAGATTTAACATGTTCTTCCTGGTCCCAGGGCCAGAACAAGACCCAGTGTGTGAAAACCATTTCAGCTTAACCCAAGTGGAAATTTCTAAAGTCGACTTGTATAACAGTGCTACTCTATGAGTTCCTGAGCAGCAGGGTAGCAATTAATTGGGGGCATTTTAAAGGGATGCCTGCAGTGGCTGTTTCTTCTGACACCGAGGGCTTTGCTTCTAAGAAAGTCAAGAGACAAGCTGGTTTGGAAAGGAAGGTGATGAGTTTTTATCTTCAACATAGTAGGTCTTAGCTGATCAATACCCAAAGAAGATAATAACAATCCAAACCCTTTAATTGGGCCATAGATACTTTGTGAATCTGATGGAAGCTATACTTCTTTTCCCAAGGGAAATGCACACATACGTCTACATACAACGTTTTCCACACAAGTTTAGGGAGTTCGCAGAGCTCTGAAGCCCATCCTCAGAACCCGTGAGAACTCTAACCCTGATAGATGATTCCTGACATAGAAATGACACTTGGTAGTTTAATAATGTCTTTATAAACTGGCACCTTGAGGTGAAGCATGAAATCTCCCTTCTTTCTGAACAGACTGAACCACTAAAAAATATGTCTTAAAATTTGGGAGATCTATACCACAGTTTAGGAAATAAGGGAAAGTTATCATCTCTTTCCATTCTTTCACTCACTCATTCAATAAATATTTATCAGATGCCTCCTACAGAGGCATTGTTCTGTCAGCTGGCTATGCAACAGTGAACTGAACAGATAGAGTTCCTGCCCTCAGAGGGCTTCTATTTTATGAAGGAGCTGAACAATAGATACACAAGTAGTAATAAGTATGTTGGGTAATGATAAGAAAATTAAATCAAGGTGACAGGGGATGGACAGTGTTAAGGATGGAGTATAATTTAAATGTCTTTTTTTTATGTTTATTTTTGAGAGAAGGAGATACAGGGCATGAGCAGGGAGGGGCAGAGAGAGAGGGAGACACAGAATCCGAAGCAGGCTCCAGGCTCTGAGCTGTCAGCACAGAGCCCAACGCGGGATTCAAACTCTAGGACCATGAGATCATGACCTGAGCCAAAGTTGAACTCTTAACCAACCAAGCCACCCAGGTGTCCCTAATGTTTATTTTTGAGAGAGAGAGAGAGAGAGAGAGAGAGAGAGAGAGAGAGAATGGGGGAGGGACAGAGAAAGGGAGACACAATCTGAAGTAGGCTCCAGGTTCTGGCTGTCAGCACAGAGCCCAACATGGGGCTTGAACCCATGAACAGTAAGATCATGACCTAAGCCAAAGTGGGACGCTCAACCCAGGCACCCCAGGATGGAGTGTAATTTAATCAGACAGTCAGGGAAGA